>NC_090447.1:512519312-514929312 GCF_031143425.1 Pleurodeles waltl | reverse complement strand
TCCCAGTTTCCCAGATCTTTAAAGGTCCAGAAACAATGTGTCTAGCAACTGGAGAAATTTGCAAGCATAAATGTCTCTGATGTTGCTGGTCAGACTAAAGCCTTGCTATTGCATTGGCCTCTGTGTCAATTGAAACCAGAAGTTCACAAATGTGCTGAATTGTGTCAGGTTTCTGGAGGCCTATTCACAAACTGCATTTTGTAGTACATTTAGTAGTTCAACAGTAGTACTACAAATTACTATTCAGAAACCTTCTAGTGTGCATCTCCGCTGGTTCTTTCTTTTCAATGGAAAGATCCTCACGCGTAAATTTAGGACATAGTAATAATTATGGGCAGGACTAAGGGATTGGTTAAAAAAAGGGGGTGTACTTACAAAATAGTTGGGAATTAGGGAGAATTGAGGAGATAGGGGAGGGTAAGAGAGAGGTTTAGGGAAGGACATGCACCCACCCGCAAAAGAGTAAGCCCATTACCATTCACAAACAGCACTTCTAAAGTTACTACAGGAAAAAGACCCAAAGCAGTAGTAAATGCAGTCCAGCTCAAACTTGGAATAAGTCCAACATCACAAATGGCCAACCTCTGATCCTGCATCACCCGTCTATAGAAATCAGTAGAGGTGGGGACTTAACATTAACCCCATGTCAAATAATCTTAAAATAAATTATTTTAAATAGTTAAAAATATAAAGGCATGTAATCTAAAAAACAACTAAAATGAAAACGTATTTATTTCATATTAAAATATTTTGATAAACCTTTGAATTTCAAAATGAATGTACCATTATTCTTTTTAATAAATTGCTTTACTTTTAATTCTATGAATCACTTTTAATCATAATGCATAATAGAAAATATTTTTTTACCTTTAGGTGGGATTTAAAAAAGAAATGTAAACTTAAGAAAAATAATTTTAGTTTAAGTTTATTAATCTTGAGAAAAGTAGTAAATATATTTTATGTTGAATATTAATGTAAATTTATTGTAGGCATTTATTTGAAATCTAGAACAATATAACAATTAGCATACTTTTAAATTCAATATTTAACGGAAAAATATTAGAGATAATTATTTTGAAAGATTATTATGTAAAAGCTTCCTCATAAAGTAAAATGTTTCCAATTAATTATGCATTACGAATTTCAAGGTGTATATAGTATTAACCAAAATTACATTTTTATTAAATTAGTTACCTTCACTTTTAAATTTAAAAAAGGATATCAAATCTTTTATCATCTAATGATATATTTTTTCAGATCGATGTAATTGATTTAACTTAAAGTATAAATAAATTATTTTAATTTGACATTGTTTCCTGTGGGATTCTATTCTAAGTCCCTCCTTCCATTACTCTTTTTTGGAGTTTTATACAGTATCAGTAGTTGACCAGGTGTGATGATGGACTTGTTGTGCTCCTTTTTGGCTGTAGGAACTTACCCTTGTAAATATGGTTCCACTGCCTATTTCAGGGGGTAGAGGCTTGTAATTCTGCTTTTTTTTTAGTAACTTTACACTCACCATGAATAGCCAAAAGTAGTAAAGTTACTAAAAGTCCAAGAGGAAACTTACACATGTTATTTAGGGCCTCTTGTACGAATAATAGGTTTTGCGAGTAAGTCGCAAAATCTGATGTACAACAGTGTCAATGGCACTGTTTGCAATTCCCATTGGGGTCGCAAATGACCTACCTCATAAATAATTCATGAAGTAGGTCGCAATTTGCGACCCCATTGGGAATGGCTGCCTTCACAGGGATGGTGGCCTTCTGGGGACAGCAGACCACCATGTCTGTGACTGCTTTTAAACAAAGCACTTTTTTTTAATGCAGCCCGTTTTCCTTAAAGGAACATGGGATGCAGTTCAAAAACAAAAATGAAAAGTTTTCTTTTCATCTTTTCAGAGCAGGCAGTGGTCCGTGGGACCACTGCCTGCTCTGAAATAATATTTTCACTACCATTCACAAAGGGGAAGGGGTCATGGTTAGCACCAATTTGAAATTGGTGCTAACTGTGATTGTTTTGTGACAGCATTCACGGTCACAAAACAGTCCTACATCGCACTACGACTCGCAGTTGGGAAGAGAACACCCCTTCCTAATTGTGACTCCCAAACCTATTTCACGATTCGGTAAATAGATTACCGAATCGCAAAATAGGGTGTGTACATACCAAAGTGCTTTTTTCTTGTCGCAAACTGCGAATTGGGCCGTTTGCAACAAGAAAGAAGGTACGTACATCTGGCCCTTACTCACAAGTGTAAGTTTTGTTTGTCAATAAGCCTCTTAATGTTAATTACTAATCCTTAGATTTCAAATGTTTTAAATCCGGAGACCACAGAAAAGTCTTCTAAAGTTGATGTCAGCAGCATTAGTGATGACTTGGGCACGTTAGGAAGCACAATATGTTGACAAACAGTACAGCATAGTGTTGCCCTGATCTCATGATTAGGCCCTGAATGGGGATGGATTGTATTTCACACTCTAGAAGCTTTAGAGATGGCTCAAACAATAACGGTGAGGATGGTCAGCTTCGCCTGGTCCTTATGTGAGTTGGATGATGGGAAGTCAACGTGCCATTTATTTTCTCTTGGCCTTAAGGGCTTACAAAGTTGCATGGTTGGCTCCTATGTAATTATGCATTTGTGGCACTAAATTACTTTTGTCCAAGACCTTGAACGGATAACTCCATTCAGTGTGGCTGAAAGCTTTTACAGTGTTGAGGACAATGGAACCATTGGTATTTTTTCTGTTCATCAACCTTCATTAGGTACCTCTAACCTGACATTGTTATAGGTTGTTTAATTTTTAAGAAACTTGACTGGTGCGGTGAGCTCGGATACAACCAAATCGTGTCTAATCTCATCACTGTGAAGAGTCTTACTTTGTAATTTAGAAGGTCTAACGGCATGTACCCACAATTCAGCAGGGATTTTTCTGGTTTTATTATGAAAGCTAGAGAAGAGTCATCTATAGTGAGTGCGACCATGTGAGAAGCCAGAAAAAAAGTTATCGTAGACCAGAAAGGAGGCCAACAGATGCAGAGAATCCATTTGTGACCGGGGCCTTGCCAGTGAGCAAACTCTTGATGGCTTTCAAAACCTCACCACCAGGCGTAATTAGAGAATGTAGAGGCAAGACCGTCTCTGATAAAGGGGTGGAAAATTTGCATTAGTGAGAAATTTACTGTAGGCCTCATGATCTAATCCCTGGTAGAGGTTTGTGTAATAAAAGATAAATATCTTAGCCATGTTTTTGCAGGCTTTGATTGTATGTACCTTTTTACCCTTTTCATTATAATATTGCTCTATGTATATAACATCTTAAGGGCAGTGTTGTGGCTCAAAAGCCTCTGTGGTTCTCTACTTTATTTCCTTGGGGCTCTGTAAGATCTGCAGGAGCAGTCACGTTTATGTTGGTTTTCTAGGTCAGCTATCTGTCTTTCTATGACTCATTTTTAGGTTGAGCGCGCAAGTGCTTTCAGACTTGTCTATTTGTGGGCTTTTAGTCAAGCCTGCCTTACGCCCATTACTTTCACTCGTTTGTGGCCTTGCCTTTAAAAAAACCTTGATGACATTGGTAAATGCTTTACATTTGTCCTGCTTTGGGGCGGTTTTGTTACCACCTTGCAGACTGACCCGGTTACATGGATTATTGCACGTTTGCAGATATGTTTTACTGTGAGCAACTACTTTTTTCTGTGGTGGCTCTCCTTCGCGCTCATGCTTATGGCTCTTTGAATCGCTACCACTGTCGTCCCCCAGCACTTCTACCTGTCCCTGAATTTCCTGTTTGTGTTTGCCTGTCCCCACCTCTACCTCCCACATCGTTGCTGGTTTTTGCTTGCTTGTGTCATTTTAAGTAACTTGGAAGTGGTAGAAACAACAGACCGACAGCATGCACAAAGTGAGGGAACTCAGTCACACACGCGTGACTTGTGTGCACCAAAATAGTTTATACGCTTTTGAAAAGGTCAAATCGCTAATTTATCACAGCAAAGTGGCACGGAAAGCTAAATGGATTTCTCATGTTCACATAGGGGTTTTCTTGAGTGTGTTGAGACCGTCACTTTGTTTTGTGCAGAGCAAACATGACTCCTGTGTATCTAATATTCTAACTGATACAAAGTGTGTTTTTAGGAGCTCTGCATGTCAAAAAGTGTATGTTTTTGTGGGGAGATATATTTGCCAAAGATTATATTATGTGTGGTGCTTAAATCTTGTAAGGGAACTGGGCTCTGGTAAATCTTTTTTTTCTTCTTCTTTTTACTCAGAATAAAGCCACCCGCCCACCGTTTCATATCCTCAGATTCCGGGTATTGCTTGAAACATGCACTTGGTTGCATGACTGAACAGAGCAGCCGTGATTTATGCAGTATCCCAGAACAGCCAGGGATGCTGGGGGCTACTGTCAAGGGGTTGCTTAGTTACGTAAGATCAGGTTAAAAAAAAGACAGGGTTAACAGAGTTCGGTCTTCAGTTTACTGCCAAAATCCTGCATCTAGACCTGATGGCAATACAAAAAAAAAGAGTGGGAATATGCTGAATTCAGTTTTGTGGTAAAGATGTCGGCTCTTTATTGACTCTAGTGTGGCAAAAAAAGTCCAGTTATGAATTTACAATGCCAACAGCTCTAACTCAAGTAAATGCGAGACCCATTGCATTGCTTGTTTTCTTTAGCTAATTTAGTGAATATTGTGGTATGTCAATCAATTTGCCTCCCAGTACAGATTTCCCCTGTCCCTTTGCATGTCCCATGAAGTCTCTCTACCCACATTTTCCAGGAAATGGTGGTTGAAGGCATTTTTAATTAAGTTAAAAAAAACTATGAGCCTCATTACGAGGCAGGGGGCCGACCTTCAGCCTGCCAGCCCAGTTGAGATGAGACTGCCGCAGAGCTGGCGGTCTCCCCACTGGGCCCATTACGATGTTTCCACTGTGCTGACCGGCGGAGACCTCTGAAATCGGAGGTTTCCATCAGTTAGTCCAGTGGAAACCGTGCGTCTGCGTTGGCCGAGGCCAATGTTGTCGTACAGGGGGTGCCCCAGCACCCTCGGAATGTGCACTGTTTGCCACAGCAATACAGAGTGCATTCCGAGGGTGCTGGTAAAGGGGGCCCTGCACTGCCCAAGACATGGTTGTTTGCAGTGCAGGGGCACCCTGCGGCCCCCAGCACTGGGTTTACGCCAGACTTTTCGTGGCGGGGTCCCTGCCATGAAAAGGCTGGCAGAAGCTGGACTCATGATCAGCACGGTGGTGCTACACTTCGTGCCGCCATGGCTGACCGCCATCAGCCCATCGGGAACCATGTTGCTGGCGGGGACGGCAGTTTTCTGCCAGTCCGACCGCCATGGTTGTAATGTGGTGGTCAGACTGCCTGGAGCACGGAAGTCTTGGACCGCCAATGTCGTAATGAGGCCCTATATTTCTAAAGGCCAAATCATAAATTGTCCATTATTTAGGTGTGGGTATGGCCTTCCTAGATCAATTCATTATCTTTGTGATGTGGGCATTGTCCAGCAGTTTGGATACCAATCTAACTCTATACAACCCAAGGAAGGAGTGATCTACTAATCAGAAAAAAGTTGATCCTCAAGTGGGATCTATGGGCATTAGACAAATCGGTGTAATCCCATTCGCCTTGGTATTGGACCTAAATACGTCAATTAAATCAATGTCTCTTAGGTCTTCCATTAGTGAGGGTGGAGGGAGCAGGCTTTCGTGGCTTACAGAAGAACAGTCTCGTTGTTGGTCTGGGTTGATATTAAAATCACCAACATTAATATGTGCCTCTTGATTGTATCAAAGCCGATTTTTCGTTGACTGACTTTACTGTGGTCTGCTTGACTCACATTGTGCCCCTAATTCCCACAACGTAACCAGTGGGAACAGAATGGTTGGCCTCAACTTTAAACATTAAGCCAGCTGTGACAAGGATCTACACTTTTCTCATTTTGTGGAAACATTAGAGTGAAATTACCTCAGGATGCCTTCAGACATTTATTATCAGCCATTAAAAGGTGTTTTTCTTCAGTAAGGCAACATCAGTTTCTCTGGAATTGAGCCATTAGAACAAGGTCCTCTGCTTCATTGGAAATTTGACGACTTGGGTGTTCAGGGATGAGAACTTTGGATCTGGCATCTAGAGTGTGTGTGCACTGGTTGTAATATCCCTGTAGGAACACCACGGTGCATGTTGAAGTTAACAGTCACTGCCATTGGCTGTTCTGTGTACTATTTACAAAGTGATTACCGTACATGACCACGTACCTTGCGTAGTTCTTGGCTACCTTTGAAAAGGGTAGTATCCATTTACACATGTATGATGGTGGTGTAGATGGAGAATATAGATTTAAAATTATTATATTGGCCTATTGTGAAACTTGTACTGATTGAAATGAATAAGCCATAGAAAATATGTTTTGTATTTCTAATATCTTTGCACCGCCCTCTTTAAGAAATCGGCACAGAATTTGGTCACTCCTTTTCTCCTCCATCTACATTTAACCTTCCAAACTTTGGCATAATATCTAAGGCAAACCAAAGTTATGAAGTTAGGAAGGGTCCAAAATATCTTTTTCACATTGTGACTCCAGAAGTCATTTTTACTGTCAGCTGCTTCAAATAAATACTGCTGCACAGATTGAAGCAATCATGGGACATATGTACTCGTTCACTAAAAATAAAATCTGTTTTAGTTTGGTGTATATACGTTTGTAAAAATTCAAATTGTAAATAGGTCTTGAGTGTGTATGAAAGAATTATTGTATATGTAGTTTGCAAACGAGTTTATGAACGACAATTTTTAAGTAAAACCAAATGAGATTTACTATAAAAATTTGGACTTCTTTTGCTTTACATGCCATTACATTACATTTACTAACCACAATAATTGAGTCTTAACTGTAGAAACAATTTCAGGGGTGCATGAGGAAAAGTGATGGTCACACCCCAACCCTTGGGCCGGGAATTTCAGGCGCCAGTACTAAACTCCAGAATGGTTAAAAAATCAATTTTACCTCAGACCAAGGGCCATATGTACAGACCATTTTTGTGGTCGGAAATGGCTCAATTGGGCTGTTTGCTAAAAGGTAGTGGTAACCATTTGCAAATGGTAAGGGATCCCCAGGGGACATGTTCCCCTTTAAGAATGTAAAAAAAACATATTTGTAAGAGCAGGCAGCGGGCACAAGGACCACTGCCTACTCATAAAACATGAACGTTTTTTTTTCTTCTTTTTAAACGTATCCTTTTTTCCTTAAAGGAATACTGACTTTATTAATAAGCAATCACATACATCTTTTTGATGTCTAATGGGTTGCAAACTACAATCTACCTCATTTAATATTCATGAGGTAGGTTAATTTGTAACCCACTAGAAAGTGCTGTTTAAAGGATGTAAGTTTTCTTACATCAGGAATTGCAATTAGGACATTGCAATTCTAGATTGTTGTACAACTGGCCCAAAGTGCCATGTTTTTCAGTGGGACCCTGCAGCCTTGTTTTTCTTTCAAAGTACATGTAAGGTAAGATGACACAAATGACCCTCTACAATACAACCGGTATCCCAATCACTAACCCTCCTCCGCCCCTTCCCTTAGACCTAACCCAAAACCTGGACTGGTAACTGGTAACAGATCGGTTATAACATTGATCCTGTTCAAGGAATGTGTGCAAAACTTTCCAGAGCCAAAAGTATCTTGCAGTGGAATGCGGTAAGAGAATTTGGATAGTGTGGATAAAGGTTTTGTGGGAAACTTTGGGAAGGTGCCAAATTATATGGCAATATTCAAACAAATCACTGAAAATGTGCTTTAGAAGGAGTACTTGTGGCTGTGTAGCTCACCATGATAGCATATTTCAGTAAATTTTAGATTTCTGATCATAAATATAATGTTCTTTTGACTCAGATTATTTTGACACCATAACAGTTTTTAGTGACTCACAATACATCGTTTGATTGTTCAAGTTAGTTTCACTATGACCCATCACGTCAGAGGTTTTCAAAACAAAAATTGAAATCTTTACCTTCAAATTTCTCCTTACACTTCAAGACAGGCATTGGTATTCCCAGAAGAGGCCTCCCTCACCCCAATAATCTTCACTTTCGAACCATTTTGTGCCAATATTTCTTTCAGTAGTATAAGTAGAGTGCCTTTAATTTCAGAAGTCTTATTGCCAGTTTTGGTGAGAGGATCGTTTAAGGCAGTCATATGGTTCTAAGGATTTTCAGAGCTGTTCCCAAAGGTAAATTACACCTGGGAGTAAATCTACGTGTAACCTATTGATACTTTTGAATATCTTTACTAGTTTTGGCTATTCACAAATTCGAAGTTACTCAAAAATGTAGATTTGCACCTCTCCACCCCCTGAAAAGGGAGTGGAACCATATGTACAAGTGTTACTGGGGAAAAAAGTAATAAGTCCCCCACACAAACATGGCTAACCAGTCCCATAGAAAATAATGGAGTTAGGAACCTAAAGCTAAATAATATTAAATTCAATTATTTAAAATAGCAAAACATATAAATACATATATTTAAGTGTTAAAATAATTTATGAAAATAGTACATATGCTAATTATAAAACAATCTTTTTTGCATTGAAACATTAATATAACAATGGATGTTATTAATATATGATACTTTTAATTCATTCTATACATCACTTTTAGTATTGCCTTATCTCCCTATTGTAAAGTATAGGGAAAATGAAATGTTTATTTGACTTGAAAACAATATTCAAAATATTTTTATGAATATTAAATGTAGAACTAAAGAGAAAATGCTACAATACTGTTAACTTTTGGATTAGAGCTTTAATATAAATGTAATAAATTAAAATATTTGTCCTGAAGTTTAAATTAAAAATGATTAGCTGATAAAGACTTCTGGTTTCAGATTCCTTACTTTAGAATTTTACCCCAGGTGTCAGACTGGATCTGGAGATTTTTTCTTCGAGCAATACTCTTGCGTGTCGGTAGGTGGTTTCGGTCGACTCTGCAGGCGTCATTGGCGTTGTAGTCACCATGATGGCATCGGGAGTAGTACATAGACGCCGCCTCAGCTCAGTGACATCAGTTCTTTTCTTTCCATGCCACACGCTGATCCGGAGAGAGCTACTGTGGTCTCTTTTTGACTGATTTCGACCCTTTTATCAAGTTTTTTGGTGAGTATTTTGGTGCTTCGAGGATGTCCCTGAAGACCGGTTTCAAACCGTGCAAGGACTGTCACCACATGATGTCGGTGACTGATCCGCATCAGGACTGTTTGTGGTGCCAGGAGCGCGACCACGACCTGAAGTCGTGCTCCGAGTGGCGGGCCATGCACCCGAAGGCCTTGAGGGAGCCGTCCCTCAAGCTTATGGTGGCCTGGTGCTTGAATCCGAGTAGGTCTCGCTCGAGTGGAAGGTCTCGAGACCGCTCGCGAAGCCACCACCGTTCTTCTTCCTTGAAGTCTTTGGGACAATGTAAGAAGAAGAAGAAGTCGAAGTGATCCCATCACCCTTCAACTTCACCCCATTGCTCGGTTGATGCGACGCGGGATGAGCATCGACGCTCAAGTCCTCCGTCTTTGGAGCCTGCTTCTGAGCCCACTCCGTGCTTCCCTGAGTTTCCGGGAGCCGGAGCAACACTTGGCCAATTGAAAGAGTTTTATGAGGCCATGCGCCTCATTTTTGGGCAGGCCGACCCGATACGGCGCCTTTGGGCCCAAGGGGTTCGGTCGGGGGCCTTCGGTTCCGCGCTGGCGTCTTTGACTCCGGCCACCAAGTTCCCCTCCGGATCCGCACCTGCACCAGTGGTACCATTGAGACCTTCCCCGGCATAGGTTCGATTGTCGATGCTCCTGACGTCTGTGGTGTCCACCATCAACGTCGACCCAATCATCCCCGACGACTCGGAGTTGGAACGGCGCCGGCCGACGCTGCCTCTGTCTTTGATGGGGCCTATTCACCCCAGGTAGGATTCTGAACCTTTTTCTCATGGGTACAAATTTGGGGAAGGATTGGAGGGGGTCCCTGGACCCTTATGAATACCAGGATGACCCTAATTTGGACTGGACACAGGAGTTGAGCGAGGCCAGTGGCCTGGACACTTCTCCAGATGCTTGCATGCTGTCTCCTCCTACTGTTGCTATGGCAGAAGGAGTGACTTATTCTATGGTGGTCAGTAGGGCGGCTGAAGTCCTCGGCCTTGAGCTGCCTACTGTTCAGGTCAGGTCATATCTCCTGAGGGAGGTGCTTCGGCCAGGGCTTCCACATCTGAGCCCCTTCTGCCATTCAATGAAGCCCTCACTGATTTCCTATTGGGTGCTTGGTCCAGACCCAACATAGGGGCTCCTGTGAACAGGACTATCGCACACCACCATCGGCCTGCCCCAAACGACCCTAAATTCATGTCCCATCACCCCACGCCTGAGATCTTTGTCATCCAGGCATCATTCCCTTCTGCACTCCCCGGATAGGGAATCAAAAAGGCTGGAACAATTTGGGAAGAAGATGTCTTGGGCTGTGGTCCGTGAACACTGCATGCCTTTTGAGCCGCTATACCCATTCTCTGTGGGATACAGTTCTGCAGGGTCTGCTGCAGATACCGGAGTACGCCCATGCTATCGTCACTGATGGGAGAGAGGCGGCAAAGTTCACGATCAGATGTGGGCTGGACACGACCGACTCTAGGTAGATCGGTTGTGATGACGACGGTGGCCTTGAGGCACTACGCCTGGTTGCGTACATCTGGTTTTTCGGAGGATGTCCAACATACTCTTATGGACATGCCCTTTGATAGCTTCCGTCTCCTTGGAGACAAGGCAGACTCAGCTTTGGAGAGGTTCAAGGACTCCTGGGCTACGGCACTGTCCCTCGGCCTTTCCATTGCCCCTCGCCCCCAACAGTCCACTTTTCGCCACTTTCATGGCCATGGAAGGGGCTCCCTATTGCATCCCCATCCCAGCCACTGTGCCACCCATGCTGTTCAGCTGCTGTGTGGCCCAGGATGCCGAAGCCCACTTGGGTGTGAGACAGGTGACCAGAGGGCTGCCCAGTCCACCCCTTACCCCGCTGCAGCCTCCAAACCCTCCTAGTCCGTCCCCTCACTCCGGTCCAGTTGGCTGCTGGATTCGCCATCACCTGCCACACTGGGAATCCATCACTACGGACCGGTGGGTTTTGCAGTTCGTTCGAAGGGGCTACTTCCACCCCTTCAAATCTGTCCCATCAGCCATGCCTCCATCAGTCAGCCATATTACGGAGGATCATTTGGCACTTCTCCGCTAGGAAGTTGTGGCTCTCTCGGCCAAGGGAGGCATAGAGAAGGTCCCTATGCCAGAAGTAGGTTGTGGTTGTTATTCCTGCTACTTTCTGGTGCCCAAAAAGGACAAGGGCTTGCATCCTATCCTAGACCTTCGGGACCTCAAATACTTTCTCAAGAAGGAGAAATTCAGAATGCTCACCGTGGCTCAGGTCCTGTCTGCCTTGGACACTGGAGACTGGATGGTAGCGTTGGACTTGCAGGACGCTTATTTCCACATTCCCATCCTGCCTACCCACAGACGTTACCTACCATTTGTGGTAGATCATGAGCACTTTCAATTTACCGTCCTCCCCTTCGGCCTTACCAGCTCCCCTCGGGTGTTCACGAAAATGATGGCGGTGGTTGCAGCTCATCTGCGCAGGTTGGGGTTTTCAGTCTTCCCCTACCTTGACCACTGGCTGTTGAAGGCGGACTCACCCCAGAAAGTCGTCTCCCAACTTCAGACTATGGCAAACGTCCTGCACACGCTGGGGTTCACTATAAACGTCCCAAAGTCACACCTGACTCCCTCTCTGAGCTGTTCTGGACACAGTGCAGTTTCGGGCCTATCCTCTGGAAAAGCAAGTCCAAGATATTCAGACTATGATTCCGATCTTTCAGCCTCTGTCATGGGTTTCGGTGAGACTGACTCTGAGGCTGCTGGGCCTCATGTCCCTCTGTGTCCTGCTGGTGACATATGCCAGATGGCATATGCGGGCTCTGCAGTGGGACTTAAAGTTCCAGCGGGCGCAGCAGCAGGGAATCTCTCCGACATGGAGACCTGCGGTAGTGGCTTTCGAATCCGCATTGTGTCCAGGGCAGATCCCTCTCCCTTCCCCAGCCAGATCTGTGCATGGTGTCAGATGCGTGACTTCTGGGATACGGCGGCCATATGGGAGAGGCGGATATCAGAGGCCTCTGGCCTCTGGCGGAGTCTGGGCCCCATATCAATCTTCTGGAGCTCTGGGCGATCAGGCTTGCGTTGAAAGCATTTCTTCCCTCTCTTAAAGGGAAAGTAGTGCAGGTGTTCACAGACAAGACTACAGCCATGTGGTACTGCAACAAACAGGGTGGAATAGGGTCCCCTTTGTCAGGAGGCACTACGCCTTTGGACATGGCTGGAACATCAGGACTTTACCCAGGTGGTTCAACATCTGGTGGGCTCTTTGAATGCCAGAGCAGACAAACTCAGCTGTCAATGCATAGCCGATAACGAATGGCGTCTCCATTCTGAGGTGGCGCAAGGTCTCTTTTAGCCGTGGGGAGAGCCTTGGAGAGATGTGTTCGCCTCCGCATAGAACGCGCAATGTCAGCTGTTTTGTGCGTGGGAGTTTCCAAGGCGGCACTCGCTCTGAGGCGCTTTTCATCTCGAGTGGAACTCTGGCCTCCTTTCCGCCTATACCACTTCTGCCCTGAGTTCTCAAGAAGATCAGCAACAACTGGGCCCAAGTTATCTTGGTGGCTCTGGACTGGGCACGGAGAGTATGGTATCCTGAGTTATTGAGCATGGCCACGGATCCTCCATTCAGACTGCCTCTTCTGGAAGATCTTCTGTCGTAGCAGCAAGGGACAGTTCTCCACCGAACCTGTCCAATCTCCGCCTTCATGCGTGGAGATTGAGCGGTGGCAGTTGACGGCTTTTGACCTTCCACCCGAAGTCTGTGACGTTATCTTGGCAGCTAGGCGTCCCTCCACCAAAACGGTATATACCTGTTGTTGGCATAAATTTGTGGCATAGTGTACCAGTAAATCTGTTGATCACCTCTCTGCTCCTCTTTCTGAGGTTCTTTTGTTCATCCTTTCTTTAGCCCAGCAGGTCTCTGCTTTGGGCACCCTTAGAGTGAAGACTGAACAATACCCTTTAATTCTCCTATTGTCAGTCGATTCCTTAAATGTCTCACCCATTTATTTCTTCCCACTCCATTTATCATGCCTCAGTGGGACCTCAATCTTGTCCTTACCTTCTTAATGTGTACTCCATTCTAACCAATGCACAGTTGCCCTTTACGGCTCCTCATTTTCAAGACTGTTTTTCTTGTTGCCATCACTTCTGCTCGCAGAGTGAGTGAGATTCAGGCTCTTTGTTCAAAGCCCCCATACTTGTCGGTGCACCCTGACAAAGTGGTGTTGTGCACTAAGGCTTCCTTCCTTCCCAAGGTGTTACACCTTATCATGAAGGCCAGTCCATCACCTTGCCTATTTTTTACGCGCCTCCACATCCTTCTCATGAGGAGGAGAGGCTCCACCGTCTGGACCCAAAAAGAGTGTTGGCGTTCTATCTAAATCATACTAAGGATTTCCGGGTGGACGATTGGATATGTGGGTGCAAAGAGAGGGTAGGCGGTGCAAAAACGTAACATCTCTTGATGGGTACTTCTATGCATTAAGATGTGCTATGCTTTGGCCAAGAAGCAACCCCCTGAGGGCTTGCGCGCTCATTCCACCAGAGCAACTGCTGCTTCTACTGCATAAGCACACAGAGTTCCTGTCCTGGATATCTGCCAGGCAGCTACGTGGGCATCCCTGCACAAGTTTGCTAAACATTACTGCCTAGACAGTCAGGTCCGTCAGGACGGCTACTTTGGTTGTTCAGTCCTGCAGGACTTTCTAGTATGAACTTGGTTTGCAGCCCACCTCCGAGGATGGCATTGCTTGGGTATCAATTCTAAGGTAAGGAATCTGCAACTAGAAGTCTCTATCAGATGTACAAGTTACTTACCTTTGGTAATGATATATCTGGTAGAGACATATTCTAGTTGCAGATTCCTTACCGGCCCACCCTTCCTCCCCGCTTGCGAACTGATTCCCCATTCAGGACCTTAACTCCGGCGCACCAATCTCAGTGTTCTTCATGGCTCTGCGCGGTGACGTGGAAAGTCGTTAAAAGAAACTGAAGTCACTGCACTGAGGCGGTGTCTATGTACTACTCCTGACATTATCACGGCGACTACAACGCCAATGACGCCCGCGGAGTCGAACGACACCACCTACCGACGCGCAAGGGTATTGCTGAAAGAAAAAATCTCCGGATCCAGTCTGACGCCTGGGGGTAAATTCTAAGGTAAGGAACCTGGAACTAGAATATGCCTCTACCAAATATATTGTTACTGAAGGTAAGTAACTTAAACTTCTCAAGTAAAGGAAACAATTATTTATTTTTTATGCATTCATTATTATTACATTTTCTTCATTGTTTGCCTCATTTCTTTTGTTGCCTTTTAATATTGTTAATAACAAATACATAATTTAAAGCCTCAGATATCTCAGATATTTATTTTCATTTGTAGCATTCATATAATCCCAAATAGCATTCTGAGCGTGAACTGGGTTTACTGTCATAGTCCTAAATCGGTGTTTAGTCATACTTGCTGTTCCATACCTTATAAGCTACCACAAGTTATTTGCTTGTATTATTCAAGATGTAGATAAAGTTCTTCACATGAGGTATGTCTGTAAGAAATTGAGTTATTAATTGAGGGAAGTAAGTACCCACCACAATTTATAATCACAGCCCTTGTCCGAGTGAACCACTAAAGTTCCTAAATAACCCTGGGCTTAATCCCCTGGTAGCTGTGACACAAAGCAGACATGGAGAGTCACTGTTTAAAGTTTTTATGCAGTACTAATACAGTAATAAAGCTGAAATGCAAAACATAAAAAATCCCAAAATGAATTGGAAAAATAGATTAAAATTGAATAAACACAATAACGCCAAAATGACAACAATTTGAAAATGTGGAACCAGAGAACTGAATTTTTAAGGTTTTAAGTGGAGTAGAAGTAGTGCCAAGAAGCACAGATTGGCAATGAATAGTCAATGGTTGCAGTAAAGCAAGACCTAAGGGCATTTTGACACTGACCTTGTTTGAGTGTGGGCCACGTACACTCACCATGTCTGTTCTGTTCCTGGTCAAAGTTTTACATTCTGACTTTAGTCCTTTATGTCCTGATCCATCACATGAGTACAAGACACACAGGATGGCAGGCACTCTTCAGCCACAGTAAACTTGGGCTCTTAGGGCTTGGGGGTAGGTGTGTTGTACTACGGTAATCCTGATGTCCTCCCACATCTAACACTAAAATCCAGTTTTAGGTTGCCCTTGTACCCCACAGCAGAAACAGATGTGTGGTAAAATCAAAGCAGAGCTTTCAGCAACCAGACAGTGGATACATACAAATTGATTTGGCATTCTGTTTCCCTTCCTTTGAAATGTGCCTCAAATGTTATTTGTAAATCCAGCAGACCTGTCAAACGTGCTGTGACACTGTAATCTCGAAAGAGGTCCACTCTGAATATGGCCTGACTAGCTGGAAAGACACCAGAAGGGCTCTGTACAAGTGTCATCTAAAATTTGCCTGTGACGGGAGGCCTCTTTGAAGTGCACCCCAAGTGTCGTATGAAATACCCCAGCAGACCTGACAAACGGGATATAACACTGAAGCAGGACTTTACGCTTTAATGTCAGAGATGTTCCTTCCAGTCTCCCCTGCATATTCTGTGAGGTTCAGATGGGTCATCTCTACCCATTTAGGTCAGCCTATTGTTTGCTCCTGGGAGCAGTTCATAGCTGACTGCGGGTAGGCTATCACCTGCCAAGTGACAGTTGAATGCTTACAGAAAGGTCCCCCAGAGTCTTTAGCCAAGCAAAAGGTACATTTTCTAAAGTACATTTTCTGTACTAGTTAAGACAAATTTTTACTTTACCATTACATTGAATTTTGTTTAACCGTTAAAAAAGAGTCCTTGACATATTTCTCTAGGTGTTTAACATTAAACCTTTACATGCCCTAATCGTAAATACCATGTACCCTGTCCTAATGGGTGGTAGGGCCTTCTTAGGGGTGACTTATTAATATTTTAAAAGAGGGTTGAGTCCTATTAAAAGGGGTTATTTTGACAGGTCGAATGTGTAGTTAAAACCTGCTTAGCCAGGCAACTGGTGGCAGTCCTGCAGTCATGTTTACATTGTGACTTTAGCAACAGTTTGTACAATGGTAAGCCTCAAGCCATGTTTACACTGTCAGTGTAGTCGATGGCGCAAAGGGTGTTGCAGCCCACTTGTGACATTTAATTTCCAGGCCCTAGGTACACCTTGGTACCATATACCAGAAACTTGTTAGCTTTTTACATTTCCCAATCAGGAGTATACATATTGTACTATGTTGAAAGAAGGAGCACAAGCACTTTACTACTGGTTAGCAGTGGTAAATTGCAGAGTACCATGGCCAGGAAAAAAAGGTTTGGCAAAAAAAAAAACAATGTGATCCTGCAGAAAGGGCCCATTTCCAACAATGCGCTTTCAAATATAGTGCTTCTAAATTAAGATACCATGATTTTATCTGTCTTTTTCTTTTCTCTGGTTTCTCCAATAAAACTATAACGTAATATGTCCATTTTGTACTATTGTAGCAAATTAAGATTTTCTTTAAGTGTGCACGACTGGGTAGCAGTAATCACAATTTTCTTTCCTTGCCCTTAAAAATATAGATCTCAGACTCATTGTTGCACTTTGATTGAACATTCCCTTTGGGAGGGGGCAGGCTTCATGTTAGATGTTTTGTCTACACCATGTTTTTTGCTTTGCAGTTTTGCATTTTTGTACTATTAGTTTTTGTCTAGTTTTGTTACTGTTCCTTTGTTCTGGAAATAGCTGTGGACTAATCTCTCTTTAGTGGTTATGTTGTTCTTTTATGAAGGTGTTACTATGTTCTTGCAAGTCTATGTTACTTTGTAGGATGCTACCTTGGTTTTGTACGCATCACCTAACTTCATTTGCTACTTTACTGGTTGTGATTTCCTCAATTTGAAAAATTAAACAGCTGTTGAGCTCTAGTGTACCCCTTGGAATGAAATCTTGTCAATGCGTTTTTCTGGCTCCCTTACCTTCCTTGTGATACATTTTTATTTTTATTTCTTTGCAAATCACCCTGTTGAACTGATATAGGTACTGAACTGTTTTATTTCTGACTTTTTAGAGAGTTGTCCTGGTTGATCCTTCACAGGGAGAGATGGAAGATCAGCCGTCGATTTTCCTTTTCTTCTCATTTATTGCCGCTAGTTATGGAATCAACACTTCAGTCTTCAAACATTACCGAACCATAACCCAGTCACTATCTGTGTTTCCTGCCCTGACATTGAGTTGACTGTTCCCGCCTGCCTCATTGATTTACAACAAAGTAAAAACAAGCATTTGCAATGCAATAGATCTCACATTTACTTGAGTTGGAGCTGTTGACATTGTAAATGCATAACTGGACTTTTTTGCCACAATTAATTGGTCAACTCTGCCCCATATTTTATACCTTTCTGCAACATAATTCCAGTGTCCCTGCATATAACTAAAGGGCCAGTAGGCCTACTGGAGTATGACTACTCCCAGGTGCAAAACATATTTACTTGGCAGTCGGTACAGGTGACATTGCCTGTGGGGCAACAAATAAATAATTGTACTCCAATAATGCTTGCTTACTGGATCACTGTCCCTTTACTGCAGTCTGTGGAGTCGAGCAAAATGCCCATGGTTTTTCACACACTTGAGGAGAGCTATCTCACATGATATTAATGATCCTCAGTCAGTCTTGAGCTGAAATATTAGTTATAAAATATTGACCATTGTACAGCACAATCAGCTGTTTGTACTGTGAGTGCCATGGCCGCACAAAGGGGAGAGACAAAAGAAATAAATTGTTCCCCCATGCTTGAGTATATTGGCAACCATGCAATAATCCATTTAACAGGGTCAGTCTGCAAGGTGGTAACAAAACCACCCCAAGGCGGGACAGACGTAAAGCATTTATCAATTATATCAAGGGATTTTTGAAAGGCAAGCCCACAAAGGAGTGAAAGTAATGGGCGTGACATTGGTGTGGTTAAAATCCTACAGAATACTTACAACAGGTGGAAAAATGCTTACTTGCTCCACCTAAAATGCAAGTTCGGAACATTTCACAGCCTACTTTTGGAAGTTGGCAGTAAGTTGATTTAAGTAGTATGTAAGTAATTTTCATTCCTGATGTTAGTGCTTCGGAATGGGAAAATAACATTTTGAAAAACTGATATTTTGTTAATGTAATACATGCTCAGCAACTCAATTTCGATCAGCTCAACCAACAAGAACAGCAGAACACGTGATTTACGTCACTGCCGATGTCACTCATCTCGCTATATCAGTGTCCCAGTCCATTTTTAGACTTGGGCATACGTGTGTATGTAGATCACAG
Organism: Pleurodeles waltl; assembly: GCF_031143425.1. Taxonomy (NCBI): domain Eukaryota; kingdom Metazoa; phylum Chordata; class Amphibia; order Caudata; family Salamandridae; genus Pleurodeles; species Pleurodeles waltl. The sequence goes on along the minus strand of NC_090447.1, from coordinate 514,910,806 downwards.
ATTTTTTTTTTTTTATAAAGAAAATTTATTGATTTTGCATAAAACAATAATCTATACACTTCAACATGATGCCAACGGGCATCAAACAATAATGGTCAAACCCTAGGCCTCCGCCACACACTGTGAAAACATTACGCATGGTCTAGAGCTTAGAAGCCCGCTATGCCCTCCCACTTCCCCCATATTTTACTATGTTTGTGTAAGCAACCTCTGGCCTCATATACAAGTCTCTCCCGCTGCGCACACCAATCCACCCCCCGTCTTCACTTAGTCAGTGTCGGAGCAATTCTGGCCTTCCACTCTGCCATTATGTCTCTCTTGGCCACTAGGCATGCCACCCCTAAGAAGGACCGATCTGCTCTTCGCAGCCCTGTGTCTCCCATGACCCCCAGAAGGAGGGGCAACGGCAACCTCTGTACCTCTACTTGTAAGACCCCAGAGATCTCCTGCACCACCGCTTCCCAATAAGCCACTATGATCGGGCATGCCCATACCATGTGGAAGAAATCGGCTGTGTGACTCCTGCAGCGGGGGCATTCCGCCGAGGGGCGGAGGCCCGCTTTATGTAATTTGGCGGGTGTGAGATATGCAGTATGAAGAAAGTATATTTGTATTAACCGGAGGCGTGTGGCCATTGTAAGGGAGCGTGGGGCCATCAGTGCTTCTGTCCAGTCCATTTCCTCCATGGGTCCCATTCAATCCTCCCACCTCTGACGAAGCTCTCTCAGGGGGCCTCCTGCGGTGGTAATCAGGGTGCGATATATCTGGGAAACCCCTCCCTTGCCCAGGTCTCCCATCAATGCTTTGGCTTCCATGGGGCTGTGCTCGGGTATAGTGTCCCCTGCCTGTAGATGAACTAGTAGGGCATAGCGTAGCTGAAGATATCGATGGAACTGTGTCTTGTTTAAAGAGTATTGTGTCTGAAGGTCTTGAAAGGACCGTATGTGTGACCCTCGCCAGACATCACCCAGCGTGGATATACCTATGTTGTCCCAGTTCTGAAAGCCTTCCAGACCTGCTACCTGTGCCAGCTGCTTCCCATGTCATAGCGGGGTTTGTTGGGTAAGACGTCTCCACCACCCCGTCTTTTTCTGGGCCGTCCGCCATCCCTGTAGTACCACTTTGGTCACGTCTGGGGTCTCTCGGGGGATCGGGCTCCCGTATAGTGCGTCAAAGATCCTTGGGTAGCCCATTGTCTGTAATTCTAGTTGGTATGCAGGGTCTGTCCACCCACCTCCCACCCAGTCGTTGATTACGAGTGCGTGCATTGCTAGATAGTAGTATTGGATGTTAGACATGCCCAAGCCACCCTCATATATGTCCCTCTGGCATGTTTTGAGCGACAGTCGAGTGCGAGTGCCGCTCCAAATGAATTGGCGCGCTAAGGAGTCCATCTCCTTGAACCATCTCATGGGAATGGGAAGTGGAAAGTTCTGCAGGAGGTATAGGAGCCTGGGAAGGATCATCATCTTGTACAGCGCAATTCTGCCAAGTACATTCAGGGGGAGGGCTCTCCAGCGTAGGAGATCGGACTTGATTCTTTGTTAGCGGTGTGACATTGAGTTCCCATGCTAACTCGGGCAGAAGTGAAATGTATATTCCCAGGTATTTGAAGCTGTTTCTCCGTACTGGGATGTTTCGTTGCCAATCTATACAGTCGCGAGAGCGATGCAGGGGAATTAGCAAGGACTTGGCTGGATTCAGGACCAGTCCCGAGGCTTCCGCGAAAAGTCTCAGGATCTCTAGGACACGTGGGCCGCTTTTGGGTGGGTTAGAGATGTACAGGAGCACATCATCTGCGTACAACGCCACTCGATCCTCCGAACCAGAGGGCCAGCGCCAGCCCTCAATCAGTGGGTCACTTCTCAGTAATATCGCCAATGGTTCTATTACTAGTGCAAAGAGTAGGGGGGATAGCAGGCATCCCTGTCGAGTTCCACGGCCAATGGGGAATGGGTCGGAGACTACTCCGTTCACCCTGATTCGGGCAGTCGGGTTAGAGTAGAGGAGTTTCACTAGTCCTCGAAATTTAGGTCCGAGCCCGTTCTTATGTAGGACCTGTTCGAGGTAAGACCAATCTACTGTGTCTAAGGCCTTCTCAAAATCCAGTAAGAGTAGTGCCAAGTGCGTATGTGATAGGGTTTTGTGGTGCGCCAGGGCCAGATGTAACCGTCTGATGCAGTGCCTAGTGCTACGGGTAGGCATGAAACCACACTGTTCATGGTGTACCAGCGTGGGCATTACCTCCTTCAGCCTGGAGGCAAGGATCGAGGAGAGCACTTTGATTTCAATGTTTAGGAGTGAGATGGGCCGGTACGCTGAACAGTGTCGTGACGGAGGTTGGGTTTTGGGGATCACCACAATAGTCGCTTGATCAATCTCAGTAGGGAAGCGGCCTAGATTTTCTGCTTCATTGTACATGTTAAGCAGATGGGGACCCAGGATATCGCTGCATTTACTATATAACTCCGCTGGAAAGCCGTCAGGGCCTGGGGTTTTGCCTGATGCCAGGTTAGATATTGCACTGCAAATCTCTGCATTGCTAATGGCCTCCTCCAATCTGTCTCTCATCTCCGGGGACACCCCAGGGAGGGTAATGTCGTTTAGTAGGGGGACCTCTATTTCAATAGCAGGGCGTGGGTGTTTGGCATATAGACTAGTGTAATAGGAGGCGAAACACTGTGCAATTTCCACAGATGTTTTGATAAGAGAGCCCGAGTCCGATAAGATCTCAGGTATAATTCTGTTCGCCATAGGGCGGGTGGCTAGCCAGTGCAGCAGCTTCCCGTTTTTATCCCCCCATCCATAGATTCGGGCTGCTGAGGCTCTCCACATGTGCTTGGCCGACTCCAGCATTATGTGTTTGATATCCTCTCTCAGCCTAGTCAGTTGCCTCATAGTAGTGGCCGATGCCAAGTTTACTTGCTGGCGTTCCAGTCTTAGGGCCTTGTTCTCCAGCTCAGAGATCTGGGAATTTTGGTCTCGTTCACGGGACCGAAGGATGCTTTTGGCGTGTCCTCTAATAGTGGCTTTACAAGCGGCCCATATTATCCCTGGGGATCGAACCGAGCCTTCATTTACCTCAAAATATTGACCAAGATGCTTCCTGATCTCCTGGTTGTAATCTTTGTCTTGTAGGTGCCAGGCGTTCAGGCACCACATAGGCCGTCTGGTGTTGTCCGTTCCGCCCATTCGGATACGTATTGGCGCATGATCTGAGACCCCACGGGGGAGAATCTCTGCCCCTGCAACGTTTAAGAAGTCTAGGGCGGGCATAAACACCAGGTCTATTCTGGATTGCGTCTGGTGGGCTGCCGATGTGTGCGTGTACCGGCGCTCTCTGGGGTGCCAGGTGCGCCACACATCGCACAGACCCAGGCTCTCCGCCCAGTCGCTTAGAGTTGAAGCTCGCTTGGCTCTACTAATGATGATCCCCCCAGAGACGTCCAGAGTTGGGTCAAGAACTGCGTTGAAGTCACCTCCCAGTAGGGTGGTCCCTTGGGGAAGTCCTGAGATCACCTGGTGGAGGGAACGTAGGAAGGCGTCAAGCCCTGCTGGAGGAGCATAGGCGCACACCAGGTTTAATGGGTGCTCTTGAAGAGTCCCTGCGACTACTACAAATCTACCCTGCGGATCGGACTGTGTAGCTGTGATCACCAAGGGTAGAGATCGGTGGAGGAGGATCGCTACTCCTCTGAAGCCTCTGGTGAATCCCACATGGTATACCCTGTCATACCCTCCTCGCGCAAGCATAGGGCACCTGGACCCAAGGAGGTGGGTCTCTTGCAGGAGGACTACTGAGGGGGAGTATCTGCGGAGAGTGTTAAATACTGCTGACCTTTTGATCTTGTCTAATAGGCCGTTTACATTCCAGGAGAGAACCTGGGTCATTGAAGGCCAGGCGTGAGATGTGTAGGTATTATACAAGATTGGGTGTGTGGGTGCGAGCCCAGGGATGACCATTTCAAACGTGTCGCCGAAGCCTTAAAATTACAAACCAGGCTAACTAACTTGTCGCCCTTTAAACCTAATTCAAACTCCCCCCCCCCCCCCCAAATACCCCCTCCTCCCCATACTCCCACCCCGGAAGCATCTGTCACCCAAATACCCAACCAGAACCAGACAGCCAGTAGAGCTGTCATGGGGTGGAGTGGTGGACCCCTCCTTTCATTCGGATCAGTTGCAATTAACGGTCACAAATCGAGCACCCAACGTCATACATTTGGAAGTCTCCGGTGCCATCAATGGCAGCCCCACTGTGGACTGCCCGAGCAAACCAAGCGTGGCCAATCTCCCCTCGCATCCAGCAAAAGGACCACTCATATCTTGTCAGCCGAGTACTGGAGATTGACTCAAGCAGCCGTTCTCCGCTGTCTGGGATGGTGTCCGAGGCCCCGGGAGGGCATCAGTGGTAATCTCGGTCTGAGGATTAGGGTCCTGGGTCGTCTCATCATCTGCAGGAGTGTTCGAGTCTTTCCGCCTGCCTCTCCGGGATCTGGTGCGCCTCCGGCTCCTCCGGGGTCCCTCCGCTGAGGAAGGTTCGATACGCGGGGTTTTCCCAGTAGTTTTAGGGGGACCCCTTCGGGCTCCGACGCCCTCCTCCTTCAGCCAATCCCATGCCTCCTCTGGTGATTCAAAAAAGTAAGCTTTCCCGGCCATGAGAACTTTGAGGCGTGCAGGAAAAAGGAGCATGTACGAGAGTTGCATTGCCCTAAGTTTTTGTTTAACACGCTCGTATGACCTGCGGCGGGTTTGGACCTCTCTGGTGTAGTCCGGAAAAATTTTGATTTTGTGGTTTTCCCATTGAAGATCTTCCAGCCGCCTCGCTTCCTTGAGGATATTGTCTCTGTCTTTGAAGTTAAGAAATCGGACGTCTCGGGCCGCCTGGAGGGGGGCGAGGTGCAAGCGCCCTATGGGCTTGTTCAACAGCAAACAAGGGTGAGAGGGACTGGTCCAGCATCCAAGTTTTGATCCACTTCTCTAGGAATTCGGCGGCCTTGTCATCCTCTATGCCTTCTGGGAAACCTATGAATCGCAGGTTATTGCGCCTTGCCCGATTTTCCGCGTCCTCTGCACGGCGGTGAAGCTCGCTGGTTCGAGTTTGTAGTTGGGCCACTTTAGTTTTAAGGTCAGATAAATCGTTTTCGTTCTGCGAGACTCGGGATTCCACTTCAGTAATTCGGTTCACTGCGTTTCTCAGGTCTTGTCTGATGAGGCCCATATCAACTCGCACCTCTCCGATTTTAGTCTCTACGGCCGTCTGCGATGATTGAATAGCTTGGAGAATGGCACTCACTCCGTTCGGGGCTGGCCCTCCTCTAGCCGTGTCTCCCCCTCCCCGTTGGCCCGTCGCAGTCGTGAACTGATCGATTTTTTGTTGGGAGGGCGGAGGTTGCTTGTTCGTTTTGTCTTTTCCCATCGCGGCACCTGGGAAGGGTGGGTCAGGCACTTCACACCTTCTTTATTGCGTTTTCAGGCCCGAGGCTTCAGTGTACTATCAAGTGCTTTGGACCGAGGAAGATTCCAACGTGCCGCTCCGTGCAAGGACGGCAGGAGGTCACTGTCTCAGGGGCTTCTTCTAGTCTCTTTTACTCTCTCCCGGGCCCTGTGGGGGCATCATTTGTCGGCACCGCAAGGGGCTGGGTCGTCGGTTTCTCTCCGCCAGTTCCCCTCCTCGCTCCCTCCATTGAGATGGGAGGGATCCTCTCACGGTCACTGCCCAGGCCCCTCCACCTTCAGGGTCCGGTACTCCAACAGTGGGTCCCACTCCGCCTCAAGTGGGCCCCCGATTTCAAAATTTGAGACCGCCCGGGGTGCTTTCCTCCACCTCTCGGCTCCCAGCTCCTGCCATGGGCCAACCTGAGCCCCGTCTGGGCGAGGGCCCGAGGGAGGGTCGGAATCGGGCCACCGGGTCCCTCCCCTGTTATAGCTGCGGCGGGAGGGGGGTGTGTGTCACCAGTCGCCGTCCCCCCCTTCCTCTCCCAAGTCGTCTAGTCTCGTCTTCGCCCTCCCGGGGCTCCACTCGGCTCCCAGCCGGGTCCCGACCTCCCACGCGGCCCCAATGCCTGCTCTCCACCAGAGGGGGCAGCGGGGGGAAGGGGGCCCCAGCCACGTCGGCGGTCCTTACGTCTTCTTCCTGCCCCGCCGCTACAGCTCAGACCTGCGGGCCGGCTGGGCGGACGGGGGGGAGTCCCGGCCTCTCCGGCCGCGCCCGCGTCACTCCACACAGGGGCCGCGCCTCTCACCTGGTGCTTCCAGCCCCGTTCGGGGTCCCGCCGGTCCCTCAGCAACAGGGATCCGCGAGTGGGGCACGGTCCAGGCCCCCCCAGGGCCTCATGCTGCTTCCCCGGTCTGTCGCAATCTCAGTCCGGCCGGGTGTTTCTTGCTGCGGCCGCCATCTTTGTTTCCTCTCCCGTAGTCGGCCGGATCGCAGCACAAGCGCGAGGTGTCCGATCCCCGTTCGTTCGTGTCGGTCGACCTCTCTCGGGCCCTAGGATCACAGGGGAGTCTAAATCGACGTCTTTCTGCCTCTTCAGACCACGTTAATTAAGGGCGGATGACGGAGGGGTCCAGAGCACTCTCAGAGTGCGACCGCCATCCTGACGTCCGAAGCCACGCCCCTCATGTAGATCACAGATTTATTCTATTAGCGTTATTTACATAATTATAGGCAGAGACACTGGAGTTGTGCATTCAGAGAGGTTTTTGCCTAAGTTTAAGGCCATATTGGGTTTACAAGATCCACTGTAAATCTACAGGTGTGAAATGTTTCACCCAGACACTGAAGTTAAAATGTTGGGGTGAAATTCTGTGGGGAAAATGAGAAATTACTAGGGGAATTAGGTGTGTTATTGATGAACATGTTGCATAATGCACTGTGATCTGCTACATAACGTGCATATTTCAAAAACATTTGTAGCCCCGACGGATCTAAATGTATTAGAAATCCTGCACATGGACGACAAACAACTCCTGACACTTTACAAAGGTTACCTGGTCACCTTTCACTTTTTACTTGCTTTTTTTCAGGCATTTCCCGATGGTAATAATTTCCTACATATGAGTACCGAGAGAAGGGGTTTTGTCTTCTGAAGAAAAGAAAGGCATACCGTTTTAAATGCCATTTAACTAAGGCAGAAAGAATTATTCTTTCTTTGTCATAAAAACATTTTCCATGTAATTTCATGATTACATCTCTGTTCTTAAAGTGGCACACAAAGGTTAGAAGAAATACAACATCATTTTTTAAGGTTGAACTTGAAGTGTGCCTACTGGTGGGACATTTTCATGCTCTTCTGCATGGGTGTTTTTTTGGCCCAGTAGGAGGTTCCAGAGGCCCTGTTGTTTGAATATGTCCTGAAATTGAATACAAGTTTTAAAACCTAGCTGGCATACACACAAGAAACAAGGGGCACATTTGTATAACCGTCAGGCCCTCGTCACAGGTAAAGAAATAACTGGGATTGTAAGGGGCCCCTCCTGATGAGGGCTTACTCCTATATAACATCTGTGTGTACATGTAGGCTTGATTTCTGATCAGTACATCAATGTGTATCTTTTATCACAAACTATTTTATTCTGGGAAGTAAAAAAGGCAGTGTTAGTAAATTATATTTTCCTTGCTGCAGACGTTATGCAACACAACAGTACATACTGCAGTACAGTTCTGGAAGCCCTGATTATAGTATAAAAACTGTCAAATATGCAGCACATCTTGTGGATTACTGACTGGAAAATTCTGGTTGACGCCTGACTGTGCCCAAGTAATACCAGCCTTTCAGAGACAGTGACCTGTGATGAAATTGCGTGATGAGCTTATATCCCACTGTGTATTTCCTTGCGGCGTGATGCAGGTCATGCAATCCCCGCAATGTAGACACCTCCCTATACATGGTCATTCAAATATTTGGCATAATGGCATGTTGCCATGCACGTCAAGTGTTTTTTTGCGGGGGGGGGGGGTGTCGGAGGCAGCGATTGCTGCAATGGCTGGTTTCCTGAATTACAGCCGGTAGAAAGAATCTTTCGCTGTGAAATGTGTTCACTTAAAGGAGTCTGAAGTAGGCCACAGTGCCTGCTGATGGTAAAGAGGGAGCTTGCCCCTCCCTCAGCCACAGCTGCAGGCTCCAACAGACTGACCCAAGTCCCACAATCAGGGCCGGCTTTAGGACTGGTGGCGTCCCCCATGACCTTCACCTCAGTTTTACTCACTACCTCCCTGCAAATGTGCCCCTCATCTCTCCATCGCTCCCTTTTCACATACATTCATGTGTTTTAAAGCACTTGTAAAGGCTGGCTTTACTAATCCACTCAGCCAGCCACTTAAAATATAGGGGCAGATTTAAGAGCCCCTAGCGCCATTCTAACGCCACATTAGCGTCATTTTTTTAACACTAATGTTGCGTTAGAAGGCCAAAAACGCCATGCCATATAGTGGTGCAATGCATGCATTGCGCCACTTTGTATACCTTTGCGCAGGGCTCAGAGCAGGCATTAAAAGGAGGCTTCCATTGGTTACAATGGGCCTCTGGGTGCTTGGCAGGATTAGCGTCAACATTTTTGGGCTAATCCTGCAAAGTGCCTGACTAGCATAAAAAATTCTGACACTAGTCCCCTAACTACCGCCATGGTGCATCATATTTTAAATATGACGCACACATGGTGGAGTTGGGGGGGCGCTAAGGGGTGCAAGAAAAGTGGCGCTGCACTGTGTACAGCGCTACTTTTCTTAAATATGCCCCATAGTTCTGTTTTTTGCAGCAGGCATATTAACCCTGTCCCATAGAGCAGTGCCTAATTTGTAAATAACAAAGTGCCGGTGCCCATAGCCCTCCTCTTAAACACGCGGTTCCTGCAATTAAATGTGTGAACACAGAATACAGAGGCAGTGTAATCCTGAAGCCATTTTGGGCCTCTTCAATTCATTTACAGGCACTCCCAGCCCCTTCAGCTCACGCTTGCAGATTTCAGCTTTTTCCCATTGTGACACTTTTTTGTTTTTTTCTTCCTCCGTCTTTCCCATGTGTGTCTTTTTCTTGCAGTAAATGCTTGAGGCAGAAAAATAAGCGCCGGTGCTCCGCCCCGGATACAACAAGCACAAATTAAGCTCTGCCATAGGGGCATATTTAAGAGCCCCTAGTACCATTCTAATGCCACATTTGTGTCCTTTTTTTACACTAATGTGGCATTAGAAGGCCAAAAGCGCTGCGCCATATTTATAAAGAGGCGCAATGCATGCATTGCGCCAGTTCGTAACCCTTTTTACTACATTCTGCCTGCGCCAGGCATATTGTATGCAAAAGAGGCATCCCCCATGTTAGGGGGGCAAAAAAAATGGCGCAAAGAAATCTGACAGATTTCTTTGCGTCAATTTTTCCCAGCACTTTTAACTCCTGCTCAGAGCAGGCATTAAAAGGAGGCTTCCATTGCTTACAATGGGCCTCTGGGTGCTTTGCAGGATTAGCGTCAACATTTTTGATACTAATCCTGCAAATAACCAGACTAGCATAAAAAATTCTGACGCTAGTCCCGTAACTACCGCCATGGTGCATCATATTTTAAATATGACGCACACATGGTGGATTTGGGGAGCGCTAAGGGGTGCAAGAAAAGTGGCGTTGCACTGTGTACAGCGCTACTTTTCTTAAATATGCCCCATAGTTCTGTTTTTTGCAGCAGGCATACTAACCCTCTACGCTACTTTTGTTGAGTCAAAGCTGCCACTAGGAAAACTTCAATTTCTCTCTAGCAGGAACATTACTTACAAGAGGTATCTTAACATTTTAATTGTTTCCTGTAGGCTAAACGCACAAGGAACTTTTCAGCAGGTGCTTTTAATTTGCAAGTTTCGGAAGTTATTGCTAAACGCAGCGCCCCTCTGAGGTCAGCACCCAATGCTGTTGCGCCGCCCAAAAGCCGGCCCTGCCCACAATTGCACAATGCTGTGCTATTCAGCGAAGAGGCAGCATACCGAAGGCCACAGGCCACATATAGAGAAGGCCCTACAGCAGTAAACTGAAAATTAGATTACATAATAAATAGTGCATGTCCCTTGATGTTCTGCATTGCTTTTTGCTGTTGGAAACTGAAAGATTTCACAACTTGGTGCCAATCCCTTTTTATCAATTTATACACTGGCATCTCATCCTTAAGGGTCCTATTGCATCGTTTTCACGCCAATATGTACCAAGGTGCAACAAAAAAATTAAAACAGGATAAAATGACCTGCAAACTAAATAGCATAACTAACTACATGGGTAGGGTGACCAGATTTTGAGGAGCAAAAACCGAGACAGGTCAGACATAAAAGAAGGGCTAACGACTTTACACTCACTTTTATATCTGGCCTGTCTCGTTTTTTTGCGTAGCTTTGTGAATGTGTGCCTATACATGTGTGTGTTTATTTATATATATGTTTGTTGGCATATGTAGCTGCGGCTACACATTCTGTGCACTGTTCCTGCCATCTAGTGTTGGGCTCGGAGTGTTACAAGTTGTTTTTCTTCAAAGAAGTCTTTTCGAGTCACTGGGCCGAGTGACTCCTCCCTTTCGGCTCCATTGCGCATGGGCGTCGGCTCCATCTTAGATTGTTTTCTTTCCGCCATCGGGTTCGGACGTATTCTTCTTCGCTCCGTATTTCGAATCGGGAAACTTAGAAAATTATCGAAAAATTTGTCAGTATTGTTTACGTTCGGCACCGGTCTAGGTTTAGAACATCAGCACCGACATCAAGACCGCTTCGGTGGCCCTTCGGGGATTCCGCACCTCACCAAGGCCTGGTCGGCTCGACCACACCCGTCGTTGAAACTAATGGACCGGACCCCCTTCCGTTTATGTCCTAAGTGTCACGCCAAGTATCCTTATACAGACCAGCACCGGGTCTGTAACCTGTGTTTGTCGCCTGAACACAGAGAGGATACTTGTGAAGCTTGCCGAGCGTTTTGATCCAAGAAGACCTTAAGAGATCGACGCGCAAGACGACTACAGATGGCGTCGAAGCTGAAACAACATCTCGACGTCGAGGAAGAAGAAATGAGGATATCCATTCAAGAAACGGACTCAGGGAAGATACAAACCATCCCTCCACTCAAGTTAAAAAGAAAACTGACTTTTCACGAGTCTGAGATGCAACCAAAAGCCAAAGTGGTTAGAGAAAAGTCACCACCACCACATTTCTCACCACAGACATCCCCACTGCAATCACCACAGTTGTCACCAGTGGGTACACCAATGGCACAGTGTAGGAGGCTGGCCTGGCTTGTAGTGGGTACCAGAGGTACTTACACCTTGTGGCAGGTCCAGTTATCCCTTATTAGTGTAGAAGAGGTGTTTCTAGCAGCTTAGGCTGATAGAAGGTAGCTATGGCAAAGCAGCTTAGGCTGAACTAGGAGACATGTAAAGCTCCTACTATACCACTGGTGTCATATGCACAATATCATAAGAAAACACAATACACAGAGGTACTAAAAAATAAAGGTACTTTATTTTTATGACAATATGCCAAAAGTATCTCACTGAGTACCCTCAGTATGAGGATAAGTTATATACACAAGATATATGTACACAAACCAAAATTATGCAGGTAATAGCAAGAAAAGTAATGCAAGCAGTGTAAAGTTACAGTAGATTGCAATAGGAGCACATAGGTATAGGGGCAACACAAACCATATACTCCAAAAGTGGAATGCGAACCACAAATGGACCCCAAACCTATGTGAGCTTGTAGAGGGTCGCTGGGACTGTAAGAAAACAGTGAGGGTTAGAAAAATAGCCCACCCCATTACCCTGAAAGGTAGGTGTAAAGTGCACCTACTACCCCCAGAGAGCACAGAAGTCATGATAGGGGGATTCTGCAGGAAGAACAAACACCAGCAATGCAACAACAGTGGATTTTGGGACCTGAGTACCTGTAAGACAAGGGGACCAAGTCTAATAGTCCCGACAGTGTCGAGAGTGGGCAGGAGCCCAGGAAATGCCAGCTGAGGGTGCAAGGAAGCTGCTACCTGTTGGAAGAAGCTTGGAGTTCTGCAAGAAAGAAGAGGACTAGGAACTTCCCCTTTGGAGGATGGATGTCCCACGTCGCAATGAAGCTTGCAGGGGTGTTCCCACGCAGAAAGACTGCAAAAAAGCTTTGCTAGCTGCAAGGGTCGCGGTAGAGGCTTTTGGGTGCTGCTGTGGCCCAGGAGGGACCAGGATGTCGCCACTTGGAGGAGGAGACAGAGGGGGCGCCCAGCAACTCAGGGAGCCCTCACAGAAGCAGGCAGCACCCGCAGAAGTACCTGAACAGGCACTTGGAAGAAGAGTGAACCGGAGTCCACGTGAAGTCACAAAAGGGAGTCCCACGATGCCGGAGGACAACTCAGAAGGTTGTGCACTGCAGGTTAGAGTGTCGGGGACCCAGGCTTGGCTGTGCACGAAGGAAATCCTGGAAGAGTGCACAGGAGCCGGAGCAGTTGCAAATCACACGGTACCCAGCAATGCAGTCTAGCGTGGGGAGGCAAGGACTTACCTCCACCAAACTTGGACTGAAGAGTCACTGGACTGTGGGAGTCACTTGGACAGAGTTGCTGAGTTCCAGGGACCACGCTCATTGTGCTGAGAGGGGACCCAGAGGACCAGTGATGCAGTCTTTTGGTGCCTGCGGTTGCAGGGGGAAGATTCAGTCGACACACGGGAGATTTCTTCAGAGCTCCTGGTGCATAGAGGAGGCAGTCTACCCCCAGAGCATGCACCACCTGGATACAGTCGAGAAAGCCGGCAGGATGAAGTGATACAAGGTTGCTAGTAGTCGTCTTGCTACTTTGTTGCGGTATTGCAGGCGTCCTGAGCAGTCAGCAGTCGATCCTTTGCCAGAAGGTGAAGAGGGAGATGCAGAGGAACTCTGACGAGCTCTTGCATTCGTTATCTGGTGAGATCCTCAAAGCAGAGACCCTAAATAGCCAGAAACTGAGGTTTGGCTACCTAGGAAGGAGGATTGGCTACCAAGAGAGGTAAGAGCCTATCAGAAGGAGCCTCTGACGTCACCTGCTGGCACTGGCCACTCAGAGCAGTCCAGTGTGCCACAGACACCTCTGTTTCCAAGATGGCAGAGGTCTGGGACACACTGGAGGAGCTCTGGGCACCTCCCCTGGGAGGTGCAGGTCAGGGGAGTGGTCACTCCCCTTTCCTTTGTCCAGTTTTGCGCCAGAGCAGGGCTGGGGGAACCCTGAACCAGTGTAGACTGGCTTATGCAGAGATGGGCACCATCTGTGCCCATCAAAGCATTTCCAGAGGCTGGGGGAGGCTACTCCTCCTCAGCCTTCACACCTATTTCCAAAGGGAGAGGGTGTTACACCCTCTCTCAGAGGAAGTCCTTTGTTCTGCCTTCCTGGGCCAGGACTGCCTGGACCCCAGGAGGGCAGAAACCTGTCTGAGGGGTTGGCAGCAGCAGCAGCTGCAGTGGAGACCCCGGAAAGGCAGTTTGGCAGTACCTGGGTTCTGTGCTAGAGTCCCGGGGGATCATGGAATTGTCACCCCAATGCCAGAATGGCATTGGGGTGACAATTTCATGATCTTAGACATGTTACATGGCCATGTTCGGAGTTACCATTGTGACGCTGTACATAGGTAGTGACCTATGTACAGTGCACGCGTGTAATGGTGTCCCCGCACTCACAAAGTCCGGGGAATTTGCCCTGAACGATGTGGGGGCACCTTGGCTAGTTTTGCCAGCCTGCCACACACCAGACATGATGCTGGCCCACATGGGGAGAGTGCCTTTGTCACTCTGCGGCTAGTAACAAAGCCTGTACTGGGTGGAGGTGCTTCTCACCTCCCCCTGCAGGAACTGTAACACCTGGCAGTGAGCCTCAAAGGCTCACCCCCTTTGTTACAGTGCCCCAGGGCATCCCAGCTAGTGGAGATGCCCACCCCCTCCGGCCACGGCCCCACTTTTGGCGGCAAGGCCGGAGGAGATAATGAGAAAAACAAGGAGGAGTCACTGGCCAGTCAGGACAACCCCTAAAGTGCCCTGGGCTGAGGTGACTCTGACTTTTAGAAATCCTCCATCTTGCAGATGGAGGATTCCCCCAATAGGATTAGGGATGTGCCCCCCTCCCCTCCGGGAGGAGGCACAAAGAGGGTGTAGCCACCCTCAGGGCTAGTAGCCATTGGTTACTAACCCCACAGACCTAAACACACCCCTAAATTGAGTATTTAGGGCCCCCCAGAACCAAGCAAGATAGATTCCTGCAACCTGAAGACGAAGAAGGACTGCTGACCTGAAGCCCTGCAGAGAAGACGGAGACACCACCTGCTTTGGCCCCAGCCCTACCGGCCTGTCTCCCCACTTCAAGAAAAACTGCAACAGCGACGCGTCCCCCAGGGTCCAGCGACCTCTGAAGCCTCAGAGGACTACCCTGCATCTAAAAGGACCAAGAATACCCGAGGACAGCGGCCCTGTTCCACAAAGACTGCAACTTTGCAACAAAGAAGCAACTTTTAAAGACCACACGTTTCCCGCCGGAAGCGTTAGACTTTCCACTCTGCTCCCGACACCCCCGGCTCGACCTGCGGAAAACCAACACTACATGGAAGACTCCACGGCGACTGCGACCCTGTGAGTAGCCAAAGTTGACCCCCATGAGCCCCCCCCCCCAGCGACGCCTGCAGAGGGAATCCAGAGACTCCGCCTGACCTTGACTGCACCCAACGCCTGGTAAAGACACTGCACATGCAGCCCCCAGGACCTGAAGGATCTGACCTCCAGTGCAGAAGCGACCCCCAGGTGGCCCTCTCCCTTGCCCAGGTGGGAGCTACCCCGAGGAGCCCCCCCCCCCCCCCTTGCCTGCCTGCACCGCTGAAGAGACCCCTGGGTCTCCCATTGAAACCTATTGCGAACCCGACGCCTGTTTGCACACTGCACCCGGCCGCCCCCGTGCCACTGAGGGTGTACTTTCTGTGCTGACTTGTGTCCCCCCCGGTGCCCTACAAAACCTCCCTGGTCTGCCCTCCGAAGTCGCAGGTACTTACCTGCTGGCAGACTGGAACCGGGGCACCCCCTTCTCCATTGAAGTCTATACGTTTTGGGCATCACTTTGACCTCTGCACCTGACCAGCCCTGAGCTGCTGGTGTGGTAACTTTGGGGTTGCCCTGAACCCCCAACGGTGGGCTACTTTGGACCCAACTTCGAACCCTGTAGGTGTTTTACTTACCTGCAAAACTAACCAAAACTTACCTCCCCCAGGAACTGTTGAAAATTGCACAGTGTCTAGTTTTAAAATAGCTTATTGCCATTTTTGCTAAAACTGTACATGATATTGTGTTGATTCAAAGTTCCTAAGATACCTGAGTGAAATACCTTTCATTTGAAGTATTACTTGTAAATCTTGAACCTGTGGTTCTTAAAATAAACTAAGAAAATATATTTTTCTATATAAAAACCTAATGGCCTGGAATTGTCTTTGAAGTGTGTGTGTTCCTCATGTATTGCCTGTGTGTGTACAACAAATGCTTAATACTACCCTCTGATAAGCCTACTGCTCGACCACACTACCACAAAATAGAGCATTAGAATGATCTCTTTTTGCCACTATCTTACCTCTAAGGGGAACCCTTGGTCTCTGTGCATGCTATTTCTTACTATGAAATAGTACATACAGAGCCAACTTCGTACACTAGGGTTTTCTATCAATTACCAAAAATCTCGTTTACAACCATCCCAAATCCAACAATATTTGGGAGCAACACTCAACACACAAAAAGCAACTGCCACTCCAAGTCCACAAAGGGTGCAGTCGTTTCAAAATATAAGATCAAGCATGCAACCAAACCAACAATACCCAGTCAAGTTTGTGACGAAACTATTAGGCATGATGTCCTCATGCATAGCTATTGTCCCAAACGCAAGGTTACACATGCGGCCCTTACAACAGTGCCTAGCAAAACAATGGACGCAAGCACAGGGTCAACTCCAAGATCTAGTGTTGATAGTCCGCCAAACACACTCCTCGCTTCAATGGTGGAACCCTATAAATTTAAACAAAGGGTGGCCTTTTCAAGACCCAGTGCCTCACGCCATTATCACAACAGACGCATCCATGATTGGGTGGGGAGCACACCTCAACAATCACAGCATACAAGGTCAGTGGGACAACCAGCAAAAACAACTCCACATAAATCACTTAGAACTGTTAGCAGTCTTTCTAGCAATGAAAGCCTTTCAACCCCTTCTAGCCAACAAACACATTCTTGTCAAAACAGTCAATATGACAACAATGTATTATCTAAGCAAACGGGGGGGACACTCGTCACAGTTGTGTCTCTTAGCACAAAACATTTGGCATTGGGCAATTCACAACAACATTACCTAATAGCACAATATATACCAGGCATTCACAATCAGTTAGCCGACAATCTCAGTCGAGATCACCAACAAACTCACAAGTGGGAAATACATCCCCAGATCCTACAACATCACTTCCACCGCTGAGGGACACCAAACATAGATCTGTTTGCAACAAAATAAAACTCAAAATGCCAAAACTTCACGTCCAGATACCTCACCCTCAGTCCAAGGGCAATGCTGTATGGATCAGCTGGTCAGGGATATTTGCTTACGCTTTTCCCCTTCTCCCGCTCATTCCTTATCTGGTCAACAAACTGAGTCAAAACAAACTCAAACTAATACTTATAGCACCAGCGTGGACATGCCAACCCTGGTACACCACACTGTTGGACCTATCTGTGGTACCCCACATCAAACTACCAAACAGACCAGATCTGTTAACTCAACACAACCAACAGATCAGACACCCGAATCCAGCATCGCTCAACCTAGCAATCTGGCTCCTGAAGTCTTAGAATATGGATATCTAAACCTTTCCAAAGAGTGTATGGAGGCCATTAAACAAGCAAGAAAACCCACAACAAGACATTGTTACGCTAACAAATGGAAAAGGTTTGTCTGCTACTGCCAGGCTAATCAAATGATGCCATTAAACGCCTCCACACAAAACATTGTAAGTTATCTGCTACACTTACAAAAGTCCAATCTAGCCTTCTCTTCCATTAAAATCCTTCTCACTGCAATATCTGCTTATCTGCAGAATAAACATTCAAAATCACTTTTTAGAATCCCAGTTATTAAAGCCTTTATGGAAGGACTAAAAAGAATCATACCCCCAAGGACACCACCAGTACCTTCGTGGAATCTTAATATTGTATTAACACGACTCATGGGCCCACCATTTGAACCCATGCATTCTTGTCAAATAAAGATTTTCACTTGGAAAGTAGCTTTTCTAATAGCCATCACTTCACTTCGAAGAGTCAGCGAAACACAGGCGTTTACTAGTCAAGAACCCTTTATACAAATACATAAGCATAAAGTGGTACTCCGTACAAATCCACAATTCTTACCAAAAGTCATATCACCGTTTCATCTAAACCAAACGGTGGAACTCCCAGTCTTCTTTCCACAGCCAGACTCAGTAGCAGAAAGGGCGTTGCATACATTAGACATAAAAAGAGCACTAATGTATTACATTGACAGAACAAAACAATTTCGTAAAACAAAACAATTGTTTGTAGCTTTCCAAAAACCACATGCAGGTAACCCTATATCCAAACAAGGCAGTGCCAGATGGATAGTCAAATGCATTCAGACTTGCTACCTTAAAGCTAAAAGAGAATTACCCATTACTCCAAGGGCACACTCCACTAGAAAAAAAGGCGCCACAATGGCTTTTCTTGGTAATTTACCAATGACAGAGATTTGTAAAGCAGCCACCTAGTCTACGCCCCATACATTTACTAAGCATTACTGTGTAGGTGTGTTGGCAACACAACAAGCCACAGTTGGACAGGCTGTCCTAAGAACATTATTTCAGACAACTTCAACTCCTGCAGGCTAACCACCGCTTTTGGGGAGATCACTGCTTTGTAGTCTATGCACAGCATGTGTATCTGCAGCTACACATGCCATTGAACAGAAAATGTCACTTACCCAGTGTACATCTGTGCATCTGTTCCTCCCCGGGAGCCTGTAGCCGTTTTAGTTGAATGTAAATTGTAAATATGTAAATCATTTTTACTTTACTACACACTATGTACATACACATATACTCCATTGCATGGGCACCTCAAGTATCCTTCCTTCAACAACTCCTACCTCACCCTATGCGGGGAAAACAATCTAAGATGGAGTCTACGCCCATGCGCAATGGAACCGAAAGGGAAGAGTCACTCGGTCCCGTGACTCGAAAAGACTTCTTCGAAGAAAAACAACTTGTAACACTCCGAGCCCAACACTAGATGGCAGGAACAGTGCACAGCATGTGAATCTGCAGCGCAACATGCCACGAACAGATGTACACTGGGTAAGTGACATTTTCCATATATATATATATATATATATATATATAATATATATATATATATATATATATACACACATATATATTTACAAGACTATACATATAAAATTAGCCATGGCTTGACCTCCCACCCTGCAACCCCAACCCGCCCCCCACCCACCTCTCTCTGCACCCCCCACTCCGTCTCTCTGCTGGGAGCAGACAGGTTGTGTTGCCTGACAGTAACAGATAAATTACTTAATTATTGCATACTTTCTAGGCATCTGTTAAAGGAGAGCATACCTTTAACTTATGCTTCCCTAGATAATCTGACCTTTGTCCCAAAAACCGGGACATTTATGTAATAATTTGACCTTTGCCCCAAAAAACCGGGACATTTGTTTAAAATTAAGAGAAGCGTCGGGACACCGGGACAGTCCCCTAAAAACCGGGACGTCTGGTCACCCTACCCAGGGCCTCATTACAGGAAAACTATTCCATTAAAGCACTCTGATGGTAAAGCGTCCTACCCATCGGCACATGCACCTCATCAGGAGGACTACTTAAAAACAACTGCAATACACTAAAAGGCTCTCCATTGCCTGGGTCATGCTACTTCTGCCGTCAGCCCAATCTTTTTTCGGCAGCAGCACACTCTATTCACTAAGATTGTTTTTCAGGTCTTCCAAGTAATTCCTTAGACTGTCACTCTGACTCAGTCACTCACAGTCTCGTCAGTCGCATGATGAGTCTGTCACTTCGTAATTCACTCTGCCATTTGTTCTGTCGCTAAAATCAGTTCTTCAGGTCTGTCAGTTGTTCTGTCAGTTATTCAAGTACTAAATTCAAATCAACCCCATATTATGGTGTCTATATGAGAACTGTGCAATTTTAGTAAAGCTGTCTAAAAAAAAAAAATGAGGATTATTAACTTTCAGTGAATATAGATTAACAACTGCTAATTTGATGTTTTCAAAGGTTTCCACCAGGATGAGGTACCTTCCATCCCTGCCCACATGCTTCTGATGTACTTTAAAGCCTACATGCGTACACAGCAGAGTACAGCCTCTTCTAGAGTGAGAACTGTACAAGGAAAAGAATCGATGAGGTGACCATTTTGGGGCAAAAGAGCTCAGGTGTCCTGGTGCCAAGTGTGTCTCCTGCAAAAAGTCTACATCAGCCACATGGCTCGCTAGATCTGTCAGTACCCTGCTTACAGAGGTTCATGGGTGGCTAGGTCAGTCCAGATCTTACATTCACATATTCATCTGCTACGGTCTGTACTAGGGTCGTAAGAACCTTGTCTTCCTGCATTTTTCTAGAGCCTCCTGCTCCTATACCACTGATTTCATTTACATATCTCATTTCTGGTATCCGTAGCTCCCTTTTACCTACCCAAACTGTTGTCTGTCTAGTTGGCACTATTTTAATTTCAACACACAATAGCATGTAGAGTTGAGAAACATAGTCAGACTTTTGATTGAATTTGAAA
Source organism: Pleurodeles waltl (assembly GCF_031143425.1). Classification (NCBI taxonomy): domain Eukaryota; kingdom Metazoa; phylum Chordata; class Amphibia; order Caudata; family Salamandridae; genus Pleurodeles; species Pleurodeles waltl. Next base: position 514,890,981 of record NC_090447.1, on the reverse strand, counting down.
GCGTGCTGATACTGCTTGACCTGAGCAGAGTCTCAGACGCCATGCCATACTCCACCCAAGCTCCCCAGGAAAAATCCTCTGTCTTACTTTTGGCATCACTGGGTGTCATGTGAACTCCAACCCAAGCTAAATATCTACATCTGGTAAACCATAAGTGCACTCCAACCAGCACACCAGGGCTGTCAACGAAAATCTTCTCACCACACCAGTTGTAGTCTGAAAGATCTTATCAACAAAATCAAAATGAATAGCTTATTAATCACAGGTGCAGACAGCCAGGAGTTCCCTTAGAAAGCTGTTATGGAGTACGCTCAATGCGCAGAGGTAATAGACGTTGATGGTATCCTGCAAATGGTTCTACTAAGACTGAGATCATGACAAAAGAAGACTGTGAACTCCAGTTTGCTCCAAGAAAGTAAACATTTCAGCTGCACAAGCTAGTCAACACGTTCTTGTCTCTGGATTGAAGATGTGGAAGAGATGCTCAAAATATCAGCCTGGTATTTACTTTAGCAACTTGTTATCAGGAGTGGAAAAGCACGGCTGAAGCTAGTTGCAGTTAAACTAATGGAAAAGTATTATTGCACAGGAAGGACAATTCGGAGTTTTTGATTTCACTGAAGATTCCCCTGAAGGAGAACTGTAATTGACTTCATGAAAATCTTCAGGCTTTGCTCTGTCTTGCTAGTGACAGGCTCACAATAGGTTTTTGAGATTTTAAGAGATGAGTGAGAGCTATTTGGCACAGCCCTCCCTTCCTTCTATTTGACTATTTCCCCCACTCCCCCCATCTATGCGTTTTGTCAGGGGGTCAAGAGCTGTAGCTTCCTTTCAGAGGTCACCATGATAAAGTTTTGGTGGGGTAATGATGTGGGCGAGCCAATATATATTGATTTGTAGCTTAAACTGGATATTTTCCACTCTAGAAGTAGGAGTATTCAATAGAATCAGACCAAGAATAGGTAAATGGCACAATAGTCACCATAGTGCCTGGCAGAATATAAGATTGATGAAGGATGACTCACGCTGAGGAAAACCATAATTTGTATTATAGTCCCCTCATTTTCCTTGTGTCATTTTTGCTGACTCAAACAGTGGCACAGTGCATGTGCTTTCTCTGTAAAACGTAGTGTGCATTGGTTTCATGTAATTGCCTTATTGTGAATGGCACAGGATATGCCCTAAAAGTGTGGAAGTGTCCTATGCATGCTACAGTATGTGTTTACACCACCCACATATATGACAAATATATGGCTTTAGGGAGCACCATTGTGCTTGGGCTGGACTGCAGAACTACATGGTAAGAAAAAGTTAATTGGTTATGTAGACAAATCCATTTTATATTTTGGCTAAAGTGTGTCTTTTAGGCCCACATGGCTGGGTGCCTCGTATATAACAATAGGTATACTGCATATTGGGACTAGAATACCGATACAGTGAACAATTGTCCAAAAGCTATTTTCATTGTGGCAATCACGCTGCATTTCTGTGAACAGGCCTGGCTATAAATTACTTTGCTTTATGCAGTTGCACTGTGGAAATGCTAGAGCGCTGAATAAAAGTTGTTTTGTTCACTTAGTTTCACAAATCTAATTTAGTGGTGAAAGTAGATTTTTTATAACTTCAGTGAAAAAGTAACTTCAAGAAAGTTTACTTTTTGCTACCTGAGCAAAAACTGTTTTAAAACTAGTTTATCTTTCAGATATACTCCAGAGGTCCAAAATATGTCCTTGGTTGTCTGGTAAGGACTCTTCTCCTGGAGCACAATAACTTGGTGTCTGGGTGGAGTAATGCATGGTTGTTGTCAGCAAGTTGGCAGTTAACAGGTATTAGCCATCTGGGAGTGGCACAAGAATAGTTGGTTAAGCAAATGGCTGCTTTAACTATTCATCCTTTCACCTGGAGATTTGTAATGGAGTCAGCAGGGCCTACTACCATTGATGCTTACACCCGAAGCTGGAGGCAAAAGCAGTTTTGGCACAGTCAGAGGGAAGGACATCTCATGTAAATAGGGGAGTGGTAGAAGAAGAATGTCAACTACTGCAGTTGCAGGCAGATGAGAGCCATCTTGTTTTAAAGGCTCATGGAAAGGCTTGCAGTATACCAAGAGTGAAAGAGCTGGAATAGGAGGTTGGTAAATTTGTGAGAAGCAATTAGGATTGGCTGATGGGAGTTCTCTGATTACTGGAAAGGGCACAGGGCAAGACTAACACCTCACCACCACCTTTACAAACCACTCCAGAACTTGAGAAGAAAACATATCTAAAGAAGATAACTCTACCTGACTGTTAAAATAAGATAAATGAAGGACTCTTGTCTCCTGCTGACACCTAGACTGGAACTGTTCTTCAAGGATCAACTGACTGACCTCCTTTTTACCTGCTCCAGATACACAAAGAGATAAAGGACTCCTGACTCCAAAAAGGCCAAACTGACCTCTGAGGACTGGAGCCTGCTGGAGCCCCCGCTGGAGAATAATCTGGTGCTTAGAAACCCTACTCTGAAGGCTAGGGCAGTTACCAGGAGGAATAATTCTAGCAGTTTCGAGATAAGTATGACTGTCATTGTTTCCATTTCCAGAAGACCGGAACAAGGGGCTGAGATTTTCAAAGTGAGGCTGCACACTTGATGTTTAGACCAAACTATGGTACAGTTTTTAAGTTTATTAGGTGATCCCTCTCCCAGATTAATAACCGCCTTTCTGACACATTCTATAACTGATCTAAAACTTGTCTAGTGGGTGTCAGGCAACTCTGCTGCCAGTAAGACCAAGAGGAAGTAACTGGCTGAAAACATAGAGGAGAAAACGTCAGACCGATTTCATGACTAATGAAGAATTACTAATGCTATGACTCAACCGCAAATTGCCTAGCAGGTGTCGGGCTGCTCTGGCCCTCCCCACTCACAAACGATGTGGGGAGCAGTAGAAGAAGCAGAGAACTGTCCTTCAAGTGGAATGTGTCAGAAAGCAACAAAGTGACACGTCTGCCCAAATGACTCTTATGATGGCACAGCTTGTTCCATTATATGTGTACAAAAGGGAGATGCAAGCACTATAGGTGACGTATGGTAGTTACAGAGTCATAGCTGTTTCCCTTTCTACTATGGGTAACCACTTTGGTCCCAATGTGATCTGGAAATTTTAGTCTACCAAGAGAATATATGAGGTAGTCATCAAGGTACCAAATAAGGAAAAGGGCATGGTTGAAGAGGTTTGGCTCTGCATATTAATCGAGGCAGGCTATATTCTCCCCTTGCAGTGCCTGGCATTCTGTTGACGTTGGCCCATCAGTGAGGACCAAAATACCAACTCCAGCTATTTTTTCATCTCTGATGGCATCAGTCTCCATTGAAGTGCCTTAGCACTACAGATGTCACCAGACAAAGAATCAACTATGTGGTGTTCTCCATGGATCAGTGAGTGATGTCCTCTGAAGCCAATCATATTAGTCTTCTAGCACAGGTGATTAATAAAACAATCCGAAGAACTGGTGTGAAGATCCCTCCATTGTTCTCATGTCAACCAGCAATACTGCATTATAGTTGAGAACAAGTGTCTGAGCCACTGCCAACGGGAGTGAAGGGTATAGGGATCACAATGAGAAAGTCTGGATTCCTTGTTAAAAGTTGAGATCACTTGTAGCAAATAGATGGGCTGATACAGTACCCTTTGAATATCAACTTTTATGGGGCTGCAAATAAGAATGCAAAATGTCCTAGCTATTGTAATGGAAAGTTTTCAATTCTATTAAGGATTATTCTTTTCCTTCTTTGCTTTGTATTACAGCAGCCATTGGAACATCATATAACATCATTAACTACTTTTCCATAACTATCGGGGGAAACAGAATTAAAACAATTTCAACAGCCAATCACAAGACAGTCCATTCCACTAAATTCCTCTGTCTGGATCAATTTCCCCCTCTTTCTTCCTGCAACAAAGACTTAGACTTATCCAAGTCTTCTACTCTTGTATAGAGAGGTATCAGAATCTGGGTAAAAACAAGTGCACAAAGAAAGCATCTTCCAATATTGGTTGTTATACAAGCATAATCATTACAATCATGAGGTATAAACAACAGAAGCATGAATAACCCATGCAGGTCATTGACATTTAATACAATAATACAATTAGAAATATTAACCTACATTATATGATTGAAGTCAGTTCATGTAAGCAAGAATTGGGTGGGAATAATCCTCACCTCCATATCCTTCATAGAACTGAAAACTTTCCCTTACGATAGCTAGGAGATATTGTTTTCTATGTCAGGACTGGAGACAAGGATTCTGCTAGTTCAAAGCTTACTCGCCACCAAGGAAGCCATCTCCATTACTGGCTTGAAATAGAAGGTTTTAAAGATTAAATCGGAAGACCAGCCAGCCACATTGATGATATCTTCCAAGTGGGCACCAACCCCAAATGCTTTTGGCACCATGGCACCATGAATGTGCTCTGAAACTGCTGGTACCTATGCCTGCCTCTTGCATCACTCATTGGACCCAACGGGCTATGGTTAGAGAAGAGACTTCCTTGAATGGTTTCCGAATGGAAATCAACAGTTGGAGTTCCTCCGTCATTGCCTCATAGGTCTTAGTACATTTCACTAGGCATAATTTAGGATTGTCTGAGAAATCTGGATAAGATATCACTCTAGTATGTCTTAGTGCATTTAAATATATGAAAGGTAATACCAGTAATCTCCAGGGCTCTGATGTCCATTACCCTATGGCATGATACCAAGAAGAGACGCATGGCCAGCTTCCCTGAAATCTCCTTCTGTGAAAGGTATCTATTACTCTGCCATGACAAGAAGAGGTTAAGCACTTTATTAACATCCCACAAGGTGGAATATTTAGGAGTTGGAGGCACTGAAAGACTGATACCCCAAGTAGTTTTGGTGCCAATGGATGTTCTCCCACCAGAAGACTCTCAATATGTCATGTCCCACTGAGATTGCTGAGCGGAATGAGTTTACTGACCTGTATGCCATGCCATTGGATGCCTATTCCACCAGAAAATTTAGCACCAAATAATTCTGGAGCCCAAAGGATCCAATTCCCGTTGTACACACCAACGAGACCACTGTACCAAACGGATTTATTTCTGTGCACTGTGTGAGCAGATCTTGAGCTTGTTGTGAAAGGCCTGGGACCTGCCAGCGTCTCCAATAATTTGACACGCCGTGAGGTGGAGAGATTGACTCAGGACCATTTTGTGGTGATTCCCTGGCAAATCCGCAGGCGATTAGGATACAGGGGTAGAAGGATTGGAAAATCCCAAAATAATTATAGAAAAACTGGGAACTACACCTGGGATCTCCACAGGGGAGTCACCAGCACCAAGGCCGCTCTGTCTCCTGACGTGTGCCATCAGTCTGTTGATCATTGAGAACGGTGGAAAAGGTGTACCTTAGTTCCGTGCTCCAGTATTAAAGAAGTGTGTCCGTTACTGCTGCTACTGGATACTGTCTCCAGCTGAAGAATCTGTTCAACTGGAGATCCAGACAAGATGAAAATAGGTCCACCGAAAACAGACCCCACATGTGGACCAGCACCAGGAAGACTTTGTGGTTGAGTTTCCACATGCTGGAGTCTTGAAGATGTTGGAAATTCCAGTCCGCAGTCATGTTGGAAGAGCCCGGAAGGTGTTCTGTCGTAACGGTTATCTTGTTTGAGAGGCAGAACTCCCAGAAATCTCTGGCCAGAACCGACAGGGCTTTGTATTTCGTCCCTCAGAGGCAGTTATTCTAACAGACCCCGGAGACATTTCAGTTTTCAGTTGATCACAGCATTGAACTTTGTCCTTGGTCCAGCATTTGACTGCGAATGAACCGGCCAGTAGTTCTAGAAAATTGATATGTAGCAGCCATTGTTGAGAAGACCAACTTTCATCTGTTAATGAGTCCTCCTAGCAGGCATTCTAACCCATCATGCTGGCGTCAGACTCAATGATGATATCTGGATGGGTCCCCAAAATGGCGCTGCCATTTCAAGAGCCCATATGAGACAGCCACCATTGTATTTCTTCTTGTGCTTCTGCAGTTAGCAGAACTATCTCCTGGTAGGACAGACCACAACACAGATGGAAAGCCTTCAGGCGTTGCAAGACCCGATAGTGCAGAGGGCCCGAAAAAATCACCTGTATCGAGGAGGACAGGAGATTGACTATCCACCCCACCTACTGCAAGACTGATGTGTCCTTCACAGGAGCCTTGTGCAGTACTTATCTGATTTACATCAATTTCCAGGAAGAATGACTGAGGGAGGAGGTCACTGAGTTTATGACAAAACCGAAAAATGACTGAGACTGTTTCTGGACCAGTTGGAATTTCTCTGTGTTGATGATGAATCCTAGGTAGTCGAGGAGGTCCACCGCTGCCTGTAAATGGTCTGAAAGATGCCGAGGACATTTATCCATAAGAAGAATATCATCTAAATAGACTATCAAGCAAACACCTCAAACTTGCAGGTGTTCCATGACTGGCTTGAGGACCTTGGGGAAACACCAAGGGGATGAGGACAGCCTGAACGGAAGGGAAGTGAATTCTAAGATGTGGCCTCGCCATTGAGACTGCAAAACTCTGCAATGGGGGGGAAACATCGGCATTAAGATGTACATGTGTTTGAGGTCAAGATGCACCATCCAGTCTCCTGGGCGTAGCAGGTCTCTCAGGAGGTTAATTCCCACTATTTTGAAATGGAGGTAAATTGATCAACCATTGACCTCTCTCAGATTGGTAACCGGACGATAACCCCCATCCCTCTTCTCCACTAGAAACAGATTGCTCAGAAAACATATGGTGTTCCAGAGCGGGAATAATGCTGTTTGGCCAGCACCTGAGAAATGTCCTTGTCTGAAAACTAAGTCTGTGTGCGAAAAAAACAAGGGGACAAGGCTGATGAGGTTGGACAGTAGTACCGTAGAACTCTGAAATTCTTGAATGGTCTGAAGCACCCATACATCTGAAGTAACCCCTTTTCTTTGTCTATCAATTGGGCCAGCCTGCCCCTAACTGCAATGAAACATGTACATTTGGTCTGTGGCGGGAACCTCTGTATCCATGGGCACGGGAAGCACCTCTGGAGGGGGAGAAAGTGATTGGGATTTTACCACTGTGTTCGTTTGACTTGGCCTTTGAATGAAGACTGTGCTGCCTGGCGGCCGGTCATGCGTCCTCCGCCACGGCTAACCCCAATGAAAACCTTAATAGTGAAGATTTGCTTAATGGAGGCCTGCACTTTGTCTAATGAGTTGAAGGTGGGAACAAATTTTCCAAATTATTTAATAAAGGGGTTTTCAAAGAGACCTCCCAAAGCCACTGCACCAGCCTCTGGGTGAGCTAAGTCATCTAATATACGGTCTACTTTAATTAGAAAGGATCTGTGGCGCTCTGCTGAAAGGGCGCAGTTAGCATTGCCCAGAAAAACGATGGCCGTCTGGAGACAATGTCTGGGGATATAAGGGGCCCTGAAGCTTTGGCGTCTTCTGCCATGTCCAATATTTTTGGTAGAGGCAAGAGTTATTGTGGAGCTTGTCCTGGCAAGCCTTCTAGGATCGATCAATACCCTTTTGGGGTTCACACATGTACTTAGCAAGGAAGGCAGTCATTTTGGAGTCAAGCTCTGGGGTGCGTGCCACTGCCCTCTAGGAACGGTCAGGGGCATTCCGCTCGAAGGTGGTTTTGAACCTTTTTTTCTGAGCCTGCTCGCTATCTATGAGGCCACTTCTGGAGCTGGGGGTCCACTCAGCAGACTTAGGGTGAATCACATTATCTGGATCTAGCATGTCATCAAAAGCAAACAAGGCAGAAGGCTGAGGAGGACCTCTTGAGGAGGGATGCAAGAGCTAGATTGGTCTTCATCTGCCTCGGACCAGGTAGGAGAACCATCGGCATCTGGATCTGTAGAGGACGGTCGAAGGGAACTGTTGTGAGCCCCAGCAGTGGCCCCAGACGGAGAAGTAGAAAGAAAGAAAGCTAGAAAGGCTCTCTTGAGCAGCGCAAAAGCATCCTCGTCCCCCGTATTTTTGCATTTGGCCTTCGCTTTACCAGCATTTTGGGGGGTCGGGTGGGGCGATAAGCCCAGGAGGTAAACAACAGTCCCGCTTAAAGAGCGCTATGGGGCAGGCAGCCCCAGCCATTCAGGTTTCCTCTCTATGGGCTCCAAGGCATAGGGCACCGCAGTGTGGATGGACTGATCCACTGCGTCACAGAAAGGTTCTTCTTCCATAAAGGAGATCTCTTCTTCCTGCATAGCAAGGCTTTAGGGTGCAAGGACAAGCAAGCGCAGTTAGCGGTGTCACTGTATGGAAGGGGCTCTCCCGAGGAAACTAACACACCCTTGGATACGTGGTCAGGGCCTGGGTGAGTGTCCCTGAAGTACTTATGTGTTTAATAACCAATAAGGATATGGACCGTCAAATGCTGCGTAGCTGTACAGAAGCTAGATGAGCACAGACCGCAGACAAGGCATTGCTACAGAACGAACTGAAGCTCTAATATTGACCCTGACACAGCAGAGCACCACACTCCAGGCCTGGCGGGTTTGTCACTTCGGAACCACGATACTGAAATGCAACTGCGTCACTTGGATCTGGAGCACGGCGAACAAAGGCTGTGCATGCTGTCAGGCAGATGCCGAGCCCTCTAGAGCACGGTGGCAGTAAAAGTGTCAGGACAAGTATGAATCTAATCCTGATACATAGTGTTAGCGTTAAGCAGAGCATATCGACAAACGTAGAAAAAATAAGGAGAAAAATGTTCACATCTAGAAAGGAGACAATAAACCTGACCTGATGGCTGCAGAGCAGCAAAGAAAGAGGGGAGATGGATACAGAGGACTTTCGTGGAATGGACTATCTTGTGATTAACTTTTGAAATCGATTTATGTCTGTTTTGCCTGGTGGTTATGGGAAAAGTAGTTTATGATGTTATATGATATTCCTATGGCTGCTAAAATAAAAAGCGAAGAAGGAAAAGCAAAATCCTTGCCTCCGGTCCTGACATAGAATACTATGGGAAATATAAGACATCTTTAGGAGAGGAAAATAGAATTGGGACAAGCTAAATGCTTGCTACTTTCCCTAAAGTTTCAGATGTTAAGATAATTTTTATCTGGATGTAGATTTGAAATACAGAGGTGAAGGTAAACGTTGCCAGGTAAATAGACACCCACTTGTCCAAATGTTATAGTTATTTGGGTTCCTTAGTGAATTCCACCTTGTTGTGGAAGATGCAATGCTGCATCAGTGGTTTTCCAGAGCTGTGTGACCTTTACGTGTTTACTTGTTAAGGTTTCGCCTGCAAAGCGCTTTCATTGTGCTGTGTGATCTATTGTTAATATAATAAATCTTAAAAGGGGCTTACATCGCGCACTTGGTTTTCATTGGCTCCTGTGTTTGCCACTTGCTTTTCCTGTTTCTGATGTCTGTGGCATACAATTTCCCGTTGTTCCTCGTGTTTTTCTCTTATCGGTCTCCCGTGGCCCAATTACGGGTTTCACCCCTTTGCTGGAACTTCGTGTCACCACCTCCGCGTGCTTCGAGCAGCGCACTCACCAGTCCCCGGGGGCCGAATCGGGGGACCAACTCTTATGCTCCGGAAGCACCATGCAGCCCGCGGGAGCATCACATCAGAGGCCAGCACTTGCAGAGACCCCACTTGCAGCCAAGATAAAGGCTTCTTCCTCCTAAATAAAATGAGTTGACATGCCCAATTCGCCCCCCCCCCCCCAGAGCCGGAAGATCCTTCCACTCTTGTGCTCCCTTCACCAGTCCCCCCCGGAGCTGAAGCAGGTACCCACCCTTGTGCTCCCTTCACCAGGCCCCCACGGGGCTGGAAGAGGCACCCACTCTTGTGCTCCTTTCACCAGTCCCCCCGGAGCTGAGAATAATTTCTCCGCAAGCTGTGAAATTGTCAGGAAATACTTGGCACGGCTGCATAGCATGCATTATCATCACTGTATAACTAAGAGTGCCAGCTGTCTCGTCTTATAACGGTCTCTGCTGGCTCTCACTGCAGTGTTGAAGGTCAAGTGGACTTGGCCACTAAGTTCGGGACACGGGGGAGGGTGAACATGTGGGTAACATGAACATGTTTTCCGTGTCTACTCAGTGGCGTCCAGATATTAGTTCAGCCTGGCGTCCGACGGGGCTGAGTAAAAGCAGATCTCGCGTGCCAGGAGTGGTCTTCAGTATTTGATCATTACACTGTGTCCGTGTCATTTAATTAGCGCAGCACACTTTGGGGGGCCGATTCCATACTCGCTGTGGCACTAGTTCAGCTCTTCCTGCCTCCGGTTGTTTGAGGGTTGTGATTGGGGCAGTTAGGGTGGCTCGCCTACCCACCACAGGAATTCAGTGTCCACAATGCAGAGAACCCTGCAACAAATAACAGCCACTGAGTTTGTGGCATCTGTCGCCTCTGAGCAGACCACGGCCGCACTAGCAGTGGCCTGAGTGGCAGTAAAAGTAAGACTTGCTCTCCTGCACTTAAGCATGTGTCTGTCATGTTGTGCCCTGCCGTGGAAATATTCAAATAGAAATGTTTCATAAAAAAGCTGCATTTTTTCCCACAGTTGTAAGACAGTACGTCTTTAGCTGTCAAAAGATACAAGGTTCCCCTTTGCCACCACGTTTTTTTTCTTTCCTAATAGCCTCCGGATAAAAAAAACGCGCAACATAAAAACCCTCCCCGACTTTAAGAGATCGAGCGCTGTTCATGAGATACCACGGATTGCAATGAAGATTGCAATGAACACATGGAAAATAATCATAGATTTTTCAATTTAGCACTCTTCACAAGGCCTCATTCTCCAGCCCATTAATCGTAGTTTCCATGGGCCACATACAAGACTCAGTTTATTTATTTATTATTATATATTTTTTTATACATTTGGCTCTTGTAATTTTAACAAACGTCAGCATGTGCTTGGACGAATAGCGAAAACTGTCGAGAACAGCAATAAGTGTGGCTCTACTTTATTGAAAAACTTGCATTGAGCATGCATGTTTGTAGTGAATAGATGTTTTGTAGGGTTCTTTGTGGTCGTAACACTGTGTGGGAGACGTGGCAAAGCCCTCTGTGACATTATTTATAGCAGGGATCGTGTCCAAGTTACGCAGTGCAGGGCAAGCATTCCTTCTTTTTTCAAAATCTATTGCATTACATGCACATATCTTGGATAAAGTGTCACACATTATATATTGAACTGTCACACAGGCACACACTAAAATGAAATATCACTCATCAACAAACTGAAAACTTGGGGTTATGATGTGGTGAAGTCAGTGCAGTTTGAGACTGCAGTTAATATTTCCCAATATGTGTTTAATAGGGTTTCCTTTCCTTTCTCGAATGTAATATTTTTACAGATTCGAGTACGACGTGTAAGGGCAAAGTAAACTTACAAATCCTGGAAAGTTAGGCACAGCTTGCTAAAATGTCAAAATTATTTGAAGATGTTGAACATGGAGTGGCCCGCTTGACAACTATGCTTTACATAAAAGTTAAAGTACCAGTGTCACACTGGAAACAAACGGACAAAGTGAAATCCTCTGATCGCCATGCTTTAACTCTAGATGTTGGTGAGTGCGTTATACCTGCAAATATCTGTAGCTTTTAGGTAAATGTCGAAGTTTTCCACATTATTTCTAGTTTTGTCTGAATGTAGCCTGGATGGGCAAGACCATGTTTTTACTTTAGGAAATATTTGGAATTTTCATCATCATTATGGACCTCCTTTCCAAAAATCATGGCAGGCAGACATGTATTATGTGCTCCCTTCAGTCAGGCCTACTTTTTTTAAGCAAACACTTTGCATTCTAGTACTTGTAGTTTTTAGATCTTGACTGGCGGATATTGTAAACTGTCTGGTTGCTAAACACCTTGTATGACTGTATCAAAAACTAACACTGGGCTCATAACCTGCTCATTACATTTATTGGTTTTCATTACTGTTGCTCTTCTTTCAGTGCTTTTTCCATGGCTTTCCTTCCTGTTCTTATGTTTCTCCTTCCCCTGCCTCATATCTTCTCAACCCTTCACTGCTCTTTTTAGGGATCTGTTTTTGTTGGTTTTTAACATGTCATGAGAGTGTGTGTTTGCCTTTCTTTACTTGATATGCTGTTTCCTTCTGCACGCTTCGTGTTACTTCTCCTCAATCCACTTCCTCAGGTGCTGCTTTCCCATTCAGTGTCTGTCCACACCTCCCACTCTCCTTGTTGCTCCCTTGTCCCCTACCCCAGCTTTTCTCTTTGTATTTTTAACCTCCTCTCATTGCCCAGTTTTGCTGCAATTTTGTAACTGCACTAGCGAGTGACTCATATTGGTTGCAGCAATCCTGCCCAGAGAGTAGGTGCTGCGACCAGAACATCCTAAACTTTATTTGATTCATCCAAGACTCGACACTTCTGTTCTTTCTTGTTCACTACCCAGATTTCACTTATTTGTTTTCTCTTTCATTTTTTACTTGCTTGCTGACCCTCTTTCTTTTTTCTTAAATCCTTGCTTATCTTCTTGCTTCCTTCCTCAGTCCCTCCTCTCAAGCTTTCCTTTATTGATTTTCTCTTTATTTATCCCTTTCACCTTGTAAAATAGTGCCTGGCATTCAGATAACCCCGTTCAAATATTAGTTTACCATATCAGTTTTACACCTGCTCACTAAGCCAAAACTTAAAACAACAACAAAAGTGATTAATAATCACATAGGCAACCCCTTTGCATTTAGAAATGCTTGTTTTCTTTGTACTCACGTATTGGCTTCTTAAGACTCTTAAGCCTTCAAGTTGATTCAGGTGTTTCAGCACTGTTAAACCATTGAGCAAGGAAAGCGACTGCCAATCATAACATGACCTCCACTAACTATTTTTATCAGGGTCCCTGCTGTGCTGCTATTGCATTTTCACTAAGAGAAAGAATATTACATTTATGTAATCGGAGAGCCATTTTTTAATGTTTTTATAAAGTGCAAAGTTTGTGTGACCTCCATGACTATTGAAATTGGGAAATAGAAAACTATCCTTATTTGGAAACCCTTCAAGGCTTTTCCAAAGAAAACCAACCTTATGTGAAAACCATTCTGTGCTTTTTCCAACCCACAAAGTTAGGTTAAAATCATATGACTTTACTACAGCAAGAATTATACAGTAGATGCTTGTAATATGAAAATTCTAGGGAGTGCCTTCCTCGTTGTGAAAGATAATGAAGCAAATAAACATTGTTCTTAACCTTGTACACACCTGCATTCAGGTTCCTTGACACATTTTCCATAACAGAAGACCACAATACATTTATTTTACCAAATAAACAGGTGGTTTTCTTTGACTTCTCCATAGATGGCACAAGTGTGTCATTTTATATATATTGACTGAAAGAAAAGGTCAAAGTGACATTAGTGTTAGGTGAAGATGTCAGTTAAAACGTTACATTTTAAACTAACAAAAAACTGAAATGCAGCTAAACAGGACATCGTCCTAACCCATCCACTTGGCAAAGGGGTATAAATATCTGTTGCCAAACGGAACAAGAAATATATAATTGTAGAGGATGTGCCTAAAAAGACATGAAAATCTGGGGTATTCGGACCTCACTTCATTTATAAACCATGCTATAGTATGATATCTTGCATGTTTGAACTACACCGTCTTATGCGGGGCCGAGCTGGGACCATCGGCTTGGAGACACCTCTTCAGAGATTGTTGGCAAATATATGTATGTAACCGTACATTGTTATTGCATGTAAAAATTTAATGGTCAATAAAATGAGTTATAAAAACACTGAGATTCACCAGATATAGTTAACTGTGCCTCCACTTTGCATAGTGTTGTCATCAATGATGCCATTTCGGGTTTCACTTTGATAAATGAACATGTCATGAGTGATGTAACATGTGATGTCATAAGCAGTGCATGCCGAGGGTGTGCATTATAGTTACTTCAGTTAACTCTAAATGGTGTTTTTTTTTTTTACCTAACTATAACATCACTTTAACATTTGTTTTTTTCCAGTTTTTATCTGAGGTTTTTTTTCATGTAAATTATTAAGATAAAAGTACAGAGCAATTTCAGTCAATTGCTATATTTATTTTCTTTAATGTAAAGAAATATATTATTACTATATCCAACCATTCCTACCCTGCACCACGCCTATGGCAAGGCACTATGCTCAACACACTGCAGACAGCCAACCCTCTGCAACCCATGGCCTTTGGCTCAACCCCCCCATGGACGTGCAAGAACCCATTGCTGGCCAGTCCCCCCAACATGGACGCTGCAGTGGGTGTTGTAGTAGTGCAGAAGTACTGCATGCAGCCAAAGGAAAAACAACTTTTTAATTTGACCCCTTTACCTCTCATGCACAAAGGTTTCAGGGTAGCCATACCCTGCTACTTTGTTCCCTTTTTAATCTGTTTTTCAGGACATTGGCCGAGTCTTTGAGTCCTAAAATTGTGGCTGCAACATTCTTTTCATCTTGTGGCTAGCCAATCAGATCGCTTTTTTTGAGTTTGCAGTACTCAGTGGTATTACTACCTCTGGATATCTATAAATTTTAAACCTTAATTCCTCAAAAACTACTGAACACATTTTTACCAAAAAGCATTTGTTCTGGATTATGGTCTAGCATTCTGGTAAATTTGGACTGATTCTGTTCAGCCACTTTAGCTGTAGCATTGTCTTAAGTTCCTATGGAAAATTGCACTGGGAAATACGTTCTGCTAAATTTGATATGATTCAGTTCAGCCACTTTGGCTGTAGCGTTGTCTAAAGTTCCTATCGAAAATGGAATTGGGGGAACATGTTTTGGGGAACCCACTTCTCTTGTCCCCCACTTGACAGATTATTCCGAAATTTACCAAGAAGGAGCAGAGGTGGATGCACCTTTTTTTAAAAGTTTCATGAAGATTCGTCAAACAGCACCAAAGTTATAGACAACATAAATATCCATTTCCTAGGGAAACCTGCTCCTAACCATGATTAAATAGTGGCAACCACCACTGTGTAATTTAATCTGTCGATAGACAGATAGGTAGGGATATTGATATATCTATAGATATATGGATATAAATATGTATAATATTGTCAGCATAGCAACTGTCTAATATGATCAGTTCTGAGTTTCTGCTGAAAAGGCATTTTTTTTTATTTTGCCTGACTTGCTGCGCTACCAGGAACAAGGTAGTGTTGTAAAAAAAAATCAGTTTTTCCCACCATTACAGAATGTGGAGTGCCTTCACCATACAATTTGTTATTATGAAAAGCTATATAAGAAGGCAAAAAAGCTGACCCTGACTTCTAGACCTATATTTGGGGGAGGAGTCAGAGGGTCCACGATTTGAAATTAAAAAGGCTAAATTCAGCATGGGTTTTGTGGACCCCATGACCCAGTCCCCTCACCTGGCTTTGGGGTCCACAGCGGATGTTGGCCACTTGCTGGTGGGTTGGGCGGAGCGCCTGGCCAAATGCCTGGCTTCGTGGCCAACGTGGGCTGTGTATGCACAGTGTGAGTTAGCCATCTGTAGGGGGTTGCCCATAGACCAAGTCGAAGACCATGCAGGTGCGAGAGTTGTTTTTCTGTAGAGCATGTAAGAAGCACCTGGCTAGGCATCGTGGCCTATCATCACAGTGCATGGCATGACCAAAGGTCTTGCACAGAAAGGTTTGGCCACCTCAAGCTGATACTGGAGGAAGGGTGCTTGGATACAGTTAAGGTTATGAATCAAATAGAAAATAAACCCTGTAATTTGCCACTTATAGTTAGCTTCACAAACCATAAAAAAGCATTTGTGCTATGGAAACCATAACTCGCACGTTTCAACGCTCCTGTACCATGGTCAGCTGTATCGTATCTTGGGTACCGAGGCTAAGGGGCAACAGTCCACTCGCTACACGCAGCCCTCTCCACATCACACACAAAATCCCAGGGCGAGATGCCTACGTTGTGGATTTACCTTACAGAAGTGTCCTCACTGCCGATATTGCCAGCTTAAAGTAGTTGATTGAAGACCCTTGAATTCCTGAATGATGCAGTCATGAAGCAGAAAAGATTATTTTACATAAGTTAACATGGGAACTTGCCTTCCTCTCCAGTAAGGAATTTAGCTATAAGATTTACTCTTTATGCTGCTAGAATCCAATATTTCCGGCAGGGATGAAACATAAAACTGTCCATTCAATGGCTGCTCTTGAAAAGGATGAAACATTATGAGCGATAGGCTGTTTTAAAATTGTTCTAAAAACTGCAGTGCATGTAAATGTACTGAGGCTTCCTAGCTTGGCAAGTCTGAGTATCCAAAACCTATGCAACTTGGAAAGATAGAACTTTTTCACTTGTTTCTAATTTGGATAGTGTACAAAATTGTATATAATGGAATTGCCAAACTTTTTCCTTTTGTGAAAATTGGGTTATTAAGGGCATTGTGTGAAAATGTTGTGTTAGCTATCTGTGTATTCTGTTATGCACTATAACACTGTTTTTCTTTTAATCCAACAGAACCTGGTCATATGGCTGAAAGAGGGATACATACAGAGCAAAGTCCAGCCACACTCAATATTCACAGTTCATCCATAGACTCCTGTAATGTGCCTCATTGTTCTAAGGTTGTTACAACTGTGAAAAGCGAGTTGGAAGCAAAGAGGTCCATATCTGTGGATAGAAAGCCTTCAGAATGGAACCTCAGAAAGGTGCCTGTTACTGAGAAGAAAGTCAGTAACCTCAGGCTAAGAGAGCAAATTGTGCAACTGCGGACACAAACTGAAGGACGCCCGCACAAATGTACTGAATGTGAGAAAAGCTTTTTCAAAAAGTCTCATCTTACAGCTCACAAGAAAACACATGAAGAAAAGCCCCTGCAGATTTGTATCAAATGTGAGCAAGGAGTGTGTATTTGCAGTTCCGAAGGTGACGTGCCAACAAAAGGTCGCAAAGGAAAACGACGCTATGTCCGTAAAAGATTAAAGAAAAGCATTAGCACACTTCCACGGTTTGGTTTTCGGAAGAAACCTTATAAATGTGATGAATGTGACAGGTGTTTCAGTTTCCTGTCGGAACTTCATGTTCATTCACGATGTCACACCGGGGAGAGACCATTTAAGTGTACGTTCTGCGATAGGAGCTACAGCCGCAGTGCACAGCTGACAGAGCATATGAGAGTTCACACGGGTGAAAGGCCTTTTGCCTGCCATGTATGTGGCAGTACGTTCATGTACTACTCCGCCTTGAGAAATCACTTGATAGTACACAGTGAACTCAAACCGTATCGCTGTGCTGATTGTGGGAACTGCTACAGCCGCAGTAGAAGCCTCGTGATCCATCAGAGAACACATACAGGTGAAAAGCCATACACCTGCATGCAATGCAATAGAAGCTTCAGCCATAGCTCAAACTTTCTCATGCACCAGAGAGTTCACAGGGGAGAGAAGCCATATTCAAAAAAGAAAAAACAAGAGGCTGCAGAATAAATCTCTGTGAAGAGCAAGTCAAAGCTGCATACTAAATCTAGGCCTCAGTTGGTGTCAGACGAAAAAATCTGCAAAAGCTAATTTGCTTTGTAAAAATGAAAAAAGACTAGCAGTTAAAAAAAAATCTGTGTTATTATACTGCACAAACTGGGTGCTTTTTTCACCTCGAGGTTTCTTTTAAATACGTTCATAATGAATCAGATTCTTTTTTTTATTGAAGAGGTTTCATATGTTGATTTGAAGGACAATACTTTCTTGCAGTTCTAGTTCAGTAAATATGGAAAACACTTGTTTCGTCTATTTAATGGACAATTAGGTTCTCTTGTGATATTTGAAATCTTAATAATGTAAAGAAAATTTTTGTGGTATTAATATTCTGCTGGATGAGCGCTCTCTAACGTAATCTTACTATATTATACATTTTTAGCCAGCAGTGTAATCATACTCCAGGGTCAATGGTGGATCATAGGGGAACCCCTTTGATCCCAATTCCGCCAGCTATTTCTGGGCTAAATCCCTGTGAAACTTGCTAAATTTGCCCTGGTGCCATTTTCAGACACCCAGACATAATACAGTTTGGAGCAGCAAGCCTCAGGTAGTGAGGGGGCTTTCTTATTGCTGAACCTAAACTAAAGGCCTGATATAAATGGCCATCGTCCCTTTTTCCCCATCTGTAATTCTGACTGGGAGCCATCTGGAGCCTAGATGCCAAGGAAACAAAGGTGCACAGCTTATCATTTCACAAGTATTTTAGAGAAATTATAACTTGGAGGCTGTTTTTTTACTTTGTTTAACCTACTATATACGAGCTGTGCATGCACTGTAAGAATGTAAGATTTATCTGTGTGTATGAGTAATTACACAAATAATGATTTAAAAAGCACCCATTATTTTTTTGTAATTTAATTATTTTATAGCGCTGCTCATCCCATTGTAGAGGGTCAGAGCATCTTATATCAACACACAGAAGAACAGTACATCATACAAGTGTGGGAATCAATGTCCAGGAAATGTAACATAGGATAATGAGGTGTATACGTTGTAGGAATCACATATTGTCCATACATTTAGACATTATATGTTTAGAGAGAATGGTCAAGAGTAACACAACGTCAAGATATAAAATGTAACACAGTGCTTGTGGTTGTCAGTACTAAAAGGGCTTTAATATGTCCCAAAAGGAACCCTTCTTTACAATTTCAGAATTAAAAAATATTGAGAAAGAAAACAGTAAGGATCGTAACCCATGACTTATAGTTTGCATGCAGCTCTTTGATGTCAGGATTATAAAATTTCCTAGCTATGGTAACAGAAAATTTCAGTTCTATTAGGTACACGGAGGCGAGGATTATGCTTCTCTTTCATGTATTTACTCAGCAGCCTTTACAACAACTTTATATTCAAAGACTATACATCTCATGAGTCTCTGCAGTAACTCAACACAATAACCATATATTAAGACCCACATATCCAACATCAAGGAAAAGCATTTCCTCTTTCTTCACATGAAACATCCTAATGCAAGCATTTCTTTCAGAACTCTTGCTTCTGGTCTGATCTTAAGGGAAACAACATAACACAGGGGATCAATTCCCAGATACCATAAATCATCCCTCAAACTGTCCATCATTGTTATCAATAAATTACCTGAAATCAAGATATCCATTTAGGTCACCAATACTTTGTAAGAAAAACATTGCAACAAGGTGTCCTTCATAGTAAAACATTGCAGCAAAATTCTTAACCCATGAGAGCACTGTAACATTGTTAAATATACTTATCCAGACGGCGTAGGCTTCATAGGATAGAGGGAGGGTGATAGAGTTGAACAACTCGGAAGGGATAATCCTTGCCTCTGTGTCCTTAATTGAATTGAAACTTTACTTCACAATAGTTGGGATATTTTATATTCCATGTCAAGCCTGGAGGCTCAGAGTATGCTAGTTTAAAGCTGTTTGACAACTAGTGAATCCATGCCAGTAACTGTTTTCAAATACAAACCCTTAAAAGTAGAGTCTGAAGACCAACCTGCTGCTCTGAGACTATCCTGTAAGCAGCACCCCAGGGAGAAGGCCTACAAAGCCATAGCTACCCTAGTGGGGTGAGCCCCAAAGGTAGATGTATCAACACCCACTTCCTGTAAGACCCGACTCACCCAGTGGGCGATAGTCGTCGCTGAAACTGGTTGGAAAGGTTTCTTGAGGGAGATAAATAGTTGGACCATCACCAACAGGCGATACTCTTCAGTCATAACTTCATACGCTTTCAGACAACAAGGCACATACAATTTGGGGTGACTAGGGAAAGCAGGGAATCAATCACTCTAGTGTTGGATTTGGTGTGTCTAGAAATAGGGAATGACACCCCATCTGGGGTAAACATTTCCACAGTAATATCCAAGGTGCAAACATCAGACACTTACCTGTTAGTTTGTAAGGGGACAGATATTGAATATCCTGCCATGAAAGAAGCAGGACCCAATTAACATCCCAGAGGCAGGAATACCTTGGTTCAGGTGGAAATGAAAAGTGGAAACCCCCTCATAAGTCGACAGACTAGAGGGTGTTCCTTCAAGGTATGTCATGAAGAGGCACAGGACCCGCTGAGATCTCTGATGTACATGCGTTAATTGTGAGACTTGCCAATCCCTTGCCAGCGAATTCAGACAAGAGATTGACAATATGCACTACATATGTACCCACGTTTTCAAGGTCCCTTCACAGACACCAGTGTGACCATCTACGCCAGGCCGAACCAGATCACTTGACTGCAGAGTCGGCCCATACTTCTAATAGGAGAGGAAGTCCCGGACTTCCCAAAGTCCCCTTCCAAATGATCAGTAGAAGAGTTCCGTCCTGAAGCAGCTAGTGCAAGCTCCTTCAGCAGATGTCTGGGGAAATGGGATTAGAAAATCCATAGAAAGTGCCAGAAGAACTGAATACCATACTTGCGATTTCCAAAGCGGTGTCACCAGAATCACTTCCGCCTTCAGTCTGACTAACGCAGTGAGTGTGATGATCATCGAGAAGGGAGGAAATGCATATCCCCGAATCTGAGTTCAATCTTGGAGAAAGGCGTCTGTCGACTCTTTTAGGGGGTCCAGGTGGCAACTGAAAAAAAATGGAAGTTGACGGTTGAGTCGACGTGAAGACATTCAGTTGGCATGGGCCCCACTGGCCCATAATCCTCTGAAAAAGTGAAGGATGCAGTTTCCATGCACTGTAATCCTTCAGGTGTCTGGACTGCCAGTCAGCAGGCTGGTTGAGTCGCCCCACAGATATTCCGCTGTCACCAACAACTAGTGCTCCAGGCAATGATTCCAGAAATTTCTGGCCAGATCTGTTAGTACCTTAGACTGGGTGTCTCCCAAGTGGTTTATATATTGCACCTCAGAGATTTTGTCCTTCTTTAAGAGAATGGAGCAGGACAACTTGATGGCTGCTAAACTCACACCGTGATAGATCCTGCAAGGAGTTCCAAACCGTTGATATGGTGAGTCTCCTCTTGTTCTGACCACTGTCCTCCTGTGGTAGTGTCCCCACAATGTGCCCCCAGTGCCTAATCTGAGCCGGTGTTTGCCGGTGGGAGGCACAACAATTATGTTGGGGACCTGCACTTATTTCTCTTCATCAAACATTTTCCAAGCCCAACAGAGGGAAAACAAACTAAACAGAGAAACTAATGAAGAGAAATACTAAAAATGTATCACCAAGGGAGAACACAGAAACCTGCAAGAGTGAGACAACAGGGCAGAGAGTGCCTGCCAGCGAGTTACGGAGGTCTGAGGTGGATTCATGACTGCTCACCCTTGGTATCTGGCAAGCTGGTATTTTATAGCATCAGCCGTGGGTGTCTGAGCAGCGCTTTGGGCACTGGCACTTAATATTTTACAAATAAATCACTGTGTGTGCCCCATCCCTGACATCTGGCGTTGGATTCGATAACCAGGTCTGGGACTGACTCAAAGATAGACTCAAAGATGGCCCTGCTGTTCCATGCAAGCATGTGATTAAGCCACCAACGAAGTTCGCCGACGGGCCTCTGGAGAGAGAGAGAGACAGATCTCCTTTGCATACGTCTGGCCCCCTCCTGGGATGATGTGCATTCAGACGCTGCAGAGCACAGTAATGCAGTGGGCCTGAAAAATCCCCTGGACAGATGAAGACAGCATGTCTCCAATCCTGGCCAGATAGCGGAGAGATAATTTCTCCCTCTCCAGTGTTTTCCACAACTCCTGACGTATCAGAAGCATCTTTTCCTCGGGCAATTAGAGGGAATATCGCACTTTGTTGATGTAAAATCCCAAGAAGGGCATTTTTTGAGCCAGAACAAATTCTGATTGTGAGTATTCACAATGAGAGCCAGAACAAATTCTGATTGTGAGTATTCACAATGAACCCTAGATCTTGAAGGCAGGTTCTGGTCATCTAGAGTTGGGTGACTAAAATGGATCTGTCCTGATGCATTAAGAGAATAGTGTCCAGATACACTATTAGTCTGAGCCCCATGGACTTAGCCATTCCATGACAGGACTCGGTACCATGGTGAAGACCGAACGGAAGGCATTCAAACTCAAAAACCTGTCTGCCCCACTCCAATTGCACAAATGTCTGTGGGGCGGAAGAATCAGAATGATGAGGTAGGTGTCCTTCAGGTCGAGGCTCACCAACCAGTCTTTGGGCAAAAGAAGATCTCTGAGGAGGTGAATACTCTCCATTTTGAAATGGTGATACACCACCCACTGATTGTAGTCTTCCAAATGTATGACTGGGCTGTCCCCCTTGTCCTTCTTCTCCACAAGGAAGATATTGCTCAGGAATCCCCTGGAATGAAGGACAGAATAAGTAATTGCTCCTTTCTCTAGGTGCTGTGCTACCTCTTAGTTTACCACCTGCCTCTCTTCCTGAGAGAACACCAAGGGACAGGGATGGGAGTGTTGATGGGGAGTAACATAGAACTGTATGTGAAAAGCCCTCTTGGTTTGAAGCATCCAAGCGTCCACTGTTACAGACACCCAGTTTTGACTGAACCACTGCAACCTGCCCCCCACTCCCTCTATGGAAGGAGAGGTATAGCTTACCTTTGGTGCCTCCTGGCGCATTGTTGTCTCCTCGCAAGGCTTCTTTACCTCCTCACCCTCTGCCACGCCTTCGGGAGGGGTAGAACCCTCCAAATTTCTTCTGGTCTTGCCACTGGATGGAACGCCTTGTTTGGAGTTTATAGGTGTTGGAATTACACCTGGCCTGAGGAGCGCCCCCTACCTCTCCCGGCCCCGCCAAAAACCTGTTGGCTGATGACCTTTCTGATGGATTGCTGTGCCTTGTCAAGAGATGAGAATGTATTAAAGTGTGGTAGCTCCTAAATGAAGGATTTTCCAAAGAGACCCCCATTTGCCACTGTTACGGCTTCTGTGGTGGTCAGCTTACCCAACCAGGGTTCTATTTTGATTCTTAAAGAATGTTTTCCTCGATAAGGCACATTTGGCATTGCCTAAGAAACGCACGGCCCATTAGGCCCAGCCGAACAGGATTGTGGGGTCAATCAAGTGGCATGACTCTTTGGCATCCTCAGCCATATCTAGAATCTTAGTATTTGGCCACAGGACGTCCAGAAGCTTATCCTGTCAGGATCGCCAGGAATGATCCAGGCACTTCTTAGGATCATTGATGAATTCCATGATGAACATCGCCATCTTGGGGTCAGTATCAAGGGTACATGCCACCTTAGACGCCATGTACCTCATGGTTTATGGGCTTCCTAATGTAGCTGGCCACATATCATACCACCTTACAAGTGGCAACCCAGTCCGTGGAGCGTGAGTGACAAATATCTTCCAAGTTCAGCATACCCGGTACCCCCATCGGGTCCTGTTCGCCCTTATCATCCAGCCTGGCATTCCTGGTGCCGCCCTCCAGTCACCACTGTCCTCTTTGGCCTGGTTCGTCACCTGGGTCCCTATCAGGGCTGTCTGAACCCTCTCCAGCATTATCATCTGTTCCCTTAAGGGAGCAGGAATCCTCATTGGGGGGTATACTCATGCTGAGAATCGTCTTGTACCTCCAGGGTGTCAAGGCACCTTTTCAGGAAGACATGGCGAAGCCTTTCAAAGGTATCAGAGGAGGTAGAGGTCGCCCTAATGTTGGCATCCGGTCTGGCTTTGCCTTTGCCCTTAGGGTCACCCCCGAGTGTCACAAGGAGGCTAAAGCCTCAGGCCTTCCCCAAATGGGGTAAAATACTGCGCCAAACGGTTAGTTAGATATTTTTTTTAATCAGGGGCTCCTCAGCTGAATAAACTGCCCTCTCAAGGGATGCGTTCATAACATCCACCAGTTCTTCATGAATAAGAAGTGCCTGCTTCTCCTGCATGGACTCCCAGTATTCATAAAAAACACCTGCCATAGTTGTTCAGGTGAAATTTTGAGGCATTAGGTAGGAATATTTGAGAAGACTAGTGAAAAGTACTCCGTAGCCATCGCAAGCAGAAATTTGCATTAGCTGATGCTTGTTGGCTCTTCTCGTGTAAGCCAAACGTTGGCTAGACGAGCCCCTCTAAAACAATGGGCCGTAAGGGAAAGCGCTTCGTAGGTAAAACCGCTTATCTGGAGCAATTACTAATGCTGACTAAGGGCAACAGATTACCACAAAGGGTTGAACTTGTGCCCTCTCGCGCGTTCGTCGGAATGTCTGCCTTTCACAGTTAAACTGAAGGGGAACACAACGAGCTGCCAAGGTGCGCACTAAGGAATTCCAAGAATGCAGGCGGAGGGTCGCGTCCTCTTGCGAGAAGAGCCACGCGCCCTCCGTGCAGCTTAATGATGCTGGGTGCCAGTGCTTAATTTATGCTTGTCGTTTCCGGTGCTGAGCACCGGCACTCATTTGTGAGGGCCGGGGCTTATTCTTATGCCTCAAGCATTTGCTGCGAGCAAAAGACACATATGGGAAAGACGGTAGAAGAAAAAACTAAAAAGCGTCATAAAGGGAGAAAGAAGAAAGTTGCAGGATGAGCTGAAGGGGCAGGGGTGGCCGTAAATGGATTGAAGAGGCCCGAGATGGATTCAGGATTACGCTGCCTCAGTATTCAGTGCTGGCAGATTTAATTACAGGAGTCTCGTGTTTAAGAGAAGGCCTTTGAGCACCGGGCACATATTATTTACAAATTAAGCACTGCTGGGTTCACACC
Organism: Pleurodeles waltl; assembly: GCF_031143425.1. NCBI lineage: Eukaryota > Metazoa > Chordata > Amphibia > Caudata > Salamandridae > Pleurodeles > Pleurodeles waltl. Next base: position 514,866,342 of record NC_090447.1, on the reverse strand, counting down.
AAGTGTGTCGCTATAGCGAGCAAGGAATGTGAAGAATGCGGGCAATGCCCGAGAGGCAACATGTACACAGATGTGCCTCAACTCCAAGTCAGAACTGTTTCTGGGTAAAACAGTGGAACTCTCCAAGAACTGTGATAACCTCTTGAGTTCCCTGACCACTATTAGAGTCCTCTCAAAATTGCTGGGGCACACAAAGATTTCTGCAGAAGGTGTCTATAACCGCTAGGATGTTTTAAAATTGAGTCTCTTTGAAACCAGTTAAGTAAGCTTGAATAGATTTACTGTCCTTATTGCAGATTTATTTGCAGCAGATGGTTTTAAAATAAATGTGTAAGTTGGCTGACTCAGCTTTTGCATCTCCACTCCTCGTGACTCCACCTCCTTTCCTTTGCCGCACCCTGACCCACAACTTATGGGTTTCTGGAGTATTTGTTTTCTAATTCCAGCACTGTCTAGGGCAGGGGTCTTCAAGCTGGGGGGCCTCAAGTGATCCGGGGGGGGGGGCAGGCTCTGGCCATGAGAGGCATTATGCAGTTAATTAACACTGCTTTTTTTAAACAGAAAAACATTTATTGCGTTTTAAAAAAGGCAACAGAAGTTAACTGCAATGTTTAAATAAGTCTAGACATATTTAAGCATGGCCAACATAATAGAATAATTGTGAACAATTCTGAGGGAGGGGCCGATGATTTTAATTTCCCCACTAAGGGGGGGGTGCTGCATCAAAAAGTTTGAAAACCTCTGGTCTAGGGTGTAAAGGCCTGTAAATGCGATATACTAGTAACTTCAGTTTTAAGCAAAAATGGGAATGTTACTAAACATTAGCCTTGTAGGATGTGAAGTAGATGTGTGGCACACAGTGCTGATTTTGAATTGTGGTACCTGTTGTTACAGAACATATATTTTAGTTATTCCGTGTTCTGTAACAGCCATGTTATAAATGTATTGCAGGGGCAGCAATAATAGGTTAGGTTTGCTTTTCGGGCCAGTTTAACCAGCCTGATGATGTGTGAGAAGTCAATCACATAAACTACTGTCTGCTGTCTAAAACCTTTCAGTATTAACGGAAGGCCACAGACATTTCTGATTCGACACAACATGAGTGTTGACTGCTAAAACATTACATTAGATTGACCCTTAAGGAGTATAAACTAATTTGCAGATAATGTCATCAAACCTCTTGTTAATAGGCCGCTGCCAATTTCTTTGAACTGTTTATAGACATATCCAGGCCACTGTTACTTAAGAGATTTGGTAAACATTTATTGTATCATTTCAAGTAAAGTAACACATATTAGTGTGTGGCTTTGATGCTGTAAGAGTAGTTCTTAAAGAACATACTTTAATTTATTTTAAAACACTAAACTTTTAGAGATACTTTGGGCTGTTCCCCCTCATTCCTGTTATAGTTCTTACCCCCATGCATCCTAAGGGTTATTAATTGTATTGGTAATTTTTCCTGCCTCTTGATACTGCCAGGTTTTATATTTCTGTTGATGAAATCCAATGTAAACCGTTGTTTTGCCGAAGCACAAAGAGTAGGCCTTTTTATCAGTGGTTAGGACAGATATCCTGTCATGTAGTAGCATGATTGCTGACTAATAAAGCCACTCTCCCATAACGAATTTGAAATGTAACTTATTTCTCCAATCTGAAGCCACTTGCAGTGGATTTGCTACCCATGTGTATCTGGTTCCATCACTTGGTTGCTGAAATCAAAATGTGTACAGCACGTAGGTCACTGGTTTTAGTTTCGGCAAAGTTGACCCAGTCTTTCGTCCTTCTTAGATAATAATTGCATATGTACTCTCTATAATGTAAAATGCTGTGGATGAAAACAAAGTAGCTCATGATCTAAATCTTTTACATAATTGAATTCTCCTCAAGCTTAACATTCATTGTCTTTTATCCACCAAAGTACTTAACATGTTCCTGTTTTACTAGGACAAGGAAGGCTAGCAGGTTCATTGGACAAGCTGAGCTCTTGATATATCAATCTCATAGAGACTTCTAGTTGCAGATTCCTTACCTTAGAATTTTCCCCTAGGTGTCAGACTGTATCCGGAGATTTTTCTTTGAGTAATACCCTTGCGCGTTGGTAGGTGGCGTCGGTCGACTCTGCGGGAGCATTGTGGTCACCGTGATGACATCAGGAGTAGTATGTAGACGCGCCCTCGTGCAGTGATGTCAGTTGTTTTCTTTCCGCGCCACGCGCTGATCCAGAGAAGAGCTACCCACGGGAAGAGCGTCCACGCACTAGGCCTCCGTCCTCGGAGTCTGCGTCTAGGTCGGCTCCGTGCTTCCCCGAGTTTCCTGGAGCCGGAGCGACCCCCACCCAGCTTAAAGAGTTTTATGAGTCCATGCGCCTCATATTTGGGTATTCCGACCTCGGTACATCGCCTTCGGGCCCAAGGGGTTCGGCTGAGGGGCCTTCGGGTTCCGCGCCGGGGGCTTCGGCTCCGGCCACCGAGGTCACCTCTGGATCCGTGCGCAGATCCACACCGGCGCCAGTCGCACCTTCAAGACCTTACCTTGCGCGGGTCGGTTATCGACGCTCCTGACGTCGGTGGTGCTCACTATCGACGTCGACCCGATTCTTATCCCTGACGACTCGGAGTCGGAGCGGCGTCAAACGCCGCCGCCTTCGGCTTCGATAGGGCTTATTCACCCCTCTGCGGTCTGTGAACACCGCATGCCTTTTGGGCCACTCTACCCACTCTTTGTGGGATACGGTTGCGCAAGTCCTGCCGCAGATACCGGAGGAGGCCCGTGCTATCGTCTCCCAAGCTGTGAACGATGGAAGAGATGCGGCAAAGTTCGCAATCCGCTGTGGGCTGGACTCGACCGACTCTCTGGGCACATCGGTTGCTACGACGGTGGCCTTACGATGCCACGCCTGGTTTCGTACTTCTGGTTTTTCGGGGGATGTCCAACAGTCACTCATGTACATGCCCTTTGATGGCACCAGTCTCTTTGGAGACAAAGCGGACTCGGCCTTGGAGAGATTCAAGGATTCCCGGGCTACGGCTCGGTCCCTCGGTCTTTCCTCGGCCCCTCGCCCACCACAGTCTGCTTTTCGCCCCTTTCGTGGCCACGGAAGGGGCTCCCTGTCGCGTCCTCCAAACAGCCACCATGCCTCGTACACTGGTCATCCTATGCATGGCCGAGGATGCGGAATCCCACGTGGCCGTGGGACAGGGAACCAGAGGTCTGTCTAGTCCACCCCTGCCCTGCTGCAGCCTCCAAACCCTCCTAGTCCGTCCCCTCACTCCAGTCCAGTTGTGGCAGGATTCGCCATCACCTTCCCCACTGGGAACATATCACCACGGACAGGTGGGTTTTGCAGATCTTTCGAAAGGGCTACTCCCTTTCAAATCTGCTCCACCACCCATGCCACCATCCCTCAATCACCTTCCAGAGGATCATTTGGTGCTTCTCCACCAGGAAGTCGCAGCTCTCTTGTCCACAGGAGCTATAGAAGAGGTCCCTGTGCCAGAAGTAGGTTGTGGTTGTTATTCCCGCCACTTTCTGATACCAAAGAAGGACAAGGGCTTACGTCCTATCCTAGACCTTCGGGACCTAAATTACTTCCTCAAGAAGGAGAAATTCAAAATGCTCACCCTGGCTCAGGTTCTGTCTGCCTTAAACCCAGCAGACTGGATGGTAGCGTCGGACTTGCTTGACGCTTATTTCCACATCCCCATCCTGCATGCCCACAGACGTTACCTACCATCTTGGTAGGTCATGAGCACTTTCAGTATACCGTGCTCCCCTTCGATCTTACCAGCGCCCCTCGGGTGTTCACGAAGGTGATGGCGGTGGTTCCAGCTCATATGTGCAGGTTAGGGGTTTCAGTCTTTCCCTACCTCAACGACTGGCTGTTGAAGGCAGACTCGCCCCAGAAAGTTGTCTCCCACCTTCAGACTACAGCCAACCTCCTGCACATGCTGGGGTTCACTATAAATGTGCAAAAGTCACACTTGACCCCCTCTCAGTCGCTCCCTTTCATCGGAGCAGTCCTGGACACAGTGCAATTTTGGACTTATCCTCCCGAAAAACGTGTCCAAGACATTCAGGCTATGATTCCGATCTTTCAGCCTCGGTCTTGAGTTTCAGTGAGACTGACTCTGAGGCTGCTGGGCCTCATGGCTTCCTGCATCCTGCATCATGCTAGTAACACATGCCAGATGGCATATGCGGGCTCTGCAGTGGGACCTGAAGTTCCAGTAGGTGCAGCATCAGAGGAATCTCTCCGACCTGGTCCAGATCTCGGAGGGGACTGCGAAAGACATGCAGTGGCGGCTTTCGAATCTGCATTGGGTCCACAGCAGATCCCTCTCCCTTGCCAAACCAGATCTCTCTATAGTGACAGATGCGTCACTTCTGGGTTGGGGTGGCCACATGGGAGAGGCGGAGATCAGAGGCCTCTGGTCTCCAGCGGAGTCGGGGCTCCATAGCAATCTGCTGGAGCTCAAGGCGATCAGGGTTGTGTTGAAAGCATTCCTTCCCTCTCTCAAAGGAAAAGTGGTGCAGGTGTTCACGGACAATACTACCGCTATGTGGTACTGCAACAAACAGGGCGGAGTAGGGTCCTGGACCCTTTGTCAGGAGGCACTACGCCTCCATACTTGTCTGTGCACACTGACAAAGTTGTGTTGTGCACTAGGGCTTCCTTCCTTCCTAAGGTGGTTACACCCTTTCATGTAGGCCAGTCCATCACTTTGCCTACTTTCTACGCACCCCCACATCCTTCCAATGAGGAGGAGAGACTCCACCGTCTGGACCCAAAAAAGAGCCTTGGCGTTCTACCTCAATCGTACTAAAGATTTCTGGGTGGACGATCGACTCTTCGTTGGGTATGTGGGAGGGAAAAAAGGAAGGCGGGGCAAAAGCGTTCCATCTCTCGATGGGTGCTTCTTTGCATCAAAATGTGCTATGCTTTGGCCAAGAAGCAACCTCCTGAAGGCTTGCACGCTCATTCCATCAGAGCAACTGCTGCTTCCACTGCGTTAGCACGCGGAGATCCTGTCCTGGATATCTTTCCGGTGGCTACGTGGGTGTCCCTGCACACATTTGCTTTAGCACTACTACCTGGACAGTCAGGTCCGTTGAGACGGCTATTTTGGTCGTTCGGTCCTACAGGACTTTCTAGTATGATCTTGGTTCGCAGCCCACCACCGAGGATGGCATTACTTGGGTATCTATTCTAAGGTAAGGAATCTGCAACTAGAAGTCTCTATCTAGTTACTTACCTTTGGTTACAAAATATCTAGTAGAGACACATTCTAGTTGCAGATTCCTTACCACCCACCCTTCCTCCCCGCTTGTTAACTGATTTCTAGGGACAGGGATTCCCCCTTTCAGGTCCTTAGCTCTGGCGCACCTATCTCAGTGTTCTTAGCGGCTGTGCGCTTGGCCTGGAAAGTCATTAAAAGAAACTGACGTCACTGCGCGAGGGCGGGGTCTATATACTACTCCCAATGTCATCACGGCGACCATGACGCGTATGACGCCCGCGGAGTCGACCCATGCCACCTACCGATGCGCAAGGGTATTGCTCAAAGAAAAATCTCCGGATCCAGTCTGACTCCTGGGGGAAAATTCTAAGGTAAGGAATCTGCAACTAGAATATGTCTCTACCAGATATTTCGTTACCAAAGATAAGTAACTTGTACGTCAGGCGGCAAGACAGCAGAGTTTATTGACCATACACATATCTTTCAACATAAACTAACATCATTGGTGCTTCCACTACTGTGAATTCTGTATTAAAATGTTTATTATCTTTTCAAGAGATCAACAACATTAGTTATTATCCAGTTAATGAAGCGTTCCGAATTTTTAATTTGGTTGTAGTACAAAGTACATCCTTTCAGTTTACAACTTGTTAAGTGCAGAAGTACACTGCTAGACAAGAGTAATTGTTCACCATTTGTTCAGTACTATTTTGGAATGTGAATTGGAAAACAATCTGCCTGCAGCAGATGTATGTAACAAAGAGTATCCTGTCCCACATCGGGGTGAGATGCACCCTAGTGTCAGGACCAGAAACTGCTTTTTAAATCTTTCAGTGTATAGAGGTTAGTGTAGTCAATGCTATGCACAGGTTATGACACAAATGCAGTCACACCCGTCCATAAAGCATGTGCACTAGTGCTTTTTTCTCTTGATTTGTTTGGACTGCAAACTGTTTCTCCATACTCAGCATTTCCATACTGCATTGCGTTTGTCCTGCCTTTCACCTGTATTACTTGTGTTCCTACCAAGACTTTGGAATGTAGGCCAGACTTTGCCATAGTGCTTAAGATCCAAGCCATGTATGAAGTGCGACAAGCGGTTTTCAGCAGCTGATCGGCATCTTTTTTGCATGACTTGGCTGTGGAACAACCACCTTATCTGCATCTGCATCTTGTGTGAAACTTTGAAGATGATATCTTAAAGGTCCGTCAGGTGTGCTTGCAAACTAAGGGAAACCCCATAGCTGTGAACGATGGAAGAGATGCGGTAAAGTTCTCAATCCGCTGTGGGCTGGACTCGACCGACTCTCTGGGCACATCAGTTGCTACGACGGTGGCCTTACGATGCCACGCCTGGTTTCGTACTTCTGGTTTTTCGGGGGATGTCCAACAGTCACTCATGGACATGCCCTTTGATGGCACCAGTCTCTTCGGAGACAAAGCGGACTCGGCCTTGGAGAGATTCAAGGATTCCCGGGCTACGGCTCGGTCTTTCCTCGGCCCCTCGCCCACCACAGTCTGCTTTTCGCCCCTTTCGTGGCCACGGAAGGGGCTCCCTGTCGCGTCCTCCACACAGCCACCATGCCTCGCACACTGGTCATCCTATGCATGGCCGAGGATGCGGAATCCCACGTGGCCGTGGGACAGGGAACCAGAGGTCTGTCCAGTCCACCCCTGCCCTGCTGCAGCCCCCAAACCCTCCTAGTCCGTCCCCTCACTCCAATCCAGTTGTGGCAGGATTCGCATCACCTTCCCCTCTGGGAACATATCACCACGGACAGGTGGGTTTTGCAGATCGTTCGAAAGGGCTACTCCCTTTCAAATCTGCTCCACCACCCATGCCACCATCCCTCAATCACCTTCCAGAGGATCATTTGGTGCTTCTCCACCAGGAAGTCGCAGCTCTCTTGTCCACAGGAGCTATAGAAGAGGTCCCTGTGCCAGAAGTAGGTTGTGGTTGTTATTCCCCCCCCCCACACTTTTGGCGGCAAGGCTGGGTGAGATAATGAGAAAAACAAGGAGGAGTTACACACCAGGACAGCCCCTAAGGTGTCCTCAGCTGAGGTGACCCCTGCCTTTAGAAATCCTCCATCTTGAGATTGGAGGATTCCCCCAATAGGATTAGGGATGTGCCCCCTCCCCTCAGGGAGGAGGCACAAAGAGGGTGTAGCCACCCTCCAGGGCAGTAGTCATTGGCTACTGCCCCCCAAACCTAAACACACTCCTAAATTGAGTATTTAGGGGCGACCCTGAACCCAGGAAATCAGATTCCTGCAACCTACAACAAGAAGAAGGACTGCTGACCTGAAAGCCCTGCAGAGACGACGGAGATGACAACTGACTTGGCCCCAGTCCTACCGGCCTGTCTCCAGACTCAACCTGCACAGCGACGCATCCGACAGGGACCAGCGACCTCTGAAGCCTCAGAGGACTGCCCTGAACCGAAGGACCAAGAAACTCCAGAGAACAGCGGCACTGTTCAAAAACAGCAACAACTTTGCAACTTTCAAAGACTTCACCCTTCCTGCCGGAAGCGTGAGACTTCACACTCTGCACCTGACACCCCCGGCTCGAGCTCCAGAGAACCAACACTGCAGGGAGGACTTCCAGACGACTACGACCTCGTGAGTAACCTGAGATGACCCCCCTGGACCCCCACAGCGACGCATGCAGAGAGGGTCCTCCTGACCGCGTCTGCCTGGAACAAAGAACCCGATGCCTGGACCAAGCACTGCACCGCAGCCCCCAGGACCAGAAGGAACCGGACTCCAGTGTAGGAGTGACCATCAGGCGACCCTCTGCCTAGCCCAGTCGGTGGCTGGCCCGAGAAGCCCTCCTGTGCCCTGCCTGCACCGCTAGAGTGACCCCCGGGTCCTTCCATTGATTCCTATTGAAAACCCAACACCTGCTAAGCACACTGCACCCGGCACCCCCTGTGCCACTGAGGGTGTGTTTTGTGTGCCTACTTGTGTCCCACCCCAGTCCAGTGCTCTACAAAACCCCCCTGGTCTGCCCTCTGAAGACGCAGGTACTTACCTGTTGGCAGACTGGAACCGGAGCACCTCTGTTCTCCATAGGCGCCTATGTGTTTTGGGCCCTTCTTTGACCTTTGCACCTGACCGGCCCTGTGTTGCTGGTGCGGTGACTTTGGGGTTGCCTTGAACCCCCAGCAGTGGGCTGCCTATGCCCAGGAACTTGAACTTGTAAGTGCCTTACTTTCCTGGAAAACTAACCAATACTTACCTCCACCAGGAACTGTTGATTTTTGCACTGTGTCCACTTTTAAAATAGCTTATTGCCATTTTAATTAAAACTGTGTATGTTACTGCTCTAATTCAAAGTTCCTTACTTACCTATGTGGAGTACCTTGCATGTTATGTATTTACTTCAAATCTTGAATCTTGTGGTTCTAAAATAAATTAAGAAAATATATTTTTCTATATAAAAACTATTGGCCTGGAGTTAAGTCTTTGAGTGTGTGTTTCTCATTTATTGCCTGTGTGTGTACAACAAATGCTTAACACTACCCTCTGATAAGCCTGCTGCTCGACCACACTACCACAAAATAGAGCATTAGAATGATCTAATTTTGCCACTATCTTACCTCTAAGGGGAACCCTTGGACTCTGTGCACACTATCTCTTACTTTGAGATAGTATGTACAGAGACAACTTCCTACAGTCTGTAAAAGGGCATTTGTAGCCCAGGCTTTAAAGGTTTAATTAGGGCAAAAACGTCATTTATTCCAAACACACTATTTATTACCTGGTTGAGTTGCGCTCCTTCTTTTAAGCCATTAAATAGTTTGATCAAGACAGCATCTCCTGGCTACAGACACTGATATGCTGCACTGAAGGGATGAGTGCACTTCCCTTCCTGAGAATGTTTAAACGGACCATTTCTGATGGATACAACTACCTGTGGATTCCTCACCTCATGAATACTCCCATGGCGCCAGCATTCGACGGAAATCTTCTTACTAGTCTCTGCACGTCGACGAGGACGTCACTCTAGCCCACGCGACGCCGTCTGACGTCATACAGGCAATAAGAGGTCCTCGACGACGTGCGGACGTCAGTTCCCTTTTTTCCGTGCATTCGAAACGGTTATCTTCGAGGGAGCAACTATTACTCTTGCGGTTACAGTGTATATCTTGCTGCGTAGTCTTTCGCTGTGGAAATAATGTCGCAGAGGAAGTCTGGATTTAAGCCTTGTCGTGAGTGTGGAGGCAAGATGTCAGTGACGGATCCTCATTCCGATTGCCTTTGGTGTTTGAGCTCCGACCACGACGTCTCGACTTGTGATTCATGTCAGCACATGAATCCAAAGGCCCTCAAGGAACGTGAGGCGAAGTTGTTTATGGCCAAGTCAAAGGGGAAACATCACAAGAAGTCTTCTTCCCCAAGACATCGGCGTCATCGAGACTCCCGGCGCCGTAGAGAATCTCGGCGTCATTCAAAGGAGACTCGTTCCAGGTCTCCGGATCGGCGCCGAAGGACATGGGAGGTCAGTCCCACGGTTACGCCGCATCCTTCGACGCCGTTGCCCTCTCCGGCGTCTCCAACTTCACCTGGACAGGCGTCGGTGATTGAGGTATTGGAGCCTCAAGTGTTTTCTCCGGCGCAGACGCCGAGGCCGGCGTCGGGGTCGCCTCCGAGACAGGCACCCCAGTATCCGGCTTTTCCCACCCCTGGAGCCGATAGTTCCGCATTCTTGAATGCGATGTATGCCATCTTCCAACAGATGGCTCCAGGGGGTGCTCCGGCTGGGCCTTTGGCCTTTTCTTTGGGTGATCCTGCGCCTCTTCGGCCGGCACCCTTTATGCCCTTTCTCCCGTTTGGGAACGTGGTCTCGGCGCCACTGTCGGCGCCGGTGGCCGCTCCGGTGGCTTCAGAAGAATTGGCCCCGGGGATTTCCATCACGTCGACGTCGGGATTTCGGCCTGTGACTCCGGTGGGTCCATCTGCGGCAGTTGCTCTTCCGTCGGCCCCGAAGTTACCTGTGGCGCCGGATGCGGCGTCGGTGGCTTCTGAAGATCGGCGCCGATCTTCGACTTCGGCGGAGGCATTGTCGACTCCGCGTATTGAGCAACGACTTCATTCAAGGAGACGTGCTCTCCGTGTATTGGAAGAGCAGGAGTACCAACGAGCCCTAGAGGAAGGAGAGCTAGAGGACTCGGGTGATGGGCTGCGTGGACTGGAGTCGGCCAGTGGGCTGGACACTTCCCCTGAGTGGGACCTTTCGTCCCCGGGGGAATATACTGAGGAGGCTGCTTCCTTTCATGCAGTGGTACGGAAGGCAGCTAGTTTTTTGGACCTGCCTTTGCCGGTGGTGGAGGCAAAACAAAACCTTTTGACAGAGGTGTTACATCCGGCCTCAGCCGCGGCGGAGCCTCTGTTACCATTTAATGACGCTCTGCTGGATCCGGTGTTAGAGGTGTGGAAGAGGCCGGCATCTTCCCCAGCAGTTCACAGAGCCGTGGCCAGGAGGTATCGGACGGCTCCAACTGACCCTGGTTTCCTATCTAGGCACCCTACGCCGGAGAGCTTGGTGGTGCAGGCCTCCTGTTCGTCCAAGTCAGCGCCTGGTTCTTTTCCGACGGTGCCTGGGGACAGAGATTCAAAGAAGCTAGAGGCGCAGTCGAAGAAGATTTTTTCATCCTGCAGTCTGGCGTTAAAAGCCACCAACGCAACCTGTATCCTGGGGAGGTATATTCATGCTCTGATGGATGACATTTCCTCTTCGTTTACAGAGCTTCCCCAGGGTCTTTTGGATCTTGTCTCAAATGCCCAGGCTGCTGCGACCCAAATTATCCAGACGGGACTGGATACCACCGACTCGGTAGCCAGGGCAATGGGCACAACTGTGGTGGCAAGGAGACAGGCCTGGCTCCGTAACTCGGGCTTTTCGGCAGATGTACAGTCCACATTGTTGGATCTCCCGTTTGATGGGGACAAACTGTTGGGGGCTAAGGCTGATTCGGCCTTGGAACGTTTTTAAGAAAGCAGGGCCACGGCTAAGTCGTTAGGGCTCCAAGCTCCTTCTTCCACGGCCTCTTCCAGATTCTTCAGGAGGTTTCGTGGATTTGGGCGTGGCTCTTCCTCCTCTTCCTTTCGGGGGAGATATCAGCAACCTGCTTCTTCCCATCCCTATAGATCTTTCAGGGGGAGAGGTAGGGTCCGCACCAGAGGAGCCTCTCAGCAGCACTCTGCCTCTTCCTCATCCTCTGGCGGGGTGCAGCAGGGGAAGCAGCCTTAGGCTTCCACCATTTCCCACTCACTCCTCTCCTGTAGGGGGAAGATTACAGCATTTTCTCACCAAATGGAAGACTGTTACATCGGACACTTGGGTTCTCAGTGTTGTGGGAAAAGGCTACACCCTTCCCTTTCGGGAGTTACCGCCCCTCATCCCGCCCCGCCCTTCGTATTGTTCAGAAGAACACCTCCTGTTGCTAGAACAGGAGGTGCAAGTCCTCCTTTCAAAGGGCGTGGTGGAGTTGGTCCCGGAGCAGGAAAGGGGTCGAGGAGTTTACTCAAGGTATTTCCTGATTCCCAAGAAGGATGGTCGTTTGAGACCAATTCTGGACCTGAGGATCTTGAATTGGTTCCTCAAGCAGGAAAAGTTCAAGATGCTGACCCTAGCACAGGTGCTTTTGGCGTTGAACATGGAAGGCTGGATGGTGTCTGTCGACTTGCAGGATGCTTACTTTCATATCCCGATACTCAAGTCACACAGGAAGTATCTCCGGTTTGTGGTGGGATCGCAACACTATCAGTTTGCGGTCCTTCCGTTTGGTCTTACTTCAGCACCTCGAGTCTTCACGAAGGTGATGTCGGTGGTTGCGGCAGAACTCAGAAGGAAGGGGATAGCAGTATTCCCTTACTTGGACGACTGGTTGATCAAAGCCAAGTCCCAGGAGCTTGTGTCGCATCATCTGCAGTCAACAACCCAGTTGTTGTTCGACCTGGGTTTTTCGGTGAACGAGCCCAAATCTCACCTAGAGCCCTCTCAGCGCCTCCTGTTCATAGGGGCAGTACTGGATACAACATTGGGTCGGGCCTTTCCTCCGCCTCAGCGGATTCAAGATATTCAGGATTTGGTTCCAATGTTTCGAAATGGAGCGGTAGTTCCAGTCCTCAAGGTCCTTCGTCTGCTCGGTCTTTTTGCCTCCTGCATTCTGTTGGTCACGCATGCTCGCTGGCACATGAGGGCTCTTCAGTGGTGCCTCCGAAGGCAGTGGTCTCAACACAGAGGGGATCTAGAGGGTACTGTCAAGATCTCCAGAGATGCTGCTGTGGATTTGAAGTGGTGGATTGCAAGCAACAATCTTTCACAAGGAAAGCCGTTCCAGCAGTCGCCACCAGTGACCACAGTCATAACGGATGCTTCCACTCTAGGGTGGGGAGCTCATCTGGGGGATCTGGAGATCAAAGGTCTTTGGTCTCCAGAGGAACAGATGTTTCACATCAATCTGTTAGAGTTACGGGCTGTACGTCTGGCTCTCAAGGCCTTCCTCCCTTCCCTTCGTGGTCAGTCGGTACAGGTCCTAACGGACAATACTACCACGATGTGGTACATAAACAAGCAGGGAGGGGTGGGGTCGTACCTTCTCTGCAGAGAAGCTCTTCGACTATGGTCCTGGGCAAAGGACCATCGGATTTGCTTGATAGCAAACCATCTGGCCGGAGTTTTGAACGTGCGTGCGGACAGTCTCAGTCGCCACTTCTCGGCAGACCACGAGTGGCGTCTCCATCCAGATCAAGTCCGTTTAATCTTCCAGAGGTGGGGGTTTCCTCGGGTAGATCTGTTCGCCACTCGAGAGAACGCGCATTGTCCGTTGTTCTGCAGCCTTCAGTATCCGATGCAGGGAGCGTTGGGGGACGCGTTTCAAATAACCTGGTGCGGCCAGTTGCTTTACGCGTTTCCTCCCATACCCTTGATTCCTCGAGTATTGAGGAAGATTCGCCAAGACCGGGCTCTAGTAATCTTAATAGCTCCGGATTGGCCAAGGAGGGTGTGGTACTCCGACCTTCTCCAACTCTCAATGTGCCCGCCGCTCCGTCTCCCTTTTAGGGCAGACCTCCTCTCGCAGTCGCAGGGGCAGGTTCTACACCCCAACCTCCAGAGTCTGCACCTACATGCCTGGAGATTGAACGGGGCAACCTGAGTTCCTTCTCTCTCCCGCCTGAGGTAGTGGATGTTATATTAGCGGCCAGGCGACACTCCACTAAATCTATCTACGCTAATAGGTGGTCTAAATTTGTTGCGTGGTGTGGAGAGAGGCAGATTGATCCTTTGCATGCTCATCTATCGGACGTTTTGTCTTTTGCTCTATCTCTGGCGCAGAAAGGTTGTGCAGTGGCTACCATTAAGGGTTATTTATCGGCCTTGTCAGCCTTCATATGTCTTCCAGACCAACCATCTTTATTTAAATCCCCTATTGTTATCAGATTCTTGAAAGGTCTTCTAAATCAATATCCTCCAAAGCCATTCGTTATGCCGCAATGGGATTTGTCCTTGGTCCTGACTTTCCTTATGGGGTCCCCTTTTGAACCTATGCATTCTTGCCCCTTGAGGTATTTGGTTTTAAAAACAGTCTTCCTGATAGCTATAACATCAGCAAGGAGAGTGAGTGAGTTGCAGGCCTTATCAGTAAAGCCCCCTTATACAACTTTTTATGGGGATAAGGTGGTGTTGAGGACCAAGGCTGCTTTCCTCCCGAAGGTTGTTTCACCCTTCCATTTGGCTCAGGCAATTACTTTGTCCACGTTCTATCCTCCGCCTCATCCTTCCAAAGAGGAAGAAAGACTGCACCGTCTGGATCCAAAGAGAGCGTTGAGCTTCTTTATTGATAGAACAAAGGATTTCAGGCTGGAGGATCAGCTGTTTATTGGATACGTGGGCAAGAGGAGAGGAAAGGCAGTCCACAAGAGAACACTATCCAGGTGGGTTGTTCTTTGCATTAAAATCTGTTACTCTTTGGCAAAGAAGGATCCTCCTGAGGGCATTAGAGCTCATTCCACCAGAGCCAAGTCGGCCACTTCGGCCTTGGCCAGAGGTGTTCCTGTGGTCGACATCTGCAAGGCCGCAACTTGGTCGTCCCTTCACACTTTTGCAAAACATTACTGTTTGGATTCTGAGGTTAGAAGGGACGGCCATTTTGCACGGTCAGTGCTGCAGGATTTCTTGGTTTGACCATTTAGGCACCCACCGCCGGGCGTGGTACTGCTTTGGGACTCTATTCATGAGGTGAGGAATCCACAGGTAGTTGTATCCATCAGAAGAACGAGTTACTTACCTTCGGTAACGACTTTTCTGGTGGATACATTAGCTACCTGTGGATTCCTCACGGTCCCACCCGCCTCCCCGTTGCCTTTCTGGTCTTGCCAAGTAATCCTTGAGTGCGCTCCTCTTGGTCTTTGAGGGTGCAATAGATGTGTATATAATATATATTTATATATATGTATATATGTATATATCTTTGTGTATATACTTGGTGTGTGTATATATTTTAAAAGAGAAAGTTTTATATATATATTTATATAAAAAGATTTACAGTTATTCATACAATGTTGTGTGTTTTTGCAATATAATGGGATGTTGCCTTGCTCTTTCATTGCATTGCCTGGTTGTTCTCATGCACGTAAAAAATGATTGGTACTGACGTCCGCACGTCGTCGAGGACCTCTTATTGCCTGTATGACGTCAGACGGCGTCGCGTGGGCTAGAGTGACGTCCTCGTCGACGTGCAGAGACTAGTAAGAAGATTTCCGTCGAATGCTGGCGCCATGGGAGTATTCATGAGGTGAGGAATCCACAGGTAGCTAATGTATCCACCAGAAAAGTCGTTACCGAAGGTAAGTAACTCGTTCGTCTAGCCCAAATATGATGATTCAGTGAAGGAGGTTGTATTAGGGAGCTAGCCTGTGATCCTGACAGGGCTTGTCATGTTCCACACTCCTTGCTAGTAGTCTCAGCTTATTCCAACCATGTGCCAAAAATTCTCGTCAGGAAGAAAACGGACATGCGGTTGAGCAAAGGGTTTTCTAAATGAAGTAGCATGAATCCCTTCCAAGGTTAAAAGGCCAACTCAAAATGTATCTCTTTGTAGGCACCATACAAAGAATTGTAAGACATGCAAAGTGCATACATCAGCTAAACGCACCCCTCTGGAGTGCCATGTTCTGCAGTCCAGTTGACAGGCCATACCTTTGTGAGACCCACAATGACCGATGGATGAGAGTGTAACTTGCCCTGATGTCATCTGGGAGGATGGTGCAGTTTTTATACCTCATAAATCTGGGCAGGACATTTCCAGCAGTCCATTAGTGTCTGTGGCCGGCTTTTCCAGAACCTCTTCAGTGCCAGGTAGTCCTTTGCCTCAACTGGTCTGGTCTAAGAAGGAGTATTTTATGGTAGGTGTTTCAGTGTATTATGAGTGCAAAGATCCAGGTTGTACTGAAGTGATCTAGTCCACAATCTGTTTCAGCCAAGGAGTTGGATCACTAGAATGGTGGCATCCATGCTAGTGTCTGCTTCTTTCATGGACATCTAGAGCCTCAGGATGAGGTCTGGAGATTTGGCCTGATGACTCCTGGTTTCTCTCGGGGTCATATCAGCCGAGGTTTTTGGACCTGCACTGAAGCTCTGGTGCAACCATTAGCTTTAGGTGATGTTCATTGTAGGAAAATGCCACTGTTGGCATGGTCACCCCCCACTTTTTGCCTAGTGTTGATGCCAGCTTTGATTGGAAGTGTGCTGGGACTCTGCTAACCAGGACCCAGCACCAGTGCTCTTTCCCTAAAACTGTACCTTTGTTTCCACAATTGGCACAGCCGTGGCACACAGTTACGTCCCTTGTAAAAGGTACCCCTGGTGCCAAGGGCCCTGTGGCCAGGGAAGGTCCCTAAGGGCTGCAGCATGTATTATGCCACCATTAGGGACCCCGCACTCAGTACATGCACACTGCCTTGAAGCTTGTGTGTGCTAGTGGGGAGAAAAGACAAAGTCGACACGGCACTCCCCTCAGGGTGCCATGCCCACAAATCACTGCCTGTGGCATAAGTAAGTCACCTCTCTAGCAGGCCTTACAGCCCTAAGGTAGGGTGCACTATACCACAGGTGAGGGCATAGCTGTATGAGCACTATGCCCCTACAGTGTCTAAGTCAATTCCTTAGACATTGTAAATGCAGGGTAGCCATACTGAGTATATGGTCTGGGAGTTTGTCAATACAAACTCCACAGCAACATAATGGCTACACTGAATACGGGGAAGTTTGGTATCAAACGTCTCAGCACAATAAACCCATACTGACGCCAGTGTGGGATTTATTGAAAAATGCACATAGAGGGCATCCTAGAGATGCCCCCTGTATGTTAGCCCAACTTCTAGTGTAAGGCTGACCGATCTATGCCAGCCTGCCACTTCCAGATGAGTTTCTGACCACATGGGTTGAGTGCCTTTGTGCACTCTGTGGTCAGAAATAAAGCCTGTCCTGGATGAAGGTTTTTCACACCTCCCCCTGCAGGGACTGTGACACCTGGCAGTGAGCCTCAAAGGCTCAAGCCTGGTGTTACAGTGCCCCAGGGCACTCCAGCCAGTGGAGATGCCCATCCCCCCAGACAAGCGCTCACTTTTGGCACTAGGTCCTGAGGGATAATGAGAAAAACAAGGAGGAGTCACCCTCTCAGCCAG
Source organism: Pleurodeles waltl (assembly GCF_031143425.1). Lineage (NCBI taxonomy): Eukaryota > Metazoa > Chordata > Amphibia > Caudata > Salamandridae > Pleurodeles > Pleurodeles waltl. The sequence goes on along the minus strand of NC_090447.1, from coordinate 514,849,409 downwards.
GACCACCCCTAAGGTGTCCAGAGCTGAAGTGACCCCCCTCCTTGAGAAATCCTCCATCTTGCTTTGGAGGATTAGGACCAATAGGGATAGGGATGTACCCCCCCTCCCCAGAGGGAGTGGGCACAAGGAAGGTGTAGCCACTCTCAGGGACAGTAGCCATTGGCTGCTGCCTCCTGACCCTAAAACACCTCTAAATTTAGTATTTAGGGGTGACCCTGAACCCAGCTCTTCAGATTCCTGACGACCTCAAGAAAGAAGGACTGCTGAGCTGAAAGCCCCGCAGAGAAGAGAAGGAAACACCAACTGACTCGGTCCCAGCCCTACTGGCCCGTCTCCTGCTTCAAAAAGCTGCAAAAGAAAAAGCAACGCGTTCTGCAGGACCAGCGACCCCTGAAAAGCCTCCACGGGGCTGCCTGCATCACCGAGGACCAAGAAACTCCAGTGGACAGCGGACCTGTCCAACAAGAAGACAAAGAAACCATCTTTAAAGGGACTCTACTCACTCCAGAAGCGTGAGTCTAACTACTCTGCACCTGACGCCCCCTGTCTGTGTCCAGAGAAACCAACTAGCGAGAGAGGATCCCCTGCCGACTGCCCGGGACGAAGATATCCATCGCTTGGAGAGGCAGTGCACCGCAGCCCCCAGGCCTGAGAGAAACCGACCACCGGTGCAGTAATGACCAGCAGGCGGCCCTCACCCTTGCTCTGTCGATGGCTTGCCCGAGAGGCCCCCTGTGCCCTGCCTGCAGCGCCTAAGTGACCCCCGGGTCCCTCCATAGAGTTCTATTGAGAACCCAACGCCCTGTTTGCACACTACACCCGGCCGCCCCCATGCTGCTGAGGGTGAAGTTTTTGTGCCTACTTGGGGCCCCTGTCCCCATAGGAACCAACGTTTTTTTGGCTCCTGTTTGACCTCTGTACCTAACTGGCCCTGTGTTGCTGGTACTGGGTGTTGGGGTTATCTTGAACCCCAACGGTGGGCTACCTCTGCCCCGGAGATTGAACCCGTAACTTTGTTACTTACATCAAAAACAGTACTTTACTTACCTCTCCCAGGAACTGTTGGGGATGGGCTGGAGCCTCCCCCCACCACTGTCAGCACTGCCACCAGCACCACTGTCAGCAGCAGCAGCCCCAGTGGGCAGCCACCCGAAGCTGCAGAGGATGGGCTGGAGACTCCCCCCACCACTGCCAGCACCGCCACCATCACCACTGCCAGCAGCAGCAGCCCCAGTGGGCAGCCGTCCGAGGCTGCAGGGGATGGGCTGGAGCCTCCACACACCACTGCCAGCACCAACACCCGCCCGCCACTGTCAGCAGCAGCAGCCTCAGTGGGCAGCCGTGCGAGGATGGCCTGGAGCCTCCCCCAACCACTGCCGGCCCGACACCAGCCCTGCCACTGCTACCACTGAGCAGCCTTCACCGCCGGCGGGCAGTGTGTAGTCCTGCCTCCATGGGCTGTAGTGCGTCCTGGCCCCTGCAAATCCTGTAGGTGTGACATCCAGGTGAGAGACTGTGACCTTGCACTCACCAAGTTCTGCATCACAGGGCACAAGGCCCCCTCCAGAACCAGTGGAGAAGCCATCCACTCACCCCCTCCTTGCCAGGATGAAGCACACTGGGCACAAGGCCCCCTCCAGAACCAGTGGAGAAGCCATCCACTTGAGAGACTGTGGCTTTGCACTCCCCAGGACCAAGCAGTGGGCAGACCACCCACTTGAGAGACTGTGGCTTTGCACTCCCCAGGACCAAGCAGCAGTGGGAAAACCACCCACTTGAGAGACTGTGGCCTTGCACTCCCCCGGACCAAGCAGTGGGCAGACCGCCCATTTGAGAGACTGTGGCCTTGCACTCCCCAGGACAGAGCACAGGGCATGTAGCCCCCTCCAGGATCAGTGGTGTTGTCCCATCTTCCAGCTGAGGTGCCCCCGTTCCCCATCCCACTGAGGTGCCTGTTTATTTTCTACCTGATGCCCCTGCAGTGTTCTCTCCGTGTTGTCGCAGGAGTAAGGTGGGGCCTTAGCCTATGTGATGTGGCCCACGGACATTGAGGACTGGGCAGTGTCCCTCCATTTGTATATATGTATATACTGTTTTGATTTTGAAGCACAAATTTCTACTATTTTCTCTTATTACACTCACTTTGATCAATTTCGTTTGTCCTTGCATTATTCCTGAGGGGTACGGGGTAGATATGTGATGTTATTGCATCTGTTTGTGTGTATGGTGTTGGGGGTGTTGTGTGTTGCATGTTTGTGTCACTCTCCCACCCCCCTCCCTTGTTTGGCAGGCGGCAGTACTCACCGTGGTCGTCTTCACCGGTGTTGCTGTTTGTAATGCATGAAGAGGTATACCAGCATGGGGAAGATGTGCAACTCGGTCTCCATGGCGTTGTGGTTGTTCCTTGAGTCTCCAGAGGTAAGTCCTTTGCCTTCTGTGTTCTGTTTCCGCCGGGCTTTAGCTGTCATTGGTACTGCCCCGCAAAAGATGGCAGATAGGCCTGTTGTAATAGTGTGGGTGGTACATTGTCTTTCGCCTGGCTGTTGCCGGTTACCACAGCGGTGCTTGTTGCTACCGCTATGGCGGTCGCTGTGTTAAATTGGCTGTCTGTGTGGGTGGTTTCCGCCATGGTCATAATTCAATTTTTTTTACCGCTGGCCAGTTGGCATATTACCGCCGCTTTACCACTGACCACCAGGGTTGTAATGAGGGCCTATATCTCATTTTGATATAGTACATATAGAGCCAGCTTCCTACATTGGTGGATCAGCGGTGGGGTCTAAGACTTTGCATTTGCTGGACTACTTAGCCAATACCTGATCACATGACTAAATTCCAAAATTGCCTTTAGAAAACTGATTTTTGAATTTTGACTATTTTTCAAAATGTTTAAAAGTCCTGCTGGTGCTTTGTGTAAGTCCCTGTTAGCTTCTCTTTTTAAAGTTTAAAAGTTTTGTAAAAGTTAGGATTTAGTTACTAGAAGTAGTTTTTAGTTTCTAAAAAAGTAATCCCAACTTTAGAGACATAACGAATGGCTCAGAAGATATAGTGATGGAACTCAACCTCACTCCTTACCTTCATCTAGGGATGACAGAGCTAAGGTCCCTCTGTAAGCTAAGAAAGATTAAAACTGGTTCCAACCCTTCCAAGGTCAAGCTCCACGAACTCTTGGCAGAGTACACCAGGTACCACCCTACTGAGGAGGAAGACCTCCCCTCAGATGGGGAAGAAGTTGGGGATCAAGAGGTAGCACTCCCCCCTCCTACCCTAACTAGGGAGACTAGGGTTCCAAGACCCATGTCTACACAGATAAGTCTCACAGACTCTGGTTCTTCCACAGGGGAGTCCAGTTCCTCTGTGAACATTGAGGGAAGCCTCAATGAGGAGGACTTCCTTTTAGCAAAGATGGCCAAAAGATTTGCTTTGGAGAAACAGCTCCTAGCTATAGAAAGGGAGAGAGCAGAAATGGCCTTGGCACCCATACATGGTGGCAGCAACACAAATAGGGTCAGAGAGAATACTGACATCCTAAAAATCCCAGAAGGGATTATTTCTAAATATGAAGAAAGTGATGATATCACCAAATGGTTCACAGCTTTTGAGAGGGCTTGTGCAAACATAAAGTTAAACAGACAAGTTGCATCAACATCTGGTAGACCTAGGTCCAATTGCTCCCCGAGAATCGGGAAAGAAGGCAGACCATTGGGTCAAGACAAGGGTGACCAAGACTTCCACAGGGGGTGACCAAAAGAAAGGGGTCACAAAGCCTCCCCAGGGGAAGGTTGGTGAGACATCCAAGGAGAAGACTAACGAGTCTTCTCAGGGGCCCCAAAAACCTGCTCAGGAGGGTGGGCCCAAGCCTCTTCACAGTCCACAAATGGGTTTAAGGGTAAAAACTTTGATCCCAAGAAGGCCTGCTGTCAGACCTGTAGACAGCATGGACACCAAACTGGAGATAAGGCCTGTCCCAAGAAAAGTCCCACAACTTCTACTCCAGTTAGCACTGGAATTGCCATTCTCCGAGTAGGATCAACAGTGTGCCCAGAGCAAATCAGGGTTCACACTGAGGCTACTTTAGTCTCTGAGGGTGGGGTGGATAAAGCCACACTAGCTGCCTGGCTGCCTCACATGCAAAAATACAGGCAGCAGCTCTTGATAAATGGGACAAAAGTAGAAGCCGTGAGGGATACAGGTGCCAGTGTCACCATGGTGACAGAAAAGCTGGTTTCCCCAGGACAGTATTTGGCTGGACAAACATATCCAGTTACCAATGCTGACAATGAAATTAAAGTCCATCCCTTGGCTATGGTGACTTTAGAATGGGGAGGGGTTACTGACCTGAAACAGTTGGCGGTCTCTTCTGCAATCCCAGTAGAATGTTTGCTAGGGAATGATTTGGAGTCCTCAGCATGGGCTGAGGTAGAACTCAAAACCCATGCAACCATGCTGGGTTTCCCTGAACTGGTGTGTGTAAAAACAAGAGCACAGAGCAGAGCACCGTGTGAAAAAGAAATGTTGGAGCCTGGAATAATGGCCCAATCTTCCAAGAGAAAAGGTAAGAGGACTGGGGGACCAGCCTCTGTAGAGCAAAAGAAACAGGACTTCTCTTCCCAGGAAGATGTCCAATCTCCTGTGGGAACTGAGTCAGTGGAGCTGGAACCTTACTAGGTAGAGGTTTTGGGCCCAGGGGGACCCTCAAGGGAACAGCTGTGCCAGGGACAAAGGACTTGTCCCACTCTTGACGGCCTGAGACGCCAAGCAGCTGAACAGAAGGGAGATATCAGTGGCTCCCACAGGGTCTATTGGGAGGATGGACTCATTTACACTGAGGCAAGAGATCCCAAACCTGGTGCCACTAGCAGAGTGGTAGTGCCTCCGGAGTTTAGAGAGTTAATCCTCACTTTGGCCCATTACATACCCTTAGCTGGCATTTTGGACAAACCAAGACATGGGACAGATTAGTGAACCATTTCGATTGGCCCAATATGTCTCAGAAAGTAATGGAGTTTTCTAGCTCCTGTGAGACCTGTCAAGCAAGTGGCAAGACAGGTGGCCATCCAAAGGCTCCCCTCATTCCACTTCCAGCAGTGGGGATCTCCTTTGAAAGGGCTGGTGTGGACATTGTGGGTCCACTTGAACCTCACACAGCCTCAGAGATCCAATACATACTGGTAGTAGTGGATCATGCTACCAGATACCCTGAAGGAATTCACCTTAGGTCGACTACTGCTCCTGCAGTAGCCAAGGCCCTGATTGGTATTTTTTACCAAAAGGGGTTTCCCTAAGGAGGTGGTTTCTGACAGAGGTACCAACTTCATGCCAGCTTATCTCAAACACATGTGGAATGAGTGTGGGGTGACTTATAAGTTCACCACACCATATCATCCACAAACCAATGGCCTTGTTGAAAGGTTCAACAAGACATTGAAGGGAATGATCATGGGGCTCCCTGAAAAACTCAAAAGGAGATGAGATGTCCTCCTGCCATGCTTGCTTATCACCTACAGAGAGGTGCCACAGAAGGGAGGATGGTTTTCCCCCTTTGAGCATCTGTTTGTCCATCCTGTAAGGGTACCACTGGCACTTGTTAAAGAGGGCTGGGGGAGACCTATCCATGAGCCTAAACAAGATGTGGTGGACTATGTGCTTGGCCTCCGCTCAAGGATGGCTGAGTACATGGAAAAGGCATCCAAAAATCTTGAGGCCAGCCAACAACTCCAGAAGTTGTGGCATGACCAAAAGGCTGCAATGGTTGAATTCCAACCAGGGCAGAAAGTCTGGGTTCTGGAATCTGTGGCTCCCAGGGCACTTCAAGACAGATGGAGTGGCCCTTACCCAGTTCTTGAGAAAAAGAGTCAGGTCACTTACTTGGTGGACCTGGTCACTAGCAGAACACCCAAGAGGGTGATCCATGTTAACCGCCTTAAGCTCTATAATGATCGGGGAGATATAACCATGCTGATGGTTACTGATGAGGATCAGGAAGCAGAGAGTGAACCTCTCCCTGACCTCCTCTCAACCGACCCTAAAGATGGGACAGTAGATGGAGTGGTCTATTCAGACACCCTCTCTGTCCAACAGCAAGCTGACTGTAGGCAAGTCCTACAACAGTATGCTGAGCTCTTCTCTTTGACCCCTGGTCAGACACGCCTGCATACCCATGATGTGGACACAGGAGACAGGTTACCAGTCAAAAACAAAATATTCAGTCAAGGAGAGCATCAAAGTAGAAGTCCACGAGATGCTGGAGTTAGGGGTAATAGAGCACTCTGACAGCCTCTTGGCTAGCCCAGTGGTCTTAGTCCCCAAACCTCATACCAAGGATGGAAAGAGAGAAATTAGGTTTTGTGTGGATTACAGAGGGCTCAATTCTATCACCAAGACAGATGCTCACCTCATACCCAGAGCAGATGAACTGATTGACAAGTTAGGTGCAGCCAAACCTCTGAGTACCTTTGACTTAACTACAGGGTACTGGCAAATGAGGATGACACCTGGAGCAAAAGGGAAAACAGTATTCTGGAAACACTGATGGGCATTATCAGTTTACTGTTATGCCCTCTGGCTTAAAGAATGCCCCTGCCACCTTTTAAAGGTTGGCGAATCAAGTACTTGCTAGTTTGGAGACATTTGGTGCAGCATATGTAGATAATATTGCTGTCTTTAGTTCCAACTGGCAGGATCTCCTGGTCCACCTGGAGAAGGTATTACAGACCCTGAAAGCAGCAGGCCTCTCTATCGAGGCATCTAAATGGCAGATAGGGCTAGGGAACAGTTGTATACTTGGACAACCTGGTAGGTGGAGGCCAAGTGCAACCTTTACAGCCCAAGATCCAGACAATTCTCAATTCTGGACTGGGAAGCTCCAAAAACCCAGACGCGAGTCAGGGCATTCCTTGGCTTTACTGGGTATTACAGGAGGTTTGTGTAGGGATATGGGTCTATTGTGACTCCCCTCACAGAATTGACCTCTAAGAAAATGCCCAAGAAGGTAAACTGGACCCTAGACTGTCAAAAGGCCTTTGACACCCTAAAAGAAGCTATGTCCTCAGCACCAGTTCTGAAAGCTCCAGATTATTCTAAGCAATTCATTGTGCAGACAGATGCCTCTGAACATGGGATAGGAGCAGTCCTATCCCAAACCAATGATGATGGCCTTGACCAGCCTGTTACTTTTATTAGCAGGAGGTTACTCCCCAGGGAGCAACATTGGAGTGCCATTGAGAGGGAGGCCTTTGCTGTGGTTTGGTCACTGAAAAAGCTGGAATCATACTTGTTTGTTACTCACTTTATTGTTCAAACTGACCACAGACCTCTCAGATGGCTTATACAGATGAAAGGAGAGAACCCTAAACTTTTGAGGTGGTCCATATCCCTACAGGGAATGGACTTTGTAGTAGAACACAGACCTGGGACTGCCCATGGCAATGCAGATGGCCTTTCCAGGTTCTTCCACTTAGAAAATGAAGTCTCTCTTGGGAAAGGTTAGTCTCATCCACTTTCGTTTGGGGGAGGGGAGGGTTGTGTAGGAAACTGCCACTGTTGGCATGGTCACTCCCCACTTTTTGCCTAGTGTTGATGCCAGCTTTGATTGGAAGTGTGCTGGAAATCTGTTAACCAGGCCCCAGCACCAGTGCTCTTTCCCAAAAACTGTACCTTTATTTCCACAATTGGCACAGCCCTGACACACAGTTAAGTTCCTTGTAAAAGGTACCCCTGATACCAAGGGCCCTGTGGTCAAGAAAGGTCCCTAAGGGCTGCAGCATGTATTATACCACCCTTAGGGACCCCTCACTCAGTATGTGCACACTGCCTTGCATGCAGCTTGAGTGTGCTAGTGGGGAGAAAAGACAAAGTCAACACAGCACTCCCCTCAGGATTCCATGACCACAAACCACTGCCTGTGGCATAGGTACGTCACCCCTCTAGCAAGCATTACAGCCCTAAGGTAGAGTACACTATACCACAAGTGAGGGCATAGCTGCATGAGCACTATGCCCCTACAGTGTCTAAGTCAATTCCTTAAACATTGTAAGTACAGGGTAGCCATACTGAGGGGCATATTTATACTCCGTTTGCGCCGAAATTGCGTAGTTTTTTTAGACGCAAATTCGGCGCAAAACTAACGCCATATTTATACTTTGGCGTTAGACGCGTCTAGCGCCAAAGTATGAGGAATGAGCGTCATTTTTTTGCGTGAACGCCTTCCTTGCATTAATGAGATGCAAGGTAGGCGTTCCCGTCTAAAAAAATTACTACGACGCAAATGCGTCGTATTTATACTCCCGGGCAAAAATCACGCCCGGGAGTGGGCGGGGCAAAAAACCCTGCATTTGCGCCTCTTTTTAACGCCTGGGTCAGGGCAGGCGTTAAGGGACCTGTGGGCTCAAAATGAGCCCACAGCTGCCCTCCCATGCCCCCAGGGACCCCCCCTGCCACCCTTGCCCACCCCAGGAGGACACCCAAGGATGTAGGGACCCATCCCAGGGACATTCAGGTAAGTTCAGGTAAGTATAATTTTTTATTTTTTTATTTTTTTTTGGCATAGGGGGGCCTGATTTGTACCCCCCTACATGCCACAATGCCCAATGACCATGCCCAGGGGACATAAGTCCCCTGGGCATGGCCATTGGGCAAGGGGGCATGACTCCTGTCTTTACTAAGACAGGAGTCATGTAAATGGCGTCTGGGCGTCGTTAAAAATGGCGCAAATCGGGTGGAGGCGATTTTTTTGCCTCTATCTGACTTGCCCCATTTTAAGACGCCCTAACGCCATTTTCCCCAACGCCGGCGCTGCCTGGTGTACGTGTTTATTTTCCACGCACACCAGGCAGCGCCGGTCTGCTAGCGCCGGCTAACGCCATTCAATAAATACGGAGCCCGCATGGCGCTTCAGAATGGCGTTAGCCGGCGCTAATCTTTTTGGCGCAAAACTGCGATAGCGCAGTTTTGCGTCAAAAAGTATAAATATGGCCCTGAGTATATGGTCTGGGAGTTTGTCAGTACGAACTCCATGGACCATAATGGCTACATTGGTTTGGTATCAAACTTCTCAGCACAATAAACCCACACTGTGTCAGAGTCACCAGATCCTCGGGGTCCGTGCACGTTCCCAACACTTCCACCACAAGACAGCTCCAATACTCTGATTAGATTTATCACAGAGTCTAAGAGAGTCCAAGTGGGGAAAAGGGGATTAGGACGGGAACAGCTGGGAAGGAGATCTGTAGGAAGCAAAAGGTTAAAACACAACATCAAAATTACATCTCATGAAATCAGTACCATGCTACAACTCTAAGCTTCGTCTTTTCCGAAAAACATGAACAACCCTAGAATAATCCTAAAACTGACTAGGCTTTAGATGACCGAATACCTGAGGAGGAAACAGGAAAAGTTAAATAGGACTTTCAGATTCAAGTACTTTCTTTAGCATGAGAATCAGGAAACACTCTGAGCAATTTCTAAACAACCATATGAATCTCCTTTTACGAATACATATCAGGAACACACAGAATTACCTCTAGAACTCTGGTATTGTGTTGTGTTCATCTCAGAAAAAACATTGGCAAGTAAATTGCGCACACTGCAGATTTTTATATGAGTATTAAACACCATAAAGGTTTGTGCACCATGAAATCACACAACGTAGATTTAAGGAATAAATCACGCGACGTGTCAACTTGAAATGCTACCAAGAAAATGTCTTAGAATGGTAGCACACAGTAATTTACATTATTTATACACGAGGAAAGAATTGCGCGTCTTGCCGATTCAAATGCCACCATACAAAAGCCAAGAAATGGTAGCGCACAATGAATAACATGAAAAAAATACTCAAGGAAAGAATTGTGCGTGTTGCCGATTCGAATGCCACCATGTAAATGCCAGAAAATGGTAGCGCACAATGAACAGCATGAATTACACACGAGAAGTGAATCGCGCGTTTCGCCGATTCGAATGCCACCATGTAAATGTCAAGAAAAGGTAGCGCGCAATGAACAACAAAGTTAAATGCTCATGAAACGAGTTGCACGTCTTGCCAACTCGTAAAACATCATGTAAATGTCAAGAAATATCAGCGCGCAATGAACAATAATGTAATAACGAAGTCAAATCTTTATGGAATAAATTGCGCGTCCTCCCTATTTGCAAACAACCATACAAATGTCAAAAAATGGCAGCGCAGAAGTAATCTGTTATTCATTTAAGAATTAAAATCAAGAATATGAAGATTCTCAATTACGGTGTTGGGAAACGTCCAAACACCGTCTTACCGCCTGGAAACAGTGATCACCAATGAGAGATGAGTGCAGAAGACTGGAAAATCCAAATAGGCCGCCGGGACAGGAGCTCAGGAAGAAGCTGCTGCTCTGCACCGGGACCTCTGAATAGTGAGCACTGGAAGTTGGGCTGACTCTCTTTTATAGAGTCTTGGCCCAGCCTAGAACCACGCCCAGGCATGTTACAGGGAAAGTCTCCAGAAGGCCCTGGAAAGGGACCACACCCTAACACACTCTGAATGTCTGCAGCAACACATTGTAAATGTACAGTATTTATAAGCACCTTAAAAATTAATCTTTTGGATGGAATTCTGCAATGCAAAAGGTTAAACAATAACATATCATCACAATGCATAAATTACTTTATCTTGCGAGTGTTGGGTTTTTGCATTCTAGATGCCCGTAGAGCGCGCACTGTCCTGGTGTTGACAGTACTCCCCTCTCCCATGCGCGCTCTAGGGCCTGGTTTATCTGGATTGAGACAATGAAAGCGTCTCACAAGTACTGGAGCATGAACATCAGATGCGGAAACCCATGAATTACTTTCAGGGCCATAACCTTTCCATGAGATTAAGTACCATAGGTTACGCCCTCTCAGTTTAGAGTCCAACACTTTCTTGACTTCATATTCTTCTTCCCCCTGTACTAGAACAGGAGCTGGATGAGGGCGGACCTTTTGGACTGCCTTTTTTAAGAGGGAAGTATGGAACACTGGATGAATCCGTAATGATTTTGGCAATTGTAGTTTATAGGTCACAGGATTGATTTGCTGAAGAACAGTGTAAGGACCTATAAATTTGGGGTTGAACATGTGCTTCGTCTTGAAGTCTATATGTTTTGTGGAAAGCCACACTTTGTCACCAGGTTGATACTGTGGTCCCTCACAATGTTTCTTGTCATAATGCTTTTTGTATTTTTGTTTGGCTTTTTCTAAATGTTGTTGAATCAATTTCTGAGTTTGATGCAAATGTTGAATGATTTCTGACACAGCTGGAGTGAGAGAGCTTTCTTGAGGAATTGTGATGGGCAAGGTGTCAGGATGATAGCCAAACAAACCAAAGAAGGGTGTAACGCCAGTAGAAGTGTGGAAGGAGTTGTTGTAGGCTAACTCAGCTAACCAGAGCATTGATGTCCATGAATTAAGTGCTTTTTCAGCGTAAGCACGTAGGTATTGCTTCAAAGTCTGATTTAGTCTCTCCGTTTGACCATCTGTTTGAGGATGGTGGCTAGTAGATAGGGTAGATGTAACTTGGAGTGTTTTACACCATGTCTTCCAGAAGTTGGAGGCAAATTGCGATCCCCGATCGGAGAGGATCACTTTTGGCAGTCCATGATAACGAACCACTCTATTCAGTAAGATAGTTGCCAGTTCACTAGAGGTGGGTAATTTCTTACAGGCAATGAAATGTCCATATTTCGTGAGACTATCTACTACCACCAGAATTACTGAATGCTGTTGTACCACTGGCAGACCTGTAATAAAGTCTAAAGAGATGTGTACCCACGGACGACTTGGGGTTGGGAGTGGGTGTAACAACCCTTTCGGTTTTGAATGACTTGTTTTAGTGCGAGCACAGACTTCGCAGTTGTTTACCATTGTTTTTACATCCTTTGTTAAGGTAGGCCACCAAAAATAGCGTTGGATTAATTCAAGAGTTTTAGGAGTACCAGGGTGACCTGCTGTAGGTATAACATGCAACCAATGAAACACTATCTTGCGAAGTTTGGTAGTGGGCACAAACAAATGAGCATCGTAAAAGGGTAATCCTTGCTTGATTGATCTTTTCGGATCTGCTTGGGCCCACGCCTGCCATTTTTCAACAGTGAATGAATTGCGGATGTCTTCAAAGAAATCTTCTGTTTTTATGATACATAGGACCTTGTCAGGAGCAATGATAGCTCTGGAGGTTTGTACTGCAGGCAATGTGGTAGACTCTTGGCGGGACAAGGCGTCAGCTTTGCGATTATCTTTACCAGGCCGGAAGGTTACCACAAAATCAAACTCGGCAAAAAGCAGCATCCAGCGTAATTGCCGAGGAGTCAAAAGTCTGGCAGAACTCATGAATTGAAGATTGCGGTGATCAGTATATACTGTGACAGTATATTTAGCTCCCAACAAATGATGTCTTCATTCTTTAAAGGCGTCACGAATCGCCAGAAGCTCTTTTTCAGCAATGACATAGTTCTGTTCGGCTTCGTTTAACTTCCGAGACATGTAAGCTACAGGATGAAGCTGACCAGTGACTTTGTTTCGTTGTGACAAGACTGCTCCTATCGCCACATCTGAAGCATCAGCTTCCACTATGAAAGGTCGATCCGCATCTGGATGAGTCAAGACTGGGGCAGTGGAGAAAGCTTCTTTCAAAGTTGAAAAGGCTTGGTCTGCTTCTGGGGACCATACACATTTTTCTTTCTTTCTTAATAACTTAGTAATTGGAGCCACTGTCTGGGAGAAATGATTGATGAACCTCCGGTAAAAATTTGCAAAGCCCAGGAAACATTGTACATCACGAACAGACTTTGGGATGGGCCATTCAGAAACGGCTTTTACTTTCCTTTCTGCCATCACCATACCTTGAGGGGTAAGGATAACCCCTAAAAACTCAACTGTGTTAACATGAAACTCACACTTGGTTAGCTTGCAATATAAATGGTGTTTACGAAGGGCTGCCAACATTTTCTTGACATGTTGAACATGTTCATTCTCATTGTCTGAGTAGATCAAAATGTCATCAATGTAAACTATGGAAAAGATATCAAGGTACTCTCTAAGAACGTCATTTAAGAAAAATTGAAATGCTGCTGGAGCATTGCACAGACCAAAAGGCATGACGGTGTATTCAAAAAGGCCATATCTTGTTTTGAATGCCGTTTTCCATTCGTCACCCTCTCTCATTCTGACCAAATGGTAAGCACCTCGAAGATCAAGCTTCGTGTAGATTTTTGCTTTCTTTACTTGTTCCAGTAAGACCGGTATTAGAGGCAAAGGATATTTGTTCTTGATGGTGATTTTATTCAAGCCCCTATAGTCGATACAAGCTTGAAACTCTCCGTTCGCTTTTGGAACAAAAAACAAAGGAGAAGCTGTGGGAGACTTAGAGGGGTGGATGAAACCATTCTCTAAGAATTTATCCAAGTATTTTCGTAAATGTTGATTTTCATGTTCTGACAGGGCATACACACAACAGTTGGGAAGTATTCTCCCTGGGACTAGATCAATTTGACAGTCATAAGATCTATGAGGAGGTAAGTTCTCTGCTTCCTTCTCATCAAATACATCTTCATAAGACGAATACTGTTTAGGCAACTGAACTTCTTTCTCTGCGGCGGTAGCTATGTAAGAATGGCGAACTTCCGATTCTTGAGCCCTTTGGAGACAATGTTCTTTACATAGCACTGATGAGAACACAATCTTTCGTTCAGCCCAATTAATCTCTGGATTGTGATGAGTTAACCATGGCAAGCCAAGGATGATCCCATACTGGGGAGCATGGATCACGTCAAGGATGAGTTCCTCTTTATGTTTCTTTCTTTGATTTTTACCTTCACAAATTATTGTCAAGGGGACAGTCTGAAGAGTTATCGGACCTCCAGTCAAGAGTTTTCCATCAACTGCCTGGATGGTTTCTGGAGTCTTCTTTTCAATACATGAGATCCCCCATGCACGAACCAATTGGGCGTCAACAAAGTTTCCGGTAGCCCCAGAGTCGACTAGAGCCTTCGTGAAATAGGTCTTTTTCTTGACCTGAACTCTTATTCCCAATTTTAGATGTTTGGATTGTGAAGGATCCACGGTGACACCCAAGAGCAACCCTTCTCTGCAACTTGGGTGCTTTAGATTTTCCGACTCGACTGATGCATTGGTTGCAACTTTCTGAACTGGGCCTCGCTTGCTCTTTGTTATGATTGGGCAATCTTTGGCGAAATGACCTTTCCGCCCACAATAGAGACATTGCCCATTTTTTCTGCGTAGATCCTTTTCGTCTTTGGTCAAAGGTCTCCTGATGGTTCCAATTTCCATCGGTTCCGGCGTTCTTTCTCTCGGAGTTCTTGAGTCTTTGTTATCATGAGCATGCCAAGAATGTTTTTCAGTCTTTTTACGCGTTCCTTTTCGTTCATTTAAACGATGATCAAGCCTCAAGACAAGGTTTATTAAATCTTGACAGATTGCAAGTTGTGGGTCGATTCACGCTAAGATGTCTTTTAGCTCCTCTTTGAGTCCCCTGTAAAACAAGGCCGCTTGTTTTTCTTCAGGCCAGGATGTCTCAGCGACCAGCCGATTAAAGTTGGCTAAATATGACACTAAGTCCTGATTCCCTTGGCGTAAGTCTAATAATTCACGATCTGCTGACTGTGTTACAGTTCTACGATCGAAAACTCTCTCAAATTCACAAACAAAGTTTTTCCAGTTGTACAACAGGGGACTATTTTTACGCACAAGAGGAATAGCCCAGGTAGCTGCATCTCCAGACAGATATGACAACAAGAAAGCTACTTTAGACTGGGCATCGGGGAAAGTATGTGGTCTGCAGGTGAAGTGAAGGTCCACTTGAACCAGAAAAGATTGCGCTTTCAAGGGATCACCTGAGAAGCGTTCTGGGGGAGCTAAAGGAATGGCTGAAGGAACATTGAGGGAAATGTTAGTCGGACTTCCTCCAGAAGTCTGAGAAGAAGTACCTGGCCAAGACACACCTGTGGGACTTTGTTCTTTCTTCTCAACCTTATTTTGTAACTGACTCACCCTCTCAGCTAGACTATTTGTCAAATCCTTTGATGATACCACTTCTGACTGGAGCTGGGTGATAGCCTTGACTAGCTCGTCCAGTGTGGCCATGCTGAGAACATACACAAACCAGGAGGATAATCATTTGTGGGCTCACTATTCTGTCAGAGTCACCAGATCCTCGGGGTCCGTACACGTTCCCAACACTTCCACCACAAGACAGCTCCAATACTCTGATTAGATTTATCACAGAGTCTAAGAGAGTCCAAGTGGGGAAAAGGGGATTAGGACGGGAACAGCTGGGAAGGAGATCTGTAGGAAGCAAAAGGTTAAAACACAACATCAAAATTACATCTCATGAAATCAGTACCATGCTACAACTCTAAGCTTCGTCTTTTCCGAAAAACATGAACAACCCTAGAATAATCCTAAAACTGACTAGGCTTTAGATGACCGAATACCTGAGGAGGAAACAGGAAAAGTTAAATAGGACTTTCAGATTCAAGTACTTTCTTTAGCATGAGAATCAGGAAACACTCTGAGCAATTTCTAAACAACCATATGAATCTCCTTTTACGAATACATATCAGGAACACACAGAATTACCTCTAGAACTCTGGTATTGTGTTGTGTTCATCTCAGAAAAAACATTGGGAAGTAAATTGCGCACACTGCTGATTTTTATATGAGTATTAAACACCATAAAGGTTTGTGCACCATGAAATCAAAAAAACGTAGATTTAAGGAATAAATCACGCGACGTGTCAACTTGAAATGCTACCAAGAAAATGTCTTAGAATGGTAGCACACAGTAACTTACATTATTTATACACGAAGAAAGAATTGCGCGTCTTGCCGATTCAAATGCCACCATACAAAAGCCAAGAAATGGTAGCGCACAATGAATAACATGAAAAAAACACTCAAGGAAAGAATTGCGCGTGTTGCCGATTCGAATGCCACCATGTAAATGCCAGAAAATGGTAGCGCACAATGAACAGCATGAATTACACACGAGAAGTGAATCGCGCGTTTCGCCGATTCGAATGCCACCATGTAAATGTCAAGAAAAGGTAGCGCGCAATGAACAACAAAGTTAAATGCTCATGAAACGAGTTGCACGTCTTGCCAACTCGTAAAACATCATGTAAATGTCAAGAAATATCAGCGCACAATGAACAATAATGTAATAACGAAGTCAAATCTTTATGGAATAAATTGCGCGTCCTCCCTATTTGCAAACCACCATACAAATGTCAAAAAATGGCAGCGCACAAGTCATCTGTTATTCATTTAAGAATTAAAATCAAGAATATGAAGATTCTCAATTACGGTGTTGGGAAACGTCCAAACACCGTCTTACAGCCTGGAAACAGTGATCACCAATGAGAGATGAGTGCAGAAGACTGGAAAATCCAAATAGGCCGCCGGGACAGGAGCTCAGGAAGAAGCTGCTGCTCTGCACCGGGACCTCTGAATAGTGAGCACTGGAAGTTGGGCTGACTCTCTTTTATAGAGTCTTGGCCCAGCCTAGAACCACGCCCAGGCATGTTACAGGGAAAGTCTCCAGAAGGCCCTGGAAAGGGACCACACCCTAACACACTCTGAATGTCTGCAGCAACACATTGTAAATGTACAGTATTTATAAGCACCTTAAAAATTAATCTTTTGGATGGAATTCTGCAATGCAAAAGGTTAAACAATAACATATCATCACAATGCATAAATTACTTTATCTTGCGAGTGTTGGGTTTTTGCATTCTAGATGCCCGTAGAGCGCGCATTGTCCTGGTGTTGACAGTACTCCCCTCTCCCAGGCGCGCTCTAGGGCCTGGTTTATCTGGATTGAGACGATGAAAGCGTCTCACAAGTACTGGAGCATGAACATCAGATGCGGAAACCCATGAATTACTTTCAGGGCCATAACCTTTCCATGAGATTAAGTACCATAGGTTACGCCCTCTCAGTTTAGAGTCCAACACTTTCTTGACTTCATATTCTTCTTCCCCCTGTACTAGAACAGGAGCTGGATGAGGGCGGACCTTTTGGACTGCCTTTTTTAAGAGGGAAGTATGGAACACTGGATGAATCCGTAATGATTTTGGCAATTGTAGTTTATAGGTCACAGGATTGATTTGCTGAAGAACAGTGTAAGGACCTATAAATTTGGGGTTGAACATGTGCTTCGTCTTGAAGTCTATATGTTTTGTGGAAAGCCACACTTTGTCACCAGGTTGATACTGCGGTCCCTCACAATGTTTCTTGTCATAATGCTTTTTGTATTTTTGTTTGGCTTTTTCTAAATGTTGTTGAATCAATTTCTGAGTTTTATGCAAATGTTGAATGATTTCTGACACAGCTGGAGTGAGAGAGCTTTCTTGAGGAATTGTGATGGGCAAGGTGTCAGGATGATAGCCAAACAAACCAAAGAAGGGTGTAACGCCAGTAGAAGTGTGGAAGGAGTTGTTGTAGGCTAACTCAGCTAACCAGAGCATTGATGTCCATGAATTAAGTGCTTTTTCAGCGTAATCACGTAGGTATTGCTTCAAAGTCTGATTTAGTCTCTCCGTTTGACCATCTGTTTGAGAATGGTGGCTAGTAGATAGGGTAGATGTCACTTGGAGTGTTTTACACCATGTCTTCCAGAAGTTGGAGGCAAATTGCGATCCCCGATCGGAGAGGATCACTTTTGGCAGTCCATGATAACGAACCACTCTATTCAGTAAGATAGTTGCCAGTTCACTAGAGGTGGGTAATTTCTTACAGGCAATGAAATGTCCATATTTCGTGAGACTATCTACTACCACCAGAATTACTGAATGCTGTTGTACCACTGGCAGACCTGTAATAAAGTCTAAAGAGATGTGTACCCACGGACGACTTGGGGTTGGGAGTGGGTGTAACAACCCTTTCGGTTTTGAATGACTTGTTTTAGTGCGAGCACAGACTTCGCAGTTGTTTACCATTGTTTTTACATCCTTTGTTAAGGTAGGCCACCAAAAATAGCGTTGGATTAATTCAAGAGTTTTAGGAGTACCAGGGTGACCTGCTGTAGGTATAACATGCAACCAATGAAACACTATCTTGCGAAGTTTGGTAGTGGGCACAAACAAACGAGCATCGTAAAAGGGTAATCCTTGCTTGATTGATCTTTTCGGATCTGCTTGGGCCCACGCATGCCAACTTTCAACAGTGAATGAATTGCGGATGTCTTCAAAGAAATCTTCTGTTTTTATGATACATAGGACCTTGTCAGGAGCAATGATAGCTCTGGAGGTTTGTACTGCAGGCAATGTGGTAGACTCCTGGCGGGACAAGGCGTCAGCTTTGCGATTATCTTTACCAGGCCGGAAGGTTACCACAAAATCAAACTCGGCAAAAAGCAGCATCCAGCGTAATTGCCGAGGAGTCAAAAGTCTGGCAGAACTCATGAATTGAAGATTGCGGTGATCAGTATATACTGTGACAGTATATTTAGCTCCCAACAAATGATGTCTCCATTCTTTAAAGGCGTCATGAATCGCCAGAAGCTCTTTTTCAGCAATGACATAGTTCTGTTCGGCTTCGTTTAACTTCCGAGACATGTAAGCTACAGGATGAAGCTGACCAGTGACTTTGTTTCGTTGTGACAAGACTGCTCCTATCGCCACATCTGAAGCATCAGCTTCCACTATGAAAGGTCGATCCGCATCTGGATGAGTCAAGACTGGGGCAGTGGAGAAAGCTTCTTTCAAAGTTGAAAAGGCTTGGTCTGCTTCTGGGGACCATACAAATTTTTCTTTCTTTCTTAATAACTTAGTAATTGGAGCCACTGTCTGGGAGAAATGATTGATGAACCTCCGGTAAAAATTTGCAAAGCCCAGGAAACATTGTACATCACGAACAGACTTTGGGATGGGCCATTCAGAAACGGCTTTTACTTTCCTTTCTGCCATCACCATACCTTGAGGGGTAAGGATAACCCCTAAAAACTCAACTGTGGTAACATGAAACTCACACTTGGTTAGCCTGCAATATAAATGGTGTTTACGAAGGGCTACCAACATTTTCTTGACATGTTGAACATGTTCATTCTCATTGTCTGAGTAGATCAAAATGTCATCAATGTAAACTATGGCAAAGATATCAAGGTACTCTCTAAGAACGTCATTTAAGAAAAATTGAAATGCTGCTGGAGCATTGCACAGACCAAAAGGCATGACGGTGTATTCAAAAAGGCCATATCTTGTTTTGAATGCCGTTTTCCATTCGTCACCCTCTCTCATTCTGACCAAATGGTAAGCACCTCGAAGATCAAGCTTCGTGTAGATTTTTGCTTTCTTTACTTGTTCCAGTAAGACCGGAATTAGAGGCAAAGGATATTTGTTCTTGATGGTGATTTTATTCAAGCCCCTATAGTCGATACAAGTTCGAAACTCTCCGTTCGCTTTTGGAACAAAAAACAAAGGAGAAGCTGTGGGAGACTTAGAGGGGCGGATGAAACCATTCTCTAAGAATTTATCCAAGTATTTTCGTAAATGTTGATTTTCATGTTCTGACAGGGCATACACACGACAGTTGGGAAGTATTCCCCCTGGGACTAGATCAATTTGACAGTCATAAGATCTATGAGGAGGTAAGTTCTCTGCTTCCTTCTCATCAAATACATCTTCATAAGACGAATACTGTTTGGGCAACTGAACTTCTTTCTCTGCGGCGGTAGCTATGTAAGAATGGCGAACTTCCGATTCTTGAGTCCTTTGGAGACAATGTTCTTTACATAGCACTGATGAGAACACAATCTTTCGTTCAGCCCAATTAATCTCTGGATTGTGATGAGTTAACCATGGCAAGCCAAGGATGATCCCATACTGGGGAGCATGGATCACGTCAAGGATGAGTTCCTCTTTATGTTTCTTTCTTTGATTTTTACCTTCACAAATTATTGTCAAGGGGACAGACTGAAGAGTTATCGGACCTCCAGTCAAGAGTTTTCCATCAACTGCCTGGATGGTTTCTGGAGTCTTCTTTTCAATACATGAGATCCCCCATGCACGAACCAATTGGGCGTCAACAAAGTTTCCGGTAGCCCCAGAGTCGACTAGAGCCTTCGTGAAATAGGTCTTTTTCTTGACCTGAACTCTTATTCCCAATTTTAGATGTTTGGATTGTGAAGGATCCACGGTGACACCCAAGAGCAACCCTTCTCTGCAACTTGGGAACTTTAGATTTTCCGACTCGACTGATGCATTGGTTGCAACTTTCTGAACTGGGCCTCGCTTGCTCTTTGTTTTGATTGGGCAATCTTTGGCGAAATGACCTTTCCGCCCACAATAGAGACATTGCCCATTTTTTCTGCGTAGATCCTTTTCGTCTTTGGTCAAAGGTCTCCTGATGGTTCCAATTTCCATCGGTTCCGGCGTTCTTTCTCTCGGAGTTCTTGAGTCTTTGTTATCATGAGCATGCCAAGAATGTTTTTCAGTCTTTTTACGCGTTCCTTTTCGTTCATTTAAACGATGATCAAGCCTCAAGACAAGGTTTATTAAATCTTGACAGTTTGCAGGTTGTGGGTCGATTCACGCGAAGATATCTTTTAGCTCCTCTTTGAGTCCCCTGTAAAACAAGGCCGCTTGTTTTTCTTCAGGCCAGGATGTCTCAGCGACCAGCCGATTAAAGTTGGCTAAATATGACACTAAGTCCTGATTCCCTTGGCGTAAGTCTAATAATTCACGTTCTGCTGACTGTGTTACAGTTCTACGATCTAAAAATCTCTCAAATTCACGAACATTTTTTTTCCAGTTGTACAACAGGGGACTATTTTTACGCACCAGAGGAATAGCCCAGGTAGCTGCATCTCCAGACAGATATGACAAAAAGAAAGCTACTTTAGACTGGGCATCGGGGAAAGTATGTGGTCTGCAGGTGAAGTGAAGGTCCACTTGAACCAGAAAAGATTGCGCTTTCAAGGGATCACCTGAGAAGCGTTCTGGGGGAGCTAAAGGAATGGCTGAAGGAACATTGAGGGAAATGTTAGTCGGACTTCCTCCAGAAGTCTGAGAAGAAGTACCTGGCCAAGACACACCTGTGGGACTTTGTTCTTTCTTCTCAACCTTATTTTGTAACTGACTCACCCTCTCAGCTAGACTATTTGTCAAATCCTTTGATGATACCACTTCTGACTGGAGCTGGGTGATAGCCTTGACTAGCTCGTCCAGTGTGGCCATGCTGAGAACATACACAAACCAGGAGGATAATCATTTGTGGGCTCACTATTCTGTCAGAGTCACCAGATCCTCGGGGTCCGTGCACGTTCCCAACACTTCCACCACAAGACAGCTCCAATACTCTGATTAGATTTATCACAGAGTCTAAGAGAGTCCAAGTGGGGAAAAGGGGATTAGGACGGGAACAGCTGGGAAGGAGATCTGTAGGAAGCAAAAGGTTAAAACACAACATCAAAATTACATCTCATGAAATCAGTACCATGCTACAACTCTAAGCTTCGTCTTTTCCGAAAAACATGAACAACCCTAGAATAATCCTAAAACTGACTAAGCTTTAGATGACCGAATACCTGAGGAGGAAACAGGAAAAGTTAAATAGGACTTTCAGATGCAAGTACTTTCTTTAGCATGAGAATCAGGAAACACTCTGAGCAATTTCTAAACAACCATATGAATCTCCTTTTAGGAATACATATCAGGAACACACAGAATTACCTCTAGAACTCTGGTATTGTGTTGTGTTCATCTCAGAAAAAACATTGGGAAGTAAATTGCGCACACTGCAGATTTTTATATGAGTATTAAACACCATAAAGGTTTGTGCACCATGAAATCACACAACGTAGATTTAAGGAATAAATCACGCGACGTGTCAACTTGAAATGCTACCAAGAAAATGTCTTAGAATGGTAGCACACAGTAACTTACATTATTTATACACGAAGAAAGAATTGCGCGTCTTGCCGATTCAAATGCCACCATACAAAAGCCAAGAAATGGTAACGCACAATGAATAACATGAAAAAAACACTCAAGGAAAGAATTGCGCGTGTTGCCGATTCGAATGCCACCATGTAAATGCCAGAAAATGGTAGCGCACAATGAACAGCATGAATTACACACGAGAAGTGAATCGCGCGTTTCGCCGATTCGAATGCCACCATGTAAATGTCAAGAAAAGGTAGCGCGCAATGAACAACAAAGTTAAATGCTCATGAAACGAGTTGCACGTCTTGCCAACTCGTAAAACATCATGTAAATGTCAAGAAATATCAGCGCACAATGAACAATAATGTAATAACGAAGTCAAATCTTTATAGAATAAATTGCGCGTCCTCCCTATTTGCAAACCACCATACAAATGTCAAAAAATGGCAGCGCACAAGTAATCTGTTATTCATTTAAGAATTAAAATCAAGAATATGAAGATTCTCAATTACGGTGTTGGGAAACGTCCAAACACCGTCTTACCGCCTGGAGACAGTGATCACCAATGAGAGATGATTGCAGAAGACTGGAAAATCCAAATAGGCCGCCGGGACAGGAGCTCAGGAAGAAGCTGCTGCTCTGCACCGGGACCTCTGAATAGTGAGCACTGGAAGTTGGGCTGAATCTCTTTTATAGAGTCTTGGCCCAGCCTAGAACCACGCCCAGGCATGTTACAGGGAAAGTCTCCAGAAGGCCCTGGAAAGGGACCACACCCTAACACACTCTGAATGTCTGCAGCAACACATTGTAAATGTACAGTATTTATAAGCACCTTAAAAATGAATCTTTTGGATGGAATTCTGCAATGCAAAAGGTTAAACAATAACATATCATCACAATGCATAAATTACTTTATCTTGCGAGTGTTGGGTTTTTGCATTCTAGATGCCCGTAGAGCGCGCATTGTCCTGGTGTTGACAGTACTCCCCTCTCCCAGGCGCGCTCTAGGGCCTGGTTTATCTGGATTGAGACAATGAAAGCGTCTCACAAGTACTGGAGCATGAACATCAGATGCGGAAACCCATGAATTACTTTCAGGGGCATAACCTTTCCATGAGATTAAGTACCATAGGTTACGCCCTCTCAGTTTAGAGTCCAACACTTTCTTGACTTCATATTCTTTTTCCCCCTGTACTAGAACAGGAGCTGGATGAGGGCGGACCTTTTGGACTGCCTTTTTTAAGAGGGAAGTATGGAACACTGGATGAATCCGTAATGATTTTGGCAATTGTAGTTTATAGGTCACAGGATTGATTTGCTGAAGAACAGTGTAAGGACCTATAAATTTGGGGTTGAACATGTGCTTCGTCTTGAAGTCTATATGTTTTGTGGAAAGCCACACTTTGTCACCAGGTTGATACTGCGGTCCCTCACAATGTTTCTTGTCATAATGCTTTTTGTATTTTTGTTTGGCTTTTTCTAAATGTTGTTGAATCAATTTCTGAGTTTGATGCAAATGTTGAATGATTTCTGACACAGCTGGAGTGAGAGAGCTTTCTTGAGGAATTGTGATGGGCAAGGTGTCAGGATGATAGCCAAACAAACCAAAGAAGGGTGTAACGCCAGTAGAAGTGTGGAAGGAGTTGTTGTAGGCTAACTCAGCTAACCAGAGCATTGATGTCCATGAATTAAGTGCTTTTTCAGCGTAAGCACGTAGGTATTGCTTCAAAGTCTGATTTAGTCTCTCCGTTTGACCATCTGTTTGAGAATGGTGGCTAGTAGATAGGGTAGATGTCACTTGGAGTGTTTTACACCATGTCTTCCAGAAGTTGGAGGCAAATTGCGATCCCCGATCGGAGAGGATCACTTTTGGCAGTCCATGATAACGAACCACTCTATTCAGTAAGATAGTTGCCAGTTCACTAGAGGTGGGTAATTTCTTACAGGCAATGAAATGTCCATATTTTGTGAGACTATCTACTACCACCAGAATTACTGAATGCTGTTGTACCACTGGCAGACCTGTAATAAAGTCTAAAGAGATGTGTACCCACGGACGACTTGGGGTTGGGAGTGGGTGTAACAACCCTTTTGGTTTTGAATGACTTGTTTTAGTGCGAGCACAGACTTCGCAGTTGTTTACCATTGTTTTTACATCCTTTGTTAAGGTAGGCCACCAAAAATAGCGTTGGATTAATTCAAGAGTTTTAGGAGTACCAGGGTGACCTGCTGTAGGTATAACATGCAACCAATGAAACACTATCTTGCGAAGTTTGGTAGTGGGCACAAACAAACGAGCATCGTAAAAGGGTAATCCTTGCTTGATTGATCTTTTCGGATCTTCTTGGGCCCACGCCTGCCATTTTTCAACAGTGAATGAATTGCGGATGTCTTCAAAGAAATCTTCTGTTTTTATGATACATAGGACCTTGTCAGGAGCAATGATAGCTCTGGAGGTTTGTACTGCAGGCAATGTGGTAGACTCTTGGCGGGACAAGGCGTCAGCTTTGCGATTATCTTTACTAGGCCGGAAGGTTACCACAAAATCAAACTCGGCAAAAAGCAGCATCCAGCGTAATTGCCGAGGAGTCAAAAGTCTGGCAGAACTCATGAATTGAAGATTGCGGTGATCAGTATATACTGTGACAGTATATTTAGCTCCCAACAAATGATGTCTTCATTCTTTAAAGGCGTCACGAATCGCCAGAAGCTCTTTTTCAGCAATGACATAGTTCTGTTCGGCTTCGTTTAACTTCCGAGACATGTAAGCTACAGGATGAAGCTGACCAGTGACTTTGTTTCGTTGTGACAAGACTGCTCCTATCGCCACATCTGAAGCATCAGCTTCCACTATGAAAGGTCGATCCGCATCTGGATGAGTCAAGACTGGGGCAGTGGAGAAAGCTTCTTTCAAAGTTGAAAAGGCTTGGTCTGCTTCTGGGGACCATACAAATTTTTCTTTCTTTCTTAATAACTTAGCAATTGGAGCCACTGTCTGGGAGAAATGATTGATGAACCTCCGGTAAAAATTTGCAAAGCCCAGGAAACATTGTACATCACGAACAGACTTTGGGATGGGCCATTCAGAAACGGCTTTTACTTTCCTTTCTGCCATCACCATACCTTGAGGGGTAAGGATAACCCCTAAAAACTCAACTGTGTTAACATGAAACTCACACTTGGTTAGCTTGCAATATAAATGGTGTTTACGAAGGGCTGCCAACATTTTCTTGACATGTTGAACATGTTCATTCTCATTGTCTGAGTAGATCAAAATGTCATCAATGTAAACTATGGAAAAGATATCAAGGTACTCTCTAAGAACGTCATTTAAGAAAAATTGAAATGCTGCTGGAGCATTGCACAGACCAAAAGGCATGACGGTGTATTCAAAAAGGCCATATCTTGTTTTGAATGCCGTTTTCCATTCGTCACCCTCTCTCATTCTGACCAAATGGTAAGCACCTCGAAGATCAAGCTTCGTGTAGATTTTTGCTTTCTTTACTTGTTCCAGTAAGACCGGAATTAGAGGCAAAGGATATTTGTTCTTGATGGTGATTTTATTCAAGCCCCTATAGTCGATACAAGTTTGAAACTCTCCGTTCGCTTTTGGAACAAAAAACAAAGGAGAAGCTGTGGGAGACTTAGAGGGGTGGATGAAACCATTCTCTAAGAATTTATCCAAGTATTTTCGTAAATGTTGATTTTCATGTTCTGACAGGGCATACACACAACAGTTGGGAAGTATTCTCCCTGGGACTAGATCAATTTGACAGTCATAAGATCTATGAGGAGGTAAGTTCTCTGCTTCCTTCTCATCAAATACATCTTCATAAGACGAATACTGTTTGGGCAACTGAACTTCTTTCTCTGCGGCGGTAGCTATGTAAGAATGGCGAACTTCCGATTCTTGAGCCCTTTGGAGACAATGTTCTTTACATAGCACTGATGAGAACACAATCTTTCGTTCAGCCCAATTAATCTCTGGATTGTGATGAGTTAACCATGGCAAGCCAAGGATGATCCCATACTGGGGAGCATGGATCACGTCAAGGATGCGTTCCTCTTTATGTTTCTTTCTTTGATTTTTACCTTCACAAATTATTGTCAAGGGGACAGTCTGAAGAGTTATCGGACCTCCAGTCAAGAGTTTTCCATCAACTGCCTGGATGGTTTCTGGAGTCTTCTTTACAATACATGAGATCCCCATGCACGAACCAATTGGGCGTCAACAAAGTTTCCGGTAGCCCCAGAGTCGACTAGAGCCTTCGTGAAATAGGTCTTTTTCTTGACCTGAACTCTTATTCCCAATTTTAGATGTTTGGATTGTGAAGGATCCACGGTGACACCCAAGAGCAACCCTTCTCTGCAACTTGGGTGCTTTAGATTTTCCGACTCGACTGATGCATTGGTTGCAACTTTCTGAACTGGGCCTCGCTTGCTCTTTGTTATGATTGGGCAATCTTTGGCGAAATGACCTTTCCGCCCACAATAGAGACATTGCCCATTTTTTCTGCGTAGATCCTTTTCGTCTTTGGTCAAAGGTCTCCTGATGGTTCCAATTTCCATCGGTTCCGGCGTTCTTTCTCTCGGAGTTCTTGAGTCTTTGTTATCATGAGCATGCCAAGAATGTTTTTCAGTCTTTTTACGCGTTCCTTTTCGTTCATTTAAACGATAATCAAGCCTCAAGACAAGGTTTATTAAATCTTGACAGTTTGCAAGTTGTGGGTCGATTCACGCTAAGATGTCTTTTAGCTCCTCTTTGAGTCCCCTGTAAAACAAGGCCGCTTGTTTTTCTTCAGGCCAGGATGTCTCAGCGACCAGCCGATTAAAGTTGGCTAAATATGACACTAAGTCCTGATTCCCTTGGCGTAAGTCTAATAATTCACGATCTGCTGACTGTGTTACAGTTCTACGATCGAAAACTCTCTCAAATTCACAAACAAAGTTTTTCCAGTTGTACAACAGGGGACTATTTTTACGCACAAGAGGAATAGCCCAGGTAGCTGCATCTCCAGACAGATATGACAACAAGAAAGCTACTTTAGACTGGGCATCGGGGAAAGTATGTGGTCTGCAGGTGAAGTGAAGGTCCACTTGAACCAGAAAAGATTGCGCTTTCAAGGGATCACCTGAGAAGCGTTCTGGGGGAGCTAAAGGAATGGCTGAAGGAACATTGAGGGAAATGTTAGTCGGACTTCCTCCAGAAGTCTGAGAAGAAGTACCTGGCCAAGACACACCTGTGGGACTTTGTTCTTTCTTCTCAACCTTATTTTGTAACTGACTCACCCTCTCAGCTAGACTATTTGTCAAATCCTTTGATGATACCACTTCTGACTGGAGCTGGGTGATAGCCTTGACTAGCTCGTCCAGTGTGGCCATGCTGAGAACATACACAAACCAGGAGGATAATCATTTGTGGGCTCACTATTCTGTCAGAGTCACCAGATCCTCGGGGTCCGTACACGTTCCCAACACTTCCACCACAAGACAGCTCCAATACTCTGATTAGATTTATCACAGAGTCTAAGAGAGTCCAAGTGGGGAAAAGGGGATTAGGACGGGAACAGCTGGGAAGGAGATCTGTAGGAAGCAAAAGGTTAAAACACAACATCAAAATTACATCTCATGAAATCAGTACCATGCTACAACTCTAAGCTTCGTCTTTTCCGAAAAACATGAACAACCCTAGAATAATCCTAAAACTGACTAGGCTTTAGATGACCGAATACCTGAGGAGGAAACAGGAAAAGTTAAATAGGACTTTCAGATTCAAGTACTTTCTTTAGCATGAGAATCAGGAAACACTCTGAGCAATTTCTAAACAACCATATGAATCTCCTTTTACGAATACATATCAGGAACACACAGAATTACCTCTAGAACTCTGGTATTGTGTTGTGTTCATCTCAGAAAAAACATTGGGAAGTAAATTGCGCACACTGCTGATTTTTATATGAGTATTAAACACCATAAAGGTTTGTGCACCATGAAATCACAAAAACGTAGATTTAAGGAATTAATCACGCGACGTGTCAACTTGAACTGCTACCAAGAAAATGTCTTAGAATGGTAGCACACAGTAACTTACATTATTTATACACGAAGAAAGAATTGCGCGTCTTGCCGATTCAAATGCCACCATAGAAAAGCCAAGAAATGGTAGCGCACAATGAATAACATGAAAAAAACACTCAAGGAAAGAATTGCGCGTGTTGCCGATTCGAATGCCACCATGTAAATGCCAGAAAATGGTAGCGCACAATGAACAGCATGAATTACACACGAGAAGTGAATCGCGCATTTCGCCGATTCGAATGCCACCATGTAAATGTCAAGAAAAGGTAGCGCGCAATGAACAACAAAGTTAAATGCTCATGAAACGAGTTGCACGTCTTGCCAACTCGTAAAACATCATGTAAATGTCAAGAAATATCAGCGCACAATGAACAATAATGTAATAACGAAGTCAAATCTTTATGGAATAAATTGCGCGTCCTCCCTATTTGCAAACCACCATACAAATGTCAAAAAATGGCAGCGCACAAGTCATCTGTTATTCATTTAAGAATTAAAATCAAGAATATGAAGATTCTCAATTACGGTGTTGGGAAACGTCCAAACACCGTCTTACAGCCTGGAAACAGTGATCACCAATGAGAGATGAGTGCAGAAGACTGGAAAATCCAAATAGGCCGCCGGGACAGGAGCTCAGGAAGAAGCTGCTGCTCTGCACCGGGACCTCTGAATAGTGAGCACTGGAAGTTGGGCTGACTCTCTTTTATAGAGTCTTGGCCCAGCCTAGAACCACGCCCAGGCATGTTACAGGGAAAGTCTCCAGAAGGCCCTGGAAAGGGACCACACCCTAACACACTCTGAATGTCTGCAGCAACACATTGTAAATGTATAGTATTTATAAGCACCTTAAAAATGAATCTTTTGGATGGAATTCTGCAATGCAAAAGGTTAAACAATAACATATCATCACAATGCATAAATTACTTTATCTTGCGAGTGTTGGGTTTTTGCATTCTAGATGCCCGTAGAGCGCGCATTGTCCTGGTGTTGACAGTACTCCCCTCTCCCAGGCGCGCTCTAGGGCCTGGTTTATCTGGATTGAGACGATGAAAGCGTCTCACAAGTACTGGAGCATGAACATCAGATGCGGAAACCCATGAATTACTTTCAGGGCCATAACCTTTCCATGAGATTAAGTACCATAGGTTACGCCCTCTCAGTTTAGAGTCCAACACTTTCTTGACTTCATATTCTTCTTCCCCCTGTACTAGAACAGGAGCTGGATGAGGGCGGACCTTTTGGACTGCCTTTTTTAAGAGGGAAGTATGGAACACTGGATGAATCCGTAATGATTTTGGCAATTGTAGTTTATAGGTCACAGGATTGATTTGCTGAAGAACAGTGTAAGGACCTATAAATTTGGGGTTGAACATGTGCTTCGTCTTGAAGTCTATATGTTTTGTGGAAAGCCACACTTTGTCACCAGGTTGATACTGCGGTCCCTCACAATGTTTCTTGTCATAATGCTTTTTGTATTTTTGTTTGGCTTTTTCTAAATGTTGTTGAATCAATTTCTGAGTTTTATGCAAATGTTGAATGATTTCTGACACAGCTGGAGTGAGAGAGCTTTCTTGAGGAATTGTGATGGGCAAGGTGTCAGGATGATAGCCAAACAAACCAAAGAAGGGTGTAACGCCAGTAGAAGTGTGGAAGGAGTTGTTGTAGGCTAACTCAGCTAACCAGAGCATTGATGTCCATGAATTAAGTGCTTTTTCAGCATAAGCACGTAGGTATTGCTTCAAAGTCTGATTTAGTCTCTCCGTTTGACCATCTGTTTGAGAATGGTGGCTAGTAGATAGGGTAGATGTCACTTGGAGTGTTTTACACCATGTCTTCCAGAAGTTGGAGGCAAATTGCGATCCCCGATCGGAGAGGATCACTTTTGGCAGTCCATGATAACGAACCACTCTATTCAGTAAGATAGTTGCCAGTTCACTAGAGGTGGGTAATTTCTTACAGGCAATGAAATGTCCATATTTCGTGAGACTATCTACTACCACCAGAATTACTGAATGCTGTTGTACCACTGGCAGACCTGTAATAAAGTCTAAAGAGATGTGTACCCACGGACGACTTGGGGTTGGGAGTGGGTGTAACAACCCTTTCGGTTTTGAATGACTTGTTTTAGTGCGAGCACAGACTTCGCAGTTGTTTACCATTGTTTTTACATCCTTTGTTAAGGTAGGCCACCCAAAATAGCGTTGGATTAATTCAAGAGTTTTAGGAGTACCAGGGTGACCTGCTGTAGGTATAACATGCAACCAATGAAACACTATCTTGCGAAGTTTGGTAGTGGGCACAAACAAACGAGCATCGTAAAAGGGTAATCCTTGCTTGATTGATCTTTTCGGATCTGCTTGGGCCCACGCATGCCAACTTTCAACAGTGAATGAATTGCGGATGTCTTCAAAGAAATCTTCTGTTTTTATGATACATAGGACCTTGTCAGGAGCAATGATAGCTCTGGAGGTTTGTACTGCAGGCAATGTGGTAGACTCCTGGCGGGACAAGGCGTCAGCTTTGCGATTATCTTTACCAGGCCGGAAGGTTACCACAAAATCAAACTCGGCAAAAAGCAGCATCCAGCGTAATTGCCGAGGAGTCAAAAGTCTGGCAGAACTCATGAATTGAAGATTGCGGTGATCAGTATATACTGTGACAGTATATTTAGCTCCCAACAAATGATGTCTCCATTCTTTAAAGGCGTCATGAATCGCCAGAAGCTCTTTTTCAGCAATGACATAGTTCTGTTCGGCTTCGTTTAACTTCCGAGACATGTAAGCTACAGGATGAAGCTGACCAGTGACTTTGTTTCGTTGTGACAAGACTGCTCCTATCGCCACATCTGAAGCATCAGCTTCCACTATGAAAGGTCGATCCGCATCTGGATGAGTCAAGACTGGGGCAGTGGAGAAAGCTTCTTTCAAAGTTGAAAAGGCTTGGTCTGCTTCTGGGGACCATACCAATTTTTCTTTCTTTCTTAATAACTTAGTAATTGGAGCCACTGTCTGGGAGAAATGATTGATGAACCTCCGGTAAAAATTTGCAAAGCCCAGGAAACATTGTACATCACGAACAGACTTTGGGATGGGCCATTCAGAAACGGCTTTTACTTTCCTTTCTGCCATCACCATACCTTGAGGGGTAAGGATAACCCCTAAAAACTCAACTGTGGTAACATGAAACTCACACTTGGTTAGCTTGCAATATAAATGGTGTTTACGAAGGGCTGCCAACATTTTCTTGACATGTTGAACATGTTCATTCTCATTGTCTGAGTAGATCAAAATGTCATCAATGTAAACTATGGCAAAGATATCAAGGTACTCTCTAAGAACGTCATTTAAGAAAAATTGAAATGCTGCTGGAGCATTGCACAGACCAAAAGGCATGACGGTGTATTCAAAAAGGCCATATCTTGTTTTGAATGCCGTTTTCCATTCGTCACCCTCTCTCATTCTGACCAAATGGTAAGCACCTCGAAGATCAAGCTTCGTGTAGATTTTTGCTTTCTTTACTTGTTCCAGTAAGACCGGAATTAGAGGCAAAGGATATTTGTTCTTGATGGTGATTTTATTCAAGCCCCTATAGTCGATACAAGTTCGAAACTCTCCGTTCGCTTTTGGAACAAAAAACAAAGGAGAAGCTGTGGGAGACTTAGAGGGGCGGATGAAACCATTCTCTAAGAATTTATCCAAGTATTTTCGTAAATGTTGATTTCATGTTCTGACAGGGCATACACACGACAGTTGGGAAGTATTCCCCCTGGGACTAGATCAATTTGACAGTCATAAGATCTATGAGGAGGTAAGTTCTCTGCTTCCTTCTCATCAAATACATCTTCATAAGACGAATACTGTTTGGGCAACTGAACTTCTTTCTCTGCGGCGGTAGCTATGTAAGAATGGCGAACTTCCGATTCTTGAGTCCTTTGGAGACAATGTTCTTTACATAGCACTGATGAGAACACAATCTTTCGTTCAGCCCAATTAATCTCTGGATTGTGATGAGTTAACCATGGCAAGCCAAGGATGATCCCATACTGGGGAGCATGGATCACGTCAATGATGAGTTCCTCTTTATGTTTCTTTCTTTGATTTTTACCTTCACAAATTATTGTCAAGGGGACAGACTGAAGAGTTATCGGACCTCCAGTCAAGAGTTTTCCATCAACTGCCTGGATGGTTTCTGGAGTCTTCTTTTCAATACATGAGATCCCCCATGCACGAACCAATTGGGCGTCAACAAAGTTTCCGGTAGCCCCAGAGTCGACTAGAGCCTTCGTGAAATAGGTCTTTTTCTTGACCTGAACTCTTATTCCCAATTTTAGATGTTTGGATTGTGAAGGATCCACGGTGACACCCAAGAGCAACCCTTCTCTGCAACTTGGGAGCTTTAGATTTTCCGACTCGACTGATGCATTGGTTGCAACTTTCTGAACTGGGCCTCGCTTGCTCTTTGTTTTGATTGGGCAATCTTTGGCGAAATGACCTTTCCGCCCACAATAGAGACATTGCCCATTTTTTCTGCGTAGATCCTTTTCGTCTTTGGTCAAAGGTCTCCTGATGGTTCCAATTTCCATCGGTTCCGGCGTTCTTTCTCTCGGAGTTCTTGAGTCTTTGTTATCATGAGCATGCCAAGAATGTTTTTCAGTCTTTTTACGCGTTCCTTTTCGTTCATTTAAACGATGATCAAGCCTCAAGACAAGGTTTATTAAATCTTGACAGTTTGCAGGTTGTGGGTCGATTCACGCGAAGATATCTTTTAGCTCCTCTTTGAGTCCCCTGTAAAACAAGGCCGCTTGTTTTTCTTCAGGCCAGGATGTCTCAGCGACCAGCCGATTAAAGTTGGCTAAATATGACACTAAGTCCTGATTCCCTTGGCGTAAGTCTAATAATTCACGTTCTGCTGACTGTGTTACAGTTCTACGATCTAAAAATCTCTCAAATTCACGAACATTTTTTTTCCAGTTGTACAACAGGAGACTATTTTTACGCACCAGAGGAATAGCCCAGGTAGCTGCATCTCCAGACAGATATGACAAAAAGAAAGCTACTTTAGACTGGGCATCGGGGAAAGTATGTGGTCTGCAGGTGAAGTGAAGGTCCACTTGAACCAGAAAAGATTGCGCTTTCAAGGGATCACCTGAGAAGCGTTCTGGGGGAGCTAAAGGAATGGCTGAAGGAACATTGAGGGAAATGTTAGTCGGACTTCCTCCAGAAGTCTGAGAAGAAGTACCTGGCCAAGACACACCTGTGGGACTTTGTTCTTTCTTCTCAACCTTATTTTGTAACTGACTCACCCTCTCAGCTAGACTATTTGTCAAATCCTTTGATGATACCACTTCTGACTGGAGCTGGGTGATAGCCTTGACTAGCTCGTCCAGTGTGGCCATGCTGAGAACATACACAAACCAGGAGGATAATCATTTGTGGGCTCACTATTCTGTCAGAGTCACCAGATCCTCGGGGTCCGTGCACGTTCCCAACACTTCCACCACAAGACAGCTCCAATACTCTGATTAGATTTATCACAGAGTCTAAGAGAGTCCAAGTGGGGAAAAGGGGATTAGGACGGGAACAGCTGGGAAGGAGATCTGTAGGAAGCAAAAGGTTAAAACACAACATCAAAATTACATCTCATGAAATCAGTACCATGCTACAACTCTAAGCTTCGTCTTTTCCGAAAAACATGAACAACCCTAGAATAATCCTAAAACTGACTAAGCTTTAGATGACCGAATACCTGAGGAGGAAACAGGAAAAGTTAAATAGGACTTTCAGATGCAAGTACTTTCTTTAGCATGAGAATCAGGAAACACTCTGAGCAATTTCTAAACAACCATATGAATCTCCTTTTAGGAATACATATCAGGAACACACAGAATTACCTCTAGAACTCTGGTATTGTGTTGTGTTCATCTCAGAAAAAACATTGGGAAGTAAATTGCGCACACTGCAGATTTTTATATGAGTATTAAACACCATAAAGGTTTGTGCACCATGAAATCACACAACGTAGATTTAAGGAATAAATCACGCGACGTGTCAACTTGAAATGCTACCAAGAAAATGTCTTAGAATGGTAGCACACAGTAACTTACATTATTTATACACGAAGAAAGAATTGCGCGTCTTGCCGATTCAAATGCCACCATACAAAAGCCAAGAAATGGTAACGCACAATGAATAACATGAAAAAAACACTCAAGGAAAGAATTGCGCGTGTTGCCGATTCGAATGCCACCATGTAAATGCCAGAAAATGGTAGCGCACAATGAACAGCATGAATTACACACGAGAAGTGAATCGCGCGTTTCGCCGATTCGAATGCCACCATGTAAATGTCAAGAAAAGGTAGCGCGCAATGAACAACAAAGTTAAATGCTCATGAAACGAGTTGCACGTCTTGCCAACTCGTAAAACATCATGTAAATGTCAAGAAATATCAGCGCACAATGAACAATAATGTAATAACGAAGTCAAATCTTTATGGAATAAATTGCGCGTCCTCCCTATTTGCAAACCACCATACAAATGTCAAAAAATGGCAGCGCACAAGTAATCTGTTATTCATTTAAGAATTAAAATCAAGAATATGAAGATTCTCAATTACGGTGTTGGGAAACGTCCAAACACCGTCTTACCGCCTGGAGATAGTGATCACCAATGAGAGATGATTGCAGAAGACTGGAAAATCCAAATAGGCCGCAGGGACAGGAGCTCAGGAAGAAGCTGCTGCTCTGCACCGGGACCTCTGAATAGTGAGCACTGGAAGTTGGGCTGAATCTCTTTTATAGAGTCTTGGCCCAGCCTAGAACCACGCCCAGGCATGTTACAGGGAAAGTCTCCAGAAGGCCCTGGAAAGGGACCACACCCTAACACACTCTGAATGTCTGCAACAACACATTGTAAATGTACAGTATTTATAAGCACCTTAAAAATGAATCTTTTGGATGGAATTCTGCAATGCAAAAGGTTAAACAATAACATATCATCACAATGCATAAATTACTTTATCTTGCGAGTGTTGGGTTTTTGCATTCTAGATGCCCGTGGAGCGCGCATTGTCCTGGTGTTGACAGTACTCCCCTCTCCCAGGCGCGCTCTAGGGCCTGGTTTATCTGGATTGAGACAATGAAAGCGTCTCACAAGTACTGGAGCATGAACATCAGATGCGGAAACCCATGAATTACTTTCAGGGGCATAACCTTTCCATGAGATTAAGTACCATAGGTTACGCCCTCTCAGTTTAGAGTCCAACACTTTCTTGACTTCATATTCTTTTTCCCCCTGTACTAGAACAGGAGCTGGATGAGGGCGGACCTTTTGGACTGCCTTTTTTAAGAGGGAAGTATGGAACACTGGATGAATCCGTAATGATTTTGGCAATTGTAGTTTATAGGTCACAGGATTGATTTGCTGAAGAACAGTGTAAGGACCTATAAATTTGGGGTTGAACATGTGCTTCGTCTTGAAGTCTATATGTTTTGTGGAAAGCCACACTTTGTCACCAGGTTGATACTGCGGTCCCTCACAATGTTTCTTGTCATAATGCTTTTTGTATTTTTGTTTGGCTTTTTCTAAATGTTGTTGAATCAATTTCTGAGTTTGATGCAAATGTTGAATGATTTCTGACACAGCTGGAGTGAGAGAGCTTTCTTGAGGAATTGTGATGGGCAAGGTGTCAGGATGATAGCCAAACAAACCAAAGAAGGGTGTAACGCCAGTAGAAGTGTGGAAGGAGTTGTTGTAGGCTAACTCAGCTAACCAGAGCATTGATGTCCATGAATTAAGTGCTTTTTCAGCGTAAGCACGTAGGTATTGCTTCAAAGTCTGATTTAGTCTCTCCGTTTGACCATCTGTTTGAGAATGGTGGCTAGTAGATAGGGTAGATGTCACTTGGAGTGTTTTACACCATGTCTTCCAGAAGTTGGAGGCAAATTGCGATCCCCGATCGGAGAGGATCACTTTTGGCAGTCCATGATAACGAACCACTCTATTCAGTAAGATAGTTGCCAGTTCACTAGAGGTGGGTAATTTCTTACAGGCAATGAAATGTCCATATTTTGTGAGACTATCTACTACCACCAGAATTACTGAATGCTGTTGTACCACTGGCAGACCTGTAATAAAGTCTAAAGAGATGTGTACCCACGGACGACTTGGGGTTGGGAGTGGGTGTAACAACCCTTTTGGTTTTGAATGACTTGTTTTAGTGCGAGCACAGACTTCGCAGTTGTTTACCATTGTTTTTACATCCTTTGTTAAGGTAGGCCACCAAAAATAGCGTTGGATTAATTCAAGAGTTTTAGGAGTACCAGGGTGACCTGCTGTAGGTATAACATGCAACCAATGAAACACTATCTTGCGAAGTTTGGTAGTGGGCACAAACAAACGAGCATCGTAAAAGGGTAATCCTTGCTTGATTGATCTTTTCGGATCTGCTTGGGCCCACGCCTGCCATTTTTCAACAGTGAATGAATTGCGGATGTCTTCAAAGAAATCTTCTGTTTTTATGATACATAGGACCTTGTCAGGAGCAATGATAGCTCTGGAGGTTTGAACTGCAGGCAATGTGGTAGACTCTTGGCGGGACAAGGCGTCAGCTTTGCGATTATCTTTACCAGGCCGGAAGGTTACCACAAAATCAAACTCGGCAAAAAGCAGAATCCAGCGTAATTGCCGAGGAGTCAAAAGTCTGGCAGATCTCATGAATTGAAGATTGCGGTGATCAGTATATACTGTGACAGTATATTTAGCTCCCAACAAATGATGTCTCCATTCTTTAAAGGCGTCACGAATCGCCAGAAGCTCTTTTTCAGCAATGACATAGTTCTGTTCAGCTTCGTTTAACTTCCGAGACATGTAAGCTACAGGATGAAGCTGACCAGTGACTTTGTTTCGTTGTGACAAGACTGCTCCTATCGCCACATCTGAAGCATCAGCTTCCACTATGAAAGGTCGATCCGCATCTGGATGAGTCAAGACTGGGGCAGTGGAGAAAGCTTCTTTCAAATTTGAAAAGGCTTGGTCTGCTTCTGGGGACCATACAAATTTTTCTTTCTTTCTTAATAACTTAGTAATTGGAGCCACTGTCTGGGAGAAATGATTGATGAACCTCCGGTAAAAATTTGCAAAGCCCAGGAAACATTGTACATCACGAACAGACTTTGGGATGGGCCATTCAGAAACGGCTTTTACTTACCTTTCTGCCATCACCATACCTTGAGGGGTAAGGATAACCCCTAAAAACTCAACTGTGGTAACATGAAACTCACACTTGGTTAGCTTGCAATATAAATGGTGTTTACGAAGGGCTGCCAACATTTTCTTGACATGTTGAACATGTTCATTCTCATTGTCTGAGTAGATCAAAATGTCATCAATGTAAACTATGGCAAAGATATCAAGATACTCTCTAAGAACGTCATTTAAGAAAAATTGAAATGCTGCTGGAGCATTGCACAGACCAAAAGGCATGACGGTGTATTCAAAAATGCCATATCTTGTTTTGAATGCCGTTTTCCATTCGTCACCCTCTCTCATTCTGACCAAATGGTAAGCACCTCGAAGATCAAGCTTCGTGTAGATTTTTGCTTTCTTTACTTGTTCCAGTAAGACCGGAATTAGAGGCAAAGGATATTTGTTCTTGATGGTGATTTTATTCAAGCCCCTATAGTCGATACAAGTTCGAAACTCTCCGTTCGCTTTTGGAACAAAAAACAAAGGAGAAGCTGTGGGAGACTTAGAGGGGCGGATGAAACCATTCTCTAAGAATTTATCCAAGTATTTTCGTAAATGTTGATTTTCATGTTCTGACAGGGCATACACACGACAGTTGGGAAGTATTCCCCCTGGGACTAGATCAATTTGACAGTCATAAGATCTATGAGGAGGTAAGTTCTCTGCTTCCTTCTCATCAAATACATCTTCATAAGACGAATACTGTTTGGGCAACTGAACTTCTTTCTCTGCGGCGGTAGCTATGTAAGAATGGCGAACTTCCGATTCTTGAGTCCTTTGTAGACAATGTTCTTTACATAGCACTGATGAGAACACAATCTTTCGTTCAGCCCAATTAATCTCTGGATTATGATGAGTTAACCATGGCAAGCCAAGGATGATCCCATACTGGGAAGCATGGATGACGTCAAGGATGAGTTCCTCTTTATGTTTCTTTCTTTGATTTTTACCTTCACAAATTATTGTCAAGGGGACAGTCTGAAGAGTTATCGGACCTCCAGTCAAGAGTTTTCCATCAACTGCCTGGATGGTTTCTGGAGTCTTCTTTTCAATACATGAGATCCCCCATGCACGAACCAATTGGGCGTCAACAAAGTTTCCGGTAGCCCCAGAGTCGACTAGAGCCTTCGTGAAATAGGTCTTTTTCTTGACCTGAACTCTTATTCCCAATTTTAGATGTTTGGATTGTGAAAGATCCACGGTGACACCCAAGAGCAACCCTTCTCTGCAACTTGGGTGCTTTAGATTTTCCGACTCGACTGATGCATTGGTTGCAACTTTCTGAACTGGGCCTCGCTTGCTCTTTGTTTTGATTGGGCAATCTTTGGCGAAATGACCTTTCCGCCCACAATAGAGACATTGCCCATTTTTTCTGCGTAGATCATTTTCGTCTTTGGTCAAAGGTCTCCTGATGGTTCCAATTTCCATCAGTTCCGGCGTTCTTTCTCTCGGAGTTCTTGAGTCTTTGTTATCATGAGCATGCCAAGAATGTTTTTCAGTCTTTTTACGCGTTCCTTTTCGTTCATTTAAACGATGATCAAG
The DNA here is from genome assembly GCF_031143425.1 of Pleurodeles waltl. Classification (NCBI taxonomy): domain Eukaryota; kingdom Metazoa; phylum Chordata; class Amphibia; order Caudata; family Salamandridae; genus Pleurodeles; species Pleurodeles waltl. The sequence goes on along the minus strand of NC_090447.1, from coordinate 514,810,630 downwards.
CCTCAAGACAAGGTTTATTAAATCTTGACAGTTTGCAGGTTGTGGGTCGATTCACGCTAAGATGTCTTTTAGCTCCTCTTTGAGTCCCCTGTAAAACAAGGCCGCTTGTTTTTCTTCAGGCCAGGATGTCTCAGCGACCAGCCGATTAAAGTTGGCTAAATATGACACTAAGTCCTGATTCCCTTGGCGTAAGTCTAATAATTCACGATCTGCTGACTGTGTTACAGTTCTACGATCGAAAACTCTCTCAAATTCACGAACACATTTTTTCCAGTTGTACAACAGGGGACTATTTTTACGCAGAAGAGGAATAGCCCAGGTAGCTGCATCTCCAGACAGATATGACAAAAAGAAAGCTACTTCAGACTGGGCATCGGGGAAAGTATGTGGTCTGCAGGTGAAGTGAAGGTCCACTTGAACCAGAAAAGATTGCGCTTTCAAGGGATCACCTGAGAAGCGTTCTGGGGGAGCTAAAGGAATGGCTGAAGGAACATTGAGGGAAATGTTAGTCGGACTTCCTCCAGAAGTCTGAGAAGAAGTACCTGGCCAAGACACACCTGTGGGACTTTGTTCTTTCTTCTCAACCTTATTTTGTAACTGACTCACCCTCTCAGCTAGACTATTTGTCAAATCCTTTGATGATACTACTTCTGACTGGAGCTGGGTGATAGCCTTGACTAGCTCGTCCAGTGTGGCCATGCTGAGAACATACACAAACCAGGAGGATAATCATTTGTGGGCTCACTATTCTGTCAGAGTCACCAGATCCTCGGGGTCCGTGCACGTTCCCAACACTTCCACCACAAGACAGCTCCAATACTCTGATTAGATTTATCACAGAGTCTAAGAGAGTCCAAGTGGGGAAAAGGGGATTAGGACGGGAACAGCTGGGAAGGAGATCTGTAGGAAGCAAAAGGTTAAAACACAACATCAAAATTACATCTCATGAAATCAGTACCATGCTACAACTCTAAGCTTCGTCTTTTCCGAAAAACATGAACAACCCTAGAATAATCCTAAAACTGACTAGGCTTTAGATGACCGAATACCTGAGGAGGAAACAGGAAAAGTTAAATAGGACTTTCAGATTCAAGTACTTTCTTTAGCATGAGAATCAGGAAACACTCTGAGCAATTTCTAAACAACCATATGAATCTCCTTTTAGGAATACATATCAGGAACACACAGAATTACCTCTAGAACTCTGGTATTGTGTTGTGTTCATCTCAGAAAAAACATTGGGAAGTAAATTGCGCACACTCCAGATTTTTATATGAGTATTAAACACCATTAAGGTTTGTGCACCATGAAATCACACAACGTAGATTTAAGGAATATATCACGCGACGTGTCAACTTGAAATGCTACCAAGAAAATGTCTTAGAATGGTAGCACACAGTAACTTACATTATTTATACACGAAGAAAGAATTGCGCGTCTTGCCGATTCAAATGCCACCATACAAAAGCCAAGAAATGGTAGCGCACAATGAATAACATGAAAAAAACACTCAAGGAAAGAATTGCGCGTGTTGCCGATTCGAATGCCACCATGTAAATGCCAGAAATTGGTAGCGCACAATGAACAGCATGAATTACACACGAGAAGTGAATCGCGCGTTTCGCTGATTCGAATGCCACCATGTAAATGTCAAGAAAAGGTAGCGCGCAATGAACAACAAAGTTAAATGCTCATGAAACGAGTTGCACGTCTTGCCAACTCGTAAAACATCATGTAAATGTCAAGAAATATCAGCGCACAATGAACAATAATGTAATAACGAAGTCAAATCTTTATGGAATAAATTGCGCGTCCTCCCTATTTGCAAACCACCATACAAATGTCAAAAAATGGCAGCGCACAAGTAATCTGTTATTCATTTAAGAATTAAAATCAAGAATATGAAGATTCTCAATTACGGTGTTGGGAAACGTCCAAACACCGTCTTACCGCCTGGAAACAGTGATCACCAATGAGAGATGAGTGCAGAAGACTGGAAAATCCAAATAGGCAGCCGGGACAGGAGCTCAGGAAGAAGCTGCTGCTCTGCACCGGGACCTCTGAATAATGAGCACTGGAAGTTGGGCTGACTCTCTTTTATAGAGTCTTGGCCCAGCCTAGAACCACACCCAGGCATGTTACAGGGAAAGTCTCCAGAAGGCCCTGGAAAGGGACCACACCCTAACACACTCTAAATGTCTGCAGCAACACATGGTAAATGTACAGTATTTATAAGCACCTTAAAAATGAATCTTTTGGATGGAATTCTGCAATGCAAAAGGTTAAACAATAACATATCATCACAATGCATAAATTACTTTATCTTGCGAGTGTTGGGTTTTTGCATTCTAGATGCCCGTAGAGCGCGCACTGTCCTGGTGTTGACAGTACTCCCCTCTCCCAGGCGCGCTCTAGGGCCTGGTTTATCTGGATTGAGACGATGAAAGCGTCTCACAAGTACTGGAGCATGAACATCAGATGCGGAAACCCATGAATTACTTTCAGGGCCATAACCTTTCCATGAGATTAAGTACCATAGGTTACGCCCTCTCAGTTTAGAGTCCAACACTTTCTTGACTTCATATTCTTCTTCCCCCTGTACTAGAACAGGAGCTGGATGAGGGCGGACCTTTTGGACTGCCTTTTTTAAGAGGGAAGTATGGAACACTGGATGAATCAGTAATGATTTTGGCAATTGTAGTTTATAGGTCACAGGATTGATTTGCTGAAGAACAGTGTAAGGACCTATAAATTTGGGGTTGAACATGTGCTTCGTCTTGAAGTCTATATGTTTTGTGGAAAGCCACACTTTGTCACCAGGTTGATACTGCGGTCCCTCACAATGTTTCTTGTCATAATGCTTTTTGTATTTTTGTTTGGCTTTTTCTAAATGTTGTTGAATCAATTTCTGAGTTTGATGCAAATGTTGAATGATTTCTGACACAGCTGGAGTGAGAGAGCTTTCTTGAGGAATTGTGATGGGCAAGGTGTCAGGATGATAGCCAAACAAACCAAAGAAGGGTGTAACGCCAGTAGAAGTGTGGAAGGAGTTGTTGTAGGCTAACTCAGCTAACCAGAGCATTGATGTCCATGAATTAAGTGCTTTTTCAGCGTAAGCACGTAGGTATTGCTTCAAAGTCTGATTTAGTCTCTCCGTTTGACCATCTGTTTGAGGATGGTGGCTAGTAGATAGGGTAGATGTCACTTGGAGTGTTTTACACTATGTCTTCCAGAAGTTGGAGGCAAATTGCGATCCCCGATCGGAGAGGATCACTTTTGGCAGTCCATGATAACGAACCACTCTATTCAGTAAGATAGTTGCCAGTTCACTAGAGGTGGGTAATTTCTTACAGGCAATGAAATGTCCATATTTCGTGAGACTATCTACTGCCACCAGAATTACTGAATGCTGTTGTACCACTGGCAGACCTGTAATAAAGTCTAAAGAGATGTGTACCCACGGACGACTTGGGGTTGGGAGTGGGTCTAACAACCCTTTCGGTTTTGAATGACTTGTTTTAGTGCGAGCACAGACTTCGCAGTTGTTTACCATTGTTTTTACATCCTTTGTTAAGGTAGGCCACCAAAAATAGCGTTGGATTAATTCAAGAGTTTTAGGAGTACCAGGGTGACCTGCTGTAGGTATAACATGCAACCAATGAAACACTATCTTGCGAAGTTTGGTAGTGGGCACAAACAAACGAGCATCGTAAAAGGGTAATCCTTGCTTGATTGATCTTTTCGGATCTGCTTGGGCCCACGCCTGCCATTTTTCAACAGTGAATGAATTGCGGATGTCTTCAAAGAAATCTTCTGTTTTTATGATATATAGGACCTTGTCAGGAGCAATGATAGCTCTGGAGGTTTGAACTGCAGGCAATGTGGTAGCCTCTTGGCGGGACAAGGCGTCAGCTTTGCGATTATCTTTACCAGGCCGGAAGGTTACCACAAAATCAAACTCGGCAAAAAGCAGCATCCAGCGTAATTGCCGAGGAGTCAAAAGTCTGGCAGAACTCATGAATTGAAGATTGCGGTGATCAATATATACTGTGACAGTATATTTAGCTCCCAACAAATGATGTCTCCATTATTTAAAGGCGTCACGAATCGCCAGAAGCTCTTTTTCAGCAATGACATAGTTCTGTTCGGCTTCGTTTAACTTCCGAGACATGTATGCTACAGGATGAAGCTGACCAGTGTCTTTGTTTCGTTGTGACAAGACTGCTCCTATCGCCACATCTGAAGCATCAGCTTCCACTATGAAAGGTCGATCCGCATCTGGATGAGTCAAGACTGGGGCAGTGGAGAAAGCTTCTTTCAAAGTTGAAAAGGCTTGGTCTGCTTCTGGGGACCATACAAATTTGTCTTTCTTTCTTAATAACTTAGTAATTGGAGCCACTGTCTGGGAGAAATGATTGATGAACCTCCGGTAAAAATTTGCAAAGCCCAGGAAACATTGTACATCACGAACAGACTTTGGGATGGGCCATTCAGAAACGGCTTTTACTTTCCTTTCTGCCATCACCATACCTTGAGGGGTAAGGATAACCCCTAAAAACTCAACTGTGGTAACATGAAACTCACACTTGGTTAGCTTGCAATATAAATGGTGTTTACGAAGGGCTGCCAACATTTTCTTGACATGTTGAACATGTTCATTCTCATTGTCTGAGTAGATCAAAATGTCATCAATGTAAACTATGGCAAAGATATCAAGGTACTCTCTAAGAACGTCATTTAAGAAAAATTGAAATGCTGCTGGAGCATTGCACAGACCAAAAGGCATGACGGTGTATTCAAAAAGGCCATATCTTGTTTTGAATGCCGTTTTCCATTCGTCACCCTCTCTCATTCTGACCAAATGGTAAGCACCTCGAAGATCAAGCTTCGTGTAGATTTTTGCTTTCTTTACTTGTTCCAGTAAGACCGGAATTAGAGGCAAAGGATATTTGTTCTTGATGGTGATTTTATTCAAGCCCCTATAGTCGATAGAAGTTCGAAACTCTCCGTTCGCTTTTGGAACAAAAAACAAAGGAGAAGCTGTGGGAGAGTTAGAGGGGCGGATAAAACCATTCTCTAAGAATTTATCCAAGTATTTTCGTAAATGTTGATTTTCATGTTCTGACAGGGCATACACACGACAGTTGGGAAGTATTCCCCCTGGGACTAGATCAATTTGACAGTCATAAGATCTATGAGGAGGTAAGTTCTCTGCTTCCTTCTCATCAAATACATCTTCATAAGACGAATACTGTTTGGGCAACTGAACTTCTTTCTCTGCGGCGGTAGCTATGTAAGAATGGCGAACTTCCGATTCTTGAGTCCTTTGGAGACAATGTTTTTTACATAGCACTGATGAGAACACAATCTTTCGTTCAGCCCAATTAATCTCTGGATTGTGATGAGTTAACCATGGCAAGCCAAGGATGATCCCATACTGGGGAGCATGGATCACGTCAAGGATGAGTTCCTCTTTATGTTTCTTTCTTTGATTTTTACCTTCACAAATTATTGTCAAGGGGACAGTCTGAAGAGTTATCGGACCTCCAGTCAAGAGTTTTCCATCAACTGCCTGGATGGTTTCTGGAGTCTTCTTTTCAATACATGAGATCCCCCAGGCACGAACCAATTGGGCATCAACAAAGTTTCTGGTAGCCCCAGAGACGACTAGAGGCTTCGTGAAATAGGTCGTTTTCTTGACCTGAACTCTTATTCCCAATTTTAGATGTTTGGATTGTGAAGGATCCACGGTGACACCCAAGAGCAACCCTTCTCTGCAACTTGGGTGCTTTAGATTTTCCGACTCGACTGATGCATTGGTTGCAACTTTCTGAACTGGGCCTCGCTTGCTCTTTGTTTTGATTGGGCAATCTTTGGTGAAATGACCTTTCCGCCCACAATAGAGACATTGCCCATTTTTTCTGCGTAGATCCTTTTCGTCTTTGGTCAAAGGTCTCCTGATGGTTCCAATTTCCATCGGTTCCGTCGTTCTTTCTCTCGGAGTTCTTGAGTCTTTGTTATCATGAGCATGCCAAGAATGTTTTTCAGTCTTTTTACGCGTTCCTTTTCGTTCATTTAAACGATGATCAAGCCTCAAGACAAGGTTTATTAAATCTTGACAGTTTGCAGGTTGTGGGTCGATTCACGCTAAGATGTCTTTTAGCTCCTCTTTGAGTCCCCTGTAAAACAAGGCCGCTTGTTTTTCTTCAGGCCAGGATGTCTCAGCGACCAGCCGATTAAAGTTGGCTAAATATGACACTAAGTCCGGATTCCCTTGGCGTAAGTCTAATAATTCACGATCTGCTGACTGTGTTACAGTTCTACGATCGAAAACTCTCTCAAATTCACAAACAAATTTTTTCCAGTTGTACAACAGGGGACTATTTTTACGCACAAGAGGAATAGCCCAGGTAGCTGCATCTCCAGACAGATATGACAACAAGAAAGCTACTTTAGACTGGGCATCGGGGAAAGTATGTGGTCTGCAGGTGAAGTGAAGGTCCACTTGAACCAGAAAAGATTGCGCTTTCAAGGGATCACCTGAGAAGCGTTCTGGGGGAGCTAAAGGAATGGCTGAAGGAACATTGAGGGAAATGTTAGTCGGACTTCCTCCAGAAGTCTGAGAAGAAGTACCTGGCCAAGACACACCTGTGGGACTTTGTTCTTTCTTCTCAACCTTATTTTGTAACTGACTCACCCTCTCAGCTAGACTATTTGTCAAATCCTTTGATGATACCACTTCTGACTGGAGCTGTGTGATAGCCTTGACTAGCTCGTCCAGTGTGGCCATGCTGAGAACATACACAAACCAGGAGGATAATAATTTGTGGGCTCACTATTCTGTCAGAGTCACCAGATCCTCGGGGTCCGTGCACGTTCCCAACACTTCCACCACAAGACAGCTCCAATACTCTGATTAGATTTATCACAGAGTCTAAGAGAGTCCAAGTGGGGAAAAGGGGATTAGGACGGGAACAGCTGGGAAGGAGATCTGTAGGAAGCAAAAGGTTAAAACACAACATCAAAATTACATCTCATGAAATCAGTACCATGCTACAACTCTAAGCTTCGTCTTTTCCGAAAAACATGAACAACCCTAGAATAATCCTAAAACTGACTAGGCTTTTGATGACCGAATACCTGAGGAGGGAAAAGGAAAAGTTAAATAGGACTTTCAGATTCAAGTACTTTCTTTAGCATGAGAATCAGGAAACACTCTGAGCAATTTCCAAACAACCATATGAATCTCCTTTTAGGAATACATATCAGGAACACACAGAATTACCTTTAGAACTCTGGTATTGTGTTGTGTTCATCTCAGAAAAAACATTGGGAAGTAAATTGCGCACACTGCAGATTTGTATATGAGTATTAAACACCATAAAGGTTTGTGCACCATGAAATCACACAACGTAGATTTAAGGAATAAATCACGCGACGTGTCAACTTGAAATGCTACCAAGAAAATGTCTTAGAATGGTAGCACACAGTAACTTACATTATTCATACACGAGGAAAGAATTGCGCGTCTTGCCGATTCAAATGCCACCATGTAAATGCCAGAAAATGGTAGCGCACAATGAACAGCATGAATTACACACGAGAAGTGAATCGCGCGTTTCGCCGATTCGAATGCCACCATGTAAATGTCAAGAAAAGGTAGCGCGCAATGAACAACAAAGTTAAATGCTCATGAAACGAGTTGCACGTCTTGCCAACTCGTAAAACATCATGTAAATGTCAAGAAATATCAGCGCGCAATGAACAATAATGTAATAACGAAGTCAAATCTTTATGGAATAAATTGCGCGTCCTCCCTATTTGCAAACCACCATACAAATGTCAAAAAATGGCAGCGCACAAGTAATCTGTTATTCATTTAAGAATTAAAATCAAGAATATGAAGATTCTCAATTACGGTGTTGGGAAACGTCCAAACACCGTCTTACCGCCTGGAAACAGTGATCACCAATGAGAGATGAGTGCAGAAGACTGGAAAATCCAAATAGGCCGCCGGGACAGGAGCTCAGGAAGAAGCTGCTGCTCTGCACCGGGACCTCTGAATAGTGAGCACTGGAAGTTGGGCTGACTCTCTTTTATAGAGTCTTGGCCCAGCCTAGAACCACGCCCAGGCATGTTACAGGGAAAGTCTCCAGAAGGCCCTGGAAAGGGACCACACCCTAACACACTCTGAATGTCTGCAGCAACACATTGTAAATGTACAGTATTTATAAGCACCTTAAAAATTAATCTTTTGGATGGAATTCTGCAATGCAAAAGGTTAAACAATAACATATCATCACAATGCATTAATTACTTTATCTTGCGAGTGTTGGGTTTTTGCATTCTAGATGCCCGTAGAGAGCGCACTGTCCTGGTGTTGACAGTACTCCCCTCTCCCAGGCGCGCTCTAGGGCCTGGTTTATCTGGATTTAGACGATGAAAGCGTCTCACAAGTACTGGAGCATGAACATCAGATGCGGAAACCCATGAATTACTTTCAGGGCCATAACCTTTCCATGAGATTAAGTACCATAGGTTACGCCCTCTCAGTTTAGAGTCCAACACTTTCTTGACTTCATATTCTTCTTCCCCCTGTACTAGAACAGGAGCTGGATGAGGGCGGACCTTTTGGACTGCCTTTTTTAAGAGGGAAGTATGGAACACTGGATGAATCCGTAATGATTTTGGCAATTGTAGTTTATAGGTCACAGGATTGATTTGCTGAAGAACAGTGTAAGGACCTATAAATTTGGGGTTGAACATGTGCTTCGTCTTGAAGTCTATATGTTTTGTGGAAAGCCACACTTTGTCACCAGGTTGATACTGCGGTCCCTCACAATGTTTCTTGTCATAATGCTTTTTGTATTTTTGTTTGGCTTTTTCTAAATGTTGTTGAATCAATTTCTGAGTTTGATGCAAATGTTGAATGATTTCTGACACAGCTGGAGTGAGAGAGCTTTCTTGAGGAATTGTGATGGGCAAGGTGTCAGGATGATAGCCAAACAAACCAAAGAAGGGTGTAACGCCAGTAGAAGTGTGGAAGGAGTTGTTGTAGGCTAACTCAGCTAACCAGAGCATTGATGTCCATGAATTAAGTGCTTTTTCAGCGTAAGCACGTAGGTATCGCTTCAAAGTCTGATTTAGTCTCTCCGTTTGACCATCTGTTTGAGGATGGTGGCTAGTAGATAGGGTAGATGTCACTTGGAGTGTTTTACACCATGTCTTCCAGAAGTTGGAGGCAAATTGCGATCCCCGATCGGAGAGGATCACTTTTGGCAGTCCATGATAACGAACCACTCTATTCAGTAAGATAGTTGCCAGTTCACTAGAGGTGGGTAATTTCTTACAGGCAATGAAATGTCCATATTTCGTGAGACTATCTACTACCACCAGAATTACTGAATGCTGTTGTACCACTGGCAGACCTGTAATAAAGTCTAAAGAGATGTGTACCCACGGACGACTTGGGGTTGGGAGTGGGTGTAACAACCCTTTTGGTTTTGAATGACTTGTTTTAGTGCGAGCACAGACTTCGCAGTTGTTTACCATTGTTTTTACATCCTTTGTTAAGGTAGGCCACCAAAAATAGCATTGGATTAATTCAAGAGTTTTAGGAGTACCAGGGTGACCTGCTGTAGGTATAACATGCAACCAATGAAACACTATCTTGCGAAGTTTGGTAGTGGGCACAAACAAACGAGCATCGTAAAAGGGTAATCCTTGCTCGATTGATCATTTCGGATCTGCTTGGGCCCACGCCTGCCATTTTTCAACAGTGAATGAGTTGCGGATGTCTTCAAAGAAATCTTCTGTTTTTACGATACATAGGACCTTGTCAGGAGCAATGATAGCTCTGGAGGTTTGAACTGCAGGCAATGTGGTAGACTCTTGGTGGGACAAGGCTTCAGCTTTGCGATTATCTTTACCAGGCCGGAAGGTTACCACAAAATCAAACTCGGCAAAAAGCAGCATCCAGCGTAATTGCAGAGGAGTCAAAAGTCTGGCAGAACTCATGAATTGAAGATTGCGGTGATCAGCATATACTGTGACAGTATATTTAGCTCCCAAGAAATGATGTCTCCATTCTTTAAAGGCGTCACGAATCGCCAGAAGCTCTTTTTCAGCAATGAAATCGTTCTGTTCGGCTTCGTTTAACTTCCGAGACATGTAAGCTACAGGATGAAGCTGACCAGTGACTTTGTTTAGTTGTGACAAGACTGCTCCTATCGCCACATCTGAAGCATCAGCTTCCACTATGAAAGGTCGATCTGCATCTGGATGAGTCAAGACTGGGGCAGTGGAGAAAGCTTCTTTCAAAGTTGAAAAGGCTTGGTCTCCTTCTGGGGACCATACAAATTTTTCTTTCTTTCTTAATAACTTAGTAATTGGAGCCACTGTCTGGGAGAAATGATTGATGAACCTCCAGTAAAAATTTGCAAAGCCCAGGAAACATTGTACATCACGAACAGACTTTGGGATGGGCCATTCAGAAACGGCTTTTACTTACCTTTCTGCCATCACCATACCTTGAGGGGTAAGGATAACCCCTAAAAACTAAACTGTGGTAACATGAAACTCACACTTGGTTAGCTTGCAATATAAATGGTGTTTACGAAGGGCTGCCAAAATTTTCTTGACATGTTGAACATGTTCATTCTCATTGTCTGAGTAGATCAAAATGTCACCAATGTAAACTATGGCAAAGATATCAAGGTACTCTCTAAGATCGTCATTTAAGAAAAATTGAAATGCTGCTGGAGCATTGCACAGACCAAAAGGCATGACGGTGTATTCAAAAAGGCCATATCTTGTTTTGAATGCCGTTTTCCATTCGTCACCCTCTCTCATTCTGACCAAATGGTAAGCACCTCGAAGATCAAGCTTCGTGTAGATTTTTGCTTTCTTTACTTGTTCCAGTAAGACCGGAATTAGAGGCAAAGGATATTTGTTCTTGATAGAGATTTTATTCAAGCCCCTATAGTCGATAGAAGTTCGAAACTCTCCGTTCGCTTTTGGAACAAAAAACAAAGGAGAAGCTGTGGGAGACTTAGAGGGGCGGATGAAACCATTCTCTAAGAATTTATCCAAGTATTTTCGTAAATGTTGATTTTCATGTTCTGACAGGGCATACACACGACAGTTGGGAAGTATTCCCCCTGGGACTAGATCAATTTGACAGTCATAAGATCTATGAGGAGGTAAGTTCTCTGCTTCCTTCTCATCAAATACATCTTCATAAGACGAATACTGTTTGGGCAACTGAACTTCTTTCTCTGCGGCGGTAGCTATGTAAGAATGGCGAACTTCCGATTCTTGAGTCCTTTGGAGACAATGTTCTTTACATAGCACTGATGAGAACACAATCTTTCGTTCAGCCCAATTAATCTCTGGATTGTGATGAGTTAACCATGGCAAACCAAGGATGATCCCATACTGGGGAGCATGGATCACGTCAAGTATGAGTTCCTCTTTATGTTTCTTTCTTTGATTTTTACCTTCACAAATTATTGTCAAGGGGACAGTCTGAAGAGTTATCGGACCTCCAGTCAAGAGTTTTCCATCAACTGCCTGGATGGTTTCTGGAGTCTTCTTTTCAATACATGAGATCCCCCATGCACGAACCAATTGGGCGTCAACAAAGTTTCCGATAGCCCCAGAGTCGACTAGAGCCTTCGTGAAATAGGTCTTTTTCTTGACCTGAACTCTTATTCCCAATTTTAGATGTTTGGATTGTGAAGGATCCACGGTGACACCCAAGAGCAACCCTTCTCTGCAACTTGGGTGCTTTAGATTTTCCGACTCGACTGATGCATTGGTTACAACTTTCTGAACTGGGCCTCGCTTGCTCTTTGTTTTACTTGGGCAATCTTTGGCGAAATGACCTTTCTGTCCACAATAGAGACATTGCCCATTTTTTCTGCGTAGATCCTTTTCGTCTTTGGTCAAAGGTCTCCTGATGGTTCCAATTTCCATCGGTTCCGTCATTCTTTCTCTCGGAGTTCTTGAGTCTTTGTTATCATGAGCATGCCAAGAATGTTTTTCAGTCTTTTTACGCATTCCTTTTCGTTCATTTAAACGATGATCAAGCCTCAAGACAAGGTTTATTAAATCTTGACAGTTTGCAGGTTGTGGGTCGATTCACGCTAAGTTGTCTTTTAGCTCCTCTTTGAGTCCCCTGTAAAACAAGGCCGCTTGTTTTTCTTCAGGCCAGGATGTCTCAGCGACCAGCCGATTAAAGTTGGCTAAATATGACACTAAGTCCTGATTCCCTTGGCGTAAGTCTAATAATTCACGATCTGCTGACTGTGTTACAGTTCTACGATCGAAAACTCTCTCAAATTCACGAACACATTTTTTCCAGTTGTACAACAGGGGACTATTTTTACGCACAAGAGGAATAGCCCAGGTAGCTGCATCTCCAGACAGATATGACAAAAAGAAAGCTACTTTAGACTGGGCATCGAGGAAAGTATGTGGTCTGCAGGTGAAGTGAAGGTCCACTTGAACCAGAAAAGATTGCGCTTTCAAGGGATCACCTGAGAAGCGTTCTGGGGGAGCTAAAGGAATGACTGAAGGAACATTGAGGGAAATGTTAGTCGGACTTCCTCCAGAAGTCTGAGAAGAAGTACCTGGCCAAGACACACCTGTGGGACTTTGTTCTTTCTTCTCAACCTTATTTTGTAACTGACTCACCCTCTCAGCTAGACTATTTGTCAAATCCTTTGATGATACCACTTCTGACTGGAGCTGGGTGATAGCCTTGACTAGCTCGTCCAGTGTGGCCATGCTGAGAACATACACAAACCAGGAGGATAATCATTTGTGGGCTCACTATTCTGTCAGAGTCACCAGATCCTCGGGGTTTGTGCACGTTCCCAACACTTCCACCACAAGACAGCTCCAATACTCTGATTAGATTTATCACAGAGTCTAAGAGAGTCCAAGTGGGGAAAAGGGGATTAGGATGGGAACAGCTGGGAAGGAGATCTGTAGGAAGCAAAAGGTTAAAACACAACATCAAAATTACATCTCATGAAATCAGTACCATGCTACAACTCTAAGCTTCGTCTTTTCCGAAAAACATGAACAACCCTAGAATAATCCTAAAACTGACTAGGCTTTAGATGACCGAATACCTGAGGAGGAAACAGGAAAAGTTAAATAGGACTTTCAGATTCAAGTACTTTCTTTAGCAGGAGAATCAGGAAACACTCTGAGCAATTTCTAAACAACCATATGAATCTCCTTTTAGGAATACATATCAGGAACACACAGAATTACCTCTAGAACTCTGGTATTGTGTTGTGTTCATCTCAGAAAGAACATTGGGAAGTAAATTGCGCACACTGCAGATTTTTATATGAGTATTAAACACCATAAAGTTTTGTACACCATGAAATCACACAACGTAGATTCAAGGAATAAATCACGCGACGTGTCAACTTGAAATGCTACCAAGAAAATGTCTTAGAATGGTAGCACACAGTAACTTACATTATTTATACACGAGGAAAGAATTGCGCGTCTTGCCGATTCAAATGCCACCATACAAAAGCCAAGAAATGGTAGCGCACAATGAATAACATAAAAAAAAACACTCAAGGAAAGAATTGCGCGTGTTGCCGATTCGAATGCCACCATGCAAATGCCAGAAAATGGTAGCGCACAATGAACAGCATGAATTACACACGAGAAGTGAATTGGGCGTTTCGCCGATTCGAATGCCACCATGTAAATGTCAAGAAAAGGTAGCACGCAATGAACAATAATGTAATAACGAAGTCAAATCTTTATGGAATAAATTGCGCGTCCTCCCTATTTGCAAACCACCATACAAATGTCAAAAAATGGCAGCGCACAAGTAATCTGTTATTCATTTAAGAATTAAAATCAAGAATATGAAGATTCTCAATTACGGTGTTGGGAAGTGTCCAAACACCGTCTTACCGCCTGGAAACAGTCTCCAGAAGGCCCTGGAAAGGGACCACACCCTAACACACTCTGAATGTCTGCAGCAACTGATTGTAAATGTACAGTATTTATAAGCACCTTAAAAATGAATCTTTTGGATGGAATTCTGCAATGCAAAAGGTTAAACAACAACATATCATCACAATGCATAAATTACTTTATCTTGCGAGTGTTGGGTTTTTGCATTCTAGATGCCCGTAGAGCGCGCACTGTCCTGGTGTTGACACACTGATGCCATTGTGGGATTTATTGAAAAATGCACACAGAGGGCATCTTAGAGATGCCCCCGTATGTTAGCCCAACTACTGGTGTAAGGCTGACCGATCTATGCCAGCCTGCCACTTCCAGACAAGTTTCTGACAACATGGGGTGAGTGTCTGTGCACTCTGTGGTCAGAAACAAATCCTGTCCTGGGTGGAGGTGTTTCACACCTCCCCCTGCAGGAACTGTAGCACCTGGCAGTGAGGCTCAAAGGCTCAAGCCTGGTGTTACAGTGCCCCAAAGCACTCCAGCCAGTGGAGATGCCCGCCCCCCAGGCAAGCCCTCACTTTTGGCGGCAAGTCCGGAGGGATAATGAGAAAAACAAGGAGGGGTCACTCCATCAGCCAGGACCACCCCTAAGGTGTCCAGAGCTGAAGTGACCCCATCCTTGAGAAATCCTCCATCTTGCTTTGGAGGATCAGGACCAATAGGGATAGGGATGTGCCCCCCTCCCTAGAGGGAATGGCCACAAGGAGGGTGTAGCCAGTCTCAGGGAAAGTAGCCGTTGGCTACTGCCTCCTGTCCCTAACACACCGCTAGATTTAGTATTTAGGGGCGACCCTGAACCAAGCTCTTCACATTCTTGATGACCTCAAGAAAGAAGAAGGACTGCTGAGCTGAAAGCCACGCAGAGAAGAGAAGGAGACACCAACTGAATCGCCCCCAGCCCTACAGGCCCGTCTCCTGCTTCAAAAAGCTGCAAAAGAAAAAGGAACGTGTTCTGCAGGACCAGTGACCCCTGAAAAGCCTCCACGGGACTGTCTGCATCACTGAGGACCAAAAAACTCCTGTGGACAGCGGACCTGTCCAACAATAAGACAAAGAAACCATCTTTAAAGGGACTCTCACCTCACTCCAGAAACGTGAGTCCAACTACTCTGCACCCCACGCCCCCGGCCCGTGTCCAGAGAAACCAACTAGCCCGAGAGGATCCCCAGGCGATTCCAACTACGTTTCCACCCTGGGCTGACCTCTCTACACCCCCACAACAACACCTGCAGAGGGAATCCCGAGGACTCCCCTGCACGCGACTGCCCGGAACCAAGATAACCGTCGCCTGTAGAAGCACTGCACCCGCAGCCCCAGGCTGAGAGAAACCAACCACATGTGCAGCAATGACCAGCAGGCGGCCCTTAACCTTGGCTTGCCCAAGAGGCCCCCCTGTGCCCTGCCTGCAGTGCCTAAGTGACCCCCGGGTACCTCTGTAGAGTTCTATTGAGAACCCGATGCCCTGTTTGCACACTGCACCCGGCTGCCCCCCGTGCCGCTGAGGGTGTAGTTTTTGTGCCTACTTGGGGCCCCTCCAGTACTCCTTCAAACCCTCCTGGTCTGCCCCCTGACTACGCAGGTACTTACCTGCAAGCAGACTGGAACCGGAGTACCCCCTGTCTCCATAGGCACCCACGTTATTTTGGCTCCTGTTTGACCTCTGCACCTAACCTAAGTGTTACTATGCAAAGTATTTTTCATTTAATGTACTTACCTGCTAAATGAATCTTGCGGTTCTAGAAATAAATTAACCAAATAATATTTTTCTATATAAAAACCTATTGGTCTGGAGTTAAGTCATTGATTGCTTGTGTGTGTACAACAAAAGCTCAACACTACCCTCTGATAAGCCTAACTGCTCGACCACACTACCACAAATAGAGCATTAGTATTATCTATTATTGCCTCCATCAAGCCTCTTGGAGAACCCCTGGACTCTGTGCACACTATGGGGGTCATTACAACATTGGCGGTAAAAGCCGCTTACCGCCGTGCAGAAGACCGCCAACACACCGCTGCGCCTGCGGATTTCCGCCACAGCTATTATGACCCACAGCTCGGAATCCGACAAAATTCAGACACCCACACAACTCCGCCACACCAAAGGTCAGTGATAAACTGGCGAAAACAAAACCGACACCGTCACGCGAACAGAAATACGCCCACACTATCACGACCCACGAATCCACGCAGCGGTCTTTCAACCGCGGTATTCCATTGGTGGTACACACTGCCGCGCTCAAAATACACACACTTCTAAAAAAACACCACCACATTGGACAATTCGAAATACACACACCTGATACACATACACACACTACTCCCACACACCCAATACAATATAAAACACACACCCACATCACCCACAAACCCCTACGACCAAAAATTCAGAAAGAAGGCCAGAGAGAGAGCACCAGCAAGAACAACAGCATCCACAGGCACACAACACCATCACCCACACAACTTCCACGCACAAAACACCACACACCACTACATATCACCACACTTATCACCACACACTCCACCCCACACATCACCCACACCACCCCATGGCACGACAAAGACACCCCAGGTTCTCCGAAGAGGAGCTCAGGGTCATGGTGGAGGAAATCGTCCAGGTAGAGCCACAGCTATTTGGAGCACAGGTGCAGCACACCTCAATTGCAAGGAAGATGGAGCTATGGCGAAGAATAGTCGACAGGGTGAACGCAGTGGGACAACACCCAAGAAATTGGGACGACATCAGGAAGAGATGGAACGACCTACGGGGGAAGGTGCGTTCTGTGGTCTCAAGACACCACCAGGCGGTCCAGCGGACTGGCGGCAGACCACCTCTTCCTCCCCCACAACTAACAACATGGGAGGAGCAGGTCTTGGAGATTCTGCATCCTGAGGGCCTCGCAGGAGTCGGTGGAGGAATGGACTCTGGTAAGACAAATCTTAACTATTACATCCCCCACCCTACCTGCATGCCAGCACATACCCCCACCCTCACCCTCACCCCCAGCACTCCAACTCCTCACAAATGTACCAATATCACAAACCACCCATCCCAACACCAAGCCCTGCATGCAAAAACAAAGCATGGACACCCATCACTAAAGCATGCCCACTGCACATACCCATACAACCCCCTAAACCAGTGGTTCCCAAACTTTTTCGACCCGCGGCTCCCTTCACCTATATTTGCCATTGCCCGCGGCTCCCCATTATGTTACTTTTTTTCGGGTGGGCGATGTAAGTCCAGCCTCGGGAGTACTTTAATTATATCAACGAGCATAACATGGATGTTTTGTATGTTTCCTCCTCCCTGCTAGACCACATCTCCTCCAATTCAACCTCTCATTCTTAAATGTCTAAAAAATGTAGCCACATCTCCCCCCTGTGTCACACTTGCTGTCCTCCATGCACGTATTTTCTTCTCTGTTTACAACGTCATTACATTGCCTTGACCACACACACATCTCACACCTCACCTTTGGTGCACACATTCTGCCTTCAATCTGGACACTTTCTCCTCTAAAACTACTTAACAGTACTTGATCATTCACCAGTGCTTAATTTGTGCTTGTTGTTTCCGGTGCTAAGCAAGGAAGAGAAAAACGAAATAGTGTCACAATGGGAGAAAACAGAAAGCTGCAAGAGTGAGCTGAAGGGGCAGGGAGTGGCTTTAAAATCATTGAAGAGGCCCGAGATGGCTTCAGTATTACACTGCCTCAGTATTCCATTTTCATACATTTAATTGCAGCAGCCACATGTTTAAAAGGAGGACTTTGGGCACCGGCACGTTTTTATTTACAAATTAAGCACTGCTGTTCACACTCCCACTCTGCAGTTTCTTGAGAATTTAGGAGGCACCGCTGCCTTAAATTATTTCAAAGGCTTCAGCTTTTGATAACTGTGCTTTCCAAGTTCCACTTGGTCTGTACCTCCCATAGCCGTTTTTCTGGCATCCCAACGAAAATTGCCTTCCCCTGGCAGTAAGACTCAGTAAGTAATCTGATTTGGGCATGCAAGTGAGGGAGGACTGTGGTCCTATAATTTATTTTTAACAATTTACTAGCATTTAGTAAACACAAATGGGGAAATAAGGAAAGGTGTGCTTAATAATAAGAAAAGGGTGGAAGGTTAATCTTTCACAAAGCAGAAATGCTGCAATTTTCCCCTGGACTTGTCATCAACAAGGAACTAATAATTCTAATAATGTCTTCTAACCTAAATAAACAAACTCAACTTCTGTGTGTGTGCTGAATCAAGCTGTTAGCAGTTTTCTCCTGTCCGGAAACTACACAGGGGCCTCATGCTCGCCCCTGGAAATATCCATCTGTTTTAAAAACAGAACATTAGTTATTAATAATAATACTATAATTACTATATCAGCGCTGCTTAGGAGAATTTCCTGCACATTACTGTAATCTCCGGTCCTGCCGTGCCCTCTCTCTCACCCTAGATTAGAAATCCTAATAATAATAATTATAATTACCTGATTATTGTAAATTCAACAAGGAACACGTCCGATGTGCGCACTTCAAGAGGATCCCACGGGAGCAATAACATTCCAGTGCTCTCTTCTGAATTTCCGACCGGCTGGCACTGACGAAGGCTTTTATTTAAGAACAACTAATCACGTTTGGTGAAACCATGCTGCAGAGGGCAAGACCTTGACAGGTGGGGCTTATGTAACTCTCCCACATAAAATGCTAAAGAGTTACTCGGCGCAAAATACATTTAACTTGTCATAAACAGGTCATTTATAAACTGCACGCATAAATCTTTTTTAAAATGTTCATATCATGTTTCCAAAATGTGCGTGGCGCCCCTGGCAACTTTTAACGGCGCACCAGGGTGCCGCGGCGCACAGTTTGGGAACCACTGCCCTAAACCATCATCACACAAGCCCCCACACAGGAATGCCAGCACTGAGGTACACGGTCACACACCCATTGCACACCATGACACACACAGATGCAATAATCATGCTTTTCCACCCCTGCAGGACCACTACCCAACGTCACCAGAGAGGAGGGTCCAGACATCTCCACCCCACCCACAGAAGAGGCCCACAGTGATGACAGCATCTCTGTCCACCTGGATCTAGATGACCAGCCCAGGCCATCGTGGGCCTCGGGACAGTTGGTTCCCCTCACACAGGCACAGGCCACCACAGACCTTCCACCCTCTGGTAACACCAGCACAGCACCCACCCAGCGGGCCCATACCTCCGTCCCCAGGACACGTCAATCAGCTGTGTGTCCACCACTACAGGGAAGCCAGGATGACCCACCACCCCAACAACAACAGGGACCTGGGGGCAGTGGTAGTGGGCACACGGTCCAGGGGACGGAGGCACAGGATCACAGGGGAACTGGGAGGGCTGCAGTGCGACGGGGGGGACAGGCTAAGGGAACCCACTCTGCACGAGGCCCTCTCCTCCATCATGGGAGCATACCACCACACCCAGGAGACGATGGCAACGGTCCTGGCCAAGTTTCAGGAGACCCAGCGCATGCAGGAGGAACAGTATTTGGGGTTCAGGGAGGAACTCAGAACCATCAGCTCCGCCCTGGGCACCATCATAGGGGTGCTGAAGGAAATACTCAACACCAGAAGGGACACTGTGGCAGTCCAAGGGGCCCCTGACACTAGCATGGACGATAAATTGCCCACCACCTCCGCCGGCGCTAGTGGACAGGAAGCACCGCCACAGGACCACCACACCAGCACCACACCCCCTGCAGATGGAGAACCACCCCGCAAGCGGTCCCTGAGATCCAGGAACAAGACAGAGCACGATGCCAAGACCCCCACCAAGAAATGAGAGCACCCTGATTGTCAACCCACTGTCCCACTTTGTCACCCTGTCCATATTTGAACTGCCCCAGCTCCATTTCCTATGCCCATATGGGCAATGCACCTATGAGACAAATAGACTGGACTCTGCCATGGACACTCCTCCGCCATCACCCCTCACCATTTAACTTCCCCTCCAATAATTTTTATGTAAATAAACACACCTAAAACACCAAAAGATCTGGAGTCTATCTGTGATTTCGAAATAGTGTATTTGCAATTACAGTGACAAAATTTCCAGGAAATAGTAATGTCAACATACCGTTGTCACACTGCTCTAGTCCATGAGGAATCTAAGCAGATAACACACAGTGGGACACACACCTGTGAAACCGTAAGGGAAAGTGACAACTCAGTGACCATACATTGGCTAAAATCGACAGACAGGAGAGAGGTAGAAGTGTAAAAGTACTTGTAGTAGGCAGGAATGTATTCTCACCTGTGTCTCACTGGAAATATTGTTGGATGACTGAGTCCCTGTTGTCAATGTCTTCTTCCTCTGCTTCCTCCTCATCACTGTCCACAGGCTCCACAGCTGCCACAACACCACCATCTGGACCATCCTCCTGCAGAAAAGGCACCTGTAGTCGCAAAGCCAAGTTATGAAGCATACAGCAGGCCACGATGATCTGGCACACCTTCTTTGGTGAGTAGAACAGGGATCCACCTGTCATATGGAGGCACCTAAACCTGGCCTTCAGGAGGCCGAAGGTGCGTTAGATCACCCTCCTAGTTCGCCCATGTGCCTCATTGTAGCGTTCCTCTGGCCTGGTCCTGGGATTCCTCACTGGGGTCAGTAGCCATGACAGGTTGGGGTAACCAGAGTCACCTAATAGCCACACCCGGTGCCTCTGTAGTTGACCCATCACATAAGGGATGCTGCTATTCCGCATGATGTAGGTGTCATGCACTGAGCCAGGGAACATGGGAGATGTACTGGTCTGCCAAACACACCATCTGTACATTCATGGAATGATAACTCTTCCGGTTCCTGTACACCTCTTCACTCCTGTGGGGGGGGACCAAAGCCACATGGGTCCCATCAATAGCACCTATGATGTTGGGGATATGACCAAGGGCATAGAAATCATCTTTCACTGTAGGCAAGTCCTCCACCAGAGGGAAAACGATGTAGCTCCGCATGTGTTTCAGCAGGGCAGACAACACTCTGGACAACACGTTGGAAAACATAGGCTGTGACATCCCTGATGCCATGGCCACAGTTGTTTGAAATGACCCACTTGCAAGGAAATGGAGCACTGACAGCACCTGCACTTGAGGGGGGATTCCTGTGGGATGGCGGATTGCTGACATCAGGTCTGGCTCCAACTGGGTACACAGTTCCTGGATTGTGGCACGGTCAAACCTGTAGGTGATGATCAAATTTCTTTCCTCCATTGTCGACAGGTCCACCAGCGGTCGGTACACCGGAGGATTCCGCCATCTCCTCACATGGCCCAGCGGACGGTGCCTATAAAAGACAACAGCAGCCACAGAGTCAAACAACTCAGAGGTATGTACCCACAGTCTAGACAGAACACAATTCATACACAAATTCAGGCCTGTATGTGTGTTGAGAGTAGGCCTAGGTATGTGTGACGCAGTTGGTAAATAGGCCATGTGGGCCCCTGAAATGGCGGCTGCCTGACCTCTAAAGCGGGACAATGGGATGTGAGGTAATAGCGCTGGCGTTGTACACCGTCGCGGTAGGCGGTCGAAGACCGCGGCGCAATGCTGCATTGGTTAACATTGGACCCTATGGGTCCCAGGAGCCAATGACGATGTACGCCGGCGGTGATGGTACGCACCGCCGACGTGACCGCCATTTTCTATCACTTCAATCACTCGATACCTGATCTTCGACAGGAGAGGACCTACACTGCAAGTGCTGCTGTGACCTCGATCTGGAAGAGACAATGGCTCGTCCGTCTGGGGAAAGGGCCCCTGCCTTCACTGCGGAGGAGTTGGAGAAGCTCGTGGATGGGGTCCTCCCCCAGTACACGCTACTCTATGGTCCTCCAGACCAACAGGTAAGTACACAGGGAGCATGCTGTATGGGCTATGCGTGTGTGGAGAGGGCTGGTTGTAAGAAGGAAGGGGGCAGAGTTCTGCGTGCATGAAAGACGGTGGGTGCATGTTCCACATGACAAGGGTAGGGATGGGGGACACTCACTTTGACGGCGCAGTTGGTAATGACTTCTCTTCTTCCCCTGTACATTTCATGTAGGTGAGCGCCCACCAGAAGAAGGATATTTAGCGTGCCATCGCCAAGGACGTCCGGACCCTGGGGGACCACCACAGACGGAGCACCCATTGCCGGAAGAGATGGGAGGACATTCGCCGCTGGAGCAAGAAGACGGCGGAGGCTCAGCTGGGGATGGCCTCCCAATGTGGGAGGGGTGCCCGTCGAACCATGACCCCCCTGATGTTCCGGATCCTGGCGGTGGCCTACCCTGAGTTGGATGGGCGCTTGAGGGCATCACAGCAGACACAAGGGGGTGAGTACACTCTCATTCTGCTGACATTGCGCGCAATGGAGGGGTCTGGGTGGGGAAGGAGGGCTGTGGGCTTCCCTAGGCCAGGGCGAGTTCCGTAGGCTAGGCCCCTTCGTAAGGCATGTCCCTGTGGCCCCCCACCCCACCTCTGTAGAGTGCCAAGTACAGGCATTCATGCCCCTGTGTCATCTATGTGTGCAGGTGTCGTACATAGCCTTGTAGGCCATTTCCCAGGAATTGCAGTGTAGAGCCCAACAGCGCAACGTAGTGCAGGGTGTTGCTGTGTCTGTCTTGTCCGCCAACCGTAGCGGTAATCAATGCCCTCAACATGTCTTTCTTCTGTTCCCCCCCCCTTTGTTTTGCGGTCTCCCTGTTCTTGTGTGCATTAGCATCATCAGGGCGGAGGTGCAGTGGCACCGGAGCACGAGGGAGCTGCATCCCACATGGGCATGGAGGCCCACACTACGGACTCAGAATACACCAGTGGGACGGAGGTCGAGGGGAGCACCACAGCGGTCACAGGATCTGCAACCAGCGACACGGACTCGTCCTCCGATGGGAGCTCCCTTGTGGTGGCAGCAACATCTGTGCCCCCCACTTCAACAGGTACAGCCGCCACCCCCCCTACCAGCACCGCCCTCCCAGCAGCCCCTCAGCCTTCGCCCCGTGCCCGCTCACCCAGGAGGGTGGGCATCACCTTCGCCCCAGGCACATCAGCCCCTGTCACCTCTGCTGCCCTCAGTGAGGAGGCCATTGACCTCCTCAGGTCACTCACTGTTGGGCAGTCTACCATTTTGAATGCCATCCAGGGTGTAGAAAGGGAGTTGCAACACACAAATGCATTCCTGGAGGGCATTCATTCTGGTCAGGCTGCCCTTCATCGAACCGTTCAGACTCTGGCCTCAGCACTGATGGCAGCCATTGTCCCTGTGTCAAGCTTCCCCCCTCTAACTTCCTCCACCCAGACCCAATCCCCTGTACCTCTGCCTATCCCAAGCACACCATCAGACCAGCCTGCACACACCTCAACACACAAGGGAAGTTCTGGCAAACATAAGCACCACACATCCCACAGGCACTCACGCAAGCATCACACACATACAGACACACCAACATCCACTGCCTCCACTGTGTCTCCCTCCTCCTCGTCTCCCTCCTCCCTCCCAGTCTCGTCTACACTCACACCTGCATGCACTACCTCTACAGCCACTACGTCCCGCAACAGCACACCCAGCAGCACACCCCGCTAATGTGCAGTCACCACCCCCACTACCATACACACGTCCCCTGTGTCCTCTCCCAGTGTGTCTGTGACGCCCCCTCCCAAGATACACAAACGCAGGCACACACCCACCCAACATACACCCACCTCACGGGGCAGAAGAAACCCGCAAAGTCTGGGAGGAGCAGCACGGCGGAGAAGACCGCCATCATCCCCGCTAGGCAGGAGGCCACCACCAGCCCCATCGTCGCTGCCCAGGACGCCAACGCCAGCCCCATCATCGCTGCCCAGGACGCCACCGCCAGCCCCATTGTCGCTGTCCAGGAGGGCCCCGCCAGCCACAGCCCAGCTGGGCAATGAAGGACTGCCAGCCCCAGCCCCACTGGGCAATGAAGGACCACTAGCCCCAGCCCCGCTGGACAATGAAGGCCCGCCAATGCAAGCACCGCTGAACAGGGCAAGCACCGCTGAACAGGGCAAGGACCGACAAGGCAAGCACCGCTGAACAGGGCAAGCACCGCTGAACAGGGCAAGGACCACCAAGGCAAGCACCGCTGAACAGGGCAAGCACCGCTGAACAGGGCAAGGACCGCCAAGGCAAGCACCGCTGAACAGGGCAAGGACCGCCAATGCAAGCACCGCTGAACAGGGCAAGCACCGCTGAACAGGGCAAGGACCGTCAATGCAAGCACCGCTGAACAGGGCAAGCACCGCTGAACAGGGCAAGGACCCCCAATGCAAGCACCGCTGAACAGGGCAAGGACCGCCAATGCAAGCACCGCTGAACAGGGCAAGCATCGCTGAACAGGGCAAGGACCGCCAAGGCAAGCACCGCTGAACAGGGCAAGGACCGCCAATGCAAGCACTGCTCAACAGGGCAAGGACCGCTGAACAGGGCAAGGACCGCCAAGGACCGCCAAGCCAAGCACCGCTGAACAGGGCAAGGACCACTGAACAGGGCAAGGACCGCCAAGGCAAGCAACGCTGAACAGGGCAAGCACCGCTGAACCGGGCAAGGACCGCCAAGGCAAGCACCGCTGAACAGGGCAAGCACCGCTGAACAGGGCAAGGACCGCCAACTCAAGCACCGCTGAACAGGGCAAGCACCGCCAACTCAAGCACCGCTAGCCCATTAGCGGCAGGGGCAGTGACGCAACAGGGAACGTCATGGGGTGAGTGAAGCACTCTGGGCACCAGACCTGCATCCACTCCGTCTGTCCTGCACAGGATGAAGCACTCTGGGCACCAGTCCCCCTCCAGAACCAGTGGAGACATGCATCCACTCCATCTGTCCTGCACAGGATGAAGCACTCTGGGCACCAGTCCCCCTCCAGAACCAGTGGAGACCTGCATCCACTCCGTCTGTCCTGCACAGGATGAAGCACTCTGGGCACCAGTCCGCCTCCAGAACCAGTAGAGACATGCATCCACTACCTCAGTCCTTGGCAGGATGCTGGGCACCAGTCTCCCTCCAGAACCAGTGGAGACTGTTATCCACTTGAGAGACTGTGGCTTTGCACTCCCCAGGATGGTACAGTGGGCAAACCACCCACTGGAGAGACTTGAGATACTGTGGCTTTGCACTCCCCAGGATTGAACAGTGTGCAAACCACCCACTGTAGAGACTTGAGAGACTGTGGCTTTGCACTCCCCAGGATGCAGCAGTGGGCAAACCACCCACTGTAGAGACTTGAGAGACTGTGGCTTTGCACTCCCCAGGATGCAGCAGTGGGCAAACCACCCACTGTATAGACTTGAGAGACTGTGGCTTTGCACTCCCCAGGATGGTACAGTGGGCAAACCACCCACTGGAGAGACTTGTGAGACTGTGGCTTTGCACTCCTCAGGATGCAGCAGTGGGCAAACCACCCACTGTATAGACTTGAGAGACTGTGGCTTTGCACTCCCCAGGATGGTACAGTGGGCAAACCACCCACTGGAGAGACTTGAGAGACTGTGGCTTTGCACTCCCCAGGATACATCAATGGGCATAGAGCCCCCTCGTGGATCTGGCGTCATGCACTCATCCGGCTGAGGTGCCCCCCTCTTCCCTTCCCCCTGAGGTGCCTGTTGTATTTCTATCTGATATCCCTGCAGTGTTCTCTCCGTCATGTTCGGGTATCTTGTGTGGGCCTCGCCCATGCATTTAGGCCCAGTGGTCCACGGACTATGAATATTGCAATACCTGGACTACTATTCGTGGTGTATATTTTGTTATTAGTGTATATATGTAGATATTTGCTTACTCTATTTTGATATATTACAATGGTTCCACTCATTTCCTTTTGTCTTTGCATTCTTCCGGGTGGGGTTGGGGGTGTTACTGTAATGTTCGGATATGCATTGGTGTGTGTGTTGTAGTGGGTGAGGGTGTTGCGTGTGTGTGTCCCTGTTTTTTCCCTCCCTTCTCCCCTGTGTCGTAGGTGCAGAACTCACCGTGGTCTTCGCCGCCGGTGCTGGTGCTCCTGGTACAGGAGCAGGAAGACTAGTGCAGGAAGAATATGGAGTTCCTGCTCCATGGTGTCGTCGTTCCTCGTGGAGTGTGTAGAGGTGAGCGTTTTCCCTTCGAAATTCCTGTTTCCGCCGTGTTTTTATCCGCAGTGAATCCGCCCCGGAAAAGGTGGCGGATTGGCCTGTCATAATAGTGTGGGCGGTACATTGTCTTCAGCCTGTCTGTTGGCGGTGACCGCCGCGCTGTTTGTTTGTACCGCCGTGGCGGTCTGAGTGTTAAAGTGGCTGTCTTTGTTGGCGGTTTCCGCCACGGTCGTAATTGCAAAATTTTTACCGCCAGCCTGTTGGCGGTCTTACCGCCGCTTTAACACCGTCCGCCAGGGTTGTAATGACCACGTATATCTCATTTTGATATCGTATATACAGAGCCAGCTTCGTACATTCATACACCAGGGTATTGGGCACCCACACTCTATACTCTAGTGTTTGTCTTTGCATCCTCACCAAAGCTTTTGCTCCTCTTGGAGCCCTGGTTCCTTAAATAGGCCTGGAAAAATCTGATTGCAGTAAAGCTATCTATAGATATATGGACAATAAGTCTAGAACCTCCAAGGACAATTTTGTCTTTCTCCTGGGAATCACCAATCACAGTCTGGTGGTGGTGATGACAGCCACTGTTAAAGGAAAAACGGTGTTCTCTCCGTAGATAAAGAGACCAAATATTTTGATGTACTGGAGAAAAAATTGCTGGTTAAATTATTTCTTAGACAGACTAATATCAATGCAGTCATGGGAAACTACAGTTCTTCAGCACTGAGTCTTTTATAGAATCACATGCTGTTTGTAAAATTCTGCATGTTAAGCTAGTGATCCTCTGGTGTAAGAAAACATGGAACAGTTAAGCCTTTAAAAAAAGCTCTCACAGGGGTATTTCTACAGTCAGTTTGATTCACTTTTTCCTATATCTTCATGCCCTGTAGTGATCCCTCGATCTAGTAACTCCCTTGTTTAGATTTGTACTCTTGCTAGTGCAAAGGGGTTTAAGGGAATGCCTCTTTTTGCATGTTCACCCCCACATTTGTGGACTGATGCTGCTGGTTTTCAGACCTCCGTGCCAATGTTTAACCCCATACAAACTGCATGCTGAATTGGATACACCCAATTGGCAAGCCGTGACTTATAAGTCCGTAGTATATTGTATGTAAGGTACCCAGAGCATGTAAGGCAGTGTCCACTCAGGGCTGAAGCAGTGTTTGTGCCACCCTTCATGTGACAGCATCCATAATGCCCCCAGCCTTCCATGCAGACTGGAAGGGCAGTGTTTGCACTTCCAGTTTGACATTATATGTAAGTCTCCCCTAAGGAAGGTCTATTGAGTCCTATGGCAAGGAGCAATATTTTGCTAAGTAAGACATATGTTTTATTATATGACTTAAGAGCAATACTTATAAATTGTTGTTTTGCTGCGGCTAAAGTTGGTAGCCCCATTGGCTGGTTAGCTCATGACTGGGCCTAATGAACTGGGTCATGGCATTAATCATGGTATTAAATGTGACCTGATGCCCAGGCCAAAATTAATGTCACTATTAATATTGGACAGCTTTTAGAAAGTTGCGCCTCTGTGTTCTGCTTGTCCAGCAGCTTCACAAAGGCATACACATTCGGGCATGTTTCTGATGCCTGGGGAGACATGTGAATGACTCACAGGCTCCAGAATAAAGGGTAGTGCCACAGCAGCGAGGTGTCACCTCCTCTGCCTGAATGGCCACTCGCCTGGTTAGCCCAGAGGTGCGCTTCAAAGGTTGGGCCACCTGGTCCAACACCTCTGAGCAGGATGCCTTTATTTTCTGAGGACAGTGTGGAGACAGGGCCAGAGAGGTAAAACTTGGCCCAAACCATGGGCACATTGCCCTCAGGTAGCCACACCCCTAGGGTGGACTACCTTGCTCCTCACGACCAAGGAAGGGTTGTGCCATCTTGAAAGGGGCAAGAATGTGACATTCCTGGACAGCCAGATGCACACATCACAGAAACGTTGTCACTAGTTAGGAGGGGACCCAGTAGCCCATTGGCTAGTAACCGTGTGGTACACCTCGGGGCACTTTCCTGGCATAAATATGGCACACCTGGGATGTTGACCCTCAGTACTCGTTGGACCTGGAAGGAAGACGAGAAGGACACCACTTTGCATCCATTGGAATTGATCAAAGGGAGGCTGCAACACCGGAGTGAAAGCACCTGCTGCAGTTTGGGCTAGTGGAGTTTGGATCCTGTTCTGCGTGCCTGGCTTGGGGGAAAGCTGGTTTCCAGCCCCAGGCTGAAGTAAAGACTTCAGGGGTCAGTTGGATGGACCCCCAGAACAGGACTGGGGACAGCAAAGCTGAAAGAGCCCAAGTTGAATCTTAGCCACTGTAGACGTTTTGCTGCTACCAGGCCTCGGGCACCTAAAGGACAATTCAGAGATAGCCAAAAGGTGCACCTGTGTCTGCTGGACCTGTGAGTGTTGGTTGTGACCGGATTCGTCACCTAAGGCAGACATTAGCCTCCACCAAAGGATTGCACTGTGACCGATGTATTGCAAAAGTGCAATGTTTTCATCGGCAGCCCTTGGAACCCTGCAAAGAGGAATGTGTGGAATCTCTTGATCTATGGACAGAGTCGTCCCCACTCCCCTGTGGACCGAGGGCTCAACCGGACATTACCTCTGTTTACTTCACAGCCTCAGGAACATCTTTCAGCATCTTTAAGCCTGCATCTCTCAGCATCAGCACCACTCCATTGTCTCAGTGGTCATCCTGTAAAGTTTTGATCTTGCTTTAAAAACACTCGGGTGGCCAGGTAACTGTCCAGATTATTTTTTCTGCCCCCGTTCACCCCCAGACCTCTGTTCTGTCGGAGTTGTCACCCAACTCGGGCCGGAATTGTCAAACTAACTGTTTCAAGCTCTTCAAAAGTTTCCAAACTTTTTGTTGGCCAATGCTTGTTTGCTGTTAATTTAAAAGTTATTTATTGCTTCTAAAATGTGTATCCCTGGAACGCCCTGGTGGATTTTTTATGAATAAGGTCTCAAGTTAATAAAAATAAGTTTTATGTTTGTAAATTAGTGTTTCTTTTGTGTTATGTGACTTTATTTCATTTTTTGGTGCTGTTAAATACTTTTCACATCGTTCCTTTGCTAAACCTTACAGCTCACAGCCACAGTTACCCAGGTATGAGCTTAAGGTTGAGTACCCAGACCTGATTGGACCCAAGAAGGTATTTGCGAATGCACAATAGGGCTATCCAGCCATGTCATTACTATATCTTTACATTGGTACCTAGCGGTCGGATACAACTAATAAGTTATGGACTGACTGAAGGAAGTTTTGCCAAGTCAAAAATTATGAGTTTGAACAAGTCTCAACATTCTAAAGGTACCTGCATCCAAGAAGAAAAAGTTCTAGTAGTTGCCAAAAGTTTTTCTTACTACTACAAAAAGTCTTTAAGGCTAGAGGTCAAAGGAATCAGCTTGGCCTATTTTGAAAATAAATGAATTGAGGGAACTGTGCAAAGCGAGGGGAATTCTTCCAAGAGTCTCAGCAAAGAAGGATGGGCTGAAAAAGCCCTCAAAGCCTGGGAAGAGGCAAGGAAAGTTCAGATTTTACTGGGGAATTAGGTCACCCCTGAGAGTGGAGCTGAGGAGGATAATGTGGATACATTTACAGAGGGGGCCAGGAGACTGTTGTCCCCACAATTTGTTCAAGGACTAAATCCCTGTCTGGGAGTGAAAGGATCTTTTCTTTAGTGAGGAGGCCTGAGGACCTAGAAGCCCAGCTCAGCCTCATGGAGCTACAGGAGAGGAGCCTGGCCCTTGAGGAGAAGACAGTTACCCTAGAGGAGAGAAGGGTGGGGCTGGGGATGAGATCTCAAGAGAATGGTGGTAACAACAGACTCACTGAGGTAGCTACTGAGGGTGCCTATGATCCAAGGTTGCCAAAAGGGATTGTGTCCTAGTACACTAAGGAGGATGACATAGACAAATGGCTGGCATCCAGTGAGAGAGTTCTTAGGATGAGGCTGGTGAGTGCACATCATTGGGGGTAACAACTGTTGGAACTCATTCTAACCGTAGAAAGAAATAGCTTGCTGATAATAGAGGATGACATGGCAGAATCATCTACTCATATGAAAGGTGCACTCATTGAGCTCTTTAGGGTCACCCCTGTAGAATGCTGACAGCTATTCAGGATCACACTAATAGGAGCAACACAATTATGGGCAGACTTTGTAGATGCCCCTGTGACGTCACTGGATGGTTAGAAAACAGATAACAAGGTTGATACCTATGAAGCCTTATATGATTTAGTGGTTAAATAGCACATTTTGACAATGTGTTTCTCAGAGAAGTTACAACAGCATCTAGTAGACTGCATGTTATGTAGTCCCAGAGAGCTGGGGAAGATAGCTGATGAATGGATACATTCTAGGGTAACAAAAAAGTTCTCAGGTGGTGAACACAAAAAGAGAGGACAGGCCACCCTTCAGGGGAACAATTGTTTTTTTTTAAAAAGACAGATAAGCCCAAGAGTCCTCAAAATAAATGCAGGGGGTGGAGCCCAGAGCCACACCCAAATGTAAGGGAAGGTGATATGGGGGAAAGAGTTTGGACCCTCCAAAGGCTGGGGTGTGCTTTGACTGTAGACTGCCAGGGCACAAGGCAGGTGATGCTCCATGCACCAAAAGTCACCCTCTGGTGACTCTTCCAAGGGATTGGAAGTGTAGGGATTTGGGTGGAAGTTGTCCTTCGGGATTGCAAGGGGTACACTGAAGCCACTTTAGTTTCCTTGGGTGGTGAGGAAGTTGAACCTTTGGCCCACTGGCCAGCCAGTACGGTAAAGTACAGGCAGTGGCCAAAAATCAATGGAATGGAAGTTCAGGTCTTGAGGGGTACAGGTGCCAGCATAACGATTTTGGCCAAGCTGGTTTCCCCATACCAGATGAGGTGCATGAGATGGGCAGCTCTGACAATGTTACAAAGTCACATACCATAGCTGTAATCGACTTTGAGTAGGGAGGGGATACTGGCCCTAAGAAAGTAGCTGTATCCTTTGCCATTCCAATGGAGTGTCTGTTGGCCAATGCCCTTGAAACCTCTGCTAGGGCAGAGATGGAAAGAAGGACTCATGCAGCAATTCTGAGTCTCCCTAAATGGGGTTGGGTCTCATCTAGAGCACATAAGGCCTTAAGGGACTGTATACCCTGAAACAATGTCTAGCAACAAGAGGAAGGGCAGGAAGCCTGGGAGGGCCTCTTCAAAAGGCCCTCAGAACCAGAAGGAGCCTAACCCTCAGGTAGAGGGCCTGGTCTTTGAAGAGCAGTGTGCTGCCTTGAGAGGCTTGCCTGACTTGGCAGAACTTCAAGGAGCAGGTGGTACCTCCAGAGAGAGTACTTGAGCCAGGGACAGAAGACTTGTCCCACTCTTGAGGGCCTGGGACAGCTAGCTGTCAGACATGAGGGAGGAAATGTCAGTGATGATATTAAGGTATACTGGGATTAGAGAATCCTGAACAGCAAGTCCAGGGACCCAAAAAAAGGGCAACCAAGAGAGCCATGGTTCTCCAGCAGTATAGGGAATTCCTCCTTAACCTACCCCATGACATCCCCTTGGCTGGGCTTCTGGGGCAGATAAAAAACTTGGGACAGGTTAGTCAACCATTTCTGTTGGCCTCAGATATCAGAAAAGGTGAAGGAGTTTTGTCACTCCTGTATGACCTGCCAGGCCAGTGGCAAGGCAGGAAGTAAACCAAAGGTCTCCCCTGATACTACTTTCAGTGATAGGGGTTCCCTTTGAGAGGCTGGGGATTGGCGGTGTTGGTCCTTTAGACCAACCTACTGCCTCAGGGCATAGGTTTATCTTCGTGGTAGTGGAGCATTCCACTAGATATTCTCAAGCCATACCCTTAGGTCAGTTACTGCTCCTGCAGTGGCTAGAGCCCTACTCAGTATTTTGACTAGGGTAGGTTTTCCTAAGGAGCCCATCTCACATAAGGGCGCACACTTTGCCTATCAGAAAGCAATGTGGGATGAGTGTGGAGTAACTTAAAAGTTTACCACACCTTACCATCCACAGGGTAATGGCATTGTTGTGAGATTTAACAAGACCATGAAAGGGAAATGCATGATTAGGGGTTTGCCTGAAAAACACAGGAGGAAATGGGATATTCTTCTCCCATACCTGTTGTTTGCCTAAAGGGAGGTTCCTCAGAAGGGAGTAGGTTTCAACCCTTTTCAGCTACTTTGTCCACCCTGTCAAGGGTCCTTTAAGTTTGGTGAGAGAAGGTTGAGAGAGACCTCTCCAGGAGCCCAAACAGGATATCCAAGATTATGTACTAGGCCTGTGCTCCAGAATGACAGAGTACATAAAGAAGGCAAACGAAAACTTGGAGGCCAGCCAGAAGCTTGTCAAACACTGGTATGACCAAGATGCTTCCCTGGTAGAAATTCAGGTAGAACAATTGGTTTGGGTGTTAGAGCCTTTAACTCCCAGATCACTCAAAGATAAATGGACTGGGTCTTACCCTATCTTAAAAAAGAAGGTAGATATCACATACTTGGTGGATTTGGGTACCCAAACAACCCCTCATTGGGTGATACATGTTCAAGTTGCTTCATGACAGAGCAGATATTACAATGCTCATGGTGACAGATTGTGAAGAGAAAGAGGAAAGTAAATCCGGTTGGACCTTAAGGACGAGAAACATGTTGACCTTGATGTTGAGGTACTATATCAATTATAGTCCCCTAGGTTTGTCGATTTGAAAGTCATTGAGCATCAATCTAGTGTGACTTTCACTCAGTTTTAATCTTGGTCTTCATCCACCCTAGACTGATTAAAGTTATGATGTTTTGGTGCGATGAATAACCAATTTTAAATATCTTTTTTCTGTTCTCTCCAACCCTTGCCCTGTTGTAGGCTTTCACGCTTCATCAGTAGAACACATTAGTTCACTATTAGAACAGTACGGCGGAAGAGCCCCCCTCGGGGAGCCCGTCAGGCGTTGCAGCGCCGGCCTGGCGAGGAGCATCTCCCGATGATGATGCTAGTCATCCATTGTGATGCTTGAGGGCTCTTGCTCCTGAGACCCCAGATCTCCTAGGACGTCAGATTAGTTTAGGAACAGTGTACTCTAATCTATAGGATTACAATTGGGAGACTGTACACTGGACCATATAACCTCCCGGTCCCTCCCCCCTTTTTTTGATTTAGATTGATGTACAGCAGCTAGCTGTGGGACTTTCTATATATATTTCTGTTAGGAGAACATTTTTCTCTCTTTGAGCCCCCTAAGATGGATGATTTCCAGGGTCTTAGTTATGATGATGAGATGGTGTCAGCAATTCTGCAGACACCCTCTATCCTTAGCAGTGATGGGTCAGCCCCCACGGGTAGTCTCAAGGCTGATTGGGAGAAACTATCAACTCTGAAAAGAGAATTGATAAAAACTGTCATGCACGGGACGATCATGACGGAGTATCTGCGTGCACATATAGCACTTAATGGCCTTCTTGTTTCTAATATACCTCGGATATTCCTACAGGATTTGGCCTTTAGAAAAGATTGGGCACAGATAGCTTGGAAATGCACCAGAGATTGGCTGGTCTTAATTTTTAACACTTCCAAACGCTTAGCCGACACAATTACCATTCAAATGAATGTCATAGAAAACACCTTAAAAACTATTGTCACTCTGACAGCTTTCAAAAGCCGTCTTTCTGAAATTACGGCTGAACTGAATGAAACTAAGGAGTTTTTGACTCAACAAAAGATCACTAAACTCCAGAAAGACATTGTAAAATTCAGCAGAGAGAAGGTATATCCGTACATAAAGGATGATTATGATGTGGATAATCAGTCTCGGTCATCAGATGAATCCACTTCATCTTATAAAAAACCACATGTACATAATAGTGGATCCTCATCTGATGGGTGGAGCACAGATGAGAATCAGTCTCAAGCTTTCTATAATTATCCTCCATACCCTGTACAACAGCCAATGCCTTGGCATCCTCCTTATCCTTATTTCCAACCACGCCCCATGTTGCCCTTCTTGCCTTTTTTAGGCCGCGGACGGGGCAGAGGCAGAGGCAGAAGGAGAGGAAGAGGCAGACACATTCAATGGTCCGGAGAACAACCTCAGATGGTTACCAGGAGCCAAGTGAAAAATCTCTCTGCGAGAACTTAGTTGTTAATTTGTCCGACCAACACCTCACAGAGGAAGAAACAAATGTGTTGAACAAGGGATTTGGCTTTGTTCCTACCCCCAAGGATGATTTCTTTCGCCTCCACATCGAAATTGCCCAATGTTTTTGCAAAATCCACTTTCACTTCTTCTTTAAGGACAAAACTGTGGCACCACAAATGACTGATTCAGGATTAAAAAAACCTTCTAGTTTTGTTCCTCCACCAGCAACTCTGCCCAGTGAAGTCCTAACTTTTGAAAAAGCAGTTCTAGCGGATGTTAACAAACTGAGCCCGAAACACTCTTACATCAACTTACCCTCTAAAGAGAAGAGGGCTCTGCAGTCCTTAGCATCAGATCCCAACATTACCATTAAACAGGCTGACAAAGGAGGGGCCATCGTGATCATGGACTCTACTAACTATAGACATGAATGTCTACGTCTTCTAAGCGATACCACCTACTATGCAAAGATAGTGAGTGACCCCACAGGAAGATTACAGCTTCAGATCAGATGCCTCATTGAAGAAGCCAGGAATAATTGTTTGATTTCACCTAAGGAGGCTGAATTCCTCGATACACCTCATCCCCGTACTCCATATTTCTACTGTTTACCCAAGATTCACAAGGGTATAACACCTCCCCCTGGACGCCCTATAGTATCTGGGTTGGGTTCTATCTTAGAACCTCTGTCAATTTTCTTTGATCATTTTTTACAACCCTTGGTACATAGCTCTTCTACTTACTTGAAAGACACCAAAGATGTCCTGAACTTAATAGAAACCATTAATGATTCAGGAGCAGTACAAGGTATCATCACTTTGGATGTTGAAGCTCTGTACACAAACATTCCACAAACAGCGACTTTACAGGTTGTTGAGTCAGCTCTCCAGGAAGCATCATCAGAATTATCCACTCCTATCCCCTTTATTATACAATGTGCGAGACTCGCACTGACAGAAAATGTCTTCCTCTTTGAGGACCAATTTTACCATCAGATTCGAGGAACATCTATGGGGAGCACATTCGCACCGAGTCTAGCATGCCTATACATGTATGACTTTGAAAAAAAGTACATATTACCGTCCAACAATCCTTTTAAAAACTCCATCAAATTGTGGCAACGCTATATTGACGACATCTTAATTATATGGCAGGGTCCTTTAGGAATTGCAGATCATTTTACAACTTGGATGAATACCCTTGATCCATATTTGAAATTCACTGCTACAGTGTCTGCCACTCGCTTACCTTTCTTAGATCTGAAGATCACCATTACCAATGGTAAATTGTCCACCAGTGTTTATCATAAACCAACAGACCGTAATTCTCTTCTATTATATGAGAGCTACCATCCTAAATCCTTATGGGAAAATCTACAGGTAGGCCAGTTTTTACGACTAAGACAAAATTGTAGTTCACCCCAAGAATTTGATCACCAGGCAGATGCGCTTCAAGAAAAACTTGATAAATGCCACTACCCCCCCAAAATTGTGAACCAGGCATGCAAAAGAGCTAGGAATAACAACAGGGATGCCTTACCCACAACCATCGAGAAGGCACCTCAGACTAGATTAACATGTGTATCCACTTATACACCTCTGTCCAATTCAATCAAGAAATTGATCAGTAAACGATGGTCAATACTTACATGTGGGGGTAGCGAATTACAGAGACCCCTTTTTGCATTTAAACGGACAGCTAACATCAAGGATATTGTGGTTCATACCCGACCACGACCATCACGTGATATTTCTAGTCAAAGGACGCTTTTGGATCTTCCCCCAGTGGAGGGTCATCACCCATGTGGCACCTGCAATGTATGTCCTCTCACTAGACACTTAAAAACATTGCAGTTAGACCCCATAGGCACCTGGCGCCTTAAAAAACATACTAATGGCAACACAAAAAATTGCATTTACATGATTACATGTCCTTGCGACTTACGCTATATTGGCATGACAACCAGGCCTGCTAAAATACGTATTAATGAACATAGAAGTAATATTAGGTGCAAGAGAATCACCACTAAACTTTGTACTCATTTTCTCGAAACACCTCACACGCCTGACGATCTTTGGTGGGTGGTTCTGGATGTTCCCAAAGCCCGCCCTAATGACCCAGGATATCTTTTCAAGACAGAACAAAGATGGGTCTTCAAATTAGGGACTAACATCCATGGATTGAAGGATGACATTCCTTGGACCTCTCTGTCCTGATACTGACCATCAACATCACATATTTGGAATGGTTTTCCTTTAAGACATTAATTTTTTGTGTTTAGATGAACCATACCTGATGAGTCAGAATTATTTTTTCCCCATTTTTTTCCCCTTTCTTTGATGATGCCTGTAGGTCATGATAGACTATATTAGTTTTGAGATTAAGGGATTGGATGGTGTACCATAGACTGACCTTCCACACTGGTTATCTAGGAACAGAATCTCTATCTTTGACTAAATAGCCAATTATTTTTATTTTTAACAAGTTTCAGATCTCGATGTGTAATTAACATCACGACAACAATATCCTGTTTTGCCCTGGATGAGTCTTTCTTGAGTCCGTATTTATTACATTACTAATTATACGTCGTCCTGGTAAATAGTCTGGATCGAGAACTTATACACTCTTGGCTCCATGGAAAGTTAGTCCTTCCTTTATTTTTATGACCGGCAACAGACGGGAGTCCGTCTTTTATTTTCAGTTATCCAGACGTGCGCGAGCTGGAAGGAGCAATTACTCCTGGGTTCTCGCTGCATCTTTTTAAGACTCTGACAGCGCCCGCAGAACATCTATGCGGGGCGCCGTCTAGAGGGTAGCTCCACAACGAAGGACCTCCGACAAAATAGTAAGTACGCCGCTATCTTTTTATTTAACTTGGGAGAATCGTTTTCACCGGTTCTGGGGTATGCTATAATTGCAGCCTTAAACTGACTATTCTCAACACACAGACGCGCTATTGAACCTGTGTATGGTAATCATGGCTTTCTATATATTCTTTTGACTGCATTATTAGATGTATCTTCATGTTCTTTGACAGTCATTTTTGCTACAGTCAATTTGTTTACACATGACAATGGTTTTTATGTATATACTATTGTTTTTGGAATGCTGCGCTTAACTGTGTTGATAACTATGGGGGTTATTCCAACTTTGGAGGAGGTGGTAATCCGTCCCAAATGTGACGGATTTACCACCAGCCGTATTACGAGTTCCATAGGATATAATGGACACGTAATACGGCTGGTGGTATATCCGTCACTTTACCGTCACTTTTGGGACGGATTACCACTTCCTCCAAAGTTGGAATAACCCCCTATGTCTATTTATTATGTACAGTGTTTATGTGAGTCCTTAGAACGTGCGTCCCAAGGAGCCCGGTCTCAGTTTGGGGATTGTAAGCCTTGACACCCATGTGTGTTTTATGCTTGATGTTTTATGTTTGACCCATCACACATGTTTTTCACTTTAATCACTGTTTCACCACAATATGGTTTTCTCTGGCCTACATATTTTTTTGTCTTTTAGGGCGACCTGACTTTACCAGTCAACTTCAATGTAAGTGGCGGTTTTCAATCCTAAAGTGAGGACGTTTCAAAACTTTTGTTGTATCTTGGAGAAGAGGTTTAATCTTATGATTTTTGGTCCTGATGAAGAGTCAATGGATCCGGTTGGACCGTAAGGACGCAAAACATGTTGACCTTGGTGTAGAGGTACTATATCAATTATAGTCCCCTAGGTTTGTTGATTTGAAAGTCATTGAGCATCACACTCTAGTGTGACTTTCACTCAGTTTTAATCTTGGTCTTCATCCACCCTAGACTGATTAAAGTTATGATGTTTTGCTGCGATGAATAACCAATTTTAAATATCTTTTTTTCTGTTCTCTCCAACCCTTGCCTACTCCTGTTGTAGGCTTTCACGCTTAATCAGTAGAACACATTAGTTCACTATTAGAACAGTATGGCGGAAGAGCCCCCCTCGGGGAGCCCGTCAGGCGTTGCAGCGCCGGCCTGGCGAGGAGCATCTCCCGATGATGATGCTAGTCATCCATTGTGATGCTTGAGGGCTCTTGCTGCTGAGACCCCAGGTCTCCTAGGACGTCAGATTAGTTTAGGAACAGTGCACTCTAATTTATAGGAAAGTAAATCCCTCCCTGACCTTATGTGGATTATGAGTAGGTGCAGGTAGGTACCTACACCTAGTAATGACACCATAATAACAAATAAGGTCCAGCTAAAGTCTCAATAAATTAACCCATGTTCAACCCTTGGTAGCTTGGCTGACAAGCAGTCAGGCTTAACTAGTAGACAGGTGTGTAAAGCATTTAATATCACCAAATACAGTGAATAAGTAAAACTCAACACAAAATAAAAATCCACACCAATTTAGAAAAATAGAGAATAGTTATTTCTTTAAAATGACATCATAATGACAAAAATCCAATGTAGGGAATCAAAGATTTGAATTTTAAAGATTATAGTGGTCATTACAACCCTGGCGGACGGTGTTAAAGCTGTGGTAATACCGCAAACAGGCTGGCAAAAAAAAAAAGGGAATTATGACCGTGGCGGAAACTGCCAATGTAGACAGCCACTTTAACACTCCGACCGCCACGGCGGTACAGACAAGCAGCGTGGCGGTCACCGCCAACAGATAGGCGGAAGACAAAGTACCGCCCACAGTATTACAACAGGCCAATCCGCCACCTTTTCCGGGGCAGATTCACCGTGGATAAAAACACGTCGGAAACAGCTTGTGCAATGGGAAAACGCTCACCTTAACACACTCCACGAGAAAGGAGGGCACCATGGAGCCGGAACTCCAAATACTCCCTGTGCTTGTCTTCCTGCTCCTCTACGAACATCAGCAACGGCGGCGCCGAAGACAAAGGTGAGTACTGCACCTACGACATAGGGGAGGGGGAGGCAAAAGTCAGGGACACACACACACACGCAACACCCCCAGCCCCACCCCGACCCTCACCCACTACAACACACACACCAATGCATTTCCAAACATCACAGTAACAACCCCCAACCCCCCCCCGGAAGAATGCAAAGACAAAAGGAAATGAGTACAACTATTGTAATGTATCAAAATAGAGTATGCTCAAATATACATAAATATATACACATTCCAAATATATACATCACGATTAGTAGTGCAGGTATGCACAATTCAATGTCCGTGGACCACTGGGCCCACAATGCATGGGCGAGGCCCACACACGATACCTGTCCAGAAACGGAGAGAACACTGCAGGGGCATCAGATAGAAATACAACAGGCACCTCAGGGGGAAGGGAAGGTGGGGCACCTCAGCCGGATGACAGCACCACGCCAGATCCACGACGGGGCTCCATGTCCATTGATGTATCCTGGGGAGTGCAAAGCCACAGTCTCTCAAGTCTCACAAGTGGGTGGTTTGCCCACTGGACCATCCTGGGGAGTGCAAAGCCACAGTCTCTCAAATCTTTTCAGTGGGTGGTTTGCCCACTGTACCATCCTGGGGAGTGCAAAGCCACAGTCTCTCAAGTCTCTACAGTGGGTGGTTTGCCCACTGTACCATCCTGGAGAGTGCAAAGCCACAGTCTCTCAAGTCTCTCCAGTGGGTGGTTTGCCCACTGCTTTATCCAGGGGAGTGCAAAGCCACAGTCTCTCAAGTCTTTCCAGTGGGTGGTTTGCCCACTGCTTTATCCTGGGGAGTGCAAAGCCACAGTCTCTCAAGTCTCTCCAGTGGGTGGTTTGCCCACTGATTGTTCCTGGGGAGTGCAAAGCCACAGACTCTCAAGTGGATAACAGTCTCCACTGGTTCTGGAGGGGGACTGGTGCCCAGAGTGCTTCATTCTGTGGACAGATGGAGGGGATGCTGTTCTCCACTGGTTCTGGAGGGGGACTGGTGCCCAGAGTGCTTCATCCTGTTAAGGATTCAGGTAGTGGATGCTGTTCTCCACTGGTTCTGGAGGGGGACTGGTGCCCAGAGTGCTTCATCATGTTAAGGATTCAGGTAGTGGATGCTGTTCTCTACTGGTTCTGGAGGGGGACTGGTGCCCAGAGTGCTTCATCCTATGAAGGATTCAGGTAGTGGATGCTGTTCTCCACTGGTTCTGGAGGGGGACTGGTGCCCAGAGTGCATCACGCTCCCCGTGGCGGTCCCAGTTCCGTCACTGTCCCAGCCGCACATGGGCTAACGATGCTTGAGTTGGCGGTGCTTGCCCTGTTCAGCGGTGCTTGCCATGGCGGACTTTGCCCTGTTCAGCGGTGCTTGCCATGGCGGTCTTTGCCCTGTTCATAGGTGCTTGCCCTGTTCAGCGGTGCTTGTCCTGTTCAGCGGTGCTTGCCATGGCGGTCTTTGCCCTGTTCAGCGGTGCTTGCCCTGTTCAGCGGGGCTTGACTTTGCTGTCTCTGACCTGTGCAGCGGTGTGTGGCATGACGGTCCCTCAGTGCCCAGCGGGGCTGTGGCTGCCGGGGCCCTCCTGGGCACTGACGCTGGCGGTGGTCTCCGGACCAGTGACGATTGTGCTGCCCTCCAGGGCACTGACTCTGGCGGTGGTCTCCGGACCAGTGATGATAGTGCTGCCCTCCAGGGCACTGACTCTGGCGGTGGTCTCCGGACCAGTGACGATAGTGCTGCCCTCCTGGGCACTGACGCTGGCGGTGGTCTCCGGACCAGTGACGATGGGTCTGGCGGTGGCGTCCTGGCCAGCGGGGAAGATGGCGGCCTTCTCCGCCGTGCTGCTCTTCCCAGACTTTGGAGACTTCTTCTGCCCCTTCCCCACCTTGGGAGGGGTCACAGCTGACTCGACACTCCCTCCGGGACCCTTCTGAGCGGCTTTGCCGGCAGGAGTCTTCCCCCTCTCCTGTCGGGCACTGTCCAACTTCTGGTGCTTTACAGGGGGTGGACTGGCAGTGCTTTGGCTCCGTGTCACACTGGCTGCCCTGGTGCCCGGTGCACTCCACATACCTCTAACACGCACCACTGGTACCGGACTTTTTTTTGGCTGAGGTGCTAGTACGGGACCTATCAATTGGAGGGGTGGAGGTGGTGGGACAGAGGTCAAGGTTGTTCAGGAAAAGTTTCTGACGAACACTGGGACGGGTAGCTGGAGGGGGTCTGGGAGTGGAGGAAGAGGAGGTGGTTGTAGGAGGTGTAACTTTAGATGTTTTGGGGTACAGGTGCATGTTCTGGAGGCTGTCGTGAGGTGGATGGATGTTGGGTGTGTGTGTGCCCGCGTTTGTGTACTTTGGGAGGGGGCGCCACAGACACACTGGGAGAGGACACAGGGGACGTGTAAATGGTAGTGGGGGTGGTGAGTGCAGGTGAGCGGGGTGTGGTGCTGGGTGTTCTGGTGCAAGTCCTAGTGGCTGTAGAGGTAGTGCATGCAGGTGAGTGTAGACGACACTGGGAGGGTGGAGGGAGACGACGAGGAGGGGGACACAATGGAGGCAGTGGATGTTGCTGTGTCTGTATGTGGGTGATGCTTGTGTGAGTGCCTGTGGGATGTGTGGTGCCTATGTTTGCCTGAGCTGCCCTTGTGTGTTGACGTGTGTGCAGGCTGGTCTGATGGAGTGCTTGGGATAGGCTGGGGTACAGGGGATTGGGTCTGGGTGGAGGAAGTTGGAGGGGGGAGGCTAGACACAGGGACAATGACTGCAATCAGTGCTGAGGCCAGAGATTGCAGGGTTCGATGATGGGCAGCCTGACCAGAATGAATGCCCTCCAGGAATGCATTAATGTGTTGCAACTCCCTTTCTACACCCTGGATGGCATTCACAATGGTAGACTGCCCAACAGTGAGTGACCTGAGGAGGTCAATGGCCTCCTCACTGAGGGCAGCAGGGGTGGCAGGGGCAGGGGCTGAGGTGCCTGGGCCCATCCTCCTGGACAAGCGGGTACGGTGCGAATGGCTGAGGGGCTGCTGGGAGGGCGGTGCTGGTAGGGGGGGTGGCGGCTGTACCTGTAGAAGTGGGGGGCACAGATGGTGCCACCACCACAAGGGAGCTCCCATCGGAGGACGAGTCCGTGTCGCTGGTTGCTGATCCGGTGACCGCCGTGAAGTTCCCTTCGCCCTCCGTCCCACTGGTGTATTCTGAGTCCGTGGTGTGGCCCTCCATGGCCATGTGGGATGCAGCCCCCTCGTGCTCCGGTGCCACTGTACCTCCGCCTGATGATGCTGATGCACAAAAGAACTGGGAGAGCACAAAAAGGGGTGGGGAAACCGAAGAAAGACAGGTTGAGTGCATGGCTTACCGCTACCGTTGGCGGACAATACAGACACAGCAGCCCACTGCATTACGCCGTGCTCTTGGCCTCTACAGATGCAGTTCCTGGGATATGGCCTACATGGCTATGA
Organism: Pleurodeles waltl; assembly: GCF_031143425.1. Classification (NCBI taxonomy): domain Eukaryota; kingdom Metazoa; phylum Chordata; class Amphibia; order Caudata; family Salamandridae; genus Pleurodeles; species Pleurodeles waltl. The sequence goes on along the minus strand of NC_090447.1, from coordinate 514,768,033 downwards.
GTGTCATCTGCCCACATAGATGACACAGGGGCATGTATACCTGTACTTGGCACTCTACAGGGGTGGGGTGGAGTGGCACATAGCCTGCATTCCGGAGGGGCCTAGCCTACGGAACTCGCTCTGGCCTAGGGAAACCCACAGCCCTCCTCCCCCACCCAGAACCCTCAACTGCGCGCAAAGTCAGCAGAATGAGAGTGTACTCACCCTCTTGTGTCTGCTGTGATGCCCTCATGTGCCCATCTAACTCAGGGTAGGCCACCGCCAGGATCCGGAACATCAGGGGGGTCATGGTGCGACGGGCACCCCTCCCACGTTGGGAGGCCATCCCCAGCTGAGCCTCCGCCATCTTCTTGCTCCAGCGGCCAATGTCCTCCCATCTTTTACGGCAGTGGGTGCTCTGTCTCTGGTGGCCAAATATCCTTCTTCTGGTGGGCGCTGACCTACATGACATGTACAGGGGAAGAAGAGAAGTCATTACCAACTGCACCCTCGAAGTGAGTGGCCCACATCCCTGCCTTTGCCATGTGGCACATGCAATCATACTCCTTCATGCTCGCAGAACTCTGCCCCCTTCCTACTTACATCCAGCCCTCTCCACCCAGGCATAGCCCATACAACTTGCACCCTATGTACTCACCTGTTGGTCTGGAGGACCGTAGAGTAGCGTGTACTGGGGGAGGACCCCGTCCACAAGCTTTTCCAACTCCTGTGCAGTGAAGGCTGGGGCCCTTTCCCCAGATGCACGTGCCATTGTCTCTTCCAGACCGAGGTCACAGCAGCACTTGCAGTGTAGGTCCTCTCCTGTCGAAGATCAGGTATCGAGTGATTGAACAGATAGAAAATGGCGGTCACGTCCGCGGTGGTGCGTATCATCACCGCCGGCGCACTTCGTCATTGGCTCCTGGGACCCATTGGGTCCAATGTTAACCAATGCAGCATTGCGCCGCGGTCTACGACTGCCTACCGCGACGGTGTACAACGCCAGCGCAGTTACCTCACATCCCATTGTCCCACTTTAGAGGTCAGGCATCCGCCATTTCAGGGGCCCACATGGCTTCATTTACAACTGCGTCACACATACCTAGGCCTGGACTCAACACACATACAGGAAGAATTTTGTATTTTGTGTCGTGTTCTGTGTAGCTGTGGGTACATACCTCAGAATTGATTGACTCAGTGGTCGCTGTTGTCCTTCCTAGGCACCGTCAGCTGGGACATGTGAGGAGATGGCGGAATCCTCCGGTGTACTGTCCGCTGGTGGACCTGTTGACAATGGAGGAGCGACATTTAATCATCACCTACAGGTTTGACCGTGCCACAATCCAGGAACTGTGTACCCAGTTGGAGCCAGACCTCATGTCACCAATCCGCCATCCCACAGGAATCCCCCCTCAAGTGCAGGTGCTATCAGTGCTCCATTTCCTAGCAAGTGGGTCATTTCAAACAACAGTGGCCATGGCATCAGGAATGTCCCAGCCTATGTTTTCCAACGTGTTGTCCAGAGTGTTGTCTGCCCTGCTGAAACACGTGAGGAGCTACAACGTTTTCCCTCAGGTGGAGGATTTGGCTACAGTTAAAGGTGACTTCTATGCCCTGGGACATATCCCTAACATCATAGGTGCCATTGATGGGACCCATGTGGCTTTGGTCCCCCCCCCACAGGAGTGAACAGGTGTACAGGAACCAGAAGAGTTATCATTCGATGAATGTACAGATGGTATGTTTGGCAGACCAGTACATCTCGCAGGTAAATGCTATGTTCCCTGGCTCAGTGCATGATGCCTACATCCTGCGGAATAGCAGCATCCCTTATGTGATGGGTAAACTCCAGAGGCACCGTGTGTGGCTATTAGGGGACTCTGGTTACCCCAACCTGTCATGGCTATTGACCCCAGTGAGGAATCCCAGGAGCAGGGCAGAGGAACGCTACAATGAGGCCCATGGGCGGATTAGGAGGGTGATCGAACGCACCTTTGGCCTCCGGAAGGCCAGGTTCAGGTGCCTCCATATGACAGGTGGTTCCCTAGTCTACTCACCAAGGAAGGTGTGCCAGATCATCATCGCCTGCTCTATGCTTCACAATCTTGCTTTGCGACGACAGGTGCCTTTTCTGCAGGAGGATGGTCCAGATGACGGTGTTGTGGCAGCTGTGGAGCCTGTGGACAGTGATGAGGAGGAAGCAGAGGAAGAAGACATTGACAACAGGGACTCTGTCATACAGCAATATTTCCAGTGACACACAGGTGAGAACAATTTGTTTACTATTACATTTACTTTCACACTTCTACCTCTATCCCGTCTGTCAATTTGAAGTAGTATTTGCTGACTGAGTGGTACATTTCCATTACGGTTTCACAGGTGTGGTTACCAACGTGTGTCATCTGCTTGCATCCTTCATGGGCTTGTGATGTGTAACATAGGTATGTTGACATTACATTTTCGAACTGTTTTTGTCATTGTCATAGATAATACACATTTTCTATATCACAGACTGACTCCAGATTGTTTTGTGGTTCAAGGGTGTTTATTGAAGTGCTAATTATTGGAGGGGGTGGCAATATGGTGATGGGTGATGGTGGAGGAATGTCCATGGCAGAGTTCAGTCTATTAGTCTCACAGGTGCATTGTCAATATGGGCATAGGAAGTGGAGCTGCGGCAGTTCCAATCTGGACAGGGTAACAAAGTGGGACAGTGGGATGACAATCATGGTGATCTCATTTCCTGGCGGGGGTCTTGCCATCTTGCTCTGTCCTGTTCCTGGATCTCAGGGACCGCTTGCGGGGTGGTTTTCCGTATGCAGAGGGTGGGGTGCTGGTGTGGTGGTCCTGTGGCGGGGCATCCTGTCCACTAGCACCAGCGGAGGTGGTGGGCAGTTCATCGTCCAGGCTAGTGTCAGGGGCCCCTTGGAGTATCACGGTGTCCCTCATGGTCTTCTGTATGTCCTTCAGCACCCCTACGATGGTGCCCAGGGCGGAGCTGATGGTTCTGAGCTCCTCCCTGAACCCCAAATACTGTTCCTCCTGCATGCGCTGGGTCTCCTGAAACTTGGCCAGGACCGTAGCCATCGTCTCCTGGGAGTGGTGGTATGCTCCCATGATGGAGGAGAGGGCCTCGTGGAGAGTGGGTTCCCTTGGCCTGTCTGCCCCCTGTCGCACAGCAGCCCTCCCAGTTCCCCTGTGTTCCTGTGCCTCCGTCCCCTGGACTCTGTGCCCACTACCACTGCCCCCAGGTCCCTGTTGTTGTTGGGGTGGTGGGTTATCCTGGGTTCCCTGTAGTGGTGGACACACAGCTGATTGACGTGTCCTGGGTACGGAGGTATGGGCCCGCTGGGTGGGTGCTGTGCTGGTGTTACCAGAGGGTGGAAGGTCAGTGTTGGGCTGTGGCTGTGCGAGGGGAACCGACTGTCCCGAGGCCCACGATCGTCCAGGCTGGTCATCTGGATCCAGTTGGCCAGAGCTGCTGTCATCACTGTGGGCCTCTTCTGTGGGTGGGGTAGAGATGTCTGGACCCTCCTGTGTGGTGACGTTAAGTAGTGGTCCTGCAGGGGTATAAAAGCATGATTATTGCATCTGTGTGTGTCATGGTGTGCAATGGGTGGGTGAGCGTGTACCCCAGTGCAAGCATTCCTGTGAGGGGGCTTGTGTGATAATGGTTCGGGGGGGTTATGGGTATGTGCAGTGGGCATGCTTTAGTGATGGGTGTCTTTGTTGTGTCATGCAGGGCTTGGTGTTGGTGTTGGGATGGGTGGTTTGTGTTATTAGTACATTAGTGAGGAGTTGGAGTGATAGGGGAGGGGGTGAGGGTGGGGGTGTGTGATAGCATGCAGGTAGGGTGGGGGATATGATAGTTAAGATTTGACTTACCAGTGTCCATTCCTCCATCGACTCCGACGAGGCCCTCTGGATGCATAATGGTCAAGACCTGCTCCTCCCATGTTGTTAGTTGTGGGGGAGGAGGTGGGGTCCGCCGCCAGTCCGCTGAATCGTGATGTTGTGCCTGGAGACCACTGAACGCACCTTCCACCGTAGGTCGTTCCACCTCTCATTGATGTCCTCCCGATTTCTTGGGTGCTGTCCCACTGCGTTGACCCTGTCCACAATTCCTCGCCATAGCTCCATCTTCCTAGCTATAGAGGTGTGCTGCACCTGTGATCCAAATAGCTGTGGATCTACCCGTACGATTTCCTCCACCATAACCCTGAGCTCCTCCTCGGAAAACCTGGGGTGTCTTTGGCGTGCCATGGGGTGGTGTAGGTGATGTGTGGGGTTGTGTATGTGGTGATGAGGTGTTTTGTGCGTGGATGTTGTGTGGGTGATGGTGTTGTGTGCCTCTGTGCGGTGGGGTTGTCTATTGCTGTGCTCTCTCTCTGTCGCCTTCGTCTCTAATTTTGGGTCTTAAAGGTTTGTGGGTGATGTGGGTGTGTGTTTTATATTGAATTGGGTGTGTGGGAGTGGTGTTTGTATGTGTATCAGGTGTGTGTATTTCGAATTGTCCAATGTGGCGGTGTTTTGGAGATGTGTGTGTATTTTTAGTGCGGCGGTGTGTACCGCCAATGGAATACCGCGGTTGAAAGACCGCCACGTGGATTCGTGGGTCGTAATAGCATGGGCGTGTTTCTGTTGGCGTGACAGTGGAGGATTTGTTTTCACCAGTTTATCACTGACCTTTGGTGTGGCGGACTTTTGTGGGTGTCTGAATTTCGGTGGATTCCAAGATGTGGGTCATAATAGCTGTGGCGGAATTCCGCGGCCGCAGCGGTGTATTGGTGGTCTTCTGAACGTTGGTAAGCGGCTTTTACCGCCAATGTTGTAATGACCCCCTATATGTAAAAATGTGCTTTCTGGCTCCAAAAAGTGACGTTGAGTGAGTCTCCTCTGCAGAATGGGTTGCAGTTTGATAACGGCAGCTTGTTTCCGTATGAGGCCATGGTGATTCCTGAAGGTCTTGGTTCTCATCGTCGACGGGGAAAAGCTCCGGAACTTTCAGAGGGGCAAACCTGAAGTTCAGGCTTAGTCGCGGTTCAACGTCGCTGGCTTGACTCTCAGTGACAGGTCGTCAATTTATGGAGCTTTTTATCAAACATTCTCCAAATGATTCAAAACTTCTGAATCTTCTTCCAGAAGGTTCTTTTGCGGTCTCAAAGTGTCCACAACACCAGCCAAGGTTCTAGAAGTGCTGAGTTGCTCCTTGGAGAGTTGGGACTACAATTTCCACAGTGCACCTGGTCAAATCCTCAAAAGTCCACTGGACGCTGGTCAGCTGGGCTTGTCCTTGCAGAAATTGATGCAGGTGACTTCTTGTAGCTCTTTTATACCTGTTGTTTTCAGGGAGTCGACTCTTGCATCTTGGAAGCAAGGCAAAGTCCTCTTTTGTGAAGCCCAGAGTGTGCAACAAGTACAGTCCTCATGAGTGCAGTCCTCTTGTGGTGCAGACCAGGGGTTCTTCTCTGCATGTTTCCAGGCATGGATCTGAAGTGCTGTGAAGCTCTCCCATATTTTCAAATTTTCTGGGCTGGCAAGCAGGGGGGCACCCCTGACCAGTGGGGCACAACTTGCCACCCTCTGTGATGATAACTTCCTTAGAGGTGTGGCATATTTATGATCCAGAAAGTGCTGTTTCACAAAAATCCAAAATTGAGAAAATCTCTCCTGGAGGTTCAGCTCCAGCTAACCAAACCCACAGGTGTGGCTACCCTTTCCTTTCACTCCCCTTCCAGGCCCTCTCCTAATCTAATTAGAGAGGCTTACATCTGGCTGGGGGTGCAGGAAGGGGGGCTTGGCCTGGTTCCTGCACTACTTGTCTATCTCCCTCTGAAGGTCAGTTTGGCTGCACAGCCCCCTTCCTATCCTGGCATCTGCAACAGCAAATCTCTTCCCACCAGATGGTCCCTTTGTCTCAGCCCAGGCCACTTTGCGCTTTTCCAGAGCAGCTTGCCTCAGCCTGCCAGAGGCTGACAAATCAGATGATGCTACAGGGCTGACTTTAGGTAACTCTTGGAAAGCAATGCTAGATTTACTTTCCTACAACAGTTAAAATAAACCTAACCTTGGAAGGTTGTTTGATTTATTGTGACTAATATTTTGACACTTTGAATTACTGTTCTAGCTCACTCCTATCAAAATGTAGACTTTTTTTGTAAATCTTTGTATTATTTTCACAAGGAGTCAACTCTTGCATACATCACTATGCAAGATCAAAGAGCCACCAACAATCTCCAAACAAGTATACATTAGTGCCAATAGTCATTGGTAGGTGGCCAGAGTCAATTAATGGTCGTGGACATGAACAATTGTATGCATCAATGGCTCTCCTGCCATCTAAGCAGATGAACCTGGAAATCAGTTTAAACAAGCAATATATCAACTGTGTCATCCTGAAAAACGAGTCCCAACACAACCTCACTTGTCCAGCCTCCCTTCCTCTCCACCCAGCACAATCATGTTTCATGTGACATACAGCATAAGGTTGATCATTCTCACACTTCTCACATGTGGTCAACAGGACGCCCAGGTCTGGGCTATCACTTCCTTCAACCTAGTCAAGTAATCATCCTTCTGCTCCATTAGGTTACATCTCCCATCCTTGGCCTGTGAGTCAGCCTGTATTGAAAGCTCAGCTGATGCCCATCGTACTACATCCTTGCGCCATGCTGCAAGTGAGGGAGCAGTCGCCGCCTTCCAGGTCATAGTGATGGGAAGCTTCACAAGAAAAAGCACAAAACCCTGAAAACACACCATTTGCTTAGTCTTTTTTGTCACCCCGTGTGTAGGAGGCAACAAGCAGTATTGTGCAGTAGAATAGAATTTGTTATGGAAGAAATACAAGCGATCACAGATTACCAGTAATCCGCAATCACTGGACATACCCATACTATATGAAGAAGGTTGCCCCCCTCTTGCTGGCATCTGGAACATTTTGTGTTCACTCCTGGGTACATTTTGCCTATTCTGCCCGGTGAGAAGTATGTGTGGTGTAAATAACTGAATTGTGTAAAGCGGAACCTGGCATTCTGTGTTATCATTTTGATGGACCCAAGGCTTCTCCGCTAGGCAGCGTCTGTCAGGTCCATAGATCATTTAACCTGCCACTGCTCCCCAAGTGGCTGGAAGTAGGGATCTGAATGATCCTGATTTAGAGTTCTGGAGATAACTGATATTGCCTGTTTCAAGCTTTTGGTAGTGAGCATTAATTCCAGTGGGCACAATACTCAGGAAAAATCTCTTTCAGAGTCCTACAATCTACCAGCCACTTCACGGAGGGCCAAATATAACAGAAACTGTCCTCAGGATAAACCTCATCCCTCTACTATTTCATCGAACATGCACAATTTAACATCTACCACTATGTCACCTTACATTGTGTATCCCGCTTCTGTCCAAGCATCTACTATGTGAAGTGTTTTTAAAGCTCTGCAAGGTGGCATTTCCTGTAAAGGTAAATTGGCAGCATATGGGACACCATTGTTTCCATGAAACATATACTTCCTTTAACACCATGCTGACACTTTCACTAAAATATGCTGTTCTGCACGAGAGGAGGTACAATGCAAAAAACACCCCAACAGGGAGCTCTCTCCCAGTTGAAGACCCAAAGTGTCTCTTTCATAGCAAGACCCATAGTGTAGGCATTTCAATGGCAATTGAAGTTGAGCAGCAACATGATATAGCTCAAAATGGCAAGAAATTAAACCTCCCGCTTCCATTATTGGGGTCAATGTCACTAGCGCTGCCATGTGTTTCTTCGTGCCCCAGATCAAGGAGATGACTAATTGTCGAAGTTCAGAGAAAAAAGTTTTTCTCAGAATCACCGGGAGTGCTCAAATGAAATAAAGGAGTCAGGGAAGAACTAACATCTTTGCTATGGAAACTCTACCCATTGGGGACATCGGTAACCAGGTCCAAATGGTAATGATTGCCTGATTGAAGTGAGCGCTCTGCCTAAGTTGTCATCAATGAAATCCTGTTCCCAATGGTAAACATGGACTCCCAGATTTTTGAAGGTATTGAATGCCCACGGTGAGGGGGAGCCAGTATCTTGAGGGTAGTTGGAAAAGACATGACTTTCTTCAGTTGATCTGGAGTGCAGACACCTGATTAACATCATTCAGGACTGTCATGACCACTTGCAGAATCAATGGATCTACATTTAGATAGATCAGGGTATCATCGGCATACATTGACACTATTTGTGGGTGATCCGCAACCCCAAATCCCCATGCAAGCGCTTGTGTCCACAGCAGACAAGCCAGGGGTTCTATGGCAAGGGCAAACAATAAGGGGGATAAGGGGTAGCCCTTCTTAGTCCCATGCTCAATAGGAAAGCTATTGGAAATAATGTCTCCCGACAAAACTCTGTACCAAATCCCAGTTTCTGCAGAACACCCTGTAGGTAGTTCCACCCCAGGGTGTCAAACGCCTTCTCTATGTCCAAAGAGGCCACCCACTCTGAGGCCCATATTTATACTCTGCTTGCGCCGGATTTGGGTCATTTTTTTTTCGCAAATTCAGCGCAAAACTAACACCATATTTATACTTTGACGCTAGACCCGTCTAACGTCAAAATATCTCAGTGTGCATCATTTTCTGGATGCGTGAAACCGCCTTGCGCTAATGAGATGCAAGGTAGGCGTTCCCGTCCAAAAAATACCTTAAACACCCGTGCGCCATATTTATTCAACCGCGCAAAAATGCTGCACGGTTGAGAGGCGGAGCTGGAAAATGGCGCACATCCCAATTTGCGTAAAAAATTAATGCTCGGGTTAGGTCAGGTGTTAAAATGGGGCAAACACACCAGTACTTAAGGAAAACCCACAGAAGCAACATCAGAGCTCCAAAAGGAAGACATGGAGGGGCTATTCACCCAGCATGCACGAAGACGCAGAGCACAGTAGCAACAGAAGCAGCTTCCACCACACCAACAGGGACCCTAAAGGCAACGCCGAAGGCAGGAGAGGATATTCTGGACCAGTACAACCCTCAGGGAACATGACATCATCCAGAGGTACAGACTAAACTGGCACGCCATACAGCAGCTGCTGCGCCACATTGAGCCACAGTTGGCACCCAGCTTGCAGACACCCCACATCATTCCACCAGAGACAAAGCTGCTATCTGTCCTCCACATGTTGGCAAGTGGCTCTTTTCAAACCACTGGTGCCCTGGTTGCTGGGATCTCACAGCCCTCATTCTCTGCCTTCCCTCCCAAGGTACTGGATGCCATCATCTTCATCACACCCGCCACATCAGCTTCCCCAACACACAGCAGAAGCAGTAGGAGACCAAACAGGGCTTCTATCAAATCAATGGCTTCCCAAACGTGCTTGGTGCCATTGACTTCACACATGTCCGGATTGTGCCACCTGCTGCAACAGAGCATCTATACCGCAACAGGAAGCACACACACTCCATCAATGTGCAGGCCATTGTGGATTACCGGGGATTGATCACCAACATCGTGGCAAAGTATCCTGGGAATGTACATGATTCAGTCATCTTCCACCACATCACCATCAATCAACTCTTCCAGGACGGACGATATGGAAATGGCCTACTTGTTGGTAAGTACAGAAACCTAGTTATATACACACTGAACAGCAACCCTGTAGGACACACAACACATACACCACTACATTGACACGTGGCCAGGAAGACACTGAGGTTGGGACACTGGTAGTCATGTTTGATATCCTGATCCAATGGGATACACACCTATGGACAAATGACAGATGCAAATAACAACAGATGCCACTCCAGAGCCACAAGGGACCAATTTAAAACCACACAGTGACAATGATATTGCCTTAACTGGCAGTATAACTTGGAAGATTAATCTTCCAATATCACATCAATAACACTCAATCGCACACCCTTCCAAGCAATACGTACTGTGTAAGGGGTGTGTAATGTGTTTTGATGCAGGTCAAACACCATGAGACGCATAGCATGATGATGCTGACTCTAATGAAGGTGACATGGAATCATTGAGGCAGTACCAACATCTCACATCACTCCTGGGGTGACATTGTCCGCTAGCAATAAGGAAGTGGACTGTGCTATGAACACATATTGATGTGACAAAAATGCAAAGTGCACAGTGCTACACATACGGATTGAGACAATTACACATATATATAATAGATGTACAGGCACATGGACCTTCTGACACTCAAACCTTCACCCCCACAACCAAGTTAGCCAGCTTACCTGGAGCAGGTTTAGTAGTGTAGGTACACGCTTGCACATGAGCCAACTTGGTGAGGGCACAAAAATAGGTTTGCATAGAACGTGTCACATATGGGATATTTGTGCATTGTCAATTGTGAACACTTCAGTGCTGCCAACTTATAGAGATGTGTTGTACATTGTTACCTAGCCAAATCAAAGGGCCACACTGTTGTTTTTTACATGCTATTACATATGTTGATTTGGATGGGATGTTCAGGCCATATAGTGCAACCGTGTTACCACCACAGTGGAATCGATTGTGTGTGTGGAAGTATCATGTCACCTCCAGTGAAGGAACATGGACACTTGTTTCACATGACATAATGCATGGGAGATACACAATGAACTGCAAGTTTACAAATATACCGCTGATATCAGGTCAATCAGTCAAACACCAGTTTTGATAATTAAACAACCCAATGCATAAAGAACATCCTAGAAGCCTAGGATCTCACACAATAACACAAACACAGATGAGGCACATACGACACAAGATAACAACTGCCATGCAAAGTGATAATCAAGGTGCAAGCTACATCCAAATATTTATACTCATTTTCACTTTCAGCTGTTCAGGGTTACGGGATCCAGCCATGGATCATGACCCCATTTGCCAACCCAAGCACAGCATCAGAGCGTGCCTATAATGAGGCACATCGGAGGACACGCACCATAGTAGAGAGGACTTTTGGCATCCTCAAGTCCAGATTCTGGTGCCTCGTCATCGGAGGCAGCCTCCTTTATTCACCTGAAATGGTCTGCAAGATCATTTTGACCTGTGCCATCCTGTACAACATTTGTGTAAGGAGGAACATTCCCCTCTATGAACTAGACCCACAAATGTCTGAAGAGGAGGAAGAGGAGGATGCTGTTCGTGAAAATGAGGGAGACTATCCAAACACTGCAGCAGGATTGCGTCGTAGACAAAACATTGTACAAAACTTCTTCTAACTATAGTCACCACTTTGTTATCATATGTCATTAAACACCTACCTTCATCACTCAATCATGCTCTGGGTGATTTTTATGCATCACATGATCCCTAGGAATCATAATCAGAGTTTAGCCTCATGGAGCATTGCAGAAATACAGCTTAGGATACTGAAAAAGCCACATCACATTTGATGGGTATGAATGTACACCCAACATCACACACAGTGTAAATGACATATATCCTGTCTATTTCACATGTGAAGGGCAACATCAAAGGACCACAGCTATGACACACATCCATGTTGCCAACATGGTCCATTGCAGCACATGACACACAACTAAGACACCATCAATCATAAGGAAAAAAGGGTCTCATACATGAGGCAGTGGATGTGCTATTGCATTGGTAACAGGAATGTATGACCAGACCCCTGACAGCAGTAAGTGTGACATCGGCTATCTTTGCAAGGAGCATGTGTGACAAGGAGTCCATCTAAGCAGAAAATGGATAGCACGAGTGCCCCAGATATGACAAGCATGCCCTGGGCAGTCCATCCCAGGTAATAAGCCCTGCCACTGCCATGTTTTCAGTCTCTGCCCACCCTTCTCTAGGGGGCCCTGTAAATGGACTATCTGCACCCCGAGAATCTTCATCTACACACACCCAGACTCCCATTCTGACTCCTGTGTGCTTCCCTCTTCAGTATGGCATGCCATAGTCATAGTTCATCAGCCTGCATGGACTTAAGGTCCGATAATGCACTGCCTGGTAGGCCGTAGGACCTGTAATGAGCTGTCAATTGCTTCCCATGTGAAGGGTCCAGTTGGTCCTTTGAACTTGATTCTCAACTCCAGGACTTGTGAGAGACTGAAGCTGCACACACCTGTGAGCACTTCCATGCAGACCAGCCAAATTGAACCTGTCCTGCCATTGCTGCTGCCTGGAACTGCTTAGAAGTTGTAATTTTCTGAATCTCCTTGTTGTGCATAGGTTTACAAATCACTTGTATAACAGAGCCCTTGGGGGATTGCGTAACGTTGCAGAACACAGCACAAAAACAGTTTTTAGTTCCCACATTTTTGTTCCAGCTTTTCCCAGTCAGAGTCTGCTCACTGTGTACTTGCCATGTTCATATTAGTTCCTGGCAGAGCCTGCATCCTGTTAGCCTGACTGGTTCCTGTCTTTGCGCTCACCATAGAGGTTCCCTGTGGCTACATTTGTCTCATAGTTGCTTTCCATGCCCTCTCTTTCCTCCTGGGGTATTGTGTCTGGTAGGTCTATGATGAATCCTCAAATATATAGTATAGTTTAATCAGTTTCCTTGTTGTATTCTGTTGTGGGGCATGTATTCAAATTGCCTAATCCAGCCCCCATCCCTTGTTCGGTTTTGCATGTATTCATTACTGCCAAACAGTGACAGTGTGCTATGGCTGTATGCATGGATTTGGTATGGTGCCTCCAGCACAACAAACAAGGGTTGCCAATGTGTATGTAAGGACAAAACATGTTTGTGCCCTGATGGTCCACACACAGATTCACTTCTGCCGCCACCTTTTTATGGTGCTTGCATGGTGACTAGCTGTGAGATTAATCAGCACAGAGGCACTGGTGTTCCCTGTTGCAGTGGGAATTTTAGAGGCCACCCTGTGTACAAATGTTGTGATGAAAGCTGCCTGTTTCCTATTACTGATCCATAAAGTGTTTAAGCACACCAAGGTTGCCCTGTTATCAGCCTTATTAGAGTTCTGCAGTGCCATAGCTGGACTATCCCCATGTGTGTTGTTAGTTGTTCTTTGGCTTTAGTTCAAATCTGCTTTGAAGGAATCTCTGTTAATTCAGGGAATGGCTCCACAGACTCATGACTAGACTTGCACATACCTGTGACAACATGGAGGCCAATACTGACACAGGGTACACATGGCCACACACTTGAACTGGACACCTTTGTGCACTGAACCACTTGAAATATGTGAACACATGCAGCATGGTCTGCTGGTCCTCCACAGCCACAGGAGAAACATAGGTCATTTACATAACTCAAACTGTGGTGTACCATAACTTTTTTGGATTGGATTTGGGACTCTGTGTCACAAACACTGTACCTACCTAGCATGTTCAAATGCCTGACTCATGGGTAGTATACACACAAGTGACCATGAAGTGGTATCTAACATTCCATTACATGTGATGGCTTACATTTGTAACATTGCCATTATCAACCGTCCTCTGTCCATCTTGTGTATAGTTTGTCATGGGAGATGTTTTGTCCCCAAAGTCAGGGAAGTTCACACAGCATAAGACGCAACAGATATGACAAACACATATCATGATTGATGTACCTCAATGAACGGCATCTGATGGTTATCCACAATTACAACCCATGCATACAAGCACATTATGCAAAACACGTCTTGTGAAGTTCACACAGAGGCACGACAACAATTTAAATAGCCAATTCACAGACTAAACACACAGGCCATGAGTGCTTTTTTTAAGTTGCGTAGCCTTGCTATCCTCTATTGATGCACCACCTGCTCAAACTAGGGAATACCAATTTTAATTCCAAATGTTTAGGTTACTGTTGCATCAGTTAAGAGTGCTAATCCGGCACTACAACATGAGTATTATGGTCTGCAGTACTGTGGTCTGCCACATATGCCCAAACACTAGAACACACACAGCAGGCCCTAACAGCCTACCTTTGTATAGTTATAGCCTTCATGTATGTTAAAAATGAGAACAATTATACAAACACAGCTAAAGACAGATATTTTGATGCAAAAGCATAAAGAAAGACGCATATGCGTTAAAAAATGATGCTCACAGCCATTATACATCGATTGGTCCCTAGCGTTAATTCCAACACTGCACCCCATGAAATTGGTTATCCATGAAAAATATATTGATCCTTGAATGCGAGGGAATTTTTAAGCACATGCATCAAGAAATATTGACAAAAAGCCCGTAAGCGTCATAAAATGACACGCCTCATAATAAAAACGCACTGCATTTGAGACAGGAAGTGATGTAATAGGATATCGTGTTTACAGAAATGGTACAGTGGGTGTACTTTCACTTTGCAGTCTGTGATTCTTCTAGACTTGTGGCTGTGTAGAGAGTTGTGTCTGTCAAAATTGTGCTTTTGTCTCCTGTGTGCCATTTCAATTGTCATCTGTTGTGTTTGTAATTGTCTCTGTAAATCAGTGTAAGTGTGTTTTTGTCATTTTTTGTGTCTAATTTTGTATTTGTACTGTTGGGAGTGTGTAGTGGGTATTGTTAGTTGGGGTATTGTTGGGCTGTTTGTGGGTTCTTTAAGTTTCATTTTCATACCTCATTTCCCTGTATTTCCCTGTTTCCCCTTTCCTATCCCTATTATTTTTGTGAAGTTGGGAAGGCCACGTCTGGGGAGAATGGGTGAGGAGGAGCTGGGGGCTTTTATTTGGCTGGTGTGCCACTTCCTCCCCCTGATGTTAGAGGCTGGTGGCAGGGGGATACAGGGGTATCACACCGAGGCAAGGAGGCCCAGGTGGTCCAAGGTGCTGTTCCACCTAAAGAGATTATTCAACAGCCAGCGCAACGACCACCGACTTAAACATCGCTGGGCTGACCTTGTGGCCAGAGAGCAAGACCTGCTGGACCACCTGGGTGTGGTGATTGGTGGCCCTGTTGGTGAGTAGAAATCAGACTAATGTGTACAGTAAAATGCTCTGTAGTGACAGTAGCAGATTTGGTGACATGCTGCATGCAATGTTTGTGGACATGTGGAATGCAAGTTGAACATACAGTGGCCCTAATTTATACAATATTTGCTACGCATTAGCGTCATTTGTTGATGCAAAAGCTGCACAAACTTACAAAAGACAACTTGATCTTGTAAATTAGTGCCGCTTTGACGTCAATAGATGATAGTAATGCGGGGCAAACAAAACTATTATTCATGGCCTGTGAGTGTACCAGGAATGAGATGTATTTCACATGCTAATGCAAGGAACGAATGTAGTCCCCAATTATTTTGAATAAATGTCTGAACTGTATTTATGGCCATACGTATAAAGATCTTCCTAACCTCTAATATCTTAGGCTGATATTTTGACTTGGTTTGTGCAGCATTTAAATTAGTAATGGATGCCAAAGTAATGCACACTTGATAAAATCTAAATGTTTGGTGCTACTTTCCATAGCTGTAGCGTAAAAAAATTAAGCAAATGCTACACATAATAAAAAATGATCTGACCCTATGTTCATTGTTCCTGTGTGTTTTATTTTGCCTTGGGCACAATTGCTGGTAGAGAGCTGATGCATTTGCCATCTTGTCACTTTATAGCCAAGCAATTTTCATAAGTTAATGGGTCATCATGGGATCCCTGAACTTTGTGAATGCATGGTCAGAAATTATTTATTTGCATGATGTTGTGCAAGGGACCCCTGACTGCTCCCATCATACATTTAAAGTGACAAAATAGTTTGCTAGTTTACGTTTGGTACACACCTGCTGATCTAGTGCAGCATATGTACAATTTTTCAGTTCTCAGTATGAAGGCTTTCACAGACATGGGTGTATGCTAAGATCAGCAGACCAGCATTCCTGTGTGTGCTGCCATTCCCAAGGTGCAGACAAATTGAGACCTACCTCATCAAGATTGCCAAAGTAGGACATTTGCTAAACCATGTTTCAATTAGGGGACAGTGTCAGTTCGTTGTATAACCACTGATCACCCAACTTGGCAATTGTAAGATAATGAATGTGGCTAACTGTGATCTACAATACCTGATATAGGTACACAGGGCCCTGAGTAACACATTTCAGGTGCAATGACTACACCTGTGCCCATGCATTCTGTCACGGATGATCAAATTAGACACTGTCAGCATATATTTTTTTGTTGTTTTGATTTAGATAAATGGCCAATCCATTTTTATCGTAACATTGTCATCAAGTAACACACAGGATCCCTGCCATCATGGTGTCATAGGGGTCATATATGGCTCTGGGTACACTGCCAACGTGGCATATGTAACCTAGATACAACACAGGCACACATACAATGGACCATAGAAAGCACAATAATTCCTGAACTAAACTCAACCCACATGAGCATCACACAGTAACTCATTGTCCCTTGATGCACAAGCCACAATATCTGAGTGACTGGTATTACAGTGCACCAGGAATGTGACTTTGCATGTCTCTCATAACAACAAATGGAGTACCCTCTAGAAATAATCCTTCACAAAATTGAGTAATCATGTTTGGCACCACATGATTGTTAAGGCCAGTGCATGTGTACGTATGTGTGTCCATCACTCACTGGAGTGACAGGGTCAATACATGTTTGCAGTACTATGTCTGTTGGGGGTGTACATGCCTGAGGTGCTGCTCTATCATATACAATGTCACACACAGTGATTTGTTGTTCCAAGTTTTGTACAGTGAGCAGACATTGAGCGCATTTCACCCTTCCATGTTTTACAGGTGGACCAGCTCCCTACACAATTGGAGAAGTGGCTCGATTTGCGGACCCAGACATATCCAGTAAGTGTTGATATGTTAGTTCTGTGTTGTGTTTGTCAGCTGTTGTGTGATTGACTCCTGTGTGTTGGACACATTGCAAGGTATGATGTGCTGGCACATGATCTGATATGTGACTTGCCTGGAGTTTGACATTTTGTTCCATGTTTGAGTTGGACAATCAGTGGCGGAGAGTCATATTTTGGTATTCTAGTGCTGCGCTATAGGCATGGGCAGGTGAACAGGGTGATATTTGTTGCTACATTTATGCCAGTGATAAATTTTAGGTGGCCATTTTCATGATTTAGTCAGCAAGTCATACCCTGACTCACACAGACCAGTGATGCCAAAGTATTACCCACAGACTTGAGCCTCCCTGTTAACTAATGAACATGTAGGACTGTATGTTTGACTTCCTAGCAGCATCTAGCTCCACATGTTGTGCTACGTTTATGTGGCACTTGAGTAGAGTGTCTTAGGTGTGCATGCAGCTCAAGCCCAGATGGATGCTTGCATCTATGTGCTTGTTTTTGGAAAGGTATTAGTGAGATCAATAGATGTTGACAGTTGTCCACAAGTAGCAACATAAATGTGGATGTGATTGTCCAATGTTTCAATCAATCCTAGTTGGCAGCCCTCCTTACCTGTGGTGGACTGATTAAACCCATGGACAGCTGTCCAAAGGTTCCTGGCTGTCCTTGATGTTTGAAAGTATGTGTTGCATGTCCATCACCCCCTGAGGCACAGGGTTAGGGTTATGAAATATGTGTACCTAGGTTTGAGGATCCCAGTGTAGAAGACAGACATGTAATTCCAACATTCATTTGCTCCAACCTAGGATACCTCCTCATGATTAGCAACTGCATACCGTCCAGGAAATTCCATTTACAAATCACAGATCTTGTGGGCCTTGATTGTCATCCAGAAGATAGTCATTAGTTGGCCTGTCACATGTGGAGTACTTGCAGCATTTGTTATGTGACTAATGGCAGTACAATGATGCACAGATCATTTAAGTAGGTACACACCTTTTTGAGCATTGCTGTGCTGTTAGATAGTAGATGTGTAAGCTGCGTTGGCCTGTCATTCCTCAGGGACATTCTGTGATCTGTACTGTGATTTGGACTGTTTCAGATAATTTTGAGAAAATGTTAGAATATTATCTGTAGATGTATCACACAATGATGTCACTAATGTTTGGCTTTCTCTATTTTTACAGCTGCCAACATGAATGCCCATGAGATCAGGGAATTCCATAGGCGGGCTATGTTACCGCCACATACTAGATGTGGAGTCTGGGTTACGCAATATGGAACGGCGTTATCGCCATGAGAGAGACACAGGGGTCTGGAGGGCATTTGCCCAAGGGGGGCCATCCTTGCCCACAACAGCCACCACCACCAGCACAACCGCTCAGACCACAGTTGCCCAAAAGATGACAGCCACTGTTGCAGGTCCGTCAACCTCATCAGCTCCAGGCCCACAGACAGCAGCTCCTGCACCTCCCCCTCCAAGCACGGCACCGGCACCAGCACCAGCAGTGCCATCCACTAGTGGCACACAGGCAACCCCAGCTGCAGTGATAGATAATGCTGAATTTCAGTCTATGAGACGTGACATGCAACGGATGTTGCGCAGGATGGAAAGGCTGCAGTAGGAGGTGTCCTGCAATAGCAGGAGACTGCTGGGTATTAAGAAGATCCTGCGGAGGGCAAATTTGTGACTTTTGGACCCTCAGCCATGATTCCCCCCCTCCTCTTTCCGGGTTCTTAACTTTAGTGGGTTTAGCGGGCTTAGTGTTAGGTTAGAGTAGGCTGTTAGTTTAGTTAGTATAGGTGGGTTGGGGGTGGAGGGGGTTATATTATTACATGTGTTTATTTGTGGGTGGGTGAGTGGGGGATGATGTTGGGGTTTATGTGTATAAAAACACACAAAAATAAATACCAAAACAAAATATATTTGTTTAAGATAAGATAGTATGTGTTTAGGTTAGTATATGTTGTCCTACATGTGTCCCGTCATATAAGAGGGGTGGGGGGGTTGATGTTAAGAGTGTTTAGTTAAATGTGATAGGTACATTTAGATTAGGGTAGTTAGGGCCAGTTGTGGGTAATGTGTAGTTAGGATAGGTTAGGTTAGTTAAGGTGTTTCCCCTAGTTTTATTATCCTTTTTTACTGTTAAATAAATATTCAGGTACTCCTTTACAGTATGTGTCATATGCTTGGGGATCAGGGCCTTGGCATGGGTGAACAGTGTCAATTTAGTATTTTCATTTGTGTTCCATCCTGCATCCGAATCCCATTATTTACATAGTTATTCACAATACCTAATGTGCAGTCACATTGGCAGCTACACCAAAGCTACTTCTCAATGCATCTGCCATCCATTGCACCTACCACTCAAGGTTACTATGGTTCCCAATGTGTTGTGAAGTTTGGATGTGTTTTTAAATCTGTCATCGTTTGAGACCTGATTTGGAATCTTGGCCACTGTGGTATGTCTGCCTGCAGCCTGATGTTCATGTGAACCCTGATAAGCTGAATGATGTTATAATCTTATGTAGTATTGTATACATAACTCACACCTATAATTTCTTACATTGTACTCCTAGGTTACATAATTGTCCATACAGTCATACACATCCATTCCTGCTGTATGGTGTGTGTGTGTGATAAAGGTTTATAGTCAGATGTCACATACATAAAGATTGTCTTGATGGGAATGTTGGACACATTGATTTTCAGCTTATACATACCTTGAAGCAGACTTTTTCAGTCCAACACAGCATTATACTGTTAGTTTTCAATTTACTTAAGAAATAAGCCTCAGGAAGCCCAGATGATGATACTATCCAGACCCCAGTGCATAGTTATCAGCCCACAATCTTTCAATGCAGTTGTATTGACATTCTATGGCCATTGACATGTGACATACATCACTAATCTCCTACACAGTTGATGTGTCACATTACACAGAGACAAAGTGGTTGTGTAAGTGCTATTTATTTGAAAGTGCTGTAGTGCAATAATTACATAGTCCAGGATTGTTAGTCCATTAGTGTGACGCCTTTTATTGTGATGCTACACAAGTGCAATGAACATGTCGTTGGACATGCTGGGGTGAAGTGTCATACAGTGCAGAGGAACATCAATTGCCAATGAGGTAGTGAGAGACAATCACAGAGCATAGTGTCAAGGTAAACAGTGTGCTGGAGAACAGTGCATTTGACCAACTGTTGCAAGACTGGCATGTTAACAAGCACAGGACCTAAGATATCAATGCCCATGTGTCATGGACTTGTGCTACCGGGTACTCCTATGGGTGAAGGTGATCTGTTCCACGTCTTCATCTTCTGATGTGTGTGTCATCTCCTCTGCCCTTGGTGGTGGTGGGTTTGAAGACGTGGAGTCAGAAATCCCGGTAGCTGCCAGCTGTGGGGCTATTAAGGGCGTTACTACAGCAAGGAGGAGCTGCTGATTCTTGAGTATAGCAGCTACATCACTGTGGTAGGCAGCCAGGCCGGCCCTGAGGGGGTCATGATTGCATTTATGCATGCAGTGAAAGGTTTGGGGTGCCAGGTGTTGTGGCAAATCCCTTACTGCAGCGGTGAATTCCCTTACACTTTGTTGTAGTCCTTGCAAGATGGATGTTAGCGCTTGCATGGCTGCTGCCTGTTCTGCAGATGACATCATGCACGAATGCATCCCCTCAAGGCTGGCTGCCATATTTTGTATCATCAAACGCACCTCCTTGGCCAGCTCTCGCTGTACTCCAACTACAGTCCTCTCTAAGGTGGTACCAGTGTCCTCAGAGTCCTCAGCTGGGTTGGAGCTGGCAGGTCGTACTATTGGGGTGGTGGGTGGGTCCTCTGTGATGGCTGCTACTTCTGTGCTCCTCCTTGTGACTGAAGGTGGGGTCCAGAGGGTTCCAAGGACATCTTGGAGGGTCTGCTGGCTAATGTTTGTCAGCTCGTCATTTATGTCATCAGGGAAGTCCAGGACAGGCATATCCTGAGGAGAGCCTTCATCCTCTGCAATGAGATATTGTACAATTAGTGTGTCTGTGTTGTGGCATTTGTAATGTGACATTCCTGACTTCCTTTTTTTTTTCATTCATTACTTTACTTTATTCGGTGCAAAAAGACCATAAAAGACATCAAATAAATTAAACATACAAATTTCTTAATCATAAAAATTCCTAAAAGACGTTATTAATACATTTCCGAAAACCGTTAGCAGCATGTATGAAATTTAACACAGCCTGAATTATGTCCATATTTCCCAAATCATGTAAGTGGGAATAAGCAAGCTGGCTAGTTCTAATACTGTTAGACAGGAATAACGGACGTAAAAACCTTTTTCTTGGAACAGCGTATAAAGTGCAAAAAAGCATAAAATGTAGTGTACTTTGAGATGTCCTTCCATCGCAACAACAAGGAGGGAGGTTCTTGAACCAGGTTCCACATACTGGGAATGCTACCAAGTAGTGTAAAGTATTTAACCGTAGCCTTGTAAGTAAAAACCTTTGTCTCTCGTGATTAATAATGGTCAGATACAATTTTGGTTGGAGATGTTGTGTCTCATGTCTCATCCATGGTCTCATTACACCAGAGGGTGACTCCGTGGCCTGATTTTTCTGCCAGAATATATCTTGAACCTTCTTGATGTCCTGTCTTGTTAGAGTATCAGGTTTAAGAAAAAATTCTCCTAATCCTAATGATAGGAGAGAGAGATAAACATATCTAAGCCAGGGTATATCCAAAGATCGTGACAAAAGGAGACAGTCCTGTATCACCTTTCTACATAAAAACGCTTCTGGCTTAGTCCAGATTTTTACCCACAATATTACAGGTTGAAGTTTTATATAGCTAGATATGTATCTCAAACCTACTTCTTTATGACAGGACATTACTGATGTAGATTGAGGGACTGCTAATAACCTTCTTAAAAATTTATTTTCTATAGTCTGAAGTCCTGTACATTCTGCATGCCCCCAAACCCCAGCTCCAAATGTCGCAATAGAAAGACACTTAGAAGAGAAAACAGTCATCTTTTTCTTAACAGGTTTATGTCGGAGTCTTTTCGCAAACCTAAAAACAGCTTCAATGGCTTTTTGGAATTGTATTGAACGTATATTAATTAAAAATTTCCAATTAAAATCTACATCAATGGGGACCCCCAGGTACGTAAAATGTGGAACCTTAAATATCTCATGTCCATCTAAAATTATTTTTTTCGTTTTTGCTAATTTGGGTCCGGTCTTCATCACAAATTACTTAGTTCTTTTAATTTTAAGACCGAGGTTCCCCATAAAAAAATTAAAAGCATTTAATAAAATCTGGAGGCCATTTGCTGTCCTTGAGATGAGTACTGCATCGTCCGCATACAAGAGTACAGGTATTGGAGAATTGTTAATGACTGGGGAATCCTTCCCTGATTCACAAATAAATTTCTCTAACCCATTTATATACAAGAGAAAAAGAAAAGGGGCGAGGACACATCCCTGTCTGACCCCCTTTAATGAGGGAAATTTCTCTGTCATACATCCCTTCCGGGAGTAGCGAACCCGCGCCTCCGTACAGGCGTGAAGTTTACTAAGTAATATAACTATATCTTTATCTACGCCCATACCCAGCATGACCCTCCACAATTTCACCCTGTTAACTGTGTCAAAGGCACAGGACAGATCCATAAATGCTAGAAGTATGCAACCCCTTTTGGCTTTGGTGTATTTCTGAACTATAAGAGTCAAGTTAAGAGTTTGTTCTACTGTGCCCACACCTGGGCGAAAGCCAAATTGTATTTCTGAAAGGGAGTGAGATTCAATTGCCCATTCTTCTAGCTTGTTTAGGATTACTCGACCTAACATTTTGACTGAGCTATCCAATAAAGAAATTGGGCGATAGCACAAGGGATTTGCCCTATCTCCCTTCTTAAAAATCGGAACGATGATTGCCTCTTTCCAAGAGTCTACTAGAGGGCCTACCACAGCCAATCTCAAAACATTAGTAAGCAGTGGTCCCCAGAAATCAGGAAGTGCTTTATATAAATCGGCAGGGATTCTGTCTGGGCCAGGGGCTTTTTCAGAGAGGCAATCTTGAATGGCTTGTTTAACATCAGCCACACTTATAGTATTGCTAAAAGACAAACTTAGCTGATCATTTCCTGCAAACATCAGACAGTTTAACATTTCCGATTGAACATTTAACTCTATGTCGAAAGTTTTTTTTAAATAGTCCTCCCAAGTCTTTGCTGGAATAACAGTGTCCATGGGCGTCTCATGCTTATCATTCAGCAATGAAGAGTTAACCACACGCCAAAATGCAGTTGTGTCTTTGATTTTACTTGCAACCATCAATTCCTCCCACCCAGATTTACTTAGTTCAGCTTTCCTTTTGGCAAGTGCTTCTTTATAATTTTTCCTAGCAATCTTAATTGCTTGTCGATCTTTGGGAGATGCATTGATTGTTTTCTTTAGCTTCCTTAAGGATGTGGTACATGCGTGGTTAAACCATCTTGAGCCATGGACTTTGTCAGCGTGAGAGGGCTGTAGTTTCTCTTTTGTCAGAGAGGAAAAAGCATGGACGATTTCATGGGGGGCCCTATCTTCGTCCAGGGATGTCATGACATCTGACCATTTGTTCAGGAATAAATCTTTAAAAAATGTATTACTATTTATCTTTCCCCATTTAATTGTGAGTCCTTTTTGGGATGAGAGCTTCATAGCAGGGTATCGCTTCCCTCTTCTTGAATCGCTCGTCAGATCTAAATTAATCACGATGGATAGGGGGTAATGGTCACTAATACAAGTCGGGGTCACCCTAAATTGTCCTGCAAGAGAGGATAACTCTCTAGAGTAAATAATATAGTCAATAGTAGTGTGAGTATCCCCCCTTACAAATGTTGGTATCCCTCTAATAACTGGTGTGGGGAAAAAAAGAGAATTGACTGTTATCAGAGAATTAAGGGCATTCCCATATGGGGAGTGTTTAAAGTGTTGAATGGGATTATCATTTTCGTCCAAGAGTCCACAGCAATCCAAGAACTCTGTCTCGCACAGATGGGCATTAAAATCACCAACCCAGACTATTCTTAGGTCCTTTTTGCTAAGAGTTGTTACCTTATGTATTAACATCTCCAAACTACTGACCACACTTATATCAGAATTATCAAAGGTGTTATTATAATAGTTGATCAGTAGTATATCAAATGGCTCTGCTAATTTCAAAGATAAAGCCAGAAAAAAAGGGGATGTACCCACAACACGTGCTTCCATCCCTCCTGCCTCCACAGATAGAAAGGTAGCCAAACCGCCCTTAGCTCTACCTGCGGAGGCCTTAGTTGCAGGAACACTATATGTGGTATAGCCATTAATATGCGGAGGCTCTATGAGCCAAGTCTCCTGGCAGCAGATAAAAAGATTTTGCGTCACTGATTTTAACCAGTCAGGGTTTCCAATTTTTAATTTTAAACCTGCAACATTCCAGGAAATAATCCCTAGGGCTGTCATACCCTGTGTGTCATATATGTGGGGTACTCCCTTAGACTCTGAGGGGGACTATGGCAATATATTTGTATCCAGGGGGCCTGGCAAAAAAGGCTCGATTACTAGTGGTCAATCTGACTGCTCTAGTGAAGTCAAAGGCTTTGGCTTGAGCAGGTTGTCTTTTGTTCCTGTAGACAGCATGGACACAGGGCCAGAGAGAGGAAACCCATCCACAAACTGGTTTTACTGGGGCGTGTTGCCCTTGGGTAGCCACACCACTAGGATGGCCTACCTTGCGCCTCACAAGTGAGGAAGGGTTGTGCCATCTTGAAAGTGGCAAGAATGTGGCATTCTGGGATAGCCAGATGTCACACATCACAGGAACTTTGTCACTGGGTAGGAGGAGACTCAGTAGCCCATTGGCCAATGACCACGTGGTCTGCTCAAGGCACTTTCCTGGGATAAATATGACACCCCTGGCATGTAAACCCTCAGCACTTGCTGCACTTGGAGGGAGGACAAGAAGAAGACCACTTTGCACCCATTGGAAGTGCACAAAGAGAGGCTGCGATACCGGAGTGACTGCACCTGCTGCACATTGGGCTAGTGGAATTTGGACCCTATTCTGGGTCCCTGGCTTAGGGAAAAGTTGGTTCCCAGCTTCAGTCTAAAGCAGAGACTTCAAGGGTCAGTTGGCTGGCCCCTTTAAATAGCACTGGGGACATCAAAGCTGAAAGAGCCTAAGTTGCATCTCTGTAAGCCACCACAGACATTTTGCCGCTACCAGACATCGGGCACCCCAAAGAATAATTCAGAGAAAGCCACCAGGTGCACCCATCCCTGCTGGATCCGTGAGTGTTGGTTGTGACCGGATTCATCACCCAAGGCAGACACCAGCCTGCCCCAAAATTTGCATCATGCTGCTGTGTAGTAAATGCGCAAGGTCTGCATTGGCAGCCCTTTGAACCCTGCAAAGAGATCTTTGTGTGACCCCCAAGATCCATGGACAGAGTCACCCCCACTTTTCTGTGGACACGATCAGACTTTACCCCTGTTGTCCGCACAGCCTTAGGAGCATCCTTGAGCGTCTTTAAGCCTGCATCCCTCAGCATCAGGATCACTCCATTGTCGTCTATGGCGGTCATCCAGTAAAGTTTTGATCTTGCTTTAAAAACACTATGATGTTCAGGTAACGGTTCAAAGTATTTTTTTCTGACCCCCCCCAGACCTCTGTCCTTTCAGACTTGGTGGCCCAACTCAGGCTGGATTTGGCGAAGTAACTGTTCCAAACTTTTCATAAATTTCCAATTTTTGTTGACCAATGCTTGCTTGCGGTTGATTTAAAAGTTATTTATTTCTTCTACAATCTGTATCTCTGGAACCGTCTGGTGGATTTTGATGATTAAGGTCTTAAAAAATCCATAACAATAAGCTCTATATAAGTTGCCATATTGTTATTTTCGTGTCATGTCACTTACTTATTTCGTTGTTTGGTGCTGTCAAATGCTTTACAAATTGTTCCTTTGCTGAGCCTTACTGCTCACAGGCACAGCTATCCAGGGTTGAGCTTACGGTTGAGTAAACGTACCTAACTGGACCCAAGACGGTATTTGCGAGTGTACTGTAAGATAGAGCTACCCAGCCATATTATATAGTACACCCAAATCCTCACAAGGAGTCCTCCCAAGAACTTTCTTTTTTTATCAATTTACTTGGACTAAGTGGCTCTCCTGTCCTCAGGTTTGTGTCCGGGGGATTCTCCTGAGCTACCTACACAAGGTAGATTATACAATTGTTTTGTGTCAATCGAAACGAAGAAAGGCTTTATCCATAACTTGTTCGAGATGTGGCCTAAGGAACATCTTTGAAGATGACACACCACAAATCTGTGTGTAATGTCTGTGTTCTGACTGTGATGTTACAGAATATAACTTAAACAATGCTTTCTGCCTCTTTGGATTTTAAACAGGAACAGAGACTAAAATTCATGTGATTCTAATGAATAATTCTAACCAAGGATTCCTGGCCTTTAGAGTACCTACAGGCACCACACTGGGTCCAGAGAATTCTTCACTAATGTTCATGTATGCTGTGTGGCTCCTGTGTAACTCTGCAGCACCACAGGAATGATGGAGCAGAGCTTCATCTAAGCACCATTCCTGCACGCTGACGTCAGTACATTTCTTCCCGTGGCCTTCAAAACTGATCCGGAGCTCTGCTCTCAACTTTCAGTCTTCTAAATTTCTTCTTCTATATGAAATGGAAGATATCTGAAATAAAGGCAACAAGATTCAAGTTGTCCCAAGACTGCAGGAAGCAGATGTCACTCACTGACCTGCATTACGTATGTCTCTGGTGTTGGTGCTCCAGTCACAATTCAAAGATGCGCTCCAAATGTGTCATCATGCACACTCAAAGGCATTCTGGGAGCAGGAGGCAAAATTCTACTTTTGCCGAATAGAAGAGGTCATGTTCAAAGCATAAGTCCTGCTCCCACTCCAAGTTGTGGGGGCCACTCACAATTTTGTTGAAGAGTTCAGTCCCTTGCAAAGTCCTGTCCCCACTTGAACTCTTCCATTAAGGTGAAAATGCACATAGTGCAAGAAAGCTAAGAGGGACTTTACCATATCTTGCAAATTGAAATTAGGCAACAAGGCTCAAGGACATCAATAGAAAAATCATTTCATCTTATGACTCTGATCCAGTTATGCAACTTGTCTGGATCATCACCAATTCTCCCAGGAAATATTATTCAAGGAGGCCATGCTGCAACTCTCAGATGCCCCATGCTCCCTCTGATGTGGCTTCAGGTCCCACAGAGTCACAGGGGTATGCGGTTAGTTACGCTAGCATCCCCCTCGATGCAGCTGACCCTTTGGGGCCTGTTCCCTGACCCTACAGGCACCAGTTAAGACTTTCACCCCAGCTCCTGGGTACATGCCAGTCTCTTCCATGCTGGTGCCAATGTTGACTCTGCCAGGGCCAGCCCTGAACCCAATTCTGACGCTGGTCTGAACTGATAAGGGCCTGCACCAGGTCTATGTCTCACTACTAGATTACTGAAGGTCATCCAGTCACTTTGCAACCAGATTCCAACCCTCAATGTCTGACTTAAGGCCAATACTATCTGCCTAGCAGCCTTATTCAGATCTGACTCTGTCACAGCTCAAGGTATACAAAATGTTCTCCGCAACACTTATAATGAGGAAGAAGCAGACAACCTGCTTTCTCATCACTATACTGATGATAGGCTATATCTGAATTTATAGAATGGCAGTGTGCTGGATGCTTCTCCAGAGAATGAGCTGGACTTACCAGCTGTTTTACAGTATTAATGTGAAATGAAGCAGCAGTGCTAGGCTAGTTGTTTAGCGTTCAAACCAGGCAATTTATTTTTTAACTGAGGTCCTTCAACCTGGTCCAACCGCATCTGACCCACAAAGAGCGTCTCACAGACACTCTAATGATCGCTTGGTCTGAGGCACGATCGGTCTCTCAAGTCAGTTGATCTGCGGGCAGGGAATGTAGACTAACCCCAAGGACAAAGCATCCTATGCCTGAAAGCCTGGTGGTACAGGT
This sequence comes from Pleurodeles waltl, assembly GCF_031143425.1. Lineage (NCBI taxonomy): Eukaryota > Metazoa > Chordata > Amphibia > Caudata > Salamandridae > Pleurodeles > Pleurodeles waltl. The sequence continues at coordinate 514,740,301 of NC_090447.1, read as the reverse complement.
GTCAACAAGTTAAATCACCCCTATTTCCTTTGTTGACCAACACTTCAGATAGAATCAAAATGTATTGATGCCTTCAGAAACAGGATGTTCTCTATGGTAGTTTAGCCTTAAGATCCTTGAATGCAGTGTGCAGTGTGCTCTCCTAATCTGTGCAGCAGCAGCATATCTAGTCCTTTCAAAACAGAAGTCATGACAGCAGGTGAAGCCATTTGCACCAGCAGTGAAAGCTTTCCTCTAACTTTTCCTCCCCTGTTGCAGCAGCTGCAAAGGTGCTTTTATTTGCCCTGACAGGCTCACAGCCAACAGTTGGAGGAAGAATATGACATTTCCTCACTAGTTGGTGGGCCATCACATTAGACAGATGAGTTTTGCAAATCATTTACCCTGACTTTCAATTCCTCCTAGCTCCATTTTCCTCACACATCAGAGTGACTCTCAGCAGACCACTCTGCAATCTTGCTGCACAAAATCACCATTCTGCTGGGCAAGAGTGTCTCCTAGCAGGTGCTGGCTTCAGAAAGTGGTGAAGTATGCTTTAATGTTCTCATACAGAATAAGGACAGCGGTCCTAGGCCTAAAATGGACATGTGTCTACTGAATGTCTTTGTTAGAATATACTCAAAATGTCCCCCAGATTCTATATGTTCTGGGCCAAAGAAACTGGATGGTGTCCCTGGACTTTCATGGCACATATGTTCATATACCTGTCCTGTAATCCCACCAATATTACCTGCAAATTACGGAGGGATTGGAAAATTTCCAATTTGTTTAACTTCCCTTCGACCTAACCCCTGCCCCTCAGGTATTTATTAGAGTGCATTTTTCCTGTACCTTGACATCTGGCTGTTCAAGGTGGACTCACTGCAGTCAGTCATAGGCCACCTCTGGATGACAGCCAACCTCCTGACAACTTTGGTAATTTCAATCAATGAGCCAAAGTCCCACTTTGGCCCCACGCAGAAGATCCTTTCATTGGGGCTGTTCTAGACATGGTGCCATTTAAGGCCTTTCTACCGTCACTGCTAGTCCAGGACTTTCAGGATATGATCCTGATGTTTTGGCTCAATTTTTGTTCTCCTTGAGGATGGCTGTGAAATTTCTTGAACTTCGGGCCTCATGCTTCCTTATTCTGAACACCCAATGGCATGTGTGTGCCTTGCAGTGGAACCTCAGATCTCAGTGGGCTCAGCATCAAGGCTGCCTTTCCAACTCCACTCAGATCTCACAAGAGACTATGCAGGATCTTCAGTGTTGGATCAGACTGACATGCAGCAGACCACTCCTGTTGTCCCTCCAAGACTCCACGCTTGTTAAGGGTGTGTAGATTTTGATTTTGGGTGGTTCAGCTGAGACAGCTGGATGTTAGAGGCTTCTTGCCTCTAATGGAAAGATAGCTTCACAAACATCATCTGGAACAATCTGTCTAAATCTGAAAGACATTCCCCTATCTATCAATGTGACGCTGGTGCAGTTCTTCATGGACAACATCCAGCTCCACTTCGGGAGGAGCTCATTTCTCAGCAAGAGGGGATGTCCTGCACCCAGGTCTCTGCAACCTACACTACCATTCATTGAGATTGAGCAAGAGATTGTAGTTAGATGCATTTGATTCTGGCTGAAGTACTTGCTGTCATTTTTGCACCCCAAAGCCCTTCGAAAACGTCCATCTGTGCTGGGATAAATTCTTTACCTGGTGTTATGCTTGCCATACTGAACCTTAATGGTCAACCTTTTGGAAGTGTTATTGTGTGTTCTGTTGTCTGCCAAGCTAAGGCGTGCATTGGGCACAGTTAAGGGTTGTCTGTTGGACTTTTCAGCTTTTTTGTGTTTACCTCCCTACTTAAGCCACTTGTGACAAATTTTATCAACAGTCTTACACCTTTCCCCTGAAACCATTAGTCATATCACAAGAGGACTTGAACTTAGTGTTGACATTTCTTATGTGCAGGATTAGTAATCTAATGTACTCTTCAAAAGACGAGGAGAGGTTCCATCGGCTCAAATTGTAAAAGACTTTTGGTTTCTAAATTGATCTCACAAAATACCATTGTGTTAATTATCATCTCTTTGTGGCATGCTCTGGAGCAAAGAAAAGAAAGGGAAAGTGGTGCAGAAAAGTGTAGCAAAATACTGGATTCATTTATTCTACACTATTTTCTACCCCTTCAGACATTTGAGGGACTGACTAGCACAGGATATAGCAGCAGTTCTTAACAACTGTTTATGCTCTTTAGACCTACACAATGCAAAGCTGCAAGTGCCTGACTTTCAGTTCACATGGGGGACAAGTATTACTAGTTCAAAATACAGTTTTTCTAACTCAATGCAGCTGTCTAAGCATTTTTTTTAAACTTCTATCTACTTGAGCAGCATGTTTATGGATACAAAAGGTCTGTTGCTACAACTGTATTGATGACTGCCTCATCTGAGCATCTCCCAAAGAGCTGGCTGCATGTAATCTTACCCTACTTCACTGGACATAATTTGATATGGATTTCTCCACGGGCTCTCCATTTCTCTGTCTGACACCATCGAGACACAAAGTTCCATTAGGTATATGGGTCTGGTAAGGACCTTCTCACACAAAAGTTTTGATATCAATCAAGAAGGTCTTAGTCCTTATCATTGGCAGTTTGGGAATGCCAAGGACTTCTGAGAATGCAGTCCTTTTCTTTCGTACTTTTCTGCCAGATATTTCATAATTTCAGTTTCTCCTTTGCCTTCCTCCATCCGTCCCTCCTCAGAGGCCCACATACTGTGCACTAGTGCACACCTACATGCAGTTGGCAGTTTTTGGACTGCTGTGCTTGTTGGTTTGCTCAGAGAGACAGAAAGGAGATGTGCTGTGGAGCGCTGGATAAGGCCATCTGTCATCTATTATTTGGTCTCATATAAGAAGAATCCAATGTGTGATGCTGTCCATCATGGATCAGGAACAGTGCAGTTGGGTTGGGAGAAAATTGAGTTGAATGAGTGTGAGATTTCAGAGGCTTATCTCCTGGTAAGAGCTAGCCCCCACCCTTCACAACAATCTTTCAATGTGACTCCTGTCATCCTGGATTCAGGTGCTGGACCATTGGTCTAAGTCCATTCGGATCCACCAGCCTCTGGTTCTGCTGGAGCATTTTTTGTCCTTTGCAAAAATCAATGCTCATCGAGTTCAACGGATCTTTGGACCCTGCATAGAATGTGGTAGAACCATTAACACAATTTCAGCACAAAACCAATTGTTAAATAGTATGACAAATTGGGCCATACAAGGAAAAGTCAGTCAGGAATAAAGTTAGGGATTTATTACAAACTTAAGCTCAAAGTCATGTAGACAAATCGCAAGACAACGTTATAAAAATACAAAATCACCAAAGGTTGGCCAAGGTGGCAAAATAAGTTCAGAAAAATGAACATTAATAAAACTAAGCATTCAACAAGAACAATGTAAAACAACAACAAAATTACCTGAGTAACTGAAAATAAACGTTGCTCAGTTTTGATAAGCATTAATGCAATTCAACTCATCAAAAGTTCAATTTAGCTGGGCACAAGGAAAACCCTACCATTGATCAGATTAAGGAAAACATGTGTGGGGCAAAAGACATGCAGGCACAAGACAAAAAAAACAAAGTGGGAATTTGGAAAAAGGTAATCTTAGACAACAGGTTACTAACTAAGGTGGGCAAAAGATAGGTAAAAAAGTAAAGTGTCAGCATGTTGGAAGCTCAATCGAAGGTTGTACAGGGGATAAGAAGAAAATTTTCAAGTCTCAAAAAGGCATTTCAAAGGTGCAAATGGCAGAGAAGAATATCTCCAGGGGTCTCAGCATTCAAGATACAGGAAAAGGGGCTCAGCGTCTCATCTTCGGGAATCTGAAAAAATCTGACCAAAAGAGAAGCAGACCTAAGTCCAACTGGTCATCGATATTTCAAAGATCATACAAAAGTCTGATTCAATCAGGACAGCAGTTCATTTTATGTTGAACGGGCATCATCCAATAGAAATCAATCACATGACTCCAAGCTGCAATATTAGCATATCATCCCATGTCTGTTATAACATCATCCTTCCATATGGCTCCACACAAGTTTGAAACAAATGCTGAAATTGCTAGTCCACAGTCCAGGATATTCCACATCCAAGGTCAAATTGTATAGCACTCTATGTGTAAGTCAATAAGGGTCTATTACCAAAGCTAATCTTCTCAAGGGAAAGAAGTCTGAAAGAAAGTTCACGTTATGAAAGTAACTGCATTTTCTGCACGATCACCAAAAATAGGGCCTAGCAGGGTTCACTTAGGCTAATACAAGTGAGTTAATGCACCACATTATTACAGCAAATAAAGCACATTTTAATACTCAAACTGTTAATTCTTCATGAGTAATTCTTCATTAGCATTAACTCTGTTAATACATTTTAGTCAGTATAACACAGAACTGGGAGTAGGGTCAAGACTGCTTTGCATTTAGCTGGGTCCAAACTGGGGTGACGTGGTGAGCAAAATGACGATTAATTAAATCCAGATCTGTGACTAGGAAGAGTGTTTGAAAAGTTTCAACACTCCGTCCATCATTTTATTTTGTGTTATTGCAAGGAACATCAATCCCATAAAATAATCAATGAATAAAACCCTTTAAGGTCAAGCCTGCCAGACAATACAAAAGGTCATCTTACAAAGAATTTACAGTAGGCTTAAAACTCACTATTAGTTGTGTTTGTCATTTTCATTTGCTTGCTTCTTACTCAATGGCTTGCCTTATCCCTTTTGAGTTTGCCCCTCCCCTGTACTAAATGTCCTTTACTTGTATCCTGCCACTGCTCACTTTTAGGGAACTATGGCCATGATTTATCCTTTTTTTTCCCACATTAGCGTCATGTTTTGATGCAAAAGCGGTGTAAACTTACAAAATACAATTGTATTTTGTAAGTTTGTGCCGTTTTTGTGTCAAAACATTACGCTAATCCGGTGCAAAAAAAGTATAAATCAGGGCCTATGTTTTTTTCTATTTGCTTACGCACTCCATGAGAGTGTATGTTATTTCCAGTTTTCGGCCTCGTGTGCTTCTCTTGTCCCATGTTGTTATCACTTCTCTGTAAACAGAGACATTTTAAGGCATGGTCAAAATGTGATCTGGCCCAGGGTCCCTTGATAGATCAGCTCTGTTCTCTACACCACCCTGTGCTGATGACTTTAAATGATTCTTAAACATAGTTTCTTTTAAATATCATTTTTATTTAATTTATTTTTAAAATGGGTGTCTTTTACAGACATTTTGCATAGAACTATTTTTCAACACCTTGCAAAATCCATAAAAAAGTTTTCAAAAGAGGATCTCACATCTTAGAAATGTCAGTGGATTGCAGAAATTATTTGCAATAATATTAGTCAACTGCCGCTACATTACGGTATTAAAAGCACACATCACTATCCCTGAAAATAGATGGAAACACATTTAGAATTTGGACCAGTGTCCCTGTTTAGTGTCAGTGGCCTCAAATTCGATCTTAAATTCAAAGATGTTCTGAACAGGCACACCCAAAATACGTTTGGTCCAAGCCCCCCCAAAACCTTAAGATGTCCCTGGCTCGCACCTTCTCTCTCCTCTGCATGCTGTGTTGCACTTTCTCACCTGTGTGGTTCTCCCCCCCCCCGCACAGTGTTGCTGACTCCTTTGTGTGCTTTTTCCTCTACTCTCTGTATTGCCCACTTATGCCCCTTGCCCGCCTTCTGTTGTTTTCACCCAACACACTCCCCCACCCACTTTTCTGGTTCCCCCACGTCCGCCATTCTTTTGTAATTCTTTTTTTTAAGGGCCAGGCAGCTGGTTGCTGTCGGCCCACCAGAAAAGTGTGTTTTATTCAGTTAGTTTTTTTTTTTTAATTGACTGATATACACTGTTATCAGTCACATTCACATTAAAATTAAAGAAAATAGTGCCTTTATCACTCTGTGGGAGCTTGTATGTGTGACGATGCATGCAGATGCCTACAGAATTATTTTCTGACCTGCAGCTTATCGCTCCTTTTTCATTAATTATTTTTGCTGATACCAAAGAGTGCTGGTAAAAAGTCTTCCTTTTTACTAATGTGATTGTGCTTCACAAAACCTTTGGCAAAGCCAGTAGGTCCCAAAACAGTGGCAGCGGATGCAATTTAAAAGTTTTGGGGTGGATGGAGTGGGCACGGGGGGCGCGCGTTTTTTATAATAAAAAAACAGTTACTTGGTGCTGCCGGCTGCCTTGAGCTCCACTGTTTCCTGGCCTCAGCGGTCCATGGGACAGCTTCAGAGACTCCCTTTGCAATCCAAGTGCTGCTCTCATGCTATTACCCAGCATGAGAGCAGGCATTGGCTTGAGTGGGCTGGTTTACCGCTCGCTCAGGCACAGGGAGTCTGTGCTGTTTCTCCCACCCGGCTGTCAAGTTGGGTTGGAGAAACCCAGGTGCGTGTGTCTGTTTGGCTGGCCTAAGACGGACAGCCAAACGGAAAGCGCACTTAAGTGCACTCCACTCTGCCCCCCCCCTTCCATGGCTCAGCCCCGCCCCTCACTGCTCAAAGCCAGCAGCTGAAAAATAAAACAATAATAAAATCAGGCAGTGGGTGACACTTTTCTGCCATTGCGGAGGAGCCGCAGCTGTCCTTAAGTCGAGACCTTTTGGCTTTGCCCATGCTTTCAGTCGTTCATAAATAGGGAGCCAATTTTCCCTTCCAAGAGGCATCAAACATCATCTTACTGCTCTCTTGCCTTTGTTCCCTTCAGTGATTCTGTGGGGGCTATCTGGAGCATTACATTTTGTAAAAGAAAGCTGCAGCTTCCTGTGAACACTGGTTTATAGTGCTGTGGAGAATGGTGGGGACTTGCAGTATGGGCTTGCTGTGCAGGGTGTTCTCAGGTTAGCTGGTGTCTAGATGCCTGCTGCAGTAGGGGCAGGACGAAGGACTGAACCAATGGTGAGGACTTTGCTTTGGATGGACAGACCTGTGGCTGAGAGCATGAGGCCAGATCGTGGCTTCTGAATGACTACCAGTTGTCATGAACAGCCCCCACGCAGCATCAGTAACAGTTTCCTACTTTCTGAAATGGCCCTGATGCCTCACCATCCACCATACTTTTTATATTTTTAAACTTCAGGAACTTTGCAGTTTGTGAAACTATTGTAGTGTCTTTCTTTATAAATGCAGCAAGTCTCTCGTTCTAAGACTAACCAGCTGCACATACCCCTATTCCTTACTGCTGTCCATCTAAGAAATTAATATGTACCAACTGTACAAACTCTGGCCCATATTTATACTTTTTTTGCGCTGCATTTGCGTCACTTTTTGACGCAAAAGCGGCGCAAACTTACAAAATATAACGCAAAAGCGGCGCAAACTTACAAAATATGTTATATTTTGTAAGTTTGTGCCGCTTTTGCGCCAAAAAGTGAGGCAAATGTGGCGCAAAAAAAGTATAAATATGGGCCTCTGTATCCCACACAAGTGAAAGGGGAACCCAAAGTCAACTTGATCTTTAAATTCTGCTATTTTTTCCCAAAGTGATCCTCGTTTCCAACAGAAAAAACTCTAAGTGCTATGACTGTGGAACTTGGGTAGGTGCGATTTAGTGTTTCCCAGACATTGCGGTTTTGGTCAGCTTTTTAAAGGTGTGCCTCTACACTTTTTCTCCACTTTCCTTGACCCATACAATGATTTAGACATTAATCATGGGGAAGGTCTGCTTTTGATTATCTTTCACTATTTTGGGCCTGCATTTTTTTTTCTGTCCATGTAAGGGTCCCCACAGTTTACTTCATGCTTGACTTCAGCGTCAAAGACTGGTGAAAGATGCAGAGGCAAACAATTCTCTACACATTCTTGCAAGCTCCTAGCTTTTTTTCTAAACTATCCTTTCTCCCAATAAACATTCTGATTGCAACTTGGAGGTTCTAATGGTGTTCATAAAGGACTCTTTCAGTTCTTAGTTCAAGAGTACAAGGTTCAAATTGTGGAATTGGGTAAGTGTATACAAGATAGTAATGTAATTTGTTTTTTTAATAGCACACTGTCATCACAAATCACTTGGCCTCGAAGCACTTTGGTGCAAATCTTGTCTGGGCTGTGTGTTGGCCACAAAGCAGCGGGTTCAATGGGTGGACGTCTGTAGACATGCCCTGCCCCAGTCAGTTATTGTGGTGTGAGAGGGGTATAGGATTGTTCCTGTGGATGAAATCCATGAAGTGAGGGTCTTGTGCCCTCCAGTACAAATGTGGGATATTGGTATGTGTGTGGGCTGTCTCTGTGGGGTGTATCATAGTAGGGTTTTAGGTCTTCTGATTCCCTAAACTGTGTCAGCTATAGAATTGAAAACATCACTTGTGGTCTCACCGACCCTGTTCTCCCTTTGTGTTGGTAGGTGACTGATAGACCGGACAGCCTTTGGTGTGGTCTCACCCCATACATTTTGCCTTCTCTGCTCCTGTTCTCTGGGTTTAATTGTTGTTGTCATTAGAACTCTGAGAACTTTAGTACTGTTAACCAGTGATAAAATGCTTGTGCTCTCTCCTTTAAGCATGGTAAAATTTGCTTTCACCCAGCTGGCACATTTAATTCACTTATAAGTCTCTAGTAAAGTTGTACTACATATACTCAGGGCCTGTCAATTAAATGCTACTAATGGGCCAGCAACACTTATTGTGGCAACCACATAAGTAGCCCTTTAAAACATGTCTCCGGCTTGCCATTGCGGTCTGTGTGCAGTTTTAAACTACCAATGTGACCTGGCAAAATAAAATATTGCCAGGCCTAAACCTCCTATTTTAATACAAACACTTCACCCCTATGGTAGACCTTAAACAGCCTGTAGAAGAGGGTACATTGTCAAAATCGTATAATACATGTGTATTTAAGTTTTACATGTCCAGGTAGTAAACAACTTCCAAATTCGTTTTTCACTATTGTGAGTCCCACCTCCACCATAGGATAACATGGGTTGTCTTATTACTTTTAATAAGGGTTAACATTTATTTGGGCACAGGTAGAAATGCCATGTTTGGTCTCCAAAAAATAGTAATTTTAAAACTACTTTAATGGTAAAATCCGATTTTAAGTCACAATTCTGAAAATTAAAGTTGGCATTCCTTGCCCTAACTGTTTGGTTCCTTCAGCCTGTGTCCTGCGTCACATTACTGTTAATAGTTTGCAGTTGGCCTTTGTGTATTCTTCCCTGACAGTGAGCCAAAATGGGACTAGGAGTTGGCAGGATGGGCCATCTAGCACACTCACAATGGAACTTGACCCTAGCCTTTATTCACCCCAGATTACAAGGAGCCTGGGTAGGGGAGTTAAGGAAATTTCCAGAACTAGATGGGGAAGGGGTAGCCTAGAATTTTCTACAACTTCAAATAATGGCACCATACATAAATATTAGACCCTAAGACCAACTCTTCAGTGTACTCCTGAACTGGTGAAGGACACCCAGAAAGACTGCCTTCTACTTCAGAGGACTGCCCTGGAGCTTGAGGCCTGCTTTGTACCTTAGAAGACTGCCTTGATGCCTGAAGCCTGTCTTGTAACCTCAGAAGACTGTCCTGCTGCTTGAGGCCTGCCTTGCTGCTAGATCCGAGGACTATCAGTGTGATTCCAAGGGCTGGTTAGCTAGCCTCTTGTATGAGCTACAGTGAACCCTAGACCTGGCCTCTGCCTGAAGTGAGTCCTGACCCACCAAGTGGGGCCTAACTAGTCCTGGACCCTTCAAAGTGATGCTCCCCCAGCCAAAACCTGAAACCTGGGACTACTTGTTCGCCGATCCGCCCAAGCGGCATAACCAGTTGGCCTGACTTTGAGATAGCTCCCACAACTTTCTTCTCTGCAGCAGCAAATCCATTTCAGCGAGGCCGTTTTGTAAAGGGTGTCTGGCTTTGTGAAGCCCTCGCCGGCTACAGCCTGAAGCTTCATCTTGCTGGAAATTTTCAACTTTCAAAAAAGTAACAGAACCAAAACTTCAATGTGACTTTGTCCAGTGGCTCCCCGAAGACACCTCGTCCTCAGACACTGCTGGTGGCCTTGCACCTCTGGACTTTACCTTCTCAGGAACTTTACTTCAAAGTTTCTTCCAAGTCCAGAGGTAAGCTGAGGCAGGGCCCAATACCCCTTGTGTAGCCGAACTGCGCTCTATTGCGGTCTACCTTAACTTTTGACTTTGCTCCAGTCTTGCGTGACCAGATACCCACGGTTGATACTTTGTTCTTTTAGGTGCTATTTTTCACTTAAAATTTTACAATTTCATAACTTCGATTCTACTGATTGGATTAAATTCATTTTGGTCTCATTTTATATATTAAATGCTCTCTATTTTTAAGTCTTGCATAGACAGTGCATGCACTTTCTTCAAGACATTTTGGGGCATATTTATACTTGTTTTGCACCAAAACTTGCTTCATTTTTTTTTACTCTAATTTGGTGGAAAACAAAATCCATTTTTATACTTTGATGCTAGGCCTGTGTAGCGCCAAATTTATGGAGTTAAAGTCATTTTTTGGACGTGGAAACCTACTTTGCGTCAATGAGATGCAAAGTAGGCGTTCCTGTGCAAAAAATGACTCTATGGCCTTAGTGCCATATTTATCCCCCTGTGCTAAAATAAAGTACAGGGGGGTAAGGAGGGGTCAAATAATGGTGCAAAGCTTGCTTTGCACCATTATTTAACGCCTGGGTCAGGGCAGGGATTAGGGGACCTGTGGGCCTATTTCCATGGTGGAACACCATGGAATAAGCCCACAGGGGCCCTCCCCAAGCCCCAGGGACACCCCACCGACACGAGAGGGACAGCGGAGGATGGGGGACCCCATCCCAGGTAATTATGGGTAAGTATTTGTTTTTTAAGTGCCGTTGGGGGCCCTGAAATGGGCCCCCCTCCATGGCACTGGGCGCAATGGCCATGCACAGGGGACCCTGGTCCCCTGTGCTGGCCATTGGGGTGGTGGGCATGACTCCTGTCTATTCTAAGACAGGAGTTATGTGGTATGGATGGTTTTGCTTCAGAAAATGACGCTAGGCTGGTTAGAGTCAATTTTTTTTTACTCTTACCTCCCTAACGTCATTTTTTGGTACAAAACCCCCTTCTTCCATACACTTAGCCCCACCCGGCTAACATCTTTTTTTTTTCTCGCTAGCCTACCCTTTGCACTGGCATACACCATTCCATAAATATGGTGCCTGACTGCTGCTCAGAAATGGTCTAGCCAGTGCTAAATCTTTTGGTGCAAAACTGCGTTAGTGCAGTTTTGCACCAAAAAGTATAAATCTGGGCCTTTGTTTACTATCCTTGAGCTTACAGCCCACCCATTGCTTACCATTGGTTGGCTCCATTGCTACTCTTGTTTGGCTGCTTCTATTTAATCAGCGCGTGCTGCCATGACTTCTTTATTACTTGGGTAACCCTCCCATGGGGCAAGGCCCAAGTATTTGTGTCCTTCCACTGCTTCTCTTGTGCAAGCTACTTTTTTGTTCTTCTTCAGACAGTTCTTGCGAGTGTACATTTTTCTTTTACACCCAGTTGCATACTTAGGGGCATATTTATAAGCCCCTAGCGCCACTGGAGCGTCACCTTACGTGATGCTCCAGTGGCGCTAACCACTGCTCCATATTTACAAAGAGGTGTAACACTACTTTTTGTGGCGTTACGCCTCCTCGTAGATATGGACCCCTCCAACGCAGTTTTCTGCATCACAGGGGCGTGCAATGGGTGTTGCTGTGGACGTGCCATGGCAACACCCATTGCTTTCGACGCTACCTCAGATTTATGAGATTTCATAAACCAGAGGCAGTGCCAAAATCTAACGCCACCCCGGGGGGTGGCGTTAGCAAGACGCAACAAGGAGGAATACTTTTATTCCTCCTCGTGTTTTGCTTTTTCTATGCATGCGGCATTGCGCAGCAAGCATAAGCATAGAAAGAGCAAAATGCCAGAAATGATTGTTTATGTGCGGGAAGGTACCCCTACTAGGGGTAGTAGTAGCGCTAACAGGGAAGACAGAAGGTGCCACTCCCACTTATGCAAACTCGAACTGCAGGATTAATTAAAAGGTTATCCATCACTGTCAACTAGATTGAAAGAAAACAGCAAGTTTGTGGGTCATGTGTCATAACTTTAGGAAGACTGAGACCACACTACCACAGTGACAGCATTAGACACACAACAAAGACCATATGATAATAAAATCTACCAAAATCATTTTCTTCTGAGCAATGGTGGGGAGCTATAAAACTAAGCATAGGAAATGAAATCATTGAGTCAGGAGAAGTTGGCTCAGACTCAAGAGTGGTTAGAACAGGTTAAGCGTTTATGAAACACACACACAAGGCATGAATGATGATGTTGATTGAGCCGGTGTGGAATACTACTCAGGTAATAGAAGGTAGAAGGTCGTGAAGTGAGTTGGTGTTGTTTTCACCATATCTGCCCCACAAGTATGTGATTCATTTATGGGGTAAAATTAGGCCACACCTCAATAAATCACACAGCCCGGGGGAAGAGGGTTAAGGACTCAATGAATGGATGAATTTAACATACCCAGTTCTAAAAATGATGATTGTTAAAAGGAAAATGATACGATATTGCCAAATTGGGTGATGCATCTTCACTTTTCTTGGAATGCCTGTCACTCTGGTGCCTGTATGAACCTGTCCGATAGGTCAGCTGGAGTCTTGACCTTTCCCAAGTTTTGTGCATGCAGGAGAGGACCAGGAGAAGGCCTGTGTATTGAAAAAAACAGTAGCTGTATCACAGAGTAGAGGAGTAGAGAAGAAGGACAAAAGAAAGCAAAGTAAGCTTCATGAGGTATCAGTAGTATACCAGAACACTCAGAGGCAGAGCAAGAACATAAGAGGAGTTGCAGGTTTGAACTAGCAAAGCAGCAAACACATATTCAGCAGCATTTCCAGATCAACACACCTCTCTCCATTTCACAGAGCTGAGTAGGTACTAGGCCACAGAATCATCGCCTTCATCGTGGGTTCTCTTCGAAGTTGATAACTTTCTCCTTTCTAGCTGTTGAGATAGTCCTTCCATCATTCTCCTCCAGATTCTGAGTAACTCTCTCTCAGTCCCAAACTGACCAAGGTAGACCTGTGAAGTGCTCTGATGTTGAAGAACAAATAGAGAAACAGAACTGGAGTATTTTTGTGTATGTTTGTATTTAATAACCAAAGTGGCTGGTCTCTTCTGAGGAAAGGAGTGGACCCTGCAGGTAAATTTCACTAATTTTGAAAGGCCTACCACTTTCAGAAAAAAATGGTTACCCATCAGCCCTCAAACATTGCAAATCATTGGAAACAAGTTTATAAATTTGTTGAACTCCCTCCCTCATTGTCAGACACCACATACATCAGTCATCACTCACAAATTCACAATCAATCAATATATCACCACTCATTGGTGCAATGGTTACTTAGTAGTCACCTCTTCCAAACCAAGCATGGGGGTTGAACAAAATATCTCCTCTTTGATGTATCCACACATTGGTAATAGGCATTAGCACTAGCAGTCTTTTAATCAATGATCTTCTAGGGCAGCCCTGCTAGGTGATGTAAATAAAAATACGATAGGCAATGGCATGTGAGGGAGGCAGGCGTCATCTCTAATGTCCTGAAGGGTATGTGGGGGCTTCGTCCCTGCACATGGTCGACTTCCCATCCAGGCTTATATGTGACTATAAAATGGTGGGGCAGCATTAATCTGACACAAACATAATGTTGCACTAGCATATTTTTTTGCAAAGAAAGAAAGAGAAAAAGAAGCTGAATTAAAAATTATTTAAAAGTTCTATGGTGGCACTGGCATGCTCTGTCTGGGAAGTAGAGTTCATCCTCAAACTCTAGTGGCTCTCCCAAAAGGTGGTCAGCTAACATGCTTGATTCTGACCAATCATTCTCTTCCCTCTCCTGTGGTGTTAAAGGAACAATGTAATCAGGTGGTATAAAATGGTGGTTCATTTTGATCATGGTCAATCTCACCATGTTTTGAGGCGAGAGACTGGTCCTTCTCACTGTAGCAACTGCACCAGCTGCACTGAACACACATTCAGCAGACACACTGGCTACAGGACAAGCCAGAACTGTTATTGTCAGCTTGCTGAGCTCTGGCCATTGGCGCATCTTTCCATACCAATACACCAATGGGTTTTGATCCACACACAGATACTCCTGGAACATTCCCCGAATGGTCATTGGTGCTGCCACCTGCGCGAACACTTTTTCCTTTGCCTCCGCACTGGACTTAAAAGACCTGCCACTTGAAACCAAGCCAATGCAGAGGTTGGGTCTGAAACATCCCCTTCAGGAAAAGGAATGAAAGTGGAAATAATTTTTTTGTAGCGTGGATCAAGTAGGGTGGCACAGATGTACTCTTTGGATGAGATGTTGTAATTTTGCAGCCTTGCATTACGAGTCAAGCAATAGCTTAGGCTTTCAAATAAGGCATGTGCTTCTGGGTTTTCGTTCACACCCCTGAATAAGAACCTTTCAGACACCTTCTTTAGTTGCTCCTGTAGCAGATGCAATAATTAGATAACTTGGCCAGTTTTACTGTCCTCCTTGCTAACTTCCCATGTAAAAAACCTCAAAAGGGAGCAGCATCTATGTGAGGGATTTGACTAGGCCCCATTTGTCCACATCCTTGGTCATAGCTTTCCAATTGCATCAGCTCCTCTTTGAGTGACATAGTCATAGATCTTTTTGTACTGCTGAAACAGACATTGCAACATATAACGTTCAAACGTGTTGGCACCTCCTGTATCAGGGCTTTAACTGGTACTCTGTTACCATGCTGAATAATTCACAACTGTATCCGGGCTTTAAAAGAATGGCTGAAATTAGTGCAGATGTGTCTGCAGGTGGTAGTATGTTGCAGACTATGGGGCTCATTATGAACATGGCAGTTCAGACCGCCATGCCGGCGGCAGCAGAAAATACAGCCACCGGCATGGCGGCCTGAACTGCCATATAATGAACATGGGAGGGCTGCCACAGGCGGCCCTCCACCCCTGCCAGGCTACCACCGACAGGCAGCCTGACGATGGCGAATATCATTATCTGACAGGGCAGTGCTGCAAGCACCGCTGCTCTCCGGATAATGATTCCTTTTTCCTCCAGCTTTTCCCTGGCCAGGGAAAGGCTGGCAGAAGAGGTGCTCCAGGGCCCCCCTGGGGGCTCCTTCACTGCCCATGCAGTGCCCCATCGCGAAGGTCACTGCCTGATTTACGGGCAGTGATCTGGCATTGATGGCGGCTCCATGTGGAGCCATCGGCAATGTCCCGGCCCTGCATTCTGCTGGGTAGGTGGGCAAAATACTGTTTCCGCCCACCGGCCCAGCAGAACGTCCATTATACGGCCGGCAGAGCCTCAAGGGGGCTGGCAGTCTATGTAAAGACCGCCAGCATGAACACGGTGGGGTTTCCCGCCGTGTTCATAATGAGCCCCTGTGTCTGCTTTTTTAAGAAAGTCTTGAACAACCAGGTTGATGCAGTGCGCCAAACACAGGACTCTGAATTAGCCAACATCTGCCATGGCCTTGATCATGTTACTGCCGTTGTCTGTGGCAAAAAATCCAATTCAAAGACCTCTGGGTCTCAGCCATTCATACTCCTTGCTATTAAATTCTTCCAAGATGTTTCCAGTTGTGTGTGATTTCTCTATGGTGAACATGGCTACGGTTGCATGCAGCCACACACTCTTAAAGATTTCTTCAAGGCGAAGACCTGTAGGTAGCTTTTCTTTTACCCCAAAAAAAGAGATCCAGTGTGCAGTGATGTACATGTAATCAGTCGCCTGACAAATGGTCCACATGTCTGTTGTCAGGTGGATAGCGTGGACAACACTTTGCTGCAAAGCTTGTCCAACCAACAGCAGCACTGGAACAGCAACTCTGGGAAAATAGGTACGACTTGGAACCTTCCATTTTGGGCAGAGGGCTGCCACAAACTCTAAGAATCTCACTCCTACCACACAGAAAAATGGAGGTGGTCTAGCGCTAATATTTTTGCCAGATTCCCATTGTAGAAACATGACATTGGGTGGTTGCGAGCGAAGGGCCCCTCCTGCCTAAACATTCCTGTAATTGGAGTCTGGATTTTCTTCTTTTCTGAGGCCACTGATGCAGGCAACTTTTGAGATGTAGGTGGTGGTAGACTCAATTCATGTTGTGGTGCAGTCACTGTATGCTGTGGTGTCTCCATCTGACTCTGAGTCTTCCTGTGCCATTGTGAGGTCACTGAGGCGGGTGATTCTGGCGCACTGCAGGGGACAGTGCTGCTTTGCGATAGGATGTCATCCTCTTCTTCCTCACCTTCCACTGTGATTTGACCAGTTGTCGCTGATGTTTCCTGGCTTTTCTCACCTTCTCCACTGCAAACATGGTCAGCCAATTTTTTAAGGTGCTCCTCCCGCCAGATTGTGTGGTGTTTCTTCATATAGGTCGCCAAGCCTCCAGGTACCATAAGTCCCAAACTGGGAGGAGTACTTTCCTATTCGGCCACTGCCAATGCCTGAAGAAAAACTAGAGATATGTGGGTGTGTAAATTGCCTCTCCGCAGTGCATACTTCTACTGAGGTACAGTTTGGTGCAGGACTCTGCTGGGGCCTTACAAATATGGGAGCTAGCAGTGCTGCCTGTTCCACATCTCTTGTAGCAGGTTAGATAGTAATGTCGGACTCCTTTGCGGTAGATTCCACAATAACTGGCACGTTATCATCATCATCCTCCTCATCATCATCCCCTTCCATGATTCTAAGGCTTTCTGGAACTTTTCTTTTCCCATGCCTCTCCCGATGTCTTCCGGACTCTGCTGGTGTCCATTCCATGTTCCTATCATTGTCATCAGAAGTGGTGCTTGGAGAACATGCAGGAGCAGTACCCTTCCTTTTTCTTGTTGGAGATTAGAGAGCCATTGATTCTAAAAGAAGAGGTTCTTGCTCAGCAGGAAGCTTGACCTCCTGTTCTGCTCCAACTTTGGGAAGATCTAGTATTGCTGGTTGTGGCTGCTGAACACTTTGCTCTGTTTCCTGAAATGATTGGGTACTACTTTGCGAAAAGGACAAATCCAATTCAATGTCACTGCTCGTCAGTGTCGCCATGATTACAGTGGCTGCCTCATTGACCGACATGGTCTTGGGCTTAGGTTGGGGTGGTGCTGTTGATGCATGAGTGCTGCTCCCATGCTCCTCCCCGGAGGCCAGTGTAGCAGGCACACGTCTCCCCAAAAAGGTTGCTGTTGGCACGCCACTGGTGGAAAGCTACTTCTTCTTCTCACTGACCACTTTCTTGGGAGCAACTTTCTTAGAGGCCATCTTAAGCTCAAGGTTGGCAGTGGCACTAAGATACACAAGCGAAAAAGTTTGGAGGACCGAAGTAACTATAAGGCCTTCTCTTTACCAGTACTATGGATGATGTGGGTTTTTTTCTCTTGTGCAGCTAAAAACAACCATTCAAGAAAAACATGTAGCTGGTGAAATGTGGCATTGTTGCATGTTGAAAAAGTACAGACAAATACAATCTTAGTGCGGTTGGTTACCTATGTAATAAATACCAATTTAATCAAACATTGTAAAGTCAAATCACACCACCACACCATAAAAAATTACATTTCAAATCAGACACACAACATGCAGAGCTGGGTCTTTGCTTTATCTCCATCTGTTTCAAAGGAGACACCTGGGGTAGTCAGAGATAGGTGCATGAATAAATGGAATAATCCTTTAAAAAACCCATGGCGGCAAGGTGGTCCAGGGGAAATGGAATAATCATTAACAAAATGAATTATGCTGTTGATTTGTCTGCAGCGCTCCACAGCCAAAATGTCCTTTGGGAAATGGAATTACATGCCTAAAGAAACCAAATGCTGTAGTGCTGCTGTGCGTCCTTGGTGGATGGATGGACGTGCGTGAAAAGGTCGCAGTAAAGAAAGAATTTGGTCCTTCTTATCGAGCACCTGTCCCTGTGTTAAGGGTGAGCGGCACGAGAACTGTGATTTTACCGCCGCTGCAAAGGGCCAAAGGAAATCGCTTTGTTTCCATTGATTATGTCAAGTTACAACATGTGGCCGATTCTGCACAGCAGACCAAGAGGGACACCCAGTAGTTCCGGCATCCCTCTCACTGCTGGGGAAGAAGTCCCGCTGCAGGTGATTTACACCGACGCTGTTTCCTCTCCGAGCTTGGGGAGGGTGGAAGATGATCTTGCGATTGTTCCACAGACAACGATTAATATGGAATCTTTTGATCAAGTTGCTGTACGTTCTGCTGATGTTTCTGAACATGTGGTTTATAGCGTGCCTAGGAGAGAGCCTCCATCTGCTTCTTTGTTCACAATTGCACCTTTTGCAAGAACTGCCTCTGGCTGTTTCAACGACGCTGATGAAGCAGTGTCCAGCTCCTCGTCCTCGATGTCTTCTGTCCGAGGTCCACGTAAGCTGCTGAGTTGGCTTAAACGCACATATTTTGTTTTTCCTTGGAACTATTTGTGGCTTTTTATGACTGTAATGACTATTTTTTTATGGTTGGGATTTGTGGTTACTTTTTTTCTAGTAATACATGGTCATTTTCTTCCTGATCGATCTGACATTGAGCACGTGGAGACTGTGTTGAGACCACATTTTTCAGCTCATATGGTTCGAAGAGACTTGTCCAATGTGAACATTTCTGCAATACCGATTCCGGGTGGGATTGTGTGGGATAAAGTAATGTTTGATATATATGGTCCCACTGAATTGATTCAAATACCGTATGTCCTCAAGTTATCAATGTATGATATTGTTATACCAGGCATTGTTTCTGATGATTGGGATGTGAAGACAGTGGATTCTATGCTAACAGATTTGCAATATTATACTATGACGATGAAGATGCTTACCAATTTAGAGATAATCATGGTGACATGTTTTGCTACAACTATTAAGGACACCACTTTATTCATAAAGCTAGTAGTCCTAAGTCCATATTTAATTATGTGCAATGGGAACATTGCTCGACTCCTCCACAAGGGAGTTCGAAAACGTATTATGATAAATTTGCATATTTTTCTGGGCATGATCAGCGGAATTCTAAGTCTTACTATTTTAAAGTTGCACCGTATTCTAATAAGCAAATTTTATTGACCAATACTAAATTACTATATTCACATTTGTTTGTATCTAAACTTTCGGTCGAGGGATATGAATACTGGTTAAAGAATGTTGACTTGAAAAGTGTTTGGGGTACGAAAAATTGGCAGATGCAAGGCAGGGATACATTATTTAGAGCATGTATTATCCCTGTGCAGATGATTTTCCTCAATGACACAGTACAACAGACTAGTTGTTTGGGCTTGGCGACAATTAGAGAGTTGAATTTGCCTAGTATACCTGTCCCTTCCAAATTAAACAACTGGCAGCATTATGTGAATGCTACTTTTAGTGAATTTACACATTGGGTCCAGAATGGTACGCTTAACGCTTCATCGTTACATCCGGGCGGGTGGTTATTATGGCCTGTAGACACTAATAAGTGTCATCAACGTTTTGTCACCTCTTCAGGGGGGTTCAGGACTAGTAGGGCAGACCCTTGTTACATTTCGCCAGAACATGCTGATATTATAACTACGTACAGCGTGGGGAAGCTTTGTCAACAATGGTTGAAGCCATCCACGCTGGATGCAGTTCAGTCACATCTCAAGTTACTGTCTAATGGTACTGATTTACAAGATTTTTTGTCAGGTCCCAAGGTACCACGGAAGAAAAGATTTTTATACGAAGTTTATAATGAGATTTGGAAACTTTCACAACAGGAGGCTGCAGCCCTGTTGAGGCAGATTGATCAAGAAAATCTGCTGCAGACTTTGTCTGTTGTTGATAATGGCATGCATACCCTTTCTGACCGTGTTTACACGATTGACAGCATTGTTTCCTCTGCTATTGACATTATTAAATCGGACATGTCTTCTTTATATCATGGGCAGAGTCAGACACGGTCCATCATGCAGCTGGGTTGGACTCTTCAAACCTTGAAGGCGGGTCACGTTCCATGGCAGCACATTCGTGCCAGAGAGATCTTTATCTCCTTCAATTTGACTCGTCAACAACAGTTGATGGCTAAAAAGGAAGCGACTTATGTTATGTTGAATATTGAGAAATTGAAGAAACTGCCTTTCACGGTGGCTGAGATTCCGTCAGCTGAGTGGTTGATTCATGGGGTTATTAATTTGCCTATCTCCACTCTGCAATTTACTTCTTGTTTGAAGCACATTCCGGTGGGTAGATATGAACTATTGGGAGACAGTTACATACACGAGGTGTGGGAGCTTCCCTTTCAATACAGATGTGTTAATGGTTTGAGGGAGGTTTTTCTTAGCGGTAGCGAATGCGAAGCTTCTGTCAGCCATTCCATGGTTTGTAAACAGCTGTCCTTGCACGGAGCGTGTAATGCTTCGATTGCTAACTTAGCTTGTTATTTGAAGGGTGTTCCAGTCCCGGTTATTAAAAACACTTTCCAGGTGCTTTCTAACGGCAGTTACATTGTTCTTAACAGCGAACGCTGCTGTGGCATGCGTGCCGGAATAGTTTACGTTGTCGTTGTCAACAAGGCCGCTACGTGCTGTGGGAATGTGTTGTTTCCCCCCACTCAAATTAGGGAGGTAGCGGACATCTGGCCTCATATTGCTACTTCCAAGGTTGATTTCGACAAGTTGAGTCGGCTGAAAGCTTTATTGTTTCAAAAACATGTGGCCCTTACATCTGCTAGCGAGACCTACGCACTTCAGGTGGCAAGGTCATCGGCGGAGATACAGTCCCTTTTGAATACTAACTTTCCAAGTCACTTCGGTGAACTTGTGGGACGTATATTTAATGCATCCAGCACTGCTGGAATTGCTCATTTTTTCAAAGCCGTTGGTGTTGGTTTCGCTCACACCTTCTCTTCCATATTCGGTTTGATACCTTCGGCTATACACTCTATTTTTGGAAGCATTTTTGGGGGTTTCCCGATTACTTTGGCTTTGTTGGCTGGAGTCTTGTTATTGTTGCTATTTTTTCGCAATGGCTGTCCCGCCACGACGAGATCCTATACTGCTGCTCCCGTCAGCGCAGCTGTGTCGTGAACGCATGATGCAGCATTTTGGAGCTACACTCCTGGGCCATTTGGAGTGTGACTGGTCTCTGTCATTCAGATCGGTTTTGGATTGTGTGCAACCC
The DNA here is from genome assembly GCF_031143425.1 of Pleurodeles waltl. Classification (NCBI taxonomy): domain Eukaryota; kingdom Metazoa; phylum Chordata; class Amphibia; order Caudata; family Salamandridae; genus Pleurodeles; species Pleurodeles waltl. The sequence continues at coordinate 514,719,115 of NC_090447.1, read as the reverse complement.
GTGTTTCGGTGCCTTTGGTGCTCGTTTGAACATGCACTGGCTTTCTGTCTCTCACTGCAGCGCCCTCCAGTGGTCGATCCTGATCTGTTGATGTTCCCGATTAGGGCTCATTCCCAGACTTGTGCACTACGGTTGCGTTTGCTTCGTGAGGCGGTTTATGAGATTCCCTTCCTGGAGGAAGATGGTATTGTCTCTTTCATAGGCCCTGCACGGGGTGCCGCCCTGAATGGTTTTGGGGCTTTGGAACACACCTGCTCCATGGTACTTTGTGGCGTGGATCTTCCGATTTTAACATATATCGAAGTGGAGGAGCTCCTACGTTCTATTGCTTCTGTCTGACAATTTGATTTTTTTCTTCGGCAAAAATGACACTATATTGAATTTGGCTTTATCGTCACATGTTTCCTAAATTTATGACTTTGTTGTCTTCTTACCTTGTCGAAATATATTGTTTATATTTGGGGCATGCTTTTATATTATTGGAACCACTTGCTACCGACAAGGGGAGGGGGTAGTGTGGTTAGTTTTACGTATACTTTGTGCATTAGCTTCAGGCTTTAGGCCTTTGTGCAATTTGCCCTGAATGTATTTTATTCATTTGCTGACAGCTTAGAGCCTCTGTGCACTTTGCTCTAAATGCTTTTTATTAGGCTTCGTACTGTTATTTTTCAAATAGCCAGTTCTACGGTGTTGTTTTTTATTCATATCACACTGTTTAGCCTACTTCAGCACTGGAGTTCTCCATAACATATTCACTCTGTGCTTCAGTCAAGGATACAGTCTGGTACATTGCCGATAGACGTGGTAGGAGTTTAGATTTGGCATTCCTGCATAGGGACATTTTGTGATCACGATGACATGTTAGTTATAAAATCACTTCCTTGTCCCAATACATGCAAGAGGGAGATTCCGACCAGAGACCCACAACTAGACGCTGACTGCCTTGTTGCAGATGCTGAACCAGATCACAGGCCTTTGCTCAGGTATGAGGGCTTATGTCTCCCCAGTGATTCAGAAAGGCAAGCTAGAAGCTTAACATGCTGTGCTCTAAATAGAACAAGCAGAGGGAGAGTAGAAACTGTTAGGCACTATGAAAGCTTTGTTCTTATGTTTTACTCTCCTGGTGACTATTTCAATCCTACTATGTTGTATTGTTCTGGTTATTGCGGCTCACGCCTTATTATCTAAAATACAGTCGTTTTATTAAAACATTATATAAAACTTATACTGTCTTTGTCATTTGTATATGAGACCATATTGTAAATGAGAGAGTTGGTTTGGATCTGAGTGACCACGACTTCCCTGAGAAGTTCCAAAGATGTCATGCGCTCGGCTGCCTAATCATTTCTTTCCCATGGGAGAAATGAGGCACTGCTAGTTAGCCGGAGCAGAAACCGGATTTAGGGTGACAGAGTTCTTTACAAATGGGTCAGACTCAGTCCCCCACACCGTTTCGAGTAGATTTTGGATGATTGAGCATACACACATACTGCGAGAGTTACAGACTGATCTCTTAGCAGTTAAACACTTACACACACGGGACAATAAGAGACATTTAGTCATCAGGGTGATACCTGGGGCTGTTGGGTTTACGTATGTCACCTTTAATGAGGGTGAGACAGTCCCGATTGCATACAAGTCCCACTTGTATTCTGCTGCAGAACAACGATTTGCACAGACTGAGAAAATACTCACTGCAGTACAGATGGCTGTGATTAAAGAAAGACCGCTAGCCCAGGGCCAACGCATCATTGTTGTTTCCCCGATTCCGGCCTTAGAGGCTGTTACAAAAGCGAGTGTTCCTAATTCGAAAGCTTTACACCCGCGATGGATACAATGGGCTACGTCTTTGACAGCCACTGATGTAGATTACATATTTGACCCTAAACTGCAGACTCAAGAATTTCTTCAATATGAAATAGAGTACCCAGTTCCTGCTGGCACATTGCCTATTGACCAATATCAAGTGGTCATGTATACTGATGGCTCTGCGCAACCAGCGGTTGAGACTAAACAACAGTATTCTGCTGCATGTGCGGTGGTGAGTGGCACTATGGAGGGGGAAGTGTTCTGCCCCCGACATACTTATACTAAAACCTTGGGAGATTGCACGGCGCAGCTGGCTGAGCTCAAAGCTCTATTGTTAGCGTTGGAGCACGCGGATCCAGCGATTTTGACCTTGCTGGTCTGTGACTCCTACTACTGTGTTCAGTCTTTCAATGAATATCTGCACTATTGGAAGATGAATGGGTTCAGAGATTCTAAAGGCACCACCATTAAACATAAATTGTTGTGGGGTAAGGTTGCGGATCTGAAAGAAACGCTTCCTAAGGTCCATGTTGTACATACACTTGGACACCAGCGCGTTGGAATACACGTTGCTGGGAATACTTTGGCTGATGAAGCCGCAAAGTCGGCAGTGGCTGTCGCCACTGTGGCCGCAGTGACTCGTTTGAGTTCCAAACCAGACACAGAGATTTCGGCTGCCATAAAAGCTACGGCTGATGGCACGCCGTTTCCTAAAGGATTTCCTTCTAAATATGGTTACTGCTTGAGTAGTGCGCTAAATGCTGTTGTTAATATTCCAGGCATTGGTGTACGTGAACTACCCAATAGAATTGAGAGACCTCGATTAATTTCTGCAGCACATGAGGGGGTGGCATCTGCACATGCTGGTGTGGCTGCCACGATTTTACTTTTACAGGCTCGTTACTGGTGGCCTGGTCTCTATAAAGAGACAAAGCAGTATGTCCTTTGTTGTGACGTCTGTCAACAAATTAAAGCTTCGTCGGCTAGATGCCTGCAGCAGACGCCCCTTCTGATTTCAAACAAACCGTTACAGAGTGTGTACTTGGATCATTGTGGTCCGCTGACACCAGATAGTGCATACAAATATATATTGGTTGCTGTAGATTCGTGCTCCAGATTTGTGTGGGTATGGCCACAACGCTCGGCAGGCGCTCGGACTGTTATTAAAGATTTGCGCATCTTTGTCGATACATTTGCAGTTGCGGCTTTTCATTCGGACCAGGGCCCTGCTTTCACCTCTAAGGCATTCAGGGACACCATGGCTTCGTTGGGGGTCCAACTCCAATTCTCGTCTCGATTTCATCCCGAGGAAAATTCTGTCGTGGAGCGTTTAAATCGTGATTTAAAGCAATCCTTAACGGCCAGGGTTATAGGTACGGGTCGTAGTTGGCTAGCCCACCTATATGCAGTACAGAGAGCACTTAATAACTTGCCTAGACGGTCACTGGGGGGTTGTACTTCATATGAGTGCCTGTTTGGAACACAAATGTATGTTCCTGATCTAGATGGTCCTGGTGTGGAGGCGGCAGTTACGCCCTTTGACATAAATGATTGTGTCACTGTTTTGCAGGATTTACAACAATTCCGTGAAGATAACTCTTCTGCAAGTGCTGCCTCCTCAGGAATTAAGGATGAGCCAGTAACACCTACTGGTTGGATACCCAGGATTGGGGATCTAGTGCGTGGACGTGGAAGGCTTGATCAAGGCAAAATGCAGAATTACATTTTAAAAAAATAATTAAAAACTAAAATATAAAAATTACAATTAAAACATTAAAAAAAAAAAATCTAAATAACAAAATTAGATACAAATTAAAAAGAAATAAAAATGATTAAAAAAAAAAGTAAAAAATAAAATAAATTAAAATGAAAATAAAAAATAAATAATAAACAATAGAAATGTAATAAACAAATGATCAATAATTAACAATGTTTGTATGTAAGTCTATGTCAGAGACATACTGGCTGCATGCACAAAATGGCTGCCAGCCAGCCACATGGTCAAATAACAGCAACATGGAGCAAGGAGGCATGCCAAACAAAGGACACAAGCAAGTCTATGGCAAAGACACATGGCTACACGCACAAAATAGCTGCCAGGCTGCCACACAGTCAAACAGCAAGAACAAGAAGCAAAGAGGCATGGCAAACAAAGAACACATGCAAGCCGATGGTAAAGGCACACTAGCTGGATGGACAAAATGGCCACCAGACATGCTGAAATAACAACGACAAGGAGCAAGGAGCAAGGAGGCATGGGGAACAAAGAACATGTGCAAGCCTATGGCAAAGGGACACTGGCTATATGGACAAATTGGCCACCAACCACATGGTGAAACAACAACTGCAAATAAGGAAGCTTGGAGAACAAAGAACACATGCAGGCCTATGGACAGAAAATGACCCCTGGTCATACACACACTGTCCATAAGGAGGCATGGTGGTGGTAAGACTGAAGAAAAGAAGTGACCAACATCAATTCAGCAATGCAAAACATGAAAATTAACTGAGCTATAACATTTTCACCACAACAAACATCCTCCTATACCCTCAAATAATACCCAAGAATATATATACGTTTAGCAACAAAAACCATGAAATGCAGACACTAGCCAACATTTTATTTAATCCAATGCAATCACTTCCCTAATTAAAGTTTTAAAAACATATACCACTGAAAAATTTATTTCATACACTGATGACTACTAGTCGTGGTTCCTACTGGCTAGATGGCTCGTTGGAAATCTAGGTCACATACTAAAATAATATTGCCAATGTTACAAATATGTAGAAAAGGTACTGAGCTGGGCAACAATTGTCCTTTAAGAAAGCTAAAAAAATTAATTAAATGCAAAGTAAATAAGAACTAGGCCTATACTAAAACTCCAGGCAACCCACTGCTATAAAAATTAAAAATCTAATTAAAGTACAAAGAAATACTGATACATGCCCAAGCAAATAAACACCCTTATACAATAGTTTTTTTTAACTTACTTGTGTGATTCAACAAAAACAAAGTCCTTAAATCAAAAGGTATATCCAGGAGACAAAGATAGATATCCTTCCACCTCGAAATTCAAGTGAAAAGTGACCAGCAGATGGACAAAGCACTGGGAATAGCCTGCTGGACAGAAACAGGAAGTTGGAGTCTCTGATGCACTTCCTTCGTATTTGAAAAAAAAGGCTTCTCAATCTGAAAAACAAATTGTGGGTTCGATGGGAGAAGAAAAACTACTAAAAAATCTCTTTTTGATTAGATTTATAGTCAGAAATTCATAGGAATAGAAAATCATCTCCAGAAATGAACTTGCACACGTGAGAGGCAGTTTTGGCTGTCGGCACAGCCGGAAGCAGCACGAGCAAATACAAAGTCTTGCGCACTCGCTAGCAGCCGTGAAGTATCGTTGCACTCGTGAGACAGTGCCAAAACCCAATCTTGCAAGTGGGAATGAACTCCGCTCTGCACCGGAGTGCGGAATTCGGGAACTCCATGATATTCTGTGTAATACGCAGTGTCAGAATTTCACAAACTCCGCTGGCTGAGTGGAGTTCTATGCCCTGGTCCACTTATTTGTGGAAAACATACACTGCTAGGGCCTGCTTTGCTTCACAGCTGCACGCGTACTCTAGATATGTTCATTAAGGATGTTCTCCTTTACTTCACGATGTGGATTTACTTCATTTACTTTTTCAACATACTTTTCTTTAAGTGCATTTGCAAACATTTGGGCCCAATTTATACTTTTTTTGTGCTGCATTTGCGTAATTTTTTGATGCAAAAGAGGCTCAAACTTACAAAATACAATGATCTTTTGTAAGTTTGCGCTGTTTTTGCATCAAAAAATGGCACAAATGCGGGAGCTATAAAAAGTATAAATATGGGCCTTGGTGTCACCTGGGAAAAGCTAAGCATTTAGGGGCATATTTATACTCTGTTTGCACCGAATTAGTGTCATTTTTTTTTTACTCTAATTCGGTGCAAAGCTAACTCCATATTTATACTTTGGTGCTAGACCCGCCTAGCGCCACATTTATGGAGTTAAAGTCATTTTTTGGAAGTGGAAACTTACCTTGCCTTAATGAGATGCAAGGTAGGTGTTCCTGTGCAAAAAATGACTCTACGACCTTAATACCATATTTATACTCCTGTGCAAAAATGGTACACGAGAGATAGGAGGGGTAAAAAAATGGGCAAAGCTTGCTTTCCCCTATTTTTTAACGCCTGAGTCAGGGCAGGCGTTAGGGGACATGTGGGCTTATTTCCATGGTGAAACACCGTGCAATAAGCCTGCAGGTGCCCTCCCCAGGCCCCAGGGACACCCCCACCAACACGAGATGGACAGCGGAAGATGGGGGACCCCATCCCAGGTAAGCATTTTATTTTATTTTTTAAAGTGCCATTGGGGCCCTGAAATGCCGCCCCCCCTACATGGCACTGGGTGCATTTGCCATGCCCAGGGGACCCAGGTCCCCTGTGCTGGCCATTGGGGTGGGGGGCATGACTCCTGTCTTTTCTAAGACAAGAGTCATGTGGAATGGATGGTTTTGCGTCAGAAAATGACTGTAGGCAGGTTAGAGTCATTTTGTTTACTCTAACCTGCCTACCGACATTTTTTGGTGCAAAAACCCCCTTCTTCCATACTGCCAACCCAACCCGACTAAAGTCATTTTTTTTGCTGCCAGCCTACCCTTTGCACGGGCTTGCACCATTCCATAAATATGGGGCCTGGCTGGTACACAGAAATGGTGCCAGCCGGTGCTAAACTTTTTGGTGCAAAACTGAGTTGGTGCAGTTTTGCACCAAAAAGTATAAATCAGGGCCTTATTGTCTCAATCACACATGTGCTTAAGTTTGTGCATGCAATGTCAACAATTGCCTTCATGTTCATGTTCTTTATGTTTCATTTTTTTACCATCAGTCCCCTTTATGTAAACGGTGTACATCTTTACTTTGAAATGTTTGCGAGAGATCAAATTGATGTTTTAGGTATGGCCAGATTAAGTGACTTGCCCAGAATCACAGGATGCTGAGTAAGAGCACATAACAAGGCTGAGGGCGGCACTGCAATTTGCAACCTAAATTATTGATAAGGAAGGATTTTGCCTTTTGTCTTCCAACATTTTACCATGAAACCTTGAAAGAAGACTCCCATATACATTTGTAAAACTTAAACTGTTAAGGTTCCTTTCATTTTCTCATGGGCGCTCTGTGTTTAAAACATCTGCTTCATACCCTTAAAACAGCAAGCTATATAAAAAATCGAAATCCTACCACAGTAATCCCTTCATTTTCTTTCCCTCGTGGGTGTCCAACAATGGCCCACAAGGCTGATTGTCAAAAGAACAATAATCACCTAAAAACATGTGCCCGTTCTGCTCCTTCCACTTCAATTACAAACAAACATATTTGGATTCTTTCACTTGTTTATTTGACTACTTTTTCGACCGGAAACGACTTCCTTTTGGAGCCAAAGGGAAAGTATTTATTGCTTTTACTCACACTTAATTTCCAATTTGTGGGATGACAACTGCCTTCATGTTCCTTTTCTTCACATTGCATTTTTTTAAATTAATCCCTTTTAGGTACACAGCATTTCCCTTTGTTTTTATACACATAGCTTAATTTTTCGGCAAACATTCCTTACTACTTCATGTTTTTTTTGTTGAAGCACTCCTTAGGGTGGCTCGTGTTTGCAGGCTGTCTGCCTCAAGTGTTTCTCTCCATTGCCTCCATGTTACTTTCTCTTGCCTATGTGCTTTTGTCCCTTTCCGCCTTGTTGCTTGTCCGCCCTTCTCCCACTGTCCAGGTTGTTACTTGCCCCCACCCACTGCTCATGTTGTTGCTTGCCCCCACCCTCTGTCCATGTTGTTGCTTGCCCCCACCCACTGTCTGTGTTGTTGCCTGCCCTGCCCACTGTCCATCTTGTTTCTGGTCCCCTACCACCCTCTGTTTTGTTTCTTGCCACCTCCTGCCCTCCCTGTTGTTTGTGCTTGCCCCTCCTGCCCCCTGTTGTTGCTTGTCCTCTCCCGCTCTCCAATCTAGTTCCTTGCCTGTTTTTGCCCTGCTCTTGCTGTCTGTCTTATTGCTTACCCCCTTCTGTCCTCCTCCCATTATCCATGTTGCATTTCCCCACCCACCGTAATTACAAAAAAAACACTATGATACAGCCAACAGTGATGCGGCCATTGCTGGCTTCATCATAGTGTTTTTGTTTTTTTAACTTTCAGCCATGCTGCAGAGTAGTTTTGTGCGACTGTCCAAATTGCTACAAACATTGAAAACGCAAACAGTTTGCATAGGTGAGACCTATTGACTTTGCCAATGGGTCTTCTAAATTTGTTTGGGATTATTGTTGTGTTGTGTTTTCACTTTATTACTTTTGGTGTGCTGCAGAAAATACCTCTAAATTAACACTGACTGCTTTTGTGCCAAGCTACAAGAAAGTTAAGCATAGGTTAATTTAGTGACTTTTGTGATTCACCCTCTTCAACTAAAAACCCAAATTCTTACAGTGGCCTTGCTTTGATAGAGGGACAGTGTAAGTTGCTACTCACTGATGTTAACCGGTTCCAGATTAACATGTTCTTCACTTCCTGGTTGTGTCTTTGCTGCCATATAGGTGTAGAAATTATTTGTCCGCTTCTGAGGCTCACAGGAACTCCAAGAATTCTTTTTGCATCTGGCTTGACAGCAGAAACGTCTGCATGGCAGTTGTTACAAATACTTTAACAAGCATTTCGAATGCAATAGGTCTTGCATTTGCTTGAGTTAGAGCTATTGGCGCTGTAAATTGATAACTGGACTTTTCTTGCCACATAAATTGGTCAACTCTGCCTCATAATTTGGCCTTTTCCTGGCACATAATTCCAGTGGCCCTGCATAAAACCTCAGTTTACCTTCTTCCTCTATCTGGAGAAAAAAGGAAAATGTTGCCATTTAGCTTAGTAATTTAAATCTGCCCTGGTAATTCCAATAGAATACCACTTTCACCACTCCACCATCAGAGTTGCTGGCTAGCTAGCATAATTCCCCCCAAAAAGACACAAGACAGCCAGGGAGCCATGTGAGTTATTACGCAACACACCTTAAAAGAGGTTAGCGTTAGACTGAATTGGATAGTCTAGACCTTTTGACTTCTGAGAACCCCACTTAATCATTACAAAAACTCCCACAGAATCATTATTGGAATCCAGGTACCCCCAATGAGTCATTACTGGAAGCTGGGGACCCAGGCCTAAGCATTTTCGATGAATTGAACAGGAAAAAAATACACAAACAATACAGAAACAAGCATTCATCAAACAAATACACAAATGAAGAAATGTTGCATTCATTTCACAAATATAAATCAAAATTTTACCAGCCTTGTTTCAGTGTGGCATTAGGGAGGGAAAGGGTCCCGTAAGGCCAAAAAAGTGAGAAGGGTTGATCTGAGGTAGGCAGGATAGTATGGCAGCTATCAGCATGGCCTGCACTAAAGCACCACTCACTGAGTTGCAGACCGGGCTCAGAATTGGAGCTCTCTCGCAGTGCTCCAGTTCTGGGGGATCACTCATTATCACCTAGCGGGGACTTTCTTCAGTGCCCAGCAACATTTGATTGAAGAGGACCTGGGTGTCTGCGTGGAGGGGCAGAAACCAGCAAACATAGCCAATTATTTCTAATTGTGTGTTTTCTACACAATCAGCCAATTAGAAAGTAAGTAATTATGGGCATATTTAAGAGCCCCTAGCACCACTGGAGCGTCACTTTTTGTGAAACAAAAGAGTTGTGCTTGGTAAGGCCAGAGCCTGGTGACAGGAAGGGCAGAGGTGCCAGGGCTGATGAGAACTAGCTGGAAAGTGATTTCCAAGACAAATAATTAAAGGCCAGCCCAGCCCCTGCATCTCCTCCTGTTGCAGGTCACACACTCCCTTCGGAGGTCAGTTGTCATGGCAACAGTAATATGGAGGAGTGAGAGGCGAGTGACCCAATCCCAAAACTCAGTTTACCTTGTCACGCAACACACCACCAAAATGTAAACATCCATTGGGGTTTGGGGGGAGCGAGGGCTTGCCCGGTCTCCCCCTGGGCATGCCGGGTGTTGGTAGTGAAATCCACTACACGGGCTAAGTTTACTGGTTGAGGTTGTGGGGTGGGAGGGGTGACATATGGCTATATATAGTTAGGGCGGATGTGGGTGGCCTATTTTGGCCATTGTCACACCCCAGGGAGTCAGGCCATGGTTTTCTGAGCATAGGAGGTAGACCTTAGATTTGCAGTTTCGTTTTCTAGGTTCATTTTCGGTATATTGTAACTGAAGTTATGGCACAAGGTAGTAAAGTTGTGAATGCATTAAAGGTTTTATTAGAGGAGGGCATGGAGGATCTATTAAAGGCAGGTGTCTTAGAGCCGATGTGGGTGGTACTTAAAAAGCCCAAACGAGCTTCCGCCGATGGTGTTGCTGCAGCGGTAATGGCTTGTGCCTCCCTGGTACGTAGTGGAAATAAACATAAACAAAAAAGTATGTTGGGCTGGCGGGCGCGCAGCTCACCTGATTGTGTGGAGAATGAGGTTTAATTTCATGGTGAGAGATCCGCGGCGGTGGTAGTGCGACATGTGCGACTGCTGCACCACACGGGACTGCCCGGGAGGCAGCGTGTGAGCAGCAGAGGTCGAGGTCCGCATGGCAGTGGTGGGGGGCACAGAGTGAGCAGCTTGGGGGCTTGGTTTGTTGAAGCACATGGCGTCATGATGTCAGCATTGTGATCGAAGAAGGATTGTTTGAGGAGGCTGGTCAGGCAGGGGGCCTACCTGACTCTTTAGAGGAAAGACCATAGGGTGAGGCAACAAAGATGGCCGCCCCCATCGAATTGATCAAGGATCAAGCCAATCGTGATTTCTGACTCGGAAGAGGAGGGGAGTTTACAGGAAGGCATTTTTAAGGCTGGTGAGTTAGTTTATGCACAGGAGCAGCAAGTTAAAGGGGTTGATCACCCTGATTTACAAATTTTTCACAGGTGGGTCAGCCCTGTGGTAAATAAAGTGCAGAGATGGCAGGTTGATGAGAGTAGGATGGTTCCAATTGAATTAGTTTTGATATCTGAACGGGTGGGCAAGCTAGTGGTGAGGGGTGAGGAAGGTTTTATCAGAGTGCGGCTGGTCCAGGTTGATGACGGCAGTTCGTGGGGTGAAAGTTTGTGTTTAGAAGCACAGCACAAGGTAGCTGAGATATTTGCAAGGGGTTGTGGCAACGCCCAGGAGCATTGCGGCTCTGGAGGTTTGGTTAAATTGAAGACGGCAATGGAGAGGAGATCTCCGGTGAAGGTTCAGGCACCTTCGGGACATCGAACAGAAGAGAGAGTTGTATCCAGAGCAAATGACCCGACTTCGAGGGAGTGGCCTGGTGACTCTGCGGATTCAGGACACAGGCATAGCAGCGAGATGCCAACAATCAGCCGGAGCGCTGACTTCAGGAATTTAGGTCTTGCAATCCACGATGAAACCTTGGATTATGATGATGATCAGGAGATGGAGGAGGGTGAAATACGGGAAGATGGGAAGCAGACAGTGGATACGGGTAGACAACATAAGGGTTGTAAAAATGTTAACAAGGAGAGGAGCTTTGGTGTTTTACAGGGGTCGACATCCTAGGTGGTCCAGGGCGATTGGTCAGGCTGAAAGGATATCCAGGTTACTGCTGGATCACTTCGGAAAGGTGAGAATCAAAGGGGTATGGACATGGGGCAGGTAGGTGTTGGTACAAGGGTTGTTCATTTATATCGGTAGCTGTGGGTAGTAGTCCGATTAATGTGGATTCAAAGGTTTTGGGGAATTTGGTTGGTAAGAAGGACGTAATTGGTGAACAGCGGAGAGAGAAAAGCAATGGAAATGTAAAAAATCTTGGGAACACTGAGGGTAAGGTAGTTGATTGGTGGGGAAAGCTTCCACGTCGGAACAAGGTAAGGATGGGAGTGTGCCAACTGGTGGTAGTGTGAAGAAAAAAAAATTGCCATATATATGGGGATGTTGATGCCTTTGGGGCATGACTCACCCAAGGCTATGAAAGACAAGATTTGTAAAAGTGAGTTTGTTGATGTTTTCAAGTTATTGTATAGAGAGGTACAAGCAAAAGAAGGGTCTAAGGAAGAAGAAAGGGAGCTATCTAGGAGACCGAGAGTGTTCACTGCAATTGAGAATAGACTTCTGTATTTTTAATTTTTGCTAGTGTGTATTGCGAGAAGCATCAAGAGTGATGTGTTTCTTTTTTAAAGTACATGGATGTAGTTAGGAGGGCTCAAATGGATTAAGGTGGTTTTGGCTGGTTTAGATACAACGAATAATTCAGAGCTCAGATGGCATTATTTCCTGACAAGGTGTGGGGTGATATTGATAATGAGCTTCGGATGCAGTGGTTGTGTACATCCAAGATGGCCCCAGCATTGCATACAGCTAGTGGACTCCCGGTTTCGTATAAGCCCTTTCAAGGGCGTCCCACCCAAGTGGGGGTGGGTATCTTTGCCAGAGGCCAATTCTCCCAGAATGGTTCCTGTTGGTTTTTCAACTGGGGTTCATGCACAAGATTGCAGTGCAAGTTTAGGCACATTTGCTCCAATTGTGGAAGAAAACATCCCATGGTTCAGTGCTTTGAGGGAAGGCAATAGGGATGGCAGGCAAATGGAGGTAGAGGAGGCGACAGGGGTAGGGGCCAGCTCAGCCACGATTGAAGGCCCTGCTACTTGTATTACTTTTCTAGGTATTGAGTTGGATTCAGAGAAATTGGAGATTCGTTTGCTGAGGGAGAAGGTGCAGAGGTTGATTTCTCTTTTGGAGGAGGCGGTTTCCAAAAATAAAATGGAGTTACAGCAGATGCAAGCTTTACTGAGTCATTTGAACTTTGCATGCAGCGTGGTGAGAGCTGGGCAAGCCTTTTGTAGGCGGCTTGGCTTTTCAGTCAAAGGTGCGGTTTTGCTGCACCACAGAATTAGGCTCAAGGCAAGTATAAAGGCAGATTTGAGAATGTGGATTTCTTTCCTGAGACGTTTCAATAGTGTGACAATGTTGAAATTTGATGAGGATTGGTGCTGGCAGGTCCAATGTTTTTCTGATGCTGCTGACACACTTGGTTTTGGTGCTTTTTGGAATGGGCATGGGCAGCTGAGCCCTGGCTGGATGCTTGAAAAAGAGTGCACCACAGTATTGCGTTTCTGGAGGGTTTTTTTCCTTTGTTGGTTGCTCTGGCTTTGTGGGGTATGTTTTTGGTGAACAGGTGAGTGGTTTTTAATGTAGATAACCAGACAGTGGTTAACTTGGTCAATTCACAGAAGGCTCATGATGAGAAAGTCTTGAAGTTGTGTGAATAATGATATCGCTGATGCGCTATCTCATTCACAGAGGCTGAGATTCCGTGGTTTGGCACTGGGAGCAGATTTACTGAAGACTCCTTTGCCAGCGGAGCTTTGGGAGTTGAGAGTGTGAGGATGTTGCAGTTGATTCATCAATCCATTGCACCTTCTACTTTGAGGTCTTTTGGCAAGGCTTGGGAGGATTTTATTCAGTCTGGTGCTTCAAGGAGAGATGAGGGTCTTTACATGTCATGGATATAGGAGGGAGAATGCGATTTGTTTCATTATGGGTCAGATTGACATGGGTTTGGCGGCAGTGACTATATCAGGTAATATTGTGTTTTATTTTTTATTTTTTATAAGTATTACTGGGGTTATGATCCTATGGAAGGGGAAAGATGTAGGAGACTGCTGGCTTTTCGGGTGAGGGGGCTGCGCTGATTGATCGTAGATGTCCTATTTTCCGGGCTTTACTAACTGGGGATCTAGAATCCTTACAGAGTGGCATGTATAGGGTCTGTAAGGGAACAGTGGTTGATCTTCAGTATCCATTTTTGGAGTGGGCCCTAAATGCAGACTTTATTTATTTTTACACCTAGTCTGCTTTTTTCTCGCCCTAGTAAGCCTTTCTTCCACTAGTGAGAGAAATGGCATGGCCTAAAAGTGGAAGTTAAGGAATTTGGGGGTGTGGGGGCTATTAAATACATTTTTCATACCCTCCTGCCACTCATATCTGTCTCAGATCTGTCACGAACAGGAACTGAGATGCTGAGATGCAGGACTTGTACAGTACATAGATGCGGTCGTTGGTAGGACTTGTCGGGGCTGTCCTAGCCTGTCATTCTGCGCATCGTGTTTTGTTGGAAAACCATCGTCGGCCCTTGTTGCGCTGACCCCTTCCTACACATTATAAAAGGGGTGTATTGATTTGAGAAAAGTGAAGTTTCTCAACAGGTTCAATATCAGGTTCATTCTGGAGTAATGAAAATCTGCTCTGGAATACCTTGCTGAACGTTTCCCAGCACTTAATGAAAAGGGATTTAAACATTGCTTCAAATGTTGCTGCGAACATTTGGCGAGCTTATCCCATTCCTTATCCGGTGCTGCCACCGTGTGGCCCTAGAAATGTCCACTTTAGTTTCACATTGGGCATAATAGTGCTTAATCAGGGGACTTAGGCCATCAAGTTGTGCGTCTCAAGCAAAACATACTCCATCCGATAAACAAGAACTCTTATTGTGACGGACATATTTGTATAGAAGTAAAAAATTGACTAGTACCGTGGCTCGAACATGCATTAGCAGTGTCGTGCCTAACAAAAGCTGTACAACGATAAATGTTACTATTTAAGGTAGGGTTTACTAGTGTACTACCTCTGGTTGTGGCGGAGGACAAGTCGAGTTGGCTTACTGTGAAATTGAAGGTTTTTGACCACTATTGGTCTGCTGTAATTCCCAAAAGCAAATGCTTCTATCATGACACAATCATCACTATAGTCCAGATACAGTGTAAATGGCCCTTTACTGGGACAGAATTGCGAGTAACCAACATCTAAACAACATTAACATTTAGCTTACAGTTTCTTAATTTTGCACTACCCATGGTATCCCCACCTTTCACTTTCGTTACCCACTTTTACCTCAGTTCACCCAGTTTACTGCTTCCAATCACCTTTTGTTCATGCTCTCCTTCCATACCCGCCTCGTTCAGGCATCCACACCTTGTTATCTGTCATCTTTAACCTGTCCTTCTTCCCTCCCCCATGGAGGGGTGGACAGGCCCGCATCTGACGCTCCACCCACCCAGCTAATGTCACCCAGTGAAACCCCAGAGGGCGTTTCACTGCCCCACCAGCGAACCCCCTGCAACACTGCATCCTTCAATCATTGTGCGTGTACCAGACTTTCTCATCCCACAGCTCACCCAGCTTGCACTTCAATTCCAATATATAATGTGGATTACCCATTTCTGACAAATGCACCCCATCATCAAGAAAGAGTATTGCTTCGCTCTCAATAATTCCTTCATGCGCCAGCACCTTGATATCTTGGGCCCAGCAAAAAACCCTCATTGCTCGGTTCAGTTTCCTTTGAGCTCTATCAATTGGCCCATGGTTCATTGCCCCCCTCCATTTCCTATGGGGCACAAATCCAGCCTTGACTAGACGAGTGTTCGACATTTTCTGCCGTGGTAACGAAATGTCCTGTTGCAGAAGGGAGAGCCCTGATAAACGCACCATATCGTTGTCACCTAGGTGAATAACCATAATATCAGGACATCCCCACCCCCACCCCCAATGGGGACCAGGTTCAAGACTGATTTGCATATTGGCTGAGTCCAAACTAGAATGGCATGGTGAGCAAAAAAACTGATGGATTAAACCCAGATCTGTGACTGGGGGTGAATGTTTGATTTGGTCTACATTCCGTCCATCACCTGTTCTTTTGGATTTGTCCCCCCAAGTGGGAAGGGTATGCCCAGATGTGGGTTCCGTGCTCACTATGCCACCAGATTCAAGCTAGCCTGGCCGAAGAGGGGTGATACCCTGAAAACGGTCCCAGGATGCTTGTTTCTGGTCCAGGGAGGACATGGCCTGGCAGTTCGGGCTGGACTTTTCCCATGGGGGACAGGGTCAAGACTGATTTGCATATCGCTGGGTCCAAACTGGAATGGCATGGTGAGTAAAAAAGCTGATAGATTAAACCCAGATCTGTGACTAGGGGGGTGAATGTTTGATTTGGTCTACATTCCATGCATCACCTGTTCTTTTGCATTTGTTGCCTCAAGTGGGAAGGGTATGCCCAGACGTGGGTTCCGTGCTCACTATGCCACCAGATTCAAGTTAGCCTGGCTGAACAGGGGTGATACCCCGAAACCGGTCCCAGGATGCTTGTTTCTGGTCCAGGGAAGACCTGACCTGTCAGTTCGGGCTGGACTGTTCCTATGGGGAACAGGGTCAAGACTGATTTTCATATGGCTGGTTCCAAACTGGAATGGCATGGTGAGCAAAAAAACTGATGAATTAAACCCAGATCTGTGACTTTGGGTGAATGTTTGATTAGGTCTACATTCCGTCCATCACCTGTTCTTTTGCATTTGTGACCCCAAGTGGGAAGTGTATGCCCAGACGTGGGTCCCGTGCTCACTATGCTACCAGATTCAACCTAGCCTGTCTGAACAGGGGTGATACCCCGAAACCGGTCCCAGGATGATTGTTTCTGGTCCAGGGAAGACCTGGCCTGGCAGTTCGGGCTGGACTGTTCCCATGGGGAACAGGGTCAAGACTGATTTGCATATGGCTGAGTCCAAACTGGAATGGCATGGTGAGCAAAAAAAAACTGATGGATAAAACCCAGATCTGTGTTGGGGGTGAATGTTTGATTTGGTCTACATTCTGTCCATCAACTGTTCTCTTTCATTTGTTGCCCCAAGTGGGAAGGGTATGCCCAGACGTGGGTTCCGTGCTCACTATGCCACCAGATTCAAGCTAGCCTGGCTGAAGAGGGGTAATACCCCGAAAGCGGTCCCAAGATGCTTGTTTCTGGTCCAGGGAGGACCTGGCCTGGCAGTTCGGGCTGGACTGTTCCCATGGGGAACAGGTTCAAGACTGATTTGCATATGGCTGGGTCCAAACTGGAATGGCATGGTGAGCAAAAATAATGATGCATTAAACCCAGATCTGTGACTGGGGGTGAATGTTTGATTTGGTCTACATTCCATCCATCTCCTGTTCTTTTGTATCTGAGAAGATCTGCACCTGCCACACCATGTCCTCCTCACGGAAAACCATGGAGACCCCACTAAAGTTTGCAAGGCATTCCTCCCATACTTTGATGTCCTCCCTCATACCCATGGAAATACCTATCCTGGGATGTGGTAACGACGCACCTGACATGGCTAGGCCCATTCTCCTGCAAAATGTCCTGCCCCCCGCACCACTCCGCATGCGAAATTAAGAAAGCCTAGTAGTTGCTGCATCACTCGCAACTCCACTTTGGTCAAGACAAGTATTTTCTGTAGAAAAAGCACAATCTCCTCCACTTTCTCTGCGGGCAATCCTGCTATCAGAATCACTGTGTCCAATTCAATGCCCAACAATGTCAGCACCCTGGTAGGACCCTCCATCTTGTCAGAAGCCAAAGGAACTCCCAGCTCCTTCGTTAATGTCTCAAAACATCTCAACGCCCTACCACGTGCACCAGATCCATCCTTGTCCACAAACAGCAAATCGTCCAGATAATGAGACACTGCTTGGTGTCCACTCACCTTTGTGAAAACCACCTGCAGAAAGGTACTGAAAGCTTCAAACAATGCACAGGTGGCGGCACAACTCATAGGAAGGACTCTGTCCACATAAATAGCACCATCCATTTACAGGCCCAACAAAGAGAAGTCCGCTGGGTGAATGGGCAGCAGCCTGAATGCTGCCTTAATGTCACACTTTGCCAACTCGGAACCCTTAGTGCACTTACAAATCAATCGAATGGCATCATCCACTGAAGCATACACCACCCATGTATCCTCGGGAGCAATGAAATCATTCATGGATGCTCCTTCTGGCCAAGACAAATGGTGTATGAGGTGAACCTCATATTTATGTTTTTTAGGCACCACCCACAAAGGCGATCTCATCAAATCATCCAAGGGCCACCCGTAAAAAGGGCCCACAATCCTCCCTTCACCAACTTCCTTGCGCAACTTGTCCATCAAAACTCCTGGGGATTCCTTGGCCGACCGCAAATTTTTGGGCCAACGCCTCACTCTCAGCCCCTGATATCCCCCCTGAACTCCTCTCTGAAGGCCCACTCCAACTTCATTGCTGTCTCTCTATCAGGATATTGGCTCAGCCAAGGGAGTAACTTGTGAAGCTTAATTGGCATAGGCACCTTTTGGTCCAGGAGTGCCTTGAGCCCCTCGCCCTCTAGATGCCCTCCATTGTTCTGCCGGACTAGCCAACGAGAAACACTGCATGACCGGTTACTTTCCACCACACTTTGAGCATTCAAGCTTAAATATTTTAGCCACTAGCGGTCGTTGTGCACTCTCTGCCCCTGATTGGGTGAGACAAGGCTTGTAAATCACCAGGAGACCACTGGCAGTGTGGGTTGATGCCACCGACTACGATGACGACATCCACTGCATCCATTATTCAGAATCCACGTTCCTCCCCCAGGGTTTATTCGGATTCACGCTCACCCGAGCCCGAAACTCCTCATCATAATTAAGCCACGCATAGCCCCCAAAATGTATTTGCACCTTCCGGATGATGTGTATGTATTTGAACAAAGCAGTGGCTCTATCCAGGTATTTAGCAGAATAAATGCTCGTGTCTTTTAAAAATGCAGATTCCAGTTCTCCATTGTAATGGGGACTCAGGCCTACACGCTAGCTCCCCCTCTTCTTCCTTAGTCCCTTCCTTTACCTGTATGTCCCTGTGAAACAGCTTAAACACATCCACACACTCATGCTTCCATGTCCTAGTCTTTGTTTTTTGGATACATGTGAACGCAGCGGCATAGCTAGCCCCATGTAGCGGAGTCTCTTCTGGTGCCCCTCCTGTTCTTTGCCTTTGCTTTCTATCTCCCTTACACCTTCCTTCCCCAATGCCTCAGCATATATTCCTGCTTCTACTTTAGATGCCTTGGCCTCCTGATACTCCCCCAGCATCTCCCTTGCAATTGTCATAGGCCCTGTCTCCTCAATGATTGTTCTGTCACCCACTCCCACAGATTTATACCTTACTTGTTTTGTGCCACTTCGTGGGATCTCCTACGCGGACCACCACTCCCCCTTACCTTTCATGCTCTTTCTCTGGCTCTTGTGTCAACTTCTGACCCTTTCCACGATTGTCTGTTTGTTTCCTTGTCATGGTTCCTTTGTCTGCATTGGACATCTGCAAAACATCAACCAAAGAGGTTGCTGCGCCGCTGCTGTGCCTCTTGCCCCGCTCCACCACAGTGCTCAGCTCTGCTTCAAGCACCTCTCCCTCCTCCCAGTCATCACTGTCATAGTCAAGCTCCACTGCATCATCATCCTCCCAGTCATGCCACGCTTTCACATTCTCATCTTCCCACTCACCATGTTGTGCCTCGCTTCCATCATGTGTTCGTGAACGCTCCCCTACTGTAGAGAAGGCCCCTCGTAGTCCCCCTAGTTCTTCAGGCTAATGTCCAGGGGCAGTCTTGTGCCCTGCTGGCATCACCACCTTTCTGCCAATCTTTCTTATTGGTTTTGACGCTCCTCTTGCCACTTTGCCGCACCTGTCACGTGTGCTTCTTGCACTGCCTGCCTCAGGCCACACTGGCCTCCTGCCTCTCACTATCACTCTCCTACGGCACCCAGACCAAATAGCCCCTTGACCCTGCGTGTGTCACTGAGTCCCCACCCATCCATGGGCCCTCAGCACTATTCTTCCTCGTTGTTTGTCCCATTCAGCCAGCAGAACTTTCACTTTCTCTACAAAGCCTTTCCCAACGGTGCTCTGTTTCTGCCACCAAACGATGCTGTTCATGTATTCTGGCCTCAATATCCACTGAGGACCAATCAGTGACTGCAGAAATTGTTTCTTCAGCCCTGTGTCCCCCCCACACTTGTGCCCTATAATTAACCCTCCTGTGAGCTCAAGCCCCCCCTAACTCCACTCGTAATGCTTCTTCGGATCCCTGCCCCTTCAGTCTTGTGCACAATTCTGCCTGTAGGCCTCTCACTCTTCTGTTTACCACTCATGGCCTGACCCGATGCCTTCCCAGCTTCCAAGGGGAGACTGAGATCTTGGACCTTCAGTTGTCCTGAGTGGCAGTCAAGACGAATATTGATAGAGGTGCTTTAACTTGGAGTTGCCCCCTTTGAACACTTAGGCCCATATTCATACTTTTTCACACAAAACTGCATGAGCGTAGTTTTGCGTGAAAAATTATAGCGCCGGCTAGCGCCATTCCAAGACGCCGGCTGGGCGCCATATTTATGAAATGGCGCTATCCGGCGCTAATGCCCTGCTAGGGTCCTTGTAAAGGACCCTAACAGGATGCGGGAGGCGAAGGGGAAAACGGACCTTGTGCACCGAATTATGTTGCTGCACTGTTTAGAGGCAAAAAAATGCCTCTAAGCAGTGTAGCGCCATTTTCTGGCGAACAAAGCCCATGGACATGGCTCCTGTCTTAGTAAAGACAGGAGCCATGCCCACCACCCCAATGGCCATGTCCAGGGGACAAATGTGCCCTGGGTATGGCCATTGGGGCCAGCGCCATGCGAGGGGCCCCAAGTCAGGGTCCCTGAGCGTGAAAAAAAAATAAAAATACTTACCGGAACTTACCTGGGATGGGTCCCCCATCCTGTGGTGTCCCTATGGTGTGGGTGGGGGTGTCCCTGGGGCCAGGGAAGGACACTGTGAGCTCTTTCCATGGTCTCTGACCATGGAGCTATGCCTACAGGTCCTCAAAGGCCTGCCCATTCCCAGGCGTTAAATATTAGCGCTAAGCAAGCTTAGCGCCATTATTTAAGGCCCCCATCCCTCGTGCTGGATTTTAGCACAGGGGGAAAAATAAAGCGCTAAGGCCATATTGTTCTTTTCTGGACGGAATGCCAGAAAACAACGTTAACCCCATACCTTTCGCGCTAGAAGTGTCTAGCTCCAAAGTATAAATATGGAGTTAGGTTTGCGCTGAATTAGCGTAAAAAAAATGACACTAATTTAGCGCAAACCGAGTATAAATATGGGCCTTGCTCCCATTTAATGAAGGCCTTACCAATGTACTACTCAGGGCCAGATCCAACCCTGCACAGGGGCTTCTGTGCACAGGACCATTGCCCACTGCCATTGTTTGCCCCTGGGATCCCCAGTTTCCTCACCCAGTAAATCACCCTGGAGAACTTGGTTGTCCAAGCCTCCATTTCCTGAGTCAACACTAGTGCATTCCCTACGATTCCACCTGTTAGGGAATCCAAGAGGCTGGCTACCTTCGGTAAGAGGATGTTCTATTCTGAGCCTAACACTGCGGTCAGTGATTACTGAGTTTCTCTTGGGCCGATAATCCCATGCAATCTGGGATACAATTGCGCAAGTGCTGCCCATGATCTCAGAGGAGCCCCGAGCCTTACTGTCACAGGCAATTGCAGATGACAGAGATGCAGCAAAGTTCACCATCTGATGTGGATTGGATATGACCGACTCTCTGGGCAGAGCGATTATATCATCCTTGACCCTTAGGTGCCATTCCTTACTGAGAATCACTCGGTTTCGGGGGAGGTCCAAGGTTGGCTAATGGACATACCATTTGACAGCTCTCTACTTTTTGACGAGAAGGCAGTCTCAGTGTTTGGGTGCTTTAAGGATAGCAGAGCTATGGCAATGTCCTTGGGCCTATCCATAGTCCCTTGCTAACACCAGTCCGCCTTCTGACCCTTATGTGGCTACCGAGGGTCTCTAAGCCGGGTTTATCCCCAGATAGCCACCACAGCCAACAGACTTCCCAGCCTTTTTGCAGCCATGGACACGATTTCCACAGACCATGTGCAGCCGGAGGTCAGTACAGTCGACCACTCCCCTCTACAGCCACCACCTCCAAACCCCTTTAGTGTGCCCTCATGCCAACATAGGTATCCAGTGGGAAGCAGAATACACAATCACCTGCACCACTGGCAATAAGTAACATCTGGCAAGTAAGTTTTGCAGATAGTCCAAAGGGGCAACTCCATCCCCTTTCCAGACACCCCTCCACCAATGCCACCCACTTTCCACCAGCTGACAGAGGACCATCTCCCCTTGCTCCATCAGGAAGTGTTGGCTTTCATGGCCAAGGGAGCCTTCGAGAAGGTGCTGCCATAGGTCATGGTTGCTATTCCTGCTACTTTCTGGTGCGCAAGAGGGAAAGAGGCCTTCATCCTATCCTAGACCTGCGCATACTCAACTTCTTGAAAAAGGAGAAGTTCAGTTGCTCCACATTATCTCAAATCCATTCTGCCCTGGAGGCTGGATGCTAGCATTGGTAGTGCAGGAGTCATTCATCCACATTCTTGCCCTGCCTGCCCTCAGGCATTACCTGCAGTTCACAGGGGGCCAAGACCTTGGTGTGCTCCCCTCTGGGCTTGCCAGTGCCCCTTGGGTGCTCACAAAGGTGAAGGCAGTGGTAAATCTCATTTGCGGAGGCTGGGGTTTCCACACTTCTGCTACCTTGATCATTGGCCTTTGAAGGTGGGCTTGCCCCAAGCAGTCGTCTCCCACCATCAGACTACATCAGACCTCCTGCCTTGGTGAGATTGACTATCAATGTGGCGAAGACACACATGACTCCTTCTCATATGCTCACTTTCATTGGAACTGTTCTGGAAACAGTGCAGTTTTGGGTCTATCCTCCCAAGTGGTGAGTCCAGAAAATTCAGGCTAGGATACCGATGTTTCAGCCTCTATCCTGGATTTTGGTGAGACTGACTCTGGGGTTGTTGGGTCTCATGGCCTCCTGCATCCTCTTCCAGCTGATTCCACTCCTGCCCATGGTTCTCAAGAAGTTTGGTAATGACTGGGCCAGAGCCATTCTTGTGGCTCCGGATTGGGCTCAGAGAGTCTGGTATCCTGAGCTTGAGTATTAGTCCTCTGGTCAGGCTGCCTCTTTGGGATGATCTTCTGTCAGAGCAACAGGAGAGGGTCCTGCAGCCAAAACTGCACGTCCTCTGCCTTCTTGCCTGGAGATTGTGCGGTGACAGCTGACAGCTTTCAACCTTCCTCACAAAGTTTGTGATGTTATTCTGGCAGATAGTCGTCCCTCCATCAAGACAATAAATGCCTGCCCCAGAGACGTATTTCTGGCATGGTGTGCATCCTAGAACATCAACCCACTCTCTGCACCCCTTTCTAAGGTTTTGCCATTTGTTCTATCTTTGGCCCAGCAGGGCTCTGCCTTGGGACAGTAGAGGGCTATTTATCAGCCATTTTGGCATTTTTGCGGTTGCCAGACCAACCTCCTTTGTTCAAGTCATCTGTTGTGACTAGGTTCTTCAAAGGTATCGAACAAATATTTCCTCCCAGGCTAATCATCATGCCCCAGTCGGACTTCAACCTGGTTCTGAATTTTCTGATGTGTGCTCCCTTCGGGCTGCTGCAGAATTACCCAATCTGGTTGCTAACCATCAAGACAACGTTCCTAGTGGCCATACCATTGGCCAAGAGGGTCAGTAAACTGCAAACTCTCTGTGTGTACCCACCCTCCTTAAACCACCTTTTAACCAGACAAACTGGTTCTTCTCAAACATGTCTCCTTCCTTCCAAAGGTAATGACAGCCTTTCATGTAGGCCAAAATATAATTTTGCCTACCTTTGTTGCTTCGTCTCACTCCTCTAAAGAAGAAGAGAGACTCCACCACATGGACCCAAAAAGAGCATTGTTGTTCTACTTTGATCACACAAAATAGTTCTGGGGCGATGATCAACTCTTCAAAGGGTATGCTGGGGCTAAGAAGGGGAAGGCTATATAGAAATGGACCATCTCACGATGGATAGTTGTAAAGAAATGGCTCCCTGTTGCAGTTACCCCCCACTTTTTGCCTGATACTGATGCTGACTTGACTGAGAAGTGTGCTGGGACCGTGCTAACCAGGCCCCAGCACCAGTGTTCTTTCACCT
This sequence comes from Pleurodeles waltl, assembly GCF_031143425.1. Classification (NCBI taxonomy): domain Eukaryota; kingdom Metazoa; phylum Chordata; class Amphibia; order Caudata; family Salamandridae; genus Pleurodeles; species Pleurodeles waltl. The sequence goes on along the minus strand of NC_090447.1, from coordinate 514,695,366 downwards.
AAAATGTACCATTGTCTCCACAATTGGCACAACCCTGGCACCCAGGTAAGTCCCTTGTAACTGGTACCCCTGGTACCAAGGGCCCTGATGCAAGGGAAGGTCTCTAAGGGCTGCAGCATGTCTTATGCCACCCTATGGACCCCTCACTCAGCACAGACACACTGCTTGCCAGCTTGTGTGTGCTGGTGGGGAGAAAATGACTAAGTCGACATGGCACTCCCCTCAGGGTGCCATGCCAACCTCACACTGCCTGTGGCATAGGTAAGTCACCCCTCTAGCAGGCCTTACAGCCCTAAGGCAGGGTGCACTATACCACAGGTGGGGGCATAGGTGCATGAGCACTATGCCCCTACAGTGTCTAAGCAAAACCTTAGACATTGTAAGTGCAGGGTAGCCATAAGAGTATATGGTCTGGGAGTCTGTCAAAAACGAACTCCACAGCTCCATAATAGCTACACTGAATACTGGGAAGTTTGGTATCAAACTTCTCAGAATAATAAACCCACACTGATGCCAGTGTTGGATTTATTAACAAATGCACACAGAGGGCATCTTAGAGATGCCCCCTGTATTTTACCCAATTGTTCAGTGCAGGACTGACTGGTCTGTGCCAGCCTGCTGCTGAGAGACGAGTTTCTGACCCCATGTGGTGAGGGCCTTTGTGCTCTCTGAGGACAGAAACAAAAGCATGCTCTGGGTGGAGGTGCTTCGCACCTCCCCCCTGCAGGAACTGTAACACCTAGCAGTGAGCCTCAAATGCTCAGGCTTCATGTTACAATGCCCCAGGGCACTCCAGCTAGTGGAGATGCCCGCCCCCTGGACACAGCCCCCACTTTTGGCGGCAAGTCCAGGAGAAATAATGAGAAAAACAACGAGGAGTCACTGGCCAGTCAGGACAGCCCCTAAGGTGTCCTGAGCTGAGGTGACTCTGACTTTTAGAAATCCTCCATCTTGCAGATGGAGGATTCCCCCAGTAGGATTAGGGATGTGCCCCCCTCCCCTCATGGAGGAGGCACAAAGAGGGTGTAGCCACCCTCAAGGACAGTAGCCATTGGCTACTGCCCTCCCAGACCTAAACACACCCCTAAATCGAGTATTTAGGGGCTCCCAGAACACAGCAAGATAGATTCCTGCAACGTAAGAAGAAGAGGACTGCTGAACTGAAAAACCCTGCAGAGAAGACAGAGACACCAACTGCTTTGGCCCCAGCTCTATCGGCCTGTCTCCCCCCTTCTAAAGACACTGCTCCAGCGACGCTCTCCCCAGGGACCAGCGACCTCTGAATCCTCAGAGGACTGCCCTGCTATAGAAGGACCAAGAACTCCCGAGGACAGCGGCCCTGTTCACCAAAGACTGCAACTTTGAAACAAAGCAGCAACTTTGAAACAACTTGCGTTTCCCGCCGGAAGCGTGAGACTTGACACTCTGCACCCGACGCCCCCGGCTCGACTTGTGGAGAACAATCACTTCAGGGAGGACTCCCCGGCGACTGCGAGACCGTGAGTAGCCAGAGTTGTCCCCCCTGAGCCCCCACAGCGACGCCTGCAGAGGGAATCCCGAGGCTCCCCCTGACCGCGACTGCCTGCTCCTCAGATCCCGACGCCTGGTAAAGACTCTGCACCCGCAGCCCCCAGGACCGGAAGGATCCGAACTCCAGTGCAGGAGTGACCCCCAGGAGGCCCTCTCCCTTGCCCAGGTGGTGGCTACCCCGAGGAGCCCCCCCCTTGCCTGCCTGCATCGCTGAAGAGACCCCTTGGTCTCCCATTGAAACCTATTGAAACCCGACGCATGTTTGCACACTGCACCCGGCCGCCCCCGTGCTGCTGAGGGTGTACTTTATGTGCTGACTTGTGTCCCCCCCGGAGCCCTACAAAACCCCCCTGGTCTGCCCTCCGAAGACGCAGGTACTTACCTGCTGGCAGACTGGAACCGGGGCACCCCTTCTCCATTGAAGCCTATGAGTTTTGGGCACCACTTTGACCTCTGCACCTGACCGGCCCTGAGCTGCTGGTGTGGTAACTTTGGGGTTGCTCTGAACCCCCAACGGTGGGCTACCTTGGACCCAAACTTGAACCCCGTAGGTGGTTTACTTACCTGCAAAAACTAACTAACTCTTACTCCCCCCAGGAACTGTTGAAAATTGCAGTGTGTCTAGTTTTAAAATAGCTATATGTGATTTATGTGAAAACTGTATATGCTTTTTTGCTAATTCAAAGTTCCTAAAGTACCTACCTGCAATACCTTTCATTTGAAGTATTACATGTAAATCTTGAACCTGCGGTTCTTAAAATAAACTATGAAAAGATATTTTTCTATACAAAAACCTATTGGCCTGGAATTGTCTCTGAGTGTGTGTTCCTCATTTATTGCTTGTGTGTGTACAACAAATGCTTAACACTACTCCTTTGATAAGCCTACTGCTCGACCACACTACCACAAAATAGAGCATTAGAATTATCTCTTTTTGCCACTATCTTACCTCTAAGAGGGACCCTTGGACTCTGTGCATGCTATTTCTTACTTTGAAATAGTACATACAGAGCCAACTTCCTACAATAGTGCTCTGCATAAAGATCTGCATTACTGGCCAAAAAGCAACCCACTGAAAGTTTGTGTGCTCATTCCACTAGAGCCAAGGCTGCGACCACTGCATTAGCTTGTGCAATCCCTGTGGTGGACATCTGTCAGACAGCTACATGGACACCTCTGGACACGTTTACCAAGCACTGTCTGGACAGGCAGGTCCGTTGTGATGGGCACTTTGCCCACTCAGTCCTGCAGGACTTTTTGGCTTGATTCTGTTTTGCAGTCCCACCTCTCGGTGGGCATTGCTTGGGTATCTATTCTAAGGTAAGGGATATGTGGCTAGACCTCTGTGTCAGATGAGCAAGTAACTTACCTTCTGTAATGCTTTATCTGGTAGAGACTCTATCTAGCTGCTGATTCCTTACCGACCCTCCCAGCCTTCCCACTCTGTGAACTGGTCACCATTCTAAGGGCTTTAGACATGCACACCAGTCTGTCTGTGTTCCTTAGGGCTCCTCACCTCTGGCATAGGAAGTCACAAAAAGAAACTGATGTCAGTGCACTGGGGTGGTACCTATACAGTAATTGCACACATAACTTCTGACATAGACGCCGCCACCACCGTGGAGCCGAGCGATGCCACCTACCGGTGCGCTGGGGTACTGCTAGAAAATTCCTGCATCCAGTCTGACACCTGGGGAATATTCTAAGGTAAGGAATCTGCAGCCAGATAAAGGGGCATATTTATACTCTGTTTGCACCAAATTAGCATCATTTTTTAAAACTCTAATTCGGTGCAAAACGAACTCCATATTTATACTTTGGCGCTAGACCCGTCTAGTGCCAAATGTATGGAGTTAAAGTCATTTTTTGGAAGTGGAAACCTACCCTGCCTTAATGAGATGCAAGGTAGGTGTTCCCGTGCAAAAAAAGACTCTATGTCCTTAACGCCATATTTACACTCCCATGCAAAAATGGTGCACAGGAGGGAGGAGGGGTCAAAAAATGGTGCAAAGCTTGCTTTGCCCCATTGTTTAACGCCTTTGTCTGGGCAGGCGCTAGGGGACCTATGGGCCTATTTTCATGGTGGAACACCATGGAATAAGCCCAAAGGTGCCCTCCCCAGACCCCAGAGTAACTCCCACCCAGACCAGAGGGACAGCGGAGGATGGGGGACCCCATCCCAGGTAAGTACAGGTAAGTATTTTATTTTTCAAAGTGCCATAGGGGCCCCTAAAATGGGCCCCCATACATGGCACAGGGTACAATGGCCATGCCCAGGAGACCCTTGTCCCCTGTGCTGGCCATTGTGGTGGTGGGCATGATGCCTGCCTTTTCTAAGGCAGGAGTCAGGTGGCAAGGTAGGTTTAGCGCCATAAAACAACGCTAATCTGGTTAGAGTCATTTTTTTTTTACTCTAACCTGCCTAAAGTCAATTTTTGGTGAAAAACCCCCTTCTTCCATACCGCCAGCCCCACCCGACTAATGTCATTTTTTTTTACGGTAGCCTACCCTTTGCATGAGCTTGCACCATTCCATAAATATGGTGCCCGGCTGGTGCACAGAAATGGTGCAAGCCAGTGCTAAACTTTTTGGTGCAAAACTGCATTAGTGCAGTTTTGCACCAAAAAGTATAAATCAGGGCCAAAGTCTCTACCAGATAAGGGGTTACCGAAGGTAAGTAGCTTGTTCATTAGTGCCCAGGCAACAGGTTCCCTTTTTACCCCATATGAGTTGAGCTGTTGTCTGCCAGTAGTTAGAAAGTAATCAGTTATTTTTCATGCATTACCAAGTTGGATGTAAGGCCAAAGTTTAATTTGTTTGGTTGAGAGTTTAAAATTGCACAACCCCTCATCCGGGGCAGTAAGCGCAATATAAATACAATTCCAATTGATGCCTGACTGACAGCCAGGGGTTTTAAAGGTGCACTGCTAAAGTACAAACTCTACTAATGTTTGTACTGCACTGGCTCAAAGCGACACAATTTTGGATTGTGCTCACTGGCCTTTTTAATGTATAGTAAATAGACTCTACATTTATTGTTGCATTACACCGCTCGAGTGCCAGTGCAAAACTAGTTGATATATCACCAAAGGTTCATCCTGCCTTACATCATGCATTGCCCATCACTTGTAATAAAGGTGTTATTTAGTTTCATGGTCAGTCTTAAAATATTGTGTAACACAAAAATATTCCTATTGACCTATTTTCAGTAATTATGTAACTAAAAGCATCATTTGCAGTTCTCTTTTTTGGAAGTTCAGCAATTGACATAGTTTGAATGGCTTCAGATATTCACAAAATATTTCTGCTTTAGGCAGAAATGAAACGCTTAGCAGTCATAATTGAAGGCAACCTGTTACATGGGGCCTGATTCACGAACTGCATTTTGTAGTACTTAAAGCAAGTGAATTAGTAAGTAGTACTACTAACTTACTACAAAATGCAATTCGCAAACCTATTGGTGGCATTTTCAACCTTCACCTCTCCCATCTTCTCTATGGAGAGATCTCAACACAAGCAAGTTTGCTACTTATAAGTAAATGTGGGGGGACTGGAGACTGGCTGGAAAATGGGAACTTCTTACTACAAAATAGTTTGGGTTTAGAAAGGAACGAGGAGTGGTTTTGGGAGGAACATGCTTAGACAAACCCTCACTCACAAAGGAGTCAGACTATCACTGTTCAAAGACTACACTTCTAAAGTTACTACAGTCAAAAGGCTAAAAAGTTGTCGTGAATGTACTCCAGCCCAGCCTTTGAGTTCATCTAGCACCACACATGGCCACTCACAGGTACTGCAGCACACGCCAATAGAAAGTAATTGAGGCAGGGACTTTAAAAAGCACCGCTGAGGAAATAATGTTAAAATATTTGAAATTAGTTTGACTTAAAATAAACAAAACTATAAATAAATATAAATATATATATATATATATATATATATATATATATATATATATATATATATATATAGACATATATATATATATATGTCTATATATATATATATATATATATATTTATTCTTATATACTCACTTAAAAAACAAAGGTTACAGGGATGTTATAGTTAGGTCCACATTTTACTCGCACAAAACCGTAGAAATTCAGCAGTTATAGTTATGGTTAGCTCAAGTAACTATAACTCCTACCCTAAGGTAACTATAACTCATGCCCTGCCATGCAGTTATAACTCATACCCTAAGGTAACTATAACTCGCGCCCCACCATGCACAGTTTTCTCTTCAATAAATTTACTGCAAATGTTACATTGATATTATGAATGATGTTATCAAAGATCTCATGAGTGATGTAATATGTGGGGTAATTAGCAGTGCACGGTGAGAGCATGAGTTATAGTTACCTTAGGCCCTGCAAACTACTCCCTATAAGCAAACAACCCCGTGCCAGGCATGGCCTTTAGTGGTGCGCGGCAGAGGTTGGCTGCAGGGCCTGGCCTATGTCTTTGTCTGGAAGAGGTTTGGCAACAGGGCCGCCCTGTGGCCTACCCCTTATGTGCACCCAAGCACGCACCAAGCATGGCCTTCAGATGTGCGCATAGGGGTTGGCCACAGGGTCTGTCCTGCTGCCAGGCTCTGTGGCCCATCCCCTATGATCACCCAACTGCATGCCGCACACAGCCTTTAACTGTGTGCAGCAAGGGTTGGTCTCATGGCCTAGCCTGCGGCCAGGTTCTGCAGCCAACACCCCATTAAGCAGTCAAGCCTGCACCATGCATGCCTTTGGCAAAGAAAAGGGGGCAGAGTAGAAATACCCTGACCCCCTAGCCTTGGTGCTGGGGTCCCCCCTGGAACACTGCCAAGGCAAAAAAGAATTGCTTTTTAAAATGTTCCTGCAAACTTGCAGCAGATGCACGAATTTGCAGCAAAAATAATTAAAAAAAGCGAGGGCTCCCCCGCTCATTGTTAACAAAGCCCCCCGGTAGGCCAGGTCCTGCAGGGCATGCCAATATATATAAAAAAGTTAAACGAGGGGGGCATGAGGGACCTCCCTCCTGAGACTCTTTTGAGCCTCGGGGACCACCACCTCTATGTGGCTTCATTGTTATTAGGGAGGGGTGGGCCACACGAACCCTCCTCCAATGGACTCCTTGACCTGAGGGACCACCACCTTCCTGGGGTGTGAAATATACAAAAGGAGGGGGCCATACGGACCCCCCTTTCTGGGGCTTACATACACCCCAGGGACCACCACCTCAAAGAAATCATACAGGGGAAGTGCAGACCCCGGGCCCTGGGGACCACCACCTGCCTAGGGCCAATTACATTATTTAAAGTGGGAGCGGGCCACGTGTCCCCCCTCCTTGGCCACATAGGACCCCGGGTTATCCTTCCATTAGTACCTAGCTGCTCTCGCCCCACCCAGGGCACCATGTGTGCATCTTTGGGGACTAAAGGGAGCCTCAAGGCCGGCCAGCTCCCCACCTTCTGAGGGAGTTGGTATTGCTTCTTCATGTAGGGAGCTACTGGAAATGCAGCTCCCTGCATGTGGGAGCAATCATTTCATCTGTTTTCCTGCCCGCATGGCACCAGGCAGAGAAACAGATGAAAACTTTGCTTCCAGCAAGTGGGAGCAGTTTGACAGCTCCTGCTTGCTGGAAGCAGAGTTAGTGTTTGCTCTTGCTTGGTGGTAGCTGCTGCCAGCTCCCACCAAACGAAAGCAAACAGCTATCTCTTGAGGGTGGGCATCTTGGGAGATGGCAGGAGTTTGGTTTTAAGAGTGGGCCGCGTGGCTCCCCTCCTTAAATTGACACGGGCAGCTCTGGGGAGGTGGTGGTTGTGGGTTGGGAGGGGGGCCATGCTGTCCCCCTTCCATTTAAAAAATGTTTTTTGGGCTCATGGAGGTGGTGGTCCCCAGGGTGTCCAAGCGGGCACTCGCATAACTATTTCGTAAACCGCGATGAGGAGGTTGTCCCTGTGGCATATTTAGGCCCCAGGAGAGGGGTCTGCGTGGCCCCCCTCCTTTTGTTTCCTTTACGCCTTGGGGAAGTGGTGGTCCACAGGGCTCTAGGAGTCCATTAGAAGGGGCTCTGTGCGGCCCCCCTCCCTAATAACCAAAAAGCCCCAGGGAGGTGGTTCACCGGGACCCATAAGAGCCTTACGGGGGGCATGCACCCTCTCCTTTATTTTGTTGTATATAGGGGCATGCCCCTGGGACCAGACCCGCTTAGGGACTTTGTTGAAAACAAGCGTGGTAGCCCAAGCTTGTTTTATTTAAAAAATGTGCAGCAAATTCACTGCAAGTTTGCAGCTGAGTCTGAGTCCCAAAATCCTGCAGGAGAATTCACAAATTATTCACTCACCTAGATATCGAAGTTTGTTTTTCTTTTAATATCTCAAAAACTATTAAATGGATTTATACCAAATAACCAAAAGGAGGCTTTCTGGACCATGAGCTTCTTTTCTTCTAAATTTGGTGTAATTCCTTCCACTGGTTCAGGATGTAAGCATTTCCTATGGAAACTAGGGGCCAGGTGTACGAAGCTTTGTTCTGTTCGCAAATGGCCAGATATGCTGAATCAGGCTGTTTGTGACCAGAAAAAAGCTCTTTTGAATGTACTAAATTCTATTTTGCGATTCAGTAACCTAATACCGAATTGCAAAATGGGTAACGATTCGGTATTAGGAAGGGGGGTGCCAAGGGCGTCCCTTCCTTATAGTGAGTCGCACTCATATAAGGGAATGTTTAGCAACCGGGAATGTGGTTGCAAAACATTTGCAGTTACCACCAACTTCAAGCTGATGGTAAGTCATTTGCAAAGGGGAAGGGATCCCCAAGGGCCCTCGTCCCCTTTGCGAATGGGGGTGCAAACATTTTTCTTTTTGTAATGCTCCCCATTTTCCTTTAAGCATCCCTGTGATTGTAGCCATTCACAATGTGCCACAAATTGTGACCTGCGTCATAAATATTGATGAGGCAGGTCCATTTGCGACCCACTGCGAATCGCTAACAGCATCAAATAAACTGTTGTACATCGCAGTTTGTGATTTCCTATTTGCGAATCCATTAGATTCGGGACCAGGAAATCACAAACTGGATTCTTCGTAGATAGGGCCTGAGGTTCTAACTATAACTACCCACCATATAAGTATAAGCATATATATATATTTTTTTTTTACAGAGTGGCCGCAGCCACTCTATAATTAGGATGACTAGTGACAGGGATTATTTGGATTTTTGTCCCTTAATAACTTTGCACTTGTTTGACGAATCTACGAAAAACATTGCAGACCTACTGCCCCTGTTTCATTTTCAGAATACTGAAAGTTTAACGGCGTTCTGTTGAGGGGGTGCAAATTAAAAAGGGAGGATTCAAATTGGGCTTGAAATCCAATGCATTTTACATAGTCTTTTGTATTTTGCGTAGTGCTAAAACGGCCTGTCGGATTTTGCTGAAATTTAGCAGCATTAGATATTAGGGCACCCCTATGATTCTTTTGCCTCAGCAGGTAAGTAGAGTAAGTATTTCTTAAATTATAACATTTTTCAACGTGAGAATATCTTGTAACACATTACTACTAAAAGTAGCAAGGAAGCACAAAAAATAAACAAAACTGCATATGTAAAGTTTCAGATTTACTACATGAACAACAGAAAGACCCATTTATGTTCATATGCTAATAAAAACATATAAACAAATACAAAACAAATATATAAATCCTAATCTACATACATTTTCTTTGCATACTCTCTGGCTCACAAAATAAAAGTGGCTCAACAAGCCAAACAAAAACCATCTTTTTCTGCACGCCTGTGCAACAAAATGAAAAAATTATCTAGCAGTGAGCCATACAAATCAATACTTAGAGGACATGATAATTTGCCACTAGGAAACAAAATAATCTCAATTTCCAAAACAAAAACAATGATTGTCTTTCATTCACTTTGGCCTTCATATAGATATATTGTAGCACGATCCTACTAAAAGTAGCGAGGAAGCCCAAAGAGTAAACTGGACTGCATATGTGAAGTTTCAGATTTACTACATGAACAACTGAAAGACCCATTTATGGTCACATGCCAATGGAAAGTTATAAACAAACTCATAACGAATAGAATACATCTTAATCTACATAACTTTTCCTTGCATGCTCTCGGTCTCACAAAATAAAACTGTGCCCAAGAAGCCAACCTAAAGCCATCTTCCTTATGTACTCTTGTGCAGCAAAATGGACAAGTAACCTAGCAGTGAGCTGCACAAACTACTATATGGAAGACATGATAATTAGCCATTAGAAAAAAAATAATAAGCTTAATTTTTATAAAACGGTTGGCTTTCATTCACTTTGGGCTTCATATGTAGCGCAATCCTACTAAAAGTAGCAGGAGGTTCAAAAAATAAACTAGATTACATGTGTAATGTTTCAGTATTACTTCATGAACAACTTAAAGGCACATTTGTGGTCACATGATTATGTAAACCAATTAACAAATAAATAACAAATGCAATAGATAAGAAGAAAGAAAGCACATTAAATCTGATTGCCACTCTGTGGTTATAGTTAGTTTTCCCTTAGATAGGATTTCCTTGGATATTAGCTGGCTAAAATCTTTTTGCCCATTTGCCAAATCACCACAAAACTTTCCAGACCTACAGCATTTTCTACATTTTGAGCTGATACCATGGCCCAAAATATAACTAAGGCCTTGTTGTATTATTGGATTGTGGTTCCCTTGCATCACTCATGATGTTGCATGGGCAATGCAGTACTTAAATCAGATTTACAAAGGAATACAAGGCCACCATGTGTTGCCCTGTGTTGTTTGGTAAATCTGGAGAAACTTAAGACAGTGCAATTCGCTGATTTGTGTTACTCTGGACACCATAATCTCCATTGCTGCTAAATTTCGCATATATCCCTTTGCCACACCAAAGTAGCCATTCCAATATATGCTATTCCATTCCACGACGCTCCACTTTACGAGACTCCACTCTACGCCACTCCACTCTACTCTAGTACACTGTACGCAATGCCACGGTACGCCACTCCAGTCTACATCACTTCACTGTACTCCACTGGATGCTACTCTACTATATGCTATTCCACTCTATGGCATTCTACTGTAAGACACCCCACTCTACTCTATTCCACTGTCTGGCACGCCACCCCACAACACTCCACTAACATTATTCCACTCCACGCATCTCTACTTTACGAGACTCCACTCTATGCCAGTCCACTCTACACTATTACACTGTATGGTATTCCACTCTACGCCATTTCACTGTACCCCAATCCACTGTATGCAACTCAACTGTATCCTACTCCAGTCAATGATACTCCACTCTTCACCATTCCTCCATATACCACTTCACTGTGTGCATCTTCACTTTATGCCACTCCAGTGTATGGCATTCTACGCCACTCCTCCGTATGCCACGCCACTGTTCGCTACTCCACTCTACGATACTCCAGTATGTGGCACTCCACTCTACATAACTTCATTCTACACTATTCAATTGCATCCCACTCCAATGTAGGCCACTCCACTGTATGCTATTGTACTCTACCCCTCACCACTGTGTCCCACTCCAGTCTACACCTTTCCACTATATGCTACTCTACTGTGCACTATTCCACCTTACACCATTATATTCTATACCACTCACTGTACAACACTCTACTCTACGCCACTCCACTCTACAATATTATACTGTACACAGCTCCACTCTAGGCCACTCCCCTCTATGCTATTACACTGTATGCAACTGCACTCCATGCCACTTCAGCGTACAACACTCCATTGTATGCCACTCCAGTATATGCTACTCCTGTATGTGTTATTCCACTCTTCCCAATTCCATTGTATGCCACACCACTCTACACTGTTCCACTGTATGTCATTCCACTGGATGTTATTCAACTCTACGCCACTCCAGTGCATTCCACTCAACTGTATCCCACTCCATTCTATGCTTTACTGTTGAACGCCACTCCACTGTATGCTATTACTCTAACCTGTTCCAGTGTATGCCACTCTGGTCTACACCACTTCACTGTACACGATTCCACTCCAGGCTATTCCAGTCTACACCACTCTACTGTACACCACTGCACTCTCTGCAATTCTACTATATTCCACTTCACTATTTGCAACTTCACTCTACACCACTCCACTGTACACCACTCTTTGCCACTCCATTCTAAGCTAGTCCATTGAATGCCACTCCACTCAACGCCACTTCACTCTACACCATTACCAATAAGCTCTACCCCACTCCACTGTACAATACTCCAGTCTATACTATTCCAATGTATGCCACTCCCCTCTACCCTATTCTACTATGTGTTATTCCACTCTATGATATTCTACTTTGCACCACTCCTCTGTACTCCACTCTATGCTTTTCCACTGTACTCCACCCCATTCTATGCTATTATACTGTGCACAACTTCAATCTTTACCCCTCCTCTTTATTGTATTCTACTCTACCCCAGTCCACTGTACCCCAATCTACTATATGCTATTACACTCTACCTCACCCCACAATACACCACTCCAGTCTAAACCACCTCACTGTAAGCCACTCCACTCTATGTTACTACACTATACACTATTACACCTTATGCCACTCCACTGTACACCACTACACTATATGCTATTACACTCTATGCCACTCCACTCTATGCTACTACATTATACACTATTACACTTTACGCCACTCTACTGTATGCTACTCCACTCAATACCACTCCAGTGCACTGCCCTCCACTCTATATAACTTCACTCTAAAAAACTCCACTATACTCTATGCCACTCAACCAGACTCTACTCCACTCGATCCCCGTACACTCCACTGTCCAAATTTGCACTTGACTCTATGCCTATACACTCTATTCCACTCTACGATAGTTTTCAACACTGTACGGCACAGCACTCCACTCTACTTTATGAGATGCCACCCCAATGTATGTTTTCGCAGCTCTACGCTACACCATGTCAATGTATACAACCTCACTCTACGCTAATCCACTGTACCCTACTCCAACCTCCCCTACTCACTCTACTGTACATCACTCTACTCTACATTATTCCACTCTATGCCACTCCACTGTTCTACACTCCACTGTACAGAATTCCAGTGTGGTCTATTCCATTGTATTCTACTCCACTTTATGGTATTCCACTCTACGCACTATATTGTATGTCACTCCACTCTATGCCGCTCCATTGTATGACACTCTCCTCCACTCTGTATAACTCCACTGTAGAAGGATGGCTTTCTATGTAGTGTGCAAAGCTGGGCTCACTGTGCACTGTGGTTTACAGAGGTAAAAACTAGGCCACCAAATGCTTTAATTTTTATGGTAGCTTAGACGAGCTGTTAAGCTAATCTTGGCAAAGTGCAAATCACTTGTTATACTCAGAGTATCAATACATGAAGACACACTCTCAAAAGAATAACTCGAGATCAATTTACAAAAATACTTCAGTTTTTTTTTTAAAAGAGTAGAGCAAAACTAGTCTTTTTGTGTGTAATAATGCACTATAGGAATCAAGGGGAGAAAACTTAAAAAATTCATATAAAATCAAGCAATGCGTTTACCAATGTCTCCTTTTGTTCTTAGGTCAAGGCAATTGAGAAGTCATGTGGGCCAGCTGGAGGAGTTTGGACAGTTCACGGATTTGGCAGGAAAAGCTGCTGAAAAGTCCTTGGAGCTGGTGCAGGACCACTGCAGGGGACCACTTGAAAAAGCAATGCACAGGTGGACTTCAAAGTAACTCCGATGGGTCCCCTTGGAGTGTATAGGTCGCAAGGGGTGGGGGACCCCTAGAACACAGCTGGTTTTCCAGTGCAGGGCCCGGGAAGGCCGGGTGCAGAGCAGATAGATGAGCCAAGAGCTGTGAGCAAAGGTGCCCTTGGAAGCAGGAGGTAGATCACTTTGAGGGTCACTTGCAGGTAAGCAAGGCCACTCTGGTGGGTGGTTCTGGTGGTTTCTTAAGTCCCTCAACTGGGGCTTCCTCCTTTTGGAGTCTGGAGTGGACTTTTCCTCCTGGTGTTGATTTTCAGTGACCAGTACCTGGGGCTTTTGCACAGTTCAGCCACTGGAGGTCGCAGTGCCACCAAACTTGGCACACTGGGAGGTTTAATCCTTGTGGTCTGTCAGGTGCAATTTGGTCCAGCTGCAGTGTCCGGTTCTTTGGTCAGCATCTGGTAAGTTAACGGGACTTTATTGGTCTTCGTTGAAGGAGAGTGAGGTCTTCACTCTGGAGGGAGATCTTCTGTGACTTTTAGAAGAGAGGAGGTCCTCTGGAGATTTTTAGAAAATGTTTGATGTCAGAGCAACCACTCAATGGTGATTGTCAAGTCCTGGATGCAGCAGGCAAGATTTTGATGCCTTTTTCTTGATGCAGCAGGACTTCAGTTCTCGAGCCTTGGGTCTTCTTTGTTGCTGGTCTTCTTGTGTCTTTGGAATCTGAATCTCTGGTCTAGGGGTGTCCAATAAATACTGTATTTAGTGGGCATTTAGGAGAGCACCTAGTAGTGACCAATGGGTCATCTACCATAGGGTGGCTACACCCACTATCTGACCACTTCCTGTGGGCAGAGGTCACTTCCCTATCCCTGATAGGCTATTTTCCTACCATGCAAGATGAAGGAAAATGAAATGGAAGAGTCACTTCACATACAACACCTTAGGGGTGGTGCCAGCTGGTGGTGTCCACTCCTCCTGTCCTTTGTGTGTTTTCCTGCCGTTGCTCCAACCAAAGGAAGGATTTTGCAATGAGGATATCAATCTACTGCTAGCACAAGGCCTGGGGGTCGAGTTTCAAAGGCGGTTAGCCCTTTGAAGCTCGCTAGCAAGGCAGTGCATATTCCTTAGGAGGGAAGTGTGACACCTCCACCCAGGAAGGGCTTTGTTCTGTAACCAAGAGAGCAAGAGCTCTCGTCCCTGGGTTCCAGAATCTTGTCTGGGGGTTGCAGACTGGTTGTGACCGGCTAGTAACCATGCCAGTGTTAGTTAGCTTTGCAGGGGTCACCTCCAAGGTGGCCCCTGGGTGCACATTGCAGTACATCCAATACTGGTACCAGATTGGATTTATCATTCTGAGTTGTTTGATACCAAACAACTCAGGGTTCAGAGTAGCCATCATGTAGCTGTGAAACTCGTACTAACCAGTGTCCAGCACATGCATTTAAAATGTCTGCTCTGTTCACTTACTATGTCCCCGGTTTATCAAGGGCACAGTAGGACCATATTGCTCATGCATCTATGCCCACACATTCAGTATAGTGCCCACTGCCTTAGGAAGGGCTGGAAGGCTTGCCAGAGGGCTGTATTACCTATAGTGCATGTAGTGTGTACGGGACAGGCCACACAGACTGTGTGCCATGTTGAGTTATCATCTTAGGATTGCACCAGGACAGTCAGCCTGCAATGGCAGTGCTGGGTGCATCTGGATGCATGGCTCATGAGGGTGGCACAATCTGTGCTGCTGCCCTTAGCGGCCTACCCTTAGTACCCCATGCCGTGGGTACCAAAGTACCATTTTCTAGGGAATTATAGCGGCAGCTAAAGGTGTTGCTAATGTTATCAATACCTTTGCAATTTTAGGGAAAGAGCACTGGCACTGGGGACCTGGTTAGCAGATCCAAGTACACTACAGTCCAAGTTGCATCCAGAAAAAAAAGCAAAAAGTAGGGAGGTACTGCAAGAGGGTGCCAGTTTCCCACATCCAATCTATAAAAGTCTACCACACCTCATGGAACTCTACGACATTCTACTCAGCTCTATCCCCCTACACTCAACTGTCCAACTCTATACTCCACTCAATGCCCATACACTCCAATGTAGAACACACTTTTCCACTATACAACACAGCACTCAACTCTACTGTATGAGACCCCACTCCAATTTATAACAGTTTCCTAACCATGCTATGCCAGTACACTGCACTCCATGCCACTCTACTCTACGACACACCAATACACTTTATTGCACTTTAGTCCACACTGTTACACCACTCAATTCTACTCCACTGTACAAGACTTTTCCTCACTGTATGCTACTGTATATTAATCTACTCTACGCAGCTCCACTGTTTTACAAACTACTGTAATGTATGGAACTCTACTGTACAACACTTTACTACCCTGTATGCAACTCTCTGACACTTTACTTCTGTCTACACCCCTTCACTCCACTGTACAGGACAGTACTGTACTGCATGCAACTTTACAACACTCTACTCCACTGTACTCTACAATACTCCTGTCCGCTACACTACACAACACTATTCAGTACTCTTTGTATGCTACTGCACCCCACTTTACTCCACTCTACTCTGACACAGTACTCCACTGTATACCACTACTCCACTCTGTGCCACTCCACTCTACTCCACTCAATGCCATTGCAATCTATAACACTGTCTCCCAATCCAGTCTACTACACTCTACAACACTGTACTGTACAGCACTCCACTCTACAAAAATCAACTAGATTGGATGCCACTCTACTCTACTATAGTCTATATCACTTTCCATTACTGTACGATACCCCACTATTCTCTACTGTACAACACAGTACTCCAATTTATGATGCTTTACTCGACTGTATGTCATGCTACTCCACTCAGCTGCACTGCACGCCACTATAGTCTACAACATGCCACTCCACTTTGACACTTTACTCCACTCTACACTACCCCACTCCAGCCTACTGTACTTCACTATACTCCACCCAACTTTATTTTATCCCACTCTATGCCTCTTTACTATACTCTGCTCTATGCCACTCCACTGTCCGACACTCTATTCCACTCTATGCAACTCCAGTCTACAAGACTGTAGTACACTTTATGCCACTCCGTCACTCTACTCCTTTCTATGCCCATCCTCTATATGCCATTAAACTACACTGTATGACACTCAACTGCACACCACTCAACTTCTCTCTACAATATGCCACTTCACTATATGACATGGCACTCTACACTACAGCACTGTCCTCTACTGTACTCTATGACACTCCATTTGACAATGGTACACTCTGACACTGTATTTCACCCTACCCTCCTCTAAAACACTCTACGACACAATAATGTTCGGATTGCCATTCCACTGTAGAACTCACTGTTCCGTTCTACAATACTTAACTCAACTATATGAGACACCATGCCACTACACTATATAACACTTTACTACACTGTACAGTACACTACTACTCTGTACTCTACTCCACTTTATTCCAATCTACAATACTCCATTCTATGACAATAGACTTTAAAACACTCTCCTCCACTGTACTATATGACACTCCGCATAACTCTCCACTTGCGACACTGGACTCTATGATTTGAAGCACATTTTTATTAAAAATTAAAAACAAAAGCATTAAAATTAAATGAACAGAACTAAGGTTAAATCTTAGTTATAGTTAGGCAAACTTATTTTCCTTATACAAACCAAGTTTAAAGTACACAAACTTTTAAGAATTCTAACGTTATAGTTATAACTTTAATTTATAGTTTTTCCATCACTTTCAAATTTTTATAAGTAGCAGACCTCGTTACACACTTTGTTCTAGCTTTCTAACCAGACTACATGAACTATAACTCGCCACTCCACCATTCACTGTATTCTCACAAATAAGACTACTCCATTCTACAACACTACACTGTGCAAGACGCTCTGCCACTGTACTGCACAAAGCTACACTCAGCAACACTGAACTCTACTCAACTGTATTGCACTCTATGCCACTACACACTACACACTACACACTACTATACTCTGCTACACTCTATGCCACTCTACAACACTCTACTTGATGACTCTCCACTCAACCACAGCCCATTTCTTGACAATCTAGTCAATGACACTTCACTGTACAACACTCAACTCTACTTTTCAACACGCCACTACACTGTAGAACACACTGCTCATCTCTATAATATTCCACTCCACAATACGGTACACCACTCCACTCCACTATAAAACACTTTACTCCACTGCACGCTTCATCACTCCACTCTGAACGACTTCATACTATTCCACTCTACCATACTCCACTCTATGACATTAGACTCTGACACTCTCCTTTACTGTACTGTTCTACTCTACACTTTATGACACTCCAGTCCATAACACTCCACACTATGATTTGAAACACATTTTTATTTAAAAATAAAAACCATTAACATGCTATGTAAAAAACAAGGTTAAGGATAATTTATAGATAAAGAAATGTTATGTATTATTTCTATACAAACCCAACTCGAAATATACAAACATTAAAAATTGTAAAGTTATAAGTATAATCTCAACTTATAATTAATGCACCATCTTCAAATTACTGTAATTTGCTCACCTCCGAACAGTTTTGTTACCTCACTTACCACACTACATTAACTATAACTTATGCCTTTTCCAAGCACTGTTTATACCTTTGCATACTACATTACTCACTTATCACATGTGAAATCATAGCATTCATAACAACATTTATAACTTTTTAAATGACAATATTTGTCACAACACAGTGCATGGTAGAGTGGTGAGTTATAGTTAGCGCTGTCTGGTTAGCGAGCTGAAAGAAGTGTGTAACGAGGTCTGCTACATTTAATAATTTGAAGGTGGTGGATTCATTCTCAATGGAAGTTATAACTATAACTTCACAATTTATAAAGCTTGTGTAGTTTAAACTTGGTTTGTATAGGGAACATATGTTTTCTTAACTATAACTAAGCTCTAACCTTTGTTTTCATTGAATATACATACACATAGATTTATATTTAAAAATAGCATTTAAAATGATTTTAAGTAAATTATAAACATAATGTTTACTTACATTTAGTAAATGTTAATGAAATAATAAATAGCTTTTGATGGTGGGATTTTTTTAAACTATAAATTAAATTATTATATTTTAATAATTAACTTATTTATTGAACCTTTAATGTAATTGCTAAATGTGCTGAAACATTTGATCTTATTGGTAAGTCTACACTGGGTGTAAATCTACACTCAGGAATGGTTAATGGCAAAAAAAAGTGTATATTTACAACTAGATAAAGAGTAAATTTACACGTACCTTTACCTTTGTGAATAGGTCCCTTAGATGACAGGTATTGTATTGTGAACAATAATTCTGGTCATGCATACACTCATGCAGTAAAGCGAGATTAAATCATATTGTCAATTGAAACTACTTTCTATGCCTTTCTTGTTGCTTTTTACTTTCACATTTAGGGGGTCATTCTTACTTTGGCGGGCGGCGGAGGCCGCCCGCCAAAGTAACCCCGTCAGAACACTGCACCGCGGTCGAAAGACCGCTGCGGTGATTCTGAGATTTGCCCTGGGCTGGCGGGCGGCCAAAAGGCCGCCCGCCAGCCCAGGGCAAATCAACCTTCCCACGAGGACGCTGGCTCAGAATTGAGCCGGCGTAGTGGGAAGGTGCGACGGGTGCAGTGGCACCCGTCGCGTATTTCAGTGTCTGCATAGCAGACACTGAAATACTTTGCGGGGCCCTCTTATGGGGGCCCCTGCAGTGCCCATGCCATTGGCATGGGCACTGCAGGGGCCCCCAGGGGCCCCGCGGCACCCCCTACTGCCATCCTGTTCATGGCGGGTTTCCCGCCATGAACAGGATGGCGGTAGGGGGTGTCTGAATCCCCATGGCGGCGGAGCGCGCTCCGCCG
This sequence comes from Pleurodeles waltl, assembly GCF_031143425.1. Taxonomy (NCBI): domain Eukaryota; kingdom Metazoa; phylum Chordata; class Amphibia; order Caudata; family Salamandridae; genus Pleurodeles; species Pleurodeles waltl. Next base: position 514,676,171 of record NC_090447.1, on the reverse strand, counting down.
CCATGGAGGATTCAGAAGGGCAGCGGTAAACCGGCGGGTGACCGCCGATTTACCCTTTCTGACCGCGGCTGAACCGCCGCGCTCAGAATGCCCTTCGGAGCACCGCCGGTCTGTCGGCGGTGCTCCCGTGGCCGGTGACCCTGGCGGTCACCGGCTGCCAGGGTCAGAATCAGGCCCTTAGTGTATTTGAAATAGAAAGCTGTGTAAACAAGATTATGTCAATAGGACTTCAGTTTTATAAGAATCAGCCACAGCTGATGAGCGATGCCTTAAGTCTGGGGAGGCATCTAAAGCTGTGGGAAGTTAATAAAACATTCTGATATGTTTTTTTTTGGTCCTCAATCATCCCAGGCACCAGATCTTTCTTCACTCTTGTGATCGACCTGCCTCCTTAACTGGGGAGGGGGCCTTCTTCTCTCTCTCTCATTAGACCCATCGTTGGGGGTGGTAAACATACCGCCCTGATTTCACAACTATGGGGGTCATTGTGTCCATGACCGCCAGGGCCTACGACCGCGGGAGCACCGCCAACAGGCTGGCGGTGCTCCCATGGGCATTCTGACCGCGGCGGTACAGCCGCGGTCAGATACGGGAAACCGGCGGTGTCCCGCCGGTTTCCCGCTGCCCAAGGGAATCCTCCATGGCGGCGCTGCAAGCAGCGCCGCCATGGGGATTCCGACCCCCTTACCGCCAGCCTGGTTCTGGCGGTTTTGACCGCCAGAACCTGGCTGGCGGTAACGGTGTCATGGGGCCCCTGGGGGCCCCTGCAGTGCCCATGCCAATGGCATGGGCACTGCAGGGGCCCCCTAACAGGGCCCCACCAAGATTTTCAGTGTCTGCCAAGCAGACACTGAAAATCGCGACGGGTGCAACTGCACCCGTCGCACCCCTTCCACTCCACCGGCTCCATTCGGAGACGGCATCCTCATGGAAGGGGGTTTCCCGCTGGGCTGGCGGGCGGCCTTCTGGCGGTCGCCCGCCAGCCCAGCGGGAAACTCAGAATTACTGCGGCGGTCTTTTGACCGCGCAGCGGTATTCTGCTGGCGGGACTTTGGCGGGCGGCCTCCGCCGCCCGTCAAAGTCAGAATGACCCCCAATGAGAGGCACGAAAGAAGACTAATCATAGGACAAAATTACGTATTGTTCACCATGTGTTCCTCCAGCCAGACTTTAAATGGTGACAAAAATGTCTTTGGCTTAGTAATCCCGTGTCCATTTTAAACACATATATCAATTGATCCAACCACTCTTTATGGGAGGGAGTGACCTTACCTACCCATTTCCTACATATTTCTCGCCTAGCTAATAATATAGCATATAACAGCCATTTCTGCAAGTCACTTCTTAGACTTCCTATCTGATCTAATCTTCCAAAAATAACTAATAATAAGGTAATCTTAACCTCAACCCCCAATACATTTGAGATCGTATGCCTCCCAAAAAGGTTGGATTACCGAACATTCCATAAACATATGAACATCCGTGGCCATACCATCAGAGACTTTTTTTCCCATCCACCATACGGAAAAGATGGGATCCTCTGCTCTTGCCTCTGCTCTTGCCTTATTCTTGTGGCCAGAGGTTCAATATATAAATTAAACAATATCGGTGAAAGTGGCCAACCCTGTCTCATGCCCCTAAAAATTTGGATAGTAGAAGTCAAACTCCCATTTACTAAAACCCTAGCCGTCGGTTTCAAATAAATTTGACCCACCATCCGACAAAATTTATCCCCAAAACCATATTCTTTTAAAATAGTAGTTAGAAAGACCCAGTTCACCCTATCAAAAGCCTTTGAGGCGTTACCACTGCTAAGGGGAGGCTAAATGTTGTTGCCATATCAATAGCCCCTATTAGGCTGGATGTCAACTCGTGAAGGTGCCTACACTTCATAAAACCCTTCTGATCTTTATGAAGAAGGCCACCCACCACTTTATTCAATCTTTCCGCCAACACCTTAGCAAAGAGCTTATAATCAGCATTGAACAATGAAATTGGTCTGTAGGACTCACATCTAGATGGACTTTTGCCTGGCTTCAAAACCACCGTTAATATTGCGTTCTTCCAAGATTCAGGGAGTTTCTCCCCCTTATCCTAGATCTCTTCGAAGAACAATTGCATCCCCCAATATTTTATACAGTTCTATCGGGATACCATCCAGCCCTGCCACTTTCCCTCCCTTACTTAACATGATTGCAGACTTAGGCCCTCATTATGAACATGGCGGTCCGTTCCGCACCGCCGGCGGTGGCGGCAGAAAACGCCAACAGAGGAGTGGTCTGGACCGCCAAATAATGAACCAAACGAAACTCTTGCATCCCGCGCACCATCGACCGCCAGGAAAGTAGTCCCACTGACAACGGCAGAGTCCACCCACAGGCTGTCAGAAAGGCCCAACCCGCCCATCAAATTATAAACACCATTCCGCCGCCAGTTCTGGGGCGGGAACCACCGCCACACAAAGCCAGGCAGAAATGAAACAAATAGAAGGAAACACTCACCGGAGTACCACAAAACGTGCAGCGGCAGCCATGGACAGAGAGCTGCAGATCATGCCAGCCTTCCCCCTTGCCATATATCTACACAACCGAGACCGCCGACGAAGACGACGACGGTAAGTACCGCAACCTACAACACAAGGGAGGAAAGGGCAAACTTACATACCCACCCACCCCGCAAAGTCCCCCCACCCATTCCCAGCAGCACTAGTCAGACACCCCACACCAAGAGGGACGTACCCGATCGGAGGCCACTGCAACGTGGCCATAGGACATACAATAGCCCCATACACATAAATCATTTAAACAAACACCAGGGTGGAACTGCGTGCAGCCCAAACACAGGCCACACTGAAACTTTATTAACTCGCTCAGTGAGCTAGATGAAGCAAACAGGGCCATTGGCCAGTCCAACAAGATTCAATGGTCCCTGGCCACAACTGGCCACACCTGACTCCCACAAGTGCTGGGTACTTCACAAAACGGGGCACCATAGGGGGATACAGGCATCACACGGAATGGGGGTGGGGGGGTGGCGATTTATGACGGGAGTGGGACTTAGACTTGCGGGAGGAGGTTGGAGGGGGGTGGGCTTCTCCTTTGAAGGGGGTGGGGGCCTTTTGGCTTGGGTGGAGCTGGATGCCTTAGGCTCCGAGCGGGCCTTCTTCTTCACTGGAGAAGGGGCACGGGAATGGGAAGGCTGGACCGGGGTGGGCTGAGATGTGGAAGGTGTGGAAAGGTCAAGGAGGTGGGCACGTTTTGGGACAAGATATGGTGGGCCAGTGGGTTCGTACAGGTCTACACGGGAGAGGAAAAGATTATTGGGAGCAAGTGGGGTGGGTGTGGATGAGGTCGTGGGAGTGGAGGCAGAGGGAGTTGATGTATGGGGTGTAGGTGTGCGTGTAGTGGGTGCCGGTAACTGCATAGTATGCTGTGGTGTGGTGGATGTCTGATGGGTGGGTGTCTTGCTGCGTTTGAGTGTTTTGGGAGGTGGGGGTGGACACAGTGGGAGAAGAAAGACAGCTAGTGTGGCTGTATGTTGTATGTGTCTGCAAGTTGGGTGAGTGTGCTGCATGTGTCAACTACAGTGGAGGTGATGTGTGCAGGTGTGGTGTATGGGATGCATGTATGGCTCTCTGCTATTGTGGTGAGTGCAGGAAGAAGAGCAGTAACAGTGAGTGACGGTGCAGTGCATGAGGGTGTGCATGTAGAGGGGACAGACAGGGAGGTGGAAGAGGCGGGCACACTGGGGGAAATGGACGTTGTTGTGTGTGCAGGTGTATGTTGGCTGTGTGAATGCTTGTGGTGGGAGGTGTGGTGCTTGTGTTTGGAAGTGTGTTTTTTGTGTGTTGAAGTGCTTGACTGCGTGTCTGAATATGTGCCTTGGACGGGTGAAGGGAGTGGGGTGCTGGAAGGGGTAGAGGAGGTTGGAGGGGGGACAGAATGGCCAGGGAAACTGGCTGCCGTCCAAGAGAAGGCCAGAGCCTGAAAAGATCTCTGTAGGGCAGACATGGCACCGTGAATGCCATCCAGATAGGCATTAGTCTGCTGCACCTTTGATGCTAGCCCCTGGATGGCATTGACGATGGTTGTCTGCCCTACAGAGATGGTTCTCAGGAGGTCAATAGCCTCCTCTGTGAGGACAGCAAGGCTTACTGGGGCAGGGGAGGAGGTGCCTGGGGCGAACGAGACGCCCACCTTTCTGGGTGGGCGGGCATGGCCAACTCGGTGGGGAGCAGAAGGGAGGGCACTGATGGTATGGGTGGTGGCCGAAGATGTCACAGTCATGATTAGTCCACTAGTGTCCGCCACCGCCGGAGCAGTGCTTAATTTGTGCTTTTTGTTTCCGGTGCTGAGCACCGGCACTTATTGTTGAAGGCCGGCGCTTAGTCTTCTGCCTCAAGCATTTGCTGCGAGCAAAAGACACGTTTGGGAAAGACAGAGGAAGAGAAAAACGAAAAAGCATCACAATGAGAGGAAGCAGAAAGCTGCAAGAGTGAGCAGAAGGGGCAGGGAGTGGCTTTAAATGGGTTGAAGAGTTCCGAGATGGCTTCAGCATTCGCACATTTAATTGTAGCAGCTCCGTGTTAAGAAGAGGGCTTTGGGCACCGGCACCTTTATATTTACAAATTAAGCACTGCGCCGGAGGACCCCCATCGGAGGAGGTTTCAGAGTCACTACCACTGGTGGTAGTAGCCTCCCCTGTGAAAGTCCCCTCGCCCTCCCACCCACTGGTCCCCTGGGCGTCCGTTGTCTCTGCCTCCGAGGATCCGTGGGCTGTAGTCTCCCACTAGCCGGTGCCTCAGTTCCCTCGCCTGATGTTGATGCTGTACCAGACAAACACAAGAGAACAGGGATGGGGAGACAAAACAGGAGAGACATTTGTAAGTAGCTGAATGCTGATACACAATGGCCAGACATACACCTGCCCAGCAGATACACCCAACAGGCTGCACCGTGCACTAGGCCCATGACATTGGCCCTGACTACTGAGCAGTAAAGTGACCTACACCTATATCCTGTCATTGCATTGAAGCTGAGGTAAGTGAAACCTGACAGGGACACCCCTACACCCTTTTGGGAGCAGACAGTAGCTAGCCACCAGTCAAAACCCTGCTCTAAGCCCCATGACCCTATCGCACACACACTCATCCTTCCAGGCTGAAGTATGGGCTGTGAGTACTCACCCCCTTGTGATTGTTATGCAGCCTTCAAGCTCTCATCCAGGTCTGGGTACGCCACCGCCAGGATCCTTCGCATTAAGGGGGTCAGTGCCCGACAGGCACCCCTACCACGTTGGGAGGACTTCCCCAGCTGGGCCTCACTGATCTTCCCCGCCCAGCGCCGCAGGTCCTCCCACCTCTTCCGACAGTGGGTGCTCTGCCGGTTGTAGACCCCAGGGTCCGTACCTCCTTGGCGATGGCATGCCAATGTGCCCTCTTCTGGTGGACGCTGACCTAGTCGGGAGACACAGAGAAGAAACACAGAGGTCAGGCACCTGCACGATGGCAATAGCTGGCTGATTGTTAGACATAGGACAGACAGTACTCCCAGAAATGCAGGACAGTGGCACACAGCATTCCATGCACCAAGCCCCATCCTGGCTCACAGGAATGCACATCAGAGCAATCCACTCCATCCATTACACACACAGTGCCCCCCAAACCTGGACTCATCTGTACCTCTGGCCGGCCGTTGAGTCTGCCATACAGGGGCTGGACCCCTTCCACCAGTATCTCCAGTTCTTCCTGGGTGAAGGCCGGGGCCCTTTCCCCTGCACCACGTGGAACATCCATAGCCAGAGGTAGGCCACAGCAGTACACGGAGTGGAGTACTTCTCCGCACAAGATCAGGGAGTCAAGTGAGCTCACAATGACGAACGCGGGTACGTTCCGCGGCGGAATGCACCGTCACCGCCAACGGCGGTCATGATACGCCAAGATTCCCCATTGGCATCCATGTTAACCAATGAGGGTGCGAACAGTGGTAAACACCGCCGAACGCTGTGACGTCAACTGCTAGTGGTCTTAGGTCACTTCCACAACGAAGGGGCAGAACTACAGTGGGCAGACATTTTGCTATTTCCTACGCATCTTGAAATTCAATTTAGTCACAATGCTGGGCCTACTAGCCATATGATTCACATATTTCTCTATCCATAGAGTATATTATCACACATGATTTACTCCGTTCCCTCTCAGTGGTGACAATGTACATCTGTCAGGTTGCAGTTATTGTACAGACACTACTATGAAGAATGCAGTGAATGTTTTTAGCAAATTTGCCTGTGTATGTGTGCACATTACTCCTTGTTCTTGCCCGTCACAGGTACAGACCCTTGTGGGGAGGAAGGGCACCTTCTGTGTACAGACCACTTGTGGATATGGGGACCATGGTGGAGCGTCAGATCATTATCACTTACAGACTCACACGTGCAACTATTCAGGACCTATGTGTATTACTAGATCCTGCACTGACTCCCGGAAATCGTAATCAGCATGCCATTCCAACTGAGGTGCAGGTGCTCTCTGCACTCCATTTCCTGGCCACAGGCTCCTTTCAAGTGACAGTGGGCATGGGTGCTGGTTTCTCACAGCCAATGTTCAGCCAGGTACTTACAAGATTTCTAAATGCATTTGTACAACATCTGCAATCCTATGTGTGATTCCCCCAAAGTGATGATCTCCCTGCCATCAAGTCAGACTTCTATGCCTTTGCAAACATTCCCCATGTTATTGGTGCCATTGATGGAACCCACATACTCATCATCCCCCCAAGAGTGAGTGAACAGGTGTACAGAAACAGGAAGAACTTTCACTCCATGAACATCCAATTGGTATGTACAGCAGACCAGTACATATCCCATGTGAATGCCATGTTTCCTGGTTCAGTCCATGATTCATTTGTTTTGAGGAACAGTAGTGTGCCACAAAAGATGGAACAACTCCAAGAGGACAGAGGGTGGATCATAGGTAAGTGTGCCTGTCACTAACTGACACATTGCTGAAAAACAGCCTGTCAGACTAAGGACATTCCAATGACGACTCTGTATTGACCATTTCTCAAGGTTTATTCTGGCTATGCAAACTTGCGTTGGCTACTGACACCAGTGAGGAATTCCAGGACGGATGCAGAGAGGAAATACAATGAGGCCCATGGACGTACTAGAAGGGTGATAGAGTGTACTATAGGTCTCCTGAAGGCTAGATTTCAGTGCCTACGTATCTCTGGAGGTTCCCTGGCCTATGGGCCTGATAAGGTGTGTAGGATAGTGGTGGCCTGCTGCATGCTGCACAACGTGGCAGTGAGACATTCAATCCCCCTTTTGGAGGTGGAGGGTGCTATAGGTCCTTGATCTGTTACCTCAGAGAGGTGAGGAGAGTGATGGTGAGGATGAGGAAGGGGAAGATGTAAATTCCAGAAACCAACTGATACAACTCTACTTCCAATAACTGTCTGGGACGTCAGCCTGTATATGTGGTTAGTGACTGATACTGTAAGTGTGCCATGTCAACTAGGGGGAATTGGTCATGATATGCGATTCATGGACCTCTTCAGCATGGTACAGACAGACAACATAAGCATTCCCTTCTTGACTTTTTAGTAACACACTGTACCAACAGCATGCACAATTTTACAATAAAGTTTATCCCTGCCTGTTGCATCATTACTCCACTTTGTTCAACATTGAAGACAGGGGACAGTGTTACAGGTGACATATGTTGTTTATTGGTGGAATACAGTGAAATGTGCTATGTACAGTGATGGAAGTCGTTATGGTTGGTTGTCCTCAAAACCGACTTGGTGGCAGGCCTTTTTGATTTCATAGGTGGGTCCTATTTGTAGTTCTGTTCATCATTTAGCCTTCAGCTAAGTGCAGTTTGTGAATTGGTGTGTTGGTTGCTTGGCAGTAGCAGCAGTGTCAACTGTTGGTAGGGGGCTTGTTCTTGGCCGGGTTTCCAGTGCCATACCTTGGCCTGAGGCTACGTTTGGGCGCCTGCTGTGGAGCTACTTGAGGTGACATGGTTGGCCCTTGTGATTCCTGGGAGGGGTTTTCCTGTGCAGTTTCAGCTGCTTGGGACAACTGTTGCTGGTTGTCCAGGGCCGTTGTGGGGGCCTCTTGTCCGGTGTGGGTGTCTGAGGGTTTGTTGACCAACTGCAGCAGTGCTCCAGAAATGGTGGCCATTGTGGCATTGTGTTCTTTCCACTGCTCCATGGCCCGTTGGTGGTGTTCCAGCTGCATCCTCTGACTTTGCTCCAGGGTGGTTACAATCTGTGCCAACCTTTCTTGGGTATGTTGGTATGCCCCCAATACCTCTGCAATGACGTCCTGGGCTGCTGCATCTAACCGGTGCCCTACCCCCTGACCCACTGGGGCACTTGACCTTGCCCTGGCCCCCTGTGCCTGTGTCCCCTGCGCAGGTCTGGATGTGCCACTAGTACTGGGGCCCTCGTCTTCCTGCATGTTGGGGGTGGAAGACTGTGGCCTCTGTTGCTGTGTTCCACCTGTTTGTGCCCTGGGTCCACTGGTGTGGGCACGCCTCCCCTGGCCTGCTGGTCTTGACTGGGTGTTAGGGGTGACAGTGTTTTCCTGGGTGGGGCTGCTGCATGGTGAGCATCCAGGGCTGTGTGAAGGGCCTGCCTGCTCATCTGTGTCCAGGGATCCTTCACCAGTGTCCTGTGATGTGCCTCTGTCTCCCTGGAATGCTGTGGCACTCCTTGTCCCCTCCATTAGGGTTGCATGGGTGGTGGTGCCTGTTGGGGGACATAGAATTGTTTGTTACATATGCAGGAGGGTCTGAGGTAGGCAGTACTGTACAATTTAGTGCTGGTGTGCCTTTCGGTGGCCTTCAGGGGTGCCTTTGTGAGGTGGACATAGCATCTAGTGGCAGTGGTGGCATTACATTGTGGTGGGGGTTATTATTCCATTGTGGAAACGTGCAGGGGTGGGTGGCTGTGCACAGCGGGAGTGATGTGAGCCTGGTAGTGAGTTGTGGGTGATGCAGGGTGGTGGATGTGGTGGGTAATGGCTGGGAGGGCTGTGGGTCTAGGTGGGTGTGGGTGGGGTGGGGTGGGGTGGTGCATGCATTACAGGTATGGTGTATATGGTGTGAATGTAGACGACTTACCCGAGTCCATTCCTCCAGTGAGTCCAGTGAGTCCCTCTGGGTGCAGGATGGCGAGTACCTTCTCCTCCCAGTCGGTGTAGTCCGGTGGTGTTGGTGGCCGCCCTCCCTCAGTGTTCTGCACTGCGATGTGGTGCCTGGATGCCATGGCCTGGACCTTCCCCCGCAGGTCGTTCCATCTCTTGCGGATGTCGTCCCTGGTGTGTGGATGGTGTCCCACTGCATTCACCCTGTTGACGATGGTCTGCCACAGCTCCATTTTCCGGGCGATGGGTGTGTGCTGCACCTCGGAGACGAATATTTGTGGCTCCAGTTTTAGGATCTCGTCCACCATGGTCCTTAGCTCCCTTTCGGTGAAGCGTGGATTTTTTGGGGGGACATGGTGAGGGTAGTGGATGGCGTCGGGACTGGGGACGGTGTTTGGGTGCTCCTGTGTGGGTTGATGTGCGTGTCCTGTCTGGCTCTGGTGCTCTCCGTCTTCTGGTCCTGGTTTCTTTGCAAGGGATTGTGGGGTGTCTCTGGGGGTGTTTTATGGTGTTCTGGATGTGTGTCCGGTGTGTGGGTGCTAAGCCTAGCCAATGTGTGCAGTAGTTGCTCTTGGGCCCACTTGCCAGCCGTGGCGGTTGCAGCCGCCAATGGTCGTCCGGGCTCCGCTGTCCGCCGAGGTGATTTGTGCATCTTTATTTGGAGGGCGGGATGTGGGGGTGCTTGGCAGTGGGGGGGTGGGGTCGGCCGGGTTTCCCACCGACAGGGACTTGCCGGGGAGTGGTGGTGTGGGAATGTTTGGCGGGGTTGGGTTTTTTGTTCATTATATGGCGGGTATCCATTCGCCGCCGCCGGCGGGATTCTGTTCACCGCCGCCACAGCAGTCAGTGGTCTTTCCCGCCATGTTCATAATGTTCGCCTTAATCTGATATGTTCTTACATTTTCTGCTGAGAAGACATACATATGTGTGGCCAAACCGTGACAGAAATAATGGTACACCTTACATTTATCTGCAGGCACTTATTTGTTTTCTTCACTACCTGGAAAGGTTTGAAGGCAAGGTATTGGAACTCTTTGTAGGCCCTGATTATGAGTTACACTTAGTGGTAATTACTGCATGGAGGGTTAAATAGTGCATTACTTTAATGATTCGGCTGATCATGATTTTAAAACTGCATGTGTTATTTAGCATATGTGCTAAATACCACATTTCTGAAGTCCATGTAGGCTATTTAACACATGCGCTATGTACTGTATGTTATATTTCCCACATGTGAAAGTAATTAATGTGGTAAATAACACCAATAACAAGTATGAGAAGTCATTAAAAACCAGTGGAAAATATCACCTTAAAATACCTCCAGACAGATGAACGTAGTAAAACTTCCTAAAAGTGTAGGGAATGAAAGAAAAGCTCTAAAACCGTAAAACAATACTCAAAAATCAAGATCAGCACAATAATGTGAAAGAACACATTACATGTACTAGTTGAGCTTGAAAAAGTACAGTTTCACACACTTGTATTTTAGGTCCAGCTGTGGCAGGTTGATTGCACCAGCTCACACTTCCATTCTGCAGTACACCACCACAGCTTCAGCTCTGCAAGGCCGCTATATCATGCAATGGCAGAATCATGTTCTGCTGCAACAAATCATGCAGCCTGTGTATCGGAAGCAGGCCACAAATAAATAACCTCAAATGGAGCAGCAATGCAGGATAGGAGCCAGGATTGACTGAGTCAGCATGAGACCCAGATGATACATAGGCTCTATATGGGCACAACACAAAACATATTTCATCAATACTCATACCCTTGATCCCAACATAGGATCCACTGCCATTTCCGCTTACTGAAAAATGTTAGCAGTGCTAGAATTATTTGCATAAGCATCATACAGCAGATAGTAGGATTAGTAAATGGTATTTCTCAGTCAGTGTTTAGCAAAATACACAGCTAGGTGATGAGTGCCAAGCCTTGCAGATAGAGAATTGGCATTATATACACTTCCCCTTGGACACCCACACAGTTAATGTCAGCAAATCAAACATCTATGTTATAGAAGGGTTTTCTGACAGCCTAGAGCCAATTGACTTCACTAATGTACACCTGGTGGCCTGACGTGTAACAAATTACGTCAGTCATTCTTCACAATCATGATGATTCTAAAGCAAAGCCAACTTTTCAACACTCATGTGTAATTCCATTACAGCTCTCATGTTTTGTACTTTTGATTCTTCTAACATCAAGACCTTCTTTCATATTTTCCACTCCAGATAAATTGAGGATGGTCATATTTTTTCTTCCCACAGCTTGAGGTAGAGCTGAGGCGGAGAACTACCACCAATTGCCATGCTTTAGTGCTAGTGTTTGGGAACTCATTTAAGTACCTAGAATTTCAAGGTTTGGAACCTCTTTTTAATGCTCTTAAAAACATGTGGAAATGTTGATTCAGTATTGGTTTTGTCCATTATCTCCTTCCACAGGCATGTTTTTGTTTGTTTTAGTGGTATCTTCAGCATCAGATCACACATTAGATTGTCATAGTGTCTTACCACCTCCTTGACCAGGATCTGCAGCTCAGGATCCATAAACTTGTACTTCCTTTCCCTGCCTGGGTTCATGATGGAACAATCTGGCAGGATTCTGTTTCTGACGACAACATCAGAGGATGGCAAGACATAGAGAAGGCGTTTGATACATTGGGTTGGGAATATCTATTCAGTACCCTCAAGGCGTTTGGATTCCGGAGTGGCTTCATTAACTGGATTGCTACACTATATTCCAAACCAACAGCCCGAGTTAAAACCGGTCAGGTAGTGTCGGAGGCCTTTCCTGTGAACAGAGGAACCAGGCAGGGTTGCCCGCTCTCACCATTACTGTTTGCAATAGCTATGGAACCACTCGCAATTAAGCTCAGAAATGGTGCGCACAAATGGGGCATAAGGGAGTTCGACACATATCACATAGTATCCTTGTACGCGGATGACGCCCTGGTATATTTGCGTAATCACTCTGTCTCCCTGCCTAAGATAATGCATATACTGAATAGGTTTGCTCTTGTATCTGGCTTACATGTGAATTGGTCTAAATCCTGTATCTTCCCTCTTACTTGCTTACCCCCTGAACAACGAGCATCCCTCCCCATGCATCAACTACCATGGTCGCACCAAACCTTCAAATATTTGGGTGTTCAAGTATATCATTCTATGTCAGACCTAAGAGAAGGTAACTTAGACAGGCTGCTTCGCTCCACACGAGGCTCCTTGACATTTTGGAGCTCCTTGCCCTTATCGCCTATGGGCCGGATAGCAATAGTTAAAATGCTAATATTACCAAGATTCTTATATTATTTCTCTGCACTCCCGTTGACTCTACCACGCTCGTTTTTCCACAAAGTGCATTACCTACTAACTGACCTGCTATGGGGCAGAGACAGGCGCAGAGTAGCCCTAACTACCACACAATATCCACAGGAGGAGGGTGGTCTGGGCATGCCGAACTTGGAGCTATATTATGCAGCAGCCCAACTTCAATGGGTCACTAAATGGCTCAACGAGCCGTCCAATGCAGAGTCTACAGCAATAATGGCTTATACAACTCCAACAATGATACTGACATGGTTATTAACAGGGCTCCCTCACTTACTACATAATACTCCCCTGCTTGATTCGGCTAGACACTGTTGGAAGAGATACGTACAGGGCAAAAGGCAGCCCCTCCCCTACTCTCCCCTAATCCCAGTACTACAGCTGCCGGGCATTCACGCACTATCCTCTCATCACGATGTACGGGCGGTTAATACTCTGAACACAGGAGACCTATATAATGACTCCAGAGCAATCAGGTTTGCGGATATGGTGGCTACGGAGATAATGCAACCACGTGTCTTTTTGACATTCAATGCCATAACTAATCTCCTACGTAACATATGGGGCTGCGGACACAATGAGCCAAACGAATCCTTCCTACTTACTACAATACTCTCTATGGGCGAAGCAAAACGCGTTGTTACTAAACTATTCAAAATACTCCTAACAAGAAGCTGCAAAGCTCTAACCCAGGTCAAGCATTGCTGGGATTCTGCCCTTCCTGTACCAATAGCACAAAAATCCTGGGACACAGCCCTCACTTCGATCAAGTCCGTATCTCACAACTTCAGACTAAGATATACGCAATTTAATTATGTGCATCATGCAAATCTTTCCCCTGCCCGTATTCATAAAATATACCCAGGAGCTAACTCCATATGTCCGAGATGCGCTACCCCCGCAGCAACTTTATACCATATGGTTTGGGAATGTCACACGATCAAGTCGATTTGTATCAAGTTTAATAAACAGATTAAAAAAAAAAAAAAAACATCAGAGGATGGCAGTGGATTCTGTTTGTCTTGTTTCAAGGTGCCTTCTCCATGCAAAATGAATGCGTGTGCACTCCCACTCAGGGAAGAGTTGTTGATGCACTTTTGGGTTGTCCGAAGGTCCTTTTATGTGCTGATCTGGCAGTTTCTGTTCCTTAGGGAATCGTTTTCTCACACTGAGAACTCACAATGCCTGAAAATTGGCAGTTCCTGGTGGTTTGTATATTTATTGTATTTATAGGGTGTGGTATTTACCATGTGTTAAACACACATTTAGGGGCATATTTATACTTGGTTTGCACCGTTTTAGCGTCAGTTATTTTGATGCTAAAACGGCGCAAACTTAACTCCATTTTATATTTTGATGCTAGACCCGTCTAGCGTCAAAATATTGGACTTTGAGTCATTTTCTGGATGTGTGAACCCACCTTGTGTCAATCAGATGCAAGGTAGGCGTTCCTGTCCAAAAGAGGCTGTTTAGCCCTTAGTGCTATATTTATCCCCGTGCATAAATAATGTACAGGTGGGAGGCGGACCGAAATAATGACGCTAAGCCTGCTTAACGTCATTATTTAACGCCTGGGTCAGACCAGGTGTTAGGGTACCTGTGGACCCATTTCTATGGCCAAACACCATGGAATGGGCCCTCAGATGCCAACCCCAAGCCCCAGCAACACCCCCACCCACACCAGAGGGACACCAGAGGATGGGGGACCCCATTCTAGGTAGGTATAGGTGAGTTTTTTTTAAAAGTGTCATTGGGGGCCCCTTACATGGGGCCCCCTGCCTGGCACAGGGCCTTATGGCCATGTCCAGGGGACCCAGACCCCCTGTGGTGGCCCATGGGATGGTGGGCATGACTCCTGTCTTTACTAAGACAGGAGTCATTTTTGGGTGGTAGTGCATCAGAAAATGACGCAAGGCTGGTTAGCGGCATTTTATTTGCAGCTAACCAGCCTAGCATCATTTTCTGATGCACTACCACCCAAATCCATACCGCCATCCCCCCGGCTTGCGTCTTTTTTTTTTTGCGCTAGCCTATTCTTAGCGCCGGCTTGCTCCTTTCCATTAAAATGGCACATGGCTGACGCTCTGGAATGACGCAAGCCAGTGCTAAAATGTTTGCCACAAAACTGTGTTAGCGAAGTTTTGCGTCAAAAACCATTAATATGGACCTTGGTATTTAAAACATGCACTAAATAAAGATTCCACTGTACACAGTAAAAGATCAGAATCAGTGTTATTCAACCCGTGTTATTTAGTGAACCCCTTTGGGATCGGTATTCACCATACTGTATGTTTTAGGCGACCAAACTCAGAATTGAGGCCTATAGTGTCTTATGCATTGCCCTCTTACCTCCTAAACCTCCTCTTCTGATCTAAGACTAGGGGTTCCTTTATATTGTATTACATTGCACGTGCATAATGTCTCTTGCAGTTGGACATCAGGTATTGTGCCACTCTGTTCATTGAGCTTGGTTGGAGTGTGGATTAACAGTGTGACCTCTGTGGGAAGAGATTTGGGCCTATATTTATACTTTTGAAAGCAAAACTGTGCCAACGCAGTTTTGCGTCAAAAGGTTTACCTCCGGCTAACGACATTTCTCTGCACCGTTCGGGCGACAAATTTATACTTTGATGCACTGCGGCGCAAACCACTGGTGTAAGTAATTTTTTTTTACTCAAACCAATGCGTCGCGTTGTAAAGAAAAACAACGTTAGCATGGCGAAAATGACTGTGAGCCGGTTTACAACGTTGCACACCAGATACACGCCTTTTTTGACACAATTGTATCAAAAAGCATCACAAACACTGCAAAATGTGCTAAGGAGAGCCAAAATGGATCCCAGATGCTTGCACAGACCCCAGGAAAATGACAACAGACCAGGACCCAGCCAGGAGGACCCACACAAGACCCAGGACAGGTAGAAGAAGAAAAGAACGTTTCGCTTCAGTGCAGAGGTGCAGGAAATTCTGGTGAAAGAGGTGACGGAACACCAGCACCAACTGTTTGTCACCTCAAAGTTGCCAATCAGTAGGAGAGAGGCAATATGGCAACAAATTGTTGACAAGATAAACAGTGTGGCAGAAGTACGGAGAACAGTCATCGAGTGCAAGAAACGCTGGCCTGACTGCAAGCCCAGGACCAAGGAAAAGATGTCCAGGAACAGGAAGGCAGCACTGCAGACTGGAGGTGGGAGTCCAGCACTGCAGGAGGCCCTGGACCACATGGAGGAGATGGTGGCAGCCGTCATCCCTGAGGAGATCGTCACAGGGATTCAAGGACAGGACAGCGCAGACTACCAGGAGACTACACAGATGCAGGGTAAATTGCAATGGGGAATTAAAATGCACAAATGTTAACTGCAAGCTGGATGGGGACATACCTACTACACAATGCATGTAAGTCATGATAATCAGGGAGTGGAATGGGTGAAGGGGCACGGCACAGGGGCATGGCCTGTTCAGAGGAAACCTGGGGCACAGTACTACACTACTCCAACAACCTTTGCATGGGGGTTGCTGCCATGCCAAGTATGTTGGAAAGGTAAAGCCAGTCCAGGAGGGTAGGGTACAATGTAAAACTGGCCTGCTGTCACACATCGGCTGGTATTCTCCCTACATGAACTAGGGCTCAATTAACAGTCTCAGGCCATATCTGCAAGTGGAATTTAACATTGACAACAGTTTCCACTACCACCTCTGCTATGTGTGCAGGTCAAGTAGCTAATGGCAGTAACGTCCCAATGAATCAAACACACCCAAATCAGAGGGGTCAGGATGCCAACTTTATCAATCCCCTGTAATCAATAAAAATGTTCTAATCCTGTCAAATGTGATTGTCCATAGTTGCTACAAACATCAGCCATTGTCATAAACATAATGAGGTACACAGCACTAATGTCATACCCATGCTTCATATGTCAGGGTCCACCCTGTGCCTGGGTCACAATAGCTCTAATGACACCATGCAACATCCCAAATGTCATACTGCTCAGACAACAACTTTGAGGGGGAGGACATATGTCAACGGCTAGTGAAATTCACCCTCACAGTCAGAAGAGGAAATGGAACACTGCCAGGACTATAATTGCAATCCAATGTAGCACACATTCCCCAACATAAACATTACACACTACCAATGCTGACATATGTAGTGTGCCATGCCAATGCTATACATAGTTATGCTAGGTCTCAGCAACATATAGCTGGATGTGAAATATCTGAGACTGGCTCACTTCCAGATTGTTAAGTGTGGTGCAAGTGCCATCAGAACACCCACAGCCAGTGCAAGGCCTCACCAGAGAATGGAAGTAGACAGAGGGTTGAGTAGGACAGGAAGGGGGCAATATACAATTTGTCCAGAACTAACACCTAGAGCATTGGTCTCCAAACTTTTTAATGTCGTGCCCCCCAGTTGAAAAATAAAAATAATTGCCCCCCCTCAGAATTTTTCATAATTATTTTATAAAGATGGCAATGTTCAAATATGTCTAGACCTATTTAGACATTGCAGTTAAGTACTGTTGCCTTTTTCAAAAATGCTTAAAACAAAGGCCTGTTATCTGTATAATGCTTTTTTTGGCCAGAGTCTGGCACCCCCCCAGGATCACTTGAGGCCCCCATAGGGGGGCCCACCCCCCAGTTTGAAGACCTCTGACCTAGAGGATGTAATGCTGACAAGTCCCCAAACTGACCACACTACATGTGACATGCAGGTGGGGCATAGGCCTGGGAGAATGCTAATATTATAGACAGGAACAATGAACAGGAACCGATATCACAATGTGCAACAAATAGGAAGGCAGGCACGTCACATTACAAATGCCACAACACAGACACACTAATTGTACAATATCTCATTGCAGAGGATGATGGCTCTCCTGGGGATATGCCTGTCCTGGACTTCCCTGATGACATGGATGACGAGCTGACAAACACCAGCCAGCAGACCATCCAAGATGTCCTTGGGACCCTCCAAACCCCACCTTCAGTTGCAAGGAGGAGCACAGATACAGCAGCCATCACAGAGGACCCACCCACCACCCCAATTGTACGACCTGCCAGCTCCAACCCAGCTGAGGACTCTGACGACACTGGCACCAGCTTTGAGAGAACTGTAGTTGGAGTACAGTGGGAGCTGGCCAAGGAGGTGTGGGTGGGGATGGAAAATATAGCAGCCAGCCTAGAGGGGGTGCGTTCGTGCATAATGTCAACTGCAGAACAGGCAGCAGCCATGCAAGGGCGAATATCAATCTTGCAGGAACTTGAAAAAAGTGTGAAGGAAATCAGCACAGCTGTAAGAGAGTTGACACAACACCTCCAACAACAATCCTGTCAAAGCGTGCACGAATGCAATATTGACCTCCTCAGGGCCGACCTGGCTGCCTACCACAGTGATGTGGCTGCTATTCTTAAGAACCAGCAGCTCCTCCTTGCTGCAGTACTGCCCTTAATAGCCCCACAGTTGGCAGCTAACGGGATGTCTGACCCCACGTCTTTAAACACTGAGGTGTGTGTTGCCCCTTCACAACCACCACCACCAATGGCAGAGGAGACAACACACACATCAAAAGATGAAGACGTGGAACAGATCACCTTCACCCGTAAGAATACCCGGTAGCACTAGTCCCTGCCACCTGGCCACTTATAACCGAGGTCCTGTGCTTTGTAATATGCCAGCTTTGAAACAGCTGCTCACAAGCACTGTTCTCTAGCCCACTGTTTATCTTGTCACCCTGCCCTGTGATTGTCTCTAACTCATTGGCAAATCCTGTCCCTCTGCACTGTCTGACACTTCACCCCAGCATGTCCAATGACATGTCCTTTTGCACTTGTGTAGAATCACAATGGAAGGTGTCACTATCACACTAATGGATTCACAATCATGGACAATGTACATATAGCACTACTGCACTTTCAAATAAATAGCACTTACACAACAACTTTGTCTCTGTGGAATGTGACACATCAACCGTGATGAATATCAGTGATGTTTACCTCATGTCAATGATTATAGAATGTCAATACTACTGACCTGAAAGAGTGTGGGCTGATAACTATGCACTGTGGTCTGGATTGTACCATCATCTGCCCTTCCTGAGGGTTAATTCGGAGGGAAATAGAAACTATACAGCATAATGATGTGTTGGACAGAATAACGCTTCGTCAAGGGATGTCTCATCCCAAAATTATTGCCTTCAACTTTTTCTTCAAGCCAATCCCATCATCTGCCCTTCCTGAGGGTTAATTCTGAGGGAAATATAAACTATACAGTAGAATGATGAATTGGACAGAATAACGCTTCCTCAAGGGATGTCTAAGCCAAAAATTATTGCCTTCAACCTTTTCTTCAAGCCAATCTTTACATATGTGACGTTTGACCCAACTTTTTCCTAACACACACCATACAGCATGAATGGATGTGTATGAGGGTACGTACAAATATGTAACCTGGCTGAACAATGTAACAAATGATAGGTGTGAGTTATGTATACAACATTGCATGAGATCATACTACCACCCACCTTATAAGGCTTCACTTGAACATCAGGCTGCAGGCAGACTTAACACAGTGTCCTCAATACCAAATATGGTCCTAAAGTATGTGAGATTGAAAACATACATCAAAAATTAACAACACATTGGGATCCATAGTAACCTTGACTGGTGGGTGCAATGGATGGCAGATCTTAGCAAAGTAGCTCTGGTGTAGCTGCCAATGTAACAGCTCAATTGGGATTTGGTTGCAGGATGGGACACAAATACAAATACTAAAGAGACACTGTTTACACATGCCAAGGCCCTGATCCCCAAGCATGTGACACATACTGTAAAGGAGTACCTAAATATTTATTTAACAGTTAAAAAAGGAAGATAAAACCTGGGGAAACACCTTACCTAACCTAACCTATCCTAACTACACATTACCCACAACAGGCCCTAACTAACCTAAGCCAAACTCCTTACTTATCACATTTAACTAAACAATCTAAACATCAACCCCCCACCCCCCTTATAAGAGGAGACACATGGAGGACAACATATACTAACCTAAACCCATACTATCTTATACTAATTAAATATATTTTTGGGAGGATTTTTATATATATATATATATATATATATATATATATATATATATATATATATATATATTAAACACCAAAACCCCAACATCATCCTACACCCACCCACCCACACACATAATAAAAAACAGATATTAAAAGTATCAAACCCCCACCCCCCCCACTACTACTAACTAAACTAACAGCCTATTCTAGCCTAACACTAAGCCCCCTAAACCCACTAACTGAAAGAACCAGGAAAGAGGAGGGAGGGGAGGGAATCATGGCTGAGGGTAAATTGTTTACAAGTTTGCCCTCCACAGGGTCTTCTATATGGCACACACCCTCCTAATAGCTTGTGCCACCTACTGCTGCAGCCTGTTCATTTTCCTCAACATACTTTCAATGTCATGTTGCATCCGTTGAAAACCTGCAGGGTTAATGAATGCAGCAGGGGTGGTCTGGGTGCCAGTTGAAGAGGTATGTCCTGTTGTCGGTGCCATGCATGTAGGAAGAGGTGCAGGTGGTGCTGTGATAGGTCCGGGAGCAGTGGAGGTTGACGGTCCTGCAGTGGTGCCTATGGTTGGTGCCACCTGGGTGGTGGTGGTGGTGGTGGTGCTGGTGGTGGTGGCTGTGGTGGACACCGAAGGACCCCCTTGGGCAAATGCACTCCACACTCCGGAGGCTCTGTCATGGCGATAACGCCCTGCCATGTTGTGGAACCCAGACTCCACATCCAGAATGTGGCGGTAATGCATCGTCTGGTGCTGAAACTCACGAATCTGGATGGGATTCATATTGGCTGCTGTTAAAAAAAAGATAAAAGCAAACATTAGGTACTTCATTGTGTGATATAGCTACTGAAGTAAATCAGACAATATATCTAATGTACCAGAAACAGTCTATATCATCATACAGATAACAGATTGTCCCTGAGGAAGTACATGCCAACGCAGCCTACACATGTCCTATGTAACAGCACAGCAATGCTCTAAAAGATGTGTCACAACTTAAATGACCTATGCATCATAGTTCTGCCATTTGTCAGATAAAAAATGCTGCAAGTCCTCCACATGTGACAGGCCAACTAATGACTAACTTCTGGATGACAATCAAGGGCCACAAGATATTTGATTTGTAAATGGAATTGCCAGGATAGAATGCAGTTGCTAATCATGAGTGGGTATCCTAGTTTTGGACAAGTGATTTACAGATTTACATGGCTGTGTACTAAACTTGAATCATCAGTCCTAGGTACACATTTCATATCCCTACTCCTGTGCCTGAGGGGGGATGGACAAGCAACAAATACTTTCCAACATCTAGGACACCCAGGAAGCTTTGGACAGCTGTACATGGGTTTGGGCAGTCCACCACAGGTAAGGAGGATGTCCAACTAGGATACACCCAAACCTTAGACAATCCCATCCACATTTATGTTTGGAAATGCAGACAATTGTCAACATCATTTCATACCAGTAATACATGTCTTACAACAAACAGATAGATGCAAGCACACATCTGCCCATGAGATGCATGCACACCTATGACATTGTACTCAAGTGCCACATACACGTAGCACAACATGTAGAGCTACATGCTGCAAGGGAGTCAAACATACAGTCAAACATGTTCATTAGTGAACAGGGAGGCTCAAGTCTGTGGGTAAGACGTTGGCATCCCTATTCTGTGAGATTCAGGGTCTGACTTGCTGACTAAATCATAAATATGGTCCTCTGCTAAATATTCTTAATAAAAGTTTTATCAACAAATGTCACCCTATTCACATGACCATGCCTACTGGGCTGTACTACAATACCAAAATATGACTATATGCTAATGATTGTCCAACTCGAAGATGGAAAAAAATTATCCTCCACTCAAGTAACATATCCAATCATTTACCAGCGCATCATACCTTGCTATGTGTCCAACACACAGGAGCCAATCACACAACAGCAGCAAACACAACATAGAACAGAAATATCAACACTTACTGGAGATGTCTGGGTGCGCAAATGGAGCCATCTCTCCGATTGTGTAGGGGGCAGATCCACCTGTAAAGCATGGAAGGGAGAAATGTGCGCAATGTCTGTGCACTGTACAACACTTCCAAATACAATTACTGTGTGTAAGATTGAATCTGAAAGTCCAGCCTCTCAGGCATGATGATACTGCAACTGACATACCACTGCAAACATGTACAGACCCGGTCACTCAAGTGAGTGATACACACATATCTGCACACATGCAGTGGCCCTAACTATCATGTGGTGGCAAACATGCTCCATCATTTGTTTGCAGACTCATTTATGGAGTGTACTCCTCTCATCATTTGTATCAATGAGAGACATGCAAAGCCACTTTCCCGGAGCACTGCAATACCAGTCACTCAGGTATTGTGGCTTGGGCATCAAAGGACAATCCTTTACTGTGTAACGCACCTGTGGGTTGAATTAAGGTCATGATTTATCATGCTTTCTATGGTCCCTTACATGTAGGGCCTGTGTTGTGTCTAGGTTACATACGGTACATTAACAGGGTACCCTGAGCCACATATGCCCCCTATTACACCATAATGGCAGGGATCCTGTGCATTATTTGGTGACAGTTTGAGGCTAGCCATGGATTGACCAGTTTTCACATTTGGATACAACAAGGAGATATATGTTGACAATGTATATTGTATTCATCCATGACAGACTGCATTGGCACAGGTGTATTAATTGCACCTGAAATGTGTCTCTCATTGCCCTGTTTACCCAATATGGGTTTCGGAAATCACAGATGAGCCGCATTCATCATCTTACATTTGCCAATTTGGTTGATCAGCAGATATATAGCAAACTGACACTGTGATATTATTAATACATGGTTTAGCAAGTGTACCAGTGTGTCAATTATGATGATGTAGGTTTCAATTTCTATGTACCTTCGGAATGACAGCAGTCTCAGGAATGCTGGTCTACTGATCTTAGCATACACCCATGTCAGTGAAAGCCTCCATACTGGGAGGTTAGTTATTAAACATATGCTGTACTTGATCTGCATGGGTGTGCCAAACTAAACTAGCTAAGTATTAGTTAACTTTATATGTATGATGGAATTGGTCAGGGGTCCCTTGCATGACATCAGGCACTTAGGGCCATATGTACCAAATCATTTTCCTATAGACACAGAATGGGTAAAACCCTTTCATACATCTGGCCCTTAATCTATTGTGATCATGCATTCCCCAACGTCAGGTATCCCATGATGATCCCATAACTATAAAAGAGTAATACAGATGGCAAATGCATTAGCTCGGGCCAGCTATTGTGACTAAGACCAATGTAAAACACACAGAAACAATGAACAGAGGTCCATGGATAGTTGTTACCCCTCAATTTGTTTCATTTCCATTATTTTTTCTGCGGCAGCTATGGTAAGGTGCAACAAATACTTTGATATGAACCCGTGTGCATTACTTTTGGCATCCATCCCTAATTTAATTGCGGCACAACCAAGTCAAACTATCAGCCTAAGATGTTACCTGAGGTCAGAAATAACTTGTGTCAGAATCCTGTTTAGACATGTATCAGAAATAATTGGGAGACACATTAATTCTTGAAAATGTCTGGATTAAAAACATGTCTTTCTTGGTACACTCACAGACTATGCATAAAACATATGTTAGAGCCACATTTGCATCATCGGTTGACGTGAAGGCTGCACTAATTTTCAGGCTCAAGGTTTGTTTTGTAAGTTAGTGCAGCTGTTGCGTCAACAAATGACGGTAATGTGTAGGAATTATTGTATAGCTCACTACTGTCACTACAGAGCATTTAAATGTGCACATTACTCTGAATTGTACTCACCAACAGGGCCACCAATCACAACCCTCAGGTGGTCCAGCAGGTCTTGCTCCCTGGCAACCAGGTCAGCCCAACGGTGTTTTAGCTGCTGGTCGTTGCACGGTGTGTTGTATATTCTTTTCAGATGGTACAGGACCTTTGCCCACCGGAGCTTCCATGCCTCTGTGTGATAGCCCTGTATCACACGGCCACCTGTTTCAATCATTAATGGGAGGAAGTGGCACACCAGCCAAATAAATCCCCCAGCTCCTCCTCTCCCATCCTACTAAGATGTGGCCTACCCAACATGCTTGAAAAAAAAGAAGTAATTAAGGGGCACAGAGGATAATGAAGGGAAAGGAAGAGAGGGAAATGAAAACTAATTAACACTAAAACAGCCCAACTATCCCCAAACTGACACTACCCACAAACGTATACTTGTTTGTATACTAACCACAAGTCTGGCATTGGAAAATGCTCTGTGGGTACGGTGTCCCAAAACCAATCCACAAATGTAATGTCACACCAAAGTTTGAGTCATATAAATGACCTATGTTTCTCCTGTGGCAGTGGAGGACCAGCAGACAAAGCAGCACGTGTGCACATATTTCCAGTGGTTAATTGCACAAAGGTGTCCAGTTCAAGTGTGTGGGCCATGTGTAGCCTGTGTCATTTTTGGGGTCCATGTTGTCACAGTTACGTGCAGATCTACTCATGAGTCTGTGGAGCCATTTCCTGCATTAACAAAGTATCCTTCGCAGCTGAATTGAACGAAAGCCAAAGAGGAATAGAAAACACACATGGGGATAGTCCAGCTATGGCACTGCAGAAGTTTTATGAGACTGCCAACAGGGCAACATTGGTGTCCTCGCAAAGGTAAAGAATCAGTAATTTTAAACCGGCAGGTTTCCTCACATTTGTACACAGGGTGGCCTCTAAAATTCCCACTGCATCCGGGAACATCAGTGCCTCTGTGCTGATTAATCTCACAGCTATTCACCACGCAAGTCCCATCAATATGTTGGGGACAATGTGAATGAGTGTGTGGACTGTCAGGGTACAAACATGTGTTGACATTTTATGCACATTAGCTAAAGTTGTTTGTTGTGCTGGAGGCACCATACCAAATCCATGCATACAGCCATGGTACACTGTCACTATTTGTCACTCATGCATACGTGAAACCCAGACAAGGGATGGGACATGATTAGGCTATTTGAGGACAAGTTTCACCCCATGATACGATAAGTAAACTGATTACGCTATACAATGTATTTGAGTATTCATTGTAGACCTACCTGACACAATACCCCAGGAGGAGAGAGAGGGCATGGAAAGCAACTATGAGGCAAATGTAGCCACAGGGAACCTTTATGGTAACGCAAAGACAGGAACCAGTCAGGCTAACAGGATGCAGGGTTAATCAGGAACAAAAATTAACAAATACACAGTGAGCAGACTGAGACTGGTCAAAGCTGGAAAAACACTGTGGAAAATGAAAACTGTATTTGTCCTGTGTGTTGCAACGATACACAATAACCCAAGGCCTATGTTACCCAAGTGAATAATACGGCAATGCCTATCAGTGATATACATATAATGGCAGTTTCTATGCCGTTCCAGGCAGCTGCAAGGGCAGTGCATGTTTAAATGGCTGGTCTGCATGGAGGTGCACACATGTGTGCGCAGCTTCAGTCTCTCACAAGTCCTGTAGGTGAGAATGAAGTTCAAAGGGCCAACATGGGAAGCAATGGACAGGTGATTACAGGTCCTACAGACTACAAGGCAGTGCATTATTCGACCAGAAGTCCATGCAGACAGAACAATGACTATGGCATACCATACTAAAGAGGGAAGCACACTGGAGTCAGAATGTGAGTACGGGTGTGTGTAGATGAGGGATTATCTGGGTACAAATAGTCCATTTTCAAGGCCAACCGAAGAAGGGTGGGATGAGACAGAGAACATGGCAGTGACAGGACTTATGACCTGGGAAGGCATGTGCAGGGAATGTCTTGTGAGCAATGCTAGTCATACCTGGGGCACTCGTGCTATCCATTTGCAGCTTACATGGATTTCTTGTCACACATACTTCTTGCAAAGATAGCTGATGTCACACTTACTGCTGTCAAGGGTCTGGTCATACCTTCTTGTTACCAATGCTATAGCAGATCCGCTGCCTCATGCATGAGGCATTTTTTTCCTTAATGAATGATGGTGTCTTAGTTGTGTGCCATATGCTGCAATGAACCATGTTGCCAACACGTATGTGTGAAATAGCTGTGCTCCTCTGCTATTGCCCTTCAAATGTGAAATGGACAGGATAAATGTCATTTACAGTGTGTGTGAAGTTGGGTGTACATTCATACCCATCAAATGTGATGTGGATTTTTCAGTATCCTAATATGTATTTCTGCAATGGCCCATGAGGCTACACTCTATGATTCTTAGGGATAATGTGATGCAAAAATGATTACCCAGACCATGATATAGTGATTAGAATAGGTGTTTATTGATATATGGTAAGACAGTGGTGATGGTGAGTAGAGTTAAAAAAAGTTTTGGACAATGTGTTGTCTCTGACGCAATCCTGCAGCTGTGTTTGGATGGCCCCCCTCATGTTGATGGACAATGTCCTCCTCTTCCTCCTCTTCAGGCATTTGTGGGACGGGTTCATAGAGGGGAAATGTTCCTCCTTACACCAATGCTGTGCAGGATGGCACAGGTCAAAATGATCTTGCAGACCATTTCTGGTGAGTATAGGAGGCTGCCTCCGTGATGTCGAGGCACCTGAATCTTGACTTCAGGATGCCAAAGGTCCTCTCGACTATGGTGCGTGTCCTCCTATGTGCCTCATTATAGGCACGCTCTGATGCCATGCTTGGGTTTGCAAATGGGGTCATGATCCATGGCTGGATCCCATACCCCTGATCAGCTGAAAGAGAAAATGAATGAGAAAATGTTGATGTTGCTTGCTCCATGATTATCACTTTGCATGGCAGTTGTTCTCTTGTGTTGTCTGTGACTCATTTGTGTTTGTGTTATTGTGTGGTATCCTAGGCTTCTAGGATGTACCATCAGCATTGGGTTGTTTCTTTATCTGAACTGGTGTTTGGCTGACTGACCGGATGGCTGCGGTATTTTTGTAGAGTTGCAGTACATTGTGTACTCCCTTGCATTATGTCATGTAAAAGAGTTGTCCATGTGTCTTAACTGGGGGTGACATGATACTTCCATACACAGAATCAGTTCCACAGTGGTGGTAACATGGTTGCATCTATATGGCCTGGACATCCCATCCAATTTAACATATGCAATAGAATTTGTTAAATATCAGTGAGGCCCTTTGATTTGGCAAGGTGACAGTGTACAACACATCTCCATAAGTTGTCAGCACTGACGTGTTGACAATTGACTATGCACAAATATCCCATGTGTGACAAGTTCTCTGCAGACCTATTTCTCTGCCTTTGCCGGGTCGACTCATGTTCAAATGTGTACCTATACTACTGAACCTGTTCTAGTTCAGCTGGCTAACGTGGTTGTGAGGTTGTCATTTTGAGTGTCAGAAGGTCCTTATGCCTGTACATCTGTTGTGTGTGTGTGAAATTGTCTCAAACCGTATGTGTAGGAATGTGCACTTTCGATATTGTCACATCAATATGTGTTCTTAGCACAGTCCACTTGCTTATTGGTAGTGGGCAATTTCAGAGCAGGAGTGATGTGAGATATTGTTATAGCCTCATTGATTCCATGTCACCTTCATTGTAGTCATCATCATCATGCCATGTGTCTCATGGTGTTTGACCTGCAGCTAAACACATTGCTCACACCTTACACAGTACTTATTGGTTGGAAGGGTGTTTGATTTAGTGTTATTGATGTGATATTGAAAGATTAATCTTTCAAGTTGTACTGCCAGTTAAGGCCATGTCATTGTCATTGTCATTGTGTTGTTTTTAAATTGTTCCCTTGTGTCTGTGGACTGGCTTCTGTTGTTATTTGCATCTGTCATTTGTCCCTAGGTGTGTATCCCATTGGGTGAGGATATCAAACATGCCTAGCGGTGTCACAACCTCAGTGTCTTCATGGCCACATGTCAATGTAGTGGTGTATGTGTTGTTTGTCCTAGAGGATTGCTGTGCAGTGTGTTTATAACTGGGTTTATGTACTTACCAACAAGTAGGCCATTTCCATATCATCCATCCTGGAAGTGTTGATTGATGGTGCAGTGGTGGAAGATGAATGAATCATGTACACTCCCAAGATACTTTGCCACGATGTTGGTGATCAATCCCCGGTGATCGACAATGGCCTACACATTGATGGAGTGTGTGTGCTTCCTGTTCCGGTATAGATGTTCGGTTGCAGCAGGTGGCACAATACGTACATGTGTGCAGTCAATGGCACCAAGCATGTGTGGGAAGCCCTTGATTTGGTAGAAGCCCTGTTTGGTCTCCTGCTGCTTCTGCTGTGTGTTGGCAGAGCTGATGTGGCGGGGTGTGAGGGAGATGAACGCATCCAATACCTTGGGTAGGAAGGCAGAGAATGAGACTTGTGAGATCCCAGCAACCAGGGCACCAGTGGTTTGAAAGGAGCCACTTGCCAACATGTGGAGTACAGCTAGCAGCTTGGTTTCTGGTGGAATGGTGTGGGGTGTCTGCAAGCTGGGTGCCAACTGTGGCTCAATGTTGCGCATCAGCTTCTCAATGGCTTGCCAGTTGAGTCTATACCTCTGGATGATGTCTTGTTGCCGGAGTCCCAGAAGGGTTGTCCTGGTGTGGAATATCCTCTCCTGCCTTCTGTGTTGCCTTTGGGGTCCCTGCTGGTGTTGTAGAAGCTGCTGTTGTTGGTCCTGTGCTCTGCGTGCATGCTGGATGAAAAGCACCTTTATGTCTTCCATTTTGGAGCTCTGCTATTGCTTCTGTGTGTTTTCCTTAAGTACTGGTGTGTTTGCCCCATCTTAACGCCTGCCCTGAACCAGGCATTATTTTTTGACGCAAATCGGGCTGTGCGTCATTTTCCGCCTCCGCGCGGGAGTTTTGTGCGGTAGCATAAATATGACGCACGGGTGTTTAAGTTATTTTTTGGACGGGAACGCCTACCTTGCATGTCATTAACGCAAGGCGGTTTCCCACATCCAGAAAATGACGAACACAGCAGACTTTTGGCGTTTGCGGGCTCGGTGTCATTGTATAAATATGGTGCAAGGTTTGCGCCGAATTTGCTTCAAAAATTTTGACGCACATTCGGTGCAGACAGAGTATAAATATGCCCGTTGGTGTCAGACGTGAGGAGGGATATTTCTATTAAAATATTGTTATCTTACTGTGCAGCTGTGCTTAAATATGGAGAGGAGTGGAGCGAGGAATAAACTTGCACGTGGTGGTGCACTCGGTTGCTGAGTTAATCTGTCAGGGTGTGACACATGTGGGGAGAAATATGATGTTGTGTGTGAGGACCAGATGAATGCTCCTCTCATGTTGCCGTTACCTTGCAGCTAACCTAAAGCATAATTGAAGAGAAGTAATAGACAAAGTTGCATATACTTGTACATTCTAGTGCTTTTCTTAGCTGACAGGGCTTGGCCTGTGTGGGATGACTTTTGGTAACGTTTGGGGAATGAAGGTATGCTCCTACCGTGTTATGAGTAACTTGCAGCTTCGCTTTAGCCTGAACTAAAAAGTGAACGATACCAGTGCTTAATTAGTAAATAAAAACGTCCCGGTGCCCAAATCTACAAACCACCCGGACCACGCCCCGCCTTCTGCGACACCATCGCCGACAGCATCAGCTTGCACGCCCTCACCTCCACAGACTACATCATCCTCAGTGATTTCAACTTTCACTTAGAAAACCCACAAGACCACAACACTACCTCCCTCATAGACAACCTCACCAACCTCGGACTCAAACAACTGGTCACCGCACCCACCCACTCAGCAGGACACACACTCGACGCAATTTTTACCTCAAGCCAACACATAGCCTACACCCACACCACCGAACTCCTCTGGACTGACCACCGCTGCGTCCACTTCTCCTTCACCAAACCCCCTACACACTACCATCAACACACCACACCCTACCGCATGTGGGACAAGATCCCCACAGAACGACTAAACTCCCAACTGGCCCATAACCCCCCCCACACCAACGACCCCAACACAGGAGCACACAACCTCTCCAAATGGATCACTACCTGCGCAGACACACTAGCCCCCCTCAGAAAACACATCGCCACCCGCAACATCTAGAACACCCCATGGTTCACCCCTGAACTCCAAGACTCCAAGCGCAAATGCCGCCAAGCTGAGAAAATATGGAGACTAGAACCTTCCACAACCAACTTCTCCACCCTCAAAACCACCATTCGCACCTATCACCAACTCATACGCACCGCCAAAAGAGATCACTACAAGACACGCCTTGACAACAACTCTCAAAACAGCAAAGAACTCTTCACCATCATCAATGAACTTGCCAAACCCAAAGCCAGCAACATAGACCCCACACACACACAGCCCCTATGTGACGCCCTTTCCAACCACTTCCTCCACAAAATCCTAGACATCCACAACAGCTTCATACCACACACACCCACCACACATACCCCTCACTCACCCAACCCAACCCCCACTCAGGACCCCCCACCACACTCTCCACATGGAACCCCACCACACACGAAGAAACCGAAAAAACCATGAACTCCATCCACTCCGGTTCCCCCTCCGACCCCCGCCCACACCGCATCTACAACAAAGCTAGCCCTACCATCGCCCCCATACTCTACAACATAATCAACTCCTCTTTCGACTCTGCCACCTACCCAGACCCCTGGAAGCACGAAGAAATCACCGCTCTCCTAAAAAAAAAACAAGCCGACCCAGAGATCCTCTCCAACTACCTCCCCATCTCCCTCCTCCCTTCCCCCGCCAAGGTTGCAGAGAAATTAGTCAACACCCGCCTATCACACTTCCTCGAAGCAAACAACACTCGAGCCCTCACAATCTGGGTTCCGCAAGAACCACAGCACAGAAAACGCCCTCATCGCATGCACTGACGATATCAGGACCAAAGTCGACAAAGGCAAGACCGTCGCACTCATCCTCCTAGACCTCTCCGCAGCCTTTGACACCGTCTGCCACCACACACTCCGCACACGCCTCCACAACATAGGAATTTGCCACAAAGCCTTAGACTGGCTCACCTCCTTCCTCACCGACCGGACCCAGAGAGTCCGCCTTCCGCTCTTCCACTCCAACACTACCAAGATCACCTGCGGAGTCCCCCAAGGGTCCTCCCTCAGCCCCACACTCTTCAACATCTACATGATCCCCCTAGCCAACATCCTCCGAGCACACGGAATCACTATCCTCTCCTATGCAGATTACACCCAACTCCTCCTCTCCCTCACCCGCAACCCCACCACCGCCAAAACCAACCTACACGCCACTCTCCTCGACACCGCCAACGCGATGACCACTAACCACCTCAAGCTTAACTCAAACAAAATCGAGATCATCATCTTCGGCCCCAACAAAACCACATGGGGGCCGAAGATGATGATCTCCTGGTGGCCCACCGCCCTAGGCCCCGCACCCACCCCCGGAACCCACGCACGCAACCTCGGCATCATCCTCGACCCCTCCCTCTCCATGACACAGCAAATCAATGCTCTAACCTCCTCCTGCTTCCACACACTCTGCACTCTAAAAAATTCCTTCAAATGGATTCCCCCAGAAACCAGAAAAACAGTCACCCACGCACTCATCAGCAGCAGAATGGACTACGGTAACGCCCTCTACGCCGGCACCATACTCAAACGCAAACTCCAGAGAATCCAGAACACAGCCGCACGCCTCGTCCTTGGCCTCCCCCGCCACGAACAAATCTCACCACACCTCAAACCCCTTCACTGGCTCCCCATAGACAAGAGAATCACATTCAAGATCCTCATCCACGCACACAAATCCCTCCACAACACCGGCCCAACCTACCTCAATGAAAGAGTTACCTTCCACACGCAATCTCCGATGAGCCGACCTTTCCTAGCCACAGTCCCCCGCATCCAACGCACCACCACAGGAGGCAGGTCTTTCTCCTACCTCGCACAAAAACCTGGAACTCCCTCCCCACCGACCTTCGCAAAATCAAAGACCTACTGGTCTTCAGAAAGAACCTCAAGATATGGTTGTTCGATCAGTGACCCTCCCTGCCCCCCCCGTTTCCCCTCCCCCAGTGCCTTGAGACCCTCACGGGTGAGTAGCACCCTCTACAAATTTTTTTGATTGATTGATTGATTGATTGATTGAAAGCCCTCCTCTTAAACATGGGGATGCTGCAATTAAATGTGGGAACACGGAATACTTTGGTGGCGTAAGTCCTGAAGCCATCTCGGGCCTCTTCAATCCATATAAAGCCACTCCTTGCCCCTTCAGCTCACTCTTACAGCTTTCTACTTTCTCACTGCATGACGCTTTTTCGTGTTTCCCTTCTTCCGTCTTTTCCATGTGTGTCTTTTTCTCGCAACAAATGTTTGAGACAGAAGAAAAAGCCCCGGCCCTCAAAAATAAGTGCCGTTGCTCAGCACCGGAAACAACAAGCACAAATTAAGCACTGAACGATACGGTCCTATATGTACATACATACCATCTTTATGTGCGTGACCTTATCTTCCTTGGCGGCAGTTGTCAGTGTCTGGCACTGATTTGTAGGTGTTTACCATAAGGGTGTTCTCTCTTTGGAACAATCAGGTATTTATTACCTTAAATCCAGGTAATCATAGCTATTCCTTCGTTGTTGACAGTGAGACCCTCCTCACACACAATCAGCCAGTCTTCGTATGTACGCCAAGTTAAAGTTTTATTTGTTCATTTAAATGCCCACTTCTGGCACAACCTTCAATGCCTAGAATTTGTAAACAATTGTAATATGTATATATGGGCAATGGACTGCAAAAGCATATTGAGAAGTGGGAAAATGAATTGTCTGTATCATACACCTTTTGACCACCACAGCAGCTGATGAAGATAATGTGAGCAGGAAACAACATGCAGGACCTGGGATGTCTTCCACTGTCTTCATTGTCTACAAATGTGGTTTAGTCATCTAGTTAGCTTTAGGGTATTACATTTCATTGTGACTCCTGTGGAACCAGAGTGTGAGAACCAACATGGGGTCTAGCCCTAAACCTTTTATAGAATAACCATGACTATATGCTCACTCGTGGTGGGAGCCTGGATTTGGACCCCACCTTTATGATTCGGCCATGGCTTCATTGAGTAATGCAATCAGTAGGGATGGAGACGGGGGTGGGACCTAGAAGTCAGAATGGCTTGTTAGATAGACCACCAAGCCCAATGTTTAATAAAGACAGATTCCATCCCACAACGACAATGCAGAACATCCAGATGTCAGGTTTAAAAACACAACAGAGTTAGACTGCAGGGTCATCGGGTGCATAGAGTATCTGAAATGTTCAGGACCAGTAACCTTTAGGACATTGGGGCTTTAAGAGGCTAACGATACTAAGCAACTACGACGATTGAGACTGACATTCATTTATTAATTCTGGTCGTGACTGGTCAAATGCTTTGCCATTTTGGTAGCTCATGGCAGTTATCACTAACAGCTTGTGTTTTTCTGCCTTTGCTCAAAAATTAATTGTAGCCCATATGGCGCCTGGGCCCGAGGGGCCACTTCACCCTAGAGTGGGCCCTTCATCCGCCTACAAAGTGAGAGCAGGATAAACATCATCTGCTGCCTGGATGCAATCTGCAGTGTAGTGTGTGCTAGGATCGCCGTCTATTTCTTTCCTTCTACCGGTAAAGGAGGCCAGTGGGAAATTACCAGAAGAAACTTAAAAACAAAGGGGCAGATTTAAGGAAAGTGGCGCTGCACTCAGTGCAGCGCCACTTTCCTTGCACCCCTTAGCGCCCCTCCTACCGCCACCATCTATGCACCCTATTTAAAATGCGGTGCACAATGGCGCAGAGTAGGGGGCAATAGCGCCAGAATTCCTGATGCTATTGATGTACTCTGCAGAAGTACCGCCATAAGGGCCCATTATATTCAAAGGCATGCCCCCTTTTAATGCCTACGCTGACCAGACGTTAAAAGTGCCGAAAACAAATGGCCCAAGGAAATCTCTTAGATTTCCTTGTGCCATTTTTTCAGCCCCCCTAACGGGGGAACGCTCCCCTTGCGTACATTATGTCTGGCGCAGGTTAAGGGTATTTTCTGTTTTTCAGTTTATTCGTCAGTTCTCATGCTTGGGATTTATAATCCTGAATGTCACTACAATTTCTGGGTAGCCTTGGGAACTGATTATACGGTAAGTTTTATCATAGAGAACGTGGATGGAAACTATCGAACAATAGGAGGCTGTTCTTGTCCGTCAATTTTTTATATGTTTTATTCTGTATTTTCATACCTTTTATTAAGATGGTCACGGCCAAGAAAGGAAGAGAATCCTTACTCGTGTTACATGTCAATTTTAAAGAAAACTATTGGGTGAATTCAACTAGTTCAAAAATGAACGGACTGTGTTTTCTTCACCTTCCCAAATAATCAAAACATCATCTATGTATCATTTCCATAGATTAACCCTGTGATGAAAGGGGTTGGTCTGTGAAAAAATGTATGTTTCCTCAAAATCACTGACATACAAGTCTGCTAGACTGTAGGCAAATGTACTGGCCATTGAAGTTCCATGAACCTGATTGTATAGAGTACCATCATACTCAAAAACTTTTTCTGTGAGTGAAAGTCTACAGCACTCTAAAATTATATGTCTTGGTGTTTTTTATTGCCAATTTTCTTTATAAACAATTTGTTCTACTGTGTCCAAGGTTGTGATTTGTGGTAGTCTTCTGTAAAGACTTTCAGGCCCATATTTAATAGAAAATGATGGAGCGTGATGATGCGCCAAAATTGGTAGTGCTGCGCTCCATCATTTTCACAACGTAGGTATGCGCCATATTTAATTGAATACGGCACACTCCTGTGTTGTCCCCTCTGCTGGCGCTAAACTGAGTTGCCTAGCGCCAACGGAGGCATCCTTGCACCATCGTGCAAGGATGTCTGCGTTGAGGGGTTTGACTGTTTATGTGTGTGAAAGTGTTTCTTCCTGCACATAAACAATCACTAATGGCGATTTGGCAAAGCTGTGTGTGCTGCAGAATGCAGCACCCACAGAAGTGCCAAAGCGTCATTTTGAAATGATTGTTTATGTGCAGGAAAATACACTATCCCGCACACAAACAATCATGTCTGGCATTTTGCTCTTTCTATGCATGCTGCAGAATGCAGCACACATAAATAAGCAAATAACAAGGAGGAATAAAAGTATTCCTCCTCTTTGCACCTTGCTAATTAAATTATGAGGCTGCCTCAGGTTTATGAAATCTCATAAATCTGAAGCAGCATCAAAATGCAATGGGTGCTGCTGTGGCACTCCCACAGCAACACCCATTGCACGCCCCTTTCACACAAAGGGCTGCGTGTGAAAGGGCCATATTTACAAGGTGGCGTTAAGCCACAAAAAGTGGCTTCTTGCTCACCATCCTCCCCACGATCTACATTGGGGTCTCAAGAGAGGAGGTACGCCTTTAGCGAGCATCAAATGTCCCTTGGTCTTGAGGTGAGTGGCAACAATTCAGCATATAGTTCTAGCTGCTCTATGCATAGCACAGAGTTGAGCCAATTATCACATTCCAAGGATCTTTGTGTACTCCAACAGCAGGCCACCTGCCTCTTTGACATCGGCAGGGCCAGAGCAGCAAAATTCTTGTGTGGGGTGCCAATACCTCTGGCTCAACTGAGAAAGCAATCTTAGGGTCCAGCAGTATAAGCATGTTTACCACAACAGTGTCACTCCCATGCCTCCTCATATACTCTAAGCAAGTGAGTGATATGAACAATTATTTTGTAGAATTCAGCAGGGAACCCATTAGACCCCGGTGCTTTGCCAGTAGGATGCAGAGGAAAAGGCAGTGTGAGTCACTTAGACATCCCCCAAGTAGACAGTTTCCTGCTCCTAGGAGGTAGAGTCACTGGTGGAGTATAAGTCTGCATAGTAAATAGCACAGGCTTATAGAATCTGTGAGGTGGTGTGCTAATGCCTTTTATTTCTAGGACATCACTGTCCGCCTATAGGCGCTTAATCATAGTTATAAGCATCTTGCCTGAGCAGTCCCCTTCTCCGTATGCTCTGGCCCTGGCGTATTTACATTCACCTTCTCTCTCACCCACTTCCAAATACTGAGAGAGTTTGGTTCTGATTTGTTCTAAATTCTGTGTCCTATATCCATCCATTAGAGTGATTTCCATTTTTTTTATCTTGTTCCCCAGCCTAGACAGATGGCCCTGGAGTGAAGTATGCCACCACTCTTTTCCAAGCAAATGCCTTTGGTTGCAGCCTTAAAGGCCTCCCACACCATGCCCATACACCGGACTGTACCTATATTTCTTGTAAAGTATTCCAGAATTTAAGTATGCAATTCATCCACAAAAACCATGTCCAACAGGACCTCACAACTGAGGCACAAGCCACCACCAATATGTGTGTCATAAGAAAGCCACCTGCATCAACATATGCTGACAGCCTAGGAGCCAAATATGTGACTTCTCTAACCTGGGGCCCTCAATCTTATGTTACTAACCAGTAGTCTACTCGTGACCACATCCACTAGCATATGGCGCTTCATACTTGCATTCAGGTGGTCAGATGCCATGGATCGAGCTGTGGCGGCTGAGATGGATATGCCAAGATTGGGTTGAAACATACATCCCTGCCACACAACAATGACTGTGGTGCTGTGCTAAGGGTCAAGCCCTATGTATGGTCAAAGAAATCCATGTCTTCATTATTAGGTCCATAGCAATTGACAGTTGGGGTCCTGTCAGTGCCAAGTCTGTCTTATAGAATTAAGTATATATTGTGCTCATCAGTAGTGAGTCAGTGACCAGTGATTTATCATGTTCCCTTTTTATGTCTCACCTGACAAAGCACATCTGCTGTGGCCGAGATCTATTTTTCTTTAGGAGAAACTAAAAAAGTCTTACAGCCAACCCATTACTTACCTTTGGCTGGCTTTCTCGTCACTTTCATTTCCTTGGTTTTCATTTGTCAGCGAAGACAGCTGGTTTGATTTTGAAGGTTGCTCCAGGCAGCTCAGACGACTTTGTGAGGATTTTGATTTCACATTGTTGGATGAAAAAACACACACACAAAGACAGCAGCTTTGCCTATCATCCACCCCTCAATATTGCTTGTTCAATTTGTGGCAGAACAGACAATGACCATTTTCCTCACCTCCAAGCTTAGACTGCTTTATAAGGCTTCCAAGAATTGTAAATACATATAGTACACACAAGTCTCAATTCTTAGCAAACACACATATATATATTAGCAAAAAATGACACGTTTGAATGTCGCTGCACATGCATCAGCCTCACAGATGTATAAGTACATGCATGTTTCATTGAGCACACGTATAGGTATGTTTTTTTCAAAACATTTATGTTTATTACGAAGGTGACGCGCAGCACACACAGTAGTACACACATGCATGTTAGCCAAAACAGATGCATGTTCTTCATAATTAACATGCCTGTATTTCCCATTTAATAAGCAGACATTTGAATTAGCAATCACACATGCAAGCACTCTACTGTAAACATGTTTGCATTACTCAAACATATTTCACATTTTACTTAATGAACGTGTTGTTCCAACACACACTACTTACTGTATTACCCTCTACATACATGTGTATGTTCACAACATGAATAGCACAATTTAAACCAAGAAAAACAGTAGACATTGTTCCAGCACACATGACATGTATACATATTGCTTCCAATCCAAGCTTGAATTTGTGCAACAGGTTAAAAAAACAGGAGAGAACCACTGTAAGGCAGAAGCTGGGTTTCATGTGTGATTGTCCAACCATGTGCATAAACACTGGTATGAACAGTAACTGACCTAGCAAATAGCATTGCTAAAGCCAATCGGTCTTGCATATGCAAGGTTCACTATCTTTGTAAATTTTTAGGTCGTGCGCCCAAGTACTTTTCAACCTCTTGTATGTATTCTGTGGACTTTTAACCACGCCCATTTCATGTCCATCACTTTCACTCGTTCATGGGCCTGCCTTTCAAAAATCCATTGATGAAATTGGTAAATGCTTTACGTATCCCTCTCCTTTGTGTGGCTTTGTTACTGCCTTCCAGACTGACCCTGTTACATGGATTGTTGCACGATTGCCGATATACTTAACCATAGGGAACTATTTTTTTATTTCGTCTCTCCTCTTTGTGCTCCATGCTGGCCATGCCGGCCATGGTGCTCACAGTGCTCACAGCTCAGAACAGCAGCACAAACTCTATCAGCAGTATTGAAGGGCTGGTCACATTGTTCACACTGTTACCTAATCAAAGTCATTTATTTTGGCTCTCCCCTTCACGCTCCATAGCTTTTGCATAAACACTTATAATTGATAAATGCATTACATAATAAACACAGAAATCCTAAAAGCAACTCTCCCCACACAGCGGGAGAGTTGATACTACAATATCGACTGCACTCTGGAAACTCGCCCCATAATGCTTTGCAGGCCATTACTTTTAGAAAACATTTTTGTTCATATCTCAGCCTGTGGTGGTCCTAGGTCAATGAGACCACCACCAAAACGTTCATGACAACGTGCTCTTTCCATCTACAACATCTCTGGGTCCCTACACTAGGTTAGTGGAACCCCAAAATAATAACTCATCCCACCATTAAGTCTCTGTTTAAGCTCTCTCATGGCTAGAACTTTTGTTTTACAACTGGGAGTAGTTTGTGTTTAATATCCTTGATTGCAATATCACTGTAGTAGGTCTGTTAGCTCAGAGATTGTGTGAGACACTATGCCTTCAAGGAGCTAAATATATGGTTACAGTGTATTATATTCTGCCATTTTCTTTTCATGTGGTTATGTCCTCTAGGGGCTAACAATATGGTTACATGATCATGTTTCTTATAAATGTTATTTTCATTGTGGTGTTCTCTAGGGGCTATTCTAGACATTACAATCAACATTGTACAAAATTCATGGCATGGAAACTCATCCCATAATGCTTTGCAGGGCATTACTTTTACAAAACATTTTTTTCATAACTCAGCCTGTGGTGGTCCTAGGACAATGGGACCACCTTCGAACCATTCACCACAACATGCTCTTTCTGTCTACATCATCTCCGTGTCCCCACACTAGATTAGTAAGGACCCCAAAATAATAACCCCTCCCACCATTCAGTGTCTTTTGAAGTGCTCTCATGGTTGTATTTTTTGTTTTGCAGCAGGGAGTAATTTGTGTTTTAAAGGCCTTAATTGTAATTTCATTGCAGTAGGCCTGCTAGCCCTAAAACTATGTAATGTGCCATGCTCTTTGGGGGCTAAATATATGTTTGCAGTGTATTACTTTCTTACGTTTTCTTTCCATGTGATTATGCTCTCTAGGGGCTAACTATATGGTTACATCACCATGTTTCTTACAAATGCTACTTTCATTGTGGTGTACTCTAGAGGCTAATCTGAGCATTGCAGTCTAATGCCAAAAGTTTATTTCTGATAAAGGTTTTTATTGGGTTTACATGATAATTGTTTGTTTTATTATTCTCTCCTTGTTGCAATTATGTCCATGATTCAGGCCAACCTAACATCCTTATTACACTATGACTGTTTGAACATTCTTGCTATGTTTGGGTGACCTTTCTAGTTTATTTCTCTTCTTACTCCTCCTTGGCTGTCTTGGGTCTTTTTTTTGAATTGTGTTAGCTAGCCAGCAACTCTGATGGTGGGATGGCGAAAGTGGTATTCTATTCAAATTAACATGGCAGAATTAAATTAGGATTCTAAATGGCAACATTTTCATTTTTGGCTGCAGATAGAATACAAAGTTAAATGGAAGTGCTTTAGTTACATGCAGGGCCACTGGAATTATGTGGCAGGAAAAGACATAGTTATGAGGCAGGGTTGACCAATGTATGTGGCAAGATAAGTCCCGTTATGAATTTACAACACCAATAGCTTTAACTCAAGCAAATGAGAGACCTATTGCATTGCAAATTCTTGTTTTTAGTGTTATGATGCCACCAATGCTAGCTGCCCCGTAGCATCTTTTTTTCTTGCAAACAAGCTGCACAGAAGCCTTGCTGCTGCACAGTATGGGAGAAAATACATGGCCCAATTAGATTGTACAGAGAGGGTACACGATATAACCTGATCTAACAATTGTTGGAAGCACCAGTCTGTACACTTAAAACAACTAATCAGAGTCATCATGAGAAGAAGATATGCCTGTACCCTCTTCAGGTCCCATGTGTTCTTGGTCTTAACGCGTGATCTATTTCAGGAACTCTACAGCCTGTTGAGGCATCTGACAAAATTTCTATTTTTCCTGGTGGGTAACTTTCAGACTGGCCAAATAGAGCATAGCATACTGGATGTTTGCCTCAGAGAGTTGCCTTTTGACAAGGAATTTATGTCCTGTTTCTCTCTGGCCAATCGAAGGATTCAATCCTGGTCTCAATAATTGAAAAGGTGTGCAATGATACGGCACGCAGGAGCAGCTGGTGGCTGACTCACCACCAAAGATCTGCGTGCACTTTTCACCACCAAGAGGCACAACAATGCCTCTTGACTTGGCATTGTTAGCAGCAGGCATTACAGATACTCCTCCATTCTGCCCATGCTCGCAGTTTCTGAGAGTCCCAGGATGTGAATATTATTGCAGCAGGACTCCACTTCTAATGGGCAGATTTATGAAAAGTGGCACTGCACCTAGTGCAACAACACTTTTCTAGCGCCCCTTAGTGCCCCCTAACACCACCATGTGTGCGCCATATTTAAAATACGGTGTACCACGGCGATAGTCAGGGGCACTAGCATCATAATTTTTTATGCTAGTCCGGTGCTTCGCAGGATTAGCTTAAAAAAAATTGAAGTTAATCCTGCAAAGCACCCAGAGACCCTTTGATAACAATGGGATCCTCCCTTTAATGCCTGCTCTTAGCAGGCATAAAATATGCCAATAAAAAGGGTGCAAAGAAATCTGTTAGATTTCTTTGTGCCATTTTTTCATCCCCCCTAGTGCCGGAACGCCCCCCTTACACACATTATGCCTGGTGCAGGCAAAATGTGGCACAATGCAAGCATGGCGCCACTTTGTAACTATGGTGCAGCATGTTTGGCATTTCAGTGCCACATTAGGATAAAAAAATTATGCTAATGTGCCGTTGGAGTGGGGCTAGGCCCTCTTAAATCTGGGCCTAAACACTACATTTTTTCCACAATGACGTTCACCACATTCTCCATGTTCAGTAACATTTTGCTTTTTAGCTTCAGTTTGTCGTCTGTTGCAGAAATGCACATCTCTGCCTCCACAAGCCTGCTGTCATGTTTCTCTAGCTTGTGTGAAAAGGAGTCCATCCTTACATTGATAGTGTCCCTTTTATTGTCTCTCGAGACCAGGCAAACGTAAACAGCTCTCAAAAGCATCTGCACGTTCTAATCTGTGTCCTCTGATTACCGTGGGGCGAACTGCTGGTCCACAGCATTGATGTTACCAGCTGTCTTCCTTGTGCCCCGCCTTGGTTCAAAGGGCAATTTTTGCTGGAGAGCATCAGCTTTGCACATAGTGGCCGATGGGATATGAAGTGGATCCTGGTAGGATGTAATGCAGATAGTAGATCTGCTCCCACATGTACCTTTAAGGAAGCATTGTGCGCTGGCACCACCACATGGGCTTAGCCTCTCCTACAGTATGAACAGCCTGGCCCCAAGTGGTCAGAACTCCCTCCGCTGTACACCAAGGCTGATCATAAGCACTTCTGGTCAGTAGGCATGCATGTTTAACTGAAGTGGATCATGCAGGTCACCCGAGATCCGTGTAGTCCTACTTCCCCCCCGACTAAGATTTCAGGTTAAATGGGGAGCACAAGCAGACTCAATCTGCCTGGAGTTAACTGTACCCAGCAGGAGACCTCCTCTTCTGTCTAGCCCCCAAGAGGCAAACCAACCAGCCAGCAGCACAGAGGGGTTCTCACAACTCACGTCATTATGCTTCTATATCATTGCACCAAAAACAGGATGATTTCGGATTAATGCCTCCGATGGCAGGAGCCCCACTGGAGAGTGGCCAGCTTGTGCAATGGGTCTGTAGCGCCCCCTGCTGTACAGATGTTACCCGTTCTACAATTTATCTATCCATTAAAAGGAAACTTAGGGAACTTAGAAGAAAGGCTTGCACAGGGTAGAAGGTACAATGTGATTGAACATTACTGAAAATATAACATTTGAAAGAATTTTTAGCACTTGAAAACTGAATCGTTCTACACATTTTCTTGCAGCCTAGTCCATACTGTATACAGCCTATCTTATACCGTGTTTAGTACTTTTTTTCCATCTGTGGTAGCCTAGCGAATGTGTATAATACTTATATTAAACTAATGAGTACTTACATATTAAGCCTGTGACAGGCTAGGGCCTCGTAGCACTATAAATAGATGTCACTGTTCCCCAGTGCACCAACCAGGCTGGTATTAGCCAAGACCTTTTGATTTTACTATATATATGTATATAAATATATATATATATATATATATATATATATAT
This sequence comes from Pleurodeles waltl, assembly GCF_031143425.1. Classification (NCBI taxonomy): domain Eukaryota; kingdom Metazoa; phylum Chordata; class Amphibia; order Caudata; family Salamandridae; genus Pleurodeles; species Pleurodeles waltl. The sequence continues at coordinate 514,634,134 of NC_090447.1, read as the reverse complement.
ATATATATATATATATATACTCGCCCTCATTGCACACAGCCTCACAATTTAAGGCTGGTATTAGCCAAGACCTTTTGATGTGTATATATATATATATTTATCTCAGCAGAGTGCAATAGGTCAGTCCACTGCAGTCATTGACTATTGACAGCCATGGCAATGTGTGCTTTTGAGGTCAAACACTAGTTTTGCCTTTAGTCAATGATTTTTACTCAATTTATTTGTAATGCCAGGGCGTAACTGCCACCAATATTTTGTTTTAAAAACCGATGACAAAACGTCGTTGAAAAAGCCAAAAGGCTGGCCGCCAATGCCAGACCAATTGGCTTTGCATTTGCTTGTTTTGTATGCACTTCATTGCTCGGTGCGGTCGAGGCAGAAGACGTCATTGCGCGGAGTGCTAGTGCGGTATCTCTGCACGTGTGCTAAATAAAAGACATTGCCTACCATAGCCTAGCATTGCCTTGCCATGAACTTAAATCCGAGCAGAACGAACTGCGCCATTTTGTTGTGTTCTACATACTGTACTTGAATTTGCTCACGGTACAGCATACGCACAGATACTTTCACCGATTTGCCACCAATGTGTGTGGCAGTTAACAGTTCCGCCACATTGGCATTCAGTGGGCATTTAGAGCAGGCTACGGGCTGACATCTATTCCCAGTAGATACCCCGCAGCGCGAGCCCCGCACCCCCAGCTCCACGCTTTAGTTAAGCAGGTAATCTAAATTCTGAAAGAATGGCCGACGCTCGCCTGGCCCCTGGGGGTGCCGCATTCACGCCGTACAAGTAGGCCTCGCTGCCGGGTACAGCAGCTGTCACACTCGCACCAACAGCTAACTGCCTCGATATTGCATTACCGCACTCTAACGTTCTTGGCTAGAGCACTGTCACTGAGAATAAACGCTTGCCAGCCTGCTTAACTGAGAAAATAAGACACAGTAGCGCATCTCGAGGTTACAGCAGAACTGTCTTTACTTGTAAATAGGAGGTCTTTATGGAATTAGGCCATGGTTTCACTCCAAGCGTGAGTGTAATCTCTGTCCTCACAGGCAGTGTAAATGAAAGGACCCGTCCACTGCAGCGATACATGCAAAACCCCGAGAGGGCAGGAAGTCAGAGGTGCCAGGACTTCCTTCAGTATACCAGCAATGGTGCTTGGATATTCTGGCACATGACGAAGCGCAATTGACGTTTTACAAATATTTAACATAAATGTGGTTGTTGCTGCAGTCATTGGCGTAGGATAGTCAGTGAGATTCCAGGAGTTTGAATCTAAAATTTGCCAACCAAGTAAAACAAAAAAGCAGTGGGTTTCAGCGTGGTAGGATGAGAGGACGGGGGGGGGGGGGGGGGGGGGGGGGGGCGGGGAGAGATTTCCAGAGTTTTGGATGAACAGTTTCCATGATGTGTAGGGTGAGTACTGATTTGCGTTTGGTGGCTCTGTCTGGAGTGGCACAGTGGGCAAAAAAGGATGGGTTGAAATGCTACCCCAAGCAATTGCAACAGCTTAGACTATTTGCAATCATTCATCCCATCACATTTCGGATGTTTAATTGCCAGTGGTATGCATGGAAACCTAAGACTGAGGAAGACAGACCGGTTGTCCTTAATAATGTCAAAATGCTATGTAAATCAATTAGTTATTATATTTGATGTTTAAATAATAGTACGTTTTCGCAAATTTTCATCCAACAATAAATCACAATGTACAATGTGGTGCAAAATTGTCTGTGGCCAGTGCTCAGAATAGTGACACACTCACCTGATAGAGAAATCGTTGTGTTTCACTAAGCTTTCTTAATAAATGACAGAGAACGAGTTTGAATACAACTTGCATTGAGTTTGCCTAATTAGTCGATGGTGTTTCAATTCTTATCAGGATTCCTAATATATATGAGCCCAAGAAGACGTTGACAGCATGTAACAAAATCAACACATACATGCAGGGGGCACCAAAAAATTGTTGTGGGACATCTGTTTCAACAGAGTGGAAACGTTCAGTTGAAGTGCTTGTCCGAAAAGGGCAGGATAAACAAAGCAAAGTGCTGAACCAGCTGCTGAGAGGTTAAAAGTTAAACAAGCTAAAATCTCTAACTGTCAAAGACATAGCAAACTTAACTCGGGCCCCCAGGCCCAGCTACCAAAACGAGAATGCATTTGGGGGGTGCCCCATACCAAACTCCTTACTAAAACTTTGCTCCTGCCCATCCCACCTGGGCCTGGTAGTTCTTCCTGGGAACTCATGACTATAGTTACGTACAAATCAACAGCCTGAGTCCCTGCCCTGGGATCCCTTATATTAGAATGTATCTTCGCTGCACACACTCTTCTTGGTCTCTACTATGAAAAGCCTTGATGATAGATTTGTCAAGTGGTGCACTTAGGCAGGGCTCCATGTTTCCAGTCCTTGACTTTTACAAATAGTTTTGTTGAGTGACTGATGGCCCCATGTACTAAGCCAGAGTTGCAAATGGAGGTGGGAGCGCCAGCATATAATAGGGGGAGTCGAGCCAGAGCAGAACAAATGGTCTGGCTTGGCTCTTAGAGTCTGTGCACAAGTCAAGCCATGAAAATGTTCCACTGGCACACAAACTTAATGTAAAAATATGATACAGACTCTTCAAAATTCAAAAAAGTGTATTTCTTTAACATGCAGGAATGTTTACAGACATTTATTAAAAGTGATAGTTTTTAAACATAAACTTAGAAACATTAATTGCTTGCACCTCACCGTTAATGCCATTAACGAACAAAGAGGCAAGTCAGTGGTCATGTAATCCTAACCATGGCGTATATACCGTTATTGTAGATGAAGCAACATTATAGAGTATTAAATTGAACATAAGATGTGCTTGTACAGCGCATATCCCGAACTCAAGTATTTAAATGTCTCTCATATGTGAGCATTTCTACCTTTAAGCTGTTTTAGCACTTGGAGGCCCTTCTGGGTAGCCGTGCACTCTACAAACCACTAAGAATAGAATAGTACAGAATAGAATAGAATAAAAAACAAAAAAAGGAGGCTGTGAAATAAAATGTTTGCCTAGGATCACGCATTTTGGACCAGCAGGGAAGCTGGTATTGATTCCAGGTTATCTGGTTTCACAGTTTGTCTTACAACCATCAGATGTATGTCTACCTCTCTTTCTCACTTCTGTTTTACATCAAAAGTCACTGAGTTATCTAATATTGTTGGGGCATGGGGAAAATAACCTCCACAGACATAGCACACCGACTTAAGGACCCGGGACCACACTACCAAGCTGGGAATGCACTTCTTTGTGGGTGTCACACCACAAACACCCCTCACTCCCAGCAGATGAAACACCCCTGGCTGCATTGGAGTGTGGGTTATAATGAGTCTCAGGAAGTCCAGAGACACATTTACAATATATGATAAATGTAACTGAAAATGGATCGAAGTGTTATTGAGTAGAACTGTGGAGATACGAATATCAAAAGATTAATATCAATAGCAAATATGTATGTTGTTTTATTCTGTTTCTCATAGGAGACAGGTTTCCAAACAATGCTAGTTTACTTGATTGTTTTATTCTGTCTCTCATGGAATTCAGGAATCCAAACAATGCTATTTTATTTAATTGAGTTCAAATTCATTAAGTGCACTTTTCATTAAGTCACTTCCATAAAGAGAGCTGTAGATCATGTTGTTTATAGGTAGAGCTGTCTTTGTTCAACAACTGAGCAAAAGAAGACAAAATAATGTATGATGGAAGTTAAGGAGATGGCCATTCCTTTGGGCGACTGCAGCTCACTGAAAAAAAAGAAAGAAAAAGCATTGGCAAAGTCAATAGGTCTGGGAGTGGCTGTCAGGCTTTTGGGTTTGTCAATGATTGTTTTGTCCTCTTTTTTGCAAACATTTATTGTTGGTGGAAGCTGCCAGGCACTCATCATTCTCAAAAAATGTCTAAAAGTAATTTATTGATGGTATCAAAATGTACACACTACGGTAGTAATTTCTGTAGTAATCTCTGTAGTTTAAAGGAAGTATTTTGTATGTGGATGTGTGCCTTGTAAAAAAACTGAATGATGTGTCTCACAGGGGAAGTTAGAGAATGGCTAATAAGGGCTTTCCCCACTGCCCCATGATGTATGCTGTAGTGGATGGAAGACAAATATGAATGGCACAACAACAGATCAGTGGATGAAGATAGCTGGCTAAAAGCCCCTCTAAGTAAGAATGTTATTTCATAATTTTAGTATAATGAAAGGTCTTGATTAAACCAAGTCCTTAAAAAAAGGGATCACTCCCTCACTGAAATGTAGTTGAAGATTCACAGCTAGTAGTTCTAGGAGCACTGGTAAAAGTAATAGCTCGACCAGTAGTAATGGCACCAATAGTACTAGTATCAGTCCCATGAGTAAACGTGGCTCTTGATTTATCACTTGTAGTACATGTAGTGATAGTTTTACAAGTTGCAGTTTGAGCATAATGTATTGTAGTAGAAATACATACAGTAGTAGTAGTACTGCTACTGCTAGTAATAGAGCTTGGAGTAGCAGTATATATAGTGTAAAAACATTAGGCGCCAAAATATAGTACCAGTAGTGACATTAGTCATTATAGATCCTCCCTCAGCCCAATCCTGTTCAACATCTACATGACCCCCATCGCAGATATCGTCAGATCCTACGGACTCAATGTAGTCTCCCATGCCAATGACACTCAACTAATCCTCTCAGTCACCGAAGACTCCCACAATGCCAAAGCCAACCTCCGCAACGCCATGACCAATGTAGAAACATGGATGAAAAACAGCTGCCTTAAAGTACACACCAAAAAAACCGGAAGTCCTGATCTTCTGGAAGAACACCTCCGTATGGGACCACAGCTGGTGGCCAGCAGACCATGGACCAATGCCATCTCCATCAGACCACGCACGAAACCTCAGCATTATCCTCGACTGCCAACTATCCATGAATCAACAAGTAAACTCAGTTGCCACCTCCGTATGCTCTGCCGAATCTTCAAATGGATCCCTACCGACACTAGAAAGACAGTCATGCATGCCCTGGTCACCAGCCACCTCAACTATGGCAACGCTCTCTACACCAGAGTGTCTTCCCAGCTACTCAAAAGACTCCAGACTCTACAGAACACCACAGCCAGACTCATCCTCAACCTCCTCAGCACTCAAGCATCTCCCCACACCTTAGGAATCTCCACTGGCTCCCTGTCCAGAAGAGATGCTGATTCAAGATCCTCACATTTGCATACAAGGCTCTCAACAACATAGGGCAATCCTACATCAACCATCAACTGAGCTTCCATGTCCCAGCAAGACAACTATCCTCCACCTTGATAAACCTTGCACACACCCCGCATCCATCGCAGCCGCAGAAGGGGCCGCTGCTTCTCCTCCACAGCAGCCAAGTCCTGGAACAGCCTACACACCCACCTCAGAATTGCTCCCTCCCTGGCGGACTTCAAAAGGAGACTCAAGACAGGGCTTTTCAATGTAGACACAGCACCCTCAGTGCCCACATACCCTTAGGGGTGATAGTGCTGCGCTTTACAAATGCTATGATTGATTGATTGATTGATAGTAGTACTTTGTATTCTAGTAGTAACAGTTAAAGTTCTGGTAGTTGTGTAAAGAGAGCTAGTACCACTGGTGGTGGTTGCAGTATAAATGTAAATTCTGTTAGTTCTACTTTAGAAATTAGTATTGGTAGGAGCAGGTCATATTGTTGTGATGGCAGTACTAGTAGTAGAGTTAATAAGAGCACTACTAGTGTTAGTGAGGTTGAGTAATTTAGGTTGGGAAAACATTCTCTAATGTCCTTATAATGAATGAAATGCTGCATGTTTTACCAGCTTTGAGTTTAAAAAGTAGTTGGAATGAGAGGGTGAAGTTAACTCCATATAATAGGTCTCCTGTTGCTAATACACCTTTTAGATACAAAGATAGAAGAAAAAATAGTTTTGATGATATTGGTAGATGATGACTTTGGATTTAAAAAAAAGTCCTCAGCACAGATAAAAAAGTTGGAAAAGTATAAACAAGATAATCACTTTACAGACGGAAAGATTGTCCTACAGGGAACAACTAATAGAACCCTACCCTGCATTCTTGCTACCAATCTTCCAGTGCTCCAGCAGTCAGTGAAGCCTTTGGAATCATTGCATAGTGGAAGCCTGCTCCTCCTGATGATTTGCAAACTAGTCCATATTAGCAAAAGCATTGGTAAAGCCAAGAAGTTCGCTGTTGCCCTCCCCCCAGCCTTTTTGCTTTGCCTATGTTTGTTTTGTTTTATTACTGCTTTTGTAAGATTTTATTGGTGAGGAAGCTGCCGGGCCCCAGCCAACATAAAAAATGCCCAAATGCAAAACTGTTTTTTGGCTCTAAATCATGATTTGTGATAGTAGCCCCCGGCATTAGGAGAAATACTTTGATCCTGAGTGGAGGCCTTAGTGCCACCTGAGCGCCGCCATACGACATTTTTGTAATGCTAAGGCGGTGCTAAAGTGGCTTTTTACACACACCATATTTACAAAGTGGCATTGCGTCACTTTATGCCTGTGCCAGTAAAGAGATTTCCTTGCACCATTTTTTTTGGCACTTTTCAGAGCAGGCGTTAAAAGGGGGCATGCCATTCAATACAATGGGCCCCTATGTACTCTGCAGGAGTAGTGCCAAAATGTTAGCGCTACTCCTGCAGAGTACATCAATAGCGTCAGGAATTCTGACGCTATTGCCCCCTACCATGAACCATGGTGTGTCGTATTTTAAATACGGCGCACACATGGTGGCAGTAGTGGGGTGCTAAGGGGCACACAGAAAGTAGTGCTGCACTCTGTGCAGCACCACTTTTTTTTCGTAAATCAGCCCCTCTGTGTTTTGTTATGCTCTATATGAAGGAGCTAAATTCTGTCACTCACACTGAAGTCAGGCAATGGCTGAGTGGGCTAACTGATAGCCCCATTCTGTATGATGTAGTGGATGAAGAAGAAATATGAATGACACAACAATGGGCCAATGAATGAAGAGGGCTGGCTGAAAATCCCTATAAGTAAGCATATCATATTTATACATTTAGTCAAATGAAATGGTCTTGGCTAATGCCAGACCCAACAATGTCCTGTCTTGATCTTGTGATTGCAACACATCTAGCAACACACATTCTCAGACTGATGAGCATGTGAACTGTTCTTTACAGTCGACTCTTGGGTCAGTACCATTTATTGAGACTGGTAAGGATACCTTTTGTTCCCATTCAGGTTATAAGTATCTAGTTCATAACATTCTTCAAAATGAGACCGCCATTTTGAATATTCCCTAATATTGGCTTAACTAGTAGTCTCACCCTGTGTGCACATGCATGCTATTTCTCTTCAGCATGCCTTACCAGATGCAGCCACCATTTTGTATAGTTATTACCTCTATGGCTAAGTATTTCCCTAAAACAAAAGCCACTGTGGCATTGCTGGGCAGTAGTGTATTTGCAGACTATCTCTTAGTTCCTCTTTTTGAACTTTGTTTCTTTTTGCTCCTTTTTCTCTCTTGAGAATTGAAGAAGTAAGCAAGCCAGTCCTACAAGGAGTTATTACAGTAACAGTAACGGTTGAATGTTTAATTGTAACAGGTTAAGTTTGATAGGACTTAGGCCCCCATTACGGCCCTGGCAGTCGGTGGTAATTTGGGGAAAGGTACTGCCATGTACCACCCCTGCCGCCAAGGTGGTAACGGCCGCTGGGCTGGAGACTTCGGTCTCCAGGCAGGCAGCCGTCACAATCCCACCCTCGGGATTATGACCCCGCCTACCACCATGGTTTTCGTGTCGAGCATACTGCCAAGAAAACCATGGCGGTAGGCACTATCAGTGCCAGGGAATTACTTCCCTGGCACTGATAGGGGTCTGATGGGGGTCTCACCCACCTCCCTCCCCTCCCCAGACCCTTTCCCCAGCCTCCCCCTCCTTCTCCAGCCCCCCCCCACATTTACACACCTACCCGCACACACATACACAATCATACACACACGCATACCCACATCCACCCACACATGCACTCATACACACCCACACACCGCAACACACACCAACATACATTGTCGCACACACGCATTCACAACACACAACATACACGTACACTCACATTCAGTCATTCACCCACGCATTCAACGCGACTCACACCCGCATGCACGCACACAAAAACAGACACACACCCCTCCACACACACAACACCTTCACACACGCACACACCACCCCCCACACCCCTTTCCTGTTGGAAAACCCGACTTACCTGCTTGCAGGGGGTCCTCCGGCAGGAGACAGGACGCAGCGCTGCTGTCAGAAGCAGCGTCCGCCAGCAAAACACCGACAGGCCGTATGATGGCTCATGATATGGTAGGCAGTGTTTTTCCTGGCGTGGCGCTGCAGCTGACAGCAGCGCCACCTTACCGCCGTCCGCCGCCATGACCGTCAATGGTATTCCGCCAGCCTTCTGGTGGAATTCCGTCGAGGGTCATAATGCGGGTGGGCGGCTGGTAGCCACGGCAACGGTATGTTGGCAGCCGTCGCCGTGGCGGTAGGCGTCATTTGCCACCAATGCCATAATGAGGGCCTTAGTATTGGAACCACCAGAAGAGATGGGTTTAAGTTTTTTTCTGATAATGAGTAGGGTTGGTTGCTTCCTTACACCATTTGTTCCCTCCGACCATGGCATCTTCTCCATTTCCTCTCAGTGCCATTTAGACACAGATTTACAAATACTCTGTCAGGTTTGTGTTACTTTTTTAACGCAATCCAGATGCAAAGTTTGAGTTGGTATTTACAATCTAAAGAAAGTCATGACTTGTGTTGGATTGTAACCCTAAAGTAACGCAATCGAGCACAATGGACTGCCTGGTGTAATTTTGCATCAAGGAGGAGTTCCATGGGTGGTGCAGGTACGTTCTTGTGCATCGACCCATGGATTTTGACTCTAATCCATATCTACAAAGGCTTGTAGACCTGGATTTGGGCCAAACCCCAGCACCTCCCTGAGGCTGGCGTAACAAGGAGAAATAATTTTTATTTCTCTCTGCATGTGCAGGTTGGAGCACACTTCCAAAAAGAAAATGTTTAACCCTGCCTGCAGGGAGCGACCCCTTCCTCCACAAAACTATGCTGACCACAATCAATCAATCAATCAATCATGGTATTTATAAAGCGCGCTATGTACCCGTCAGGGTTTCGAGGCGCTGAGGGGGGGAGCGCTGCTGGATTAGCGGTCGAAGAGCCAGGTCTTGAGGAGCCTTCTGAATGTGAGGAGGTCCTGGGTCTGGCGAAGAGATGTGGGGAGAGAGTTCCAGGTCTTGGCGGCGAGGAAGGAGAAAGATCTGCCGCCGGATGTCTTGCGCTGGATTCGGGGTACGATGGCGAGGGCGAGGTTGGCGGATCGGAGTTGACGTGTTGGAGTGTAGAAGTTGAGTGTACTATTGTTCAAGGGTGTCTCCATTGGCACATGGCAGCATAAGGAGCGCCAGCGCAGGAAGAGAGCAGAATAGCACCACATCTTAGTATTTATGCTGCTGTTCTGCTCTCTCCCATTCACACAATGCAACACAGAGCAACACTTGCTGTTTGTTCTGTGTTGAGTGATTTATTCGTAAATCTTGGCATTAGTTTGTACTTGGTTCATGTACCATAGTAGTCTGAATTCTCAACATTCACCCATCCAGATTAAGCCTTAACTTCCATTGACTGGCTGTGCTGGTTGTTTAAAGGGGTGTCTGTATCCATGTGTGACATTAATGTATGCTCTCATGCTCAACTTTGCAAAAGTATCAAGATGCAATCTTGAGATGTTGACAAGCATGTAACCCTTTACTAAATCCCACAAAACTCCACTTCAGACCTCACACCACTCAGGAGCTGCTTCTTATGGGCTGCTCGATTAGGGTCTAATTCACAGTACTTTTGTACACATAAACTGAGTTTAGATGTGGCATCTGCGGGCACTAATGGCAAATATTAATTGAAAGAGTAGCAATCTGTAGACATTGATGCCCACAGATGGCACACACTATCATGTAAATTTCCATTTGTGTCAGAATTTGCATTGTAGTATGTTTGAGGTGCTTGTAGGAGCACCGCGATGTTCCCTTCACCAGGCAGAGGGGAATGAGGTGGACCTTGTGGCTTTTCAGGCACAGTTGCAGTGTATGTTTCCACCCCGTTTATGCATGTAAATATACCACCGGAAGTGGATGGAGGAAGTGTATAAGTGGGGGTGGAAAAGCTTCTGAAACATCCAATATTTCATGTGGTAGTAGGTGAGGAGATTTAATTACAAAGAAATTAAACTAACGTTCAATGTACTAATCTACCTTCTACCCAATATTTTCAATCTCCAGGTGCAGAGTGTGTATGTATGTAAAAATGTAAATTAACAGCATGTATATTTTTCTGTGCATGCTCCAAGAAACGTTTGTGAATTTATAAAGTCATAAATCTAATCACGTTTTAGGAGTAAAAATACAGTGAGAAGATTTACGACTTCTTAAATCATGTTTGTGAAACAGCACTTTTTGTAAATATTTTTGAAACTTTTTTGATATGTAACAAACAGCTTGGGGAAGCAATGATAGACCATTTAGATCATTCACAATATTTGCACTGCTGCCGTATATTAAACTAGTGGAACTGCTTTCGTGTCAGCGAACGTGAGCACATAGGTATATTGCGGAGCTGCACAGTTGTCTATCTCAATAACTTAGTTTATGAAAAAGGCACAGTAAAGTACATGGCCATACTTACAGTGCTTCAGCACTTTCATTTTTCGTGCCAGGTACATATTTTTCAAGCAAGCATATCCTACCATGTGCAAGTTTCATCAGTTCACTTTTTCGGTGGCACTGCATGCTTTCACGGTGCACAGCCCACGCAGCACGCATCGCGTACACCTATTTCCTAGATTTGCATTTTTCTTTGCAAATTCAAAAACAGAGTATGTTAGTTTGGGAAGGCCCCAGTCAGTTACAAAACCACCAAACTCCTCTAGGTTAGCAATGGGCCACGGTATACAAACCAACGCACAGTCAAATCCCTATTACATACAAACCTTAAATACTGGGAGTTCAGAAGGCTGATGCTATGCCTCAGACATTAGTCATGGCTAACAAATATATAAACACATAAGGAAAATATGCGCACAATTGTATTCGCTATAATAAAACGATAATTCGAGTTTTAAAAATCATTTCACTTGTAAAAACATGAAGCTGCTATCCTACAGACACATACTAACACCCAATTGTACATACATTCATTAATTACATATAAATCGACTTTGTATTTTAACATTACATGGAAGTTGTGAACGAATAATTTATATATTTTGTTCTCTATTCTGTGAACAGTTGTCCAGTATTTTATTTAATTAAGACAGCATTTCCATGCATACAACTAACTCACTGTACCATTATCAGGACAAAACCTACTCATGTTCATACTAGATTCTCTACAAAATGCAGATGGTTGTCAATTCAAGCAGGCTGGCCAACGTGGAATCATGCACACTTTGCCCCCCCAGTGATATCAATTGGACGACCCCTTGTTCCACCTAACACTCCTCCAGAGCCTCTTATTTACTCTTGAGGGAATACAGTGAGGATGGGTCAGAACCACAGAATCCCAGAGCACTGTCTTCCTGCTGCTGCTTTCATGTCCTTGAGACTTTGGTCCAGATTCTTAAAGCTTTAGCGTGGGTTTAACGTTACTTTTTTAACATTAAACCGATGCAAACATTTTTTTGCCATTCACAAATCAACGCAAATAGGTATTTGCTTTGGTTTGTGTGGCAAAGTAACGGAAAGCAGAGCAAAACGCTGCTTTGCGTTACTTTGCGTCAGGGTGGCGTTACATGGGTGGTACATGGGCGTTCCAGTGCTACCACCCATGCTTTTTGAGACTAAACCCTATTCTGAAAAATCAGAAGAAAGGGCTCGGTGTCGAAAATTAACACCTTCTAAAAGCAGACGCAAAAGGGAGAAATGTTTTTATTTCTTACTGTTTTTCCGACTTTGCTTGTGTGCTGCACACAGGATACCCTTCCGGTACAAAACCTATGCTAGCTCACGCACGCACCCTAGCACCATGGTGCTAAGGTGTGTGTGTGGCGCACAGTAGCTGAAAACAGCACCAGTGAAAGGGGAGGAAAGTGCCATTTCTATCAGAATATGCGCTCACCTGCTCTCTCCTTGTCACGCAATGCAGGGCAGCAACTTTGGGCGCTGCACTGCGCTGCCCATCACCTACCAGAATCTGGGCCTAAGAATAGCAGAGGCAGCTCCAGAGTTACCAAAGGCAAGAGAGAAGTGCTGAGTGTTACTCTCTTCTCTGGAGCACTCAGGTACTGATAGCCCCATTATGTATTAGCAGCAGAAGCGCCTCCTGGGTCACCTTTTACTCTGGGTGTAAACCATCCTAAATAAATGTTTCTTCATTTCCTCCAGTTTCCGTTTCACCCACGTCCTTCTAAGTTTCTCCCTACTGAAACACTTCTGAGTTTCATCTTACAGTCGTATTTTTAAGCTTTACTCTCCCCTCTACCTACATTGAAAGTCTTTCTTCTCCATTTCCCATAGTTCCTTCCGCAGTTCCACGCCTTCCTCTCCTCTGTGGCTCATAAGTTTGTCGAGGTTCTCTTCTTCCTTCCATTCCCAGTTCTCTTCCTTACCATTCCTTCTCTTTTTCTTTCCTTCCTGTCTGTCTCTCATCACTCATCCTCCATTCTCATCCTACTTTCCTACAATATTTTGTCTCAGTACTTGTATGGACGTATGCACCTTGCTGAGCAAATCTTTATCCTCCGTTCGATTCCTCTTCTATTTTTATTCTTTTCTAATACTTTTGCATCCCTCTCTTTCTTGCTATCCGGCCTGACCTCTGCCTTTATCACTTTGTAACTTTCCTGTTTCCTTTTCCTATTTTTCTTTTACCTTCTGAATATGTCTCAATTCAATCACAAATCAATTGTTGTGTGGTCACCTTCATTAACCATTGCTTCAACAGCATGAATTTTCTTAACTATCCATACTGATACCAACATTCACCCTCTGTTGTACTGGCCACACAACAGACTAGACGTGTACGCAACTCAGTTTAACAGGCCTGGGCCAGGTGTACGAAGCAGTTTTCTATGTATCAAACCAAAATGCTACATGGTAACTGGTTTACTGAGTTTCATTTTGCTTTTGCAATTCGGTATTAGGAAGGGGCGTGTTTAGGTGTCCCTTCCTGATACCGAATCGCACTGGTATGTAGGAATGTTTTGCGACTGTGAATGTGGTCACAAAACATTCACAGTTACCACCAACTTTAGGTTGGTGGTAACCCATTTGTTAATGGAAGCCTTAATGTTTTTTTCAGAGCAGGTAATGGTCCCATGGACCACTGCCTACTCTGAAAAAATGAAAAGAAAACTTTTAATTTTTTTGTTTGAAATGCATCCCATTTTCCTTTAAAGAAAACATGCTGCATTTAAAAAAAACTGCTTTATTTAAAAGCAGTCACAGGCATGGTGGTCTTGGTTCCCCAGCAGGCAACTTTCCTTGTGAGTGCAGCCATTCCCAATGGGGTGTCAAATTGCTAAATACCTCTTGAACATTGATGAGGTAGGTCTTTGCGACCCCATTGGAAATCGGTAAATGTGTCTGAGACACATTTGTACATATCATTTAGCGAGTCTGTAATTGCGACTCACGAAAAGTCGCACTAGGCCACAGCTCACTAGGCCACAGGACTCTAGCTATACCTCACTGATGAGGCCTCAGTAGGCTGAAACCATTCTGGAGTTGCTTGTGTTCCCATAAAGAGGGGGACCTGTCACTGATATTAATAAACTGGTATTGAGTGCTTTTTGACATGTACCTAGTTGCACTGGCATTGGGTTTACATTCATCTTTCAATTATATAATAATGGAGTTACCGACACTGTACATACGTATCATTATTTTTAAAGACGAGTATAAAATACTTTTATGATTTTGGGCTGGAAGTCCCTCGCAATGTCCTAGTGAAGCCTTATAAACTTCAAAAAGGCCAAAATGTGTTGACTGCATTAGGGAGAAAAAATAACAAGTACATTAAGGGGCAGAATTATGGAAAGTGGCGCCCCCTTAGCACCCCTCTGCCACCACCATGTGTGTGCTGTATTTAATTTAAAATATAGCGCACCATGGCGCAGGGTAGGGGGCAATATCGTCATTGCTCATGAGGCTATTGATGTACTGTGCAGGAGTAGCACCAAAATATTGGTGCTACTCCTGCAGAGTACTTGGGGCCCCATTCTAAAGAATGGAAGCCCCCTTTTAACACCAGCTCTTGAGCAGGCGTTAGAAGTGCCGTAAAAAATGGCACAAGAAAATCTCATAGATTTCCTGACGCCATTTTTCCAGCTCCCCTAACGGGGGAACGCCCCCTTTGCATACATTATGCCTGGCATAGGCATAATGTAGCGGAAAGGTTTACAGAGTGGTGCAATGCATGAATTGCACCACCCGGTAAATACAGCGCGGGGATTTCGGCCTTGTTGGACCGCATTAACGTAAAAAATAATGACGTTAATGTGGCGCAAGGAGGCACGAGGGCATTATAAATCTGCCCTAAATGTATTGAACATTTAGACAGAAAAAAATGGGAGGAATTAGACTTTAAGACCTCTTTTGAATCTCCTCCTAATACAATTGTTCTGCACTGATTTTGTTTAACACATATTTTATTTGCAAGATTTCACAAAATGCATAACAGTATACACATTTTAAAAGTCATGTGTTAAAAATATGATAATTCAACAGCATTATCAAGTTTTCATGTAGTTCTTGTTTTGCATGACTCCAGAATGGGCTTTCTTTCAAGCCCACGTCCCTTATTAGCACCCTTGTTGTCCCATGTCAAGGCCAGGCTATCCCAGGTCATGAATATACCAAGGAGGGGCAGTTCTAATCCAGGAGGCCCATTAATGTACAGTACAGAGTCAAGATGTAATAACCATCAAGTATATCTGAGTTTTCTGGAGGGGGCATGACAGCAATGCCAGTATGGGAAAGTGAACAAAAGAAAAATCCTAACAATTGAACTAATCTGAGTTCAAATTGAAACTACTGTCTCAGAGGGGTGTCATAAAGTCAGTGGGATAAGAGGGAGGGAGGACTACAGGGTGGGTGGGTTCAGCAGGGAAGGAGGAGAGGGTCCCAACCACAGCCATCACCTCGCAAACCGTCAGCACGTGGTTGCACAAATTTTCCAGTTAGTCAAGGGAGTCCTGGATAAAACTGCATTCCACCCATCAAGGTCAAGCTGTTGCCCCCTGCCCCACCCGCTTGTCTTCAACCTGTTCATCTATAGCTGTAGGGAACCATTCATCAACCACCTCCAACCACAGGGCAGCTAGAGGCCTATGACAGACCCTATGTGCCCCGCATCAGCACCCGCTCTTTAGCACGGGCCCACAGCGTTACATCTTTAACCCACATTTCCACTTAGGTCCCTAGAGCAGACTTCTAGGCCACAGCTATGCGTCTCTTGATTGGGATCAGTGCCAAATCAATACACCTGTTCCCTACCTTCTTGGGTGTGGGTCAACGGAAGGTGCCCAAAAGGCATGCCTCAGGAGTGTTCTCAAGTGCCTGATCTAGGGTCCCATTAGGTGTCAATATGACCTTGTCCCAGAAGCTTAGGCCAGCCCCAAGTCATATGGCCGAAGTCCGCATCTAATGTTGCACAGTTCGGGCATTCCTTAGTGTCCCCTCCATAGATGACTCTAATCTTGCTAGGTGTCATCCTGAGTCTGTAATTATATTGCATGTACTTGAGGTGTATGTTATGGGACACCTTCTAGGGGTATACCAGTGCCCTCCCCCACTTTGCATCTGACAGTTCCTGTCCCAACTCTGTGGCCCAGCGTGTCCAAAGGGCATCCAAGGGTGTCCCTGGCGAAGTCATTCAACACTCTGTAAAACCATGGGATCAGCTGGCTGCCGGAGCTCATTGTCAGTAAAAGTTGGAGGACACGGTGTGTCTGGGGATCTAACGCTCCTGTTCCCCAAAGGTCTAGAAATGTGTGTGCACGCACCTCATACGTCAGAAACTGGCCCTGTGGCAGGCTAGTTTGCTCTGATAAATCCCGGAAGAGGATAAGATTGCCTGCCTGAAAGCAGTCACTTGTTTTCACTATCCTTGCTTCCATCCAGGGGTTCATCTGCCATACTATGAAGAAGATTATGGGACTGCCGGGGGGCAATCCCACCAGCGGGAACTCGGGGGAACAAGGCACTGTGCTGCCCCCTTCACATACCTCCACCAGCAACACAAAGCTGTGGACAGGAGAAGACCCGGACAGGGGACCCTCAGAGCAGGCCTAACCAGCTTAGCTAGTAGCATCCTGTGGTTAGGTTCAGAACCCATGGGGGCAGGTTCAGCCAGCCCGGCCCCATTCAGCCATCTTGGTATCCACTGACGCTGTGCCGCCATGAAGTATAACTCAATGTTTGCAACCCAGCCCTCCCTGGAGTGGGTGGCAATGGAGGGTGGGAAGTGCAACGCTGTGACAGCCACTGTCACAGATCAATTCTTGCAGGGGAACATTAAATTGCCAAAATCAGGGTGCTGGGATCCTCACTGGGAAATTCACAAAATAATAGAGGAGCCGCTGAAGTATGACCATTTTGGAAAAGTGCTATGCGCACCATGAAAGGCAGTTCGAATGACCTCCAAAAGAGGACACAGGACTTATGCGATCGTAGCATACTCCCCAGGTTTCCCTCACGTAGATCTGCTGTCTCATGGAAAATATGAATACCTAAATATTTAAAGATGTGTGGCACCCACAGTATATCGGGTGGGCAGTTGATGCGGAGGGGAGCACTGCTGAATACCGGGAATACACACGTCTTGCCCCGGTTCACCCGTAGGCCCAAGTATATGACGATTTCCTCAAGGAGTCAGCACATCGGGAATGTCCTGTTCTCCATACTGCAGATACATCAATAGATAATCTGTGTAGAGGGAGATAATATGTTCCCTGCCCTCTACTGCTATCCACCAGCCCACGCCCTCTGCACAGAACTGCTCTGTCAGTGGTTCAGTGGCAATAGCGAATAGTAGGAGTGACAATGGGTATCCCTGTGCTATGCCTCGGGAATACTTTATATGGCTGAGAGATTGTAGGCCCCCATCTTAATCCTTGCCATAGGATGCGCAGAGGATGTGCATATAGCAGCCACACCCATTACATCCATCGGGCACCCAACCCCATGCACAGCCTAGTGGCCTCCAGAAAGTCCCACCTCACTGCGTTGAAGGCCTTTTCCAGGTCCATTGACATGATCATAGCTAGTGAGTTATCAGTTCGTCCTCGGCTGTAAATGATGGTGTAGAGCCAGCAGAGATTGAGAAAAGTATTGTGGTGGGTATAAACTCATTTTGATCCGCATGGATCAAGTCTTGCATATGGGGCAGCAACCTAGAGGTGAGCACTTTGCTAAGTTTAGTAAAATCTGTATTAAGCATGGAAAGCGACCTGATGTCAGTGACCACCACCTCCAGAGAACTGGACTTGGCAAGGGTACCATCAGAGCCTCCCTAGTCATGGCTGGGAGCAGTCCAGCCTCCTATGCCTCTACATCCATTTCTTCAAGTCTCGGGCCAGCATTCCCACAAATACCACGTAGACCTTTGAGGGAGGTTTGAGGGAGGTTTGTCCGGGCCTGGGGACTTGCCCGTCGCCATGGTCTTAAAGGTGCTTCTTATTTCCTGAGTTGATATCGGACCTCTTAAAGCTCCCATCCACAGTGAGACGCCTATGGACCAGTCGGTCCAAGAATGTGCCAAATGTTACTGGAGAGGAAGCTTCACACGGGTAATAGGGGTCCCTTTGCCCTCCAGTCACATGAGCCAGGCCAGGAGTCATCCTGACTTCCCCTCTTCCTCATGAGCACGATTTATGGAGTCTTTATAGTTATTGCACCACATGTGCTCCAGGGCCACTTTGTACTGCTCTCTGGTTTCCAGCAGCCTCAAGAGGGATTTCAGATTGGTATCTTGTTCGTTATTCTGCTCATGTAGAGCATCTTCTAACCTCAAGAATTCTTGGTTAAGTTCCCTGTGGATGCCCATCGACTAGCCAGAGCAATGTCTCCGAACCACTACTTTAAAGGCCTCCCACTCCACCCCCCCCAGCTGGATGTCATAACAGAGTTTGTAGTGAAGTACTGATTCACTTGCTCCAATATGGAGGTTCTGTAGATGACATCAGCGAGAGCCGCTGAATGCAGCCTCTACGTCGGTATTATAGTGTGCTCTTTCATAGTTTGGAGCATCAGCAGGAGTAGACTGTGGTTAGAGAGGTTGCGACCCAGATATTCTGTAAGGGTAATGCGACCGCTCAACGCTCTGGAGCAAACAAAGCGGTCAATCCTTGTGTGCTCTTTGTACATTCTGGAGTAAAATGAGTAGTTTTTATCCACTATGTGCTGGGTGGGCCAGCATCCTTCATGTCCCGGTGCAACATCCAATCTCCCAGAGTTACAGTTACCCCGGGTAGCAGGGAAGTGAAGCCTTCCAACCTGGTGTCAAATAAGCAGTTGAAGTCACCACCAAGGAGCAGAGTCCCCCCATATATGCTACCCAGTACTACCTGCCGGCCACATCGCTGACCCGCTGACCTTCGCCAGTACATCTCGGCCATCCTTGTCAACATAAATCATCAGGGCCTCAAAGGAAACTCCAGTCCTCATCTAGATCAGTGTCCCCCTAGCAAAGGCAGAGTAAGCTCTAGCGTGGATTTGCCCCCACCAGCGATGCCAAAGGCGTTTCGTCGCTGGGTCCATGAGATGTGTCTCCTGAAGCATGGCAATATGTACCCCCCCATCTCTTAAGTTACATCAGGATTTTGTGGGTCTTGGTCGCTGACCCAATCCCAAGTATGTTCCATGTCATCAGTTTGTAAGCCATATGTGTGGAGGCCATGATAGATACAGTGACACAAACAAGGTCATGATGTCACCTCTGTCCATGCCCCCCACTCAGCATGCCCTCCGCAGAACATGTTCACGCTGAGACAGCATGGTACAACAAAAAACAACAGTCTCAACTCCCCAACCCCAGAGCAGCACAGCAACATCTGGCCACTCAAACAATAGTTTTTAAAAGTGCAAGAAGCACACTTCACCAACATTCTGGTATCCCTGGAATAGCGTTATGAGAGGGTGGTTCAAGGACTAGACAAGTTGGCAGTCTCTGCCAGCTGCGCCGGCACCAGCTTAGCACTCGTTGTCTTTTCTGGGAAATGGACTTGTCTGGGGGAGGCGTTACTCTACACAAGCTCGTCTGCTGTCTGTGGGGTCACTCTCAGAAGTCCGTCTTCCGTCAGGCTCAGGGAGTCCAATTCAGAGTCATCAGAGTGGTATCTTGATGTAATTCGCTGTCACCTGCTACTGCCTTGTCCATGCCTGTTAGCGTTTGTGTAGGCTTCATCGGCAGTCCATGCTGGATGCCCTTTGTAAACAATGTCTTCGCTGTTGTCAGGATCGCACAGCTCAAGGGCTTTCCCACAGCTGGACAGTTCCTACCCAGTAGATCTCCAAGCAGGACAAAAGTGGATGCTGCTGTCCAGCATGATCCTCAGTTTGGCTGGGAAGATAGGTGAGTAACAGATCCCCTCCTCACGTAGTGCCTTCTATACTTCTAGGAAGTAGGCACTTTTGATCTGGACAGCCATGGTAAAGTCTGGGAACATAGATACCTGGCCGTTCCCCACCCTAAACGGGCCTGCTTCCCTTGCACTCTGCAGCAATGAGTCTCTACCTTTGTAGTGCAGGAGTTTGGCAACTGCGGGCCTTGGTGAGCGTCCAGTGGCTAGCGGTTGGGCCAAGAACCTATGTGCTCTTTCAAGGGCAAAGAATAGCATGAGCACTGTAGTGGCCACCTCAGTGTGCATCCAGGATGTTTGAAAGGCAACCATGTCTGAACCTTCCGTACCCTCAGGGAGGCCCACAATGCGCACGTTGGTACGTTGGTACGCCGATTGCGTCCCTCTGCATCTTCAGCTTGGTGTTCCAGCTTGCGAACCCAGTCTGTCAGGAGGGTAAACTGTGCTTTTATCACTTGATACAATGGCTGCAGGTCAGTTAATCCCATCTCAGTGTCTTTGACTCTATGGGCCAGTTTATGGTGGTCAGCGCGGAGCAGGTCTAACACCACCGACACTGTACCAGTCTCCCTCTGGAGGATTTTCTTCGTGTCCTCTATGGCCCCCAGTATTTTGAAGCATCTGGGTGGGTCCAGGGACATGTCTGTTTCTGACACACCTGGCTGCTAGACCTGCATTCCCTGCTGTGCTCCCTGCGTTTTAGCCTTCGGCTTGCCTCTGCTACTTCCTGGCATTGCTTATAGTAGTTGACACTCCCCCTCACTGTGTGCTCCAGATGTCTCTGCCCTCTGGCCCGTCTGGTGTGGTCGCCCCGTTGCACTCTGCAGCAATGAGTCTCTATCTTTGTAGTGCAGGAGTTTGGCAACTGCGGGCCTTGGTGAGCGTCCAGTGGCTAGTGGTTGGGCCAAGAACCTATGTGCTCTTTCAAGGGCAAAGAATAGCATGAGCACTGTAGTGGCCACCTCAGTGTGCATCCAGGATTTTTGAAAGGCAACCATGTCTGACCCTTCCGTACCCTCAGGGAGGCCCACAATGCGCACGTTGGTACGCCGATTGCATCCCTCTGCATCTTCAGCTTGGTGTTCCAGTTTGCGAACCCAGTCTGTCAGGAGGGTAAACTGTGCTTTTATCACTTGATACAATGGCTGCAGGTCAGTTAATCCCATCTCAGTGTCTTTGACTCTATGGGCCAGTTTATGGTGGTCAGCGCGGAGCAGGTCTAACACCACCGACACTGTACAAGTCTCCCTCTGGAGGATTTTCTTCGTGTCCTCTATGGCCCCCAGTATTTTGAAGCATCTGGGTGGGTCCAGGGACATGTCTGTTTCTGACACACCTGGCTGCTAGACCTGCATCCCCTGCTGTGCTCCCTGCGCTTTAGCCTTCGGCTTGCCTCTGCTACTTCCCGGCATTGCTTATAGTAGTTGACACTCCCCCTCACTGTGTGCTCCAGATGTCTCTGCCCTCCAGCCCGTCTGGTGTGGTCGCCCCGTAGCGACTCTCAGTTGCCCACCATGACCTTCTGTGTCCGATCTCCTCACTGCACTCTCCGGCAGTTGCCCCCAAGCTATTATGGCACCTACTAGTGCCAGCTCGTCTCTAGGTGACCCTCCTACTCTGCCCCTAATGTGGTTTCGCAGTGGAGCAAGCAGTCTTCTTCAGTTGGTGGCACAATGTCTGCCACCTCATGAACCACAGCCGCAGGGCCGTTGGTCACCTTGCCAGCCCCTAGCACACTCCAGCTCCCCCAGAGCCTAGGGAAAAATTCCAGTGCTTGTGTAAGCGAGACCGGATCCTCGGGGTTTGCACCTGTTCCCACTATGTCCACCTCTTGGAAGCTCCAAACTCTACTAGCCATTATAGCACAGAGTTAAAGAATGGCCAAGCGGGGGATGGGGTTTAGGTTGGAAACAGCGGGGAAGCAGACCTGTGGAAGCAAGAGTTAAGAACACAATAGCAAGTTCTTTATGCTCTAATAACATGAGAGATCAAGAACTTTTCAATAACGTGACCTTTTTATAATCATATATTCTGAACATTGAACTTTCTCAAGTTAATCCTTAAAATAGCAACTACATCACAACATGAGTCAATGAGTACATTCGTTCCCAAAGAATTAACTGCTATAGGATTCATGAATGATACTGTAGAATTGGCAAACTGACTAAACTTGTTTTGTCTAGAAAGATCACACTCTGTGTGATCTAAGTTACACGATTCAATTGCCCAGAAGTGATTGTGCACCTTATTGCCAGACTGCGCATCAAGACTTAAGTACCTGGAATGATCTTGCGCTTTGCCGATCTGAACTGCAAGGGTTAATTGCCAAGAATGAATCGCACACACTGTTGTCGATTCAACCATCAAGATTCAAATGCCTTGAAATGATTGCGCACTCTGCCGATCTGAACTGCAAGGGTTAATTGCCAAGAATGAATCACGCACACTGTTGCCGATTCAACCATCAAGATTTAAATGCCTTGAAATGATCGCGCACTCTGCCGATCTGAACTGCAAGGGTTAATTGCCAAGAATGAATCGCGCACACTGTTGCCGATTCAACCATCAAGACTGAAATGCCTTGAAATAATCGCGCACTCTGCTGATCTGAACTGCAAGGGTTAATTGCCAAGAATGGATCGTGCACACTGTTGCCGATTCAACTATCAAGATTCAAATGCCTTGAAATGATCGCGCACTCTACCAATCCGAACTGCAAGGGTTAATTGCCAAGAATGAATCATACACATTGTTGCCGATTCAACCATCAAGATTCAAATGCCTTGAAATGATCGCGCACTCTGCAGATCCGAACTGCAAGGGTTAATTGCCAAGAATGAATTGCGCACACTGCTGCCGATTCAATCATCAAGATTCAAATGCATTGAAATGATCGCACACTCTGCTGATCTGAACTGCAAGGGTTAATTGCTAAGAATGAATTCGCGCACTCTGTTGCCGACTCAACCATCAAGATTCAAATGCCTTGAAATGATCGCACACTCTGCCGATCCGAACTGCAAGGGTTAATTGCCAAGAATGAATCGTACTCACTGTTGCCGATTCAACAATCAAGATTTAAATGCCTCAAAATGATCACGCATCATGCCGATCTGAACATCAAGGGTTAAGTGCCAAGAGTAAATCGCACACGTGGTAAATCACAAAGCCAAAAACTCAAATGTTTCTAGAAAACAGAGTCGAGGGCCTTCCTCGAACTCCGCCTTACCGCCCTGCTTGAAGATCAGCAAGATAATGAGGACAGGGCCAGGAAATGTCCAAGTAGGCCTCCGGAACAGGAGCCCTGGAAAATGCTGCTGCTCTGCACCGGGACCTCTGAATAGTGAGCACGTGCAGCTGGGCTGGGTTCCTTAAATAGACCCAAGCCCCGCCCACCTGCCACACCCAGCCACACCCAGCCAGGCTGCAGAAAAGGCTTGAAAATTAACAATACATTGCAAACAGTATTAAAGACATTTCAAGATAAATACCTGCAATGCAAAATGTCAATATGCAACATCAGCACACAATGCATGAATTATTACATTGCATAAGGTCTGTCACTTTGCACTATGTTGCCCGTAGAGCATGCCCTGCCCTGGTGTTGACAGCTGGATGGAAGGCGTTAGCTTCACTATTCTGTAGGGGAGGAGTTAAGAAGGAAGAAGACAGGGAACGGGGGTAAATCCCTGTGTCCTTTCACAAGTCCTAAAGGTTATCTGTGTTTTGCTGCCTTCCATGCATGAGGCGTTAGTTGTCATGATACTAAAACCAGGCAGAGATGGAATAGTCGCCTCTGAACATAGACCAATATCACTACTAAATATATATATGAAAATCCTCATCAGTGTGCTAGCAGCGCACCTACTCTCCAGTTGCCTACCCTGATACAACCAGATCACTCTGGCTTCATCCTGAGGCGTAACACCCTCCATATACTGAGATGCTTGGCCGACGTTTACCATGCCCTGCAACTCCTCATCATTGATTATGCCCCGGCACTTCGAGACACAAAGCAAGCATTTGAGTCTCTGAATTGGACAGACTTCTGAGACAAGCTCCAGAAGATGGGTTTAGGCCCTGGGTTTATCCGCTGGGTTTGTCTCCTCTACTCTGAACTGTGTGCGAGGATGCACTTAGGTAGAGTGGTATCTGAGCCCTTCCAGCTGAGCAGAGGTACTAGACAAGGATGGCTTCTCTTGCCGCTCCAGTTTGCCATCACCATGGGGCCATTGGCGAAGATCCTGCGACGGACTCTGGGTCTGGGGGAATACCAATGGGAGACACTAACCATGTGGTCTTCTTGTATGCTGATGATGCCCTGGTGCATCTAAGGCAGCCGGATTACTCGGCGTCTGTCCTTCTAAATGTCATGTGTGCCTTTGGAGAGCTCGCAAGCCTTTGTGTTAACCCGGATAAATTCAAGTTATTTCCACTGGGGAGCCTGGTGGGGATCCCGGCCGTAGAGCTTCCTAGGGTGGGATTCCCCTGGGTGAAGACAGATGTCTGCTATCTAGGGATTCGTCTGACTCACATGGCCCCTACTTACCTGGCTTTTAATGTGGGAAGGGTGGGGGAGGATCTATGTGCCTCGATTAAGTTTTAGAGGGAGCTGCCCCTGTCCTTTATGGGCAGGATTGCTATTGTGAAGATGATAATATTGTCACGTTGCCTGATATGGATCTATTCTGGGGAACGAAGCGCAGACGTGTTAAGCTTGCCACATGAAGTGCACATGGGGCCTGGGGAGTGGAGGGTTGAGGTTCCACATCTAGAACTTTACTACTTGGCTGCCCAACTGCAGCACGGGATACACTGGCTCCACCCAGATGACAAATGGGAGAAGCGGCATTTGCAGGCCACCCATGGGGGGAGGTCCCTGCTGGTCCTCCTAATGTCTGGTTCGTGGGTCCCTGCCACCTTCCCTTATGTTATTCAACTGGTGGTGGGGATTTGAGGAGTTCTTCGGGGTGGGCCAAACATGCCATTATGGGTAGTTCAGCCCTCTTTACAAATTGCCAACTCTATGTTGGTGCAGAAATGGAAGGATGGAGGTTGTGATACTCTAGAGGATCTCTATCCGAGAGGGCGATTTATTACAAGAGATTAGGCAGTGGACTCTTTTTCCCTGGGTACAGGTCAGTGCCTCCAGTATATTCAACTCTCAACCATGACTTGTGAGGTGTTGCCATCCTTTCCCAATGAACCGTCTCGGTCCAGCCCTTTGATAGCATTGCTTGATATGGCTCAAGACTGTAGATTGATTTCCTACCTGTACAAGGCACTATGTGATGATTTACCAGGGGTGGTGCTTCCTATACAGACTAAGGGGAAGCCATATTGGGGGAACTCTTATTGACTAAAGACAGGATGAAGAACTATGAAGAGGTGTGGACGGTTAGCTCCAGTACACGCTTTAAACTCTTGCTATACAATTTTATACACCAGACATACCTTCCTCCACAAGTCTTGCCTGGTATATACAACACTTGACCAGCAAGTTGTGCACCATGTGGGGCTCCGAGGGTGGACTTTCTATATATGGTATGGTCATACCCAGCCCTGTCCTCCTACTGGCAAGAATTATTACAAAACTTGAATAGAGCCTCGGGTGGGATGTACAGATGGAGGTCCACCAGGTGATGCTGCACCTGCTTCCCTCTCCTGCAAAGAAAAAAATAAGCAGGAAGTTTGTCCTCCTTGGGCTGGTGTTGGTGGAGCGAGGCATAGCAATGACATGGTTCAGTCTGGCACCCCCCCATACACGATGTATGGTTGAAAGATGTTTCTGAATTGGCAATTGCGGAGGAAGTGCGGATGAGGTACGTCTGTAGAAATGATAAACCGGAGGATGATATAAAAGCCTGGTTGGCTATGCTGTCTGAACTAAGGGAGCTGAGGGGACTGGCCTCGTCTGGAGATGGGGATACCTAATGTACTGATCATACCCTAATAGTGATGAAATGGGAGCAGAAGAAACTCTGAGGTATGGGTGGGTGCAACACAGGTGTACGTGGACTATCTATCATGATCCTTTATTGATTTAACTATAGAGGCTTAGAACAAGAGCGGACAGGACGGAGGTTGGGGCGGTGTTCTTCTGTTACATTTTGGATTTAAGGAACAAAAGGAAGGAGAATTGGTTTTTAGCATCACTGTCTATCAGTAATGACTGTTTCTGGTGTTATCCTAAAATAATGCTTTTACTTAATAGGTCTGTTTTGGGAGAGAATTGTTCTATCTATTTACTCAACCCAAAATGGATTCAATTTGTGACACATGTCTATGCACTTATAATCCAGGTATGTGTACCTATACTCACAGAAACTGAGGAATGCAAAATGACATGATGCTTAATGCAAGATTCTATGTGCTATCCCTGTAAACCAATAAAGTTTATTTAAAAAAAGTCCTAAAGGTCGTTTGCTGAGCTAGGAGGGCATGGGGCAAACCCACCCATTTTGTCCCTTCAACAGGCGTGGGTCCATGGTGTCAGTACTGCGCAGTCACTGCTACTAGTACTCTGGTCACACCAGGGGCCCTCAATTGCTTGCATCTCTCCAGGCCCTCAGGAAAGCCCTCGTGTAGATATGGTGGCCATGCAGGACCCTTATGAACAGAGTCACATTGAGAATGGGGAGGGGGAAGGGAGGTTCACTTCCTCACCCTGTGTGCAGGGGGGACCCACTTAACTGTTCGCGATATGGCAGTCAGAATTCTTCTGCCAGTCCCTGCAAGTGTAAGCATGAGATACTACAGTTCTTCCCCAACACAGGCCATGGTGCTGAAAACTGCAGGCATACCCAGTGTTCTCCTGGGACCTCCAGGCAGGCCGTGGTTCTGCTTACAATGATGCCCCACAACCACCAAACAGCTGGCCCTCACCAATATCATTTGGGGGTAATTCAGAATTACCTCCAAAAAAAGGGAGGGGAGGCACCCGGCTCACGCCAGCCACCAAGAGGTGAAGCAGCCTTCATACAATTCAGGGATCACAACCCTGTGAGGCTGTTCTGGGCTGCAGTGGTTCACTGAGTAGGATCAGCGTGAAAGGGGGCTTCTGCCCAAACAGGCCCGCATGCTGTTCCCTCCCTCCTGGCAGCAAGTATATTACAGGCCAAGGTGCTGGAAGAGGCAGGCACTCCTAAATGCACTCGCAAGACCCCTAGGTAGGCCCTGGCTCCACCGTTGTCGCAGTCCCGCAGTCACCAGGCAGGCGGTGCTTAATATTGTGTTTCAGGAGGGTGAGGGATCACTCAGAATCACCTTCAATGGAGGGAGGCCTCCTGGATCACCAGCGGTACTGTCAGATCAGCCATTGAGAGGGGCAGTGGCCTCCATGCAGTTCGGGGGCTGCATCCCCAAGATGCTGCTCTAGGCCATTGCGGTCTTCCATGCAGGTTCAGCCTGTGTTTTACATGTAGGGACCTCTGCTTGCATGGGCCCCCGCAAGCTGTCTGCTCACTGCTGTCAGCAAGCCCTCCCAAACAAAGCAGGGAAGGAAGGCCGTTGCCTTGAGGCCTACCCGCCCGCCCAGGCCTGTGCTCTACAAGGCGCGGGCTGCAGCCCGTCGCCACAGACCACCACACCTCCTGCCGATCTGTGGTCCCCGACCAGGCTCCAGCCATCCCCTGAGGGGAATATCATCCCCAGGCTGTCATCTATTGGCCACCCTCCACCATAGAGGGTGTATGGGTACAAAGTGGTCCCAGATTTGGGATAGGTTTAATCAAGCTTCGGGTAGGCCGGCGAGGAGTTCTGAGCTCACACTTCCACCATGTTGGCCATCTGGGCCACGCCCAATGGGTCCGCACTGAAGTTTAAGTAAGTTTGCAATCCAAAAGATAAAAGGGCTTTGATATATAAAGGCATTTGAAAGTATAAATGAAATGTGATGTATTTAAGATTTTATTAATGACTGACATAGTGCACAAATACATTAAAATAATTGCACTGGTCATTTATTGATCATTGAGGTATACAGGAAAATGATACAATAAATTAATACATTATGTATGGGAAATGTTGATTCATTTAGGCACCAACAAGCTTGGGGTAATGACTCACCTTAAGTAATAAACACAATCTTTGTCAGGGTGAAAGACTAAAGTCATAAAATTAACCTGAGCACAAGCCCCTGGTAGCTATGACATAGAGCAGGTAGGCTTAATTTAAAGGCAAAGTAAAAAGTGTTTAATACTGTCAAAATACAACACAAGAAAAATGCCAAACCAATTTAGAAAAATATAGTAAATTAAAAAAAACAAAATTACACCAGAATGACCAAAATCCAATAAGGGGACATGGAGATAAAGTTTGCGGTTAAAAATAGTACCAAAGAGATTTGAGCTCGAACCTTGGCTGGTCTTGGTAGACCCAGACCTCTGCACATTTTGAGACCAAATACAATGGAGTGCGGGTTGACTATAGAAACCGGGGTCGACCCAGTTGGGAGTTTTGCCTTCAAACTTAGGACCAGATTTCTGAAGTAATTGTGTTGCTTTCGCACCACGCAAAGGGGTGCAAGTGCAACACAACTACAAAATGAGTGGCTTGATGAATCCAGAGTAAAGTAATGCACTGCAAATTGCTGCATTGCATTACCCCAGGGAGGCGTTCCATGGGTGTTGCATGGATGTTCCCATACAATATCAATGGTTTTCGATGCATTCCCAAATATACCATGAGTGGTAGACATGTGGATGCGGCAAAACTGCTACGCCTCTCCAGGAGAAGTGTAACGAGGAGAAATATGTGTATATCTGTTCCTTTTCCCTTTCTTTTATTCTACAACACACATAGAGGAAAGTGCCACAGGGAATTGTTTTGTGCAGGAAGGTGACCCTTCCTGCACAAAAACAATCCTGCTTGCAACGCAGGCACCCTGGCGCACATTGTGCACCAGCGCTGGGAAAAGGCAGGAACGCACCATATTATTTTGAAGGTGTCTTGCTGTGCTGCACTTTGTGAATGCTACATAAATATGCCCCTAAGTTTCTGAAATGGAGGTCCAAAATCTTAAGTGGAGCAAGGCAGCAGTCTGTTTCCAATAAGGGCTTCATGAGGTCAGATAGCCATCAGAGAAGGTCCCGTCGAAGCTATTGGCTTTTCGGGGGATAGCTCTGAGTGGGAGAAATTTGAATTTCATTACCAGAAGAGGTCTCCCACTGGCCAGATACTTTTGGCACCTTTGCCCAGTGAACGTTTCTATGTTCGCATTTAGTCACTTTTTTGGGCTTTGGATGTCGAAGTGGGTTCCATCAGGCCAGATGCCTTCTCTGTGAGATCTTGCTGACTTAGATTTGCTGCTGGTGAAAAGCTCATAGTGGGGGGGAAAACCTGAATCTTCAGACCAGTTGCAATTTACCTTTGTTAGGTCGGCATTTGTCCCAGTTCTTCGGAGGTCTTCAGAGCCAAACAGTTTGTAAGTCCTAGGTTTCTCAGTGTGGTAGGAGGAATACACTTTGACACAGCCTGGCATTTCAGGACCTCGGGAACAGCACTTTAGGGGTCAAGATTCACTCCAATTAAAGCCATCCACAAGGTCCAATGCAAGTCAAATTGGAACTTGCCAGCTGGGCAGTTGCAGAAAAGGCCTCTTGTAGCTTTTGTGTCCATGTAGCTTGACAAAGAGGTTAGTCTTATGACCCTTGGAGTCCACTTCTTTGTCCTGGGTATAAGAGGGAAAGCAGGACCAATCCTTCAGGATTTCTTCTCAGATCTAAGATAGCCTGTTCAGTTCTCCTCTGTTCTTTTGATCTTTGACTGGTCCAGTAGTGTTCTGAGGCAGGTACTGGGAATGCCACATTTATGCCTGGCACCAGCCTACAGGAGGGGTGACTCCTGACTCATTCCTAACCAATAGGGTAAAAGTTCCCTAGGGTTACTCATCCCATTTTTGCAGCATTTCCTCTGTGCCCTAATTCAAACAATCCCATTGTTCCTCTCTCTTCCTAAATCTAGGATAATAAAACAATTTTCCCTTGTGCGCACGGTCCATGTGTCCACTCCAGAGATGTGGCCACAGAAAGGAGCAACCTCTCTTCTGTGGTCACTTCAAACCAGCTCTGGTGGCAGGTCCCTCCCCACTGTGAATGGAGCTTGGGTGACTGGGCAAACAAAGAAGACACCTGAAATCTGCCCCCGACAAGGGAGGCCCTTTTGAAGATGATTAACTTCCTGGGCCCTGGCCTAATGACCATCATGCCAAAGAAACAGTAACATCTCCACACACTTAAACGTTTGTCTCCTGCTCTGGGAGTAGTTTTAACCCTTCATTCAGGGTTAAGCACTCTGGCCCATGTTTATACTCTGTTTGCGCTGAATTAGCATAATTTTTTTAATGCTAATTCAGTGCAAACCTAACTCCATATTTATATTTTGATGCCAGACCCATCTAGCGTCAAAATATAGGAGTTAACATAATTTTTTTGTATGCGTGAAACCACCTTGTGTTAATGAGATGCAAGGTAGGTGTTCCTGTCCAAACAGCCCCTAGTGCCTTATTTATCCCCCCCTACAAAAAAGACGCACAGGTGTGAGGTGGATGCAAAAAATGACATTAACCCCGTTTTACGTCAACTTTTAACACCTAGGTCTAACCAGACATTAAAATGAGGCTCATACAGCACTATATAAGGGAAATTCACAGAAGGAACATTTGCTACCTCCAGGACACCATGGAAGTCGCACTGCTTCAGCTAGGCACACGCCGCACACGTCCGCAACGACAGCTGCTCCCTCCACCTCCACAACAGCAACCCCAAACACCACAATGGCACCCACAAAGGCAATGCAAGAAGCAGGAGAGGATATTTCAGCAGAGGGCAACCCTCCTTGGCCTCAGGGAGCAAGACATCATCAGGACTTACCGTCTCAACCGGGAGTCTATTCTACACCTGCTGAACCAGATTCCACCAGATATTACAGCAAGGGTGCAAACTCCCTACAACATACCACCCATCACAAACTCCTCACTGTTCTGCAGATGTTGGCTTCTGGATCATTTCAAACAACAGGTGCACTAGTGGCCGGTGTCTCCCAGCCATCAATATCTGTTTACCTGCCTAAGGTCCTAGATGCTATCACCCGCCTCACACCCACTACATCTGCTTCCCAAACACCCAGCAACTGCAGCAGGAGACCAAGCAAGGTTTCTATCTAATTGTTGGGTTTTCCGCATGTGCTAGGCGCAATGGACTGCACCCATGTGCGACTGGGGCCAACTGCAGCTACGGAACACCTATACAGGAACCCGCAAGCACACACATTCGATAAATGTGCAGGCCATTGTGGACCTCCGTGGGCTCTTCACCAACATCTCAGCCAAGTACCCCGGAAGCGTCCATGATGCTTACACATTCCGGCACTCCACCATCAACGAGCGGTTCCAAGATGGACAATATGGCAATGGCCTACTTGCTGGTAAGTCAATCAACCAATCAATACACACACAACCCACCAACACTGTAGGACAAACAACATGTACACCACAACAAAGACGCATGGGCATGGGACCACAGTCTTACTGTCACCAACACATATGCAACATGCCGCAGTACACCACAATGATTGGACATCAGAAGTGCAGACACCCACATGTACCTAACACAGCCACACCACGTGAAGGACAGGAAGAGATATGCACTCTTTGCATACAGAATAGGACCACAAACCACTATAAGTGTCCACTAGTTGACTACTAAGTATACTTCACACACATTAGACCAAACCATCAATAGCTTCGCCAGGCCAATGGCCTATGGCATGAGCATGTAAAGAAAGTCACACCTAGGCACATCCCCACCTCATTCATGGTGTGCAAGACTCAGGCACAATTCACATCAAATGACACCCAAGTGGTGCCAACTACAACTACATCCCATCTACACATGCCTGCCATACCTGTAGGCTGCACATACATCTGACAAATGTACTAATGTACCTGCCATTGTGGACAATGGGGCAGAATCATGAGAAATTATATCACAACTACTCAGCTGACACCTCACATGCCCCACTTAGCGCCCCATAACACCATCATGCCAGTACTGTAGACTTACAATAGTACACTGTGGTGCAGATTCACTGCTATACTGGAATGTACATGGATGCCAAAGTAGACCCCTTTAGAAGTATGGAGGAAATTACTGGCCATACATGCACTGTACTAAGTGACCTTTCAGAAATATAGCAGGGTCCCCTCCTAAAGCCTGCACTGTGCATGTGCAGTAAGTCTGGCAGAAAATCCAAATACTAAGGAGAAAGGACATGCACCGATACCAAATGTGATCATCATGCCAAAATATGATACACATCTTTGGACACCTGGACACTCATCATGTGTTTGTTGTCCAGCAGAGGCCGCTTGTTAAACTTCACTACAGTTAGACCACCACTGTGGTCTAAACCCTGCTGGCCCAATTAGGAGTTTACTGCTGGGCCTTTTGGTGAAAACATAATTTTCCATACGCCAGCTCAGCTGAGAAGAGGGCCAAAACATTGCAGCCAGTTTGTAAGTGATCCGGCTGTAATGTGGTATTGTGGTGGGTGCAGCAGCACCTGTAGCGGTTATTACTGCATGTAATTTGTGCACTGGAAACTGCTACAGGTCTGTCCATGTGGTACCCAGCACTGCCCATGTCAAGTGCATGGCCAGTGCAGGGGCCTCAAGGGGGCACCTGACACCCACATTCCACCAGCCCTTGCATGGCGGTGGAACGGCCATGCAAAGGCTGGCAGATTTTGGAGTCCAAATCCGGTGGGCTGCACTGCTTGCAGTGCTGTCCTGGAAGATTAAGACCACTGGGACTGCCAGGCAGCTGGCTGGTGGCACCCTAGCAATGTTGGTGGTCCAAACATGGTGGGTCCACCACGGTCATAATGTGGGGGTCATACTGCCACGACTGCAGCGGTCCAACTGCCACTGTGAGTCTGGCATACTTGATAACACCAGAGATTTAATGAGGGCCAAGATGGTTGACACAACCACCACCTGCCACTAAGGCCCAGTAGTGTTGCACTGCATGCGCAATGCCACATGCCTACATCGATGGAATAGGCTGGCTTTGTAGGGCAACTATGCTGGCTGCACATCTGATACCATTGTGCTGCAAGGAGGTGGTAGCCTTCATCTCATATGAGGACCCTGCTACTAAAATGGACTAAACAAAACATGTTACATACATGATGAGTACACATATTGGAATCAAGATGGTCACATACAGGTCCTTGAGTCAGTACCCAAGAATGACATGTACATCAACACAGTCAAAGTGAACCATGTTACAAGACCTTGAACATACACAACACCACAAACACCTCTGAGTCACCACTCAAACTGCAACCAACTACTTCCGTGGAATATTCATGGTGTCTCTCAACTCTTCACTAAATGTCTCCCTCTTATCTTTGCAGCTGACCAAGGTTATAGCATACAGCCGTGGGTCATGACCCCATTTGCAAATCCAGATACCAATAAACAGCATGCCTACAATGAAGTACATTGGAAGACACGCAATGTGGTGGAAAAGAGCATTGGCCTTCTCAAATCCCAATTCAGGTGTCTGGACATGACAGGAGGAAGCCTCCTGTATGCTCCCCCACTGGCATGCAAGATCATACTGGTATTTGCTATACTGCACAACATGTGTGTCAGAAACAATATCCCCTAGGATGGACAAGTAGGTGTCCACAATGAGGAGGAGGGGGGTGGTGGGGATGAGAACCTTGAAGGGGACCTACCAAACACAGTGGCAGGAGTCTGCAGGTGACAGACAATTGTTGACAATTTTTATATTTAGTCAACCAAAAAAGTACACTGTCAACACCTCAAATAGATTTTGTTCAACAACACAATTCTTGGTTTCCTCATTGTCCAATACATATATTTTTGGAATGTGAACCCAACCTCAGGGAGTGTGTCAGAAACACAGACTAAACAAGTATGGTACACACATTTTTGGTGATGTAGGGGGTTCTACAGACTCCATCACACATATCAGTGATGTCCAAATCCCTGGCATGTGACTTCTGAAGGCCAAGATCCATGCACCACTACATATATTTTTACATTATGTGGGCAATATGCTTTTTTATGGGCCATTCATCAACACAACACCATCCCTAACAGGCAGCATGCAAGGGGGGCACACATTTGGTTGGGGCTGTCAGGAATTGGAGGAAATTAATGTTAGAACTGAACACTGTCACAACATTGTGTGAGAGTAGCTTGGCCTGCACCGTACATGTGTGTCAAGGGGGGGGGGGGCATCATAGGTAACGTTGCTTGTTAAGTAATTGCCCATGGTAATTAGTCAATGTTGGAAGCTGAGCCTGCACATTGTGTCCTTGGGAATATCTACAGGCACTACAATAGGCCATATCCCTGACACATGGAGGACTTTAAATCATGTATGGCACATAAACATTGGCTGGGGAATGGTCAATGGCTTGGCAGTGACATAAAGCAGCTAGGAGTGTTGAATCAATTTACAAACACATTACAGATTGTATAGTCTATGGTTTACAATGGGAGAATGCACCTGCCAAATGAAAGTCTGGCTGGAATGGAGCAGAGCGTGTGACACACCCATATACATAGGATGCTCACTGGTCACACAAATAGGCCTGATTTACACATGCCCACAGCTAATAATAAGAAATACATGTAGATTAATGTATGGGTGTCCATCCTAGGTGGCAACGGGTATGCCATTGTCCACAATGATTGACCTGTGTCTGAATGTCTACATAGTATGCCCTGTATAACAACATTACACAGCACATAGCAATACAAACCACTCATTGTCACTTACATGACAGATCCATTGCATGGTACTAAATATAACTAACCTGCTCATACATGTAATGGCCTCCAATATCACAATCATGTGTGGCATGTGTGAAGATGTGCAGCATTCTCCTATACTGTCAGGAACCCACATCACACTGGGAGTAGACACAGCCATATCGTCAGCATCTGGCAAAGGATGAATACAGCTCTAAGGAGGTTATACACCTCAAAATCAGTCAGTCATGGTAAGAATCAGCTGGGTTGTGGCATGCTGGAAGAATTGCATTGTCATGTCCAGTGTTGGATGTGGATGTACAGCTCTGAGATACCCACAAATGTGTGCTGATACAACATGTTCAGTCACGTGGAGACTACTCAAGTGCTGTGGCATGTGCAATGTCATGTGTGTCTGGCACTCATTCTATCTCACTAATATTGCCAATGGGACATTGACAACTGAGTTGACAGTTGTAGGAGAAGAGAATATTTCCATGTTACACAAGTCACATGTACTATCCTGTCCCAATCTCACCTGACAATGTTGCTGTGGAAGCTGTATACAAGGTGCTAGCAGAAAAAAGACTGGGATCAACGGAGGACACCAACATACCTCACCAGTCAAGGCAGACAAAAGGGATTATTACCAGACAAACACCAAAACAGACACTGTAAGACACCAATGTCTACAGGTCAAACTCTAACTGTTTCACAGAGAGGGTGAGCACGTTAGTACATGACCCAGACATGTTTGCCACCCCCATACCATGGTAATTGCCCTTTGCATGGTACTAGAACAGGAGACAGTCACATACAATTCAATCTTAACCATTACATTTGTCCAACCTTTACGTCACACCAGTCATGCAACCCCTTAGCAGGCTGAACATGGACACAACTTTGGACTCCTAAACATCCACACATGTCCTACATGTGTAAGCATATGACCTCTGTACCTGAGAGGGGAAGGCTGACATCTTGTACTGCACTGGAATGAATCACAACCAGGTCTGTATGTCCACATTTGTGCATGTCTCCAGCCACTAGGGAGTGTGCACAGGCTGGAAATTAGCTATCAAAAGTGGTAGAGATACCAACTCAATAAACCCACGCACCACTGCTCTGACAACATCAACGTATGATAATGTCAGATGCTTGATGCGCGTGCACAGGGGGCAGGGTGACATGGACCACCATCAACCTGTACCTCCACATGCAACCATGGGTTTGTGTTGCCACACAAACTCATATATTGATGTTGATTGGTAGGCCTACTGTCTATGCTACACTGCAACACTGCAACACAGTGGTACGACATTGTATGTGACATTCATGACTGACATGATGTTGACAGATCAGAAAACACAAATGGAGGCAGGCACACATATCCCTAAGATCTCTTCACACATGTACCACCATAATGGGCCAGCCATGGTAATGTGAATGAATTCACTACAAAAGCTAACCTAGCAGCAAAATAATGGCTTAGGTGTGACAAAACCTGTGAGAGTATGAATGTAGTCATCAATTTTGCACTGACGTACAGTTCATATGTGGCAGTGATGTGACTACACAGGCAATAGTTAAAAGGACAACTAGTGTCTATGCAGGAAGATGTAAATGTGAGCTTGCACATCCACTTGAAACAGCATGTCATGACGTAGGACACAAATGACACAACACAGGTCCATACAGACACAAGGCATATAACATTCATCACCAGCACACGTGTCCATAACATCTGAAGCAACTAAGATGCATAGGAAAATACTTGCCACATGTTTAGCTGTCCTATAACTAGGTAACTATGATAAGTAACCAGTGAGTAGACACACATGCACACTCAAATCGACAGGGGATATGTGATGTCAATGCCGTCACAGTCCACTGCATACTCTGAGTGCAAAATGTAATGGTCGACACATGCCTTAGCATGTGTATGACACAGGGCCAAAATATAAATATGTTGGTAGGTATGTAGACATATATTGCTCACAGACATAACTATGTACCCCACCTGCTACTCACTAGTCATACACATATGTGAACACATAGCACACATGTGCCAGCATACATATGGACACAGTGTAGGACACATGAACATATGCACAAATTATGAGTGAGTGCCTACAGCGGAGTCATGAAAACACATAGTGGTTGCACATACCAATGACAGTGCAATGACATTCATGCATAGACTTGCACATGTAGCCAAAAAACATATATCACATGGTGTCATAGCCCATGTAACATGAAATTACTCAGGGTGCATTCAAGGGCTACAATGTAATAAATGATGCTATTTTGATATGCGTAAAAAAAAAAATGATGCTAATACATCAACACCACACCGCAACGTTGTGAAAATGACATCTGGGGCCTCAGTGGTAATTCAACGTTAACATCTACTCTCAGTGCACCATGAAGAAAAATTGACACATGACTCTCATGCATCAAAAAAATACACACATGACGCAAAAAACGTGACGCACACGCCCAGGAAGTGATTTACAAGGATATCCTGCCTGCAAACATGGTACAGTAAGTGCAGTTTCACTTTCACTTCACAGTCTGTTCCCCTGTGACTGTGTGTGGTTGTGTTTTGGAGGTGCTAGTGGATTTGTGGTGTGTTTGAGGTCTTGTTATGTCCCTTGTGCTGTGTCCTGTGTTTTTGGTGTATAAATTGTCTATTTACTTGTTATGGTGTAGTGTTTTTTGTCATTGTATTGTGGGGTGTCTGTCTGGGGTAGTTTAGTTGTTGGCATAGTTTTGGGAGTTTGGGGTAAGTGTTGGGTTTAAGTTTCCTTTAACATATTTTTTTTGGTTAAAGTCCTGTACCCTTTTGTCATGTCTGGGAAGGGTAGGATGGGGAGAATGTCCCCTGATGAACTGGCGGGTGGGGGTCATCTGGTTAGTGGCCCATTACCTGCCTCTCATGCTGCAACTGGGTGGCCAGGTGATCCTGGGCTACCCCACCAAGGGTCTTCGGTGGGGCAAGGTCGTGTATCATCTGGCAAGGATCTTCAAGACCGGACACAATAAGTACCAGCTAAAGCATTGGTGGGCAGATCTGGTGGCAAGGGAGCAGGATCTGCTGGATCATTTGGGAATCGAAATTGGCGGAACTCTTGGTAAGTCTCCCATTGCCCTACAATCAGTTGCATTTAGCATTTGACTGACAGTTGCAGATAAGCCTGAGTGCTGCTTGTAATGGTTGTGAACATGTCGAATGCAACGTCTCTGAGGAGTCTCTGCCCCACTTGAGGCCTGCAGATCAAATGTCGTAAAATGTAGGCAATGCAGGACACATGTATGATGAACCCTGCATAACCATCACAAAGGGGCATATGTAAGTGCCCCTAGCGCAACCTTTGAGCTGCCATAGTGTCATGTGATTGACGGTAATGCAGCGCTAACCTGCCATTTACCCCATGTAGTCTGTACAAAGTGGCACAATGCATGCATTGCGCCACTTTTGCAAGGCTTGACATAAATCATGGCTGTGCCAGCCACAATGTATGCAAGGGGACCGTTCTGGTGCAAAGGGGGCCTCCATATTAGCAAAAAAAGTAAATGAGACTGCTGCACCCCATTTGTGGTGGATTTCCTAACGACTGCTCTTTGCTGCTGTTAAACATAAGCTCCCATCATTATCAATGGGCCTCTGGGTGCTTAGCAGGACTCAGGAAAATAAATAATGATGCTAATCCTGCAAAGCGCCAGACTACAGTCAAACAATTGTGACCCTATGCCCCACTAACTATCACCATGTGTGCACATTCTGTTGGAGACGGCGCACCCATGGTGGTATCAGGAGTGCGCTAGGGCCCACATTTCAACTGGCCCAGCACTAGGTGCTGTGCCACTTCCATATCTATGGCCCCAAGTGTAGTGATGCATGCACAGTACAACATTCTAATTATACAGCTATGAATGACGCTTGTGCCTTTAAGCAGGCATTAAAGGGTGTGTAAAAATTAGTCAGGGAGGGCAAAATCCAGACCTCAGTGTCACAACAAAATGTTCCAAAGTATGAATTTCAAACACTCTGCAGGGCTGCTAAGTGAAGGTGTGAAATCTGTGCATAGAAATGCTTGACAAGGGCCCCTATGTACTCAGCAAGAGGTTCCGTGATCCGTAGCATCTCCTGCTGACTGCATCATTAGCCTTCACATGTAAACATGATGTTGGCCCACACTGCCAGCATGCTGTGACTTAATGACTACACACACACATGGATGTGAGTAAGGGGTGCACTAAGGCCTACATGGAAAGTATAGGCTGCAATAGGTGCTGCAATACTGTAGTCTTATCGGCCTCCTGGTGTAATTTTGCAAGGCCATGTTAGGGAGCCTGACCATGCACTGGGTCCAGACTACTGGCAGTTCCATTTGACCTGTGCATTGTGTATCAGAGGCAGCATAATACACTGGACAATGTTGTCCATTTGCATTAAGTAGGATTTAAACTAAGCACTATTCTACATTCATGTCTTACAGGTGGACCTGCCCGTCACACCATGGTGCATGTGTGAGAGGCCCAAGCACCACCGGAGCCTCTATATTTGAGAGGCTCCAGGGATGCTATGCCCTGCACTGTATATGCATGGTGGGCTTAGTACACATTTTGTGGTTTCACATCAACTTGTCAATATTGCCCCTTCACATGCAGTACTTTGCGTGGAAGGAGTGTGCAGTGGGTGTTGCAGTGCCTGTGCCATAGCAACATCCATACCAATTAGACGGTACCCCACACCTACACATTTCCTTTCACTAGAGGCTGTAGAAAATCCTGCAAACACACCAAGGTGTGGCTTTAGCAGGCCACAACAGGCTAATATGCATGTTGCTGTGCCTTCCATACTTTGCTCTTTCAATGGGTGCTGCATTTGGCAGCACACATCAAAAGTGCAGAGTCCCTTTGTAGAATTTGTTTGTGTTAGAAGGTGTCCCTGCATGCACAAAGACTATCTCCCCTCAATGCAGCCAGCTAAGCAACATGGGGAAAGGGTGGCTGGGTCGAGTACTGGAAGCAAGATTATTGCCAGCGTAGGTGACAACACAGTGATGTGCCCTCTCCTATTCAATACTGTGCATCCCTGCGTTGTGAATTTGTCTGAGTGCTGCCCTGCCAATTATCCGTCAGCATGGTGTTCCATCACATTCCCATCATGTATGTTGTTTAGTTGTACAATGAGATTGGCTTGCATGTAGTTCTAAGGGCAACTTGTGCTGGCATGGAATTATATGTAAAAGGATTAGTTATGGCTGATCATATATTTATGGATGTCTGCCATCATAGGCCACAGGCCAGCTGTATATGGACATAGCATGCCTGTTGTTAACAACCTTGTCACAGCACCATAATCCACAATGTGTGCTATACATAGCTCACACTTGATGACAAGATGGGACAGATTTTGGGTTCCAACTGCATTACTCTCTAGGGGGATTCTGTGGGAGACATACACACACCACAGGTGCCACAGTACCCTCCAGAGGTGATGAGATAGTGGTACAGCAAGGAGCCATAATGTCCTGAACTGCAGTAATCTGTGTACACAATGTGTGGACAACTCCACTCAAGATATTTCAGGTCAAAGTCTATTAATCTCCTAACACCAGATGTCAGCAGTGTAACCAATACTGTACAGCCACCATGTCAATTTTGACTGATGTAGGTCACATCACATATGCATGAGAATGCAATGCTGTGTGTGTAGCTGGTGCTATGAGGATCTCTGACATGCATATGCTGATTATGTGAGATGCTCCCGGATACAGTTGCAGCGCACAAAGCTGTGACACGATTGCTGTGTCCTTCAGGACATCCATACAGCCACCATCTGCATGCAATTGAACACACGGAGCACTAGATGGCAGAGGGTAAGGGGCTCCAGTGCTGTTATATCTTGACAACAGTGAATGTGCAGGTTAGGGTTTGCACAATCTTTCTCATATCAAGGTATCATCAGTTGTACATGTGGCCACAGCATGGGAAATGCAGCTGGACCCCAGTTACGTAGGCTCAGGCAAGGTTTTACACCTGGACACATGAATCTAGATGTACTAAAACATAGAATACCCGCTTTGTAGTTGACAACCACCCATAACAATTGGCCCACTACTACACTCCATGATGGGTGCTCAGGCCTTGGGGCATCACCAGGGGTGTTGAGCTGATGGATTGCATGCCCAACCCTCTTCCAGCTCAGAGAGACAGGAAATCCATACTTGCTGAGACACGTGATGCTCAAAGTGTAGATGAGAGGGTGCTGAGGGGTCCATTGTTAGTTCCTATCAGCTGTAGGCCATTAATTTTTTCCAATGGGTTGACGTCATCCCACCGACATGCACAAGATACTGGTGATGTATGGTTGGATATAGAGGCAGATATGGTGCAATAAAACTTTTTTGAGGCATGTGCGTAGGACAGCATGTGTAATCAGCTGTAGCAGTGCAAGTTACAAATCTGTACATACTCCACTCAATGCTGATACTGATGGTTGCTTGTCCTCATTTTGCAGCTGCCAACATGACCAATGAGGAAAGGCGCCAGTTCAACCACAGGACAG
The DNA here is from genome assembly GCF_031143425.1 of Pleurodeles waltl. NCBI lineage: Eukaryota > Metazoa > Chordata > Amphibia > Caudata > Salamandridae > Pleurodeles > Pleurodeles waltl. The sequence continues at coordinate 514,593,108 of NC_090447.1, read as the reverse complement.
AATGGTACCGCCACATCCTGGAGGTGCACGCATGTTACTGCCACATGGCACGCCGTTTTCGTTCGGAGAAAGCATCTGGGGAATGGTGGGTATTCCCAAACGGAGGACCCACTCACCCACCCAAAACAAAGTATGGAGCTGGAACGTCTTCAATGCAGGGGCTCCCAGCTGCACCCACCCCATCCACCTCTGCAGCACCAGTCACCTCCTCACCAGTTTTGCCACCACTAGCTGCTGGGCCATCACAATTGGAACTGGACTTACATCAGGACGTCACCCTGGTACTCCAGCGTTTGAACAGGTTGGAGGAGGCACTGGCAGAGGACCACAAAGTCCTCAAGTACATCAAAAAGAAGGTCAAGAAGTCATGCAAATGAACTTAGACTGTGATGGACCACCTCCCAGTTCCTTCCCCCCCCTTTTAAAGTTGTACCATATTTTAGTTTAGGTTTTATGTAGTTAGTGGCATGTTAGTGTAGTGTAGCCATTAGTTAGGATAAGTGTAGTTGGGGTGTGGGTTTATATTCTTAGGTTTTTATTTGTGGGTTGTTGGGTGGGGGGTCATGTTGGGGTTTATATGTGTTTTTATGAAAAAATAAAGTAATAAAAAAAAAAATAAAAAAAAAAATATCTTTGTTTAGGTCATAGGATTAGTTAGTACATGCATAGGTATAGTCATTGTTGTCCTACTGGTTTCTTGTTTATTGAGGGAGATGGGGGGGCACTGTTAGAGTGTTGTGTTTTGTGTGTATGTTAAGTTTAGCATAGGTGAGTTAGTTTAGGTGTATGATAAGTGTAGTTAGTATAGGTTAGTTTAGAATAGGGTAGGTTTTTTTTTTTTAGTAGATCATTTTTATAATAAATATCCTGTTATCATTGCAAATAGTTTGTGTAATTAGTGTGAGTCTCAGTCTGGCCAAATTGGGGAAATTGCCTATGTAATCCGTCCTGCCTGCAAAAGCCTCATTTACCATGTGTAATCCCTATTGACAATGGAGCTGTCACATTGACTGCAACATCACATCTACTAGTGCATCTGCCATTCAATGTACCCACCACTCATGATGAATATGTATACTTTCTATTGGACAGGTAGGTCTGGTACTTCAGCTGTCAGTGTTGGGGTTCTTTAGTAGGAATGTGAGGAACCGTGGCACATCTGACAACAGCCACAATCAGAACTCTATCCTGCAAAACTGACTGGTGGTCATCACTAATGAGGTTAGATTACCTCTGTACCACACCAATGAGTTCTTCTGGTACTCCCAGCTGACGATATTTCCCTAGACTTGCTCTTCAGCCATACCTGCCGTATATGGTGAGGGAACCATATATATTTCCTTCATTTGTGACATACTCAGGGAATTGCTTGTAGGTGGTAAGGACAGCATACACATTTGTCATGTTAGGAACCTTGTGTGTAACTGTGTGCCCTCACAGTCCTGCACTCTTGTACTGATATTCTGTGACCAATGACATGGATTCACACATTACAATCATTTAGCTGAGTTGATGGATTACAATAGACGTAGACATGCTAATTGTGTATAAAGTGTTTATTTACAAGTGGAAGTGTTGTAGTGAGATATTTAGAATATCCAGGTCATTGATCCCATTTGTGAAATCCATACATTTGTGACACAATACAAGTCCAGGGTTGAGGGACATGCCATGGGACATGCTTTGGAGTAGTGTTGATAAGTGTGGAGGAACTATAATTGCAAATTGGTAAGTGAGAGACAATGACAGTCCATAGCCGACAGGTCAACAGTATGTGGGTGAAGAGTGCACATATCCTACGGTGATAACACTGACATGATCTTTAGCATAGAACTAAGTAGAACACTGCCCATGTGGCATAGGCTGGTGCTACCGGGTACTCTTCCGCATCTTCATCCTCCGATGTGTGTGGTGTCTCCTGTACCATTTGTGATGGTGGTGGAGAGGTAGAGGGGGGCCACACACACTTCAGTGGTTGAAGATGTGGAGTCCCAATTCCCGGCAGCTGACATTTGTGGAATAACATATGGCATCACTGCAGCAAGGAGGAACTGCAGATTTTTGAGCAGCAACATCTCGATGGTAGACAGACGTGTCTGCCCTGAGGGATGGCAGGAGAGCCTTCATCCTCTGCAGTGAGATGGTGTAAAATCAATCCTTCTATGTTGTGGCAGTTGACATGTCATGTAACTGAATTTCTATTGCAGGTTCAGTGACAACTTACAGCCAAAACATTGTTCTTGTACATTATGGGTGCAATTTATCTGCCCTTTGCCCCACCTGAATATCACGTAAAGGGAGGCTCAGGTGGGGCAATAGGCTGTGTCATATTTACAAGGTGTGATGTCTTTCCTGTTGGTGGCTTGACACTGTCTTGTTATTGTGGACCCTCCCTATGCATCCATTTGCTTGGTAGGGCCTTGCAATGGATGTTGCAGTGGTCAAGCCACACCAACATACATTGCAATTTGCCCCTGTCCCAGTTGTATGTGTTTTTCATATACCAGGGTGGCTTGAAACCTAACACCACCTCAGAAGTGGCATTACCAAGGGGATATATTGTTGTTTCCTTTGATTGCTCCTCATGTTGATGTATGTGTGCTACATTGCACAGCACACACGGACCCAGCAGAAAGCCATTTCAGTTTCTGGTTGGGCTGGTAGGTGCTCCTTCCTACACAACTATGATCTCCCCCTCAATGCAGCCATCCTTGCACTATGTTTCAAGAGATGCAGCATTGTGGCAGTGCAGCTTATTTGGCACTGGCCCAGGGGTGGACCCAGAGATGGCCAGCATGGGTATCATTTGTGAACATCATTTTCTACATGACAGTGTCTGATGTCACAAAATAATGGATATAGCAAGTTGACTAATGTTGAACTTAGATCATGTCCTCGAGCTAGTTTGATGGAGATTCTGCAGGTAGTTGTACTGGTAAGTACATGGACCCTCATTACAAGTCTGGCAGTCCTATGACAACCAGACTGCCATTGGCAACATGACCACCTCCAACAGTGCAGGTGGAAGTGGCACATGTTGTCCATGGAGAATGCCCCAGGGGCCAATGGCCTGGCAGGTGGCCGGCAGCTTACAGACTGGCAATGCCACCTGTCTTGTGACACCAGGCCAGTATTGCGATCAGTGCTACCGTCCAGGTATGTTCCTGCTTTTCCGCCAGCCTGTGCATGTCAGTCAAAACCCCATGCAAAGGTTGGTGGTAATGTGGTGTGGTGTGCCCCTGGGTGTCCCTTCACAGCTCACGCACCTGGCATGGGCAGTGGAGGGGGCCCCATGCCGAGGCCCTTTGCTCTTTCCACTGCTTGATTTGAGGTGATAAGAGCAGCGTGTGCTGCCACACTCAATGCACCCCAAGATTGCTGCTGACTCTATTTGATCCATCAGCAATGTAGAGGTAACTGCCCCACAGAGCTGACATGAGGAGACAGATTTCCACCTGCCATCCCAGCGGTTACTCATACTGCCAACAGCGGAGGGTACACTGCATTAGCAGTCTTACCAATGCCAGACTTGCCAATACACCATCCCCACCCTTCAATGTGAAACTATACACCATGATATTCACAGACATACACCATATGTTGTGGTTGTGCGACTGTTTCCCCATTCCTATGTGGCTGGTTGTGTCAGAGTAGTTGTGGGCTCAACCTGCATGTGTTGTGACCTACAGATTGCAATCTGTAGTTCATATTTTCTCTAGTGGCACAGTTCTGATCAGCATCAATATGTGTGGTTCCACACTGCACCAGGTTAATTACACTGGGTAGTGCCATGTTTCCTGTGATACAGGACCACCCTGCAATTCCCCCAGCAGCTGCCCAGATTACTTTTTGTGCTCCCAGACAGGCATCCTTACTGCATGATGGAGAAGTGGCTGCCTTTTGAGGATGTGTTGTTTATGTGCGGGTTGGTGGTGCTTCCTGCACATGTCTAAGTAATTTTTGCTAAGGTGCCATTTTAATGTGTACTGTCAGATGCAGCACACATGTGTTTCGGCAATGGGACAAGGCAGTTGCAAAGTGTTTCTGCAAGAGACACCACCATGACTTAACCCCAGGAATGGTATTGACTGACTTCCTAGTCTTGGATGTCTTAGTTGTGTTGGTAGGGTTTGTTTGACTATCTGCAAGGGATGTTGTGATGACACAACCACAGGCACAGTAATTAGACATGCCTTCCATCCTATGTGCTGCATGTATACATGTTGGTATATAGCCCAGGTGATTAACATATGTCTAGGTTATGGTGCATAGCACAACTAAGGCGTGTGTACATGTGCTGCTAATGTTTGAATGGTGTAACTTAATTTATGGGCAATGTGTCCCTCTGCACTCCTTTCACATGCTTTGAGTGTGTCCTATGTGCCTCGCCCTACTTGCATTTGCTAATTTTGCATTTATTTACCCTATGCAACTTACCCTGCATTTGTGGTGGTTCCTGTTAGTCTGCTCTGTCCTGCGATTCTGTGACCATTTCCTCCAGGATAACCACTGCAACCATCCTCTCCATCTCATCCAGGTCCTCCTGTGGTGCTGGACTTCCACTTCCAGATTGCAGTGCTGCCTTTCTGTTTCTGGCCATTTTCTCCTTAGTTCTTCACTTACAATCATGCCAGTGTTTCTTGCACTCAGTTACAGTTCTCCTCACCTCTACCACACTATTAATTTTGTCCACTATTTCCTGACATATTGCGTCTCTCTTACCTTACCAACTGGCAATTTGGAGGTGACGAATAGCTGATGTTGGTGATCCATCACCTCCCTCACAAGGATTTCATGCTCCTCTGCACTAAATCGACACTTTCTCTTTTTCTTCTCCTTTCCCTGGGACTTCTGTGTGTCCTACTGGCTGGTTCCTGGGTGTGTGGGGTCATCCAGGGGTCTCTCCTTGGCTTCTGGTTTCATTTTCACTCTCCTTTGTAAAGTTTCCTGCATTAGTGTCTAAAGTTGACACAAATGCGGGGTTAAAATGGTGCGTATCTGTTTGCGACATGTTTACGTGCCGTAAAACGGGTTAGAGTCAATTTTGCAGCGTTAACATCAGTTTGCCTTATGACAGGGCGCAAGTGTTAACGTCAATTTTTTTTATTCTAACCAGTTCTTTGCCCCATCCTGCATCATAGTATAAATATGACGCCAGGATGGCGCTAAAACATGGAGCAAGCCAGCTCTAAACCTTTTGACACAAAACTGTGTTTGTGCAGTTTTGCGTCAAAAAGTAGAAATATGCCCCTCAGAGCGCTACAGCTGAATACCAATGAAAATTAGCCTTCAGAGGCTTTAGGCAGGGAAAAGGTAACTTTTTAAAAGTTCATTTTCCATCATATGTATTAAAAATCTGACTTCACCAATGAATCGGGCTTTCCATAAATATCACATAGAGTCTAAGAATGAAATTTGTTGCTGTTGGAGATAACATTATTCAATTTAATAATGCTTCCCTGCGTTCTCCTATGGAACAGCAAACCTTGCTACAGTGAAAATAGCTTTTGGGCTTTTTCACTGTACGGACATGTTCAACATTAACGTTCTACATGTCCTACTTTCAAATACCATGCACTCTGCCTTACAAAGGGCAAGGCCTACTTTAGAGGCTCATAATACTGAAAAGTATGGTTTAGACCCATCAAAAGGGTTTATTTTGACTAGTTGAATTGTGATTTAAAAGCTGCTTTAGTCAGGCTACATTAGTGGGCCTGAAGTCATGTTTTATGCTACTCTGTAGTGGGGGTGTTAGAAATGGGGTTTCTGGTTGGCTAGGGTATGCACCTCAGCCAGGCAGAACTTACCCACTCTAGTCAGGGCTAGGGAGTTACACGTCCAAGATAACCCCTGTTCTCCCCCTTGGTAGCTTGGCACGAGCAGTCAGGCTCAACCCGGAGGCAATGTGTAAAGCGTTTGCACAACACACACAACACACGTGACGCAAAATAAACACAACATTGAGCTATGTAAAAATAATCTGTATTGCACAAAACATAATTAGACCAACATGACACGTGGATAATACCCTGCTACCTTAGCAGTTGTCAGAATGTTACACAAGTTACTAATACTCTGCAGGAATATGCAGTTGTCACATTAGAACACGTAAGTACTCAGGATTCTGCAACATAAGCAGTAGTCAGGAATTATAGTAAAAGATATATGCACTTGTCAAGAACAATTCCTAAATACCTATAACAGGAACATTAGAGAATATATCACAATTCATACAAATACATATCAGCTAGACATGCCCATAGAAAGGAACATTAGCACACATACGTAGGAACAGTAAACAGGTAGGAAATCTAAACAACCAAAAGTCTGTACTAGGCTCCTACAGCCTAGATTCCCTAAAGGGTACCTGTTTCCTGTTGTAGAAGAGGCACTCCCAGTGCCAAAAGGATGAGCACTGGAGCCCCTGGCGCTCCTATGGCAAAACGGGGGTTCCTGGTAGAGAGGGGCGGTCTGCACCCCCTCCACTATGCGAAGACTGGGCCCCTCCAGGGACCCGTGATCCTTGGGGGCCCCCCGGACCTCTAATGGCCCTATCCGAAGGGGGGGCAAAAGCATCAAAGCTTTAGGCCAGTATGGGGCGATCGCGCCCCTAGCGCAGTGACCGGGTGAAAGGGGGTTTCCCTTTTCTCCCCGTGTCCTGCTTAGGGCTAGGAGGCAGCCGCCCTTGTCCGCGGTGCGGCTGCCTAACAAGGTGGCGGGGGAAGCAGGGGCCTCCGATGAGGCTCTGCACCTGCTCCCACACGCGGCCGCACCCCGTCCGGTGTGCGAGCCGCATTTTCTGCTTTCCTCGTCCGCGAGGGGAGCAGCGTGAGGAGTCGGAGTTGAGGTGTGCCCCGGGGGCGCTCTGAAAAGGGCGCGTCACCCGGGAACACGGTAGGAGCATGCGGGTTCCTTCTTTTACCTTAGGTAAGTGCCCCGGGGGCACTAGGGTCAGCCCGAACCTCGTGCTGAAGTCAAACGGCGGTGCCCGGGTCGCGGCGGTGATTTGGGGTCCTCAAATCCAGGCAGAGCGCTAAAGAGAGCGCGAGGGCTTGTTTCCCAGCCCGGGTTGCGGCAGTGATTTGGGATCCCAATAAAGCGCTTCCCAAAGCGCTCAGGCAAGATCGGCAGTTAAAGAGAACGATCTTTCCAAGCTCTTAGGCAAGGTTGTTGAGTTTGTTCGCAGGGGTCAGGGGCCACAGCACCCTGCCCCTGGGAGCAAGCAAGAAAAGAAAGAGCACAGGGCTGGTGGGCCCAGCTACAGGCCAGCACAAGGGGTGCAGGTGGTGGCAGTTCCTCCTAGTGACCAGGCAGGTCACAGGTCAGCACGACAGCAGCAGTCCAAGGTGGTTTCCTTGTGAGTCCATTCATCAGCGTTCTGTGTCCAGTTTCAAGTTCGAAGAATGTTCAAATTGTGGGGGAAATTCCTCTGTACTTATAGTCAGTTCTTACAGTGTTTTACAATGGTAGGGAGAGGAGGTTCCAGCCAGTTAGAACTGGTTTTGGGAGTGCCCCCTCTCTCCTTTCAGCACAGGCTCCAAACATCAGTGGGGGGTTAACGACCCTATTGTGTGAGGCCAGGGCAAAGTCTTTACAAATGCAGGTGTGCCCGCCTCTCCCTTCTCTCAGCCCAGGAAGGCTTTACAATATGTAGATGTACCTCTGTGACACCTCCACCCTCCCTGTGTTCAGGCTGTCTGAGAAGTATGCACAAAGCCCCAACTGTCAGTCTGCCCAGACGTGGATTGGAGACAAGCTGCAAAACACCAAAGTCATAAGCACAGATAAATGCGCACTTTCTAGAAGTGGCATTTCTGTGATAGTAATAAAAAATACACCTACACCAGTAAGCAACATTTCTCACCACTATCACAACCATACCAAACATGCCTACGCTACCCCTCATAAATCAGACAATACCCCTTACACATAAGGCAGGGCATCTCCAATGCAATCCTATGAGGAGGCAGCACTCACAGCAGTGAGACACCAAGTTAGGCTGTTTGTCACTATCAGGACAGGCCACGCTACATGGCACATGTCCTTGCTTCTACATACATGGCACCCTGCCCAAAGGGCTAGCTAGGGCGTACCTTAGGGGTGACTTACATGTAGTAAAAGGGGAGTTCTGGGCCTGGCAAGTAAATTTAGATGCCAGGACCCTGTGGCAGGAGACTGCGCACACAGGCTCTGCGCTAGCAGGCCTTAGATAGGTTTGACAGGCTACTTCAGTGGGTGGCGCAAGCAGCGCTGCAGGCCCACTAGTAGCATTTAATTTACAGGCCCTGGGTATAGGGGTACCACTTTACAAGGGACTTATAGGTAAATTAAATATGCCAATCAGGTATAATCCAATCATACCAAATTTGTAAGAGAGAGCACATGCACTTTAGCACTGGTTAGCAGTGAAAAAGTGCTCAGAGTCAAAACGTCAGCCAACAAAGGTCAGAAAAATAAGGAGGCAAAAAGCAAAAAGTCTCTGGAATGACCCTGTAAAAGGGCCAGGTCCAAAAGGGGGGCAGAAAGGGATCCTGCAGTCTCCTAGTAGCATTTATGATATAGGCGCTGGGTACATTTTGTACCAAATACAGGTAAGATAATGATGGAAATTAGAGGTGCATTAATTTCATCTTTTTGAAAGGAGAAGCACAACCATTTTACTACTGGTTAGCATGGATAAAGTATACAGAGTTCTACAGCCAGCAAAAACAGGTAAGGCAAAAACCTGGGAGTGCACCAACCTAATTATGGTGATTTCCTTCACCTCTTAGCTGAACTCTTCACATGCAGAGAGCACAGTAAGAAAACTCACAGAAGGCACATGGCAAAATTAGACCATTTCATCCACTTCTGAAAGCAAATATTCTGCTGCTACAGGGAAAAATCAATGTAACAAATGTGCTTATTAGATCTACACTGTCATATGCATCCAAAGGTGTGGCAGCTGCCAGGAATGCTAAAGAACAGCACTGCAAATAGAATCAAACCAAACATGAATGAAAGAGAGACGTTGGATGAAAATCCCCTAAATCTCAATAAGAAACTTTAAACCACTGTTTATGCACAGGTTGGAATTACAAGCTGTTAGGAGTTGTTATGTATTTACTGCATACGATAATTAAATAACTCACCTTTGTTACATTTTGACAGGAGAATTCTGCCAAAATTTTATGGGGAAACACCATACAGTAGTCACTGTATCATGTTAATTTTGGTGCGTTAAACACCAAAATCTGCATACTGTTCCCCAATAACCAGCTATAGGTGGTATTTATCACACTCGATAAATAACATACCCTTTGGTATCGGTATTTATCACATGCAATAAATAGCACCTATGCTCGTAATCAGGCCTAAGCAGAACTGGATTGCAAAGAAAACCTACTGATCAAGAAACTTACTGGCATTGATGCAAACTCTTTTGGCCATTACCCATGGCCTATCACAATGCTGAGCCTGTGAAACAACTGAACTGTGACAACAAAAAGTAACCACAACTGTGACTAAAATCCAGTCTGAGAATATTAAGTAATGAGGCTTACACTTTGAATGCAAATTTACCACTGCCAGATTAAGGGGGTTATTATGACATTGGCGGTAAATCCCACTTACCGCCACGGTAACGGCTGCCAACATACCCTTGCGAAGGCGAACATCCGTTTGTAATATTATGACACACACCCACACACTAAACTGACAGAATACTGCCACAAACACAAATCCGCCAGATCAAAGGTAAGTGTTAAACTGTCGGTATGAACTCCCACACCATCACGCCAACAAAACAACGCCCTCCAGATTATGACCCACGAATCACCACGGCAGACATTCAACTGTGGTAAACCAAAGGGGGTACAAACCGGCGCGGTTAGAACGGCCACTTAAATAAAAAACAACACAACATTGGCCAATACCAAAAACACACACCTGACACTAGTACACACACCACACCCACCCACCAACAGCACTATAAAACACACACCCACATTACCCAAAACCCTTTACGAACACGAAAAATAGCCACAAGACAGACATCAAATCACAGACACAACTACACACACCACTAAAACCCAGCCATCTATCACGCTCCCCACACCCCATCACATTATTCAACACACACTGCACAACACCCACACCACACAACACCCATGTCCCCCCAAAGGCACCCCCGTTTCACAGATGAGGAGTTGCGGGTCATGGTGGAGGAAATAGTCAGGGTAGAGCCACAGCTGTTTGGAACACAGGTACAGCAAATATCCATTGCAAGGAAGATGGAGCTATGGCGGAGAATTGTGGACCGGGTGAACGCCGTGAGACAGCATCCAAGAACAAGGGACGACATCAGGAAGAGGTAGAACAACCTACTGGGGAAGGTATGTTCCATGGCAGCAAGGCACCAGCTCGCCATCCGGAAAACTGGCAGTGGACTCCCACCTCCTCACCCACAGGTGACAGCATGGGAGGAGCAAGTCTTGGCAATACTGCATCCCGAGGGACTCACTGGAGTAGCCGGAGGACTGGACACTGGTGAGTCAAACTTTATGACCTACCATCCCCCCATACCTGCGTGCCATCTCACCCCCTTACCCTGACTCCCATCACTCCACTCCATCCCACACAGTGCACCTACACATATGACTAACCCCAATATCAAGCCCTGCATGCCATACTCACTGCATGTACAGCCCTCCCAGCCCTGCATGTGCACCCACCACCTATGCATGCACAGCATGGAGAACTAACAATCCCACAATACATCACCATACACAAACAAAAGTGGCAGGGCAACAACAAAGATATAGGGGAAGCTAGGGATGTAGAATATATCACAGACATCAAGCATAATACATCACTTACATTCCTGCAGATGCGCCAGCCAATCCCAGCAGTGAGGAGGTGCCACGCCTCTCCAATCCCCCAACAGAAGATGCCCCCAGTGATGACAATAGCTTTGGACAGCTGGATCTGGATGGACTTCCTGGCCCATAAGGGACCACTAGTCAGTCAGCCACCCTAGCCCACTCCCAGTCCACCACAAAGCCCGCCCCCTCAGTATCCAACACCACAGCACTCACCCAACGTCCCCACACCTCTGTCCCCAGGACACGTCAATCAGCAGGGTGCCAATCTGTACAGGGACCCCAGTCCACACCTCACAGTCAAGACTGTCCCGGAGGCACTCACTAATGTCCTGGGGGCTTACCAACAATCCCAGGACAAGATGGGCCAGATTCTTGACATCATGCAGGAGAACCAGCGGCTGCAGGAGGTACACCATCAAGAGCTCAGGAAAGATTTGCAGGCCCTCAACACTACCATAGTCTCCATAGCAGGAGTACTGGCTGACATGGCCAACATATTGAGGGAATATGCAGCAAACCAGTGGGCCCCTTCCACTAGCCAGTCAACTGAACAGACCACCATTTCTTCTGCAGCTAGTAGACAGGAGGCCCTGCCACAGGACCCAGAGGCCACCAGCACCCCTCCCCCTGCAGAAGGTGAACCACCCCGCAAACAGTCCCTGCAACCCAGACAGATGCCAGAGACACTTGCCAAGACCAAGACCACTGCCAGGAAGTGAGACCCTCCTGAATGTCCCCCTTGTTTCCCACTCTGTCACCTTGTCCACTTTGAATTGCCTTTGCTTCCCTTCCTATGGCCCCTTGGAAACTGGACCTGTGCTACAAACAGACTGGACCAATACCCTGGACTGACCTCTAACATCACCACATTCCATTGCACCATTCTGTCTATAAATGCCACTACAATAAACACCCTCGAACACAACTTGAGTGGTAGTGCTTTATGTGAAGAAAATTTGCAGTTATGGTAACAGATACATCTTGTGCAAATGACCTGAACTCTGTGATAGCATACAAATAATGACCTGTAACTGTCTGTAGTCATCACATCAGTACACAGTAGTTATAACACCAACATCTGCAAAATGAGAAGGCATAGGTGACAGTCAGTTGAGATGCAAAGGAATTGACTGCCATCATGCTACAGCCACACTGAAAGGAAAAATAATCAGAGGAGTGGTCAGTTCCACTGTCTCACCTGTGTGTCATTGGAATTACTGCCGTATAACTGATGTTCTGTTGTCCACACCCTCTGCCTCCTCATCCTCACTGTCCTCAGGGTCCACTGCTACCACAGGGTCATTTCCAATCCCCTCCTCCTGCAGATAAGGCACATGTCATCTGAGGTCCAGGTTGTGCAACATACAGCATGCTACAACTATCTGGCAAACCTTCTCAGGGGAGTAGCACAGGGATCCACCTGTCAGATGGAGGCATCTGAACCTGTCGTTCAGGAGGCCGAAGGTACGTTCTATGATCCGCCTGGTTTGCTCATGTGCATCATTATACAGATTCTCAGCCCCTGTCCAGGATTCCTCAGAGGGGTCAGGAGCTATGATAGGTTTGGATAGCCAGAGTCACCTTCAAGTATTCAGGGACAAACATTAGCCTTACACCATGGTATGGGGGATGACTCCTGAAGGGATACACTGACATACAGTGGGTGGGGACTCTGGCTCATCTATTAGCCACAACCTGTGCCTCTGTAGTTGTGACATCACATTTGGGATGCTACTATTCCTCAGGACAAAGTCGTCCTGCACCGGCCCAGGATACTTGGCAGTGACGTGGGAGATGTACTGGTCAGCCAGGCACACCATTTGCACATTGAGTAAATGGAAACTCTTCAGATTCCTGAATACCTGTTCATTGTGCCGGGGACGTGGGGGGACAAATGCAATATGTGTTCCGTCAATCGCCCCAATAATATTTGGTATATGTCCCATTGCATAGAATCCAGCCTTCACAGTGGCCAAATCTTCCACCTGGGGGAAAGATATGTAGCTGCACATGTGTTTGACCAAGGCAGACAAAACCCTTGCCAGCACTATTGAGAACATTGGCTGTGACATTCCTGCTGCCAAGCCCACTGTCACTTGGAAAGAACCAGTTGCCAGGAAATGGAGCACTGATAGAACTTGCACAAGAGGGGGGATCCCAGTGGAATAATGGATAGCTGATATCAGATCAGACTCCAATTGAGTACACAGCTCTGTGATTGTGGCCCTGTCCAGTCTATAGGTCCGTATTATGTGCCTGTCCTCCAGTGTAGCCAAGTCCACAAGGGGTCTGTACACCGGGTCTTGTCTTCTCCTCCTCCTGTTCCTCCACAGTGGTAGGTATCTAAGGACACAAGATTGAGGAGGGTGACACAATCTGAACAATGGAACCACCACCTCAGTGTACATGAAGCATGTATGTAATCGGACCATGTGAATGACAATGTATGTGCAATTAATAGCAATGACTCAGTTTCCAATTTCTGTATGTTGTCCACCACCATAAAATGGCGACCTCCTGTCCTGTGAGTATGGACATGTGGGAGTGATGTAACTCCGCTGGGGTTGGGCGTCATGTCGGAAGGCGGTCTTGCACCTCCGTGCTATTCCTCATTGGCTAAAATGGGGATCTATGGAGTACAGTGTCCAATGGGGATCACCGGCGGCTGTGACAGTGTACACCACCGCAGACGTGACCGCCATTTTCTGTCTAAAACCTCACTTGATTCCTGCCTTTCTACAGGACAACACCTCCACTGTGTGTGCTCCTGTGACCTGTGTCTAGATCCTGCCATGGCCCGTGTGACAGGGGAAAGGGCTCCTGCCTTCACTTCGGAGGAGTTAGAGTGCCTGGTGGATGGGGTCCTACCCTTGTATGGACAGCTATATGGGCCTCCAGACCAACAGTTGAGTACATCATGGGCATGATGCATGTGACAAGATTGTATGGAGATGTGTGTGCTAGCAGTGTGTAATTTGGGTAGAGGTATGTCTGGTGGTAGTGTACATGCAGGGCTGCGGGTGATGTGTGTGCCAATGGAGATGGAAATGGTATTTGTGGGCCATATGTGTGACAGGCTGGATTGTATGGTTAATGGTGTCCTCCTGTCTGTATTACCTCTGCAGGTCCGCGCACATCAGAAGAAGGGAGTGTGGCGTGCCATCGCCAAGGACGTGCAGACCCTGTGGATCTATAGCAAGCAGAGCACCCACTGTAGGAAAAGGTTGAAGGACCTGAGACGCTGGGCACGGAACACTCCGGAGGCCCAGCTGGGGATGGCCTCCCAACGAGTGAAGGGTGCCCGTCGGAACCTGACCCCCTTGATGGCCCGCATACTGGAGGTGGCCTACCCAGAGCTGGATGGGCACTTGAGGGCAGCACAGCAGCCACAATGGGGTGTGTACAGTGAGCGGGCCAACATTTTTTTTGGGGTGGCATGGGATCCTGGTGGTGGGTGTCAGTTACCCATTAATGCCAGCTCAGCCATTGCTGTGTGATCCAGCTCAAGGTAAATGGATGTATAGCAAAATCTGGTAACCTAAAGGTAGCATTCCATGTCAGCCAGGGCTTAGCGGGTCCCAAGACGGGTGAAGTTGGAGGTGGTTGGCCCTCATCTTGCTGTGAAACTTAGTCAATGTAATGTCAGTGCAATGGATAGTGCTCAATCCTGATCCCTGTGTGTGATGGTAATGTGTATGCCAACTGTGGTGTTGTTGCTGTAATTGACCCAGTGCTCCCTTTCTCTCCCCCCATTATCTTCTGTCATCCTGTCCATGTGTGCATTGGCATCATCTGGCGGAGGAGCAGGGGCACTGGCAACTGAGGGAGCTGCATCCCACAAGACCCAGGAGGCAGAGTCCACCAATGCTGAGTGGACCAGTGGAACGCAGGGCGAGGGGAGCACCACTGTGGAGACAGGAGCTGACAACACTGACTCTGATTCCTACTCCGATGGAAGCTCCCTGGTGGTGGCAGACACCTCTGGAACCACCCCAGCTACAGGTACAGCCGCCACCCCCTGTACCAGCACCGCCCTCCCAGTAGCCCCCCACTGAGTTGCCCGTGCCCGCTCACCCATGAGGGTGGGCAACTCCTTCACCCCAGGTACCTCAGGCCCTGCCCTAGTGAGCCCTGCTGCCCTCAGTGAGGAGGCTATTGACCTCATGAGATCCATCTCTGTAGGGCAGTCAACCATAGTGAATGCCATCCAGGGTCTGGCATCCCAGATGCAGCAATGTAATGCATACCTGGAGGGCATCCATGGTGGGTTGGTGGGCCTACAGACATCGTTTCAGGCTCTGGCCTCCTCTCTGATGGCAGCCAGTGTCCCTGTTCCTACCGTCCCCCCTCCAACTACCACTTTCCAGTCCCAGTCTCCTCAATCCCAACCCATCCCAGGCACAGAGACAGACAAGCATGCACACAAAACATCACACAAGAGTAGCACAAACACAGGCAGCACACATCAGGCCACAAGCACTCACACACAGTCACTTGCACACACAACCAGATCCACTGCCTCTACTGTCTTCCCCTCCTCCTCCTCCCTCACAGTCACATCCCCACTCACACCTGATTGCACTGCAGCAACAGCCACCACCACCATCACCACATCATGCAGTACACACACCTCACTTGCAGACACCTCCACAACATCCATCCATGCGTCCCCTTTGACCTCTTCCATCCTGTCTGTACCCCTCCTAAGAGACACAAATGCACGCACTCAGACACCCAACAGCCATCCACCTCACACACACACACTGCCCATGCACCTGCACCCACGTCCAGCAGACGTACACCTCCGTCAACCACTCCCTCAACCTCCACTCCCATCCCTCCTCCCACATCCCGCCCCAACGCCCCTAAGTAGTTTTTCCTTGCATGTCTTCGCCTTTTCCCTCCCCCTCCACCCCCATCCTGTCCGTAAAAGCAGGGTCCCAACGACCCAGCCCAGGACCTCAGCCAAACAGACGGCACTGCTCCCATCAAATAATCAGCTGCTGGCACAAAGGGGCCCCAGAGTGTGATGGCTGCCACTCCTACTGAGATCACACCTCCTGCTCAGAAAGGGAGGACTAGGGTGGTGAAAAGCAAGAGCAAGAGACGGGGACAGTCGAGGCACCTCCTAGTCCTGGAGGCAAGGACACAGTGACATGTCAAAGGCCAAGGGGACCCGTCACAAGAGGGGGCACATGGATCCCCCTCCACCAGCAAAGACTGCCAAAGATCCCCCTTCACCGGCAAAGAAAGTGAAGGTTCCCACTCAACCATCAATGAAAATGAAGGTTCCCACTCCACCAACAATGAAAGGGAAGGTTCACATTCAACCACCAATGAAAGTGAAGGTTCCCACTCCACCAACAATGAAAGGTAGGAAGCCCACTCAACCACCAATGAAAGACAAGAAGCCCACTCAACCAGCAGAGGGCAAGGAGATCCCACCTCCAGCTGAAGCACAGCAGCCCTCACCTACAGCAGAGACACAGCAGCCCTCACGTCCAGCAGAGACACAGCAGCCCTCACCTCCAGCAGAGTGCAGAGAGCCCCCATCTCCAGCAGAGGGCAAGGACCCTCCACCTCCAGCACAGGCGCAGCAGCCCTCACCTCCAGCAGAGACACAGTAGCCCTCACCTCTAGCAGAGACACAGCAGCCCTCACCTCCAGCAGTGGGCATGTAGTCCACCCTCCAGGGACTGTTGTACTAGGATCCCCCTCCAGAACCAGTGGGCAAGTTCCCCACTTCAGAGACTGTGGCCTTGCACTCCCCAGGAAAGACAAATGGGCATGGAGCCCCCTCCAGAACCAGTGGGCGAGTTCCCCACTTCAGTTACTGTGGCCGTGCACTCCCCAGCAAAGACAAATGGGCATGGAGCCTGCTCCAGAACCAGTGGGCAAGTTTCCCACTTCAGTGACTGTGGCCGTGCACTCCCCAGCAAAGACAAATGGGCATGGAGCCCCCTCCAGAGCCAGTGGGCAAGTTCCCCACTTTGGAGACTGTGGCCTTGCACTCCCCAGCAAAGACAAATGGGCATGAAGCCCCCTCCAGAACCAGTGGGCAAGTTTTCCCCTTCCCCCTGAGGTGCCTGCCCATTTCCAACATGATGCCCCTGAACAGTGGATTCCGGAAGTTGTCAGGAGTCAAGTTGGGCCTTGGACTGTGCCCTGTGGCCATGTGGCCCTTTTGTACTTTGGACTGGCCATTGCCCCATTCTGAACATTGTCGCCTGCATTTAGAATCAAATGGACAATATGGTGGCTGTTGGCATCAAATTACAGTGTTTGCTGATTCTCAAAGTTATCCTTGTTTTCTTTTAACGTGTGTCCTGTGACATTGGTTTAACTCTGCTGCTGGTTCTGTGTATGGTGTGTGTGTGAAAGGTGTGTGTTGTGTGTGTGTGTGTGCACTCTCCTTTTCTTCTCTACCTCCCTTGTGTGCTAGGTAGCTGTACTCACCGTCGTTGGCGGCGTTGATGTTGCATGAGGGCCATGGCGTAGAATAGCATCGGGAAGCCTTGAAGTTCTGGTTCATGGTGGCGGCGGATTCCTCTGTGCACCTGTTGGTGAGTCTTTCGTTTTCTGTGTTCTGTTTCCGCCAGGCTTTTGATGGCGTTGGTACTGCCCCAGAAATCGTTGCGATTTGCTATGTCATAATAATGGTGGGAGGTACCTTGTCTTACGCCTGGCTGTTGAATGCTACCGCCGTGGTCAGTGGTGTTAATGCCCTGGCGGTTGGTGTGCTACTTGGCTGTCTATGGGAGGTATCACCGCCATGGTCATAATTTGGCGGTATTTACCGCCAGCCTGTTGGCGATATTACCACCACTTTATCATTCACCACCAATGTCATAATGACCCCCTAAATCTGTAAGCCAGAATGAAAGAAATATATTAGGTACTTGTTTCCAAGGAGGTTACCTGATCCAGCGTAATAGGGAGCACAGATCCAGAACTGAAGATCATCCTTTCCAACTTCAGTCTCTGGTGCCCTACGGGCATTTCAACATACGGAGTATTAACACTCAAGCTATATAGTTATCCCTTAGCGCATGTGCCTGGATCTCTTTATCCATTTAAAAACAGGCACAGCATATCTGCACTGGTGGCACTCCAAAGGTGCACCAAAGGCTAGCCTCTCTGCACCCGATCATGGGCACAGGAGCCAGCAACTATGCCAGATTGCAATCTTATTCTTCCCTCCAGCTCACACTATTACAATCTCTCGCCTCTCCACTACAGGCTGAAATTGAGGGCACTTAAAAAAATTAGAAATTCTGTGCCAAGAGCAAATATTGATAAATTGTAAATTAGATAAGTCTCTTAAAAACTCACCTATCACTAATATGGTTATCAATAGCTCTAATGCTAAGATCAACCTTAATATTCAAATACCCACTCCCTGGAAAAACATAAAGAGGATATTTTTTTAACTTTCTAATGACAATATTGCTGTTTTATTATTGACAGACACTTGGCTGAAGTACAAGTTAATCCACTTCCCACTCTTGCTCCAGCGAAGGCGTGTTGTTGGAGAAGAGCATCTTAGATTGGAATGAATGGCCCATAGTGGCGTAGAGGAGTGTGCAGTGTTGAGGAATGTCAGAGTGGAGTACAGTTTTGTGGAGTGAAGTAGAGTAGAGTGTTGTGGAGTGGAGTAGAGTGCCCTTGAGTAGAGTATCATGGAGTTGAGTGGTGTGGAGCAGAGTGGTGTACAGAGGAGCGAAGTGGTGTGGAGTGGTGTAGAGTGGAGGAGCTTAGTGTGGCGTGTCAAAGTGGAGTGTCATAGAGCGGAGTAGAGCAAAGAGCTTTGAAGGCATAGATTGGAGTAGAGTGGAGTGGCGTAGAGTGGCGAGGCATTAGGTGGAATAGCGGCATAGAGTGAAGTGGCCTAGAATGGAGTATAGTGGCATAGAGTGGAGTAAAATGGCATGGAGTGTGATAGAGTGGAGTCCTTAGAGTGGAGTGGAGCGTCGTAGTGGAGTGGTATACTGTAGAGTGCAGTAGTGTAGAGAGGAGTGGCATAGAGTGGAGTAGATATCATAGAATAGAGTAGCATAGAGTGGAGTAGATATCTTAGAGTGGAGAGGAGGAGAGTGGAGCAGAGTGTTGTAGAGTGTAGTAGAATCCATAAACAATTTAAGGAGAGTAAAGAGGTGCTGTGGAGCATGGGCTAACCCTCCTCTAGAACAACTTTAGACGAACTATAGAGCCCAACTTGATTGGATCAGTCTAAAAACCCTCCTGTCGACTTAAAGAGCCAAGAATCATTTTGCTTTAAAGAATTCTCACCCACAAGGGGTACTCCTTTGTGGCATGCTTCATCATCGAGTTCCTTTCTGTCCCATTGCAGAACAGGCCGTGCTACAACCTGAGAGATGCACAGGAGACGAGATAGCTAATCAATATATCAATCAATACATCAATAATGTCATCAATATTTATCACAACAATGCATTTCACTTTAGTCAAAGTCATTAATCAATTCAAAGACGCTACCATGACCTTTCAGCCATGAATAACCACATCTTGTTTAGTAGAATTTTATGAGTTTTATTCCCTATTAATTACAGTCTAATAGCAAAAGCGTTAATCTCAACACCAAGAAACATAATAGTATAGTCACAATATGGCAACTTTGGTAAGCTTTCATTAAAGCGAGAATCACAAACATCAGAACATAACACGGCGTGAACATAGATCAATTTAGCAGAGTATCAGTTCAAGAAAGCATAATCTCGGTCGTTTGTCTATTTGCGCCAGTTTGGTAAACACCTGTCCTAACCACTGATTAGCATTCGCATGTTGGGCTTCATGCAAAACAATTTAGAACATCAATTTGGCAAACCTCTAGCTAAGGACTCTGTCAAAAGTAAGCAGTTGGTACCTAGAAAGGAAAAGCAAACAGACAAATCACAATCGCATTGTCATAATTACCCTCCAAAGTTTAGGTCAGCGCACAGGTTTAGTCTTCGTCTTCAGGACTTCAGTCAAATCGCCATCAGTCAGAACTCAGCTCCTGGGCAAAAGGGCACTTTCCTCAGACAATTCTAAGGGCGAGGATGGTTTTAAGTAACCCACCAAGTCACCAAACAGAGTGACAGAGTTTCTGTATAAAATCAATAGCATTCCCTAACCCTCCTAAATGACTCCCCATGACATGGGTTTTTATCCGTTTTCCATTATACATTCCCCCAAAATTCTATTGGACATTTGCTATACCCCACTATCGTTAACCTATCAGAAAGTACATTAGGTAATTCAATTCTTCACCCCATATTGTTTTACAAGTCTTTGATTGGTCTTCATAATTGACGTCTTCAGAGGTGGTACGTCCAGTATGATTTCATCCTTCTGTAATTCTTTGCACATCTTTTGGTCAGCAGTTCCATTGTCTTCACCGTTTTGAATGACCTTGTACATTACATTAATCTACACTGTTTCAATTTACTTTTAACATTTATTCTGTAAACGAGAGAAAGTGATGGGAACGGATCTAACATGGTTACATTCATCTCCCAAGTTGGAAAGAAAAAAAAAAAAAAAAAAGAACAAGGAGGGTCATGTCCCCTTGTGAGTCAGCACACTGAAAAATGGAAAAATGCATTTAATATGAGAGCCAGGGCAGCTAAGCTTCGACTCATGCTAACTTAAGGCCTATGAGGATTTCAATACAGATTCAATAATGCAAACATTAGTATAAACGTATTTAAACATAATATAAACAATTTGGTCATTATTATTAGTCTACGTATACATTGGTGGCCACTCCTCGTGGTCACAATTCAAGTGCATGTTTAAGCAAAATCACTATTATTATAGTTTCTATGCGGCATCATCACACATGGATTCATAAACATTTCATGTTAATATAGATTATATAAGCTGCGCTCTCTCAGTCCCTCCTCTGATGACGTTCGTCATCACATAAACCTTCCCCTTTAACCTTTCACCTTAATTTTTCACTTTCTGCATAATACGCATTTCGACACCTTGTCCCTTGTGCGAACTCTCCCAAATGTCATTAAACATTTTGTCCCTTTCACTTTCCTCATTCCTTTTGTTTCCATTTGTCCAATTTCTTTTAATTTTATCATTAGTTTTTCATGTTCCCCATAGTCCTAATAGACAGGCCAGAACAATTAATAGACCCCCTAATATTTTTGCAAGTACCCCATTACAAATATTGCTAAACCAGCTCCCTACTCTGGCAATTCCCTTTCCAAATTTCTCCCACACTCCAGGTCCTTCAAATCCTTCAGATCTGCACTATCCTTAGTTAAGTTAGTAAGCATACCTCTAATATTTTTACTATTATCTGGTATATATGAGCAACAATGATGCTCGTTGAGCATCTTGCAGACTCCCCCACTCTTTGCTAAAAGAATGTCTAAAGCAAGCCGATTTTGAAGAGTCATAGCTCTTTCCGCAGCAAGTTCAGTATCCACCAGGAGTATACCCCCTGTAAAATTTGTCAGCATGTTATCCACAATAGTAGACAACTTTTGAATCTTTATGGAGTTTAAGATAACCCCTACTGAAGGAATTATTGCTCCAAATATGTCTCCGACGACAGCAGCCGCTGTCTCTCGTTTTTGTCTAGCATGTTGTAATTCAGACGTTTTAGGTATTTGTTTTAAGTCATCAATCTGGTAAATCTTTGGGAAGACTATCCCCAAATAACATGTCCCATACCATCCCTTAGGGAGACGGTAATAAGCATTAAGTCCACAGATGTAATAGATCCCAGGGATCTCTGGATTCTGTCCATTTTACATGAATGTCCATTTACTCTGAAACAAAAACACATGTCTGCATTCACTCGTTCCCACAAATAAAGTGTCATGTTCAGATTTCGGCCTATATATACAAAGCCTTCCTTCATGTAATGCATCTATAGCTAGTTTGCCTTGTGTCTTTATTGCAGTGTAAGCATAATCAATTGCATATGTGCGTTTCTCTAACACTTTTTCTAATCTTTCTTTCAATGCTTTGCGTCTATCATCAGTGTGATCCAAAAAGCTTTTCTCTACAGGTGTCAATAAGCAAGTCAGATTGTTGCGGTGTGCATAAGCTGTCCCAAATGTAAGCGTCGGTTCAAAGAAACCTCTCACTAATTTTATACTATGCTCCTTAGCTAGCTTGTTCAGAAACTCAATCATGGGCACAAAAGAAAACACAACATCCAAATTTGAATAAAAATATTGGACATGCTCCTGATTATAGAATCTTGTTAATAGCAATCTACAACTTATCCCGTAGGTTAGTGGAAGGCTATGGTAAGTGACCCCCTCTTGCACTGATGAAGGAATCTTGGTACACATAACAGTTTTTCGCATCCATGATCTCAACGTACTCATTCAGCAAGCGATAAAAGACATTAGTGGAAAGTTCCCCCTTTGAGTTAGTTCCCTCATGCAAGTGTTTTGCATCCTGCTCAAACTTTTCCCACGGTGTTAGTGTTGCAGTCTCAGGTTTTGAAGCATTGTTCGTCACTTTCTTATCCAACCAGGGCATTCCCACAATCACTCCCACAATTATTATTGCACACACAATACCTAATATATGACTCAACTAACCACACACCTTACCCTTCTTGTTACTACCTCTATTATAGGCCATGTCTGTAAAGAATCAGATAGCAAAACAACAATCAACTTGAGGACGATATAAAACTCTTTCCTTTTCTCTTTTTTTTTTTCTTCCTTGATGCAAAAGTCTCTTTCTATCTGCGTGTATTTACAGCGTTTCACTCACTCCAGGACCCCTTTGGCAAATCATGTTAGCAGCTTGTCATAATCAGGTTCTAAAAGTCAAATCAGGTTATCAGTATCGCATCCGGTAATTTATAAGTCTCCATTCTTTAGTTTTTCAGTTTCCGATTTTAACAAAGTCTTTTTCTTTGAGTTACTTTAGGTACCGTAGTATTGGCCCAGTACTTCTCGATCAAAACAGAACGCTAAGAATTCTTGTTGCCATTCAGATGTTGTTGCATATGCCCACTCAGGACCTGCGTACCTTCTATTTGCGATTCTTTTTCTTTTCAGTCTGCGTTCACCTTGCAATTCTCCTTCACTCAGATCCGTTATTTGGAATGTATCAGTTTCTTCTGTTATAGTTTCACCTGGTACGCTCCTTTCTTTTGCAGCCTGCTTTTCTGGCCAGTTATCTCCCTACTATGGTGTTTTCTCTTGATGGACCTGCAACAGGCTCAGGGGATGCCGGTGTACTTTGATCTCTCTCTACTATTTCGCCTTCTTCTTCTTCTGGATCTGTAACGGGTTCAAGTTCTAACCCGTATCCGTCTGCTTCTGGGAGAACCTCTCCTTGACTTAGTTCTCCTGCTGCCTCTACTGAGATAGGGACACTGTCACCTCTCTTGAACTCGTTTACTGTTTGAGGGACAAGGCTGTTCTCAGTGGGCTCTCCTGCAGTCTCAGTTCTCTCTTGGCTATTTACAGGCCCTGAGACTTCCCTCTCTGGAACTGTTGAGTCGTAAACTTCAAGTTCCTCATCAGTTGGACACGTTACCTTCTTTGTGTGGCTGGCATGTATCCAGTTTGGAACGCCTGCACATTTTACAGCAGTGGTTGTTGTCAATATTACTTGATATGGCCCCTTCCAGCACGGCTCCAAACACGACTTTCTCACGTGCTTCTTGACAACCACCCAGTCACCGGCTTGCAGGGTGTGACCTGGATCACTGATCGGTGGCAATGTGTTAGCTTCCACCTGGTGAGAAAAAGAGCGAATCACATCAGCCAAACCCTTGCAGCAGTCCAACACCATATCATCCGTGATATTCACAAGAGCATTTGCAGGTACTGCAGGCAGCCTCATAGCTCTACCCATAAGGATCTTGTGTGGTGATAGTCCTGTCTTCTTATCAGGGGTATTCCTCATTGACATCAGCACTAAGGGCAATGCATCTGGCCATTTCATATTGGTAGCTGCGCACATCTTCGCCATTCTCGATTTCAAGGTACCATTCATTTGTTCTACTAGTCCTGATGCTTCAGGGCGGTAACTACAATGCAGCTTCTGTTCAATGTCGAATGCAGCACACAAGAGCTTAATCACCTCATTGTCGAAGTGTCTGCCCCTATCTGATTCTATAGAGACCGGAAACCCGAACCTGGGTATTAGTTCCCTAAGCAGCAGCTTTGCAACTGTAAGACTGTTGTTTCTACGTGTGGGATAGGCTTCAATCCAGTGGCTGAAAACACACACAATCACCAACACGTACTTCAATCCTCCACAAACAGGCATTTCAATGAAATCCATTTGCATCTTGCTAAATGGACCACCAGCTCTCCCTATGTGGCTTAGAGTTACCACCGTCCCTTTTCCGGCATTCATCTGTTGACAGATGATGCACCTGTGACAGGTAACCTCTGCGGCATGTCTGAACTTTGGGTTAAACCAATCGATTTTGAATTACCTGTTCATTGCATCTCTCCCAAGATGAGCCAGTCCATGGTAGAGCCTCGCAAATTGTGACAGAAACTGTTTGGCAAAACCAGTTTCCCCTCCTCTGAAACCTATAAGTCGTCGGCTCTTTGTACGCATTGCATTCTTTGATAGGAGCGTTTTTCCTCTTTGCAAGCACGACCCTGTAGTGTCTTTAGCTCATCTAGTGTATCGACCACCCTTAATGCAAGGTTCAGGCATGTGTCATTTTCAGTTTGCGGTAACAATTCCTACTGATCCTTGAACGATATACAGTTCAATGCGCAAAAACCTCACGACTTGATCTGCATAGCCGTTTCCCATGGACACAAAGTCTTGGGACTTAACGTGAGCATTGCATTTCACCACGGCAATTTCGAGAGGCAACTGAATTGCATGTAACAAATCCTTAATTTGTTCACCATTTTTCACAGGGGAACCAGAGGAGGTCATGAAACCTCTCTGTGACCACAATTGGCCAAAATCATGTACAATTCCAAATTCATATCTGCTGTCAGTATAGATAGTGACCCTCAGATTTTCAGCTGCGTGGCATGCCTTAGTAAGGGCAATTAGCTCTGCCCTTGTGCGGAATACACTTTCTCGAGCCAGGAAGCTTCGATGATACCAGCTATGGTACATACAGCGTAACTGGCTCTCAGCATTCCAACTGAGTCTCTCAAACAGGATCCATCAACAAACATAATGCAGTCATTTTCTTTTAACTGCATATCTTGAATATCAGGTCGGGGCTTGGTACATAGTTCTGTTACCTCAAGACAATCATGCTCCACTTCCTCTTCATTATTAATCTCGGTATTCTCAACAGGAAGTAGAGTTGCTGGGTTAAATACAGTACATCGCTTCAGTGAAACTTTAGGTGACCCCAATATAATTGTCTCATATCTGGTAAGACGGGCATTTGTCATGTGCTGGGTTTTGGTTTGAGTCAACAAAATCTCAACAGAATGCGGAACCATTACTGTTAGGGGATGTCCCATCACTATGCCTTCACACTGTGTGAGGCTTTGACCAACTGCTGCAACTGCACGCAAGCAACCCGGTAAGGCTGCTGCGACGGGGTCCAAGGTAGCTGAAAAATATGCTAAAGGGTGATTTGCACCTCCATGGACTTGTGTTAAGACAGAAGAAGAACAAGCATCACGTTCATGACAAAACAGTAGAAACAGCTTTGTATAATCAGGCATACCCAAAACTGGTGCTCTGCACATGCACTCTCTCAATTCCATGAATGACTTAAGCTGTTCTTTGGATAAGGCTATGGTATACGGTTCATCCTTAATTTCTTTGCCTGTCAGCTTTATCAATGGTTTTGAGATAATCGAGAAGTTGGGTATCCACTGGCGAAAGTAGCCCACCATTTCCAAAAACATCCTGATATCTTTCTTGGTTGTCGGAGGGTTTATTTGCAAAATAGCAGTCACCCTTTCCTTTGATATTCTCCTGGACCCTTTCTCAATCAAGTGTCCTAAGTATTTCACCTCTTTCTGACAGTACTGCAGCTTCTTTGGCGACACTTTATGTCCGTTCTTTCCAAAATGATTCAGTAAGGCAATTGTGTCATATTTACAGTCATCTTTTGTCCTGGACGCAATCAGCAAATCGTCAATGTACTGTATTAGAGTTGAATTGAAAGGCAGCACTAGGGAATCTAAGTCTTTTTGCAGTATCTGATTGAAGATGGACGGTGATTCAGAAAACCCTTGAGGAATTCTGCACCAACTGTACACCTTGTCCAGGAATTTGAAACTGAATAAAAACTGTCTGTCCTCATGAAGAGATATCGAAAAGAAAGCTTGTGACAGGTCTACAACGGCGAACCACTCAGCATCACACCGGACCTGAAACATAATCACTGCTGGATTGGGCACTATGGGGCAACACTTCACCACAATCTTGTTTATTTTTCTCAAGTCCTGCACAATTCGAACCTTCCCACAAGGCTTTTTCAGACCCATTATTGGTGAATTACATGGGCTGCTCAACACTTCCTTCAGGACTCCTTGCTTTACAAAGTCCGCAATTATTTGTGCCACCTGGATAAGAACATCTTGTGCCATGTGATATTGTGGCACCTGGTGAAACACTGCATTTGGCTTCACTTGTACTTTAACTGGTTCTACACCTTTTATCAGTCCCACTTTTTTTGCTGTCAAATCCCACACTTTCTCTGTCACCGTTCCCTGTAACTCGGCAGGTGAGTCAATCACTGTAAGCATCGGGAACAATGTAATCAAAGGGTAATCTTCATTTCCAGTTTCTGTCTCTAACTCTGAGAACTGACCATCATCCCCTTCATCATCACTGTTTGTCTGCACCTCAATTCCATCATTGGAACAGGTAATTGAGCATTTCGTCTTGCACAGTAAGTCTCTTCCCAGCAGGGATACCGGACTTGAATCACAGACTACAAACTTATGCAGTCCTTGGAAGTTGCCAATCTCAACTTGCACTGGATCTGTAATTGGATTCGTCAAGTACTGGTTAGCTACTCCGACCACTCTTATGGTACGCCCCGAATGTGGCAATTTCGGAACCTCTGCACTCCTGACTGTGGAGCGTGGAGCTCCGGTATCAACCAAGAATGAAACCTTGTGACCCATCACTTTTCCCTCTACATAGGGTCCCCTCTGATCTACCTCTAGGGACGCTGCAGGCCTGCACTCTTCACTGTCTGAACTGTCATCGGTAGTATCTTTACTGATTCTGAATCTGGTGTGGTTTTAGTTTTACTCGAACCCGGGCTGTCACCTTTCTCCTTGTCTCTTTTCTTAGCCCATCTGCCTTCCCACTTTTCTAATACTCCCCAGATTTGCGCACTTTGCAATATTTCCTTTAGATGCGCTTTCATTCCGGCAGACCTCATATGCTCAAAATCCTTTGAATCGAAGTCTAACCTGTAACTTCTTTTCAAATGTTTAGTGTTCTCAATATCGATGTTGTATTTATCTGCCAGGTTTGCTAATTTCTGATGTACCTTGCCTACTTCTTTAGTAATCTTAGGGCACAGATAGGTCAATTCTGCTTCGATGTATGACTCTAATCTGTTTACCCCCATTTTTCCATCCACTAATTCAGCCGCTTCTACGCCCAGTCTCACAAAGTTCAAGTAATAATCTTTCTCTGACCTTTCTGGTTCCACTCTAGTTACTGTAGTCTTTTGCGAAGCATAGGTCTTCTCTAACCACTCATTCAACTGTTGTACCTAAAACCTTGCAGTGAAATGTTCCCTGCATGCATCATCAGTGACTGTGAAGCATTTGTACTTATTGTCTGTGGGGTTAACACTCCTAGCCCTGCCTGTCTCATTGCTACCAATGGGGCTCCAACTGGGCTAAGATCTATCAAAGACCTTGGTTTTTTAACCGCTTGTTCTCCTGGGGCCATTAACTGAGGGGTTCCTATGGACACTCCTCTTATCACATCTTGGGCCATTACTCCCTGATCACATACACCAAGCTTACCTTGTGCATACAATGGCACCAGTGGACCAACAGAAATTGGCAATTATATTGCAGCTGGTGTCTGACCTGGTCCCAAACCTCGTGGAGCAGCGACTCCAAAGGTCTGATCCAGTGAAGCCGGGGCAGGTATTAATGGAGGTCCAGCTGTTGGGTTATATCCTGGTATCAGTTGTGGCTGCGGCTGGGGCAACAATTGCGGAGTTGACTCAATCTGCACTAACCTCGATTTTGTATATATCGGGTCTGGCGGCACTATCAGATTTGTAGTAGTCTCTAGTACCGGGACGTCTGATAGATTCTCTGTATCTGCGGTGGAGGTTGCAACTGTATCTGCATGTCTGGCGCAGTGGGTACACTGACACCATTCTGAATCAAAGCCGTATCACTAGTCTGTACTGTATCAGTAACTCCCTTCTCCTGTGTCTGGTTCCCAGGACCCGCGCTAGTGCTCGGGACATTATCGCTTACCGCATAAGGTGGCAGGCGATCATGTAATATCCGATCCATAAATTCTTCATCGTCTGAATCCTCTTCTTCTTCCCAAGATCTCTTAGTTTCTTTAGGCTTACTAGAGTCTTTATCTGCTTTCCCTAAGGCTTTCTTTCCCTGTGTCTCATCTCCCCGTGTTATTGCTGGGAACAATTTTAATACATCAACTATTCCCCGTCTCCACATTTTGCTCTCATTATCCCGCCTTGCTTCCGCATAAGTCTTTTCTGCCCTTTTTATTCTTCTTTGGAATTTTTCTTGTCTCTGTTTAAGAGCCATTAAATCCCAAATCGCTAAAGCCTCATACTGAGCTGGCCTCGGAGGTGGTTTCTGTACATTTAACATCCACCTTAGATTTTCTAGAACTCTCGTATTGAACGTCCCATGTTCTGGGAACGCCAAACATCCCTCTTTTTCTGTCAATTTGCGCCACTGTTTCATCCATAAACAAGGCGCAACACCTTTTTCCTCCATAACTATGTAAGCCGGAGTTCCCTCAGGCGGTGTAGGCTCCCCTTCACTCGCCATAATGTATGCATCTCCTTTAAGAGCACTCTTAAAAGCCTTGACAAAATTCATCTTTGCGTTTTTCTCTTGTTTGTATTTAATCAGAAAGTGACCTTAGTGTCCAGGACACTCTTCACCCACCTTTCTCACCCTATTGCCTCTCACGGAGGGCAGCCAATCCGTGCGCGACCCCTCTCGACAAATGACCTATCTCAGAGCGGCACCACTGACGTCACACTCACACACTGCAGCTGACAAAGTCTTGCAGCTCGTCCGCCCCTCACTGGATTCACACCAAACTAATGCAAAATTACTGCGAGCACCTTAACGACAATACAAATTTGCCAGTTTACTACAGGAAGGGTAACACATTTGCTTCAGAACTTTACAGAGATTTCACTTGAAGCCTCGGCCGCTGCTTTCTCCTTCTCAGTTCCCGCACCCGCAAGCAGAATTCGACTCGCAAATCCTACTCTCGACTTGTCAATGGTTTGTCCTAGTGCACTTTAGAACTTGCCAAATCTCCATCGAAGGTTTCACACATACAATTTGACCCAAACTCGACATGTCAACCACGCCTGATTTACCTATTAAACCGCACAAATTACAACATAAACCCAAGTGTCTCCTACACTTGTCAATATACTCCGGAGTCTTAGACCACGACGGGTCCGTACATGAACAACGAACCACGTGGATAATTTTGAGCACAAAGCGCCACACTCATATGAATTACGCCGACTTCCCTACTCTCATGCTGTGGAGTACGACCACTCCTACTAAAACAACATTACCTGGCCTAGATACACACAAACTTCACAAATCACCCTCAAAATGCATAAGCTGAGCAAGCGCAAACCTTACACCATACATGCTATGACGCCGAGAACATCCCCAACTCACTTAGGCAGGCTCCGCGATCCCGGGAAAGTCATGGTGAATTTAGAAACACATCATACCTCCAATTTGCATTATCTAAGAAAAATAATCTAAACATTGATTCTCCGTCCTAGGGCCCCAAAGGGCCAAACCGTCGCTCTGCTACCAGAACTGTTAACGCGTCCCTTTATGATAATTTATTACACATCAGGACTCGTTTTAGGCCAATGAATCTTTTGACCCAGTTGAGAGACACCTTAGGACAGATAGCTAATCAATATATCAATCAATAAATCAATAATGTCATCAATATTTATCACGACAATGCATTTCACTTTAGTCAAAGTCATTAATCAATTCAAAGACGCTATCATGACCTTTGAGCCATAAATAACCACACCTTGTTTAGTAGAATTTTATGAGTTTTATACCCTATTAATTACAGTCTAATAGCAAGTGCGTTAATCTCAACACCAATAAACATAATAGTATAGTCACGATATGGCAACTTTGGTAAGCTTTCATTAAAGCGAGAATCACAAACATCAGAACATAACACGGCGTGAACATAGATCAATTTAGCAGAGTATCAGTAACGCGTCAGTTCAACAAAGCATAATTTCGATTGTTTGTCTATTTGCGTCAGTTTGGTGAACACCTGTCCTAACCACTGATTAGCATTCGCATGTTGGGCTTCATGCAAAACAATTTAGAACATCAATTTGGAAAACCTCTAGCTAAGGACTCTGTCAAATGCAAGCAGTTGGTACCTAGAAAGGAAAAGCAAACAGACAAATCACAATCGCATTGTCATAATTACCCTCCAAAGTTTAGGTCAGCGCACAGGTTCAGTCTTCGTCTTCAGGACTTCAGTCAAATCGCCATCAGTCAGAACTCAGCTCCGGGGCAAAAGGGCACTTTCCTCATAAGGAGGTAAAGTGTAAAATGGACAATTCTAAGGGCGAGGATGGTTTTAAGTAACCCACCAAGTCACCAAACAGAGTGACAGAGTTTCTGTATAAAATCAATAGCATTCCCTAACCCTCCTAAATGACTCCCCGTGACATGGGTTTTAATCCCTTTTCCATTATACATTCCCCCAAAATTCTATTGGACATTTGCTATACCCCACTATCGTTAATCTATCAGAAAGTACATTAGGTAATTCAATTCTTCACCCCATATTGTTTTACAAGTCTTTGATTGGTCTTCGTAATTGGCGTCTTCAGAGGTGGTACGTCCGGTATGATTTCATCCTTCTGTAATTCTTTGCACATCTTTTGGTCAGCAGTTCCATTGTCTTCACCGGTTTGAATGACCTTGTACATTACATTAATCTACACTGTTTCAATGTACTTTTAACATTTATTCTGTAAACGAGAGAAAGTGATGGGAACGGATCTAACATGGTTACATTCATCTTCCAAGTTGGAAAAAAAAAAAAAAAAAAAAAGAAAAAGCAGGGTCATGTCCCCTTGTGAGTCAGCACACCGAAAAATAGAAAAATGCATTTAATATGAGAGCCAGGGCAGCCAAGCTTCGGCTCATGCTAACTTAAGGCCTATGAGGATTTCAATACAGATTCAATAACGCAAACATTAGTATAAACTTATTTAAACATAATATAAACATTTTGGTCATTATTATTAGTCTACCTATACATTGGTGGCCACTCCTCGTGGTCACAATTCAAGTGCATGTTTAAGCAAAATCACTATTATTATAGTTTCTATGCGCCATCATCACACATGGATTCATAAACATTTCATGTTAATATAGATTATTAAAGCTGCGCTCTCTCAACATGCTTCATCATAGAGTTCCTTTCTGTCCCATTGCAGAACAGGGCGTGCTACAACCTGAGAGATGCACAGGAGCACTTTGTTGGAAAAATAATAGGGTAGTGAGTGGGGTTAGTGTTACTCTTTAAAAGTATCTGCCTGGTAGACCTAACTCTTTAGTCTGGGTGCCAGTTGTGAGTAAAAATGGTAAAAGTTAGAAAGTCCCGGGCTCTTGTTACCCCTACTTTCGCTAAGTGTCAACTTCTAGCTCAATGGATTCTAAACACTTTTAGAAAATGATCATTTGAATACACCTATTTAATATACCTATTCACAACGGAAACAAGCAGGAAGCTATTAGGTATTGATATTACCTGTTATTTTTAGCACTCTGTCCATTCAGTCAGAAATGTCCCATACTAGTATGAATAAAAGGAGAGCAACATAGAAATGAATGTGCCTAATTTCTGAAAAAAAGCTTTTCTTAGGAGCCCCCTCACAGTTATGTAGAACACCAGAATTGCTGGATTCCGAGGGTGCGTAGTCTTGATTACGCCTTGTGCCTCTTTTAACAGTTTTTTTCTTACACCACCCTACACTCTGTCAATTTGTCTCAGTCTACGAGTTTTATTTTTCATCCCTGCTTTTTCCCTTTCTCACGCCTTTTCTTTCTCTTCCTCTGCCTTTTCTGTCTTTCTTTTGCTTGGAATCAAAGTATGAGCCTACAAAATAAGCAAGACACTCGAAAATAGGGCCCACAACCTGCAAGCACGGGCACAAATTAAGCACAGCCTGAGCAGTGCATGGCACCGTTGATTGGTAGAAGGGACATACAAATCAGATTGTGGCTAGAGCAAACATTGAAACTTTTATAAATCGCCAATCCTATTTGGCGAAGTGAGATGCCTTTTGAGGCTTTCTCTGTTGAACACGGATAACGTTTTTGATTAGAAAGCCAGTGCTGTCACCTGTATGAAGTATTATGAAACCCGAACAGCCTTATTCAGGTCTTACTCCGTTCCCAGAGTTCTCCGAAATTTACATTTAGATTGTTCTGTAGAAACAGTTCCGAATAGAATTCTTTCCAAGTTCGGTCAAACAAAGCCCTGCTGCCACTTAGCAGACTGGCAGTCAATTTACATTTACATTAAGGCAGATCTCAAGCAATTATCCGGAAAATATTCTTCATAGAGCCTTCTCCCGCATTTCCTGTGCCTCTCCCCTCCAAGACATAACTGTGATGGAATTTCTAAGGAGCCGTGAAGACTTGGGGAAAAGTCGGAACAGAAAGAGAATCCTTCACTGCGTCACATGGAAACAAAGATTCAGGTGCGCGCGCATGGAAAAGATTGTTTCAGCAATTCCGGTGCCACGACCCTTACTGTGAATGGTACATTGTAGCCTGGTTGCCAAAATGGAATGCTAAATCCTCCACCCCACAAAAAAACACAATTGCACTGCTTTAATAGAATTTACTACAAATGGTAAACATTGATTATCATTTAAATGATACGTGCCTTAAAGTGATTATTGCAGGTGCTCCATTTGCCCCTTCTACATGAGGAATAATGGCTTTTTGATAGCAAATAGGATGCATGTGCCATTTTATTTTTACTATGAAGCCTTCTGAAGGACAAACATCAAAATTTACATTTAAATTGTAATTTTTCATCTGAGCTGCTTTACCTATTTATTGACTTTTGCTGCCTTCTTTCCAAACTCCTTGCGTTAATATGCCTGGTTCCAGTCTCTGCTTACTTTATGCCATTCACTCACCAACATCAAAGAGGTGAGCATAATGGGTTCCACCTCGAAGATTAACCGAATAAAGGATATCAAATCATTTGGCGGTCTTTGACCAGCCTCCTAGGACTGTGTCCTAGGTGAACAGTGCGATGACAGTGCCGCCATTTTAGTTTTATGACATTTTTCCTCAAATTTGGCCCCAACTACAGTTTGTCTCCAAGGCAGCCACATGGAGTACCTAAGGGATAAGCTACCCATATTCCTGTGGAATCCACAGATGGTTAGCAACACTGCCCATGACCTTCAAGTATATCCATGATTGACATGATAGCTGCTGGACCTGGCCCTTTTTGCAGGGTTATCCCCAAACGTTTTGCCTTCTTCCTCTTATTTTTAATGACCTGTGTTTGTTGGCTTTAGGACTCTTGGCACTTTACCACTGGTAATCAGTGCTAAAGTCCAAATGCTTTCTGGCTATAATGTATTGATGATTGGTTTCTCCAGGATTGGCATATTTGATTTACTAGGATGGCCCTAGTACAGTGCACTGTGTGTGTCCAGGGCCTGTAAATCAAATGCTACTAGTGGGCCTTCAGCACTGATTGTGCCACCCAAATGGGTAGCCCTGTAAATATGTCTCAGACCTGCCATTGCGGTGTCTGTGTGTGTAGTTTTAAACTGCCATTTTGACCTGGCAAGTGCACCCACATGCAGGCCCAAGCCTTCCCTTTTATTACCTGTAAGTCATCCCTAAAGTAGGCCCAAGCAGTGCTTTAAATGGGCCGGTACTGTCCGGTACGGAGTACCCCCACTTTTTTATTTTTAGAGAGAGAGTACTTGCGCTTCTCAAGAAAAACGTAATACTTTTAATTGGAGAGTACCGGCACTTCTCAGAAATAATCAGGCACTCTGGTACAGAGTACCTGCACTTCTATGTTTCCATTTCAAGCACTGTGCCCAAGGCAGCCCCATTGGCAGGGTGCAGTGTATGTAAAAGGTAGGATATGTACTTGAGTGGTTTACATGTCCTGATAATGAAATACTGCTAAATTTGTTTTTCACTATTGCAAGGCCTGTCTCTCCCATAGAGTAACATGGGGGATTGACTTGAAATACCTTTTAAGTGTAATTTCCCTTTGGGAGCATAAAGAGATATGGAGTTTGGGGTTGATTAACTCACAATTTAAAAATACATCTTTTAGTGAAGTTGTTTTTTTAATTGTAGGTTTGAAAATGCCACTTTTAGAAAGTGATCATTTTCTTGCTTAACCATCTTGTGCCTCTGCCTATCTGTGGAATACATGTCTGGGTCAGGATGACAGTTTGGCTGTTTGTGAATTCACTCTAGACTCTGCACTACAAAGACTTCTCTTTGAACTTTGCCAACTTCAAAGACAGAAATGGGTATAAGTACTGGACCTCTAGCACCTCATAGTTAGAACACTCCTGGACTGGGGATGTTCTGCTAGGAAGAAGAGCTGGATGCCGCAGCAGGGACTGCCACTCTGCCTGTTGCTTTCCTGTGCTGACCTGCTGCTTGTTGCTTCTGTCCTGGGAGTGAAAAAAATGGACTTTGTGTTCCACATCCTGCTTTTCAAGGTTCTCCAAGGCCTTGTACTGAGCTGAGCTTGCCTCCTGTTAAGAGGTCTCACGGCCATCAAAGACTTCACCTGCCAGTGTCTGGGCTCTCTTGTTGAGGGTCCTGACTTGCCAAGTGGTGTCGAATCCAATTCCTGGGCCCTTGGAAGTGAGCACTGGTGCAACTAAGAAGAAACTAAGGGGCATATTTATACTCTTTTTGCGTGGAATTGGTGTCATTATGTTTACACAAATTTGTCGCAAACTCAACTCCATATTTATATTTTGACATTAAACATGTCTAATGTCAAAATATAGGAGTTTGCACCATTTTTTGGATGAGCGAATCTACCTTGTATCAATGAGATGCAAGGTAGACGTTCCCATCAAAAAAATGGTGCTATCCCCATAGCTCCATATTTAACACCTGTGATAAAATGACGCAGAGGTGGGAGGCGGGGCTAAATAATGGTGCAAAGCTTGCTTAGCACCATTATTTAACGCCTGGGTCAGACCAGGCATTAGGAGACCTGTGGAGCCATTTCCATGGTCTGACACCATGGAATGGGTCAACAGGTGCCCTCCCCAAGCCTCAGGAACACCCCAAACCCCACCAGAGGGACTCCGGAGGATGGGGGACCCCATCCCAAGTAAGTCTGGGTAAGTATTTTTAATTGTAATTGTTTTTGTCATCAGGGTCCCCCTGCATGGCACAGGGTGCAATGGCCATGCCCAGGGGACACTTGTCTCCTGTACAGGCCATTGGGTTGGTGGGCATGACTCCTGTCTTTCCTAAAACAGGAGTCATGTTTTTGGTAGTTGTGTGCCAGGAAATGGCGCTAGTCTGGTTAGAGATTTTTTTTTTTGCCTCTAACCAGGCTAGCGTCATTTTTTGAGGCACAACCTCCTCCTGACCTACTGTCACTCCCACCCCCACCCCCACCCGGCTAGCGTAGATTTTCAGGATGCTAGCCGGGCCTTACTGCCAGCTTGCACTATTCTATTAATATGACACCTGGAATGCGGCTGAGATTGAGGCAAGCCGGCAATAACGTTTTTGATGCAAAACTGCGTTAGCACACTGGAGGATGGGGGACCCCATCCCAGGTAAGTCCAGGTACGTATTTTTAATTATAATCAATTACAGATTATTTGGAGACAGCCTGACACTGATATGAAGCTAAGCAAATAATAGGGATGGGGTCATATTAAGGTCCAGCATATACGCCCCCAGTAGGGCTATGTAATTAGAAAGAGTATGCAGTTCCTATGAAAGAAGGAAGTCGGAGAGTAACCTGAGCCAACTGATCAGAGGATCTGATTGCTCAGGAGCAATCAGTCCTCCGGACGTAGGTGGGGGCAAAGGACGGGGATTGGTCACGGACAAAACTGGCTCTGGCTCCCTCTTAATTTAAAATGCCAGTGAGTGCTTCCTTTGCCACTCATACTGGATCATTGCATTTAGTCTAATATGGTTGGTCTCCTAACTTGAAGGTGCATTTTAGACCAGTTTTCTCATCTTTGGGGTGCGATTACAATTATCATTCACACTTTGGTGCCCCATTCACGATTAAATAGACAAGAAACATGTTGACCTTTTCCTTATGTATCACTCTTTGGGTCAGTTTGGATCACTGTACCCACTTCTGTCCAGGGTCATTTTAATCATAACATGGGTTCCTGTAGGATATCCCTTAGTTATTTTTAACTTTCACCTTACACCAGTATACTCACATTCCCTACACAGAACACTGCACTTCACTTTTCACATCAACAAAAAATACAAAAGAACTCCTGCAAAGAGCCCCCTAGCGTAGCCATTGGGCTTAGCAGCACCAGCCCAACGAGGTGCTGCCTGATGATGAAGGGTGACACTCTTTTGGGTGTGTGAGAGTTGTTGCACCTGAGCAATCAGATCCTCCTATCAGTTGGCTCAGGTTACTCTCTGACCTTCTTCTACTCCTTCTTTCATGGGAACTGCATACTCTCTCTAATTATTGATATGAAGCTAACCAGTGGTTGTCAGCATTCGGTTTAGGGGTAACGTAGGGCCTGATTTAAGTTTTGGCAGATGGGACACTACGTCACATACATGATGGATGTTTTGTCCGTCCCCCATATTACAAGTGCATTTTATCCAATAGCACTTCTAATACAGCAGACGGGATATACATCATGTTTGTGACGAAGCATCCCATCCGCAGAACCCTTAGACCTAATGTGTCAAGGTGATATTTCCAAAGTTGTTGGTGTTTGCACACTGACTGGTTTGCAATAACAACATAATTTTGTGCTGTGAGGGATGTAGCAATTATTCCAGGACAAAATGCTCAATGGAGTCACAAACATTCCTTCCTCATTAATATGCATGAGACAGAAGCCCTTTTGCTATTCCCTCTGAATGCTTGTAAATGCAGGGATGGAGGTCTGCAGGAGACAGCAGACTTCTAGCCCAGCTTTTGCATACAGTGCATGGCCTCATTAGTCTTTAAAGCAGCTCCTGTCCCTAAAAGGGGTAGATAGTGCTCTCAGAATCAAAAGTCAGCATGTTGTGATTGACAGGGGGGGAGGGGAAAGGACATGCAGTAGTACCCTGGAGCACTGTCTGCTCTCCCCCAGGAGCACTGTCTGCCCCCTCCCCCCCATCAAAGTGGGGGAAGCCAGAAGGTGGAATTTGTCAAATCAGGTCCTGGTAATTTGGTAGCAAATTAGGGACATGTTACATTCTGACTCTTACAGGAGATGGGATGCCCAATACACACACAATTTTGCAGACATTAAACACGTGATTTTAAGGCTAGCCAATTTTGCAACCACCTGGATTCGGTGGGGTTACTAATGTAGCCTGAATGGTGGGCAACTGAAATAGGTGAATTCCATTTGAACTGGTTGAGTGGCCCATCTTCATTATGTGTTGAGGTAAAAAGGTTGAAGTTTGTGTTTCCTTCCTGTATTAGTAATGTTACAGAGGAGTATGTACAGACCTCTTTGTTTGGGATTCACCAAATGCTAGACCGGGACTTTCATGTAGCAATGTCCAAAAAACAGTACACCTGCTCTTGCTGTTTTCTTTGTCTTGATTTATCCATGCTGCAAATTTAAAAAGAAAAGCAGTGGATTTTTTTTAACCCAATTTAGATGTAAGAGTCACAGCATTTTATGAACCAAGTTTGACACTTTCTTGAAGGGAATTGTGAAGCTTGTTGAGAGATGAATTTCCTGTGCTCTTCATGCCGAGCCAGGACATGAAAATACCATCAAACACAGTGCTGGGAGGGACCTGTCCTGAAAATGACGACACTATCAGATATTACCACATTTATATGTGCTAATAACAGAGTTTTTCCAGTGGAGCATGTGGCAACACCTACTCTAGGACCACCATTGGGAACCCTGGCATCCCCCAACCTTTAAAAGCCTTTAAATAATGCAGGATATGTAAAAGGTGGGAGCAGGCCGGCTTTAGCGTTGGTGGCGCCTGGTGCGACAATCTTTTTTGGTGCCCCCCACCACCACCCATGCCCTCACACACTACCACCCAGCAAAAGTGCCCCTCATCTCTCCATAGCCCCTATCTCACTTACATTTCATTTGGTTTAACACGCTATTAAAGGCTGGCTTTACTAATCCACTCAGCTATCCACCTAATCCACAGTTCTGTTCTTTGCAGTAGGCAAATTAACCCTCTGTGCTACTTTATATTAAGCCAAAACTGCCACAAGACAAAACTCCGATCTATCTCTCTAGCAAGAACATTAATCACAGAAGTTATCTTGGCAGTTTAGTTGCTTCCTGAAGGTTGGACGCACAAGGAACTTTTCATAAGGTGCTTTTAAATTGCATGTTTTGTAAGTTATTGCACAGTGCTGCCCTGAGGTCAGCGCCCCCCATTCCCGGTCAGCACACGGTGCGGTCGCACCGGTTGCACTGCCCTAAAGCCAGCCCTGGGAGGGAGGATGGACAAGCTGCTTGTCCTGCTATTCCATACTTCTAAATGAGGCTCAGGTATCTGTCCTAGGATGCTGCGGTACTGACTTTGATCCCAAACCACTCCTTTTATCAGTTTGCAAATTGAAGTGAACCTTTACAGTATTGATCAAGTGAATTTCCTAAAGATTTTCAAGATAGTAAAGAATAACAAGTTGGATATTGTTGAAAAGTTCATTAAATGGGTATTTAAAATCAGACCATTACCTACATCAAGTATCTAAACCCACATCAAGTTTCATCCACCTGTTTATTGAAGTGAAACTTTATAGTGTTGATCAATTAGAGTTTCCTACTGCTTTCTTTTCAAGATAGTAAAGAACAGCAAGGAAAGTATTGTAGAAAAGTACATTAAATAACATTTATAATCAATATAGTACTCCTATCAAACATTAGAACACCCGTCAACAACCCTTAATGATACCTTAGTTCTAACACAAACCTCCTGGTGCAGAGTAAGATCATGAGACCGGAGAGAGCCTGCATAGCACTGTGTCAGTTACTAGTGATGTCAGCAATTCGTAAAAAGGCAGTGATGGGTGTACTTTAGTTAAAGCATTTAAGACTAGAGGCAAAGGAGGTGTGGCTGAGTGAAGCCATCAAGTAGCGGGTGAGTGTGGGCAATTACTTTGTCCAATCTATTATGAACATTGAGTAGCATGATGGAATTCAACGTATGGTCAACCAGTCCAAGAGGTCTGATGTTCTGATGTGGAAGCACATGCTTGTGAATATCTGTATCTCAAGCTCCTTTTTGAACTGTCTTGTCTGTATCCCAGTATGGTGGTATTATTAATTCAATTAATTCTCCATTACTGCAGTAGTTTAGCCATTCCCAATGTTAGTAGTGCTGTTCTGTTTCACAAAAACAATGTAGCTTTGAGTTCAACTCTAGTCTATCATTGCTGGTTATGACCCACCCACTATTGCTGTAATTGCTGCAATGCTAAAATGTATCAACATTTTGTCTCGGAGATACAGCTTAAATCTTCAAACGTTGGGTAATGTTCAGTATTACGGTGAGTTCTGAACTTTCAAGCATTTGTAGGACCAAGGCAGGGAGGCAAACACATTTTGAGACTGAAAATTACACCACTTGTTTCTAAATGCGAAATTTGTGGCCACACAGCAAGAACGTGGGCTGAGCAATCACGCAGAACCATCTTTATTTTAAATGTCAACCCTCTCTCCTTTTCTCTTGGATAGCTTGATAAAATGTACTCTTGATAGGCATCTTTCATACCCTTCCTGCATTGTAAGGAATCTTCCTTTTAACAATAAACGCCACGCCCCAGAATTATGAGATGGGTCTCTTGGCTCTATCATAGATGAGACATTAAAGGAAGAATCGTGAGTTATACTGGTGAAGATACGATCAGCTTAGGCATATCTTGTTTGTCTAACTCTAAAATTCACCCAAACAACTCCCAGGACTTTTAAAAGACCAAAACCAAGATGTTCAATGTGTGCTACATGATACGTTTGTTCTTAATATACAAACTGTGAACAGCTCATGGAAATCCTTCTTAGAATGCTAACCATCTGAAGTTGTTGCCTGCATGTACAGGAATGTCAGCACTGCATCACAGCCAACACTGCACAGTCTGCATCCCATGATTATGGATAGTGGCCGACAGCAAGGCTCCAGGAGGACATACTGTTCCATAATAAATAAATATAGTTGCATTCCCCCCCTTCCTCCATGATTTTGAAAACGAATAGAAGATTTACAATACATTTAGCATTGGGAAGGGCTCTTGGGTCAATATATATATATATATATATATATATATATATATATATATATACATATTATACCAAATCAAAAATCAAATCCTTTTGTTAAAAAATAAAAATTAAAAATAAAAGCCGGGAGGAAGGGAATCTGTTTCCTGTGAATAAGATTTAATAAATACACAGCGGCATGATGGCCCCCCAGGTTTTCCTTGAACAAAAGGATTTGGTATAATATATTAGGAGTTTCCGGAACCCAGCGGGGACCGCTGCATCAGAGTTTCTCAATCCGAATTACGTATGGCAATATATATATATATATATATATATATATATATATATATATATATATATATGTATATATATATATATACAGTTCAAAACAATAGAATGGATCATATCTATATAGAGTCATTAAATGGTAGGTCCAAAATCTTCACGTATGAGCAAGCATATTTGTGGTCCTTCTTGCCTTGCCAACTCATGCTTCGTCAAGCAGGCATTAGGTCCTATAACTTCAGCATGGCGAAAAGTCACTATTATTGTACTGTTGCATCTTCATTGGTTAGAAAAACAATTTTGAGTCAGTCAGTGACATCATTTATCTTTTTTTCTTAGGTACCATTTTTCTGGAGGGTCTGTAGAGGTCTAGTAAGTGGTATACTAGTGGTGGGTTGTGTTGTTTTTCAGACAAATTAAAATACAGCAATCCTAAAAGGAAGCATGAAGAACTGTCTGTGTGTCAGATGTCTCCCGGTATACTTTGTCAGCCACGGTTGAGCGGTATTCCCAGGCTACATGGACATCCTTATACACTGTACAAGCCACCCAAGCCTTAGCAAAATTGCTAGGGTAGACGTGCTCACTTATAATGAGGGCACACCTTCTGTTAATGGTCTATCCATTTGTCTTCCTATTCATCTATCCGTCATAAACCATCCAAGAATCTATCCTATCTGCACCATCGGTCTCATCCCATGTTGCATCCCATGTGGCATCCCTGCCTTCTTCCTTTAGCCCCTCCCTCCCACTTAATCTGGCTCCTATCTCCCACGCAACCTCCTTCAATCACGCTATCCCTGACACTTGTTTAGGGCCTGATATTTGGACCATGAACCCTAAATTCTAGGTTCTAACATTCCCTGGTAATAATGCTTAGAAACCTAGAGAACACCTCTTACGTCCGTCTACCTTGCTTCATCAGCCTGAATGCATTCTAAAATGATACCACAATACTATTGCCACTCCACAATATAGCAAATCTTCTGCCAGTGCAACATCTACAACTAGTTCCATATTTCTGAAAAAAGGAGACAGTCTCACAGACGCAGGAGTCTTGTGGAACTTGAATGAGTTTATGGACTAGAAAAAAATATGCACATGCAAGACGAACTTACGTGCTCAATTGTATTGAGGGTGGGCATTAAACAAACAAGCTAAGATTAAATGACGTTACCCATCTCAATCTCAATTAGAGAGTTAGGCCCTCATTACTGATATGATTTCGCCCCCACCCAGAATTACTGCTGCCATGGATATTGCTAATTCTGTCCGTGGGAAAGCCTTGGTATTCCGAGTGGCAACTTCAGGTTAGTCTTAAAAATTGGGGGAAATAATTCAGAAATCGCTGATTCCGCGCTCATTTGTCATGGTAATTCCCCATTTTCAGCCATTTTCAAATATTAACTTCACATGCTTTTAGTTGGTGAAATGCGTGTTCGAGGGTTACTGGGAATCATCCTTTGTCTCTATACTGTACTTGTCAGAAAGTTGTCTTGTGTAAATATGCCACAAATACCTCTAGGGATATGAAAATGTAAAATTATAAACGTCCACGAGTTACACAAATTCGGTGCTTTTTCAGATGTCTTTATACTTTTATAGGAATATTTTATTTATATAAATCTAACTCTGGAAAATAATAGTCGTTTTCTCCGGGCTTTGATTAGAGACTGGCTACACCTCTGTTTTTTGAGGCATGGTGGGCTTCTAAACACCGTAATGTAATACCCGCTTAGTTAATTGCACATTAATATTAATAACATGCCGGAGGAAGGTTTCATATGCATCTATCACGCGCTATCATTTCACTCAGAAATGCAGTCCCAGTCGTAGCCCAAGAACGCCAAGGACTGGATTAATGCCAACTGAATGACTCATAAATACCAGCAAGACTACTCATAAAATAAAAAAATAAAAAAAAATCCCAAAGAGAGTATCGTTCCGAAACGATACACTCGGATTCATTTACAAGTTAAACAGGAAATGATAGCAGCGAGCCTGTTTTATGGGAGGAGGATGTGACATGGGTCTCTTGGGGGGAAGGAGAGAGGTTTTCAGCCATTAGGAAGCAGTTAAGATTTTCATCTCGCCCTCTGGAATGTACTCTGCGTCTCCTACCCGCCCCCTTTGACCTTCTCCCACAGCACTGCATGGCTGCCTGTAGCTCCGTAAGTGATTTCATATTGTTTGCAGACCCACTGTGCCTTACAGATGCCAAGAATTTCAGTGCCAGTCTGGAAGCACATGTTGACAAAAGTTTGTCAGGCATTCTCACTCCCAGGCATGTCACTCCTTCAGTTAGGCACCCTCACTGAAGCAGTTCAGGAAGGATCTCTAGACATGGCTGTTCCAATGATCAGCACGCCCAGGACAGCACCTTTAGAGCACACCGATGATAAGTTGCACTCTACAAGTATTTGACTGACTGATTGCTGTATTTATGTAGCCATGATGCTGGTATTCTTTCCCTAATGCGCCTCAGTGACATTTGTGTTTTGGTGCTGATGAGTTGGCCTCGATTTAGCAAACATTTCTTTTTCTTTTTTGTGTCCTTATTTCTTTTACAATCAAACAACAATGAAGAAGCATGGTGCTGCCAGGGTTGGACAGGCCTTTTGTTTCGCTGGGTATTTCCTAGAGGGGATGGAGGGAAAGAGGAAGGGCAAGGAGACCAAGGGATGGAGGCTGGTTTGAGATTTTTTGCCAGGGCTGATCTTGGCTTGACAGTCCGTCCCTGGGTGCTGCAGATACTGGGT
The DNA here is from genome assembly GCF_031143425.1 of Pleurodeles waltl. Lineage (NCBI taxonomy): Eukaryota > Metazoa > Chordata > Amphibia > Caudata > Salamandridae > Pleurodeles > Pleurodeles waltl. The sequence goes on along the minus strand of NC_090447.1, from coordinate 514,549,576 downwards.
TCTCTCCTAAGCCATCACCTTGTACTGTCAGCGCCTTAACACTGGTGCACCACAGCAAAACACTTACAAAATAGACCACCATATACAATCGCACTCAACCAACCAGGCACAACCAACGGAGTACCCTTTTACTCTTGCTCCTGAATGCACTTATAGACCTTATCAGGGGTATAAGGTACAATAAAATGGGACAATACAATAAAACCCCTGTAGGAAACCAGGCTTTTTGCAGGTTGTTCCCCCACTTTTTATCTCCATTTGGACTTCTAGCTGCTATTTTGCGACTCAGACAGTGCCCTGCTAACCAGGCCCCAGTGCCCGTGTTCTTTCCCCATCAGTGACAAATGTCTAATTGTATCTAATTGGCAAGGACTTTAGCACCCTAGGAAGTCCCTGGTAAATGGTACTCCTGGTACCCTGGGCATGGGCACTAAAGTGGTTCTCTAAGGGCTGCAGCATGTTTTATACCACCCTACGGGACCCACACACAAATTGCATGCAGACTTCCATTGCAGAATATGTGAAATGGTGGAAGCCATTTGGAAATCACATCATTGCACACACCAATGTGTGCAATGCCCATGACCACTGCATGTAGTATATTTAAGTCACCCCTACAGCAGACCTTAGAGCCCTAAAGTAAGGTGCATTATATTCATGTGAGGACACATCCGCATGAGCAGATGTACCCCTGTGATGCCTAGTTCCATTGATAGATTTTTCAAGGGACCAGGCAGCCATCTTAAGCACATGGCCCAGACATTGGTCAGTACGAGTGACCCAGCTACATGATGGCTGCACTGAAACTAATGGTGGTTAGTATCACACACCTCATCTTAATAAATCTGTAATGATGCCAGTCCCAGATTTATTATGACATGCATGCAGAGGGCACCTTAGAGGTGCGTCCTGAAAACCTACCAGTGTCTTAGGGGGTCAATCCTACCCTGGCGGTCCGAGACCGCCAGGGTAGGGGACGGAGGAAGCACTGCCAACAGGCTGGCGGTGCTTCTGTGGCTATTCTGACCGCAGTGGTAAAGCCGCGGTCAGAAAAGGGAAGCCGGCGGTTTCCCGCCGGCTTCCCGCTGCCCCTGTGAATCCTCCACGGCGGCGCTGCAAGCAGCGCCGCCATGGGGATTCCGACCCCCTTCCCGCCAGCCTGGTTCTGGCGGTTTTCACCGCCAGAACCTGGCTGGCGGGAACGGGTGTCATGGGGCCCCTGGAGGGGCCCCTGGCATGGGCACTGCAGGGGCCCCCTAACAGGGCCCCACATTGATTTTCAGTGTCTGCTTGGCAGACACTGAAAATTGCGACGGGTGCAACTGCACCCGTCGCACACCAGCAACTCCGCCGGCTCCATTCAGAGCCGGCATCTTCGTTGCTGGTGCTTTCCCGCTGGGCGGGCGGGCGGCCTTTTGGCGGTCGCCCGCCAGCCCAGCGGGAAAGTCAGAATGACCGCTGCGGTCTTTTGACCGCGGTACGGTCTTCTGGCGGTTCCCGCCAGGCGGGCGGCAACCGCTTCCCGCCAAGGTAGGAATGACCGCCTTAGTGTGTTGGCTAACTGTCCCGGCCAGCCTGCCACCACAGGCAAGTTTATTACACACTGCAGGTAAGAGCCTGTGCTCTCAGAGGCCAGAAACAATGCCTGCTCCGGTGGAACATGATCACACCTCTTCCAGCAGGATGGCTACCGATTTAGCATATCACAGCCAGGGGCTTCAAAGCCCCTGCTGCCTTTGATATGCGACCCTGGCTTCCCCCAGTCCTGGAGAACACCACCCCCTGCCCTGAGGCCCATTTGGCACCACAGCAGGCAGGAAATTAGTTATTCAGGAGGCTAGTTTCACTTCTAGGCTAGTCGCACCCCTAAGGTCTACCATCTTGTTTTTGGTGGAACTAGGAACTCTGGGTCAGGAAAATGCCCACTCTCCACAGGAAGTGGTCATCTAGGGGGTGTAGTCACCCTAGGGATAAGTAGCCCATTGGCTAATAACCTATACACCCCTAAATACTCCTAAGTTCCGTATTTAGGGGTCCCCCTGACACCAGGCACTTGGATACATCTGCTAGGAACCAAAGGAAGGACAAAGGAGCGCTGATGTCGTGAGAACAGAGGCCCTGCACCAAAATTGGTGCCAAACCCTGTCTGGCTGTTTGCACAGTGACAATCATGAATATTGACTCATCCAGAAGCTGAACAGTCTCCCCAAAGCCTTGTAGATCTGTTCTACCCTTAAACAACCAAGCACCATCTACCTCTGGGTGGGGGAGCAACCCCCCTGCATCTGCAAGCACCAACTGCAATGACCCCATACTTCATTTTGCTGGCCATCAATATCACTGAGGGAGCAACTTGTGCCAGGAGGAGGTTGTCGTGAGTGCAGGAGGTCAGCCCCCTCACTTCACCAATTTTTGATATGCTGGCCCCTCCAGGAGTTTCATAGCACCAATCCCCAGGGTACCGGAGCTATTCAGGCTTGTTGTGAATCAATCTGGACAACACCAACGCCGACATCGACCTGGCATGGAGGGGCATCAGGATCCACAAGGCCATCATCAAAAATGGCCCTATAGCCCTGTTTTTCGCCCTCTCCAGGTCACCAAAGCCAAGTGAGAGCCTCTAGCTACAGCGACCCGCCAGAGATAACATCTCTACACCCAAGTCCCCAAGCCCAGGTTCACGGAAACCAACTGTGTCCCTGTGTCCCAGAGACCCTCAAGAGCCAAGCCCTACTTTGGGTCTGTCTGACTTGTCCCTAAGTCCCACCTTGCTGCCTTTCTTTTTATAGATACCTTGCCATATGCCTCAATTTGTAGCGCTTGAGGCTACCAACGTGACCAGCACCTTTGCACCTGGACTCCCCAGGGCAGGTAAAACTGAACTGCTGGTGGGTTCTTGGACCTTGGCCCCTAAGCATCTTAAGTCCCAAAAGGCACCCTCTGGAAATGCTTGCAAGTATCTGCATGCAATATATGTTTCTCCCCAATGATAACATTACTGCATTTGAAGCTCATACCTCAAAACTATTATTCAATGGTATTTCTTACATTTCTGCGAAAATCAATAACGTCTAAAGTACTTACCCATTATTGATGATCTTGGTGTCTATATATATATATATATATATATATATATATATATATATATATATATATATATATATATATATATAAAAACTTGTATTATGTTTCTAAATTGGTCTTGGATTCCTTTATGAGTGTCGGTCTCATTTATTGACTATGTGTATACAACAAATGCTTAATAATCTCCTCTGATAAGCCGAAACTGCTCGACCACACTGCCACAAATAGAGCACTTGGGATTATTAAAGCAAGCCCTGGAAACCAATAAGGGTGTACCCCTACAATGGTACACTACGTAAAAAGACAGCTTCCTAATACCCTCACTTCTTGCTAGGAATAATTGCTGTGACTAGCAGGGGTATATCTTCAAGTGGGTGTGTCACACCCCTTTTAATAAATACAATCTTAGGTTTGTAGTCAAACCCACAGCCCCCAAATCGGGTTATTGCAGTGTCTGTGTAGGTTTTGACTGAAAATTCAACACTTACTGGAAAGATGTCTGTCCCACAGAACTCGGAAAATGTCCTTTTTAGATTGCAGCCTACCAGACAGCACAGCTATCTGGTTTGCTAAAGACATTTTGGGGACTTTCAGAAAGTTAACCTTGGAATGTATTCCACTTGTTGATTACCATTGGCTTTGTGGTTTCTAACACAAACTTTCTGGCTTTATAGTTTGCTGGGTTTATTTGCTTTAGGCTCTCCAGGCTCACTTCGTCCCTCATGTTGCCAACAGTGTGTTTTCTGTATTCTTCTATGAACTAGCTTTCTGCTAAGAGGCCTTTAAATCTTGTTCTTATTTCATCACAGTTTCTGTGCATTCAAAGACCAAGGTCCAATGTCATGCACTGTCTTCCAAGGGCGTTTGTTTACTTTTCTTTCTCTGACTTCAAAGTGAGAGGACATATGTGACAATCCTGCTGGATACTGCGGTAGGAAAGCTTTTTCTAGCACATGGCAATTTTTTAATGAACTGTGTAAGTATTTTAGAATATATATCAGGATTATGAATGCATGATGAAGCACATTTTTTGTTATTTTTGAAGTGTATTTGAAACTATTACTTTAATATGATCAAAACGAAACATTAAACTAGGTGATGCAATATCCACACATTTTCATCTGTGCACTGTATAGTTTTATTTGTAAAACTGGATGTCTGTGCAAATGTAATGGTCATTTCAATTGAAAATGTGTTGTCTGTAATGGCAGTGTGCTACCATACCATGAATACTCCACTCTATGCCACTCCACTCTACTCTGCACTACTCCACACCACTGCACTGTATTCTGCACCATTCCACTTTACACCACTCCATGCTACTGCTCTCTGCACTACTCCACTCTACACCACTGCACTCTACGCCACTTCACGCAATGCCTCTCTACTCTACCATTTACCACTCTAATCTATGCCTATGCACTCTTTGTCACGCTACTCTACACCACTGCACTCTTCTCCACTGCATTCTACACCACTCCAGTCTTAGCCACATCAATCTACACTACACAGCTTCACTCTGTGCCACTGTATTCTATGTGATGCTGTAACACTGTACTTCACGCCACTGCACTCTACGCCAATGCACTTTTCTCTGTAAAACTAAGCTCTATGCCCCTGAACTGTACACCAATGCACTGAACAACACTCTAATCTACTCTGCACCACTGCACTGAATGTCACTGCACTCTACACCACTTTACACCATTACACTCTATGCCACTCTATGAAACTGCACTCTACCCTGCACCACTCCACTCTACACCACTTCACTCTATGCTGAAATAATCTATTCTACACCACTGCACTCTAAACCACTCTACTCCTAACCACTGCACTATATGCCAATCCACTCTACACTACTGCACTCTGTCACTGCACTCTATGCCACTGCACTCTACTCTGCTTAACTGCACTCTATGCCACTGTTCTCTATGAAACTCTACCCCACTCTACACCACTGCACTCATACTTCACTCTGCAACACTGCTCTCTCTGCCACTGAACTCTATGCCACTGTACACTGCACTACTCTATTGTATGCCACTGCCGTCTATGCCACTGCCCTCTATGGCACTATACACTACTCTGCACTCCTCTATGCTACTCTACTCTGCACCACTGTACATCACTGCACTCTGAGCAACTTGACTCTAGTCTGCCCTGTACACCACTGCATTCTATGCCACTGGAATCTATTCTGCACCACTTCCCTGTGAATCACTTAACTCTATGCAGTCCACTCTGCACCACTCTATGCCACTGTACACTATGCCACTGCACTGTATACCACTGCACTCTACACCATTGTAATGTGTTGCACTCTACTCTGCGCCTCTCTACTCTGTACCACTCTATTCTGCACCACTCCACTCTGCATCACTCTAATCTACACCACTGCCTTCTGTGATGCTGCATTGTACGCTGCATTCAACGCCACTGCACTCTGTGCCACTATACTCTGCAACACTCTATACCAATGCACTCCTCAAAGTCCACTCCAATCTATGCCATTCCAGTCTGTGCCACTCTACGTGACTCCACACTATGCCATTCCAATACATAACACTCTGTCTCACTCCTCTCTCCAGCACTCTACTCCACTCTTCGCCATTCCACTCTACGACACTCCACACCACTCTCCTCTATGCCACTACTTTTTTAGCCATGCTGAATAGCTAGAACACATTGGCAAAGCCAATAGTTCTTACGTAGGCAAACAACAACTATGTGGGGAAAACAAATGATGCCATTAATACCTACTGACCCCTGATGGTTCTACCAACAGCTCATATTTAGAATTTTTTCACATCTAAAGCTATGCATTAAAACTTCACCAAGCAACATTTTTCTCACAGTTTTTTTTGCTCAGCTACTTGGATTTAGGCTCACAGACACTCACAGGGACCAATTCACAAAGGTCTGTTCTGCCATAAACCTTAATTTATAGCACAAAATACCTCCATTCACACCTTCCAGTAATTCACTGAAAGATTCCTGACGTGTGAATAGTTCTACTACTGCAGATTTCTCAACCACGAGTGCAGACAAATCTACAGAGGTAAATCTCACACAAGGGGCAGAAAGTGGATGTTCCATGGCACGTTTAGCCTTGTAAGCTTAGGAATGTCCACAAACGTATATGATTCGACCCTTTCCATCCCTAGAAATGGTTGGAAATTTACTCCAGTGAAGGGCTGGAGTAATTCCTGTTTCATGATGGAAAGGGGAATTGATTACCCCCGGATTGATGAGGGAGCAGGGGAAAGGTTTTTTTACAGTGAAAAATGTTTTTTAAAAGTGTGCATGTTCCCAGCGGGCTAATAACTTTATCTATAATTCTATGCTATGCAGAATTCTGCACAGGAGGGAAGAGAATTCAGGGGAGATGTCAAATAACATTCCCAGTTGCATGTCTGGAAATCCTCACCTGGAACAGCTGTGCACGAGTACTAATGGGAATGTAGGTGAATTCCAAAAGGAGATCAATCTGTACCTATATGTATGTGGCAGTACTTTGGACATGCAGATTTACTACTTTATTTTTGTACTGACCCCGCAATGTCTACCCGTGCTATAGGTTATGGAAAAAGACGGTATTGGTGGTGTCGTGGGGGTGGGATGGGGTAAAATATATATGTTTCCTTGTTCTTCAACAATTCTGTTTAAATTTTCTGAATATTGTAAACCCTAACTGTACCTTTTATATTTCAGAAAAGTTGCAATACTATGTTGCTATTGCTCACATCGTCTCACATTCTTTTGCAGCTGAAGTCAATTTAATCTGAACTCACTCACAGAGTAGTTTTCTGTGTACTGCATCGCAAATCTGAGATGTTCCTGCAAATAATTTTTTTTCACTGTGACATGTTTTGCTGCTCTTAGCGGACCACATGTCATCTATACATAATATTAAATAAAACTAAACGTAAGAGAAAGAGGATGTTATAAATTGGGTCCTTGGTTGGCAGTCAGGTTTCCCCCTGTCCAAGCAAGGACACTACCTCTAGTCAAGGAAAAGGAGAAACACACCTGGTTAACTCCCACTCACCCCCTTGGTAGGTTGGCACGAGCAGGCAGGCTTAACTCAGAAGCAATGTGTAAAGTATTTGTAACAACACGCACAGTAATACAGTGAAACACTACAAATTGAACATCACACCAGTTTAGAAAAATAGGCAATATTTATCTAAATCAAACAACACCGAAACAACAAAAATCCAACACACACAAGTTAAAATATGATTTTCAAAAGATTAAGGCCCTCATTACAACCCTGGCGGTCAGTGTAAAAGCGGCGGTAATTCCGCCAAAAGGCCAGCGAAAAAAAAATGGAATTACGACCATGGCGGTTACCACCATGCAAAAACGCCACTTTTACACGACCGCTGGGCCGGAGACTTCGGTCTCCGGCCCGGCGGCTGTCACTAGACCGCCGGCGGTATTAGGGCCCCGCATACCACCATGGATTTTGTGGGGTTTTGTACCGCCATGAAATCCATGGCTGTAGGCACTATCAGTGCCAGGGAATTCGTTCCCTGGCACTGATTGGGGTCTCCCCCTCTTCCCTCCCCCTCCCCTGAGACCTCCCCCAACACCCACGACCACTGTAACACCCCCCAAAAGTGGTAGGACCCCCTCCCCCCGCCTCCCACAGAAACACCCACACACACCTCCCACATCCCGCTACATGCACACTCACACCACTCATACACATACATGCACACATACATGCACACAGACATACACGTCACATTTCCTATACACACAATACACCCCCCACATGCATACACGCACTCACACAACCCCTCTAGACACTCACATGCACACCCCCATTCACGCACACAACACCCCCCGCACCCCTCCCCTAACGGACGATCACCTTACCTGTTTCGGGTGATCCTCCTGGAGGGAACAGGATCCATGGGGGCTACTACGCCACCAGCAACCCGTCACCAGAACACCGCCACACCGAATACTGCGATGTAATTTGGTGGGCGGTGTTCTGATGACGTGGAGGTGGAGCAGCCTCCACTTCACCACCGACCGTCAGTTTGGCAGCTGGCGGCTCTCCGTCTGAATAAGGACGGAGGGCTGCCAGCAGTCATGATACGGTTGGCGGAAGACCGCCACCACTGGCGGCCTTCGGCCCGGAGTAATCTCAGCGGTCTTCGAAGAAGACTGCCGAGGTTGAAATGAGGGCCTTAGAGTCTTACTTTATAGAAAACAATGGAAATGATGATTTTGGACAAAGTAACTGGTTAGCGTAAAAAATAAAACAGCACCGGCGAGCGTGCGCTGGAAAAGGCTGCGATGCGTCGATTCCTTCCTCGTAAGTGATGCTGTGCATTGTTTCTTCTACGGTCGGGTCGGCGATGCATCGTTTTTTTCCCTCGCAAGAGAGTGATGCATCGATTTCCAACGAGGCACCTAAGATCCACGCAGAGTCAGGATGACTTTGACGCCCAGGGACGATGCATGGAAAATTTGGTTGCACAGCGTTAGAAAACCACACTGCATGGGGTTTCCGTCGTTATCAGCAGCCACAAGTGGGTGTTGCACATCGTTTCTCCAGCCGTGATGCATCCATCTCCCAGCCACGATGCAGGTGGAGCGTCGATTTTAGCAGTGAAGCCAGCAGCTTGTCGTTTATTAGCCGCGTTGCAGATGGTGCATCGAAAATTTCCCAGCACTGTGTTCTGTGGTGGGTTTTCAACTCTTGTTCTGCTAACTTCACCTTTCAAGGGCCCAGGGACTGGATAGGGCACCACTTGCAGATCAGGAGTCTCAGCAGAGAGTCCAGATGCTGGCAGAGGAAGTCCCTGAGACTTCAAAACAGGAGGCAAACTCAGTTCAAGCTCTTGGAGATTCTTCGCAAGCAGGAATATACCACAAAGTCCAGTCTTTATCCCCTTTCACAGGCAGAAGCAGCAACTGCAGGATAGCTCAGCAAAGCACAATCACAGGCAGGGGCAGCATTTCTCCTTAGCTCTTCAGCTCTTCTCCTTCTCCTTGGCAAAGGTTACTCTTGGTTCCAGAAGTGATCTAATTTTCAGGGGTTTTGGGTCCAATGCTTATACCCCTTTGTGCCTTTGAAGTTGGCAAACTTCAAAGGGGAGTCTCACTTGTTTGCAAGATCCTGCCTTGTCCAGGCCAGGCCCCAGACACACACCAGGGGTTTGGAGACTACATTGTGAGAGGGCAGGCATAGCCCATTCAGGGGTAAGTGACCACTCTTCTGTCCACTCTAGCCCAGGTGGCTCATTTGGATGTGCAGGCTACACCCCAGCTCTCTGTCTCACTGTCTAGAGGGGATTCACAAACAGCACAACTGTCAAACTGACCCAGACAGGGAATACACAAACAGGCAGGGTCACAGAATGGTTTAAGCAAGAAAATGCCTACTTTATAAAAGTGGCATTTTCAATCTACCAATCTAAAAAACAACTTCACTAAAAGATGTATTTTTAAATTGTGAGTTAAGAGACCCCATACTCCATATTTCTATCTGCCTTTATAGGGAATCTGCTCTTTAAATATATTTAAAGGCTATCCTCATGTTAACCTATGAGAGAGATAGGCCTTGCAACAGTTTAGCAACACTTCACTGTTAGGACATGTAAAACAACACAAGTACATGTCCCACCTTTAACATACACTGCACCATGGGGCTACCCAGGGCCTACCTTAGGGGTGCCTTACATGTATAAATTGCCAAGGTGAATTGGCAGTTTAGAACTGCACCTACAGACACTGCAGTGGCAGGTCTGAGCCATGTTTACAGGGCTACTAATGTGGGTGGCACAACCAGTGCTGCATGCCCACTAGTAGTATTTGATTTACAGGCCCTGGGCACCTCTAGTGCATTTTACTAGGGATTTACTAGTAAATCAAATATGCCAATCATGGAAAAGCCAATTACACACACAATTTACACAGGGGCACCTGCACTTTAGCACTGGTTAGCAGTGGTAAAGTGCCCAGAGTATCAAAAACAGAGTACAGCACACATCAACAACCTGGGAAGCAGAGGCAAAAAATTACGGGAGGCCACGCCAAGGATGCAAAGTCTAACAGAGGGAAACATGTGTGTGCACAAACACACACATTTATGTAGCAGCTGGATTAACCCACAGAGTTATCTTACTGAAGTTATACACAGATCACTAAAGCAGATACACAAACTCTTTTCACTGGAATTGGAGCCTGTAATCAGGGGGTTCACCCTCCATAGCCACACTACTTGTCATACAATAATTTTATATTGGGTTCATATCTTGGGTGTAGGGACATTTTTTAATCTTACCTCCCGAATTTCACTTACTAAGATACTCCCCTATGGGTAATACTTACCCTGCCTGCATTAATTTTATACATATCATAACTTTTATTTATCACCAGTTCATCTGATCCAGCCACCTCTGCTGCACCCTACCTGTCTTCATTGTGATCCACACCAGATCCATGGCCGCATTTCACCATAACGGAAAGCAACACCTACACCTCAACACCCAGCCTCCACTTCCTCAGAGAGAGCCCCCAATATAAATTAGATTTAGATCAGGTACATGCAGGGGCCAGATATGTTTCAGACAGATATCTCTGGACATACATCTGTCCATCAAAAAATGTTAGCACTGGAATGGGGAAAAACCACGTGGACCTAGGTATACCTGGTCTTTGTCAACATGGGTATCTCTGAATCCCCTGACAAGTCCAGTCTGATTTACCACCTGCTCCAAGCGGGTGGCAGATCTGTACATATGGGGTAAGAAGGATATCGGGCATGTCCTTGTGCCAGAGGGGTGGTATTTTATGCAGGGGGTCGGTGGGTGATGCAGCCCTCAGCCTCTACTCCATTCAGCAGTGGTTTTATCTGGTGCTAATTCTTACCCCATAAAACTGGGCCCACTGTTCTCAAACCCTGTAAACCTAGCCCCAAAAACTGTGGGAAGCTCATAGTATTGTGGAGCAGTAGCCCCCTGGGATACTGTTCCACCAGACTAGTAATGGGACCTTCCCTGTCCAAACCTCCAGTTTTCCGATTTTACCCCCATTGTGCAAATCACACCATCACCGCCCCTACTCAGACTTATATGTGACCTAACTTTTTGGTGTACATTCTCCATAACTCATGGAGTTATGATCTCATGGTAGACCTGGACATCAAGGGGCATATTTATGAGCCCCATGTGCCACCGGAACGTCACTTTTTCTGATTCTCTGGTGGCGAAGACTACATAATCATACCTACAAGGCTGCGTAAAGCCACTTTGCTTGGCTTTGAATGGCCTCATAGATACAAAGTAAGACAAGTCAGCGCAAGTCGCTGTGTTGCCTTACTCTACACTAGGGAGGCATTACATGGACATTGCAGTGGTTTTTCCATGCAACACCCATGGATTTTGATGCTGCCACAGATTTACAAAGTCACGTAAACCTGGGGAAGTGCTAAAACCTTACGCCTCCCAAGGTGAGGCGTAATGATGAGAAATATTTTATTTTTCCTAGTTTTTTCCTGGAAAGAAGAAAATGCCTCCCAGGATTTAATTTTTGCTGGAAGGTACCCCTTCCTGCACAAAAACAATCCTCCATGCAATGGAGTCACCCTGCACCATGGTGCAAAGGTGCCTGTATTGGCGCTATGCTGTTGCAGAAATGCCAGTGAAGAGGGAAAGGGCAGAAATGCACCATATTGCATAAATACAGTGCATTGCTGCCCTTTCAGTTTGGTGTAGGGCAGCGCAGCAAGTTGACTTGCTGTGCTGTGCTATGCCAAATCCTCATAAATATGTCCCCAAATGTTTGTCTTTCTTGGTTGAAACTTGGCTGACACCTAAAACAAACATCACCCTCCTTCAAACTAACACCCTGATATAAAGTATGACAAAACAAACCTGAACAAACTCAGGGCTTCACTTACAAGGAGCTTGTAGCACATTTGTGTAATATTTTTTACGCATCGGCTGCGCAGTCAATGCTCCACACTGTTCCATATCTACATAGTAATGCATTGGGCCCAATTGCATAAGTTTGTAGAGGCCTGCATCATATTATACCTGCGCCAGATGTAGGGGTTATTACAACTTTGGAGGAGGTGTTAATCCGTCCCAAAAGTGACAGTAAAGTGACGGATATACCACCAGCCGTATTAGGAGTTCCATAGGATATAATGGGCTCGTAATACGGCTGGTGGTATATCCGTCACTTTACAGTCACTTTTGGGACGGATTCACACCTCCTCCAAAGTTGTAATAACTCCCATAATGTATGCAGGGTAGGTGTTCCCACGTTAACAACCATGCAGAACTGACAAAATGAAAATTACAACTTTTCACTGCGTCACTCTGCAATGTGACTGTGTCAATATGTTTACGCCTGGTCAGACCAGGCATAAGGATTGATGCAGGGGGTTTAACAAAGGACTCTCCTGTGTGTTCTGATGCATTGCTGGAGTTGCAGCACTTTTACGACGCAAGTCCTGCAATGCAACTCTTTAGTGGCAACAGATGTGTCAGAATTTCTGATGCACACATGAATACTTGCGCCATGAAGCTTTGTATTGTAAATACAGTGCATCCATGGAGTCGTAAGGGCATTTGGGGCAGTCACAAGAAATCTAATGCATCGATGCCAATGAGTCAGTGGGTCTAAATGACGCCCTCAGAATGTGGCAGCATATAGACTACCTGATCATTACAGCCTCCACCTCCGGGCCCACTTGTAAGATGCATGAAATGTTGCCCTTTAGGATTTCCACCCCACACCTCATCGTTACTGACCCCTTGGTGACTCACCAGCCACCTTCATCTTCTTCACATCTAAAAGGGATCCTGGGACCTTGTCATAATCAGATTGTAATGTTTGGGATTTCAGTCTCTGCCTGGATCAACCATACACACAGTCTGCCTCAGAGTGTAGACACTATCATTTTTCATGATATTAGTAAACTGTGCCCTGCCCACTTCAACAGCAACTGCCCAGACCTCATCCTCTGCAGAGAGCAATCTGTCCCGCTGGCAGTGTTTAATTTGTGAATAACAAGGTGTCAGTGCTCAAAGCTCTCCTTTTAAACACGTGGCTGCTGCAATTAAATGTGGGAACATGGAATACTGAGGTAGCGTAATCCTGAAGCCATCTCGGACCACTTCATTCCATTTAAAACCACTCCCTGCCACTTCAGCTCACTTTTGCAGCTGTCCGCTTTCTCCGATTGTGACGCTTTTTCGTTTTTCTCTTCCTCTGTCTTTCCCATATGTGTCTTTTGCTCGCAGAAAACGTTTGAGGGTGAAGAATAAGCCCTGGCCCTCAACAATAAGTGCCGTTGCTCAGCACTGGAAACAACAAGTACAAATTAAGCACTGCCCGCTGGTAGACTCACCTACCCATGTCTTGCACAAACTTGTGCTTTCTTTTTTTCTACCAGGTTTCCCCCACCTTCCCCATCTTCACTTTGAATTTGTTTTTTGCCTTGATGGTGAGTCAGTGCGGTTGTTTTCATGTGTTTATTCTTTTTACTAATTGTAATATTTACTAATTTAATACTGTCATGCCTGTTATGTATACACTTTTGGAATGGATGCCGTAATCACCTTTTATGTGTTTTTAGTGTGTTTGTGTGTGTGTTTGTGTGTGTGTACTACTTCTTGCACCGTTTCTGTGCACCAGCCGGGCACCAAATTTATGGAATGGTGCAAAGCGGTGTAAAGGGAAGGCTAGTGTAAAAAAAAATTACGTTAGTCGGGTGGGGCTGTCGGTATGGAAGAAGGGGGTTTTGCACCAAAAAAATGATGTTAGGCAGGTTAGAGTAAAAGATAAAAATGACTCTAACCTGCCTAGAGTCATTTTCTGATGCAAAACCATCCATACCACATGGCTCCTGTCTTAGAAAAGACAGGAGTCATGCCCACCACCCCAATGGCCAGCACAGGGGACCAGGGTCCCCTGGGCATGCTCATTGTACCCAGTGCCTTGTAGGGGGGGCATTTCAGGGCCTCCAATGGCAATTTAAAAAATAAAAAATAAAATAAAATGCTTACCTGTACTTACCTGGGATGGGGTTCCCCATCCTCCGCTGCCCCTCTGGTGTGGATGGGAGTGTCCCCGGGGCCTGGGGAGGGCACCTGTGGGCTTATTCCATGGTGTTCCACCATGGAAATAGGCCCACAGGTCCCCTAATGCCTGCCCTGACCCAGGTGTCAAAAAATGGTGCAAAGCAAGCGTTGCACCATTTTTTGATCCCTCCTCTCCCCGTGCATGATTTTTGCGTGGGAGGATGAATAAGGAGCTGGATTTATACTTTTTCATGCAAAACTGCGTTAGCGCAGTTTTGCGTGAAAAAGTTTAGCGGCGGCTGGCGTCATCCCAAGACGCGGGCTGGGCGCCATATTTATGGAATGGCACTAGCCGGCGCTAATGCCCTGTCAGTGTCCTTGGAAAGGATGCTAACAGGGCCGGGGAGGCGTAGGGGGAACTGGGGCTTGTGCACCGAATTATGATGCTACGCTGTTTAGAGACAAAAAGATTGCGTCTAAGCAGTGTAGCGCCATTTTCTGGCACACAACCCCCATGTACATGGCTCCTGTCTTAGTAAAGACATACCCAGGCGTTAAATAATGGCGCTAAGTAAGCTTAGTGCCATTATTTAAAGCCTCCATCCCCCAGTGATGGATTTTAGCACGGGGATAAATATGGCGCAAAAGACATAGGGGGTCATTACAACATCTGTGGTAAAAGCCGCTTACCGCCGTGCAGAAGACCGCCAATACACCGCCGCGGCCGTGGAATTCCGCCACAGCTATTACGACACACATCTCGGAATCCGCCGAAATTCAGTCACCCACACAACTCCGCCACACCAAAGGTCAGTGTTAAACTGGCGAAAACAAATACTCCACCTCCACGCCAACAGAAACACGCCCATGCTATCACGACCCATGAATCCACGCAGCGGCTTTCAACCGCGGTATTCCATTGGCAGTACACACTCGCACACGCGCTCAAAATACACACACAGCTCCAAAACACCGCCACATTGGACAATTACAAATACACACACCTGATACACATACACACACCACTCCCACACACCCAATACAATATAAAACACACACCCACAAACCCCTACGACCAAAAATTCCGAAAGAATGCCAGAGAGAGAGCACTGATTAGACAATCCCACCACACAGAGGCACACAACACCATCACCCACACTCCATCCACGCACAAAACACCACACACCACTACACATCACTACACTCATCAACACATACACCACCCCACACATCACACACACCACCCCATGGCACGCCAAAGACACCCCCGCTTTTCCGAGGAGGAGCTCAGGGTCATGGTGGAGGAAATTGTACGGGTAGAGCCACAGCTATTTGGCTCACAGGTGCAGCACACATCCATAGCCAGGAAGATGGAGCTATGGCACAGAATAGTCGACAGGGTCAACGCAGTGGGACAGCACCCAAGAAATCGGGAGGACATCAGGAAGAGGTGGAACGACCTACGGGGGAAGGTGCGTTCAGCGGTCTCCAGGCACAGCATTGCGGTACAGCGGATTGGCGGCGGACCCCCACCTCCTCCCCCACAACTAACAACATGGGAGGAGCAAGTCTTGACCATCATGCATCCAGAGGACCTCGGAGGAGTCGGTGGAGAAATGGACACTGGTAAGTCACATCTTAACTATCATATCCCCCACCCTACCTGCATGCTATCACACACCCCCACCCTCACCCCCTCACCTATCACTCCAACTCCTCACTAATGTACTAAGAACACAAACCACCCATCCCAACAACAAGCCCTGCATGACACAACTAAGCATGGTCACCCCTCACCAAAGCATGATCACTGCACATACCCAGAACAACCCCCTAACCACCATCACACAAGCCCCCACACAGGAATGCTAGCACTGGGGTACACAAACACCCACCCATTGCACACCATGACACACACACATGCAATAATCATGCTCTTATGCCCCTGCAGGATCACAAAGGACCGTCACCACACCGGAGGGTCCTGACATCTCCACTTCACCCACAGAAGAGGCCCACAGTGACGATAGCAGCTCTGCCCTACTGGAGCCTGATGACCAGCCCGGACCATCGTGGACCTCAGGACAGTCGGTTCCCCTTACACAGGCACAGCCCAACACTGACCTTCCACCCTCTGGTAACACCAGCACAGCACCCACCCAGCGGGCCCAAACCACCGTACCCAGGACAGGTCAATCAGCTGTGTGTCCACCACTACAGGGAACCCAGGATAACCCACCACCCCAACAACAACAGGGACCTGGGGGCAGTAGTAGTGGGCACACGGTCCAGGGGACGGAGGCACAGGAACACAGGGGAACTGGGAGGGCTGCTGTGCGACAGGGGATGGACAAGCCAAGGGAACCCACTCTCCACGAGGCCCTATCCTCCATCATGGGAGCATACCACCACTCCCAGGAGACGATGGTGACGGTCCTGGTCAAGTTTCAGGAGACCCAGCGCAAGCAGGAGGAACAGTATTTGGGGTTCAGGGAGGAGCTCAGGACCATCAGCTCCGCCTTGGGCACCATCGTAGGGGTGCTGAAGGACATACAGCAGACCTTGAGGGACACCGTGGCACTCCAAGGGGCCCCTGACACTAGCCAGGACGATGAACTGCCCACCACCTCCGCCGGCGCTAGTGGACAGGATGCCCCGCCACAGGACCACCACACCAGCACCCCACCCCCTGCAGACGGACAACCACCACGCAAGCGGTCCCTGAGATCCAGGAACAGGACAGAGCAAGATGGCAAGACCCCCGCCAGGAAATGAGACCACCCTGATTGTCCCCCCACCGTCCCACTTTGTTACCCTGTCCATACTTTAACTGCCCCAACTCCACTTCCTATGCCCAGATGGGCAGTGCACCTGTGAGACTAATACACTGGACTCTGCCATGGACGTTCCTCCACCATCACCCATCACCATTTTACAACCCACCTCCATTTTTGAGCACCTAAATAAACACCCTTGAACCACGAAACATTCTGGAGTCAGTCTATTATTTTGTTAAATGTATTATCAATGACAGTGTCAAAATGCTTTTTTAGTTGTTAAGGCAACATACCAATGTCACACATCACCAGTCCTTGAAGGATGCATGCAGATGACACACGTTGGTAACCACACCTGTGAAAACGTAATGGAAAGGAACAACTCAGTTACCAAATAATCCCATTAAATTACACACAGGATAGAGTAAGACGTGTGATAGTGAATGTAATGTAAAAAATGAAAACGTTCTCACCTGTGTGTCACTGGAAATATTGCTGTATGACTGACTCCCTGTTGTCGTTGTCTTCTTCCTCAGCTTCCTCCTCATCACTGTCCACAGGCTCCACAGGCTCCACAGCTGGCACAACACCGTCATCTGGACCATCCTCCTGCAGAAAAGGCACCTGGCGTCGCAAAGCAAGATTGTGAAGCATCGAGCAGGGGATGATGATCTAGCACACCTTCTTCGGTGAGTAGAATAGGGAACCACCTGTCATAAGGAGGCACCTGAACCTGGCCTTCAGGAGGCCGAAGCTGCGTTCAATCACCCTCCTAGTCTGCCCATGGGCGTCATTGTAGCGTTCCTCTGCCCTGGTCCTTGGATTCCTCACTGGGGTCAATAGCCAGGAAAGGTTGGGGTAACCAGAGTCCCCTAATAGCCACACACGATGCCTCTGGAGTTGACCCATCATATCAGGGATGCTGCTATTCCGCAGGATGTAGGCGTCATGCACAGAGCCAGGGAACATAGCATTTACCTGGGAGATGTACTGGTCTGCCAAACATACCATCTGTACATTCATGGAATGATAACTCTTCCGGTTCCTGTACACCTGTTCACTCCTGTGGGGGGGGGACCAGAGCTACATGGGTGCCATCAATAGCACCTATGACGTTGGGGATATGTCCAAGGGCATAGAAGTCACCTTTCACTGTAGCCAAATCTTCCACCTCAGGGAAAATGATGTATCTCCTTACGTGTTTCAGCAGGGCAGACAACACTCTGGACAGCACGTTGGAAAACATAGGCTGGGACATCCCTGATGCCATGGCCACTGTTGTCTGAAACGATCCACTAGCAAGGAAATGGAGCACTGACAGTACCTGCACGTAAGGGGGGATTCCAGTGGGATGGCGGATTGGTGACATCAGGTCTGGCTCCAACTGGGTACATAGTTCCAGGACTGTGGCACGGTCAAACCTGTAGGTGACGATTAAATGTCGCTCCTCCATTGTCAACAGGTCCACCAGCGGTCGGTACACCGGAGGATTCCGCCATCTTCTCAAATGTCCCAGCTGACAGCGCCTAGGAAGAACAACAGCGAGGATCGAGTCAACTTTTTTCCAGGTATGTACCCACAGTTACACAGAACACGACACCAACCACAAAACCCTTCCTGTATGTGTGTTGAGTGTAGGCCTAGCTATGTGTGACGCAGAAGTAAATGAAGCCATGTGGGCCCCTGAAATGGCGGCTGCCTGACTTCTAAACTGGGACAATGGGATTGTGGGGTAACTGCGTTGCCGTTGCACACCGTCGCGGTAGGCGGTCGTAGACCGCGGCGCAATGCTGCATTGGTTAACATTGGACCCTATGGGTCCCAGGAGCCAATGAACAAGTGCGCCGGCGGTGATGATACGCACCGCCGCGGACTTCACCGCCTTTTTCTATCTGTTCAATCACTAGATACCTGATCTTCGACAGGAGAGGACCTACACTGCAAGTGCTGCTGTGACCTCGGTCTGGAAGCGACGATGGCTGCTGCGTCTGGGGAAAGGGCCCCTGCCTTCACTGTTCAGGAGTTGGAGAAACTAGTAGACGGGGTCCTCCCCCAGTACACGCTACTTTACGGTCCTTCAGACCAACAGGTTAGTACAAGGTAGCACGTTGTATGGGCTAGGCCTGGGTGGAGAGGGCTGGTTGGAAGAGGGAAGGGGGCAGAGTACAGGGAACATTAATGCATGTGAATGAATGTGCCACATGGCTAGGGTAGGGAGGGGGGCCACGCACATTGACCGTGCGGTTGTAAATGACTTCTCTTCTCCCCTTGTGCATGTCATGTAGGTCAGCGCCCACCATAAGAAGGACATTTGGTGTGCCATCACCAAGGACGTCCGGACCCTGGGGGTCCACCAGAGACGGGGCACCCACTGCCGGAAAAGATGGGAGGACATTCGCCGTTGGAGCAAGAAGACGGCGGAGGCTCAGCTGGGGATGGCCTCCCAACGTGGGAGGGGTGCCCGTCGACCCATGACCCCCCTGATGTTCAGGATCCTGGCGGTGGCCTACCCTAAGTTGGATGGGCGCTTGAGGTCATCACAGCAGACACAAGGGGGTGAGCACAACATCATTCTGTGGACTTTGCGTGCAGTGGAGGGGTCTGGGTGGGGGAGGAGGCCTGTGGGTGTACCTAGGCCAGGCAGAAATAGGTAGACTAGGCCCCTCCGTAATGCAGGCCATGTGGAACCCTACCCCACCGCAGTAGAGTGCCATGTACAGGTATAGATGCCCCTGTGGCATCCATGTGTGCAGATGTCCACCATAGCCATGTAGGCAAGATCCCAGGAATTGCATCTGTTGAGGCCAGGAGCACGGCGTAGTGCTGTGTCTGTATTGTCCGCCAACGGTCGCGGTATGCCATGCACTCAACCTGTCTTTCTTCTGTCCCCCCCCCCCCCCTTTTTGTGCTCTCCCTGTTCTTTTGTGCAGCACCATCATCAGGCAGAGGTAGAGTGACACCGGAGCACGAGGGAGCTGCATCCCACATGGCCATGGAGGGCCACACCACAGACTCAGAATGCACCAGTGGGACGGAGGGCGAGGGGAGCTTCACGTCGGCCACCGGATCAGCAACAAGCGACACGGACTCGTCCTCCGATGGGAGCTCCCTTGTGGTGGCCGCAACATCTGTGCCCCCCACTTCTGCAGGTACAGCCGCCACCTGCCCTACCAGCACCGCCCTCCCAGCAGTCCCTCAGTATTCGCCCCGTGCCCGCTCACCCAGGAGGGTGGGCATCACCTTCGCCCCAGGCACCTCAGGCCCTGCCCCAGTCACCCCTGCTGCCCTCAGTGAGGAGGCCATTGACCTCCTCAGGTCACTCACTGTTGGGCAGTCTACCATTGTGAATGCCATCCAGGGTGTAGAAAGGGAGTTGCAACACGGTAATGCATTCCTGGAGGGCATTCTGTCTGGTCAGGCTGTCCTTCAGCGAACCCTGCAATCTCTGGCCTCAGCACTGATGGCAGCCATTGTCCCTGTGCCTAGCCTCCCCCCTCCAACCTCCTCCACCCAGACCCAATCCCCTGTACCCCAGCCTATCCCAAGCACACCATAAGACCAGCATGCACACACCTCAACACACAAAAGTAGCTCAGGCAAACATAGGCACCACACAACCCACAGGCACACACGCAAGCATCACCCACGTGCAGACACAGCAACATCCACTGCCTCCACTGTGTCCCCCTCCTCGCCGTCTCCCTCCTCGCTCCCATTGTCGTCTACACTCTCACCTGCATGCACTACATCTACAGGCACTAGGACTCGCAGCAGTACACCCAGCACCACACCCTGCTCACCTGCACTCACCACCTCCACTCCCATTTACACGTCCCCTGTGTCCTCTCCCAGTGTGTCTGTGACGCCCCCTCCCAAAGTACACAAACGCGGGCACCCACACACCCAACATCCATCCACCTCACGACAGCCTCCAGTGCCTGCACCTGCACCCAAAACACCTAAAGTGACACCTCCTACAACCACCTCCTCTTCCTCCACTCCCAGACCCCCTCCAACTACCCACCCCAGTGTTCGTCAGAAACTGTCCCTGTGTAAAGTTGACCTTTTTGCCCCCCCCCCCTCCAATTCATCAGTCCTGTCGTAGCGCCTCAGCCAAAAAGCCTCCAAAACCAGTGGTGCCTGTTCAAGGTATGTGGAGTGCACCGGCCACCAGGGCAGGCAGTGTGACCCGGAGCCAAGGCACTGGCAGCCCACCCCCTGTAAAGGCTCTGAAATTGGAAAGTGGCCGACGGGACCCTGTAAGACTCCTGGAGGCAAAACAACTCACAGGGGTTCCAGGGGGATTGCAAAATCAGCTGTGACTCCTCCAAACGTGGGGAAGGGCCAGAGGAAGTCTGCACAGCCTAGTGTGAGCAGCACGGCGGAGAAGGGCGGCATCCTTCCCGGCGATCGGGATGCCAGCACCGTCGTCACTGGTCAGGAGACCACCGCCTGAGTCATTGCCCAGGAGGGCCCAAGTATCGTCACTGGTCAGGAGACCACCGCTGGAGTCAATGCCCAGGAGGGCCCAAGTATCGTCACTGGTCAGGAGACCACCGCCTGAGTCATTGCCCAGGAGGGCCCAAGTATCGTCACTGGTCAGGAGACCACCACCACCGCCGGAGTCAGTGCCCAGGAGGGCCCAAGTATCGTCACTGGTCAGGAGACCACCGCCACCGCCGGAGTCAGTGCCCAGGAGGGCCCAAGTATCGTCACTGGTCAGAAGACCACCGCCACCGCCGGAGTCAGTGCCATGGAGGGCCCGAGTATCGTCACTGGTCAGGAGACCACCGCCACCGCCGGAGTCAGTGCCCAAGAGGGCCCGAGTATCGTCACTGGTCAGGAGACCACCGCCACCGCCAGAGTCATTGCCCAGTAGGGCCCCGGCTGCCACAGCCCCGCTGGGCAATGAGGGAACGTCATGCCACACACCAATGCCCAGTCCAGAGAACGTCATGCCACAGACCAATGCCCAGTCCAGAGAACGTCATGCCACACACCAATGCCCAGTCCAGAACCGCCATGGTAAAGCACCGCTGAACAGTCCAGAACCGCCATGGTAAAGCACCGCTGAACAGTCCAGAACCGCCATGGTAAAGCCCAGCTGAACAGTCCAGAACCGCCATGGTAAAGCACCGCTGAACTGTCCAGAACCGCCATGGTAAAGCACCGCTGAACAGTCCAGATCCGCCATGGTAAAGCACTGCTGAACAGTCCAGAACCGCCATGGCAAAGCACCGCTGAACAGTCCAGACACCGCCATGGCAAAGCACCGCTGAACAGGGCATGCACCGGGGGAAGAATGAAAAGGCCGCCACTTCAAGCATCGTTATCCCATGTGCAGGTGGGACAGTGATGGGACAGGAACTTCCACGGGGAGACTAATCCAGTCTGGGCACCAGTCCCCCTCCAGAACCAGTGGAGGCTGTTATCTACTTGCGAAACAGTGGCTTTGCACTCCCCAGGATGGTACAGTGGGCAAACCACCCACTGGAGAGACTTGAGAGACTGTGGCTTTGCACTCCCCAGGATGGTACAGTGGGCAAACCACCCACTGGAGAGACTTGAGATACTGTGGCTTTGCACTCCCCAGGATGGTACAGTGGGCAAACCACCCACTGGAGAGACTTGAGAGACTGTGGCTTTGCACTCCCCAGGATACATCAATGGGCATGGAGCCCCGTCGTGGATCTGGCTTTGCACTCCTCCGGCTGAGGTGCCCCCCCTTCCCTTCCCCCTGAGGTGCCTGTGGTATTTCTATCTGATGCCCCGGCAGTGTTCTCTCCGTGTGTGGACAGGTATCTTTTGTGGGCCTCGCTCATGCATTTTTGGACTAGTGGTGCACGGACATTGATATGTGCATATCTGCACTACTTCTCGTACTGCATATACTTTTGTATGATTTTCTAATATATCTGTATATTTTTGAGACATGTATATTGATACATTACAATGTTTGTACTGATTTCGTTTTGTCTTTGCATTCTTCCGGGGGGGTTGTGGGTTGTTACTGTGATTTTTGTGAATGCATTGGTGTGTGTGTTGTAAAGTGCGAGGGGGGGGGTGGGGGTGGGGGTGTTGCGTGTGTGTCCCCCTAACTTTTGCCTCCCCCCTCCCCTATGTCATAGGTGCAGTACTCACCGTTGTCGTCGCCGGCGCAGGCGTTGCTCTTCGTATATGAGTAGGAATACAAGGGCTGGTAGGATTTGGAGTTCCGGCTCCATGGAGTCCTCCTTCCTGGTGGGATGTGTTCAGGTGAGCGTTTTCCCATTGCAGAAACTGTTTCCGCCGTGTTTTTATCCACGGTGAATCCGCCCTGGAAAAGGTGGCGGATTGGCGGGTTGTGATACTATGGGCGTTACATTGTCTTCCGCCTGTCTGTTGGCGGTGACCGCCGCGCTGCTTGTCTGTACCGCTGTGGCGGGCGGTGTGTTAAAGTGGCTGTCTTTGTTGGCGGTTTCCGCCAGGGTCATGATTCCCTTTTTTTGTCCGCCGGCCTGTTTGCGGTATTACCGCACCTTTAACACCGTCCGCCAGGGTTGTAATGACCCCCATATTGTCCTTTTCTGGACAGTAATGCCTACCTTGCATCTCATTGACCCAAGGTAGGTTTTCTGGAGTTAAGTTTGCACTGAATTAGCGTAAAAAAATGACGCTAATTCAGCGCAAACTGAGTATAAATAAGGGTCAAGGTGCTAGAGCCTTAGAGTTATTTTTTGCCCGGGTACGCTTATCTTGCATCTTATTGATGCAAGGTCGTTTTCCGCAGGCAAAATTTACTTTAACTCCAATATTTTGGCGTTAGACACCAAAATATAAATATGGAGTTAAGTTTACGCCGGATTTGCGTAAAAAAAAATGACACAAATCTGGCGGAAACAGAGTATAAATATGCCCCATTGTGCTTTAATGC
This sequence comes from Pleurodeles waltl, assembly GCF_031143425.1. NCBI lineage: Eukaryota > Metazoa > Chordata > Amphibia > Caudata > Salamandridae > Pleurodeles > Pleurodeles waltl. Next base: position 514,525,748 of record NC_090447.1, on the reverse strand, counting down.
ATGTGTGTGTGTATGGGAAGCATACTCTGCTGATCATCTTACGGTAATCATTCTCCATGAGAGAGAAGTTTGCACTTCCAGTGCCCATACATCACACCGTCTACGTGCAAATGAAGCTGGCACTGCTATATATGCTAGGCTGTGCTTGTTCAGTACCATGACAGAAGTTGGTGCTGCTGTTGCTGGTGTGTAGCACCCATAAATCTACAACACCAAACAAGTAATCCATTGAATATTTACTTATGCATTTATGTTCTACAATGTGTACGTATGTTTAGAAACCTTGTAACACATTATACCTCTTTGTAAAATATAATTTTTCGAAGTGATTACAAAATGCCACAATATATTTTTGATGTAGGTTGTCCTGTTGAGCAGAGACATATATATGTATATTATGTGGAATAGACTGCGCTGAAGTATTTGTATCCTAAGCTTGTGCTCTGCATAGAGGGACACTGGGCCCGTTGAATCGTAATGCTTTGCTACTGTATCTGTAGTAGCTCAGAAGCAGAAAGGCCTTGGCGGACTTCTGTGTCACACTACTACCAATGGTGTAACGAAACTTGAGGGCCCCCCGCAAAGTATCTGTAGGGAATCCCCTCCCCCCCACCCAGTCAAGGGCCTGCTTGCCTGCACACAGTGTACTGTGCTGAGGGCCCCCTCTATGATGGATGAGAAGCAGGGATGAAGTATGATGGATGAGAAATAGGGATGACGGAAGAGAAGCGGGGTTGATGGATGAGGAGTAGGGATGATGAAAGAGAAGCAGAGATGATGGATGAGAAGTAGGGATAATGTATGATGGATGAGAAGTAGAGATGATGGGAGAGAAGCAGAGATGATGGATGAGAAGTAGGGATGATGGATGAGAAGTAGGGATGATGTATGATGGATGAGAAGCAGGGGTGATGGAGGAGAAGTAGGGATTATGTATGATGGATGAGAAGTAGGAATGATGGAAGAGAAGCAGGAATGATGGATGAAAAGTAGGGATGATGTATGATGGATGAGAAGCAGGGATGATGGATGAGAAGTAGGGATGATGTATGATGGATGAGAAGTAGGGATGATGGAAGAGAAGCAGGGATGATGGATGAGAAGTAGGGAGGATGTATGATGGATAGGAAGTAGGAATGATGGATGAGAAGTAGGGATGATGTATGATGGATGAGACGTAGGGATGATAGAAGTGAAGCAGGGATGATGGATGAGAATTAGGGATGATGTATGATGGAGGAGAAGCAGGGATTATGGAGAAAAAGTAGGGATGATGTATGATGGATGAGAAGTAGGGATGATGGATGAGATGCAGGGATGAGAAGTAGGGATGATGGATGAGAAGTAGGGATGATGGATGAGAAGCAGGGATGATATATGATGAATGAGAAGTAGGGATGATCGATGAGAAGTAGGGATGATAGAAGAGAAGCAGGGATGATGGATGAGAAGTAGGGATGATGTTTGATGGATGATAAGTAGGGATGATGGATGAGAAGTAGGGATGAGAAGTAGGAATGAGAAGTAGGGATGAGGTCTAACCATCCATCATTATTTGCTCGGACAGCTGCAATCATTGCCACATCCACATCACACTGTTGAAGACAAGAATATAGTTTTTGTTTATTTTCCCAATGTCTCGGTTGGAATGTTAGATTTTTAGAGCCATCAGAAGAAAGTCAACATCGCTGGTTTGAACAGAAAATCAGTGATTACTAAGTTGACTTTCACAAGACAGCACAGTACAACGCATTCAATACAACGGGTTAACCTTTACAAGTCATTTTATTATAACGTTGTACCGTTAACACACAAAGCTGCTGTTAAACACTGATATGTATAAAATAAACAGCTAGAGAGATGTTATAGTTAGGTGGTATGATAAGACAGTAACAGACGTTAAAAAAACACAAACTACTGGAATACCCAAGTTATAGTTTAGCGAAATAACTATAACTTGTGCCTCTGTCATGAACTGTTTATGACCTCATATATTGCATCACTCAAGACGATTGATGACATCATTGACTATATTTACATAACTAATTGAATTACACGTGGTAAGCCTAATAAGCCTCAGAATCTGCACCTAACATTGATAAACTTAAAGTCATTCTATTAGGGAACTAATGTGTTTTGAAAAAAGGTTTCTGAACTCTGAAAAAGGGTGGCACAAGGAATTCCCTTCACGATTAATGCGTTTTGACCACCCACAACACTTTATGTAAGAGAACCAATGTCAGACAAACAATGCAATAAATAAGGGTGTTTCACAATGCGGAAAATGGTGCAGTGTATGTGCAAGTGAAGACGAGGGCACAATACAACACATAAACAACATGTATTAACTTAAAGAAGAGTGCTTATGGAATATTCTGTACACAGTCAAAAGCACAAAGAGTACACTCCTTATTTTGCCTTTAACAGTCCATATACATCTATACATCAAGGTCATAGAAAATTCAGGGCCTCACTTACAAACCCTTTGCACCACTGCTGCATCATTATTTTTTGACACAGCAGTGGTGCTAGCAGCGCACTACACTGCTCCATATTTACAAACTGATGTTTTGGGCCCAATGCAACAGTTTGTAAAACCGTGTCAAATTTACCTGCTCCAGGTATAATGTATGCAGGGTAGGTGTTCCCTAGGAAAAAGCCAGGTGGAACCAACGCAGTGAAATTTACAACTTTCCACTGCATCATTCTATGCCTTCACTGCGTCAAAATTTTACCACCTGCTCAGAACAGGCGTAAAATTGATGCAGAGCTTTTTCCTATGGCGCTCCCCTCGCATTGCTGGAGTTGCATCAGTTTAACTACGCAACTCCAGCAATGCGTCAGTTTAGCACCAACAGATGAGTCAAAATTTCTGCAGCACCTGTGAAAACCTGCGCCATGGGGCTCTGTATCATAAATGCAACGCATCCATGACGTTGTTATGGGATGTACGGCAGGCGCAAGAAATCTGACGCATCAATGACGATGTGTCAGATTCTTGTAAATGAGGTCCTTAATGTCAGCATTGAGACCTGTATATGTACAATATTTGGAAATGAGTCTTCTTCAAGACAACAGAAGGGGGATACACCCTCAAAATCACTAAATGGAGGGTGGAAGTACTTATGGGACTTGCGTGAACTTTGAAACCATCCACTGTTACCAGTATCTGTGTCAATGGACCTTGAAGACATGCCGTTGGTGCTCTCAGTGAATTTCTGTTTTTTGAATACATTAAGGCCCTCACTATGACATTGGCGGTAAATCCCACTTACTGCCATGCTGACTGCCGCCAACATACTGCCATGGATATCCGTTCACCATATTATGACACACACACACACCAATCCGTAACTATTCGGCCACACACACAATTCCGCCACACCAAAGGTCAGTGATAAACTGGCGGTATCAAAACCCACACAGTTACGGCAACAGAACAACACCCACCACATTATGACCTACGAATCACCATGGCGGACATTCAATGGCAGTAAACCAGTGGTGGTACATAATGCTGCGCTCAAAATACACACACTCAAACAAAACAGCACCACATTGGACAATTCAAACTACACACACCTGACACCCATACACACACCACACCCACCACTATAAAACACACACCCAAACTACACACAACCCGTTACCATTACAAACCATTGGCACGAGACAGACACCATGACCGCAGACAAGACCAGAGACACACACCACCATCACCTATACAACACTCATGCACATCACAACACACACCCCAACACATCACCCTACACACCCTCAGCCAGACAACTCACACAACACCCATGGCACCACAACGACACCCCAAATTCTCTGAGGAGAAGCTAAGGGTCATGGTGGAGGAAATCATCAGGGTAGAACCACAGCTATCTGGAGCACAGGTGCAGCAGATATCCATTGCTGGGAAGATGGAGCTATGGCGGAGAATCATGGACAGGTTCAACGCTGTGGGACAGCACCCCAGAACAAGGGATGACATCAGGAAGAGGTGGACCGACCTACAGGGGAAGGTACGTTCCATTGCAGCAAGCCACCAGCTCACAGTACAGAGGACTGGCAGTGGACCCCCACCTCCTCCCACACAACTAACAACATGGGAGGAGCAAGTCTTGGCAATCATGCATCCTGAGGGCCTGGCAGGAGTAGGAGGAGGACTGGACTCTGGGAAGTCAACTCTATACTACTACTACTCCCCTACCTGCATGCCATCGCACACCCCCACCCTTACCCTCACTTTCATCACTCCACCACCTCCTACACACCCCACCATCACAACCCACTCATCCCAATGCCAAGCCCTGCATGCTCTACCAATGCATGGACACCCCTCACAGACCTGCATGAACACCTATCACTAAAGCATGCACACTAGAGAGAATCAGCTAGCCCACCACATAACAACTCACACAAGGTAAAGCTGCCAGGGCAATAACAACCAAAGAGGGCAACCCACCCATGCACAATATGTCATACACAGAAACAATTACACTGCATTTACATCACCACAGGTATCCCAGACAATGTCACAGGAGAAGAGGTGCCAGCACTATCCAGTACCTCCACAGAAGAGGCCCACAGTGATGACAGCGACTCTGCTCGCCTGGTTCTGGATGACCAACCTGACCCATCAGGGACTTCCCGACAGTCAGTTACCCAGCCACAGTCACACACCACAACAGGACCCACCCAGTGTGCCCATACCTCTGTCCCCAGGACACGTCAATCAGCAGTGTGTCCACCACTACGTGGACCCCAGGGCACACACCAAACGCAAGACAATCAGGGACCTGGGATCAGTGGCAGTGGGCACACGGTTCAGGGGACAGAGGCAAAGGACAACAGGGGAGCTGGGAGGACTGCTGTGCGCAAATGAGGGAGGACAGGCCCAGGGAACCAACTCTCCAGGGGGCACTCACTGAGATCCTGGGAGCATACCAACATTCCCAGGGTACGCTGGGCCAGATCCTGGACAACGTGCAGGAGAACAGTCGGACACAGGAGGGACAGTACCAGGGGATCAGGAAGGACTTGCAGACCATCAACACCACCCTGGTCTCCATTGAAGGGGTGCTGGCAGATATGGCCAACATTGTGAGGGAGGTAGTCGTTCAACAGCGGGCCCCTGCCACTAGCCAGACTACTGAACAGCCCTCCACCTCCGCTGCCGCTAGTGGACAGGAGGCCCCGCCACAGGACCAACAGGCCACCAGCACCCCTCAACCTGCAGAAGGAGAACCACCCCACAAAGGTTCTCTGTGATCCAGGCAGAAGCCAGAGACTATTGCCAAGACCCCCACCAGGAAATAAGACTCTCCTGATTGTCACCCTTATGTCCCACTCTGTCACCCTGTACATCTTGAACTGCCATTGCTCCCCTTCCGATGCCCCCTTGGACAATGCACCTGTGCTACAAATAGACTGGCCACAAGGCCATCTCCAGCCTCTTCCTCCTGCAGAAAAGACACATGGCGTCTCAAGGCAAGGTTATGAAACATGCAGCATGCCACGATTATCTGGCAGACCTTCTTGGGTGAGTAGCACAGGGATCTGCCTGTCAGATGGAGGCACCGAAACCTGAACTTCAGGAGGCCAAATGTATGTTCAATGATCCTTCTTGTTCCCCCCATGTGCCTCATTGTAACGTTCCTCTGCCCTTGTCCTGGGATTCCTCACAGAGGTCAGTAGCCATGATAGGTTGGGGTAAACTGAGTCCCCTGTAAATATCGAGGGGCAACAGTTAGCCACACACTATCCCTTATGGCCCACAGCATTCCCATACACCAACATCCATTGGGTGGGAAGCAGGGCTCACCTATTAGCCATACCCTGTGCCTCTGTAGTTGGCCCATCATATTTTGGATGCTGATATTCCTCAGTATAAAGGCAGACCCAGGATACTTAGCATTGACATAGGAGATGTACTGGTCCACCAGGCACACCATCTGGAGATTCATCGAGTGAAAACTTTTTCTATTTCTGAAGACCTGTTCATTTTGCCGGAGGGGGGAGGACAAATGCAATATGTGGTCCATCAATCGCCCCAATTATGTTGGGGATATTTCCCATTGCATAGAAGTGAGCCTTTACCGTGGCCAAATCCTCCACCTGGGGAAAACAATGTAGCTGCACATGTGTTTAATCAGGGCAGCCAATACTCTTGAGAACATTGGCTGTGACATTCCTGCTGCTAAGCCCACTGTCACTTGGAAAGAACCAGTTGCCAGGAAATGGAGCACAGATAGGACTTGCACAAGAGGGGGGATCCCAGTGGGGTGACGGATAGCAGATATCAGGCCAGGCCCCCTTTGGGCACACAGCTCTGCGATTGTGGCCCTGTCAAGTCTGTAGGTGAGGATAATGTGCCTGTCCTCCATTGTTGCCAAGTCCAAACAGGGGTCTGTACATGGGGGGATGTCTCCATCTCCTATTCATCTGCAGCGGTTGCAATCTATGGGGCAAAAGAGAGAGGAGACGGTCATAAATTGTACATTGTAGCCACTACAGTTCCATGCATGATGTGTATTTGAAATGTATTAGTGGCATATGTCCTGTATGTACAACTGTGATCTGTGATCTGTGATGCAGTTATGATCCATGGCCTGCCCCCCATCCCCCGAAATGGCGTCCGCCTGTCCTGTGTGGAGGGACAGGTGGAAGTGAGGTAATTCCACTGACGTTGTGCGCCGTTGCAGGAGGCGGTCGGGAACCACTGTGCAACTCCTTATTGGTTATTATTGGGCCCTATGGGGTACAGTGGCCAATGGTGATGTACGCCTGCAGTGACGGTATGCACTGCCGCGGACGTGACCACTATTTTCTATCCGTTCACTCACTTGCTACCTGACCTTCAACAGGAGAGGACCTACACTGCATGTGCTGCTGTGACCTGTGTCTGGAACCTACCATGGCCTGTGTGACTGGGGAAAGGGCCCCTGCCTTCACCTCGGCGGAGTTGGAGAGACTAGTGGATGGGGTCCTACCCCAGTACGGACTGCTGTATCGGCCTCCAGACAAACAGGTGAGTACACTGTGAGCACGATGCATGGAGCATGAATGCATGGAGTGGTATGTTTACGGCCTCGTGTAGGAGGGTTGGTGGATGGACCCTGGGCAGCGTGCAGCATGTATGCTGGGCCATGTCTGTGCAAAGGGGGATGGGAAGGGATGTGGTGGGCCATGAGTGTAACAGCCAGCACGGTCTGACTAATACCTTTCCCTGTGTATATTTCCTCTGCAGGTCAGCACCCATCAAAAGAAGGGTATATGGCATGCCATCGCCAAGGACGTGTGGACCCTGGGGGTCTACGGCATGCGGAGCACCCACTGTCGGAAACGGTAGGAGGACCTGAGACGCTGGATATGGAAGACGGCGGAGACCCAGCTCGGGATGGCCTTCCAACGAGGAAGGGGTGCCCATCGAACCTTGACCCTCCTGATGGCCCACATACTGGCAGTGGCCTATCTGAAGATGGATGGGCGCTTGAGGGCACCACAGCAGCCACAAGGGGGTGAGTACAGTGCCCATCATTACTACTAACGCCTGGTGGGGCGGTATCCGGGTGGGAGATTTGTGTCTGTGGGTGCCCCTAGTCCAGGCCTGACATTGCAGAGTAGGTTCCATGTTGGGCAGAGTTCTGATGTGAAATTCCTCCTACCTAGCTAGTAGGCATCCACTACTGGGCAGGGCTGTGTGGGTCCCGGGTATGCTGCAGTTGGCGGTATATGTCCCTCCCCATGCCTAGTGACCAGCATTGTTACTGGTAGTGCATTGCATAGTGTGTTGGGCTGTTCCCTGTGTGTGTGGGTGGTGTGTACGCCAACGGTGGTGTAGGTGCAGCCATTGACCAAGTGTATCCTTTGTCTCTATCTCTCCCCTTTTTGTTTTGTCATCCTGTCCTTAAGTGCATTAGCATCATCAGGTGGAGGAGAAGAGGCACCGGCAACGGAGGGCGCTGCATCCCACCACGGCGGAGACTGGACGGGACAGTTCAGACACGGATACCTCCTCCGATGGAAGCTCCCTGGTGGTGGCAGACACCTCTGTGCCCACACCAGCTACAGGTACAGCTGCCACCCCGTACCAGCACCGACCTCACAGCAGCCCTTTATCGAGTTGCCCGTGCCCGCTCACCCAGGAGGGTGGGCATCTCCTTCACCCCAGGCACCTCAGGCCCTGTCCCAGTTAGCCCTGCTGCGCTGAGTGAGGAGGCTATTGACCTCCTGAGATCCATCTCTGTTGGGCAGACAACCATTGTGAATGCCACCCAGGGGCTGACAGCCCAAATGCAAAAGACCAATGCATTTCTGGAGGGCATTCACACTGGCTTGGCGGCCCAACTGAGATCAATCCAGGCTCTGGCCTCCTCTCTGATGGCAGCCATTGTCCCTGTTTCCACCCTCCCCCCTCCAACTTCTTCTACCCAATCCCATTCCCCTCAACCCCAACCAATCCCAGGCACACAGGCAGACGAGCATGCACACAGGACAACACACAAGAGTGGTACAGGCAAACACAGGCACCACACTTCATCCCACAGACACTCACACAAACACCATCCAGATGCAGACATACCAACATCCACTGCCCCCAATGTGTCCCCCTCCTCCTGCTCCTTCTCCTCCCTCCAAGTTCCGTCTACACTCACACCTGCATGCACTACATCCTCATCCACTACCGCCATCACCAGCACACCTATCAGAACACACACCTCACTGGCTGACACCACCCCAACAGGCATGCACACTTCCCCTGTGTCCTCTCCCACTGTGTCTGTGCCCCCTCCTCCCAAAGTACACAAACGCAAGCACTCAGACACCCAACAGCCATCCACCTCACAACAGCATCCAGCCCATGCACCTGCACCCAAACACAGCAGACAGACATCTCCTACAACCACTCCCTCTTCCTCCACTCCCAAACCTTCTCCCTCCTCCCACCCCAATGTCCCTGAGCAGCTTTTCCTCTCCACCATTGACCTCTTCCCTACCCTTCCCCCCATCCTTCACGTCCGGCCAGGGTGTGTAAAACCCAGGCAACCAGCTCAGCCACCCAGTCCACGGGCCCAGAAGTGTCCACAGCAATTTGTAGTGGGAAAGGATCCCGGGCACCAGGCAACCACACGGAAAGAGTGCCTGCCCCAGGTGCTACCAGGAACGGCAAGGAGCCCTCCCCAGATACTGTCAGGAAGGGCAAGGAGCAATCTCCAGCTGCTGCCAGGAAGGGCAAGGAGCTATCCCCAGCAGCTGCCATGAAGGTCAAGGTGACACCCCCAGCTGCTGCCAGGAATGGCAAGGAGCAATCCCCAGCTGCTGCCAGGAGGGCATGGAGCAATACCCAGCTGCAGCCAGGAAGGGCAAGGAGCAATCCCCAGCTGCTGCCAGGAATGGCAAGGGGCCTGCATCAGCAGGCAGAAAGGACAAAGGGCCTGGTGCAGGGACTCCCCCCACCACCAGCAGCAGCAGCAGCACCAGCACCACAAGCAGCAGCACCATCAGCAGTGGGCAGCCGCCCAAGGCTGCAGGGGATGGGCTGAAGCTTCCCCCCACCACCACCACCACCAGCACCACCAGCAGCAGCACCACCAGCAGTGGCAGCTGTCCGAGGGTGAAGGGGATGGGCTGGAGCTTCCCCCCACCACCAGCGGCAGCATCAGCAGCACCACCACTGAGCAGCCATCACCGCCAGTGGACAGTGTGTAGTCCTGCCTCCATGGGCTGCTGTGCGGCCTGCCCCCTGCAAATCCTGTGGGTATGACATCCACCTGAGAGACTGTGACCTTGCACAAACCGAGATCTGCATCATGGCGCTCGATGCCCCCTCCAGAACCAGTGGGCATGCCACCCACTCACCCCCTCCTCCCCAGGATGAAGATCACAGGGCACGATGCCCCCTCCAGAACCAGTGGGGAAGCCAACCACTCACCCCCTCCTCCCCAGGATTGAGATCACAGGGCACAATGCCCCCTCCAGAACCAGTGGGGAAGCCACTCACTCAACCCCTCCTCCCCAGGATTGAGATCACAGGGCACAATGCCCCCTCCAGAACCAGTGGGGAAGCCACTCACTCAACCCCTCCTCCCCAGGATGAAGATCACAGGGCACAATGCCCCCTCCAGAACCAGTGGGAAAGCCACCCACTCACACTGTCCTCCCAGGATGAAGATCACAGGGCACAATGCCCCCTCCAGAACCGGTGGGGAACTTGAGAGACTGTGGCCTTGCACGCCCCAGGACCATGCTATGGGCAAGTCACCCACTTGAGAGACTGTGGTCTTGCACTCCCCAGGACCAAACTGTGGCAAGTCACCCACTTGAGAGACTGTGGCCTTGCACTCCCCAGGACCAAGCAGTGGGCAAGCCACCCACTTGAGAGACTGTGGCCTTGCACTCCCCAGGACCAAGCACAGGGCATGTTGCCCCCTCCAGGACCAGTGGTGTTGTTCCATCTGCTAACTGAGATTCCCCCGTTCCCTGTCCCCCTGAGGTTCCTGCCTATTTTCCAACTGATGCTCCTGCAGTGTTCTCTCCGTGTTGTTGCAGGAATCAAGTGTGGCCTTGGACTTTGTAATGTAGCCCTGTGGCCCACGCACATTGAGGTGGTGGAGCAGGACTCTAATTCGGTGCAAAACTAACTCCATATTTATACTTTGGCGCTAGACCTGTCTAGCACCACATTTATGGAGTTAAAGTCATTTTTGGACGTGGAAACCTACTTTCCTTAATGAGATGCAAGGTAGGCGTTCCTGTGCAAAAAAATGACTCTTTGGCCTTAACGCCATATTTATACTTCCGTGCAAAAATGGTGCACAGGAGGGAGGAGGGGTAAAAAAATGGGGCAAAACTTGCTTTGCCTCATTTTTTTAACACCTGGGTCAGGGCAGGCGTTAGGGGACCTGTGGGCCTATTTCCATGGTGGAACACCATGGAATAAGCCCACAGGTGCCCTCCCCAGGCCCCAGGGACAACCCCACCCACACCAGAGGGACAGCATAGGATGGGGGACCCCATCCCAGGTAAGTACAGGTAATATTTTATTTTGATTTTTAAAGTGACATTGGGGGCCCTGAAATGGGCCCCCATACATGGCACAGGGTGCAATGGCCATGCCCAGGGGAGCCTGGTCCCCTGTGATGGCCATTGGGGTGGTGGGCATGACTCCTGTCTTTTCTAAGACAGGAGTCATGTGGTATGGATGGTTTTGCATCAGAAAATGACTCTAGGCAGGTTAGAGTCATTTTTTTTTTACTCTAACCTGCCTAATGTCATTTTTTGGTGGAAAACCCCCTTCTTCCATACTGCCAGCCCCACCCGACTAATGTCATTTTTTTTTTTACACTAGCCTACCCTTTGCACCGGCTTGCACCATTCCATAAATATGGGGCCCGGCTGGTGCACAGAAATGGTGCCAACCAGTGCTAAACTTTTTGGTGCAAAACTGCGTTAGTGCAGTTTTGCCCCAAAAAGTATAAATCAGGGCCTAAAAGTGCTGACTAAGATGGCACCCCCTAACGGGGGAACGCCCCCTTTGTGTACATTATGGCCCTCATTACAACATTGGCAGTGAATGCTGCTGACCGCCGTGCCGACGGCCACCAACATACAGTGTCCGCGGCAGAAATCCGCTACGGGTATTATGACTTACACTGCGAAATCCTCCACAATACAGACACCCACACAAGTCCGCCAAACCAAAGGTCAGTGATAAATTGGCGGAACCAAAACCCACACCGCCAACAGGAATACACCCACACTATCACAACCCATGAATCAACGCAGCGGTCATTCTACCGCGGCAGACCATTGGCGGTACACACCGCCGCGCTCAAAATACATACACACTTACAAAACACAACCACATTGGACAATTCCAAATACACACACCTGACACACATACACACAACACACCCACATACTCACAACACTATAAAACACACACCCACATTACCCACAACTCCTTACACCGAAGATTTTTGAAGAAGCACAGGGAGAGAAAAGCAAAGACCACACCAGCATCCAGAGGCACACAACACCATCACTCATACACCATCCACGCCCAAAACACCACACACCCCAAAACATCATCCCACACATCACATCTAACATCATCTCACACATCACTCACACCACATCATGGCACCTCAAAGACACCCCAGGTTTTCTGAGGAGGAGCTCAGGGTCATGGTGCAGGAAATCATCTGGGTAGAGCTACAGCTGTTCGGATCACATGTGCAGCAGACGTCCATTGCAAGGAAGATGGAGCTATGGCGGAGAATTGTCGACAAGGTCAACGCAGTGGGACAGCATCCAAGAACACGGGATGACATCAGGAAGAGGTGGAACGACCTACGGGGGAAGGTACGTTCCGTGGTATCCAGACACCAGGTAGCCGTACAGAGGACTGGCAGTGGACCCCCACCTCCTCACCCACAACTAACAACATGGGAGGAGCAAGTCTTGGCAATTATGCATCCTGAGGGCCTCGCAGGAGTAGCAGGAGGACTGGACTCTGGTAAGTCATATCTTTACTATTATACCCCCCCCACTCTACCTGCATGCCATCACTAACTCATACCCCTACCCTCACCCCATCACTCCAACACCTCACATATACCCCACCATCACAACCTACCCATCCCAATACCAAGCCCTGCATGCAACAACAATGCATGGACCCCCATCACAGACCTGCATGGACACCCATCACCAAAGCATGTCAAAGAGAGAGACTCACCCAAGGGCACACAATCACCACTCACACAAGGGCCAAGGCGATAGTGCAAGCACAGTAATAGGGGAAAACACCCATTGGACAAGATGGCACACACAGATATAATAAAAATGCATTTACACCCGAACAGGACCCCTATCCAATGTCACCGGACAGGAGGTGCCAGCCATGTCCAGTCCCCCCACAGAAGAGGCCCACAGTGATGACAGCAGCTCTGCACGCCTGGATCAAGATGACCAGCCCGGCCCATCATGGACCTCTGGACAGTTGGTTCCCCTGCCACAGTCCCAACACACCACAGAACCTCCCCCCTCAGGAAACACCACCCCAGCACCCACCCAGCGGGCCCATGTCACTGTCCCCAGGCCACCTCAATCAGCAGTGTGTCCACCACTACAGGGACCCCAGGCAAACCCACTAACCCAAGACAATCAGGGAGCTGCGGTCAGTGGGCACACGGTTCAGGGTACAGAGGCACAGGACAACAGGGAAGCTGGGAGGACTGCTGTGTGACGGGGGAGGACAGGCCAAGGGAACCCACTCTCCACGAGGCACTCTCCAACATCATGGGAGCATACCGCCATTCCCAGGAGACCATGGGCACGGTACTGCCCAAGTTTCAGGAGACACAGCAGCTGCAGGAGGGACACTACATGGAGATCAGGGAGGACTTGAAGTCCATTAACCCCACCCTGATCACCATTGCAGGGGTGCTGGCAGATATGGCCAACACCATGAGGGAGACAGTGGCATACCACCGGGCCCCTGACATTAGCCCAACCGATGAACAGCCTTCCACGTCCGCCGGCGCTAGTGGACAGGAGGTCCGGCCACAGGACCAATAGGCCACCAGCACCCCACCCCCTGCAGAAGGAGAACCACCCCGCAAACGGTCCCTGTGATCCAGGCAGAAGCCAGAGAACAGTGCCAAGACCCCGCCAGGAAATAAGACTCTCCTGAATGTCACCCTCCTGTCCCACTCTGTCACCCTGTCCATCCTTGAAATGACATTGCTCCCCTTCCTATGCCCCATTGGACAATGCACCTGTGATACCAAGAGACTGGACTCTACTAAGGACCTTCCTCCACCATCACCCCAGCCCCTTCCACACACCCCTATACCCCATAAATAAACACCCTTGAATCACAAAACCAATCTGGATTCAGTCTGTTCTTTCATAAATGTATAATTACAACTTCATCCACAAATATCAATGCAAATGTTAATTTGCTCATACCATTGTATGACAGTTGTTGGACAGCAGTAAATATAGAAGAAGGCAGAATGAGGTACCCAGATCTGTGAAATGGAAAGACAAAGTGAACTGTCAGTGTCCATAGACAGAGGTTAAGAGGCTAACTTATACAATGTTCTACGGTAGTGAGATATGAGAGGAGCAGTGCCAGTCTCTTACCTGTGTGTCACTGGAAGTACTGCATGATGATGTTAGTTCGGTTGTCAATATCCTCTGCCTCCTCTTCCTCACTGTCCACAGGCTCCACAGCTGCCACAAGACCATCATCAGGCCCATCCTCCTGCAGTAAAGGCACCTAGCATCGCAATTCCAGGTTGTGCAACATGCAGCATGCCACGATTATCTGGCACACCTTCTTTGGTGAGTAGAATAGGGAGCCTGTTTGATGGAGGCACCGGAATCTGGCCTTCAGGAGGCCGAACGTCCTCTCAATAATCCACCTAGTTCACCCATGTGCCTCATTGTAGCATTCCTCTGCCCTTGTCCTGGCATTCCTCACTGGGGTCAGTAGCTATGAGAGGTTGGGGTAACCAGAGTCACCTGCAAATGTTGAGGAGTATCTGTTAGACACACACTAAACCTTAAGGACAACCCCAAACCCAGACATCTATTCATACTGTGTGGGGACCATGGGCTCACCTATTAGCCACACCCGGTACCTCTGGAGTTGGCCCATCACATAAGGAATACTGCTATTCCTCAAAATGTAAGCGTCATGCACAGAGCCAGGATACTTGGCATTCACATGAGAGATGTACTGGTCTGCCAAACACACCATCTGCACATTTATAGAATGGTAGCTTTTTCGATTTCTGCACACTTGTTCATTTCTGCGGGGTGGGACAAATGCCACATGTGTACCATCAATGGTACCTATTATGTTGGGGATATGTCCCAGGGCATAAAAGTCAGCCTTTACTGTGGGCAAATCCTTCACCTGGGGGAAAACGATGTAGCTGCGCATGTGTTTCAGCAGGGCTGACAACACTCTTGTCAACACGTTAGAAAACATGGGCTGAGACATCCCTGATGCCATGGCCACTGTAGTTTGAAAGGAGCCACTTGCCATGAAATGGAGTACTGACAGGACCTGCACTAGAGGGGTTATTCCTGTGGGATGGCGGATAGCTGACATCAGGTCTGGCTCCAATCGTGCACACAGTTCTTGGATTGTGGAACGATCAATTCTGTAGGTGATAATGATGTGTCAGTCTTCCATTGTCGACAGGTCCACCAGGGGTCTGTACACCGGAGGATGACGCCATATCATCAACTGCCCCAGCAGATGTGCCCTATGGAGGAGAATAGTGAGCAGAGGGTCATGTACCACATAGTTTGCACAAGTGTGTTTTCAGTAGTGTGAGTAAATCCGTGTGTGTCGTTGTTTCTCCGTATATCTGTCAAATAGTGCTGTGATGCAGCTAGGTGCCATGCCATGTGGCCCCCTGAAATGGCGGCTGCCTGACCTGTAAGGATGGACAAGGGGAAATGAGGTAACTGCGCTGGCATTGTACAGCGTCGCGGTAGGTGGTCAAAGACCGCCACACAATTTAGCATTGGTTAACATTGAGCCCTATGGGTTCCAGGAGCCAATGACGATGTACGCCGGCGGTGATGGTACGCACCGCCGCGGACGTGACCACCATTTTCTATCGCTTCACTCACTTGATACCTGGCCTTCAACAGGAGAGGACCTACACTGCAAGTGCTGCTGTGACCTGTGTCAGGAAGCGACAATGGCTCATGTGTCTGGGGAAAGGTCCCCTCCCTTCACCGCGGAGGAGTTGGACAAACTGGTAGATGGGGTCCTCCCCCAGTACACACTACTCTACGGTCCTCCAGACAAACAGGGAGTACACTGTGAGCATGATGCGTGGGTGAAGCCTGTTTGGAGTAGGGTGGATGGAAAATACATGTGGGGGGGGCTGAGGCCTGCATGTGAGGATGGTGAGTGTATGTGCATCATGGCATGGGTGGGAACAGGTGTGCAATGAGTATGACGGCCTGGACGGGAGAGTAATTTCCTTTCATCCTGTATCTTTCCTCTAGGTCAGCGCCCACCAGAAGAAGGGTATTTGGCATGCCATCGCCAAGGAAGTGCGGACCCTGGGGGTCTATCATACACGGGGCACCCGCTGCCACAAGAGATGGGAGGACCTGCACCGCTGGAGCAAGAAGACAGTGGAGGCCCAACTGGGGCTGGCCTCCCAAAGTGGAAGGGGTGCCCGTCGCACCATGACCCCCCTGATGTTCCGGATCTTGGCGGTGGCATATCGGAGTTGGATGGACGCTTGAGGGCATCACAGCAGCCACAAGGGGGTGAGTACAGTGTCATTAAGCTGACTCTGCGTGCTTTACGAAGTGTCTGAGTGGGGGATGTGGGCTGTGGGTTCCCCTCGGCCAGGGCGAACTAGGTAGGGTAGGTCCCTTGTGAGGCAGGCTCTGAGGCACTCCAACCCCAATAGTGTTAGTGGGCATCTACAACTAGTCAGGCTCCTGTGGGTTCCAGGTGTGCAGCAAATGGTGTTAGGCATAGTACCCCATGGGCAGGTGATTTTCCTACTAACTGCTAGTGCATGGCCTAGTGCATAGGGCTGCTCCCCGTGTGTTGTGTATGCCAACGGTAGTGGTGTTGCTGGCATTGACCATGTGTCTCCTCTGTCTCCCCCCCCTTCTTGTTTTGTCACCCTGTCCTTGTGTGCATTAGCATCATCTAGCGGAGGAGCAGAGGCACCGGAAACGGAGGGAGCTGCATCCCACATGGCCCTGGAGGGTGAATCTACAAAGTCTGAAGGCACCAGTGGGACAGAGGGCGCGGGGAGCTCCACGACAGGGACAGGAGGAGACAGCAGCGTCAGCGAGTCCTCCTCTGATGGGAGCTCCCTTACGGGGGCGGGCACCTCTGTGCCCACCACAATAACAGGTACAGCCATCACCCCTACTACCAGCACCACCCACCCAGCAGCCCCTCAGCGTGTTTCCCGTGCCCACTCACCCAGGAGGGTGGGCATCTCCATCGCCCCAGGCACCTCAGGCCCTGCCCCAGTCAGCCCTGCTACCCTCAGTGAGGAGGCTATTGACCTCCTGAGATCCCTCAATGTTGGGCAGTCAACCATTCTGAATGCCATCCAGGGTGTTGAGAGGCATTTGCAGCAAACAAATGCATACCTGGAGGGCATTCATTCTGGCATGGCGGCCCAACAGAGAGCATTTTAGGCTCTCGCCTCAGCACTGATGGCAGCCATTGTCCCTGTCTCCAGCCTCCCCCCTCCAACTTCCACTACCCAGACCCAATCTCCTCTACCTCAGCCTATCCCAAGCACACCTTCCGACCAGCATGCACACACATCAACACACAAAAGTGGCTCAGGTAAACATAAGCACCACACATCCCACAGGCACTCACACAAGCACCATACCCATGCAGACACACCAACATCCACTGCCTCCACTGTGTCCCCCTCCTCCACGTCGTCCACCTCCCTTCCTGTCTCGTCTCCACTCACACCTGCATGCACTACGTCATCGGCCACTACCTCCATCACCAGCACGCCCATCACTACACACCGCTCACGTGCAGTCACCACCCACACTACCATTCACACATCCCCTGTGTCCTCTCCCAGTAAGCCCTCCTCCCAAAGTACACCAACGCAGGCACACACCCACAGCCATCCACCTCACAACAGCCTCCAAGCCATGCACCTTCACCCAAACTCAGCAGACGTACACATCCTACAACCACTACCTCTTCCTCGACTCCCAAACCCCCTCCATCTTCCCGTCCCAGTGTGTCTAAAAAACGTTTCCTAGCTAACTCTGACCTCTTCCCTACACCTCCCCCTGTCCTTCCCCTAGGGCCAGGATGTCTAGATCCCAGCCCAGCACCTAAGCAAGCAAATCTGCATCCGCTGTGGTCCGTGCTACTCCAGGACGGTCTAAGGGGGCACCTGTCAGAGCTGCCAGTGTGCCACCTACAGACAAGAAGGACCACCCTATTCCACCACCTGCAAAGGTCAAAAAGGGGCCGGCTTCCAGCAAGGGGCAGTCACACCACCCACCCAGCAAGGCCTCGCCCAAACACCGAGTGGACAGTGCCAAGGTCTCTGCAGCGACTGTCAAGATGGGGAAGGGCCACAAGCCAAAGGGCACATCACCTCTGGGCACAATGTCACCTGGTGAGGGGCTGGTGACCACCAAGTCATCAGAGATGGCAGCCACATGCACCACAGTCACGACCGCCACCTGCACCACCACCTGCACCGCTGCTGCCACAACGTCAGTCTGCAGCATCC
The DNA here is from genome assembly GCF_031143425.1 of Pleurodeles waltl. NCBI lineage: Eukaryota > Metazoa > Chordata > Amphibia > Caudata > Salamandridae > Pleurodeles > Pleurodeles waltl. The sequence goes on along the minus strand of NC_090447.1, from coordinate 514,507,452 downwards.
TCCCCAAGGATCAGCCATCCGAGGCTGCCGGAGACGGTATGGTGTCTCCATCCACTGCAACTGTCACTTGCACCACGGCCAGCACTGGCAGCATCTCCGCCGCAGCCACCGCCGCCCGCACCACTATCAGCACCACCTCGTGCACATCTGATCCCACTCTGTCTGCCGTCAGAAGCATCCCAAGTGTGCCGCCATCAGAGTCTGCAGGTGACGTCCTGGACCCTGGACACGCCACTTGAGACACCACCTCCAGCACTGACACGAACCAGCAATTGGCAGCCTAAGTCGCCGCAGGATGGAGTGTGGGTCTGCCTCCATGGAGTATCATGCTACCTGTTCCAGGTACATCGCGTGGCTGAGACACCAAGGTGAGACGAAGTCAACTGCCACACCCCAAGTGCTGCATCACTGGGCACAAAGCCCCCTCCAGAACCAGTGGAGAAAAGCATCCACTAACACAGTCCTTGGCAGGATGAAGCACTCTGGGTACAAAGCCCCCTCCAGAACCAGTGGAGAAAAACATCCACTAACACAGTCCTTGGCAGGATAAAGCACTCTGGGCACAAATCCCCCTCCAGAACCAGCGGAACATGTCACCGACTTGAGAGACTGTGGCTTTGCACTCCCCAGGACCAAGCAGTGGGCAAAGCACCCACTTGAGAGACTTGAGAGACTGTGGCTTTGCACTCCTCAGGACCAGGCAGTGGGCAACCCACCCACTTGAGAGACTTGAAAGACTGTGGCTTTGCACTCCTCAGGACCAGGCAGTGGGCAACCCACCCACTTGAGCGACTTGAGAGACTGTGGCTTTGCACTCCCCAGGACCAGGCAGTGGGCAACCCACCCATTCGAGAGACTTGAGAGACTGTGGCTTTGCACTCCCCAGGACCAAGCAGTGGGCATGGAGCTCCCTCGAGGAGCAGTGGCGCTGTACCATCCTCCAGCTGAGGTGCCCCCCCACCCCTTCCCCCTGAGGTGCCTGTTATTTTTTTCGACCTGATGCCCCTGCAGTGTTCTCTCCGTTTTGAGGCAGGTTTCATGTGTGGGCTTCGCCCATGATTTTTTTTGCCCACTGGGACATGAACATCTGCAAAGGACAGTGTACGGCAAACTGTACATATTGTAAATATTTGTATATATTGTTTTTTACAATCTTTTACTTTATCTGCCTAGTTCTAATATATGAAAGATTTGACTCAATTCCTTTTGTCCTTGCATTCTTCCAGGGGGTTACGGGGTGTATATGTAATGTTGTTGCATGTATTTGTGTGCATGGTGTTGTGGGTGAGGGTGGGGGTGGGAATGTTGCGTTTTGCATGTGTGTCTCACTCTCTTTTGCCTCCTCCCCTCCCCTGTGTGCTAGGTGCAGTACTCACCGTCGTCGCCGCCTTCTTTCCACTTCGTCGTGTATTAATAGATACAGCAACATGGGCAGGACCTGTAACTCGGGCTCCATGGCATCCTGGTTCTTCGTTGATTGTCGAAAGGTGAGTGGTTAACCTTCTGTGTTCTGTTTCCGCCGTGCTTTTGATGGTGTTGGTACCGCCCCGGAAAGCTAGTGGATTGGTGCCTTGTGATAGTGTGGGCGGTACATTGTCTTCCGCCTGTCTGTTGGCGGTGACCACCCCGGTGTTTGTTGCTACCGCCGTGGCGGTCAGAGTGTTAAAGTGGCTATCTGTGTTGGCTATTTCCGTCGTGGTCGTGATTCCATTTTTTTATCCGCCGGCCTGTTAGTGGTATTACCGCCACTTTAACACCGGCTGCCACGGTTGTATTGAGGGCCTATGTCTGGTGCAGGCATAATGTAGCGCAAAGGGGTACAAAGCGGCAAAAAGCTTAAATTGTGCCACTTTGTAAATTTGCCACAGTCATTTTAGCCTCATTGGGCCACTTTAGCATAAAAAATGCCGCTAATGTTGATTAAGGAGGTGCTAGGGGCTCTTAAATCACCCCCTAAGGTCTTAGCACCTAACCCAACAACAACATCTATCTATCTATCTATCTAAGTGTATATATACATATATATACTGTATGTATTTGTCTATCAATATGTAACTATTTTGAAATTAGGGAGCTGTTAAGTGACTGAGAAGATGGGTAACCTGAGTAAAAAGATGTGGAAAGAGGATACTGAACTTATGAAGAAGTCTCTCTTTAACTATTAAAATACACTATGATTCAAATTACTAAAAACCCATACCTCCCCCCACATTTTAACCTACTGGTGTCATGCCTATATTAACATCTCAGTGCTCATTTACTTCAGCTTTCTCCTCAGAAAAGCTTTAAGTTCAACATCCTATTTCAACAAAATAGCGTTCAAGTGTGCCTCGTGTTTGTCTTGAATATAAAATGATAAAGCTCTAGTAGATCATTATATTTCTGTGGTGAAAAAAGAAACCCCTCAGTTTGTTCATGTGCTGCAATTTCCTTTGTAGAAATCCTTTCAGACTTACAGCTTTCATTTCATCGAGATGGCACTCATGCATGCCACACCTTTTTCATAAATTTAAATTGTGAGTGCTGTAGTTGTTCATTAGAACATTGAGGTGAAGCTGAACATGATCACTAAGAAGTTAACTGACAAACCGCAGCTGGTGTTTGAAGAATATGTTTCTCTCTGCATTTCAGAATGTTTTACTGACATGGATAAGTAAGGTATTTGAGAAGTCATAGAAAATGTGCCCTTGTTTTAGCTTTCTAGAGTACTAACCATAATTTCTATGACAACCTGAAAACACTCATTTTGTTCATTTCTAAAGGAAATAGTTATGGTTTTATAGTTTTGTTAACCTTCAAGATGGCATGCAATTGTTCCGCACTTTTGTCATACCTACCGAATATTAGCACACTAGTTGTTCATTTGAATAATATGGGAAAATGTAGTAGAACACCGGGGAATCAACAGGCAGGTTGCTTCTGCAGTTGGAAGTGCATATTTTACTCCGACTATTTTGCTCCCAACCGGTGGGAGAAGCTTTTGTGTCTGTTTTCTAAGGGTGGGAGCAAACCTATGTTCTTTGCCTGAGGAAGAGTATGGGCATGAGCAGGGAGTTAGGGTTGTATCACCTGTCTGCACTCTCCCGGCCAGTGTCCTAGGGGTGAAGGTTAACATGGAGCTCCAGGGGATAAGATCCCCAGGGCCTTTCTATGGCTTGGTGGGGGAGGCCTCAACCCTTCCTCAAATAATCCTCAGGGACATTAATTGGCTCAGGAAGGAGAGCCGCACCCCCTCCCCTTAAAAACAAAAACTGACTCAGTCCCCGGAGGATGCATCCCCTGGGAATTAAGGGCCATATTTATACTTTTTGACGCCAAACTGCGCTAACGCAGTTTTGCGCCAAAAATATTAGCGCCGGCTAATGCCATTCTGAAGCGCCATGCGGGCGCCGTATTTATTCAATGACGTTAGCCGGCGCTAGCCGCCGGCGCTGTCTGGTGTGCGTTAAAAAAAACGACGTACACCAGGCAGCGCCGGCGTAGGGGGAAAATGGCGTATGGGCGTCCACAAATGGTGCAAGTCAGGCTGAGGCAAAAAAATCGGCACAACCCGATTTGCGCCATTTTTTTACGACGCCCATCCCCCATTGAAATGACTCCTGTCTTAGCAAAGACAGGAGTCATGCCCCCTTGCCCAATGGCCATGCCCAGGAGACTTCTGTCCCCTGGGCATGGTCATTGGGCATAGTGGCATGTAGGGGGGCACAAATCAGGCCCCCCTATGCCACAAAAAAAAATAATAATAATACTTACCTGGACTTACCTTAATGTCCCTGGGGTGGGTCCCTCCATCCTTGGGTGTCCTCCTGGGGTGGGCAAGGGTGGCAGGGGGTGTCCCTGGGGGCAGGGGAGGGCACCTCTTGGCTCATTCTGAGCCCACAGGTCCCTTAACGCCTGCCCTTACCCAGGCGCTAAAATCCGTCGCTAATGCGGGTTTTTTAGACCCGCCCACTCCCGGGCGTGATTTTTGCCCGGGAGTATAAATACGACGCATATGCATCGGAGTCATTTTTTAAGACGGGAACGCCTACCTTGCATATCATTAACGCAAGGAAGGTGTTCACGCAAAAAAATGACGCTAACTCCATGAACTTTGGCGCTAGACGCGTCTAACGCCAAAGTATAAATATGGAGTTAGTTTTGCGTCGAATTTGCGTCGAAAAAAACAACTCAAATTCGGCGCTAAATGGCTTGAGGAGGAATGCTGCATTTCACCTCCCCAAAAGAATAACAATGCAACTACTCACTCTGAAACTTTTCAGGAAGAAGGTGAGGTGAATGAACCTTTTTTGGAAAGTGACGCCAAACTTATTTATAAATGAAAAAAATCCAATCCTTATGGAAAGTCCATCCTAACTATAAACTACAAATTGGTGAGCACCATTGTGTGTGTGTGTATGTGTGTGTATATATATATATATATATATCATTTTCAAATTCATCTCTGCTCCTTCTTGGAAAGTTGATCGGCCAAGTTGGGGCTGAAAAAGCAAGAGAGGGGAGTTCAGAAAGCAAATTTCCCCATGCATTGTCCGTAGACTTTTTTCAGAAGCGTTTTTGCAAAACCTACTGAAAGGAATTACATGAAATTTGATAGGAAGCTAGGTCTTGCCCCATAGATTGTGCTTTTTGTGATTTAGTGTGAATCTGTTGTCATTTTTGAGAAATTAGAGAAATTAAAGTGAAACAATATTTGTATATCTGGAGGCTTAGGTTTAAGTGACTCGTGCAAAAATCCTTCAAACCCAGTTTTAAAACATAAAAAAGATCATTCTGATTGGCCCAGGGTGCCTTTTTCCCCCTTGGGGCAATTCACTCTGGCAGAAGTCAGACTCCCACAGGATTGTTCGCTCTGATTGTCTGCCAGCAACATGAGGAAATGTTACTGGCAGTCGTTACAGGACTCTGGAACTTGCAAATTGTGAGTCTGAGCGACTCGCAATTTGCAAGTCGCAAAAACGGATGCAGAATGGTGTCTCAGACACCTTCTGCGACTCGCTATGGGGTTGCAAAGACCTACCTCATCAATATTCATGAGGTGGGTCGCATTTTGCGACCCCATAGCGAGTCCCTGCACTCACAGGGATGGTGGCCTGCTGTAGTCAGCAGACCTCCATGTCTGTGATTGCTTTGTAAATAAAGCAGTTTTTTTTCTCCATTTTGCAGCCCATTTTCCTTAAAGGAAAACGAGTTGCAAACTGAAAAAAATACCGAAACCATAGGACCACTGCCTGCTCTGAAAAAATATTTTTGTCGACATTCACAAAGGGGAAGGGTCCCATGGGGACCCCTTCCCTTTTGCGAATGAGTTACCACCACTGTGACACTGGTGGTAACTACGAGTTTGTTTGCGACCGCATTCGCGGTCGCAAAGCAACTCTGAATTGCGATACGAGTCGCATATAGGAAGGGAACACCCCTTCCTGTTTGCGAGTCGCAGTCACAAATTGCGAGTCGGTACCGATTCAATTTGTGATTGAGCATCGCAAAAGGCTTTTTGCATGGCGCAAACTGCGATTTTCGCAGTTTGCACCATGCAAAAAGCTTTCTACATCTGGCCCTTAGTCCCTGCCCTAAAGCTTGAAAATAAAAATAATATAAGGGGTCGGGGTAAGGCTACTCTGACCAAAAATTAGAAAAAAAGGTTTTTTTTTGTTGTGATCCATGGGACTACCACTAGTACGCTGCAAACAAAGAAAATCCTGTCCCACCATTAAATAAAAAAATATTTGGGGAGGGGGCATAAGTAGGGCTCCCCTCCCAAACCCATTTTGTGCCACCCTCCCCTATAATTAAAATATGGCCCCAGACTTCCTAAGGCTCATGGAGGGAGCCGTGCGCCCTCCTCCCCAATAATATTAAAATATGGCATTGGGGGATGGGTTCCTCAGGCCCATTTAGGCTTGGGGAGTGGGCCACGTCCCCCCCTCTCCTAATGTAAAAGTATTTGGCCCTGCAGGATGTGGCCCTGGGGCCTCTTACGGCTCATGGAGGGTGGGTACAAGCCCCCTTACCTATAATTAAAGTATGGCCCGAGGGATGGATTCCCCGGGACCTATTTGGGTTAAAGGAGGGAGGCCATATGCCCCCTACCCTAATATTAATGTATTTGGCCCTGGGGTAGAGTTTCCTCAGGTCCTCTTAAGGCATGAGGAGAGGGGCCTTGCGTCCCTTTTCCCTACTAATATATTTTTTGGCACAGGGGGATCAGGTGCCCGGGGCTAGTAGTGGCCTGGGGAGAGGTGCTGTGCACACACGCTCACCTTTTTTAAAAGAAAGGGCCCTGGGGCTAATAGTGGCTTGGGAGGGGACTATTCAACCCCCACCCTCTCCTGACAAGGGGGGTTGGCTCCATGTGTGTGTTTGGGGGAGGGGGGAGTAAGACCATGCTTGGTAAGTGTTGGCTTTCCATATGGTAATCATATATTACTTTACGATAAACAAAAAAAAACTCTAGAAATTCACTGAAAAAACAAATGGTTTAAGTGACGTTATAGGTGTGAATTGTAGGCATATCTTAATTTACATTAACAAAATCTTTGAAATTCACTGAAAAAAAACAAAGGCTAAAGTGACATTCTAGTTTGATGAAAATGTATTTCTTTGCCCTTATGACGTTTTGAACTAAATTCACCAGTTATAGTTAGCTTGCTAACTATAAATTGTGTTCCCTTCCATGCACTGACCTCACATATTACTCTCAACAGTAGTGTGGGTTGAGCAGATCAAGGCTTCTCGGCAGGGACAGAGGGGTAGACATGGGTAGGGTGAACACAGGCTCACAACACAAATAAGAGCAAGAGCAGCAATAAATGATTGTCTAGTCAAACACTTGCTTTTAAGAAGAAAAAGAGTATTTATATCAAACCACAAAGTAAAATACGACATTCACAAACAATACACACAGTCCTCTAAGGTCAGGAATCTAGTATTTCATAGGCGGGTTCCTAAGTAAGACTCCTCTTAAGCTAGCAGTAGTGTTTATTCTCCATTCACTCTATGTGACATTCAGGTTAAGCCCCACAAGTAGTCCAAGCCTCAGGAGTCCCATTGTGACTCTTAATTAAAGTCATATATGTTCCAGCACTATCTGGCAAACATGTTCCCCTGGGGCCTTCTGGCTGTCTTACCTCCACCAGCAGGATCAGAGTGACTGGAGTCTCGGGTGCTGAAGCTGCAGTGGTGGTCTTCAGTAAGTTTTTCATACGCAGCCCAGGCATACCACAGTCAGATGTCCTTGAGTTCCTCACATGTGGTCCTGCAACAACAACGACCTGGGGTCCTCCATATGGCTCTGATGCTGGGTAAGTTCTTTGATTCCTTTGATAGGTAGGAAATTGGTGTGACAATCCTGGTACTGGTCCTCAGTCACGGCTCAGGTCGGCTAGGGTCAACATGACAACCTCGTTTATCTGTCGATGGTCGCAACCAGACCATGCTTCTTGCTTGTTCCTGGTGGCCCTCTCTGGTGTGCTGTGTCACTGTTCCTCTTCTGTATTGGGGTTCTAGCTCGATTGGCACAGTAGCAGTCATCATGATGGCCCCACCTGGCATGCAGAGTTGCTGACTTGTTACTGCACGTGGATAATGGCCCGAATAGCACATCGGCAATCTTCACCGAGGCCCCATCTGGCAAACAAGGTCACTGACTTGTTACTGCATACTGGCTTTGGCCCGATTGGCACAACAGCAATCTTTATGTTGGCATGTGGGGTGGCCAAATTAACACTGCACATAGGTGATGACCAGTTCGAACATGGCGCATTGCAGGGCTGCCCTCCTCTGGCATGCATGGGTCACTGACTTTTCCCTGGACGTGGGCAACAGCCCGATGGGTACAGCAGCTGTCTTCTCAAACCTTGTCTCGGGGAGCCACTCACCAGGATTACCCCACCGAACCTCTCTTATTCCAGTGTTCTCCTCTTCCTCATAGGTCACACTGGTATTGGCAAGCAGGCAGGCTCGCTGGGGCAGGTGGTCTTAGACTCCCTATCCCACCGCCCAGCTGGGAGACTAGCATGCCTTGACCCCTGGTCCAGGTCACAGGCAGAAGTCTTAATGAACTTCACCTACTCACACAACCCGACTGGGTGCTTTAAAGTTGACAAATTTTAGAGTCTCAACCTCTCCTTCTTATTGTCCATTTACATATTTCAAATGTGATTTAGAGTCTGAGTCTTTGAAGTTTATGTTTGGGGTGCACTTCCCTTTGAAATGCCCTCTCCTCTGCTCTCTCCTGCAGAAAGGACTCTGTGACAGGAGGGAAGACTCCAAATCTGATGGCCCCACAACACAGGCCATGGTGGTGACTAGAGGTTCACACCTGGATACAGCCACAGTAAAATGTGTATGACAGGTCACCCAAGGGCCTCACCCCTACTCTTCATGATTCTGATAACGTGTCCCTTTATGTCAATTTATACACATTAGGACTCGTTTTAGGCCAATTAATCTTTTGACCCAGTGGTGAGACACCGTAGGACGAGATAACTGATCAATATGTCGAGCAATATGTCAATGATGTCATCAATATTTATCACCACAATACACTTTACTTTGGATAAAGACATTGATTAAACTGTCGGCGCAACCATGACCTTTCAGCCATGAATAACCACACCCTTTGGCAGAATTTTAGGAATTTTATTCCCTATTGATTACAATCTACTAGCAGAAGTGTCAATCTCAAAACCAAGAAGCATAAGAACATAATCACTAAGTGGCAACTGTAATAAGATTTCACTAATGCAAGAATCACGAACATAAGAATATAGCACAGCGTAAACATAGATTAGAACACAGAGAATATGATGCAAGCCTCAGTTCAGCATAGCGCAACGTCAGTCTTGTCTATTTGTGTCAGTCAGGGTGAATACCTAGCCTAACCACTAATTAGCATCAGCATGTTGGGCTTCATGCAAAATAATTTAGAACACCAATTTAGAAAACATCTTAACTATGGCCTCTATTCAAAGATACAGCAGTTGGTACCTAGAAAGGAAAAGCAAATAGACAAATTACAATAGCATTGTCATAATTACCCTCCAAGGATTAAGTCAGCACACAGGATCAGTCTTCGTCTTCAGGACATCAGTCAAATCGCCATCAGTCTAGCTACATCTAAGGGACAGGGGACACTTCCCTCATAAGGAGGAGAATCAGAAAAGGGCAGTCTATGGGTGAGGATAGTTTATTAAGTCTCAAATCACCAAACAGAGTGACAGAGTTTCTGGATGAAATCAATAGCATTCCCTACCTAGTTCTAACGACCCTTCTGTGACATGAGTTTTTATCCCTTTTTCGTAACACCTTCCCCCAAAATTCTATTGGATATTCGCTATACCCCACTATCTTTGACCTATCAAATTATACATTAGGTAATCCCAATTGTCACCCCACGATAATTTATAACACTTTGATTGGTCTTCATAATTGACGTCTTCGTAGGTGGCACATCCGGGGGGTTTCATCACCGTCTTGGCACGTCTCTCGGGTCATGAGCTTCTTTGTCCATGGTCAAATGTCCTTGTACATTCTTTCGTATACTTTTGTTTCAAAATTTGTATAAAACTTATACTAAGGCAGCTAGCATGCGGATGGGAACAGGATGAAGTTAGATACATAAAACGAAGAAAAAGAACAAGTGCTGGGTCATGGCCCTTTACGAGTCAGCACACTGGAAAACAGAAAATATGCTTTAATATGAGAGCTACACAGCTAAATCTTCAACTTACGCTAACTTAAGGCCTATGGGTTTTAGTACAAATGCAATATTTGTAAATGCGAATATATGCTCAACTAATCATGGTGCAAGTAATCATTTCTTATAACCGACATTAGTTTATGTGCACAATAGTAATTTCACGTTTCATAATTATAATTCAAATACACATTAAGCAACTACTTATCTATTGTCATTTTATATGCAGCATTGTTAGGCATTTATATAAGCATTTCACGTTTAATATATGTAATATTTAGACTACGTTCTCTCAGTCCCTCCTCTGATGACGCTCGTCATCACACAAACCTTTCCCTTTGACCTTTCACCTTTTTAAATTTTTCACCTTGCACATAATACACATTTCAACATCTTGCCCTTTATGTGAACTTTCCCAGATTTCATTGAACATTTTCTCCCTTTCACTTTCTTCGTTTCTCCTGGTTCTTTTAGTCCAATTTTTATTTATTTTGTCATTAATTTTGCATGCCCCCCATAATCCTAATAGAGAGACCAAAACAATTAATAGACCCATCAATATTTTTGCAAGTACCCCATTCCAAATGCTGGTAAACCAACTCCCAACTCTGGCAATTCCCTTTCCAAATTTCTCCCAAACACCAAGTTCTTTTAAATCCTTCAAATCTGTACTATCTCTAGTAAGGTTAGTAAGCATACTTCTAATCTTTTTACTGTTATCTGGAATGAATGAACAACAATGACGCTCATTGAGCATCTTGCAGGCCCCTCCACTCTCAGCTAAAAGAAGTCTAAAGCAAGCTGATTTTGAAGAGTCATAGCTCTTTCTGCAGCAAGTTCAGTATCCATCAGGAGTATAGCTCCTGTGAAATTTGTCAACATGTTATCCACTATAGTAGACAACTTTTGAATCTTCATAGAATTCAAGATAACCCCTACTGAAGGGATTATGGCTCCAAATATATCACCAATGACAGCCGCCACTGATTCTCGTTTTTGTCTAGGATGTTGTAATTCAGACATCTTAGGTATTTGTTTTAAGTCATCAATTTGGTAGATCTTTGGGAAAACTATTCCCAAATAACATGTCCCATACCATCCCTTAGGGAGACGGTAATAAGCATTAAGCCCACAAATGTAATAGATCCCAGGGATCGCTGGATCCTGTCCATTCAGCATAAAGGTCCATTTACTCTGGAACAAAAACACATGCCTGCACTCACTCGTTCCCACAAACAGGTTGTCCTGTTCAGATTTTGGCCTATATATACAAAGTCTACCTACATGTAATGCATCTATAGCTAATTTCCCTTGTGTCGTGATGGCGGTGTAAGCATAATCATTTGCATATGTGCGTTTCTCTAACCCTTTTTCAAATCTTCTTTCAATGCTTTGCGTCTATCATCAGTGTGATCTAAAAAGCTTTTCTCAACAGGTGATAATAAGCAAGTCAAGTTATTGCGATGTGCATAAGCTGTCCTGAATGTAAGCATCGGCTCAAAGAATCCTCCAACTATTTTTATATCATGTTCCTTAGCTAACTTGTTTAAAAATTCAATCACAGGCACAAAAGAAAACACAACATCTAAGTTTGAATAAAAGTATTACACATGCTCCTGATTATAGAATCTTGTTAGAAGCAAGCTGCAACTAATTCGTAAGTAAGAGGGAGGCTTTGATATGTAACTCCCTCCTGCACAGATGAAGGAATTTCCCAATTTTTCGCATCCATGGTTTCTACATACTCATTTAGTAAGCGATAGAAGACATTAGTAGAAAGTTCCCCCTTTGCATTAGTTCCCTCATGCATGTGTCTTGCATCCTGCTCAAATCTTTCCCATGGTGTTAGTGTGGTAGTTTCAGGTTTTGAAGTAGCGTTAGTAGTTTCTTTCTCTATCCATGGCATTCCTACAATCACTCCCACGATTATTACTGCACACACAACACCTATTATAAGCCCTAGCCATCCACACACTTTACCTCCCTTGCTACTACATCTATTGTAAGCCATGCTCGTATAGAATCGGATAGTAGATCAACAATCAACTTGAGGATGATTTTGAATATTCCCTTGCTTTCTGTGTATATTTACAGCGTCTTCATTCACTCCAGGACCCTTTTGTCAAATCAGGTTAGCAGCTTGTCGTAATCAGGTTTTAAAGTCAATACGGTTTTAGTGTCACTTTCGGTAATTTATAATGTCTCTTTTCAGTTTTCAAATTTTCAGAACTTTAACCAAGCTTTCCTCAGATTCGTTCAGGTACCATAGTATTGGCCTGGTACTTCTCGATCAAAACAGAATGCTAGGAATTCTTGTTGCCATTCAGATGTTGTAGCATACGCCCATTCAGGACCTGTATACCTTCTGTTTGCGACTCTTTTTCTTTTCAGCCTTCGTTCACCCTGTTGTTCTCCTTCACTTAGATCTTCCACTCGAGATGTATCGTTCTCTTCTATTATTGTGTCGTTTGATATGTCTCTTATCTTGAGGAGTGGTCTGTTTGGCCAATTATCACCTTTCTGCGTCTTCTCTTGATGTGTCTTTTCAGGACGCTGGACAGCGCCCTCCTCTTGTGATATGGTGTTTTCACTTGATGGATCTGCAGCTGGCTCCGGAGATTCTGGTACGTTCTGATTTCTCTCTACAATTTCTCCTTCTTCTTCTTCTTCTGGGTCTGTGCCGGGTTCGAGTTCTAACCCGTACTTGTCTACTTCTGAGAGAACTTCTCCTTGATTTGATTCTCCTGCTGCCTCTACTGAGATAGGCACTCTGTCACCTCTCTCGAACTCATTGACTGTTTGAGGGACAAGGCTGTTCTCAGTGGGCTCTCCGATCGTCTCAGTTCCTTCTTGACTGTTTTCTGGCCCTGAGACTTCTCTTTCTGAAGTTGTTGTGTCGGAAACTTCGAGTTCCTCTTCAACAGGACACGTTACCCTTTTCGTGTGACTGGCATGTATCCAGTTGGGAACTCCGGCACACTTCACAGCAGTAGTAGTTGTCAAGATTACTTGATATGGCCCTGTCCAACGTGGTTCTAGACACGATTTTCTCACGTGCTTCTTGACAACCACCCAGTCACCAGCTTGGAGAGAGTGGCCTGGATCGCCAATCAGTGGCAATGTGTTAGCTTCCACCTGGTGAGAGAAAGAGCAAATCACATCAGCCAAACCTTTGCAGTAATCCAACACCATATCATCTGTAATATTCACTAGCGCATTTGCAGGTACTGCTGGTAATCTCATAGCTCTACCCATGAGGATTTCATGGGGGGATAGTCCAGTTTTCTTGTCTGGGGTATTTCTCATTGACATCAGTACTAGAGGCAAGCCATCTGGCCATTTCATGTTAGTTGCTGCGCACATTTTTGCCATTCTCGATTTCAAAGTACCGTTCATTTGTTCTACTAGTCCTGATGCTTCGGGGCGGTAGCTACAATGCAGCTTCTGTTCGATGTTAAGTGCGGCACACAGGAGTTTAATCACCTCATTGTCCAATTGTCTACCCCTATCCGACTCTATAGAGACCGGAAATCCGAATCTTGGTATCAGTTCCCTAAGTAGTAATTTTGCCACTGTAAGACTGTCATTTCTACATGTGGGATATGCCTCAATCCAGTGACTGAAAACACACACAATCACCAACACGTACTTCAATCCTCCACAAACAGGCATTTCAATGAAGTCCATTTGCATCTTGTTGAATGGACCCCCAGCTCTCCCAATGTGGCTCAAAGTTACCACAGTTCCCTTTCCGGCATTCATCTGTTGACAGATGATGCACCTGTGACATGTAATTTCTGCGGCATGTCTGAATTTTGGGTTAAACCAATCAATTTTGAATTACCTGATCATTGCGTCTCTTCCAAGGTGAGCCTGTCCATGATAAAGCCTGGCAAATTGGGATAGAAGACTGTTTGGCAAAACTAGTTTCCCTTCTTCTGATACCCACAAATCATCAGCCCTCTGTACACATTGCATTCTTTGCCAAGAGCGTTTCTCTTCTTTGCTTGCACGGCTCTGTAATGTTTTTAACTCATCTAATGTGTCAACTACCCACAATGCAAGGTTCAAACATGTGTTGTTTTCAGTTTGTGGTAATAATTCCCATTGCTCCTTGAATGATATACAGTTCAATGCGCAAAATCTTGCGACTTGATCTGCATAGCCGTTTCCCATGGACACAAAGTCTTGTGATCTAAAATGAGCACTGCATTTCACCACGGCAATTTCATGAGGTAACTGAATCGCATGTAACAAATCCTTTATTTGCTCAGCATTTTTCACAGGAGAACCAGAAGAGGTCATAAAACCTCTCTGTGACCAAAGTTGGCCAAAATCATGTACAATTCCGAATCCGTATCTGCTGTCAGTATAGATAGTAACTTTCAAATTTACAGCTGCGTGGCATGCCTTAGTAAGGGCAATCAGTTCTGCCACTTGTGCGGAAAACACTCTTTCGAGCCAGGAGGCTTCAACGATACCAGTTATGGTACATACCGCATAGCCAGCTCTCAGTGTTCCAGCAGAATCTCTTAGACAGGACTCATCGACAAACATAATACAGTCGTTTTCTTTTAACATGGTGTCCTGAATATCTGGGCGAGGTTTGGTACATAGCTCAGTTACTTCAAGACAATCATGTTCAAATTCTTCCTCATTTTTGATTTCAATATTTTCATTAGGAAGTAAAGTTGCCGGGTTCAATACATTACAACGCTTGAGTGTGACATTAGGTGATCCCAGTATGATTGTCTCATACCTAGTGAGACAAGCATTTGTCATGTGTTGAGTTTTAGTTCGAGTCAACAGAATTTCAACTGAATGTGGAACCATTACTATTAGGGGGTATCCCATGACTATGCCTTCACATTGTGTAAGGCACTGACCAACTGCTGCGACTGCACGCAAACAACCCGGTAAGGCTGCTGCAACAGGGTCCAAGGTAGCTGAAAAATATGCTACAGGGCGATTTGCATCTCCATGGACCTGTGGTAAGACAGACAAAGAACAAGCATCACGTTCATGACAAAACAACAAGAAAGGTTTCTCATAGTCTGGCATTCCTAATGCTGGTGCCTTGCACATGCATTCTCTTAACTCCATAAATGACTCAAGTTCTTCCTTAGACAAGGTTATAGTATATGGCTCATCTTTGATTTCTTTGCCTGTTAGTTTTATCAATGGTTTTGAAATGATCGAGAAGTTGGGTATCCATTGGCGACAGTAGCCCACCATTCCCAAAAACATTCTGACGTCCCTTTTTGTCGTTGGGGGGTTCATTTGCAAGACAGCTGTTATTCTTTCTTTTGATATTCTCCTGGAACCCTTTTCAATCAAGTGCCCTAAGTATTTCACCTCCTTCTGACAGTATTGTAGCTTTCTGGGTGACACCTTGTGTCCATTCTTTCCCAGATGATTCAGTAATGCAATGGTATCATATTTACAACTGTCCCTTGTTTTAGATGCAATCAGCAAATCATCAATGTACTGCACCAGAGTTGAATTAAAAGGCAGTACCAGAGGTTCCAAATCCTTTTTCAATATCTGATTAAAGATGGATGGTGATTCTGAAAACCCTTGAGGAATTCTGCACCAATTGTACACCTTATCCAGGAACTTGAAACTGAACAAAAATTGTCTGTCCTTCTGAAGAGGTATTGAAAAGAAGGCTTGTGATAGGTCTACCACAGTAAACCATTCAGCATCACAGGGGACCTGGAACATTATTACTGCTGGGTTGGGCACCACAGGGCAACATTTTATCACAATTTCGTTTATTTTTCTCAAATCCTGCACAATTCGGACCTTTCCACAGGGCTTCTTTAAACCCATTATGGGAGAGTTACATGGACTGCTCAAGACCTCTTTCAGAACTCCCTGCCTGAGAAAGTCTGCAATTATTTGTGACACTTCGATGAGAACATCTTGGGTCATGTGGTATTGTGGCACTTGAGGGAACACTGCATTTGGTTTTATCTGGACTCTGACTGGTTCTACCCCTTTCATTAATCCTACTTCTTTCCCGGTCAAGTCCCACACCTTCTCTGTTACTGTCCCTTGTAGTTCGACAGGCAAATCAATCAAGGTATGCATCGGGAATAGAGTAATCAGAGGGTAGTCTTCATTTGTTCCTGTTTCTTCCTCTAAAAACTGACTTTCATCTCCTTAATCGTCACTATTTGTCTGCACTTCAATTCCGTCATTGGAACAGGTAATTGAACATTTTGTCTTACACAGTAAGTCTCCTCCCAGTAGGGATACTGGACTCGAGTCACAAACTACAAACCTATGTAGCCCCTTGAAGTTGCCAATCTCAACCTGCACTGGATCTGTAATCGGGTTAGTCAGATACTGATTTGCTACACCAACCACTCTATGGTACGCCCTGAGAGAGGCAATCTTGGAACTTCTGCACTTCTAACTGTGGAGCGTGTGGCTCCGGTGTCGACCAGGAACGAAACCTTGTAACCCATCACCTTTCCTTCTACATATGTGCCTCTCTGATCCACCTCTAAGGATGCTGCAAGCCTGCACTCCTCACTGTCTGAGCTATCATCTGACCAATCCTCATTCATGCCATTTTCTCCTCATAATGGGAACTGTTGTACAGTATTATTTTGATTTGTTACCTGGCCTGTGACCTGCTGAGGAAGCATCACCTGTTGCTGTCCCATCGGAGCCATTGGTAATTGCATTTGCTGTTAGGCACCATAGCAATCTGCTGCTGTACTGGTTGCATTTGTACTGACTGAAAACGCGGCATTTGCATCTGCTGCATGGGCTGTACCCCTTGCATTTGTACCCGATTGTTCTGAAAATTAGTGTTTTGTTGTCTCATTTTCAGACCTCGTGAATTTTGTAATGCACCGACATTTGCACCCTGCTGAACAGCACCATCCTGCACCATATTCGGGCACTCCAGTTTCCAGTGCCCCACCCCCTCGCACGTGTGACATGGTGACATCTTTTTCATCCCTTGAACATCATTTTGAATTACAACCGTATTTAAGTCTGAACCACGGTTCACAAACCCTCTGCCTCGACCTCTCGGTTGTGCCTGAAACACACCATTCATCTGTGGTTGCTGCTGTATCATCTGTTGAACTCCATTTCCCTGCATTCCAGCCTGTGCAGCCCTTATCTGCATCACCATCACCTTTTCTTTCAGCTTCTTTTGCTTCAATTCAATCTCATCACTACAGTATTTCGCATACTGTAACACCTCATCAATCGGTTTAGCTTGCCAACAAATCAAATGATTCTTAATCATCTGGCTAACTTCTGGTCGCAACCCTTCAACAAATCTAAACACGAGATGGTTCACATCCTTTGGTTCAATAGTTTCAGTACCACTGTAGTGTTTGAATGCCTTTAGCAGTCTTTCGTAATAAGCATGTATTGACTCTTTAACCTCTTGAGGGGTCCGGTCGATTTTCTGCCAATCAGTCACCTTCGGCGACACCTTTTGTTTCAAAAACTCAATCACCTTATGATAATACTTCATCACCTCTTCAGAGGGTGCCCCGGTCACCTTATCTCTTGCCGGTTCCTTTGTCTGCCAATCTACCCCTCTCTTGCACTCGAGCCACAAATCAGGCGGAACAATGATCTCAAACAAAGTATTCAAATCTTCCCAGAGACACTTTGCAAGTTTCACAAACCTATCTGTTTGCTGATACCACTCGATCGGTTTCTCTCTCAATCTGGGATAATCGTTAGTAAAGGATAGGATGTCTCCTCTGGTCCAAGGCACATGAACTAGGACACCACCAGCTGTCTCTCTCATAGGTAGTATTTTTACTGATTCCAAATCAGGTGAAGCCTTGGCTTGATTAGACCCTGGGCTGTCACCTTTTCCCTTGTCTCTTTTCTTTGCCCATCCGCCTTCCCATTTCTCTAAAGCCCCCCAAATTTGCACGCTTTGTAATAATTCTCTCAAATGGGCCTTCATTCCTGCAGACCTCATGTGTTCAAAATCTTTTGAGTCAAAATCTAATCTGTAACTTCTTTTCAAATGTTTAGTGTTTCCGATATCAATGTTGCATTTATCTGCCAGGTTTGATAATCTCTGATGCACCTTGCCTACTTCTTTGGTAATCAATTCTGCCTCTGTGTATGACTCCAATCTGTTTACTCCCATTGTCCCTTCCACTAATTCAGCAGCTTCTGCCCCTAGTCTTATAAAGTTCAGGTATTCGTTTTGTTTTTCTTTCTCTGGTTCGACTGAAACCACTTCATTCTTCTGTGAAGTATAAGTCTTTTCTAACTATTCATTTAACTGTTGGACTGTAAAACCCTGCAACTAAATGTTCCCTGCATGCATCACTGGGGAATGTGAGGTATTCGTACTCTTTGTTTGTGGCGTTAAAACTCCTAAACCTGCTTGTTGCATAGCTTCGAGGTTTGCTCCCACTGGACTAAGGTCCATTAAAGACCTCTGTTGTTCAATCGCTTGCTCTCCTGGGGCCATTATCTGTGGAGTTCCCATGGACCCTCCTCTTATCGTATCTTGAGTCATCACTCCCTGATCACATACGCCTGTTTTACCCTGTGCATACAATGGCACTGGTGGACCAACAGTAATTGGTAACGATATGGCGGCAGGTGTCTGACCTGTACCTAAACTGCGTGGAGCAGCGACTCCATAGGTTTGTTCTAAGGTACCCGAAATTGGTACTAATGGTGGACCAGCTACAGGGTTGTACCCTGGTATCAGCTGTGGTTGTGGTTGGGATAGTAATTTTGGGTTTGATTCAATCTGTACTAACTTTGACTTCGTGTATATCGGGTCTGGTGGCACTATCAAATTTGTAGTCGTCTCAAGTACTGGGACATCTGGGTAGATTCTCTGTATCTGCGGTGGAGGCTGCAACTGTATCGGTATGTCTGGTGCAGTGGGTACACTGACACCATTCTGTATCGAAGCCGTATCACTAGTCTGTACCGTATCAGTAACTCCCTTTTCCTGCGTCTGGTTCCCAGGATCCATGCAAGTACTTGGAGCACTGTCGCTCACCGCATAAGGTGGCAGGCGATCATGTAACAGCCTGTCCATAAATTCCTCATCGTCTGAATCATCTTCCTCTTCCTCTTCCCAAGATCTTTTATTCTCTTTAGATTTGCCTGAGTCTTTGTCTGATTTACAGGAGGCTTTCTTTCCCTGTGTCTCTTCTCCCTGTGATATTACTGGGAATAATTTTATCCCATCAACAGTCCCCCTTCTCCACATTTTACTCTCGTTGTACCATCTAGCCTCTCCATAAGATTTTTCTGCCCTCCTCAATCTTCTCTGAAACTTTTCTTGCCTTTGTTTAAGAGCCATTAAATCCCAAACTGCTAATGCCTCATACTGAGCTGGTCTAGGAGGTGGTTTCTGTGTACTTAACATCCACCTCAAGTTTTCAAGAATCCTTGTATTGAACGTTCCATGTTCCGGAAACGCTAAACATCCCTCCTTCTCTGTTAATTTACGCCACTGTTTCATCCATAAACAAGGCGCAACACCTTTTTCTTCCATGACTATATAAGCTGGAGTACCCTCGGGTGGTGTAGGTTCCCCATCTGTTGCTACGATATATACGTCTCCTTTCAAAGCGCTCTTGAATGCTTTAACAAAATTCATTTTCGCGATTCTCTTTTAGTTTTGTATTTAATCAGAAGTGACTTGTTTCCTAGGACACTCTTCACCCACCTTCCTCAACCTATTGCCTCTCACGGACGGCAGCCAATCCGTGCGCGACCCCTCTCGACAACTGACCTATCTCTGCGCGGCACCACTGATGTCACACTCACACACGCTGCAGCTAACAAAGTCTTGCGGCTTGTCCGCTCCTCACTGAACCCATACAGACCCACACAAACTAATGCAATTATTGCGAGCACCTTAAATAACAATACAAATCTGCTGGTTTACTACAGGAAGGGTAACACATTCGCTTCAGAACTTTACAGAGATTTCACTTGAAGCCTCAGCCGCTACTTTCTCCTTATCAGTTCCCGCATACGCAAGCAGAATTCGACCCGCAAATTCTACTCTCGACTTGTCAATGGCTTATTCTAGTGCACTTTAGAACTCACGAAATCTCCATCGAAGGCTTCACACATACATTATGACTCAAACTTGACTTGTCAACCACGCCCGATTGACCTATTAAACCGTACAAATTACAACACAACTACACTGGTCTTCATACTCCGGAGTCTTAGACCTCAACAGGTCCGTACATAACAACCAACCACGTGGATAATTTTGAGCATTAAGCGCCACACTCACATGAAGTACGATGACTTCCCTACTCTCATACTGTGGAGTACGCCCACTCCTACTAAACAACACGTAATTTGGCCTAAATAAACACAAATCTTCACAATCTTCTGCAAAAAGCATAAGCTAAGCAAGCGCAAAAACCCTAAACCACATACATTATGACGCCGAGAACATTCCCAACTCACTTAGGCAGGCTCCGAGATCCCGGAAAAGTCATGGTGAACTTAGAAACCCATCATACCTTAAATTTGCATTATTAGAGAAAAAAAAATTAAACAATAATTCTCCGTTCTAGGGCCCCCAAGGGCCAAACCGTCGCTCTGCTACCAGAACTGATAACGCGTCCCTTTATGTCAATTTATACACATTAGGACTCGTTTTAGGCCAATGAATCTTTTGACCCAGTGGTGAGACACCGTAGGACGAGATAACTGATCAATATGTCGAGCAATATGTCAATGATGTCATCAATATTTATCACCACAATACACTTTACTTTGGATAAAGACATTGATTAAACTGTCGGCGCAACCATGACCTTTCAGCCATGAATAACCACACCCTTTGGCAGAATTTTATGAATTTTATTCCCTATTGATTACAATCTACTAGCAGAAGTGTCAATCTCAAAACCAAGAAGCATAAGAACATAATCACAACGTGGCAACTGTAATAAGATTTCACTAATGCAAGAATCACGAACATAAGAATATAGCACAGCGTAAACATAGATTAGAACACAGAGAATATGATGCAAGCCTCAGTTCAGCATAGCGCAACGTCAGTCTTGTCTATGTGTCAGTCAGGGTGAATACCTAGCCTAACCACTAATTAGCATCAGCATGTTGGGCTTCATGCAAAATAATTTAGAACACCAATTTAGAAAACATCTAAACTATGGCCTCTATTAAAAAATACAGCAGTTGGTACCTAGAAAGGAAAAGCAAATAGACAAATTACAATAGCTTTGTCATAATTACCCTCCAAGGATTAAGTCAGCACACAGGATCAGTCTTCGTCCTCAGGACATCAGTCGAATCGCCATCAGTCTAGCTACATCTAAGGGACAGGGGACACTTCCCTCATAAGGAGGAGAAGCAGAAAAGGGCAGTCTATGGGTGAGGATAGTTTATTAAGTCTCAAATCACCAAACAGAGTGACAGAGTTTCTGGATGAAATCGATAGCATTCCCTACCTAGTTCTAACGACCCTTCTGTGACATGAGTTTTTATCCCTTTTTCGTAACACCTTCCCCCAAAATTCTATTGAATATTCGCTATACCCCACTATCTTTGACCTATCAAATTATACATTAGGTAATCCCAATTGTCACCCCACGATAACTTATAACACTTTGATTGGTCTTCATAATTGACGTCTTCGTAGGTGGCACATCCGGGGGGGTTTCATCACCGTCTTGGCAAGTCTCTCGGGTCATGAGCTTCTTTGTCCATGGTCAAATGTCCTTGTACATTCTTTCGTATACTTTTGTTTCAAAATTTGTATAAAACTTATACTAAGGCAGCTAGCATGCGGATGGGAACAGGATGAAGTTGGATACATAAAACGAAGAAAAAGAACAAGTGCTGGGTCATGGCCCTTTACGAGTCAGCACACTGGAAAACAGAAAAAATGCTTTAATATGAGAGCTACACAGCTAAATCTTCAACTTATGCTAACTTAAGGCCTATGGGTTTTAGTACAAATGCAATATTTGTAAACGCTAATAAATACTCAACTAATCATGGTGCAAGCAATCAGTTCTTATAACCAACATTAGTTTATGTGCACAATAGTAATTTCACGTTTCATAATTATAATTTAAATACACATTAAGAAACTACGGCCCGTATTTATACTTTTTGACGCTAAACTGCGCTAACGCAGTTTAGCGTCAAAAAGTTTAGCGCCGGCTAACGCCATTCTGAAGCGCCATGCGGGCGCCGTATTTATTGAATGGCGTTAGCCGGCGCTAGCAGACCGGCGCTGCCTGGTGTGCGTGGAAAAAAAACACGTACACCAGGCAGCGCCGGCGTAGGGAAAAATGGCGTTAGGGCGTCTTAAAATGGGGCAAGTCAGGTTGAGGCAAATAAATCGCCTCCACCCGATTTGCGCCATTTTTAACGACGCCCAGACGCCATTTACATGACTCCTGTCTTAGTAAAGACAGGAGTCATGCCCCCTTGCCCAATGGCCATGCCCAGGGGACTTATGTCCCCTGGGCATGGTCATTGGGCATTGTGGCATGTAGGGGGGCACAAATCAGGCCCAGGGGGCACAACTTCTTCCTGAGATGTGCTCAGGCTCCTTCCCAGTGACCCCTCTCTGAATCAAAGAGCACTCTTTGAAGTGTACTGGAGAGGCTGGCTCTACTTCCTCTAGTAAGTCTCACCCAGCTTACAGGAATGCAACAATACACAAATCTGTCTGGGGGATTTCTCTCCCACTTCTCTCATGTTTCTCCAAAATAAAACCTAGAGTCCTTTATGTATTGTGCTCTTCACAAGCACACATACATCGAACACATTAATTTAGCATATGTGCACTGCACAACTCTACATCCTTCATGTGTTGTACCATTCAAAGACACAGAGACCCCCAGCACATGCATATAATATGCATGCACTGCACAACACTGCCTTATGCCTGTACTGTACAATTTGCAGGCATACATACACCCTCCACACGTATACCACACATACACCGTATAGCACTACACATCCAACCATTGTGGGCCAAGGGTGAGTTAAGCACATAGCAGCAGAACTTGAAATGAGTGTGCCCTTAGGCTTTTTTACACAGGTAAAAAGGACCTGTTCACTACACGGTTAGCTGTCCCCATTGTGCTCATGCTGTTTAATTCCAGGCAAAGGCAGTAGTCTTTCAACACTATAAAGGTAGTGCATTGGAAGCCCTATCTGGTCTCAAAAGACAACTGTGAGACAGCCCTCGGTCATGGAGCACACACATTGTCCATGTTCACCCTTTACACCAAAATCAGCATTAGGGATTCAGACATCATTGCAGTTGGGGCTCGCAGGGGTGCATGTCCACCATCATACGGAGACATTTTTTGTGTCAACAAAATATAAAATTTAAAATATCCCTTACTTCCCTCTACCCATCTCTGAACCCTAAAAAACCTTATTACCCTTTACCCTTACCCATCCCTGAAACCTAAAATCCATTTACTATCCCTTACCCCTCCCCAAACCCTATAGTAAATATGTACATATGCATGGAAATATATACGTATATAAATATAGATTTACAGATACATATATATTGATATGTATGCACATAAATACTCATAAACAAGTGCTTATGCCATATTTTAAATGAAAGAACTTACCTGCATGGTGAAGGCCCACGTTTCAAGTACCTGAAAATCTCCTGTTTGGCAGATAGAATGGTTACTTTTAAAAGTGATCTTGAGACACCTTCTTAAAATCAACACTTGTGGAATACAGTGAATGCTTCATTCATGTGTGTATATTTAGCTATACAAAACGTTGATGATA
Source organism: Pleurodeles waltl (assembly GCF_031143425.1). NCBI lineage: Eukaryota > Metazoa > Chordata > Amphibia > Caudata > Salamandridae > Pleurodeles > Pleurodeles waltl. The sequence continues at coordinate 514,483,964 of NC_090447.1, read as the reverse complement.
TTCCCATTAAAGGGTTAGAATAAACAATATTCGAATCTATATAAATGTTTTTTATTTTTATGATTATTTTATATGCCGTGCTCTTGTATTTATTTTTATTCTTTAAATACATTTGATGTTTTAGTCCACAACTTGTTTGCACATGCAAATAACTGTTCTACATAGTGTTTAGAAATGAAGAGGTGCAGTAGAAACACTATTATAAGTCATGGTTATTTTTTGTCAGTAATTGTTAGCACAGAGAGATATATCATACTGCTATGAAGAGTTTCCTATATGCTGGATATATGGGTCTACTAGATTTCAAATCAACCTAACCTTGGCATACTAGGAGATTGAGACTCCCTGGTATTCACATGAGCAGTGCTTTATCCTTGTTAAGAAAGGGGTTAACTGCATTTGCTTTGAATTTTCTTTGTGTGGTTGAAGATCACACTGACGAGTCTCTGCTGTGCCTATTCTGTGTGAAAGGTAAGCTTGCACTTCAGTGTAATGTACAGTACCTAGTCTGCCTTTGAGGAATGCTTTAAATGCAACACTGCACATTGCTAGAGCTGAACAGCCACTGCCACACTGTCTTGGACAGACCGGCCGTACTGGGCACTGCACATTTCTCCAGAAGGATGGAGGCGTGAAGGCAAGTTTTATATGGCCTATAGGTACTGACCCCTGTCTCAGACAGCCCCCAAGGGACAGAGGCAGACGGTGACCTGGGCGGCCAACAGACAGAAGTCTCTTCACGGTTCTGATCGCAAGTTTCACTTCACCAACCTGCACAGGTCTTTAAAATTGGCAGATACCATTTTTAAAACTTCTTGGTAACTACTGTGAAATGGGGTACACATGCACAGAAGGCACACTTCCAGTCACTAGCCAGTGTACCCCCACCTGCTAAGCATACATAGCAGGAGGCGCCTTAGTAAAGTATGTGGTGAATGATCAAAGATGGGAGTTTGAAACAATGCTAAGTGATCTTCTCTTCTGACCTTTGCTGTTTAAAAGTTGAGTACTGGCAGCCAGAGGGTAATGCAGGCTTCTGCAGATCATGTTCTGCAACCCTTCAGGGGGCCCTACTAAGCACAAGACCAATGATTATCTGTGACACATGGGATAATCAAGGCCCTCTCATCACATTGTGAAGGGGGCATGGATGTCAATTCGCCAAAATGCCAGCGGTAGCGGAAGTGACATCACACGGCCTTTGACCTCCACTTTTACCTTGTCTATTGTGTGTGTAACTGAAGCCTGTATTGCTGCTGTCAAAGGTGCACTTGTTATAATTCTGAGATATGGGCACTAATGCAGTTATGGCAGCCAGTGGTAGCATATTACTGATGGTGTGCAATTCAAGGGACTTGTGGACTCCAGCTTAGTTGTTAATCAGAGTGGTCAAATAGCTCAAGTGCTGTATTTGGTTAAAAACTGAGGGGCATATTTACAAGAAATTTGCACCAGCGTTGCATCATTATTTTTTACGCTCTCGAGGTGCATTCTTTGCTCCATATTTACAGAGCGACGAATTAGGCCCAATGCATCACATTTTGTAGGCCTGTGTCAAAAAATACCTACATTAAAATCTGCTGGGACATGCAGTTCATACTGTATGCAGGGTCTGCGTTCCTCATAGATTCTCACTCACAACTGACACAGTGATATTTATGAGTTTGGCGATGTGCAACACATCTTTACGATGTGTTGCTTTTAGCCTGTAATGCACCAAATTCCTACGCCTCTGTAACCCAGATGTAGGAAATGACGCAGTGGCTGCGTAAAAGGAATCTGAGCAACTGAAGTCACTTAACACACTGTAATAAGTTATAAAAACTCATCCCCTCAACAAGTAGTAGGCCTACACATATAACATATCATGTTGTAGGACCCCATGACCAACCTGGGACCATGGCACCTATGAAATTGACATCCACTGCAGCAATGCAACACTGTGTCCTCCATGTAAGGGAAATTCCAGGATTGTCACATATCCATATCGGAATGGGACCCCAAGTCCAGCCAAGCGTACTCCACAGCTCAAGAAGTAAGTACACACATAAGGTAGGTAACACATGAATTACCCCTTTACATTACAATATACACTGGTATCCACTCACATTCAAGTGTCAATATTTCACACATACTAGGATCTCTATGTACACATAAGTAGACTATGTTCACTGTAATGTGACACATAGCTATACTTCATACTTGTCTGCATTACATTTAGGACCAATGTAATAGAGTACAAGGTGACTTTTCGACCATTTTACACTCCATTACTTTGGTCCCCACACATTAGGCTACGTGCATCAGTCAGAACTGATGCATCACCTATGTTTTTTGATGCATTGCTAAAGTTGCACTTGTCTTAAGCCCAACTTCAGCAATGCACCACTTTTGGTCCTAATGCGTTGAGGCATCCTTTTCACTGATGCATCCGAATTTCTGATGCATCCTTGGGACCTTATGCCATGGTGTGCCATATTGTAAATACGTTTGATCCATGGCGTTGTAACCTGTCTTGACTCAGCGCAGTGAATTTTGGTGCATCGCTGTGGTAAGGCAGTGATGCACCATCCCTTGTAAATATGCCCCAAAGTGTCATGGATGAGATTAGAATGTGATTATGTGGATGACATTGATATAAGAAAGCTGACGAGAAAAGCAATGTAACACTGTTATGAAGGTTGATCCATATCGGTAATGTAGATCCATATCGGTAATGTAATATTTTTCGGGGTCCTCTTTGAATGTGCAAGTGGTTGGGTTTATGTACATGAGAGGCACTTTGAAAAACAATTGTTTCAACAGCAAACAGTAATACAGTGTACAAATACTTCTGTGACACCATTCTGAAGAGTCAGTGTATGAACGTGGATTTTTATTTAGGGTGGACAGGTGTCCATTTTTAAGGATAAAGTCACCACCTGCTATAAGTAACATAAATTAAACACAATAAACATATGCTCAATCCCTGGTAAAGTGTCATAAAGTAGTCAGGCTTAAATCAAAGGCAATTTATGCAGTGCATACACATTAGGAAAAGTTACACAAAACATAATAAAACTCAACAATTATTTTTAAAATAAGGAGAAAAAACCTATGAGTAAAGTAAGACCAAGACACCTCCCTAAATCCAGGCCATTGCCTCTGCTCTGGGAGCACACACCTTTAACAACTCATTCAGGCTAATTACAGCTGGCGAGCCAATAACTTTTTTAATGTTACATTTGTAACAAATTTATTAAAAATCCACCTTGACCATTAGTTGGATCTTTTTAAGTATAAAAAATAAGCCTTTGAAAGGAGTCTATAGCAGGTGTAGTTCAAATGTTATAGAATAAAGTGCATAATTTGTACTTGGACTATTCCTGTATGCCGGCCATAGCTTGGCCAATGACAATGTCGTTTTACGGCCTAGTCACTGAGGAACATGGCATTTCTAATGTCACACGGCTCATTATTAAATGTTATGCATCCTATCTTGTGGGCAACAAGGTGTGTTGAGGGGTGAGTTTTTAAAAAATATTTAACATTATGTTTTCCTACCTTGCAAAAGAGTGATTTTGACAGGTTTGTGCAGCAGGGCTGAAACTGTTGTAGTCACGCTGTACAGGGCAGGACTGAAGACATGTTTTCACTGCCACTGTAGTGGATGGCACAATAGCTGTCGCAGTAGACAAGTGCCATTTAACTTTCCATGCCATCGGTGTACCTCTGCATCATATGCTATGACTTTATAGCAAAGGTAGAGGTGCCAAACAGGTTTTTTAGCCAATTCTAACATATTTTAAGGGTCAGAGCACATACACTGGGCAGTTGATAGCAGTGTATTTCTTTCTTTCTTTCCCTTAATCTCACACGACGCTGTATTACTGTGCTTTTTTTAACACATATAATGAATTCAGAAATGCCATAACACAAGTGGGCCCCAGATTGGCCAAGACCATGGTTTAAATATGTATGAGTCCAGTCTGTGAGTGTGCATTTCATGAATGTCCAAGTTTCCTTTCTGATAAGAGGAATTTGGTAGTCAGCGAGGATGCACAAGGCACGGGGGATACAGGGAGACCATCAGCAGGCTTGAGGGTAAGTGGCTGCTTTCATGGTTGGACGGGTGAGTTATCCTCAGCACAGCCTTCTGAAGAAGAGCTCAGAGAAAGCAGCAGACCCTGGCCTATTGAAATAGGTCATTATGCCTCTGAAAAGTGGTCTGAAATACCTAAGATAATTGCAAAGCTGTGCAACCACATATATCAAGAACCCCACAAACCCCAGGAGTGGGTTGATTCCCTTGCTGTCCCTATTTTTAAAAGAAATGGCAGGTATTTAAATACATTTCATATGCCTTTCAGTACTAGTCCAGTGCTGTGTATAGACTCTTGTTTTTAAAGGAGGGAATTAATGTGGTGATGTGGCTTTACGAAGATCTGTATAGAAATGGACTGTGGGTGCAGGCAGGCGTTTTATTTAGGTTACCCTCATGGCGAATGTCATGCGCTTGGTGTATATTATTCCTGAGCGATTTTATAGCGCACCACTGCATCGCCTTCGATACGTCATGGGCGCACAGGGCTATGCATTCTTTCATGAGGTGGCTCCCAAGTCGCCTCTTTTCTAAAAATGTATTTAATAAACTTCTCCCCACAATATTGTTTAATTAAAAACTGTTACACTTAAGTTACCTAAACGTTGCAGTACCTCACAAAGTAGTGCAGGTGATGTAGTGGTCAAGCGATGTTATAGAGGCTTTTAGAACCGCACAAGAAAGATGGGGCCAGATCTGCAAGAAAGTACTGCATCGGTCCCGATGCACCTCTTTCCTTGTGCCCCTACAACGACACCGTGGTTGCACCGTATTTACAATACGGTGCACCATGGCGCTCGTTTCCACATTAGTGTCATAATTTATGATGCTTTTGATGTGTTTTGCTGGATTAGCTCCATAAATAATGGCGCTAGCGCAGCCAAGCACTAGGGGGTCCCATAGGTTACAATGGGCACATCACTTTACTGCCTGCCACAGACAGGTGTTAAAGTGATGGAAAAAATGTTGCAGTGAAATCTTGTGGATTTCACTGCACCATTTTTTGTGGCCTCCTGGTGTGGGAACTCCCCCCTTGCATACATTATACCTGGCGCAGCTAGAATGTGGCGCAATGGGTTACAAAGCGGCGCAATGCAAGCATTGCACCACTTTGTAAAAATGGCAAATGAGAAAGCCACATTAGCGTAAAAAAAAAAATGACACTAGTGTGGCACTAAGAGGCGCTAGGGCCTTGTAAATCTGGCCATATGCCACATTAGCATAAAAAAAATGACGCTAGTGTGGCGCTAATAGGCGCCAGAGCCTTGTAAATCTGGCCCTATGGGCCAGATTTACAAAGCCCTAGAGCCTCTTAGCGTCACACTAGCATCATTTTTTTATGCAAATGTGGCATTAAGGAGGCCATTCCCCTTCACCGTACTTGCAAAGTGGCACAATGCTTGCATTGCGCCACTTTGTAACACCTTGTGCCACATTATACCTGTGCTAGGTATAATGTATGCAAGGGGGGCGCTCCCACACAGGTAGGCCACAAAAAAAGGTGCAGTGAAATCTACAAGATTTCACTGCTACATTTTTTCTTTCACTTTAATGCCTGCTCGGACAGGCATTAAAGTGATGGCCTCATAGTAATCTATGGGTCTCTCTCGTGCTTTGCTACACTAGCATCATAATTTATGACGCTAATCCAGCAAAGCGCCACAACAGCATAATTTATTGTGATGCAATTTTTTAATCAAGTGCCATGGTTGTAAATACGGCGCAACCATGGTGTGGATAGAAGGGCAGCGGCAGCGCAATAAAAGTGGCGCATTGGGAACGAGGCACCACTTTCTTGTAGAACTGGTCCATAGTTCTAGAGATGCATGAAGTATTCCCACCTCCCAGAGAATAGGACGCCACCCTTCCTAGGCAAAAAAGCATCAACCCATGGAAAAGACTTAAGAGTGGCATAGACAGGCAGTTAAGCTCTCATTCATGGTTTTGCTTTACGGAGAAGTTCCAAATGCTGACTGTCCTCATTCCAGTGAATCTGGAACTTTTACTGAACCTGCCTCCTATATCCCATCCTCCAAGGACCCAGGGCCATATTTATACTTTTTGACGCAAAACTGCGCCGGCGCAGTTTTGCGTCAAAAAAATTAACGCCAGCTAACGCCATTTTGTTGCGCCGTGCGGGCGTCATATTTATACTTTGACGCACGGCGGCGCAAACAACAGGTGGGAGACATTATTTTTGACACACACCACGGCGTCAAGTCGTAAAGGAAAACGACGTTAACGCAGCGGAAATGACTGTGGGTCGATTTACGACACCGCAAACCGGATATGCGCTGTTTTTTGACGCAATAGCGTAAAAAAAAAACGCGAACACTGCCAGTTCACCAGAGGAGAGCCTAAATGGATCCCAGATGCCACTACAGACCCCAGGAAGATGACAGCAGACCAGGAACCAGCCAGGACGATCCATACAAGAACCAGGACACTTATAGAAAGAAAAGAAAGTGTCGCTTCAGTGCAGAGGAGCAGGAAATCCTGGTTAAAGAGGTGACAAAACACCAGCCCCAACTGTTTGTCACCTCAAAGTTGCCAATCAGTAGGAGAGAGGCTATATGGCAACAAATTGTCGACAAGATTAACAGTGTGGCAGAAGTACGCAGAACAGTCATCGAGTGCAAGAAACGCTGGTATGACGGCAAACGCAGGACCAAGGAAAAGATGGCCAGGAACAGGAAGGCAGCACTGCAGACTTGAGGTGGGAGTCCAGCACACGAGGAGGCCCTGGACCACATGGAGGAGATGGTCGCAGCCATCATCCCTGAGAAGATCGTCACAGGGATTCAAGGACAGGACAGCGCAGACTACCAAGAGACAAGGCACATGCAGGGTAAGTCGCATGGGGAACTGTAATGCAATAATGTCAACTGTGAGCGGGGGGGAATACCTACTACACATTGCATGTAAGTCATCATATACATGGAGTGGCATGGGTAAAGGGGCACGGCAGGGGGGCATGGCCTGCACAAACAGAAGCTGGGGCACACCATTACACGACACCAACAAGAGTCCCATGGGGGCATGCTGTCATGCCAACAATGGAGCAAAGGGAAAGCCACGACAGGAGGGAAGGGCACTACGTCAAACTGACATCCTGGCACTCGTCAGCCAACATACCTCCTACATTAACTAGGGCCCTATTAGCTATCCTCTAGCCAAACCGACAACTGCAATGTAACTGCAACAACAGTTGCCTCTACCACCTCTGATCTGTGTGCAGCTCAAGTAGCCAATGGCAGTAACCTCCTCATGGAACATACATACCTAAATTAGGGGGTGAGGATGACAACTGCAACAATCTCCAGAAACAAGACAAAGGCCCCAGTACACTCAAATGTCAATGCCCATAGTTGCCGCAGATATCAGCCAATGTAAACAACAATAGGAGTGACACAGCACAAAGGACACACCCATGCTGCATATGTCAGGGTCCATCCTGTGCCTGGGTAACAAGGCAACACCACAAATGTCATACTGCTCAGACAACAGCATTGAGGAGGGGACACATGTAACTGGTCACTGAAATACACCTGCACAGTCAGAGGACGAAATAGGACACTGATACGACTATCAGGGCAATCCAATGTACCACACATTACCCAACATCAGCAGGACACATCAACAATGTCAACATCCATATCACATCATAACATTGCCATGCATAGGATATGGTACATGTCAATTACAATTAAGTCGATGTGAAAGATCAGGGATTGGGGCAGGTCCCGATAGTTAAATGTGCTGCCAGGGCCATCAGAACAACCAGTGAAAGGTCTCACCATGAGAATGGATATACACGGAGGGTTGAGTAGACAAAAAGGTGTCTATTCTCTATTTGGCATAAAGCAACACCGAGAGGCAATGAGGCTGACAAGTCTGATAACTCAATAACATACATGTAACACACAGGTGGGCCATAGGCCTGAAACAATGCCCATCTGAAGGACTGCAGATATTAATACAAAACAAGATCACAAAGTGAATTCATCAAAAGGCAGGCACGTCACGTCAAAATTGTCACAACACAGACACACTAATTGTACCCTGTTTCATTGCAGAGGAAGATGAATCTCTTGCCGATATGCCTGTCCCAGATTTCCCTGATGACATGGATGACAAGTCCATAAACATTCCCCAGGAGACCATCCAAAAGGTCCTTGAAACCCTCCAGACCCCACCTTCAGTCACAAGGACGAGCACAGAACAAGCAGCCATCGCAGAAGACCCACCCACCACCCCAATAGTAAGACCTGCCAGCTCCAATACAGCTGAGGACTCAGACGACACTGGCACCAGCTTTGAGAGAATTGTAGTTGGAGTACAGTGGGAGCTGGCCAAGGATGTGCGGGTGGGGATGCAAACTATGGCAGCCAGCCTTGAGGGGATGCGTTCGTGCATGATGTCATCTGCAGATCAGGCAGCAGCTATGCAAGCCCTAACATCCATACTGCAAGGACTACAAGAAACTGTCAAGGAATTCACCACTGCAGTAAGGGAGTTGCCACAACACCTCGCACCCCAAACATTCCACTGCATGCACGAATGCAATCATGACTCCCTCAGGGCCGACCTGGCTGCCTACCATCGTGATGTGACTGCTATTCTCAAGAACCAGCAGATACTCCTTGCTGCAGTACTGACCTCAAGACCTTCACAGGGAGCAGCGACCGGGATGTCTGACTCCACGTCTTCTAACACTGAGGTGTGTGTTGCCCCTTCACAACCAACAACAACAAGGACAAAGCAGGCAACACACACATCAGAAGAAGAAGACATGGAACAGATCACATTCACACGGAAGAGTACCCGGAAGCACTAGTTCCTGCACCATGGCCTACTTTTACCAAGGTCCTACGTTTTGTCAAATGCCAGTCTTACAACAACTCTACTCAATGACTGTTCTGCTAACGACTGTATATCTTGTCAGCATGCCCAGTTAATGTCTCTCTCCTACTAATCGGCAAATCCTGTCCCTCTGCACTGTCTGTAACATCACCCCAGCATGTCAGTAGCATTACCTACACCCCTTCTGTAGGATCACAATGTAAGATTTCACTAGAACGGACTCATCAAACATGGACAATGTACATATTGCACTACAGCACTTTTCAATAAATAGCACTTGCACAACAAATATGTCTCTGTGTAATTTGACACATCAACTGTGCAGTAGATAACATAAATGTGCCTGTGTTCTAATCATGTAGCTTGTCAATACAACTGTCCTGACATCATGTAGTCAGATACATCTGCACAGTGCCCAGGATTGCATCATAGCCTGCCCATGCTGTGTTGGACAGAATAATGCTTCCTCAAGGGATATCAAAGTCAACTAATAGTGGCTGATAAATGTTGTCACCATGCAATACTAACACATAGAACTGTGCAGTCTAATCTAAGCAAACACTACAAAACACAGCATGAATCAATCTTTCTGAGTTAACATCCAAATAGGTAATCATGCTGAATAGTGACACAAATGATCTATGTCAGTCATGAAGACAAGAAGACAAGAGTGTTTACAAGAACTCATCTTAGAAGGGGTCCCTGAACATCACACTGCAGTCAGACCTAAAACTGTCCCCCCAATACCAAGTCTGGAAGCACACTTTGTGACGTAGAAAACATACTCATCAACAAAAATCCTTTGTGATCCATGTCGACTCCGATTGGTGGTTCAAACAAATGGTGGATTCTTACCAAGGTAGCTCTGGGGTAGCTGCCATTTTACACCTCAGTTTGTATTTGTTTGTAGCATAGGACACAAATGTCATAGAACAACAATCATCTACACTGATGCCAAGGCCATGATCAAGTAGCAGTTAACACATAATGTAAAGGGTTATCTATATATTTATTCAAAACTAATCACACAAAAGGAAACTAAGGGAAAAGTCATACCTACCCTAATCTAACCTGACTACTCATTACCCACAACTGTCCCTAACTAACCTAAGCTTACTCATCACATATAACGAATCGTTCTAAACATCAACCTCCCCACCCCCCATTATGAGACAGGACACATGGACACTTACTAACCTACACACATACTATACTATCCTAAAAAATCATATATTTTTTTGTATTTTTGTTTTTTTCATATTTTAAAAAAAAAATGTTTTTTGTTTTTTTATTGAAACACACAGGAACCCCAACAGTGCCCCCCACCCACCCACCCACACACTTAATATGTATAAGTAGAAAGAATCAGGACCCCCCACCCCCCTCCCTAACACTAACTAAACTAACAACTTATACTAACCTAACACTAATCCCCCAAGCCCACTAATCATGAGAACAAGGAAAGAGGAGGGAGGGGAGGGAATCATGTCCATTGCAAAAAGATATTTCTAGAGGTTGGCCCTCTGGAGGGTCTGCCTGATCGATTTGACCCGCTTCTTTAGCTGACATCCTGGGTAAGATTGTTCACCCTCTTCAAAACTCGGTCCATCTTATGTTCCAAAGCCAGGAATACCGCTGGGTCGACTGTTGGTGCTGGTGCCGTTTGTGTCCCGGCCGAGGTGCTTTGTGGCCGTGTGGAGCCTAGCCCACTGGACTGTCCTGCAGCTGTCACACTGCTGGGGCCTGGGTGTGCTGCAGATGTAGGGACAACTGTCCCCGCTGTGGGTGGGGCCACCTGGGGAGAACCGGTGGTTGTGGTGGTGGTGGCTGTAGTGGGCAACGTTGGGCCACCCTGTGGTGAAGCCCACCATGCTCCGGAGGCCCGATCTGACTGGTATGTACGGGCCATCCTTCGGAACCCCGACTGCACCTGCAGGATGTGTCTGTACCTCATGGCCCGCCTCTCAAATTCATGCTTCTGGGTGGGTGTCATGTTTGCAGCTGTGAAGACAAAGGGCAACTATTTACCATAGGAACTGCATTGTGTGAAATAGCACAAGTGGTCAATCTGACAATACATCTACTGTACTTATAACATCTCATATCACCATACAGATCATTGAAAGTCTCAGAGGAAGTACATGGAAAGCCTGCCTACAAAGGTCATCTCACACATAGCACATCCAAAACCTACAAGATGGGTAACAACTGGCAATAACTTGTCATCAAAGTACTGACATTTGTCAGCTAACAATCATGCTGCACATCCTCCGCCTATTGCCTGGACTACATATGTCAGTGTATGTGATGATAAACACAAACCACAAGGTCTGATATTTGGAATAGGATTTGCTAGTACAGTACTCATGTGCCATACCTGAGTGTGTACACTAGGTTCAAAACAAACTTTCAAATAGTCACAAGTATGTGTAACATACTGGTTGCTTCAGTTCTAGGTACCCTATTCACAAACCCATGCCTGTGTTTGAGGAGGGGGGGAGAACAACAAACAATTCCAAACTACATGCACACCCAGGAGTGTATAGAAAGCTCAACATGTGTTTGGCTCTACACACACACCACCAGTAAGGGCTATCAACAAATCAGAGTCAGCTAAACCTTGTCCTATCCAAGGCCCACACATGTCAGAATGTACTGACCTAGGTCAACATCACATACTTCCAGTGAGGCATTATTTTCAACAGACACAGAGTAGCAAGAACACCAATGATCATGAATAGCATGCACACCTAGGCCTTTGCACTCTAGTTACACACACTTGTAGTACAACATGTGGAAGTACATGCTCCCAGAAGGTTCAACCTACAGTGTACTCAGTACATCAGTGAATAGGGAAGCAGCAGTCTTCAGAAAAGCCATTTGCAGAAGCTATCTGGGAGAATGTGAGTCTGACATGCAGACTCAGTCTGAGACGAGTCCCAGTGCAACTCTTATTGTAACTAGTGTATTCCACATGACTCACCCCAGTTCTCATAGTGGGCCCTACAGGAATGGCCTACAAACCCTAGATCAACCAATTGGATAAGCATTGGTCAACTCAAAATTTTCTAAGAACTGAAATCCCACTAATGGAACAAGACTAATGATTGGGCATGGCATCACACCTTGCAATGTGTTCAACACACAGGAGTCCATCACACATCACCAGCAAACAAAAAACATAACACACATGTCAACACTCACTGTAGGTGTTGGGGTCCTCAAAACGAGCCACCTCTCCCACTGTGTACGGTGCAGGTCCACCTGTAAATCATGGAAGGAAGAAAGTGCACAGAATCAGTGCACTGACAAACAATTTCAATTACAAAAACAATGTGTAAGCTGACATAAGTAATGAAACCCTTTCAGACATGCTCATACTGCATGGAATATCTCACGGCCAACATTTACATAGGATGGGTCTCCTGCTACAGTTACACACACTTCTACACACATGCAGTGGCCCTGACTGTCATGTGGTGGCAAATATGCACCTCCATTAGTGAGCAGCAACAATATTTGTGTGTATCATGTCTCATCATGTGCATCCAAGAGAGACATCCAAAGGCTGGTTACTTGAGGACTGCATGACCTGTCAAACAGCCTATGTGGTCATGACACATTTGTGACAGATAGGTACATTGTACAGAGGGGCAGGGACTTTGGCAATACCTCATGTTGTTACAGTTTCATAAATTGATGTGTCCCAACAATGGTGATTGGCACCAAACATAGATATTTGTACCCTAGTCCATACCTTTGGACTGCCATCCCTAATCGGATTTTGGCTCAACAAACAAAAAATACCTGTCTAAGATGTTAGCTGAGGGCACCTGACTCCTTTCTAAAAATGGTTCATGTTCAGATCTGGCATGTATTAATAAAATATGAAGGAGCACATTAATCGCTAACAGGCATAGCACTTCAGTGAACACTTTCCTTACACACTCACCAGACACACATGAGACATATGTCTGGGCCACATTGCTATCATCAATTGACGTGAAGGCAGCACTCATTTTCAGCAGCATGTAGGGTTTCCAATGTCAGTCTAGCTATAGCGTCAACATATGTAGGTATGATGTTAGTACATCCATACTTCACTGGCAATTGTGACCTGTAGAGTCATGATTGCCTCATTAATGTTTAGCTTGTCTAACACAAAGGCGGCACTAAATTACATTAAGCAACAAGCAACCTGTAAGTTTGCAGAGCATGAGCTGCCTGACTGCTAGCATTTGTCATCCTTCACATAGTGCATCAATTACCCTGTATGTTTCATCAGCATTACACACAGTCAGCAACTTATCTGGCAGATTGTGTACCAATCATCTCATGTCACTACCCAGCTTTTAATTGTGCACATTTACATGATCTGTACTCACCAACAGGGCCACCAATCATGATTCCCAGGTGGTCCAGCAGATCTTGCTCCCTGGAGATCAGGTCAGCCCAGCGGTGCTTCAGCTGGTGGTCATTGCGTTGGCTCCCATACAGACGCACCAAGTGATGGCGCACCTTCCCCCACCGGACTTTTCGGGCCTCGGTGTGATACCCCTGTATCACCCTACCCCCAGCCTCGAGCATCAGTGGGAGGAAATGGCTTACCAGCCATATGACCCCCCCCAATTCCTCCTCACCCATCCTGGAAAGACGTGGCCTACCCGACATTTTTGCACAGAAAAGGGGAAAATGTAGTGGAAAAAAAGAAGAAAGGCGAAAATGGGGAAAGTAGGAGTAAGGAAATACAAAGTAAACTTAACAATTAGAAGAGCCCAACTATCCCCTATATAACAGTACCCACAACAGACTCCCACAGACAATAAATACAACACTGGACTGGACAAATGTAAACAACACACACTCAGACAGTATTCTACAACAATATTTAAATGACAAAACAACAAGTAAGATAGCGCTCAGGACACAAAAGCACAAAATCACAGGACAACACTCTGCACACAGCCACACAGTCTAGAAGAATCTTAGACTGCAAAGTGAAAGTGAAAGTACACCCACTGTAGAGAATCTGTAAACAGGATATCCTATTACATCACATCCTGCATAACATGGCCACCGTTTTTTTCCATTATGTGTCATATTTTCACGCATACAGCTTGTGCGTCTTATTTTTTGACGCACAGGAGTGAAATTAATGCCGCCTCCAAATATTATTAATAAATGGTAAATATATTTTGGATGCAGCATAATTTTCACTTCCAGAGGTGAAAAATATGCTGCATCCAAATATTATTTACCGATTCCGATTCACAATAAGCTTTATTCGGCCAGCAGACCATCAAAGCAACACAGTACAAAGATAAGCAATCATCATAAGTAAAAAAACAGTACAAAACTACCATCAGCCAGGTTTAAAAATGAGATAGAATAAAATAAAATAAAGTCCTTAAATATCCAGGCTTGAAAATCAATTAAGATCATTGTTTATTTAAAAGTTACGTATACGCCAAGCCGCTGCTAAAAACTTGCTGTTTCAGGGGAATTACCACACACAGGGCAAGCGTCAGAAGTGGTATTGGTTCCCCATCTGCTCGTCAGGTTCATCAATGGTAAAGTTCCAAAACGGAATCTGGCATACAGTCCTCTGCCTAATAGGTCAGGAATTAAATCTAGGTATAGTTCGAACTCTGGGTACCATTTAAAATCAATAAAAAGATTAGTTAAACGACCATTGAGTTTATGGGAAATATACTTGTTCCGTATATGGGACCAGTAAACGCGCTTCAATACTTTTACATGGGACTTCTCAAGTTGGTGGGGGTTCCCCCATAAGTCTCTCAATCCTAATGTACAAAACCAGCTAGAAACGTGTTTGATCCATGGGATGGAGGTAGAATTAGAACATTTTAGCAATTCTAAAAGTGAGGACTTGTATATGACCAATTCGGGGACTATCCATAGCCTCACCCAGTACAGCAAAGGTCGTAAAATGATTAGGTCGGCCATTCGTTTAAACCCCAAGTCTAAAAACAAGGGGATTAATGGGGTGCTAATGGGGCATGCACATAAGGCCCGTGCAAAGCTATTCTCGATTTTAGTTGTCCTACTACTATCAGAGAAGCCCCAAATCTCTGCACCGTAGGCAGCAGCACCTTGCGCCTTGGCCACATAGATCTTTATTGCTGGGGATACAGCTTTGGCCATCGTGCTCCTATAAAGTCGCAGTATGGATGCTGACCGATGTTGCAAAAGCCCCCCACTCTTGCTAACCTGTTCCTCCCATTGGAGTAAATCAGTAAGCCTCACACCCAGGTAATCAATGGATCTAATCTGATCCAAATTAACGCCATGTAGCCTTATAGTACATTTCTTCCGTGGGCCAGAGTGAAGCACCATCAATTTGGTTTCCTTTAGGTTCAACTCTAGACCAGGATTCCGACAAAAAAGATTGAATTTGTCAACAAGGATTTGTAAGCCCATAGGGGTTTTTGAGATGAGTAGGGAGTCATCTGCAAAGAGAAGAATGGGGATTTTCGGGTCGACTAAAGTGGGTGCATCATTCTGACATGCCCTTAGTTCTTGCACCACCTCATTAATAAATAGGGTGAACAGAAGTGGTGCTAGGACACAACCCTGTCGGACACCCCTTTTAATGGGGAATTTGTTGGTCAACTCCCCTTGATTGCCCCACCTCACTTGCGCATATGTGTCTTCATGCATGCGTTTCAGTAGGTGGATTATATTAGCTAGTATCCCTATTTTGTATAGCACTTCCCACAACTTTCCTCTTGGGACCAAATCACTAGGCAGAACGCAAATCAACAAATGCTACATATAAGGTTTGCTTTGCCAGGACTACATATTTCCAATGTAACACTGCCAGCCTAAAGGCCTGGTCTACCGTACTTATCCTTGGCCGAAACCCCGCCTGTAGCAGAGAGAGAATCCGTTGTTCCATAACCCAACTCGATAGTCTACCTAAAAGCTGTTTGGCGAAGATTTTTTGCAAGTTATCGATTAGACTAATTGGTCTATAGTTGGTTGGGAGATTTGAGTTACCCTTTTTATAGATGGGGATAATTTCGGCACCCTTCCATGTCCCAGGAATTTGTCCTCCTTCTGCGATTTTATTCAACAACAAATTGATATACCAGGTCCATATGGATGGCTCGGATCTATAAAGATCGCCTAGGATTTTATCTGGTCCTGGGGCATTACCAGGTTTCATGGAGTTGATAGCATCGGCGGTTTCTTCTAAGGAAAAACAAATGTGACCCTCTGGATCATATAGGCTCCCGTCAGGGGGAGAAATAGCAGGGTTAACATTTGGCGAAGTGGGGGGATCTAACACCACAATGTCACTATCAGGAGCCTCAAGAATGGTAATTTCCTCATAAAGAAGAGAAAAGTGCTCTACCCAACTTTCGGGTTGAATATGGTTCCTTAGATTAGACCTACCCCCTCTCTCACGTTTAGTCAGCAATTCCCAGAAGAGCGTGTTATTATTTGTTTTTGAGGCATCCTACAACTCCTGCCAAATAGAGTCTTCCCAGGATTTCTTTGATTGTGAAATTGTCTTCTTATACACGCATCTAGCTTGCTGAATTGCACCCGGGGTCCCATCCTTAATAACCTTTTTTTGGCCAGACTTGGCTCTCATACACGAATCGTTGAACCATCTATTGTTAGTCGAAACGCCGCATCGCCAGACAGGAAGGAGACGGGAGGAGCTGAAGTACCATCAATATGTTCCTCCAAAGAAAGCATGACCACCCTGTTTATACTCTCGGTCAAGTTACAAAGTTCACAAGATCAAGAAGAACATCTTCTGGCTCTCCTTGATTGTGGAGCCAGTGGACTCTATCTGGATGAGACCTGGGCTACGAGTAAAGGAATTCCCCGCATTCCTAAAGAAACTCCTGAGCAGGTTCACACAGTGGATGGCTCTCCGTTAACCTCAGGACCTGTGGTGGCCTCAACTCCTACTCTTTGTTTGACATTTGGGGGGCATCAAGAACACGTTGCCTTTGATCTCATAGCCTCATCAAATCACATCATGATTTTGGGAATTCCCTGGTTAGCCCGACACAACCCCTATATCAATTGGGAAACACGAACTATATCCCTAACGTCTTCATTTTGTCAACAGAATTGTTATTCCACTACTTCTTATTGGACTCCAAAAAGGTCCTGTCAGTCAACTAAGGATAACACTAACTCTATCAATATTATCCAGGGGGTTCCAGATTGTTATCAGGATTTTTCAGAAACCTAGTAATCCTATTTTGCCACTGCAGTTATGACTGTGCTATTCCTTTAATTCCTGATGAAGTCGCCCCTTTTGGTCGAATGTATTCTCAGACAGACCAAGAAAAGAAGGTGCTAAGGGAATATTTAGACGACAACTTACACAACGGTTTGATTGCTCCTTCCACATCCCCCACTGGGGCTCCTCTCTTTTTCGTCCCAAAGAAGACTGAGGATCTGCGTCCTTGTGTGGACTTTCGTGAAGTTTAGTTTAGTTTAGTTTTTAGAATTTATAGAGCACATAGCGACCCAAGGGCATCCCAGCGCTGAAGCACCGAAAAAACACGAATAGGTAAGGGAATAAATGTTAATTACGGAATAAAATAGTTTTGAGCTTTTTCCTGAAAAGTCGCTCCGAGGATTCATAGCGGAGCTCCAAGGGAAGGGCGTTTCAAAGATGGGCGGCCCTGCTAGAGAAGGAGTTATTGCCCCAAGCTCTCTTAGATCGAGAAATGTGTGCATACCTAAGAGAGGAAGAACTCAACAGAATAACGATTAAGGATCGATATCCACTGCCTTTAATCAGAGATATATTGGATGCCATTCAAGGAGCCAAGATATTTACTAAATTAGACTTACGGGGTGCCTATCATCTCCTTCGGATCAAGGAAGGAGATGAATGGAAGACTGCTTTCCGTACCCCTTTTGGGCACTATGAGTATCGTGTTATGCCCTTTGGACTGACCAACGCCCCTCCTGTTTTTCAACGATTTATGGATTCAGTGTTCTCTGATGTACTCAATCAATATGTAGTCATTTATTTGGATGATATCTTGATATATTCCCGTGATCTTGAGCACCATGTAGATCATGTCCTGCAAGTCCTGGAAAGACTCAAGAAGAACCAATTGTTTTTTAAACCTGAGAAGTGTGAGTTCCATAAATCTGAAGTAAGGTATCTCGGGGTTTGTATTAATCAACACGGAATATCCATGGATACTGACAAGGTCAGTGCCATATTAGATTGGCCTTCTCCAACGTCCATTAACCTCTTAAGTGCGGGCGTCGGCCACTGGCCGACGCCCACACACCCTCCCTGGTGCGGGTCACGACCAGTGGCCGACACCAGGAAGGGCATTAATAAATCCTCGGGTGCGTCGCACCCGAGGATTTTTTTTAAATTTTTTTTTCCCCCCCGGGAGACACGGAAGCTACCGTGTCTCCCCCCGCCCCCCACCCGCCCCTTTGTGACGTCAGCGCGCCGCGAGGCGCGCTGACGTTGCAAAGGTGTTTTCCCCATGAAAGCAGGAAGCAGCCTTGCGGCCGCTTCCTGCTTTCATGGGGAAAACGGCCTTTTACACGTTCGGGAAGGCCTCGTAAGAAAGGGGAGAGTCTCCCCTTTCTTACGAGGCCTTCCTGAAAGTGTTTCCTGGCCCCCGATCGCAGCTGTGCTGCGATCGGGGGCCAGGAAACACTTTCAGGTTTCCTGGCTCCCCCGATCGCAGCACAGCTGCGATCGGGGGGGTCAGGAAACATTTTGAAAAGGCCTCGTAAGAAAGGGGAGACTCTCCCCTTTCTTACGAGGCCTTCTGAAACTGTTTCTGGCCCCCGATCGCAGCTGTGCTGCGATCGGGGGCCAGAAACAGTTTCAGAAGGCCTCGTAAGAAAGGGGAGAGTCTCCCCTTTCTTATGAGGCCTTCTGAAACGGTTTCCTGGCCCCCGATCGCAGCACAGCTGCAATCGGGGGCCAGGAAACCCCACTAGACACCAGGGATTTCACTTTTGGGGGGCGGCCCCCCCCGAAAAACGGGCCGCCCCCCGCATAATTTTCTTAAAAAAAAAAAAAAGGTAGGTGCCCCCTGGGGGGGGGGTGAGGGGGGGGGGCGCAATCGCGCCCCCCCCAGGGGATTTTTTTTTTTTCAAAAAAAAAAATACAAAAAAAAAAATGAAATGACAGGGGGTCGCCCGTGGGCAGGGTGACCCCCTGTGGGGGCAATTTTTTTTTTAGATGTTGTAGGGTTTCCCTGGGGGCCATTTTGGCCCCCAAGGAAACCATACAACAACTAAAAAAAAATATATGTATATATCTATATATATATATCTATGTAGATAGATATATCTAGGTACATGGATATATCTATAGATATATCTATGTAGATATATATTTATATATATATATATAGGTAGATCTGTATCAAAGAGATTTATAAAGCGCGCTACTCACCTGTGAGGGTCTCAAGGCGCTGGGGGGGGGTACGGGGGGGAGGGAAAGGGGCTAGGAGGTTCACTGTTCAAAAAGCCAGGTTTTGAGGCCCTTCCTGAAAAGAAGTAGGTTTTGGGTCTTGCGAATGTGGGTTGTGAGTGCGTTCCATGTTTTGGGTGCAATGTAGGAGAAGCATCTGCCCCCGGTGGTGGTGTGTTTGATGCGGGAGTCAGAGGCGAGAGAGAGGTCAGCTGAACGGACGTTTCGTGTGGGGGTGTGGAAGGTGACTCTCGTTGAGGTAGGCAGGGCCTGTGTTGTGGAGTGATTTGTGTGTGAGGATGAGGATCTTGAAGGTGATCCTTTTGTCAATGGGGAGCCAGTGGAGGGATTTGAGGTGTGGAGAGATGTGTTCGTGTCGGTGGAGGTCGAGGATGAGTCGTGCTGCTGAGTTCTGGATGCGTGTAGTTTGCACTTGAGTTTTAGAGTGGTGCCGGCGTAGAGGGCGTTTCTGTAATCAAGCCTGCTGCTGATGAGTGCGTGAGTGACAGTTTTTCTGGTCTCTGTGGGGATCCATTTGAATGTTTTTCAGTATACGGAGTTTGTTGAAGCATGAGGAGGTAAGAGCGTTGATTTGTTGGGTCATAGAGAGGGAGGAGTCTAGGATGATGCTGAGGTTGCGTGCGTAGTTGGCGGGGGTGGGTGCAGGGCCTAGCGTGGTGGGCCACCATGGGGGGTCCCAGGTTTTTTTGGTGAGGGCCAAAGAGGATTATTTCAGTTTTGCTTGAGTTGAGTTTCAGGTGGTTGGCTGTCATATATACATCACTTTTGTCAATATGTGTGTGGTTTCCCTGGGGGGAAAAGGGTCCGACTTGTCTAGTGGCAGTTTTAGTGCCATAAAGAAGCGCAGAAGGTTTATATGCCTACTGCAAAGAGCACATCTGTATTTTATGTAAATAGCTGAGTACATTAGTAAAGTCTATGGAGAGATGAAGGGCACTTTTGCTGGGTGGTAATGAGGGAATCCGAGGAGGAGGGAGTGGGAGCACCAATAATGATTGTTGGACTGGGCGCAGGAGGTGCCAAAGACTGTGACGAATGGTATGTGACAAGGTGTTTTTTGAGTGTCTTGAAAGTACGTGCTGATTGAGGGAAGAAGCGCAGGTAAGGTGGCCTCTACTGTTGCACGTATCTCACACACACCATCGATTTTGTGACTGTCTACGTAGGCTAGTGTTTTAGAGCAACAGTTTAGCCAATAGCAGAGATGGCATCTTGATGGATGACTGCTGCCTGCACTCGGGTTATAGAGGACCGCTCTAACATAGGATCAGATACTGAGACAGCATCTGAGGGATAGGACAATGGCGCAGACTCTGGGAGTGATTTTTCAGTCAGAGGAGTCCCATTCGAAAACTCCTCTTCCAGTACATTATGAGGGAGGTGATGAGGACAGTCCTGCTGTCCCTTCGCAAGCTGTTCGTGCAACTGGGTAATAGTGGGTTAGGCCAACCCAGAGAGCAGGTGAATGCGGCGGCAAGCAGAGAGAGAGTGCTCTCTTGGGAGCTCACCAATTTAGTTCAGCCCCAAATTCCACCACCCAAATCATATTGTGGAGACATCAAAATTGTCTATGGCAAAACAAACTGGTTTTGTAAGGCAGGCACCTGTGTTTTTGGTCCTGGATTCGGCGGCCATATAGAGAAACACACTAAACCCAAACATTTCTGGAAACTAGACATTCGGGGGAGTCCACAGAGGTGTGACTTGTGTGGATTCCCCAAAGTTTTCTTACCCAGAATACCCTGCAAAGCTGAAATGTTGAAAAAAAACTCTATTTTTCTCGCATTTCTGTCACACAAACTACAGGAATATGCTGGGATCCACAACATTCCTACCACCCAGTGACTCCTCACCTGTCCTGATAAAAACACTACCCCACTTGAGTGCCTACACCTAGAGCCTGTGTCAGGAATGGATCACCCCAGGGTCAACAGCTGCCTCACGTAAGGACCAACATTGACCGTTGTGTGATCTATTCCTGTCGCAGGCACCAGGCCTAACCACACAAGTGAGGTATCATATTTATCGGGAGACTTGGGGGAACGCTGGGTGGAAGGAAATTTGTGGCTCCCCTCAGATTCCAGAACTTTCTGTCACCGAAATGTGTGGAAAACGTGGTATTTTAGCCACATTTTGAGGTTTGCAAAGGATTCTGGGTAACAGAACCTGGTCCGAGCCCAACAAGTCACCTCATCTTGGATTCCCCTGGGTTTCTAGTTTTAAAAAATGTGCTGGTTTGCTAGGTTTCCCCAGGTGCCGGCTGAGCTAGAGGCCAAAATCCACAGGTAGGCACTGTTTTCTATGAAAAAATTTGATGTGTCCACGTTCTGTTTTGGGGCATTTCCTGTCGCAGGCACTATGCCTACCCACACAAGTGAGGTATCATTTTTATCGGGAGACTTAGGGGAACGCCGGGTGGAAGGAAATTTGTGGCTCCTCTCAGATTCCAGAACTTTCTGTCACCGAAATGTGAGGAAAACTTGTTTTTTTGGCCACTTTTTGAGGTTTGCAAAGGATTCTGGGTAACAGAACCTGGTCCGAGCCCCGCAAGTCACCCCTCCTTGGATTCCCCTAGGTCTCTAGTTTTCAGAAATGCACAGGTTTGGTAGGTTTCCCTAGGTGCCGGCTGAGCTAGAGGCCAAAATCTACAGGTAGGCACTTCTCAAAAAACACCTCTGTTTTCTTCCAAAAATTTTGATGTGTCCACGTTGCGCTTTGGGGCGTTTCCTGTCGCGGGCGCTAGGCCTACCCACACAAGTGAGGTATCATTTTTATCGGGAGACTTGGGGGAACGCCAGGTGGAAGGAAATTTGTGGCTCCTCTCAGATTCCAGAACTTTCTGTCACCGAAATGTGAGGAAAACTTGTTTTTTTAGCCACTTTTTGAGGTTTGCAAAGGATTCTGGGTAACAGAACCTGGTCCGAGCCCCGCAAGTCACCCCTCCTTGGATTCCCCTAGGTCTCTAGTTTTCAGAAATGCACAGGTTTGGTAGGTTTCCCTATGTGCCGGCTGAGCTAGAGGCCAAAATCTACAGGTAGGCACTTTGGAAAAAACAGCTGTGTTTTCTATAAAAAAAATAGGATGTGTCCATGTTGTGTTTTGGGGCATTTCCTGTCGCAGGCACTAGGCCTACCCACACAAGTGAGGTATCATTTTTATCGGGAGACTTGGGGGAACACAGAATAGCAAAACAAGTGTTATTGCCCCTTATCTTTCTCTACATTTTTTCCTTCCAAATATAAGAGAGTGTGTAAAAAAGACGTCTATTTGAGAAATGCCCTGCAATTCACATGCTAGTATGGGCACCTCGGAATTCAGCGATGTGCAAATAACCACTGCTCCTCAAAACCTTATCTTGATCCCATTTTGGAAATGCAAAGGTTTTCTTGATACCTCTTTTTCACTCTTCATATTTCAGCAAATGAATTGCTGTATACCCAGTATAGAATGAAAACCAACTGCAGGGTGCAGCTCATTTATTGGCTCTGGGTACCTAGGGTTCTTGATGAACCTACAAGCCCTTTATATCCCCGCAACCAGAAGAGTCCAGCAGACAAAATGGTATATTGCTTTCAGAAATCTGACATCGCAGGAAAAAGTTACAGAGTAAAACATAAAGAAAAATGGCTGTTGTTTTCAGCTCAATTTCAATATTTTTTTATTTCAGCTGTTATTTTCTGTAGGAAAACCTTGTAGGATCTACACAAATGACCCCTTGCTGAATTCAGAATTTTGTCTAGTTTTCAGAAATGTTTAGCATTCCGGGATCCAGCATTGGTTTCACACCCATTCCTGTCACTAACTGGAAGGAGGCTGAAAGCACCAAATATAGTAGAAATGGGGTATGTCCCAGTAAAATGCCAAATTTGTGTTGAAAAATTTGGTTTTCTGATTCAAGTCTGCCCGTTCCTGAAAGGTGGGAAGATAGTGATTTCAGCACCAGAAACCCTTTGTTGATGGCATTTTCAGGGAAAAAACCACAAGCCTTCTTCGGCAGCCCTTTTTTCCAATTTTTTTGGAAAAAACTAAATTGTCACTGTATTTTGGCTATTTTCTTGGTCTCCTCCAGGGGAAACCACCAACTCTGGGTACCATTAGAATCCCTAGGATGTTGGAAAAAAAGGACGCAAATTTGGCGTGGTTAACCTATGTGGACAAAAAGTTATGAGGCCCTAAGCGCGAACTACCCCAAATAGCCAAAAAAGGGCTCAGCACTGGTGGGGGAAAGGCCAAGCAGCTAAGGGGTTAAAGAAACGCAATGTTTTCTTGGTTTATCAAACTTTTATCGTCAGTTTATTCAGAACTTTGCCCACCTACAAAGTTTCATAACAGAAACAATTAAGAAAGAGAACCTGAAGAAGGGTTTCATTTGGACCATGGTGGCTGAACGCGCGTTTCAAGAATTAAAGACAGACTTTACCCAAGCACCCGTGTTGCGTCATCTGACAATACCAAAAAATTTATTGTCGTTACTGATGCCCCAAACAGAGCTATTGGAGCAGTTCTGCTGCAGAAGCAAGACAATGATGGATTAGAACATCCTATCTTTTATCTGTTTCATATTCTATCAGAGGCTGAACAAAATTATTCTGTACTGGAACGTGAACTACTCGCTCTCAAAGTAGCTTGTAAGGAATGGAGGCATTTCTTGATGGGTTCCAGAGAGCCTATTGAAGCTAGGACTGATCACCGTGATATTCAGTGTCTTCAGAGCTTTCAGTGTCGCAACAGTCGTCAGGCTTGATGGGCTTTCTTCTTTAGCCAGTACGATTTCGTGATCACGTACATACCTGGTTCCCAGAATTTAGTGTCAGATGCCTTATCCTGCAGATATCCTGACATAGCCCAGAACTCCTCTCCACATCTTATTGAGGCTAGCAGGATCATTGGAGCTACTCAATCTTTTCAAGAACGCATTCAATCCGAGTACCGGTTTCTGTCTGCTTCAGAATGGGATAAAGTGACTCCTTTTTTGCAGAAGAAGGACAACTACTTCTATCATCATGTTCTTTTCCTACCTACCAAGAAAGTGCAGACAGAAGCCCTGCAAATGTGCCATGATTCTCCTATAGACGGTCATCGAGGTATCAGGAAGACCCAGGAGCTACTTCAGCGATCTTTTTGGTGGCCTTCGCTTAAGACAGACACTGAAACCTATGTGTCAGCATGCCCAGTCTGTGCCCAGACTAAGACACCCCGAACTAAGGTGGCAGGTTTATTAAGACCTTTACCGGTTCCTTCCGCTCCTTGGTGTACTCTGTCCATGGATTTCATATGCTCTCTACCTACCTCCTCTGGTAAGCAAGTAATCATGGTGACCGTAGATTAATTCACCAAGATGGCCCATTTTTCAGCCTTGAAGAAACTACCAACGGCCCCAGAAATGAGTCGCATTTTTCTACGGGATATTTTTCGCCTCCATGGTCTTCTTCAAGAGGTCATTTCGGACAGAGGGCCTCATTATGTATCACGTTTCTGGAGAGCCTTTTGTGCCTTCTTTAACATTGAGATTTCTTTATCTTCGGGTTTCCATCCACAAACGAATGGGCAAACTGAACGAGTGAATCAAGAACTTCAGCAGTATCTGAGATGTTACTGTAATGCCACACAAAGCAATTGGTCGGAATATCTTGCTCTTGCCGAGTTCTCCTATAACAACACAATACATAGTGCGACCAAGACCACACCCTTTTATTGTACTTATGGATTATATCCGAGGACTTTCACTACTGTTTCTTGAACATCCTCTTCTGTGCCTGCAGTCACTTCTTTTTCTCGACAGATCCGTCAAATCCAGGGCCTATTTCACACAACTCTCCTAGCCTCGAAACAAGCTATGAAGCGAAAGGCGGATCGTTATCGGCAAGCCGCACCTTTGTATCAAGTGGGCCACAAGGTATGGCTTTCTTCCAGATTTCTACCATCCCGGTTTTCAACCAATAAGTTCAAACCACGTTTTTATGGACCCTTTCGAATTTCGCACATCCTGAATCCTGTAGTTGTGCGTCTCCGCTTACCTCATACCTGGAGGGTTCATCCTGTTTTCCATGTGTCCCAGTTAAAACCCTTTGTTCCTGTTCCTTACCATCGTCAGTTCCAACGTCCACCTCCTCTTTCTATCAACGGACAGCCTGAGTATGAAGTCCAGGAGATCTGTGATTCCAGAATTTTTCGACGCAAGCTACAGTTTTTGGTCCATTGGAAAGGATACCCCCTCAATGACTGTTCTTGGGAGGATGCTTCCTCCGTCCATGCTCCCCGTTTGGTTCGCCTGTTTTTTGACAATCATCCTGATAAACCTGGTGCCTCGGGGAGGGGACCTACTGTAACGCCATGCTCTGAAGCAGTGTCTCTTTCTGTCCTTGTGGGTGGAAGCGCTACCGATATTCGGAGCGCCGTTCCCCGCGTTTTTTGACTATGCTTTCTGGGAAGCATATATTTCGCTTCCAGTCGCGCTACACTTACTTGTAGCCTTTTTTCTTCTTTTGTTGTTGTTGGTGGGTTTTTTGTTGGTCCTTTTGCCTGTCTCCATCCATGTTGTGTCCATCTTGTCTTCTTCGTGTTTTTGTCCCAGCATGCTCTTTTTTTCTTTTATACTACTTCCTTTTTCCTATACTGGTCTATGGGCTTTTCCCAATCTAAGATGGTGTTACTTCCCTTTCCTGTGATGTCACTTCCCTTTTCTCAGTATATAAGTCAGTCAGCCTTGTTCCTCCTTGCGTTGCAAACACTTCCTTCTGGTTGTGCTGTTCGCTCCTGTTCTTTGTTCCTGCTTTTTTGCCTTGGGAGATTTTTGCCTGTTCTTTGTTCCTGCTTTTGCCTTGGGAGATTTTTGCCTGTTCTTTGTTCCTGCTTTTGCCTTGGGATATTTTTACCTGTTCCTGTTTTCCTGCCTTTACCCTGGATATTGCCTATTTTTGTTTCCTGTTGTCAAGTCCTGTTTTTTCTTGTTTTCCTTCAGGAGTTCCTGTTAGAGGTTTTTCCCCCAGTGTTGTTTTTTTTTTCCTCTGGGACTCCTTCTGGAGGGTACGGTCTGCTTTGGCGTAGCCTGTCAAGCGGCACTGTGGCTACTAGAAGGGGTCGCCCTTATCTGGAAGTATCCAGGACCTGTAGAAGACTTGGGGGCATATTTATACTCCGTTTGCGCCGAATTTGCGTCATTTTTTTCGACGCAAATTCGACGCAAAACTAACTCCATATTTATACTTTGGCGTTAGACACGTCTAGCGCCAAAGTTCATGGAGTTAGCGTCATTTTTTTGCGTGAACACCTTCCTTGTGTTAATGATATGCAAGGTAGGCGTTCCCGTCTTAAAAAATGACTGCGATGCATATGCGTCTTATTTATACTCCCGGGCAAAAATGACGCCCGGGAGTGGGCGGGTCTAAAAAACCCGCATTTGCGCCGGATTTTAGCGCCTGGGTCAGGGCAGGCGTTAAGGGACCTGTGGGCTCAGAATGAGCCCAAAGGTGCCCTCCCCTGCCCCCAGGGACACCCCCTGCCACCCTTGCCCACCCCAGGAGGACACCCAAAGATGGAGGGACCCACCCCAGGGACATTAAGGTAAGTCCAGGTAAGTATTATTATTTTTTTTTTTTGTGGCATAGGGGGGCCTGATTTGTGCCCCCCTACATGCCACTATGCCCAATGACCATGCCCAGGGGACAGAAGTCCCCTGGGCATGGCCATTGGGCAAGGGGGCATGACTCCTGTCTTTGCTAAGACAGGAGTAATTTCAATGGGGGATGGGCGTCGTAAAAAAATGGCGCAAATCGGGTTGTGGCGATTTTTTTGCCTCAGCCTGACTTGCACCATTTCTGGACGCCCATACGCCATTTTCCCCCTACGCCGGCGCTGCCTGGTGTACGTCGTTTTTTTAAACGCACACCAGACAGCGCCGGCGGCTAACGCCGGCTAACGTCATTGAATAAATACGGCACCCGCATGGCGCTTCAGAATGGCGTTAGCCGGCGCTAATTTTTTTGACGCAAGACTGCGTTGCCGCAGTTTTGCGTCTTGGTGTATTCGCCAATCCGAAATCCAGAGGTGAGAAGTCCAGCGCAGTACGTGACATAAGGTGTCCGTGTGTCTTCACTGGGGGTGAGATGATAGTTCCATGCACAGTTAAAATTTAAAGTGTTGTTAACACGTTCATATCAAAGTACCCTGTACATCCCATACCTTTAGACTTAGGCAATGTATTAATGTAAAGGTCATTGGGACACTTACAATTTGCAAGGTGACATTTCGGCAACCACACTCATTAATGTCTTAACATTAGGCTGTACAGTAAAATCCGATGTGTGACAGGTTCAATGGTGACTTAAGAAACATGGCTAGTGATGCCAGGACCTCAGTGTGTTCCTGTTGACATGTTGCTGTTGTGGTGTATGTGTTGTGTGTCCTAGAGGGTTCCTGTGCAGTGTTTATATATGTAGGTTTTTGTACTTACCAACAAGCAGTCCATTGCCATACCGTCCATCCTGGAAGTGTTGATTGATGGTGCAGTGACGGAAGATGAATGAGTCATGGACACTCCCAGGATATTTAGCCACGATGTTGGTGATCAATCCTTGGTGATCGACAATGGCCTGCACGTTGATAGAATGTGCGTGCTTCCTGTTGCGGTAGAGGTGTTCAGTTGCAGCAGGTGGCACAAGGGGGACATGTGTGCAGTCGATTGCACCAAGGACGTGTGGGAAGCCACTGATTGCGTAGAACCCCTGTTTAGTTTCCTGCTGGTTCTGCAGTGTGTTAGGGAAGCAGATGTGGCGGGTGTCAGGCGAATGATGGCATCCAGTACTTTGGGCAAAAAGGCAGAGAATGATGGTTGTGATATTCCGCCTACCAGGGCACCAGTTGTTCGAAAAGAGCCACTTGCCAGCATATGAAGTACGGCAAGCAGCTTTGTTTCTGTTGGGATGGTGTGGGGTGTCACCAAAGTGGGAACCAACTGCTGTTCAATGTTTTGCAGCAGCTGCTGAATGGCCTGCCAGTTCAACCGGTACCTCTGTATGATGTTGTGTTCCCTGAGGCCCTGAAGGGTTGTTCTTGGGCGGAATATCCTCTCCTGCCTTCTGCGCTGCCTTTGGGGTCCCTGCTGGTGTTGTTGTAGCTGCTGTTGTTGCTGCTGGGCTCTGCGTCTGCGTGCACGCTGGATTAGAATCACCTCCATGGCTCCCTGTTGCTGCTCTGCTGCTCTGCTGTTTGTTCTGTGTGTTCTGATTATATACAGGTGTGTTTGCCCCATTTGAATGCCTGCCCTGCCCCAGGCGTTAATTTTTTATGCAAATCGGGCTGTGTGTCATTTTCTGGCTCCGCCTCCCGGCCGTGCGTAATTTTTGCCCGAAAGCATAAATACGACGCACGGCCGTTTAAGCCATTTTTTGGATGGGAACGCCTACCTTGCATATCATTAACGCAAGGCGGGTTGCCGCATCCCAAAAATGATGCACATGCAGGATTTTGTCGTCCGCGGGCGTCAAAGTTTAAATACGGGGCAACGTTTGCGCTGATTGTGCGTCAAACTTTTTGACGCACAATCGGCGCAGACGGAGTATAAATATGCCCCCCAGTGTCTGCAACAGGAAGAACACTGTTCAACTGAACATGGAGCCCGAGGAACCCCTTAACGTGGTCTCTCTAAAGTTCCTTGCACTAAGATCATCCGTTTATACAGGAGAAATTTTAAAGTTGTAATGTCAAGATAAATGGTAGTCTATCCAAGAACCTGAAGTGCTTTGGGCTGCCTATCAAGCTTCTACCTCCAGAAACAGCAAGCTCTTGCTAGGCCAATCCTTGTACCAAGCTGGTGTGTCTCCCTGTCAGCCAAGTAAGCTGAGGTGCTAGTAGTCATGAACATGCCCCCTCTGTCCCTTTACGCTGCAGAGCCTTAAAGAAAGGTGTGCCATAATGTGCCAGCCACAGTGAATAATCGTTTGCCTTTCACGTACCATACACTGGATGCGAAAATCCACCTCAGCGAGGAGCCTGTTTTTTAAACAAAATGTTACAGACTTCCTTCCTTAGTCCATCGGGTGAATTGTTGGCATGCAGACTTACCACCCTATATGCGTCCAGGCCCCCCTGGGGTAGTAGCAGCCTGGTTAGCGTTGTATGTATTGAGGGATTGTACCGTGTTAACCAGAGAGTATGCAAAAATCTGGTCAAGGTAAACTCACTTCTCTTGACCCTCGCCAGCTTGTGTTAACAATTTTGAATCATTGAGGACCTCTAGTTGACAGTTTTTCTTTTACAACCATTTCTGTGCCTATTTTTAGGTCTTGCCTAGGTCGCAACAGAGACCTCTTGTGGACCATTCCAAAAACTTACAGTGGGCTTACAGTCTGTCCATTGGTTTACCATTGGTTGACATTATTGTCGCTCTCATTTGCTTCCTGCTAATTTAATCGCTTGCATTCCTCTTCTTGTGTTTCTTCCTCCCCTGTTCTTCTGAAGATCTGCGGACCTTGTGAATTAAAAGATAATTATATTTATAACAATCTTTTGCTGGGCAATTTTTTGTTTATCTTTAAATGTTATGCCGTTGTATCTTCCTCCTGAACTTCCCTCTCTAAAAGCCAGGTTCAGAAATCTTTTTCTGTAAGTATTTATGGTTAACTCCTGGCTTAGGAGTGACTTGTGTCTGAATATCCAGGGATCAGACACACCAAGGGGCATATTTATACTCAGTTTGTGCCGGATTTGCATCATTTTTATTTTACACAAATCCAGCGCAAACCTCACTCCATATTTATACTTTGGTGCTAGACCCGTCTAGCGTCAAAGTTATGGAGTTAGCGTCATTTTTTGCCTGCAGAAAACTGCCTTGCGTCAATGAGATGCAAGGTAGGTGTTCCAGGGCAAAAAATTACTCTAAGGCCTTAGAGCCTTATTTATCCTCCCATGCAAAAATCACGCACAGGAGGAGGAGGGCCTTAAATAATGGCGCTAAGCCTGCTTAGTGCCATTATTTAACGCCTGGGCCAGGGTAGACCATGGAAGCAGTCCACAGGTGCCTTCCCTACCCCCAGGGACACCCCCCACCCACCCCCACCCACACCTGGAGGACACCTAAGGATGGGGGGACCCATCCCAGGTAAGTCCGGGTAATTATTTTTTTTTTCAATGTGCCATGGGGAGCCTAGCTCGGACCCCCCTACATGGCACTGTGCCCAATTTCCATACCCAGGGGACATAAGTCCCCTGGGCATGGCTGTTGGGCAGGGGGGCATGACTCCTGTCTTTATTTAGACAGGAGTCATGTCCATAGGGGTTGTGCGTCACAAAATGATGCTAATCAGGTTAGAATCATTTGACTCTAACCTGACTAATGCCATTTTTTCACGCATAATCTCCAGTCTTCCACACACCTCCCCTACCCGGTTAGTGTCATTTATTTTGACGCTAACCGGGCCTTAGCGCCGGCTGGCGTCATTCCTTAAATATGACGCCCTGCTGGCGTCCAGGAATGGCGGTAGCTGGCGGTAAACTTTTTGACGCAAATCTGGGTTAGCGCAGGTTTTCGTCAAAAAGTATAAATCAGGGCCCAAGTGTGGATCTGGCACAAAACGTTGGGGCATATTTATACTCCGTTTGCGCCGGAATTGCGTCGTTTTTTTTTACGCAATTTTGACGCAAAACTAACTCCATATTTATACTTTGGCGTTAGACGCGTCTAGCGCCAAAGTCCATGGAGTTAGCGTCATTTTTTAGCGTGGACACCTACTTTGCGTTAATTATATGCAAGGTAGGCGTTCCCGTCTAAAAAATCGACTCCGAGGCATGTGCGTCGGATTTATACTCCCGGGCAAAAATCACGCCCGGGAGTGGGCGGGTAAAAAAAAATGACGTACGGCCGCTTTTGCGCCGTTTTTTAGCGCCTGCAAAAGGCAAGCGTTAAGGGACCTGTGGGCTCTGAAGGAGCCCAGAGGTGCCCTCCCATGCCCCCAGGGACACCCCCTGTCACCCTTGCCCACCCCAGGAGGACACCCAAGGCTGGAGGGACCCATCCCAGGGACATTAAGGTAAGTTCAGGTAAGTGTTTTTTTAAAAAAAAATTTGTGGCATAGGGGGGCCTGATTTGTGCCCCCCTACATGCCACTATGCCCAATGACCATGCCCAGGGGACATAAGTCCCCTGTCATGGCCATTGGGAAAGGGGGCATGACTCCTGTCTTTGCTAAGACAGGAGTCATTTCTATGGGGGTTGGGAGTCGTACAAAATGGCGCAAATCGGGTTGAGGCGAAAAAATTGCCTCAACCTGACTTGCCCCATTTCTTGACGCCCAAGCTCCATTTTCCCCTACGCCGGCGCTGCCTGGTGTACGTCGTTTTTTTTAACGCACACCAGACGGCGCTGGCGGCTAACGTCATTCAATAAATACGGCGCCCGCATGACGCTTCAGAATGGCGTTAGCCAGTGCTAATTTTTTTGACGCAAAACTGCGTTGGCGCAGTTTTGCGTCAAAAAGTATAAATATGGGCCGTTCTGTGTGGATGTGCCTAAGCCATCAAGAGGCGAACCCCAAAGATGCTTTAAGGACCACATTCCTGTGTAATGATATCATGGACCGGAAGCAATAGCCTAGTGCAAGTCCAGCCACAACTCTGTAATCCTTCACTATGCCTTCCGTGGGGTACTGAGCTAGACCTTTCTTAACACATTTCTACACTCTGTATTTTTTGTTGGTGCCTCTCCTGCTTTACCCTCTCACAGCTTATAAAACACAAAAGATGCACTGGAACAGACACAGATCCAGAACTCTATTTCGCATTAGTGCATGAAAATCTCAGATATCTACCTAAATATGATCTGATTAAGGGTTTCTGCATAGCTTAATAAATATCCTTATAACAGCACAAATATTAACAAGGGATTTGTGCTCTGAGACTTGCCCATGACGAAACACTGATCTGTATGAACTTCTTAAGTTTTGAAGGTCCTGTGAATCCACGAGGTGGAGGGTAATCGACATGTTCCTATCAAAGATCTAGAAAAAAAGGGTCCAATAAGGTTCTTTAAGGGAAATTTAGGGGCATATTTATAAACCCCTAGCGCCACATTAGCGTCATTTTTTTTCCACTAATGTGGCCCAACGAGGCCAAAATGCTGGCACCATATTTACTAAGTGCCACAATTGATACATTGCGCCACTTTGTAACCCTTTGCGCTACATTATGCATGCGCCAGGCATGCTGTATGCAAAGGGGGCATTCCCCCATTAGGGGGGCTGAAAAAATGGCGCAAGAAAATCCAAGAGATTTCCTTGCGTCATTTTACATGGCACTTTTAACGCCATGAGCAGGCGTTAAAAGGGGGCTTCCATTATTTATAATGGACCCCTATGTATTCTGCAGGAGTAGCGCCAATATTTTGGCACTACTTCTGCAGAGTACATCAATAGCGTCATGAAAAATAATGCTATTACCCCCTACCCTGCGCCGTGGTGCGCTGTATTTTAAATACATTGTATACATAGTGGCGGTACGAGGCGCTAAGGGGTGCAAGGAAAGTGGTGCTGCAGTCTGTGCAGCGCCACTCTCCATAAATCTGCCCCTTAATGCTTGCCCGGTCTGCTTGAATAGACTACTTCTGGCGCTACCTCTATGGAACACGCTTTTCATTTTCATCAAAATATTTTCATGAATGTCATTTCAAAGGAAATTACAGCGTTGGACTGCAACATTTGTGCTTCAGTAATGATTCATTAAAATGGTTGTGCCTTAGGCTTAGACCAGCCCGACCCTTCGTGTTGACCTGTGTTGAAGTATGAGTGGTGCACTGTAGAGCATTGGTTCTTTCTACACTTTGGTTCTTCAATGCTAATCCAGTGTAAGGTTTTTAAGAACTATCTACATTGCTAGTGACCACCCACAAAAAGGTTGGGTTTCCACCAAAGGTATTTAGGCATCACAGTGTCTTCAATGTAAGGGTGACATGGTGATGGTGAGCTGGCTGTTGAGTTCACCTGACTTTGCATTCTGGTGACTGGATTATAAATCTAATTTGACACTATTATAAATGATGGATACAAGGACTAGGATTCATAACCATGGGAGTTCAAAAAAATTCTAGAGATTGTGGGACAGAACCAACATGGAACATATTTCACTTTCTTGGAATCCAGGGGCCATTGACACAACACAGTGCAGCAAATCAAGTTATTGCTCTGCATTGCGCAGAAAAGAAGAGAGCAGAACTGCATCATATTTTCAAAGAGGCGGTGCACTTTCAAAGAAACGGCACAATTCCGCTCTCTCCTTGTGCTGGTGCACTTTGAATTGCCTACCACCAATGCAGACATCATTTCACCACAGTGCAAGGGTGCCTGGTTTATGGTCCGGATAGTTTTGTTTTTTTCTGCAGGAAGGGAGATCTTAGTGGGTCCCTTGGAGGCTTTTTCCTCTTTGTCTGGATGCTGCACAATGCCTTCCTGAGACAAAGTAACGCGAGACAGCACAATGTGCTGCATTGTTTTACTTTTTTTTATGATAAAATACTGCAAATCGACATTTGCACTGCTTTGAAAATACCAAAATGGATTTTGTGTCAGGTCTGCACCAAAAATGTGATGCAAATCAGACACAAAGGGGCAGATTTATGAAAAGTGGCGCTGCACCTAGTGCAGCGCCACTTTTCCTGTGCCCCTTAGCGCCCCCCTAACGCCACCATAGTAGCTCTGTGTTTAAAATGCAGCGCATCATGTCGGTAGTAAGGGTGACTAGCGGCATCATTTTTCACGCTAGTCAGGCGCTTTGCAGGATTAGCTAAAAAAATTATGACGCTAATCCTGCAAAGCACCCAGAGGCCCATTGTAATCAATGGGAGCTTCATTTTAATGCCTGCACTTAGCAGGCGTTAAAAAATGCCAATAAAAATGGCGTAAAAGAATCTCATAGATTCCTTTGCGCCATTTTTACAGCCCCGCTATCGCCGGAACGTCCCTCTTGCATACATTATGCCTGGCACAGGCAGAGTGTGGCACAAGGGATTACAAAGTGGTGCAATGCAAGCATTGCGCCACTTTATAAATATGTTGCATGGTTTTTCTTCTTCCAATGCCACATTTGCATTAAAAAATGACGCTAATGTGGCTTTGGAATGGCGCAAGGCCAGCATAAATCTAGCACAAAATCCTTGAAACTCTGGGCCTTAGAGTAAATCGTGTGAAGGTAGATTGTGTGCAGAAAGTTTTCATACAGACAGAGATTTTCAGAAACCATTTATATTGTTCTTTGCCCTCAGCCCCAAATCCAGAACCCATATCTCTGCCATTAATTCATGACACTGCCAAAGCTTTCATGTGGGAGTTCACCACCGCATCCATCAACCTGAAGGGTGTTACCCCATCAGTTGACAAACCTTACTGGTCATCATGCCTGTGACATCACATTCCTTTTTGGAAATTTTGGGCCTGATTTAGATATTTGCAGCATTACCGCTGTTCCACTGCAGTAGTGGACCCGAGTACTCCATCAAGTCGATGGAGTTCTGACTTTAGATGTATTGTGGCTGAACCACCAACCGCCTCGACGTCAGGACAGCGGGCTCCCACCGACCATATTTAGGGCCAGATTTATGCTCTGTTTGTGCTGAAATAGCAAAAAAAAATAACGCTATGTCAGCGCAAACTGAACTCCATATTTATATTCTGCCGCTAGACATGCCTAGCGCCAAAATTTGGAGTTAAAGTCATTTTCTGCCTGCAGAAAACTACCTTGCGTCAATGAGATACAAGTAGGCGTCCCTGGGCAAAAAATGACGATATGGCCTTAGCGCCATATTTATTCCCATGCAAAAATTAAGCACAGGGTAATGGGGACCTTAAATAATGGTGCTAAGTTTGCTTAGCACCATTATTTAACTCTTGGGTCAGGGCAGGCACTAGGGTACCTGTGGGCCTTTTTCAATGGTCAGGGACCGTGGAAAGAACCCACAGGTGCCCTTCCTTAGTCCCAGGGACACCCCCACCCACACCAGAGGGACAGCGGAGGATGGGGGACCTCAACCCAGGTAAGTATAGGTGAGTAGAGGTAGGAATTTTATTTTAATTTTTGTAGTGCCACAGGGGGCCTAACTTGGGCCCCCCTAGTTGGCACTGGGCCCAAGGGCCATGCCCAGGGGATCATTGGGGTGGTGGGCATGACTCCTGTCTTAACTAAGGCAGGAGTTATGTCCATTGGGGTTTAACGTCAGAAAATGGCGCTAGTCTGGTTAGAGGCATTATTTTTGCCTCTGCCCATACTAGCATCATCATTTGACGCTAAACCCCCTGTTCCCCTTACGCCTCCCCACCTGGCTAGTGTCCTTTTTATGACGTTAGCAGGGCCTTACCGCCGGCTACCGTCATCCCATAAATATGACGCCTGGCCGGCGTCTTGGGATGGTGCTTGCCGGCGGCATACTTTTTGACGCTAAACTGCATTAGTGCAGTTTAGCGTCAAAAAGTATAAATCAGGGCCAAACATATAGAACAAAATACAGACCCACATGCGAGAGGCACACATACAGACACAATCACATCACCTACTCCAGCTCTATCTGTCTCAACCAAGTAATCCACTCACACACACACACACACACACACACACTTACACACACACTCACACACACAGACATACATGTACTTCCTCACATACACAATGGAAGCTCAATAAGACACTTTCAGGTCCCATTGCAAAGTGCACACATGGACATAGTGTATAGTTGTAATATTATTTTTATTTTGGTGCAAGCATTCATTTGGTAATGAATGATTACACCAAAATAAAAATTGTGTATGACATGCATTTCACAAGAGTTTTTTTAAATATTACTGTGACATATATATGTCTGCAGTGGTCCCAAGCTAATGTGAAGTGACTAATCAATGTACAGAAGTAATGTGGAAGGCTTACGTTAGAGTCCAGCGATGACAGGGTTGTGTGTCCTCCATGGTCCAATGGCAACAGCAAGGGCAGGTCTCATACTATTGTGTCTATTAGAAATGGGGTCTCTGGTTGGCAGTCAGTTTGAACTCTGTCCAAGCAGTGACGCTCACTCTAGTCAGGGTGATGGAGATACACACTTAGATAACCCCTGCTCACTTCCTTGGTAGCTTGGGACAAGCAGTCAGGCTTATCTAAAAGGCAGTTTGTAAAGTATTTGTACCCACACACACAGTAATACAGTGAAAACACTACAAAATGGACACCACACCAGTTTAGAAAAATAGGTTATATTTATCTGAATAAAACAAGACCAAAATGACAAAAATCCAACACACAGGTCAATTAATGATTTTTTAAAGTAAAAAGAGTCTTATTCAATCGAAAACAATGGAAATGTTGTTGCTGCACAAAGTACCTGTTTTGAGTCAAAAATAAAGCCGCACGGGTGAGCATGGATCGGAAAAGTCAGCGATGCGTCAATTCCTTTATCGCCAGTGAGGCAGTGCATCGTTTCTTCTTCGGTCAGGTAGGCGATGCATCGTTTTTCTCTCCCGCAAGAGAACGATGCGTCGATTTCCAGACAGGGCATCTCGGATCTGCGCAGGTTCACAATGACTTTGACACCCAGCAACAATGCTTGAGAAATCCGGCCGCACTGTGTTGGAAAACCGCGCTGAGTGGGGTTTGCATCATTATCAGAAGCCACAAGCGGGTGTTGTGTCATTTCTCCAGCCGCGATGCATTGATCTCCCAGCCGCGATGCAGGTGGGGTATCGATTTCAGCCACAAAGCAGGTGGCGCGTCGTTTTTCAGCCATGTTGCAGGTGGTGCATCAACATTTTACCCGCACAGCTTCCTTTGCATGGATTTCTGTCCTTTTTCTAGCAGTTTCACCTTTCAAGGGCCCAGGGACTGGATGGGGAACTTCTTGGCAGGGTAGGAGTCTCAGCAGAGAGTCCAGGTGCTTTCAAAGGAAGTCTTTGATGGCCTTGAAACTTCAAAACAGGAGGCAAGCTCAGTCCAAGCCCTTGGAGATTCTTCAGAAGCAGGAATATACCACAAAGTCCAGTCTTTGTCCCCTTTCAAAGGCAGAAGCAACAACTGCAGGATAGCCCAACAAAGCACAGTCACAGGCAGGGGCAGTACTCCTCTTCAGCTCTTCAGCTTTTCTCCTTGGCAGAGGTTCCTCTTGGTTCCAGAGGTTATCTGAAAATCTGGGGTTTGGGGTTTGCTACTTATCCCCCTTTCTGCCTTTGAAGTAGGCAAACTTCAAAGGAAATCTTGGCCAGGACTAGCCCCAGACACGCACTAGGGGGTTGGAGACTGCATTGTGTGAGGGCAGGCACAGCCCATTAAGGTGTAAGTGACCACTCCTCCCTCCACTCTAGCTTAGATGGCTTATCAGGATATGCAGGTTACACCCCAGCTCCCTTTGTGTCACTGTCTAGAGGGGATTCACAAACAGCCCAACTGTCAGTCTGACCCTGACAGGGAATACACAAGCAGGTAGAGTCACCGAATGGTTTAAGTAAGAAAATGCCCACTTTCTTAAAGTGGCATTTTCAAACGGACAATCTAAAAACCAACTTTACCAAAAAGTGTATTTTTAAATTGTGAGGTCAGAGACCCAAAACTCCACATCTCTATCTGCTCCCAATGGGAAACTGAACTTTAAGGATATTTAAAGGCGGCTCCCATATTACCCAATGAGTGAGATAGGCCTTGCAACAGGGAAAATGGAATTTGGCAGTATTTCACAATCAGGACATGTAAAACACACCAACACATGTCCTACCTTCTAAATACACTGCACCCTGGCTATGGGGCTACCCAGGGCCCACCTTAGGGGTGACTTACATGTGGTAAAAGGGAAGATTTTGGCCTGGCAAGTGGGTACACTTGCCAGGTCGAATTGGCAGTTTAAAACTACACACACAGAAACTGCATTGGCAGGTATGAGACTCATGAGCTACTCATGTGGGTGACACAATCAGTGCTGCAGGCCTACTCGTAGCCTTTGATTTACAGGCCCTGGGCACCTCTGGTGCACTATACTGGGGACTTCCAGTTAATCAAATATGCCAATCATGGATAAACCAATCACCAATACAACTTAATTAGGGAGCAGCTTGCACTTTAGCACTGATCGGTAGTGGTGAAGTGCGTAGAGACAATAAACCAGCAAAAACAAATCAGAAAAAATAGAAGGAACAAGTCAGAAAGTTTGGGGATAACCCTGCAAAAAGGGAAATTTCCAACACAGCCCCCTCCCGGCCTAAAGCCAGTGTAGGCCAATCAATACCTTGCTGGACTTCCCTGCGTAAGGCGATAGAAACTGGACAATGGTCCACTACTACAGGGGGTCTTGCCAGTTCTACACCTGTCTGAATCCAGGTGGATCCCTTGGTCAACACTCTCAGGGCCCACTGAACTAACAATGGGGTAACCCTTCTCCTCATATGAGGACTCCATCTGTGCAGCACCTAACCTTACCTTGCTCACAGATGCATCCAAGTAGGCAGACAGTACCACCATGGCCAGCAGTTTGATGTGGCCCCTTCCACCCCTGTGGTCTGACTTCAGTTCCCCTCCGAGGGCATAAAGGGCCATTTCCAACAGGTGGGCTTTCTTCTAACAACATCTAAATAGGGCGGTTGGACTGCCAAGGTAGCAGATGGGTTTTCCAACGGAAAAATGACAGCAGGACTGTTACCGCCAAGATCTAAATCAGGACCTCAGTTGAAACATCACAATAATCAAAAATGAAACTCTGATACACCATTTCCCAAAAGGGAGAACCACTAACACTGTCTGGGTTAGTCATTTTTCAAATAGAGACAAACATTTGTCATAAACATAGTA
This sequence comes from Pleurodeles waltl, assembly GCF_031143425.1. Taxonomy (NCBI): domain Eukaryota; kingdom Metazoa; phylum Chordata; class Amphibia; order Caudata; family Salamandridae; genus Pleurodeles; species Pleurodeles waltl. The sequence goes on along the minus strand of NC_090447.1, from coordinate 514,444,755 downwards.
AATTAAATTCCAGTTGATGGTTATGGAAATATTGAACAACAAGTAGCTATTACTGATAATATTAGATTTTGTATAAATATGTTATTTTAATGCAGTTTGTAGCCTGTTAATTGTTTTATTTAGCACTGAAATGCTATTAATAAACCATTTAAGCGACACACATAACTCGATTCATAATCTATCTTTTTGGAGAATACTTCACATTAACTTATTTTCTCTGCAAATGTACTATGATTTGAGTTTTGATAATTCTGATGTGAAATATAAACATGAAGGGTTGTGTGGCTGTTAGAGTTGGGGTTTCTGGTTGGATAGGGTACGCACCTAAGCCAAGCAGAACCTGCCACCCTCGTCAGGGCAAGACAGATGCACACCCTAAATTAACCTGTACTCACCCTCTGGTAGCTTGGCACCAAGCAGTCAGGCTTAACCTAAGAGGCAATGTGTAAAGTATTTGTGTAATGCAGAAATCACAGTAACACAGTGCAAACACCACAGAATGACCCCACACCAGTTTTAGAAAAATAGATACTCTTTATTTAGTTCAAAAAGGTGTCCAAAACAACAGAAATCCAATAAGTAATTGTAACATAGGGAAGGCACTTCTACTCGGGTAATTACAGTCCCGCTGTGGGACTCTGCAAAGATCTATGTGATCCTGACAAGCAGTAGACGTATGGTGCCTCCTCTGGACGAGTGCATTCAAAGAAGGTGAATGCCCTCAAGCGAGTTGCTGGGACTTCGCGGATCCTCCCTTCACAGTACATGACTGCTGGTGAGAACAATATGACTGGCCACTGGCAGGGATCTCCGTCAGGGTCTCCGATGCTGTGGTCCACTCATGGTCAGTCATGCGGGACTTCACAGTGTTTTTCTCTCGGCAAACAGCTGGAGATCTTGAGTGGCAGAGAGCGCAGCTCATGACAAGACACAACTGGATTGTAGGAAGTGCATCTTGGGGCACAATGTAGATGCAAACACAGCAGCAGATGTGGGACTGTTGAAGGTTCTAGGCCCACAGAAGTCTTTGCTGACCATGAGACTTCTACAACAGGGCGCAAGCCAACAAACCCTTGGAGTTACTTGGGTGTGTTAGAGGCTAGTTACAATTTCTCCCTCACTGCAGAGATAGTAGGCAGCAGACCAACACAACAGAGCAAGTTACAATGTGGCAGTCCCTCCTGGCAGAACAGCAATCAGCAGGCCAACACATCAAAGCAAGTGGTAAAGTGGGAGTCCCTCCTGGCAGCTCAGCTCCTCCTCTTGGCAGAGTCTCCTCAGGACCCACAAGTGAAATGATCTGGTGTGGTTTGGGGGACTAGTACTTATACCTAAATGTGCCTTTGAAGTGGTCGAGACTTCAAAGGAGGCCTTTGAAGATCACAAGGTCTCTGTCCTTCCCTGAGTCCAGACAGTCTACAGGGGGTTATGCAGCTCTTTGTGTGTGGAGAGGCACAGCCCCATTCAGGTGTTTCAGCTCCTCCCACCCATCTAGCCCAGGAAGGCCCATCAGCCTGGTGATGGGCCAACAGGATGCAAATGTCACACCAAAACTCCCTTTGTGTGTGGCTGTCTAGAGGAAATGCACAAAACCTAGCTGTCAACAACCCCACACGTGCATTCAGAGACAGGCAGAGCACAGAATGGTTAAAGTAAGAAAATGCCAACTTTCTAAAAGTGGTATTTTCAGACTTAAACTTTAAAATCCAACTTCACCATAAGTTGTGATTTTAAATTGTAAGACCAGAGACACCAAACTCCAAATTTCTATCTTTTCCCAATTTGAAATTACACTTAGCGGCTGCCTCGAGGTAACCTCAATGTTTACTTATGGGAGTGATAATGCGTCCGTCTATGTTAATTTATACACATCAGGACTCGTTTTAGGTCGATTAATCTTTGGACCCAGTGGTGAGACACCATAAGACGAGACAACTGATCAATACATCAAACCATATGTCAATAATATTGTTAACATATATCACCACAATATATGTCACTTTAGACATTAATAATTCTTCGACGCAACCATGACCTTTCAGTCATGAATAACCACACCTTATTTAAGTTTTTGTGAATTTTATTCCCTATTGGTTACAATCTAATAGCAAATGTATTAATCTCAAAACCAAGAAGCAAAGAACATTATCACAAAGCGGCAACTATGGTAAGTTTTCATAAATGCAAAGATCACAAATACAAGATAATCATATGAAGATAACAAATCAGAATACAGAGAACCTCCTAAAGGTGTTAGTTCAGCATAGCACCATGTCAGTCACGTCAGTTACGTCAGTCAAGAAGAATTGCCTCATCTAACCACAATTAGCATCAGCATGTTGGGCTTCATGCAAAACAATTTAGAACATCAATTTGGAAAATGTCTAACTAAGGTCTCTAATCAAAACACACAGCAGTTGGTACCTAGAAAGGAAAGGGAGAATAAATGAATTTCCATTAGCAACGGTATAATTACCCTCCTCAGAATAGGTCAGCATACAGGGTCAGTCTTCGTCTTCAGGACATCAGTTAAATCGCCGTCAGTCTATCTAAGCTAAGGGCAGGGGACACCTCCCTCATAAGGAAGAAAGTGTAATGGGGCAGTCTATGGGCGAGGATGGTTTTGTCTAAGTCTCAAATCACCAAATAGAGTGACAGAGTTTCTGGATGCAATCGGTATCATTCCCTACCTAATGCTCTTTGTCTCTTGTGTCATGAGTTTTTATCCCTTTTTCGAAATACATTCCCCCAAAATCCTATTGGTCAGTCACTACACCCCACTATCTGTAACCTATCAAATTATACATTAAGTAATGCATTTGTCATTTTGTGATATCTCGTAACACTTTGATTGGTCTTCATAATTGACGTTTTTCGTAGGTGGCATATCCGGGGTTACTTCATTTTCTGGCACACACTTCGGGTCAAGAGTTCTCTTCTCCACAATTTAATGTCCTTGAAATTGTCCATGTTTGTTGCGATGTCCATACATTTTATACTAAAGCTACTAGCATGCGGATGAGAGAATTTAGCATTGTTGCAAATAGGTGAAGAAAAGAACAAATGCTGGTTCATGGCCTTTTGCTAATCAGTACACTGGAGAAACAGAAAAATACGCTTTAATATGAGATCTACACAGCCAGTTTTCGACTCACGCTAACTTAAGGCTTATGGATTCTAATAAATGCAGTCTTCGTAAGTGTTAACATATTCAATCAATCATAATACAGACAATTATTGCTTACAGTCGACATTAGTTTATGCATGTGAAAAAGTCTCACGTTTAAAATACGTTTCAATGAATAATATTATTAGTGCAGCATTGTTAATTATAAGCATTTCACATCTAGAATAGGTAATATTTAAACTACGCTCTCTCAGTCCCTCCTCTGATGACGCTCGTCATCACACAATCCTTTGATCTTAATTTTTCACCTTGCGCATAATACGCATTTCAACATCTTGCCCTTTATGTGAACTTTCCCATATTTCATTGAACATTTTCTCTCTTTCACTTTCTTCATTTCTTTTGGTTCTTTTAGTCCAATTTCTTTTTACCTTGTCATTGATTCTACATGCTCCCCATAATCCCAATAAACAAATTAAAACGATTAATAGACCCATCATAATTTTTGCAAGTACCCCATTCCAAATGTTGGTAAACCAGCTTCCCACTCGGGCAATTCCTTTTCCAAATTTTTCCCAAACACCAAGGGCCGTATTTATACTTTTTGGCGCACAACTGCGCCAACGCAGTTGTGCGTCAAAAAATTTAACGCCGGCTAACGCCATTCCAAAGCTCCATGCGGGTGCCTCATTTATGGAATGACGTTAGCCGGCGGAGCTGACTGGTGTGCGTCAAAAAAAATGACCCACACCAGGCAGCGCCGGCGAAGGGGAAAATGGAGCTTGGGCGTCAAAGAATGGGGCAAGTCGGTCTGAGGCAAAAAATCTGCCTCAACCCGATTTGCGCCATTTTTTTTTACTCCCACCCTCCATTGACATGGCTCCTGTCTTAGCAAAGACAGGAGTCATGCCCCCTTGCCCAATGGCCATGCCCAGGGGACTTCTGTCCCCTGGGCATGGTCATTGGGCATAGTGGCATGTAGGGGGGCACAAATCAGGCCCCCCTATGCCACAAAAAAAAAAAAAAAATACTTACCTGAACTTACCTTAAGTTCCCTGGGATGGGTCCCTCCATCCTTGGGCGTCCTCCTGGGGTGGGCAAGGGTGGCAGGGGGTGTCCCTGGGGGCATGGGAGGGCACCTCTGGGCTCCTTCCGAGCCCACAGGTCCCTTAACGCCTGCCCTGACCAGGCGCAAAAAAATGACGCAAAAGTGGCTGGACGTCATTTTTTTGGACCCGCCCACTCCCGGGCGTCATTTTTGCCCGGGAGTATAAATACGGCGCACATGCCTCGGAGTCATTTTTTAGACGGGAACGCCTACCTTGCATATTATTAACGCAAGGAAGGTGTCCACGCTAAAAAATGACGCAAACTCCAAGATCTTTGGCGCTAGACGGGTCTAACGCCAAAGTATAAATATGGAGTTAGTTTTGCGTCGGATTTGCGTAAAAAAAACGACGCAAATCCGGCGCAAACAGAGTATAAATATGCCCCCAAGTTCTTTGAGATCCTTCAAATCTGCACTATCTCTGGTAAGGTTAGTAAGCATGTTTCTAATTTTCTTACTGTTATCTGGAATAAATGAACAACAATGACGCTCATTAAGCATTTTACAAACACCTCCACTCTTTGCTAAAAGAATGTCTAAAGCAAGCCGATTTTGAAGAGTCATAGCTCTTTCTGCAGCAAGTTCAGGGCCATATTTATACTTTTTGACGCAAAACTGCGCTAACGCAGTTTTGCGTCAAAAAAATTAGCGCCGGCTAACGCCATTCTGAAGCGCCATGCGGGCGCCGTATTTAATCAATGACGTTAGCCGCCGGCGCTGCCTGGTGTGCGTGGAAAAAAACGACGTACACCAGGCAGCGCCGGCGTAGGGGGATATGGGGCTTGGGCGTCAAGAAATGGGGAAAGTCAGGTTGAGGCAATTTTTTCGCCTCAACCCGATTTGCGCCATTTTTTTCGACTCCCAACCCCCACAGAAATGACTCCTGTCTTAGCAAAGACAGGAGTCATGCCCCCTTGCCCAATGGCCATGCCCAGGGTACTTATGTCCCCTGGGCATGGTCATTGGGCATGGTGGCATGTAGGGGGGCACAAATCAGGCCCCCCTATGCCACAAAAAAAAATGAAAAAAAACACTTACCTGAACTTACCTTAATGTCCCTGGGATGGGTCCCTCCAGCCTTGGGTGCCCTCCTGGGGTGGGCAAGGGTGACAGGGGGTGTCCCTGGGGGCATGGGAGGGCACCTCTGGGCTCCTTCAGAGCCCACAGGTCCCTTAACGCCTGCCTTTTGCAGGCGCTAAAAAACGGCGCAAAAGCGGCCGTACGTAATTTTTTTTGACCCGCCCACTCCCGGGCGTGAATTTTGCCCGGGAGTATAAATCCGACGCACATGCCTCGGAGTCGATTTTTTTAGACGTGAACGCCTACCTTGCATCTCATTAACGCAAAGTAGGTGGCCACGCAAAAAAATGACGCAAACTCCATGGACTTTGGCGCTAGACGCGTCTAACGCCAAAGTATAAATATGGAGTTAGTTTTGCGTCGAAATTGCGTAAAAAAAAACACGCAATTCCGGCGCAAACGGAGTATAAATATGCCCCTCAGTATCCATCAGGAGTATAGCTCCTGTAAAATTTGTCAGCATGTTATCCACAATAGTAGACAACTTTTGAATTTTCATGGAATTCAAGATAACCCCTACTGATGGGATTATGGCTCCAAATATATCACCAATGACAGCCGCCACTGATTCTCGTTTTTGTCTAGAATGTTGTAATTCAGATGTTTTAGGTATTTGTTTTAAGTCATCAATCTGGTATATCTGGAAATACTATTCCCAAATAACATGTCCCATATCATCCCTTAGGAAGACGGTAATATGCATTTAACCCACAGATGTAATAGATTCCAGGAATCGCTGGGTCTTGTCCATTTAACATAAAGGTCCATTTACTCTGAAACAAAAACACGTCTGCATTCACTCGTTCCCACAAACAAATTATCCTGTTCAGATTTTGGTCTATATATACAGAGTCTACCTACGTGTAATGCATCTATAGCTAATTTGCCTTGTGTTTTAATTGCAGTATAAGCATAATCATTTGCATAAGTACGTTTTTCTAGGCCTTTTTCTAACCTTTCTTTCAGTGCTTTGCGCCTGTCATCTGTGTGATCTAAAAAGCTTTTCTCTACAGGAGACAATAAGCAAGTCAAATTATTGCGATCTGCATAAGCAGTTCCAAATGTAAGTGTTGGCTCAAAAAATCCTCTAACTATTTTAATATTATGCTCTTTAGCTAATTCATTCAGGAATTCAATCACAGGCACAAAAGAAAACACAACATCCAAATTTGAATAAAAGCATTGCACATGATATTGATTATAGAATCTTGTTAATAGCAAGCTGCAACTAATTCCATAAGTAAGAGGGAGGCTATGATAAGTAACTCCCTCCTGCACAGACGAAGGAATTTTAGTACATACATAACAATCTTTCGCATCCATAGTTTCCACATACTCATTTAGCAAGCGATAGAAGACGTTAGTAGAAAGTTCCCCTTTTGCATTAGTTCCCTCACGCATATGCCTTGCGTCTTGCTCAAATCTCTCCCAAGGTGATAGTTTAGTAGTGGTAGATTCAGGTTTCGAAGTTGCATTAATAGTTTCTCTCTCTCTCCATGGCATTCCCACAATCACTCCCACAATCATTACTGCACATACAACACCTATTATAAGACCTAACCAACCACACACCTTACTTCCTTTGCTACTGTAAGCCATGTTTGTATAGAATCAGAATAGTAGATCAACAATCAACTCTGAGAAGCAAACTCTTTTTGCGTATATTACAGCGTCTTCACTCACTCCAGGACCTTGTCGTCAATTCAGGTTAGCAGCTTGTCACAATCAGGTTTCTTTAAAGTCAAATCCAGGTTTAGTGTCACTTTCTGGTAGTTTCTAAAGACTCTTTCTCTTTTCAGCTTTCACGATTCAATTTTATCCGAACTTTTCCTTTGAATATCTTCAGGTACCGTAGTATTGGCCTGGTATTTCTCGATCAAAGCAGAAAGCTAAAAATTCTTGTTGCCATTCAGAGGTTGTAGCATATGCCCATTCAGGACCTGTATATCTTCTGTTTGCTATTCTCTTCCTTTTTAGCCTTCGTTCACCTTGTTGTTCTCCTTCACTCAGATCATCTGCTTGTGAAGTATCACTTTCTTCTGGTATTGTCTCGTTTGATACCTCTCTTATTTTAGGATGTGACTTGTCTGGCCAATTATCGCCTCTGTGTGTCTTGGTTTGATGTTTCCCTTCAGGACGTTGGACAGCACCCTCCTCTTGTGATATGGTGTTTTCTCTTGACGGACCTGCAACTGGTTCAGGAGATTCTGACTCGTTTTGATTTGTATCCACAATTTCTCCATCTCTTTCGTCTTCTTGTTCTATGCTGAGTTCGGGCTCTAAATCGTATTCGTCTACTTCTGGGAGAACCTCTCCTTGACTTAGTTCTCCTGCTGCCTCAACTGAGATTGGCACTCTGTCACCTCTCTCGAACTCATTGACAGTTTGAGGGATAAGGCTGTTCTCAGTGGGCTCTCTGGTAGTCTCAGTTTCTTCTTGACTGATCTCTGACTCTGAGAGCTCTCTTCCTGAAGTTGGTGTACCAGAGACTTCAATTTCCTCTTCAACAGGACTCGTTACCTTTTTCGTTTGACTGGCATGTATCCAGTTGGGAACCCCGGCACACTTCACAGCAGTGGTGGTCATCAATATTACTTGATACGGCCCCTTCCAGCGCGGCTCAAGACAAGATTTTCTCACGTGCTTCTTGACAACCACCCAATCTCCAGCTTGCAGAGAGTGTCCTGGTTCGCCGATTGGTGGCAATGTGTTAGCTTCCACCTGGTGAGAGAAAGAGCGGATCACGTCAGCCAAACCTTTGCAGTAATCCAACACCATATCATCTGTAATATTCACTAGCGCATTTGCAGGTACCGCTGGTAACCTCATTGCTCTGCCCATGAGGATTTAATGGGGGACAGTCCCGTTTTCTTATTTGGGGTGTTTCTCATGGACATCAGTACTAGAGGTAAAGCATCTGGCCACTTCATGTTTGTTGCAGCACACATTTTTGCTATCCTTGATTTTAAGGTACCATTCATCTGTTCAACTAGTCCTGATGCTTCAGGGCGATAGCTACAATGCAGCTTTTGTTCAATGTTGAGTGTGGCACACAGAAGTTTAATCACCTCATTGTCGAAGTTTCTCCCCCTATCTGATTCTATAGAAACCGGAAACCCGAACCTTGGTATTAGTTCTCTGAGTAGTAGTTTTGCAACTGTAAGACTGTCATTCCTACGTGTGGGATATGCCTCAATCCAATGACTGAAAACACACACAATCACCAACACGTACTTCAATCCTCCACAAACAGGCATTTCGATAAAATCCATTAGCATTTTGTTGAATGGACCTCCAGCTCTCCCAATGTGGCTCAAAGTTACCACAGTTCCTTTTCCAGCATTCATCTGTTGACAGATGACGCACCTGTGGCAAGTGATTTCTGCGGCATGTCTGAATTTTGGATTGAACCAATCACTCTTAAAGGATCTGATCATGGCATCTCTTCCTAAATGGGCCTGCCCATGGTATAACCGTGCAAACTGAGACAAAAGACTATTTGGCAGAACCAGTTTTCCCTCTTCTGAAACCTACAGATCATCTGCCCTTTGTACACACTCCATTTTCTGCCAGGAACGTTTTTCTTCTTTGCTAGCACGAATTTGTAATGTCTTTAGTTCATCTAAGGTATCAACCACTCGTAATGCTAGACTTAAACTCGTGTCGTTTTCAGGTTGTAGTAATAATTCCCACTGCTCCTTAAATGATATACAGTTTAATGCACAAAATCTTGCAACTTGATCTGCATAGCCGTTTCCCATTGACACAAAGTCTTGTGATCTGGTGTGGGCACTGCACTTTACCACAGCAATTTCAAGAGGTAACTGAATTGCATGTAACAAATCTCTTATTTGTTCACCATTTTTCACAGGAGAACCAGAGGAGGTCATGAAACCCCTCTGTGACCAGAGTTGGCCAAAATCATGCACAATTCCAAATCCATATCTGCTGTCAGTGACTTTCAAATTTACAGCTGCGTGGCATGCTTTTGTAAGAGCTATTAATTCTGCCACCTGTGCAGAAAACACTTTCTCGAGCCAGGAGGCTTCGACAATGCCAGTTATGGTACATACTGCGTAACCGGCTCTCAATGTTCCTGCTGAATCTCTTAGACAGGACCCATCAACAAACATAATGCAATCATTTTCTTTTAACTGGGTATCCTGTATGTCTGGGCGAGGTTTGGTACAGAGCTCAGTCACCTCAAGACAATCATGCTCAAACTCTTCCCCATCTTTGATTTCTGTATTTTCATTGGGAAGTAAAGTTGCTGGGTTCAGCACAGTGCATCTCTTTAGAGTGACATTTGGTGACCCCAGTATAATTGTCTCATATTTAGTGAGTCGTGCATTTGTCATGTGTTGTGTCTTAGTTCGAGTCAACAGAATTTCAACTGAATGTGGAACCATTACTGTCAGGGGGTATCCCATGACTATGCCTTCACATTGTGAAAGGCTTTGACCAACTGCTGCAACTGCTCGCAAACAACCCGGTAAGGCTGCTGCGATGGGGTCCAAAGTAGCTGAAAAATATGCTACAGGGCGATTTGCATCTCCGTGGACCTGTGTTAAAACAGACAAAGAACAAGCATCACGTTCATGACAGAACAACAGAAAATGTTTTTCATAATCAGGCATTCCTAATGCTGGAGCCCTGCACATGCATTCCTTCAATTCTAGAAATGATTCGAGCTCCTCTTTTGTCAAAGTGATTGTGTATGGTTCGTCCTTGACTTCCTTTCCTGTCAATTTTATTAAAGGTTTTGAGATGATCGAGAAGTTGGTATCCAATGGCGACAGTAGCCCACCATTCCCAAAAACATCCTGACATCTCTTTTTGTTGTTGGGGGATTCATCTGCAAAACAGCTGTTATTCTTTCCTTTGATATTCTTCGGGACCCTTTCTCAATCAGATGTCCCAAGTATTTCACTTCTTTTTGACAGTATTGCAACTTTCTGGGTGACACCTTGTGTCAATTTTTTCCCAGATGATTTAACAAGGCAATGGTATCATATTTACAACTGTCTCTGGTTTTGGATGCAATCAGCAAATTGTCAATGTATTGCACAAGAGTCGAATTAAAAGGCAGCACAAGAGGTTCCAAATCCTTTTTTAATATCTGATTGAAGATGGACGGTGACTCAGAAAACCCCTGAGGAATTCTGCACCAACTGTACACCTTATCCAGGAATTTGAAACTGAACAAAAATTGACTGTCTTCATGAAGAGGTATCGAGAAGAATGCTTTTGATAAGTCTACTACAGTAAACCATTCAGCATCACATGGAACCTGGAACATTATTACTGCTGGGTTAGGTACCACAGGGCAGCATTTTATCACAATTTCGTTTATTTTTCTCAAATCCTGCACAATTCGAACTTTTCCACAGGGCTTCTTCAAACCCATAATGGGAGAGTTGCACGGACTGCTCAAAACTTCTTTCAGGACTCCCTGTCTGAGAAAATCTGCAATTATTTGTGATACCTCAATGAGGACATCTTGGGTCATGTGGTATTGTGGCACTTGTGAGAACACTGCATTCGGCTTTATCTGTACCTTGATTGGTTCTACTCCCTTGATTAACCCTACTTCTTTCCTAGTCAAATCCCACACTTTCTCTGTTACAGTTCTTTGTAAATCGACAGGTAAGTCGATCAAAGTATGCATTGGGAATAAAGTAATCAAAGGGCAATCTTCATTTGTCTCTCCTCCTTCCTCTATGAATTGACTCTCATCTCCTTCATCGTCACTGTTTGTCTGTACCTCTATTCCATCATTGGAACAGGTAATCGAACATTTTGTTTTACATAGTAAGTCTCTTCCTAGTAAGGATACTGGGCTTGACAACGAATCTATGCAAGCCTTGGAAACTACCAATTTCAACCTGCACTGGGTCAGTAATCGGATTAGTCAGATATTGGTTTGCCACTCCAACCACTCGTATGGTACGCCCTGAAAGAGGTTATCTCTGTACTTCTGCACTTCGAACTGTAGAGCGTTTAGCTCCTGTGTCGACCAAAAATGAAACCCTATAGCCCATTACTTTTCCCTCTACATATGGGCCTCTCTGATCCACCTCTAAAGATGCTGCAAGCCTGCACTCTTCACTATCTGAACTGTCATCTGACCAATCTCCATTCATGTCACTTTCACCTCGCAATGGGAATTGTTGTACAGTGTTGTTTTGGTTGGTTACCTGACCTGTGACCTGCTGAGGAAGCATCACCTGTTGCTGTCCCATCGGAGCCATGGGTAATTGCATTTGCTGTCTAGGCACCATTGGAATCTGCTGCTGCAGTGGTTGCACTGATACTGACTGGAAACGCAACATTTGCATCTGCTGCATGGGTTGTACCCCTGCCATTTGTACCAAATTATTCTGAAAATTCGGGTTTTGATGTCTCATTTTTGGACCTCGTGGATTTTGTAATGTACCGACATTAATGCTCTGCTGAACTGCACCATCCTGCACCATATTCGGACAATCCCGTTTCCAATACCCCATGCCCCCGCATGCATGACATGGTGACATATTTTTCACTGCCTGACCGTCGTTTTGAATAATAACATTATTCATGTCCGAACCACGGTTCACAAACCCTCGACCTCTGCCTCTCGGCTGTGCCTGAAACACACCATTCATTTGCGGTTGTTGCTGTATCATTTGCTGAACTCCATTCCCCTGTATTCCAGCTTGTGCAGCCCTTATCTGTATCACCATCACTTTCTCCTTCAACTTTTTCTGCTTCAACTCAATCTCATCACTACAGTATTTCGCATACTGTAATACTTCATCAATCGGTTTAGCTTGCCAACAAATCAAATGATTCTTAATCATCTGGCTGACCTCCGGTCTCAGCCCTTCGACAAACCTAAACACAAGATGATTCATGTCCTTCGGTTCGATAGTCTCAGTACCACTGTAATGTTTGAACGCTTTTAACAATCTCTCGTAATACGCATGTTTTGACTCTTTAACCTCTTGAGAGGTCCGGTCGATTTTCTGCCAATCGGTCACCTTCGGCGACACCTTTTGTTTCAAAAACTCAATTACTTTATGATAATATTTCATCACCTCTTCTGAAGGTGCTCCAGTCACCTTATCTCTTGCCGGCTCCTTCGTGGGCCAATCTACCCCTCTTTTGCACTCAAGCCACAAATCTGGCGGAACAATGATCTCAAACAAAGTATTCAAGTCTTCCCAGAGACACTTTGCAAGCTTCACAAACCTATCTGTCTGTTGATACCACTCGATCGGTTTTTCTCTTAACCTAGGGTAATCATTCGTAAAGGATAAAATGTCTCCTCTAGTCCATGGCACATGCACTAAAACACCACCAGCTGTCTCTCTCATAGGTAGGATTTTCACTGTATCTAGATCAGGTGTGGTCCCAACTTTATTTGACCCTGGGCTATCTCCTTTTCCCTTATCTCTTTTCTTTGCCCATCGGCCTTCCCATTTCTCTAATGCACCCCAAATCTGTGCACTTTGCAACAGCTCTTTCAGGTGTGCCTTCATGCCTGAAGATCTCATGTGTTCAAAATCTTTAGAATCAAAATCTAATCTGTAGCTTCTTTTTAAATGTTTAGTGTTTCCGATATCGATATTGTATTTGTCTGCCAAATTCGCAAATTTCTGATGTACTTTGCTCAGCTCTTTAGTAATCTTGGGGCACAAGTACCTCAATTCTGCCTCAGTGTATGATTCCAACCTATTTACTCCCATTGTTCCTTCCACTAACTCGGCAGCTTCTGCCCCTAGTCGTAGAAAATTCAAGTACTCATTTTGTTTTTCTTTCTCAGGTTCAACTGTGGTCACTGTAGTCTTCTGTGAGGTGCAAGTTTTCTCTAACCACTCATTAAGCTGTTGTACTGAAAAACCCTGCAGTGAAATGTTCCCTGCATGTATCATTGGAGAATGTGAGGTATTCGTACTCATAGTCTGGGGAGTCAGGACTCCCAACCCTGCTTGACGCATCGCTTCGAGAGATGCTCCTACTGGACTAAGGTCCATCAAGGGTCTCGATTGTTCATATACTTGTTCTCCCGGGGCCATTATCTGTGGAGTTCTCATAGGCCCTCCTCTTATCGCTTCCTGAGTCATAACTCCCTGTTCACATGTCCCTGTTTTATCCTGTGCATACAACGGCACCGGGGGACCAACAGTAATAGGTAGTGATATAGCGGCAGGTGTCTGACCTGACCCTAAGCTTCCTGGAGCTGCAACACCATAGGTCTGCTCCAGTGTACCCGGTACAGGTACTAACGGTGGTCCTGCTACAGGGTTATACCCATGTATCAGCTGTGGCGGTTGCGACACTAGCTTCGGAGTCGACTCAATCTGTATTAACCTTGGCTTTGTATATATCGGGTCTGGCGGCACTACCAAGTTCGTAGTAGTCTCCAGCACTGGGACATCAGGGTAAATTCTTTTTATCTGCGGTGGAGGCTGCAACTGTATCGGCAAGTCTGGTGCTCTGGGTACACTGACACCATTCTGTATCGAGGTTGTATCGTAGTCTGTACCGTATCAGTAACTCCCTTCTCCTGCGTCTGGTTCCCAGGATCCAAGCTAGTATTTGGGGCACTGTCACTCACCGCATACGGTGGCGGACGATCATGTAACAATCTATCCATAAATTCCTCATCATCTGAATCATCTTCCTCTTCCCAGGACCTTTTATTTTCTTTAGTTTTGCCTGAATCTTTGTCGGTTTTGCAGGAGGCTTTCCTCCCCTGTGTCTCTTCTCCCTGTGTTATTGCTGGGAATAACTTCAACCCATCTACAATTCCCCGTCTCCACATTTTGCTCTCATTGTCCCAACTAGCTTCTGCATAGTATTTTTCCGCCCTTTTCAGTCTTCTCTGAAACCTTTCTTGTCTATGTTTAATAGCCATCAAGTCCCAGATTGCCAAAGCCTGGTATTGTGCCGGTCTCGGAAGTGGTTTCTGCGTACTTAACATCCACCTCAAATTTTCTAGCACCTTTGGATTAAATGTCCCATGTTCTGGAAACGCTAGACACCCCTCTTTCTCTGTTAATTTGCGCCATTGTTTCATCCACAAACAAGGTGCAACACCCTTTTCTTCCATAGCTGTATAAGCTGGAGTACCCTCAGGTGGTGTAGGTTCCCCATCGGTTGCAACAATATATACATCTCCTTTTAAAGCGCTTTTGAATGCCTTGACAAAATTAATTTTTGCAATTCTTTATTTCGTATTTAATAAAAAAAAAAATGGCTTAGTTCCCAGGACGCTTTTCACCTGCCCTTTCTCAACCTATTGCCTCTCACGGACCGCAACCAATCCGTGCGCGACCCCTCTCGAAATCTGACCTATCTCAGCGCGGCACCACTGACGTCACACTCACACGCACTGCAGCTGACAAAGTCTTGCGGCTCGTCCGCTCTTCACTGATCCCTTTCAATTCATACAAACTAATGCGAATTATTGCGAGCACCTCAAAATGACAACACGAATCTGTCGGTTTACTACAGGAAGGGTAACACATTCGCTTCAGAACTTTACAGAGATTTCACTTGAAGCCTCGGCCGCTACTTTCTCCTTCTCAGTTCCCGCATACGCAAGCAGAATTCGACCTGCAAATCCTACTTTCGACTTGTCAATGACTCCTTCTAGTGCACTTTAGAATTTGTCAAATCTCCATCGAAGGTTTCACACATACATCTTAACTCAAACTCGACTTGTCAACCACGCCCGATTGACCTATTAAACCGCACAGATCACAACATAAACCACATTTATCATCATACTCCGGAGTCTTAGACCTCAACAGGTCCGTGCACAATAACCAACCACGTGGATAATTTTGAGCAATAAGCGCTACATTCACATGAAGTACGCCGACTTCCCTACTCTCATACTGTGGAGTACGCCCACTCCTGCTAAACAACACTTAATTTGGCCTAACTACACGCAAATTTTCACAACCACCTGCAAGATGCATAAGCTTAGGTAAGCGCAAAGACCCTAACCACACATACTATGGCGCCGAGAACATTCCCAACTCATTTAGGCAGGCTCCGAGATCCCGGGAAAGCCATGGCGAACCTAGCAACTCATCATCTCTCCAAATTGCATTATCACAAAAAAACAAATTAAACAATGAAACTCCGTCCTAGGGCCCCCAAGGGCCAAACCGTCGCTCTGCTACCAGAACTGATAACGCGTCCGTCTATGTTAATTTATACACATCAGGACTCGTTTTAGGGCGATGAATCTTTGGACCCAGTGGTGAGACACCATAAGACGAGACAACTGATCAATACATCAAACCATATGTCAATAATATTGTTAACATATATCACCACAATATATTTCACTTTAGACATTAATAATTCTTCGACGCAACCATGACCTTTCAGTCATGAATAACCACACCTTATTTAAGTTTTTGTTAATTGTATTCCCTATTGGTTACAATCTAATAGCAAATGTATTAATCTCAAAACCAAGAAGCAAAGAACATTATCACAAAGCGGCAACTATGGTAAGTTTTCATAAATGCAAAGATCACAAATACAAGATAATCATATGAATATAACAAATCAGAATACAGAGAACCTCCTAAAGGTATTAGTTCAGCATAGCACCATGTCAGTCACGTCAGTTACGTCAGTCAAGATGAATTGCCTCATCTAACCACAATTAGCATCAGCATGTTGGGCTTCATGCAAAACAATTTAGAACATCAATTTGGAAAACGTCTAACTAAGGTCTCTAATCAAAACACACAGCAGTTGGTACCTAGAAAGGAAAGGGAGAATAAATGAATTTCCATTAGCAACGGTATAATTACCCTCCTCAGAATAGGTCAGCATACAGGGTCAGTCTTCGTCTTCAGGACATCAGTTAAATCGCTGTCAGTCTATCTAAGCTAAGGGCAGGGGACAACTCCCTCATAAGGAAGAAAGTGTAATGGGGCAGTCTATGGGCGAGGATGGTTTTGTCTAAGTCTCAAATCACCAAATAGAGTGACAGAGTTTCTGGATGCAATCGGTATCATTCCCTACCTAATGCTCTTTGTCTCTTGTGTCATGAGTTTTTATCCCTTTTTCGAAATACATTCCCCCAAAATCCTATTGGTCAGTCACTACACCCCACTATCTGTAACCTATCAAATTATACATTAAGTAATGCATTTGTCATTTTGTGATATCTCGTAACACTTTGATTGGTCTTCATAATTGACGTTTTTCGTAGGTGGCATATCCGGGGTTACTTCATTTTCTGGCACACACTTCGGGTCAAGAGTTCTCTTCTCCGCGATTTAATGTCCTTGAAAGTGTCCATGTTTGTTGCGAAGTCCATAAATTTTATACTAAAGCTACTAGCATGCGGATGAGAGAATTTAGCATTGTTGCAAATAGGTGAAGAAAAGAACAATTGCTGGTTCATGGCCTTTTGCTAATCAGTACACTGGAGAAACAGAAAAATACGCTTTAATATGAGATCTACACAGCCAGTTTTCGACTCACGCTAACTTAAGGCTTATGGATTCTAATAAATGCAGTCTTCGTACGTGTTAACATATTCAATTAATCATAATACAGACAATTATTGCTTACAGTCGACATTAGTTTATGCATGTGAAAAAGTCTCACGTTTAAAATACGTTTCAATTAATAATATTATTAGTGCAGCATTGTTAATTATAAGCATTTCACATCTAGAATAGGTAATATTTAAACTACGCTCTCTCAGGAGAAATAGGCCTTGCAGTAGTGAAAAATTAATGTAATTGTTTTTCACTACCAGAACATGTCAAACTTAAAAGTACATGTCTAACTTTTTAAATACGCTGCAGCCTGCCCTTAGGGCTAACTAGAGCCTACCTAGGGGTGACTTACATGTAATAAAAAGGACGGTTTGGGCCTGGCAAGTGGGTGCACTTACCAGGTCGAAATGGCAGTTTAAAACTAGACAAACAGGCTCTGCAATGGCAGGCCTGAGGCATGTTTGAAGGGCTACTACAGCGAGTGGCACAATCAGTGCTGCAGGCCCACTAGCAGTATTTAATTTACAGGCCCTGGGCACATATAGTGGACTTCACTATGGACTTTCAAGTAAATTAAATTTGTAAATTGTGGATAAGCCAATTTCACCATGTTCAAAGTACAGAGCATCTGCACTTTAGCACTGGTCAGCAGTGGTAAAGTACCCAGAGTTCTAATATTGTCAGAGTGAGCAATTCTCAAAATTTTGCTTTTACATTTGAAATATTTGCCGCAGACATAAAAGGGGATCAAGACTGCCATTTATATCAATAATAATGACTTAATTGATTTGCAATGACCTGGGAATACTGGGTATCTGTACAACATTGTGGTCCAAATTTGCAAACATTTTGCACTGGGTTTGCATGACAAAGGTGATAACAAACTTGAGTAAAATGTTTTTTGGGGTTTACTTTCCAGCCCAAAATGTGTTTTCTGCTGGAAAGTTGCCTTGAAGTAACTCGGAGCAGTGCAATACACTGCTATACATTATTCTATGTCAAAGAAGTGTTCCATTGGTGATACATGGGCATTCCTATGAAACCACCTGTCTTTTTGATGCATGACCCTATCTACTAATGACAGTAGACAGGGATTTGCGGCAAAAAATAATGCCACTTTGATGTAGGCATAAAAAAGGAGAGATGCTTTTATTCCTTCTTACCTTTCCCACTTTACACGTGTGCTGCACTGTCCTGCACACATCCAAAAGTTGTTAAATTTTCCAAATTAGTCTAAGCGTAGTATTTTGGAAGGGTGTGTGCATAGGGCTAGGCAGCCCAATTGGAAAGCAGTGCTAGAAAAAGAGCAGAATAGTGCCATATTATAGTGGATCTGACACTTTCCTGCTCACTGACTCTAAGGAAACGCAGCACAGCAAGTTTGGTTGCTGTGCTGTGATGTGTCTGGCATACAAAAAGGCAATCCAATATTCCCTTGTGGACTTGGATATCTGGAATAGGGTAGGTTAAAGTGCATCAAAGGGATTAGTTTAGTAACAGGAATATTAAAGACATTTTGCAATTATTCTGTGATGTCTGAGATTGACATACCAAATACATAATACACAAAAGACCTTTAAAACAGAATCAATCATGGAAGAAGGTGTACAGTTTTTTCAAATTTGTATTTCAGTCAGACAAAATAGTACAGGAGATCAAAATCAACGACAACTCACGGTACATTGACAATGCACATAACAGTACAGCTGGAGTAAAAAAACAATGTTTGACATATGACAATGTACTCAATGCCCACTTTTCCATAACACAAGAGCGTTTGTTTTTTTAAATAGAACCACAACTCATAATGTGATATAGATTATCAAAAGGAAAGATGGACTGTGTGTCAACGTTTTGGTCTAATACACAGTCGCGGCTCGCTTCGCTCATAAGGAGCGGGGTGGGTGCGGCATGCAGGGAGGGGGTGGGAGGGGGTGGGATGGGAGGGGGATCTAAAATTTAATATAAATTCAATTTAAAAAAATGAATACTTACCTTTTCAATGTTGTCCCCCGCTGCACTCCTCTTTGCTGCTCGCAGCAGGCACAGGCTCCCAGCCTGCCCTGCGGCCAATCCTGACGCTGCTCAAAGCAGTCAGGATTGGCTGGGAGTGCCCAGCCAGGGCGCTCCCAGGCAGACTGGGAGTCTATGCAGGCTTTCTCCAGCCCTGCAACTGTGCTGCTGGGCTAGAGAGAGCCTACAGAGCATGTGTGCTTGGCTGGCCCGAGATGGCCAGCCAAACATACATGTGCAGTCAGGGGAGTGCTGAGCACTCCCCCTCACTGCTCCTCATCCCAGATGCCCCACCCCTTTCACAACAAGGGGATAATAAACATAGTTTATTGTCCCCTCGTTATGATACTTTTGCAGCTTCTGCTGCTGGAAGGTTGGGGGGGGCAACACCCTATACAGTAAGAATCCTCAAGACCATCTCCAGAACTAAGATGTTTGTGCATCGATGTATTTAGTACCCCATTAAAGGACATCAAAAAAGGGTACTTTGCTAGAGTAAATAAATATAGCCTGAAAAACGTATGTACCTGCTCCCTTAATTACTTCTATTTTAAAGGTCTTTTGTGAATTAAGTGCAAATGAAATTTATTTGAGATTTCATTCCCAGACATCACATAACAATTGCAACATTTCTTTAATATTCCCCTTTCTAAACAAATCTTGTGGTGTGTTCTATGACATCTTTGTAAATCTGGACCCGCGAGTCATTCTTCCAGTTCTGTTTAATTAGACTGGTTGCTATGCATATTTCTATTAATAAAAACATTAGTGCTTGAATAATGAAGAAACCTGTTCAGAGAAATTCCAGGTCTGGGGCAGACTGCAGTTTGACCCTGAATATATGGTTTCCTGGCTGTGCAAAAATTACTCGGCAGGTGGTTTTAACTTGCACAATTCCCAGGCTCTTCACCTCACAACACTGCAAAATATGTGGGGGCAGATGTACACTTTTTTCACACAACACAGAAGAGCAGCCAAATTTGCTGCTCACTGCTACTATTAGCGCCTGACCTTATAAAGTAAACCTAATCAAGGCTTGAACTACAACACATTGTAAAGTTACGGTGCAAATCAATAGCAAAGTCAGCTGTGTCAACGTGATGAAGTACATGAAGTTGAGCAGAGAAATCCATCAAGCATGATTCCCGATTGTCATAAGTCAGGATCCTTAACTAACATCAGATTAGCATCAGCATGTTGGGCTTCATGCAAAACAATTTAGTAACACAAATTTGGAAAAACATCTAACTATAATACAGCCATAGACAAAACAGCGCAGTTGCTACCTAGAAAAGAAAAGCAAATATGCATAATAATCACATTTCAGGATATACCTATCCTCGGTATGGATCAGCAAAGCAGAATCAGTTTTCGTCCTCAGGACATCAGTTGATCAGCAAGGCATCAGGCTCTCAGTCAGGAAAATATGGGCAGAATGAGCCAGAATGTCGGAATGCTGCGAATGGCAGAATGAACGTCTTCTCTCGGAATGAGCGCTGTTATATTAAAGTGACCTAAACTATCCCCTAATTCCCTATTGGTCAGTTAATCAAATGTTCACACTCTGTCCAATAAAACTACTGTACCAAATCTATGAATTTTAATATTTCACCGTTCTCATATTGTTGATTGGTTCGTCTTGCAATGTTCTCATCATCCAGCTTGTCAGGTAAAAATATTGTTGCAGCTTCTACTCTAGTCAGTATCTTCATTGTTCTTGTCCTGGGAAAGTCAGTCTCACACACATTACACATAAAATGTTGCATTAGCAAGAACATAATCTCCTAGTAGTCGGTTCACACGAAAAGCTTCCGTTATGAGCACATTTAAACAATACAATAGACATTTCACAGTTTAATTCTCTTGGTCAGCATTTTTATTAAACGCTAAGAAATACAGCTTCTACATGAGGCCTGGCAAAATAGGCCAAGACACTCGCTAAGTTAAGGCCTACAATTAATAAAGCCAAATCCAAATTCATAACCCTTAATATGACATATTACTGCACTAGTCTAACATATATTCAATATTTCATAAGTATTAATCATTGTTTAATACATTTAGTTAACAATGGTGGCCATTCTTCGTGATCAAATTTTCAAATGCGTGCATTATGTGTCTACGTTATTTCATTTTCTACATAAACGTATCATTTGAAATACATAAACACTGATTAATAATTTTTATTAAAGCACCTGTGCTTGCAATCCCTCCTCTGATGACTAAATATGTCATCACACTATTACCCACTACTTTTCGCATCAGCTAAAACTTTTACAATTCAATTTCTTCATAATTTCGTTTTCCCCTCGAATTTTCCTTGTACATTTTTTCCCTTTTCTTTTCTTCCCTCCTCTGATTATTCGTTGACCTTTTCAATTTAATTATTTTACATAATTTGCATAATCCCCATATCCCCAATAGACAAACCACAACTATTAATATCCCTTGTAGTATTTTCAATAGTACCCCATTCCAAATGTTGCTGAGCCAATTTCCCACTGAAGCAAACCCTTTGCCAACCTTTTCCCAAACACCTGGGCCCATATTTATACTTTTTTAGCGCCGCGTTTGCGCCGCTTTTTAACGCAAAAGCGGCGCAAACTTTCAAAATCCAATTGTATTTTGTAAGTTTGCGCCGCTTTTGCGTTAAAAAGCGGCGCAAATGCGGCGCTAAAAAAGTATAAATATGGGCCCTGGTTCTTTCAACTCGTTCAAATCAACACTTGCATTAGTCAGATTAGTAAGTATGTCTCTTATCTCTGTACTATTATTTGGAATATACGAACAACAATGCCTGAAATTAATCATTCTACAGACTCCACCATCCTTCGCTAAAAGAATGTCTAAAGCAAGATGATTTTGAAGAGTTATAGCTCGAGCAGCAGCTAATTTAGTATCTATCAGGAGTATGGCCCCTGAAACATTTGTCAGCATGTTATCCACAATAGTAGACAACTTTTGAATCTTAATCAAATTCAGAATGACTCCCACTGAAGGAATCACCACTCTCCCACAATAGCAGAAAAGGACACCCTCCTCTGTCTCTTATGATGTAATTCAATCACTTTCGGAAACCTTTTCAAATCCTCCATTTGACAAATCTTTGGGAAAACTATCCCCAAATAACATGTCCTATACCATCCCCTTGGAAGACGGTAATAAGCATTAAGTCGACAGATATAGTAAATCCCTAGAACTGCAGGGTTCTTTCCATTCAACATAATAGTCCATTTACTCTGAAACAAAAACACATGCCTACATTCACTTGTTCCCACAAATAAAGTGTCAGTGCGCAATTTAGGCCTCTATATATACAAAGTTTCCCTACGTGTTGTACATCTAAAGCTAATTTCCCTTGCGTTTTAATTGCACTATAAGCATAATCTTGTAAGTCCTTCTCTCTAAGCCTTTTACTAATTTCTCCTTTAATGCTTTTCTCTTGTCATCTGTGTGATCTAAGAAGCTTTTCTCTAAAGGTGTAAGCAAGCATGTCAAGTTATTTCTATGCGCATAAGCTGTGCCAAACATCAATGTAGGTTCAAAGAACCCTCTAACTATTACTATGTCATTATCTTTAGCTACTCTACTCCAATACCTAACTATAGGAACAAATGAAAACAGAACATCATAGTTGGAATAGAAATACTGGATGTACTCCTGGTTATAAAAGCTTGTTAGTAACAGACTACAACTTATCCCGTAGGTTAGAGGCGAACTATGATAGGTAACTCCTTCCCCGACTGATGAAGGAATCTGCGTACACACAAAACAATTCTTCGCATTCATTGTCTCAACAGAGTGACTCAATAAGTGATAGAAAACGTTAGAAGAAAGTTCTCCCTGCGCATTAGTATCGTCAAGCAAATATTTCTCTTCTAACCTAAACTTCTCTAACGCTGTTAGTGCAGTAGTCGTTTCAAAAGCAAAAGTATGGTTGGCTCCTCTCTTATCAAGAACAGATATACCCATGACCAATGCCACAAACAATATCCCACACATAATCGCCAAACCAATGCTCATGTATTTACAGCGCCTAGCATCTCTATCTTGTTGACTAATTTTACTTATGATCTGTAAAGAATCAGAAAGCAGAAGAAATTTAGAAAAACTTGCAGGAAAAATAGACAATTCCTCTTTCAGCAGTTCAGTTTCCCTTCCAGGAACCCTTGTCAAAATTGGTTAGCAGCTTTGTTAAAATCAGGTTTCAAAAGTCAAATCAGGTTATCAATGTCTCTTCCAGTTACTTTCAACAGTCTCTTTCTCAAAACATTTCTCTCAGATTCTTTCAGCAGTTCAGTTCATTAATCTCCTCCACGTGCCAAAATACTGCCCAGGAACTTCTCTATCAAAACAAAAAGACAAAGGGGGTCATTCCAAAAGGCCGCCCGCCAGCCCAGGGGAAACCGTCCTTCCCACAATGAAGCCGGCTCGTAATCGAGCCGGCGGAATAGGAAGGTGCGACGGGTGCTACTGCACCCGTCGCATATTTCACTGTCTGCTAAGCAGACAGTGAAATACAAGCGGGGCCCCGCGACACCCCCTACCGCCATCCTGTTCCTGGCGGGCGAACCGCCAGGAACAGGATGGCGGTAGGGGGTGTCAGAATCCCCTCGGCGGAGCAGCAAGCTGCGCCGCCTTGGAGGATTCCAACGGGCAGTGGTAAACCGGCGGGAGACCGCCGGTTTACCCTTTCTGACCGCGGCTGAACCGCCGCGGTCAGAATGCCCTCGGGAGCACCGCCAGCCTGTTGGCGGTGCTCCCGTGGTCGGTGGCCCTGGCGGCCACCGGCCGCCAGGGTCAGAATGACCCCCAAAAACTCTTGCTGCCATTTGTTAGTAGTTGCATATGCCCATTCAGGACCTGCGTATCTTCGACTTGCTATTCTCTTTCTCTTCAATTTTTGATCACCATTCAGTTCTCCTTCACTTAGATCTTCTTCCCTTGTGGTATCTACTTCTTCCTCGATTGTTGGTTCAACAACCACTTCTTTACCTTTCTCCACTTGCGATTCCGGACACTTATCTCCTTTCAGTGGACGCTTTGTCAGTATTCTCTTCAGGATAGAACTTGAACTTTTTCCTTGTTCTGTGGTGTTTTCTCTTGACTGACCTGCAAACCGGTTCAGGAGGAATCAGATCACTCTGACTTTGATCCACCTCAACTCCTTCCCCTTCTGGGGCTGGCAATTGCTCTGTTTGTCTCTCAAGATCATCTGCTTCTGGGGAAGCCCTCCTCTGACTAGGCTCTCCTGCTGTTTCAGTTGAGATAGGCTCTTCGTCACCTTCCTGGAGGTCTCCTCCCTCGTCTCTCACAGGAGTGACTGAACTGTCCTCAACGAGCTCAGATCCGGTCTCAGTTCCCCTTTGTTCTCCTTCCGGCCCTGAGACTTGTCTCATTGTTGTTGGTACTCTCAACAACGCTTCTTCATAATCCAGTGGACATGCCACTTTCTTCGTGTGACTTGCGTGAATCCAGTTCGGAATTCCAGCACATTTCACAGCTGTGGTAGTTTTCAAGACCACTTGGTATGGCCCCTTCCAACGAGGCTCCAAACGCGTCTTTTTCACGTGCTTTCAGATGACAACCCAGTCCCCAGCTCTCAGGTTGTGCCCTGGGACATGGATCGGTGGCAGTGTGGTGGCCTCCACCTGCTGAGAAAAAGAGCAGACTACATCAGCCGGATCCTTGCAGTAATCCAACACCATATCATCTGTAATGTTGACAAGTGCATTTGCTGGCACCGCTGGTAACCTCATTGCTCTGCCCATGAGGATCTCATGGAGCGACAGTCCTGTCTTTCTGTCAGGTGTGTTTCTCATTGACATCAACACTAAAGGCAATGCATCAGGCCATTTCAAATTTGTAATCGCACACTTCTTTGCACCTCTTGACTTCAAGGTACCATTCATCTGTTCCACTAGTCCTGATGCTTCAGGGGGGTAACTACAATGCAACTTCTGCTCAATGTTCAATGCTGCACACAGTAATTTAATTACTTCATTGTTG
The DNA here is from genome assembly GCF_031143425.1 of Pleurodeles waltl. NCBI lineage: Eukaryota > Metazoa > Chordata > Amphibia > Caudata > Salamandridae > Pleurodeles > Pleurodeles waltl. The sequence continues at coordinate 514,419,899 of NC_090447.1, read as the reverse complement.
AAGTGACTTCCCCTATCTGATTCTAAAGAGATCGGAAACTCGAAAAGCGGTATCAGTTCCCTAAGCAGTAATTTCTCTACTGTAAGACTATCATTTCTTTGTGTAGGGTGCGCTTCAATCCAGTGCCTAAAGATGCAGACAATCTCCAACACATATCTCAAACCTCCACACACAGGCATTTCAATAAAATCCATTTGCATTCTGCTGAATGGAACTCCCGCTCTTCCAATGTGGATCAAATTAACCACTGTCGCTTTCCCTGCGCTTAGCTGTTGGCAAATGACACAATAAGGGTAAACTGCTTCAGAAACTTGTCTAAACTTTGGGTTGACCCAATCATATTTGAACAGACGTACCATGGCATCCCTCCCAATATGTGCTTGACCATGATAGTATCTTGCCATTTGGATAACAAGCTATTTGGTAAAACCAATTGACCCTCCTCAGAAACACGCAATTCATCTTGTCTTTGTGCACATTTCATTTTGCTCCATGAACGTTTCTCCTCCCTGTCAACATTATTCCGCAACGTTTTTAATTCTTCCAAAGTGTCAGTTATTCTCAATGCATAGCTTGTACAAGTTTCGTCTTCTTCAGGTTACAGTTCCCACTTGTCTTTGAATGATATACAATTCAATGCGCAAAACCTTGCGACTTGATCCGCATATCCATTTCCCAATGACACATAGGGGCATATTTATACACTGTGTGCACCAAATTAGCGTCATTTTTTTTCACTCTAATTCGGTGCAAAACTTTTTCACTCTAATTCGGTGCAAAACTAACTCCATATTTATACTTTGGCGCTAGACCCGTCTAGCACCAAATTTAAAGTCATTTTTTTTGGAAGTGAAACCTACCTTGCCTTAATGAGATGCAAGGCAGGTGTTCCCGTGCAAAAAATGACTCTATGGCCTTAACGCCATATATATACTCCCGTGCAAAAATGGTGCACGGGAGGAAGGAGGGGTCAAAAAATGGTGCAAAGCTTGCCCCATTTTTTAATGCCTGGGTCAGGGCAGACGTTAGGGGACCTGTGGGCCTAGTTCCATGGAATAAGCCCACAGGTGCCCTCCCCATGCCCGAGGACACCCCCACCCACACCAGGGACAGCGGAGGATGGGGGACCCCATCCCAGGTAAGTACAGGTAAGTACCGGTAAGTATTTTATTTTATTTTTTAAAGTGCCATTGGGGGCCCTGAAATGGGCCCCCATTCATTGCACAGGGTGCAATGGCCATGCCCAGGGGACCCTGGTCCCCTGTGCTGGCCATTGGAGTGGTGAGCATGACTCCTGTCTTTTCTAAGACAGGATTCATGTGGTATGGATGGCTTAGTGTCAGAAAATGACCCTAGGCAGGTTAGAGTCATTTATTTTGACTCTAACCTGCCTAACGTCATTTTTTGGTGCAAAACCCCCTTCTTCCATACCGCCAGCCCCACCCGACTAACGCCATTTTTTTAAACACTAGCCTACCCTTTGCACCTGGCTTGCACCATTCCATAAATATGGCACCCAGCTGGTGCACAGAAATGGTGCAAGCCAGTGTTAAACGTTTTGGTGCAAAACTGCGTTAGTACAGCTTTGCCCCAAAAAGTATAAACCAGGGCCACAGTCCTGCGACTTCAGATGTGCACTGCATTTCACCACGGCAATCTTTTCAGGTATTTGAATAGCATGTAACAATTCTCTCACCATTTCTCACTGGTGAACCAGAAGAGGTGAGGAAACATCCCTGTGACCACAATTGACCAAAATCATGGACTATTCCAAATCCATACTGGCTATCCGTATAGATTGTAACTTTCAACTGAGCAGAAACATGGCACCCTCTAGTAAGGGCTACCAGTTCTGCTACTTGAGCAGAATACACTCCTCAAAGCCAAGAAGCTTCCAAGGTACCTGTAATTGTGCACACAGCATATCCTGCCTTCAGTGTAGCTGTATTGTCTCTCAGACAAGAACCATCAACAAAAATAATTAGGTCATTTTCTTCAAATCAGGTATTTCTAATGTCAGGTCTTGGTTTGTGCACAAATCAGTTACTTCGAGACAGTCATGTTCAACATCTTCCTCTTTTTCAATTTCAGCATTTTTCACTCGGAAGTAAGGTTGACGGGTTCAGCACTGTACATCTTTTCAATGTCACATTTGATGACCCCAGAATATTCATTTCATATCTAGTCAACCTCGCACCAGTCAAGTATTGGGTTTTCGTCCTTGTCAGTAGAATCTCAATAGAGTGAGGGACCATTATAGTTAGGGGATATCCCATCACCACGCCCTCACACTGTGTAAGGCTTTGACCAACTGCAGCAACTGCATGCAAACAACCCAGTAAGGCTGCTGCAACTGGGTCCAAAGTAGCGAAAAAATAGGCTACTGGGCGGTTTACACCTCCAGGGACCTGTGTCAAGACTGACAAAGAACATGCATCATGCTCATTACAAAACAATGTGAAAGGCTTTGTGTAATCAGGCATACCCAACGCTGGAGCTCTGCACAACCTCTCTCTCAGTTCAGTGAACACTTTCATTTCATCCTGGTCTAACACTATGGGATCAGTGACTTCCTTATGAGTCAGCTTCTGCAATGGTCTTGAAATGACTGAGAAATTTTGAATCCATTGGCGACAATAGCCCACCATTTCCCAAAACATCCTGACATCTCTCTGTGTGGTTGGGGGACCTATCTGCAACATCGTTGTAATCCTCTCTATGGATATCTTTCTTGAACCCTTCTCAATCTGGTGACCCAAATACTTCACTAATTTCTGACAGTACTGCAATTTCAGCGGAGACACTTTGGGGCATATTTATACTCCGTTTGCGCCGAATTTGCGTAGTTTTTTTCGACGCAAATTAGACGCAAAACTAACTCCATATTTATACTTTGGCGTTAGACGCGTCTAGCGCCAAAGTTCATGGAGTTAGCGTCATTTTTTGCGTGAACACCTTCCTTGCGTTAATGATATGCAAGGTAGGCGTTGCCGTCTTAAAAAATGACTCCGATGCATATGCGTCGTATTTATACTCCCGGGCATAAATGACGCCCGGGAGTTGGCGGGTCTAAAAAACCCGCATTAGCGCCGGATTTTAGCGCCTGGTTCAGGGCAGGCGTTAAGGGACCTGTGGGCTCAGAATGAGCCCAGAGGTGCCCTCCCCTGCCCCTAGGGACACCCCCTGCCCCCCTTGCCCACCCCAGGAGGACACCCAAGGATGGAGGGACCCACCCCAGGGACATTAAGGTAAGTCTAGGTAAGTTTTTTTTTTTTTTTTTTTTTGTGGCATAGGGGGGCCTGATTTGTGCCCCCCTACATGCCACTATGCCCAATGACCATGCCCAGGGGACAGAAGTCCCCTGGGCATGGCCATTGGGCAAGGGGGCATGACTCCTGTCTTTGCTAAGACAGGAGTCATTTCAATGGGGGATGGGCGTCGTAAAAAAATGGCGCAAATCGGGTTGTGGCGATTTTTTGGCCTCAGCCTGACTTGCACCATTTGTGGACGCCCATACGCCATTTTCCCCCTACGCCGGCGCTGCCTGGTGTATGTCGTTTTTTTTAACGCACACCAGACAGCGCCGCCGGCTAACGCCGGCTAACGTCATTGAATAAATACAGCGCCCGCATGGCGCTTCAGAATGGCGTTAGCCGGTGCTAATTTTTTGGGCCCAAAACTGCGTTAGCGCAGTTTTGCGTCAAAAAGTATAAATATGGCCTTTTATGACCATTCTTTCCCAAATGGTTCAACAGGGCAATCGTATCATACTTGCACTCGTCCCTTGTCTTGGGCGCAATCAGTAAGTCATCAGTGTACTGCACCAAGGTTGATTGGAAAGGCAATTCCAATTACTCCAAATTATTTTTCAAAATCTGATTGAATATGGAAGTTGACTCTGAATACCCTTGAGGAATTCTGCACCAGCAATAGACTCGATCCAGGAATTTAAAACAAAAGAGAAACTGGCTATTGTCATGAAGAGGCACAGAAAAGAATGCTTGACAGTGAACCACTCGGCATCACATGGAATCTGGAAAATTATCACAGCTGGATTTGGCACCACGGGACAACATTTGACCACAATCTCATTTCTTTTTCTCAAATCCTGAACAATCCGAACCTCCTCACAGGGCTTCTTGAAACCCATTATTGGCGAGTTACGTGGACTGCTCAACACTTCCTTCAGAACCCCTTGCTTTACAAAACCTTCAATTATCTGAGCCACTTTCATCAGGACATCTTGTGGCATATGGTACTGCGGAAGTTGGGGGAAAACTGCATTCGGTTTTATGGTAACTTTGACTGGCTCCACTCCCTTAATCAGACCTTCTTCTTTTCCTGTCAAATCCCACACTTTCTCTTTTACCGTTCCCTGCAAATCAGGATGGAGCTCTTTCACTGTGAACATCAGGAAAATCTCAGTCAAAGGGCACTCCTCATTTGTAGTTTCACACTCTATTTCTGGGGCTTGGTCTTCTTCATCATCAGTATTCGTCTGAATTTCAATTCCGTCCTTTAAGCAAGTAGTCAAACATTTTGTTTTACACAACAAGTCTCTTCCCAGTAGGGATACCGGACTTGAATCACAGACTACAAATTTATGCAATCCCTGAAAAATGGCAATCTCGACATGTACTGGATCTGTAACTGGGCTTGTCAAATACTGGTTTGCTGCCCCCACAACCTGAACTGTTCTTCCTGAAAGGGGTAAATTCAGAACCTCTGCACTTCTCACTGTAGAGCGTGTAGCTCCTGTGTCCACCAAGAATGAAACTCTGTGACCCATAACCTTTCCCTTCACATAGGGTCCTCTCTGGTCTACTTCCAAGGAAGTCGCAAGCACACACGGCTCCTCATCTGAACTGTCACTTGTCCGTTCATCATTTATTCCATTCTCACTATGTAACAGGAATTGGTGCACTGTGTTACTAGTTCTGTTTTGCCTCGGATCTGTGACCTTTTGAGAAAGCATCATCTGTTGCTGCTCCATCGGGGCTGAAGGTATTTGAATTTGCTGTTTAGGTACCATGGGAACCTGCTGCTGCATCAGCTGCAACTGTGACACTTGTGCATGGAGCATTTGCACCTGCTGCATGGGCTGAATATTTTGCACTTGATTCACATTATTCTGAAAATGTGGATTGGGACCTCTCACTCTCGGCCCTCTCACATTCTGGAATGAATTGATGTCATTACTCTGCTGAACAACACCTTCCTGCACCATCATTGGACACTCCTGTTTCCAATGTCCCACGGCTCCGCAAAATGTGACATGGCAATAGCTTCTTCATTCCCTGCACATCATTCTGAACCACTACAGTATTCAAGCCTGGACCACGATTCATATTACCTCCACAACCTCCATCTCTCATCTGAGGCTGAAACATCATATTTCCCTGCTGCTGCTGTGGCAACTGCTGTGAAATATTCCCTTGCACTCCTGTTTGAGCTGCTTTAATTTGCATCACCATCGCTTTCTCTTTCAACTTTTTCTGCTTCAACTCAATCTCATCACTACAGTATTTCGCATACTGCAACACCTCATCAATTGGCTTTGCTTGCCAGCAAATAAAATGACTCTTAATCATCTGGCTAATTTCAGGTCTCAATCCTTCCACAAATCTGAACACAAAATGTAGCATGTCTTTTGCCTCAAGTGTTTCTGTACCACTGTAATACTTGAATGCCTGCAACAATCTCTCATAATACGCGTGTATCGACTCTTTTGCTTCCTGAGCTGTCCCGTCAATTCTCTGCAAATCAATATTCTTGGGCAAGATCCTTGATTTCAGAAACTCAATCACCTTGTAGTAACATTTCATTACCTTGGGAGATGGTGCACCTGTATTCTCATCGTTCTCCGGTTCACTTGTTGGCCAGTCTACACTCCTTTTACACTCAATCCACAAGTCAGCTGGAACCACTATCTCTAGTAATATGTTCAAGTCTTCCCACAAACACTTTGCAAGTTTCACAAATCTGTTTGTCTGCTGATACCACTCTACTGGCTTTTCTCTAAATTTTGGATAATCATTTGTAAATGATAGGTTGTCACTTCTGCTCCAAGGGACGTGAACAAACTTCCTCCCTGGAATCTCTCATTGGTAAGATCATTATTGGATCTTTATTCTGCTGTACATTTTCAGTCAGCTCTAAAGAATCCCCTTTTCTCTTGTCTCTTTTCTTTACCCATCTGCCTTCCCGTTTGTCTAATGCTCCCCAGGTCTGAGCACTCTGCAGCAATTCTTTAAGGTGTGCCTTCATTCTGGCTGATCTCATATGCTCAAAATCTTTCGCCTCAAAATCTAATCTGTAACTCCTCTTCAAATGCTTAGTTTTCTCTATCTCTATGCCATATTTCTCTGCAAAGTTTGCTAATCTCTGATGCACCCTGCTCACTTCTCTTGTAATCTTTGGGCCCAAATATCTCAATTCTGCCTCTGTGTAGGCTTCTACATTAGGCTCTGAGACATTGCTCCCTGTTCACTTAAGGTTGGTTTTCTTCTGTGCAAATAATGGTACTGCTGGACCAACAGTAATAGGTAGCGATATGGCATCCGGGGCTGCTCTGGAACCTACAATCTGTTGGAGAATAACTCCCATATTCTTATTCATCATCGGAGTCATGTCAGACTGTGTCCCTGTCACTGGCGTGAATCTTGGAATTACCTGTGGCTGTACTTGGGGCAACAAAATCGGAGTCGGCTCAGTCTGAACCAGTATTGGTCTCGGGAAGACCTACTCCGAGGGCACCACCAAGGGGCAGATTTATGGAAAGTGGCGCTGCATCAAGTGCAGCGACACTTTCCCTGCGCCCCTTAGCACCCCCCTACCGCCACCATATGTGCGCAGTATTTAAAATACGGCACACCATGGCGCAGGGTAGGGGGCAATAGCGTCATTTCACATGACACTTTTGATGTACTCTGCAGGAGTAGCGCCACAAAATTGGCGCTACTCCTGCAGAGTATCAAGGCCCCCATTCTAAAGAATGGAAGCCCACTTTTAACGCCTGCTCTTGAGCAGGCGTTAAAAGTGCTGTAAAAGATGGCGCAACTTACATGATTTTTTCAGCTCCCCTAATGAGGGAACGCCCCCTTTGCATACATTATGTCTGGCGCAGTTTTCCTAGTAGCTTTCTTTCCTTCCTTCTCATTCTCCTGCCTAATTGCCAGAAACAACTTAATTCCCTGCAAAGTCTCCATTCTCCATTCCTTCTGAAAGCAATCCCATCTAGCCTCCACTAGAGTCTTTTCTGCCTTTCTCATCCTCCTCTCGAATTTCAATTGCTGCTGCTGTCTGGCTACTAGCTCCCAAATCGCTAATGCCTCAAACTGTGCTGGTCTCGGAAGGGGGTTCGATTCATATAGTGCCATCCGTAAATGCTCCAAAATCCTCAAATTGAACGTCCCATTTGTTGGAAACGCTAAATTACCATCTTTCTCTGTCAGTTTGCACCATTGCTTCAACCAAAGAAATGGCGCGACACCTCTCTCTTCCATTACAATGTAAGCCGGTGTATTCTCTGGTTGTGTAGCCTCGCCTACACTCACTGTAATATACGTATCTTCCCTTAGGGCACTTTTTAACGCTTTGAAAAACTTCATCTTTTCTACTTTTTGTTTATTCAAAATCAAATCAGAAAGTGACTTTTAATCACAAGATTCTTTTCACCCACGTTCTGAACCAATTGCCTCTCACAGACGGCTGCCAATCTGTGCGTGACCCTTCTCACTAACCGACCTATCCCAGCCCGGCTCCAATGACATCACACTCACACGTACTGCAGCTGACAAAGTCTTGTGGCTCGTCCTCCCAAACTCTAATTCGCACAAAACTAAATGCAAATTCGAGCACTAATCAAAAATCAAAAAACAAAAAACAAATCTGCTGGTTTACTACAGGAAAGGTAACACAGTCTCTTCAGAAACCTTACGGATTTTTCACTGATGGCTCTTTCCGCACTTACAGCTACTCCTCTTTCGCGGTCTCCCAGATTAGCAAGCAAACTTTGACTCATAAATTTTACTCTCAACTGATCAATGGGTCTGTACTGGTGCACATAGGACTCACCAAATCTCAGTCGAAATTTTCTTACACTCACTTTAATTCACACACTAACTTGTTGACCATGCCCAATCAACCTATTAAACCAGACAAATTACAACATATAACCATGTGTCTCATACACTTTTCAATATACTCCGGAGTCTTAGACCACGCAGGGTCCGTACATCAACAATAATGTGGACAATTTTTTAGCACAAAGCGCCACACACATATGAAGTTCGATGACTTCCCTACTCTCACACTGTGGAGCACACACACTCCTACTACAACTTCATTTGGAGTACGCAAACCTCCTAAAATCCTCACAATTCTCACAATTCACCTGCGATTTGCATAAGCTGTGCAAGCGCAACCTATTTCACTCACTCTATCACTTGAACAACGGGAAGATCCTCAAACAACCATTAGCAGGATCCAGGATCTGGGAACGTCATTTCTGGACTTAAGGGAACATCATTTTCTCTCCAATTATCATCATTTGAAAAACAAAATCTAAATCTCAATAATAATGAACTCTCAGAGGACCAACTCATCAAGCTGCTACCATCTTTCGGAACACCTGTTACTATGTACTGCACGTCTATGATAGGCTCCCAAGGAGACAAGCCATCAATCTCTTTCCATCTCTGTTATCACTCTGTACCAGACATCAATGGCAAGCTCTTAAGGAGATTAACCATCCCCTGCTACCATAACTGTTAGCGCGCCTGACCTTATAAAGTAAACTTACAAGGGGACGCAAATAGGTTGATGAACCTTTTGACTCGCAATTAAGATGTTCTTACCATTGCTTCAGTACCTAATCAATAGTCAATACAAGATAATCAACAATCATTAGTAATCAATAAAATCAATAATCAATGGAGTCAGTAATCACGCACTATGACCTTTCAGTCATGAATAACCACACCTTTAGTAAAAGTTTAGAATTTGTAGTTCCCTATATTAACAAGGCTAAGGTCATGTAGATTAATCTCAGTATCAAATGAAACACATACAGAAACAACACTGGCTGTCCAAAGTGGCGGAAGAAACGCAATCCAATCAAAGCTTGAACTACAACACATTCTAAAGTTACAGTGCAAATCAAAAGCAAAGTCAGCTGCGTCAATGTGATGAAGTACATGAAGTTGAGCAGAGATATCCATCAAGCATTAGTCCCTATTGTCATAAGTCAGGATCCTTAACTAACATCAGATTAGCATCAGCATGTTGGGCTTTAGGCAAAACAATTTAGTAACACAAATTTGGAAAAACATCTAACTATAATAGAGCCATAGACAAAACAGCACAGTTGGTACCTAGGAAGGAAAAGCAAATATGCATAATAATCACATTTCAGGAAATACCTATCCTCGGTATGGCTCAGCAAAGCAAAATCAGTTTTCGTCCTCAGGACATCAGTCGATCAGCAAAGCATCAGGCTCTCAGTCAGGAAAATATTGGCAGAATGAGCCAGAATGTCAGAATGCCGCGAATGGCAGAATGAACGTCTTCTCTCGGAATGAGCCTTGTTATATTAAAGTCACCTCAACTATCCCCTAATTCCCTATTGGTCAGTTAATCGTATGTTCACACTCTGCCCAATGAAACTACTATACCAAATCTATGAATTTTAATATTTCTCCATTCTCATATTGTTGATTGGTTCGCCTTGTGATGTTCTCATCATCCGGCTTGTCAGGTAACACTATTGTTGCAGCTTCTACTCTAGTCAGTATCTTCATTGTTCTTGTCCTGGGAAAGTCAGTCTCACACACATTACACATAAAATGTTGCATTAGCAAGAACATCATCTCCTAGTAGTCGGTTCACACGAAAAGCTTCCGTTATGAGCACATTTAAACAAAACAATAGACATTTCACAGTTTAATTCTCTTGGGCAGCATTTTTATTAAACACTAAGCAATGCAGCTTCACAGGAGGCCTGGCAAAATAGGCCAAGACACTCGCTAAGTTAAGGCCTACAATTAATAAAGCGAAAGCTAAATTCATAACCCTTAATATGACATTAGTCTAACATTGATTCAATATTTCATAAGTATTAATTATTGTTTAATAAATTTCGTTAACATTGGTGGCCATTCTTCCTGATCACATTTTCAAATGTGTGCATTATTTTTCTACGTTATTTCATTGTCTACATAAATCATTTAAAATACATAAACACTCATTAATACTTTTAACTGAAGCACCTCTGCTAGAACTACCAAGGGGGGAACATCTTAGAGCGATATCTACTAAGAATGGTCTGCTGCTTCTGTCATCACCTGCTCCGGCACTTTAGTTAGGATGCCCTACGTGACAGACGCACAACTTTGCACTATGGTGCAGAGGTAAGTGGGCACTGCCCAGCTTACGATTTGTATTAGTGGCATGCATTTTGAGCACAAATTCCTATGCCTAGACACATTTCAGAATGATTCCACACATTGGAAGTGTGCGGTGCACATACCTACAATATGTGGCTTTTTGGATAAATTAAAACATTTCTCCTTGTAAATGCCTTCTTCAAGGAGGAGTCAGTTGTTGACACAAAGCTCGGGTTGGCTACCTTGGGCTTTGTGTAAAACGTTATGGGTGTTTATGCTGATCTATCCAAGTAACGCTGCAGTAATGTTTCCTTTATGCACAGTGTCAGGAAGCAGTGCAGAGTGCTTTTTGTGATGAGAGGCATCATATTTCTTGAGCAACTGGACTAGAAAATAAATTATAATGCATTGCTTTGCAACAGGGCAAAGCCTTGGTAAATCGGGATTTTTGTCCTACTGCATTATCCCCCATTCTAAAGTGCTCTGAAAGGATCAATTATACTTCTGCTGTGTTGTGTTAATTACCTCATCCAGTAATTGCCAATTGCGTTAAATATCTCACCCTTCATTAAATTTTGGCAGGTCACACCTGCCGGAATTTAGCAGGGGGAAAGTGCACAGTATTTACCGTTCCATGACGATTTTTGTGCAGTAACAACCAAAATTTGCATATTATTTTCCAAAAACTGGTAAGAAGTACTATTTATTGCACTCAATAAATAACATGCCCCAAGGTATCATTATTGATCTAGTCCGATATATAGGGGCATATTCATTCTTTCTTTGCGCTGAATTAGTCTAATTTTTTTTACACAAATTCAGCGCAAACTTAACTCCATATTTATATTTTGGTGCTAGACCCGTCTAGCATCAAAATATTGAAGTTAAAGTAATTCTTTGGATGCGTGAAACCTCCTTGCGTCAATGAGATGCAAGGTAGTGTCGTAGTTTGGACTCTTGCTCTGAGCAAGACTGCTGGTCTCAGGATGACAGTACTTTCGTTCGTAGGTGACTAAGGGGGTCATTCTGACCCTGGCGGTCGGTGATAAAGCGGCGGCCAACCCGCCAACAGGCTGGCGGTCCAAAAAATTGAATTCTGACCCTGGCGGGAACCGCCAACAGAGCCCGCCACTTTAACACTCCGACCGCCACGGCGGGACAGACAAACAGCGCGGCGGTCACCGCCAACAGGCAGGCAGCAGACAACGTACCGCCCACCCTATCACAACTCACCAACCCGCCACCTTTTCCGGGGCGGGAGCCCCGCCGATAAAAACACGGCGGAAACAGACTACGAACGGGAAAACGCTCACCTCTATACACTCCACGAGGACGGAGGACAGCATGGAGCCCGAATTGAACATCCTACCTGCTCTCGTCTACCTGCTCATCTACCACGAGTACGAACTCCGGCGCAGACGACAACGGTGAGTACCGCACCTACGACACAGGGGAGGGGAGGAGGAGGAAGGGTTACGGGCACACACATACGCATTACACCCACCCCCCAACTATCTACACACCAATGCAGAGCACCAAGTCAAAGTGACCCCACCCAAACCCCCCCGAATAACGAAAAGATATGATTAAAGTGAGAAACTAAATTTATGTAAAAAATAGGTTCATTGAAGTCATGGTAAAATAGGAAAATGAAACAAAAAAATCCAAGTGTAAACATTGCGTAACCGATAAATAGAGGCAATAAGTCCCGCACAGTCACTGAAATTGCAAATGTCCGTGGGCCAAAGTGTATCAACACATGGGCAAAGCCCACACAGGAGACCTGAGTCCGTTGGAGAGAACACTGCAGGGGCATCAGATGATAAAACTACAGGCACCTCAGGGGGAAGGGAAGGGGGGGCACCACAGCCACATGAGTCCACGACGCCAGATCCAAGAAGGGGCCACCATGCCCACTGTTCAATCCTGGGGAGTGCAAAGCCTCAGTCTCTCAAGTCTCTACAGTGGGTGGCTTGCCCACTGTCATATCCTGGGGAGTGCAAAGCCACAGTCTCTCAAGTCTCACAAGTGGGTGGCTTGCCCACTGTCATATCCTGGGGAGTGCAAAGCCACAGTCCATCAAGTGGATAACAGTCTCCACAGGCAATGGAGGAGGCAGGGTGGCCCGAGTGCAGCGTGAACATTAGCACGACACAGAACCGGCACTGTCATTGGGCCAGCGGTGCTTGAGATGAAGGGCCCAGCGGAGCGGTGCTTGAGACGGCGGGGCCCAGCGGAGCGGTGCTTGAGATGAAGGGCCCAGCGGAGCGGTGCTTGAGATGAAGGGCCCAGCGGAGCGGGGCTTGAGACGGCGGGGCCCAGCGGAGCGGTGCTTGAGATGAAGGGCCCAGCGGAGCGGGGCTTGAGACGGCGGGGCCCAGCGGAGCGGTGCTTGAGACGGCGGGGCCCAGCGGAGCGGTGCTTGAGATAAAGGGCCCAGCGGAGCGGTGCTTGAGACGGCGGGGCCCAGCGGAGCGGTGCTTGAGATGAAGGGCCCAGTGGAGCGGTGCTTGAGACGGCGGGGCCCAGCGGAGCGGTGCTTGAGATGAAGGGCCCAGCGGAGCGGGGCTTGAGACGGCGGGGCCCAGCGGAGCGGTGCTTGAGATGAAGGGCCCCTGTTCAGCGGTGCTCCTCCAGGTGGTGCCCTGTTCAGCGGTGCCTTTCTGCACGGCGGGGCCCTGTTCAGCGGTGCCTTTCTGGACGGCGGGGCCCTGTTCAGCGGTGCCTTTCTGCTCGGCAGGGCCCTGTTCAGCGGTGCCTTTCTGGGCGGCGGGGCCCTGTTCAGCGGTGCCTTTCTGCACGGCGGGGCCCTGTTCAGCGGTGCCGTTCTGGACGGCGGGGCCCTGTTCAGCGATGCCTTTCTGCACGGCGGGGCCCTGTTCAGCGGTGCCTTTCTGGACGGCGGGCCCTGTTCAGCGGTGCCTTTCTGCACGGCGGGGCCCTGTTCAGCTGTGCCTTTCTGGACGGCGGGGCCCTGTTCAGCGGTGCCTTTCTGCACGGCGGGGCCCTGTTCAGCGGTGCCTTTCTGCACGGTGGGGCCCTGTTCAGCGGTGCCTTTCTGCACGGCGGGGCCCTGTTCAGCGGTGCCTTTCTGGACGGCGGGGCCCTGTTCAGCGGTGCCTTTCTGGACGGCGGGGCCCTGTTCAGCGGTGCTTGTTCTGTAAGTCAAGGGAGTCAGACCTGGCCACGACTCCCTGCTCAGTCGCCCTCCGACCGTGCAGTTGCTGGACCCTTCGGTGACGGTGTGCTGGGCCCTTGGGTGTCCTCCCTCACACCCGGGATGGGGCTTGTGGGGCCCTCCTGGTCCGCGCTCCTGCTGGCTGACTTCTCCGCCCTGCTGCCCTTGCCCTCCTTCGATGTGGCTCTCTGGCCCTTGCCTCCCCTGGATGTTGTGGCAGGTGAAGTGGCAGAACTTTGGTCCTTGGGGGCAGCCGTGTCAGTCGTCCCGCGGCGTCCCCTTACTTTACGGGTCCTCTTTCCAGGGGGGGGGGCTGGCTGTCCCCTTGCTGCTGACCGATGTATCACTGCTGGCAAAGGGGGGACTCCAAAAGCCATGCACTACGGTGACCCTTGAAGCCGGGCTGGTGGTGGCTGAGGCGCTCCTGGGACTCTTAGCAGATGGAGGGGGGGAGGGTCAGGGGAGGGAAAGAGGTCAAGAGTGGAGAGGTAAACTTTTTTAGGACCAGGGTAAAGGGTAGGTGTAGTGGTTATGGGAGTGGAGGAAGAGGAGGTCGTTGTAGGAGAGTCAGGTGTGCTGTCCTTGCGTGAAGGTGCATGGGCTGGAGGTTGTCGTGAGGTGCTTGGCTGTTGGGTGGGTGGCTGCCTGCGTTTGTGTGTCTTGGAAGAGGGGGTGACAGACACAGTGGGAGAGGACACAGGGGACGTGTAAATGGCAGTGGGGGTGGTGACTGCACGTGTGCGGACTGTACTGGAGGGTGTGCTGGTGATGGAAGTACTGGCTGTTGGTGGTGTGCATGCAGGTGTGAGTAGAGACGTCACAGGGAGGGAGGAGGGAGACGAGGAGGTGGGGGACACAGAGGTGGTAGTGGCTGTTGGCATGTCTGCATCTGGGTGTTGCTTGGGTGAATGTTTGTGTGATCTGTGGTGCTTATGTCTGGATGAGCTGCCCTTGGGTGTTGAGGTGTGTGCAGGCTGGTCTGATGGTGTGGATGGGATAGGCAGAGGAACAGGAGACAGAGACAGGCTGGAGGCAGTTAGAAGAGGGAGGCTGGAAACAGGGACAATGGCTGCCGTCAGTGCTGAGGCCAGAGCATTGAACGATCGTTGATGGGCAGCCTGACCCGAATGAATGCCCTCCAGGTATGCATTGCTACGATGCACCTCCCTCTCTACCCCCTGGATGGCATTCAAAAGGGTAGACTGCCCAACAATGATGGTCTGTAGGAGGTCAATGACCTCCTCACTGAGGGCAGCAGGGGTAACAGGGGCAGGGCCTGAGGTGCCTGGGGCGAAGGAGACGCCCGCCTTCTTGGGCGAGCGGGCACGGAGCGAAGGCTGAGGGTCTGCTGGGAGGGCGGAGCTGGTGCACGGGGTGGCGGCTGTACCTGTAGAGGCGGGGGGCACGGATGTTGCCGCCACCGCTAGGGAGCTCCCATCCGAGGACGTGTCGGTGTCGCTGGTGTCACCACGGCTCCCCGTTGTGAAGCTCCCCTCGCCCTCCGTATCACTGGTGGCCTCCCTCGTGCTCCGGTGCCAATTCTCCTCCGCCTGATGATGCTAATGCACACATGCACAAGAAGATAAAGAAAAAGGGTGGGGGGAGACATAAAAACAGGTTGAGTGCATGCATTGTCAACACCGTTGGCGGAGAGGACAGACACAGGAGCCTCATGCACTAAGCCGCGCAATCGGGGTACACTACTCAGTACTTGTGACTAGGCCAACAGGTCTAGGGACAACAAACGCGCACATGGGTGATGCAGGACCATGGATAGCTGTACTTGTCACCCTACAGAGGTGGGGGGCGGGGGCACAGGGACATGGCTAAAGCAGAGGACTACACTACAGAAAGCGCCCTGGCCTAATGTCACCCACAGCCCTCTTCCCCCACCCAGGCACCTCCACTGCGCATAAAGATAGCTGAATGTGCTGGTACTCACCCCCTTGTGTCTGCTGTGATGTCCTCACGCGCCCATCCAAATCGGGGTAGGCCACCGCCAGGATCCGGGACATCAGGGGGGTCAGGGTACGACTGGCACCCCTCCTAGGTTGGGAGGCCATCCCCAGCAGTGACTCGGCGGTCTTCCTGGTCCCGCGGCGGATGTCCTCCCACCTCTTGCTGCAGTGGGTGCCCCGTCTGTTGTGGACCCCCAGGGCCCGGACTTCCTTGGCGATGGCACGCCAAATGTCGACTTTCTGATGGGCGCTGACCTATTTGACATGTACAGGGTGGATATTGAAATATCATCAATTTTCCGCATGATAGATGCGATTGGCCCCCCTCCCCAACCTTGTCATGTGGCACATGCTCTCATCTGTCGTGCCTTGCACTCGTCATTGTCTCCCCACCCCACCATCTTACATCCACCATACACAACCCAGGCATAGCCCATTCAACGTGCACACAGTGTACTTACCTGTTGGTCTGGAGGACCGTAGAGTCGCGCATACTGGGGCAGGACCCCATCCACAAGTTTCTCCAACTCTTCTGTAGTGAAGGCAGGGGCTCTTTCCCCAGTCGCAGCAGCCATTGTATTTCCCAGACCGAGGTCACAGCAGCACTTGCAGTATAGGTCCTCTCCTGTGGATGATCAGGTCTCGAGTGATTAACCAGATAGAAAATGGCGGTCACGCCCGTGGCGGCGCGTACCGCCGCGGTGCTATCCGCGACCGCCGGCGCAGTTAGTCATTGGCTCGTGAAACCCATAGGGTTCGATGTTAACCAATGCGGCTTTGCGCCGCTGTCTTTGACCGCCTACCGCCACGGTGTGTCACGCCAGCGCATTGACCTCACATCCCACTGTCACACTTCTCAGGTCAGGCAGCCGCCATTACAAGGGCCCACATGGCTTAATTACTACTGCGTCACACAGGCCCAGGCCTTGCAGTGCCACTCATACAAGCCATTCAATGCATTGAGAATCGTGTACTGTACAAGCTGTAGTCACGTACCTGTGGGTTGCTTGACTCTGTGCTCCATGTTGTCCTTCCTAGGCACCGTCCGCTGGGACTTGCGAGGAGAAGGATGAATCCTCCCGTGTACCGACCGCTGGTGGACCTGTCGACAATGGAGGAACGTCATATAATACTTCGCTACCGACTTGACCGAGCCACTATACATGAACTGTGTGCCCAGCTGGAGCCAGCACTGATGTCCCCCATCCGCCAACCCACAGGAATTCCCCCTCTGATGCAGGTTCTGTCAGTCCTCCATTTTTTGGCAAGTGGGTCTTTTCAGACAACAGTGGCCATGTCATCAGGGATGTCTCAGCCTATGTTTTCTAAGATTTTGTCCAGAGTGTTGTCTGCCCTGACGAAATACATGCGGAGCTACATTATTTTCCCTGAGGAGGGTGATTTGGCCACTGTGAAGGGTGACTTCTATGCCCTTGGACATATCCCCAACATCATTGGTGCTATTGATGGGACCCATGTGGCCTTAGTACCCCCAAAAGACGATGAGCAGGTGTACAGAAACAGGAAAAGTTACCATTCGATGAATGTCCAGGTGGTCTGTTTGGCTGACCAGTACATCTCACATGTAAATGCCAAGTTCCCTGGGTCAGTGCATGACACGTATGTTATGTGAAATAGCAGCATTCCTTATGTTATGGAACAGCTACAGAGACACCGTGTGTGGCTAATAGGTGACTCTGGTTACCCCAACCTGCATTGGCTACTGACCCCAGTGAGGAATCCCCGGACCAGGGCAGAGGAACGGTACAATGAGGCCCATGGGCGATCTAGGAGGATCATAGAAAGGACCTTCGGCCTCCTGAAGGCCAGGTTTAGGTGCCTGCATATGACAGGGGGATCCCTAATGTACTCACCCAAGAAGGTGTGCCAGATCATCGTGGCCTGCTGTATGCTTTACAATCTTGCATTGCGACGCCAGGTGCCTTTTCTGCAGGAGGATGGTCCAGATGGTGGTGTTGTAGCAGCTGTGGAGCCTGTGGAGAGTGAAGAGGAGGAAGACGACGGGGACGACACGGACAACAGGGACACAGTCATACAACAGTATTTTCAGTAGCACCCAGGTAAGAATCCCCCACGGCATTTTACATTTACTTCTGGCCTCCTGCATCTCTACTTTCTGTGTTTCCCCCCAGTTCCTTTCAACTGAATTGTGACTTTCCCTTGGCTTTTCAGAGCTGTATGACCCACTGCGTGACTTCTGGTTTGTTCGGCCATGGAGTAAAGCATATTGACATTGGTATGTTGTCATCACAATGTAACTGAACAATTTTGAACCGTTATGTGTAATGCATTTGTTAAGAATACAAGCAGACTCCTGAGTGTTTTAAGTGCAATTAGTGATTTATTTAAAGTGCTACATATAGGTCCATGATAGTAAAACGGTGATGGGTGGGGGTGGAGTGATGTCCATGGCAGAGTCCAGTTCTCGGTTGCACAGGTGCATTGTCCATATGCCTGTGGAAGGATGGAGCAGGGGCAGTTCAAGGTTGGACAGGGTGACGATGTGGGACAGTGGAATGACATCCGGGGGGATCTTAGGCTGGCGGGGGTCTTGGCATCCTACTCTGTCTTCCTTTGTGATCTCAGGCTCCTCTTGCGGGGTGGTTGATCTTCAGCAGGAGGTGGGGTTCTGGTGGCCCGTCGTTGTGTGGGGGCCTCCTGTCCACTAGCGCCGGCGGAGGTGGTAGGCTGTTCCTGGTCCGGGCTGGTGACAGGGGCCCTTTGGGGTGCCACATGGTCCCGCAATGTGGTGACTATTAGGTTCAGGGCCTGGACGATGTTCCTGAGCTCCTCTCTGTACCCCATGTACCGTTCCTCCTGCTGTGCCTGGATCTCCTGGAACCTGGCCAGTACCGTCGCCATCGTCTCCTGGGAGCGGTGGTATGCTCCCATGATGGTGGTGAGGGCCTCTTGGAGAGTCGGTTCCCTGGGCCTGTCCTCCCCCCCCTGTCGCACTGCAGCCCTCCCAGTTGCCCTGTTTCCCCGGGCCTCTGTCCCCTGGACGGTGTGCCCACTACCACTGCCACCAGGTCCCTGTTGTTGTTGGGGTGTTGGGTCAGCCTGGGTGCCCTGTAGTGGCGGACACACCGCTGATTGACCTGTCCTGGAGACAGAGGCATGGGCCCGCTGGGTGGGAGCTGTGCTGATATTCCCAGAGGGGGTTAGGTCTGCTGTGGCCTGTGTCTGTGTGAGGGAAACCGACTGTCCAGAGGTCCCCGATGGTCCGGGCTGGTCATCAGGTTCCAGGTCGACAGAGCTGCTGTCCTCACTGCGGGCCTGTTCTGGGGGTGGGATGGACATATCTGGACCCTCCTGGCCGGTGTGTTGGCGTTCGGACCCTGCAGGGGTGAAAGAGTATGGTTATTGCTTCTGTGTGTTCCATGGCGTGTGATTTGTGGGTGCCCTTGTCCCCCAGTGCTGGCATTCCCTTGTGGCAGGAGTTGTGAGGGTGGTTTGTGGGGGGGATGGGTATGTGCAGTGGTCATGCATAGGTGATGGGTGTCCATGGTTTGTGTTGGCATTCAGGGTTTGGTTTTGGGTTGGGTGGGTTGTTCTGGTGAGACATTGGCAGGGAGGATGTGTGCTGGGGGGTTGGGGGTGAGGGTGGGGGTGTGGGTTGGCATGCTGGTAGTTGGGGGGGGGGAGTAGTTGAGACTAGACTTACCAGAGTCCATTCCTCCGCCTACTCCAGCGAGGCCCGCAGGATGCAGGATGTTAAGGACCTCTTGCTCCCATGCTGTGAATTCGGGAGGGGTGGGTGGTGGTCCGCCGCCAGTCCTCTGCACAGCGATGTTGTGTCTGGAGACCATCGACCGTACCTTCCCCCGTAGGTCGTTCCAGCGCTTTCGGATGTCTTCCCGGTTTCTGGGATGCTGTCCCACAGCGTTGACCCTGTCGACGATCCTCTGCCATAGCTCCGCCTTCCTGGCTATTGTGGTGTGTTGCACCTGTGTGCCGAAGAGCTGGGGCTCTACCCTTATGATTTCCTCCACCATGACCCGGAGTTCTTGGTCCGAAAACCTGGGGTGTCTTTGGGGTGCCATGGGGTGGTGTGGATGAGGTGTGGGGTGGTGTTTGTGGTGATGTGAGTGGTGGTGTGTGATGATGTGTGCGTAGATGTGGTGTGGTTGATGATGTTGGGTTCCTGTGTGTGTTGGGGTTTTCGATTGCTGTTCTCTCTCTCTCTCTCTCTCTCTCTCGCCTTCTCTCCGATTTCCAACTAGTGGGGGTTTGTGGGTGATGTGGGTGTGTGTTTTATAGTTGCTTGGATGTGTGGGGGTGGTGTTTGTATGTGTATCAGGTGTGTGTATTTCAAATTGTCCAATGTGGCTGGGTTTTGGAGCTGGGTGTGTATTTTGACCGCGGCGGTGTGTACCGCCAATGGAATACCGCGGTTGAATGACCGCCGCGTGGATTCGTGGGTCGTAATGGCATGGGCGTGTTTGTGTTGGCGTGGCGGTGGAGGTTTGGTCATCTCCAGTTTATCGCTGCCCGCTGATGAGGCGGCCTTCCGTGGATGTCGGGTTTTTGGCGGCTTGGCAGTTGTGGGTCAGAATGACCGTGGCGGGTTACCGCGGCCGCGGCGGTAGAATGGCGGTCTTCTGACCGGCGGTAAGAGCCTTTTACCGCTGAGGTCAGAATGACCCCCTAAGTCTCTTCCTACAACTATTTGTAACTGTTGTCCAAACCTTACCGGCTTACTAGCAGTACCTCACCGAAAACACAATAGTAAAAGGTGATTTGTAGCAGTTGCTTACGCATGGACTCTAAATACCATATCTCAGGGTTGTCGTGGTTAAACGGAAATTACCCTTTTCTCACAGATTTATAATGTCTCATACAAACAAATGCAATAACACAGATGCAGTAAATTTATAATAGTTTTTATTCAACATAACTGCAATTTGTGATAAGTTGCATGAACTGCAATGATTAGGATAATGAATATACCAAGCAACAGTATTTTAAAGAGGAGAGTCATTGTTATAAAGACCCCCACCATTATGCAATATAAGATAAAAATATATGTATATGTAAAAGATGGAATAAGCCCTAATACCCTAAGGAGAGTAGGTCTAACCTCCTACCTAAAAAGGAAGAGCTGGGTTCGTTAAACCTAATCTGCCAAAACCGTGTCCATGAGAGGAGCCCCCAACCCTCGTTACCTTGGAATGAGGTCTCTATCTCAGACTCCGCAGGGACACGAAGACTGGATCAGTGTCAAGATGACTGCAGCATCGGTATCAGCGATGGTGGCGATGCCCTCTGGTCGGAATCCCTCTGATTATCTGTCTGAAAGTGTGTTGTATTTATACAGATCTACAAGGTCCCTTGACATAAGTGTTATTCATAACAATAGATAACAGGCATGCTTGGGACGGCAATTGATATCAACAATCCCTCGAAAGTATAGAGAGGGAAAATCCCTAAGTGTGAATGCCTACTGTATGTTTGTCTTTCGTGCTTGATCTTGACGCCTTGGCGCAATGACACTGATAATAGAACCCATAACAAGTGGCCTAATTATAAACAAGGCCGCCATTTTAAAGGAAATAAATAATTAAATTGACTATAACAGAGCAAGCTAAGTAGGTTAAAAGTCACTGGGTGACGGGGGCACGAGTTTACAAGCCTACGGCTAAGCTAACTCCTGTTATCCCGCTAAAACAAACTAGGATTCACTACACCCTCCCCATTGCCGTAACAGGTATGATGAAGGTAAGGAAACCCAAGCGCTAAAAAAGCTGCTACTGAACCAAAAAGCCAAAAAACGATAATAAAAACTCAAGCAAAAAAAAAATGTACGTAATGACAAAAATAAATGCTGTGTGTTAAAATGTTTTTTTCTTTTTTTTTTTTTAAAAACAATCAGAGATGTTAATATCAACCATGACAAGTATAGCAAACTTTCAGTTAAATTGCTAGTTTTTAGAACCGGGGACTGGCAAGCTAATTCACCAAATTATGTGCTATATGCAGGATCTTGAAGAATGTCATCGAAGTCACCATTCAAGGATCTTAAAAATGAGTCAACATCGTCTGAAGTGAAATTGAGAGCTGGATGGACAAACGGATCCACAGAGCAGAAGTGAGCCATATTCATTGGTGTATCGACACTCGCTGCAGCGTCCTCATCCATGTTAGTTTGTATAACAGAAGGTTCATAGGTGGCCTCGCGGAGCAACCTCAGTCTCAAGGGGCATGACCGTGTATGAACCCTCATCAGGGACATCAGCAGTTTGTGGTCCACAGGAGATGTTGGTGCAACAGCAAGACAGACCATAGGCAGATGTTCAAAGAGACACCATATGCAGCGGAACACCGGTTGTACACACCATAGTAGAGGCTGGAATGACAATGACCAGTCAAACTCTAGTTCCACCAGCAAAGGTGTACCGAAGATCCGAACCATGCGTTCACGGCACAGCGGGGTTGACGGGAGCGGCTCCATTGCTCTGTGTCGCTGGAAAAAAACAAACACTGCGAATCAGAAAATATAGCAGTAGTAGTCCGCCAATTAAAGCCAAAATAATTGGAAAGCCACCAAACACACTGGAAAAGAGTGAATGGATGGCTGATGGGATGACTCCGAAGACAGTCTGGAAGATGGACACGAAACCAGACCCGACAGCCTTAAAGAAATTAACAATCCCAGTGGTGCTTGAAGCATTGAATATTCTCGATACCAACTCTCCAAAGTGTATGGGGAAATCGGTATTTAAAAGGGATTGTATCTCGGCTGATGATCTCGCAACCTGGAGAGCATACGTCTCTTTTGCGGATGTCAAGGTGACCTGTTTTTGAAACAATAGCGCCTTCAGTCTACTCAACTTGTCATAGTTCACATTAATAGTATCAATGTGGGGCCACATTTCAGATACTTGTATCTCTCGTGTGGGGGGAAACAAAACATGGCCACAACACGTAACGACCTTCGTGACTGAGATTGCGTAGGCAATTCCAGGTCGCAAGCCGCAACAGGTGTCATCGCTCAGAAGAACATAACTCCCATTAGAAAGAACATGAAACACTGAACGAATCAAGGGGACGGGAGTACCCTTCAGAAAATAGGCCAAATTTGCGAGCCCCACATTGCAAAGACCGTGAAGAGACACCTGTTTGCATATCATGGAATGACGAACATTAGTCTCACATTCACTTCCGCTAAGAAAGACCTCTTGTTCGCTGTTCAGACATCGATACTCAAAGGGCAACTCCCACTCGTCCTTAATAAAGCTATCTCCTAGCCGTTCATATCGTCCCACTGCAAGATGTTTCAGGCAGCTTGAGAAACGAAACGTTGAAAACGGTAAATTAATAATGCCGTGTAAGAGCCAGATAGTTGAAGGACTCTCTGCTACCGTGAAGGGCAACTTATCTAATTTTTCTACTTGAAGCAAGGTGAAATGAGCCTCTCTTTTAGCCATTGTCACTTGTTCCCCAGAAAAATTAAAAGCAGCGAATAGTTCACTCCCATTAAGGTATTTCCATGGAATGTGGCCACTTTTCAGCATCTGTAATGCCCAACTCAGCTGCATGATGGAACGCAGCTGTGTTTGCCCATGATATAACCGAGACAAATCAGTCTGAGTGATATCAATAGCAGATGACACTATATTCGACAGGGAATAAATCCTGTTGGAAAGCGTGTTCATGCCATTGTCGACAACAGCCAATGTATTTTCCAAATTCTCTTTATCAAGTTGCCGTAAACGTGCAGCAGCCTCAATTTGAGAAAGTTTCCAAATTTCATTATACATGGCATATAAAAACCGTTTCGAGCGTTGCTTTCTAGGACCTAATAGGAAATCTTGTAGGTCTATACTGTCAGAAAGAGTATTCAGGTGTTGTTTCACCACTGTTAAGGTGTTCGTTTGTACCCATTGTTGGCACAGCTTGCCCACACTGTATGTTGTAATTATACCAGCATGCTGACCTGACAAAAAGCGAGGGTCTGGTCTATGAATGGAAAAAACCCCTGAAGAGTTCAAAAAACGCCTTTGACACTCATCAGTATCGGTGAGCCATACCAACCATCCCCCGGGACTGGAAAGTGAAGAATTATAGTCACCAGCCTTAACCAATGCATCTAGCCTTTCCTCAGAAACATTTAGAAAGTGTTGCCAATCTGTAAATTCTGTCAGTGTAGGGATACTGGGCGTGTTTAGATCCTTTATTTTAGCTAATCCCAGACATGATGTCTGCTCAACAGTGTCATTTAAAAAAATCATTTGCACAGGAATTAAGCAAGCTCGAAACAAAGCCTCCCTACCCTGTATCTGCCAATCTTGCGTCCCCATACACTCTTCAAATCGATAGTGTTCTTCCAATATTCGTAACCCTCAATCGAAAGTCGGGAAACGAAGGGATCTGAATAAATCAGTTTTGTATCTGTTAGCAACAATTTTCTAATGTGTGTCGTGGGTAATTTAAAATAATAAGATTCAGCTTTCGTTGTATCATGCCCAGAAAAGTATGTGAATTTGTCTCTGTAATACTTTGGACACCCCACCCGTGGTGTTGAACAATGTTCCCATTGTGTGTAGTTAAAAAGAGGCCTATATCTAGTTGCACGGTGCAGGTAGTGATGTCCCCAATTATTATAGCAGAACATTTCACCATAATTCATTGTAAAATCATATACATCATCACTTCCAAAAGCGGAGTAGTCCTTCATTTCAGTTAGCATGGAATCCACTGTTTGGACATCCCAATCATCAGAGACAACATTAGGTGTAATAACATCAGACATAGAAATTTTGAACATGTATGGTATTTGAATTATCTCTGTAGGCCCGTATATATCGAACGGAACTTTGTCCCAAACAATCCCATCAGAAATTGGAATAGCTGTAATATTGACAGGGACAAATCACGTCGGACCTTATGTGATGAATGATGCGGTGTTAAAATTACATCAACAGGCTCCACTGAGGAGCGATCAGCAATATAGTGACCATTAATTAGTAAAAAGAAAACAGTCACAAAACCAATCCATAAAAACAATGCAATAAATGTCAAACAGAACCAGAGATAGTTCCATGGATATATCAAATAGTTCTTTTTAAGCCATTGATACAACTTGCTACCTCTGGAAAGTTTGTCAGTCTCAGTTGAGGATGAATCTGAAGAAAAATCATCAATGTCCACAAAATAGCCAGAGGAAGTCTCCGCAAACACAGGACTCATCGAATTCCCATCCACTGTTCTTGGAGGTTCATGATAGATGACGTTACCAGTCGTGGAAGTGTTCGTGTAAAATACAGCCAAATCCTGTAGCGGTGTGTTCTCCGAAGTTGTTACAGGAACCAACAAAAGTTCATTTTCCGCCCTCCCCATGGTCGAGGAAGTGTCTGGAACAGCAGCTGACATAGTTGCATAATCAGTAGTAGCGATGGTCATCCTACTATGTAGAGGGATGTCCTGTTGGGTAGTGAGAGGGGATCGGGAACCACCCAAGGGACCTCCTGGTCTACTGTGAAGAATCGGCCACATGGTGTAATTTGATGTCATCAATGGAGATGAATCTGTTTGATTTGGAACCAGACAATGGCGGAAGGATGACAGTCCTGGTGCCTTTTATCCCCAAGACCGGTACAGGTGCTCTGTATGCTGGACCAAACTCTTTTCTCACAGCGATCTTCTCACGAACCAGATCCCCAACGTTAGGAATCCAGCCAGTCGAAGTTTTCGCCAAATCCCTTATTCCCAAGGTGGCAGCGCTTGCAGATGATTTATCATCACAGAATTGTTGAAGCTCCTGTAAAACAGCGAGACGTTCTTTTATGTCAAATGGTGTTTCTGCTGCCACCATACCAGGGGCATCAAGATCGGGAACATACATAGTTGTCCCAAAGAGAACCTCATATGGAGACTTGCCCCTCAAGGACCGTCTTGGCAGATTATTCAGTGCTCTCTGGACCCCATATAGGTGATGTAACCAACTACGGCCTGAACCTAATACTCGAGCTGTTAAGGGCTGCTTTAGATCACGATTCCGCCTCTCCACGACCGAATTCCCTCGGGATGGTATGGTGAGGAGTAATGGAGTTCAACACCCATCGTCCTCATGGTGTCTCTGAAAGCCTTAGAGGGAAATGCAGGGCCCTGGTCTGAATGGAATGCTGCAACCGCATATGTACCGATAAAGATCAGCAAATCTTTTATAACAGTCCGGGCGTCAGTCGACCGATGTGGCCATACCCACAGGAATCTAGAACAGGAATCTACAGCCACTAAAATGTATTTGTATGCACCATCAGGTTGCAAAGGACCACAATGGTCCAGGTACACACAGTGGAGTGGTTTGTCTGACACTATGAGAGATGTCTGCGGAGGGCGTCTGATATTCGAGCCCTTAATCTGCTGACAAATGTCACAGCAAAGGACATACTGTTTAGTCCGTCTGCATAGACCAGGCCACCAGTACCGTTGTTGTAGAATGGTGATAGTGGCCTGTATACCAGCATGTGCAGAAGCGACACCCTCATGTGCAGCTGTAATCAGTTCCAACCTTTGGTCTTCATTTGGGATCACTCGATCACCAACATCAGGAATTGTTGCAAAAGCAACATTCTGTGCACTGATATGATATGTGTAGGTCGTAGGGTATCCTTTCGGAAGGGGCTTGACTGCAGCCGAGGCTTTCACGGCAATCAGTATTTCATTATCCAACCTCGTCCGAGAACGAGTCACTGCAGCCACAGAAGCCGTAGCTACTGAAGCTTTGGCTGCTTCGTCAGCCAATGTATTACCGGCAACATGTATTCCTACACGTTGGTGCCCCAATGTATGAACTACATGGACACATGGCAGCTTATCCTTAAGATCAGCCACCCTTCCCCACAATATTATGTGTTTAATGGTGTTCCCTTTAGAATCTCTAAACCCGTTCAGTATCCAATGATTGAGGTATTCATTGTATGACTGGACGCAGTAATACGAATCACAGACGATCAAAGTCTGTGTTCCTGGCTCTGAATGTTCGAGCGCTAGAAGAAGAGCCTTAAGCTCGGCCAACTGGGCTGTGCAGTCCCCTAAGGTCTGAGTGTACGTGTTATGAGGATGAAAAACTCCGTCTTCCATTACCCCGCACACGGCTGCGCAAGCTGCCGAGTATTGATGTTTAGTACCCACAGCCGGTTGTGCCGATCCGTCAGTGTAAATGATGGTATCATAACTGTCTATTGGCAATATGTGTAAGGGAGCGGGGTACTCCTGTTCATACTGGAGAAATTCTTGTGTCTGAAGTCTTGGGTCAAACACATAATCAACATCAGTGGCTGTCAGAGATGTTGCCCACTGAATCCAGCGTGGATGCAATGCCTTAGCGTTAGGAACGCTCGCTTTAGTGACAGCCTCTATGGCCGGAACCGGGAAGACAACAACAATGCGTTTCCCCTGGGCAAGCGGTCTCTCCTTTATGACGGCAATCTGAACTGCCGTCAGAATATTTTCAGTAGGAGCAAAACGTTTTTCTGCATTGGAGTACAAATGTGATTTGTATGCTATTAGCACTGTGTCACCCTCATTAAAGGTGACATAGGTAAATCCTAGGGCACCAGCTATTATTCTGATGACCAAATTCGTTTTATTGTCCCATGTGTACAAGTGTCTAGCTTCTAGCATGTCTCATTGTATGTCCCTTAGGATGTGTGTGTGTTCAATTGTCCATCGCCTGCCAGAATAATTGGGCTGAATTAAGTCATATAGTGGTTTTACGCGTTCAGCATAATCTGGAATATATGTTCTGCCAAAATTAATGAAACCCAGTAATGACTGTAATTTCTTAAGCGTGTTCGGAGGCTGTAGCTGAGCACACTTCTCCAGGAAGTGTGGGGCCAGGCTCTTCCCCTCATTTGATAGTTCATATCCTAGGAACAATACACTAAGAAAGGCTATCTTGCTTTTCTTAAAATTAAATTTATATCCGAAGGCGGCAAATCCCAAAATTATCCGATCGACCCTGGCAAGATGAATGTCAAGGGTGTCATCAGTGAGATAGATATCATCCACATATAATAATGCCTCGGAATCAAGCTCCTGTAATATTGATGTGACACGGGCCGAAAACAGTCCTGGGCTGTGTTTATAGCCTTGTGGTAAACGACAAAAGCGTTTCTGAGAACCATAGGAAAATGCACTTAGGTCTCTACTTTCATGTGCTAAATTTTGGCAGAAAAAACCATTAGATATATCCAATGTAGTTTTGTATTTTTTACGCACTATATTATTAATTAGCGCTGTGCTGTGTGAATTTTGTATAGCATAAGTGCGTGCATGACTATTCAAGTGCCTATAATCAACCACTATTCTATATGAATAATCAGGTTTCGCAACGGGAAATAGCGGATTATTCATTGCCGATGTACAGGGCTCAATTACTCCCTGGTACTCAAGTTGTGACAGTATCTCCGTCACTGGAGCTTTTGCTTCATGTTTAACAGGGTATTGTGGCTGCGGGTGTGGTGTAGACCGAACGGAAATAACATGGCAAGGAGAGTCCTTGTCCCATCCTACATGATTACGGTATAATGCAGGTGCCTGTGCTAAAGCCCATTCAGCAGCTAATGCTCGTTTGTCTGTCTCCGGAACAAGATCGGAGAAAGAAGGCAAAATGACATCTTCCCCATGTGGGAGCATGCGGACATGTTCAGGTGGCCAGTCTCTCTCGGCCAACAGGATATCACTAGTAAGTTCATCCCAGAATATTACACTAATAATGCGTTCCACGTCTCCCTCTATCTGAATTTTTAAATCAAAAACCCAATCGGGTGGAAGTACGCGGCCATCCACCGTTTCAACTGCGATGTAATCGCTAGTTGCTGTCGCATCCAGATGATCTTTCAGATTCTGGCGACATATCGTGACCTCTGCCGCGCTGTCCAACAGAGTCACTGCCCACTTCTTGTTCCTCAACAGTGTTCTCAATACTACTGGCATTTTTAATGGTCAGTGCAGCCACTTTTTTCTTTTTAAATTGTGGCTTTTGTTGAGGAGTCTTTTCTTCTTTTTTAACAGTAGACTGCGGCGAGTCTTTCTTTTCTTTCACGTATTCCGGACGTCGATCTTGACGGCCCCCTCTCTCGCTACGCCTATCCAGTGCGTCCTGAAAGGATCGAGAAGGACTTGAATCAGTATATCTGTCTGGAGTTCTAATGTTATCCCTATTTCTGAGATTATATCTCCTTTCGGAGTACTCCGGATGAGGAGAATCAGCTCTTTTGTTTCTCCTATCCTTGAAATCTTTTTGTTTTTCCCAGCACTTCTTAGAGCCCTCTTGTGCCTGCTTCGTACCTTCCTTATGGGTGGTACTTGGTTTGTCCAATTTTTTAGGTTTGGCTCCCAGCCCATCCCGTCCTATACTAGTATAGGTATCAGATATTATCCTCGGCAGCTGTCTCTCTTGTTCCTGGTGTGGAGTTTCCCGGAGACGCTGGCGTATCGCCAGTGCTACTGCTTCCCCTTTAATATTACTCAATATTATCGAGGAGACGGCGTCAAAATTACACATCAATTTCATCCCCAGATCTAGGGCTGGTGCAGCCCCATGCTCATTTTGTATTTGTTTCAATACTTCCGGCAAATTGGCCAGTGTAGGGGTACCATGCGTGGTAGTATAAACGGCAGCGAAGACTGTACCCCAAGTGGCACATTCATCAACCGAGGGAACCATCCCGAATGGCAAGCACATAGTGAGCAATCTATGTTTCTCCTGTGGCCCCGTATGGGGGAACACAGCTTCCAGCTGATTTGTTTTCTGAGCAATCCAGAACTGTATTTTTTCTCGATCCGAGGGCACTTTACCCATAATGGTATGCACCGTTTGTGGATTAATCCCAGTAGCCAATTGATATCCACCAGCTACTGGCGGTGCTGGACGCGCTGGTGTAGTGTTCAATGTT
The DNA here is from genome assembly GCF_031143425.1 of Pleurodeles waltl. Lineage (NCBI taxonomy): Eukaryota > Metazoa > Chordata > Amphibia > Caudata > Salamandridae > Pleurodeles > Pleurodeles waltl. Next base: position 514,390,453 of record NC_090447.1, on the reverse strand, counting down.
CGCATTACGAACTGGACCAATCGTCTATATAATGCCACTAATTCATTATATAATATCCTTAAATCTACAAGCGGCATAGTCTGTATGCCTGGGTGAGGTGTATATGTGGCAAACATGGGCCACGTAGGCCCTTCATTACTTAAAGGACCTAGCCTCACCCGCCGCAGTATATGTGGTAGGGCGCCTTCAAACCAGTTTTGATGCTCCTGATATGTGAGCGATATTTCATGATACTGGTATGCTTCGTACCTTACGGGTACGTCCGCAATGTCATAAGTGTGAAATGTGTGCATTCGTTGGTCAGCCTCAGGAAAGGCAACCCAACAATAAAATGTTTCCGTTTGGTATGCTTCAGTTGCTTCTATAATCAAAGTAACTTCCCCGCCCTCTTCTGTAAGGCCATGCGCTAATAAATGTTGTGTAAGTGCATGTCTAGCATTTGCAGGAATGTCTATGGTATTAGCCATAGTTGTTTAGAGAAACGGAACACCAAAATAGGGGAAGTTTTTCCTTTTGTGAGTTCGAGCTCGAACAACCTACAGCCTAAGCAGGTGTTACCTGTTTGGCTGAGGAGGATTCTCCCAAAGACCATGGACGTCTCCGTAAAATGGTACTGAGGGTACCTGTTGTCTGTGAGGCAGTGATAGTCAGGGTATCCGTAAATTAGTGCCTAAACACCATCGTTGGTGGCGCCATGTCGTAGTTTGGACTCTTGCTCTGAGCAAGACTGCTGGTCTCAGGATGACAGTACTTTTGTTCGTAGGTGACTAAGGGGGTGATTCTAAGCTTGGCGGGCGGCGGAAGCCGCCCGGCAAGCGGGAACCGCCAGAAGACCGTACTGCGGTCAAAAGACCGCGGCGGTCATTCTGGGTTTCCCACTGGGCTGGCGGGCGACCGCTGAAAGTCCGCCCGCCAGCCCAGCGGGAAACACCCTTCCCACGAGGACGCCGGCTCAGAATGGAGCCGGCGGAGTGGGAAGGTGCGACGGGTGCAGTTGCAGACACTGAAATTCTTTGTGGGGCCCTCTTACGGGGGCCCCTGCAGTGCCCATGGCATTGACATGGGCACTGCAGGGGCCCCCAGGGGCTCCACGGCACCCCATACCGCCATCCTGTTCCTGGCGGGCGAACCGCCAGGAACAGGATGGCGGTATGGGGTGTCAGAATCCCCATGGCGGCGCAGCAAGCTGCGCCGCCATGGCGGATTCCCATGGGCAGCGGAAAGTCGGCAGTCAGAATGCCCGGCGGTGCACCGCCAGCCTGTTGGCGGTGCTACCACCAACCTCCGCCCTGGCGTTATTTACCGCCAGGGTCAGAATGACCCCCTAAGTCTCTTCCTACAACTATTTGTAACTGTTGTCCAAACCTTACCGGCTTACTAGCAGTACCTCACCGAAAACACAATAGTAAAAGGTGATTTGTAGCAGTCACTTACGCATGGACTCTAAATACAATATCTCAGGGTTGTCGTGGTTAAACGGAAATTACCCTTTTCTCACAGATTTATAATGTCTCATACAAACAAAGGAAATAACACAGATGCAGTAAAGTTATAATAGTTTTTATTCAACATAACTGCAATTTGTAATAAGTTGCATGAACTGCAATGATTAGGATAATGAATATACCAAGCAACAGTATTGTAAAGAGGAGAGTCGTTGTTATAAAGACCCCCACCATTATGCAATATAAGATAAAAATATATGTATATGTAAAAGATGGAATAAGCCCTAATACCCTAAGGAGAGTAGGTCTAACCTCCTACCTAAAAAGGAAGAGCTGGGTTCGTTAAACCTAATCTGCCAAAACCGTGTCCATGAGAGGAGCCCCCAACCCTCGTTACCTTGGAATGAGGTCTCTATCTCAGACTCCGCAGGGACACGAAGACTGGATCAGTGTCAAGATGACTGCAGCATCGGTATCAGCGATGGTGGCGATGCCCTCTGGTCGGAATCCCTCTGATTATCTGTCTGAAAGTGTGTTGTATTTATACAGATCTACAAGGTCCCCTGACATAAGTGTTATTCATAACAATAGATAACAGGCATGCTTGGGACGGCAATTAATATCAACAATCCCTCGAAAGTATAGAGAGGGAAAATCCCTAAGTGTGAATGCCTACTGTATGTTTGTCTTTCGTGCTTGATCTTGACGCCTTGGCGCAATGACACTGATAATAGAACCCATAACAAGTGGCCTAACTATAAACAAGGCCGCCATTTTAAAGGAAATAAATAATTAAATGGACTATGACAGAGCAAGCTAAGTAGGTTAAAAGTCACTGGGTGATGGGGGCACGAGTTTACAAGCCTACGGCTAAGCTAACTCCTGTTATCCCGCTAAAACAAACTAGGATTCACTACAGTAGGTGTTCCCGTCCCAAAAATGACTCAAAACCCCTAGCACCTTATTTATCCTCATGTAAAAGAAAGGTGCACGGGGGAGGCGGGCCTAAATAATGGCGCTAAGCCTGCTTAGCGCCATTATTTAACACCTGGGTGAGAGCAGGCATTGGGGACCTGTGGACCCATTTCCATTGTCAAACACCATGGAAAGAGCCCACAAGTGCCTACCCCATGCCCCAGGAACACCCACACCAGAGGGACACCAAAGGATGGGGGGGGACCCCATCCAAGGTACGTAGGGTAAGTAGAGGTAAGTATTTTAACCATTTTTTTAAAGTGCCATTGGGGGCCCTGAAATGGGCCCCCTACATGGCACTGGGTGCAATGACTATGCCCAGGGGACCCTTGTCCCCTGTGCTGGACATTGGGATGGTGGGCATGACTCCTGTCTTTTATAGGACAGGAGTCAAGTGGTATGGATGGTTTTGTGTCAGGAAATGACGCTAGGCTGGGTAAAGGCATTTTCTTTGCCTCTAACCAGCCTAGCATCATTTTTTGGTGCAAAACCCCCTTCCACCATACTGCCACCCCCACCCAGCTAATATCATTTTCCAAGACGCTAGCCCACTCTTTGTGCTGGCTTGTGAGATTCCATAAATTTGGCACCCGGCTGGCACTCTGGAATGACGCAAGCTGGTGCTATACTCTTTGACGCAAAACTGCATTTGCGCAGTTTTGCGTAAAAAAGTATAAATATGGGACTCAGAATCTGGACTTTATATAAAGCAAGTTGCACATGCTCCAGCTATTCATGATAGGGGAATACCACATCCTTGTGGACAGTTCTAAAAAATGCATCGAAGGTACATCAAGGGAGGGCAAAGGACAATGCACGTTCCTACCCGGTGGGCTCCTATTTCAGCAATGTGTCGATTGTGTGCTTCACTCGTGAAATTCACAACATTGCACCACTAGTAACAGATGGTCTCTTGGGCCTCATTCTATTGGCCTCATAGTCATCGCCAGTAACTCTGCCATCTTTGTTACTGATTAAAGATCCACAGTAATTCCGGGGATTTGTAATATTTCACAAAAGGCTCCAGATGCTTGAAAAAGCCTGTCTGGATTAACATCCTTCCATCCACAGAGTTACTGCTTATCGTGTAATATGACATCAACTGGCACCCCGTGTTACTGGATGAGTCAGGATTACTGATGACCTCAGCATGGACGCCAATTCAATAAAATGCCAGGGGTATCAGAAGTGATATCAAATGGCATGTGCATCCAATGATATTACAGGAAGTGACATCATTAGACCTTTCTCACTTGTTTGCCTGTTTGTAGCCTCTTTCACATTTCTCCAACCTCTGTCCCACACACCATCATCCATCTCTTTCTCACCTTTCTGTCACGGTTTTGTCTCCCTAGCAACACCCATCTTCTTGCCTTGCTCAGCTATTGCACTCTCTTTCACACTTCTCTTTATCTTTACTTTCTCCATGGTCTTACCCTCTTTCATATTCATCTCTGCATCATCCCTGTCTTTCACCTATCTCTCCCCTTTCTCTGAGTGAGTCTCTCATGCCAGCCTGCTTCATTATCACCTCTTACACTCTTGTTTATCGCTCTCCTGCTGATTCTCTAATTTGTCTCTTTCTGATTAGTCAACCCTTTGTTTCTCATCTGTTTCTGCCACCCATCTATATCTTTATCCTATCTTTTTCACTTCTCTCTCACCCTCTTTCTGTTGCTTTTACTATCTCTTTCTCATCTGTTATAGTCTGTTTTTACCTCTCTCATGTGTCTACACCTCACACCTGTTGAGCTCTATTGCTCTCACTATGGGCTCCTCTCTGTTTCTCAGTTGCATCTTCATTATCACTCTATCACATACACACACACCCTTCTTTGCCTCTCTGTCACTAACTTGCCACTCTACAATGTCTTTGCTGATGCAGACGTTTTAATTAAAAATTATTAATGAATGTTTATGGCGGTCATTATGAACATGGCGGGAAAGAAACATGGCCGTGGCGGCAGTGAACAGAATCCCGCTGGTGGCGGCGAATGGAAACCCGCCATATAATGAACAAAAAACCCAACCCCGCCAAAAATTCCCACACCACCACTCCCTGCCAGGACCCTGTCGGCGGGAATCCCAGCCCGCCCCACCCCGCCACCGCCAAGCACACCCACATCGCGCCCTCCAAATAATGATGCACAAATCACCTCAGCGGACAGTGGAGGCCAGACGACCATTGGCGGCTGCGACCGCCACGGGCGGCAAGTGGGCCCAACAGCAACCAGGGCACACATTGGCTAGGCTTAACACCCACACACCTGACACACATCCAGAACACCATAAAACACCCCCAGACACACCTCACAATCCCTTGCAAGGAAACCAGGACCAGAAGATGAAGAGCACCAGAGCCAGACAGAGAACGTCAGCAGACAGGACACGCATAGCGACCCACACAGGAGCACCCAAACACCGTCCCCAGTCCCGACGCCATCCACCACCCTCACCATGTAACCCCCAAAAATCCATGCTTCACCGAAAGGGAGCTAAGGACCATGGTGGACGAGATCCTAAAAGTGGAGCCACAAATATTCGGGTCCGAGGTGCAGCACACACTCATCGCCCGGAAAATGGAGCTGTGGTAGACCATTGTCAACAGGGTGAATGCAGTGGGACACCATCCACGCACCAGGGACGACATCCACAAGAGATGGAACGACCTTCGGGGGAAGGTCCGGGCCATGGCATCCAGGCACCACATCGCAGTGCAGAAGACTGGGGGAGGACTGCCACCCACACCACCCGATGACACCGACTGGGAGGAGAAGGTACTCGCCATCCTGCACTCAGAGGGACTCACTGGAGGAATGGACTCGGGTAAGTCGTCTACATTTACCCCATATACACCATACCTGTAATGCATGCACCACCCCACCCCACCCACACCCACCTAGACCCACTGTCCTCCCAGCCATTACCCACCACATCCACTACCCTGCATCACCCACAACTCACTACCAGGCCCACATCACTCCCGCTGTGCACAGCCACCCACCCCTGCACGTGCCCACAATGGAATACTAACCCCCACCACAATGTAACGCCCCACTGCCACTAAATGCAATGTTCACCTCACAAAGGCACCCCTGAAGGCCACTGAAAGGCACACCAGCAATAAATTGCACAGTACAGTCCACCTTAAACCCTCATGCATATGTAACAAACATGTCTATGTCCCCCAACAGGCACCACCACCCATGCAACCCTAATGGAGGGGACAAGAAGTGCCACAGCATTCCAGGGAGACAGAGGCACATCACAGGACACTGGTGAAGGATCCCTGGACACTGATGAGCAGGCAGGCCCCTCACACAGAAATGGATGCTCACCATGCAGCAGCCCCACCCAGGAAAACACTGTCACCCCTAACACCCAGTCAAGACCAGCAGGCCAGGGGAGGCGTGTCCACACCAGTGGACCCAGGGCACAAACAGGTGGAACACAGCAACAGAGGCCACAGTCTCCCACCCCCAACATGCAGGAAGATGAGGGCCCCAGTACTAGTGGCATGTCAAGACCTGCGCAGGGGACACAGGCTCAGGGGGTCAGGGCAAGGTCAAGTGGCCCAGTGGGTCAGGGGGTAGGGCACCGGATAGATGCAGCAGCCCAGGACGTCATTCCAGAGGTATTGGGGGCACACCAACATACCCAAGACAGGTTGGCACAGATTGTAACCACCCTGGAGCAAAGTCAGAGGATGCAGCTGGAACACCACCAACAGGCCATGGAGCAGTGGAAAGAACACAATGCCACAATAGCCACCATTACTGGAGCACTGCTGCAGTTGGTCAACAAACCCTCAGACACCCACACCGGACAAGAGGCCCCCACAAAAGCCCTGGATAACCAGCAACAGTTGTCCCAAGCAGCTGAAACAGCACAGGAAATACCCTCCCAGGAATCACAAGGGCCAACCATGTCACCCCAAGTAACTCCACAGCAGGCGCCCAAACGTAGTCTCAGGCCAAGATTCGGCACTGTAAACCCAGCTAAGAACAAGCCCCCTTCCAACAATTGATACTGCTGCTACTGCCAAGCAACCATCCCACCCATTCACCAACTGCACTTAGCTGAGGGCTAAATAAAGTACTAAACTACAAATAGGACTCACCTATGATATCAAACAGGCCTACCACCAAGTCGGTTTTGAGGACACCCAACCATTACGACTTCCATCACTGTACATAGCACATTTCACTGTATTCCACCATTAAACAACATATCTCACCTGTAACACTGTCCCGTCTTCAATGTTGAACAAAGTGGAGTAATGATGCAACAGGCAGGGATAAACTTTATTGTCAAATTGTGCATGGTGGTGGTACAGTGTGTTTCAAAATAGTCAAGAAGGGAATGCATATATTGTTTGTCTGTACCATGCTGAAGAGGTCCATGACTCGCATATCATGACCAATTCCCCCTAGTTGACATGGCACACTTACAGTATCAGTCACTAACCACATATACAGGCTGAAGTCCCAGACAATTATTGGAAGTAGAGTTGTATCAGTTGGTTTCTGGAATTGACATCTTCCCCTTCCTCATCCTCACCATCACTCTCCTCACCTCTCTGAGGTAACAGATCAGGACATATAGCACCCTCCACCTCCAAAAGGGGGATTAAATGTCTCACTGCTACGTTGTGCAGCATGCAGCACGCCACGACTATCCTACACACCTTATCAGGCCCATAGGCCAGGGAACCCCCAGAGATATGTAGACACCGGAATCTAGTCTTCAGGAGACCTATAGTAGGCTCTATCACCCTCCTAGTGCGTCCCTGGGCCTCATTGTATTTCCTCTCTGCATCCGTCCTGGGATTCCTCACTGGTGTCAGGAGCCAATGCAAGTTTGGATAGCCAGAATCACCTAGAGAAATGGTCAATACAGAGTCGTCATTGGAATGTCCTTAGTCTGAGAGGCTGTTTTTCTGCAATGTGTCAGTTAGTGACAGGCACACTTACCTATGTTCCACCCTCTGTCCTCTTGGAGTTGTTCCATCTTTTGTGGCACACTACTGTTCCTCAAAACAAATGAATCATGGACTGAACCCGGAAACATGGCATTCACATGGGATATGTACTGGTCTGACGTAAATACCAATTGGATGTTCATGGAGTGAAAGTTCTTCCTGTTTCTGTACACCTGTTCCCTCACTCTTGGGGGGATGATGGGTATGTGGGTTCCATCAATGTCACCAATAACATGGGGAATGTTTGCAAAGGCATAGAAGTCTGACTTGATGGCAGGGAGCTCAGCACTTTGGGGGAATAGCACAAAGGATTGCAGATGTTGTACAAATGCATTCAGAAATTTTGTCAGTACTTGGCTGAACATTGGCTGTGAGAGACCAGCACCTATGCCCACTGTCACTTGAAAAGAGCCTGTGGCCAGGAAATGTAGCGCGGAGAGCACCTGCACCTCAGTTGGAATGGCATGCTGATTATGATTTCCGGGAGTCAGTGCAGGATCCAGTAATGCACATAGGTCCTGAATAGTTGCAGGTGTGAGTCTGTAGGTGATAATGATCTGACGCTCCACCATGGTCCTCATATCCACAAGTGGTCTGTACACAGATGGTGCCCTTCCTCGCCACAAGGGTCGGTACCTGTGAGGGGTAAGAACAAGGAGTCATGTGCACACATTCACTGGCATATTTGCTAAACACATTCACTGCATTCTTCATAGTAGTGTCTGTACAATAACTGCAACCTGACAGATGTACATTGACATCACTAAGAGGGAGCGGAGTAAATCATGTGTGATTATATACTCTATGGATAGAGACAAAGGTGCTTCATATGGCTAGTAGGCCCAGCATTGTGAGTAATTTGAATTTCAAGATGCGTAGGTGATGGCAAAATGTCTGCCCAATGTAGTTCTGCCCCTTCGTTGTGGAAGTGACCTAAGACCGCGTACGGCGGTGTTGACCGCTGTTCGCACCCTCATTGGCTAACATGGATGCCAATGGGGAATCCTGGCGTATCATGATCCCCGCCAGGGGTGACGGTGCATTCCGCCGTGGAACGTACGGGCGTTCGTCATCGTGTGATCACTTGACTCCCTGATCCTGTGCGGACAAGTACTCCACTCTGTGTACTGCTGTGGCCTGGCTCTGGCTATGGATGTTCCACGTGGTGCAGGGGAAAGGGCCCAGGAAGAACTGGAGAAACTGGTGGAAGGGGTCCTGCCCCTGTATGGCAGACTCTACGGCCAGCCAGAGGTACAGGTGAGTCCGGGTTTGGGGGGCACTGTGTGTGTAATGGATGGAGTGGATTGCTCAGATGTGCGCTCCTGTGAGCCAGGATGGGGCTTGGTGCACGGTATGCTGTGTGCCAATGTCCTGCATGTCTGGGAGTACTGTCTGTCCTATGTCTGACAATCAGCCAGCTATTGCCATCATGCAGGTGCCTGACCTCTGTGTTTCTTCTCTGTGTCTCCCTACTAGGTCAGCACCCACCAGAAGAGGGCACATTGGCATGCCATCGCCAAGGAGGTACGGACCCTAGGGGTCTACAACCGGCAGAGCACCCACTGTCGTAAGAGGTGGGAGGACCTGCGGCGCTGGGCGTGGAAGATCAGTGAGGCCCAGCTGGGGAAGTCCTCCCAACGTGGTAGGGGTGCCCGTCAGGCACTGACCCCTCTCATGCGAAGGATCCTGGCGGTGGCGTACCCAGACCTGGATGGGCGCTTGAAGGCTGCACAGCAGTCACAAGGGGGTGAGTACTCACAACCCATACTTCAGCCTGGAAGGATGAGTGTATGTGCGATAGGGCTCATGATGCTTAGAGCAGGGTTTTTGACTGGTGTCCAGCTACTGTCTGCTCCCCAAAGGGTGTAGGGGTGTCCCTGTCAGGTTTCACCTACCTCAGCTGCAATGCAATGACAGGATATGGGTGTAGGCCAGTATACTGCTCAGTAGTCAGGGGCAAGTGTCTCTCCCGTTTTGTCTCCCCATCCCTGTTCTCTTTTGTATGTCTAGTACAGCATCAACATCAGGTGAGGGAGCTGAGGCACCGGCTAGTGGGGAGACAGCGGCCCACGGATCCTCTGAGGCAGAGACAACGGAAGCCCAGGGGACCAGTGGGTGGGAGGGCGAGGGGACTTCCACGGGGAGGCTACTACCACAAGGGGAAGTGACTCTGAAACCTCCTCCGATGGGGGTCCTCCGGCGGTAGCGGACACTAGTGGACAAATCACGACCGTGAGATCTTCCACCACCACCCATACCATCAGCGCCCTCCATTCTGCTCCCCACCGAGTTGCCCGTGCCCGCCCACCCAGAAAGGTGGGCGTCTCCTTCGCCCCAGACACCTCCTCCCCTGCCCCAGTCAGCCCTGCTGCCCTCACAGAGGAGGAGGCTATTGACCTCCTGAGAACCATCTCTGTAGGGCAGACAACCATCGTCAATGCCATCCAGGGGCTAGCTTCAGAGGTGCAGCAGACTAATGCCTCTCTGGATGGCATTCACGGTGCCGTGTCTGCCCTACAGAGATCTTTTCAGGCTCTGGCCTCCTCTTGGACGGCAGCCAGTTTCCCTGGCCATTCTGTCCCCCCTCCAACCTCCTCTACCCCTTCCAGCACCCCACTCCCTTCACCCGTCCAAGGCACATATTCAGACACGCAGTCAAGCACTTCAACACACAAAAAACACACTTCCAAACACAAGCACCACACCTCCCACCACAAGCATTCACACAGCCAACAGACACCTGCACACACAACAACGTCCACTTCCTCCAGAGTGCCCGCCTCTTCCGCATCCCTGTCTGTCCCCTCTACATGCACACCCTCATGCACTGCACCTTCACTCACTGTTACTGCACCTCTTCCTGCACTCACCACAATAGCAGACAGCCATACATGCACCCCATACACCACACCTGCACTCACCACCTCCACTGTAGTTGACACATGCAGCACATTCACCCGACTTGCAGACACCCACCCAACATACATCCACACTAGCTGTCTGTCTTCTCCCACTGTGTCCACCCCCCACCTCCCAAAACACTCAAACGCACCAAGACACCCACCCATCAGACATCCACCACACCACAGCATACTGAGCAGTCACCGGCACCCACTACACACACACCTACACTGCATACATCAACTCCCTCTGCCTCCACTCCCACGCCCTCATCCACGCCCACCCCAATTGCTCCCAAAAAACGTTTCCTCTCCTGTGTAGACCTGTTCGAACCCACTGGCCCATCCCGTCTTGTCCCGAAATGTGCCCACCTCCTTGCCCTTTCAGCTCCTTCCACATCGCAGGCCACCCCAGTCCAGCCTTCCCATTCCCGTGCTCCTTCTCCAGTTAAGAGGAAGGCCTGCTCAGAGCCTAAGGCATCCTGCTCCGCCCGAGCCAAACAGCCCCCACCCTCTTCAAAGGAGAAGCCCACCCCCCTCCAACCTCCTCACGCAAGTCTAAGTCCCACCCCTGTCATAAATAACCACCCTCCCACCCCCATTCGTGAGGTGCCTGGATCCCCCTATGGTGCCCTGTTGAGTGGGTACCCAGCACTTGTGTGAGTCAGGTGTGGCCAGTTGTGGCCAAGGGCAATTGACTGTTTATGGACTGGCCATTGGCCCTGTTAGCATCATTTAGCTCACTGAGCTACTAAATAAAGTTTCTGTGTGGCCTGTGTTTTTGCTGCACGCAGTTCCACCCTGGTGTTTGTTTAAATAATTTATGACTGTGGTGCTATTGTATGTCCTATGTCCAAGTTGCAGTGGCCTTCAGTCCGGTACGTCCCTCTTGGTGTGGGGTGTCTGACTATTGCTGCTGGAAGGGTTGGGGGGGCTTTGCGGGGTGGGTGGAGTGGGTGGGTATGTAACTTTGCCCTTTCCTCCCTTGTTTTGTGGGTTCCGGTACTTACCGTCGTCGTCTTCGTCGGCAGTCTCGGTCGTGTAGATATATGGCAAGGAGCAAGGCTGGCATGATCTGCAGCTCTCTGTCCATGGCTGCCGCTGCACGTTTTGTTGACCTCCGGTGGGTGTTTCCTTCTATTTGTTTCTTTTCCGCCTGGCTTTGTGTGGCGGTGGTTCCCGCCCCGGAACTAGCGTCGGAATGGTGGTTCATAATTTGATGGGTGGGTTGGGCCTTTCTGACGGCCTGTGGGCGGTCTCTGCCGTCGTCAGAGGGACTCCTTTCCTGGCGGTGGGTGGTGCGCGGGATGCGTGAGTTTCTTTTGGTTCATTATTTGGCGGTTCGGACAGCTCCTCTGTTGGCGGTTTCTACCTCCACCGCCGGAAGTGCGGAACGGACCGCCATGGTCATATTGAGGGCCTATGTATTTTGAATAAAGAAAATGGTAGATGTAATTAAACTTAGAAAATGAATGTGCACGTTTGAAAATGTGCCCACTCCGTGGGCACTAAGATTCACAAATTATACAAAAAATGACAAAAAATATGTGAAATGTTGAAAATGCATAATAATAATAGTTGCATTATTTTGTAGAGCTAACTTAGCCGAAGTTGTGGCCTAGTTTTGCCAGGCCTCATGCAGAAGCTGAATAATCATGCAATGTAGAGAAGCTAACATGCTGAACTGACCCTGAACTACTCGTGTTAATAAAGTCTGCTTAGCTAGAAATTTCTGCAATGAACCGACAAACAGGAGATGAGGGAATCAAAATTGCAACAAGGACTGTGTAGAGCAGACAAGATGTACTTTCCCAGGACTCGAACAATAGAGACAATGACTGGAGACGACAATGTGACTGAATTTACTTTGTGCCTTTTCCTTCTAGGTACCAACTGCACTGTCTAAATAGTTTTTCTCTTAGCTAGATGTTTTCCAAATTCATGTTTTACAATTTTTTCGCATGAAGTCCCACATGCTAATGCTAATCTGGGTTAGGTGAGGGTCCTATGCTAAGACGTAAGACATATGTAGTGACAAATGATTGACGGACTGATTTGCTGAACTCTGCTATTGAGGTTGTCATATTTTTCTTTGTTGGCTTTTGCTGAAGCATTAGAATATATGTTTTCTCAAGTCCTGATTAGATTATGGCCCTCATTATGAACATGGCGGTCCGTTCCGCTCCACCAGCGGTGGCGGTAGAAACCGCCAACAGAGGAGCGGTCCGGACCGCCAAATAATGACCCAAACGAAACGCAGGCATACCGCGAACCACCCAACGCCAGGAGAGGAGTGCCGACAACGACGGCAGAGTCAGCCCACAGGCCGTCGGAAAGGCCCAACCCGCCCATCAAATTATGAATCACCATTCCGCCGCCAGTTCCGGGGCGGGAACCACCACCACACAAAGCCAGGCGGAAATGAACCAAATATAAGGAACCATGCACCGGAGTCCCACAGAACGCACTGCGGCAGCCATGGATAGAGAGCTGCAGATCATGCCAGCCCTGCTCCTTGCCATATACCTCCACGACCGACACCGCCGACGAAGACGACGACGGTAAGTACCGCAACCTATGACACAAGGGGGGAAAGGGCACAGTTACATACCCACACACTCCACCCATCCGGCAACGCCCCCCCCAACCCTTCCCAGCAGCACAAGTCATACACCCCACAGCACACCCCACAGCAAGAGGTACTTACCCAACACACGGCTAATGCAACTTGACCATAGTACATACAAAAGCCCCACACCCATAAAAAAGTGAAACAAATGACCAGGGTCAACGGCGTGCAGCCCAAACACAGGCCATCTCTTCTGGATGTCGTCCCTGGTGCGTGGATGGTGTCCCACTGCATTCACCCTGTTCACAATGGTCTGCCACAGCTCCAATTTCCGGGTGATGGGTGTGTGCTGCACCTCGGACCCGAAGATTTGTGGCTCCACCTTCAGGATCTCGTCCACCATGGTCCTTAACTCCCTTTCGGTGAAGCGTGGATTTTTGGGTGGACATGGTGAGTCTGGTGGATGGTGTCGGGACTGGGGACGAGGTAAGGGTGCTCTTCTGTGGGTCGCTATGCGTCTCCTGTATGCTGGCGTTCGCTGTCTGGCTCTGGTGCTCTCCGTCTTCTTGTCCTGCTTTCGTTGCAAGGGATTCTGGGGTGTGTCTGGGGGTGTTTTATGGGGTTCTGGATGCGTGTCAGGTGTGTGGGTGATACGCCTGTCCAATGTGTGCACTTCTTGCTGTTGAGTCCACTTGCCACCCGTGGCGGTCGCAGCCGCCATTGGTCGTCCGGCCTCCACTGTCCGCCGAGTTTGTGCATCATTATTTGGAGGGCGGGATGTGGGTGTGCTTGGCGGTGGTGGGGTGGGGTGGGCCGTTATTCTCGCCGACAGAGTCATGGGGGGGAGTGTTGTTCTGGGAATTTTTGGCGGGGTTGGGTTTTTTGTTGATTATATGGCAGGTTTCCATTCACCGCCAACGGCGGGATTCTGTTCACCGCCAACACGGCGGTCGGCGGTCGGCGGTCTTTCTCGCCATGTTCATAATGACCGACTATGTTATTGGTGGTCAATAATTAATTAATCTTGAGTTGATTGAATAAAGTTTGAAGTAACCTCATGGATTAGTATTGTAACTGATAGGGAAATAAAATTGCTAAAACGTATATTGAGTTGTGGTTATTCATGAAATGTTGACACTATTGACTGATGATTAATGTTTTTTTCTTAGTGGTTATGGATTTATGTATTGATTATTGATGAACATTGGTTACTACATGGCAAGGATACTCCATGCGAATCAAAAGGTTCATTGGCCTATACGCGTCCCCTTGTAAGTTTATTTACTAAGGACCTAGCGTGCTACCAGTTTTTGGTAGCAGCTTGATGGTTAGTTTCCTTGGAGAACTAGTTATGTGGTGACCGATGGTTATGGTGGTAGTTTGAGTTAAGTTAGCTGTTCATTATTATTATGATTTTAGATTTTATTTTTCGTGATGGCAATTGTAGCAAGCATGATGTCCCTTTAAGCCCAGAAATGACTTTCCCAGGTCCTGGATCCCACTAGTAAAGTTGGGTATGTTCTCGGCGTTCTACTGATAGTATGAAAGTGGTAGGTTGCGCTTGCAAAAGATTATGCAAATCGCAGGTGAATTGTGATGTATGTGAGGGAAAGTAGGGGGTCTGCGTACTCCAGTTGAAGTTTAGTAGGAGTGTGCATACTCCGCAGTATGAGAGTAGGGAAGTCGTCGAACTTCATATGTGTGTGGCGCTTTGTGCTCAAAAATTGTCCACTTAGTTGTTGGTGATCTACGGACCCTGCATGGTCTAAGACTCCGGAGTATATTGACAAGTGTAGGAGACACTGGTTATATGCTGTAATCTGTCTGGTTTAGTAGGTTGATCGGGTGTGGTCAACAAGTCAGTGTGTAAGAGAAATTTTCGACTGAGATTTGACGAGTCCTATGTGCACCAGGACAGACCCATTGATCAGTTGAGAGTGAAATTTGCAGGTTGAATTTTGCATGCGAATGTGAGAGACTGAGAAAGAGGAATAGCTGCATGAGTGAAAGGGCCATCAGTGAAAGTCCATATGGTCTCTGATGCGATTGTGTACCTTCCTGTAGTAAAACAGCAGGTTTGTTTTTTGGTCATTGGTTTTGGGTTATTGCGTAAATAATTTTTGCATTATTTTGCGTGAATTGGCGTTCAGGAGAACAAGCCGCAAGACTTTGTCAGCCGCAGTACGTGTGAGTATGCCACGCTGGGATAGGGTGGTTAGTGAGAAGAGTCGCAAGTGGATTAGCAGCCGTCCATGAGAGACAATTGGTTTAGAAAGCAGGTGAAGGAAATCTTGGGAGTAAAAGTAATTTCCTTATTGAATTGAATACACAAAAGATAGAAAAGATGACGTTTTTCAAAGCATTCAGGAGTGCCATGAAGGGTGATAGATACATTAAGGTGACATTGGGGGAGCCTACCCCACCGGACAATTTACTGGCATTTATTGTGATGGAGGAGCGAGGTGCCGCACCATGTCTTTGGTTAAAGCAGTGGTGCAAATTGACAGAGAAACAGGGAGCTTTAGCTTCCAGAGCATGGAATGTTTAATTTGAGAATTTTGGATCAGTTGCGAATGACATTGTATGAGACAAAGCCACTTCTGAGATCAGCACAGTTTGAGGCATTAGCGGTTTGGGAGCTCATAGCAAGACAGCAGCAAGAAATGAAATTCCAGAGGAGAATAAGGAAGGTAGAGAAGTCCTTAGCAGAGGCGAGATGGGATTGGGAACAGAAGAAGTGGAGGAAGGTGACATTGCAGGGTGTTAATTTGTTTCTTGCTATCACAGAGGAAGATGATTCAGAAGGGAAAGAGGATACTAGCAAGAGTGATAAGAGTTCGTCAGGAGCTAAGAAGAAGAAAAAGACCTATGTAAAAGAGGAGGATTCAGATGTTGAGTATCTTATTACTCAGGTGTTGAGAGACCGAAATCCACTGTATGTGATAAATGAAGGGGGTCGAAGTACTAGTTCTGCTCCAACTGCCCCAGCTCAAGTGACAGGGACAGCAGGACCAGTACAAACAGATAATGGACAAGTACAAGGGGGAGTACAGGGTACTCCTAAAGCAGTGACTACTTCGGTAGTCAAAGCGCAGATGCACCCACCACCAGTATAGAGAATTTATCCAGAGGTACCAATTCTTGAGACAACTTCAAATCTAGTGGTTCCTGCGGAGTAAGTGGTTCCAAGGCCAATGCTACTTCAGACTGAGCCGACTCCAATGTTGTTGCCTCAGGCATAGCCACAGGGTTTGCCGAAGTTCACACCAATGACAGGGACACAGTCAGATGTGACACCAGTGATGAATCAGAGTATGGGAGTAGCTCTTCCACAAAATGCAGGTGTCAGAGCGGCACCAGATGCAATATCGTTGCCAATTACTGTTGGTCCAGCGGTACCATTGTTTGCGCAAAAGAAGCCGATTACAGGAGAACAGGGTTAAATGTCACAGAGCCTCGTGAGGAGGGAGGTGAGAGATCATGTGCAGGTAATATCATCTATGGGGAGACCTTTGATGGATCTAGGCCATTAATGGATCTTAGTCCACTTATTGTTCTTCCAGATGCCGTAAATGGCCCGAGTGTAAGTCAGAGCTTGAAGGTTTGACACCACAGACTCCGGGTACAGTGGTACAACACGTGCCATTGCCGAATGCAAGTAACATTTTATTGCAGGGATTGACAGCACAGGAGTTGAATGAGTGGTTAGACAGTCTGAATACCCCTCGAAATGCATCCAAGAGTGAAGAGCAGATTGATTGTGTAAAACTGGCTACAGAAATAACTGAACTAGTCGAGGGATCGATGGGGGTGAATAGTTTAGAATCCTATACAGAAGAAGAGCTGAGATATTTGTGTCCAAGAATTACGAGAGAAGTGGGCTAGATACATCAGAAATTGGCAGATCTGGCAGACAAAAATGACATAGAGATTGAGAAAACAAAGCACTTAAAAAGGAGTTACAGACTAGATTTTGAGGCAAAATATTTTGAACACATGAGGTCAGCAGGGATGAAAGGGCATCTCAAAGAATTATTGTAGAGTGCTCTGATTTGGGGAGCATTAGAAAAGTGGGAAGGCAGATGGGCAAAGAAGAAGGATAAACGGAAACGAGATTCACAAGAAGGGATTGAAAGTGTCCAGAAAGAAAAAGATCCAGTAAAAATTTTACCAATGAGGGAATTACCAGGGGGGAAATTCATTCATGTTCCCTGGCACAGGAGTGATATTCTGTCATTCACAGATGATTATTCAAAATTGAGAGAGAAACCGGTTGAATGGTACCAGCAGACAGATAGATTTGTAAAACTTTTGAAATGTCTGTGGGAAGACTTGAATACTCTGTTGGAGATAGTAGTGCCAGCCGATTTGTGGGTTGAGTGCAAGAGGGCAGTGGATTGGCCAACAAGTGAACCAGAAAAAGATAGAGTTACAGGTGCACCATCACCTGAAGTGATAAAACATTATTATAAGGTGAAAACAAGAATTTTGCCTAAAAATATTGATTGGCAGAGAATCGACAGGACAGTACAGGAGGTGAAAGAGTCGATACATACCTACTATGAGAGATTGCTGAAGGCGTTCAAGGAGTACAGTGGTAAGGAAGCGATTGAGCCGAAAGACATGTTGCACTTTGTGTTCAGGTTTGTGGAAGAATTGAGACCTGAAGTAGGTCAGATGATTAAGAGTCATTTGATTTGTTGGCAAGCAAAGCCGATTGATGAGGTATTGCAGTATGCGAAATACTGTAGTGACGAGATTGAGTTGAAGCAGAAGAAGTTGAAAGAGAAGGCAATGGTGATGCAGATTAAGGCAGCTCAAACAGGAGTGCAAGGAGCTTTAGTGCAACAGATACCGCAGCAGAAGGAAACTGTTATGTTCCAACCCCAGATCAGAGGTAGGGGTCGTGGAGCCAATATGAATCGCGGTCCTTATTTGAGTACTGAAGTGGTTCAGAATGATGTACAATGGATGAAAAAGATGTTGCCGTGTCATCTTTGCGGAAACGTGGGACACTGGAAACAGGAGTGTCCGTTGATGGTACACAATGGTGTTTTTCAGCAAAGTAGTGATGTCAATACATTTCAAACTGTGAAAGTCCCTAGAATGAGAGGGCTTAATCCGAATTTTCAGAATAACATGAATCAAGTGCAGAATTGTCAACCCATGCAGCAGGTGCAAATGCCTTGTTCACAATTGACACAGTTACAACCAATGCAGCAGCAGGTCCCAATGGTACCTAGACACCAAATGCAGATACCTCAAGCCCGATGGAACAGCAACAGATGATGCTTACTCAGCAGGTCACAGGTCAGAGACAAGACAGAAGTAGTGACACAGTGCACCAATTCCCATTACATAGTGAGATTGAAATACATGATGAATGGATGAGTAATAATTCGGATGAGGAGCCATGTATGCTTGCAGCTTCATTAGAAGTAGATCAACGAGGAGCCTTTGTGAAAGGGAAGGTGATGGGTCATAGGATCTCATTCCTAGTGGACACAGGAGCTACACGCTCTACGGTGAGAAGTGCAGAAGTTCCGAACTTACCTCTTTCAGGCAGAAAAGTTCAGGTTGTGGGGGTAGCGAATAGACAGTTGATAAACCCGATCACAGATCCAGTACAGGTAGAGATTGGCAACTTCCAGGGATTACATAAATTTGTAGTCTGCGACTCGAGTCCAGTATCCCTAAAGGGAAGGGACTTATTGTGCAAGACCAGATGTTCGATTAATTGTTCAACTGCTGGAATAGCAGTTTCAGACAATTAGTGATGACGAGGAAGAACAAACTCCTGAAACTGAGAATGAAATAATTAATGGAGAGTACCCGTTGATTGAGTTTTTCCCGATGTTTACTGTGAAAGAATTGCATGCAGACTTGCAGGGAAAAGAACAGGAAAATGTGTGGGATCTGACAGCTAAAGAAGTGGGTCTGATCAAGGGAGTGGAACTGATTAAGATCACTTTGAAGCCGAATGTAGTGTTCCCGCAGCTTCCACAGTATGAGACGGCACAAGATGTTCTGATGAAAGTGGCACAGATAATTGGAGATTTTCTGAAACAAGGGGTTTTGAAAGAAGTGTTGAGCAGTCCATGTAATTCACTGGTAATGGGGTTGAAGAAGCCTTGTGGGAAAGTGCGCATTGTGCAGGACTTACGAAAAGTGAAACATGGTGGTCAAGTGTTGTCCTGTAGTGCCGAACCCAGCAGTAATAATGTCTCAGATTCCATGCGATGCAGAGTGGTTCACAGTAGTTGATTTGTCACATGCTTTCTTTTCTGTGCCTCTTCATGAGGATAGTCAGTTTCTCTTTAGTTTCAAATTCCTAGACAGAGTCTACAGCTGGTGCAGGCTTCCTCAAGTGTACATGGAGTCACCGTCTCTGTTCAATCAGATCTTGAAAAAGAATCTGGAGTCATTGGAGTTACCGTACCAATCGACTCTAGTGCAGTACATAGATGATTTGCTGATTGGGGCCAAAACGAGGGACGAGTGTAAGTACGATTCGATTTCCCTGTTGAATCATTTGGGAAAATTTGGACATAAAGGCCCATAGTTATAGTTTTTTTGCGCCGCATTTGCATCATTTTGTGATGCAAAAGTGGCGCAAACTTACAAACACCAAATTACACCAACATACACATTGATCTCTACAAATTTGTACGTAATCTGAAATTAAAAAAGTTTTTTCATAGTAGACCCCTGCCTTACAGAGACATCCGCAGTCCCACACCGGCATGTAACCAATCCATCAGGGATCTCCAGGACATCCACACGATCCTTTCACTTGACAACACTTCCACATCACCCCCCGATTTGGACACATTAGGGGCCCAGTTAGACATTCCATCCAACTTAGATCTTAACAGTGGACTTAAACCCAAATCCACTTTTGTCCCGGTACTACCCCCTGACAACTACATAGATGTTTTTCACAGGGCAGTAAGCACCGAACTTTTCCATCTCGAGGACAAACCCACTGCTCACATACGCAGACAGGACAACAACCTTAACCACAATGAGGCTCTAGCCCTACAGAGACTTTCCAAATATACTGACTTAGTGATCAAGGAGGCTGACAAAGGGGGTAACGTTGTTGTCATGAATAGATCTGACTATCTAATGGAAATCGACAGACAATTGGCTGATATACAAGCCTATACTCCTATGCGATCCAACCCCCTATCTGCCATTTCACATCTCATTTCAGACAAATTGACTTACTGGAAAAATCTCTGTCTACTCTCTGACTTAGAATACAGATACCTGTCTGTCTCGGCACCCCGGGCTCCGTGCATATACATTCTACCCAAGGTACACAAAAAAACGACCAGTTTCCCACCAGGTAGACCAGTCATCTCGGGCATAGGCTCTCCAACTGAACCAATCTCGGAATACATTGATTCCTTTCTCCAACCCCTGGTACGCAACCTTCCCTCCTACATCCAAGACACTAGGGACTTACTATGCCAACTCGAAGATGTTGAATGGACGGAGGAGTGTCTGTTTGTCTGCCTTGACGTTAGTTCACTGTACACGTCTATTCCCCTTGAAATGGGTCTCAGGATGCTCTCAGACACCCTCAGCGTTCGAGATGCTACACTATATGAACACACACTCATGCTCCTTGATCTCACACGCATGGTACTAGAAAACAATGTCTTCATACACAATGGGAACTGGTACCGACAATGCCAGGGAGTTGCCATGGGAGCCAAATTTTCACCCTCTTATGCAAATCTGTACATGGGCCAATTTGAGAAGGTACATCTTTGGACCAAATGCCCGACACACATTACTCAACATGTTCTGTACTGGGGGAGATACATCAATGACATTCTGGTAATCTGGACAGGCAGTATTTCCGACCTCAACCAACTTATATGCCACCTTAACAATAATGAGTTCAACCTTACATTCACACATAAGGTCGACTCTGCCCAGATCGAATACCTGGATCTTTTGCTATACATCACTAACAATAAAATAGCATCCAGACTGTACAGAAAACCGACAGCCTGCAACTCCATTCTACATGCACGGAGTGCTCATCCCTTTACACAAATCAGGGCAATATCATATGGTGAAATGGTAAGAGTTTGACGTAACTGCACCAATACGGACATTTTTAAACAAGAACTAGAGAACCTGAAACAACGATTTCGGGCACGAGGTTACACAAATAAGCTCATCTCGTCAGCCAGTAATCGCATTTCCTCTAAGGACCAACACTCTCTACTCATCAGAAGGGCCAGAAAGTCCCCCACAACTGACCCCATCAAACGTCCTGTCTCCTTCATCACACAATACAGTCCTGCCAGTAACAAGGTACATCGCATTCTCAAAAAACACTGGCACCTACTTATGTTAGACTCATGTCTCAAGGACTATATCAACGATTCACCCACAATGACACAAAGTAGAGGACGTACACTTAGGAATATTCTGTGTCCCAGTTTCCTCACCTCCAACACGCAACCACTCCCCCCTACCTGGATTCCAGACAAGCCCAAGGGCTTCTACAAGTGTGGATGTTGCATATCGTGCCCTCTGGCTCTCAATAAAATCACATCCTTTTCCTACAACACAAGGACTACCCATTACATCAATGACTTCATCAATTGCAATACGAGATTCACTGTGTACTGTGTTGTCTGTGTATGTGGTCTTATCTACATAGGCAGCACAATACGCCCACTCAAGGAACGCATACAGGAGCATGTGAGAGCCATTAGAAACCTTAACACTACCTACCCACTGGCTGTACATTTCAATACTCTACACGGTGAGAGAGATCTCACCAAGGTTAGATTTCATGGAGTGGCTCATGTTACCAAATCACCCAGAGGCGGTGACAGAATCAAGGATTTACGAAAATGCGAGGCAAAATGGATTCTAAAACTCCGCGCAGTGGAACAAGGGCTTAACACTGATCGCGAATTGCATTTTTTCCTGTCTTGAAATGTGACCAGGCCGGGGGGATCCCGGGCCATTTCTCACTATGGGCCGTATTTATACTTTTTGACGCAAAACTGCGCTAACGCAGTTTTGCGTCAAAAAGTTTTGCGCCTGCTAACGCCATTCTGAAGCGCCATGCGGGCGCCGTATTTATTGAATGGCGTTAGCCGGCGCAAGCAGACCGGCGCTGCCTGGTGTGCGCGAGAAAAACCACGTACACCAGGCAGCGCCGGCGTAGGGGGAAAATGGCGCATGGGTGTCTTAAAATGGGGCAAGTCAGGTTACGTCGAAAAAATCATCGTAACCCGACTTGCGCCATTTATTTTCGACGCCCATCCCCCATCAACATGACTCCTATCATTGTAAAGATAGGAGTCATGCCCCCTTGCCCAATGGCCATGCCCAGGGGACTTCTGTCCCCTGGGCATGGTCATTGGGCATAGTGGCATGTAGGGGGGCACAAATCAGGCCCCCCTATGCCACAAAAAAAAAAAAAAAAAATACTTACCTGAACTTACCTTAATGTCCATGGGATGGGTCCCTCCGTCCTTGGGTGTCCTCCTGGGGTGGGCAAGGGTGGCAGGGGGGGTCCCTGGGGGCAGGGGAGGGCACTCTGGGCTCATTTTGAGCCCACTTGTCCCTTAACGCCATCCCTGACCCAGGCGTTAAAAAGCAGCGCAAAAGCGCCGTTTTTGGCCACGCCCACTCCCGGGCGTCATTTTTGCCCGGGAGTATAAATACCACGTAAAGGCCTGGGAGTCATTTTTTAAGACGGGAACGCCTCCCTTGCATATCATTAACGCAAGGAAGGGGTTCACGCTAAAAAATGACGCACACTCCGGGCACTTTGGCGCCCGAAGCGTCTAACGCCAGAGTATAAATATGGCGTTAGTTGGCGTTAGTTCTGCGTCGAATTTGCGTCGAAAAAAACGACGCAGATTCGGCGCAAACGGAGTATAAATACGGGCCTATGTATACTTGTTCCTGTGTCTGCAAACTTATTGAATGCCTAAATATGCATTTATACTTACTTACTGTAACTAGGCGGTTTTCATTTGATGATGAATATCATTATGTCTTACTTCAATTTTGGTCACACAATTAGGTACTATTTGGCCTCTGCACTACTTACCCTGTGATTTCACCATTGTATCTTTTCTGGGTGTATAAATTTATGCCTATATGTCTATCCATTATATCATTTCTGTAGTTACGCGACCCCCAGCTACCAATACTTACTGGTCTAGGACTGCACAAAATTCGTATACAATGTATTTCCCTGAATGAGTAGCACTAAGATTGATTATGCCATTAGTAGTCTGTACATTTGCATATTGCCTTGCTTTAATATCTGCCGTAACTAATGATGGCACCAGCATGCTCACTATTACAGGTTCCTTTTTTCCTTTCCTTCTCTCCACACAATTCTATCACTTTCAATTATTCATACTCCACTTATATTTGCCATACCTCGCTAATGTTCTTAGCCATCTCAAGATGGCCGCCATACTACGCCCATACTCCCCCCCCTTATTTACTCACTTCCGACTCGTTTAGTCCCTTTTCGATTTACTGCCCACCAAATATTCTCAAATGGAACGAGCGCGGCTAAATCGGTTATACCAGACGCGCTTCCTCGCCAGACCACGACCGGCTTACTGTTCTACCAGGTAAGCTTCGACCCGCTCCCACGCGGATGTCGCGCTTGAGTTACACAATTTCCTTTGTTTATACCGAGTGGAGTACGCTGTTATCATTCCGTACCACCACGACTCCCTTTAAGGCACCTTTTATTGGCTTTCATTCGTCCCAGCCTTACGCTACCGGACTCTTTTGCTATTCTTGTTCCAATTAGCCTACACCCACCGCCGTTCTTACCGGGCACATTTTAGGGGCAGACTTTCACTGGGCCCTTTCATTATTCATCTCACCTACTTTTTTAGGTTATCTCCCCTCTTTTATTTAATTTTTAACTATTACTTTTCACTTTTGACATTCCCATATGCTCGCTACTTACGGGGTGACCATCCAATCCCCCAGCCTTATTGTACATTAGCTCTTTATCATTTTCTGCCATCACGGTTTTACCTTTCGTATATATCACGTTTCTCTTCTATTTCAGCCTACATCTATGCCCTGTATGTCACTCCCTTTTACCAATATCTACTCACCCATCTTGTTATGCTTACATATGCTCGTATTTGGCTCACTTACCTCACTTACAGATTGGATTCCCTTTGACACCTATGGACCTATTTAACTGTTTTATCTGATAGACACATTATTATGTCACCAGCATTTCTGCCTTATCCTTTCTCGGTTCCCTACAGGTTTACCTAATTGATTCAGCGAGTCATTTTATCTTAACTTTCTTTCATTATATTTATCTTGTTACCTACGCAGGGTCTCCATTTGAGGCTTATCAAGGCCTCTTTTTGCTTCCCGTCATTTACTGGATCGGCTTTCACCTATTGCCAACCATCCAACTCCTTACATCGGTCCCACCCACTACTTACCTTCCTGGCCATACTGGCCCAGGTATGCTCTTTTTTCTCCATACCAAACTCTTGTATGCACTTACCTTTTTTCTCTCATTACTGCACCTTCTTGGTTTCACCTACATTTCACTTCTCTTGGGGCTATTTTTTGGGTGTTCTCTATCACAATCCTACACACGGCTTTGAATAGCAAGTTGCTCTCTTCTTCTTCACTTCTTTCTGTCCCTGGGTGTCCTTTCATCCACACGTGGGACTTTTTGCTCATAATTTTCACTGTGGTTTGCCATGCCTACCCAATCTGACGTCACAAATATGAATACGTGTACATACTCACATGGGTAAATTTTTACACTGGCACCTGTGCCTTTGGACTTAGAACAAGCCTTCTTACCCATGTTTACACCAACATATTGTATACACCGCTTATTGTTTTACAGCCTTGAAAAAGTCACTTGTGTGACGAAACACGTGTTGGCTGTTCTTGGATGACTACGTCAAATTGTGGCGAATTGGGCCTACAAATAAAGACACTTACATCACCAACTGAGGATTCTTCAGATTTATTATACACGTCTACAAACTGAACACCAGGGACACTTGTCCTCTACTTGAACTGTGACTGTAGTGTTCTGTGTGCCGGGGTCATTCAGCTGTCAACTTACAAAATATAATTGAATTTTGTACGTTTGCGTAAAAAAATGATGCAACTGTTGCCCTAAAAAAGTATAAATATGGGCTAAAGTGTCACCTTTGAAATTGCAGTACTGCCAGAAATCAGTGAAATATTTGGGTCACCAAATTGAGAAAGGGTCAAGGAGAATTTCCAGCAAAACAATTACAATGATATTGCAGAGAAGTCCCCCGACTTCACATAGAGATGTTAGAATTTTTCTGGGAATGGTAGGGTATTGTCGTCAGTAGATTCCAAATTTTGCTGAGACTGCCAAACCATTGCAGCAGCTGACACATAAGGAGGTTACTGATCCCATTACATTAGACCAGGACCAAATGAATGCGTTTACTGAATTGAGAGAGACTTTGTGCAGAGCTCCAGCATTGGGAATGCCTGATTACACAAAGCCATTCAGATTGTTTTGTCATGAACGTGATGCTTGTTCTTTGTCTGTTTTGACACAGGTCCATAGAGGTGCTTATCGCCCAGTAGCCTATTTTTTAGCTACCTTGGACCGAGTCGCAGCAACCTTACCAGGTTGTTTGCACGCAGTTGCCGTTATTGGTCAAAGCCTTTATTAATGTGAGGGAGTAGTGATGGGATACCCTCTAACGGTAACGGTTCCTCACTCTGTTGAGATCTTATTGACAAGAACGAAAACACAGTATTTGACTGGTGCCAGACTGACAAGGTATGAGACGAGCATTCTAGGTGCTCCAAATGTAACATTGAAAAGATGTATAGTGCTGAACCCGGCAACATTACTTCCAAGTGATACTGTTGAAATCGAAAAAGAAGAAGACATTGAGCATGATTGTCTCGAGTTAACTGAGTTATGTACAGAACCAAGACCAGATAGCAGAGATACACGTTTGGAAGAAAATGACCAAATTGTTTTTTTGATGGCTCATGTCTCAGAGATGGTACAGGAACACTGAGAGCAGGATATGCCGTGTGCACGATTACAGGTACATTAGAGGCTTCTTGGCTTCAAGGTGTATATTCTGCACAAGTAGCAGAATTGGTAGCTCTTACTAGAGCGTGCCATGTATCTGGTAGATTGAGAGTTACCATCTACACAGATAGTCAATATGGATTTGGAATTGTCCATGATTTTGGCCAATGGTGGTCGCAAAGAGGTTTCCTAACCTCTACTGGTACACCAGTAAGAAATGGTGACAGAATAAAGGAGTTGCTGTATGCAATACAGTTACCTGAAGAAATTGTCGTGGTGAAATGCAATGCACATCAAAAGACACAAGACTGTGGCCCTCATTACAACATTGTCGGGCGGCAACCGCCGCCCGCCAAGTTGTAACCGCTGTGCGGCCGCCAATGCGGCCGCACTCCCGCAGTGGCCATTTCGACATCCCTGCTGGGCCGGCGGGCGGAAACCGAGTTTCCGCCCGCCGGCCCAGCGGGGATGTCGGCCGCAACATGGAAGCCGGCTCCAAATGGAGCCGTCGTTGTTGCGGCGGTACGACGGGTGCAGTTGTAGTATGCAGACAGTGAAAAGCTTCATGGGGCTGTGCCGGAGGCCCCTGCACTGCCCATGCCAAAGGGGCCCAGGGGCCCCGCGACTCCCCTTTCCGCCAGCCTTTTCATGGCGGTTCCTACCAGAAGGGTTGTAATGAGGGCTTATATCTCACTAACAAATGGATATGCGGATCAAGAAGCAAGAGTTTGCGCATTGAACTGTATATCGTTCAAAGATAAGTGGGAATTAATGACAGAAGAAGATAACACATGTATAAGTTTTGCATTGAAAGTGATCGATACTTTGGAAGAGTTGAAAACATTGCAAAGTAATGTTGACAAAGAAGAGAAACGACTCTGATCAAAATTAAAATGTGTTCAAAGACCTGATGAAATCTGGGTTTCTGAGGAGGGTCAGATGGTTGTGCCAAATAGTTTATTGTCGCAGATGGCCAGATACTACCACGGACAGGCACACATTGGGAGGGATGCCATGGTTCGGTTGTTCGAGATTGACTGGTTCAATCCCAAGTTTAGTCAGGCAGCAGAGGCAGTGTGTCATCGCTGTGTAATTTGTCAGCAGTTAAATGTGGGAAAAGGGACAGTGGTGAATTTGAGCCACATTGGAAGAGCAGGAGGTCCATTCAGAAGAATGCAATTGGATTTCATTGATATGCCTGCGTGTGGAGTTTCGAAGTACGTGTTTGCGATTGTGTGCATTTTAGTAACTGGATTGAAGCATACCCCACAAGAAGGAATGACAGTCTCACAGTAGCGAAGTTGCTACTTAGAGAGTTGATACCACGTTTCGGGTTTCCGATCTCTTTAGAATCAGATAGGGGAACTCACTTCAACAACGAGGTGATTAAACTCTTATGTGCAGCACTGAACATCAAGCAAAAGTTGCATGGTAGCTATCGCCCTGAAGCATCAGGACTAGTGGAACAGATGAATGGTACCTTGAAATCAAGAATTGCAAAAATATGTGCAGCCACAAATCTGAAATGGCCAGATGCATTGCCTATGGTGTTGAAGTTGATGAGGAATACACCTGACAGGAAGACAGGGCTGTCACCTCATGAGATCCTCATGTGCAGAGCAACGAGATTACCAGCAGTTCTAGCCAATGCACTTGTGAATATTACAGATGATATGGTGTTGGACTACTGCAAGGGTCTGGCTGATGTGGTTCGCTCTTACTCTCAGGAGGTGCAGGCCACCACCCTGCCACCCATCTACGATCCAGGACACTATCTGAGAGCCGGTGACTGGGTCGTTGTCCGAAAACATGTTCGCAAGACATGTTTGGAGCCACGCTGGAGAGGGCCTTATCAGGTGATCCTAATGACTACGACAGCTGTGAAGTGTGCAGGACACCCGAACTGGATACACGTGAGTCATGCAAAGAGAGTGGTATGTCTGCAAGATAATGAAGAAGTGTTGTTGAGACCACCAACAACAGCGAAACAGATTACTGCACCTGAACCAGAAAAAGAACCAAGAGAGCCTGAAATTGAACAAGAGATTGTGGAATATGGTTCTATTACCCCTGTAAGAGACGAATGTGAAGAATTACAGGAGGGTGCGGAAGAATCAATCTCAACTGATACAGAGGGAGAGCCTAGCTCAGTCGGGGTTCTCCAAGAAGCAGACGGTGCTGAAAAGCAGACAGAGCAAGTGCCAGACCAAGAGGGGGAAAGAGTTGAGACGGATCAAAGTCAAGGTGATCTGACTCCTCCTGAGCCCGTTGCAGGTCCATCAAGAGAAAACACCAAAGAAAAAGAGAAGGAAAAGAGTCCAATCCTGAGAAGAATATTGACAGAAGGATCGAGAAAATGAGATAATTGGCCTGAGTCGCAGATAGGAAAGAGAAAGGAATTGGTCATAAATGAAACAATAAAGGAAGAAGTAGATACTACGAGAAAAGAAGAATTGAGTGAAGAGGAACTAAGGCCCATATTTATACTTTTTGACGCAAAACTGCGCCAATGCAGTTTTGCATCAAAAAGTTTACCGCCGGCTAACGCCATTTCTTTGCGCCTCCCGGGCGGCAAATTTATACTTTGACGCTCCGTGTCTCAAACCACGGGTTAGAGTCATTTTGTTTACTCAAACGATTGCGCAATGTCAAATTGAAAAACGATGTTAACGCGGCAAAAATGACTTTAATCCGGTTTACGAAGTCGCAAACCAGATACGTGCCTTTTTTCCCCGCAATAGAGTCAAAAAGCGGCGCAAACACAGCAAAATGTGCAAAGGAGACCCAAAATGGATCACAGAAGCCATGAGAGACCCCAGGAAGACTACAACTGACCAGGAACCAGGAGGACCCAGACAAGACCCAGGAGAGGGAGAAGAAGAAAAGGAATGCCGGTTTAGAGGAGCATGAAATACTGGTGAAAGAGGTGACAGAACACAAGCATCAACTTTTTGTCAACTCAAAATTGCCAATTGAGAGGAGAGAGGCAATTTGGCAACAAATTGTCGACACGATAAACAGTGTGGCAGAAGTACGGAGAACAGTCACTGAGTGTAAGAAACGCTGGCATGACTGCAAGCTTAGAACCAAGGAAAAAATGGCAAGGAAAAGAAAGGCAGCACTGCAGACTGGAGGTGGGAGTCCAGCACCGCAGGAGGCCCTGGACCACATGGAGGAGATGGTGGCAGCTGTCATCCCAGAGGAGATCGTCACAGGGAATCAAGGATAGGACAGCGCAGACTACTAGGAAACAACACAGATGCGGGGTAAGTTGCATGGGGAACAAAAATGACTAAATGTTAACTGCAAGCGGGGGGGATATACCTACTACACAGTGCATGTCAGCCATGATAATCAGGTAGTGGAAAGGTAAAGGGGCACGGCACGGGTGCATGGGCTGTGCAGGGGAAACCTGGGGCACAGCACAACACTACACCAACAACCTTTGCATGGGGGTTCTCTGCCATGCCAACGCTGTTGGAAAGGCAAAGGCAGTCCAGGAGGGTAGGGTACAACGTAAAACTGGCCTACTGTCACACGACAGCTGGTATTGTCGCTACATGAACTAGGGCTCAATTACCAGTCTCAGGACATATCCGCAAGTTGTATTTACCATTGACAAAAGTTACCACTACCACCTGTGCTGTGTGTGCAGGTCAAGTAGCTTATGGCAGTTACGTGCCCATGGATCAAACACACCCAAAATAGAGGGTTCAGGATGACGACGTTATCAATCCCCTGTAATTCCTAACAAAATGCAAATCCTGGCAAATGCTCATGTCTATAGGCACAATAAACATCAGGTATTGTTACTTACATTATGAAGTACACAGCAGTAATGTCATACCCATGCTGCACATTTCAGGGTCTACCCCGTGCCTGTGTTACAATAGCTGCAATGGCACCTTGCAACATCCCAACTGTCATACTGCTAAGACAACAGCATTGAGGGTGAGGACATATGTGTCTAGCTAGTGAAACACACCCGCACAGTCATAAGAGGAAATAGAACACTACCAGGACCATCACTACAATCCAATGTAGCACACATTCCCCAACATCAACATTACACACTACCGGTGCTAACACCTGTATCGTGCCATGCCAATGCTATACATAGTATATGCTAGGTCTCAGCAACATATAGGTGGATGTGAAATATTTGAGACTGGGTCAGTTCCAGATTGTTGAATGTGGTGCAAGTGGCATCAGAACACCCACAGCCAGTGCAAGGCCTCACCATGATAACGGAGGGTTGAGTAGGACAATAAGGTGGCAACATACAATTTGGACAGAACCTACACCTAGAGGATGTGACGCAGACAAGTCCCCAAACTGCCCACACTACATGTGACATGCAGGTGGGGCATAGGCCTTGGAGAATGCTAATCTTAATGACAGGAACAATGAACAGGAACCAAGATTACAATGTTCCACTAATAGGAAGTCAGTAACGTCACATTACAAATGCCACAACACAGACACACTAATTGTACTATATCTCATTGCAGAGGACAATGGCACTCCTGGGGAAATGCCTGTCCTGGATTTCCCTGATGACATGGATGACAAGCTGACACACATTAGCCAGCAGGCCCTTCAAGATGTCCTTGGAACCCTCCAGACCCCACCTTCAGTCGCAAGGAGGAGCACAGAAGTAGCAGCCATCACAGAGGATACACCCACCACCCCAATAGTACGACCTGCCAGCTCCAACCCAGCTGAGGACTCTGAGGACACTGGTACCACCTTTGAGAGGACTGTAGTTGGAGTACAGCGGGAGCTGGCCAAGGAGGTGCGGGTGGGGATGCAAAATATGGCAGCCAGCCTTGAGGGGATGCGCATGTGCATGATGTAATCTGCAGAACAGGCAGCAGCCATGCAAGCGCTACCATCCATCCTGCAAGGACTACAACAATGTGTAAGGGAATTCACCACAGCAGTAAGGGAGTTGCCGCCACAACACCTGGCATCCCAAACCTTTTACTGCGTGCACAAATGCAATCATGACCCCCTCAGGGCCGACCTGGCTGCCTACCACAGTGATGTAGCTGCTATACTCAAGAACCAGCAGCTCCTTCTTGCTGCAGTAATGCCCTTAATAGCCTCACAGTTGGCAGCTACCGGGAATTTTGACTCCACGTCTTCAAACACTGAAGTGTGTGTTGCCCCTTCAAACCCACCACCACCAAGGGCAGAGGAGACGACACACACATCAGAAGATGAAGACGTGGAACAGATCACCTTCACCAGTAGGAGTACCCGGTAGCACCAGTCCATGCCACATGGGCACTGATATCTTAGGTCCTGTGCTTGTTAACTTGCCTGTCTTGCTACAGTTGGTCACATGCACTGTTCTCCAGCACACTGTTTACCTTGACACTATGCTCTGTGATTGTCTCTCACTACCTCAGTGGCAATTCATGATCCTCTGCACTGTATGACACTATACCCCAGCATGTCCAATGACATGTCCCGTTGCACTTGTGTTGCATCCCAATAGAAGGCGTCACACTAATGGACTCACAATCCTGGACTATGTCATTATTGCACTACACCACTTTAAAACAAAATAGCACTTACACAACCACTTTGTCGCTGTGTAATGTGACACATCAACTGTGTAGGAGATTAGTAATGTATGTCACATGTCAATGGCCATAGAATGTCAATACAACTGTGTTGAAAGATTGTTGGCTGATAACTATGCACTGGGGTCTGGATTGTATCATCATCTGCGCTTCCTAAGGCTTATTTCTGAAGTAAATTGAAAACAAACAGTATAATGCTGTGTAGGACTGAAAAAGTCCACTTCAGGGTATGTATAAGCTGAAACTCAATGTGGCCAACATTCCCTTCAAGACAATCTTTATGTATGTGACATCTGACTATAAACTTTCATCACACACACACACCATACAGCAGGAATGGATGTGTACGAGTTCATGGACAAATATGTAACCTGGGAGGTACAATGTAAGAAATGATAGGTGTGATTTATGTATACAATACTACATAAGATTATAACATCACTCAGCTTATCAGGGTTCACATGAACATCAGGCTGCAGGCAGACGTACCACAGTGTCTGAGATTCCAAATCAGGACTCAAACGATGACAGATTTAAAAACACATTCAAACTTCTCAACACATTGGAAACCATAGTAACCTTGAGTGGTGGGTGCAATTGATGGCAGATGCATAGAGAAGTAGCTTTGGTGTAGCTGCCAATGTGACAACACATTAGGAATGGGGAATAACCATGTCAATAATGGGATTCTAATGCAGGATGGAACACAAATGCAAATACTAAATTGACACTGTTCACCCATGCCAAGGCCCTGTTCCCCAAGCATATGACACATACTGTAAAGGAGTACTTAAAACTTTATTTCACAGTAATAAAGGATAATAAAACTAGGGGAAACACCTTAACTAACCTAACCTATACTAACTACACATTACCCACAACTGGCCCTAACTACCCTAAGCTAAACTTACCTATCACATTTAACTAAACACTCTAAACATCAACCCCCCAACCCCCCTTATATGACAGGACACATGTAGGACAACATATACTAACCTAAACACATACTAACTTATCCTAAACAAATATATATATATATATTTTTTTTTTTTTATCACACATAAACCCCAACATCATCCACCACCCACCCACCCACAAAAAAAACATGTAATAATACAACCCCTCCCACCCCCAACCCAATTATACTAACTAAACTAACATCCTACTCTAACCTAACACTAAGCCCGCTAAACCTACTACAGATAAGAACCAGGAAAGAGGAGGGAGGGGAGGGAACCATGGGTGAGGATCCAAAAGTCACAAATTGGCCCCCCGCAGGATCTTCTTAATACCCTGAGGTCTCCTGCTATTGTATTGCCCGCCTCTGGAATTCCCTGATCTCATGGGCATTCATGTTGGCAGCTGTAAAAATAGAGAAAGCCAAACATTAGTGACATCATAATGTGATACGTCTACAGATGATATTGTCACGCTTCATTCAAAAATAGCTGATACTGTCCAAATCACAGTACAGATCATAGAATGTCCCTCAGGAATGACAGGCCAACGCAGCCTGAACATCTACTATCTAACAACACAGCAATGCCCAAAAAGGTGTGTACCTACTTATATGATCTGGGCATCTTTGTACTGCTATTAGTCACATAACAAATGCTGCAAGTACTCCACATGTGTCAGGCCAACTAATGACTATCTTCTGGAAGACAACCAAGGCCCACAAGACTTGTGATTTGTAAATGGAATTGCCTGGACGGTATGCAGTTGCTAATCATGAGGGGGCATCCTAGGTTGGAACAAATGAATGTTTGAATTACATGTCTGTCTTCTACACTGGGATCCTCACATCTAGGTACACATATTTCCTAACCCTAACCCTGTGCCTCAGGGGGAGAGGGACATGCAACACATACTTTCAAACATCAAGGACAGCCAGGAAGCTTTGGACAGCTGTCCATGGATTTAGTCAGTCCACCACAGGTAAGGAGGGCTGTCAACTAGGTTTGACTCAAACATTGGACAATCACATCCACATTTATGTTTCTTATTGCGGACAATTGTCAACATCATTAGATCTCACTGATAACTTTCCAAAAACAAGCACATAGATGCAAGCACACATCTGGGCTTGAGCTGCATGCACACCCATGACATGTCACTCAAATGCCACATAAACGGAGCACAACATGTGGAGCTAGAAGCTGCTAGGAAGTCAAACATACAGTCCTGCATGTTCATTAGTTAAAAGGGATGCTCAAGTCTGTGGGTAATACTTCGGCCTCACTGGTCTGTGAGAATCAGGGTATGACTTGCTGACTAAATCATGAAACTGGCCACCTCCAAATTAATCATTGGCATACATGTAGCAAAAAATCACCCTGTTCGCCTGCCCATGCCTATAGCGCAGCTCTCGACTCCCAATATATGACTCTCCGCCACAGAATGTCCAACTCAAACATGGAACAAAATGTCAACCTCCAGTCAAGTCACATATCAGATCATGTTCCAGCACATAATACCTTGCAATGAGTCCAACACACAGGAGTCAAAAACACAACAGCTGCAAACACAACACAGGACAAACACATCAACACTTACTGGATACGTCTGGGTCCGCAAATCGAGACACTTCACCAATTGTGAATGGTGCTGGTCCACCTGTAAGACATGGAAGGGTGAAATGTGCTCAATGTGTGCTCCCTGTACATAACATGGATTAACTAATTACTGTGTGTGACATTTTATATGATAAAGCAGCACATCAGGCATGTAGACACCCCAACAGACAAACTACTGCAAACATGCATTGACACTGTCACTCCAGTGAGTGATAGACACACATATGCACACATGCATGATTACTCAATTTAGAGCAGAATTGTTTCTAGAGGGTACTCCATTTCATCATCTATTATAATGAGAGACATGCAAAGCCACATTCCTGGTGCACTGCAATACCAGCGACTCAGGTATTGTGGCTTGTGAATCAAGGGACAATGAGTTACTGTGTGATGCTCATGTGGGTTTTAGTTCTGGAATTATTGTGCTTTCAATGGTCCATTATATGTGTGCCAGTGTTGTACGTAGGTTACATATGCCACATTGGAAGTGTACCCAGAGCCGTATATGCCCCCTATGACACCATGATGGCAGGGATCCTGTGTGTTACTTGATGACAATGTAACGCTAAACATGCGTTGGCCATTTATCTAAATCAAAACAACTAACAAATATATGCTGACAGTGTCTATTTTGATCATCCGTGATAGAATGCATGGGCACAGGTGTAGTCATTGCACCTGAAATGTGTTCCTCTGGGCCCTGTGTACCTATATCAGGTATTGTAGATCACAGTTTGCCACATTCATTAGCTTACATTTGCTACGCTGGGTGATCTGTGGTTATACAACCGAACTGACACTGTCCCCTAATTAAAACATGTTTTAGCAAATGTCCTACTTCTGCAATCTTGATGACGTAGGTCTCTATTTGTAAGCACCTTGGGAATGGCGGCACTCGCAGGAATGCTGGCCTGCTGCTCTTAGCATACAACCATGTCTGTGATAGCCTTCATACTGAGAAGTCAACAATTGTACATATGCTGCACTAGATCAGCAGGGGTTTACCAAACGTAACCAAGCAAACTATTTCTTGACTTTAAATGTATGATGGAAGCAGTCAGTGGTCCCTTGCACAACATCATGCAAACAAATATTTTCTGACCATGCATTCACAAAGTTCAGGGATCCCATGATGACACATTAACTTTAGAAAAATGTTTAGCTATAAAGTGACATACATGGCAAATGCACCAGCTCTGTACCAGCAATTGTGCCCAAGGCAAAATGATGTTGGGCTATGCTACTCAATGATAGGAATTCTATGCCTACTCAGAAAAGCCACAAGAGGAACCTGTGTACTGCAATCTGGTAGAATCCAGGCACAATTACATTTGGGCATGTGAAAGATTATCTGTCCAGACATAAACACACAGAAATAATGAACTTATGTCCAGATGTTATTGTTTTTTATGTGTAGCATTTGCTTCATTTGTTTACGCTACAGCTATGGAAAGTAGCACAAAAAAAGTAGATATTATCAAGTGTGCATTACATTGGCATCCATAATTAATTTAAATGCTGCACAAACCAAGTCGAAATATCAGCCTAAGACATTAACTGAGGTTAGGAAGATATTTGTACGTAGGGCCATGAATACTGTGCAGACATGTATTAAAAGATTTGGGAACGACTTTGGTTACTTGCATTAGCATGTGAAATACATCTCATTCCTGGTACACTCACAGGCCCTGAATAATACTTTTGTTTGTGCCGCATTACCATCATCTATTGACGTAAAAGCAGCACTTATTAATAAGATAAGGTTATCTTATGTAAGTTTGTGCAGCTTTTGCGTCAACAAATGACGGTAATGCATAGCAAAAATAGTATTCATCAGGGCCACAGTTTGTTCAACTTGCATTCCACATGTCCACAAACATTGCATGCAGCATGTCACAAAATCTGCTACTGTCACTACAGAGCATTTAACTGTACACATTATTCTAATTTGTACTCACCAACAGGGCCACCAATCACCACACCCAGGTGGTCCAGCAGGTCTTGCTCTCTGGCCACCAGGCCAGCCCAGCAATGTTTCAGTTGGTGGTCGTTGCGCTGGCTGTTGAACAGTCTTTTTAAGTGGAACAGCACCTTTGACCACCTGAGCCTCCTAGCCTTGGTGTGATACCCCTGTATCACCCTGCCACCAGCCTCCAACATCAGGGGGAGGAAGTGGCACACCAGCCAAATAAAAGCCCCCAACTCCTCCTCACCCATTCTCCCCAGACGTGGCCTTCCCAACATATCAGAAATAATAGGGATAGGAAAGGGGAAAGAGGGAAATACAGGGAAAAGAGGTATGAAAAGGAAACTTAAAGAACCCACAAACAGCCCAACAATACCCCAACTAACAATACCCACTAACACACTCCCAACAGTACAAAGACAAAACTAATATAAAAAAAGGACAAAATCACCCTTACACTGATTTACACAGACAATTACAAAAACTACAGATGACAATGGAAATGGCACACAGGAGACAAAAGCACAATATTGACAGACACAACTCTATACACAGCCACACAGTCTAGAAGAATCACAGACTGCAAAGTAAAGTGAAAGTACACCCACTGTACCATTTCTGTAAACAGGATATCCTATTACATTACTTCCTGTCTCAAATGCGGTGCATTTTTATTATGATGCATGAAATATTATGACGCTTACGGGCTTTGCGTCAATATTTTTTTACGCATATGCTTGAAAATACCCCGCATTCAAGGATCAATATTTTTTCAATGGATAACCGATTTCATGGGGTGCAGTGTTGGAATTAACGCTAGGGACCAATCGATGTATAATGGGTGTGAGTGGCATTTTTTAACGCATGTGCGTCATATTTTGACACATATACATCTTTTTTGATGCATTTGCGTCAAAATATCTGTCTATAACTGTGTTTGTGTCATTTTTCTTTTTTTAACATACATGAAGGCTATAACTGTGTAAAGATAGGATGTTAAGACCTGCTGTGTGTGTGTTCTAGTGTTTGGGCACATGTGGCAGACCACACTACTGCGGACCATAATACTCATGTTGTTGTGCCAGATTAGCTCTCTTAACTGACGCAACAGCAACACAAACTTTTGGAATAAAATTGGTATTTCCTAGTTTGAGCAGGTGTTGCATCAATAGAGGATAGCAAGGCTATGCAACTTAAAAAATTCACTCATGGCCTGTGTGTTTATGTCTGTGAATTGCCTATTTCAATTGTTGTTGTGCCTCTGTGTGAACATTACAAACAGTGTTTAGCATAATGTGCTTGTATGAATGTGTTGCAATTCTGGATAACCATCTGATGCCATTCATTGAGGTACATCAGTCATGATATGTGTTTGTTATATCTGTTGCGTCTTATGCTGTGTGAACTTCCCTGATTTTGGGGACAAAACATATCCTATGGCAAACTATACACAGGATAGCTAGAGGATGGTTGATAATGGCAATGTCAGAAATGTAACCCATCACATGCAATGAAATGCTGGATACCACTTCATGGTCACTTGTGTGTATACTACTGACAAGTCAGGCATTTGAACATGCTAGGTAGGTACAGGGTTTGTGACACAGAGTCCCAAATCTAATTCAAAAATGTTTCTCCTGTGGCTGTGGAGGACCAGCAGACCATGCTGCATGTGTTCACATATTTCCAGTGGTTCATTGCACAAAGGTGTCCAGTTCAAGTGTGTGGCCATGTGTACCCTGTGTCAGTATTGGCCTCCATGTTGTCATAGTTACATGCAGATCTAGTCATGAGTCTGTGAAGCCATTCCCTCTATTAACAGAGTATCCTTCAAAGCAGATTAGCCCTAAAGTCAAAGATCAACTAACGACACA
Source organism: Pleurodeles waltl (assembly GCF_031143425.1). NCBI lineage: Eukaryota > Metazoa > Chordata > Amphibia > Caudata > Salamandridae > Pleurodeles > Pleurodeles waltl. The sequence continues at coordinate 514,352,483 of NC_090447.1, read as the reverse complement.
CATGGTGAATTGTCCAGCTATGGCACTGCATAACTTTATTAAGGCTGACGACGGTGCAACCTTGGTGTGCTCAAAAACTTAATGGATGAGTAATAGGTAACAGGCAGCTTTCATCACAACATGTGTACACAGGGTGGTCTGGAAAATTCCCAGTGCAATAGGGAACATCAGTGCCTCTGTGCTAATTAATCTCACAGCTAGTCACCACGCAAGCACCATCAAAAGGTGGCGGCAGAAGTGATTCTGTGTGTGGACCGTCAGGGAACAAACATGTTTTGGCCTCACATACACATTGGCACACGTTGTTTGTTGTGCTGGAGGTACCGTACCAAATCCATGCATACAACCATAGCACACTGTCACTGTTTGCAAACATAATTACAGGCAATACCAGACAAGGGAAGGGGGCTGGATTAGGCCATTTGAGTACATGTCCCAGAACTGATTACGATGAGTAACATGATTAAAATATACTATCTAGTTGAGGATTCGCTGTAGACCTACCACACGCAATACCCCATGAGGCAAGAGAGGGCATGGAAAGCAACTATGAGACAAATGTAGCCACAGGGAACCCTTATGTTGAACGCAAAGCCTGGAACCAGTCTGGCTACCAGGATGCAGGCTCTGTCAGGAACAAACATGAACAAGACAAATACACAGTGAGCAGACTGGGACAAGCAGGAACAACAGTGTGGGAACTAAAAACAGTTTGTGCTGTGGTCTGCAACGTTACACAATCCCCCAAGGGCTCTGGTACACAAGTGATTTGTATGCCAATGCACAACAAGGAAATTCTGAAACTGGCAGCTTCTAAGCAGTTTCAGGCACCAGCAAGGGCAGGGCATGTTCAAATGGCTGGTCTGCATGGTAGTGCTCACAGGTGTGTGTAGCTACAGTCTCTCACAAGTTCTGGAGTTGAGAATCAAGTTCAAAGTGCCAAGTGGACCTTTCACATGGGAAGCAATGGACAGCTGATTACACGTCTTACTGACTACCAGGCAGTGCATTATTTGACCTGAAGTCCATGCAGATTGATGAACTATGACTATGGCATGCCATCCTGAAGTGGGAAGCCCACAGGAGTCAGATTGGGAGCCTGGGTGTGTGTAGCTGAGGAATCTCAGGGTACAGATAGTCCTTTTACAGGGCCGCCTAGGGAAGGGTGGGAAGGATTAAAAAACATGGCAGTGACAGTACTTATTACCTGGGATGGACTGCGCAGGGCATGTTTTGTGAGCAATGCTTGTCATACTTGGGGCACTCATGCTATCCATTTTCAGCTTAGATGGATTTCTTGTCACACATGCTACGTGCAGAGATAGCTGATGTCACACTTACTGCTGTGAAGGGTTTGGTCATACATTCCTGTTAACAATGCAATGGCACATCCACTGCCTCATGTATGAGACACTTTTTTTCATTATGATTGATGGTGTCTTAATTGTGTGTCTTGTGCTACAATGGACCATGTTGGCAACATGGATGTGTCTGATAGCTGTGGTCCTCTGATATTGCCCTTCACATGTGAAATAGACAGGGTCTATGTCATTTATACTGTGTGTGATGTTGGCTGTACATTCATACCCATCAAATGTGATGTGGCTTTTTCAGTATCCTAATCTGTATTTCTGCAATGCTCCATGAGGCTAAACTGTGATTATGATTCCTAGGGATCATGTGATGCATAAATAATTACCCAGAGCATGATTGAGTGATGAAGGTAGATGTTTAATGACATATGATACCAACGTGGTGATGGTGACTATAGTTAGAAGAAGTTTTGTACGAAGTGTTGTCTGCGACGCAATCCTGCAGCAGTGTTTGGATGTTCCCCCTCAGTTTCACGGACAGCATCCTCTTCTTCCTCCTCTTCAGGCATTTGTGGGTCTGGATCATAGAGGGGAATGTTCCTCCTTACACAAATGTTGTGCAGGATGGCACAGGTCAAAATGATCTTTCAGACCATTTCAGAGGAATATAGGAGGCTGCCTCCGGTGATGTCGAAGCACCTGAATCTGGACTTCAGGAAGTCAAAAGTCCTCTCAACTATGGTGCGTGTCCTATGAAGTGACCCATTATAGGCACACTCTGCTGCTGTGCTTGGGTTGGCAAATGGGGTTACCTTTGCTCCGAATTTGCGTAAAAAAATGACGCAAATCCGGTGCAAACAGAGTATAAATATGCCCCTAATTGGTGATCGAAGGTTGAAAAGAAAGAGAATAGCAAGTCGAATTTACGCAGGTCCTAAATGGACATATTCAACTACTAATGATTTGCAGCACAAGTTTATGTCCTTTTGTTTTGATAGAGAGGTTCCGAGTCAGTACTTTGATGTAACCTGAAGGTGATCAAGAAGCTGAATTGTTGAATGAATCTGGAAAAGTCTTAAAGAGACTGTTGTAAAATAAACCGGAAGAGACATTGATAACCTGATATGACATTGAGAAACCAGATGTGACAAGCTGCTAATCGATTTGACAAAGAAAAAGTGCTCCTGAGTGTAAGACTGAACTGTGAGAGAAGAATTTTTCTTTTTATTGCACTTTATATAAGAGTTACTTCTGCTTTCTGATTCTTTACAGATCCTGGCTGAGTTGAATAATCAAGCTAGAAATGCTAGGCACTGTAGATATATGAGTGTTGGATTGGCAATTATGTGTGGAATTTTGTTTATAGTGGTGATTGTGGAAATGTCTGTTCTTGATGTGACGGGAGCCCCTCATACTTTTGCTCCTGAGACTACTACACTAACGGCGTTGGAGACGTTTAAGTTAGATGAGAAATATTTGCATGATTATACTAATGTTCAAGAAGCTTTCTTCTAATGTTTTCTATCGCTTGTTGAGTTAATACTGTATGTTGAGATGATGGATGCAAGAGATTGTCTTGTGTTTACCCAAATTCCTTCATCAGTAGAGGAAGGGGATACGTACCACAGTCTTCTGCTAACTTATGAAATAAGCTGTAGTCTGCTACTAACAAGGTTCTTTAATCAAGACTATATACAGTATTTTACTCTAACTATGATTTGGTGTTCTCGTTTGTTACTATTATTAGTTATCTAAGTAGAGTAGCTAGGGGTCATGATATAGTTTTAGTTAGAGGATTCTTTGAGCCTACACTAACATTTGGAACTGCTTACGCGCACAAAAATAACCTCACATTTTTGCTTACACCTTTAGAAAAGAGCTTCATAGGGCATACTGATGACAGGAGAAAGGCATTAAAAGAAAAATTAGAAAAAGGCTTAGAGAAAAAAACTTATAAGAATGATTATGCTTACACTGCAATTAATGCGCAAGGAAAATTAGCATTAGATGCATTATACGTAGGGAAGCTTTGTATATATAGGCCAAAATCACGCACTGACACTTTATTTGTGGTAACGAGTGAACGTAGGCATGTGTTTTTGTTTCAGAGTAAGTGGTCCTTTATGTTGAATGGTCAGGACCCTGCGATTCCTGGTATCTATTATATTTGTGGACTTAATGCTTACTACCGTCTTCCAAGAGGATGGTATGGGACATGTTATTTGGGGATAGTTTTCCCAAAGATTTATCAGATAGATGACTTAAAGAAGTTTCCGAAATTGACTGAATTATATCATAAGCGACAGAGGAGGAAAACCTCTTCTGCAGTTGTGGGAGATATCTTTGGTGCGGTGATTCCTTCACTGGGAGTCATCCTGAATTCAATCAAGTTACGAAAGTTGTCTACTATTGTGGATAACATGCTGACAAATTTTACAGGGGCAATACTCCTGATAGATACTGAATTAGCTGCGGATAGAGCTATGACGCTTCAGAATCGCATTGCTTTAGACATCCTTCTAGCAAAGGACAGCGGAGTCTGTAAAATGATTAACTCTAGGCATTGTTGTTCGTACATCCCTAACAACAGTAAGGAGATAAGAGACTTACTCACTAACCTGACTAACTCAAGTAAGGATTTGAAGGAATTGAAGGAACCAGGGGGCATATTTATACTCCGTTTGCGCCGGAATTGCGTCGGTTTTTTTGACGCAATTTCGACGCAAAACTAACTCCATATTTATACTTTGGCGTTAGACGCGTCTAGCGCCAAAGTCCATGGAGTTAGCGTCATTTTTTAGCATGGACACCTACTTTGCGTTAATTATATGCAAGGTAGGCGTTCCCGTCTAAAAAATCGACTCCGAGGCATGTGCGTCGGATTTATACTCCCGGGCAAAAATCACGCCCGGGAGTGGGCGGGTCCAAAAAAATGACGTACGGCCGCTTTTCGCCGTTTTTTAGCGCCTGCAAAAGGCAGGCGTTAAGGGACCTGTGGGCTCTGAAGGAGCCCAGAGGTGCCCTCCCATGCCCCCAGGGACACCCCCTGTCACCCTTGCCCACCCCAGGAGGACACCCAAGGCTGGAGGGACCCATCCCAGGGACATTAAGGTAAGTTCAGGTAATTTATTTTTTTTTTTCTTTTTTTTTTTTCTTTTGTGGCATAGGGGGGCCTGATTTGTGCCCCCCTACATGCCACTATGCCCAATGACCATGCCCAGGGGACAGAAGTCCCCTGGGCATGGCCATTGGGCAAGGGGGCATGACTCCTGTCTTTGCTAAGACAGGAGTCATTTCTATGGGGGTTGGGAGTGAAAAAAAAGGGCGCAAATCGGGTTGAGGCGCATAAATTGCCTCAACCTGACTTGCCCCATTTCTTGACGCCCAAGCCCCATATCCCCCTACGCCGGCGCTGCCTGGTGTACGTGGTTTTTTTTAACGCACGCCAGACGGCGCCGCCGGCTAACGCCCGCTAACGTCATTCAATAAATACGGCGCCCGCATGGCGCTTCAGAATGGCGTTAGCCGGCGCAAATGTTTTTGACGCAAAACTGCGTTGGCGCAGTTTTGCGTCAAAAAGTATAAATATGGGCCCAGGTGTTTGGGAAGGGGTTGGAAAGGGATTTGCTTCAGTTGGAAATTGGCTGAGTAACAGTTGGAAGGGGTATTATTAACAATCATACAGGGAATATTAATTGTGATTGTTTGCATATTAGGATTATGGGATTTATGTAAATTGTGTCAAAAGATTAAATTAAGAAGGTCTAAAAATAATCAGAGGAGGGAAGAACGAAACAGGGAAAGAATTTATAGAGAAGATTTGAGAAGAAGACAAAACACTGAGGAGACCGAATTGTGAAAATGTTGATGGTAAACGTAGTGTGATGACATACGTAGTCATCAGAGGAGAGATTGCTGATGCAGATGCTTCAATTAAAAATTATTAATGAATGTTTATGTATTTTGAATAAAGAAAATGGTAGAAATAATTAAACATAGAAAATTAATGTGCACGTTTGAAAATGTGCCCACGGAGAGTGGCCAACGAGATTCACGAATTATACTAAAAATGCTTAATATTATGTGAAATGTTGAAAATGCGTTATAATAATGTAGTAGTATATCATATTGAGATGTATAACATATGTTTTGCATTATATTGTAGAGCTAACTTAGCCGAAGTTGTGGCCTAGTTTTGCCAGGCCTCATGCAGAAGCTGAATAATCATGCAATGTAGAGAAGCTAACGTGCTGAACTGACCCTGAACTACTCGAGTTAATGAAGTCTGCTTAGCTAGAAATTTCTGCAATGAACCGACAAACATGAAATGAGGGAATCAAAATTGCAACAAGGACTGTGTAGAGCAGACAAGATGTACTTTCCTAGGACTCAAACAATAGAGACACTGACTGGAGATGACAATGTGACTGAATTTACTTTGTGCCTTTTCTTTCTAGGTACCAACTGCGCTGTCTAAATAGTTTTTCTCTCAGCTAGAGTTTTCCAAATTCATGTTTTAAAATGTTTTCGCATGAAGTTCCACATGCTAATGCTGATCTGGATAGGATACTCCATGCGAATCAAAAGGTTCATCGGCCTATATGAGTCCCCTTGTAAGTTTACTTACTAAGGACCAGGCGCACTAGCATCTTCTTCCTGTCTTCTTTCTGCTTCCATTGGGCATCTTCATCTATTTTACTGTTTCTCTCTCTTTCTCTCTCTCAGGGTCATATTTATAATCCATTTGCGCCAAATTTATGTAATTTTTTTTAATGCAAATTCGGCGCAAAACTAACTCCATATTTATACTTTGGTGCTAGACACGTCTAGAGCCAAAGTTACGGCGTTAACGTCGTTTTCTGAACGGGAAAACCTACCTTGCCTCAATGAGAGGACGATATGGCCTTAGCGCCATATTTATCCCCCAGTGGTAAAATCCAGCACAGGGGGATGGGGGACTTAAATAATGGCGCTAAGCTTGCTTAGCGCCATAATTTAACGCCTGGGTATGGGCAGCCGTTAGGGGACCTGTAGGCATATTTCCTTGTCACAGGAGCCCTTCCGTGGCCCCAGGGACACCCCACCCACCTCTACCCACCCCAGAAGGACACCACAGGATAGGGGACCCATCCCAGGTAAGTCCCGGTATTTTTTTTTTTTTTTTAATTCCACGCTCGGGCCCTGACTTGGGGCCCCCAGCATGGCGCTGGCCCCTATGGGCATGCCCAGGGAAAAATATGTCCCCTGGGCATGGCCATTGGGGTGGTGGGCATGCCTCCTGTCTTCACTAAGACAGGAGCCATGTCCATCGGGGTTGTGCGCCAGGAAATGGCTCTACACTGCTTAGAGGCCATTTTTTTGCCTCTAAACAGTGTAGTGCCATAACTCGGTGCACAAGTTCCTGTTTCCACTAGGCCTCCCCCACTCTGGCTTTTGCGCCGGCTAGCGCCATTCCATAGATATGGCTCCCGGCTGGCGTCCAGGAATGGCTCTATAATTTTTCACGCAAAACTGCGCTAACGCCTTCCTATGCAGCAAAGAGATCCTTTGCACTGATAAATCAAGGCACATACTTGTATTAGTACTTGCCAGCACCCCTTTAGCTTGGTAATAGACTATAGCTGAAGTCCTAAAATGTCTTTAATTTATAACCTGTACCAGGGCAGGTCCTAACGTCCTCCCCCTTGTAAGAAGAAACAGAAGAGGATGTTCCATAAAGAGAATAAGAGCATAGGGCTGATTCACCAGTAAATGCCATAATCATGGCCATGCCAATACCACCAGCTCATTTCAGTAAGGAACTTTTGAACAGGGTCGGCCCCTCCTTTAAGTGCCGTATGGGAGGAACCTTAGGAAAGCACTTAATTGTGGTTCCAGAGTACCACAATGGCCTGAAAGTTACCCTTTAATAAGAAGTACTGTATCAGGAATTTTCTATTTTTCCTGGAGCTCTGTAAATACTTCCACCATTCCTTAAATGTGTAAGCCTATCAGTATATTCTTGGGACCTCATTTACAATGATTTGGCATAGGGCAGCATCACAAGTATTCTTGTTGCACTGTCCTAAACCAAATCAAAAGCTCAGGAATGCACCGTATCTACAAGATAGGCACCGTGGTGCAAGGGTGTCTGTATTGTTGGCAGGATTGTTTTTTTGCAGGAAGGGACTTCTTCCTGCACAAAAACAATTCATGGAAGCCGTTTCCCATTCTATGCATGCTGCAGAATGCAGCCCACATGGAAAGAGGAAAAAATGATGAGAAATTAAAACATTTCTCCTCGTTACATCTGCTCTGGGGAGGCATAAGATTTTGATGCTGCTCCAGGTGTACAGGTTCCTGTAAATCTGGGGTAGCATCAAAATCAATGGATGTTGTGTGGGAACACCCACCTCAATGCCCATGGAATGCCTCCTTGATGCCTTGCCTTACTTCATATCTATGAGGTCATGCAAAGCCACGCAGGGTGGCTTTGCGCTACCTCATAGATATAATTGAGGGGCCTCCGCAACCGGAGCATCTAAAACTCCGGCGAGGGAGGCCTCTTGTAAATAAGCCACTTGTTTTTTTTATTCATAGTGGGTGACACCTTCATACCTCTACTACTGGTACAAAATGTCATCTATGACTTAACAGATGATCTCCTTAATAAAATTGATGGCCCCGATAGAGTTAAGACAGGTGCTTCAGTTCTGACAGGAAAGATAAAATGTACACTATAGCCACTGGAGAGGGATACAAATGACTTTCCATATTACAGCTTGACTACCTAGACCAGGCGGACTTGTAAATCTTGAGGGTCTTTGGTGCCCAAGAGTTTGAGAAGCTGCTAAGGGACCGTTGGAATTTCCTGTCAGGATTGAAGCAGTAGAACAAGGCCTATTTTCTTATTACTCTGTTAGGAGCAAACCATGTTGGAAGGTCTTGCTTTAATGGATGGGACCCCGTGGTACGAGCCTCACCTAGGGGTAGATTTATACTTTTTGCCGGAAACCTGCGTTAGCACAGGTTTGCGGCAAAAAGTATAGCGCCATTCCAGGACGCCGGCCGGGTGCCATATTTATGGAATGTCGCTAGCCGGCCCTGAGGCCCTGTTAGCGTCCTTGTAAAGGACGCAAACAGGGCCGGGGAGGCGTAGAGGGAACCAGGGCTTGTGCGCCAAATTATGGCACTACACCGTTTAGAGGCAATAAAATTGCCTCTAAGCAGTGTAGCACCATTTTCTGGCGCACAAGCCCCATGGACATGGCTCCTGTCTCAGTAAAGACAGGAGCCATGCCCACCACCCCAGTGGTCATGCCCTTGGGACGAATGCCCCCGGGGCATGGCATTTGGGGTCAGCACCATGCAGGGGGCCCCAAGTCAGGGCTCCCGAGCGGCTTTGGACAAAAAAGAAAAATACTCACCCAGACTTACCTTCGGATGGGTCCCCCATCTGTAGGTGACCTCCTGGTGTGGGTACGGGTGGTTGGGGGTGTCCCTGGGGACTGGGAAGGGCACCTGTGGGCAATTTCTGCCTCCAGGTCCCCTTACGCCTTAAGCAGGCTTAGCGCCATTATTTTAGACCCTCCTCCTCCCGTGCGTGAATTTTTGCACGGGAGGATAAATATGGCGCTAGGGCCTTTGAGGCATTTTTTGCCAGGGAACACTTACCTTGAATCTCATTGATGCATAGTAGTTTTCCGCAGGCAAAAGATGTCGTTAACTCCAATATTTTGCCGCTAGACATGTCTATCGCCAAAATATAAATATGGAGTTAAGTTTGCGCCAGATTTGCGCAAAAAAACATGATGCAAATCCGTGCAAACAGAGAATAAATATGGGCCCTAATTTCTAGGCTTTTGCATGGAATTTGTGTGTAGGTTTCCGTTCAGTCTTGATATGAATATGTAAGAGGTATTAATGAAGTAATTACAATTATTCTTGGATTTGCCCAACAATGACACCCTGTCCTTTAAGGATCTTCAGGGGAAATTAGTAATGCTCTTGTCTTTGGTTTAATATTGCAGAGGATCTGATGTTCGGGCATTGAATGTAGTGGGTAGATGTTTTTCACCAGAAAAGGTACCTTTGTAATTTCCAGGAGAGCTAAGATGAACACAATAATCGTGTTGTGGGCAGCATTCCAGACAAAGTTTAAGCTATGTGTAGTCAAGTGTTGGAATGGGCGTGAGGGAAGAATTTGTGACCTGAGGCCAAGAGGTGTTAGACAGTTGATAACTGCTGTCAAACCAGTGCACAGATTAGAGGGTTAAAGGGATTATGCAGCACCAGAAGCGAATGTTTCTAAGCTGAGTGAACACTTCTATGAGTACTTTTTTATCAAAGGCGTTTAAGGTAAGCAGGCATTTAGAGGACATCAATAAGGCTGCAGATTGAGAGACTCAATATTTAACTCTATTTCAAGTATTTTGGAGGGGTGGTTTCTAATGTTTTAGGTTGTCATAGAAGTTTGACTTTCTGTACATCATCAAAGGAAATATAGATTCTATAAAAGACACAGAGGTACGTTCCATCTTGACAGAAAAAATGGATTGGTGGCATGTTTATTTGGATTAATGGCTCATAGGCCTTTAGAGTAAGAGATCAGGATTCGTCTCAAAGAAAAGAGGAAGAGTAAGGGATGACAAAAGGGTTCGCATTAGATTGAGTGTGTTGTTTATTTCTACTTATGTATTTATGGGAGTTTTTTTGTAAAGAAATGTGACAGTGTTATTTCTTTGCTACTGATGGGTAGTAAGTATTAGCGAAAGCATAATACTTACCTCTGCGCCTTTATTACAATCTAGACTTCCTTTTACAGTGGCCGGAAAATCACAGTTATTTTTTCATGAGGGGTGCTAAACTAATCCTGAGAACTACCCCTTCACCCCATGCATTCAGTCAACCCCCTCTGAGAACTGGGACATGTGCTAAACTTACTGAGATTTCCTGGGAAAGACTGCGAAAAACACAGGACTGTTCCATCCGGTCAGGGGCACTTGGTTATCCCACTCATAAAAATGTAAACTCGGCAAAAATATCATAATATTCTGTTTATTTAAAGAATGAGAAACACGGTCATTGGAGATCAGTTAAAATCAGCACTGTCAATATTTTGAAAATTACATGTCAACAATAATGTATAACAAAACATTTTCTGAGCTGTGCAAAGTACAAAGGAATTGTCCACACTTCGTCAAAACCTTTTTAGTGCATCACATCTGGTATCATACAGAAAATGAGGCTGCCACACATTTGCTTCTTGTCTGTCTCCAGACTGCACGAATCCCTCACCCCGATTCACATAAAGCTTCATGAAGCGCAGTTTACAGATAAACCCTAGAAGAAGCGAACAGAGGCTTCCACACTCACAGGCTTCCAGACTGACATTGTGCCAGCTCATAATGTCTCTGGCTTGGTTTATGATCTTTTCCGCTGGTATTAAACGATGCTGCTTTTTCTCAAACAGTTTCATCAACAAATACAAAGAAAAATACAGACTGAAAAGTAAAAAGCAGTCAAAACCAAGATAGTTCAAAGAGAACATCAAACATCTAGAACAAAGACTCCAATGAGGTTTAAGGAAAATACAAGTCTTTCCCAGTCTGTCTGAATAGAATACTTCCCTCTATGTGTGTATCAAATGCTATTAATTGTTCTCTTAATATTGCCCTGAAAACCAGTTTGAAGAAAATTAGAAGTCCCTGGACATTGATATTTCTGAACTTGTGCTTGCTTTTGGACTGCAATATTTGTGCTTCAGAAATGACTCACTGGACTGGTTGTGCTTTAGACATAGATTAAACTGGCCCTAATTAGGGATGTCGTTCTTATGAGTGGTGCACAGCAGAGCTCTGGTTCTTTCTACCATTTAGAATTGTGGGACAACCATTTTCAAATAGGGAAAACCATTCATTTGTCACAAAGTACAGTAGATTCCATCTGATGTTTATGATAATATTGCACAACAAACAGGTGTGAATACAAATGCTAGAGTTTATATAAATATATGAGTTTAAAGCAGTTTATTACTCAGTGTTGAAGTGCCATTTGAAGACTTGGACAACAACATTCAACAAACCATTTAAAGCAACAAAGATAACTCACTTGATAATCTTCATTTTGTTTCATTTTGCAGAATATTCAAGAATATTTCATGTTAACATATTTTTCTCTGCAAAAATGTTATTGTCTGTCAAGTGGTAATTCTGAAGTTAAAGATAAACATGACTGTTATGTGGCAAATTGTCAGAATGAATAATTCTCTCTGGAGTGCTTTTTCGTCTGAAATGTTTGGAACAGACATGAAATGGGACAGTGACAACCATTCAGATAAATAACGACTTAATGATTTACATTCAGATGAAAATATACAAGGCTGAGAGAGAGTCGTTCTTCAGGTTATATCTGTTTAATTGAATTGTTTTAGTGCATAATTAACGTTAATAAAAAGACTGGTACTTAGATGATAAAGAAACACTATCCCCTTAGATATAGGCCACTCAAATTCCGATTCTGGGTAGACAGGAGTTTGAGCCAAGGGTGCGTTAGTTAAGAGATGCTATAGATAGCGCCTATTCGGAGTTTTGAGGGAATAGCATGTAGATTTTGATGCTTAATGCACCAAAATCCATATGGTACGGTAAATGCCGTAATCTTTTCCCCTGTTAAATTTTGATAGGCTTGGCCTTTAGAAGTTAACCAAGAGTGAGGTGTTTCATGCACCCAGTGATTAATGAGTACATTAAATAATACCCAACTCGGAACTCCAACCCACTCATAATTAGGGCCCTAGCAGTACCTCCACCATTATCAGGATCCCAGCTTGCAACAGGGGAAAACACGCAGTATTAACAGGAAATCCATCCCCCATTCTAAGGCGTGGAATTCAGAATGTAACAATCATACTGCACCTAGTCAATACACTATGGCGTCAGTATTCACCGGGTGCAGTTTTACCAAGCTTAATATCAGGCCGCAGAATGAGCCCTTTAGGTGGTACAGGAGGTGGGTCGGAGGTAGTAGCCTTTTTCCCTTTTGCACTTTAACTTTCCGGAAAATGCACCAGCATTTTTGGCTCATCTGAACAGCGCATATAAATAAATCTTTATATGGTTTGATCAATGTGCTTTGAATGAATAATGCTCTGCACCTACCGCTAGGTTAGTGACCACAGTGAGGAGTGTATGCTCCCATTTCAATGGAGGATAAAGACATTTTTCCCGTGCATAACATTGACCATGTTTAACAATTATTGCACCTTTGAGTCCCTGGCACGTAGAAACCTACATTGCCTGTTTCTGATGCATGTGTGCTCTCTTAGCAGATGAACATTGAAAATATCTGAGAACTTAACTTTTTACAGAGATAAATCACATTTGTAGAATGCTAAATAAATTAATTTCCTTTGTGTGCAAAGAATACGTAAAAATGTAATGAAGCCCACAATTGTCCAATAAATGTGTACTTGCAGGAATGAGCAGTGTTCTATTTTATTGCACGTAAAAGTCAATAGTTTCACAACTGGAGAAACTTTGATACCTTCTATGCAACAACTATAATAAAGATAATTGTCGTCTTAATATAGTCATGCAGTGCTTCATAGTAGGAAGCATTGTCTTAAGCTATAATCATAATTGAGTTTTTGACAGATTTTAGGGAGCCAATTGTGTGAAATTAAAATTGATGCACCCTGTGCCTTCAGTACTGCACAAACTATATAAAAGATGCAAAATATAAATCAAGTTACCCACACCTCCAGCGATTTGCAACATGTGGAAATACCGTCACATTGTGGACAGTTCAGAAAAATGCACTGAAGTTACATTTGTTGAGGCCAAAGCTCAATTCACATTCCTATCAAGTACAATCCTACATTGGCCATATGTGTCAATTAGGTGCTTCATTTTAAAATGATTAAAATCACACCCTTAGAAAGAGATTGTTCCTCTGGGCCTCCCCATACGGTACTTGAAGGTATGTCCAGCTTCTCTGCCCTCAGTGTTACAGATTACAAGATCTGCTGTAATTCCAGGATTTAGGAGTGTTTCACCCGCAGACTCTACCTGCTAGAATTAGAATATCCGGGTGAACCACTCCTGATCCACAGAGTGACTGAGGATCCTGTAATCAGATCCAGCTGTGAACACCTTTTACAAGCAGCTTTGAGATTACTGAGGACCTCAGGACCTTTTGTTACGAGTGAAGTTCTTAGCTCCTAATGGAGAGAGAGATGCATTGCTCTGATAACACAAAGCACACCCCTAATATATATCTTGCCAGCACCCCCATAGCTTGTTGTGGCTATATTTGATCACCCAAACTTTCCGGAGCTGACCGAACTGGCATCTTCCAAAATTTAAAACTCTCTCCAGGGAATAGGAAGAAACAGAAGATTACATCCAAAAAAGGGAATAGGAGCATTGGGTTGGTCACTTAGTAAAGGCCATAACCATGGCCATGCTGGTACCACCAGCTTATTTTCAGTAAGGACGTCATCTTCTGTTTCTTCCAGTAAGGAGCTTTTGAACAGCATCGGTGCTTCCTTTAGATGAGGTTTGAGATATATGTTATGGAACAAACTAGTGGCAGAGTACAGAAAAGGACTGAAATTTACTATTTTGTGAGGAGCACTGCACCAAAAAACTAAATTTTGTTCTGGAAAATCGAAAATGATTCCTCAACAGTGCAAAGTCTGTCTACATACACTTGACCCCTTTGTTCATTTCTGGTGACTCACTCACATCTTCAGCACCAGTACCAAAAGCGATCTATGACCTAACAGATGATGAAATAAAAAACATTGTGCCTGGAAGACGAAAATAATAAGCAATGTGGATCAAATACCCTACACCCTCTTGGAAATCTAGGAATCATGGTTCAGGGTGAGGATTCGGTACCAAAAAACAACCTAATGGCCATCTGTCTAGAACTTTACACCATCACCAAAGGGAAATTAATGGTTTGTTCTAATCCACATAGATACTCATTTCTACCCATCCCTAACAGCAAATGTCACAGAAATCACTCCCTGTCAGGTTCCATGTTGGTTAAATATTCAATTGATTGCATAATTTGTTTGGTTTGCCCACTGACCATTATTCCGGTTCCTACCCTTAAGGGGAACGTCTACAAAGGTGCATGGTTTATTGACAGTATCAGGGATCTGGTGCCAGCCTCGATTAAGATCCCAGTCATGTCAGTCAAACAATGCCATCAGGGAACGTACACGGAGCACCAACTCAGCTACTGGTTTAGAGCTGTGTTATTCACCATATAAAATAGTAAACAAATCAGGAAGACTGGGCCTATGTTGTCAACTTCTTCAATTACAATTCTTTGAAAACTTGACAAATCCTGAACAGAAACACCTGAACCATAAGCTGGAAGAGCTGAAGACACACCTCTTTAAAGAACACCACAACGGTAACAGGACAGAAAGACCTCGTCCTAATGTGGCTTTCATGGAATTATAAAAATGCACAATGATGAGTCAAAGCATATCATAATCTCATCTGGACTGTTGGTTTCTTTGAAGGTAATAAACTTGCCATTCTGGCAAACAAGATTCTGAATGGAACTACCTAGCATTCCACATTTTTAACTACTGCTCATTCTGTGGCCATTCCACCTGCAAAGAGTACATTCTCTTTTGAGCTGAGTCAGGTTTGCACCTTTTTAAAGACTGTAACATGCAGTGTAGACAGCAGTGCTATTCTTGTTGCATTCTGAGATCGATCATAAATATTGGACCCAGGATTTATGGTTGATGTTCAGTCTGGGCAGTCAATTATCAGAAATACATTTCCTAGATCCAAGGCAGCCATTGCTGCAGCCATTTCCCCAATATCATTTACTGATGTATAACCATCCCTCATGCTGGCAACTAAAGGGAGCCGGGCATAAGAATAAGATCATTAAATGATGGGGCACATTCTGTATGCAAGCTCCCTCCTTTCTCAGCAGTCCTTCCTAGATTCCACAAATTTAACCCAATAACTGTACTGCCATTGCCAGTACTACTGAAAGTGCGGCATGCAAGTGCACGTGTGAAGAGGTCCAAGGCACAAGGCAGGGTTGCACATCTGCCTTTTGCCTTGTCATGTGCAGCTTTGGCACAATTTAAAGGACCATCTTGTGTACAACGTCCAGTGTGGACAAAAACAGTTTGTTTGGCCCACTATTGCATCTCTAGCAATCACCAACATTAGGCATTCTAGAAGGTTGTTTTGTTTGATGAGGCCAGCTTGTTTTTTTAGATCTATTGTGACATTATTCATAAGATGGCTCCTTCAACACACTGTCCATTGGTTTGTGTTTTTCCACATGTTGCAGTTAACTCAGTTAACTCAGTTTAAAGGTTATGTAGGTCGTAGATATGTCAGCTGTCTGCTTGGTCCAGTCTCTTCACAGATTATCTCCTTCTAATTTCTCTTGTAGACAGTAGAATGATAAATTAAACATGTTCACATTGCCCTCTATAGAATTACACACCCTTTAAATCTGGTCCCCACATTTTACATGCCAATTCATGTTGCTTTCAGGCTAATTCATGGCAGCGTTATTTTTTCATAATGCCTATTTTTCATCACCTGACCATGACTTCTACAAATCTGTCTGTCTACAAGTTCAAGACGCCTTAAAATGTCTCAGTTTTTCAATCAATGCATATTAATCAGCACTGCTAACCAAGGATATTTTTGTTCAGTGCTTTCTAAACAAGAAATTCTTACAGTCTGGTCCTAAAATTGTTTTGTTGATCAGCACCATAATCTTCCAGACAAGACAAAGCCACCGAACTCGCTCATGGACTACTAGAACTTTTGGGCCCAAAGGATTTTGCTGTGAGTGGATCTGACTTAGTCTTGTAGTATTCCTGACTTACTCCTAGAATTCAGGAGCTACTTAAGAGTACTGCCAGAGTAAGTTAGTAAATCACAGCATCATATGTGTGAATGTGCCCTCTTAGTTTGCATTCATACAATGTTCTGCCTCTCTCATCTTCAAATGTATTTCTATGAAGACCTTGCAGGCACCAGTAAGGTCCGTGGCATCTTAGAGGCGAGAAGTCGCTCACCCCCACAGCTAATGTCCGTGATGCATGCTGGAAGAGGTTCAGGGCCCGATTCATCAATATTTTGCTGTGACTTACTCTTTCATCTTGTAGTACTCACAGCAAAATCTTTGTGAATTGGACCCTCAGTGCTCACCTAAACGTGTCACAACCCTCGAAGAATTTAGACCTCGCCAATTGTACTTGTGGCGCACACCATAGGAAGGAAGGATACTGGCAGATGTTATTAAGTCATCTAGCAACAGCTGTAAATTTAGGCTCTCATTTACAAGGGCATTGGGCCACCGGAACATCACTTTTACGGACATTCCGGTGGAGCAATGCCCTGCCCCATATTTACAAAGCTGCGGTAAGCCACTTTTTGTGGCTTAATGCAGCTTTGTAAATACGGCCCCTTTACATGCATCACTTTGCATGAAAGGGGCATGCAATGGGTGTTGCTGTGGGCGTTCTACTGCAGCACCCATTGCACTTTTCTATATTTTGCTTTTCCTATGTGTGCTGCATTCTGCACATAAACAATAATTCCCTGCAACGCAGGTGCAAGGGTGCCTCTGTTGGCGCTTGGCAGCTAATTTTAGCGCCAGCACTAAGGAAGACACAGGATTGCGCCGTATTGTATCCCAGTGTCTCACTGTTCCACTTCATAGTAAATGAGGCCTTTAGAGTCAGGTTCCACCGGAAGGATGCTTGGCCATGATATGCTCCCCATCACTTTATTACTCCAGTGTACTTTATGGGTGGCCAGCATACTGCTAACTGTCGGTGGCCATTAAGGGAATGTGTTATTACTGATTATCTCCAAAAAATCATTGTTGTCTGGTTTAGGTCATCTTCCAGATGATTTGTAGAACATAAACAACTAACACTGCCTAAACGTTTGTCTTATTGTAGGAAACTAGAAACATTATTGATGAAAGAAGAGCCTCTGAATGCTATAGAGGTAAATTGGTACAGAATTGTAAATCAGTAAACCACTGTTGTACATTTTCTAAAGTTCGCAAATCCATCAGTGTAAAAGCAGCCCAAAAAGATTAAACTTGCTGGGAGAGTAGGCCCTACTTTGTTAGTCTTTCATTCTCGCAGGATGCAAGAGGAGAGCTGCGTCCTCCACTATGGTTATTGATTATCTTTATTGAAGTTTTCATCAGTGTTTATCTGATGTGTATATACAAAGGATCCTTTGCTGTTTTCAAGAGACCACTCAGCACCATTTCAGATCTCACCAAGTCTAAACATAGCATGGCATTGGGTGTTTCCCATGAAGGGTTCTACAAGAAGAGTGTTGCTGGTCTGGTGATGGCTAGGTAAGGCATTTACAAAAGTCACCCAAAAGTAACAATTACATTCCCATGTTGGCAGCAGGGTGAGAAACAAGCTCAAGTAATTAATGACAAGTATATTTACAAATGAATCTAATACCTGGGTCATTTGGGAACATCTGGAGAGTCTATTTCAATTTTTAAACGTCCATTTTTTCTTTGTAATATCCAGTTATCATACACAGATTATACTTAACTAGAATCTTAAATGAACCCTTGGATTGAATTGGTTAAAATACAAGTTTATATTTATAACAAGAGAGACAGATCGTAGATCCCTAATATGACCCAAATAAGGACAAATGCAACAGTGAGTAGAATCAGTGAAAGTGAGGAGCCATGGAGATGTAGCACACTGTAGTTTGGCATACTGGATGAGGTTGTCCAGTTGTATGCTGTACTATCTCCCAGAAAGGGTTATACTCATCAGAGGATTTGACAAAGTTCCTACCAAACCAAGAAGTCCTATCTGAATGTAGTGGTCATCTATAATAAGCAGTGGTGACTGATTTAAAAAGTATAAGAATGGCATTATTCCTTCATTGCCAAATTCGAAGAAGTTGAATCATGTATTCTGAAAGTCAGTCTTGTAGGCAGGGACAGGGTGAAAGCCGTAAAGGTTAATGTCTAGTGAATTTTTCTATTTTCAAGTACTTTTGGGGCTAGAAATCAACATTTTGTTGCTAAAATTTTAAAACATAAAACCTTATTAGCTTTAGAATGCCAAGTTTCTGAATTATGACAGGGTACTGGAAAACAATAACGCATCATCATCCTTGTCAATCTTTGATGGTTTAGGATCAGCAAATGAGGTTCAGATTCTAAAATATACGACCGACCAACCCACCAGTGAATCTGATGACTAATAAATTTATAGACATTGGGGAATGATGAATGTTCATACTGGACTTAGGGGGTCATTCTGACCCTGACGGGCGGTGGAGGCCGCCCGCCAGAGTACCCCCCTCCAGAACACCGCTCCGCGGTCATAAGACCGCTGCGGTGATTCTGGCTTTTGCACTGGGCTGGCGGGCGGCCGCCCGCCAGCCCAGTGCAAAAGAGCCTTCCCACGAGGACGCCGGCTCAGAATTGAGCCGGCGGAGTGGGAAGGTGCGACGGGTGCAGTGGCACCCGTCGCGTATTTCATTGTCTGCAATGCAGACACTGAAATACAATGTGGGGCCCTCTTACGAGGGTCCCACGACAACCCATACCGCCATCCTGTTCCTGGCGGGAGAACCGCCAGGAACAGGATGGCGGCATGGGTTGTCAGAATCCCCCATGGCGGCGCAGCTTAGGATTCCCAGGGCAGCGGAAAACCGGCGGGAGACCGACGGTTTTCCCTTTCTGACCGCGGCCAAACCGCCGCGGTCAGAATGCCCTGCGGGGCACCGCCAGCCTGTTGGCGGTGCTCCCGCCGACCCTGGCCCCGGCGGTAGTGAACCGCCAGGGTCAGAATCACCCCCTTAATGTGTTCAAGGAGGTGAGACGTATATCACTGCACAGAGGCAAGCATGGACTTTCTACCACAGGATTTGTATGGGAAGCATATTAGTCCAGAAAGATTACTATGCTTAGACAACCGCAGAAGGTTCCAGCGCATTGAATGTATGCTGTGCACTGCAGCACACATGCAATGCATTATAGCCTGCTGTAGCGGACTGTACCAACCATTAAAGACCTGCTCCAGCATTCAAGGCCCAAGTTGAAGACAAGAGCCTTTAACGAGGAATCAGGACTTTAATGCCAGAATAGCCCAGCTACAGAGGGTTGTAAGGCTATTAGAACATTCTGCCTCTAGAAAACAGAACATTCTAATAAATAAAACAAAGGTCTCACGGGGCCTGAGAGGATTTTAGGCTCTGTGAGGCCTTTGTTCACAGCAACAGCTTAGAAGCCCAGAGCTCTCCATTGTTTTTACTGGCACTCCCAACATTCCAAAGTTCTAATTTGTGATAAATCAAAGCATACAGTCTTATTTACTCCTGCTTCCAGTAGGCGTTTTATTATACAAAGCCCAGTTTGGCTATCTTAGTAGATCGAGCTTTGTGTCAAACCCTATGAGTATTTTTCTTGAGATGCACACAAAAATGCCCCTTTTATACAAAGTGTTTTTTAGGCGGAGAAAAGTAGACCTGTCTAGCACAAAACACATATTGCAGTGGATAGTAATCTCAGTTGCATTTTGTGCCATACTAGCATTGAGGAAAAGCCTTTGAAAATCTGGGTTTATGTTTAAAGCTATTAAATGTATATTGTGTTCATTCTGAGTTGTGGTAAATCTGGAATCAGATGCAAATGCCACTGCTCCCAATTTTGGATTTTGAGTTGGGTGCAAATTGGGTAAGGACCAGTATAACTTCCCATGTCAATCTCTACAGGTATTACCTGTAGGAATTTTCCAATGGTAAATAGGTTTAGTAAGCCTAAAGCTACATATTATTGCCCATTCGAACTTGGAATACTCGGAATTGGGAAATAAAACCACACAGTGTAATACTGTGACTGAAGCAATAGTATTTCAAATAGGCAGTGGTAACGCCCAACAAATACTGAGTGCCATTGAAATTGGGTAACAAAAAACATCTGTTATTCAGATCCAAGATGTCCCCTGGGGGAGCGCTGGATTAACAAATACACATGTTATAGAATGTTAGGTTATAATTTTGCCCATGATGGATTGAGGGGAGGTTGATATTTTATGTTTAGTGGGGAAACTTTTCGATGTAAAAAGTGTGAAAACCACAAAAAAAAATTACGACCTCATACTGGCCAGAGTTGCAGCCTCGAACATAACCTTACTTCCCTAGTTTATAAACTGGGCAGTCTTACCATGCTAATTTAAGACCTCACTGATTTAAATGTTTGAGCCAAGTCATGGTAATAGTAAGTTGCAGCAATGGTAAATGTTCCAATTTCAAATGTTATTTAAATTAGTTTTTTTCAAACTAAGGGGCATATTTAAAAGTCTCTAGCGCCTTCTTGCGCCACTCTAATGTAATTTTTTTGTATGCTAAGGTGGGGTCAAGGAGGCCTTTTCCCCATGCCAGATTTACAAAGTGGCACACTGCATGCATTGCGCCACTTTGTAACCCCTTGCGCCACTTTATGCCTGCCCCAGGCATAATGTATGCAAGTAGGATGTTCCTCCATTAGGAGGCCCAGCAAAATGGTGCAGCGAAATTTACCAGATTTCACTGCGCCTTCCCTACGCATGGCGGGACTAGCCCCATAATTTTTGGCACTAGTTTACCAATATGCCACAATTGCATCAAAACTTTTGACGCTATTGTGCTAACGTCCGTCATGGTGCGTGGTATTGTAAATATGGCACTACCATGGTAATGTTAGTGGGCGCAAGGGAAATGGCACATCATAGTTGATGCTTCACTTTCTTGTAAATATTCTCCTAAATGTTTCACAAAATATGAATTAAAAAACTTTTAAGGGGAGACCACAATGCCTATTTAGTGGTAATGTTGGTTCTTCTCGCAGTGCCTTCTCTCCAGAGTTTACCAGGATGTCTCTACCTCTTTTGGCTGTCAGTGGCTATCAAGCTGCATTGGCATATACAACACAGGTCCTCTGAATAGAGACCATGGGCCTGTGCCAGTCATTCACACACTAAAGTAAACTGAGAAATTTGAAATCGAGAGTAGGGCGGTACTGCAAAACCACCACAGAGAAAGAAACAAATACTCTATAAAATAAATATTGATCTAGAAGGAGCTTACATTTTCTTATGTACAATTCAGAAGTAACACATTAAATGATATAATATATTAATGCTTTTTCAATGGAATACACAAGTCATGGTTTATTTGTGCACGACAGTTTCATATTAAATTCTTTTATATTTTAGTCATTTTCTTCTTGTCCCACTGTGTTACAAATTCTGTATTTTTAAGCAGAAATATAAAGCCTTTGTGGTCGAATGTGTCTGAGTTGAACTAGGCTACAGCTGATTTCGTATTAAAATACAGTGCTGGAAATTTTAACAAAAAAATTGATACAGATATAGGTAGAGATAGAAATTCCAGCACCTCTCTTTATTTTAAAAATGTATCTCCTGTACGAAAAATGGAAATGACGGATCAGGTTATCAAAACGCTATTAGGATATGTTTATGCGCCAATACAGGATTTAAACAGTAAGCCAGAAATGCTACTTGGGTGCAAGCAACATGTAAACATGTTTTAAATGGTGCCTATCTCACACCTTTGTTCTTCTTACAATGTTAAATGCATACACTCTGCAGTGATTGGTTGAGGTATATGTTGAAGAATCGATGATATTAGCATTTTGAATTTGTAATGCTTCCCTTTATGATCACACAGCTAGAATTATGCCTCATGTTGCTTCCTCTAATTCCTCCCTAACTTTCTCCGTCAACCAAAAACACACAGCGAGGTTTTGCTTTGCGAAAAGTCAAGCCTGATGAAAAAAGTTTGAATGTGCTTAAAACGTGAATAACTGATATGGCACATCAGTGTCTTTGCCCATGTGGGTTTGTCCCAGCTCCTCTGATGTTGAGCAAGCCATTGTCCAGTTAATGAGATTGTAAGAGCCTTTGAGGTCTTGCCTTCCATTGTCTTCTGGCCATCTTGCGTCGGTCATTGATAACACTGCAGCTTGGATTAATAAATTACAGTAAAAGAAAGTACATTTCTAAAGGTATTTTCCACTAATTTACATAGTTGGTAGATACAGTCCAAATGTGCATTCCCTCAGTATGGGGCTCCAAGTGGAAGGCACTACTTCAACATACTGCTGTATGCCTGCGTTCGGTGCGCTGTGCCCTGGGAGCACAGCGGTGGCTGGTACGACTTCTCCACAGCTACGAGGTGAGTCTTTGGAAGTAACATTGGCAGTGGACTTAAGTGACAATTCCCTCCGCTCTGTCTTCTTGTGCTTGTTCTCCAGCGATGCAAGATCCTTCACAAACCTTTTTTGTCTGTGTGACGCTGGCCTTCACGCGGAAGGTTGTACGCCAGGCCAGATTGAAGAACCTGTTATCCAGACCTGTGCTGGAATGTAGGAGTCCATCAGAAACTCTCCACAAAGCTTCCAGGGAAAAGCCCTGTTCTTCCGTTCCGCTGCAGCGTTCCTTTGTACCAGCCATCTTCGCGCTTCTTGTGCACAAATACGACATCGCCTTCCTTCAGCTCAATCTCCGCTTCGCTTTGCGGCGGATATGGAACCACAACGCGGTATCTGTGGAAAGAGAAGCGACTTTAAATAAAATGTACGCTTTTATAGTTTTCATTTTTTGACTTGATCAGATCTCGTTGGAGATTTTAAAACTAACATTCACCTGTTAACTTCTCATAAGAATAATTCAATATATATTCAGCACACGCGTTAGAATAACATTCGTGGTTTCCGATTCAATTACCATGGGATATAATGCCTACAACAACATTTTGTAATAAAACAACTTTTTACCTGCCGTGTGACATTAGACTGTTTAAATGTCGAACTTTGTAAGGCACAGTAAACTGAAATGTATCGATGAAAATAAAGTGGGGTGTGAAGTAGAGTTAAATACGCACACATGCGACAATTGGAACATTGTATTAATCTCTATTCACTGATATTTTTAAAGCACTGAAAAACAAGCTCTAAAGCACGCGCTTTTAAAATTAACTCACAAACAATAAATGCTGCTTCTGTTCTTTGTATCTATGTTATCGTGTTTTGCAGAATTCACATTTTGGTGGGTTTCCGGCGAACATGTGAAATAACATGTTTTATCTTGCTGTAACACTAGAGGGAGCCACAATTATACTATTTGAAAAATATACGTGCAGAAGTTTCCAAGATCAGGAAAAAACTAACAAGATACCTAGGTTACGAAAAACAAAAACTCCAGAGATGCATAAATAACAGTAAATTGTCCTCTTTACTTCCGCAACCAGACACAACGATAAGGATGTTTTACTTTGCACCGCTGTGCTTGAACAAGGCGTTACTGCAGTGTTATCTACACACCCAGCCAGATGAGGCTGCACTAACAAGGAGAAATGTTTTAATTTCTCAAAACATTCCTCACATTGCATGTGAGCTCCACTGCACAGCACACGTGCAGTCTGTGGAATAGTTCAGAATTTCTAGGTGTAGTACTTTGTACTGGGAAAGTATACTTACAGTGCAAATCCTACACTAGACAGCAAGCACACATCTCTGTCTCATGGTGCAAAGCTGTGCGTGGCACTAGGCATCCTTTATAGGCGATGACACCAGTGGCCAACCGTTTTTCAGTCTGGCTTAAAGATAGGTTTGGTTGCTTGCCGGTCTCAATGGCTCCAAAGCCTCACTCCTTCATTATTGATGTGTTGCCATGTCACTCAAATTATACTCCCTCCCACTGAAGCAAAATAAATAGATCAACAGACTAGCCCACCCCAGCCATGGGATGCTTTCACTTTGAGTGAGTGCATTTTTTCCCTTGCACATGTAAACATACACCTAAAAAATTGTTACCAAAAACAGAAATTGTTAGATACTTCCACTTCCCAATGACTGATAATCCTTATGTATTGTAGGGTTATATCAACTATGTTCATAACTCTCAATACATTTATTGTAAATTACAATGATCATTCTTATCTATAAACCAGCTTTTGTATATTTATTTATGCTACAAAAATTAGTACGTCATTAGAGTAACTAGAGAGGGTTTGAAGATTTTTAAATTGCGTCCAAAACCTACCCACCATTGTGCTTGACATTTAACCCGTGGTATCTCGCCATTTTCCCTTAGAAAGAGCTTCATCCCTCACCCCCATGGGGGAGGGGGGGGGGGGGCAATACAGATGCATTAACACAACTCACCCTTGTAGGAAGCTTCACAAGTCTGCACCAACACTGTTTGCCCCTAGGGAAAGTACAAAAAATTGCAAACTCCCATGTGGGGCAATCATTCCTATCACCACAAGAAAAACAACCCAAATAAACTATTTAATAGTGTTGTACTTACCAGTGAATAAATGTTCCTATAAATACTAGGGGGTGATCATAAACTTTGAAAAAAACAAAAAATGTATTGAAATCTGTAATTTAAACTCATTATTATGACCCAGTTTTGGAAAATAATTAATCCTACGGAAAAACAAGCACAACAGTTTAAAAGAGTAAAAGTGTGTATGCAAATGTAAATACTAAGGGGCATATTTACAAGCCCTGTGCGCCGCTGCAGCATCACTTTTTTTGATGCTCTGGTGACGCAGACTGCAGAACCATATCTATGAGGCCACACAAAGCCACTTTACATGGCTTCTCATGACCTCTTAAATATGGTTAAGGCAAGGCAGCGCAAGTCGCTGCGCTGCCTTACTCTGTGTCAGTGGGGTGTTCCATGTGCATTGCGTGGGCATTCCCACACAACACCCATGGATTCTGACGCTCACCCAGATTTACTAAATTACCTAAACCTAGGATATTGCCAAAACCTTTCGCCTTCCCATGTGTGGCATAACAAGGAGAAATATTTGTATTTCTCCTTGTTTTTTCCTCTTTCTATGTGTGCTGCATTATGCAGGACACATAGAAAGAGGAAAACACCTCTCTAGATTGTTTGTAAGGTGCCCCTTCATGAACAAAAACAATCCTGCATGCAAAGCAGGCACATTTGTCTCATGCTGCAAGGGTGCTGGCATTGGCACTATGCATCAATTTGTGCGCAGGCGCTGGGTAAAATGACAGGAATGCACCTTTTGCATTCCTGCCATTTCAAATTGGCGTATGGCAGTGCTGCCAAAACATCTGCAGCACTGCCCTATGCCGATCTGTTGTAAATTTATCCCTAAAAGTACAACTTGTGAGCTTGGTGCAGGTCATTCTTCACAAGGCTGCATTTACACCATTCTCCCCTAGAGGTTGAGATCCGTAATTTGGACCAATTATTATGAACCAGAATTTGCAAATAATTAGTCCTGTGGACAACAAGCACAACCGGTTAAAATAGCAAAGGTGTGTATGCAAATATATACGCAATATACTAAAGCCACAATCCCCTATCCTAGAGGAAACATCACTAAAGCCGCACTAACAGCACTCACACCAAGAAGAAGTTTCAGAGGGCTATTATACCCTGCTTGCCCCTAGAGAAAGAAAACAAAAACAATCACTAATGGAGTCCCTGAAACTATCCTATCACCAAAACATAAGCAACCTATATAAACTATTTCATAGTGTTGGACGTACCAGTGACTACATGTTCCTATAAATAGCATGCCTTGTTCAGAAAGCTTTTTTTTAAAAAAAGAATTGCATTTGTTGGAAATGGCCTCTCTGCAGGGTCACCCCCAAACTTTTTGCCTTCCTCCTTCTCTTTTTCTGACCTAAGTTTTGCTGGCTTTAGGACTCTGCACACTTTATGAGTGCTAAAGTGCATATGCACTCTCCCTAAAACATGGCAACGTTGGTTCATACCCAATTGGCATATCTGATCTACTTGTATGTCCCAAGTAAAGTGTACTACATGTGCCCAGGGCCTTTAGACTGAATGCTACTAGTGGGCCTGCAGCACTGGTTGTGCCACCCACATAAGTAGCCCCTTAACCATATCTCAGGCCTGCCACTGCACTGTGTGCAGTTTTACTGCCACTTCAACTTGGCATTTGAAAGGACTTGCCAAGCCTTAAACTCCCCTTTTTCTATATATAAGTCCCCCCTAAAGAAGTCCCTAGATAACCCATATGGCAGGGTGCTGTGTAGGTAAAAGGCAGGACATATACCTGTGTGTTTTATTCGTCCTGGTAGTGGAAAACACCTAAATGTGTTTTCCACTGCTGTGAGCACTGCTCCTTTCATAGGCTAACATTAGGGCTAACCTCATTTAATGTCTGAGTGGTAAATTCTGACCAGAACGGGGTGAACAGTTCATATTTAGTGTGGCCAGAATAGTAATACAAAGTCCTGCTTATTGGCGAGGTTGGATTTTATATTACTATTTTAGAAATGTCACTTTTAGAAAGTGAGCATTTCTCTGCACTTAAAATCCATCTGTGTCTTACAGCCTGTCTCCAATCCACGTCTGGGCTGGGCTGGTTGACAGCTCCCTTGTGCATTTCACCTAGACAACCACAAACACAGGATAGTCAGTCACACTTGCACTCATCTGCATACTGAATGGGTCTTCCTGGGCCGGAAGGGTGGAGGGGCCTGACACTTACATTTCAAAGGCTAGTGGCCTGCCCTCACACAATGGACTGCCAAACTCCCTACTGGGACCCTGGCAGACAGACCAGTACTGAAAGGGGACCTTGTGCACTTCAGAACCACTCTTTGAAGTCTCCCCCACGTCAAAGGCACTTTTTGGTATATAACCTGGGCCCCTGACCCCATCAACTCAGACACTTCCTGGGACAGACACTCTGAACCAGATCCTGCAACCTGCCAAGAGAAGCTTCCTGGCTGCCCAAAGGGCTCACCTGGACTGCTTTGCTGTGGAGGATTGCTGCCTTGCTGTTGCCCTGCTGCCTTGTTGGCCTCTGGCTCTGCTGAGAAGTGCTCTCTAAGGGCTTGGATTGAGCTTGCCTCCTGTTCCTGAACTCTCAGGGCCAAAAACACATCTTCTCTTCAAGGAAATTCCTTGTGCGACGAAAAGCAAGGCACAGCCTGCCGGAATCGATGCACAGCCTGCCCAGCAGTGAAATAGTCATCACCTCGCCGAACCGGAAAGATGCAGCCCGGCTCCTCGAGTGGAGATCGACACAGCGCCTGTGTTGCAACCGGAACTTCGATACCCAGCCCTACCGGATTGAAGCATCGCCGAGCCAGAACGACGCAGCCTGACTTCCTGTGTGAGGAATCGACGCAGCACCTGCCGTGTGACAGAAACTCCGACACATCATCACCGCAGATCGATGCACCACCTGTGAATTTGTCCTGCATGCCCAGGATTTCCACTCATCGTCCCTGGGCATCAAAAGACCCCGCATCGCAGTGAGGATCCAAGACTGTGTGCCAGAAATCGAAGCAAAGCCCTTGCAGCGTGGGTAGAATCGACACATCATCTGTGTGCATCTGGAAATCCGACACACGCCTTCCTTTTCCACGCATCTCTTCAACTGTGGTCTTCGTGCATGTAATTTTGACGCTTATCAGGCACTCTGCACACAAGAGAAAATAGTTGATTCTTAAAGCCTCAAGACTCCTCTTATCATTGCAAAAGTGATATTTCAATATGTGCGAATCGAATCTTGATCATTTTGACCTTAATTCACTCAGATAAATAGCTTACCTTTTCTAAACCTGTGTGTTGTATTTTTGTGGTGTTTTCCCTGTGTTATTGCATGATTTATTGCACAAATACTTTACACATTGCCTTCTAAGTTAAGCCTGACTGCTCAGTGCCAAGCTACCACAGGGAGGGCACAGGATAATTTGGATTGTGTGTGACTTATCCTGACTAGGACTGTGGTCCCTACTTGGAGAAGGGTGTATACCTCTGCCAACTAGAACCCCCATTTTTAACAGTATTGAAATATGTAAATTGGACTCATTATTATGAACCAGTGGGGAAAACACACACAAGTGGTTAAGACAGCAAAAGTGTGTAGGACAATGTGTATACGAAAGCCACCTACCCTCAGTTTGGTGCAGGTCATTCCTCACAAGACTGCAGTAAATCAATTCTCCTCTAGAGGGATCTTCAAAATGCTGCCATAAGGAAGCTTTACAAAGCTGCAGTAACGCAACTGACCGCTAGAGTGAGTGTCAATAAGACTGCACTAACACCATTCAGATCTAGTGTAAGCAGCACAAGGCTGCACTACAACACTGTATTTATATACTAAAGTTACACCCCTTCAGCTTGGTGCAGTTCATTTGAAGCAGTTTTTTCTCACTTGTTCTGTACCTCTATTAACAGCAAGTGGAACAGCAGCTTTATGAAAATATTTCACTTTTTGTTCATTTGACTAAGAAGGGACAGCTCATAACTAATTGTGGCACTGTAACCTCATTAAAGGATTCCAAATCATTTCCATTCAATTTTTGAGGGACACCAAATGAGAACTAGTGGAACTGCGGGATGATTTACGAATTTCCATGCTTTTGCATTTGACTTGTGGGGGACACCTATTCACTTATGGAACTGCATCTTCACGATAGAATATCAGTGCATTTGCATTTGATTTGAGGGACACCTAGTAACCACCAGTGAAACTACAGCATCAAGTAAGAAATTCAAAGCGTTTGCATTTAATGTTTAGAGGGACACCTAGTAAAATTGTGTGGACCTGCACCTTCACGAAAGACTATCAATGCTTTTGCATTAGACTTGTGTGGGACACCTAGTAATGACTAGTGCAACTCCAGCTTTGTATACAAATTTACAAGCTTTTGCATTTGATTAGTGAGGGATGGCTGGTAACCATTAGTAAAACTACAACGGCATTTAAGAATTTCAATGTTTTCGCATCTAACTCGATAGCTGAAGTGCAGCTTAGCTTCGTATTACAAGTTCAATACTTTTTCATTTGACTTGTGAGGGATACCTAGTAACAAATTGTAGAACTGCTCCTTCACAAAAGAATATAAATTATTTTGCATTTGACTTGTGAGGGACACCTAGTAACAACTTGCAGGACTGCATCTTCATGTAAGCATAACAAAGCTTTACTAGAGTAACAAAAGTGGATATGTATTGTATTGTATTATATTTCGTATTTATAAAGCGCGCTCCGGCTAAGGAATTGAAGCGGTAAGCAACAGGAGTGAAGTGATCAACAAAAGAAAACAAGAAGAAAAGGCCAAAGCTACTGTGGAAAGAACCAGGTTTTCAGCTGCTTTCTAAAGGTTAGAAAATTATGTTCCTTCCACATTATTACAGGGAGCGTATTCCAGTACTTGGCAGCGGCCACTAAAAATGCTTTGTCACCCGATCTGACCTGGCGAGTCAGTGGAACTTGACCAGATAGGAGCCTGTAGATCTAAGCTGACGGCTTGGGACATACCGACGAAGCCCTGAGGACAGGTATTTAGAACTGCTCATATATAAAGATTTATGTGTCAAACATATCATCTTAAAAATAATACGTTTCTTAACAGGTAACCAAAGTCGTGTCCTCAGACTAGCACTGGCCGAAGCTGATCGAGGAAGATTAAGTAGTAAGCGAGCAGCAGTATTTTGGATAAGTTGAAGTTTGCTGAGCGAAAGCTTGTCAATATTAAGCATTAGCGCATTTCAATAATCTATTTTGGAGATCACTAGGGCACCATAATTCTGAGCTCCTCTTGTAAATAAGGAAAAACATTTTTCAAAATGTTAAGAGTCCAAAAAGAGGTTTGGGGATGGAATTAACTTGGGGATTAAAAGACAGGCCATTATCAAAAATAACTCCCAGATTCTTGGTGGAACTTATGGGGACAGGTAAGCCTCCACACGCTGAAGGCCACCAGCGTGAGTTCCATAAATCCCTACTAGAACCAAAAAGTAGAATCTCGGTTTTATTGCCATTCATCTTGAGCCAATTCAGGCCCATCCATCTATTTACCTCACACATGCAGTGATGAAAACGATCAGCGACTTCTTCCCGAGTTCTATGTACAGGAATAATTAATTGGGTATCGTCTGCATACGACGTGGCCAGGAAGCCAAAAGATCGAATAAGTCCGGCCAATGGAGCTACATACAAATTAAAAAGAGTGGGGCTAAGTGAGGAGCCCTGAGGGACCCGCACAGTAGCTGATATGAGGGAGCTCTAAAATCTTCACAAGTTACTGTAGTGGGTCTGTCCTCTAAAAAAAACTTCAAGGTGCATAATGCAGTGCTTCTGACACCTGCTTGGTGAAGACGGTGTGTCATAATTTGCGGGGAGATGGTATCAAAAGCTGCTGACAGGTCCAATAGCACTAAGATGGCTCCAAGTCCCTCATCAACTAATATACGAATAGTATCTGATGTAGTAATGACGGCTGATTCCATGCTATGATTTTTTCTAAAGCCGTGTTGGGGAGAGTCTAGACTACCCGAATCTTGGAGAAACTTGGCAAGTTCTTCATTAATATGGTTTTCAAATATTTTAGTTTGAAAAGGTAGCAGAGCAATAGGCCGAAGATTCTTGACGTCATTTGCTTTACTATCTGATTTCTTTATCAGAGGGGTCACCGTCGCTTCCTTCCATAAGGGAGGAAGACTCCCGTAACCAGGACCTCCTAAAACATTGGATCAAGGGCTGAAGAAAATAGGTCAGGGACGAGTTGTAAAATATGCAGAGGGCATGGATCGCTAGGGGAACCAGATTTAATAGCTATCATAAGCTCTTTGATCCTCTCCAGACGTAGCGGCTGAAAGTTTCTCAGCATAGGGCTATCATCCTCTCTAGAAATGCTTAAGGATTCATACAAATCCAATGCTTCTTTAGGTTGAGTGAAGCTGGCTTGAATTTGCAAAACTTTTCTTTAAAAAAAAGATTGCCACCTTGTTACAAAAGTCTTGAGAGTTCTCAACTTCTGAAGGTATGGCCGAAGTTGTAAGAGAACAAACTACTCTAAAAGGTTCTCTAGGGGCATTAGATGCTTCCTTAATTTTGCGTGAGTAATACTCCATTTTAGATTTATTAACCGTGTTTTTGTAAAGACTAAGGGCAGCTCTAAGCATTGTTTTTCCATAGAATTAAAGTCTAGTCTCCATTTCCATTCTTGTTGACGATATTTTCTCTGCAGATTTTTAAGGTCATCGGTAAACCAAGGGTGACTTGCCTTTTTCCTCCTTAAGGGACAAGGAGGTTTGAACGGAACTAGCTGATCAATAGCTATTCTGATCCCCTGATTGAACCTGTCTGTAGCAGATAAAGGAAGTTCCTTTGTAGCTTTCCAACCTGAGACCAGAGCAGGTCTCAGTGGTGATTCCTTAATACTGTTCCAATGCCTCACTGGTTTCAGGAGAGGACTGACACTTTGACTTGCGGGTAGATTTATCAGACTAAAGGTAAGGAGGTGATGGTCAGTCCAATCCAGTGCCCTGTTGTCTAATAGAGCGAGATCGTTGTTACGAGCAAAAATCCCATCAAGCACGTGGCCCGCCCTATGGGTGGCTGTCGTTACTTTTAAGTTCCAATCAAAATCTGCCATAAGATTAAAGAACACATTGACCTGAGGATCCTGACTATCATCAAAATGAATATTAAAATTCCCTAGTACTATACATTTAGAAGTCATAGTTATTGGCTCCATTATGTACATATTTATGTTGAAGCCGCACCCCATCAACTTTGTGAAGGACATTTTAAACAGTTGTATCTTACTCAAGAGGGACATTTAAGCCCACATTTACAAAGCTCTTGAGTTGTCATTGTGTCACACAAGGCATTGTAAGGGCTTAAGTAAAATTTACTAAGCCAGGCAAAGCCACCTAGTGTGGCTCTGTGTGGCTTAGCAAATCTGGAGTAATTTATGCCAGTGCAAATCTCAGCCTTGCATTACTCCTGGAAGGCATTCCATGGATGGAGTGTGGGTGTTCCCACACATCCACCCATGGATTTTGGCGAATTCCCAGTGTTAGATATGGGGTCTTTGGTTGACAGTCAGGTTACCCCCTCTTCAAGCAAGAACCCTCACTCTAGTCAGGGTAAAAGAGAATCACCCTCAACTAACCCCTGCTTACCCCCTTGGTAGCTTGGCAGAGCAGTAGGCTTAACTTCAGAGTGCTAGGTGTAAAGTATTTGTACCACCACACACAGTAACTTAATGAAATCACTACAAAATGACAAAACACAAGTGTAGAAAAATAGGAAATATTTATCTAAACAAAACATGACCAGAACGACAAAAATCCACTATACTCAAGTCATCAATTAAAAATCAAAAAGAGTCTTTAAGTAGTTTCAAACACACACTAAGCGTGAAAAAGTACCTTGGGTGCGTCAAAAATAACCCCGCACGGGCGAGTGTGCTTCAAAAAGGGCTTGCGATGTGTTGATTCCACTCACGAGCGGGACCTTGCGTCGTTTCTCCTTTCGTCGGTTCGGGCGCGTCTTTCCTTCTCTCCGCAGGAGAGCGATGCGTCGATCCGGTCAGCACTCTCAGGTCCCGGCAGGCCTTGCGTTGTTTTTACACAGCCAGCGCTACTTGTGTCGGCAATCCAGCCTCACGATGATCCGAAAACCACGCAGCGTGGGATGCGGTCTCCCAGCTTCCGTCAGCGATGCTGCGCGTTGTTTCTCCTGCTCCGTGCATTGATTCTTCGGTCGCATTTCCGGTGAGCGTTGATTCTCAGCTGCGGAGCTGGCGGAGCGTCATTTCTTCAGCCGCATATCGGAGTCGCGTCAATCTTTTCCCCAAACGGTGCTCTGTGCGTGGATTTCCTCTTCTTAGGCTGCCAGCCTCTCCTTTCAGGGTCCCGGAAACTGGATGGGCACCACACAGCAGAGTAGGAGTCTCTCCAGAGACTCCAGGTGCTGGCAGAGAGAAGTCTTTACTGTCCCTGAGACTTCAAACAACAGGAGGCAAGCTCTAAATCAGGCCATTGGAGATTGCTTCTCAAGGTGGAAGGCACACAAAGTCCAGTCTTTGCCCTCTTACTCTGGCAGAAGCCGCAACTGCAGGATAGCTGCACAAAGCACAGTCACAGGCAGGGCAGCTCTTCTTCCTCAGCTCTTCAGCTCTTCTCCAGGCAGAGGTTCCTCTTGTTTCCAGAAGTGTTCTAAAGTCTGTGGTTTTGGGTGCCCTTCTTATACCCATTTTCTCCTTTGAAGTAGGCCTACTTCAAAGTAAAGTCTCTTTTGAATGTGAAATCCTGCCTTGCCCAGGCCAGGCCAAAGACACTCATTAGGGGGTTGGAGACTGCATTGTGTGAGGGCAGGCACAGCCCTTTCAGGTGTGAGTGACCACTCCTTCCCTCTCTCCTAGCACAAATGGCTCATCAGAATATGCAGACTACACCCCAGCTCCCTTTGTGTCACTGTCTAGTGTGAGGTGCATCCAGCCCAACTGTCGAACTGACCCAGACAGGGAATCCACAAACAGGCAGAGTCACAGAAATGGTATAAGCAAGAACATGCTCACAATCTTAAAATCAACTTTACTAAAAGATATATTTTTAAATTATGAGCTCAGGGACCCCAAACTCCACATGTCCATCAGCTCCTAAAGGGAACCTACACTTTAATCAGATTTAAAGGTAGCCCCCATGTTAACTTATGAGAGGGACAGGCCTTGCAACAGTGAAAAACGAATTTAGCAATATTTCACTGTCAGGACATATAAAACACATTACTATATGTCCTACCTTAACCATACACTGCACCCTGTCCTTGGGACTACCTAGGGCCTACCTTAGGGGTGTCTTACATGTAAGGAAAGGGGAGGTTTAGGCCTGGCAAGTGGGTACACTTGCCAAGTCAAATTTACAGTTAAAACTGCACACACAGACACTGCAGTGGCAGGTCTAAGACATGATTACAGAGCTACTTATGTGGGTGGCACAACCAGTGCTGCAGGCCCCCTAGTAGAATTTGATTTACAGGCCCTGGCACCTCCAGTGCACTTTACTAGGGACTTACTAGTAAATCAAATATGCCAATCATGGATAAACCAATCAACAATACAATTTACACAGAGAACATATGCACTTTAGCACTGGTTAGCAGTGGTAAAGTGCTCAGAGTTCAAAAACCATCAGCAACAGATCAGAAAATATAGGAGGCAGGAGGCAAAAAGATTGGGGATGACTTTGCATAAGTAAAAAAGTCCAACACCCAGATTAACTAAGACTCAGAAACCTCGGAATGCAACATGTTATGTCTTCTCAGGTGAGGTATGAGGGGAAATAGGTTTATTCAACCTAGTATTTTCATCTTTCTACATATGCTGCATTTGGCAGCTCACATAGAAAGGGGAAAAAGCCTCAGAGGATTGTTTTGTACAGAAGGGTGTCCCTTCCTGCAGAATATCAAATCATGGCTGTAATTCAGACACCCTTACACCATGGTGGAAGGGTACCAGCACAGAAGGAGAATGGCAATGCATCATATTTAGCATATACTGCACATTCTTACCCTCTCCCTGTCAGGCATGCAGCAAGTTGTCTTGCCTTATGTTGTGTAGGTTGTTGCTAAATCTGCCCCTTAGTAGCAATGTGGAGTACTGCAACATTGTGATAGGCTTGTTCATCAGGTTTTCTGACTCGGAAAGGACATCTAGTCGTTACTTGAGGTAACTCTAACTATGAGAAAGGCCTGACTGATTGGTTTTGCCAATGGCAGTTAATAAATATGGTTCTGTGTTGCATTCTCCCATTTGCACAACACAGTGCAGCAACTTTAGTTGTTGCACTATGTCATGCTAAAAATAATAAATCTGCCCCAAAGTCTAGCATGCTCAGATGTACCACTAAGCTTTGATGAAAATTTCATTTTCAGTGCAGACCATCATTAAACATGTGAACAAACCT
Source organism: Pleurodeles waltl (assembly GCF_031143425.1). NCBI lineage: Eukaryota > Metazoa > Chordata > Amphibia > Caudata > Salamandridae > Pleurodeles > Pleurodeles waltl. The sequence continues at coordinate 514,317,392 of NC_090447.1, read as the reverse complement.
AAAACCTGATATTATTTTGTAAATATGGAAAATACTGTCAAAATTGCTGCTTCCTAATCAGTCCTCAGGTGGCCCACATGAATATTTAAGCCCAGATGGACAAATAAACCATGCAATGCAGCAAGTGAAGTTGCTGTGCTGCGTTGCATGAATGAGATAGAACAGACGAGCAAGATACCTACTAGGATGTGGCGCTGTCGTGCTCTGCCTGCTCTGGCACACTTTTAGCTGCCATGCACCAATACGAACACCCTTGCACCACAGTGCAGGTGTGTCTGCGTTGTGGTGCTGATAGTTTTTGTGCAAAAGGAGTCCCTTCCTGTAAAGAAAACCATGCTTTACAGCATTTTCCTCTTTGTATGTGTGCTGTAGAATGCAGCACACATGTAAAGAGTAAAAAAACCAAGGAGAAATTAAAACATTTCTCCTTGTTACACCTGCCTCGAAGAGGTGCAGGGCTTTGGACCAAATTCCTTTCTAGAGTTCTTTGTAGATAAAGATGAGCATCAAAACCCATGGGTGGTTTCATGGGAACACCCATGCACCACTAATGGAACGCCCCCTCCACACCCGCCCAACTACTCAAACTAATGCAAGGCAGCGCATTGCGCTATATTGTGTTACTTTTGTTACACTCAAACACATATCACAAACTGTATTCAATTGCAAATCCTACCAGTGGACTTGGTATTGGGTCCGCGTAAAAAATGTAGCACAAAGCCAACACAAAGTCTTTGGTAATCTAGGCTTTAATTCCTAAACAAAACAGAAAGACAGCCCCCCAATGAAGCATCAAGCAAATATGCAGTGTTAAAGTCTCTTTGGAGCAGTCAATAAACATGCTGCACAACAATATTTCCGGAACATAAATCCATCTGTGCAACACACAGTAGCACTCCACACCTTACCACACTAACACTCAACTCCCGGCAACATATCACCTACATCCCACTTCAATGCACAAAAGCTGTTGTCCATCACATAATGCACCATGCTCAGCAACACCAGACAGTCTAGCAGAACACCTTCATCAAAACACCACTCAACATGGTACCACATATGACACCATAATACAAACTACAACAACACTATATTACATAATGCAAACTACATCACACTGCATAACCACCATCCAACCCTTCTCAACACACCACATATTTGACTGCAACACATAGTTTCCCATTACAATATACTGCACATGATTCCTCTCCATCAATCATCACAAAACCATACCACATCATACTATGGTTACATAACACTTTACTATACAACATACATCAACCACAACATACAATCATAAACAGCATCACATTATGCTCACACCATATCACACCATACTAGTTAAGAGCAACATACACAAGGTCACACTAGACTATATGGTAACAACTGGGCTAGAGAAAAACATTAGACTGCAAAAACACCTGGATTGGAAAGAAAACTGGACCAGAAAGCCAGAAGAACCAATGAAATGCGCAGAGTATTCATCAAAGAGGTACTTGAACTGCAGAGATATGTGGGTGGAAGGGGGCCTGTGAGTTGGGGGAAACATGAATAGAGGAGCCACACTAACTCACTCATGGACACACACTCTCACACATACATACTCAGGGGCATACTTATCAATGAGTTGTGTTGCCCCCGAACCACATAAAAGGGTGCAAGGATGACATAACTAATAAGTCAGATTTATCAATCCACACAAGTCCACGTTGCGTGGCCCTGAGTGGCTTGATAAATGTGGAATAATGCAATACAGCGCGAATCACATTCCATGGGTGGAGCATGGGTGTTCCCATGCATCCACCCATGGATTTTGGTGCATTCCCAGGTTTACCATTAATGGTAAACCTGGGAATGTGTCAAAATGCTCTGCCTCCCCAGGTTAGGCGTAACAAGGAGAAATATCTTTATTTTTCCTTGTTTCTTCTTCTTTCTTTGTGTTCCTTCCTGCACAAAAGCAATCCTGACTACAACACAGGCCCCCTTGACCATGATGCAAAGGTGCCTGTGTTGGCACCAGGCAGCCAGAAGGGTGCAAGTGCAAGAAAAGTACAGGAATGTGCCGTATAATGTTAAATACAGCACATTACTACCCTTTGACTTTCATGCAGTGCAGCACAACAAGGTGGCTTGCAGGTTGCAACGTGTGAAAGTTTGATAAATGTGGCCTTCAGTATTTAAAAGCATTTATTTGCTTACTTTGCTACCTGTGCACGTCTTGTTTGGACACCTGCTGCTTCTTTCCGTTTTGGACACCTGAAACTAAAACATCAAACCTGGGCTGCCTCACACAGCTAGGTGTCTTGCTGTGTTGCGTGAAAGTATGATAAATCTGAGCATCTTCCCCAAAATCATGAAACACTGAGATATTTTCATCCACTCAATGTTTTCATAAGCCCTGATCTTTATGCAAGAATCAGTATTTAGTGGTCATGGAACATAAGCATCATGTTACCAAGAGAGGAAATTATGTCCTCGGTTACCAGAGGACTCAGAGGTGTCACAAGTATGTATTCACATGACAAATCCAGGCTTGTAAAACCAACAAGAAGCTACCCCCCATTCCCTAGCAAAACATTTGACATGCTGCAGAATGTCTGGGTACCTCTGTTTTGACCACAGGCCATGTAATTTTGAATATATTTTTGGGGAGTCAAGATCGTGCAACTGTCGCTTATTCTATGTCAACTGTGGCAGGGCTTTCGTAACACACCTAACACCATAACCACCATAAAGTGTCTATCAGAATCTGTTTTTCACTGAGTCATATGCTTTTGAGTCTAACACTTAGGCGCCTATTCACAAAGGCATTTTGGAGTGCGTGAAGTAGTACTCTTTTATGTACCTTTCCATGCATTTGTGATTGGCCACAAAACATCTAAAATGTGAATAAAATGAGCATATTGCTAGAATATTCATACTCAGTTAGAACTAACAGGAAGTACTGTGCCCTCTCTGCAACACTAGTAGTAGGGAGTTGGACAATGCGGGGCTGAAAAAGTACTTCAGTAGGACTAGCTCCTGTACTCATAAGTGCTTTTGTGAATGGGTCTCACGGCGAGAAAATCTCCAACTTATCACATTAACATGAGATAAACCACTAAAGAGGACAGTTTAGAGGTACACTAACTAAAGAATACGTGAAAAGCAACCACCTACTGACCACATCAACATAAATTAGATTTCAGATCACTGAAAGGATAGTTTAGAAATACGCTGACAGTAGAAGGGTTTGAAAAGCAATTAATCACCTACTACCTACACCAGCATACAGTAAACACATCAGAATCGAGAGAGGATAGTTTAGGACTCTGCTGACAGTAGAATAAGGGTGTAAAAACAATCGATCAACCACCGACCAAATCAACATAAAGTAAAAGTATCCTAATAGAGAGAGGATAGTTTAGGAATACACTTCCAGTTCAGTAAGAGTGTGAAAAGCAATCACCTAGTAACTACATGGAAATAAAGTAAGGTATCAGGATAGAAAGAGGACTGTTTAGGAAACCGCTGACAGTAGAAAAAGTGTGTGAAATGCGATCAATCACCTACTGACCACATCAACATAAAGTAAAGGTATCAGGATTGACAGAGCGTAGTTTAGGAATACGTTCACAGTAAAATAAGGGTGCGAAAAGCAATCACCTACTGCCACCATAAAATAAAGGTATAAGCAGTGCTTTAAATGGAAAATGAGAAGTGCAGGTACTCTGTAATAGAGTACCTGCTTGTTTCTGAGAAGTGCCGGTACTCTCCAATTAAAAGTATTACGTTTTTCCTGAGATATGCCGGTACTCTCCCTCTCAAAATAAAAAAGTGCCGGTACTCAGTACCGGAGAGTACCGGCCCATTTAAAGCACTGGGTATAAGGATACACAGAGTAGTTTAGGAATATGCTGACAGTTGAATAAGAGTGTAAAAATCAGTCACCGACTGAAAATATCAATCTCAATTAAAGGTTTCAACACCGATAGAGAATGTTGGAGTATGCTGACAACTGAATAAGGAAGTGAAAAACACCTTTTCTAGTTGATGATGCAGTGCTGGGTAAACAAGAGCACTGGCACAGAGTGACCCACAACCACTCTTGAGAACATGCAGGAAATGAATCAATGCCCACTGCAAAAATAGGGCATCGGTTGGCCACAAAAAGCACTTCACACTGAGGAAGCCCAAAAGCTTTGCGAGGTGGATGTGTAGCATCAATTCGATTAAACTGATTGAAAACTTTTCAAATTCTGTTGCTCGAGGTTTTTTTTCTTTTACTGATATATTACATTCTATTTTCAACGTGGAATATATTACGGCTCTAATGACTGTCCTTGCTGATGTTCAAAATTCCACTCTGAAACATGGCTCCTGAAGCTAAATTGGCCTCCACCATCAAATGTTTTTTCTTCTTCAGTAACCAACTCCCTTCATCTGTTTCAAGCCTGTATCCCCGACACACTATGCAACATCCTTCTCTGGATTTGCCAACATTTTTTGGTGGACTTATTCCTGGGAGTGGTGTAAAGTTTGAGATTAGATGTAGCATGGCTTCATCATTACAATATTAGGAACGTCGGATGCCCGATACATAAAGCCATTTACACTCTTAGGGGCATATTTATACTCTGTTTGCACCGAATTAGCGTCATTTTTTTAAACTCTAATTCGGTGCAAAACTAACTCCATATTTATACTTTGGTGCTAGACCCGTGTAGCACCAAATTTATGGAGTTAAAATCATTTATTGGAAGTGGAGACCTACCTTGCTTTAATGAGATGCAAGGTAGGAGTTCCCATGCAAAAGATGACTCTATGGCCTTAACGCCATATTTAGGGGCATATTTATACTCTGGGACATATTTATACTCTGTTTGCACCGAATTAGTGTCATTTTTTTACTCTAATTCAGTGCAAAACTAACTCCATATTTATTCTTTGGTGCTAGACCCGTCTAGCACCAAGGCCCTGATTTATACTTTTTTTGCGCCGCATTAACGTAATTTTTTGACGCAAAAGTGGCCCAAACTTACAAAATATTGGCCCTTATTTATACTTTTTTGGTGCAAAACTGCACTAACTCAGTTTTGCACCAAAAAGTTTAGCACCGGCTTGCACCATTTCTGTGCACCAGCTGGGCACCATATTTATGGAATGGTGCAAGCCGGTGTAAAGGGTAGGCTAGAGTAAAAAAAAAAAAAAAAGACTTTAGTCGGGTGGGGCAGGCGGTATAGGAGAAGAGGGTTTAGCACCAAAAAATTACTTTAGGCAGATTAGAGTAAAAAAAAGACTCTTACCAGATTAGCGTCATTTTATGGTGCTAAACCTACCACGCCACATGACGGCAGGAGTCATGCCCACCACCCCAACGGCCAGCACAGAGGACAGGGGTCCCCTAGGCATGGCCATTGTACCCTGTGGTGCACCATTTCAGGGCCCCCTCTGGCACTTTCAAAAATAAAATGCAATCTTACCTGTACTTACCTGGGATGGGGTCCCCCATCCTCCGCAGTACCTCTGGTGTGGGTGGGGGTGCCCCTGGGGTCTGGGGAGGGCACTTGTGGGCTTATTCCATGGTGTTCCACCATGGAAATAGGCCCACAGGTCCCCTAACGCCTGCCCTGACCCAGGCTTTAAAAAATGGGGCAAAGCAAGCTTTGCACCATTTTTTGACCCCTCCTCCCTCCCTTGCACCATTTTTGCATGGGAGTATAAATATGGCGTTAAGGCCATAGAGTAATTTTTTGCACGGGAACGCCTAACTTGCATCTCATTAAGGCAAGGTAGGTTTCCACTTCCAAAAAATGACTTTAACTCAAAAAATTTGGCGCTAGATGGGTCTAGCACCAAAGTATAAATATGGAGTTAGTTTTGCACCGAATTAGAGTAAACAAAAATGACACTAATTCAGTGCAAAAGACTATAAATATGCCCCTTAGCGTCAAAAAATGACGCTAATAACGTTAGAGTCATTTATTTTGACTCTAACCTGCCTAACGTCTTTTTTTTTTTACGCTAGCTTACCCTTTGCACAGGCTTGCACCATTCCATAAATATGGTGCCCAGCTGGTGCTAAAAAATGGTGCAAGCCGGTGCAAAACTCTATACCAAAAAGTATAAATAAGGCCCTTAATTCTGATTTACGAGGGCCAATAACGGGACTGATTGTAACAATTTCATTGAAAGGTGACCTTGCTGTCTCACTTTCTCTTATTATCCTAAAATATTACCTCTTGATCGTTTAATATTACAGAGGACCAAATCCCAAGTAAGGCGCTGGGAGTGGGTATTTCGAGGTGTTGTTTAGCTTCGAGAGTTTGTAAAAACCAACAGACGAGGAGTTTGTGGCAATTCTCAAACTCCTCTCCAAAAACTTTCCACCCTAGAAAAGGATGGGAATGCACTTTAGTCACGGGCTTGAGTGGGGGAAAAGGAACAGGACAACTGCAAACTTTGCATGGGTGTAGTCGAAGCAATTTCTAATACATTTTTCCCTTAAAGAAAAAAAAAGAATAGGCATTTCCAAGGTGGTGCTTGTTTTCCACAAATTGGAATTGTTCTATGCATACAGTGCTGTACTGGATATGTGCCAAAACATAACAAGCTTCAGCCAAACCAATAGGTCCGTCATTAGTTGCCAATCTTTTGGCTTTGTCAATGCTTGTTGGTAATGATAGAGCTATCTTGTATAGTTATGCTGTTTGTGAAAGACCAGAATGTTGTCCCTCAAGATAATGTGGCCAATGGCTTTTGTGGGCAGAAGCACTGACCTATGCTATAGTGGGCAGAAGTTAAATGTGAATGACATAAAAGCAGGTAAATGAAGAGGATTGACTGAAATTTCCTATAAGTAAATATATTGTATACATTTATAAATAATGTTAGTAAAATCAAAAAGCTTTGGCCAACATTAGAAATAAACATGCATTGTCAAAGTCAATAGATCTGGTGTTGGCTGTCAAACTTTTCTCTTTGTGAATGTTTGGCCTTTTTTTTAACTTTAATGTTGGAGCAGCGGCTGGGCAACTGCCAATTAAAAAATAAAACATTGGCTAAAAGCAAAACATTTAAAAATATAGTTTTGATCTCAAAAAGCACACATTGTCGTAGTAGTATCTGGTACTGGAGGGAACTTATTTGTGTGTGGATGTGTCAGTTACAGTGAAGTTAGCCAAAGGCTAAGGTGGGCAGACCCACAGCATGAATGCTGCATGCTGCACTAGGCAGAAGGAAAATGTTGCACGACAAAACAGCAGACCAATGTGTGGAGAGGATTGTCTGAAACCCCCATTAAGTAAGCACACTCTATATACTTTTAGGGAAATCAAAACATTTTGGGTAAAGTCCCAACCTCTGCTGTTTCTTGCGGGCACCCATCGCATGGGTCAGAGGTGCTCCTTACGAGGCGTTGTATACTAACGCTTCGAATAAATCGCTGTTAGAGGGTTGCATCGTAGTAAACTGTCCTGGGGAATGTGTGCGTTCTCGAATCAATTCCCATAATGACTAGATGTTTGATTGAAAGTAGAATTATGTGTTATCTGCTTAACATATTAAGGTTCTCTGGGAAGCCTACGGTGTGCCTTACTGCACACTTTTACTCTAAATATGTAGGTGCAATTCCTTCTGCTCAAGTTCTGCAAGTTCCTCGTAAATCCTCTGACTTCAATGGAATCACCCTCCCACTCTGCAAAAACTTCTCCCCTCCAGACTGTTCACTTCTCTTGCCTTCAAGGCAACCACCCTGCAAAAGTATCCGATTTAAGAACCAACAGGTACAGGAAGTTAACTCCAATTGTTAAAATGCCTCTGTGGATCTGAAAGGGAAACCAGGCCATTGAGTATCTCATTACTTTCACCAACCGCATTCAGTACTATTTAACCCACAGGCGCAGGCCCGCTGTGGTGATTCACATCACAACCGCCTCAGTGATGTTGGCACTTCACCAAATGAGCCCAGCAGGATGAGAAGTCATGCATCCTACTCCAAAGAAGAGTCACCGGGAGGCCTGCAGACACCAGAGTGGTGACTCACTGCCGCTGAAGACATCACGAGAAGACTGGAAACGACAGAACAAAGTTACTTTTCTACATTACACAGTGGCCCAGTTGCCTGTTTTTCATTGAACTGGCCTCACAGATTGCCTAGAGAGCAGAAATAACTATTAAGGAAAAACCAACATCTCTTCCAGAAATGAAATACATCTAACCCCTCTTTCTTTCAGTTTGGAAGGAGGGCATAGTTTCAACTGACCTGCACTGTGAAGGGAAGTTAACAATTTTACATTTTCTCCTGTCATAACTCATATTTTCCTTAGGGCCAATCAACAAAGAACATTTCTAACTGGATGTCATTTGACTCAGCAAACCCTTCCTTCTGCGCTGGAGAGGCACCATACATGTGAGTGTGCATTATCACTTTCCTGATTGTTTATTAGCGTACTGTTTCTTTAAAACTTTATTGCTTAACCTACAACAAAGCAGGTATTTTATGTTGCAAAATATAAAAGTGATAGTAAAAAATGCTTGACTTAATCTCATACACTGGCAAGTACGCAGGGCTGCATTCCAGCCCATTGCTTTTGAAGACTGCCATTGGAGACAGTGATCAGCCCTATGCAAATCAGGCATTGCCCTGCTCCAACAGGAACTGTCCAGCCCAAACTGCTGGCTATTTCACATTTAGAAATGAACACAATCAAAACCCAAGCCACTTTCATCCTACCTCGCCCTCATCAGCGAGGTCTTTTAGTAATATAGCACAGTAATCACAGAGCCCATATCTGGGCGTTCCCATGGCACAAGGGGCGTCTCCCTTAGAACAACAGAAAAGTGATAGAATGCTTGAGTAAATACTTTACTGTGTATTAAAGAGCAGATAATGACATATGCTGCTTTGTGAGAAAGTGAGATGCACTGGTCATCAATGATGTCATTTGAGATGTCATCAGTAGAGTCATCTATGAAGCCATTTAACATGTCATGATTGATGTAATATGCAAGGTCATAAGCAGTGTAAAGCAGTGACACTCTTACAGATAGGTTAATGAACTATTACTGGTGAATTTCAGAGGTTTTGCTATGGTTTCTGAACATTAGTGTTTATCTCATTTCAACTTCTTACTATAACGTCATTTTAACATTTGTTTTTTTCCAGTGCATTTCTAGGGCTTTTTAATGTACGGGAAGATCATATTACCATACTGAACTATATCTCTTCTTTTACCTTTGTTTTTTTAGTGAATTTTTATGGCATTTTTATCATATTCAGCCAACACCCACACTGTGCATGGCATTCAGTCATAGAAAGTGTGTCTTGGGGGGTGGGTGGAGGGGGGGGTGGCCCAGGCCCAACCCCGGCCTACAGCAGTGTGCACCCCTGCACCCATACCACTGCAAGCAGCCAACCCCCACTGCACACGGCCTATGTCCTGGACAGTACCAGTTGGCCATAGAGGTTTCTGCTTAGCCCCTCTTACCCATCCTCTATTGTCAGCTTGCTGCCCCTGAACATTTTGTTTTCAACTTGCCATCAATTCCCCTCCTGCCAGCGCTCTGTTATCCCTTTGCAGCCTCTGCCCCTCCTGCGTACCCTCTGTTGACCATGTGCTGCCCCTGCTCCCTCCTGCCTGTCCCCCATGGTCAGCTTGCTCAATCTGCCAATTCGGTCTGCCCTCAATGGTCAACTTGCTGCCTCTATCCATTGCTGTCCATCCTCCATAGTTAGCTTGCTGCCCTTGCCCCCTTCCTGCCTTATGTTGTCTGTGTGCCCCTGCTCCCTCCCACCTGTCCTCTCTTGTCAGCTTGCTGCCTCTGCTCATTAAAGCCTGCTGTAGGTAATAAGCCAGCTGCTTCAGCCCCTGCTCCCCAACCGCTTGCCATCCATTCTTTATGCATTGCATTTACCCCTCTCCTTGCCTGCCATCCATGCTCAGCCTTCTGCCCTTCCCACTCTGTGATCAGTTTGCTGTTCCTCGCCCTGCAACCCTCCCACCTGCCCTCATTTCACCATGAACTGCCCCTGCCCCCTCCCACCTGCACCCCGTGTTCAGCTTGCTGGCCATGCCTATTCCGTCTACCTCCATGGGCAGATTGTTTTTCCAGCTCCTGCCTACCCTCTGTTCTCTGTGTGCATACCCCTGCCCCTCCCACTTGTCCTCTGTGGTCAACTTTCTCCCTCTACTCATTCAGGCCTGCTGTTTGTGGCCCAGCCTACCCTCTATTCTTCTTGTGATACCCCTACGCTTTTCCATGCCGGCCCTCCATGCTTAGTTAGCTTCCCCGCCACTCTGTGATCAGCTTGCTGCCCCTGCCCTCCCCACTTGCCATCTGTTCTCTCTGCCCTGAATCTGCACCCCTCTCACCTTCCTTCTGTGCTCAACTTGCTGCCTTTGACACTCTGTGGTCAGCTTGTTGCTCCTGTCCCTTTCCCGCAAGCCCTCCCACCTCTATTCACTGCCCCTACCTGCTCACGTCTGCCTTCACTGCTCAGCTTTCTGCTATTGTCCACCACTTGCACCCTATTCTCCATGTGCTGCCCTTGCCCCTCCTGTCTGCCCTCTGTGCTCATCTTGCTGCCCTGGCCAGTACAGCTTGCTGCCTCCTCCACCTGCTTTCCATTGTTTGAGGGCTGCCTCTGTGGTCAGCTTGCTGTCCCTATCCCTCTCCCACCCTCCTGCCCTCTGTGGTCCGTTGTGCTGCCCTGCCCCTCCCACCTACCCTCTTTGGTTAGCTGACTGCCCCTATCCCACCCTCCTACCCTCCACTGACCATTGTGTTGCTCCAGTCCCTTCTGCCAGGCCTACATAGTCGGCTTACTGTCTTGACCCTCCCTCCTGTCCTAAGTGGTTAGCTTGTTTCCCCTGCCATCCTCCAGCCCTTCATGGACAATTATGTTGAGCCTGGGCCTGCCCCTCCAACTAGCACTTTGTGTCAGCGTACTGCCTCTGCCTCTCCCCCTACCCTCAATGATCTGCCTACTGCCCCTACCCCTCACTCTTGCCCTCTGTGGTCCATTGTGCTGCCTCTGCCCCTGCCACCTGCCCCCCATGATCAGCTTGTTGCCCCTGCTCCTCCATCCTCCCCTGCATGGTATATTGTGCTGTCTCAGCCCCCCAACTCTCCTCCATGGTCAGCTTGCTGTCCTTGCCACTCCCTCCTGACATCAGTGGTCTATTGAGCTGTGCCAGCCCTCCCCTCCAACCCACACTCTCTGGCCAGCTTGCTTCCTTTACTCCTTCCTCCTGCCCTCTGTGGTCAGCTTGCTGCCCCGTAACCCCCCACTTGCACCCCAGCTCCGTCCTCCTGCTCTTTGTAGCCATTGTGCTGCCCTTGCCTCTCAGGTCTGTCCTTCGTGGTCAGCTTCCTGATCCTCCCACCTGCCCTTTGTGGTCTGTAGTGCTGCCCCTGCCTCTCCTGTCTGCCCTCCATGGTAAGCTTGCTGCACCTGTCTATATTGCCCTCTGTAGTCCGTTGTGCGGCCCCTGCCTATCCCACCTGCCCTCTGCGGGCAGCTTGATACCCCTGTCACTTCCTCATGTTCTCTGCAATCCATTGTGCTGCCCCTACCACTCACACTTGCCCTCCGTAGTCAGCTTGCTGCCCCTGTAGACAAGATACATATCATTCTTTAAAAAAAAAAAAAATTGCACTATTGAAGTCAGTATTGTGCTCTTGAATGGTGGCCACACTGGGTACGATGGTACCAGCTGCTTTTTACTGCAGTACCTGGTGCTAGAAATATTTTTTTATATTTTTAACTGAAAGGGTTCATACGGCCTTGTGGCATCAGGGTGCGCTCACCCTGCCCCCTTACGGGCTCTTGGAAAAAAAAAAGGCATGGCTTTGGGACCAAGTCTCCAAGTTATGTAATGGCAGCTGCAGCATTTTGTTTCTAGCTGCGTGCAGCCAATCACATTACACAGCGCCACAGGACTGAAAAGACCTGAGGGAGAAAAAGTTCCCTGGGCCAATCAGTAGGCCCTATTTTTTTCTAATTACGGTCCTGCTGGACTCCTACAGGACCAACTGTCCTTCAGTTATACCTACATTTTTAATCCTTCATGACCACCTGAGCACTTTTTTAAATGCAAATTTTGCAAAAAAGACAGAATGGATTTCCATCAAATAATGAAACACATGCTTTCTGACTAAAGTTCTAACTTTGTGCCAAATTTGGTGTACTTCCGGTTAGTCGTTTTTGTCTTTATTGGTGAGCAGAGTTTCACACAGGTTGCTTTATCTGGCCCATGCTAGACAGATTGGCGCAAAAGTTTTCACATTTGGCAGAATGGTAGCTTTTGGTCCGGAGATCATGCTTTTTGTTATTTGGTGTAAATCCATTCAATAGTTTTAGAGAAAATAAAGGTAATCCAAATTTGTATATCTAGGCAGAGGCTGAGCACAGATCTCATGGTGAGATCTTATTGGCAGTCAGCACTTCAACCAGGATGTGCTGGCAGCCATCTTGGGACGAATCCCACTTAAATGCATTGTAGCGAATGGCAGGTTTTGAGGGTCGGAAAAAGGAGAACATATAAAGGGTAATGACAACTTTTAGTTGCAATATAAATCGTTTGTTGATGGTATCATATTAATTTTAGAAATTGTGGTGTGTTATAAGGTGATTACTAAGAGAAAACTGTTTTCCTATGATTTTCCCATAGAGGTGAAGGAAGGTGCTCCAGAAGCTAAAATGAGAGCACATTTTCTGTAAATTCACACTATCGTTCTCAGCCCCTGTGTTCTACTGCAGCCTATAAGAGTGTTCTAAAGAACAACAAGAGGGGTAACAGTCTTACTTATGACAAAAATGCGGCACACCTGAAGTCACCTTGATTTAATTAAACTGGTAAAATGTAAACATTAAGGCCCATATTTATACTTTTTTAGTGCCGCATTGGCATCATTTTTTTACACAAAGGCAGAGCGAACTTACAAAATACAATTATGTTTTGTAAGTTTGCGCCGCTTTTGGGTATAAAAATGACACAAATGCGGCGCTAAAAAAGTATAAATATGGGCCTTAATTTAGAAAGGAACAAAACAAAGGGGTTCATTTTGTCATAGAAATTATGGTTAGTGCTGTAGAAAGTAAAAATAGGACATGTTTTAAGTGAGTTCACAAATATCTTTCTGTTCTATTTCATTAAATCATTCTGACATGCGATCTGAAACATGCACTTTCAACACTAGTAGCAGACTGCCAGTTAACTCCCTGGTGATCAGGATATGCCAAAAATGTGGCACATCTGAACACCATCTTGATGGAATCGAAGCAGAAAACTGAAAGCATTTTCCACTGAGGATACTGCAGTAAATAAGGAAATTAGGGAGCTTCATAACTAACAAGTCTCCCAAGATGGCCACCAGAAAAAAAAGAGCCCAAATGTAGCACACATATCACCCAAATGTAGCCCAAGTATAGCCCACTTTTACTAACGCTCCAGTGGTGCAATGCACGGCACCATATTTACAAGGTGGCGTTAAGCCACTTTTTGTGGCTTAACACCACCTTGTAAATACAGCTCCTTCACACTCCCCACTTTGCGTAGAAGGGGTGTGCAATGGGTGTTGCTGTGAGCATGCCACAGCAGCACCCATTGCATTTTGACGCACAAAAAGTGGCTTAGCGCAGCCTTGTAAATATGGTGCACTGCACAGCACCACCGGAGCGGCACAAAAAGTGATTCCCCGGTAGAGCTTGGGGCTCGTAAATATGGCCCTTTATTTATTCATTTTTTTGCAGTTTTATATAGCGAAGACTTGATTCGAAGGTATAGGAATACTTTACATGAGCATCAGTCACATTAAACAAGGACACATTCATCTTGGTACATAAAGAATGCAAATAATTTAAAAGTGCTTTGTCGCTATTTGCGAACTCAGAGGATATGTCCTCATTTTTGTTTTTTTAGAGCACTACGCATAATTTCTATGGGAATAAGATCCTCTCATTTTTATAATTTCTAAAGGAAATGCTTTAGGTATTACAGTTTTGATTACGTCAAGATGATGTTGGGGGTGCCAGACCTTTACAACAAATAAAATATGTTAGCAGTCTAGTTCTTCATTAGAAAACTGTAGGGAGGCAGAGGTCAGGGGGTACGGACATTTGAGGTGAGCAAATCTAGAGTGTTGCTGGTGTGGCAGGGTGCTTCTTACTAGATCACCTCTCCACCTAAAATTGGGAACTTCCCAGAGTTCTCCTTTGTTTTTTGCATAATTTATGTGTCACTCTAACCCTGAAAGGGCCTTAGTTTGACTTATACTGGGTGCTCCCTTGTGTCTGGACAGAGTGAAACCCCTCTGAAGAGCTCTAATGAGAGCAACACATGTGTCAGGGGTTGCTTTAATCATTCCAGGTTGGCTTAGACGGTATTTGACCAGTCCAAAGCTGTAATACTGTGCCTGGAGTGGTAAATGGCTTTTATTATTTTACAGCTCGGCAAGAATGACACTGTGTCAATCCTATGCTTAAAGATTTTGCTGTACAAATGGCAAAATACTTTGTCACTATCTAGCTCGGCCGAGGATAGCACTGTGTTGATCCTATGCTTCAAAACGTTGCTAGTTTAGCAGACATTTGAGGTGAACAAATCTAGAGTGTTGCTGGTGTTGCAGGGTGCTCTTTACTAGAGCGGCTTTCCACCTAAAATTGGAAACTTCCCAGAGTTCTTCTTTGTTTTTTGCATAATTTATGCGTCACTCTAAACCTGAAAGGGCCTTGGTTTGAGATATATATATATATATATATATATATATATATATATATATATATATATATATATGTTTTTTGGTTTGCTAATAACTTTGGCCCCATTTGATGAATCTTCACAAAACTTAAAAAAACAAACACTTCATCCACCTCAGCTCCTTCCTGGAAAGTTTTGGGGTGTTCCGTCAAACGGGGGCTGAGCAAAAAGAAGGTCTCAAAATATAAAATTCCCATGCATTTTCCATAGACTTCTTTGGGTAAAGCTACAGTGAAAACCAATGATAAGTATTACACCAAATTCAACAGGAAGCTAGATTTTTTTGTCTGCAGACTGTGCTTTTTGTGATTTGGTGTAAATCCGTTCAGTAGTTTTGGAGAAATTAAGGTTAAAAAATGATTGTATATTTTGGCAGTTGGGCTGGCAAAAGTCCTGCAAGCCTACCACAGGAGCACAAAATAACAAATGGAGCCCTGTGATTGGTCAAGAGGCTTGTTTTTCCTAAGAGCCTTCACACTTCTGTGAGGGCTCTGATTGGCTGGCTGTTGGAATGGTTGGAAACTGAATGGCTGCCAATACTGTTTAAAGTTGGTGGTATTGTGGAAATTAAGTAAAAAAGGTGTATAAGGAGGCTGCAGAAAGGCATGCTGTCCCCTTAGATTTAGAGAGGAGGTGTCTAAGGGATAATTACTGTGATAAAAATAAATGTATATTGTTTTTTAATAATTTTTGCGATCTTGTGGGACTCTTGCAGCATTGTGAATAGTAAAAGGAGTAAATGAGCTCTCAACACACATTGTGGTCCTTGTTTTTGAGAGGAAGTGTGAAAGAGATAATTACTGAGATGAGTTAAAGGTTCATTCTTTAAAAACAAATGTTACAATCTCTGAGACTCTCACAGTATTGTAACAAGTAGATGATCTTTGAATACACTCTATTATGCACACTTGGGCCCATATTTATACTTTTTTAGTGCCGCATTTGCACCACTTTTTGACGCAAAATCGGCGCAAACTTTCAAAAATACAATTGTATTTTGTACGTTTGCGCCGATTTTGCATCAAAATGCGGCACTAAAAAAGTATAAATATGGGCCTTGGTACTGTAGAAAGGAGTCTTGCAGGAGATTGTGTTCATCAGTGTCTACTATTTACGCCAATTGACTTGGGAAGAGTTGTGAGTAGAGTTAAGGCTCTTTTCACACCCTACTACATGCACCCATCATTTGAGCGAGATTTGAAAGGAGAGGCCAGACCATTCACACACCCTACTATGTACACCTGTCATCTGAGAGTACGGTCTGAAAGGAGAGGCCAGTCCCTCCCCCACACACTACTATACACATCTGTCATCTGAGAGTGAGGTATGACAGGACAGGCTGTTCCTCCCTACGCCTACTATGCACCCCTGTCATCTGAGAGCGGTCTGAAAGGAGTAGTCGGTCGATTCACACACTCTACTATGCACACCTGTCATCTCAGAAAGGGGTCTCAAAGGAGAGGCCAGTCCATTTACACACCCTACTTGTGCCCACCTGTCCTCTGAGAGAGAGGTCTGAAAGGTGAGGCCACTCCGTACCCTTTAACTACTACACACAAGTCATCTGAGAGAGAGGTCTGAAAGGAGAGGACAGTTCATCCACACACCGTACTATGCACACTTGTCACCTGACAGAGAGATCTCAAAGGAGAGCCAGTCCATCTATTCACCCTACTATGCACATCTGTCATCCAAGAAAGAGGTATTACATAGAAGGCACTCCTTTGCTACACATTACCATGTACACCTGTAATCTTAAATATATTATTCAGCTCTTCTACCATACATATACTCAAAAATAATTAACCTACTATTAAAAACCCTAGAAAGTCTCTGAAAAAAACCTCAATGATGTAATTTGAGGTGTCATCAGTGATGTCATAAAATATGTTATAAAACATTTCATGAGCGATGTCATATGTGAGTTCATAAGCAGTGCATGGTGGTGGCACAAGTTATAGTAAGTACTGCTAACTATAACTGCTGGATTTATGTTTTTTTTTAGTTCATAATGTTAATGTTGTCACTGAAAACTTCACCTAACTACAGCCTTACTTTAACCTTTGTTTTTTCAGTAAATATTTATATATATATATATATATGTCAGAGATCAGTAGTCACAGTTTGGGTTACCAGAGAGAGGAATTCCAATGTTTTTGTCCCTTAATAACTATGCATGCATCTGAGGAATCTTTACAAAACTGTGCAGCCCTATTGCACTCATTACGTTGGTGAAACATTGAAAGTTTGGCGGCATTTGGTCAAAGGGGTGGAAAGGAAGAAGGAGGGCCCCAAAACATACGCGCATTCCAATGCATTTTAAATAGATCTTTGTAATTCACGTAGAGGCAAAACAGCTAAACGGACCCTAATGAAATTTCCCAGCAATGTACATTAGACTATGTAGATGATTTGTTTTGCTATTGCAAGTGATGTTATGAAGTGATTATGAAGTTATAAGGGTCAACAACTTAGTGATATCTGTGTAGCACAATACTCCTAAAAGTAGCAAGGACGCCAAAAAAGTAAACTGGACTGCGTATATAAAGTTTTAGATTTACTACATCAACAACTAAAGGACCTATTTATGGTCAACTGCTAATGGAAACTTACACACACATAGCAAACAAAATACATATTTATCTATGTGAGTTTTCTGTGCATCCTCTCTGCTTCACAAAATAAATCTGTACTGAACAAGCCAAACAAAAACCATACTATTTATGTACCCCTGCGTAACAAAATGAAAAAATGACCTAGCATTGAGCTACACAAATTACTGTTTGTAGGACATGATAAGTAGCAACTTGGAAAAATAATAATCTCCATTTTTACAACAATAATGATTGTCTTTCATTCAATGTGGGCTTCATATATAGCACAATTCGAATAAAAGTAGCAAGGAAACCCAAAAAAACTAAACTGCATATGTAAAGTTTCAGATTTACTAAATGAACAACTGAAAGACCTATTTATGGTAACAAGCAAATCCAAAACTGCAAACAAATACATAACAAATAGAATTTATCTTAATCTACATAAGTTTTCTTTGTATGCTTCATGCCTCACAAAATAAAGTTGTGCTGAACAAGCCAAACAAAAAACACCTTCCTTCTGTACCACTGTGCAACAAAAAGAAAAAGTGACCTAGCAGCGAGCTACACAAATTACTACTTGGAGGACATGATAATTGGCAGATAGGTAAAAAATACAAATCCCAATTTTTATAACTACAACAAGGATTGTCGTTCATTTACTATGGTCTTAATGTATAGCACAATCCTACAAAAAGCAGCAATGAAGCCCAAAAATAAACTAGACTGCATATGTAAAGTTTAAGAATTTCTAAACGTACAATTAAAAGAAACAGATACGGTCACATGATTATGTAAACCAATAAACAAATCCATAACAAACATAATAGATAAAAAGAAAGAAATCTCACTAAATCTGATTGCTACTTTGTAGTTATAGTTAGTATTCCCAGAGATAGGAATTCCTCAGACTTTAGCTCCCTAATAACTGTCCACCTGTTTGACAAATCACCACAAAATTTCCAGACCTGTAGCATTTTCTACATTTTGAGATGATATCCATTTTTGTGGTGACTTATTAAGGGGGTGCAACAATAGAAAGGGGATGCACAAACTCATTTTTTCACCAATGCATTTTCCATATACTATTTTATTTGACATAGAGTGGAAACGGCGAATGGATTTACATAAAATTTGGCAGGATTATACATTATGGTACACAGATTATACTTTTTTGGGTACTGTAGTTAAGTAGGGTAAGTATTATTTAAGTTATAAAGCATTTAAACTTAGTGATATCTGTTACTGCTGTACTTTCGTGGAATTTAACAAAATTGCGTGAAACTACCACAGTACATGGCTGTAAACCTTTTTAAAAATGTATCAAAATATATAAATACATTTCTCTATCTATTATCACTTTAATAAAGTGGTAATAGGTACGAACCTACTGCACTTACCTATATCTGAGACCCTAACACTGAACACAGTAAAAGTGTAAGAGAAGCAATATGACTGCCTTTTGATTCTCTAAAAACATCCATTTCCCAATTATATACTGGCTTGTCTTCGCCATGTACCACAGTACACCGCAAAGGTACTACAGTGCATCATGGCCCAAAATATAACTAAGGCCTAGCTGTATTATTGGATTGTGGTACCCCTGTATCACGCATGGTGTCTCATAGGTAATGCAATACTTAGGTCAAATTTACAAACCAATGCAAGACCATAATGCATAGCTCTGTGTTTATTGGTAAATCTGCAGAAATGAAAGGCAGCAAAATTCGCTGTTTAGCCCTACTCTGCACAACATAATCTACATTGATGCTAAGTTTCCACATGCCATGCCACTGTACTCCACTTCACTATATGTTATTCCACTCTATGCCACTCCATTCGATGTCTCTCTAGTGTACGAGATTCCACTCTACCAACTCCTCTTTATGCTATTACACTGTCCGCAAATCTACTGTACTCCACTAAACTCTATGCTCTATACTTTATATCCCTCCAGTCTACGTCACTCCACTGTAGACTACTCCACTGGACACTGCTCCACTATATGCTATTCCACTCTACGTCCTTCCACTCTGCGCCACTCCATTCTACGCTATTCCTCTGTGTGCCACTACACTCTACCACACTCCACCTGTACACTATTCCATTGTATGCCACTCCATTCTAAGTTACTCCATTGTACGCCACTCAACTTCACTCCACACCACTATATGCAGTTACACTCTACCCCACTCCACTGTACGCTGCTCCAGTCTACACCACTCCACTCTACAGTATTCCACTGTACGCTATTCTTCTCTGTGACTCAATACTGTACTCCACTTTACGCTATTCCACTGTACATCACTCCATTCTACACTATTACACTGTATGCAACTTCAGTTTTTGCCACTCTACTGTATGGTATTCCACTCTATTCCACTTAACTGTATGCCACTCCACTTTATGCTATTATATTCTACACCATCCCACAATACACCATTCCAGTCTACTGTACCCCACTCTGATCTACGGTATTCCACTCTATGCTATTCTACTTTATGACACTCTACTGTACTCCACACTTTGCTATTCCACTGTACTTCACTCCACTCCACTCTTTGCCACTCTACTGTACAGTATTCCACTCTATCCCACTCTACTGTATGCCATTCCACCGTATGCTATTATACTCTACCCCATCCCACAACACATCACTCCAGTCTACACCACTTCACTGTAAGCCACTTCACTTTACGCTTCTGCAGTATACACTATTACACTTTACACCATTCCACTGTATGGCACTGCAGTCTACGCTACTCCACTGTATATACTCCAGTACATGCTATCCCACTCTACACCACTCAATTCTATGCTATTCCACTTTATGGGACTCCACTTTATGCTACTCCACTCTATGCTACTCCACTGTACTCTCCTCCATTCTATATAACTCCACTCTACGGACCCCCACTACACTCTATACCAATCTATGAGACTCTGCTCCACTCTATTCCCGCACACTCCACTGTGCAAATTTGTACTCAACTCTATGCACTGACACTCTATTGTTCAACACTCATCTCCATTCTACGACAGTTTCCAACACTGTGCAACACAGCACTCCACTCTATTGTATGAGGCGCCACTCCAAATTATAACAGTTTCCTTGACAATACACAACACCACTTAAATATACACCACATCACTCTCTGCTAATCTGTTGTACCCTACTCTACTCCACTCTATGCCACTCCACTCTTCTACACTCCACTGTATAGTATTCCACTATATGCTATTCCACTGCCTGGTGCTCCACTTTATGGTAGCCAACTCTATGCCACTACGGTGTATGCCACACTACTCAATGCCTCTCCACTGAATGACACTCTGCTCCATGCTATGTAACTGCACTCTATAAAAGTCTACCACATTTTATGGCACTCTGCAACAGTCTATGCCACTCTATCCCCACACACTCCACTTTCCAACTCTGTAATCCATACATTCCATTGTACAGCGCTCTATTCCACTACTCCACTGTACACCACTCCACTCTACGCCACTTTATTCCATTGTACTTTATAACACTATATGCCACTCCACTCTACTACCTTTTGCAACACTGTTGTGTATACTACTCCAATCTATAAAACTCAACTAGACTGTATGCCACTCTACTCTACTGTTGTCTACATCACTTTCCATTACTGTACGAAACACCACTACACTCTACTGTACAACATAGTACTCCAATTTATGACACGTTACTCGACTGTGTGTTATACCACTTCACTCTACTGCATTCCACGCCATAATAGTGTGAATGCTGAATTTTTACTAATAAATATTCATGTATTCTGAATGTTCAATTTGCATAGAAAATGAAAATAGAAAATAATGCACAACTTGGAAAATGTGCCTACTTGAGTGGCACCCAGTAATCACGAAGTGCCCTTATGAACTGCTTATTAATGAGAAAAGATGTACTCATCTTTAGGTTAATGTAGTAGTAGGTTATATTAATGATTATGTATTATGTATTTGCTTTATTAATTGTAGGCCTTAAGTTAGTGAGGTCTTGGGCCTAGTTGCACAGCCTCATGTTAAGTTGCACTGCCTAAATAAAATGGCTGTTTAGAGAAATTAATACTTGTATTGTTCCACTGCATTGACCAAACACTAATAGATGGTTTTCTTTCCTGTGAGAACTGCTTGCTACAATACGCTGTATTAGCTTAGTGTGTGCGAAAGCGAGGTTCCCAGGAGCTAATAATGGATACACTGACTGGAGGACAGAGAGATACAAAATTGTTACCTGACGAGTCTGACGATGGGAACAGGAGAAGAGGAGCCAATCATTGACATATGAAAGACAGTTTAGTTGTATCTTAGGTTTGAAATTCTACTTTCATTGGACTAAATGTAAACATATGATTTCTTTGACCAATGGCAACATGGAAAGTGTTCTGGGTGGTTTTAACGTAGCCCGACTGCACTGAGAAGAGAGAGGCTTTTTCCCATTTCGATGTCCTCCTGAAAGGAGCTTGTTTATTCTGTCTGAGGAGCTGAACAGTTCCTGAGGACTTTAATTCTATCTTTAACTTTATTGCTTAGACTTTTGATGCTGAATGCTGATCCTTAGACTATGATTTACAAATGGTTCAGATAATTAGAGTCCACTGTTCTGAACCATTTCCTTTCATGGTCCGATGCTGATGCTGACCGAACAGATGTCCAATTGACGAAGACAGTCACAACTTGCTGATCCATACCGAGGAGAGGTACTAACCAAATGTTATTGTTTGATATAATTTGTCTTTTGTTCCTAGGTACCAACTACTAATTTTGGTAGAGCCATAGCTAGATGTTTTTCCAAATTTTTGTTGACTAAATAGTTTTGCAGGAAGCCCAAACATGCTTTTCTAATCAGAAGGTTAGCTAAGAGACTAACAAACGCGGGTAGCGCAATTGTGAGCAGGAGGAGGGGCCAGCCGCCACACGTCAGGGCAAGGAGCCCTTTAAAAACATTGTCGCGCTCCCGCTGCCGCGGGTAGCGCAATTGTGAGCAGGAGGAGGGGCCAGCCGCCACACGTCAGGGCAAGGAGCCCTTTAAAAACATTGTCGCGCTCCCGCTGCCGCGGGTAGCGCAATTGTGAGCAGGAGGAGGGGCCAGCCGCCACACGTCAGGGCAAGGAGCCCTTTAAAAACATTGTCGCGCTCCCGCTGCCGCGGGTAGCGCAATTGTGAGCAGGAGGAGGGGCCAGCCGCCACACGTCAGGGCAAGGAGCCCTTTAAAAACATTGTCGCGCTCCCGCTGCCGCGGGTAGCGCAATTGTGAGCAGGAGGAGGGGCCAGCCGCCACACGTCAGGGCAAGGAGCCCTTTAAAAACATTGTCGCGCTCCTGCTGCGCGGGACGCGCGCGGGCGGCGCCCGGGCGAAGCCCGGGCCAAGGGCGGGCCCGTCCTTGCCCGTCATTGCCAGGAAGAGCCAGGGCAGGGCCACCCCCCTAATAATTTGAACGAGGTAGGCTCAAATGTGATGTCCCTTAAAAGCAGTGCGCCTGGGTCTATTTAAGTACAAACAATCTTACCCATATCGCACTACCTCCCAATTAGGGCCTATCGGCTTCTGGAATCTATTACCCAAGGTATTCATAACTCCCCCTTCGCGCACTAGTTATAAACGTCTTTGAGGCAAATAGCTTACCAAGATGGGGAAAAGGAAAGCTACCAGTAATCCTACTGAGCAGGGAAGGGCAAAAAGAGCACCTCGACACGCGGCCGAAAATTGTACGCTCACCCAAATTGACGATCTTATAGAGGAAGTGGAGAGTTTGCTAGCCACGAAACCCTCAAAATCTCGTAGGAAAGATGCTTCTTCCTCCTCTAATGTCATAAAATCTTTCTTCGCTCCTGTACACAGAGATTCGCAGATATCTATACCCCAAGGCACCAGCACAGAACTTAGGAAGTTAGAAATTTTAAAGAATCCAACAGAGAGCCCTAACTTAAATTTGCCTAACCAGCAAGATGGTGTATCCCCCCTGCCAAACTGCAATAACCGTTTCTTACCCCTTGTCCTACCATCGCCAGCTGAATTAGAGAGAACCATCTCAAGGGAAATTGAGAAACCAGTCCCAGTCATAGCCACTCAAGATGAACATCTAGCTGTCTTCCAGCTAGTACAGATAAGAGATGAAATTTTAAGCCTTAGAGAGTATCTTACATCTTTTACTCATATGATATATGAGAAGCTGGACGGCATATCTGCAGTAATTGGGGATATAAGGAAGATACCACAAAAATTAGATCTTAATTCCTTACCAAAGTCAGTTGAAATACCGGAAACACCCATCCCACAGAGGCGTAGGCGTCAAAGGGTCGAAATGGTAACACAGACTACTCAGGAGGGCAATAGCGCACCTCCTGCAGCGTGTGTTCGTAATAACTACAATCCACCCTTGGACACAGGGAATAATTGGAAGGTGCACAGAGAAAGACACCTAGATACAAGCTCCAAATGCCCCTTGGGAAATAACCTCCAATGCCAGACTAGACATAACGTCTATGATATTTACATAACAAACGTCCCGAAGCTAAGTAAAGATCAATTTGAGCAAGGGGATTCCCTTAAAAATAAAGTTATACATTGGATAAGAAGGACAAAGAAGTGTAAGGGACGATATAGTCATTGCACAGAGACTTATAAAAATAGGTTTAACATCAGATCTCATAGGGATAAAATTGACCAGTCAGAATCTAGTTAAGGGCCTTTTGGCACTTGAGGAAAGAATGAGACCGGGCACCTCCTCCCAAATGACACTTGTTCACAAACTTCCGCAATCATTGACAAACCGGTCTCCACAAGAGATAAATAGTACTATCATGGCCCAATATTCTTGCCCGCAGAGAAGGGATCGAAAGCAAACCCATACTTCAGACATAGATTGACGCGAGGTCTCTGCCGTTGAAGTTCCTGCCGTTGAAGTTGGAAGCAATGGCATACCCAATCCCGACTCTTATACTACAAAAAATGACTTACCTAATATCCTGGGAGCAGAGCCTAAAACTTATTGTAGTGGCTCGCCAAAGGGAAAGTCCCAGCAAGAAATATTTTGTACATATGAGACTAGGGAAAATCTACCAGAAAATGGGCATGACCATGACCCACCGATTAAGATTCTATCCTGGAATGTGGCAGGCCTGACTCAGAAAATAGCTAATCCTGACTGGTGCAGACTTATAGATCAACACCACATCATTTTATTACAGGAGACCTGGGCGCCATCTGTAGTAAATAGAGAAGGCTATTGGACCTTCCAGAAGGCTGCATTACCATCACCATCAGGTAGGGCTTCAGGCGGCCTGATAATTTGGTTAAAACACGACTTGTTCCCAAAAGTTAAAGAGATAGTATCCCCTTTGAGGGATTTATTAGCCGTTGCAGTTGAAATTAGTACTGTTAAAGGTCTTGTTAACATAATAATTGTAAATTTATATATTAGACCTGGCACCCAAAGGACCCAGACCATCCAGATGAGTTCAATAGTAGAATTTCTTAACTGCTTACCTATTGGGCGGGGTATAATGGTTGCGGGCGACTTCAATATGCAATTGAACCGCGGAGATGGCAATCAGCAAGAGGGATCCCAGTTCACAGACTCATGGGATAGATCAGGGCCGGTGCAAATTACATCTAAGAAAGAAGGAGGAGCCTTAGACCTACTGGAAGACCTAATAAAAATAAAGGGATTAAGAATAGTAAATGGGAATACCAGATCAGACAATCCGGCGTCACCTACATATAGGAGAGGTGTATATACTAGCCACCTGGACTATGTCTTAGTAAATGACGCCCTCTGGAAATCCCTAACTGACATGATAGTTCTCCCGCGCATTGATAGTGACCATCTAGCCTTAAGTACCTCCTTTTCCACTATCTTATTTAGTTCCAAGACACTATCAACGTGGACTTCAAATAGTGCCCTCATTAGGACCAATGACCGTAAAAATGTGAAATGGGATCGGGTTGAAAGTGATGTAAATTTCCAGCTAGCGATCTATAGAACAGTTGCAACAACACTTTCCCCCCTGAAACATACAAATATCAAATTGGTTGATTTGGTCTATCTTCATAATATCTTGGCCATCCGACTAAAACCACACTTTCAGACGGTAAGGAGGCGGACAGAGACTGTGATTAAAACCTCTAGGTGGTTCTCCAACTCCTGCCGTCAAGCTAAGATACACTTACTGGGAGCACTTAAGGAAGGGAATTTAAGAGAGATAAGGAAGAGCAGGACTGTATACAAAGATGTACTTAAAAATGCAAAAAAAGAATGGGCGAATAGGAATTGGAACAAGATGGTTGTGGCGCTCCAGGAGAAAGATCTTAACCTATTCTGGAAACTAGTGTCAGATAAGAGTAGCCCTCAAGAAATGGAAAGTTACCCTGTCATCCAGCCAGAAATTTGGATGACGCACTTTTCAAATATATACAGAAAACCACATACCAATAGCACTATTACACCCCTACTAAAACCTAATGATCCTGTTGGCAATACCCTAACGTGGGGGAGTACAACACCACCCAAATTTGACCTGGACTTATTCTCCATAAAAGAAACAACAGAGGCTCTCCAATCCACACGCAAGGGAAAGGCCCCTGGTCTTGATGGTATCCCAGGAGATATATATCTTTCTCGTCTGACAACGTGGTCATTGTATCTAAACGCACTTAGTAACGAAATACTGAGGGGGGGTGGACTCCCTACTACATGGCAAGGAGCAGTTATAGTCCCTATTTATAAGAAAGGGCCAAGGGAACAACCTAACAACTATAGACCTATCAGTCTTATTGATGTTAGCCAAAAAATCTTCGCTAAGCAAGTGCTGAACAGAATACAGACATGGATAGATGATGCCCAAATTCTCTCAGAATCCCAGGGAGGCTTCAGAAGAGGAGTGAGTACAATAGACCAGGTATTTAGGTTTAACCTCCTCTGCTGGAAATACCTGTCATTCAACAAAAGTCAACTGTATGTAGCTTTTATCGACTTAAAAGCTGCTTTTGACATGGTACCTCGGGATACATTATGGGAAGTTATGGAGAGTTATCAACCCAATAGCGAACTACTAAGACTGATTAGATAACTCCATGAAGGGACTTACGCTCATGTACGTTGGTCAGATAGTGGCGACCTAACGGAAGCCATACCCGTCAATAGAGGGGCTAGGCAGGGCTGCATCTTGGCACCAACACTATTTAACCTCTACATAAACGGTGCTGTAGACCAATTGCTACACTGTAATCATGATGCCCCTAGATTAGCTGGAACCCCAGTCCCTATTTTAATGTTCGCCGATGACACCTTACTAATTTCAAGAACACCTATGGGCTTGCAAAATGAATTGGACACTTTTTATAATTTTTGCTCTAACAGAGGACTTGAAATTAATTCAACAAAATCTAAGTTTATGGCCTATAACCCACACAAACTATTTAGGGGGAAAATGATGATAGCAGGCCAACCAGTGGAGAGAGTCAGACAATTTGATTATTTGGGGATTAGGTTAAGTGACGACCAACGTTGGTCGGCACAGATTAAGAAGAGTCTGACAACACTTAGGCAAAGGTCTATAGTGATAGCTAAGAAAATAGCTAATACTTGTGAAGGGGAGATAACACCTGCCATCACCGTTTACAAATCAGTGGCAGTAGCGGTCTCAATTTATGGTGCTGAGCTTTGGGGTCATACCAACTCTAGGTGTCTGACCACTGTAGAAAACCGGTTTATTCGAAATTTCCTAAAGTTGCCGATGAGCACCCCTCTCACTCCACTAAGATTTGATTTAGCCCTAAATGAAATACACAATGAAATTGCATTAAGACCCCTAATGTATTGGACTAATCTTTGGTCCTCAGAGGACCGGTCCATTCTCCATAAAGCACTAGATGAATTTCTTGCAAATGACAGCGTATTAAAGATCCCTTGGTTCAGATACATCAGAGATATGTGTAAATTCCTTAAAATGGAGGAGGTGTGGAGTGCTCCCCACAATTTGGCAAAGGGAACAAAGGAACGTGTAAAAAGGTGTTACTGGGAGAGCATTCTGACCCAAATTTGGTTAAAAAATCATGGTAGTCTGACTTTGCAGTTCTTAGACCATAAATGTAGTCCCAAGTTCGAGGCCTATATGGATAATGTAAATCCTCCATATACCAAAACACTATTTATTAAATTTAGACTAGGGACTCTTCCGCTTAAGTCATTTACAGCGCAATGGAGACCGGAGGACTGCAATTCAATATACTGCCATCATTGTCAAAAGACAAAAGAGTCACTCGCGCACTTTATGTTTTTCTGCCCTAGATATTTGGTACCTAGGAAAAAGTGGATTGCTCCACTATGTAGGGCTATTGGGATAAGGGAATGGAATACGGCATTACGACTCCTAACAACTGATACAAATGATAAAATAGTTTTTTCTGTGGTGGGATATCTGCGAAGTGCATGGTTACTAAGAACAAAAGAACTATTATAAATGTGTAATTTTAATACATTGGTTCTAGACCATATTCACTTAATACATCAGTTTTTAACCGGATGAACCTAAAACCTAAACGGTCTGGATTTTAGTTTAAAGAATAATGACGATTTGTATGTTTTATAAATATATGACCTCATTATTTATTTAGGGTTCTTAAAAAAAAAAAAAAAAAAACAAGTAAATTATGCAATTTTCTTCTTTTATCTCGGATAACAGAGACAAATGTTAAAATTAGTCACTCAGCGGCAAGGTTCTTGTAAAATACACAGGTGACACGAACTAGAATTCTGATAATCATGTGCTTCTAATGTCCTGATTTTAGATTATATTTAATTAGTTTGATAAAATTTTAATTAATTGAAGTTAAATTTTAACAACCTAATACTTTTATATGTCTTTGAGATTTCGTAAAAACAGAAAATGTTTAAAAATAACGTTGTCTATACATTCTTAAAATTTTTAAAGTGCTATGCTTCTTAATCATGTTATGTCTTGTATTGTTTACTTTTATGGCTTATAGCCGAAATAAAGTTATATATGATGACTAACAAACAATGTTTGCTCATTATTACCAACAGTTGATGTAATTTCTTTGCTGAATCTAAATGTATGCTATTTCTATTGCACAGTTATTCTTGTTATTGAGTTGTACTGTAATCCTAGAATGCGTAACCATACATGCTTTGATTAAGTTGAGATTCCTTAGAAGACTTGGTCAACCAGTGTTGTTTAGGTATGTGTATCATTTGATTTTGAGACTAAGTTAGTCGAGTCCAGCATCTTTACTGGGAAGGGACTTGTTGTATAAAACGAGATGCTCAATTACTTGCTCAAATGATGGAATTAAAATTCAGGCAAACATTGATGATGAGGATGACCAGACTCCAGAAACAGATTGTGGAACAGTAAATGAGGTGTACCTTTGATTAGCTTTTTTTCCGGTTTTCTCAGTGAGAGATCCTCCTTCTGATTTACAGGGAACAGTTAAGATGAAAGTGTGGGATTTGACAGGAAAAGACATTGGTCTAATAAAAGGAGTTGAGCCAATTAAGGTCCCAGTCATGCAAACCCAATGTTTCCTCAGATTCCTCAGTACCACATGATACATGATACAATTGATGGGATTGCACCCATAATTGTAGAATTTGTAAACAAGGAGTTTTGAAAGAAGTGTTGAGCAGTCCATGTAACTCACCAATAATGGGACTGCGAAAGCCCCGTGGGAAATTTCGAATTGTTCAGGATTTGAGAAAGGTGAATGACATTGTGATTAAATGTTGCCCTGTAGTGCTAAATCCAGCAGTGCTTTTGTTCCAGATCCCATGCAATGCTGAATGATTCACCATAATAGACCTGTCACAAGCATTCTTATCTGTTCCTCTTCATGAGGATAGTCAAGTTCTTTTCTGTTTCAAATTTTTGGATCCAGTTTACTGTTAGTGTAGAATTCCTCAAGGGTTTTCAGAGTCACCTTCCATTTTCAATCAGATCTTGAAAAAGAACCTGGAATCATTGGAAATGCCTTTCCAATCGACATTGATACAGTACATTGATGATTTGTTGATTGCATCCAAAACAAACGAAAAATGCAAGTATGATACGATTGCTTTACTGAATCATTTAGGAAAAAATAGTCAGAAAGTGTCCCCAGAAAAATTACAGTACTGTAAGAAAGAAGTGAAATATTTGGGTAACCTAATTGAGAACGGAATTAGTAATATATCCAGAGAAAGGGTCACAGCCATATTGCAGATGAATTCTCCAGCCACGCAGAGAGATGTTAGGATGTTTTTGGGAATGGTAAGTTATTGTCACCAGTGGATTCCCAACCTTTCAGTCATTTTGAAGCCATTGCAGAAGTTGACTCACAAAGAAGTTACTAATCCCTTAGTGTTAGATCAAGCCTGTACGAAAGCATTTTCTGAGCTGAGAGAAAGTCTGTGCAAAGCCCCAGCTTTGGGAATGCCTGATTACACAAAGCCCTTCACGTTATTTTGTCATGAGCGTGATGCATGTTCATTGTCTGTCTTGACTCAAGTCCATGGTGGTGTAAACCGCCCAGTAGCATATTTTTCAGCTACTTTGGACCCAGTTGCAGCAGCTTTACCAGGCTGTCTGCATTCAGTTGCAGTGGTTGGACTGAGCATCACTTAGAGTGAGAGCATTGTGATGGGACACCCCCTGACAGTTATGGTTCCTCACTCCATTGAAGTTTTACTTACACAAACCAAAACGCAATACCTTACATGTGCCAGGCTGACTCGCTATGAAATATGCATCATTGAAAACGTGTACAGTACTTAACCCAGCAACCTTACTCCCGAAAGAGACTGTTGAAATTGACAAATTGGAAGAAGTTGAACATGATTGTCTTGAAGTAACTAATCTGCACACAGAACGAGACCTGATATTAGAGATACCCGATTGGAGAAAAATTACCAAATTATTTTTGAAGATGGCTCCTGTTTAAGAGACAACCCGGGAACATTGAGAGCAGGATATGCTGTGTGCACAATTTCTGGTATACTTGAAGCGTCTTGGCTTCGAAGAGTATATTCTGTACAAATGGCAGAACTGGTAGCCCTTACTAGAGCATGTCATGTTTCTGCATAGCTTAAAGTTACCATCTATACAGACAGCCAATATGGTTTCGGAATAGTCCATGATTTTGGCCAGTTGTGGCCACAGAGAGGTTTCCTGGCCTCTTCTGGTTCACCAGTCAGAAACAGTGAGAGAATTAATTAATTGTTGCAAGCTATTCAAATGTCTGAGAAGCTTGCCGTTCTGAAATGCAGTGCGCACCTGAAATCACAATATTTTATGTCAATGGGAAATGGATATGCGTATCAAGTCGCAAGGTTTTGTGCATTGAACTGTATATCGTTCAAAGAGCAATGGGAATTGCTACCTGATGAAGACAAGGTGTGCCCAAGTTATGCATTACATGCTATAGATACCTTGGAGGAACTGAAAACATTGCACGATAATGTTGAAAGGGAAGAAAAAAAAGACATGGATCACATTGAAATCTGTCCAGCATAGATGAACTATGGGTTTCAGAAGAAGAGAAGGACAGTTAGTGTTGCCAAATAGTTTGCTGATTCAAATGGCTGGATATTATCATGGTCAAGCACATGTTGGGAGGGATGCTATGATTCAAGTGTTTAAACAAAATTGGTTAAATCCAAAGTTTAGACAGGTTGCCGAAGCAGTTTGCCATTACTGCGTCATTTGTCAACAAATGAACATGGGCAGAGGGACAGTGGTCAATTTGAGCCACAATGGAAGAACAGGAGGTCCATTCAGCAGAATGCAGATGGATTTCATTGAGATGCCTGTGTGTGGAGGATTGAGATATGTGTTGGTGATTGTCTGCATCTGTAGCTATTGGATTGAAGCTTACCCTATACGAAGAAATGACAGCCTCACAGTTGTGAAGTTACTGCTTAGGGAACTGATACCACGTTTTGGGGTTCCAGCCTCTTTAGAATCAGATAGAGGAAGTCACTTCAACAATGAAGTAATTAAATTACTATGTTCAGCTTTAAACATTGAGCAGAAGTTGCACTGTAGCTTCCACCCTGAAGCATCAGGACTTGTGGAACAGATAAATGGTACTTTGAAATCAAGAGTGGTGAAAATGTGTGGGTCCATGAATCTGAAATGGCCCAACGCACTACCGTTAGTTCTGATGACAATGAGGAAAACACCCGACAGGAAGACAGGACTGCCACTGCATGAGATCCTTATGGGCACAGCAATGAGGTTGCCAGCGGTTCCTGCAAATGCTCTTGTGAACATAACAGATGATATGGTGTTGGACTACTGCAAAGGTCTGGCTGATGTGATTCGCTCTTTCTCTCATCAGGTGAAAGTTACTACACTGCAACTGTCTCAAGGTCAAACCTGAGAGCAGGTGATTGGATTGTGATCAGAAAGCACATGAGGAAGACGTGTTTGGAACCTTAGTGGAAAGGCCGTTACCAGGTAGTGCTGATCACTACCACAGCTCTGTAGAGCGCTGGAGTTCCGAACTGGATCCACGCAAGCCATACAAGGAAAGTGGCATGTCCGTTGGACAATGAAGAGGAGCTGTTGAGAGTACCAACAACGTCCAGACCAACTCCAGAATTGGAGACAGGAGAAGGAGAAACTGAGACTGAATCTGAGCAAACTAAAAACCGGTTCAGCCACTCTTTTGAGAAACGAAGGAGAAGACCCACAGGAAAGTGAAAGTGAACCAACATCAACTGAGGCAGCAGGAGAATCTAGTTAGAAGAGGGCTCTCCCAGAAGCAGATGCCCTTGAGAGACAAACAGAGCAAACGACAAACGAGAGGGGGGAAGGAGTTGAGGCACATCAAAGCCAAAGTGGTCTGACTCCTCCTGAACTAGTTGCAGGTTCGTCAAGATAAAATCCTGCAGAGCAGAGAGAAATTACAAGTCTGACACTGAAAAGAGCATTAACAAAAAGTCCACTGAAAGGAGATAAGTGGCCGAGGTCACAAGCAAAGAGAAAAGAAGCAATTACAGTGACAACAATTGAGGAAGAAGTAGACACGACAAGGAGAGAAGACTTGAGTGATGGAGAATTAAATGGAGATCGAAGACTGAAAAGAAAGAGGATTGCAAGTCGAAGGTACACTGGTCCTTAATGAGTGTATGCAACAACAAGTGAATGGCAGAAAGAATTTGTCTTTTTAATTTGATCGAGACATTCCAGGTCAATATTTTGGCACTTGAAGGAAAACAATGAACTGAAATGTTGAAAACTGTAAGCTGGAAATAGTGCAAGAATGAGACTATTGAAAGCAACCGGGAAATACTTTGATAACCTTATTTGACAAGCTGCTAAACCGATTTTTGACAAGTTACCTATTTTTTTTTACAAAGGATCCTGGAAGAAAGGCTGAAAGCTGTAAATAGTCGCTAAAGGGAAGACTGAAGATTTGTTTTTGATTTTTGCTGCATAGTTGTCATTTTTTCTCTTACTTTCTGATTCTTCACAGATCATGAGTAACCTTAGCCAACAGGGTAGGAACAATAGGTGCTATAAACACACAAGTATTGGTTTGGTGATTGTATGCATGATATTGTTTCTGGTATTGAATGTGGGGATAACTGTTCTTGACAAAAGTAAAGCCAACCATACCTTAGCTTTAGAGACAACTACTACACTCACAGAAGTAAAAAGGTATAGGTTAGATGAGAAATATCTACACATATATAATGCCCAAAGAGAGCTTTCTTCTAATGTTTTCTATAACTTATTGAGTATGTTGAGACGATGGATGTGACAGATTTTTATGTTTGCACACAGATTCCTTCATCAGTCGAGGAAGGAGTTACTTATAGTTTGCCCCTTACTTATGGGATAAGTTGTAGTCTGTTACTAACAAGATTCTATACCCAGGAGTACATTCAATATTTCTACTCCAATTATGACGTTGGGTTCTTGTTTGTCCCTATAATTAAGTACCTGAGTAGAGTGGCTAAGGAGAACACTATAGAATTAGTGAGAGGATTCTTTGCACCTACATTGATCTTTGGTACAGATTACGCACACCGCAACAATTTAACATGCTTGCTTACACCCATAGAAAAGAGCTTCTTCGATCAGACTGATGACAGGAGAAAATCATTAAAGGAGAAATTAGAAAAGGGTTTAGAGAAAAGAACATTTAGAAATGATTATGCATTTAGTGAGATAAAGACACAAGGAAGGTTAGCTTTAGATGCGCAACATGTAGGAAAGCTTTGTGTATATGGGCCAAAGTCTAGCACTGATATGTTTTTTGTAGGAACGAGTAAATCTAGACATGTGTTTTTGTTTCAGAGTAAATGGATGTTCATGTTGAATGGACAGGGTCCAGCAATTCCAGGAGTTTATTACATCTGTAGACCACATGCATATTACTGTCGTCCAAGAGGATAGTATGGCACATGTTACTTGGGGATAGTTTACCCAAAAATATTTCAACTTTAGAACTTGAGTAAATTCCCTAAAATGACTGAATTACATCAAAATAGGCAAAAGCAAGAATCATATTCTGGCATAGTTGGAGATATATTTGGAGCAATCATTCCTTCAGTAGGAGTTGTTCTGAATTCATTGAAAACGCAAAAGTTGTCTACTATTGTGGATAACATGCTGACAAATTTTTCAGGAGCCATGATCTTAATGGTTACGGAAATGGCTGCGGAAAGATCTATGACTCTTCAGAATCGCCTTGCGTTAGACATTCTTTGAGCAAAGGATGGCGGAGTTTGTAAAATGTTGAACTCGAAGCATTGTTGCTCGTATATTCCTGATAATAGCAAAGAAATTAGAAGCTTACTTAGTAATCTGACTAATGATAGTGCTGATTTGAAAGAGCTAAAAGAACCAGGAGTTTGGGAAAAGATTGGCAAAGGATTTGCTTCCGTGGGAAATTGGCTTGGCAATCTAGGAAAAGGAAGAATATTGAAAATTATACAAGGGATATTGATTATTGTGATTTGCATAATTGGGGCATAGGGAATATGTAAATTGTATCATGTGATTAAATCGAAGAAAATGAAAAATGATAAGAGTAGGGAAGAAATTAAAAGAGAAAAATTGTTCAGGGAAACTTCGAGAAGGGAACAAAGGAAGAAAAGAGATAGGGAGGACAAGTTTTAGCAGAGCAAAAATTTATGTGGGAAGATGTAAGAGTGATCACATATTTAGTCATCAGAGGAGGGATTGTGAACACTGAACTTTTACTAATAAACACTCATGTATTCTTAATGTTGAATTTGCATAGAAAATGAATTAATATAAAAAATAACATACAATTTGGGAAATGTGCCTACTTGAGTGGCCATCAGAAATCACAAAGTGTCCTTTTTAACTGCTTGTTAATGAGAAAAGATGTACTCATGTTTAGGTTAATGTAGTAGTATGTTATATTAATGATTATGCATTGTGTATTTGTTTTATTAATTGTAGGCCTTAAGTTAGTGAGGTCTTGGGCTTAGTTGCACAGCCTCATGTTAAGTTGCACTGCTTAAATAATTCACATAAAATGGCTGTTTAGAGAAATGAATACTTGTATTGTTCAACTGCGTTGACCAAACAACGGTAGATGTTTTTCTTTTCCCATGAGAACTGCTTGCTAGAATACACTGAATTAGCTATTGTTACAATGTAAAGTTTAGTGTGTGAAAGTAGTGTTCCCAGGAGCTAACAATGGATGCACTGACTGAAGGACAGAGAGATACAAAATTGTTACCTGACGAGTCTGACGATGGGAACAGGAGAAGAGGAGCCAATTATCGACATGTGAAAGACAGTTTAGTTATATCTTAAATCTGAAATTCTACTTTCATTGGACTAAATGTAAACGTACGATTTTTTGACCAATGGCAACGTGGGAAGTGTTCTGGATGGTTTAAACTTAGCCCGACTGCACTGAGAAGAGAGAGGCTTTTTCACACTTTGATATCCTCATGAGAGGAGCTTGTTTACGCTGTCTGAGAAGCTGCTGAACAGTTCCTGAGGACTTTAATCCTATCTTTAACTTTATTGCTTAGACTTTTGATGCTGAATGGTGATCCTTAGACTATGCTTTACAAATGGTTTGGATAATTAGAGTCCCCTGTTGTGAACCATTTCCTTTCATGGTCCGATGCTGATGCTGATGCTAACCGAACAGATGTCAAATTGATGAAGACAGTCACAACTTGCTGATCCATACTGAGGAGAGGTACTAACCGAATGTTATTGTTTGATGTAATTTGTCTTTTGCTCCTAGGTACCTACCACTAATTTTGATAGAGCCATAGCTAGATGTTTTTCCAAATTTGTGTTGACTGAATTGTTTTGCATGAAGCCCAAACATGGTATTCTCCTCAGAAGGTTAGCTAAAAGACTCACGGACAATGTTTGCTAATTATCAACAACAGTTGATGCTGTTTCTTTGCTGAATCTAAATTTATGCTATTTCTATTGCACAGTTATTCTTGTTATTGAGTTGTAATCCTAGAATGCCTAACCATACATGCTTTGATTAAATTGAGATTCTTTAGAAGATTTGGTCAACCAGTGTTGTTTCTGTATGTGTACCATCTGATTTTGAGACTAAGTTACGTGATAATAGCATTGTTAATACAGGGAAATAAAGATTTTAACTTTTACATAAAGTTGTGGTTATTCATGGCCAAAGGGGTCATGGTGTGTGGAAATTACTGACTCCCAAGATTATTAATACTGTTGATTGTTGTTTATTATTGATTTGAATTGAATTTGAGTTTTATGGTGGGATTCACTTTAAGGGCAGTCAAAAGGTCCATCGAACCTCTAACGCGTCCCCTTATAAATTAAAGATAAGAAACCAAATAAGGTCAGACGAGCTAACAATAGTCTACGATTCATCACTCCACTCTGACACTTTACTCCACTGTAAACTACCCAACTCCAGTGTACCCCACTTTACTATACTCCAATCTACTTGACCTTATCCCACTCTACACCACTGTACCATACGCCGCTCTGCGCTGTGCGACTGTCCAACATGCTACTCCACTGTATACAACTACACTCTACAAAACTGTATTACTGTCTATAACACTCTACCGCTCCCTATGCCCATCCACTCTAGGCCCATGTACTACAAAGTATGACACTCAATGACACTCAATTTCTCCCTATGATATACCACTCCACTATATGACATAGCGCTCCACCCTACGATACTCTCCTTCACTCTACTTTACGCCACTCCACTTGACAATAGTCCACTCTATGACACTCTACTACACCCTACTACACTCTAAAACTTTCTACTCTACTCTATGACAGTCTGCAGTACCCTGATCTACTGTTTTACATGCCAGTCCACTGTGCAACTCGCTTCTCCAATCCAAGAAACATGAATACACTATATGAGACACCATGCCACTACACCATTCAACACTTTACTACACTGTACAATAAAGCACTACACTCTGCTCTACTCCACTCTTTTCCATGACAATAGTCCTTTACAACACTCTCCTCCACTGTACTATATAACACTCCACATAACAATGCTCAACTCGAAGCACTGGACTCTAAGATATGAAACACATTTTTATTAAAAATGGAAAACAAAATTGAAATTAAATGAAAAAACAAAGTTTAAAGCTTAGTTATAGTTAGGAAATCTTTTCCCTATACAAACCTAGCTTAAATTACACAGACTTTAAAAATGATACCATTATTGTTATAACTTTCATTTACAATTTATCCACCACCTTCAAATTATTATAAGTAGCACCTTGTTACACTCTTTTCAGCTTGCTAACTGGACAACACTAACTCTCTCTCTCTCTCTCTCTCTCTCTCTCTCTCTCTCTCTCTGTCTCTCTTTCTCTCTCTCTCTCTCTTTCTTTATCTCTCTCTCTCTCTCTCTCTCTCTCTATATATATATATATATATATATATATATAAAACCTAGTCGCAGTCACCACTAGGTAGTTATAATTAGGACCCAGTTTCCATAGACAGAGCATTTTTTGTTTTGCCTATAACTTTGGCGCCGCTTTATGAATCTTCAAGAATTTGTCAAAATGTATACTCTGGTCAGTTCAGTTTCTGTTTTGAATGTTTCTGGGTGATCCGTCAAGCGGGGGCCGAGAAAAAGAGGGTGTCCCAAAACATGTTTTTCCTTTTTTCAATAGGACCTTTAGACACAGCCCAAACAGATGAATGGATTTACACTAAATTTGGCACAAAGCTAGACCCTGTTCCGCAGATTACGCTTTCTGTAGTTTGGTGCAAATCCATTCAGTAGTTTTGGGGAAATTCCAGTTTAAAAAATATAGACATATAGGGACATGGATCCTCAGCGGATCTAACTGTCCCGAGCAGATATCTGATTGGCTATCAACACTTGAACAAGGAAGTGAAAAAAAGTTTTTTTTTAAAGTTAAGGAACCAGGGTATGAACACCCTGACCCTTTAGCTCTGGTGCTGGGGTCCCAGAGGGACCCCACCAGGGCTTAAAAGCATTTTTGTATAAATGTCAAAAGAATCAGCGGATCCGGAGATATTTGCAAACTTTTTTTAAAACTGGGTGGTTTCCCCCCCTTTTTATTAAGCCCCCGGGTGGGCCAAGTCAGGTGGCATTTACATTTTCTATGCGGGTGCTGCGAGGCCCCTCACAAGTCTGGGGACCTCCACCTCCCAGGGGCTTCCAACAAATGCAATTCGGGGTGCCGCACAGCTCCCCGCAGCCCTGGGGACCACCACCTCACCAGGTTCATTTGAATCCTTTGAGGGGGGCCATGCTGTCCCCCTCGAGGAGCCACTGATGGCCTTGTGGACCGCCACCCCCCAGGGCTGGCTCCTGCTATGTCCCGGGGGTGCCCATCGCTGGGACATTGCAGACCGCTCCCACCAAGTTACAGCAAACACTCTGCTCACACCGAGGGATAGCTGTCAAACAGGTCTCCCTCACAGAAAGCAGATTTTTCCTCTATCTTCCTGTCTGCAAAGATGCAAGCAGGGAGACAGAGGAAACTGCTCTCACAGAGAGGAAGCTTCTTTAGCAACTCCCACTCTGTGACAGCAATGCTGACTCCCACAGGAAGTGGGGAGCCAGCTGGGACTGTGGAGGCCTTCAGGTTCACTCATGGTTTCCAACATTGTGACTGGGTGCTCGGGGTGGCACCCTGGTGACATGACTGGGCCTGAGGAATGGGGTTCCCAGGGCCAAAATCGCCCCTGGAGAGAGGGGGCCATGCAGCCCCCATCCCCATAAACAATTTAAATATTTAGGCCGGTCTCTGGGGGATGTGGACCCAGGGCTAAGATCGGCCTTGGGGAGGGGGGCCACTCAGCCCCCCTCCCAAAAACAAAATTAATAGTTAAGCTGGGCCCCTGGGGATGGGGTCCCTGGGGCTGATATCGGCCAGGGGAGGAGGGCCACGCCCCCCCCAAAAAAAATTCAATAATTAGGCAGGGGGCTGGTATCCCTGAGGCCGAGATCGGCCTAGGAAGGGGGCTGCACAGCCCCCCTCCCCCAACATTTTTTTATAATTAGGCCGGTCTCCTGAGCGATGTGGTCCCTGGCACCAAGATCGGCCCTGAGGAGCCAGGCCACATGGCCTCCATCCTGTCCCCCAAAAAAAAAAATCACGCTGGGCCCCAGCAACGTCACTCACCACGTCATGAGTGATGTAATATGTAAGGTCATAAGCAGTGCATTACAGGGGTGCAAATGAAATGTGAGCAAAACTATAATGTCCCTGTAACCTTTGTTTTTTTCAATTCAATGAATCTACAACCACACACACATACACACAGAGTAACGTAAAACAGCAAAGATGCTATGAGCCACAGTTCAAACAAGGAAAATTACTCCTTTGATTGCTGTTGGGGTAGCAAAATTGAAAGAGTTCAATAGGCCCCTCAGGGCTCTGGGCCCAATGGTAGCTACGCCTCCACACGCACATACCAAACACATTCTTGACAATTGCCCTTTGCAGGTTGTTCCACCAGTTTATTTTATCTGTGGCCATGTGTGTGCCTTCTCAAAAACGGCGACATTGAGCTCAACATGGATCAACTTTATCCGACCCTTCCATAGTAGCATAAAACGCATTAATCTTTGTGCCACCGGCTGCAGCCATCTCTTGATATATATTTTTTTTTAATTTCCAAGAAAGTCTGTCTGTCTTTCCCTTCCCTTCACTTTGAGGCAACGTAAATACCATCTGTTCTCCTGGTGAGACTTCAGCAAGGAGGCAGTCTATCACACTGTCATTTGCTATGACACACCACTTACATCGCGAGAGCCTAAAATTACAATAGTTATGTAAATTGAGGCAAACCGTACTGCAGATTTGCTGTTCCAGTGTTGACAGATTCAGTTATGACACTGGGTACATTTGTGCTGCTAAAGACAAGAAACATTTTAGATTGCATGGCTATCCATCACAGCGAAGGAGAGAGATTACAATGCAGACATTTGGCT
The DNA here is from genome assembly GCF_031143425.1 of Pleurodeles waltl. Taxonomy (NCBI): domain Eukaryota; kingdom Metazoa; phylum Chordata; class Amphibia; order Caudata; family Salamandridae; genus Pleurodeles; species Pleurodeles waltl. The sequence continues at coordinate 514,277,583 of NC_090447.1, read as the reverse complement.
TTTTTATAGCTCGACGGAATATGAAATAATATTTTTTTTCACAGGCATGCGGACAGTTTTGCAGCTTTATGGGACTATAATTATTTCGATGGGCACTATGAGCAATCACAGAATTACACATATTTTTGACCACTGCAAGATGGGAGCCTATGGGTTTTATGAAATAGTTGCACACCTAAAAGTAGCAGCGGAATGAATCCATCTAGCTACGTTACTGTTGTACAATGAAAGGAATGAACCACAGGTGCATCCACCTTTTAATTTTGCCTAGGTAGCCACTGGTGGCTGAGAAGTGACAGGAACAGCTAGACAATGGGTGTGAGGCCAGCGATGTATGGCCTCAAGTCCTCCGAGTAAAGTGCCCGCTCATGATAGTCCCCTGGTAGTAATTCACCTTGGTGCATACAAAATTAAAATATCAGATTTGAAGTAACGTTAGAGCATATTGGCCAAATTTTGAGTTACGACACACACAGACGCGCACACACAGACACACACACGTGTGCCATTCTAACAGTTCACTTCACAGTGTCAAACGCCTGCACTGCAGTATGAACCCCTTACTACTCTAGGAGTGCTGGTGTGCTGTGTACTCACAAACCCTTAACCCTGTGTTCAATCCCTTTAGATTTTGATAGCACGGTCAAAACTAAATTTATTTAATTTAAAAAGTAAGTCTTTGGACCACTAACCTCTGTAAGTGCCAAGTTTGTAGAAAATGCATAAATAAGCTAATAAGGTATCACACTGCCCGTAGTAACAGATAGCCCAGGAATTGGTTGACTAAAGCTGTGCACAAACAGGTTGCTAAGACTTGTACAAGCTGACCACCTATCCCCTTCGGCATTCATTCTAGCACCCAGTCAACTGAACTATTTTCAAATATTTTTATACGTGAGTAATTAGAGCTGGATGCCGTATCAGCGTACCTAGGGCCAGATGTACGAAATCGTGGGTTTGTGATTTCCTAATAGCAAATTTTAGTGATTTGCTATTAGGAAACTGTAAACTGCGATGTACAACAGTATGTTTGACACTGTTTGCGATTCGTAGTGGGTCACAAATGGACCTGCCTCGTCATTATTCATGAGACAGGTCGCAATTAGCGACCCATTGGGAATGGCCAAAATCACAGGGATGGTGGCCTGCTGGGGTCAGCAGACCATCATATCTGAGATTGCTTTTTAAATTAAGCAGTTTTTGTTTTGAAATGCATCCCGTTATCCTTAAAGGAAAACTGCTTTGTACATCTGGCCCCTAGTCCTCTGTTTGAGAACGAGCACTCCAAGCACTTTTTAGCCCATCAGCAGAATACCTCATGCAGGGCTTCTTGCTGCTACTGAGTGGGTCTATTCTGTTGTGCCTGTTCCAAAGGAGCTTACTACATCAGCACAGTTTTGTGAGTACTGGACCTCCTCAGATAGCACCCATTCTGTGATTAAGCATTTTATTGCGCAGTTTGCATTTATTTCAATATTGTTAAATATACTTTTTATCTCTCAATGCACTCAAGTATTTTATTAGCTTTAACGAGCTCCGCACAATGCAGTCCTATTTTAAAAGAAATGTAGTCTTACTGATCTTATGCACAAGTGTTTATCTGTTAAATTACTATAAAATTCCTAATATTGTAAAGATTTTATTATTCATACAATAAAGTACATTCTACCATAAGAAATTCATTTAAACTTGGTCAAATAGCTTTTGACATGGATTTCCCAACGAACATGTTGCTCACTTGTAGCACACAGCAACTGAATGTTTGCAGTCATACATTCCAAATCGGGCAAAAGAAAGTTCAATCACTATAGAGTGTTTCATGTTTTAGAAGATGCAGATGTTTAAGACAACAAATATTGTTTTGAAAGTGATGACTTTCATGCAAACAACTTAGCGCTGGGCATTTCATACTGTTTTGTGCAATTTTATATAAGGTTTGGGTCCCATTCGCATCAATATTTTCCTTTTTGGATTCATTTTAGAACTCTGTTTTTCACTTGTTTTTATCCTGGGCTTCCTATGAGCAAATTTCGCGCGTCCCTTCCCTACCTCAACTGCCTCAAACGACAGAACTGTCATTTTTTCAGTCAGTAAGAAAAACCTCAAATACTGCGAGTGATTTTAGAGACCAAGCATAACATTTGTTGGGAAACATAAGAAACATCCTCCGAAAAAAATATGGACAAAAATTTGATTTATCAGCTGTGTTTTTATTTTTTTAATTTGTCAAACTACATGGAGTGTAAACAATGAAGAGCAGGCAAGCCACAGAAATTTCTGTGAGGCTTTGAGTCAGAAGGGGCATATCAATCAAGTAATGTGGGTGGTAGTTTCTCACAATAATTATTTGAAATTGTCAGCGTGAACATTCGTTTAACACTTCAAACACTGCAAAGTTATGTCTTTTAAAAACCCATCCTCCAAGTGGTTACCAAAAGGCTACTGGCTTTTCGAGGCACTTCATCCAACATGACCAAGTCAGCCTTAGCTTTTCTTCTTCCCAAAATCTCACTCCACAGCCCTCCAGACATATCTGACACCCCCCCTGAGGGACCCACACCGTTCTGAGTTCTCTGTTCTAGAACAACAATGTCCCAATTATTGCCAGCTAGAAGAAACAACTAATTTCTAAGCAGTCGAAAAGCACAGATTTGTTTTTATTATACATGAGGTGCACAAGTTATTATAATAGTGCATATTTAATTGACGTTTTATGTCTAATATAAACGAGGTATCTGATTTAACAGGGCTATATACAATGAGAAAAAGAACTGAGGGGTCTACTTAGCAGTTAATACCCGCTTAAATTAACCCAGTTCAGGAATTAATCTGAATTAAAGTCACTATAAATTTGAATTAGATTAGTGACCTTGAGGTGCCCCAAGCTATAGTCCCCAAACAGTGGCAGTAATTTTACGAGGGAGGTTCAGCTCAGGCAGCCAGGAGTCTGTGCATTTAGCCATTTAGCGCATGTCTAACTCCTGGGTGCCTGACCTAAACCAGAAGAGGATCTGTCAGGCTGACATTTGTTCAGCCTTACAGACACTCTTTACGTCAGGAAAAAGATAGGGAGGCATGGCCCCTCAGTCCGTACGAACAGGATGCTGCTGTCCCCAAAGCACTTAAACTAGTGCTGAATCAGATTTAATAATTCCTGTTCCAATTGTTTCTTTAAATAATGGGCCATGTAAGAATTTAATAAATTCAACTAGAGAAGGTTAGAAGTCGTTGTAGACATTGAAGTGGAGGATGAGAGAGTTGAGAAAATGCGTCAAAACCCTGACAGCCATATCACTGCTCCTGACATAAAACTCAGCTCATCCTCACCCTCACCGCCAAGGACAACACTTCTAGGCACAACTTCACAACATGCATGACCACAACCTGCAGTAGTCAACTGCATGAGGGACATTTGCCTCAAACTCAACATGGACAAGACAGAAAACCTGATTTTCTGAACCAGGAACTCACTGTGGGGCTCCTTCTAGTGGCAAGCAGAGCTTGGACCCACGCCCAATGATCACGCCAAAAGTCTCTGAATCATTGGAGACGTCAAGCTCGAGATGACCAAACAGGTGAATGCTGTCACCTCTTCCTGTTTCATCGTACTCAGAATGCTTTTCAAGAGGTTCAGGTGGCTCCGCAGGCGCGTTAGATGAACAGTAACCCAAGTCCTCATAACCAGCAGACTGGATTATGGCAGCTCACTGTACCCAGACATATCCAAACATCTCACAGAAAGACTCCAGACCATTCAGGATGCAGCTGCCAGGCTCATCCAGGACGTACCCCGCAGTGCACACATCGCTCCACACCTAAGAGAATGTCACTAGCTACCTTTCCAGAAACTGCTTCTTCAAGCTGCTCACACATGCCTACAAAGCCCTCAACAACCATGGATAAGCATACCTGAACAACTGTCTACACCTCTACCAACCCTCCAGACCCATACACTCAGCATTCCTTGCCCTCGTATGGGTCCCAAGCATCCACAGAAGCAAGTTAGGAGGACAGGCCTTCTCCTAATTTGCCGTCAAAACCTGGAACAACCACCCACAAGACATCAGGACCTCCCATCCTTCCTCAACTTTCAGAAGAAGCTGAATACCTGGCTGTTGAACTAGGAGCCCATCCAGACCTGCAAGCTGGCTCATCGCCTGGGTACCCTCGAGTGATTTGTCGCTCTCTACAAATCTAAATTTCATAAAATACCATGACACTCATTTGAGTTCTTTTGGCTGTAACAGTACTCTTGGCATTATTTCTGAATTACAAAAAGGCTGGACATTTGCTCCAGAAGGTAGGATTAACCCTAATGGAGCACATTTCTAACTTTTTTATGACTTTGACTATTATGGAAAACAATGTTTTCAACTCGATATTATAACAAAATACCCAGTGACTCTTCAGAGTGTTATTCTCTCTCTCTGCACCCCAAATGTATATTGTGTACAGAGGCTCTGCAGCCCTGCTGTTAGAAACGCTAAAGAAAAGACCCCTTACGTTAAACCAGTAACTGTGTTGTGTCTGTCATCAACGTCATAGGCCTTTTCCTACAACTGCCGAGCTGATCAGTGGCAACTGGACCTGGACTGGGCCTTGCTGTTGTCCTATGCCTGAGACCCTGTGATTCCATAAGTGCCTCTACTGAACTCCTATTGGTCTTTCGAAGTGTACTCCTGTGGTGGATTGGGACCTAAACGACTTAAGTCAGTAGGTAAAATCTTTGACCAGGATGAACCCCGAACATGCTCCATCATGGTCAGCCTCAAATTGTGCCAAGGTCCTAGGGCCAGATGTAGGTAGGAAAAAAATAGCGAGTCGGAAATTGAGATTCAATGCGAATCGCAATTTCCGACTCGCAAAATGGGATCCAAGAAAAAAGTGCGACACCAATTTGCGACTCGCAAATGATGTCGCACCGCATTTTGCGAGGTCGCTTTTTTCGACCTTGCTAAAAGCTAGCTCGCAATTTGCGAGTAGGGTGTTGCAAATTGCGACTGGCCCGCAAATTGCCTGCAGGTGCAGCACAACAGTTTGGAAATTCACTTCCTGGCTCTTGGTGATGACATCAGAACCAGGAAGTCATCAAATACACCTGGGAAGAGGGAGCTACACACCCTTTCCAAACTGCTGTGCAAAACCCAGGACAGAGGACCTGCTGCTACAATGGAGGAAACAGGCAGTGCTGGGAGAAGAAGAAAACTGAAGTTTTCTGACAAAGAACTGGAGGTGCTCACAGAGGAATGCTGCCAGCACCACAACAAACTGTTTGGGAAGGCAGCCCTGAGTGTCCCAGACACAGAAAAAAAGAAGATTTGGCAGCAAATCCAGGACCGGATTAATGCCATAGGGGTGAGCCACTGCATCCTGGAGGAAATCAAGAAAAGGTGGTATGACCTGCGCTCCAGGACAAAGGAGAGGGTAGCAGAGCGGCTCAGAGAAATGAGGGGAACTGGAGGAGGCCCATCTATCCACTGTCCCACCACCCACAGCCATGGAAGCAATGGTGGAGCAGACCCTGGAGTCTGAGGCCGTACTCGGAATGGGAGAAGTGGACAGTTCTGCGCCAGTGTCATCCAAAAGTGAGTACCATGAGATATGCATTCACACCTACAAAAGCAGTATCCACACTTTCCCAGTACACAGCAGCAGGCACAACCAGACTAGCTCCATTCCAGTCTAGCAACCACTAGAATAGTGCATTATGGGCAATGTAGTACAGTAGTCAGCATATAGGCAAATGTTTATTATGAGGCATAAAACAGATGTGAGAGACTGACAGTGTATTCCCTATGTCCCACAGGTCTTCCACAAGACACCCCCAGCAGCAACAACAGGCAGGGAGTAGACAACGGGCCAGAGACAGTGCAGGAGGCTGCAGCAGAAATTCCTGGGCCCAGCAGGACACCACCAGAGTCCTCTCAGGAACAAGAGCAGGAAATGGAGGAAGCTGATACAACCCTTGGCCCCAGCCCCACAGCAAGTCGTCCAGAGTCAGCAGCACAACAAAAGCGCAGACACAGACGCAGAGTTCTGGCGGTGCCCCAGGAGGAGATAGGGGAGGCAGGAATTGCTGGAATAGAGGCATCCCTCCTTAACGGTCAGCGCCTGCAAAACAGACAATTGAGTTCAATCTCAAGTACATTGCACAGGATGGAGAGCAACATGACCACTGGCCTGGCTGAAGTGAACATGCAGTTCACTAGACTGAATGAAAATGTGCGGGATCTCACCCAGGCCATCCGCCAACTTGTGATGGAACTGGTGGCAGACAGACAGAGCGCAAGGCGCAGGGAGCGCCACAGAGTGGCACGCTTCGACCGCATGGCAGCTTCAATTGGGCGTCTTGCAACAAACACTACTGGCCTGTCTAGACGGACAGTGAGTTTACAGGTGGAACTTGGCCACTTTGCAGGGGATGTGGCACGTGGACTTGGCCGCATCAGCCACGCAGTGGACTTGAAGGAAGCCAGGCAGGTGGCAAGGGGCACAGGTGAGACCCCTCAGGACAGTGAGGAGGGGTCCACAATAAGTAGTGTGTCTGCCAGTGACTCCTGTGTGCTAAGGAGTGCAAGAGCATGGCAGGGGTCAGCTGACCCACCTGGGATGAGCCAGGCTGGGTGCACAAGGAGGAGGGTGTATGCCATCAGACAGCATGAGTCATGAGGCACATGATGTTAATGTGTCCTCATTACATTTGGACATGTGCAGACTTTAACGGACAGCACTTTTCTTTCATCATTTAGTTTACTAATAAAAAGGTTTTGTTTGTTCCACTACACAACTGGGCTCTGTCTGAGATCAGTGAGTGTGGTGACAGTTGCCACGTACCTGCCAAAGTATTGGGTTGCAATGTGGTCCCAACTCTGTCTGCCTTGATTTGCAATGCTTCTATCCCCAGGCTGTCGGTGTGGTAGCTCTTGCTCCTCAACCTCCGAATCTGCGTCTTCAGGGGTGAGATGTAGCCCACGTCTGGTGGCAATGTTGTGTAGGATTGCACATGCGCCAACGATCTTGAATGCTGTTTCTGGGGCATACTGGAGCTCACCTCCACTTTTGTGGAGGCATCTGAATCTTGCCCTTAACAATCCAAAGGTCCTCTTGATGACAGTTCTGATCTGCCGATGGGCACTGTTATATTGCCTCTCGTTCTCATTGCCAGGTGTTAGGTATGGGGTAAGTATCCATGGTCTTAGAGAATATGCATTGTCACCGGTTTGGCAAAAATAAGCAATGTTAGCAGGGCATGGATGGTTTCTACAGTGACCTGTAGGTATGGCTTCAGGGTTTATTCACCAATACCTAATAGATATCCGTCTCCAAACTCCCCACGTTCTAGGCGTTGGTGTATCCCACTGTGCCTGAATATGTTTGAGTCATGTGTACTCCCTGGAAATGTGGCTACAATGTCAGTAATTACATTATGGGCGTTGCATACCACCTGGATGTTTAGTGAGTGGGTACATTTCCTATTGCGGAACACATATTCCAGATTTGCAGGAGGGCAGATTTGTATATGTGTCCCGTCCACACACCCTATTACATGGGGGAAGCTGGCAATTCTGTAGAAGTCCAACTTGGTGCTGTTAATTTCTGCCTCATTCCTGGGTAGGTATATGTATCTGGACATGTGTGTGAGTATGGCATCTAGGAAACATCGGAAGAATCGTGAGAGTGCACTTTGGGATACCCCACCTGCCACAGCAATCACCCCCTGATAGCTACCCGAGGCCAAGAGGTGCAGTGAGCATAGCACTTGCACATGTGTGGGAATGGCGCTGCTGCGCATTGTCTGTCGTTGAAGCTGCGGATTGAGTAGTTATAATATTGCTGCACTGCTCAGTTTATATTTGTCATAAATCTCCTCCTCAGTTTGTTGGAAAAGTGTCTGCCTGGTTCGGTATATCCTCTCCTGTCTCTGGCTCCTCCTCCTCCTCTGCTGGGTGGCGTGGACTCTCCTCCTCCATGCTATCACACACAGTTCAGCCATTTTGAGTAACCCAGATGCCTCCTGGGTCTCCTTTTATACTTTGGTTCTGGTTACCACCTGCTCTGACTTAGTGGTAATTTGGGTGTGCAAAATGGGCTTTTTGCGTCTAGTTGCAATTTGCGACTGGCTTTTTCATATGGTTTGCGACTTCCTCTTTGCGGGTCGCACAATCAGGTCGCTATTTTTGTGAGTTGGTAATGGCTCGCATCGCTATTTGCACTTCGGAAATGGGATTTTTACATTCCATTTCGGATTTTGCGAGGTCGCAAATTGCGAATCGGGCCATTTGCGACTCACAAAACTTTGCTACATCTGGCCCCTAGTGTACTACAACCAATGACTATCATTGGCAGTTTGCGCTTCTTGGCACTATTTTTACTTAAAGCATATCTCCTGTTCCCCTAAATATTTTTTTGACATTTTGGAGTCATTTTGTTTATTAGATTTTACTCTATGTTTCTAATCCAGTTTGGGATATCTGTGGTTTGCATTTTAACTTTATTACAATTTTGGTACTACATAAACACTTTCCACATTGCCCTAAGCCAGTCTGCTCTGTGCCATAGCCACCAATGGAATGAGCTGAGGTGAGGGTTCACGCTGACAAGAGTTATGATTATTCTTGAGGTGAGTAGTCACCCATCCCTAATAATAATTAAATTCCATACAGCAGCAGTTTTGGTTGTTGAGCTGCACTGCGTGAAGTAACAGATCATTTGTCGGGACATGTATTGTTTCTAATGCTGAGCAGTGGAATGGCCACATTTGACCCAACACTTTTCCAAATATAACATAATTGGTTTAATCAATCACTCAATCATGTGTTTTAGAGCACACTACTCACCCTTAGGGTCTCAAGGCGCTGAGGGATGTGTCCTCAGAGATCAGTTGAAGAGCCAGGTCTTGATGTCCTTTCTGAACTGAGGCAGCAATGGCGGCTGTCTGAGGTGAGAAGGCAAGGTGTTCCTACCTTTTGCTGCCAGGTATGAGAAAGGTCTTCCTCCAGCTGAGGACTTCTTTATGCGGGGTACGTTGGCAAGCGACTGATGGGACGAGCAAAGAGTTCTGGAAGGGGAGTACTAGGTGATGCAGTGTTTAAGGTAGCTGGGTCTGCTGTCTTGGAGGACTCTGTAAGCGTTTACAAGGAGTTTGAAGTTGAGGTGACGGTGAGCCAGTGGAGGTTTTTCAGGTGTTCTGATGAGTGTTCTGGTGATGTGTTCTCTGTGGGTGATGTCTAGAACGAGTCTGGCGGCGGCGTTCTGAATTTATGTGTTGCAGCTTGTTCAGGTTCTTCTTGGAAGTTCCAATATAGAGGGCGCTGCTGTAGACAGGTCTGCTCGTGATTAGGACGTGCATCACGGTTTTCTGGCAGTCGGTTGGTATCCATCTGAAGATCTTTGGCAGGAGTCAGAGGGTGTGGAAGCGATGAAGGCGACGGAGTTGACATGTCTGGTCCTGGTGAGCGTTGAGTCGAGGATAACGCTGAGGTTTCGTGTGTGGTCTGTAGGGGTGGGGGGCCTGCTGAGAGTTGAGGGCCACCAGGAGTCGTCTCTGGCTGATGAGGAGGGTCCCAGGATGAGGAACTCAGATTTGTTGGAGTTCAGCTTGAGGCAGCTCTCCCTCATCCATGTGACGACTGCTTCCATCCCGTCCCGGAAATTCTTCTTGGCTGTTAAGAGGTTCTCATTCAGGAAGATGATCAGCTGGGTGTCATCGGCATAGGAGACGATATTCATACCGAACTTCCTGACGATGGGGGGTGAGTGGGATCATGTAGATGTTGAACAGCGTGGGGCTCAGCAATGATCCTTGGGGTACTCCACAGCTGATGTCAGTGGGTTCTGACAGGTGTGGTGGAAGCCTGACTTTCTGTGTTCTGCCAGTCAGGAAGGAGTGTATCCATTGAAGGGCCTTGCTGCGTATGTCTACTGCGTGGAGTCTGGCGCATAGTCTGCGGTGAGACACTGTATTGAAGGCGGCTGAAAGATCAAGTAATATGAGGGCTGCTGTTTGTCTGTGGTCGAGGAGGGAGCAGATGTCGTCTATGGCAGCGAGCAGGGTGGTTTCGGTACTGGTTAGTTCTGAATCCTGATTGAAAGATGTCAAGGATGTTGTTGTCTTTGATGTGTTGGCACACCTGAGGGCTGATTGCTTTCTCTGGGACCTTAGCTGGGAAGGGCAGCAGCAAGATGGGGCGATAGTTCTTGAGTGGGCGGATCTCGGTGTGCTTCTAGTCTTCAGGGTAAGTTGCTGATTCTAGGGAGCAGTTGATGGTCTTGATAGTTCGGCGTGATCGACCTTGTTGCTGCTGGTGGAGAAAATAGGGTTGAGACTGTGTCCGGTGATGTGCGTTGGTGAGGTGACTAGTTGCTTTAGCCTGATTGTGTCCAGGTTCTTGAGTAGTATTGAGGTGTTGTGGTCACTGAGATTGTTGAAATGGAATTTGAGGTAGCTGAGGAGACTGTAGTTGTTGGATGTGAGTTTGTGGGGGGCTATGAAGTCGATGATGGCGTTGCTGAATGCTGGCCGTGGTCCAGTTGGTCTGTAGATGAGGGGGCCGCTCGTGGTGGTCGTAGGGGTGGTCTGAACTTAGAAGTGAAGGTGCTCCATGATGGGGGTGAATTCCTGCCTATCGTCAGTTGGAGGGTGGTCTTGTGGGTGATGGCTAATGCGCCCCGTGATCTGGATGGGCGGCCCTTGTGTAGCACCTTGTAGTCTCTTGGGATGGCGATGGTGATGTCCAGTCCAGATGTTGTGTTAGTTCATGTCTCAGTGAAGAAAGCGATGTCCGGGCGGGTGGTGTCTATCTGGTCCCAAATCTCCACGGCGTGTTTGTGCAGGGAAAGGATGCTTTTGAGGTGATCTGGAAGTGGTTCTGGCGCTGTGAGGTCTGGTCTTTGGCATTTAGAGAAGGTGAGGTGGCGGCAGGAGAAAGGTATGTGGGTGTCCTTGGGGGAAGCAGGGCGACAGGTGCTCTGGCATCCAGGGTTCCGAGTGTAGAGGGTCCTGGTGTTGTTTCGGTGGGTGGTGCAAGATCCAGAGTCTGTGGCATTGGGCGAGGTCCAGGCATGGACGGGCACAGATGGGCTTGCATTTGGTGCGCCATCGGCACACCTGCTGTGTGCCCATGCAGGAGCCACCCTTAAGAAGAGGGGGGGATTGGTCAGCTGCGAGGCCGGGAAGCGCTACAAGGGCAGGGGGGGCGGGACTGCGGGGCAGCAGAGGCGGGGAGCAGGAAAAGCACGGGAGCCAAAAAAGGGTGCAAGGAGGAAAAAGAGAGAAGAAAGGCAAAGTAAGAAAAACAAGAATGAGAGAAAAAAAAGGCAGACAGACCCAGATGGCCTCTAGACCACCAGGGATGATACCATGCTTCATCATGGGTCTGCTCCTCATCTAGATAATAAAGAGTATTGACTGGATAGGTTCAAATGACAGGAGCTCTTTGTGAAGATCTTTTTCCAGAGATGTGATTTCGTAAAGGGGATCCTTACAAGACATGTAAATACTATCCCTAGGTCAACAAAGACAATGTTATTGAGTTGCCTGTGGTAAGATTAAAAGGAAAGTAATAATGGAAGTATGTTTGAAGGTAGCAGTTGGCCCTCTCAACCTCTAGTTAACATGCTTCAGTCAATTGGGTCTGTGGCTTTCATCGGGAACTAGGATCCCTAATACGACTTCCCCTATCCTTCTTTAAGTCTGTTTAACACAGATGTATGAGGCGTGTGGAGTATGCCATGTAAATATGTTTAGAAGTGCACTCAAATCGAATGTAATAGAAAACTTATGAGGGATACTCAAATTTATACTAAACCAGTTTTATGTTTCGAGCCTGGAATAAATGGGGAATGGCCCCAGGCAGACGGCTCATCAGTACTTCTCTGCAGTTTCACCTACTTGTGAGATGTTCTGCCCTCCGAATAATGGACTATATACTTTATTTTATAATACAGCAATGTTCTGACATTTTAATACATATTGAATGCTCCTTAATGTTCCCTGTGTCTGAAGAACATCACAAAGGTTACCCGAGGCAGGGGTCAAAATGTGGTTGGAACAAGACAGTACCAAGAGTTCTGAGGCTGGCAGTGAAGAGGTTGAAACAAGAAACCACAGCCAGTTGCTCAAAATGCCTCCCGAACATACATATTTTCCTGGCCTTACAAATATAAGTAATTGACCTCTAGAGGGAGGCTCATCACACATACGTGGATGATGTGACAACTGTAGACAAGGCAGGGTTCAAGTCTAGAGGGTTTGTCGCTAACTATACTAGCAAAAGGACTTAGGGCCGATTGAGATCTTGGCGGATGAGTTACTCCATCCCAACAGTGACGGATATCCCATCAGCCGAAATATAAATACAATAGGATACGATCGGATTTATATTTTGGCGGAGTAACTTGTCCACCAAGATCTCAATATTGCCCTTACTTCTCATTCTGGCCTTTTTATTTGGCCCGACTCTGTGAGCAAGTCTCTTTATCTACCACTACCATGGGTTCTTTACTTGCACAATCTGAGAGCACTTGGAAACAGCATTAATCTCAGTATTAATGACTTCATAAGTAAAAGTCACATTTAATGTGATTGCTGTGTGAAAACGTATGTACCCAGGCACAGTGCTTAATTTGTACTGGTGGTTACCGGTGCTTAGCACCAACCCTTATTTAACAGGGCCGGGGGCTATTGAATTTTCCTTCCCTGTGCAATGGGCCCAGTAATTACTATTAAAAATACATGTACCTATCTGTGCTGTCCTCATCCTTCAGTTTATATACCTGTTCTACAACCCACAGGCATTGTCTGCATTTCATGGTGCGTTCAGAACACTTTCAGTTTGCTGTGTCCCCTTTGTCTGGCGGTGGATTAAAGTGTCCTGAGGTGGATTTAAGACCACGCAGCATGGTACTTGGTGCATGGTTTCCAAGCAGCACTTTGAGTACGGCACATATTATTCTACAAATTAAGCACTGCCCAGGAATCAACTACAAAAGATGAAAGAATTTGAAAAAAAACATCTTTGGTAAAGGAACGACAGAGACAGTACTCCAGACCATCACAATGCAGTGATTTAATTCTAGATACCCTTCAAAATTGAGTGTTTGAGGTTCGCAGGCAAAACAGATGTTGACACCACCAATCTATATTTTAGTGTAAGGTGCATGTGCACAGGCGCATGCAATTCAGCATTACACATGCACACATACCTGCACATATATGGACACAGCAACACACCAATAGCCACCTTTATAACAGGCCTGTGCACACTCCCATGCAACAAAGAGCAACATATAACGAATCATCAATGCACATACATCACCCATGAGACACCCAGTGTGGTGCCCTTGGTGTTATCAACAGTGAGACTCAGAGCATGACACACTAAGGGGGTCATTCTGACCCTGGCGGTCATCGACCGCCAGGGCCAACGACCGCGGAAGCACCGCCAACAGGCTGGCGGTGCTTCCTGGCCAATTCTACCGCCGCGGTCAGAAAAGGGAAACCGGCGGTTTCCCGCCGGTTTTCCCCTGGCCATAGGAATCCTCCATGGCGGCGCTGCAAGCAGCGCCGCCATGGGGATTCCGACCCCCTTCCCGCCATCCTGTTCCTGGCGGTTCTTACCGCCAGGAACAGGATGGTGGGAACGGGTGTCCTGGGGCCCCTGGGGGCCCCTGCACTGCCCATGCCACTGGCATGGGCAGTGCAGGGGCCCCCTAACAGGGCCCCACAAAGATTTTCAGTGTCTGCTTTGCAGACACTGAAAATCGCGACGGGTGCCACTGCACCCGTCGCACCCCTTCAACTCCGCCGGCTCCATTCGGAGCCGGCTTCAATGTTGAAGGGGCTTTCCCGCTGGGCCGGCGGGCGGCCTTCTGGCGGTCGCCCGCCGGCCCAGCGGGAGAGTCAGAATGACCACCGCGGTCATTTGACCGCGGTACGGTCTTCTGGCGGAATGACCCCCTAAGTGTGATACGCATTTCCAAACACGGACCTGTACATAAAGGCCTCAAGCTCCACGTCACTGATAATACCCAACCAGCCTGAAAAGGGTATGGGTTGTATGTGTTACCCTTCAGAAGGGGCACGGCGTAGCACTTCGGGTGGGATTTTATCCTACTGTAATAGGACCAGGTTTGATTTGCATTAAACTGCCCACTATCTGGAGTGGCACAGTGGGCAAAATAAATGAACTCGAATGCAGCCCAGAGTAATACCCAGATGCTGTCATAAATCCAGGTCTTCCACCCATTACTTTTTTGCTTCGCTCATAAATCATCCATGTAGCAGACAACAAAGAGAGACAGATGCACACACAGACAACCAATATACCTACACATACAGTTACAGAAAACGTGTGTAAGTATAATTGCACATGCGAGAGGATTAATGAACATATAGCTATGGTACGTTTCAGCAGCGATTCTGAGATTCAGGCAAAAAATCTAAATAACCGAAGCAAAAATTTGAAAGGTAAAACATTATTATTTTTTCTATTAAAAATCTGGAGACTCTTGCATATCGTTAAAGATGGCACGCTTGTCAAAGCCAAAACTAAAACTACTGCAACAGGAAGAAATGCTGTAAGCTACACTGGGCCACTGCTGCAACTAACACAGGAACAGAAGAGCTGCCATAACAACATTGGAAAGGCCAGTAATATGGGAGAAGCCAGCATATGTCAATCATCATAACTGAAGGGATAGCAGTAGAAGACACAGCATTCCAAGACTGCAGCCAAACTAGAAGAAGCCAATGATAAAGTGATTATCGTCCCTATTTATTTGGGATTATCCACCACTCACACTATAGCTACCTAATTCACTCTTGGTGTTTGCCTTACCAATTACAGTCAGTCCAAATAAGAAATTCACTATCCCTCATTTGTAACCTCAAAATAGAGTAAAAAGAAATTCTAATCTAAAATGCTTCATGCTCACCCAAAGATACTGGGGGCATATTTATCAAATTTTCACGTAGCACAACAAGCCACCTTGTTGCACTGTGCTGCTTGAAAGGGAAAGGGCAGGAATGTCCCCGAATTAACATAATATGGCACATTTCTGTCCTTCCCTTGCGTTGGCGCCCTTTTGGCTGCCTAGTGCCAATGCAGGCACCCTTGTGCCATGGTGCAAGGGTGCTGCATTGCAAACAGGATTGTATTGTGCAGGAAGGGGCACCTTCCTGCACAAAAACAATCCTTTGAGGCATATTCCTCTTTCTATGTGTGCTGATTTAAAGATATTTCTCCTCGTTATGCCTCACCTGGTGAGGCGTAGCATTTTGATGCATTCCAAGGTCTACCAATAATTGTGACTCTGGGAATGTGCCAAAATCCACAGGTGGATGTGTGGGAACACCTGCGCTCCACCCACGGAACACCTCTCTGGGGCAGAGTAACACAACGCAGCAATATGCGCTGCGCTGCCTTGCGTTACTCCAGATTTATCAAGCCACTCAGGGCCAGGCGAGGTGGCCTTGCGTAGCTTGATAAATCTTACTTTAATGTTGTGTTGCCCTTGTGCCCCCACCCTTATGTGGGGCAAGGCACGCAGCTTTTTGATAAATATACCCCTAACTGTTGAAAGCTACTAACATCAAATATTCTATGATACCAGCACAAACCTCCTGTTCTGTTCTGTGGACATCAAAGCAAGGGAATTAATTACACATAATTCTTAATTTATGCTTAAATTGCAGGTGGGGCCCAGGAGTACTCTCTTTTGGGGGCTGGGATTTATTTTCAATCATCAGACTCTGACCCAGAGTAAGAGCAGAATAGGAAAAAGGAGGAAGAGAGATAGAAAAATAGTAGCAATGGGAGAAAGCAAGGATGAAAAGCAACCTTCAATAGTTCGCTATAGGGGTGGGGAGATTATCTTGGTGGTTGAAACACGCATGAGATGAAATAGGACTAGACAGTTTTGGTGTTCAGCAACCCTGACATTTAGCAGCACTGCTGGCAGGCTTCTTAAAACAATTGTGGCCTGGAACGTATTATTTTACAACTAAAACGCTCGCTCCACACGAACATATTCACACCCTAAAGGTTTGGGACATCTGGTGATCAAAAGCTCATAGTCTATTCTTATTCATGTACTTTCTTAAATATCATCGATACTTATAACAATGATTCAGGAAAACAATTTATCTCGTCTGGCATTCAACCAGAACTTCAAAAAGCTAAAAGCAATTTACTTGATTGATTAACAGCCCCAGAGTTCAAATCAAACCTACCACTACCACCTCTCTTCATCCCCCAGCCATTGCAGTGCTCCATGGCCCGTCAATTTTACCACGTATACCTCCTATTGATGATTCAAGCTCCTCTTCTTTTTCTACCTTAATGGGTACCCTTGCAATGCAATATCTGCAGTCACAAATGCTTAAGACAGCGAGGACCTCATCCTATACAATGTCGTCTAAGTTGCCCACTACAGAGATTCGGTTCAACAACTCCTCAGTTCCTGATATATGTCCTCATTATCCACAAGTTACAATATCCTGATTGAAAAAAGAAAACAGGGAATTTGCTCTGATCTACTTTAATTCACTTGTTGAAAGAGATACACGGATCATTCTGCGACTCATTTGAGTACATACTTAGTATGGCAGTAACAAGTCTAAGCATCTCCTTTGTTGGTGAGATTATCTGCCATTCATCTACAAATACCTCACTAACTTTCCATCCAATCGCCACCGTTCAACATGTACTAACCATACTAACCATCACTGACCAAGCCATTAATCTGGTGGACCTATACATATAGGTGGTGATCCATCCAATAAATATAACCAGAAAATTATTGAATATATGGATTAGTTTGGCTTTACCCAACTGGTCAACAAACCAACTCACAGGGGAGGCCAAGGTTTTGACCTTCTATCCCCTCTGATACCTGAAATCAACAGCGCTCTTAAATAGACCACTATATAATCAAATTTTACACCGACAGTGAAATAGGCAGTAGATGTAAGAATTTACATAATAAAATACAGACTGAATCATTAACTCATGGAAATGCTTTATCCACATCTGGAAACACCTTCTAATTCCCTAGACCACCTGGAACCAAAACGAACAATGCCTTTGATGTCCTGGTTCTCACCATAACTTAGAAAGTGAACACCTTGAAAAACAAATGTTACATTGATGGTTGCTGCCGACTGGAACTTCACAGTACAGCACTGGTAAAATGCTGGAATAAGATTATATTACTGTTCAACCAAACATCCCAGAAACTACAAACCAGTATGTGCCAGAGCATGACAATGTGGTCCAAGTATAACTGTGTGAAAATGTCGCACCCATATTATCAATTACCACTATGTCATCAACGTAGGTAGAAGTTGATTTAATAATAGTAACTCTGTATTTAATTATCTATGAGTATGTTGACGATCTTGCGATTGTCGAAATAATGTATGCAATATTGTTGTAGGTTTTTTCAAACATGAGGTAGTAACATAAGACAGCAAGAGCAAAGAAGGACTGCTTCCAAGCCCATATTGCTGAATCTAAGAGCTTAACCAAAGTACTGTTCCAAATTTCCTATCTCATCATCCATATAGCTAGCATCCTTTATAGACCTCCATGATAATCTTGTCGTTCTTTAATGACAATATTGACATTGTAAGGGCACGTATTGCCACCACCGCTTCACAGGCTGTGAAGCCGTGTCTCCCTACCCCTGAATGAACAACCCCTCTATGTGAATCTGCACCCATCATTTAGTCTGACAGAAATAAAATCTTGGTTTTCGACTTAAACGAATCCTCAACCTCTTGGGATCTCTGCAATGCAACAGGCCCCTTCGTTCTACAGGGAGTGATTTTTCAGACCCTTAAACATGCAATCATACACCTATGCAAAAAATCGTCATTTAGAAACAGCATCACACCTTAATTCAAACAGCGTCCTAAGTAAATTTCTGTCAGGCTGCAGACCCTGTCAGGGCATGGTGAACATGCTATTAAATATCAGGGAAGAATTACCCAAATACTGAGGCCAAGAGTTCCCGTGACTTGATCTGATTAGAGCTTTAATACCATATTTGAAACTATCAAAGACCAAGGGGCATATTTATACTCTGTTTGCACCAAATGTGCGCCAAAATTTTGACGCACGATCGGCGCAAACCCTGCGCCATATTTATACTTTGATGCCCGACCCCGCGGGCGTCAAAATTCCACCATGTGCGTCATTTTTTGGAAGGGGGAACCAGCCTTGCGTTAATTAGATGCAAGGTAGGCGTTCCCTTCCAAAAAATGACTTTAAGGCCTGTGCCCCTTATTTATACTCTGGCGTCATTTTGACGCACAGGAGGGGGTGGTCCTTAAAAAACGGCGCACAGCCTGATGTGCGCTGTTTTTTAACGCCTGGTCCAGGGCAGGCGTTAAGGGACCTGTGGGCTCGGAAGAAGCCCAGAGGTGCCCTCCCCTGCCCCCAGGGACACCCCCTGCCACCCTTGCCCACCCCAGGAGGACACCCAATGCTGGAGGGACCCATCCCAGGGAAGTAAAGGTAAGTTCGGGTAAGTATTTATTTCTGATTTTTTTTGTGGCATAGGGGGGCCTGATTTGGGCCCCCATACATGCCACTATGCCCAATGACCATGCCCAGGGGACATAAGTCCCCTGGGCATGGCCATTGGGCAAGGGGGCATGACTCCTGTCTTTGCTAAGACAGGAGTCATGTCAATGGAGGTTGGGCGTAAAAAAAAAATGGCGCAAATCCGGTTTGAGGCCTGAATTTTGCCTCAGACCTGACTTGCACCATTTTTTGACGCACAACCCCCATTTTCCCATACGCCGGCGCTGCCTGGTGTGAGTCATTTTTTTTAACGCACACCAGTCCGCAGCGCTGGCTAACGTCATTCCATTAATAAGGCGCCCGCATGGTGCGTTGGAATGGTGTTAGCTGGCGGTAAAATTTTTGACGCACAACTGCGTTGGCGCAGTTGTGCGTCAAAAAGTATAAATATGGGCCCAAATGCCTATAGAAAGACTGACATCAGCAGTCATCGGTGGAATAGAGCTGCCATGGTGTAGTTCCTTCCTGCAAAACAGTCCTTTCCAAGTCTAAATAGGCCCTTTCCTCTTTACAATAGCCAACAGTGCATGCGCTGAAACTAGCACCCACAGTATTTCAAGCTTAAAAGGCCCCAGTGGCGTAAAGCAAAATTATCCCCCCCCGGCGAATGTCAGCCCCGCTGAAGGACAAAAGTTGTTGCCGCCCCCACGTCTCAGGGGCTGCAGGGGCCTGTGTTACACCCTGCATGCTACGATCGAGGTATCCCGCGAAGAGCACTCAACAAATAACAGCAATTGTGGCCTTGTCATGGAGACTGTCAAGACAGACATCTTCACCATAACGCACCAATGACCTTAGGAAATCGTGTACTAACGTAGCAACAGGTAAACTCCGCATAAAATGCTTTCCTTCTTCGCTGAGCATCAATCACAAAGCGTAAAATTCTGCATTCTACCCGACTCCATGCTTCTTGCATGTGCGACAGGCTTGAGGTTAATGACACTGGAGCACTCTTAAATTCAAACTCCAACAACATTACAAAGGAGGCGAGGTGGTGTTCTAAGATTAACTTGTTTATGGACCCATTGACCTGAACCACGACGAAGATATTAGAAAAGACCTACCGGTCATCGGTGCTAACACAGGGAAAACTAAAAAAATAAAAAAGCCACAGCATTATAAATGGCACCATTTTGTCATAAAAATACTGAAATTAATTATTCCAAGCAATTTAAATCAATAGCACTTCATTTATTACATTAATTAATTGCATCTAATTCATTTGGGTCAAACTAAGAAGGAATCAAAAGGCTCTGTGCTGCAAATCACAGCCAGCACTGAAACACCGACTCGGCATAACAAGGCAGCCAGAAGACCCACATTGTGCTGATGGTTCCATATGTTTACAAGCATTGGCAACGCCATCAGGAACCCACCTCTTGCACCTATTGGCTTTACCAATGCCTTTTGGCGTACGAGTAGCAGCATCTGCAAGATACTGTGCAGCATTGCTAAAAGTAAACAGAAAAAAGAAAAAAAGGTGCAAAGGTGTGTCCGCAGGGGTGCGTGCCTTCGTGACGACGTATGCATGCCTAAAAAATGAAGCAGGCACTTCTTAACTATCCGAGATGGATCAGTGAATAAAAAAAGCATAAAATCATGTAGCCTGAAAGTGCTTTTTTTAATAAGGCAGACAGCACTCACCCAACCCAAACGAACAGTGAGCATAGGGGGCACCGGAGGAGAGAGTGGGAGGAGCAATAGGGAGTTGGAGGGACAGCAGCACTGGAGGGACAGCAACACAGGGATGAGGGGAGATGAACACAAGTGAGAAAGCAACATGGAGCCGAGAGGAGGGAAGGAGTTTGGCAGGGGAGAAGCACACGAGCGAGAGCTTGCAACGTCAGGAACATTAAAACACAGAGCGTGAGGATGCAGGTATTTGGTGGGGGAGAAGCACACAAGGAAGAGAGCTGGAATACACATGAACTCCCGAGGGGGGAGGGGAGGGTCTCAAGCAAGCAAGAAATGAAGTAGTTCCATAAAAAGTGAGGAGTGGAAGAAATAAAGCCAGACAATCAGAGAGATGGTCATGAGACTATGCTCCAAAGGAGAGATAAACGCAAAATGGACAAGAGGGACACTAATGGAAATTGAAGCAAGCAAATGAAAATGACAACAAAGCCAAAAAGCCACCAAATAGTAAGCAATGGTTATTTTGGGAAGCCCATAATAGGCATTTTGCAACCACAAGGCTTCCGGTTTCTGGTAGGATTACCTAAAAATGCCAACAAGACTATAGCATTAGCATCAAGGTAGAAGAACAGCCATTAACTATTCCTGTGCGTTACACAGGCCCAGAGCTTCATATACTGATTTTTGGATTTATATGCTAATAATCAGAAGAACTAAACAAACAAAAATGCCTGTTAACAGCCCTCTCTCTTTTTTAAGAACAAGCACTGGCAAAGCCAACAGCTCTCTCCTTTAAGGCTTATTGGCTTTGCCAATAGTTTTTAGCCAGGAGTGAGGAGAAGCACACTGGCGACAGAGAGCAATGTGGAGTGCAGGGGGAGAGAAGTACACAAAGGAGACAGCTGGAAACATATGCGCTCTTGTGTGTTTAAGCACAAAGAACTAGTACTAGAAAAGCAAGCAGTGGGAGAATAGAAGCTAGCCAATAAGAAGAGATTGTAAAAGGGCTGTGCTCCTTGGTAGAGACAAACACAAAACGGACAATAAGAAGCAGGTAAATGAGAATGGCAGGGAGGCCAACCAAGGGTAAGAAATTGGCGAACTCCAAGCCCCTGCATGTTCTTTGTAAGTCCAAAACACATCTTTCTCAGACAAACAACTGCATTGTGTGGTAGGCTCGACCTGCAAATGTGAACCAAAGGAAATTAATATTTCACTTAGTGAGACAAGAGTGATGTTCATGAATGAGTATGCAAATGTTATCAAGGCACGACGTAATAATAATAGAAGTGGGACACAACTTCTACATAGAAACTACAAACTCACTCACAAGCGAATTTTCACAGGCTTACACACATTTAAAGAGAAGCAAAATGCAAACAACCCAAAACAATGGCATATGCTCAATCTTTAAGTTATTAAAAAAACACAAGAATAAAAGTACATGGGCCCAAAGTTTTTCAACTTTTTCTTAGAAACACACTGCCAGTACTGATGAATGCCGTGGTTGCCAAATACCAAGGCTGCTGTCTGGATTCCACCTGCGGCCTCTTGCTTCAGCCACCCTTCCCTTCTATTTATCTCTTGTGGGATCCTTTCCATCCCTGCTTGCTCCTTTTGTCGCTAGTATCCTGTGTTTCTTCTCATTTCTCCCCTTGCTGCCTTTCTCTCCCTTGCTGTGGGGCAAAATTGAATGATGGCATATAAATCCCAGTCACAAAACTTCAGGGATAGTGCCAACCACTGGCAACCACCTGCACAAATTAAGCACTGAGAGTAGCTCACATATGCATCGCACGCAAACGGATGGCTTAGCCATTGTAAGAGTCAAATTCAATAACGCCTGCTCTTTGTAATTTGTTTTTAGTGGTCACACAGGAGTTTGGCACCCTCTGACGCAGAAGAACATGAGGAATGGCTGGTGCTCATTCTACCAAGGTTGATTTGTGTGAGCACCCGAATGCAACCATTTGATCAGGTGATGACATAATGAGCGCCGATGGATGTGAAGTGGATTTAAAAAGGACCAACCCCTAAAGGTATCAGCTGAGGTGAATCAGTCTCACTTCCTTCAGCGTGTCTTTGTGCGAAGGTAATTAATATCCCCTGTTAAATTTACAGATGTAGGGCATCAGCAGAAGCAGGCAAGCAGGCCTTTTGTGCTGCAGCTCAGCTCTAAATCAATTAGAAAGTCCTTCCCACAGAGGTTCTGTATATTTAATTTGGTTCATGAGCGTAATTAAGGTTATTTCTCTTTGCTGATCTCACTTGAAGGTGAAGGGAACCTACCAATAGAAACTTTCTCTGAATTAAGCTTGTTTTTTCTCATCTAAACTTTGAAAATAATTAGACATCATCATAAGGCACATGTTTGGTTGCAAACACTGCTACTGGCTCGTAGCACCAGGCTTATGGCTCCCCTTGTGAGTACAGATGACCAACGCCCTGATTGAGCGCTGTGTTGTAAGAAAAATCTTCTAACTTCTGGAGCAAAGATTAAAGCTTCTGTTAACGTATTCTCTGCGATTGGAGAATATTCTGATGGAATTACATCCACCAGCAGAGAATAATCTGCAAGCATTACCTCCATCATTCCATAGTGGTGGTAATTATGTCAAACTGTTTTCGGCTGGTGGTCAATATTACCTCCATCATATTATGGTGGTGGTAAATATGTCACACTGTTTTCGGCAGGTGGACAATATTACCTCCATCATACCATGGTAGTGGGAATAATGTCACCTGTTTTCCGCTGGTGGACAATAGTACTGCCACCCTACAGAGGTGGTGGTAATTATGCCATACTTTTTTCCGCTGGTGAACAATATCCCAACAGAGGATCCACCACACACAATGGTGGTGGTACTTCCATCAGAGCCTTCTGCACTATTAAATAATCCTTCTGTGGAGGGTTTACAACTTCCTTCAAAAATTGGAGATTTTTCGTTGCAATGCATCTCCAAACAAGCCCCTTTGAAGGCTGTCCAAACTGGTAATACACAGCTGGCTAAACTAGCACGTCCTGGAAGACTATCCCGCCCATACTGCCATTCTGTTGAGGCGAGAGAGCAGTTCTAAAGCAGGACTTTTGCATGGACCAAAGTGATCAGTAAGTGTTCCATGTAGCGATGCTTTTTTGTTATATGAGTAAATGAAGTAAACAGAAAAAGATCATGCATTATTTTCTCAACGAGTGAGGCTTATTTATTATTTTTTTGTACACATGCAAAAACATCAACACTCGAATTTACAGGTTTAAAATGGGTACATAAGGAAAGAAAATGATTCTGGCAGCGTAAGAAAGCTATGCAAAGTTTTATGTTGCACAATGAAACAAGGAACTAATGCACATTCACCTGCATTTGACACATACGCTTTTCTATTTGTTCGGAGGATAGACTATTCAAGTTGCAACATCATGGTGAAAGCTACTTATCCTTTTCCCCTTGTAGCTGTCTGAGACGCAACTCCTTCTGTAACTTTTCAATGGCAGGAACCAAACCAGTTAAACTCATTAAATTGGACAGGTCCCTGTTCCTGATTAAGGATCCATCGATAAGAGAGGTGAAATGTTGTGAGGTCCATTATGCACACCAATGGATGTTAAGCCAAGCCATGCATTCTTGGGCGTTCAGGAAATTGATTCAAACCCAGCCACCCCCCAACGACCATTAATTCTGCCAAAGCATGAACGTGATGTCTGTGACAACCCTAAATTGGCTGTTTAGACCAAATATCAGAGAAAAAATATTGTGAAGACAAAATATCCTGGCAAGAATATCGAGGAAAAAATAGTGTGATGGTAAGTTTCTACAGGTAAGCAAAGTTTTACTGTATATAACTCCACACATATGTACCTTGACGAAATATATATCTTTAAGGTACGTAGATGTGGAGTTAAGAAAAGTAAATCTATGTTTACCTGTTTCCACTTACCGTCTCGATATTTTGGTCCTCAATAGTTTTGACATACTATTCTGTCCACACAATATTTCTGTTTCCAACATTCTGTCCACACAAAGTTTCTGTTTCCGATATTCTGTCAGTGATCCCTAAATGTATGCACTGTAAATCTGTTGGATATTCCTGTAAACATATCATATGCTGAACACAAGTTGTCCATGCATGATTTTCAAGCAAAAGTGTGTACTCTTTACCTACCTAAGTTTTGTTGAGGTTTTCTGGGGTCCGATTTGCATTGCTCATGCTTCGCTCAGCAATAATTCAATTTCAGTTAGAATTCTCGAGGCAGCCATACACACAATTGACAACTTGTTCACAGTTAAAGGTAAGTTTACATATCTAGTCAGGAAGCTCACTGCTTGCTGAAGAGTTTGGCAATGTTTTCCATTTAAAATGCTTTGGTACGTTACCTTAGTTTAGTTAAACTCAATGTTCACCAGCAATAGTTTTGAATTAGAAACACAGACAAGCTCATCTGAACTAGAGAGGTCCTCAGTAGGTTTCCTGAAACCAATGTGGCTTGTCACATTCCTACCAGTAAATGGGAGGGCATTCCAGGAACAGGCTTCTAAAGTATAAAGGGATTGCAACGTGGCATTTTACACTGGCTCTTGAAATATATAGCAGAAAGGAATTAGCAGTACATGAAGTGTGGATAGGGTTGTAGACACGGCCACTGGAGTTACATGATTCTGGGGCTACTGTTTGCATCACACGTATGGATTTGCTGCAATTATCAAATAATCCATCATTTTATGCAAAATGTTCTATTACCTCCAAAATACAGCTGTTGTTTGAAACAGACCATAACAATCTGCAAATGGTGTATATAGAACACAATGTAACACTGAGTACACTGCAGACTTTAACTGGCCACCTTTCACAATTTGTATTACATATCCAGGCATTAAGGGGTTAAATGTTAGGACACAATGCAGCAATTAGACACATTACAAAAGTTAACTGGCCACCATTCAGAACGTGTATGGAGTATTTAGGTTTTTTTGACTAGATGGTGTCACTATCCTCAACTGAACTGTGTGCAGGCTTTTGCTTACGACAGGAAACAATATTGCTACATTAAATGTAATTTAACAGGGTGGAGTGTGAGCAGCGTTTGAGGAGTGCGGAGAGCGGAGCTGTGTCCAGCATGAGCAGCGTTCAAGGAGCGTGGAGAGGTCAGCACAGAGAGGAGAGCCTCTGCAGTCCGGGTGGATTCCCGGGCCACAGTCGTTGGGCCCTGACTGCTGGGATTTCAGTGAGTTGACTGCAACAGAGAAAGGCATGGAGTAGATGCCAGAGGAGAAAGGAGCAGGTGCCAACGCCAAAAGAAGACATATAATGCTACAAGTAGACCACAAAGAGGCCACAAGTAAGGCGGCTGTCCCGTAGCAGTAACAATTCTTATTTGCTATACTGGAGGGGAAGGAGTGTGTTTTGGCAATTTCAAACTTGCAAGGAGTTGGCAGTACTAATTTCACTAACTTAAGGGACCTGCCCATGGGGCAGCGAAGGACAGATAAACCAGGATATTCCAAGGGTAGGAAAAAGGGCTCCTTGAAAGCCCCTTGAAGTGCCTTAAAGGCCCCTCAATATTATACTTACTTACGGTTCTTCCTCCTTACACTGTCCTGCCCTTCTTCTATCTCTTAAGGCTTCGGAGGCACCTGAGGCTGAGTGTGTGGGCTGTAGACAGCCTTCACTGAGTAAGCCCGGCCGCCCAGCGGATGCACCCCAGCTATCACTAGGTGTGGCTTGCGGGGCAGGCTGGTGTGCTCCCACTCAGTTGTTGCTAATTTTCCTGGACACAGACTGCTGCATTGCTGAGGGCTACCCTGTTGGGCCCTCTTGTAAACTGCGTATCAATCCAGTCCAATAGCTAACCAATGTTGTGGCCTTCGTCATTGTGACTGGGTTGTCCAAGAGGCAATATTTTACAACAGGAGATCCCAGATTGTTTCATGGTTTTTGTTGGCTTCCATCTCCTGGTTTTATTTGCTAACTTGCTTTTTACACCAATCTTGTGCCAGCCTTATGGCTCACGGCTAAAGGAGACAGGACTACAGACTTACATTAAGGAAAATAAGGAGAATTTAGCAATTGGTGGGCTTTATTGTGGGGGTTGGTTGGGGCCTAACTACTACACTGCCTCTTATTCTGTCCTGCATATACTGTCCTATCCTAGGAGAAATGTATAGGTCTTGTGTGTTGATGGGAGTCAACCTTTAGATCTTCCATTTTGCCTTTTTCACTTGTCAACACCAGTATGACAGCTCTGACACCTCACTCTGGCAGACTTATTTTTACGAAAGTCTGTAAAAACAAACAAATCAAATCCACTTAGTAATAATGGACTTAATCTGACACAGGAGAAAAGTTCAAATAATATTTTTCTTTTTTCTAAAAAGATAAGCAGGATGAACCTTCCTTAACCACAATGGTCAATATGGTGGTCCCTGATTCTTCTGCAGTTGCTGAAACAGCTACAAATCATGTTTCATCCACTGTGAAATTGCCATCAGTCATAGAAATTTGAAAATGTAGCAATTTCTATCTCTTAAGTTAAGTAACCCTATTATTGCAGATTTTTCCTTACCTGATATTGATGTTGATGTTAATTTGAGGAGCTCTGCAGCTTGTGGCACACCTAAGTCCCCAGTGGGCCCTTCATAGGCATCTGGTCTAAGGCTCTTTCGAGGTACTCCATCAGATCAATTATATTTAGTACATCAAACCTCTGTAATGCCCAAATTAGAAATACCTGGGAACTTGTCCTACGATTGTCCTGGCCAAAATGTGCTAATATCTGAATCTTTTCGATGTATGGAAAGGATTCTGTCTCTATGTTAACACTATTAGAAAAGTCAGTGAATAATTCAGACCTTATACAAGGTATTTTATTGGTAATATTGCAAGTGTTGCTGGGATCAAAGGATGAGGGGAAGGTCCAGAGGGAGAACATTCTAATTTCTACAAATGAGGCTTGCAGACAGTTGGGTCTTTCAGACTCTGGTATACTTCCTGAGGCCTCTGATAACAAGTTGTTTGAGAAAGCCCCTCAAAGACTTCTAACTCTTGAACGGGGAATTCAAGCTGGCAAAGCTCAAGTATCTTCTGAAGTGGCCCATGTTAAGAATTCAGGGGATGCAGAAATTCATGTTTATCCATTAAAAAAGCTTTTTGACTCAGGCTTTCCTAGCTCTACTGAATCTAATCAACTGGTTAAAGCCTCGGGCTCTGGGGTGGAACCATTTCCCATTTTTAGATTAGTGGACTGGGCTATAACAAGTTCAGCAGTTTCTTTTGTCACATTATCTACTAAGGGCAATGGGAAAGCTAGAAGGCGGAATTCGAGGAAGAATAAATGGAGAATATGAAAGAAAAATCCAAGAAAACTGTGGTTTCAGGATGTGAGAGACCTTGATGTTTCAGCCATAAAGATGACTGATGGTCCGATAATCTTGCAAGACAGGAGAGAGCTTCAACCGCCATTTTTTGAGCAAACTACTTTAGGTCAGGCATCTTCGAAATTGAATCCCAGAGTTGATTCTTTTGTTACCATGTCAAATTCTGTGTCTAGAAAATCTCAAATTCGCTGTCAACAGAGTTGGAATTTTTCACCATCTGTTCAAGTTTCCACTCACACCCCTGCAGACACTTTATGGTTGGACTTTGTTACATTATTTGATTCTGACCTAACCATAAAATGTTCTTTTTTATTGTCTGTTTTGCAGACATTCAAAATTTAAAGATGATACAAAGTAATTATATTTCTCTTGTATATTTATCACATGCCTCTAGGACGTTAAAGACAAGGGTCCAGTTCTATGCCAAAATCAATGTTAATTTAATCTTACAAAATTGTGATTTGTTGCAAGGTAGATGCATTGATGTAATTCCAGTTTTGGATGTAAAGCTAACTGCTGGAACTGCCGTAGGTCCAGATCCCATGTAGGGTCCCCAATGGCATAGAAGCCGCCGGTGTTGAACCCGATAGGGCCCCTGCAGACCCTGCTGGGCCCGAAGACCCACCTGCAGGGCAACCCGCTCAAATATGAGGTGGATGGCTCTGTAAAATTATTTGTATTGAGCAGGGGTCACTCCGGCTCCCAGATAGGGGGGAAGACGCGAAGTCAGCTCCGGCATCGGTGCCGCGGAACTGTGCTTGGAACATCAACATTACCGTGATGCCTCGTAGGCCGACAGGCTTGGCGAAGTCGAAGTCCGATTGGACTCCTTCTTCTTTTTGTGCCTCTTCCCAGAGTGC
This sequence comes from Pleurodeles waltl, assembly GCF_031143425.1. Taxonomy (NCBI): domain Eukaryota; kingdom Metazoa; phylum Chordata; class Amphibia; order Caudata; family Salamandridae; genus Pleurodeles; species Pleurodeles waltl. Next base: position 514,249,131 of record NC_090447.1, on the reverse strand, counting down.
CCGGAGGACCTCAAATGAGAAGAAGAGGACTTAGGACTCCTGGAGCGGTCCCGCGTCCTCCTCCTTGAGCGTGACCGTGACCTCCTAGGAGTCACGCCTACCGACGTTGACTGCTGGGTCACCATGAGCTTCAGAGACTGCTCTCTCAAAGCTTTCGGGGCCATGGCCCGGCACTGGGAGCACGACTTAGAGTTGTGGCCTCTGTCGAGGCACCAGAGACATACCTGGTGGGGTCCTGTCACCGACATGGTGCAATGGCATGCACCACACGACTTGAGCCCCATCTTCTTCAAGGACATCTCGCACAGACAAATACATTCTTTGACAAAAGGGTTAAAAAACCCTGCCAAAAAAGGCAAACGGTAGCTCAATCCCGGACCTGCACTTAACTCGCACAGAAGAAAAAGAACTGAGGTACGTGCGCCGGGTTGGTGCCTTTATAGGCGACTGTGATGTCACAGACAGCCCCAATGATGCTGATGATGCCACGTGAAGCCAAAGGACACACACAGATCCGAACGATGCCACCCGACGGCGCGTGCAGGGTATTGCTTGGCAAAAAAATCCAGATTCAAAGCTGATGCCAGGGAATTCAAAGGTAAGGAATCTGCAGCTAGAAGTCTATATCAGATGCAAGTTTCTATGAACATAAGATACCATTTGGATTTAAACATTTGTAGTCAAAAAAGGGGATATGATGTTCTGGTTAATTCTGCTATTATAAAAAATTCACAACCATATTTAGTGTGGAATTTGCCTCATGGGGTTAGACGCTTTTGGGCCTCATTTAAGAAAAGTGGTTCTACTTTACATGTAGCACCACTTTTCTCGCCATCCCTTGCGCCCCCCTATCTCCACCATGTGTGCGGTGTATTTAAAATATGGCACAACATGTTGCAGAGTAGAGGGAAATAGCATAAGAATTTCTGATGTTATTGATGCACGGTTAAGGGTTAGCGCCAAATGTTTGCCATTAACTCTGAACAGTACATAGGGGCTCACTGAAAACAATGACATGCCCCCTTTTAACACCTGCTCTGAGTAGGCATTAATAATGGCGAAAGAATGGCGCAAAGAAATATTTTAGATTTCTTTGAGCCATTTTTTCAGCACCTCTAACAGGGGAACTCTACCCTTGCATACATTATGCCTTGCGCAGGCATAATGTGACGCAAGGGGTTACAAAGTGGCGCAATGCATGTATTGCACCACTTTGTAAATCTGACACAGCAATTATGACCTTGTTGGGCCATATTAGCACAAACAATTAGGCTAATGTGGCACAAGGAGGCCCTAGGAGTTCTTAAATATGCCGCTTTGTACTTTACTAAGATTGGACATACTTTTGTTAAAGATTTTAACTTCAAAATGGTATAGCACCTGGAATGTCAGCGATTTTTGTCAAAGCGATATTTAAGACTTAAAACACGTCCTATTTATTTGCCCAACTTTGCTGCTATTGCATAGAAAGTGGTTAAAAACTCTTTTCTTGAAATTCAACGCACGAACATCAGGAGAGGCTGGAATTACTATACAATCCTCCTAATGAAATGTTCTGTTTTCAAGTTTTTTACTTCTTTAAAGCTTTTTTAAATTTATTTGGATTTTTCTAAATGATCTTTTGTGTACTTTTTAGCGGTGCACTTAGGATTAATTTTTAATTCTATTACTAAGTTATTTATGCTCTTGTTTATTGTATTGTTTTGGTTTTTCTTTGTTTTTTAATGTGGACCTCCTAGGAGTTTCAAATCATGAAATAAACTTTGACTTTGAATATAATAGAGAGGAAATAATGATGTCACTGTTGATCAAAATTCATGAAAATGTACAGATACTATTTTTCAAATCAATATTTAATTCTAGATTTATTTGGAGATTAGAAAGCTCCCAGGCAGTCTGTATTTCTTTTTAAAGTCTGATATCTTGGATCTTAAAGTGCCTTTTAGTGAGGCAAATATGCATGTACGGAACATAAAACTGTGAAGGGTAATTTCACAGGACCTTATAGTGTGAACAAAGAGTAAACCCAAAACTAAAAACAGGTTTTAAAACATACCTGGGATCCACAGGATAAAAGAAAAATTACTATATTTAAAAGGAGTGTGTGTATGTGGGTTTGTTTCCTGTAGAGTGCAATCTTTTACATGGTTCCATTTCACATAATTTGCTTTTTTTGCCACATATTTTGCCTCTCCATTGTCACATAATACAGCCAACTCTGGACTTAATTAGGTCCTCTTTTGAGACCTAGTTTTGGTGGCCCTGATCATAGTGAAGGGATTTCTGTAAAAGAAAATGTGCTTCCAGATTGTAAAATATCTTGTGTGCAGAACTGAGAAGTTTATTTTGGGTTATTTATGCCAGCCCCAGTCACTAGGTGTGTGCAATGCAGAAGAAGATGGCTTAAGCCAGTCAAGGATGATTCAAGGTTTCTAAAAGCAGCCTCACTGCAGGGTAATTTGGAAAGCCTGTACAGGCCTGGTGTGGGCAGATGTGAGGGATGCTATGGGTGAGTACTTGTTTTTGTCACCGATCCACATAGTAGTTGGCGCACATCATTAAGCACGTAATGCACATAGCTATTTAATAAATACTGCTAAAGCATAATGGAGTTTATATACACAGTCAAATGTTGTTCCACAGGTGTAGCCACTGAATAACAATAGTAAGGTTTATTTTTCCTGATTAAAGTATTATTATAAAATGGCACATTATGAAACAATGGTAAGTAATGTTTTTAACCAAATACTCCCAGAAATCAGGGAAACTGTGACACTTTAATATCATTTTGTAACAGCTAAGGAGAGAGAAACACGTCTTTGATATTTATTTTGGAGGACGGCGACTCTTTTCACTTACCGTTCCCGGGGTAACGGCTTGGGCTCAGGGCGCACAGCCGCCATGGTCAAGGAGGCCTGTCTGACGGGAGAGGGGATGGAAAAATTCAGATCCAGGGAGCCGGTTTTCCGGTGCAGTGGCTGCATTCCCATGGCTCCTTGCATTTCACTTTCGATAGGGCATGACCCTGCCCGGCCGTGACTAGACAAGGATGAGATGTGGGGTCCGACAGCCCCTTGCCCAGTGACATCTTCTGCGGCCAGGTGAGGCTCATGGGTCGGTGAAACGGATGGAGGAGTACGCGGCTTCTTCTTACTCGATCCTGCTAAAAGCTTCAACAGCCCGCTTTTCTTCTCTTTCTGAAAGGCAAAAATAAAAATATGTTATTTGATCGCATCTGCCTACGCACCAAAAAAAAACATAATGAGTATCCATTTTACTGCAACAATACCACTGCTCTCAGACCGGCATTCAATTTATTGTTGTGAAACAAAATCTATGACAAAAAGATTAATCGTAAAGCACAGGAAGAATTCTCAGAAGAAGTGGAGAATTTAAAAGCAGAGGAAGCTTGAGCACAACAAGCATTGCTTTGTAAGTGGGATGAAAAGCGAGGAGGCCCTCAAACGTCACATAACGATATCTATGCGGAGGTGTTGCTTAGGCAGCATTTGATGAACCCTAAGAAGTGATGGAAGAGGCCAATGAAGCACAGGTAACTATGAAACTATTATATGAAGAAGAGCCTCTGTAATTAAGGGAGTGGGGCACTAAGAACATTGACCATTGAACAGGTGTCAAGTTTCTTGCCTAGTGAACATAACCTTCTTAAATAGAGAGTATATCAGAAATGGTCACAGCAGAAAGTTATTTAATTTGCGTAATATTTCACACTTAAAAGGGGTTCATTAGCAATAGTATATTTGTCAAGGTACACCCAGAAAGAAACAGCTCTTTACAGGTACATATCTCTCTTATCTCAGAAGACATTGACCCATCCAAAAAGTAAAACTGCCCTTCTCTATGCATAATGCCTATTTATAGATTTTTCTATTTTATTTGCAGTGTTCCATAGCGTGGACTAGACTCAACGAGAGATTGAGTGCTTTAAACAGGACAAATTACACAAGATATTAACATGGGAAACAAAATATAAATGTTACCAGAAATATTAGGCAAGGCAAACTACACAGAATATGCAGCCAAGTTATAATGCAGTGTCAGTGCTTAATTTGTGCTTGTTGTTTCCTGTGCGCTTACAGGCACTCATTTTTGAGGGCCGGTATATATTCTTCTCAAGCACTTACTGTGAGCAAAAGACACATATAGGAAAGACAGAGGAAGAGAAAAATGAAAAAGCGTCACAAACGGAGAAAGCAGAAACCTGCAAGAGTGAGATGGAGGGGCAGGGACTGTGTAGTAGGGAAAACAAACCATACACAGACGTAGTCAGCCAAGTAACACAGGAATAGTATTCTTCTTTTGTTTCTTTAAACCATGAAATAGCTGAACCCACGACTAAGGAAACTTCCGGCAGACAGCTAAGAAACCAGTTGTTTGAAAGCTGGATTCCAACTGCCTCCCAGAAGTTCCATAGAACTTGGTGACATAATATTAAAGTACTTAATTTTGAAATTGTACTCTTGTAGTTTGGATAGAAGCCTAACCAATCTCGCCAAAGCTTTACCTAATTCACTAACGCCTAGTAGGAAAATAATTGGTTTATGATCGGTAAATAAGTCAAACGATGTACCCCAAATACAAGTTTAAAAATGTTCTACTGCCGAAGCACATGCAAGAGCTTCTCATTCAATGGTGCTGTATTTCATCTCTGCCCCACTAAGAGATCTGGAAGCAAATGATACTGTATTCTCCTTACCTCCAGCCCACTGTCCAAACACAGAAAAGATTTATACTGTGGTTGATAAGGTTGTAACATAGGTGCATTAATAACAAGTTCCTTCACTTCCTCAAAAGCCTCGTCTACTTGTGCAGACCATTCAAATTGAGTTCCTTTTTTTAAGTAAGGATCTTAACGGTTGTACCAAAATAGCATACCAAGGAACAAAACGTGCATAGTACTCACAAAGTCCAAAAATGACTTAATTGAGTCTTTTTCTGTAGGAGGAGGCACATTTTTAATAGCTGCTAAATTGTAAGCCTTTGGTTTGATCCCCTTATTGGTAATAGTGTGACCAAGGTATTCAACGTCTTGTAGCATAAACTTGCATTTGTTCAATTTTAAAGTCAAAACACAATCCATCAAAATGTTGAAAACTTTTTATAACATTACAAAATGTTCTTCAGCTGTTTATGTGAACACTAAAATATCGCCCTGCAAGGCCTGAATTTGAGACTCACTGCCAAACAGAGTGCTTATAAGTCTCTGAAAAACACTGGCTGCAGATGCCAGGCCAAACGGCAGTCTTAAGTTTCTGTATGCGCCATATAGCATCAGGAAAGTGTTTAAAACTTGAGAATCTTCCCTTAGGGGAATTTGGTGGTAGGCAGAATGTAAATCTATTGTAGAAAAGTATTTAGCATTGCCAATATTAGCCACCATCTCCTGAATGTGTGGTAGCAGGTGACAATCTACAAGTATATTCTGATTCAATGATCTGAGGTCAACACACATACTCAGATCTCCTGAACATTTCTTTGTTAAAACAATCGGAGAAACCCATTCAGAAGAATCAGTAGGCAGAATAACCTTTTCATGCACCAATTTGTCTAAAAGTTTTTTCAACTCAGTCTTGGCACGCAAAGGAACAGGACTCACTTTATGTATAATGGGTATAGCATTTTGTTTCAACTTTATCACATGCTCAAACCCCTTAACAGTACCAATCGTATCCTTGAAAACAGCTGGAATTTTTCCATTAATAGTTCAATCAGATTGCTGTCTGTCGAAATGTTGCAGATAGGCATTTCCCCAAGAATAATGAGTCATTGTGACCAGGATGTAAATAGATGACCAGTCTTGCTAAATCCTTCCATCCTATGATGCTACGTCCCTTAACCGCTATATATATTTTAGTAACTATATTCCTACCTAAGCATTCCAAGGGTGAAACAAAATAACCTAATAAAGCTACATCTTGTTCTCCAAATGCTTTGGGATTTATGTCAGATAGAACAAGAGTCGTATTAGTAGGCCAGAATTTGTAAACTGTTTCATCACCTAATATAGTTACTGGAGCTCCAGAACCTGCCATAATTGTGACCACCTTCCCATCAATGGTAGCTTGGCAAAATGGCCCCTTGATTTTCTTACAAAAAACAGAGTCAAGACAAATTGGTTCACTAATTTCAATGGTTAACAAGACATTGAATCTATTAATGCAGTCTTGAACGTCATGATTTTTGTCATGGATGTTCACATTGCTCATCTTCACCCTTTCAGTACTACCCGAAGCTCTTTTACATACAACTTGGAAGTGACCAATTTTACAACAATGTAAAAATCTTTTACCAACTGCAGGGCATGAAGGATAATTTCCTACGTAATTCTTTGAGCCACATCTATAACATTAATTTGGACCCCTCCCCATTTTATAATTTCTGTTCATAGCACAAATAGGAGTATCATCAACGACTAAATTCACTGGTGGGAGACCTTCCTGGTTACTCCCACAAAGCGCATTCTGATTGGTGAGCACTTGTGTTGTTAAAATTGATCTTTCTATAGCCTTACCAATGTCTATTGTCTCTGATAAAGTAGGATTTCTACAGGTCAACAAACGTTCTTGTACTTTTTTCGAATAGCAATTAAATACAAACTGATCTCTAATGTAGATGTCCACATTCTTTTCAAACTCACATCTAGATGCTAAAACTCTTAAAGTAGCAATATACTCTTCCACTGACTCATCACTGGCTTGCTTAGATTGAAAGAAACTGTGTCTTTCTAATAAGACACTCGGTTCTTCTGAATATTGTTTGCCCATGCAAGTTTTTGCCTCTACATAATTCCACACAATTCCATCACCAGCCGGCATCGGTATAACTGGTAAGTTGTCAAATACTCTTTGTCCAGCAACTCCTAAGTGATTGAACAATAATGCCATCTTTCTTGCAGGCGAATAGTCAGTGGCCTCTAAAGCCGCCAAATAATTTTCAAACTTGCGTAGCCACTCTTTCCATTTCATCTCAGGTTTGCCTGCTTTTTGTAGAAATGGCGGTGGTTGTATTGCTCCTTGTACTGTAGCTATAGTTAATAAGAGATTGAGAAATAATAAGTATGAAATGTGGACCTAGATAAAATTGTGGCAGTAAAATTTGCAATAACGTGAAAATTACATGAAAATTCAGTTTGCACTGGAAAGGTAGCAGATATAAAGTAGAACCCAATCCAACATGGCCACCAAAACAATTGTGTGCTTCGTCGTCTCTAAGTTGTAAAATCCAAAACCAAAGTGTGTGACGCGTTAACTGAAACGCGCTGCTAAGGAGCCCGAGAAACACGCGAGGAAGCGTCCAACATGCACAGCATGTGATGCGTTGCAAAGGAGCCAGAGAAACACGCAAGGAAGCATTTGACGTGTACAGCATGTTATGTGTTAGCTGAAAACGCGTTGCTAAGGAGCAGTGGAAACGCACACTTTATGAGCAATAGAACGAAGATGAATGGAAAGAATAAGCGTTTCCTCAAGAGATTTCCAGATTGTAAAAATAGTCAAATAAGATAAAATGTTCTCACCGTCGAGCAACAACAATGAAATTCAAATCTGACAACAGTCGGTGGGTTCAAGGTCTGCACCCAAGTTGTGATGAATGTACCCCACTCCTGGTGCCATATGTAGAAGGGGAAACAAACAGCCCACAGAAGGAGTCAGCCGAATAAAACAGGAATGGTATTCTTCTTTCGTTTCTTTAATCAATGAAATAGCTGAACCCACGAATAAGGAAGCATCCAGCAGACAGCTAAGAAATCAGTCGTTTGAAAGCTGGATTCCAACTGCCTCCCTGAAGTTCCATAGAACATGGCGACATAATATTAAAGAACAGTAAAGAAGGACAATGACACAAATGTTCATATTACAGAGTCTCTGTAAATGGATTGAAGAGCCCCGAGATGGCTTCAGGATTATGCTGCCTTAGTATTCCCTGTTCGCACATTTAATTACAGCAGCCGTAGGTTTAGGAGGACAGCTTTGGGCACTGGCATGTTTTTACTTATAAATTAAGCACTGGAACATATCATGAAAATTAACTTACATTGGACTGCAAAATAACCCCCTAATTTGCTGTAGTACCAGGGGCGGCTCCTCCATTAGGGTGGAGAAGCGTCACCCTCCTGCCAGAAGTGGCAGCTGGAAAACCTTTAAAAGAAAACGTTAATAAACTTTGTTTATCGTTTTCTTTTAAAGGGGCCACAAGGGTAACAAGCAGTGTGGAGGAGTGCTCAGCACTCCCTCTCAGGGAGCATGTGTGTTTGGTCGGCTGTCTCAGACTGGCCACACACACATGGCAGCAGGCTCTCGCCAGCCCAGCAACACAGTTGCCGGGCTGGAGAAAGCCTGCACAGGCTCCCAGTCTGCCTGGGAACGCACTCGACGGGTGCTCCCGCCAGTCCTGACTCTGCTCTGAGCAGCATCAGGATTGGCCGCAGGGCAGCCTGGGAACCTTTGCCTGCAGCCTGAAGAGGAGATGATGGAGGAGCGGAGCTGCGCACAGGGTTATGGTAAGCATTTTTTTATTATTATTATTTTTAATTTTATTTTAATTTCCCCCACCCTCTCCCCTGCGTGCCAGCCCGCCCCTTCTGCTTGCTGCAAGCTGCTCCTGTGTAGTACTCATATTCGGTAAGCACTTTGTGCATAATCCTACTTCAAAAACAGGTCACAGGGGAAGTGGTGTTGGAAAAGGAGATATTTTGAATTCTCTGTTAAAGTCTTAGAAAGGGGAGGCAGACCTGATATTTGAGGGGGCAAAGTTGCTTTCTTTGGAGGCACTCCAGACGAAAGATAGTTTACACAAATTAATATATAAGTGCATACATGCACTGTAAATAACTGATGTTATTACCTCCATCAGTAGTAACCCTAGAATCATGGAGTGCTGAGATGACTTGAATGCCATTTGAAGATCTGACATGCAAGTTGTCGATTTCCACAGTAAGAATATTATCAGTGGCGGCTCCTCCGTTAGGGCGGAGGAGCGTTGCCCCCACCCCACCAGCAGCAGAAGCTGCAATCCTTTGACAACAAAAGGATAATAAACTATGTTTATTATCCTTTTGTTGTGAAAGGGGTGGGGCCTTGTGGGGTGACCTGGATGAGGGGAGTGCACTGCACACTCCCCTCAGTGCGCATGTGTGTTTGGCCGGCCGTTTCAGGCCAGCCAAACACACATGCAAAGTGTGCTCTCTCCAGCCCCGCAGTGTGTTGCCGGAGAGCAGGCACAGGCTCCCAGTCTGCCTGGGAGCGCCCTGGCTGGGCATTTCCAGCCAATCCTAATGCTGCCATGGGAAGAGTCAGGATTGGCTGCAGGGCAGGCTGGGAGGCTGCGCCTGTCTGCAGTGACAAGGGAAAGAGAAACAGCATGGTACAGCGGCACAGGTAAGTTTTTATTTTTATTTTGTATTCGAAATTCCCACCGCACGTGCGTGTGCCGCATCCACAACGCCCTTAGTGAGCGCAGCGAGGCGCGACTGATATGAACCCATTGAGCTATGCTAACATGTATTTATTCTGGCCAAGAGTTAGAGCTGATGTGGCAGATCAATGGGTTAAGGTGCATGATGCTGCGATCTGTGCATATCCATCATGTGTCAGCCGCTAGTACTGGTCAGATAGGTCAGGTTATAATTCTGTCTGTAGCAGTGATATGTTTAATCTCGAGGTTAAAGATTTGAATACTAGGAGAGAGCATTGGGTTGTGCACTTTCTGCAAATACCTGCATTTAACAAAATGTTTACATTTTCATTATACATTAACTCCAACCTTTATGCAATTATATGTACAACTGAAGACTCCAGTGCAATGCTTAATAGTATTTCAGACATCACAAACTGAAAATGGACAGTAGGTATTCACTGGGGATGGCATGTAGCTGAATTCATGGTGGGAGACATAAGGTAAGGACATCATTTTCTACAGCCCTTGACAGCTCCCAATAAGGAGAAGAGCACCCCAAATGCCTGTAAGCCTGACAAAACAAATGGGCATGTGGCTTTATCACTGAAAGTAGCATCAGCTCCTACTCTGCCTAAAGCTTATCAAAGCCCCTCCTTGTGCATTGAACACTGTCAAACGCTCCCAACATCCACCAGATCTTCTTCCAGAATGCCACCACATTGTTCCCAGTCTTGAATTGGTACAGGTTCCCCCTGCTGGAATGCCAGTTCTCTTGATGCATTAGCATTTCTCCATTACTTGAGGGTGCCATTGGTTTAGACCTGCTCAGCTGGCTGTGCTTTAGAGGTGGGCAGATGGCAATGCTCTAGATTTTGAGGATGAGTATTGCACTTAATACTTGTGTAGATGGGGAGACATGGTTCCCAGGGATCATGTTTTCATCATGCAATGATGATTACTAAGAGCCTGTAAGGCACAAAGAACGATGTGTCGGGGTCACACTTTATGCTGTGCTGCTATTGTCAGAGCATTCTTGTACTTCTCAAGTGGGTAGTGCCAGCTGTGACACAAACATTATGGTCTCTTTAGTATAAAATATGAATGGAAAACAACAGTATTTATGCACATTATTCACAAACACATAGGCCCTCATTACAACCTTGGCGGGCGGCGGAGGCTGCCCGCCAAGGTTGTACTACCAAGCGGCCGCCAATGCGGCCGCACTCCCGCCGGCCCCATTTTGACATCCCCGCTGGGCCGGCGGGCGGAACACGTGGCGCTTCCACCGCAGTCGTAATCCGCAAGATTGTACCGTTAGCCTGTTGGCGGTACAATCGCCAAAACAGCCCTGGCGGTCTTTGACCGCCAGGGTTGTAATGAGGCCCATAATGTCCTTTCAGTGTATCTCGAACACTTGCACTTGGCAAGCGTGCCAACTAGTGACAACTTAACAGATTTTAAGAAGGTGTTTGAATGACCTGATTTGTAGTATTGTACAGATGATGCATTGTGAGATAGTCAACAAGGTAGAATAGATGTAATGACTTCTGTGACTCATTTTCACCAAGTAGCAGCTAAAACTACCTATGCTGAAAAAAACTCATATGACTCTGTTTTCACGTGGGTATAAAGAAGAAACTGAGGATGAATTGATGTCCTACTTTATTTTCGGAATGCACATCTAGTACTGTTGATTGAGGATTCAACGCACGATACTGGAAAGGAAAGAAGGACATTCAAAGAAAATGATTCAAATTCTTCCTGATTTTATCTGCTTGATCACTGGTTTCGGTGGACCCGTATTTCAAGAAGTACTTACACAAGTAGATGCTGTGAGTTGTCCTTTGAAAACGAAAAGGAGCACTGCTAAAAAGCCTGGCTCTATCTGTAGTGTGGGGATACTAGTCACATGATTCAAGCCTGTTTTAAATGGCCGCTGAAGAATTTTGGAAGAAATCAATTCTTTCCTCAGAAAAAGAGAAAAGTGTGTTGGCATGTTATATTGGGTATTTCGCTAATACAAATTATAATTGTTTGTTTCTTCTACCAATTGTTATGAGTAGAGAAAAATACGAAGGTTGTTTATATCGCTGCACTTCTGGATACTGCTACCTCTGGAATGGTTATTATTCAGGATTGGGCCAACAAAATTACATTCCTAAAAGAGGTAAGAATACTCATGAAGAGACTGAAACATTTGGTGACTCACCATCAACTTCAGGTGTTTTATGAGAGGCCTCTTCACCATTGTAATTCTCATTTGGTGATCACACAGAAGTATTATCTTTTGACATTATTGCTTCTCCTAATTACTTGCGCTATAAGTTTTAGAATTCCTTGAAGAGGCTTAATTTGTGTGTTGGGTGGTCTACTCGAACAATGTCTTTGTTATCATGATTACTGTTATGCTTCCAGAGTTTAGTGGTCACAGAGTGGTGAAATGAAAGACTCCACATCCAATGTAATAGTGGCCTATCTTTCTTCAGTGCCACTGCAGTACCATGATTCAGTTTTTGTTGAGCTTAAGGGTTTGCTTACTCTCCTCTCACATGGACCAGAATGCACGATAGCAGCTGAACCTGGTACTATTGTTCCTTTATTTCTTAACTGAGAGAGAGAAGGAGTTTGTAAAGGCTTATTTACAGAGACCATGTTCTCTGGAATTATTAAGGTCTGATCTGAAACCTGGTCAGACTGTTCAATATAATGCCATCACATGACATAAGCCTTATCAAGAGTGTTCTATGAAGTGTTCCGCTAGACCTGCTCACCTGTTTGGGAGAGCATCATCCCAGTGACATAGTCTTAATTACAACAGACTATAACTGTCCTGTTAATCACAAAACTCCATTCTCAAAACATCATATTAGCTACCCAGCATACAGATTACATACTGCTGATTGGCACTAATATTTTAAATATTTACCTTGAGAAAGCAGGTCTGACCTTCAAAACTTGTGTTGGCTGTATTTACCCATTTAAAAAATTGAACAGTTATTTTTGGAGTAAACATGAAGGATTATGAACACATTTCTACAAATTTAATCTAAAAAGAACATTAATTCAGGTTGGGAAATAAATGCTGAGAAATGTATGTATGGACTCGCAGTACTCTTTTTCTGCGATATCTGTTCCTATTTGATTTAGGTATAAGAAAGCATTTACTTGTGATGGATGAGTCACAACCCATGTGTTTCTTTAATATTAATTGCGTCTTTCGCCCCCTGGTCACTATTGTTTGCTTCTTGCAGTTCAAACCTTTACTGTATCTCTTTCTATATATTCTCACGTGGCTTTTCTCTTCTGTGGTGCTTTGTTGCCTTTCTCTGGGCACAACGAGAGATCGGAATATTGCAAACCTTTTATCAGTGCAGGGAACTCATCTGATTTTATGAACATACAATGTACACAGCAGTAAACATCTATGGCTGTCATCACTTTACTGAACACTTTTGTCCTGTTTGGACTTTAGAGAACCAACATATAAATGGTGTGTGGATCCTCACACTGTAGATACAAAATCTTTTTGTGCAAAGTCCAAATGCCTTTGTGTTCTAAGGATGGGAGGACTCCATGAAGATAACAGGAACATCGCTTCATCCAATCAGTTTGCTATTAGATTTTTATGCCTTTAGGGGAACAAGAGGCTGTTTTATAAGGTGGCCCCTGTACTTTTGAACCCAGTGTAGAAAATCTTTAAGCAGGAGGGAGTCTCCACCAAACAATGTTGATGAGAATAATAATCCACCACTGCTTGGTCTCAGTCAGTTGCCTCTTTCGCGTTGCATTTCATTCTTCCTCCCTGCCCCAAGTCTCTAGATGGCACAATGACATAATTTCCAGTGCCAATTAGGTGGATCCTGGTAATTCAGCATAATCTTATGACTGAGGTGTTACCTCTCAGTGCAGTGATCGACTGATGGAATGATTGGCTCAACCAAATGCGGGTACGAGCCTAGGGGCCTGGGGTGCAACCCATTTAATCATGAGGAGGACCCCGGGTAGTGCCTTAAGGCAGTGCCACCATGAGATCTTCAAGATAGGAAGACCTTTGTATCAAAGAGACAAGAAGATAAATTCTAAACAACCACCTGCTTCCCCTCAACTCCAGCTGTCACATGTATTCAACCCAGTTTTACTCCAGTCTCCCACTGTGACATCACAGGCACTGGCCTGCGTAGCTGAGGTCACATGGCTAGAGCAGCCACAGCAGTAGGTTAGCAGCAGAAATCAAATAGCACATTCAATCACATATGTAAACTGAATTCCATGAGTGAAGTGCCCACCCAGTGATTTTCTTCACATGATGAAAATTGACCCAGTAGCCAAATTCTGGAAACGCACAAACAAGTTTGCCAGGTTTGTTGCGGCCACATTCTCCAAGTGCTTGTAGGAGTAGAGCCAATGTAAGAACATAGCCGAATGGGCTACACTTGCTCTTCGTCTTTTGTGCCTTGATGGTTTATGAGAGGCGATGTCACATGGTTAATCATCATACGGAACACTCATGCTCAGTCTGTTTACCATGATATCAGACAGCAGTTTATATGGTGCGCTGATGCAGAGTACTTTTACTTAAGTCTTCTAAATCTTCTACCACCCTCAAAATATATAAAATTACTATCATCTATTGTGCTCTGAAATCAAAGCATTCTCTTTTAGGAATCTGTATCACTGTACTGTGAAAACGTAGATCGCTTAGATATCTGCTATCTTGTAAGATGGAATGATGATTCATTATCATTAGGACACAGTCATTTGAAAACTCATACACAGCGTACTATGCAACCTTATTATATGGCACACACCGCCATTCAGTATGGAATTCAACTGTAGTGTATTTGGAATGGTGGAAATAAGGTATATGCAGTGGCTACGGCACTCTGGAGCCAGAAGGTGAGTAAATTTCTTCTTTATTAAGAACAGAGTATGAGAAACAGGTCCGTCCAGGAACACACAGAGGCTCAGCTGACACAAGTAGATTCCCCATGTCATAGACGTAATGGAACCCAGTCATGTCACCGGCCTCAACATTCCACCCAAGCATAAGCACACACAACAGTATATGCTTCCTTTTACGAGAACAGCAAATACACTTAAGGGCATATTTATTAAAAAGTCACACAACGCAGCAAGTCACTTTGCTGCGCTGAGCTGCATGATAAGGAAAGGGCAGGAATGTGCCGTACTTAACATTGTATGTTGCATTCCTAACTTTTCTTGTGCAGTCTAGCGTCAATGCAGCACCCTTGCAGCATACTGCAAGGGTGCATACTCTGTAAGCATGATTGTTTTTGCAGGAAGGAACATCATCCTGCACAAATAAAATCTCCTGAGGCATTTTCCTTTTTCTGTGTTTGCTTTAGAATGCAGCACACATGGAAAGAGGAAAAGAAAAGAAAAATAAACATATTTCTCCTTGTTACGACTCACCTGGGGAGGTGCAGCAGTTTTGGTGAATTCCCAGATCTACTACTTATGGGACTGCGTAAAAATCCATGGGTCTTATTTGGAAATACCCACGCACCACACATGGAATGCCTCCATGGGACAGAGTGACGCGTTGTGTTACTCTGGATTTACCAAGTCACTCAGGGCCACACAAGGGCCCATATTTATACTTTTTTGCTCTGCACTTGCGTCATTTTTTGACATAAAAGTGGTGCAAACATACAAAATACAATTATATTTTGCAAGTTTGCGCCGCTTTTGTGTAAGAAAAATGACGCAAATGCAGCACAAAAAAAGTCTAAATATGGGTCCAGGTATTCTTGCGTGACTTGATATATCAAACTTTTAACACTGCGTCACTTTTGCGTCCCGTTGCGTGGTCCAAAAGTGATGCCACCCTTTGATAAATTTGCCCCTTACTTACTTGAAAAATGGTGCTCACAGGCTGAAGATACTGCATACTGGAATCCAGGACAGAGTGATCAACAGACCTGCTGTGTGACCATTTTCCACATGCATAATCTACAAAGCAGCGCTATGCACCACAGATGCCTAGCACAATGAAGGAGGAAACAAAACTCAGAATATACCAGTTTAGAAAAATCAGTCTTCAAAGGATATAACCTGTCTTCTCCTTTTAAAGAAAAAACTTTAATATAAGAAAAACATGTTTGAAATGATTTGGCAGCTTGTCTGCCTAAGTTTACTCGTAATGGGTAATACCCCTTCAGGCTGGATAGTAAAAATAGGGTTATGTTATTGTTCACTTACAGAATTGGTAGGAAGGCAGACCCCCCAATGCCATCCGTCACCTTGCAGATCACCTTCAATACTAATTTCACCACACTCTTCACTTCCTGAACGTTCTGTATCCAAAATATGATGTCCCTGTATGGGCCATCAATTGATCTTGACTTTTATGTTTTTATTCAATGCTCACACTTACTTACACATAAACCCAGGTCTTCAAACCATTCCATACAAATTACCCTCAAGCCAGAAATTCTAATTTCTCTGTTTGCACTTTAGACACATTACATTTGCTACACCAAGTACCATTCTTCAACAGCACTGAATGTTTGGAAACATGCATATTCTTCTCAGGAACTTCAAAACTGAACTTTCTTTTGGTTCCAGTGCCAAACTTGTTTTTGTACCAGAAACAAATCTCCCATACTGAAGTCTACTTGTTTTACATCACTTACTGTCAGAATATGTCTTTATTTTAGCTTTTGTTTTAGCTTTATTCAACTTCACCTTCCTTTTAACATCATGATTTTAAAATCATAGTGGTATTTTGGACCTCTGTTACCCCAAACAACCAATCTGCGGTTAATTTGGTGTTGGTGTCTTTACTTCCTAACATGTAAAAGGGGACAACACTGTCACATGAGTGAGGATTATTGTGACAGCTCCATATTATTTTTTATCTCAGAGAGGATACCATACATAATGCACCAGTGACCAGAGTTTGAATTCCCTCTTCACCCCCTGTTTAGTATCTCAACCAGAGAATTTGCATAGTGACTGCACAATACCACGCTATATTGTTCAATGACTACTTCCTTGAAAGTAAAATTGTAAAATAAACTGAACTCTGTTGTCTGACACAAATGAATAATACACCATTTGCAGAAGTAATCTACCAACACCACCAAGTAACTTGGCTCCTCAGGCATGTTTTTAATAGGTCCTGAAAAATTCATAGCTTCTTTGTCTCATTGTAAATCTGCCATGGGAACCATATTCTGAGTTGTACCACTCAGTTTTCTATACTTGTTTAACAAACAATACCCCTTAGATGTATTTCTAAAGCTTTCTATCTGATTATCAATTTCAGGCCGCCAAAAATATGGATCCTCATAGATGACCTTTATGAGTCAATCAAGTAAGTCTTTCTCAAATTCTACAATGTGGTACAAATGCATCGATCAATACTCAATTGATATTCAACCTGACAAAAACTCTCCATTTAAATGTTCCTAATTAGGCCGCCCATGTAATACAGCATCCTTCTGACGGCACTCTATCTACGTTTGAGCACTAATTTCCCTGCTACAAAATTCAGTTGCATCAATCTGTGCCACAATTCAATTTCAGACTCAACCAGACCTGCTGTTTCATTGCCAACAAAAAATGAGACAAAAAATCTGCCCTGATGTTACTACCACATGCAATTTACAAACATTTGATGCTACACTCCTCTACCCATGCTAATAACCTAATCAACCTAGAGGACGCACAGACTTTATGTTCGCTCTAATCCATCGATGCTCAGTTTCAAGAAAGAGGGTAAGAAGATTTTTCTAGAGAGATACTTAACATAACACACGTTTTTTTTACCTGGGCTCAAAGCACAATCTCTTGGGCCACCAACTCTTTGTTGTGATTATTTTGCTTTATATTTATGTGATACTATATGTTATGAACAGGTTTTGGAGGTTGCTCTGGACAGAGCTCTGATACTTTTGGGTCAGGTGTGTGCTGTACAAAGCTCTCTAAATAATTAAATATATGACCTTAAAGAGTTCTTTTCAGGTGATGCTGGTGCACCTACTACAGATTTTACTGAGTCTTCCATCTCCAAATACCCCAGAAAAGTTATTACACACTTACAGTTGTCTTTACGCACTGTCATTCCCTGCTCACTTAAAATGGTTAGGACAGTTACTCATTATGCAAGTGTGCTCTTCCTTAGTGGAAGCACAAATCAAAATATTGTCTTGTGTGGCCTGTACCCCTAGTACAGCCATTAACAAATTATACTTTCCTTTCTTTAAATAAATACACTAGCAGCATAGGTTTGATGAAAGGATAAGCTCAAATATTTGTAGGCACCAATAAAAAAGATGTTAAAGGCTGCAATTCAGACTCCAAGGCCACTTGATGGAACACTGCCTTTAAGTAATTGTAGTGAGCATAGCTAATGTTTCTTGAATATTAGGTATTTGATGACAAAACACTATAATAATTGCAATTAAGCCCCTATGTCTGTCCGCTTCAATGCCCGGATTTTCTGCAAAATGCATTTTCAAACTTTTGATTGTTTCACCATTCTAATCTCATCTTCCAAATGGCTCTCTGTAAGTCTAATCACAAATAAATATTCAATTATTTGATGGTCTTCAGCACCCAAAGAGTTTAATAGAAAAACCTTTTTATGCTCTGGTTCAAATTTGCTCCCATCAATAGCAGCTAGTTAGTTTTTGAGAGCTCTGTGCCACTGTTTCCATTTTTGACTTGGTTTACCAGGTGCAGGGAAAAATAAATTAGCCTGTGTGACATTTTAAGACCTTGTCATATTCTTTCCTTAAGAATACAAAAAAATCCAATAATGCAGGACAACGGCTTGGTAGACTTCTGGAGACTGACACACCCAGCAGATAGGGAATATACCTTTTTATCTCCTGTCCATAGTACTCAATTCCGACTGGACTATTTTCTTATTTCACGTAGCCTAGTGGCGTACACACAGGAGGCTCACATATTAGGTGGAGGTTTTTCTGAACACTCCCCAATTCTTTTAGTCATCCAGCTGGGTCTGGTATCCCCAGGCCGCAAGCCATGGCGATTTGCTGTTCACTGCTGCTGAACCCCTCAAGGAAAGGCGCAACTGCAAGCACACGCATCCACCTACATGCAGGACAACCTCGTCTCAGTGGCATCCAGGAGGGTTACCTGGGCAGTGGCCAAGGCAACATTACGGGGCCACATGATGCATGATGCCGCGCTAGCGAACAAAGACGGGGCGGCGTGGCAAGCCACCTTAGAAACTGACATTGAACGCTTGATGCAACAATACACAGCTCACCCCTCCCTCCCCACCCGTAGGGAACTGGAGAGAGCCCGAATGGCTTTGAACTAACTCTTTACTTCTCATGCCGAATACGCGCTCCAGCGCCTACAAGGTCGGCATTATGAGCAAGGGGAGAAGGCTGGCTGCTTGCTGGCAGCACAGCTCCGCCAACGAGCGGCGACCCTAGCTATACTGGCCATCAAGGGCTGTACGGGGGAGACTTTCACACACCCGCAAGAGATAGTAGACGAATTTGCGACATTTCACTGTCACCTTTATGCCCTGGAATCGCAGTCTTCTTTACCCAGATAGAGGCTTTTCTCAATAAATTTACTTTGCCCTCGCTTTCTGAGGCGGGCCGATAACTGCTGGGGGGTGGACATCACCCGGCAGGAACTCCTATAGGTTGTCTCCGTTCTCCCATATCACAAGTCACCTGGAGAAGACGGATTTCCTGCGGATTTCTACAAGTGGGCGGGAGAAGAAACACTTGATGTCCTGCATGGGGCACTAGATGAGGCATGTCAGCTGGACTCTCTGGGTGCGATCTCCAACACCGCCATAATTGCTGTTATACCAAAACCTGGTCGCGACCCTCTGCTTTGCAGTAGTTACCGACCCATATCCCTCCTGAACAGCGATATTAAGATATTGGCCAGTGTCCTGGCGAATCGCCTGAGTAAGGTCATCCCGTCTCTCATACACCGGACGCAGGTCGGTTTTGTGCCGGGCCACAACTCAAGGAATCATCTCCGTACCCTCTGCCACGCCCTTTGGGGGGCTTGGGCCATAACGAAGGCCGCGCTAGGACTGTCCTTTGATGCCGAAAAGGCATTTGACCACATAAAGTGGCCATACCTATTTGCAACATTGGCGAAGTTTGGATTAGGCGATCAATTTATTTCCAAAGTCCGTCTGCTATATGATCATCCTACGGCGCGGGTAAACTGCGGGGGCTTTCTCTCAGATCCTTTTCCTATCTGTAGAGGAACAAGGCAGGGGTGCCCTCTTTCCCCCCTTTTGTTCCTGCTGGCATAGGAGCCGCTGGCGGCTGCCATCCGCGCGTCCCTCGGGATAGCGAGTCTCCCTCTCCCGGGCGGCACCACCTCTAAACTTTACCTGTACGCTGATGATGTCCTGCTCACGTTAATCGACCTTGACTGCTCATTGCCTACATGCATGGAGATCATTGACGACTTTGCTCCTCTCTCTGGCTATCGGGTAAATTGGTACACGGGGGACGATGAAATCAGCGCTCCTGGGCTTCCCATTTCGCTGGACTCCAAAGCGCCTTAAATACCTGGGGGTTTTCATCAACCGCGGCCTAGAACGAATGGCGGCAGACAACCTAGACCCCCTCATTGCACGCATGAGATTTGACTTTGACAAATGGGCCCAGCTAAGCCTCTCCATGTGGGGCAGATTGCAGGCGGTGCGGATGGTCACGGTACCGCGCATCACATATGTACTGGGACTTTTGCCCCTTCAGATACCCCTCTCCACGTTGAGATCGGTAGATGCCGCAATCAGATCCTTTGTGTGGGGGTCTATGCGCCCCCGTCTAGCACCGGCCAAACTAATAGTCCGCAGATCACACGGCGGAATGGGACTCTCCTCGGTGGAACATTACGCCTTGGCCCTCCACCTGTCACCACTGGCTGATGCCCTGTCCGATACCCTAGAGTCGCCACAGTGGATATCCGTAGAAAGAGAATTGCTCTCCCACACAGGAGGCCTTAACGGGCTTTACCTCACAACTTCTGCGCCCTCTCATGACCTGAATCTGCTTCTGAAGGCGACCAGTGTGGCATGGCAGAGGGCCCACCGTCTTCTGGGGGTTCACCCTGCGCATAGGTGGAACGGCCCTAAACTGGCCGCAATGGAGGGACCCCGGTCTTAACCGCCTAGTCGAGGTGCTGGAGAACGGCAGGCCCAAACCTTTTGCCAGTTTGCAGGAGGAATTCCACCTCCATCCTGCACAGGAGTGAAGATGCCTGCAACACCAGCATTGTATGCGTCACCACCCCGACATTGCCCGACGGGGGCTGCAGCCCTCACCCATAAAAGCTTACCTGATGACATGGGGAAGACACAAGGGTGTAGTGTCTGGCCTATACGAAGTCCTTACAAGCCACCTATATTCACAACCTGTTCTAGATAAACTGTGTATACAATGGCAAGCCCGCCTCCAGCAGACTTTTGATGAGGAGGATTGGGCAGACATGGTGGAAGCGTTAGACAGAGGAACGCGTGAAGCTCGCTTAAAGTTCTGCCACTTCAAGATACTTCACGATTGGTACTGGACCCCGGTGAAGTTACACAGGACCGACCTCCTCCGCAATACCTTTAGAGCGCCGTGCATCAATAAAATCCAGGGCTCACGTTATTAGTCAGATTGAATCTGATGATATACTTTCAACGGGCCTGGGCTTGCTTCTGAATAACACATGATCCATCGTGCACAGCCAGGAGTTCCATGACGGTTTGCCCTGGTTTGCCCTGGCCCGTTGAAAGTATATCATCAGATTCAATCTGACTAATAACCTGAGCCCTGGATTTCATTGATGCACAGCGCTCTAAAGGTATTTGACCTGGAATACAAATACCTACCACTGGATAATTACTTGACCCCCAGACCTCGGGACACAGTGAAGCAATTACACGAAGATGTCCCTGACCACCAGATTGTATTCCCACACTGGATTTTAGGTGCTACCGACTTGAATTTCCCTGTCCTGATGATGACCCACTTTTGATTTGTTTCTGCAACTGGGTCGAAACGTCAACATATCTTTGAGTGTGGAATATAGAAATATAAAGGACTTTTATGCGTCTTCAGGGCTTCCTGGACTGACGGAGCCTCTAGAAGTCCATAATATTCTTAAAACCACCCTTTGTACATACTGTGTATATATCACCTTCACTTCTTTGCACTTTTTTCACCTTCACTGCTTTGACTAGGAGCACCTATTCAGACAAATGCAAACTTTATGTCTAGAATAACATGTTTAAAGAAATATATACCTTATGTCTGGAATACCATGTCTAAAGAAATACACAATGTAATAAATTTCTATTGATGTCACATTGTTTGTACGCATAGAACTACTTTAGTCAAAGGATTACCGCGGAAGTCTAGGTTACTTCCCCCTTGCATTGACCATTATTCTATTTGTATTTACTACCCTGGTCATAAGGGTTAGAGGGTTTTTGCCTCATTGTTTGTTATGTAATATTTTCTGTACAGCAGTTTCCCCCGCTCAACTTTTGCTGCCATTTTTGCTTTACTACCAAATGCAAAACCGCAATGTGGCCCGGAACGCTCTATGTTTTGACGCAATGTGGCACGTCTGACTAATGACAGCTAGATGGTGATGTACTACCTGGTCTCCTGTGAAGCATCAACTTTTTACACTTTGAATGCTTCTTGACTAACCCCAAAAACTGCTAAATCGTATCTCCTTACCACAAGTAAGTTTCTGGTACAACCAACAATGCCCTTAAATGTATCTTTATTCAGAATAGAGGTTCCACACCCAGGGCTGGTTTTAGGGTGGCACTGGCGGTGTGGCCGCACTGGTGCTGACCTGGATTGGGGGGAGCTGACCTTAGTGGGGCACTGGGTTTAGCAATAACTTGCAAAACTTGCGATTTAAAAACACCTGTTGAAAAGTTCCTTGTGCGTCCAGCCTTCAAAAGCAATTCAAATGGCAAGATACCTCTTGTGATTAATGTTCCTGCTAGGGAGAGAGATAGCAGTTTTGCCTAGAGGCAGCTTTGACTCAACATAAAGTAGCACAGAGGGTTAATATGCCTGCTGCAAAGAACAGACCTATATTTTATGTGGATAGGTGAGTGGATTAGTAAAGTTAGTCTTTGCAAGCGCTTTAAAACAAATCAATGTAAGTGAATGAGGAGCTATGGAGAGATGGAGGACACTTTTGCCGGGTGGTAGTGAGAGAATCCAAGGAGGGGGCCTTGGGGTAGTGAGCGCCAAAACACACTGTCGCACAGGCAGCCACACACGCTAAAGCCTGCCCTGTCCACTCCAACATTGACTTATGCTTGTCGCTAAATCGTAGTGTATTCGGACGGTGGAAATAAGGCACAGACATCTTCTTCAGAAAATTGTAAGTAAGAGACTTCAGAGACAGAGCTCACAGGCTGAAGATGTTATGACTTAGCACCGAGGACATACGGTGACCAATGGTCATACCGAGCCCTGGAATCCCACAGCATGAACAAGTAGCACAGCCATGAACTACAAAGCAGCACCACGAGCCCTAGATGCTTCAACAGTGAACAAGGATAAACTAAAAAAAAATATGGCTTAACCCATTACAAAATCAGGAGATAACCAAATAGAAAACTCATCCTTCAAAGGATGTAACAGCAATTGTAATCATTTTCTCTCATCAACAGCTGAGACCTCCTGTGCAATAATTGACCCTTTGCCTGTAGGCCTTGCATTTGGTAGAGTTAGCCATATTGGAGGGCAATGCTTTATTCTCTGTGCATATCTAGCTTTAATTGCGGCTGCCATTATTTGTCTAAAGTAAGTTAAATTAGTTAGAAACGTGTGTCTAGTTTCCTGAATGGTTGCCATGCTGGAGCAGGTGTGCATTGTGAAACATTGGAACAGAACATTCTGAAATCGCCTTTCAAAAGATATAATTGTGCTCTGAAGCCTGATCAATCATGGCATTGTTTGGCAAATGAGAACTTTTATAATTAGGAGCAATTTGTAGCAATTTATTGAGTAAGAGCATAATGAAATGAGAGCGGCACTCTTTAAAAAGTAGTCCAGAGACACATGAAATTCTAAAGTCACTGTTTCCTACATTTATGTTTTGTTACTCATGGTCGGACTGGGACAGAAAATGGGCCAGAGCACCAAAATAAACATAGCCCCAATTAGTAAACTATCTAAAAATGTAGTAAGTTTGCAAAAGTGGGGCAGTTTTGAACCTCTAAGGAAAGGCTGATTAAGTGGCTTTGCAAAGTTTGGGAACACTGAATGGGTTTGAGCTTGCTGCAGGCAATATTTGTTTGAATATCAGGGAAATCAACAATAAAAACTGGTCTAGCAGACCATAAAACAGGCTCACAAACAGCCAAAGAAATGGCCAACACAATGACCTGTCAGACCAGCCCATTGGGCACTGCCTGACCACAGGCACTGCTTGATTGCCCTATAGACCAGTCCAACCCTGGTGTTGCTATGTATTTGTATGCATGGTTTGCCAATTACTGGCTTATTGGCGCTTTGTACAGGTACTGGTCTGCGGACTGTGAGTTTATCAGTAGGCTTCTCCATTGTTGGTCTCCTACCAAAATAAAATCTTATTGTGAGGGGGTGGTTTAGGCACTGTGTTTCATCCTTATGGAGGCAATGCATAAGGAGCGGTGGATCTTGCAAAATTCCAATCTAACCTGCATGAATGTCAAGTGTGTAGTGAGTTGTCTCTGTATGGTAGTTCGTAGTTCAGACTTGACCAGTGGTTCTCCATTGTCCCTGGTTCACATTCTTCATTAGTGCTAGGTTTTACTCTAGTGTCAGTGGTGTAACGAAACTTGAGTGGGCCCCCTGCAAAGTACATGGAGGGGCCCCGCTCCATACTCAATCAGGAGTTAACAAGCCAGTGTAATGTGATGAGGGTACCCCCGGAGCTAGAGGGCCCCCCGCACGGGCTGCAGGGGCCTATGTTACGCCACTGTCTAGTGTAGCCTGTGGGGGGGGGTGTAATTCGCATCTTGTGGTTGTTTCGGAGTTCACACAACACTTAAATTGGTTATGTCATATATAACTAAACTTATCAGGTCACTCTCAGCAACCATCTCCACCACCAACACCTACAGACCCAACAACTGCCTCCTAAACCTGCTGCAGGAGGAACACAATATAGAAAAACAACACTATGGTGACCCTCATACAGTTATCACATTTTCTAACTTGCGTGCTCAGAAATGCTCGATCTCTCCAAAAAAAACAAGCACCACATCTACAACCTGCTCACTGGCACTTAACCTGACTATTCATAACAGAATCATGGTTGGGTGATGACATGGCCCCTGTTTTGTATGAAGCCATACCTCCTGGCTATCAACCCATCACACAAAGCCATGTAGGCAAAAGAGGAGGTGGACTAGCTAATATATTCAAACAAGAAATAAATCTCAGCAGAACAGAAAACATTGCCATACAAGGTTGTGAGGCCCTCATCACCAGATGCAGCCCGACAACATCTTTGTTGTGGCCTCTTTCTATCTTATGCATTCTCCCCTCTACCTTAATGTTCCCTGATGCTCAGCCGATGAGTGAGGTCATTGTATGGTTCCAATGTTGACAATGATTGTGCTTGGATGAGCGGACAGTGAGAAGGGCTGAGCGGCAGGGTGCTGCTCCTGGTGAGGCTTTATCTGTAACCTACAACTAAGCTAATAAACTTACTTATTTTATAAACTACAAGCATCCATCATTGATTACTACACTGGCGACGATTTAAGGAAGAACCAGCGTGTAAAAAAAGAAAGAAAATGAACCTACCGAAAATCGAAGGAGGAACCAGATTACAGAGGAAAACTAAGAGAAGAGTGCTTGAAAATCTAAGAGAAAAATATGAAGCAAAAGAAACTGAAAATGGAAGTGAAAAAGAACACCCTAGGAGCCCCACCAGTGTCTTTTCTACCAGACAGCCTGTACTCAACAGAAGTTAGAGGGCGAGTAACCTGTTTAACTTCAAGACAAGATGTTTAATCAACTAGGTGCTCAGCAAACAGGGAGTGCAGTGGCCTGCAGATTGTGAAGGTGGGCTGCTCAACTGTGCACAGAGACAGACCTGTTGTACCTGCTTGTATGGACTGGGCATATTGAAGAAATGGTCTGCTGAACTTCATGTGTACAGAATTAAAAATGTATAGCACTGAACCTTTGGCAACTTAGTGGAAAGTCAGCTGAAGGAACAACTGGTGTCAGCATTTAAACACTATCTGAAGAGTGATCAGTGAACCTGCGCAGCAGCCACTTGAAGCGCTGTGCTTAAGGGCACACATTGTGAATAACAGTTACAGTCTCCCTGTTGACTGGGTTGCTGAGTTTCCCCGCCCCCTATTTTACAAGAGAGATTATTGGGTACCTGATCTGTTTCCAGGAAGCTATCTGAGGGGAAGACTACAATGCCAACCTAGCACATGGGAACAGCTCATGTGCAGTGGAGAACATGTGCGCAATTTTTCCCTACGAGGATAAAGAACTGTGCGTTCATTTAAATGGAATAAACTGTACAGTGACAATGTATTCAGGTGAGAAGTCGCTCAATAGGCGTGGAGTTTTTGAATATTTTCCTGGGAATAATTTTAGATTTACTGTTATGTGCATTTTACTCAATACCATACATTGCTTGAGTGTATTTTTCAATACTGCTATAATGGATTTTAAAGATGCATTGGGTTTAATTGAGTAATGTTATGTCCATGCTGACAATGCTTGCTGCTGCTGAAATTAATTTTTAATGCTGTAATGAATTGAGAAATGTTATGCAGTTACTGACATGTTTTAAAGTTGTTGAGTCATGGCATGTATGTTACACATGGGAGGTGCACCCTAATGCTATTTTAACATGAAATTTTGCTAACCATATTTTGCGTGTGTATATTGGCCTGAAGTTTTAAAGCCATGCTTGATTTTAGAGATGTATAATTTGAGGTTGGATGCTAGCAACCCGTGCAGAGTGACATTTTAATGTTTTGATATTAGTATTTTGATCCGTATTTGGGAATCATATTTTTGACCATCCTTCCTAACGAGGTAAGGATATGGGGGCAGTGTGTTAAGTCTAATGTTAAGGGGGGTACACTTCAGTGATGTGTCAATCCTTCCTATGGGGTTAAGGATGTATGGGCAGTGTGTTAAGCCCAATGTTAAGGGGGTACACCCCAGTGATATGTGTCAATCCTTCCTATGGGGTTAAGGATGTGGGGGCAGTGTTTTTAGGCCCAATGTTAAGTGGGTATGTGTTTACACCCAAATGCAGTGTAGGGTAGGTGAGACCCTTGTTCTCTTTAAGTGAATGGTGATGGGGGTACGTTGTTACACCCCAATGCAGTAGAGGTGGAAGAAACTCTAGTCCTGTTGAGTGATGAGTTGTGGAAAGCAACAGGCTGGTCCTGGTATAGTGTGCATGATGTGGAAGAAACAGGTAGTTAGTGTTCTCTGTTGGGTGAGCAGGGAAGTTTTGTGTTATTTGTACACTTGTATTGTAAATTTGTGGAACATATTGATTAACTCTGTTTTACCTTACATCCCATTGGAGTATTGAAGTTATGCAGAGAGGGTGTTTGTCAACCTTTTCTGTTTATTGCAGAGTGTGTGTTAATCTGTTCTGTTTATCTCAATGGGGTGGTACTCAAGTTTGGAGGACGGTTGATGGGGATGTTTTGCCATTTTCCGTTCTGTTGAATATTTCATTGTTTTCATAAGGGGGAGATGTATTATGGCCTCTTTCTATCTTATGCATTCTCCTCATTACCTTAATGTTCCCTGCTGCTCAGCCGATGAGTGAGGTAATTGTATGGTTGGAATGTTGAGAGTGTTTGTACTTGGATGAGCGGACAGTTGGAGTGAGAAGGGCTGAACGACAGGATGCTGCTCCTGGTGAGGGTTTATCTGTAACCTACAACTAAGATAATAAAGTTACTTGTTTTATAACCTACGAGCATCCATCATTGATTACAACAAACTTCCTCCTGTAACTTTCTTTTCCCCTTTACAGACCTCCGCCTAACAATTCAACATTCCCAGACACATTTCTAGACACAGTTTCAAACCTTATAATGTTATACTCCAACCTCTCTGCTCTTGGGGACATAAACATTCGGTTTGACAAACCCAATATGCCACATTACCTCTGACCTAGTCACATTGAACCTACATCAGATTCTACACAATCGCACACACATCGCTGGTCACATCCTAGATGTCATTTTTGCAAACCTGTAACTAGTTACGTTTTAAAGCATCACACCAGTCACATGGTCAGCCCACCGTTTGGTAACTTTCCAATATAAAACACCACAAACCAGCACACCCAAGAGCACCTTACATGCACCCATCTATCGACCATGGAACAAACTCAATTTTAAAGACATAGAAACACAACTAACAGCCAACAGCGATCTGGACACAATACATTCTGTTCCAAAACTCTGAGTGGCTACAGGAAGCTTTTGATATCCTAATACCACTCAAAAAAACTAAACAGGACAAAAGAAGACCAACACCTTGGAGAAATACAGAACTAAAAAAGATAGAACAACAAATCAGAAGGCTGCAATGAACCTGGCTCAAACAAACAACATTCAAGACAAACTTCAACTACACAAACGTAACTGAATATACAATTCATCAATTAAAAAATCCAGAAAGAGGTACTACACAGACAGCATTCAGAATGCTATAAATTTCCTAATAAAGAATTTTCTAAAATGTTCAACAAATTTCGAAAACCTAAATGCATGGAAGGAAATCATCCCATAACTCAAGAATTCATAGACAAACTGGCAAATCATTACATAACTAAGGCAGACACATTGGACTCCTATTTAAAACAAAGGAAAACCCCCAGCACCAACCCATTTCCTAAAACCTCCTCCAAGAGAAAGCCAACCCAGCATCTGCACTCTGTCAAACAAATATCACAAAGTGAATTAATGGATTTGGTCAAAACAAGCAGACCTTCCCGCAACCCTTTTGACCCTTGACCAGCACACATCTTCAAGAACATTCTTTTAGCTACTTCTGCTGCCTCACCTGTAAGAAGAATCATCAATAATTCTTTAACTACGCAAACCTTTCCTGAAGATCTTAAAAAAGCATACATACGCCCGTTATTAAAGAAAACAAAGCTGGACCCACAGGACCACAACAACTACAGACCGAATACAAATGGACCTTTCCTGGGCACACTGATAGAAAGAGCAGCATTCAACCAAATGTCACAAGTCATTGAAGATAACTCCATACTTTCAGACTACCAAACTGGATTCCGCCCAAGAAGAGGCACTGAATCTGAGATGATCTTAAAAACACAGTTGACCGCATGGAGTTGCTGCACTACTTCTTTTGGACCTCTCATCTGCCTTTGAAACTGTTGACGTGACACCCTAATTCAAAGATTCCACAAAAGCCAACATAGAAAGAACTGCTCTTGACTGGATCACATCCTACCTTAAAAACAGAACAAATGTAATCTATTCTCCCAATTTCTCACCCAAACCCTACTTCACAAAAGCAGGGGTCTCTCAAGGATCAATCATCTCACCTATGCTTTTCAACATCTACATGATGTCATTACCAGCACTAATCAATGATTTTCAACTCACTTGCTACAGCCATGCAGATGACATACAAATACTCCTTAAATTGGAATGCCCCAGAGACATTGGAAACGCACCACTCTTCAGCTGCCTCACAGTCGTTGATCAGTGGATCTGTGTGTCTGGCCTGATGATCTGGGACCACCTCCTAAAGTATCTAAACAAGTTAAAAACCTTGGACTTACCATGGAATTCAAGTTAACAATGAATGCCCAAGTGGACAAATTTGCACGATTAAGCTTAATCACCATGAAAATTCTGCAAAGCATCTTCTTCCACCTCGGATTTCCACATAAAGTCCAGGCTACTATCCCTCTTGAACTATCTTAACTAGATCACGCCAATGGCCTCTACCATGGTTCATCTCTATCTACTATGAAAAAACTACAATGCATTCAGAACTCGACTGCTAGACTACTACTACATGTGAAGCCACAAGCCCGCATCTCCCCTGCTTTGAAGGCACTACATTGGTTACCAGTTGCCAGAAGATCCATCTTCAAGCTGCTTTGTATCACCCAGAAAGCAATATATGGAACAGCGCCACTCTTCATTAGGAATAAAACCACCAAATACATTCAACAAAGAAACAGGTGTATTTTTACTCACAGTTAAATGTATATATGTAGGTTTGTATATACATATATATATATATATATATATATATTTATATATATATATACATATATATATATATAAATATATATATGTGTGTGTGCGTGCATATGTGTATACATAAGTATGTATGCAGTGTATCTGTATATGTTTATGTATACATATATATGTGTATATTATTCTCTGCTTAACATGTTCATAGGTCATTACATAGTTCCTAGATAAATTGTTAGATTAGATTATTATGAATCCCTGCTTTCCTTTTAGCTATCACAATGAGCAGATGTTATCCTAACTTTTTTATCAGCAAGCATTTTGCTATTGAAAATTGAGGAAAGATAAAATGTTTGAAAAGTACACAGATAAATTAACCTACAATATTGCTAATCTTGAAAGTCTGTGCTTATACAACACAATTTTAAATCTCAAAATATTATATCAATTACTAAATTCCTTACACATATATTCCCTGTACTTATGTACTCCCGTTGGAGGTAAACGTTATTATTAAAGAAGCAGCTGATTTCTTTCAAAGTGAATTTTCCCCAGGGTTACAAGGCCATAGCAAAACAAATGCAATTCATCTTCACTCAGAATCCGAATATAACCTGGAGAAACACCAATGTCAAGATCGGGATCTGAGCTCTATCATGCTCAAATGTAATAAGTCTTTCAATCATGATATGGGGGCGTTCCCGCAATTACATACAATTGGAACCTCAGAAATTAAAACGAATAGTTCTCTTTTTAGAACCAGATCCCCAAATGCATCTCTCATATTAAAAAGGATAATAAGGGAAGATGAGGAGGACGACAATGAAAATACCCCTCCACCACCAAACACCCAGGACTGACTGGATCAAAATGCGGTATGGGACATTTTCTTCAAAATCGCACAGCTAACGCTGGATGCTTTAGCTTACCAGTCTTCAAAAATGGATGTCCAGGTGAACATACTGAATACTATGGCCAAATCCATAGCAGGCATTGATCAGAAACTGGCAAATTTAAATAATTTGATTAAGAGAGCTCAAAATTTTGCTGAAATGACAATAAATGACTGCACCTGTGAGCCAATAATCAACAAGTTGGCTTCCCTTCCAGAAGCCCTAAACTCGTTGATTACGAACCTCAAAGACAATTTAAACATGAGACCTCATGAACAAACCACAACCGAAGTGCCACCCCTGGATCAGAGGGAGATAAGGGATTCCTGAAACTTGGGAGACGGAGCATATGGATGCCCGAGGAAACAAACTGACAAAGTGGAGCAAGCCCAGGAGGAATTTAAAAGTGATCAGGTTGGAGACCATAAGGTAAATACAGGCCCCTCTATTCTCCCCGAATCAGTAGGGACTCTGTCTCAGCCAGTGAAGTCTCTTACAAAAAGAAAAAAGAAACAACGAAGAAAATCGAGAAACAAAAAAGCAGTAATTCCACCGGGCCCAACAGTAAAAAATCTGCGTCCCACCCTAAGCCTGGACACAGAAGACGATATGTCCAAGTCAAATGACTCCTCGACAACTATAAAGGGAATATTAACAACAAATAAACCTTTTACAATATTTAATACCAAAGTGGGCCAAACCACACGTATGACCCAAAACTTCAAAGGAAAAAATTAAAACGCACAATCTTCTACTGTGGGGGATATGATAATTAACGACCAGCAAACTACACTGATTTTATCTGAATTAGGCCAATCAGAAATGGCTTCTCAGGTTACAAACCTATACCAGCAGGAGAACAAAGACAAAAAAAGCCCGACCCCTAAAATAAGCAGGAGGTCTTTTGAAGAAGAGGGCACAATAATCAGGATCACCAACTCGAGACATGCTAATCCCCAAGGGGCTCAAATTGGAACCCAACCAGCCCAATATTGGGGAAAAAAAAGAGAAATGTCAAAACTACCTCGGGAGGATGACTACTCAAACAGATTAATAACAAAGCAAATGACCATAAAGTCAAAACGGCCTGACAGAGTAGTAGAAGATCTAAGGCTCGCCCAACTTGGTGAACAGGAGGACGAAATAGGCAGCCCCGACCCAGGCATGTCAAATGACTGTTTACAACTAATACTGGAACCTCAATACCAGTCTAGGGGGCGATTTAACATTTAGAACAGGGCAAACATATAGATGCTACTACAAGTTACTCCAACACTAAAAGATATAAAATCCACTGATATCATCTCTATAGAGTTCGTCTCAAGGGAAAAGACAAATAAAGGAGCCCCTAACGAAGCAACTCTGGTAACCTGGAGGACACCATTTCTGGTAAAAAGAGTGGCTGATGAAAAATGTTCCTTTCTAAAATGGGGAATTAAGCTCAGCACCCCCAAGCAAATTGGTTATCCCGATCCGTTAGAGGAATACAAAAACCCATCAAACCAACAAATATTAAAAGAGTCGGGTAAACCCTTTTCAGTTCTTAGGTCAGCAATTGGAAAAACCGAGGGTTACCCTCTAGGGGGCACTCCTTTTAATATGTATCCTTTAGTACACTCTGAACTAGGCCAGATATCAGATCTAACTTATTTAGAAAAACGTCACTAACTAGTAAGTAGCAGGGCGCATAACATGCTAACAAACCAATATAATACCCCCTTTCAGGTCTGCTCATGGAATATAAACGGGGTCAGACTGAACACAACCCAAAAAGATCTATCAACCCTACTGAAGAATTTCCATATCATCCTCCTTAAGGAGACTTGGGCTACAAACCCTTTTGAAATCGATGGACATATTGGTTTTTTTTCCCCCAGCAATAAAGGAGAAAAAGTACGGCCATTCAAAGGGGGGCCTTGCTACGTTCATTTCAGCAGGTTTAAAATTATTGTGTACTCGAATATATGTCGAAAACAAAGATTTCCTGGTAGTGGAGCTAAATGGGTGGCATAGGGATCATTCAAACCCCCTCCTCCTAATCAATGTTTACATCCACCCAGATGCCCAATCCAAAAAATACATGTCATCGAAATTGACAGATATAATCGTAACTGCCCATCAAGATCTAGGCCCCTTGGAGCTTCTGATAACTGGGGATTTCAATAAAAAATTATTAAATCCCTTTGAAAGGGATACACAAACCATTTTGCAAGATCACCTATGGGCTGTACCACAGCAATCTTTGGGGGAAATCGAGAGAGGAAAAGCTGGTACGCCAGCACTCACTCTAGTAAAAGACTTTGAGGCTCTTGGGCTCAGAATTCTAAATGGGAGATTCCCTCAGGACACTCCGCCAGCACCTACCTGCTACGCTAACCAAACCCACACAATAATTGACTATACTGTGGTCTCACTATTTCTGCTTACTTTAATTACAAAGTTTTATATCATAAAATCAGACATGAGTGATCATGGCCAGCAATGTCTGGAAATAGGATATGATCCTCCTACTCATAACTCTGCACAAACCATGCCAGGAGACGTCACAACAATAAACTATAAAAAACTCAGATGGTCCGAAAAACTAAAGGAATCTATAGGGGTCCCATCAAGGGCAATTTTTGCACAATGTAACATGGACATAACCAGGGACCCAATAGAAACTTGGTCGCTCTTCCTAAACAATTTTGTGGTTAGTTTTCTTGTAGATCAACCACAAAAGAGATATCGAAATAAGGCGCGGGATGCAAATACAAACATAAATATAAATTATTCAGTGCATATTATTAAATTAAGGAAAGAAAGAAATAAAGTATTAAAATTATACAATAAAGACTGACAAAAGGCTGTATTAAGGCTGACTTAAAAAATATAAATAATGCATATCGGAAACAACTATGGGAATATAAACACCAGAAACATCAAGACCTCTGGGCAAAAGCCCTATTTCTAAGTAAAAAAACAAAATACTCAGGGTTTTTGGAAAATGGTCAATGATTTCAATAAGGCCCCGAGCACTTTGTTTAGTTCAAATATCCCAGAACCCGTCTGGGTTGACTATTTAAATCAACACTTTGATGAATCCAAGCTAGTTGATAAAATCTTAGAAGTGGCTACAGAAAAATTAAGTCTAGGGAAAATGATATCAAAATCCCTTTTTGTCCAAAAGGAAAACAAAGAAATAACTTTCTCAGCAACAGAAGTAAGCAATTTAATTAAAAAAAGTAGAAATGGGGGTGCTACCGGCCCCAACGGGATCGCGAATAATCTGTTTAAACTAGATTCGACTTACTGGGGTGAAAATCTTGCCCCTACTTTCAATCATTGTATATTGTCAAGAAGTATTCCCAAATCCTGGAAAGGAGCGGTAATTCACCCAATATTTAGAGGAGGTAACAAAACAAAACCTGAGAACTACCGACTAATAACTCTAATAGACGGAGAAGCCAAATACTACGCAGGTCTCTTACTGGAACACCTCCGTAGCTGTGCAACGGAAAATAGTATTATCCCTCCTAATCAGGCAGGATTTGTAAAGGGCCTAGGCACTGCTGCAAACATGTTAACCTTATCAATGATTATTGACAAATGCAAACACAAAAAACAGCCCCTGTATCTGTGTTTTGTGGACTTTAAATCAGCTTTTGATCTGGTCCGGCGACCTCTTTTATGGGAGAAACTAGCTTCCTGGGGAATACCGGAGACTTTATTAAAAGCCATACAGCAGCTACATACAGACACGTGGGTAAGAGTCAAGATAGGGGATGGCTCCTTCCTTTCAAGGAAAATAATGACAAAGCAGGGATTGAAACAGGTCTGTGTGCTGGCCCCATACCTTTTCAATCTCTTCTTATACGATTTATCTGTGGAATTAAACAGGGTAAATGGGCACTCTCCAAAACTCGGCGATATGATTATTTCAAATCTCCTATACGCCGATGATGTGGTTCTCCTGAGCCAAACTAAAGTAGGACTACAGCGACTCATTGTTAAGATATTTGAATACGCAGAGCAGAGTGGAATGGAAGTTAACCAGGATAAAACTAAAGTAATGAGAATTAGTAAAAAATCCTTAAAAATCAAATGGAACCCACAAAGGGGCCCTCTGGAACAAGTAAATCAGTACAGATACCTTGGTGTACTTTTTGACGAACGCGGCTCCTTTTTCCCCAGAAACAGGAGTTATATAGAAAAGGTCACGTGCTATTATTCGCTTTCCAAACTTTAAAAAAATTCCTAACCGGCCCTAGCTATCGGCCCCTGCTTAAAGTCATCGCAATCAAGCTAATTCCAACTCTAGGATATGGAAGCGAAGCTCTGTGTGGGCAAGACGCTACTATCCTCAATAAAATCATTGGAAAAGTCTTTAGGTCCCTATTTCAGCTACCGGGTTACACCTCATTAGCACAAATTAGGCTGGAGGTTGGCTATGTAAACCAAAGCATCGACAGAAAAGCCAGCTACATCAAAGCCTGGAAACAGTTACAGCTGGGAAGGAAAATCCGCTCTGTCGTGCCCTTTGGAAAGAGATCAGCTCAAACACCTCAGCCACTGGGCGCCGGTACTTAGACCAGGCACTAATCGACCTATGGGGCAGTGGAGTTATGGGACTCAAATATCTCTTACACTTCTTTTTTTTTTAAATTAAATCGGATTGCACATAAAAGATCATCAATTATGGACAAGGATTTACTAGCTACTAGATCACATTCGAGGATGATCATGAATGATTACAAACTTTTAAAGCTTCAGCCATACCTGGAGGCAGGGTGGACCAAGACAGATAAAGATCTTTTTATCAAATATAGATTTGGGATTATTCCGGGCAATGCCCACCTAGTCCCATGGGAATGCTCTCTAAAAATCCCACAGTGTCGGCTACGTGGTAACGAACATGAAGATATAATTCATTTAGTTTGACTTTGTAACGTTTTAAGAACCGAACGCAAACTTCTATTGAAGTCATTATTTAATCAGAGGGGTATACAGTCTTGCCGGCAAGCAGTGATTGCCTGCCTCAAACCCCAGGATATTGTTTTAAATGCAAAAAAATGTACGTTTCTACGCTTGGTATCTCAAAAACTTCTAACTTTAGAGGACAATTAATATCAAAAATCTTTGCATAGGAGTGTGGAAACCCTTTTTAGATAATAATAGGTTTTGGTATGCTTTTGTATCATCTAAATTGTAGAATGTAAAACTGATATTTTGCATTATATATATATTTTTTTTTTATAGAATAATGTGACGTATCGATGTATTGATTTTTATTAATTACACATCAAGAATAAACTTGTAACTTGTACTTACAAACTCACATATCCTCTGCTGAAATCAAATCATACTAATACTATGCTCATATTTCCCTATACTAATCCCCCACTAATCCTTTTGGGTCCCGGAGTAGCGTGCTACTCACCAAAAAGCACTTCGAAGCCTCATCAGGGGTAGTAAGCGCTATATAAATACAATTACAATTAAAATATGGGGAGTTATTGAGAACGATAAGGAACTGTAGCACCAGTGAGGATTCTGAGGTAGCTAACAATCAAACATTACAATGGTTCAGAGTGAGAGAATATTCAGAAACAGAGTTAGGAATAGTGGAGAACAAATTGAGTACATTCAAGGAGTGAGTATTTACTATACAAATGGAACTCTGAAAGGCAAATTGATGTAGGCGCTCCTCATCAACCAACAAACACAATTAGATGAATCACTACTTTTTCAAAGGAGTCCTACGTTATCAAGAAGAAAATGACTAAACTAACCACCGGCAGATACTTAGGAATGAGAGTGTAATTGGAAAATACCATAATGACATTCCTAGATTCATATATAGAAGAAATAAGTCATTCACAGGTATGTCGGCTAAAAGTCAACTTTTCCCTACATGAATGAAAGGCTGGCTAGAGGAGGAAAACACGGACGTTTATGTATGTGGCAGATGCGAACCGTGTAGATGTAGCTCGAATGTAACACATCTAGGTATTCCCTAAGCCATCCAGGACCGAAGATCACCAAATGTCAAACATGTAAATCTGATTATCATCGAAAACTGAAGTCATATACTGTACGTCATTGAAACAAGAGAATTGTGACAGTCTGCATTTCTTATTCTTGCATGCATTTGCCTTAGAGGACAGACTATTATGTTATTTGCAGCAGCATATCTTCACTGTTTTTCACTATGATGCATATAATGTAGTTTATCCAAAATGGCACCTACCATGAACAAGGGTTAGTTCATGAGCCGAAACACGGCAGGTCCATTTTTTGCTGCCCTTGAAATTAAGAAACAGCGGCAGGTCCTGAAGGAGTGTGCAATATCCGTTTTAGACCACTTGCATGCGATTCCATATGAGTAGCCCGGGCCCTTTACCACACTCCACCTCTCCCGTGCCAGACACAAAAGGCACTGAGGCAGAGATTAGGAGACTGCTTTAAATTATTAGTGGCATATTGGTGTATGGTGAAATGTAGTGTTAAGGGTAGTCCTGTTTAGGGAGTTGGAGCAGTGCTGTTTGATATGGCTAGGGATGAAGGTCGGTGTTCTCTGCAGTGAGATGATATGGCGTGTTATGGATTGGATTATGGCAGTCTATGATGATATGAGGGTGTTGTATGGGCTGGGAGTAACTAGCCGATCAGTCTTCGTTTGTGTGTTGAGTTTTATTGAAGCTGTAGTATTGAGGAGCTGGTATATTATGGTTGGCGTTTTTTGTTTGTAGAAGAAATAGTGTTGGGAACTGGGGCTGTGTAGTGTATGGTAGCTGGATGTGGAAGTGACAGTGCCTGATTGAGATTTACAGAAATAAAGGTGAACTATTAAGAGATGGAACAAGTGTTGTAGGATTACGAGGCACGAGGTGACGTATGGTTTCTTCTTCTGTTGTAAAAAGTGGTCGGAGACGTTTTTAGGTAGTCTGTGGGAGGGGTAGAGGGTAGTGAGAGGGATGAGTGGGTGGAAGGGTGAAGGATGTAGTACATAGAAGGCTTCTGCCGATGTGTATGATTTTGAAGTACGGACGATGTGGGACGGCTTTATAAGGTAATGTATGATATGTTGTGGGATGTATTGCCATATGGTAAATTGTGGCAATCTCTGATGAAGTGGAGGGAGAAAGGGTACGAGGTGTGGATAATTGGTAGGAGAGGGGTAAGAGGAGGTAGGAAAAGGAGAGCGAGAGACAGCAAGAACATAAGAAAGGGGATGGTAGAGAAAAAGGAAGAGGTGAACATGAGAGGAAGCAAGATGTGGATGAAAGGAAAAAGAACCAAAAAGAAGGAAAAAAGAGGAGGGAGCTAATAACAGAGAGATGAGAGATTAAGAAAGAGGAAAGAGCAGGGTGAAAGAAAGATGGAGAAATGAAAGAAGAAGGACGGATGAAATGTATAGAAAAGGGAAGGAGATAGGGATGAGAAGGGAAAATTATAAGGAAGGAAGAGAAGCCAGAGCCGGAAGAAGAGAGGAGTAAAGGCAAGAGGAAGGAAACGGGAGGTGCAGTAACAGAGGAGAGGAGTTAGGAGATAAAACAACAGGTCTATTTACAAACACTGAGAAGAAAAGGGGAGAAAAGAAGGAAAAGAGAATGGAAAGCAAGAAAAGAATACACAGACGTGAATAAGAAATAGAAGAGGAAAAGAGGGACAGAGACAATGTAAATAATGGAAGGATGGTAAGATTGACTCAGGAAGGAAGAGAAGAAGGAGAACATAGTGAGAAAGACGAGGGAGAGGAAACATAAAATTAATGGAAGTGTAATAGGTAGGTGGAATGTGGAGTGCAAGAAACGGATAGAGAGGACAGACTGGAAAAAGGAAAGAAGGAGGAGAGAACGAGAGCGCTGGAGAAGAGAAGAGAGACGAAACAGTAGCATGTCAGTGAGGTGGTAGAGGGGAGAGAAAGGGTGAGCGTGGAATAGAAGAAAGAGTGGGAAGAGCAAGAAAAATGACAGAGCCAAACAATTAAAACGGAAATAATAAGAGAGGGAGCAGGAGGGAGATACAGAAAAAGATGGCCAGGTCTGTTGGCTCAGCAGAGCACTGCATCCACTTCAGAGATCGGTGTTTGGTCATACTGTCACATGTACAGATCCCAATGGGTATATTCAGGCTTTCATCCTCCTATTGACACAGTGAGTATCACTGAGTTGTGCAAGAACAAAGATTGGGTATGGTTTTAGGAAAATTCTCTGTGTAAAGAAGCACTCCACAAATACACATTATCTTAATTCATAAAGAGAGCAGAATAATAAAGAAAAATAGAGAAAAGAGGGAGGACAGACTGGGAAGTAAAGTGGGATAGAGTGTAGTAAGCAGAGAGATGAGAGGTGGGGCGATTGCCCATTCGGAAGAAGGTGGGTGATGTTGGATCTGAAGTCTTTGTTGCGGGAGTGGAGCTGAGAGTTGTAAGTACAACCTCTGCTGCATGTCTCCCTGCTTTTAGAGGCTAGGGGTAATCACCCTACGTCTCTTGATCAGAGGACATGATTGGCTTGTTGGGTGAGCTCAAGTGTAGATGCCTTGATCCTGCCTCTACTAGTTTTGCAAGATTTTCAGATCTTATCAAAGATTGTGAAGCTGATGGTTGATTGAGTGATAAAAGAGACCTCTTTGGGAGGAGTGATATTTGGAGAGGGTGGAAAGAGCTAACAATAGAAATGTGAAGGATCAACTGATGCAGATGAAGGCCATTCTGGGATTAAACTGACTGTACAGGGTGAAGACATCATGGGTATGCATAAAACTAAGCATGGATTTCTCCTGCAGGCCATTCAATGCACCTTCTTTGCATTGCTTTGTTCCACAGAGGCAGGCCATTTACCTTTCCTCCAGCCCATTTGTATTGTTTGTAGTAAATTCTACATAATCTAGGGGAAAAGGCATATGACTGAGCCTTGAGCATGAAGCAATATACAGTTCCAGGATCCCACATGTAATTGATACAAAGTAGTTGTTGTCAACGTTTAGGAACCAGAATCAAATTCAATCTTCCCTATATCATGTTCAAAGCCTGCAAAAACACTCTGTTTTCTATCCTCAAATTTGCATGTGTAGATGTACTCACATGTAATTCTACTCGTGCACCTATGTGAAAGTCTACACTATTTCGCAATCCACAAATTCTGACTGCAGTTTCTACAAATCTCAAATATTTCATTGTAAAATAAAAATACAAATACATTTTAAATAATCAATAATTAACCTATAACGATTAAACTAAAACGTTACACCACATTACTCAACAAATCTGAAGTTTAAGTAGATACAGATATATTAATTTAACCTATAAATATCATTTTTGATAAAAATTAAAACCACCACCCACAGTAAGAGTTCATTACAGTAAAATGTAGTAAATATAATTAAAAGTTACGTGCGCTTGTATTAATTAAAAAACAATATGTAATTCAGATTGATCATTCTCTCTAATCTTGTTTTTTGTCTTTTCTTTAACCATAGAAAACTATTGCAACACAAGTTTGTACGTCCCTAGCTTCGAACAAATAGGCAAAATATTCACAAACAATAATTAGTCTCTCTTCCTGTCACCTGAATCCCAAACCTTACTTCCTGTAAACTCAAGTCTCTTGAAAATCTGATGGTACTATCTACTACTATAGTCTTTATTAACAGCTTGTTGGTTGCAAACCATGTGCACATAACTTTATAACACGCTTCTTATTTTTTCTTATTTTCAGTCTGTATTCTGTGTTTAAATAATTATTTTAAAGTTGAAATAAAACATGTATAAAACTCAAAAAATGACAACTGGTAGAAAGAGCAACAGAAGGTTCTGTCCCACAAGCAGAACTGGCACAGCCCTCATAACAGAAGAACAAACTTCCATCTCTCGCCAAACAGCTCAGCGATTAGTGGCATGCAGGTTTCAGATACATAACACTGCAGAAGGTGCTTACTTCTCTGAGTGTTTGGGGGGCATAGCTGGCTTGCCG
This sequence comes from Pleurodeles waltl, assembly GCF_031143425.1. NCBI lineage: Eukaryota > Metazoa > Chordata > Amphibia > Caudata > Salamandridae > Pleurodeles > Pleurodeles waltl. The sequence continues at coordinate 514,208,632 of NC_090447.1, read as the reverse complement.
TCAGTGATGTTTCTGTGAGGTCCTGAAGGTTGCCCTGTGTTAGTGTGAATTCTGTTACTGTTGTAATATCTCTTCGTCCCACTGCTGCCCTGAGTATTGCAGTTGATGTTTGTAGCTCTACGGAGTCTCCTCTTCCCAGCAGTTACCTCTCCATTCTCTCTGTTATCATATTTTGCCAGTCCTACTGAAGGGGCACTGAGAGACCTTTGTGGTTGTTCTCATAGTTGGATACCGATGAAGGCTGCAAGCTAAATCAGAGGGATAGTTACAAAAGCTTGGAGAATGTCTCCTTACAGTGATACTAATACTTACAGGTGTTATGAGTACTTGTAGAGCACACGACTCACTCAGACTTTATCCTGGTGCTGATACGGGATGCTGCGCTGCCTGTGCCTGATGTCTAGCTAAAGAGCCAAGCTTTCATTTTCTTGTGGAATTCAATTCAATGACAGAGGAGGAGGTCTGAAGTGTAGAGGAAGGTTGTTCCAGGCTTTACAATGGTGGTATGAGAAAGCTTGTCTGCCGACTTGAGCTGTGCATAAGAGGGGACGTGTTGTGTGTAAGTAAACACTGGCTGAGCGCGGGTTTCTGGTTAAGGTGTGGAAACTGATGCAGCTGTGAGGTATAAGGGACCTGGATTGTGCACGGCTTCCAGGACATCTCGGTTCAGGGGTAGCCTTGCCTCTTAACATTTGTGGATGTCTCAGTACTCTAATACCAGTGCATGGTTCAGGTCAATATAGAGATACGTTGTGAGAGGCCTGTGAAGGACTCAGTACTGACATTTCAGGACATTGTGCAGGTCAGAATAAAGATAACTGGCATAAGAAGCACTGCTAGTCTGGGATGCCATTACCAAATTTAGCAGAACACTTTGCCGATAACTTGAAGAATGAATGTGAACATGTCATGGATATTTCTTTGTTCAGAAGGAGCAATCAATGGTTTGTGGACTGTTGATTTCTTAGTTTTTCACTTTGTTTTTAAATTCAGTATCCCACTTTGTGTTGATTCTTTAATTTTGCACATACTGATGAGTGTTGCATATACCGATGTGAACCTTCAAAGCCAGTGTGATTTAGAGGAGACCAGCCAGCAGCTAAAGCCAAGCCCACATCTGCCATACCTTAAGAAAATGCTTTTAATGTGCATGCACCTGCTGCGCATCACAGTTGCAGCACTGGTTATGCACCTGTTCAAATTCTCGAGAGCTGCAATTGTGCTGGTCTTTCAGCCTCTCCGCATGGCCCGTGCCCCATTCACACTCACCCACGATCACCATCAACCAACATAGAAGGCCATCATACCACTTAGCAGCTCTTTATCTAAACCCCTGTCCTGTTCCCCTAATTCCACTCTGGTAGCCTCTTTCAAAGCATCACCTCTTGACATCAGTGGAGACCCACCTTGTTGCCTCCTCCATGCGGACTACCTACCTGTTCTGAGAGCCATCTTCAAACTCACCACATTCTCATCCTCTAGCTGGAGTTACGTCCCTAGTGCTTACTATCACTGTATACAGAAGTACACCGTGTCTCTGGAACCAAGATGTACCTGGCTGATGAGCCCTAACGAGGACAACCGTTCCTAGATTACTTTTGTTCTGGTTCAGGGAGGCCTGGCAGTTTGGACTGGTCTGTTCCCACTGAAGGATGGTAAAGATTGATTTCCATATGGCGGGGTTCAAACTGACGTGGCATGGTGTGCAAAATAACGATGGACTGCGATGCGGAGGCGATTAAGTACCACTGGCTGAGATCACATCAAACATTACATCCATCACTTTTTTGTATACTTTAGTGTTACCACTTTATACCATAACCTATTGTTTATACTCTCCCAATGCCGACAGACATGGGAGCTGAGAGACACAAGGAAAAATGTTTGCTTACCCAAGATCACATGTTATGGGTAAATGTCAAAGCTAGGATAGTATATCTGGTCACTGATTGTCATTCCAAGTGACTTACCCACCATATTGCCTCTTCACCCGGAATAATTGTCTTCCTTGAAGGAGACTTCATTTTTATTAAATCTTCGGAACTGTACAATGAAAGTGAAAATAATTGCAATATTATGTGGATGGAAAGCTTCCCAAGAGCTCTTTTGTGCTAAGGCATGACCTCAGCAATTGATAAACGAAATTCTACAACCCTCAGCACCTGCATAATCATTTACAGCGCTTGCCTTTTGGCAGGCACATTTTAGCAGAATTTATGCCACTGGACAGTGAAAATAATGAAGGCAGTAAGTCCATGCGGATTTCTTTACTATGTTCATATTTATACGATTTTTGCTTGGAAGTCTGTGTTCAAGCGGGGCATCGGGTTAGCTCCACGCAATTAACTTTTACAGGGATTGAAAACACTGCGCAGGGGATCTCCATACCTTAGGAGGACTGCAGTTAGGCTCTTCCACCTTAGGGTGGACAGGTCCTAAAGGCCACTGGAAAAAACCCCTGTAGACTGTGGAACAGCAGCAGCTGCTGCCTAACTCAAGGGGAGAGGAGCGGGGAGGGAGGGCAGGAAGGGAGGGAGACGAGGTTAAAATAAAAAATTAAATAAAAAGCACCTACCTTGCCTCCGTCCCTGTCGCCTCTCACTCCTCTTCTTCTGGTGTCCCAGCATTCTCTGCTGGGACACCAGCACATGCTTCCCAGCAATCCTGGTGCTGCTTTCACACAAAACTTAGCATGAAAGCAGCACCACAATTGGTCAAGCGGCAGTGTCTGCCGCTCAGACACAGTCCTGGGGGTCTGCGCAGTTTTTCCAGCCTGGGTGTTAAACACAGCCGGGCTAGAGAAACCTAAGTGTGCATGTGTGTCTGGCCAGTTTCAGATGGCCGGCCAAACACGTTCGCACTTAGATGCACTCTCCCCTCGTCTACCCTCCCACTTCCCATGGCCCAGCCCTGCCCCCCTCCCCACCCCGCTGGCTGTGCCAGAAGCAGAAAACTAAAACAATAGTAAACTATAATGTTATTTTTATGCTTCTGGCTTAGCCAGTGGGGCGACCCATCTTTGCCATAGCGAAGGAGCCACCCCAGCTGTGGAAAAGTGAGCTGCTTTCGGGACTACGTCCCTCCTGCCCGCAGTCAGTGACACACAGTTTTCTTATAGGGACAAGAATGATTTGGTGCATCAGAGAAATAAAGCTGACGAGTACAGTGTAGCAGACCCTGAGGTATTGGAATATTTTGTGAGCTTTTCTTCAGATACTCTTTATATTAACATGTTTTGAAAAATTTCCTTTAAAATGAACTGCATGGCCCTAATGTTTCCTTCTCTTTTTCGAAGAGGACACCATTCCTGGCTTTTCTCTCTAAATCTTATGGAGATGCTTGGACTGGCCATCTTGATGCAATGTGGTGGCTAATATTAAAATTTTTCCTTGGTGTTGTTTAGCTACCAGTCTCTCCAGGCGGGACTGGACACCAGAATCGGCGCTGCCTAAAAATGTTCAAACCAACCATGCACTGTAGCAGCCAATATGAAGTTTTGTGGTTGGGTCAAGACAGCCCACCCAGCTCTGAAAGTAGGCTGCTAGCCTACAGCCAGGGCCACTGGATGTACGTGGCAGAGGAGGACCAGCTTATGCAGCATGGTTAACTAAATTGTGTGTCAAGAAAAGCCAAACTGTGCGGCATAATGTGGCACATTTTGTGATGATATTACTTTGTTATTTTGACGTTTTACACATGGTAACACTGTCTGGGCAAATATTTCACCTTATTAGTAGCAGTTTAGCACCCAAATACAGCAATAAGCGATTGAAAGACCAATCAACCTTTGCACAAGAATTGCCACTGCGCGTGGGACGCGTCACCACATTTGTAATACTTTTGATCTGTTTGAGCTATAAACACATTTTTTTGTTAAACACATTAGGTAGCAGGTGATGCATTATATGGCAAATATAGCAAATTCATAATTATGCAGAAAATGCGGTAGCCCATGATTTGCCCAATTCCAGCGGCCCTGCCTACAGCCCACTAGGTAAACGCCAACATGCCAGAATTGCTGGTCTGGCCCTGGCTTTCACAATTTATGTATACCAGACAGTCTCTGGTTATAAATATTCCTCACACTCACTAAGCCAACAGAAGTATGGGTCAGAGGGGCCATTATTCCCCAGGCCTGCCCATTTTCAGGGTCCTAGGCTCATACTGAAAAATTGATTGATAGATATGGCAGCAAACGTCGATATATTCATGCCTTCTGGTGGGGCTTGTACCGCTAGATGGCACCGCATACTGATGTGAAACTGGGATGATGTTTTTGCTCCAGGCCCAGCAAAAAAGTCTGACATACCTGCAAACACATGTAACAATCTAATGATACTTTGGATTTTTACAACTGCATGTTGTATCTTATTAGCACATATGCTTTATTCAAGTAATGCCAGGGATATTGATTCACAAAAATGCCATGGGTAAGGAAGTAATGAAACACACCCTCTCACAGCTGATAAAGTCACAGGATTGATGCCGTATTTTTCAACATCAGACTTTGACCCAGCAGAAGAAAGACAAAGTCAAAAAGGGAAAAGGAGGAAGAAAAAGTTAGGGAACCATGAACGGGGAGAAAGTGGGGATTAAAAAGCACCTGCAACACTGAGATAAAGTGGCATGAAGTGTCGGGTGGTAGAACATAGAGGTTCAGGGTAGAATCAAGACTACACAACCCTGGTATTGGCCAACCTGACAGCATCAAGCGTGAGGTCCTATATAAAGTTTGATATCCAACATTTTTTAATTTTGTTCTTCCTGTTAAGCATTGGATAGGCATTGCCGTATGATTAATATCTGACAGCAGGTTCTTTCTCACAAAAATTCTCCACTAACCCCCTTCTGTGCTGGTTGAATCAAACAATACTGTAGTATTGTGAGAGTATGTGTGGTAGGACTCTTGCGGTTCTAGGCAGACTCATTAAAGGAATTACGTAACTTGATGGGAGATGTTAAGGTTTGGTTATTAATGGCTATGTTGCAAACAGAGTGCAGTGTGTGATCGTATGCTGAGGAATAACGACGTCTGCAACAAAGCTCTGTGTGTTTGGTGTGGCATGCTACCGGGCTGGGGAGGACACTACAACTGGCGATGAGTAGGGGATCTGTACCCCAAAGAAACTATTCTCCCTGAGAGTTTGCAACAATACAGCAAATTGCTTGTGCATGCCACATGCACCCAAATCGATAAGAAGCAATTCAAAATTGGCGTGTGTGGAGTCGAAGCTGCGGTCTAGCCTATATATCGCCCTCAAAGAAGTGGAAGGCCTTGCAGAGGAAAGCATTTGGAAAGCCATCCAGAATCCTTTGGGAAGACTGAAAGAAGAATACTTTGTTGTTCCACAATACAAAGCCATCATCAATACAAAGCTAAATACTAAAGGTAGTGAGAACCAGATACAATGCAAAAAGCTAAACGCGATCAACTTTGTCTGGTTTCTGCTTTTTATCCTTGTGGCACAAGTAGAAACCAGACAAAGTTGATTGTTGTCAAGCTCATCTTATAAAGGCTCTTCAACGTCATTATCAAGCGCCAGTGAAGAAGATTATTGTGCGATCATGATCAAAGAACGATAGGCGCATGTCGGTTTGGCTACTTGCAAGAAATAACAAAAGATAAAGAAAAAGCATTGAGCAAAACAACTGAATTCATTTGGACACTGCCCCAAGATTACAATAAAAGTCAACGGTTGCCCAATAACCTTTATTATAGACCGTGGTGCATTCACTAACATCAGGCCAGTCGAGAAATTTGATAGTGGGTTACTTCTAAACTGTTGCAGAGTCAAGGGTCATTCATAGCGACATTGGGACATAAAGCAGTATTAGTGCAAGTGCCAGTTCATGTTCTTCAAGGAACCTTGTCCAGTGCATGCCTTACAACCTTCACAGACAATCTGAAATTGTAAGTCAGTTTGGATCGTTGTTTCCTGTCCTAGGAAGGCTCAAAACAATAAAAGTGAAACTTCACATTATTGAGGACATTTGCCCTGTTGCCCAATGGCACAGCAGAGTCACATTTGACTTACAAGAAGCCACTGAGACAGAACTAGAAATGCTGTTGAAGCATGACATCATTGAGCACTCCACCAGTCCTACACCATGGGTTTCACCCAAAGTGGTGGCATAAAAAGGACAGTGGAGGTACAGTGCGTATCTGTGTTGATATGCACCAGTCCAATAAAGCAATCTACAGAGGAAAACATCCTGGTCCACACATAGCGGACATGATCATGCAACTGAATGGTGCCAAAGTCTTTTCCCATCTTGACCTGAACAAGGGATACTTTCAGCTCGAACTGCAGGTACATCACTACTTTTTAGACTCATGTTGATTTGTTCAGATACAAAAATTTTAGTTTTGGAGTGTTGTCATCTGCAGAAATATTTCAGGATGTTATACGCTGAATAATTCAACCTGTCATGCATGCTTTAAGTTATGGTGATGACATACTGGTATTTGAAGCAACGCAAGAGGAGAATGACAAAGCTCTTACACCAGTGTGCCAGTTACTTGCTGATGCAGGTCTCGCTCTGAACGCAGCAAAGTGTGAAGGGCAAACATAAGAACTTTGGGTACATCTTCTCTGATGGGGGAATGACTCCTGCCCCAGATAAAGTGCAAGCACTGTCAGCTACTTGCCCCCTACAAGATGTCACCATACTGCAATCCTTCTTAAGCTTGGTCAGTTATTGCTCAAGGTACATTTGCGGCTCTGCTACAGTGAGTGTCCCATTAAGAGACTTGACAAAACAAAATGTCTCTTTCCAGTGGTCTGCTCAATGTGATCAAAGCTTCAAATGAATAAAACACGCGATTGAGAATGCATGCAAGATGGCCTATTTTGACCTCAAGTTACATACTGAGATCACAGTAGATGCAAGCCCGGTGGGGCTGTGGGCATTACTTGCTCAACATAATGACCATCTGAATGCACAGAGGCACATTGTGGCCCATGCCAGTTGAAGCCTGCCTGACACAGAACATGCCTATTCTCAGCTGGAGAAGGAGCGTTTGGCTGTTGTGTGGGTCTGAGAACATGTTCATGAATTTCTATAGGGAAACATTTCACTATCATTACAAACCACCAAGGGCTGCTCACTATTTTTGGAAACTCGAAAGCCAAGATGCACCCTCAAATTGAGAGGTGGGGGTTGCGACTGCAAGAGTATGACTATGCCATTGTGCACAAGCCGGGTAAAGATCAGAACCTTGCTGGTTACTTTTCACTAGTATCACTACATCGTCACAGAGTGACATCCAAAATGGCTGAGGATAACATTAGCTTCATTGTGATTCCAGCATGCCAGTAGACCTGTCTATTGAACAGATTATTGCTGCTAGTATTGCTGATAAGAAGATGCTTGTTCTCAAAGACATAATTTCAACTAAGCCATGAAAAGGGAGCACTCGACCTATTGCTGACTTGAAAAAATAAAAAGTTTACAGAATGAACTGTCCGTAACTAAGGAAGGTGATGTATTGAGAGGTTCAAGATTCTTCATATCTAACAGCCTAAGACAGCAAGTCATTGAACTAACCCATAAAAGACATCATGGCATTGTAGCCACCAAAAGATCCCTGAGAGACAGAGTGTGGTTCCCAGCATTAGACAGGCGAGTTGAGAGGGAACTAAAAGAGTGCCATATTTGCAACTGCCTCTACCCTAAAGTGAGGTTCTAGGCAGACTCAATAGAGGAATTACATAATTTTTTGGGAGATGTTAAGGTGTGGTTATTAATGATGGTGATGTAATCAGCGTGCAGTGTGTGCTAGTATGCTGAGCAATACAGATGTCTGCTATACAGTTCCATGTGGAGCCTGGTTCTTTGCATGGGCCTGGGCTGTGGAGGATGCTACAAATACAACCAATGTTGCCAAATGAAAACAACACATACTGACATACTCTTCAGTTTCCTCATATGAAACATCAAGAGTAGAAATATATTTTATTTACTGTTTTATGTAATGCTGTAAACCAAAACAGTTGTAAGAAATGCTTTACAAGAAACTAGGGGCCAGATTTATCAAGGTTTTACATCGATCTTGCACCATCTGAGGATGTGCAAGGGCAACACAAAACCTAAGTGAGATTTATCAAGCCATGCAAGGCCACTTTGTGTGGCCCTGTATGGATTGATAAATATACAGTAACACAAGACAGCGCAAATCGCACCCTTGCATTATTCTGCAGCAGGGAGGCGTTCCATGGGTGGATCGTAGGTGTTCCCAGACTTACCATTAGTGGTAGACCTGGTAATGTGTCAAACTGCTACACCTCCCCTGGTGAGGCATAACAAGCAGCACACATCGAAAGAGGATAATGCCTCTCATTGTGTCCCCTTCTGCACAAAAACAATCCTGCCTACAACGCAGGCACCTTAGCACTATGACACAATGGCACATGCGTCAGTGCTAGAAAGCCACAAGTGTCCCAGAAAGGTGGCTTGCTGCTCTGTGCTGCATGATAGAAGGATAAATTTGGTCCTAAACCAGTAGACAATATGGAGTGCAGCTTTACAAACACAGTTAGAGCGTAGTGGAGAATCTTTAGAGGGGTGCAATGCGTTTAATTCTGGAAAGAATGAATAACAGTTAAGGTTAGACATTCAAATATTTTTGGAAGGGAAATGTTTGGTGGATTTTACAGAAGGGTCAGTAGAGAGTAGAAGGTCAATGACTGATGGTCGAGTATTTTATCTGCAGCTCCTGGAAATAATTGCTTCAAGTTAGGTTTGGCAGCTCAGAGTTTCCAGTCTTAAGGAAGCTCTGCATGAGTGGAGACTGGAAGCAACAGGCATGGAGAGCATGTGGGATTTTAAGAGTGTATAGCCTTGTAGGTTAGCTAAAACACAATACAATCCATGTAGAATGTAGTATTATTATTATTAGGAGATATCATGGTATTTCAGGATTGTTATTCATTTGGACAACCATCCGTGCGAGGCATCCTCGTGGGGGAAGATAGAAGAGAAATGTGGGGTAACCAAGAGAGAAATCATGATTGAAGCGTTATAAAAAAAATATATATATAATATTGTATCAAAATGTTGTTTTCTAAATATATGAACAATTGCAGAGAACTAAGAAAGTATAATAAATCTGCACTTGCAGATTTACACCTATCTGTGAGTGTAGATTTACTCATTTCAGTGCTTAATTGGTTTTGGTGGTTGCAGGTGAGGTCCGCCGATACTCATTTTTGGGGACCAGCCCTTATTTTTCCCAGAGCAAGAGAGAGAAAAGGAGAAAGTGAGAAGGAAGGAAGTGAAAGGGGGAAAACCAGGGACAAGGAGAGGAATTAGGGATGAAAAAGAACCGGCAAGAGTGAGGAAAGGAATATGAATTGTCTGGGAAAAAATGTGGACCCCTGTACTTAGGCCCAGATTTACATAAAACTTTGTGTCAGGTTTGCATTACTTTTTAATGCAGACAAGACAGATAGTCTTCTGGTGGGATTAACACACGAAGAAAAATCATGGTATGTCTTGGTTTGTAACCCTAAGTAATGCAATGGAGTTCAATGCGCTGACTTGCACTGCTTTGTGTTAGGGAGGCATTCCATGGGTGGTGCATGGGCGTTTCCATGAATCCACCCATGGGTTTTGACGCAGTTCCTTATCTATAAATACGTGTAGCCATAGATCTACACCAAAATCCTGCACCTGCCTGAGGCTGGTATAACAAGGAGAAATATTTGTATTCTTGTTTTTCCTCTTTGCATGTTTCTGCAGCACACATACATAGAGTAAATAGCCGCAATGGATAGTTTTAGGTTTTGTGCAGGAATGGACCCTTCCCAGCCTAAAACATATCCTGAACATAAAGTAGAGACCCTTGCAGTATGGTGCAAGGGTGTCTCTGTTGGTGCAAGACTGCACAAAGTGGGCCAAGGCATGGGAAGAGCAGAACTGTGCCATCTCTTTTTGGGTATGGCTCAGTTGTGCTCTCTCCAGTTCAAGCAACACCACACAGCAACTTCCCTTCCTGTGCTCGATGTGTGAAAGGTTAGTAAATATGACCCTCATTGTTTTATAAACTAAGCAGGATATTCATGAAAATCTCTGCCAGGAGCAGGTATTCAAGTACATTCCTGGGAAGGTAATCTGACATTCCCAGCTGGATCCTAGTCCCCTTGGGCAGAGTTCTTCCTAGAGGAAAACCTGCCCAACTGGTAGAGGATTCCCAGTAAAAAACACTTTTTTATCTGAGTAAAAATCATTTTCCCTGTGGAGTAATCCCTGCTCCTAAAACGCCAAGCTAATCTAGGGGCAATCCACTCCTCTTCCCACCCTATAAAAAGATTTATAACAACCGTTGACTGGAGTGAAATTGTACCGTTTCCGGGGTGAAAAAGGAAATGAGAGGAGTTGTGAACGATATATACTTGCTTAAGGGCGTTCACAAACTTTCAAGGCCTTGGAACACCCACTTTCTCATGAATCGACTGGGATTTACTGTTATAGAAAAGCACACTCGTGGCAGAGATCTCCACACAGGTAAAAAGGCTAACACCTGCTGATGCATGCTAGGAATCCCTTTGTGATTTCCTGTCAGGTGTAAAAAAGGTATATTTGGTTGTACCTTCTTCACTGTATGTTTCACTTTGAAATGTGAGAAATTCAAACAGATAGTCCTTTAACGGAAGTTTTTTTTAAAATCCAGAATCACAACAATAGTGTTTTTTTTATCCAGAATCAAAACCACAGCAAAGATGTGGGTTTATAATTATCTCCAAAGGCCCATTCTCTTGAATTGGCAGTAAAATATCTTAATAAGAAGGTGCGTCATCCATTTTCCTTATTTAAAGAGGAAGCGATAATTGCTCTCATTAAGAGTGGTCTCAAATGCCATAAGTTTACTGTACATAGTCCAATTGTGAGTTTTGTGATAAATATCAGCAGGTCAAACCTCCGGGTTTTAAATGTGGAAAAATGCCTAGCTTTTACCAGATCGTGAGGTTTTTCGGGCACTAAGCACCAAAGTCCAGATTATCTGTCAAAAAAACAGTAATTGTGTGGTACTTATACATGATAAATTCCTACTTGGCAGAGTTGGATTTTATTGTGTGTGATAAATTTCACGCCAATTACCAAGCCACTTGTAATGAGGGCCTAGCTTGTGTGACTGGGTGACTAAACCGGTAGCAAAACAAATATCACTGTGGACTTTCTCAGGGATCCTTTTGAGTTTTAAAAATGTGACAAACTGTTGGCTGGATGTAAAGAGGTACCTCGCGAAGCCGACATCTCTTTTTCGTGGTCTTTTTGTTTCGATACAGGAAGAAAGAGGCTTTTAATCAGAAAGGTTTGGCTCTGTGAACTGGAAAGCGGTAAGTGGCCACTCACCGGGGATTCATTAGGAAGCCTTTTCAACAGCAGCCTTCATTAGGACATCATTTAATATTCATGCAAATGCCCTTCACGCAGCGCTTCATTCCACGGGGGGCGGCTCACAATCATGCGACATCAGTTAGCCATCCCAGATAATGGCATTTAAAGTAGTTTAGGCAGAACGTGGACTCAGTGATTGGCAGGCCCAATGAATTCAGGGCGATAATGTTTCACATAGCCGTAGTCAATGTTTCACATACTCAGTGTGCGCACCGGCCAGGAGTTTCCCCTTCAGATGAGACTTGTAACCCTCCATAAGCACCCGAAACAAAACAGAATATATGCCTTAGTACCTTTCAATGTTTGGTTTTAAGAGCTATGCAATGGACACGTAATGATTAACATATTAATATCCCCCCCAACCCATCTAGGTGTGAGATTGATGCTCCTGGTGGCGATTGATGAAATCATTCCTGTAGTCAGTCAGACACTTACTAATGGGACCAATAAAGCAGAAGCAATGCTGGTTGATGAATGTGTTGCCTCTCCCCTTAACTCTGACAATGTGTAATGCTCCCAGTGGGGATTTATGGAATCCGACCTGTATTCATTGAGACCCTTCCTAATAAGGCCAGTAAGGTAGAAGCAACAGTGGCTGATGGAGGTGCTTTAACACTCAGCGACTCATTTACAAACCCTTTGCACCACCTCTGTGTCATTTCTTTTATGCAGCAGTGGCGTTAGCAGTGCACTGTACTGAAATTTACAAACTGGCGCATTGGGTCTTATGTGTCAGTTTGTAAAGCCCTGCGTCAGATTATACTTGTGCCAGGTGTAATGTATGCAGGGTAGGAGTTCCCAGACAAAAAGCCACGCAGAACTCATGCTATGAAATTCACATTTCACTGCATTATTCTGAGACTTCAATGTGTCAGAATTTTACCGCCTGTTCAGAGCAGGCGGTAAATTGATGCAGGGCTTTTTTCAATGGGAGCCTCCTTGCATTGCTGGAGTAGTGTAATTTTTATGAATCTACTTTAGCAATACGTGAGTTTAGTGCCAACAGATGGGTCAGAATTTTTGACGCATCTGTGAAAATGTGCGCCATGGAGCTCTGTATTGTAAATACAGTGCATAAATGGCATCTTTAGGAGACCTTAGGGAAGATAAGGAAATCTGACGCATCAATGCCAATGCGTCAGACTCTTCTAAATGAGGCCCTCAGCATGCACATACAGCACAAATGGCCTCTACATGGGAGGGTCTCTTCTTAACTAGCAAGTATGTGGCTGACTGTGGACAACTTCTTCAGTTCTTCAAACTAAAAAGGGTGATTAACCTTCTCTTGGATTTTCCTCAGCTTACATTACATTTTTTCAAGTGTGGTCATGGGTGGCACTGGAGTACCCACTGCTGTCACCTTCCATGTGAGAATCAGGATCATACTTAAGACCTTGACCAGCTATACAAACTGGGCCAGGATTGGAAACACACAGCAGTCAGTAATTTACAATAGTGGATCCTAAGGTAAATGATTTGGGTGCCAATGTTCCTGGCCAGTGGGCCCACAGACATAGTAATATTTGATACATAACTGTGACTGCAAAATTACTGCCTATAATTCACCAAAGGGTTAGGAGACAAACCCTTCTGCTGAACCAATGTGAACTTGGAAATTGAGGAACAGGAATGGTGATTAAGCACCAAGATCAAGCTTTACTAATATTTGGTGCAAAGTAACAGCTTACTGCGCTGTGTCAAATGAAAAGGGCAACAATGCACCATATTTACTTAAATATGTCATATTCCTGATCTCTCGCTGTGATGGCGCACAAGTGGCTGTCAAGGGCCTACACAGGCTCCCTTGCTACATGGTGCAAGGGTTCTTGCGTAATGCAGGAAGGGGTACCTTCCTGCACAAAACAACAAACTGAGACATTTTCCTCTTACTACATGTGTTGAATGCAGCACACATACAAAAAGGAAAAACAAAGAGGAATAAACATATTTCTCCTTGTTTTGCCTCACCTGTGAAGGTGCGGGATTTTGACAATTTCCCAGGTTTATTAGTGTTAATAAATCTGGGAATATGCCAAAATCCATGGTTGGATAAGTGGGAACACCTACACTCCAACCATGGAATTTCTTCCCAATGCAGAATAACGCATGGCAGCAACTTGCTCTGACTTGCATTACATGAGATAGTAAATCTGACAGAAGGACTTGCGTTGCCTTGCATGAAGCAATGGTGACGCAAGCCCTTAATAAATCTGGGCCCCTATGTTAAATAAGAGATGCTGCTCGGTATTTTGTATTATCATCTCCAATCTGTCGTCATCGTGTTTGCTTTTGTAGCCTATGGACGCAGTCAGAGTTGGAATAGAGTGAGAATTGTTTAGATGCCAAAAGGTATTCTTAGTCAGAATGGGCTCTGGGGAGGACACATTGCATTGTCCTGATGCATCGTGTCAACACCGGGATACATATAACAATGCCTGCATGCTTTCAATTGATGGATCCAGGCACCAGCTTACAGTTCAGGGAGCTCAGACTGTTTTTCCTCTCCATCCCATTGCCAGATGCAACAAGCTCAATTCACAGTCAAGCAGAAATTCCTATTGGTTGGTTTGTGCCCTTGTCAACAGTAATTATTCTAGACTAATCAGTGCCCAATTGAAAACTCATGTCTCGCTGCCAGCCTAATGCCCCAATGAGGGTAAACAAAAAGATGCTAAGCATTCCACTTCATAAGATGGCAAGAGGTAAATGGTTATTTGACTGTGTTTTTCACCTTCTCAGCTTTGTATTTATGTAAGATATGAAGATCTATACTAAGGATTTACTAGTAAATCAAATATGCCAATCATGGATAATCCAGTCACCAGTACATTTTAGACAGACAGCATATGCACTTTAGCAATACAATGGTTAGCAGGGGTAACGTGCTCAGAGTCCTAATACCAACAAAAACAGTTCAGAAAAAATAGGAGTAAGAAGGCAAAACGTTTGGGGATAACCCTGCAAAAAGGGCCAGGTCCAACAGTGCACAATATAAAGTAAATTGCGTTGTGCCCTTATGATAAATCTTCATTACTACCCAATCTACCAACATTATCAACCTTAAACTAGCAAAAGAATGAGTTTAAGCATTCAAGAATTGAATCTCTTGCCTTGCAGGTTTACAAGCATCTCTTTGTTCCTGATGCATAATACATGAATGTAATTTGCGGCCTGCGGATTACACCGGACCCCTACAACAAACTAATTAGTTTACTGTGCATTATTATGTAACTATTTGACTACATGTTACTACAGTGATCTGCACCAGGCATACTCACTGCTCACTGTTTAAGCATTTGTATGATGATTCAAGGCTAATATCAAATATTACAAACAGAACACTCCAGCGAGTGTCTTAACTACCTAAACTATTTTATAGGAATTATAACATGAGACTTACTTGATTGACTTTTATCACTGCAGCACCTTGAAATGTAGTCAGTTTGCAACAAAAAGCAAGTAACAGCATTCTTACTAACCTTTACTTGTTGCCAATTTCTTTGGGAGCAGAGGTTGTATAAGTAAAGCTCAAATGGACTTCACCCCTAATAACATTCTTTTCTGCTGACCCACCTCTATTCTCAATTTAAGGTTTCTAGCGTCAAGCGCAAGCTGTCAAGCTGACAGTGCAATCTGTCTGGTTGCCAACGACGTGGTGTGGGCTTACCAAAAACATACAGGGGTTTGCAGGACACCTATTGTTCACCATTGGTTGGCTTTACTTTCACACTCTTGGTTTCTGTTGATTGACTCTCCTCGTTTTAACCTATACACCTTGTATTAGTCCCTTCCCTGTACCATAGCCCACTTATCATTTTTTTGACTGGCTGGTATCTATGCTTCCTCTGCTCTCTTTTAGGGAATTACTTTTTCATTTTATTTAAGGATTCCGTTAGAGGGCATGTGTTTTCCAGGTGTTTCCTTCGTGTACTTTTCTCACTCCTCCTTCACATTGGTCTCTCTTACCCATGTGCATAGCCAGGCGTGGCCCGTCCTTTAGGGCGAGGGGCCACGCCCCCCACCTATTGCCCCTCATGAAGAGTGTCTGTCAGGCTGAACAGAGGTCAGCCTGACAGACAGTCTTCATGTTCAGGTCAGGCAACCAGGAGCAGACATGCGCGATGTGCACCGACTCCTGGCTGCCTGAGCTGAACTTTGCTGGGCTGAGGAGGTCACAGCTCCTATGGGCGTGACCTCCTCGTCTCAGCAAAAGTGCCTCGAGGCCCTCCCCTGGGTGACAAGGAAAGCATCACCCATTGACTTTGACCTGGGCGCTTCAGGTTTAAGCCCTGAAGCGCCCAGGGCGAGTGTCAATCAGTGACACTTCGTCACAGAGTGGGGTGGGGTCAGCAGTCTCACTGACCCCATCCCACTCTGTGACAAGGCTGGGACTGCTGCCTTCCCTCATTGGCTGACCTAAGATCAGCCAATAAGGGAAAGCAGCAGTCCCAACCCTCCTGGGGCCTCCGAGGCTGAAGGTAAGTGTGTGTGTGTGTGATCTTTTCAAATGAATGTGTGGTGCGTGCGTGCATGTTTGAATGTTATGAGTGTTGTTAATGGATGTGTGTATGTGCGTGTGTGTGTGTGAAAGAATGAGTGTGTGTGTGATCTTTTAAAATGAATGTTTGGTGCATGCATGCATGTTTGAATGTTATGAGTGTTGTTAATGAATGGGCGTGCGTGCGTGTGTGTGTGAAAGAATGAGTGTGTGTGTGTGATCTTTTAAAATGAATATTTGGTGCGCGCGTGCATGTTTGAATGTTATGAGTGTTGTTAATGGATGTGCATGCATGTGTGTGTTAAAGAATGAGTGTGTGTGATCTTTTAAAATGAATGTTTGGTGTGTGTGTGCATGTTTGAATGTTATGAGTGTTGTTAACGGATGTGCGTGTGTGCATGCTTGTGTGTGAAACAATGAGTGTGTGTGTACCGGCCGCCACTGTGCTTAAATCTCTCACCCGTGTTATCTCCCTTTTTTTGCTTCTCCAACCGCCTGCCTTGTTGCTTCTCCCGTTCCCACTCTGTTGATTCATACATGTTTCTTCACCTGCCCGCCTGCCATGGTGCTTCATCTCCCACCCTGTGTTGCTTCAGCCCCACAATCTCCTCAACCTGCTCCTGCAACCTGCTCATCAGTATTTTTTTGTTTAATGCTCTTTGGCACTATGCTTTAAAAGAGCTCTTTTGAGCCACTTTGTTTAATTTACTGATCAATCCTGGATTGGTACCTTAAAAAAAAACCTGTGTATTTTTGTAAGCGCACTCATGCATCTTAACTGCATATGCGCAGCTACAAAATGACATGACAAGCGCATCTAATTTTGTTTAGCCATGTTGCACAGTAGCTGCAATGCTGTACAGCATGGATACAAAACATTGACACATCCAATAGGTTTGAAAGGCTTTGCTAATGCCTATTCCCATTCCATCATTGCACAGTGTTGCCTTGTTGTTTTCAGCCCCAAATAATTTAGCACTATTTCAAAAAAACGAATTAATAAATCGTCTTAGAATTTGTTGAATCTCCCAGTTCCTATTTTTCTGTTTCAACAAGAGTCATCTAATGAAAAGGTTCACAAAGCAATGCGAACAAGATATATATGTAAGTCTGCCTTAATTCCATCTAAGCTCTAAGGAAGTCCCTTTGTGAAAGAAGTCGAAACCAATGATAAACATTATATCACTCCATTTGCAATATTTTCAGAAACAGCCTCTTCTCTCAAGAACTTATGAAAATTGTGTCTTCGTTCTAAGAGTCCTCTGTGAGTACCTTCAAATGAACAGGCTTAGAGCCACAATACAGACAAAAGGGCATTTTATTTCAAAACAAAAATCCCTTTTGTATCTTTATTTTTGTCTCCATACAAGGAATCAAACAGCAAAATGAATTAACTACACATCAGTCATATGTTCAAAAATGTCTATAGACAAAGACGAACTGCCTTCCAAATTGTGAGTCTGAGAGGTGGACTGTCAATCGTGGACACATGGACATTGTTTGATGACTGCTGCATTGCGTGCTTTTGCAATTATAGCACTGGGATCTCTAACTCATTAAACCCCAAATCACCCAGTGCAATCTTATTATGTGTACATGATTCCTGCTGTGGCCAAAAAGTGCCAGACCCTGTAAAATTAGAATATTAGATCTTCTATTCAGAACTACCTGTACAGGAATATACAAGGTTATTTGCACCAGGAACTGTCAGTTACAGGGGCGAAGAGGATCATTTGCATGGGCAAATTCCTATTCTTGATTCGCCGATTTAAATAATAATAAGGCATTCTGGTATTTTGTACTTGTAAGACCCTCACTATCAGAGGCCTGTTAATTCTGATGGAGCCAGTATCATCTGTTATCGGCTTCTTCTGAATTACACATTTGTTGCGTTCACTCACAGTTTTCAGCTTCTAAAAGGAGCCAAAAACTCCTGGTGACAATCCGGCACAAAAAGAAAGAATTACTGGTTGAATCAGACCCAGAATTACCGATTTTCTCGGTAATTCCTCATTTTCTTAGTGGACATTCAGGTTCAATTTACAAACATTTGGGTTTTCCCCATTTCCAGAGTTGAAGCACACCAGCATCAGTAACTTCTGGATAAGGGCAGCATTTGGCCCTCCCTCATGGGCCACTCGTTTTGAGGGTCTAATCTGTTAAATGGCATCTAAGATTCCACCAGCATGTCACAATGTTTTGCATTAATAAATATGCTCAAAGGGAATAATAATTGGTGGATTATGGGTATTCATGGAGAAATATCTGTGAAAGGTGGTGAACACTTGCAAACGCCTATGTTTATTGATAATCACAAACAGTTTGTAAATATTTCCCCACACTGAAAATGGCCGGAGACTTAGGCCCAGGTTTAGGAAAAGTGGTGCTTCATTAAATTAAGAAGTGCCATTTTTCTTGTGCCCCATTGTGCCCCCCTAATGCCACCATGTGTGTGCTGTATTATTGATGCAGCGCACCATGTCGCACATTAGGATCAATAGCGTCATCATTTCTGACTCTATTGTGGTACTTTGCAGGATTAGCACCAAAAATGTTGGCACTAATCCTGCAAAGTACATAAAAGCTCTTTATAAACAATAGTGTGCCTCAATTTAATGCCTGCACTGAGCAGGTGTTAAAAATGAAGAGAAAAATAGCGCAGTGGAATCTCATAGATTCCACTGCGCCATTTTTCTGGGCCTCCTAATGGAGGAATGCTCCCTTCCATACATTTTGCCTGGCGCAAGCATAATGTGGTGCCAGGGCTTACAAAGTGGCGCAATGCATGCCACTTTGTAAATTTTGCGCAGCGTTTTTGCAAACCTAACACCACATTAGCATAAATAAAATGACACTAATGTGCCACTAGGTGGCACTCTGCCCCTCTTAAATTTGGGCCTTACTCTTTTCAAGGGCAAGAGTAAACCTGGTTTCAGGGTGAGAAGTAAAGGAGTAACCCTCAAATTTGACAGGCTTAGAGAACCAGATTTTTCCAACAAGAAAAATAATTTCCTGGTGGAGAGAAAAATTATGTTAAGGTGTGCATAAGTGCATTTGTATTTCAATTATGCTTGTGGAAACAAGGTGGAGATGTTTACGCCTGTAAGTAGTTCTGGGAATCAGCAACAGTCACAGTTTCCACAATATTCCCGTTATTATTTGTAAAATCCAGACACGTCCGAAACGTATGCAAATCGCAGGCATTAAGTAACTCGCTGTTAATTTTTTGACTTATCAGCCAGTATTTTTTCAGATGAACTAATGGGCTTTCACACAATATACTGGGAAAATTGTGTTGTAAAATGAACTGTTTGCCCCCATTTTTTATTAATTAAGGTGAGAACCTACAGGTGTCTCTGGAGATGGGCCATAGTGTAGGCTGGGCCATCTCTATGTAATGTGGGCCTGGTATTAAAACATTTTCCATGGTTTCATCTAGCGCCCCCTGGGCCCCCCCGATCTTCTACCTGTTATGAAATGGCTCATTAATTGCATATTCAATGAATGGATCACTACTGGCTGGGCGCCCATCTGAAGAGCGCGGTGTTAATCAAAGTGGGGTTTCTCTGAACAAAGATTATACAATGTGCATGTTTCAGGTCAATAACTACTTTTCCTTTTCAATGCCTTCCTGATGCTAGTGCATTTTCTTTTTAATGCATATTTGATATTGACCTTTTATGACCCTAGCATATAGACTATATTTTATGGTCACACTGGGGCTTGAGTTAAATACGCCACTGAAATGTGTTTAAAAAGAAGGGCGGTTATACATTTTTTTCATAATGTAAAATGTGTTCAATTTAAGAAGTAAGAGATGTTTGGTTTTCATTGGTTTCCAACACAACTAGTGGGATTTAAATGAATATCTGTATGAAATATTTTGGGGCAAGATTCTGAAGGAATCCTTATTCGCTTTTCTTCAAATGCTGATACATATGTATGCATTCTCGAGAACTATTCAGATGCAGCACTGCAAAGTTCTCTTTGTTGTGCATGTTCTGTAAATAGAAAACAAGCTCTCCAGACAACAAAAGGCTTTCAGTGTGCAGACACACAAAGTTAACAATGTCAAGCATCTGAGCACACAGCCCACACACAGACACTTGTGCCCAAAGACAACACACTACGGGAATACACAACATGTGTAGAAACACTCGTTAACACAAATACTCCCGGGGGCACGCAGGGGGGCACAGACAAGTCTAACACAAGCACTCATGGCTATCGGTGTAAATGGTACATTTCCCTTTGCCATGTGCAGCACCCTTTGCGAGTCCTGGGTTTTTGGCCAAAAGCATTCCATAATCAGCCATTTGTAAGCCTTTGCTTGTAATGTTAAAAGCAAAGCTATATGCCCCAGGATGCAAAGTAAAGTTGGCTAAAAAGCTAGAATGATCGCAATGCTTAGCACATGAAGTGTTCAGACTGGCAGCTATGTGGATAAAGAATCGAACATATGGACAGATGAATAGAAAATAAGACATAATATACATTGGATCATCATGATAACAATAACAATTTCAATAGTTTTTGTTTTGCTGCCTCCAAAAGAACATATGCATTTTAGTAACAAATCAATGGAAACTTTCAAACCTTTCACTCTTAGCATCCACGCATTTCAATAGCTTTTTTTTACGTTTCACAGCGGGTAGTTTTTTCTATGCCATACATCTTTGCAATGGGACTTAATGGAATTGAGCTATTGCTCTAGAACTGCAGTAGGCCGAGGCTGTAAGCATACACATGGAGCAACTGCCTCAGATACTCTTTGGTGAACAGGGTTTTTTATCCTATAACAACTCAACAAATACTGATTTATAATCCTGAAAAGGCTTAGATGCATCACTGAAGGCTGCTATTTCGGTTTCAATGTATGGGTGAACATACCCGTTAAAAAAAACAAAAGATACAGATTTTGGCACAATAAATGCCACATGTGTATGTTATGCCCCATTTCAATGCACAAAATTGAGAATAGGAGGAATATACTGCATCCATGATATTTACCAGGTGTAATACTTGCTACCCCCATGTTTTGACATACTCCTGAACCAGGGTCAAAGACATATATAGCACAAAAGTGTATCCTTTGCAATGTGTGGCAGGGAGCTCAGGGGTCATTGTAATAGGGATACAGTACAGGTGGCAGAGAACAATTTATTCCAGGACTTTATGTGCAAACCTTAGGGATGATTTACTTATTTACAGTAGAATGCAGCTCAGTAAGAAAGGTTGCAGTGCTGAGTTGTGCTAGGAGGTAAGGGCAGGGCAGAATCATTTCCATTCAGAAACGCTGCTACTTTGTTCCCCAGCATTGGTGCTCTTTCCAGCTGCCTATTGACATGCACACCTTCAAACCACAGATTTTGTACGGATTCCCTCACTACCACCCTTTAACAGTGCCCTTCAAGTCTCCATAACCACTCTCTCTAAGAAGCATTTAATTTGTTTTATAAGGCCACTCATACCAGTGTAGGGTGCCAGAGCACTTTACACCACACATGCAATACACTGAGACAATCAGTCATATGTAAATCAGATAAGTGCATAGAAAATGTTACATAAGACATAGGACAAGTAATAGGAGTCAGATGGCACCCATATTGGTAGGCAGTATAGTTTAGGAGTGCTTGGTCTGGAGAAGTACAAATTCAGAATTTAAAATGTAACAATGTGGCAGGTGGATCTCGTTAGTAATAAGAACTGATCTCTACCTAAAATTAACCCTTTTTGCAAAACATCACAACGCTCCAATCTTTACCTTGCAGTTTGCATGCAGCTCTTTGATGCTAGTTAATAGCTCACTGTTCTATATTAGGATTTTTAACTTAGAAACTGCAAGTAACAAAACAATCTCTCTGACAAAAGCAGAAAGCCACTGACCTATTTACATTATATGCATTTTGTGATCTGCATGGTACACATTCTTTGCAGCAGGCATATTAACCCTCTGCACTAGCTTATGAGTGAAAACTTCTACTAGACAAATCCCATCTCTCTCTCCCCAAGAAGAACATTAATCACCGTAGTTATCTTGACATTTTTGTTCTTGCCTGAAAATTGCTGGAGGCAAGGAACAGCAGCAGCAGGTGCTTTTAAATTCATATATTTGTAAACACAGCGCCCCCATCCGAAGTCAAAACCTAGTGTAGCGGCACTAGTCGCACCACCCTAGAGCCGGCAGTGATCACACATGCAATCTGTGAAACTTGGAGGAAATAAAAACGCTTTTTGTTAGTATCTGCCTCACGGATGTGTTATTTTGTGGCACAAAGCCCTAGGTACCCATGTTTGTAGATAAGACTTTTCATTAAAAAAACATGGGTAGTAGCCTCAGAATGTCATGTACCCTCCCACCCACCAGGGGACGCCTCCTTTACTCAAACTAATGCAAAGCTGCGCAAAACTATATTCCAGTGTGAAAAAAGTATTGCACTGTAGAGTAAATACTTTATAAAAACTTTGAGCTAGTTTGCTTCCCTTTTTGTGACTTAGCACTGGTGCAAAGTCTGGATAAACCTGCCCCTCAGATTGTAATTTGCCATTATTGCCATTTTAAACATTTTCTTAGTAGAACCTGTACTAGCCTGGCTACAGTTATGCTTCAGTATACTAATATGGTCTCATGGACCTAGATGAAAGTCACACGGCTAAATCAGAACAGCTGGGACACATCCAGGTCATGTTACACTTGCCAGAGTGTAAAAAATGCTGGCTGGAGCTTATTCTCATGAATAAATGTGTGCTTGTGGGGGGTACAAGATAATTAGTGGGAAAGGAAGTTAGAATCTATATGAAGGGAAGCATTACCATGCACAAAAACAAAGGGTGACCTGGACATGGTATTATACCTAGAAATAGCTGTCTCTATACTTACATTGTGGGCCGCATGAACTATCCCCAAATACGTGCAGTCAGTCCTGGAGTACCAGGCATGATGGAGCAAGTGCAAGAGGCTAGCTGGACTCACCAGGGGAAAATAATTAAAGGGGTAATGCCCTTTGTGCTCACTGTGAGGAAGACCACGGGTGCGATGACCTGTCCCCCGGTTGTAGAAATCTGGATTGCAGACAGGTAAGAATGCCTTAGCATTTTGGCATTTAGGAAACCCTGTAATGTTACAACATGCCGTCTTCGGCTTTCTCAAAAGAGCCTGGAAGGTGACAAAGGAAAAGTGGTCAAAAGGATAGAAAAAAAGACAGTTGGTGTTAATGGGAACCCCCCTTTTCCTGTATTTATTCCATGCTAGTGCAAATGTTTAAACGCTATGAAATAGAGCTTTCACATATTAATGTATAATGTTTAAATCATGCACAGCAAAGATAAACTATGTGCAGGACAACTAGAACTATGCAATTCAGCAGCTGCTGCATTTTCCGCATAAGTATGGGTTTGCTGCATTTGCCACATATTCCATCCCCTACATCAGTGGTTCCCAAACATTTTCGACCCACTGCTCCCTTTACCTATTGGCCATTGGCTGCAGCTCCCTATTATGTTTTTATGGGTAGTGGGGGATGTAACTCGAGCCTAGGAACTGCTTCCATTTTTCTCCCTGAAACTAATTGGAATGAAGCTGATGAAGGTATTGTAATTATAGATATAATAAAATAAAAATTGAACAGTTGTTTAATAGAAACCTTTGATTGGCTGAGTCAGAAACAATACTCTTCAGCACTGGGGTCTGCATGCCATATGGAATTTTTTAAAACTATTTTTTAATCAAAAAAATGCTTTTGATGCACTGCAGTGTATACAATTTGCACTAGGCCTCCCAATTTTAAATACCTGCCATCCCCACCCTCTGTTACTACTGTTGTATCAAAACATATTCCATTGTGTTGTGTTTCTGTAGTATATACTGAAAAATAATTGATTGGACAAGCAGGTCTTTCTTTCACTTTAAAGATTTGTTAAGCCATATCCTGTCACTATTTTCTTTTCTTTTTTGCCACCAATATTGCATAACTTACTCCATCAAATGTTTCACGCTTCTAATGCCCCATTCCCAGAAAACACTGTTTCTTGTATTTTTTGCCTCCTCGGACTCCATTCTGCTTTCTTTCAAAGATCACCAAAGCCAGTTTTCCCTTTATTCCCAATAAATCACATTATGTTTCTTTGAACATTTCAACACTGCAGTTTGGTATATCAAGGAGCAGAGGTCAGATAAACACAATTCGAAATCCATTTCCACTATAGCCATTTTGAATCACTTGTTTTTACCCAGTATGATTTTACCATAATAAAGTTTAGCTTTTCATTTTCCTTCTCAGCTGACATCCCTGGTCACCTCATGTTAACTCAAATTCTGCATTTCTTCTTCTTCCTCTTTTCGCTCATTTTCCAACTCTCCCTCCTACCTCTCTTTTTTCAACTATTGCAGTTTACTGTAATTTCCTCCCACAACAACCCCTTCTCTGCCTCACCTTTCCTTTTCCAGTATTACAGCGTATTGCAAACCTCTTGCCCTCCAACTCATAATCACCTTACCCCATCAAATACCTGTTTTCCTTGTCATTGTTCTCCTTCAGTGAGCCCTCGCTTTTCACCACCTAAAGCGTTTGTTTCTCTGTCTTACTTCTCTTGTCACACTCCCACTTCCTATGCCATGGAAGTCATCCTAATATTGCATGTAGAAAAGACCAATATTCTGTTTCTAAAACATCAAGTTTATGTAGCTATATAATTGCAGAAGGTTGTCATATCCTGATCTGTCACCGATATGTAGAAACAGGAAAAAACTAGGAAATTCTAGGACAGCTTACAGTCCTAGAATAAAGAAGAGTGAAGCTTCATAAGAGAGAGGGCCAACCTGCTAATGTTGAGAGTGGTGAAAGTGAAATAAAACCACATCACATGACCTACTATGTGACATTTCCTGCAAGATGCTCATTTCCAGGTGTGCAGGCCTCATCCAAAGCACCTCACACTGCACGTGTTTAGTTTGGGGAAACCCAGTGAAAGCTTGTCATACTGTTTTCAGCTCGGGGAAACAGGGAGATGGGTAAAGGAAGGCAGGGAAGGAAAACACAGGCAAAAATGCAAGGAGGTAAAGCAGTGGTTCCCAAACTGTGTGCAGTACCCCTGGCTAGTTTTCCCGGCCAATGGGGAGCCGCGCCGCACAGATTGGTAACCACTGCCCTACATAATCTGCAGATTTTAACACAAATATATTTGTTTCTAGCCAGCGACCGCCAATCTCTAAGTGAAGGGTGGGAGGGGCGGTTTATGGGTTAATAAAAAAATAATTATTAAAACAAAAACATACCTTTCCAACGCAGCCTGCTGCATTGTTCCTCTTCTCTCCTGGTGTCCCAGCAGACCCAGGGACCCAAGCACAGGCTTCTTATGCAATTCTGGTGCTGCTCTCATGCTATGCCTAGCATGACAGCAGCACCAGGATTGGTCTGAGCGGCTTGGTCTGCCACTCAGACACTGCAAGGGAGTCTGAGCAGTTTCTCCAACCTGGCTGTGCAACACAGCCGGGTTGGAGAAACCTAAGTGCGCATGTCAGTTTGGCCAGCCTGAGACTGCCGGTCAAACTGACATACACACTTAGGACCAGATTTACAAGGCACTAGCACCACCGGAGCATCACTTTTTGCGATGGTCCGGTGGCGCTTACCACTTCTCCATATGTACAAGGAGGTGTAACACTGCTTTTTGTGGCTTTAAGCCTCCTTGTAAATATGGGTCCCTCTGACGCAGTTTTCTTTGTCAGAGGGGCGTGCAATGGGTGTTGCAGTGGGTGTTCCACTGCAACACCCAGATTTACAAGAAAATATCAATCTGAGGCAGTGCCAGTGCTTAATTTGTGCTTATTGTTTCTGGTGCTGAGCACCGGCACTTATTTTTGAGGGCCGGGGCTTATTCTTCTGCCTCAAGCATTTGCTGTGAGCAAAAGACACATAGGGGAAAGAGGGAGGAAGAGAAAAACGAAAAAGCGTCACAAAGTTAGAAAGCAGAAAGCTGCAAGAGTGAGCTGAAGGGGCAGCGAGTGGCTCTAAATGGATTGAAGAGGCTGAGGTGGCTTCAGGATTATGCTCTCTCAGTATTTCGTGCTCGCACATTTAATTGCAGCAGCCACGTGTTTAAGAGGAAGGCTTTGGGCACTGGCACCTTTTTATTTACACATTAAGCACTGGGCAGTGGCAAAATCTAATGCCACCCCAGGGGTGGCGTTAGCATGGCTCCACGAGGAGGAATACTTTTATTCCTCCTTGTTTTTTGCTTTTTCTATGTGTGCTGCATTCTGCAGCACACACAGTAGAAGCAAACTGCCATGGACGATTGTTTAAGTGCAGGAAAGGGCACCTTCCTGCAAATAAACAATCACACCCCTCAACGCAGACACCCTTTCACTATTGTGCAAGGATGCCTGCGTTGGTACAGGCTACTTAAATTAACGCAGGTGGTGGGGGAAACGCAGGGGTGCACCATATTCTTGTAAATAGCACAGTGCTGCTAATTTAGACACAGCACCGCGCTGCACAGTTTCTTGTAAATAGTGACTCTACTCCACCTCCCCCCCTTCCCCAGGGCCAGCCCAGCCCCTCCCTGCACCTCCTAGCTGAGCCAGCAGCTGAAAAATAAAACAATAGTATAATATTGTTTTATTTTTCAGCTAATGGCTCTTAGCTATGGGGGTGACACTCCTTTGAAGAAGCAGACCCTGTTTCTAGCACAAAGAGCTGAAAACTTACTGTAAACATGGCAACACCTGTTCCTGAGCAGCGGCAGTCATCTTTCAGCTGCCTATGGATGTACTGGAGTATTAAATTGATACTAATAAAGTGAAATCTTTTCCCAGAGAATGTTAATGTGTAAAAATGTCGAAATAAAGAAGTACTACTATCACAAGGTAAGGCACATTAGGCTGCATAAGTTGCTTTTTCATGCCACATAATATAGTCAATCCTGACATGGGCATATTTATGAGTTTCTGGCACAGAGCAGCAAGTCACCTTGCTGAGCAGTGCTGTGTCACAGTGAAAGGGCAGGAATGTGCCATATTTATCACATTAGATGCATTCCTGTCCTTTCATCAGCACTAGTGCCTCTGTTCGATATAGGATTGATTTTGTGCAGGAAGGGACACCTTCCTCCACAAAAACAAGCCCCTGAGGCTTTTTTCTTCTTTAATGTGTGATGCAGAATGAGGAAAAAACGAGGAGAAATACAGATATTTCTCCTTGTTATGCCTCACCTGGGAAGGCATAGGTTTTTGGAGCATTCCCAGGTCTACGACTTGTGGTAGATCTAAGAACGCATCAAAATCCATGAATGTTGCATGGGAACACCTACGCAACAACCATGGAATGTCCACCTGGTGCAGAGTAAGGCAACACAGCAATTTGTGCTGCATTGCTTTACTCTAGATTTATGAAGCCACTCAGAGACATGCATGGTGGCCTTGCGTGGTTTCATACACCTCATTTTTGGCTTGCGTAGTTCTTGCACCACTTTGCATGGTGCAAGAGTGACGCAACCCCATCCGTAAATCTGCCTTATAATTTGGTCCTCCTCTTCATCATAATTCCACCGACCCTGGCTATATGTTGCTGGCCACTGTTCAATCATTTTAAATATAGAAATGGCGTTTTAGCATTTGAATCTGTTGTACTGTTATGTTTTTTAAAAAATGGAAAATTTTAAAAAAATAATTGAAGGATATTTTATAATGCACTTTTTAAATACAAAGACGGAATACTTTAAAAAAACGTTATTTATAATTGTTACAAAATCATTCTATTAGCTTTATTTGCCGCAATACTAGGTTTTCTCTAGAGCTAACTGATGCTCTTTTTACTGACCTTTGAGGAATGAATGTTGCAGTCAATAAGCCAGTATTCGGCCCCATGACTCACGAAGATCCTCGCAGTAGATGTATTAACCATGTTTGCGCTTTCACCATGAAATTAACACAAGCAAGGCAGCACGTGCCTTGCAAGGGAATGAATGAGGCTGTAGTTTTGCGATGGGTAACTTTATGTAATACAAAACACAATAATAATTGTGGACGAGAAATAAGTCGTGCAGTCTTAAAGTTCCGTAAGATGCGCAAGGTCGACTGAATTTACCGATCATGGTGGAACCAGGGTTCTGGGGTAATTCTCGAACTCTAACAATCACCAATATCAGCAAAAACGTCAACGAGTCTAGAAAGAGATGGATCTAAAGCAAGATCTGAATTTGAAGAGAAAGAGAAAATTGAGAATCATGCTTTAAATTACACTGAGTGATGAGTAAATTGCATTTTTCTTGACAGAAATTTAAACGCCTGAGGTGGCGTGGGCAACAAAAGAACAAGCATTACTTATTGAAAGAGCAATGTCTGAACAGGAACCATCATAAGATGATGGCTCAATTAGAGGAGCAAAAGGCTGCGCACGAGTAAATACAAAAACCAAATCAAAGGCAGTGGTAGGCGTCACTGCTGTAATTACAGAAGAGATACTGAAGGCTGAGGCCGGGGAGAAGCAAGGGACACCAGAATGATGTTAACTGGAGCTTTTTCTTGGATGGTATTTGGTGACGCCCACACACCCTCATTAGCAGCTTCATGGAACGAATCTAACTTATGTCCTCAATTAAAGTTTTGACTATGCAGGAGAAGAGACAAACTAACCATAATAACTATATGAAATAGGTATTAGGCTGCTTCTTATATTTCAGGTCAGTGGTGTGACACGGATGACCTGGCAGCCTGTGCCAGGCAGATGCTGTGAGAATCGAAGAGGTATCGACTCCTTTCTTCTCCCTCCACACTGCTGAGCTCTGGTTAAGCTCATGGCAGTGGAGCACAGACAGCTAGCTGAAGCATTAGGGAATGCTCATTTTTGAAAAACTCAGGAAAGCAAAATGAGATGGGTGGAATGCTTGAATTAATCTCCGCCACTGGGAGCGTGTTTCAGTCCATCATTCTTTGTTTACGTGCTGTGTCAGACACAAACCAGCCCCGTGCACATCAGCCCTGGTCCTGCTCCAGTGGAAACAGTCCAGATCAAACTGCCATTTAACCTCGAAATCCATCCTCCAGTTCCAAGAAAAAACACAGGAACAAATCAAATAATACACTGCGAGGATTAAATATATTTAGTGCATGCCATGAATTAGACACACATTTTGGCCTAAGCTGGACATTTCCCATATGACATTTATCCCTGCTGCCAGTAACTAGTGCAGACCAAGGATTGCCTAATTAAGATAGACAAGGAATCTGCATATATATTAATGTTGCAATTTAAATACCTCTGAACTATTTTCATGTATTACTCAAAGGACATACATTGAATGCACAAATAGATCAGACGACTGGAAACCTTAACACATTATAAACTACCTGGGTGCAACTGCAGCCCATATCATAGATGACTTTAATATAGTCCAGGTCCCTCCCTGTCTACAACCGGTACCTCCGGTATTGTACAATCCTTTAGCTTTGCAGAGAAGGTGGTTTGGTGGTTTTGCCTCTCGACCAAGAAACCTATTAAGGACCTCTAGAATAATCTGTAGGCATTTAATAATGCACTGCGACCCAAGGTAGGAGAAGAGCGCCATTCAGGTCGCCCACATACAAAATCAAAACAGTTTCCACACACCACCCTTCCAAAGGAAAACTCTCCCAGGATAATACTGGACTATCCACCCAATAATGCACTTTAGACCTTATCAAGGCCATGAAGTGCTGCACAAATCTTTATTTTATGCAGTTTTATATAATATAAACCAGGCCAAAGAGCACTGTACTTGAGCACCAAAATTTGCTCAGTTTCCCCTTGCGTTGGCGCTAAATTTAGCTGCCAGCGCCAACGCAGGCATCCTTGCACCATTGTGCAAGGATGTCTGCGTTGAGGGTTGTGATTGTTTATGTGCGGGAAGGTGTCACTTCCTGCACATAAACAATCACTAATGGCGCTTTGGCACTTCTGTGTGTGCTGCGCAATGCAGCACACACAGAAGTGCCAAAGCTTAATTTTCAAATGATTGTTTATGTGCAGGAAGGGACACCTTCCCGCACATAAACAATCATTTCTGGCATTTATTTTTTTCTATGTGTGCGGCAGAATGCTGCTCGCATAGAAAAAGCAAAAAACGAGGAGGAATAAAAGTATTCCTCCTCGTTGCGCCCTGCTAAAGTCACCCCTGGGGGTGGCAGTTAGATTTTGGCGCTGACTCAGGTTTACGAAATTTCATGAATCTGAGGCAGCGTCAAAATGCAATGGGTGTTGCTGTGGCACGCCCACAGCAACACCGATTGCACGCCCCTTCCACGCACAGTGCTGCGTGGGAAGGGGACCGTATTTACAAGGTGGCGTTAAGCCACAAAAAGTGGCTTAACGCCACCATGTAAATACGGCACTGTGCTTAGCGCCACATGAGCGTCAGAAAAAGTGACTCTCCTGTGGCGCTAGGGGCCTATAAATACAGCCCAAAGTGACATATAGTGAGAAGAGTTTTCTGTGCATGCACACACCAAGGCATGAACCTCTGCAGAACTGCATGGGCCACAGCAAGAAGCCTGAAATTCGACTGAAGTCCTAGAGTTCAGCAGAGGCTTTGATGCGCTTCTTCTGCGAGATTAAACAAACTTCGGAGGTGGATCTTGTGTTCCTGATTTAGTCAGAGTTCACAGATGTAGATACAGAGCTGTCTAATGAAGTGGTTGGTTGAGATTTATCTTGTAGTTACAGGGGTTCAGGGAATAAGCTGCCCTAAAGCTCATCAGCAGTGCTGTGAGCCTGATTTCTACTTCGCTGCAAACAGCAGCGACAACAGTGGACGTATGACACCGACTTTGAGAAATCAGTGCACATCCTTGATGCATTGTCCTGAATAACCTGCATCTGGCTTAACCAAAGATCAACTGTGGCAAGAGCATGGTGTAAACTGCAAGTCTGACGAGGAAAGAAAAGGGCTTATATGTTCAAAGGTTATAAACACTGATGTTTTATCATTGTGGTGGATTAGAAGATCTTTTACGGAGTCTTTTGCAAGATGAATGACAACTTAGATACAGCGTAGGATGTAGGGGATTTCCACAAAGGGCGACTTTATGTCTTTTTTTATAGGATTTAGTGTGAGGGTAGAACACAGCGCTCATGAGCTCAGCGTGGGGCAGCAACGTGAGACAAATTCTGGTGTTGTCCACGGACTGCTCGGATCCGCATCCCATAAACAACAGTACGTCGAGGGGTGCTGAAACCAAGAGATGTATCTTTGTGCAGGAAGTAACCAGAATTCAGGTAAATATTTTCCAGCGTTTGCTACTAGTGACGTGCATTGCTGACTTAAGTGACAAAGGGGCCTGTAGAGGTAGTGTCTCCTCCAATGTTATATTTGAAGAAAAGGAGGTGAATCAGCCTGATATACTGAACTGCACAATTTATTGTGTAGTGTTCTAATGTTGCTATAAGGGTGTAAGAGTTCTAAGTGTTAAAGGTGAATAAAACACTGTGGCCCAGATGCTCAAAGCTTTAGGGTCAGTTTAGTGTTACTTTTTTAACGCCGACCTTTTTTTTGCATTCAGAAACCAGCGCAAATATGTATTTGCGTTGGTTTGTGTGGCAGGGTGGGGTTACGTGAGTGGTACATGGGCATACCCGTGCTACCACCCATGCTTTTTGACACTAACCCTATTTTAAAAGACCAGAAGGAAGGGTTTAGTTCCAAAATTAACGCCTTTTAAAAGCAGGCGCAAAAGGGAGAAATGTTTTTATTTCTCCCTGCTTTTCCGCCTTTGCATGTGTGCTGCGCTGTACAGTACACATACAAAGTGGAAAAAGCATTTGCACTTGTCTAGGCATAGTATTTTGTACACAAAGGATACCCATCCTGTACAAAACCTATGCTAGACTCACGCACACATGCTAGCACTATGGTGCTAAGGTGTGTGCTTGGCGCTCAGCAGCTGAAAACAGCGCCGGTGCTGGGTAAAGGGGAGGCGAGTGCCATTTCTATCAGAATATGGCACTCTCCTGCTCTCTCCTTGCCACACAACGCAGCTCTGCAACTTTGGGCACTGCACTGCGCTGCCCATCACCTACCAGAATCTGGGCCTGTCATTTTTGTAACATGCTGAATGTGCTTGATTTACTGATTTGCAGTAACTTTTATTTTAGACGGAGATGTAAAGGAGAAGGTGGGTACCAGGTTATAAGCACTTGGTAGATGCCGCAGGAGCTGTACAAGGATCCATCACAGCTAAATGACAACCCGAAGTCCATAAATCAGGGCCGCTGTGCATTGTGAGGGGGAAGCCATTTTAACAGTATTTACTACACAATCATTCTCTGTGTATTAGATACAGTGCGAAAAGTATTAGGTTTTGTGATAATGTATGTGCACCTTCTGGATTCCTCGATATGACCGAGGGCTCTGACTGGGTGACATTGTGCTGCTCTCCTTCCACGCAGTCTACTGGCACTGCTCGCAGAGACTACCAGGCAAGTTTCCCATTTTCACACACAACAGAGCTCAGCAACCAAAGTTGCTGCACTGCGTTGTGTGAAAGCGAGGGTGCAGGTAGCACCATATCAACAAAATATGACACTGCTGCACTCTCCCGAAGAGCTGCTGCACTTTCTAGCTGCCTAGCTGTATGTACACACCTTTGGAATAGAGTGGAAAGTAGAAGAGATGAAAAGAAAACAAGATCAGCTTCCAGCAGCGCAAGGAGTCTCAGCAGCAGAAGTAAAGGAAGCATCTGTGGAAAAATTAGAGCTACAATAAGGTAAGAAGGGGGCAGCGATTTTCTGAGTGAAATGTAAGCGGGGGAATGGCGTTGAAGAGGAACAGGACAAAGCTTGACTGTAGACTAGGGTTTGGTGGATGTGGATAATCCACCAAAAATGTATAGATGTACCATGCACCCTATTTAGAGTGTATGCAAAAGTATGTATAGTAAATAGAGCAGACCTGACATGGAAGAAAAGTCAATAGTAGTCAAGCCACAGACCCACACGCTGGGCTGGAAACAAGGACACGAAATATGGAAGATGCCATTTTATTTGATTTGTCTTGATTTAATTTCATGTTCTTGCGAAGCACACTTTTACTAGCCATCTTCTTGGCGTTAAAAGAACTGACTTGTTAAATACAAAGGTGCCATGTTCAAGAATTAACAGAAGAGCTGTCTTTGCAGGGCGTTTTGAAATGAGAATGAGAATGAGAATGAGATAAATGCGCCCCCATCCACACACAAGTAGCTAAAAGATCGGCCTTCATTGCCCAACTTTTTTTATTAATAAAGTTTTCAACAAATGTTTCCCTTCCTAGTGCCGCAGCACAGCCTTCTACTAACTGTGCTAAGAAGTAATCCTCAGATTGGTCATAGTGGATAAGGCACACGGCTTAAAGATATTTCGTTGTTCAACTGTCAGCCAGTGACGTTGTGGACGAGCCCCTGAAACATGATCATATTTTCGCAGTTGGCAGACACATTGTACCGCGTTATTTTGTACCTTTTGTAACTTTGAAAGGCTAGAGCATGGTACACCAAGATAAAGGCCATTGCAGTAATCTAATTTAAAGGTAAGAAGCTTGAGACGCTGGTATGGAAGAGTACTTCAAAGCAGTCGTAAGAGATTACCACTAGCCCTGCAGGCTGCCATTATTTGAAGCTGCATAAATAGTTTATTTTCTTCGAAAACTAGTGATGTAGCCTTACAAGTTGGTTTCAGTGGTATGCCTAGCATGCCAGGTCTTACTTAACTCATTATCCCAGAGCTATGTGCTCCTACCTATTACTTACAAATGTGTTTTAATGAGCCGTCCACGACTGGATGGAGCGGAGACTGTCGCACAGCCCTTTTGAAGATGCTGGTGCTTGTCAATCTAACTGGACCACTGACGAGGCCACATCTGGACATGGCATCATGGACTGTATTAGTTTAGCGAAGAGAGTCGTATGTACGGTAAAGACAATGAAGAGCCTTGTGGGACCGCAAAAACGAACTTTTTGTCTAG
Source organism: Pleurodeles waltl (assembly GCF_031143425.1). Taxonomy (NCBI): domain Eukaryota; kingdom Metazoa; phylum Chordata; class Amphibia; order Caudata; family Salamandridae; genus Pleurodeles; species Pleurodeles waltl. Next base: position 514,174,761 of record NC_090447.1, on the reverse strand, counting down.
ATATAAAGCTGTCCATTTTCACTTCCTGTACTCATTCTTCCAGGAAGAACCTAAATTAGCCTACCCCTACTGCACCCACTTAAGAGGGGCAGGTGTACCAAAATGGCCATACCACTGGCAATCTTATGCAGTTGCTCACTGTGGATAAATGTTGTGGTAGAATAACTGGAGCAAAGGAGATGCCATCCCACTCCACAGATGCTGACAGTTATTGGCCAGAAAGCCTAATCTCTTTGTAGAGGACATTTAAGAAAAACAATTATAAGGTAAGTGCAGGGATGATAATATAAATGTCTTATGTCAAAGGCAACACAGATTAGTGGCAAACAACCATTTTAGGATCGAAGGGGAATGGGTCACCCCAGATTTTCTGAAGATGGAGGGGAAGAGCTTCCCTGCAAAGAAAAAGAAAAGAAGATGTGTATCAGTACAAGGAGCTTCATTACTCCTGTGTGTAATTATAAACTATGTAGAATTCCTCACAGAGGGAGACACACTCCAAGGGAGATGTCACATGACATTCCTAGTAGTACGCCAGAAACCTACAGCTGGTACAGCTTTCAAGGTGTACCTCCACGAACGTTCATGATTAGACAAAAAAGTAAAAGTAAGGTGAGGTAGAGATATAAATATCTGCTCTTACTTTAATGATTTTTGGTGAATAGGGCTCATAGTGTTGTGATAGACGTTCAAAATGTTCTCTAGAACTATTAAACTATTACATTTTCAGATATGAGTGGCACTCTATTGGGGAGAACTTGTTTCTCCATACTTGAGCATCACAGAACAAGTTATGATATCACCCCAGCTTCTAATGATCCAAGGCTGTTGTCTATCAACCTGTGACTAAAATAGGACCTCTGGAGCCTGCTCAATGGGGCCTTGAGGGGCAGCCGAACTTAGTGAGGTCTGCCCCTCAGGGGATTTTGTGAAAGAGGTGCAGTCGTTATTTGACAGCTTCTTTAAGAAGGCTCTATGGGGGTTGGGCTACTTTGGAGCCCAATATACCTCAATTATTCTTTATTTTGGGCTACCAGACCGCAATTTTAAGGTTTGGTGTCCTGGTGGAAGGCGATTGGTATATCCGACAGCTTTTTCCTTTTACTTTAGCTTTTCGTCGAGGTTTTAAGGTTTTTCATAAAAATCTGTGGAGGCCGCATACTTACTGTGCAAGACCAGCCGCATGGACCTATTAAGAGAGGCCGGTGAACAAGAGTGGGACATGAGGCCCATATGGTGGGCCTCAGAACATGTAGCAGTGGTCGTGGCTGAATGTCCCCCCTTTCAAAATGAGGGCCACGGGAGAGCACGCAATGAGTGGCAGCTCCGTTTCCACTCAGACAGCCTCTCACAAACTAGTGATGTCTCTGGGGGAGGGTCACACCACGGAACCCCGCAGCACGTGCCAGAGCCGTGCCAGGGGCAGGTGAAAAAACAAGGCCGGCTCTTGCTCAAGAGATTGCCGTGCTGCTGTTGACAGAGCCTCCTTGAGTTGGCACTGCACAGGAAGGAGGGGAGGCAGCCTTATTAGAAGTGGCAACACCTCTTCCTCCAGCATTGAAAGAGACTTGTGCACGCCAATATCTGGGAAAACACTATCAAACACTATCAAAATGGGGGCATAGGTCCCAGTGGAAACAGCCCTGACTCAGGCATCACAAGGGTGGGGGGGAAAGGGAGGGCCATACCAGGGAGTAACAGTGATGATGGAGTGGGGGAGACAAGCGTAATGCTCCCCGATGTTTAAATGCAGGACACCATTGTTCATGGGCATACTGAGAGTGGAATGCAGGGTCTAGCACATAAGACCCCAAATATATAAATGTGCACAGTTTCAGTTAGGGAGGAAGGAGGACAAGGTGAAGCATTCTGGATGGGGGAAGACTCTTGGATGGAGCAATGAATTGGCTAAGGAGGGTCCTACAGAGTTTACAGGACAGGTGGGTGGAAGGGGGCATATGGAGATCAGTGGGAAGGGTCCTGCAAGGAGAGGCTGGCAAGGACATAGGAGCAGAGGAATGTAGAAACAAGTGTGTGAAAAGGGACAACTTGCTCCACAGGGGAGGCTTCCACCATTGTAGCTGGGACAAGGAGGAAGATGAGGGGTGATAAAGGGACAGCAAAGGACCCAGAGAGTGACAGGGGGGCTTCAAGAAACTGAAGAAGGAAGGGCCTAATTATTAAGGTACAAACTGCACCCCCATTGATCTGTACAGAAGAATGATGGTCTTCAACAATCCGATTAACATAAATCCGTCTGAAAACCCCCTTGGGGGGCATGCTTTCAGGAGGGCAAGAGCAGGGCACATAGAGGGAGATTGGTTCCAGGTCCTTTTCCATCATGATATTGAGGATTAGAGGGAGTCGCCGGCACACCAGTCCTTTCCTCTCTCTAACAGATAGAGGAGTGTTGCCACTTTCCAGAATCTGGAGAGCTGGGCATGGCTCAAAGGCACCAGGGTGAAGAGAAGGTTGGACACTGAGTGGATCAAGGGATGCCAGCAGGGATCCCATCACAGCCAGCATAAGTAGATTCAGAACAACCTTGTTGGCTCCAACTGTGGGTAGATCTGGGGTGACCTCCTGCACTTTTCACGCAGAAGAACTATGGGTGGTGTCAGCAGACTGGTATGGTGGGGTTTCTATGGCCCTCTTGGACACCAGGTGTGGCCCACATTCCAGAGGGAACATTTGAGGCCTGAGCATTATGAGTGAGAGAGTCTGGCATGGGCTAGGCATGATGAAATGATGGGTGTGTCCATGTTGGATTATGGGGAAGAGAGTCTTGAAGAAGGCGAGGTGTATGATGATGAGGATGCAGAAGAGGTAACGACAGGGCCAAGGGTGAGGGGTGCTGCTAATGTCTTGATAGCTAGCTCAATATAAGCATGGCGCACGTCAGCCACTGATAGTGGAAGAACACTGGTGAGGCAGCAAGCACCGGTAAGGGCACTGACCTTGGAGCCAGGTAAGGGTTATATGGTGAGCAAAGGTCCAATGTTTGTTTCCACAGATGTGGACGCAGGGTGCAGTGTTCAGGGGTGGGGGGTGTTTGTATGATGGCAAGTACATGGCTGATATGGGCTTAACAAAACAGATGGTGGATGGGAGTCTACTAACGAGGCAGAAATGGGAAAGACAAAAGGGGATAGGACAAATTATTGACTACAGGGGGCATAGGAGAGGGCAAAGAACAGGGTGCGGAATGTGAGGGCAACAGAAAAAAGAGCCAGAAAGCAAAGAGCTGACAATAAAACGTCTCCCATACAAGGGGACAGCAAAACCCTTAGGGGCACACTTGATGCTACCTACAAAAGAGAACATATGGAAAGGGGAGTATGTTGAAATGCTTAAGCTCCTCCATAGAGAACTGCATTCGAAAGAAAGGTCGAAGGAGGTAGAATATGAGTTGGCCAAGCGGCCAAGGTCCCTCTGACAATTGAGAATTGGACAGTGCCCTTTTTTATATTTGTCCATCATTTTTGTGAAAAATTCCCAGAACAAGCATTGCGCTGTTCAAGTACATGGACGTCATACATAAAGCTCAGCTGATGTTTGGGGAGTTATGCTTGGGCGCAGTACAGTGAGAAATGTAGGGCAAGACTGGCATGGGATCCTGAGGCTAAGTGGGGTGAATTGGACACAGATTTATTGCAACACACCCTGGGTTCTTCTAAATCTGAGGGGACAGTATTTACAGCCAGCGGTTCGCTAGTGCTGTATAAACCATTTCAAGAGCTCCCTTCCGGAGGAGTGGCGGGACAGACATACAAGGGAGCGGAAGAGTCTAGAGCAGGTGTCTCCAACCAATTGATCGTGAGCTACCTGTAGCTCCCAGACACCTTCAGAGTAGCTCATAGCCTTGAGTTCCTTTTTAAATAAGCATAATGTCATAAATTCCTTTTAAAGTTAATGGAAGGCTGTGTTTTTTTACATTATGATCATCAGCCTGTAGATAGCATGGCCTGATAATGAGCAGTTCTTAGTCAGATTTATGACCCAGTCTCAGGGCCGGAATGGCCATAGCAGGCATTGGGCTTTTCTCCAGGAAACTGGAAAGGTGGGGGCAGGTTTTTCAGCAGTGGTGGCCTGTTTTGTTACAGGGGGCCTGTTTTGCATCAGTGCTGTAATATCAGCCCCCAGTAACAAAAGAAAAGCAGGGCTTTGTCAACCCCGGATCTGAGGGCTTTTCTGACAAAATTGTTTGGGGCTACTTTGGGTTCCCAGTTCGGCCCTGCCCAAGGTGGGGCACAGAGATGAACAACTGAACCACTGAGGTATTTAACTCTTAATAAAAGTCCTTGTAAACTCAGAGTTTGAGCCGTGAACAACATAATGTTTCTGCATGCTTTTAAACAGAAGAAACCTAAAATGAAAAGTTACCTTAATAATTAAGATAACTCTTAATTTTAACTTTCTCCGCTTTCAAAGTTTTACAAACATCCCTCTTGCTCCCAGTGACAGTAGACAGTGCGCCATAAATACAACTGAAAATGACATTTTTTTAAATGAGGGAAATTTAAAGTGCAGAAAAATGTTCTATATTATGAATATTTTTACAGAACATTGTTTCTGCATTTTACATTTCTACCAATTAAATAAATGTTTGTATGTTTTTGTTATACATGTATCGTGCCACATATGTTGAAAGGTATGTACTGTGTCACAAGTACATACAACATAGTCTCTCAATCACCCATAGAAATATATCCCATTCACATGCACACATGCTCATACATCCCCAAAGACTATGCTCTCACTGGCACACATAGCAGCCCTGTCATAGTGCCCCAAGTCATTTTGTTTAAACCATAGTATCTGGCTCTTTGGACATTAGGCTTCAAGTCAGTGAAGCTGGACGTGCAGGTGTCTGGTAACAATGCTCTGGTTGTTTAGTCTTCAGTTGATCACAATGATTTTCACTGATCAGAAGTAGCTCTCACTGTAGAAAATGTTTGATACCCCTGGTCTAGAGGGACATTTTGGGATCACAATAAAGGTTTGTACACTCTGGAATAAATTGCAAGTTTAGACACCAGTGCTCCAAGTGTGCCGGCAGGCATGCCCTCATTCATTGATTTAGAAACACAGGAGGTTTTCATGGTCAGCCTGTGGGCCAGTGACAGCCTTGAATGGGTGGGCAGATATCACCACAGCCTCCACAGCAATGTTTTAATAGAGGAGGTAGAGGGACACAAGGACCTGCGGGGAAAGGCTCGTACTCCGGTTAAGCTACATAGACTAGAGTACTGGTTGGACTTCTGTGATCACCCGGTTGAGGCAGGGATTTTGAAGGAAGGTTTCAAGGAGGGTTTTCGATTGGGGTATGAGGGTCCCAAGGTTCAAAGACGGACAGCTAATTTGCACTAAGCAAAGGATCATAAAGGGGTGGGACAAGAGAAACTCAACAAAAAAATTGCAGAGGGGACAATGGCAGGCCCCTTTGAAGATTTGCTCATAGTCAACTTGATTGTGTCACCGATAGGTGTGGTGCCATAGAAAGAACAGGGGTAGTTTTGCCTAACTTAGCACTTGTCATGGCCGGAAAGGGGATCGGTGAATGATTTTATGCCCAAGGGGTTGATATTAGTTTCATATTATTCGGTGGATGTGGCAATGTCATTGGTGGTGGAAGCAGGGCAAGGGGCCTTGATGTTTAAAAGTGAAGTCAGCTTTTCATCTGCTTCCAGTGCACCTGGATGATTTTCAGCTGCCTGGGATACATTTTGATCAAAAATAGTATGTAGATAAAGCACTACCTATGAGATGTTCTGTCTGATGTGTACTTTTTAAATGCTTCAGTTCCTTTCTACAGTGGCTTTTCACATGGCACACAGGGCACAGCCTGGTGATGCGTTACCTAGATGCCATTTATTGGCATTGAATTCTTGGAACTTTTTCTGCTGGTGGTGGGGGGTCACACTGTAGGGTACAGAATATGGTCACTGTAAGGTGCTCTTTAGGGTAAACAACATGGCTGTGGTACAAGTGGTGAACAGACATTCGGCCAGGGACGAAGAGATGCTGATGTAGTTAAGAGGGGTTGTGCTGGGTTGCCTGCGTCACAATATTTATTTCATGGCAGAACACATACTGGGAGTTGAAAATCACATTGCAGCTGCTTTATCTCACTTTCAGTAGGAGAGATTCCATGGGTTGGCCAAGGAGGCAGACAGATTCAAGACCTCCATTCCAGGGGAGTTGTGGTTGGTAAGCTACAAAGGGTGGTACAATTGGTGGTGGAGTCCATTGCAGAGTCCACTAGGAAAGCATACAGGCAGGCTTGGGTGGAGCTTTTATGCCTGGGGCTGAATACCAGTGGGAGACATGGAGAAGGTCCCAGGATGTGGTCCTATTTATTCTGGATAATGGAAAAAGGCATTTCTTGAGTAACCATTGCAGGAAAATTGGCACGTATATCCTTTAAGGGGGAAACTGCTGTGGGGCTATGCTCCATCAGCTGGGGAGCTGGGACAAAAGTTTAAGGTTAAGAAGTAGTTTATTAGAGGCTAGGTTTTTAAAGTAAGATTTCCAGTTTTAGCATGCAGGGGTAAGTTAAAAGTTGGAGATACACATACAACAAGGAGATCCTTATCGGGGAGGGTTCTTTTGGGGGGGGAATAGTAGGGGTGGGCGGGGGGTAGGTTTGGTCAGTAAATATTTGTTAGTGATGTGGTAGCTTTATAAGGCTCTTCGCCAGGTTTGTTTTTGTAAATGTGCAATAAAGCAGACTTTTACACACTTACAAGAGTGTATGTTTTCTGTCCACATCTTATTTCCCAAAGGGGCCTTGAGGGGGTAGCTAAACTTAATGAGGTTTGCCTGCCCGGGGGATTTTAGAAAAGAGGTGCAGTCCCAATTTGACTGCCTCTATAAGAAGGCTCCCTGGCGTTGGGTTACTTTGGAGCGTAATATAGCCCTTCCTCCTATCACTCAATATTTTGTAGTTTAAATATGCTTCATTTTCTTTCATTGGCCTTTTTTAAACCTGTTTTTCATGGGACAGGTGCCCATGTGGGTTTCTGTGTGTTGTTCGTCTCTTGAGGCAGGTGCTTAGCAGTGGCATGAAAAGTTTTACAGAAGGTCGATGAACGTGATGTTGAGGTTACATTGGTAAAACACCGGGTAGTGGGGGTAGATAGGAAGTTTAAGGTTCAGAAGTAGTTGATTAGAGGCTGGTTGTTTAATTAAGATTTAAAGTTTTAGGATGAAGGGGTAAGTTAACATTTGGAGAGGTGTATATAACAAGGAGATGCTTATCTGGGAGAGGTCTTTTTTGGGGGGATAGTAGGAGTGGTGGGGGTAAGTTTGGTCAGTAAATATTTGTTAGTGAGACGGGTTGTTTTGCAAGGCTCTTGGCTACATTTGTGTTTGTTAATGTGCACCTCTTTCTATAAAGCGGCCTTTTCCACACTTATAACCGGGGAGGTTTTCTGTCTGCATGTTATTTTGCATCACACAATGAAGTTTCAGAATCTATATTCAATATTGATGTCTCGTCAGACAAATAAACAAGGTTAGGGAGTTCTACATGTTAGAAAACAGTTTCTTTTAAAAACTACGGGAGCTACAATGTTTAGAAATTTTGCAAATAAAAGTGACCTGCTCTGTAGCATCATAAAGATCTGTGTAAACGCATGTGGTTTCAATGTATTACAATGGGGCGATGAGTTACTCTCTGTCAAGTCTTCTTTTGCACGGATTTCTGAGAGTATGTTCTTGTAAGAAAGGACAGAACAGAATTTATTTGAGTTTTCCTTTGAACAAACCGAGGGTTGTTCGTTTTTTAAATACTAAGGCTCCTGGTAGCGGACCCAAACTTCCAAGTTAATAACTTGCACATCCTGAAATCCCCATTTAACTATGTTGCTAATGCCAACACTTGACCTGTTCTGTTTTGAAGCCCATTAAAAGTACTATTATGTTGCTTCATGTTTTAAATAATTTTTCCTTTGACCATCAATCTCTGAGTGAAGAAAGGACAAAACACAGCAAGTCATGGTAGCTAGATAGCAGTAATATAACTTAGGAGTCCCATACTTTCAATCCCTACTGATTTAGGCAGAACGCTATTGCCTTTTAGTGATTCATACAACCTCCCGAATTTGCAGCGCATTTGTAAGGTGTCTTAAATCTAGTCTGTAATGCCGAAATGCCATAGAAATGGTTGAGTAAAGATGTTCCCTTAGAAAGAGCCCTTGTAAATGTATACCTACTACAGCTACTCTGGAGGTAAGTGATTCAATACGTGTGACAACATTCACTCAAGCCTCCTTTTATGGATTGCCCAGTAAAGAGATTATAACACTGCTGGCATGTCCTAGATGATGTTTTCTATGGCATTTCAGTGATATCCTGTGTATGAATGAGGGTGGAGATCGGTATGGGGAGGATGCAAAGGAAGAAGCGGCCCAACTACTGATGGGCCATCTAGACAAATATGCCTATCACCATCTGTACTTGATAGAGGAACTATCTAAATGAGCAGAGCGCTCAGCATTTTGCTATGTGCTTACAATCATAAAGAGAAAAAGATTTGAAGTGGAAACATTGGATTGGTGTAATCTTACGCCTATGGATCATCTGCAGTTTTGACAGCCAGGGCAGACTGACCACTAAGTCAATATGTAAAGTCAGTGTTTTCCTAATCTCTGGCTAGAAAAGTGTATGAAGCTCAACATATGCACAAATCAAAGGCGTACTCCTGGGCATATGACCCTTCCCTAGAACAGGTTTATTCCCATTTAGAACGTTATGCCAAATAAAGTTGCAATCCCTTTCAGTATTAACAGTTTTGCTGCAAGGCATTATTGGATTTTCAGAAGAAAAGAGGAATAACGATCAGTAGAATGTGGATTGAACAATGACTGCACTTTTTAGCACTAGTCTGGGTTGCAGCAATGTTGTAACTGGGTGCTATTTTACTTTGAAAAAGTTTGAATTTTCACTGATACGAGTGATTCATAGTTGAGCAGGTTCTGTGGAACTTAACTGTGTGTGTGTGTTGGTTGTGTGTATGAATAGCACACACTATGAGGATTCGACCAGTTCTCATACTGCTGGTAAGGTTTGGCTAAGGAAGACAAACGCTATCCTTGAGAGGAGTACTGGTTTATGGTGTTGTACCATTCCAGGGGTAAATGTGCTTCCATTTACTACCTACTCAGAGCAGGTGCTAAATCGGAGTGGGAGACTCTGTGCAGTGCTGGGCAGGAGACACGGTTGGGGAGGGCCTCATAGGGCAGGGGAAGCTGGTGCAAGGCAGCAGGAAGCATTCTGTATACTCCTGGATCACACGAGGGGGTTCAGGTGGGTGCCTGGTCTGGCATACGCTTGCCACCTAATTCTATTTGATTTTATTGGCTGAATTTTCCCCCTGATACATCAACCAGTATTTGTGGATCCAAGAAAGGTGAGAGTGGACACATCAGGATGACTGTAGTTGGGCAGAGCAGTATGCTACCTCGGACTAATTCACCACCTTACTTTTATTTGGGACCTCAGTTATTTATTTCCTTTGTTGGCTGCATCGTGGATCAGGTTTTTGATCTCTCATTACACATATGTATGCTCACATTACACAAACAGTTTGATCACATTATATAAACACGTGTCTCAGATACACAAAGACAAAAGAGATTTGCCAAAAGGAGGGCATTTGAATATCTGTCAGATGTGGAGCAGCATAGCTTTTGCTGCAACCCCTGATGGCACAAATTTGATTTATATGTATCCATGAAATATATGTTGTGTTTAAACATCATACTAATGTAAGTGGTGTCCTCAAATTCAGTAATACAGTAGTGTTAAAAAAACCTATACAAGGTGTGTCTTAACCTTCTTAAATGAAATAGAATCATTGAATTTAGTTTCATAACCATCCTTATGTTAAGTGTATTTGCAGTAGAAACAATAACAATTTATGTAAGGTTTGCACTAATGTTTATAGTTTAATGTTGAAATGTATTTCCTAGACATACCTAGACTCATGTATTTACAATGTCTACATTTATTTTTACTGTAACATGAAGTTTCATTTGAACTGATGTAACTGACATTCAAATTAATGTAGAAAATAATACATGCACAATATTACCTGAAATTAAATGTGCATTAGTGTATAACATTCTAAATTTGACATGACTAGGCTTGAATTTCTTTAACGTCTTTAACGTGAGAAACTGTTTTCCATTTTCTGCTATCGTGTCATTTCATTGCAGGTGTATTCACATGAAATGTTTGTTTGGAAATACATGCGTTATTGTTTTACTAATAGAGAGCCTGAGAAAAGAACCTTGAAAAAGGAATGTGAAGAAACCAAGCATGAGATGACTGTCCCGTATTCATATGTGTTACAAACGATGACCAGACGACCAAGGACAATAGCATTCTCAGGACTGGTATGAGAAAAGGAGCAGATGTTACAAGTTACACCATCGGACAGGAGAACACAATGGAGCTTGTAATGCCATGACTGAGGGTGTTACCTAACAGAATTGCGTGGTTTTAACGCAGGATTTCACAGATTGATTTTGATTTTAGGACACTTTCCCCTGGAATTTGAGAGGTACAGACCACTGAATTTCCCCTTTATTCCCCACACTTTGCTGAGTGTAGATTAGGCTTACACTTAACTCTCTAAAAAAAATCTTGACTCAGCTTCTGAAATGCTGATACCTTCTTTCTTTTTCACTTTCATTTTTACATTTTACTTTTTCCTTATGCCTTTTTTCTTAGATAGATTTTACCTTTTTGCAATAGCCTAGATTTAGGGAGAAGTCTTTATTGATCCATAGCTTAACTTGGTTAAATGTTTTAACTTGCACTCATGTGTGAGAGGGAAGACTGGCGATACTTTTCTGAGCATCAAATCTTGTTATTGATATTTTGTATTGCTGTCACTGAGTTTCTGGTTTGTCTAATGCTAACCCGTTTAAAATTCTTAAGAAGATTTTGCTATCCTGTGGTGATTCTGTATCTCTATGGTTTGTTTTTGAGATTTATGTACATTGGCCTAAGTGTTAATTTGTAATAAAACCCTTAGATTGTATTTCAGATTTGGGTCTTCATTGTGTGGCCAAACTGGTTACACTGTAAAATATTGATGACTGTTACTTAGTTCCCTAGTTAATTGCTTGCTGGGAAAAAAGAACTGTCAACCTCAAGAAAAGAACATACACATGCTCAATCAGGTGTTTATGGGGAAAATAATTAATAAAAAGTTTATTGATCTTTATTATTTACTAATTTTCTCCTTGAAAAATGTAATTTCGAGAAGGCGGAATGTTTCTTCATCAGCCTGCTTCCAGCTTTTTAGGAGCATCTCTATGTTTAATGTAGAAAGGTTTCTATCAGCATTAGGCCCCTGCGCAATAAAAGGTTTAACAATAGCACTGATGAGACAGCTGTCATGGAATTCCTAATGAGGCGCCCTTCTGCCATGAGAAGCAATTATCAAGACTGCTCATGTAACTTCCAGACTACTTAGAAGTTACAAAGGATTTTTCAAACACACACAAACAACATTCATTTTGTTTTCAGTTGTAGAGGAAATCTGGAGTTTGCACAGCGTTCAACTGTGGGAATCTTGGATCCAGTATGGTGTAAGCTTCACAAGGAATGGCAAAGGACCAGAAAGAATTGTGCCTCCAGGAAAGCTTTGCAGAGTTCCCCACCCTAGTGTTGGATGCATGAAGAGTGTGTTAATCTCTACCAAAGATAACATTACAAGAGAGTTGGACTAGCTGGGACCAAATGAATCAGCTGGTCCCTTCAAGAGAAGAAAACACCTGATATGGTACACCCTTGTGGAACAAACCCAGAGATCAAGGTGTGTAGGACAAAACAAATCGCAAAAGCATGGGGGGCACAAGCAAACAGGATTTATTGTCTTCGTCTGTGTGGAGGCAAAGCTTAGAGCAATAGTGAAGTGAATGATGTACTGTATAATCTCACCAGTATCCACAATCAGTTGTTTTCTTTCAAGAAGGGAGCACTCCCTTTCTCAATGTCTGGGCTCATTGGTGCTCACAGCTAGGGATCTTGTAGAAAAGTGTAGTATTCATGTAACATGAGTTAGATGTGTGGTAGGCTGTACAGTCTGGATTCACCGGCAGTGCCTGAGGCTACAGCAGACCGTGAGGGGTAAGTTGAGCCTTAGAGGTTTTCTTATTCGTTCCCCAGTCTGTATGAATCTGACTCGCAGCTTATGGAGACTACTCCTACATGGTTAAAGTTCCAGTGTACCCTTTAATCCTGCACACAGACTCAAGAGCGGCTCGCGGAGCCTGGTGGGTGCGGGGCGGTGTGATGGGTGTGTGAAGAAAAATGTATGATAAAAAAAAAAAAACTTACCTGAATGTGCTGCCACCACCACCACGCAGCTCCTCTTTACCTTCACTGCAGGCACAGGCTCCCAGCCTACCCTGCGGCCAATCTGAACGCTGCTGTCATGCTGCTGGCAGCATGACAGCAGCGTTCGGATTAGTCGGAGCGCTCAAGCGGGGTGCACCCAGGCAGACTGGGAGAGTCTGCCTGCTCTCTGCAGCCTGGCTCTGCGTTGTTGAGGTTGGACAGAGCTTAGTGCCCATGTATGTTTGACCGGCCAAAGACAGCCGGCCAAACATACATGTGTACTGAGGGGGAGTGCTGAGCACTCCCCCTCTGTGCTCGTCACGGCCCGTGGCCCGCTCCTTCTACAATACAACAATAATAAACATAGTTTATTATCGTTGTATTGTGCAAGTTTGGCAGCTGCTGCTGCTGGCGGGGGGCAACGCTCCTCTGCCCTAACAGAGGAGCCGCCCCTGCACAGACTGTGTGTTCTGTCTCATACCACTGCCTGAAGGGTTGCCATTGTTTCTACCTCATCTTTGGACTTCTGGGTCCCTTGTAAGCTACAGAGGTCCACACCTTGAACTATTCCTTGCTCTATTGTTGGGATGTGGCAGGACTTAATCTACAATAGCCCTGTAATTTACTAAAATTATTTCTTTATTGAAAAGAGTTTCCTACAATGTGCGACAAGACCGAGGGGCATCAGAGCTCTGCACAAGGCAGCTAATTACAACATTTACAATATTCACTTGTAGATTAAAGGTCAAGAGAGGAAAAGTAGTGTGATATAGTAAAAAGTAGCAGCTAATAGTTATATTATACAATATGCAGTGTACATTGTTACATTGGTAGAGCATAAGTCAACAGTCCTCTGACTGTGTTGGGGTATGTGTGAGCCATCCATCCTTGTGTACCTCCCCTTGTGATCCTTGATTTGGGTATGTCTCCAAGTGAAATCCTCTCATGTACCTAACCAGAGGGGGAGTGATATTGTGTGTTTAACACATTTTCCTGACACTCACTGGGGCAGATTTATTAACACAAAGAATCAGGTTTGCATCATAAAAGTGACACAAATCAGTGTAAAAAGTAAAATTGGGATTTACTTTCTAGTGCTGAATTGGTATTACCTTTCTAGAGCAAAACCTGTTTTGTGAAAAACTCAATGGTTTACCACCCCTTCCGTTAAGATTTATGAGTAAAGTATAAGCAGCTAACTGCTAATCATAGTGAAATGTATTGTTTGATAAAAGAAATTGAAATATTTACTTCTAAGAATGTCCATTGTTACATCAAAGGCCACTCAAACACTGAGAACCCCAAGCTTTTCTCTTACGCAAAACCTGATCCTTTTTGTTGTTCTTTGCTTGTCTTGCGTAGGGGGATCTTTACCTCAATTTGCCACTGGACAGAAAGCAGCACAGTCTTACAGGTAAACCCAATACAATGTGGTTCTTACTATGCAGAACATATGCTGAAGTGTATGCTGCACATGTCCTCAGCATGTGAGGCAGACTACACACGATAGTGCAGCACAAGAGTTGCAAAGGAGTTCTGCCAAAGGTATATGTTGAAGTACAGTTCAGTGGGGAGTGGGAGGCTTGGTGGATACTATCCAAGACTTAGGGCCACATGTACGAACGTTTGGGATTGCAATTTCCTAACTGTGATTCCATGTGAATCCCAAATCCAAATTTTACGAAACTCCATTGAGTTTCTTTTGTGATTCCCAGGGGGTCACAAATAGAGCTACCTCATCACTATTAGTGAGGTAGGTTGCAATTCGTGACCCACTGGGAATCGAAAAAATCACAGGGATGGTGGCCTGCTGGGGTCAGCAGACCACCATGTCTGTGACTGCTTTTAAATAAAGCAATCTTTTTTTTTTTAAACGCAGCCCGTTTTTCTCAAAGGAAAATGGGATGAGTCCAAATAGCAAAAAATGAAACGTTTCAGTTTCATTTGTTGAGAGCAGGCAGTGGTCTGTGGGACCATTGACTACTCTTAAAAAACGTTTTCGCGTGCATTCACAAAGGAGAAGGGGTTCCTTGGGGACTCCTTCCTTTTTGTGAATGTGTTACTATCAATTTGAAATTGATGGTAACTGCAATTGTTTTGCGACCGCATTCATGGCCAAAAAACAATCATACATACCCCTGCAAGTCTCTATTAGGAAGGGACACCCTTGGCACGCCCCTTCCTAAAAGCAAGTCACAAACCCATTTTCTAATCCAGTAAGAATATTATTGAATCTCAAATTTTGGTTTGTACATAGGGAAATGCTTTTACTTGGTTGCAAATGGCCCAATTTTGGCCAATCGGGACGTTGCGACCAAGAAAAAGCTATGTACATCTGGCCCATAGTGGTTTATAATCTGGGGCTTTGCTATTCCTGGCCTAGGAGGGGATAGTATTTGTGTTTACATACTGGTACTTTGTGGATACTGCATCATGGCCGGATAGAATTGTAATATACTGTGGCATTAAACCACTCGCCTGAGGACAGTACTTTACATACCTTTCTGTGAAATGGATGGAAGATTGTATAGAGAGATCCATTGGCAGTGAGTCCTGAGAGGATCGTAATTTAACATACTGGGGCACTGTACATACCAGCTTAACTGGCTTTGTTGTTTTGAGTGCTACAACATATGGGACACTGGTCTGGTTAGAGTGCTTCACATTTTGAGGCATTATATGTATATGCCTGTGAACGGATAGTGCTTTACATACTGGGCCACTATGGACAAAGGCCTAGGTGTAGCTCTTTAGGAATTGTGAACAATGGTCTCCAGAAG
Organism: Pleurodeles waltl; assembly: GCF_031143425.1. NCBI lineage: Eukaryota > Metazoa > Chordata > Amphibia > Caudata > Salamandridae > Pleurodeles > Pleurodeles waltl. The sequence continues at coordinate 514,159,627 of NC_090447.1, read as the reverse complement.
GTACTTTAGGACTTCCATTTAATAGCTTTGGGGCAGCACTTTGCATGCTGGGATATTTCGTAAATCGTTCAAGGTGCAGTGCTTTACACTCTGGGACACTGTGGATCCTGGACTGGGGTGGTGCTGTTGGAACAGTGGCTGCAGGCCTGGTGACAGTGCTTTGGGAATTTCAGACATTATGGTGATTTACATACTCATAACACTGTGAAAACCGGCTTGACTAGTGCTTTACACATTGAGATATTACAATATTTAATTAGTTCTCCTTCAGGACTGCCTGTACATTCTATTGCTTTCTGGCCAATTTATTTGATGAATGTTTCTGTGAAATATATTACATGGTCAAATTATTCAATTTTTTTCTTGAGCGTCAGTCTTGCCAAACCCATCTGGAAGGGGTTCAAGTCAATTTGGAGCTGGCTTTAAAAACATGTCCAGGGATGTTCTGCATTCCCATTTCTAACCAGCAAGAGATGCAAGGACCAGTTATTCTGCTATCCCTTATACTGGACATTTACATAAATAATGAGAATCTGATTTTGGTAATTTTTTTAAGGAAAGAAATACACCACATGAAGTAAACGGCAATTCAGTCATATTGATGTTATGATTATAAGCGTTTAAAAAAGCACCATGCAGTCTCAATACACGAATTGTGATTCTCTGTCTCCCAAGGATGCCATTCACTCTTATTAGTCCTTGACAAGAACAGACAAACGTTCGATCAAATGCCGACTTTTGAATTAGGAAAGGAGGTTCGAGCTTCGGCAGTGCTCAACATCGTACGATACTGGGCAAATCACTTAGGGACAGATTTAGGAGCACTTAGCGCTGCCATAGTGTCATTTTTTTTATGCTAAGACGGCGCTAAAGTGGCATTTTCCCCACCCGATATTTACAAAGTGGAGCAATGAATGCATTGCGCCACTTACCCTTGCGCCACATTATTCCTGCGCCAGGCATAATGTATGCGAGGGGGCGTTCCCTCATTAGGGGGGCCGAAAAAATGGCGCAAGGAAATCTCTGAGATTTCCTTGCGCCATTGTTTTGGCCACTTCTAATGCCTGCTCAGAGCAGGCGTTCAAAGGGGGCTTCCATTATTTATAATGGGCCCCTATGTACTCTGCAGGAGTAGCGCCAACATTTTAGAGATACTTCTGCAGAGTAAATCAGTAGCATAAAAAAAAATAAACACTATTGCCCCCTACCCTGCGCAATGGTTCGCCGTACTTTAAATACGGTGCACACATGGTGGCAGTAGGGGGGTGCTAAGGGGCGCAAGGAAAGTGGTGACTTTTCTTAAATCTGCCCCTTAATCTGCCAGTGCCTACCAAAAATGAATGTGTCCTTATGCAACGTAACTGGTGCTCAAGGAAAGCGCTTCAATGCTTTCGGGTCGAGTTTGTGCTGTATAAAACCGCAAAAAAATATATATGTGCAGGAAGTTATGATTATTACAAATGTTATTCTCTGGGAAAACCTCCCTTCACAGCGAGCATGTTAACTTTTGCAACACTTTTTAATCCACAAACAAGTCTGATTTCAGCAATGATATAGTAGGCTTATAAGTCAAAGTATGTCACATATCATTCATAATACCAAACACTGGGATCAGTTTTGGGCCCAATTTGCAATGTGTTGCACACGCATTTGCGAAAAAGTAGTTTGTGCCTCAAAAATGTGTTGGGATGGAACAACAAACCTCGAACGTTTTTAATTACTTGTTTTTAGGCATGGGGAAATTAAATGATTTGTCTAGGATCACATGATATTGAGTCCTCCCCGGGATACTAACCTGGTTCCCCAGTTCCAAAATCGGTAGCTTTGACTGTTAAAGAACATCTCCTCCTACGTGACGTCACTTACAGAACTGGTACACAGAAAGGTTCGATGTTACAACCCTAACACTAATTTAGGGCAGGCAATTCAATCTTTACAAGAGTGGCTTGCAAGAACAATAGTGTGCTTGCTCAGAAACTTTACAGAGGGGGCATATCTCTCCATGGCTGGACACTGTAAAATGAGGAAAGCCAACAATACCTCTGCATGTGTTATCTCAGATTATAGTACCCGATTAGGAAAGTTTCCCTGCACATTATCCTCCTTACCCCCCCAACAATAAATGTATTTTCTGTTAAATAGTTGAGTGCAGGTGCTTTCAGTTGGGTATGATGAGGAGTCTGTCATTTCACCAGGAATTTTTACATACACACAGACAAAAACAACACATACATTATCTCCCTCTCTGTTTTGAAAGTCCTCACAAATTTGGTTCACTTTACAAAATATTGTGTTTTCTCTCATGTAGCAGCCCTACCAATACGCATTCCTCTCCCTTTTCACTGCCCCATTGGCCCCTCTCATGCACCCTGATTGTGGAATAATGCAGTTAAATATTATGGGGGTCGATAATGTGGCGGTATGACCACCAACAGGCTGGCGGTACATACTGCCACATTATGAGATTGGCCATGGCAGTATGAGCCACTGGGCCGGAGACGTCTATCTCCAGCCGGGAGGCCGACATAGTACCGCCCATGGCATTATGAGCTGGCCTACCACCATGGTTTTCGTGGCGTTAGCAAAGCCACAAAAACCATGGCGGTAGGCCCTACCGGTGAAAGGGAATTCCTTCCCTGTCACCCGTAGGTGGCTCTCCCCCCCAACACTCACCTGACACCCCCCACCCCCCTCCATCCAAACTCACCCACCCGATACACATACTATCCCCCCTCCGATCCAGTCACTCACCCCCACATACAGGCACACACCACACAACTGTCCCCAACCCCCCACAGCCAGACATGTACACATCACCTCCCCTACCCCCACCCCACTACAGTCACAGCGCCCCACCCCCCCCTCCCTGCATACACGCACACACCCACACGCACCAGGCATACACCCATGCACTTACACTGATATACACGCATTCATTCACACACTGACATACACACATGTGCTCACTCACATTCTCACACACAATTACACTGACATGCAGACATGCACTCACTACACCATTCTTACACGCTTTCACTCACATGCATACACCCACGCACACAACACACACAGAAGCATTCACACACACACTCAGACATTCATGCACACACTCAGACACACACACACAACACACAACACCCTCCCACCTCCCTCCCCTGTCAGAAGCTCGACTTACCTTAGGTAAGGAGGTCTTCTGGCAGGAAACGGGAAGGGGCACTGCTACTGCCAGCAGGGCCCCACCAGTAAAACACTGCCAGGCCGTATTACTGGTCATAATACGGCTGGCGGCATTCTACTGGTGTGGCGGTGCTGGTGGTAGCAGTGCCAGCTTACCACCTTCCACCACCATGAGCACTGCCGGATTTCCGCCCTTATTGTGGCGGAAGTCAGGCAGTGCTCATAATATGGCGGATGGATAGTAGCTGCGGTGGGGGTATGTTGGCGTCCGTGACCGCCGTGGTAGGTGGTATGTACAATCTGATTGTCAGAAAATCTGAAGCTCACACTCCCCAAGTCTTACTGACCAAGCTACGCCCCTGCATGTATCTGTCTCCCTCCAACTCTCCTGCTCTTTTTGCCACTTTAGCCTGATCTCCCCTCTACCTCATGCTGTAAACCCCCTTTCTGTACGGAAATCTCCTGTCCGTAAGCTTTGTTCTACATAAATCCTGATTGCAACAAAAGTTTAAAAAAATATACTCTTTACTAGTGAATGGGAGCGCCCAAACAGAAAAATTGAGTATTGTATTTTACATGGAACCCTGAGAAGATTCTCATCATTCCATTATCAGTCACTTGACTGCGTTGGGCCTTCCCCTACGAGCCCTGCCACAATTTAGGAGTCATTCATTGATATGGTTGCCAGGGACGAGTAGGGATTTTGTATATTTATTTGTAAATGAGGGACGTGTCTGCCTTTGTGCTTGACACTTCCCCTGGTCAGCAATCAAGTGTAAATTTAGCTCAAGATTTTCTTCACAAGACTCAAATTTAACTTTTTCCCAAATTAGGCCTAGTGAAGTCGTTTATAGGGCATTTGTGAGTTCAGTAAAGGCAATGGAGGCAACATTACAGTTTCTTTTACTTACCGCGATATTAGATGAACAACTTTTGGAAGTTATTTCATTTTCAATATATCTCATAATGCAAAGCTGACATGAAACTCAAACATACATGGAAACCTACCATGCTGCTCTTCTGCATCATTGTAACGTAAGCTATAGCACTAGTACCTATGCAGGTAAAAGGTGTAGGCTTTAATTTCTCAATATTTCACAACACATCACTGTACCTTTCATTAAAAGACACAAAGCACAATGGCCTAGATTTAAGAGGGCCTAGCGCTTCCTTGCACCATATTACCGTAATTTTTTATGACGCTAATGTGGCTCAACGAGGCCAAAATCGCTGTGCCACATTTACAAAGTGACGCAATGCATGCATTGTGTCACTTTGTAACCCCTTGCGCCACATTATGCCTGCATCAAGCATGATGTATGCAAGGTGGGCGGCAAAAAAAGGTGCTATAAAATCTAAAAGATTCCTTTGCACCATTTTTTGCGGCATTTTTAACAACTGCACAGAGCAGGCATTAAAAGGAGGCACACCATTGCTTTCAATGGGCCTCAATGTACAGTGCAGGAAATGTGACGCTAATACTACAAAGTGCCAAACTAGCATAAACAATGTTGTTTCTAGTTCCCTAACTACCCCACGGTGCGCCATATCTTAAATACGGCGCACACATGGTGGCATTAGGGGGGTGGTAAAGAGGACAAAAAAAGCAGTGCTGCATTGGATGCAGCGCCACTTTTCTTAAATCAGGCCCAATGTGTCCTGTCCTTCAGCTTTCATGATTTTACCGATGGTATGCTTTGATGCAGACCCTGAGTTTACGTCCAATGTGAACAGCAGTATTCACAGGGAGCACTAGTTCAATGGCTGAGTTATCAGCTGTGGAAGAACAAGTTTGGACTCTAATTCAAACTTAAATCCTTGATCGTCGCCAGATCACTTTATCTTGTGCACCCGTTCCCATTTCTGCCAATATTTAGGGACCATGTAGGGACTACATAACCCCAGTTATTATACTGCTCATAAAAATTGGATATTTCAGTGGTTATTTGTGAAAGGCATTCTAGGTGATACTACTAAAGCAACTAACCCTTCTCCAAGCGTGAATTAAGAGAAACCTTTGTCCGGGGATACAAATTATTTGGCGTGAGCAAAACAGTCTACCGGAGAAGTAAATTTTAACTGGACCTTGATTGCAAACGCAGTGCCAACTGGTCCTCAATTGCAGACACTATTCTGTTGTTATCCCTAATGCAGGCATCCGAGCAGGGCCTCCATTGCAGGTTTCCAGGGGTACTCACAAGCATAACTTTGCTGCATACGGAACTGGTACGTGGTGGAAATTTATATATAAAACTGTGACAGAAATTTGCTTTTTTTTAAATATTCCCCCCATGAGGATACCCCTTTGCCTAAATCCTTATTAAGCATGGGACTGTTTTCTATTCATTTTAGCTTATAAAACACTTGATTCTTCCCTTGATAAGCGTAAATCTTCTTGAGTTTTCGGGGTCGGAAAGTACCTATATGGGTGCATGTGAATACCCATATATTTATCAGTTTGTATGTGTGCAACTACTTTTGCTGATGGAACAACCCAGGAAGGGCCACAATGTGTCCAAAATCTGCATATTTGCAAAGGGTAACATAACATGAGTGCTCATTCTGTGAATCAGGATTGTGAATTTTCCCTCAAAATCTAATTTCCTTTTGCTTGTTTGAAATTACCTTAACCCTCACAGTTAGGTCTTGTGTTCCTGGATTGGAAAAATAAAGGATGCTGTTGCTATGCCAGACAATTTCTTTTGCAGCAGATTTCACTGATCAAGATCTATGATTTAAATCAGGTATTCCAAGAAGGTTGGTTTCTCCTTTGTAACGCCTCTAAGTCTGTTTGTCTTTGAAGACAAAATTTAGCTTTTTATGATTAATCTGAAAAAGCCACTCATGTTTATGGAAAAATTTAGATATTACGCCTATTAACAATGCATGCATTGAGCAACTTTGTAAATATATATCGAGGGGAAAAAAAACACTTTAGCACCGCCTTAGCGTAAAAACAATGAGGCTATGATGGCGCTAAGGTGGAGCTATGCCCCACTGTGTTTTCCCTCTCTTACCCCTAGAAATCCACATTCGCCTCCCACTGCCCCTTTAGCCCCTCTCTTGCATCGTGCTTGTTATATGAAGGGGGGGGGGGGATTCACAAACATTTTGCGCTGAGTTAGCATCACAAAAGTGAAGCTAACCAGCACAAAACGCAAAACTTGTTTTGCACTGGAAAGTACCCTGCACTGTGCAGCACGCAAACTAAGTATTGTTTTAAAGTGTGTCTAAGCATAGTACTTTGTACAGGAAGGGTACCCTAGACTCATGCACAAACCCTTGCATTATGGCGCAAAGGTGTGTGGGGGACGCACGGCAGCTGAAATCAGCGCCTGGACTAGAGAGAAGGGAGGAGTGTCCCATATCTTTGTAGATATGGTGCTCTCCTGCTCCCTCCGTCACGCAGAGCAGTGCAGCATTTTCCATTGCTGCGCTGCGCTGGGGGACAGTTTTGTAAATCTGCCTCAATGTATTTTAACATTGTATGCCAGCTCCGTTGTTGGAAAATCTGAAGCTAAACCACCACTCCCCCCTACTAATCTTACTGACCAAGCTACGCCTCGTCTATAGAGGTTTTGCCAACATACGTAGATAAACAGTAAATTAGTAGGCTGATGACTAGAAAGTACAATAATAAATTCCGAGGTACTCAGTAAAAGAACAGAAGAATAATTTGGGGGTTTAAGGGCGTGTGTGTGTGTTACGTGAGAAGCCAAGAGAATGACTACGTATTTTTGGCATGTAATTATCCTGCCAAGTGCTGGATCTGTATAAACATAGTGGAACTGTCATACTTAGTTTAACTGATAAAGGGCTCAGAAGTGGGAAGTTGTCCAAAGATTATAATGTAGAGCAAAGTGGGCGACACACCCAAACCAGGAAATCCTGGTCTGAGACAGCTCCTTTTTATTCTAAATCCTTTGCTTTTCTTCTGGACAAATCAGATTATTTCAAAAGTTACTAGTCCACATGCTGCAACTTTTTACTTAGAATGGAAATTGCGTATGTCACTCAGTAACCCGGCCTTTGAGGTAATTTAATTCTCCGAGGTCAAAACACTACTTTTAAATTCAATCCATTCAGTGAATATAATAGAGTGCTGTTGGTGCACTGACATGTTTCAATTGAATTGCTCTCCCTATAAAATGGGAACTCCAGTGCTGCTTCTTTTTTTTGCATAATGCTTTTGGCACTCTGAGCATTCAGGTAATTTGGTTTCAAATTTGTATTGAATTTGGGTATGAAACATGTGAGAGCTTTTCATTCTGTAACTAGATAAAAAAAAAGACTGATCATGAATTTCAAATTTTGAATGCCCATCTTTTCCTTTGCTAGCATAATGACTAGAAGCCAGAGCTTATAATGGATGCAGGTTTTTGAGTAAGAATGAGTGGTCTGATTTATGCCAGTAAAACAGCTTAGTAGACTTGTGGATCTTTTCTAGGAATCTGTGTGCAACCTGAAGATCATGTGTTTGTGTCTTGGTGGGCAGGAGCGTAGCTACAGGGGAGCTTCTGGGGTTTGACCCCCCTCCCCACAAATAAATGCTTTTTTGACTTGGTAGTTGGGTCTTGGAGCCCTGAGTCAGGTCTGCTGAGTCTGTGTTACTTGTTCTCATTGTCCTGATTCCACTAAGAGGTATTAACTCCTTCATTTTTTGAATCATGAACTTAGGTATATATAGTGACTGTTTCACCAAAAACAAGCAAATCTACACCCACAAAAGTCCTCCTTGAAAGGATGCAAATTTACCACTTTATTAAACAATGGCAGCATCAGTCTTGGAAAGCTGTGCCAGTCTCAGGTTACCACAAAAGTATACAAAAAGTGATGGATGGAATGCTTTATTTAATCTGAGCCACTGGTAGTTACTCGGGCCGCATGCCAGTCCACCGTTATGTTGCACACCATGTCACCTCAGTTTGGATCCAGCCATATGCAAATCAGTCTTGACCCTGCTCCAGTGTAAACAGCCTAGCCCAAACTGCCAGGCCAGGTTCTCCCTGAACTGGAAAACAAGCAATCCAGGATTGGTTTCATCCCAGTTAGGGCTCATAAGCCAGGTATAGCTTAGTTCAAGTGACACAGTGGGCACTGGAACTGAGCTATACCTGGCTTAAGAGCCCTAATTAGGGCGAAATTGCTCCTGGGTTGCTTGTGTTCTGGTTCAGGGAGGATCTGGCCTGGTAGTTCGAGCTGGACTGTTCCCACTGGAGCAGGGTGAAGACTGAATTTCATATGGCTGAGTCCAGACTGTTGAAGCATGATGGGTGAAAAATGATGGATTGGAATGCGGCCCAGAACAATTACCAGTGGCTGAGATTAATCCTAGCATTCCACCGATCAACTTATTTTTGATGCCCTGAATCTTAGGTTTCCAGGTATATGACTGAAAATCAAACACCCAACAGGTATACGACAAATGCATGCAAATACTCTAATCATTGCAAATCATGCAAGGTTACATTCTGAAACATCGTATTTTACCCCCTCTGCCATACAAGGCAGATGGCCTGATTTTGGGTTTTGCAGATAAACTAAAGGCAGACAGAGTAGAGGAGGGCTTTATGTTTGCCACCCTACCTTTACTCTGCCTGCCAAATTTAGAAATGTCTACTGGCCTTGTGGAGATCTCTATACATTGGCACGTTTCAATCAATGTAGGAAAACTTAGATGAATGGCTCCATTAAAAATGAGTTCCATCCATCACATTTTTCCAAAGTTTTATTATTAAATACAAGCTTTCAAATAATGAATTTATTTTTGAAAATTAAAAAAAATACAAATGACCCACACGTCATGGGAACTTTATCCATAGTGTGGGGTCATTTTACTTTTTTTTTTACTGCCCCTAACCACCTGGATATAACTGGCAGTGAAAGACAGTAAGAAAAAAAATGTAATTAGACTGTCCACTCTAAATAGGGCATAGCGTTTCTTTGTATGTTAAAAAACTAATTAAAAAAATAAATAAAAGAAGCTTTTAGATTGAATGCAGAAGAGGGGTGTTTTTAGATTATTAATAAGGCTTCTAGATTTTGCATTTTTACAGATAAATACAGACAGAAAACAATATGTTTCTTGTCTGTATTTATTTTTAAAAGCAGAAAAAATAGAAAATTGTGGCTCACTCAGTGCGTTGATGGCAGACAGACCTCTGGCAGGATCATGGCCCCTCTTGTACCACCCTTCGAAGACCTGAAAAGAACGCTTTTGAAGATTCAAAGTGCCCCAGTAAATGGTTTTAGCGAGTACACAGTTATTTGGAAATGCTGGGCCCGGCGATTGAGGAAAACATCCATCCAGTTTCCATATTCGCCAGAACTGACCCTTAAAATGCTGCACTCTCAACCACATGGAGGGAATGGGGGCTAGAAGGAGGGTGGGGGAGGAGTTACAGGAGTGGGCAACTGCAGGGGTTAGCAAGATCGGAGACCTTCAAAGCCATCACATGTTTAAACCACTATTTACAGTCAGATACACTGCACCTTCTAGAAGCCCTACGGAACCGATGTGAAAATGACCCGGGAACCCCACTCCCAGAAAAGCCAGGGAGACCGTATTAGAGCGCATCCCTAAAGTATCCAGGAATGCACAATTTAAAATGATTAGCTTTTTCTTCCCACATAGGGATACCTCACCCAATATAGAATCAACAGACATTTTGGAGTGACTGATGCTTCATGCCCTAGATGAGGGGAGCTGGGTGGCAATTGTTTCCATATGGTATGGGCATGCCCCCACCTGACTGTCTATTAGGAGGGGGGTCACCAGTACACTTGCGGAGCTGACAGACAGACAGGTCCCTCTGCCCCCGGCCAACTGTCTACTATACTGGTTCCCCCACACCTCCACAACAAATGTGACTTTTAAGTTTCAAGATTTGGGACCGATATTAGCCAAGCGGGAGCTCACCTGCCATTGGAAGAACCGGATGGGCCCCGATTAACAAGCTGGAGCATAGAACTGGAAAAGTGGGCAGTTTGTGAGGGGGCCATCCTACTAAGAAGCAAGGTGCGCTATTGGCAACCTACATACTGCCCACGCCTGGGGGGGCTATGGTTGATAATCTGAAACATCCTGCTTTTTTCCTAACAGACGGTTGGAAGCTTTAACTCTGGTGGTTTCTTATCTGTTAACCGTTGGGGGAAGTTTTAGAACAACAGAGTAAATTTTAAAACTTGCAGTGCCCCATACTCAAAATCGGGTGGGCGGGCGGGCAATGATTTTAGTGGACAGGGTACTCTGTTGCCATAGCAATAGATCACATCTGTCCACCAAACTATAAATCAGTCTCAGAGGCCCATCTAATACAAATCACTACTGACCCTATCCTCAGGGGATTAGTCTATCCTGAACCTCATTCATCTTGACCATTTTCTCTGCACCACACTGACTTTTTGTTGGGAAATTTGAGATTCACATCTCCTGAATCTCAATGACAAAACTATGGCCCTACTGGTGGGTTCACGCAGCCTTTCAGCATTCTGAATTTGATAAAAGTAATAGCACTGAGTTGATTATAATTATCACCAGCTATTAGTTAGTAGAGACCAGACAAATGGTTGAGTGTGTCAAATAGGTATAAATAACCATCCTTCCATTAACCAACTATATCTTCAAAACTACTCTACTCGGCAAAAGTCTTCAGAAGCACACATCAAATACAAACTGTGATGCAGAACAAAATATTTCTGAATGTCTTTCACAAAAGTGAAACCTGGGGGTTCCAAGAGGACAAACAATCCTTAGGGTTTTAAAACGGAGGTCCAACATTTTTTTCTGTTTGATTGAAACACCATGTTTTACTTAATTTCATCTGTACCTCACTACCATGCCAGTTTGCTAACTTTAAAATGTATCCCCATTTAGTTCTAGGCTAAAAGGTGGCATTGAAGATGCATAGTGGAGAATAAGAGATAAATACAGACAAGCACTGGCATTACCGATAGGTCTGGCTTAAATGTGCTAACGCACACAGTCTTAGCACATTAGAGCGAGACAGGCAAGAGGGAGTCAGCTGGTGAAGAACGAGTGGCCATAAAAGTTAAGTAGTTTCTTGTGCAGTTAATTAGTGGCTTAGGTAACAGATAAATACTTCACCGGGCAGAGCCAAGACGTGATTGAAAAAGACTCCAGTCAATGGCTGAACGAGGCTGTTCTTTGAAAGCCTATGGTTGAAAGAGGTGGGACCAAAGCCCACTATGCATATTACAACAACATGTCTGTTTGACAACTGCACTGTCAAAATCCAGACCTAAAGAGACAAAGGGCGATGGCCAAGGACGTCAATTAGTCATATTCAGTAGTAGCAGCTTTTACCCCTGGGTTGTACTTTCTTTATCTCTGGCAATGCCTTTGCCACCCTGGTCTCATGGGTCGTGAAGGCAGCTTCAGGACCAGAATTTAAGCAAGACTCTAAAAATCATCTACGGTTTCTGTAGTTTCCACGCCCTGCCCTTCTCCTCACACTCGCAGAGGAAATACGAGACATTGAGGTTTTTGGGTGCAAAAGAGGTCACTTTTGTTACATCTTGCATTTTATTTATTGGAAGCTCCTACAACACTGCAGCTCTATTTCACCACTGACACCAAGGGGGGAGGGGCAGCAGTGTATCATTGGAGTACCTGACCCAAACACCCTACCTCCGTCCCTAATAATGTCAGAAGCTGAATTGCGCTGTGGCTGAGCTCCTCTTCCAGCCTCTCATCCCCCCGGAAGGAAAGCTGTAAGAGGCATGCCAGTGAACTAAAGAAGATGTCCTGTAGGGTTGTGTTAATTTCTGCTCATTTGGGCTCACATTTGTCATAACATCCCAAGATCCATAGTACTGTTTCTTTGGTAACAGACAGGTGTTATATTTAGAAGTGGCTGTAGGAATAGCTGCTTGCTTAAGAGCATGAAGGGTATTCAAGCAGCAACATATAAACAAGCATTGACAAAGCCAATAGGTTTCGCCTTTGTTTTTTATGTCTAAGTGGATTGTACAATATTAGAAAAATGTTATAATACATTTTGTTTCAAATTTGATAAACCGTTAATGGTTTATCAAATTTTGAAACAAACATTTTTGTAATATTTGTATTTCAGTTAGCTAGACTGAAGAAACAAAGGTGAAACCTTATGGCAAGGTGCGAAGAAGACAGAGAAGCATCTCCCTCTACTGTAGTACCGATAGCTTTAAATGTCCTCAAAACGTGGCTCCCTGGATTGTAGTACTGATTCGCTAAAAGCACCCTCAATACGCAGCTCTCTGTTTTGTAGTACCTTATACTACTGATACCTTTTAAGTGCTCTCAATACGTGCCTGGACATGAGAGAGAGACAGAGAGAGTGCAAAAGAGAGAGTGGTGTAGGTAGTGGTAGGTGTAGATGTAGGTAGAGGTAGGTGTAGGTACAGGTAGGTGTAGGTACAGTTAGGTGTAGGTGAAGGTGTAGATAGAGGAATGTGTAGGTAGAGGTAAGTGTAGGTAGAGGTAGAGGAAGGTGTAGGTAGAGGTAGGTGTAGGTAGGTGTAGGTAGAAGTAGAGGTAAGTGGAGGTAGAGGTAGGTGTAGGTAGAGGTCAGGTCCAAGAAAAGGTAGGTGTAGGTAGAGGTAGATGTAAGTAGAGATAGAGGTAGGAAGAGGTAGGTGTAGGTGTAGGTAGACATAGGTGTAGGTATAGGCAGTGCTTAATTTGTAAATAAAAACGAGCCGGTGCCCAAAGCCCTCCTAACCACGGCTGCTGCAATTAAATGCGGGAACACAGAATACTGAGGCGGCGTAATCCTGAAGCCATTTCGGCCTCTTTTATACCTATAAAGTCACTCCCTGCCCATTCAGCTCACTCTGGCAGCTTTCTACTTTCTCCCTTTGTGACGCTTTTTCGTTTTTCTCTTCCTCGGTCTTTCCCATATGTGTATTTTGCTAGCAGCAAATGCTTGAGGCAGAAGAATAAGCCCCGGCCCTCAAAAATAAGTGCCGGTGCTCCGCACCGGAAACAACAAGTACAAATTAAGCACTGGGTATAGGTATGTGTAGGTAGAGGTAGGTTTAGGTAGGTGTAGGTAGAGGTAGGTGTAGATAGAGGTAGAGGGAGGTGTAGGTAGAGGTAGGTGTAGGTAGAGGTATGTGTAAGTAGAGGCTGGTGTGGGTGTAGGTAGAGAAAGGTGTAGGTAGAGGTAGGAATAGGTAGAGGTAGGTGTAGGTACAGGTAGTGGTAGGTTTAGGTGTCAGTACAGGTAAGTATAGGTAGAGCTAGGTATAGGTAGAGGTAGGTGTAGATAGAGGTAGGTGTAGGTAGAGGTAGGTGTAGGTAGAGGTAGGTGTAGGTGTAGGTAGGGGCAGAGGTAGGTGTAGTTAGAGGTAGATGTATGTAGAGGTAGGTGTAGGTAGAGGTAGGTGTTTGTTGGGGTAACAGTAGAGCTAAGTGTAGGTAGAGATAGGTGTAGGCAGAGGTAGAGGTAGGTGTAGACAGAGGTAGAGGTATGTGTAGGTGTAGGTAGACGAAGGTAGAGATAGGTGTAGGCAGAGGGAGAGGTAGGTAGGGGCAGATGTAGGCAGAGGTAAGTGTAGGTGTAGGTAGAGGTAGGTGTAGGAAGAGGTAGGTTTAGGCAGAGTTAGGTAGAGGTAGGTGTAGGTAGAGATGGAGGTAGGTGTAGATAGAGGTGGGTGGAGGTAGAAGTAGGTGTAGATAGAAGTAGGTATAGGTGTAAGTAGAGGTAGGTGTAGGAGGAGGTAGGTGGTGTAGGTAGAGATAGAGTAGAGGTAGGTAGAGGTAGGTGTAGGTAGAGGTAGGCAGCAGCAGAGGTAAGTGTAGGTAGAGGTGGGTGTTGGTAGAGGAAGGTAGCTGTAGAGGTAGGTAGAGTTAGAGGTAGGTAGAGGTAGAGGGATGTGTGGGTAGAGGTAGGTGTAGGTAGAGGTAAGTGTAGGTAGAGGTAAATGTAGGTGTAGCTAGATGTAGGTGGTGGTAGAGGTAGGTGTAGTTGGAGGTAGGTGTAGGTGTATGTGCAGGTAGAGGTAGACAGACTAGAGCTAGGTAGAGGTAGGAGTAGGTAGAGGTAGATGCAAGTGTAGGTAGAGGTAGGTTGATCTAAAGGTAGGTGTAGGTAAAGGTAGATGTAGGCAGAGGGAGGTGTACAGGTAGAGGTAGGTGTAGGTGGGGGTAGGTAGAGGTGGGTAGAGGTAGGTGTAAGTAGGCATAGATGTACGTGGAGGTATAGGTAGGTGTAGGTAGAGGTAGAATTAGGTGTAGGTAGAGTAGGTGTGGGTAGAGACAGTTGTAGGTAGAGATAGGTGTAGGTAGGAGTAGGTAGACATAGGTGTGGTAGAGGTAGAGGTAGGTATAGGGAGAGGTAGAGGTAGTTGTAGGTAGAGGTAGGTGTAGGTATAGTTAGGTGTAGGTAGATATAGGTGTAGGTAGAGGTAGGTGTAAGTAGAGGTAGGTGTAGTTAGAGGTAGTGTAGCTAGAAGTAGGTGTAGATAAAGGTAGGTAGAGGTAGTTGTAGGTAGAGGTAGGTGTAGGTACCGGTAGATGTAGGTGTAGGTAGATGTAGGTAGAAGTAGATATAGGTAGAGGTAGAGGTAGGTGTAGGTAGAGGTATAATTTGGTGTAGGTAGAGGTAGGTGTAGGAAGAGGAAGAGGTACGTAGAGGTAGGTAAAGGTAGACGCACATAGAGGTAAAGGTAAAGGTAGGTGTAGGTGTAGGTAGAGGTCGGTAGAGGTAGAGGTAGGTAGAAGTAGAGGTAGGTGTAGATAGAGGTAGGTAGAGATAGAGGTAGGTAGAGGTAGGTTTAGGCAGAAGTATGTAAAGGTAGGTATAGGTAGCGGTAGAGGATGGTGTAGATAAGACTAGAGATAGGTGTAGGTAGAGAACATACCGCCACGCAGAACAAAGCAAAATTAATAAAATAAGTTGACAGGCACAGACACCAAAGAAAGTGACACAAAATAGCGACATGCCCAAACAACATACTAGAGCGTGAAGCAAAAGAAATGAAAAAGGAGTACCTTCAGTGTGGTAGCCAGAGAGAAAGGATACTGGTCAGTGTTCAATGAGAAGTGATCAGGAGGAGGACTTGGTTCAAAGGCAACACCACGCAAGAAGGGCAAAGAAAAGAATAGGAAGTGAAGCAGGACGATAAATCAGAGAAACATTGTACTAAGCCAATGGTAAGTTCTGGTAAGTAAGGGGCTGGGCCTAAGCCCCTGTTATTTTGATTAACAATAGATTTTCATTCAAAACTGTACTTAAAACTCTGAATTACTCAGTAGCATATTTTCGTTCACCCTACAAGCTCAGAAATCCACAAAGTATAAACTGCATATGCCACCATGACCAGCAAAATTTTCCCAGCACCTGGTATTTTAATGAGACGAGAGCTCTAAATTCTATGAGAGGCCCCTATTCTTGACATCATGTGATGAATCAACTAAACCGTGTTTTATATGTCTGTTGTTTACCACACTGTGGAACACATTTTGGCCTTGCTTGCACCAAAACACATTGTAATAAAGCAGTCATGAAGGACTGCACATCTGTACATGGCACTTAAAACAGTTGTGGGCCAGTTAATGCCGTAACAAACCCTGTGAATGTACTGTTGTCTATCATCTGGGGAGGTGCCCCTAATATTGTATTTAGGTATTTAGATTGTCTGCCTCAAGGATATACATTTGCCTGCAGCAGATGGTGGTCATCTGAAGGTTGGGCCCCTCCTGAGCCAGAGGGGCTGAGGGAGTCTACATGCACCCATGAGACCCTTGGATAATGGTGCACAAGTCTGTGATTCTGTTTAAAGAAAAAGTGTGTCTCAATTTTATTTGTATTGTATACCTCTGCCATCCAGCAGCTTCTCGTTACCATATTTGTGTTGTAAATAACACAAACCTATTTCTCTGAAGCTTCCAGCAAATGTATCAATGTCTGTACCTAATTCTTCATATAAGGCACAGTACAACTGACCGCAAATATGCACAATCCAGTAAGACAATAAAACATATTAATTGCACAACACATGTAAATTAAAAGCCAGCAACAATCTTCCAAAGTGAGCTAATGTTAGAGTTTTTATTATTAATTAATAATATAAGCAACATTAATATAAATATGTTTAATGGCCAAGTCATTTATACAGACGCAGAACTGAAAGATGATGTAAAAGGTGGCAAACGCTTTTAATGTAGTGGAAACTTTAGGGCTGACCCTCATGCCACAAAGGTCATCTATATGTGACAGTTTTTGCATTATGTTAACCTAAGTACTAATAGTTTGAATGTAGAAGCTGCACTGACAAGTCAATTTTAGATGTGCATACGTTTAGACTGATGTCAGAAACCCTGGTGGTATTGAAGTAAAATGTAATGCTTGATGGATTAAACTGACACTATGATGTAATTTAGACTAATAGTATGTTCTGAAACCATATTGAATTTTTAATGCTCAATAATTTATATATGCATGCAAAAATAGAAAAATGTAGTTCCACGTTATATTGACTGAAATGTATTGACAGAGGTATTTCATATAAATTTACTGAAATCTAAATGCTAATGAAGAATTATTAATGTAGAAATTATAGTTTGCTATATAAAACTGTGTTTTATTTGATGTATTAATGTGTTATATTAATTCACTTGCATTAGCCTAAGTGAGGCATGTTAGGTAGGCCCTGTTTTTGTGACTGTCAGAGAATGTGGATTAATTTATTTAACGTGAGCTTTCTTTCAGATTTCGTTCCAATGAGAAGACTAGCTTTGGTATTAGTCCCCTATTGTTTTAGACATAGAGATGTGCAACAAGGTCCTTGAATGTAGAACATCTAGTATTGTGGACTGATATTACATAAAATTGTTTCAAACTCGTGTGGAGCTACATGAGTGGAAGATGTTCTCATGACAGACTTGGAAAAATATTGAACTGTTGCATGCTGGATTCATGCAATTGATTTCTTTTGGATGATGCCCCTTCAAAGTAACATGGTCTGTTGTTACCTTTGGTGAATCTGAATGGTGTATGAACTTTATGATAATGATGACCAGTTGGACTTTGGTCAGGGAGTGATCCCTCCAGATTCCTGAAAATGAGAAGCTGAGCCCCTGTTCCTGTATCCTAAATGCTGAACCCCTTGAAGAGGTATCTTCCTCTTTGCCTTTGCCCTTTTGAAATGCCTTATTGAGACTTAGATATTTTATACTTATACTCTGCAGAAGACTCATAATTGAGCTTCTGAAATGCTGACATTTTCTTTTTTTACCCATCGTAGTTAGTAGCTTTTTGCCTGAGATTACCTTTTTCCAAATTCTTTTTGTGCTTTTTGTCTTATGCCCACATGTGTTCCGTCCCACACATGTACTCCCCTGATCTGAAAGTTGTAGGGTTTCCCTGTGCTCACCTCAGCATGGTATCTCAATAGCATCACTGTCACAGCTTATATTCAGCAACAGTCTCCGATCAACTCAGAAATGGGAGGGTAACCACGTTGTGAAAACCCAAAATCGAGAAATTTCAAAAGCATCGAAGTAGGACTACATTTCACATCGACCGAGGGGTCCCAGAATGACATGCATGTTTAAACATGCAAATGAATGCCACAATTGGCTCATACTGTGTGTAGTATTCTGCTTGCTAATTCTTGCAGTTTCGAGGTTTTTAATTGCTTTAAGTAACGTGAAAGGAGAACATTTAGTGGTAGAAAGTGGTGTGCCATGATATGACCACACCAAATCTGCTACATATCTCTTAGCATCAATGCGAGCTCTGAGTGCCAGCGAAATACCTTCGACTAACAATCATTTAAATCCTTTGAACAAATCATTCATGTTAGATTAATATAATGCAGTTTTAATATGTCTAACACCCATATCCTTAAAATAATCAACTAGCTTATGTGCTGTATCTGTGTTCCATTGTCTGAGACAATAGATTCAGGAAAAAACTGATAGCTGGGGACTACATTTCACATAGACCTAGGGGCCCAGAATGTGAAATTTCACACTATCAGAATCCACGTATGGCCACCAAAACAAATCCCTAACTTACTTAATAGTGATAGTCTGTCCTAGATGACCTAAATGAGCAATTGAAATAAGTTTCTTTCTGACACCAGCTGGTGACACATAACAATCACCTTTAATAATCATATCATTTTCTATAAACAAATCATCCTTCACTTTTCAGAATACTTGATGCTCCATAAATAGTTTACTTTCCAAAGGCCATCCGTTCACAATATATTCTCTAAGTTCTTTCAAGACTTCATCTGCAGATGCAGCATTGGACCACTCATCTTCTTGTAATACCTGTCCAACAGCTAACACAACATCCTCCACACTTGCCACCACACATTTTTCATGAGATTGAAATCAGAACTCTGGACATCAGCCGTCAACCTAGACAAACAATCAGCTTTCATAGTTTGTGATCCTGGTATATATTTCACCAAAAAATTGTGCTCATACAATTTGGCAAATAACCTCACCAACTTTGAAGAAGCTTTACCCAGACCATTTTTAGGTAACAAAGAAATCAAGGGTTTATGATCCGCCCATAAATGGAAAGCCTTCCCCCATAAATACATTTTAAAATGTTCCAATGATCATGTGCAACCAAGTACCTCTTGTTCCAATGTTAGAATACTTGTACTCTGCCATAGATAATGGTCTAGACGCAAACGCAATGGTACGTTCTACCCGTTCTTTAATTTGGTGAACTACAGCTCCTCGACCGGGGGTACTAGCTTCTACTGTACAAATATTTACAGCATTTTGAGAAAAAGATGATAAAGGTTTAGAATCAATAATTGCCTTATTTAAACTGTCAAAAGCATTAGTATGTTCATCCAACCACTCAAATTTGGTGCCCTTTTTAAGTAAAGCTCATAGAGGTACAATATCTGTACTTTTTTTTCCAGAAATGTCGAATAATATTCACATAAGCCTAAAAATGATTTGAGTTGTTCTTTACAGCCAGGCTTTTGCATGTTACAAATTGACTCCAATAAATATTTCTTAGGAGATATACCTTTCTCTGAAATGGTATGCCCCAAGTATTCCACCTCTCTGGCAAAAAATGTACATTTGTCAAGACCGATTGTCATGCCTTTCTTTTCTAAAACTGTCAACACTTCACCTAAAAATTTGAAGTGTTGACCAGATGATTTAGAATATATTAAGATGTTGTCCTGGAACACAACCACCCCATCAATATTCCTGAAGAAACAAAATATTAGTTTCTGGAATACCGATGCAGCAGATGCAAGTCCAAACGTCAACCTAACATATCTGAAAGTTCCATCAGGTGTTATAAGTGTAGAAATGTGTCTGGATTCTTCAGTTAACTCAATCTGATGGCAGGCTGCTTTAATGTTTATAGTAATAAAGTATTTAGCCTCATCCAAATTAGCAAGCAACTTGTGTACTTTAGGTAGGGGATGACATTCCACAACAATTGGTTTGTTAACTGATCTAAGGTCGACACACATCCTAAGTTCCCCATTTTGTTAACCAAAACAATTGTAGAAACCCATTCTGACGCATTTACAGATTCGATAACCCTTTCATCACACATATTCTTAAGCATTTCAGATAATTCACACAAGACAGAAAATGGAACATGCCGCAATTCATGTTTAGTAGGTACTGCATCTTCCGTCAATTGAATATGGAGTGAAAATGCTTTTATTTTCCCAGGTTCCTTATGAAATACATACCTATGTTAATTGAAGAGACGTTCCATTTTGTTTTCTCCAATAAATACACTCTGAAATGTTATCCCCTCATCCGCCATACAGACTTGTACTTTAGTATTAGGATTTAAAGTAACACCAAATTTCCCTTGATGCCTCCAATCAAAAACTTGCACTTCATCGATTGCAACATAAACCCTTCCAATAATAATGTTATGTTTAAAACGTATTTCTGATACAAAATAACTTATCATGTTAATTTCCTTATCACCAAATCCACACACTCTAACATCCGTAGGTTCCAATTTTTTCCTATGTCAATTTGTGTAAAAGAAAGAATCTGAAATAACAGAATCTGAATCAACCATGACATCTAACATCATTCCATCAATGCTAATCTTACACCTAGATGGCATATACGGTTCTGAATCCACTTCTTAACTTATTTCTTTGATGTTGCAAGCTTCATGCTCACCTTTTGTATCATTATTATTGTTAATATTAACCATGTCATGTTCTTCTACACACAACACCATGTTTTCCATAGATGTATGTGTTTCAGCTTCAATGCTATCCTCCAGTACACTAGATACCTTCTTGTTTACACTCTGACATACAATTCCAAAATGTCCACATTTTACCACATTTAAAACATTCTTTACCCTTGGCAAGACATGCTTTAAATTGTGAAGAGTGTATTTTTGAACCACATTGAACACACTGAGACTTAATATGTCTAATAAACATATATCAATGTGTTTTCACACCGTTTCCTTTGAATCCTCCTGACTTGTTTGCATTCTTCATTGTCACTGCAGCCACACCTGTACAAATACTGTGAACATTAATTGTTCTAAACAAATTAATGGAGTGTTCTATACTCATAGCAATATCAATTGCTTCTTGAAGTGTTGGATTGCACTGGCGTAAGAGTTGTTCTTGAATGTTCTTGTTGGAACATCTTATTATCAATTGATCCCTAATTTAAATATCAACTTGCGCACCAAATGCACAATCAGAAGCTAAAAGTCTTAATGCTGAGACATATTAATCAACAGACTAATTCATCAATTGATGTTGAGTATACAAATTAAGGGGCATATTTATACTCTGTTTGCACTGAATTAGCGTAATTTTTTTTACTCTAATTTGGTGCAAAACTAACTTCATATTTATACTTTGGCGCTAGACCCGTCTAGCGCCATTTTTATGGAGTTAAAGTCATTTTTTGGAAGTGGAAACCTATCTTGCCTTAATGAGATGCAAGGTAGGCGTTCCTGTGCAAAAAATGACTCTATGGCCTTTACACCATATTTATACTCCCATGCAAAAATGGTGCGCGGGAGGGAGGAGGGATCAGAAAATGGTGCAAAGATTGCTTTGGCCCATTTTTTAACTTTAACTCCTGGTTCAGGGAAGGCATTAGGGGACCTGTGGGCCTATTTCCATGGTGGAACACGATGGAATAAGCGGACAGGTGCCCTCCCCAGGCCCCATCGGCACCCCCACCCACACCAGAGGAACTGCAGAGGATGGGGGACACCATTCCAGGTATGTACAGATACGTACAGGGAAGTATTGCATTTTAATTTTTAAAGTGCAATAGGGGGCCCTGAAATGGGCCCCCATATATGGCACAAGGTTCAATGGCCATGCCCAGGGGACCCTTGTCCCCTGTGCTAGCCACTGAGGTGGTCGGCATGACTCCTGCCTTTTCTAAGGCAGGAGTCATGTGGCATGGAAGGTTTAGCACCATAAAATGACGCTAATCTGGTTAGTCATTTTTTTCACTCTAACCTGCCTAAAGTCATTTTTTGGTGCTAAACCCCCTTCTTCTATACCGCCAGCCCCACCCGACTAAAGTCATTTTTTTTTACGCTAGCCTACCCTTTGCACCAGCTTACACCATTCCATAAATATGGTGCCCGGCTGGTGAACAGAAATGGTGCAAGCCGGTGCTAAACTTTTTGGTGCAAAACTGCGTTAGTGCAGTTTTGCACCAAAAAGTATAAATAAGGGCCTAAATCTTTCTAGTACAATATGCGGTTCTTCAGTAAATCTTTTTTAAGTCTGTCTAAAGCTTCCAGAAAACAATTACAATGACCAGCTTTGACTCCATGTGGTGGCCTTTCTAATGGCAGGTATTCAAAAATGTCTTCTGGATTAGTATCCATAAGACTCAAAAGTATTTTTTTTTTTTTCTTTCTGGAGGAAAGGAATTTCCATTAATCACAAGTAAGTAATTATTAAAATGCCTCAGCCATTTTTTCCATTTCATACTAGGCTGATTGGACCACTAAAAAATGCAGGTGGAGGATTTCCACACGTAGTTAAAATAATGATGGTGAATACAGTGCCAAAATATAAACATATAACTTCTGTTTGAACTAAGAAATAAATATTAAGAAGTCACCTGAGCTCCATTAGCTGCAAAATTGTCCCACAAAAAAATGACATAATACAGTGTTCTGAAGCCCAAAGCAATATATCGACCATGCGAATGATGTGCACAAGTCACGTGATACAAGGCATGTCAAATGATGAAATTCCGTTGCTCGCCAGACACGTGCTCACTACTTCCTCATGAGACAAATCACGTCAAATGAAGCAGTTCCATTGCTCGACAGATGCATGCTCTCTCGTGCCTGAAGTGCTGGTTCACCCTCGAGGCTATCTGTATAAGTGTTGAGATCGCTTGCTCTTTAAGATTGTGCTGCTTCCTCACATGCCTGATACACTCGTTCTCCCTCGCGTAAATGTTCAAGTTACGACTAGGTGGCATTAGATGTGCCGATTGCCAATGCACCTTATTGTGGGTATGGTGGTATGGCAAATACTCGGTCATGCCAGTATTTAAGTCGCACAATACACCTTACTGCCTATACGACTGCATGACCACAAAACAAAAGCAGAAAATGAAAACAGAGTAAAACCTCTCGCCCTAGTCCATTTATCAAGAGCATACAGGAACAGGGCAAGTCAGCACGACAAAGTTTGACTTCTTAAATCCAACAAAGGCCACTCTGTGATTTGCACAGTCAACAAATTGCAAACATGAATGCACCCTCCAGGTTATTTTCCGAATTGTTGCCAACATGTAGCAGGTAATACACGACCATAGAAATAGATGTCCAGTGACTCTTTATTGAAGCATCCATGCAGAGAGACCATCCAGTGTCTGGCCATCCTCCAGCAAAGAACATGGAATGTCAACTGAATGCATACAAACCAGGCTATAACAATCATGCTAGGGAATAAGTAGACATGGAATATGTACATTCAATCTTAGTTAAAGAATGTACTTGACTATGTCGTAACTCACCACACGCATATTGGGTGCTCTATAGCAGGGTTACAGAACTATGAGAACTGATTTTATATTGCGATGTGCATTGCCAAGGGTTAATCTAGAGGAAGGCGATATATGACAAATACAAACACCCAGACAAAAGATGTTATATATTTCCACAGCAGTCAAAAAAAAAATTCCGTGAGTGGAATTTCATCAAAGCAAGTAATATTTAAAGCTCACTGGGAATGTACATGTAAGCACTGCGCCACAGCTGACACACGAGTGAACATCGTCTCGAGATGTTTCTCGGTGCTCTAAAACAAATCTTTATTTTTACACAACTCACTTCACTCATTTAATCGCCATCGCCATGATAATAGTGTGAAACACAGATGCCTTTTTTCAGAGTGCGGGCTCATTGAGCCGTTCGGCGAGTGCTCGTTTACTTTCCATTGATGCACTGGTCCAAGTAAACGAAACTGGAAATGTAACTGCAAAGGTGAAGTTAAAAAAGGACAAAACAAAGGACACTGCCATGAAAATACTTCTCCACTATCACTACAACAAGATTCTCACTGAAGTCACCCTTACTCACAGAGTCATACATACAGAGGCGGGAGAGGGAAATGCTATGGTGTAGGTTTGAGTCTCAGCGCTTGGTCAACGCCCTGTGATTCTGGGCAAATCACAAGCTCCCTGTGCCTACAAAAAATAAATGTGTCATGGTGTAATGTTAATAGTGCTCATGGAAAATGCTCGAATACCTTTGGGTCAAGTTTGGGCTATATGTAAAAGCAAAATACATAGGCAACAACAAAGCGAGAGGGAGTGGGCAGAGGGGGAGATGGCCTTTAAAAACATGGACTTGTGAGGAGTTCTAGGTTAAAAATAAAATAAAAGTACCTCTGCAAGATGTGGCCAGTGGAAAGACACTGGCCACAGAGACGGGAAATTGTGCATTGTTCAAGCTCCATGGATGAACAGACAGCAGGAAACACTGAAGAATAAAAGGAAGCAGCAGGAGGCTCTGACCAATGAGAAGTATGGAAATGAGAGCGATGTGGGAGCCAACCAATAGCCAGTATAGGGCGGGCTCTAAGCCTGTTTTTATAAGTTTTTTGTATTTACTATAAATTTCACTGACAGCGCATGCCTAAAAACGGGTCATGTGCTGAATTGAGTAAATCACACTGCTTAATCCGTATTTTTTTTTTTTTTTAAACTGAATATTGGAGTTGCTGAAGACCAAGGATGTGGAGTCTTGATTCCACCTCATGACTCTTTTTAAAACCACCTTACAGTTTCTTTTTCTTTATCTCACTCGTGTGGGTTCTTTTCCATCCTAGGTTTCTCCCTTTGTCGCTATCATAATTTTCTTTTCATACCTCAGTCTCCCGTTTCTGCCTTTCTCGTTCTCACTCTGAGACAAACTCTGATGGTAGAAAATAGGATCCAGTCTCAAAGCATGAGTGCTCACCTCTGGCAAATTAAGCACTCATAAAAACAGATCTGGACCACAAACTAACCACTCATAACAGCCTTACAAAAATGTTAAATTACTTCATTAAGCATGGACACAAATATCCAAAAAGGTGATCTGTTGTTAAATTTGTAGTTTTAAGGGATTGTCACATTATGCGTATGAAAACTGAAGAGAGCTACAGTCATTTCAGTATAGCCTCTAAGTCAATGTTGGAACACTTCAAAATAGAGTGGTAGTCAATGGATCACACCTTAGGACAGTGAGCAAACCCTCGTCTGTGGTCAAAGAAGACCAGTGTTGGTCTCTCAAAGCCTATGAGATTGGGAAGCATTCTCACACATGAGAAACGAATGTGAAATATCTCTTTCCGCCACCTGGCTGTCAAGACAGTGTTATCACTGAGTGTGACTCATGAAGTTTCTTTCACGGTTGTGAGCAGTACTTACTTTTTAAAAAATAACATAATTGCAGGGCCCAGAGTTATTTTTAGGAGACCGCTGCAGGAGTTGCTGAATTCCTTGGCTGCTGAACATCATGGCTATTAAACCTTGACTTATTGCCTCCTTGTCTCACCCACGGGGCTCTTTTTCAGCTATGCTTTCTCCCTTTGTCTCTGTGTCCTTTTTCTTATTCCTTCTTTTTCCCATTTCTGGCACTATATAGAGGTCATTGCTATCACCTACAAAATTATTTAATGTAGCATATTGACCACCACTACATCATCAAGGTAGATATATAATTATTACTCTTACCGCCCACATTTAGTTACCATGACTTACCTTGCAATGTAGCCATTTGGACGATGTCTTGGATGCATTAATTTCATCATGTATGTATGTATGTATGTATATGGATATTTATATAGCGCGTTCCGGCTTTAGCATTGAAGCGCTCGAAGACATAAATAGAGAGGGAACGGCCAAGGCCAAGTAACATTACTGTGGAAACAGCCACGTTTTCACTCGCTTCCTGAATGTCAGGAAATGATGTTCTTTCCTAATGCCCAACGGTAGAGTATTCCAATGTCTGGCAGCCGCCACTGTAAAGGCTTTGTCTCCCCCACCTGACTCTGCGAGTTCGACAGACCTGAATCAAGTAGGAATTGTTCGATCTTAGGACGCGCCCTGGGCGATACCACCTGAGTCTCTCAGCCAGGTGTTCAGCACCGCACCCATAGAGCGATTTAAAGGTTAGGCAAAGAGCTTTAAAAATAATCCTCTTGCCAACTGGAAGCCAATGAAGTTATTTCAGGCTAAGAGAAGCCGAGGCTAAACGTGGAAGGTCCAAAATCATACGAGCTGCATTGTTCTGAATTAACTGCAGTTTCCTCAAGGACCCCACATCAATATCCAACAACATGGAGTTACAATAACCCAATCTGGACATAATCAGCGCTAGAATAACAGTGACTTTTTCCTCCTGCTTCAGAAACGGTAGAATTTTTCTCAGGAGTTTCAGTGTCCAGTAACTAGATTTGACAATAGCACTAACCTGTGGTTTAAAACTTAATGAGTCATCGAAGATCACTCCCAAATTTCTGGTAGCCACGCAGGGGACAGGTGGCTTTCCACATTCACCAGGCCACCAGCGCGAGCTCCACAGCTCCTTACTACAACCATACAAAACAAACTCAGTCTTGTTTGTATTTAGCTTTTGCCAGTTCTGTCTCATCCACTTATTAATATCCTGCATGCAGTTACTAAACCGATCTGCCACTTCCTCCCAGTTGCTCCTAGACACCGGGATGATAAGTTGTGTGTCATCAGCATAGGAGGATGGGATGAACCCATATGATTGGATTAGTCTTGCTAGGGGGGCCACATAAATATTAAAAAGCGTTGGGCTAAGTGCCAAGCCCTGAGGCACACCACAAGGCAGATGAAAAGCCGGTGCTTTAAAGCCAGCCCAACTTACAGTAATAGATCTATTACTTAAGAAAGACTCCAGGATTTTAATGGCAGAGTGTCTTATTCCAGCTTGATGGAGGCGTGAAACCAAGATCGCAGGAGAGATGGTGTCAAATGCCACGGAGAGATCCAATAGTACAAGAATAGCGCCTTGACCCTCATCCAGTAATCTCCGGATGGAGTCAGATGTCGTGAGTAGCGCTGATTCCATATTATAAGCCCTCCTAAACCCATGTTGTGACTGATCG
Source organism: Pleurodeles waltl (assembly GCF_031143425.1). Classification (NCBI taxonomy): domain Eukaryota; kingdom Metazoa; phylum Chordata; class Amphibia; order Caudata; family Salamandridae; genus Pleurodeles; species Pleurodeles waltl. The sequence goes on along the minus strand of NC_090447.1, from coordinate 514,132,849 downwards.
AAGCCTCCAGCCTGATGAAAAAACGTGGAAAGTTCATAGTTAATGTGTTTTTCAAAAATCTTAGCCAATGTAGGTAACAATGAGATAGGTCGCAAGTTGCTCATCCAATATAATTGTTGTGTTACATTAGAGATACAGCCTGGGTCAAAGTGTGATGAAGCAAAATATGGCAGACATGGCCAGATTTGGGAAATTTATATCTCATGCACAATCCCTGTTAAGGGAAAAATGGCTAACTGTCTGCAGCCACTGTTTAACACTTTGCACTAGTTATGGGTTTCAAACAAAGTGTCTTGAATTTTAACTTTTGTGCTTTTGCACTAAAGTTTGTCTAACAGTTTGCACTAATCATGGGTTCTAAACAAAGTGTTTTGAATTTTAACTCCTGAGTCTTTACACTGAAGTTTGTTACTGGCACCCGCACTCTAGGAGATGTGTCCCTCATGAATACACAATTTTTGTATTGTATTCATCTTATTATAAGTTAGGGAACACAACCTCAAACCCTGTTGCCTATTGCAACTTGGAGATCATAAGCCCTGCATCTCTTAGTAACTTTCTTTTTAACAATCAGTAGTATGTATCACTGATTGTAATACTTGCTAGCTCTTTATTACATGTGTTTATTTAATTCTTTATTTATTTTTAGCATTTTTAACCAATCATGCTCTTTGAATGTATACATTTTGTAATGATTTTAAGTAATCACACAATAAAATTAATTGTCATTGTCGGTGCCCACCTCGAGCTAGCATTGGCAAAATTAAGCACTGGTTGTGAGTTAATGTAACTGAGGGAGGAAACAGGTGGAGAAGCAATGAAACTGTGGAGGGGCGAGCAAACTAAACGCTGCTGAGAGATGACAAGCAGTGGTGGCGTGTGGAGGGTCCTGTGCAACAATATGCTGAGCAGGGAAGGGCAGAGAAGCAGCAGAGAAGCACTACAAGGGTAGAAATTAAAAAAGCAGAAACAAAACTGAACGGGAAAACACGTAACTCCATATCTACTTGCGTTTACTATACTTAGGTAGTCCAATACAATATTCTTGCATGTTGATTAAAAACCATGGTAAAGTGGTACAAAATCTCTTGTAGTTGGTGTTTATGGAAAACCTGTAGTAGCTAGTGGGCCGTATATAATATGAAAAAATAACTAATATTTCACACATACTTTAATGACCTAATACTGGTCTTCAACAAAACATGTTTAGAAAATAAGGGACACCATAAAAGACTCCCATGAGCAGCAACCGTAGCTCCTGAACAAGGGAGCCCGCTGGAGCTACACCCTCAATAAACTCATAGAACTGTGCAGAAACCAGGTCCACAAATAACTGTGGGGCTAAACATCTAAGTGAAACATTCTTTACAACACAGTTGTAACTATGCAGTGTCTTTACCACAAGCCCTTACAATGCAATTGTTTTCCATGCATTTGCCTTGACCACGCAGCCTTTACCACACATAGAAAGTAGAGTTAAAGTAAGTATTTGTGTGTGTGCCCTACTAGCGGTCGTCAGTACACAGTTATAGTTAGGACCTTGTTTCCATAGAAAAAGTGTTTTTTGACTTGCCTATATCTTTGGCCCGTTTGACGAACCTTCACAAAGATTTCCCAAAAAGTGCTCCATGATTCTTGTTGCACGAAAATCTTGTGTTGTGGTGAAAATGTGAAGAAAAAAAACAAGTGTGGACTCCCTCGCTTGTTTTTTCAAAGACCCCTGGTGGATCATGTCCCTGGGGCACATAAAGCAATAAGGAGGGGGTGCACAGGGCCCCCCTCCTGGGCTGATTGTTGCCCCAGGGACCACCACCTATATTGCGGGAGGTCGTGCCACTGCCGCGGCCCTGGGGACCGCCACCTCCCTAGAGCTTTAATGAAATAGAATGCGGGGGGCGCTTGGCCCCCCTGCAACCCCATGTACCGCCCCCTCCCCTGGGCTCAAATTAAATCTAATGCAGTGGGGCAGCGTGGCCACCCAACAGCCCCAGGGACAGCCAACTCCTTGGGACCTTAATGAAATTCAATGCACCTGGCCCCACTGCCCATGAAAATATTGCTCCCACATGCAGTGAGCTACTATTTAAAGCAGCTCCCTGCTTGTGGAGCAATGCAGGCTCCCACAGTAAGTGGGGAGGTGCTAGGACAGCAGAGGCCTAGAGGCTCCCCCCGCAGTTCCCATCCCATAATGGGAAGGAAGAGAGAGAGATTGTTATTGCAATGGCCTCTTCATGCAATGACTTCTTCCCCACGTTTCTGTGACTTCACAAAGTCAGACTAGTAAATTGTTTGGTACGAATGTTATAGTTACGTTTGGATGCAGACAGGAACATAGTCACTTCTGGCCTAATGGTCAAGGTCTTGTGCTGTCACTCAATAGGCTGAAGGGTCAAATTCTAGTATTGCTTGGCAATGTGTTTGTTTATTTACTAGTGTTTTCACTGTTAAACCTTCCTACTGATGGAACCTTCATGTTTCTTTCCAATCACATGCATGGGTTGACTGTCATAAGTATGTCTGGAAGGATCACAATAAGGAGTCAGCTATGGCCTAACGGTTAGAGTCAGACTCTCACTCTGAAAGCTGAGGGTCCTACTCCAGGTGTGCCCGTGGCCATTTTCCTTCTTTAATTTCTTTTAAACTTCAAAAGTTTAAGGTTCATACTAAAAGGCGATCTCACTCTTTTCAATTGAGAAACACTTTTCTTTGTAATTTGTCCAGAAATATCTCATTCTAAATATATCATTCATCAAAGTCTAAAAACTCTCCATCTCTCTCCCGCTCGCTCTCTTTCTCTCTCTTTTTCAATCTCTTTCTCTCACACACACTCACTCAGACCCTTACATACCCACTCACAGGATCATTCAGACCCTTGGGCACCCACTCACAGACCCATACAGACACTGGTGCACACATTCATAAACCCAATAAGACAGTGATGCACCCACTCCTACACCCAGACAGACATCCTCACAGCCAATCTCACACCCAGATACACCCTGTCACACCTATTCTCACACCCAGAGAGACAGACCCTGTAGCCAACTCCTGCCCTGCACAGCCAAAGGCCGTGTGTAGCCTGTGGTTGGGTGGTTGGCCGCAGAATCTAGCACAGGCCAGGTCCTGTGGCCAACCCCTGCCACGCACGGCCATTGGCCATGCACGGGTTTGGTGGTTATAGGGGATGGCCGCAGGCCCTGCGACCAACCGGTTGGGTTGGGTTATGTTGGACCTGGCCCTTTTTGCAGATTCATCCCCAGACTTTTTGCTTCCTTCCTCCTATTTTTTCTGACCTCGTGCTGTTGGCTCTAGGTCTCTGAGAACTTTATCACTGCTAATCAGTGCTAAAGTGCAGGTGCTCTCCCTTCTAAAGTTGGCATGATTGGCTTATACCTAATTGGTAAATGTAATTTACCTGTAAGTCCCTTGTACAGTGGTATCTCTATACCCAGGGCCTGTAAGTGAAATGCTACTAGTGGGCCTGTAGCGCTGCTTCGGCCACCCACAGAAGTAGCCGTTCAAACCTGTCTCAGGCCTGCTAGCACAGGGCCTGCATGCGCAGTTTTCTGCCACAGGGACCTGGCATCTGACTTTACTTGCCAGGCCCAGAACTCCCCTTTTACTATATGTAAGTCACCCCTGAGGTAGGTCCTAGCTAGCCCTATGGGCAGGGTGCTATGTTTGTAGAAGACTGGACATGTGCCTCGTTGTGTGGCCTGTCCTGGTAGTGACAAACAGCCTATTTGGTTTCTCACTGCTGTGAGTGCTGCCTTCTCATAGGATTGCAATGGAAATGTCCTGCCTTAGGACTAGAGGGTATTGTCTGATGTATGAGGGGTAGCGTAGGCATGTTTGGTATGGCTGTAATGGCAGTGAGAAATGCTGTGTGGATTTTTTATTACCATTACAGCAATGCCACTTCTAGAAATTGAGCATTTCTCTGTGTTTATGATTCTGGTGTTTTGCAGCTTGACTCCGATCCACGCCTGGGCAGAGTGACAGTTGGGCTTTGTGCATACTTTTTAGACAGCCTGTACACAGGGAGGGTGGAGGTGTCACAGAGGTGCATCTACATTCTGAATTGTCTTCCTGGGCTGAGAGAAGGGGAGACTGGTTGGAACCTCCTCTCCCACTCTTTGTTAAATCTTGTGCAAAACTGAGTATAAGTTCAGGGGATTTTCCCCATGAAAATGAGACACACTTGAGACACTTTTAACATGCTCGTAACTGGACACAGAATCCTGCTCGAGGGACTCACCAGGAATCACTTTGGACTGCCGCTGCTGTGCTGACCGGTGACCTGCTTGGTCACTTGGAGGAACTGCCACTGTCTGCATCCCCTTTGCGCTGGCCTGTTGCTGGGCCTTGCCACCCTGTGCCCGACCTTTGTGTCCCCAGGGGCTGGGTGCTGTGGCCCCTGACCCCTGCAACTGCCTGCATTACACCTGGAGAAGCACTTTCTTTTTGTGAATATAGCGCCTTGAGAAGCACTCTGCTTGCTGCCTTGGCGCCCTGAGAGTGCCATGTTTGGCCCCAGTGCCTGGAGATCGGTTGCCGTTGTTCCCAGTGAAGGAAATCACTGCTGCGACCCGGTCTGGCTGTAACGTCGGAGCGCATCAGAAATGCGCCCCATCAGGTGAAAATGAAGAACGGAGCAAGCGTGCTCCATGCGGTGCACCCGGGGTGACGAGTACTGAAACCAGTGCCCCCAGAGCACCAGTAGGCGCTCACTTTTGCGAAATTCACCGCTGTGGCCTGAAGCTAGCTGAGGACATGCACGCACCAGGTTTGGTGCGGGCGAGTGTGGAAGAGCAGCCCCAGGAGGGAGGGAGACCTCATCGGAGGTCCCTTTTACTCCCAGAGCCGCCCCAGGGCCCACTACATCATTGGGTCGCGCTCTGGGGGAGACACGTGGTCCCCCGCGGCACGAGAGGCAGACGGAGCGCCTAACCCTCTACCAGGCGGCAGGAAAACCTCACTAGAGGTTCTGCCCAGCAGGGCGGTGGTGCACGGTGCCCCCAGACTAGGAGGGGGCACCAGAAAAGCAGGAAATGGGGATGCGAGGGTGAGTCCCTCCCCCCTGGTCACTGCATTAGGAGCGTGGTCACTCCTGTAGTGTTGTTTTTTTTTGGGCCCTTGGCCTCACCGGCCCCCGCGACGGTCAGATGAGGCCCCCTGCTGTTTTGTGTGGTATGGAATAAGGAACAAGCTAAGGAGGGTGGAACATAGCCCAGTGCAATGGAAATTGGCCAATATAAGAAAGCGCACCCATTAACATTTTGACTTTAGAGGAGAAGTAAGGAAAGAAACCAGGACTGTGGGGCTACGGCTCCCAATATGTTCATAGAAACCAATGTATGGGGTAGTTATTATTAATAACAATAATAAAACAAATTAAAAACCAAAATTACAGACAGTGCAGGAGTGCAGGAGTGGTCGCAGGTGGGCATCAATTTTATGGCATGATATCTCGTCTGAGCAAGGGATTCACAGTAAATCACACCATCGTAGATTGCTCTCCCATAAGCAGTCACATGACCAAATGGTTAAAACTCTTAAATTATTTTACATTTATATAATCGTTCCTCCAGCATTCTTTGTTTGGGTAACTTTTGCATTGCTTTACCCACAGCTGCAGATGGCTATTCTTGAAGCATGTTTAGGTTTTGTAGGCTCATAATTAAGTTAAGTCATTGTAGCTCTCTAGCATAGTGCTTGTGGCTATGGTTCTTCAATTATGGTTGCCCCACATCAGCAGCATTGACAGTTAGCATTAGTTTTACCCATGATGCCCACAATGTTAGTTGATACTTGTTATCCTTTATGGGATAGTGTTCTGGGGGATACCCCATGGCCTTGTGCATTGTACTGCAGCCCTATCAGCACAGCAGGCTTACAAGGTCATCAGGCTAATTGCAACAGTATTCTAATGGTACATTTCACAGTGGTTAATCACGTGTTGGTGTTAGTCAGTCCTGCAGCCGAGTTACCAATCAATACTACATATATTCTATGTCCAAAGGACTAGCTTCCTTTTTACCTTTTAATACGATGGTGGTTCATTCAGCCCATGTCATTAGGAGCAGCCTTGGGTTGCTCGGTTCAGACAATGTGGTCTAGTGAGGAAATACAACAAGGGGGACATCTCGCACCAGTCAGGGTTGGGACTTGCCAGTCAGAAGGTGGTAACCAGAGGGCAAGTGATGCCAGAGGGCAGCGTCTCCAGAAGGCTCCAGATTATCTGCCTTGTACAGGTGTGCACATGTTCATCTTGGTCACCAAGGAAGCTCAGTTCTTGTAAGGCACTGTGAGCTACTCTTCAGGCAGCCATACAGCTCGTGGACATTGACCTCTGCTATAATAATGCACCAGGCAAACCTTGGTCTAGAGGCAGGGAGGCAGAGATTTTGGCACTCGTGAGGCATGCTAGTCTACATTTATCGACTAGAGGAAAGTAGTTTCAGTAGTGGGTGTTGCGGGTATAATGTGTAGAATCAAGTTTCCCTACAATTGCTCTCTTTCGTAGTTCAAGGGTCCCTCTATTTTACCTGTATGGGGAACCAGGGGGGATCTTTGCATATGGAGGTCAAGGGATGTACGGCACCTAACCATTCCAAATAATTAGGTAGGTAAATAAATAAATTAATAAATGAGAGGGTTTATGCCATCTACCTATATATAAGACTTAGTGAATCACTACAGGGATGTGGTGGGCCAGCCCCCGGAATTTGAACTCGGGCCGATCCCAGATCTTAACTGGGTTCAGGTTTCACCAAGTGGGGGTGGGGGGCATGTGAGATCGCCAGTGACCTCCTCTCCCTGTGGCGGAATTTCTTGCAGCAGTTAAAGGGGGCTACCCAAACATTTGTACTGATCTACTGCACTTTCCCCTTGGAGGGGTGTTGATTTGTGGAGGCACGGGGCAGGCAGGAAGGGGAGACTGACCTGCTGGTGGTCCGGGACCTTTCTGCCCTACCCCGGGATGCCTGGAGTTCAACATTTTGGGGATTTTGCCTGGTGAAAGGTACCCCGGCAGGGCCGGTGCACTATGCGGTGCCCTGGGTATGTATTGGTATGGAACTGCTGGTATTGCCCATCCCTCCGTGTGATGGAGGAAAAGTTGCTACTAAGATATTACCCGGGTGCCTTTGGATGTGGGCGGGGTATATGGATGAGGAAAGGGGCCTTCTGGCACTTTTTGCATCCTGAAGTGTTGCACTTTAATGGAAGGTGGAGACAACTGTGGTATTACTTGCACAATACTGCTGTTTTTGATGATCTTATGTTCTCTATTATGTTCTGTATTCTCATAGCAATAATGTCTGCCAACTATGGATTTCATTTCCTTCTGATACTATGTGACTACATGAATAAAAGGCTAAGCCATGGTCAAACCACCTTAATTGCAATGGTCTACCTCCCGGAGAACTGTTTCAGTGGTGGGGGGTGCGACTTGCAAGTTGTGAGCACAATATAGTGTATGCACGATATAGAGCTGACTTCAGCAATCCTATTTCGAAATACTGCTGTTTTCTTATGGCCGTGCTTACTCGGGCCGTGAATGGAGCCACAGCTTGTCAGTATGAACTGCATAACGGTCACATCCCACAAGCAGAAGTCCCGCTCTTTCAAGTGTGAATGAAGCCACAGCAGATGGGTGTGCAGTGCACGGAATCGACTCACCACAATCACAGGCACGAGGGCAGTGGTCGTGCTCTCTCAGGTCATGAATGGAACCTCAGCACGGGAGTGTACCCACACACCACAACCACTTGATGAAACATGAGGGGAGCCTGCAGAGGTATGCCATGTTCTGCACAGTGAAGCCATGTTGTGGGGTTATGCAGAAGGGCTCCTACATGTTCAGCTGCCAGTATTCACTAATCTGACGCAATTGAAAAATCACCTAAAGACAGTTACCTACCCATAGGAACACATGCATTTAATAAATCTAATAAGGATACACATGGGTGTCGATTCACCAAAATGCCAGGGGTAGCAGAAGTGGCATCACGTTCCCTTTGACCTGCACTTTCAGTCACACTTACTTACGCATACACACAAATTCACATTTACACACACTCACATAAAAACACTCTCACCTGCAAGCACGCACACAATATACATTTAAAAGCATTTTTACTTACCTTAGCTGCCATGGAAGGGCATATTTACATTTTTATTACACTAATAGTGAATAATATTTTATTTTTTATTCTTCACCATCATTAATGAGCTAGCCAAACCCAAAGCCAGCAACATAGACCCACACACACACAGCCCCTATGTGATGCCCTCACCAACCACTTCAACCACAAAATCCTGGACATCCACAACAGCTTCATACCACACACACCCACCACCCACACCCCTCACTCACCCAACTCAACCCCCATTCATGACCCCCCACCACACTCACCACCTGGGCCCCCACCACACACGAAGAAACCGAAAAAACCATGAACTCCATCCACTCCGGATCCCCCTCTGACCCCTGACCTCATCGCATCTACAACAAAGCCAGCCCAACCATCGCCCCCATACTCCGTGACATAATCAACTCCTCTTTCGACTCCGCCACCTACCCAGGCCCCTGGAAGCACGCAGAAATCACCGCTTTCTTTAAAAAAAACAAAGCCGACCAGGAGGTCCTCTCCAACTATCGCCCCATCTCCCTCCTCCCTTTCCCCGCCAAGGCTGCCGAGAAACTAGTCAACGCCCGCCTATCCCACTTTCTCGAAGAAAACAACACTCTTGACCCCTCACAATCCGGGTTCCACAAGCACGGAAACCGCCCTCATCGCATGCACTGACGACATCAGGACCAAAGTCGACAAAGGTGAGACCGTCGCACTCATCCTCCTAGGCCTCTCTGCAGCCTTTGACACTGTCTGCCACCACACACTCCGCTCACACCTCCACAACACAGGAATTCAAAACAAAGCCTTAGACTGTCTCACTTCCTTCCTCACCGACCGGACCCAAAGAGTCCGCCTTCCACCTTTCCACTCCACCGCTACCAAGATCATCTGCGGAGTCCCCCAAGGGTCCTCCCTCAGCCCCACACTCTTCAAAATGTACATGATCCCCCTAGCCAACATCCTCCGACCACACGGAATCACTATCCTCTCCTACGCAGACAACACCCAACTCATCCTCTCCCTCACCCGCAACCCCACCACCGCCAAAACCAACCTACATGCTGGTCTCCTCGACACCGCCAACTGGATGACAACTAACCACCTCAAGCTTAACTCCAACAAAACCGAGATCATCATCTTCGGCCCCAACAAAACCATATGGGACGACTCCTGGTGGCCCACCACCCTAGGCCCCGCTCCCACCCCCGCAAACCACGCACGCAACCTCGGCATCATCCAGGACCGCTCCCTCTCCATGACACAGCAAATCAATGCACTAACCTCCTCCTGCTTCCACACACTCCGCACTCTAAAAAAATCCTTCAAATGGATTCCCCCAGAGACCAGGAAGACAGTCACCCATGCACTCATCAGCAGCAGGCTAGACTACGGTAACGCCCTCTACGCTGGCACCACACTCAAACGCAAACTCCAGAGAATCCAAAACACAGCTGCACGCCTCGTCCTTGGCCTCCCCCGCCACGAACGAATCTCACCACACCTCAAAACCCTTCACTGGCTCCCCTTAGACAAGAGAATCACTTTCAAGATCCTCATCCACGCACACAAATCCCTCCACAACACCGACCCGAACTACCTCAACGAAAGAGTGAACTTCCACACTCCCACCCAAAACCTTCAATCAGCCGACCACGCACTAGCTACAGTCCCCCGCTTACAACGAACCACCACAGGAGGCAGGGTCTTCTCTTACCTTGCCCCCACAACCTGGAACTCCCTCCCCACCAACCTCCGCAAAACCAAAGACCTCCTACTCTTCAGAAAAAACCATAAGACATGGTTGTACAGTCCCCTCCCTCACCCCCCCCACAAGCGCCTTGAGACCCTCACGGGTGAGTAGCGCGCTCTATAAATTCTTTTGATTGATTGATTGAGTGCAATAAAAAATTGACAGAAAACAAAGAGAGCGGATCCCCAAGAGACGTACATAAGGCCGAGCTGCCACTGTGTTTCTGGCACTAATTTTGCCACCTCTGAAGCCAGGGGTCACAAAAACAGTGCCAGGGGTCGCAAAGAACAAGCCAGAGGTCACAGCTCCGACCCCTGGCGACCCCTAAATGATGTCCATAAAATACACGTTTCTAGATACAGTTTATGTGACATTGGTGCTGTGTGCTCACTGCACCAGGACTGTGTGCTCTAAGGGCACAGGTTAAGTTGCTGGACCTTTATGTAACTTCATCTAATCCATATTAAGGAGTAGCTCAGAATGCTCTTCATTGATCACAAATAGCTCTCACTATAGAAAAGGTTGGAGACCTCTAATCTAGACTATCCAACCATGTGGTTGCAGAAATCCTGCGAGAGGCACATTTTTGCTCAGAATCATTTTTGTTTGGTGGCAGGGTCATTCATGCAATGTAGAGTTGATGCTCGAACCCACTCATAATCGCAAATCTCAACTGTATTGTGGGTCATGCACATTCAGCATCAGTACAGTCACCATCTGCTTTTCCACCTGCTGCAGCTAATTTCTCAATGCCTACTCGGAGAGCCCAGTGCAGCATCGTAGCAGAAAGTGTAACATTTTGTGTGGGGTGCCTATTCCACCCTGATTGCTCACAAGATATTTCCATCATCTTAATTTCAGTGCTTTCCTGCTGCCATTTATTTCTGGTGCTTCTGTTATTCTGCCTGGGACATTGCTGAGCCTATGTGTTCACCATGATGGAGTAGCCATAGTCCCTCAGCTGTTTTATAAATCAGGGACTGCGGGGACTTCTCAGTCTTTTACATCTTCTGGCATGTCATTCCACTCCTCATGCTGATTGTAGCGTACTTACCATCTGCTTCTCCAGGGTGTTTCTGCTCCTGCCTTGTGGCTGACTCTAAGTCCTGCTTCTTCTGACCCATGACTATCTTTAACACCTTCACCTTCAGTGTGTACTGTCTAGTCTACTAATAGACCTAATGTGTTTCATCTGGTAGTATCTGCCCCTCCTTCAGTGAAAAAAACAGTTGAACAGCACTTTTGGACAGGGTGTATGGAGCTGCTGCATTTGAAAGTCTCTGAAACCTCCAGAAATGGTGTTGCTATAGTTAATTCTATTCTCTATTACGCATCAACCCCATACCTCATGTGTTCTCTCATAATAAAAGTGAAGTGTTTTGTGCAGTTGACACAGGATCTGACTCAAGTCCAATTATAAAACAAAATTCAAGTTGGTACACTGTCTTTTTGTTTGGCGGGGCTCCCAGTAGAGCTGATATTTGTGGGCAGAGTGCAGTGGTAAATACATGTTTAGAACCCAAAAGAAAAACCTCCATTCAGTCACTTGATATGACATCATTACATTTCTCCTTGGGCTATTGCCCTTGAAGAGTGCATTCAATGTTATAGACACAGGACGTTAAATGAAGCCTTTGTAACAAAAATTTGGTTCTGGGGCTAACAGACACATTTAAAAAAAATGAGTGATGACACTCATCCTTGCATAATCCCACCGGTGATGGGCAGAAATACTGAGGTAAAAGTAGAAAGTTTGACTTGTGGTGTTCTCCCTGGGGCTGATTCATAAAGATAAACTTACATATTTGTGTCCCTTTAGAAATGTTTGCTGTTCACAAAGGTATCTTCCCATCAATCTCATCATACACTAACCCTTGATCCACCTTTAACCATTCAAGAATCTCCTATTTACTAACCAGGGGCCAAGTGGAGGAACAAAGTGTAAAGAAAGAAAGAAATCTGGGCTTTTAGAGCTGTGTTTACTTTGCTAGCCTTGCAATGCCTTCATGAACCCTGAGACCAGTGGTAGCAATGGCAGTGCAGGGGTATCAAATGGAAAGTCCGTTGTAGCATCTTCTACTATTGGTTACCTTTGAACCAGGTCAATGTGTGCTGTGAGGGTCCCATGGATATTCACACCTGGTCCTATGTCAACACTACCAAAATCTTTCCCAATGTGAGTAGCACTTCAGGCTGTGGTAGTGACCAAGCAAATCAAAATCATGAATATTTGATGTGAAATTGAACTAAGCATTGTCATGAAATACCATACAGCATAGCTGCAGCACTCTCTGTGGACACAGCGGATCTTGCCTGCTGACAGCAAGAGCGTTGTCTCCTGTACTAACACGTATCCTGCAAACAATATAAAGGAATTCTCTACTGCGAAATGCAGAAAGAATAAAACAATACTTAACAAGTGTGTGTGTATACTGCATTATTTGCTCTTGATTACCCAGTTGTGTTTTGGAGATTGAGAACAATGGAATTTGCTCCGTGTATTTAAGAATGCATCATTGATTGTCCTGAATTTTCAAATACTGCTCAGTCTGCCTGCCAAACGAATTTAAAAGGAAGCATTTTTCAGCCATTCTGTTACACCTCCTTTATGAAAACCCTAAACCCCAAGAAAGAATGAGTAGCTGACACCAATGTTAGTGGCCTGTAGTGCATCATTGGCTAAATATTGCCCAGCAAAGAACCTCCTTTCTTACACAGAGTGCCACAAGATTGAAAGGAGTCCCCGAAAGACATTTTGATTCTGGTTTTAAAGATGGCTCCGCCCCCATTTCAAAGTTTTAGTTAGCCACCCCAAAGTTTGGGTCTAGCTGCGCCCTGTACACGTATTCATAGTGCATGCTTGTGGTAAGGTTTATAAATATGCATATGTCGGTTTATATACATGTATCAAGACAAGTATAGCTATATATGTACATGAATAGCCACATGAACACATAGGTGCACCTACACCAAGAAACTCACAGGACTAAAACTCATAGAACCATGCATACATGTGTTACCATCCTTGTGGGACTACCACTGAGTGTGTCATCACACCCAAGTCCCCACAAGGCTAGTAACACAAACCCATACACACACAAACACACACACACATACTCTCTCTCTCTCTCGTTCTCACAGACTCTCCTCATGGGACAGACATGATCATATGCACATGGATAAATATATATATTTTATATTTTCTCAATTTAATCAAAAATTGACATACATGATGTTAAATTAAGCACCATGAAGGTGTGATTTCAGACTGGAGGATGAAAATGCTTGTGAGTGAGATATGAACGATCATCATTTGCACCTTGTCGTCCTGTGCCAGGAGTACAGTTTCAACACTACTGCCCTCTCTGGGCCCAGCACGATGCTCACCCCTGACAAACGATGCAGATGCTGCTCGGGAACCAAGGCATGAAGCCTGGTGAAGCTCCATGGGTGGTGCATGTGCACGCATTTGCACACTGTGAGCACACACCACTCGTTCATCTCACTGCTGTCTGCCCCGCCCGTCTGTTTCTGACCCCCCCCCCCCCCCTAACACTTGTCCGTTTATGGCCCTTCAATCCCATCAGAGTGTGGGGGAAACATGCATGTGCTGATAGATTAATACCAGAACCGCATAACTTGGACTGAAATGGCTGGGACACTGTATGCTGATGTACATCACATTTATATATACATCACTGAAAAAACTAAAGATTACAGGGACGTTATAGTTAGGAAATCTAATTAAAAAACCTTAGAAATTCACCCAAAAAAACAAAGGATCCAGGGATGTTATAATTAGGTATAGATTTGATACACACAAGACCGTAGATATTCAGCAATAACCTAAGATAACCATAACTTGCGCTCCCCACAATGAACTGCTTAGGACCACACATATTACATCACTCATGACATGGTCAGTGACACCACTGATGGTATCTCAAATGACATCACTGGTGACATCATTCAATGAGTGTGTTACATAAAAGTTTCTGACACTAAAAGATATTTTCTGACGTAATGCATAAATTAAATTACTTTCTTTCTGTAGTACTAATGACTGTTCGCATTTCTAACATATATCATCTGAACTACAATCTTGTTTTTAAAGTGGAAGTACTATTTATGAGTGAACACACCTCCATGCTGACACATGTTTTCTGCTGATGTATAAGTGTGGTAGTAATTTGCGACAGTCTAAGCTGTTCATTGTGACTCCCCTCCGCAGGGATGGCTGAGTATAGTTATGTTTTACGATATACTGACTAGCTTGCTTACAACTCTCTCCTTTGTGATGAATGAGTGTATTAGTACTTTACAATAATTTAATCTGTTCATTAACACCTCCCTCTAGGGTGATGGCTTAGTATAGAAGTGGTTTGCAACAGACTCGCCTCTCTGCTGACCCCTTTCGCAAGGATGAAGAATAATTTTACTAATGGTTTGTGACACAGTGGTCTGTCCGCTAAGACCTCAGCACTGGGTGTGCATTGTAGTGGTATGTGTAAAACAGTTATCTGCAGTAAAACCTCTTTCAAGCTTGTCGAATATTGTTGTTGTGGTTTGTGATAGACTAGTCTGTACGGTTAAACAAGTTACTTTGGTCATTAGTGTTTAGACTAGTGGTTTAGAAGAGACAGGACTCGGCTGGGAACTCTCTCCTGGGTGATGTGAGTGTAGTCGTTGTTAAGGTTACAGTGAGCTATTTGCTGTACATCTCTCACCTGTCTCCTTTTCTTATAAAAAATTGTATTTTATGAAGTATATTAAAGTTAACTTTGCTGGATGATGTCATCAGTGATGTCATTTGAGATGCCATCAGTGCTGTCATCAGTGAAGGCACTAACCATGTCATGAGTGATTTAATATGTGCGGTCATAAGCAGGGCATGGCGAGGGGCGTCAGTTATAGTTAGCTCAGGTGCAGGTGGCCAACATCCTCAGGTCGATTTCGTCCCTGGGTACTCCATCCCTCGGGCCCAACTGAATTTGAAAATAGTGAGGGGGGCCACGTGGTCCCCCTTCTGGGCTGATTTTGGCTACAGAGACTGCCACCCCTGAGGACTGGCTTTGTCGGAAGAAGGGGGGAGAGGGCCCTTTTTGGCCCCATGACCCCAATCCCCAGAGCCTGGTCATGCACACAAAAGGGATGGGGGGGCACGTGGTCCCTTACAGGAGGCATTAATGGCTCTGGGGATGTCAGGGCCAGCTCTATTTCCCGTGGTGCCCACCCCCGTCCCGTGGTGCCCACCCCTGGGACATAGTGGTTTCCCTTCCCCCACTGGTGTGGGCATGGAAACCTGTGCTTGCTCTCCTATGGAAGGAGCAATTTCACAGCTCCCGCCAAGCGAGAGCACACTAAGGGCCTCATTTTGAGTTTGGTGGGTGGCCAAATTCTTTAGGACGGAAAACCGCCACTCCAGTTTTCTGCTCGCTGGCCCTATTAGAAGTTTCCTGCTGGCTCAGCAGGCGGCAACAGCTTTCAGCCCACTGGCTCAGCGGGAAACAGGCCACAACATTGATGCCGGCTCGTAATCAAACCGGCTGCAATGTTGTGGTGTGTCCGGTGCGACAGCACCCTTTGTGCTTTTCACTGCTGAAAAGCGTGATGGGGCTGTCTATGGGGGCCTCTGCACTGCCCATGCCAAGCGCATGGGCAGTGCATGGGGCCCCATGGGGCCCCTGGCACTCCATCTCTGCCAGTCTTTGCATGGTGGTGGACTGCCATGCAAAAGCCGTCAGAGAGGGGACTCGTAATCCCCAGGGCAGCGCTGCTTGCAGTGCTGCCCTCGTGAATTACGACCGCTGGCACCGCCAGGCTGTCGACTGGCGGCAACCTGGCAGTACTGGCGGTTGAATTGTTGTGGCTCCACCAGGGTCCCAATGTGGGGGCCGGACCTCCACCACGAGTCTGGTGGTCCCAGGACCACCAGGCTCGAAATGAGAGGAAAGTCACTTCTATCAGGCAGGAGCATGAAAAGTGCTCCCACCTGCTAGGAAAAGACTTTTCATCTGGTTCCCTGCCCGCACTGAGGCAGGCATGGAAACAGATGAAAAAATTGCTACCGCCTGCAGGGAGCAGCATTTTTTACTCCTCCCTGCAGGCGGGAGCAATGCTGGCTCCGGCTGGAGTCAAAAAGCTGACTGGGGCTGTGGGGGCATTGGGGCTACCCCCTTCGGCTCCCAACGAAGAAGCAGTGGGTGCCCTGGGTGGGCTCCAGGGCACCCACCATTTATCAGCCAAGACCTGGGGGATGGGGTTCCCAGGGCCTATATCGGTCTAGGGAGGGGGACTGCATGCCCCTCTCCTCTTCATAATATGTTTTGGCCCTGGGAGATGGGATCCCCAGGGCTAAAATAGTTCTGGGGTGGGAGACTGTGTTACCCCCTCCCCTTCTAAATATGGCTGGGCTTTGGGTGACTGGGTCACCGGAGCCAGAAATCGGCCCAGGGAGGGGGGCTGCGTGCCCCCCTCCCCATTTACAATAAGGCTGGACCCCACAAGATGAGGTCCCCAGGGTCAAAATATGGCCCGGGGAATGGGCCATGTGCCCCCACCCTTCTAAATATGGCCATTTTAGAATTTTACTAATTTTAGAGATTAGGGATGGGTAAAGGTCTAGGGCTGTAAGGGTGTTTTTAGGGTTTATGGGTGGGCAGGGCAATAGGGTGGTAGGGTGTTTTTAGAGTCTAAGGGTGAGTAATGGTATTGGGTGATAAGAGTATTTTAAGGGGTTAGGGGTCGGTAGGGTCCTAGGCTGGTAGGGGTAATTAATAAAAAGGGGTTTGAGGTGGATTTTCCCCAGTGAAAAAAATGAAATTAATTTATTTGTATAAAAAAGTGCGGGGGCGTGGGGGATCTCCTCATCCAAATATAAAATATATAGATATATGTCCCACAATGTGGGAAAGGAATGCGCGTGTTAAAGGCATGCATACCAAAAAAAACGTGGTAAAGGCATATGTGTCAATTGTATGTGTTGTCGGGACAGTTTAAAACAGGAAACACCGCCGGTGGATTGACCTCTGGATTTAGAATTTCCTTCAAAAACTGAAGGATTTTCTTCCAACCCACAACGCAGCAGCATTACAAGTGCACGAGCCATCTGGGGGTGACGAGATAAAAGGGTGTTGTTGCTCCCAGTGTGTTGAATTCACCCTGCATTAGTCACAGGCACCATTTCAAGGTTGTCTTAAATGAGTTTCCCCTTCAGATAAATTTGCTCTGTGACTTCAGAATCGCCATACTGATGAAGGAAGCAAACTACTTAAAAACAAAATAAACACTTGAGTGTTTCCGCACACGGGTATAAATTGCTTCTCAAAAGATTTATTAGAAGGAGACCTCGAGTACAGGGGGGCTGTGAGGATTGTTGTGCAAATATGCAAATTATTAAAAGATAAAGACAGTAATTTTACACAATATTCTTTCAGCTCTGACCAATGAAAAATATGTAACTCATTAAAAGAACAGTAATCATTTCTACATTGAAATGCCAGTTATATGCTACTTTTAAATGTCATATCCGAAAACATTTCAGGGGTTGCAATAATGTGCAAAAGTGAAACACTGTTTTAAGTAAATATTCCTTTAACTGAAGAGCTGGTTATTCACATGGGCTCCATTGATGATAAATGGATCACTCCTGAAGGATTCAGCTAAACATTTAGGGCCAGATTTACAAGGCCCTAGGCCATTCTTGAGCCACATTAGTGTCATTGTTTTTATGCTAATGTGTCTCAATGAGGCAAAAATTGCTATGCCATAATTACAAAGTGGCGCAATGCATGCATTGCGCCACTTTGCGATCCCTTGCGCCACATTATGCCTGCACCAGGCATAATATATACAAGGGGGCGTTCCGGCGTTAGGGGACCCGCAAAAATAGCACAATTAAATCTACAAGATTTCATTGCGCCATTCTTGCCGTCATTTTTAACACCTGCTCAAAGCTGACATTAAAAGGACACACACAATGAAATCAATGGGCTCCCTAACAGAGCAAAGCACCACAAATGTTGATACTATTGGCCTAACGTGCGCCATATTGCACAATGGGATGCCATATTGTAGATATGGCGCACCCATGGCATCGTTGTGGGGGCACAAGAAATCTGACGCTCAGTACTGATGCACCAGATTCTTGTAAATCTGGGCCTTAATACCGCATCTCCCCTTCTTGATCTAATCACAGATCTCATTATTGTACCGGTACTTTAAATAGAAATGTCACGACCATTGGTGCTCTTAATGTAGAAACACTGAAGAGGATGTTGTCAAATGTTTAAAGGTGAGAGAGTGTAGAAGAGAGAATGAAAAAATATCCTCCTGGCACTGAGGAAATCAGACCCCAAGTAACACAATTAACTACCCAGGCGATTACAGAGCTCGTCTTTAGCAATCATCTAATGGATCACTGTTACGTTCTGCTCTTATGAATGAACGTGGCTCTGGAAACATATATAGGTCAGCAAACGTGCAATATGCACTCAAACACACCAGGGACGCCTTTCAAGAGGCCTGATTGACGTAGAACGTGGGGCGCGCTCATGAGGAGCTGTCATTCCATTCTCTCTCTGCCACTGCCGGGCCATTACATCAAATTGCAGAAGAAATTCATGAGTCTAAAGTGTATTCAGCCACCTGGAGTTTCATTTCACATTCCTCTTCAGCTCGGCCCAGGGCTGTGGCACATATTCAATCACTACAAATGCCTGCTTTTAGAGGGATCGGAAAATGTATACACATTTTTATACAAATTATACTATTATCAAAAGGCACTTAGCAATGTAATGTACAGACTCAGTAATTGAATGTGCAAACTACGTCGATCATATCTCTGATGCATTGAAGGTGAGCGTGGATTTTGCTAACACATGCAAATTCTAGAGTGTGGTGTGGAATTGTTTCTTTCAGATATTTACAGAAGGATGTGTGAGTGTGTGTATGTGTGCTTGTGTGTATGTGTGGCTTATGTTCAAGCCTTATAGGAATCCCAGACAAAATGAAACTTTGATATGCGAGCATTTGCTTTTCTCTCACAAAAAGATAACTTGTGGCTATCTGCCACACTCTTGTGGCCATTTCTAGTTGTCCAATAAGGCAATTGCCAGAAATAATCTTGGTGTAGTACTGGCCCTGTGTTCATGCATGTGTTTGCGTGCTTTTGTGTACGTGTGAGTGGGTTAATATAGTTAATGGGCTGAATGAGGAATGAGCACATTTCCTAAATTGTTTGGCAGGGTTGTGTATTGTCTCCATGTTACAGTTCCCCTATAGCAGAATGTGTTGGTAGGACATGTGGGCTTGACATTGCAGCGACCGGACTATGGGGGTCATTACGAGTCTTGTGGTCACTTGGTTGGACTGCCTGCACCACCAGGATCAGAGATCCCGACGGTCTGGCAGTTGCAGCGATCCTAATCTGCCAGGACATCGCTGCTTGCAGAGCTGCCCTGGGGATTACGACCCCCTTCTCCACCAGCGGTTTGTTTCATGGTAGTGGGCTGGCGGACAACTGGGGCACTGCCCATGCACTTGGCATGGACAGTGCAGGGGTCTCCCTGGCCAGCACCATTGCAAAGAAGACAGTGAACATTGCGAGGAAGCTGGAGCACCCTGCATCCTACAGCATTGCCGCCAGCTCGATTATGAGCTGGAGACAATGCTGTAGGGTGTTTCCCGCCAACCTAGCGGGAAATCCATAATGGGCCCGGCTGGTAGGTAGCCACTAAGGCAGCAACATCCCCGTCGGAAGTTCGGCAGACAGCCTAAACCATCCGCCGAACTCGTAAGAAGGCCCTATGTGTCATATTTCCAAGGGCTTGCACTTTGAATTGAATTCATGTGGTTTAGTGTTGTTGTAAGGTTTTAACCACAGTTAAATGAGGTGAATTATTTGCAGCTGTTTCCCCACAAGTCTATAAAGTGTGGATTCAGGTGTTTATTTCTTAATCAGCTATCATTGCTTTATAAGCATTCATCCAGCACCAGAGGTTTCCACAAAGTTTCCTTCCAATTGAGCGATAATTTGTGTTCACCAGCTCTGCACAATATAGTAAAGCAAAGATGGATATGGAAAAGCAGATGAAGACCCTTTTGCAGTCCTGAATATGTTAGAAGAGCTCTAGCACAAGCCAAAGTATACATAAGTTGATCTGAAGACAAATCAATCTTTCTTTTCTCCCTTCATTCTAGTTCAATTAATGGCCTATGTAAAATGGTAAGACATCTGTGATAAGCAGAGAATCATATCTTTTTGCTTAACAGTGTTTTATGAGTCACGTTTTTTCATTTAACAATTTATAACAAATCTGTTGTTTTTCAGGACTACATCGCAAATCTAAATATTAGTGGCACCCCTAATTTCTATCAACATGTTGAACCATCATTTATCAAACTAATACACACTAGTGGTGCCAAAATACTTCAACTACACAAAATGTTATTAAAAAATATATTGTGAAATAATTTTCCACTAAGTAGGTCGAACCTACTAGACAGCACATACGCTGTTAGTTGCGAGGCATATTGTGGGCTTACCAAGAAAATACGTGGCTTGGAGCACACCACTGCTTGAAATTAATCGGCTTTCCTGTCACTCTCATTTGCCCGCTTTTTTCGGTGGCTTGCCTTGTCCATCTTGTGTATAGACTTTTTACTCGTGTCCTTCCACTACTCACTTTTAGAGACCTACGTTTTTTCTTTTGTTTAAACACTCTATGAAAAAGCATATTTTTTCTATCTGTCTCCCTTTTGTTATTTTCTTCCCCCTTCTGCACTATGCGGTGCTCTCTCTCTCTCGCCAGTGCACTTCTCCCTTTTCTGCTTCACATTGCTCCTTCTCATCTGTTGCTTTTTCTCCTCACCCTGCCCTCTATGTTGCTTTGACCTCACATCCTCCTTCTCCCTTCTCCATTGTTTCTCTTTCCAACCTCAGTACCTTCCCTGTTGCGTGCTCGCCAGTGTGCTTCTCAACCACCCGCATCAAGTCGTTCTCTTGCTCGTTGCTTCTCTTTCCCACCCTCACCCTCTGTGTTGCTTCCCCCACCTGCAACCTTGTCTCACCCATTGCTTCTCCTCCCCACCCTGTGTTGCTTCTACCACCATGCCCTCCTTCTCTCTTGCCCATTGCTTCTCCTTGACCCTACCCCTGCATTGTTTCTTGCTGTATGGCTCTCCGTGTTGCTTGCAACCCCTTCCCACACCGGTGCTTCAATAATAAAAAAAAACTCAGTTTGTAGATGTGGGCATGTGTGGTGTGTGCTCCTACAAAATGATGTGACCCCAGCATCATATCACCATTAGCCATGTAGTACAGCATTGAGGATGCTGTACAGGATAGCTAAAACACACTAGCAAAGCAAATAAATCAGAAATTCTGAGACCTATTGGTCTTGCCAGTGCTTGTTTTCCCCTATGCCTTCTCTAAAATATTTATCTTAATCTTTAATAAATTGTAGGTAAAAAGCAAATCAAATAGACAAGTAAACAGCCTCATGAGCAATCTGTGAAAAGTTATTCTTCAGGACAAAGGGCCAGATGTATCAAGCTCCCGGTTTACATTTCTTAAATAGCGAATTTTAAGAAATCACTATTTAAGAAATGCAAAATGAGATGTATGAAATTTGCGAGTCGGTAACAGTGATTTCTTAAAATTTGCAATCACTATTACTGAATTGCAATTAGGGAATGGGACTCCGTTCATCCCTATGGGCCTGTAGGCCCATATGTGACAATGGTTTTGCATTAACTAATTTGTGAATTCCAGTTAGGAATTCGTAAATTAGGTAATGCAAACCCCAGGGTGCTAGGGGCCTAAGGCCCCCTTTGATGCACCGGCAAAAAATATTTGCGGACATGTGAAGCGCACACATGCCCTAGGGGCATATGTGCGCTACATGTCATTTTTAAAAATGCATTTATAATGCATTTTTTAAAATTGCACTTGCTTACCACCAACTTGGATTTGGTGGTAATTGCATTTCCTAAATGCCCAATTCGCATTTAGAATATGCTTGCTACATGTGCTTTGGAAATCGCAAATAGGAATTCCCTATTCGCGAGTTCCTATTTAGAGAATCGCAATTTGGGGTTCTCTAAATGGAGTCGCAATTTTAGGGAATTGCTATTTTAGCGATTTCTCGTAATTGCATTGCAAATGCCTTTCATACATCTTGAAAGGCATTTTTACATTTGCAAACAGCTGAATTTTGCGATTCGCACCGTTTGTGAATGCTAAATTGTTTGATACATCTGGCCCAAAATACTTTATTTATCAGGTGGTGTTGGGATCATTTCAGGTTCCTGTGCAGAGAGGAGAGATGCATGACTTTAATGCTAACGAACCGCTGGGTGTCACTGGTGGGTGTGACTGTTCGAGGTGCTTAAATTTGGCCCTCACGTACTGTCTCTTGTTAGATCGAGGGTGTCCCGGAAGTGCTCAGCTGGAAATGAATGTTCTTGTGAGGACTGAGGATGGGTAGTGTCTTTGGTGAATGTCCAGGTGTTTCCTGCATAATAGTGTCATTGTCTCTGTATTTCTTCCTCCTAAATTCAGGTTTGATGACCAGTCTAACACTGCATGTTCAAAGGATCCAGGCGGTGGAATAGGGGCAGTTCTTATGGGCCTCGTTAGGAGATCCACTTTAGTTGGGATTCGCCGGTAGAATGAATTGCCAGCCCCACTGGAATTACTGATCTAGTGTCTTTCACATATAGACTCCATTTTGGTAAGCAAAAAGAGCCTTCAGTTGAAATATAAGGGAAACAAGCAATAACTATGTGACTTTGGACTAGGATAACTGACCTACTAATTCATCATTTCTCAATGGGCTGTCAGGGACCCTCAATTAAACTGGGTAACTCTGCCTGTTTTTACTGAGCCTCTCAGTAAAAGTAACTTAAAGGACCCCAAATTGATGCCCTGGGAGGTATTCTGGTCATTGACCTTGAGGCTTTTCTACATGGTGGTCTCTGATGTGGGATTTGTCATCATAATCACTGCCTTGGAGTAGTTTAACCATTGTCACCTTTGCTCCATTCCTATGGAGATCTGTCTTAAGCCTTGAGTGATTTTGCTCCAATGTTATGGTATATTCTCTAATTAGAGTTGAATCTCTGTGTTACCAGCATGCATGCTTTTGGAACAGAGACTTATCCTGCATGATCTCTTCCACCAAGATCAACATATAAATGTGAAACAGCAGTGGGAAGAAAAATGAGTCTTTAAGGTCACCACAAGTGCTAATTTTAAGTGCTGGAAGTAATGGGACCGAGCCTTCCTACCAACTCTGGTCAGAAGGAACAATGAGATGCCCCCATATTTGGAGGAAGCATGAAAGGATCTCAGGGCCTTTGCTGGCTATTGCATTACTTAGGAATTTTTGATTCGTTGGCTAGTATTTCATTTTTCTTGCTTCAGGGCTTCATGGTCTGTGTCTCATGATAAGACATTGAGAAGCTGGCATTTTTAGTTTGCAGACTCACATTCTGCATACTATCCCCGATCATCGTGAGGCGCAACATGAAGCGCCTTGTTGCTCTACTCATCAATACCAGCATCAAAATTCACCAATATGATGATAACATACAACTCCACTTGGAAGTCTCCTCCTCTCCAGCCATCCAACTCCTGGATCCAAACCTAGATGTCCAGTACCTTCCTGAAGCTCAACTCTCAAATACAGAATTCCGGTTATTTGTTAAAAGCAACAAACAGATCTCACATCTGGATAGTGGATAAGTCATGGTTCTTTGCCTCCCAGATTCCATGCCCAGGTTCCATGCTGCCCCAACCTTAAATACTTTATACAGACCTAAGTAGGTCTCATCAAATGTTTGAAAAAATAATGATCACACCAACTCCTTCCTGAAGAAATTCCTCTGGTTCCCCATGCCAGGCCACTCCATCTTCAAAAGCAGCTGCACCATCTACAAAGCATCAAGACCTTCATCCCCACCTACTTGGCTGACAAACTCACCAGTTCTGGTGGTTCAAGGCACACACACACAGCTAGAACACCGCAGGACTTGAAACAGAGAAATGTAATTAGTAAAAAACAAGGCAAAAAGCCTTTTCCAGCTGTGTACTCAGGATCTGGAACAATATCACTGTATTCATCAAGACCACCACAAACCTATTCCAGTTCAACAAACAGTTGAAGGCACATCTCTTTAAAGACCACTACATCATGATGCAGTAACAACCCACAAACCAGCTACCTCTCAAATCACTTGTTGATTGTATTCTTGCCTCTAACCATGTACATTGCTTTAATGTATTTGTTTAGGAGATCATTCATACTTACTATACATACATGCATACATACATACATACATACATACATACATACATACTTTGAAGTGTGGCATAATGGACTTTCTTTGCTCTGCATAACTCCTTCTGCTAGTCTGGCATATACATTTTGACCTGAGGAATGCATTCTGTAACCTTTGCTTTTATGTCCAGCTTTAGTACAGATGTCAGTTAGATAGGTGAAATTGCATCTCAGTGATTGAACTATTGGAATAAAGGGTCTTCAACAAACACTTAGAATTGGTGCCCAAGTTGGCAGGAACATAATGAATGAGACATAAAGCATGGGTTTGACTACTTTCTTCAATAAAGTTTGGGGTGCTGGTACTGGTAAGCAGGGTACACCCAAGTCCTGGTTAGGCAGTGATGTTCATAGTCATTAGTTTACAAAGCTACTCAAGCACTCAAATAGTACTCCAAACGTAATTGTAAGTCCAAGGAGTAAGGATTCGTAGATGATAAGTCCAATCAAGTGAGTTTTATCGAAACGTGGAAGATTCCATGCTCCAAATTGCATATATTATCACAAAAGCCAACACATGTTTCATCACCATCTCTGACTTTTTCAAGGCTAGAAGTATATATAAGTACAAACAGAAGTGGCGGATTTCAATGCTGAACTTATGAAGAGAACTCGATAAACATGTCAAGGAAAAATGGTCTGTGTTTGAGCCTGCATAGTTCGTGTTTCCAGGAGTTATTGGATAGTCTAGGCAAGTTGAATTATGGCCAGGCTAGGACCATCTTCCAAGTACACACAGTCCTGGATAACACAAGGTAAGTGAGTAATAAGACCATGATACGTCTCTCACTGTCTCTTCAAACAAAGCTGTGGGGCAATTTCCACACAGACAGCTATTGGGAAGACCTTCTGAGACTGGAATAGGGAGAAAAGAGATAGATCAATGATCACCTGCTAGAAGAAGATTAGCATGTAACTAGATCTTCGAAGGATGACTATGGCATGGTTTGTATTTCTGAGTAAGAGATGTTCTCTGGATGAATCAGCAGTATGCTCCCGCTCCTGCAAGGTGCTCTGTGTCTGTAGACCATTTTGTAATCTAAAGTGAGGAGTTCATTAAAGAGGTTAATGAGATCCAGTTCTCTGAAAAGTCGATTACATTACAGTTTGCTTCTTCCAGCATGTTACAGACTTTCAGGATGAGCTTTAGTACCATGTGATCATTGACCAATCCAATTGTGAACAACCTGCAAGACAGCTGTTTACAAACCATTGAATGGCTGACTGAAGTCTCACATTCTCTACCGCTAAGAAAGGCTTCTTTCATGCCATTGAAGCATTTATACGAGAAGGGAAGCTCCCACACCTCAAGGATGTAAGTATCTCCCAGCTTTTCATATCTGCTTACCGGAATGTGTTTTAAACAGGAGGTGAATTGAAGTGTTGAAATAGGCAGATTAATGACCCCATGTATTAACCATTCAGCAGATGGTATTTCGGCCACAGTAAGAGGCAACGTTTCTAATTTCTCGATGTTAAGCATGACATAAGTCGTTTTCATCTTAGCCATTAGTTGTTGTTGTCGCGTTAAATGAAAGGGAGAAAAAATTTCCCTTGCACTGCCAGGGAACGCGACCAGCCTTCAATGATTGAAGCATCCAGCCCGACTGCATAAAGGACCTGATCTGACTCTGTCCATGGTGTAAAGAAGACATATCTGATTGTATAATGTCTATAGAAGAAGAGACAATATTATTTATGGTATATATCCGGTCGGACAAGGTGTTAATCCCATTATCCACAACAGCTAATGCCTTTTTTAGATTTTCCTGATCTATTTGCCTTAACCGGGCAGCAGCATCCTGTTGGGAAAGCTTCAAAATGTCATTATATACTGCATATAAGAAATGCTTCCTATGTGGTGTTTTGGGGCCTAACAGGAAGTCTTGTAAATCAGTGGTGTTAGACAGGAGACTGAGGTGTTCTCTAACCGCATATAGTGAGGATGATCTTAACCATTGCTGGCACAATTTTCCCACACTATATGTTGTAACTATATCTGCATGTTCGGATGATATATAGCGAGGGTCTGGACTACTCGTCCTAAAGCCCCCTGAGGAGTTAATAAAACGTTGATGACACCCATTGGTATCTATCGGCCACAATAACCACCCACCAGGATGAGTCAGTGATGCATTAAACGTACCATTCTGGACCCATTCGTTGAGCTGATCTTCAGTTGCATTGGTATATTGCTGCCATTTTTAAAACTTTGCGGGGCAGGTATACTGGGCATGTTTAATTCCTTAATTTTAGCTAAGCCTAAACAACTTGTTTGTTGCACTGTTTCATTTAAAAAGATAATTTGTGCAAGAATAAGGCTCTAAACAAGGCTTCCTTTCCCCTAATTTGCCAATTTTTTGTTCCCCATATTTTTTTCATATCAATCGATTTCAGACAATATTCATAGCATTCTATAGACAACCGGGAAACAAATGATTCTGAATATATAAGTTTCGTATTAGTCATTAACATATGTATATCTTTAGTAGGTGATACCCTAAAATAATATGACTAAGCTTTTTTCACATTGTGCCCAGAAAAATATGCAAACTTTTCAGAGTATGTTTTAGAGCTCCCCTGCGGTGGAGTCGGGCAATGTTCCCATTGTGTATAATTAAAAACAGTTTTGGGGCTGCTCGCTCTATGTATGAAATGGTGTCCATAATAATTATAGCAAAACATATCACCATAATTTTCTTTACATTTTTAAACATCTTCGTTTTCAGACAGTATAATATTGCAATTCAGTCATCATAGAATCAACTGTTTTTTACATCCCAATCATCAGAAACAATGCCTGGTATTACTATATAATTCATTGATACTTTGAACACATACGGTATTTGAATGACTTCCGTAGGACCATATATATCAAACATTACTTTGTCCCAAACAATCCCATCAGGAATTAGTACTGCAGAAATGTTCACAAAGGATAAGTCTCTTCGGACTTTATGTGATGAGAAATGTGGTTTTAAAACCTCCTCCACGAGTTCAACTGTTGATTTTTCAGGACAAAAGTGACTATGTATTAATAAGAAAAAGGTGATGACAAAACCAATCCAAAGTGGAAAGGCTAAGACAGTCAAAGAGAGCCATAGATAGTTCCATGGAAAAATAAAATATGTTTCTTTAAGCCAGTTTTTTTAGCTGACGTGCAATTGACAAGTCAGCTGTCGAAGAGGTGAATGAGTCTGAGAAGTCATCGTTGAAATTGGCAAAATATCCAGAGGCAGTTTGTGCAAATGGTGGAGCCGTTGTCAGTGGTGGAATTGGTGTTTCCTGTGGTGGCACACTATAGATAGCACCATCCGTCTGTGTTGGAGTTGAGTCAACTTGGTCAAATATTTCTAAATTATTTGACATTAGTGGAACTAATGCAAGATCATCTTCCACCCTCCCCAAGCTCGGAGAGGTGTTGGTGTTGGTATAAACAATTTGTAGAGGAACTTCTTTGCCAGTAGTGAGAGCGATTCAGGAGCTACTGGATGTTCCTCTTGGTTGGCTGTGCAGGATCGGCCACATGGTGTAGTTTGACATTGTCGATGGAGACAAAACGATTTTCTTTGGCACCTGCCAACGGTTGTAGAATTACAGTTCTGGTACCGTGTATCCCTAGTACTGGGACTGGTGCTCGATAAGAAGGGCCAAATTCCTTTTTCACAGTGACTTTCTCACGTACAAGATCCCCAACTTTGGGAATCCAGGCGATAGATGTTACAGGCCCATCCTTGATTCCTGTGGAGGCGGCACTGTTAGAAGAATTATCATCACAGAACTGTTGCAAATTCCTGTAAGACAGTGGCACGTTTATTTATGTCAAAGGGTGTTTCTGCTGCCTCCACGCCAGGACCATCAAGATCCGGAACATACATTTGAGTTCTGAACAGGCACTCATATGAAGTATGACTCCCCAGGGACCTTCAAGGCAGATTATTTCGTGCTCTCTGGACTCCATACAGGTGGTTAAGCCAACTACGACCCGTACCTAAGACTCTGGCTGTTAAGGATTGCTTTAAATCACAATTTAATCGCTCCACGACACTATTTCCCTCGGGATGAAATGGAGATGAGTACTGGAGTTGGACCCCCAATGAAGCCATGGCGTCCCTGAATGCCCTTGAGGCGAAAGCAGGGCCCTGGTCCGAATGGAAGGCCGCAACCGCATATGTACCGATAAAGACTCGTAAATCTTTAACAACAGTCCGAGCATCATCCGAGCGTAGTGGCCACACCCATAAAAATCTGGAGCATGAATCAGCAGCTACTAAAATATATTTGTATGCACTATCAGGTGTTAGGGGACCTTCTAGAGCATCTGGAGGTGAAAGCAACTGATGACTTTATACAAGTAGAGACTGCGGACATTCGTGTCTCCACGCCTGATAGGGCATATAAAGTAACGCTACAGTTAGAAGGAGACATTGAACACATAATAGACGCAATCTTTTGGGATCGTGTTGTAAACATATATGATGTTTTGTTGGCCGAACAAGATTGGCCACCTGAATTTGTCCGTACCTGCCCATATGGAGAAGAAGTCATTAAGCCTTCCTTCTCGCTCCTTTGTAGTGTGGTTAGTTTTACGTATCCTTTGCGCATTAGCTTCAGGCTTTAGGCCTTTGTGCACTTTGCCCTGAATGTATTTTATTCATTTGCTTGCAGCTTAGAGCCTCTGTGCACTTTGCTCTAAATGCTTTTTATTAGGCTTCGTACTGTTATTTTTCAAATTTCAAATAGCCAGTTCTATGGTCTTGTTTTTTATTCATAGGGAGGTAGCGGAACATCTGGCCTCATATTGCTACTTCCAAGGTTAATTTCGACAAGTTGAGTCGACTGAAGGCTTTATTGTTTCAAAAACATGTGGCCCTTACATCTGCAAGCGAGACCTACGCACTACAGGTGGCAAGGTTTCAGCGGAAATACAGTCCCTTTTGAATACTAACTTTCCGAGTCACTTTGGTGAACTTGTGGGACGTATATTTAATGCGTCCAGCACTGCTGGAATTGCACATTTTTTCAAAGCTGTTGGTGTTGGTTTTGCTCACACCTTCTCTTCCATATTCGGTTTGATACCTTCGGCTATACACTCTATTTTCGGAAGCATTTTTGGGGGTTTCCCGATTACTTTGGCTTTATTGGCTGGAGTCTTGCTATTGTTGCTGTTTTTTCGCAATGGCTGTCCCGCTACGACGAGATCCTATATTGCTGCTCCCGTCAGCGCAGCTGTGTCGTGAACGCATGATGCAGCATTTTGGAGCAACACTCCTGGGACAATTGGAGTGTGACTGGTCTCTGTCATTCCGACCAGTTTTGGATTGTGTGCAACCCGTGTTTCGGTGCCTTTGGTGCTCGTTTGAACATGCACTGGCTTTCTGTCTCTCACTGCAGCGCCCTCCAGTGGTCGAAACTGATCTGTTGATGTTCCCGATTAGGGCTCATTCCCAGACTTGTGCACTACGGTTGCGTTTGCTTCGTGAGGCAGTTTATGAGATTCCCTTCCTGGAGGAAGATGGTATTGTCTCATTCGTAGGCCCTGCATGGGGTGCCGCCCTGAGTGGTTTTGGGGCTTTGGAACACACCTGCTCCATGGTACTTTGTGGCGTGGACCTTTCGATATAGACATATATCGAAGTGGAGGAACTCCTGCTTTCTATTGCTTCTGTCTGGCAATTGGATTTTTTTTTTTCTCCTGCAAAATTGACATTATATTGAATTTGGCTTTATCGTCACATGTTTCCTAAATTTATGACTTTGTTGACCTTGTCGAAATATATATAGTTTTGTGTATTGTTTATATTTGGGGCATACTTTTATAATATTGGAACCACTTGCTACCGACAAGGGGAGGGTGTAGTGTGGTTAGTTTTACGTATCCTTTGCGCATTATCTTCAGGCTTTAGGCCTTTGTGCACTTTGCCCTGAATGTATTTTATTCATTTGCTTGCAGCTTAGAGCCTCTGTGCACTTTGCTCTAAATGGTTTTTATTAGGCTTCGTACTGTTATTTTTCAAATAACCAGTTCTACGGTCTTGTTTTTTATTCATATCACACTGTTTAGCCTACTTCAGCAATGGAGTTCTCCATAACACATTCCTGTTCACTCTGTGCTTCAGTCAAGGATATAGTCTGGTACATTGCCGATAGACGTGGTAGGAGTTTAGTCTTTGGCATTCCTGCGTAGGGACATTTTGTGATCACGCTGACATGTTAGTTATAAAATCACTTCCTTGTCCCAATACACGGAAGAGGGAGATTCCGACCAGGGAACCACAACTAGACGCTGACTGCCTCGTTGCAGATGCTGAACCAAGATCACAGGCCTTTGCTCAGCTACGAGGGCTGATGTCTTCCCAGTGATTCAGAAAGGCAAGTTAGAAGCTTAACATGCTGTGCTCGAAATAGAACAAGCAGAGGGAGAGTAGAAACTATTAGACACGATGATGGCTTTGTTCTTATGTTTTACTCTCCTGGTGACTATTTCAATCCTACTGTGTTGTATGGTTCTGGTTATTGCGGCTCACGCCTTATTATCTAAAATGCAGTCGTTTTATTAAAACATTATATAAAACTTATATTGCCTTTGTCATATTGAGATCATATTGTAAATGAGAGAGTTGGTTTGGATCTGAGTGACCACGATTTCCCTGAGAAGTTCCAAAGATGTCATGCGCTCGGCTGCCCAATCATCTCTTCCCCGTGGGAGAAATGAGGCACTGCTAGTTAGCCGGAGCAAAAACCGGATTTAGGGTGACAGAGTTCTTTACACGTGGGTCAGACTCAGTCCCCCACCCCGTTATCGATCCTGCTGCCTAGAAATCCAGTAGTCTCATTTAGGATAATGAGAGCCCACGCGACACCTTGTTCCAGAGGAACTCGCCAAATCCTATTTCCTTTAATGGGCTTTGGCACAAGCACCTGCATTATACCAAAACCACATAGGATGGGATAAAGAATCCCCCTACCATGTAATTCCAATTAAAAGTGAACCGCAACCGCAGAATCCTATAAAACATGAAGCAAAAGCACAGGCGAGAGAAATACTCATGCAATTAGAGTATCAGGGCGCAATTGAACCCTGTGTCTCGCCAATGAGTAATCCATTATTCCCAGTAGCTAAGCCAGACCATTCATATAGAATCGTCTTAGACTACAGACATTTAAACAGTCATAGACGCACTTATGCTGTCCAAAACTCGCATAGCACAGCACTAATGAACAATATAGTGCATAAAAAATACAAAACAACACTGGACATTTCCAATGGTTTTTTGTGCCAGAATATAGTGCCTAAGAGTAGAGACTTAACAAGTTTCAGTGCACTAGGCTCCCAGAAAAAGTTATGTCGTTTACCTCAGGCCAGGACTATTCGCAGCTTGTGGTACTGCAATTTTGCACGAGATTGACCCTGAAGCATTGTCCTATGTAGATGATATTTATCTTACTGATGATGAATTGCTACAACATTTAAGACGGGTAGCCCGCATTGTTGTCAGATTTTCTGAATTTGGTTACAAATTCAACTTTAAAAAAACACACATTGCCTTCCTCAGCGTCCTGTTCCTAGGATATGAGCTGTCAAGTGAAGGAAAGTGTCTAGCGCCACAATTCTTAGAAAAATGCGCACAGTTACAACCACCAAATACGATTAAAGAACTCCAATCTCTATTGGGTTTCCTAAATTTTGGCAGAATTTACATTCCAGATTACGCTACACGCATAAAACCTTTATATGATCTAATACGTCCCGATTTTTCAAGTAAATTCTGGGCAATTGAACATACACGCATTCTTCAAGAGCTGCAAACAGACATGCTTGCAGCACAACACCTACACACGAGGGACAACAAAACACATTTGGTCATCAGAGTAATAGCTGGGGCCATCGGTTTCCCCTATGTGACATTCAATGAAGGTGAGACAGTCCCGTTTGCATACAAATCACACTTATATTCAGCGGCAGAACAGCGCTTTGCTCCCACTGAGAAAATTCTCACTGCTGTGCAGATGGGTGTCATTAAAGAGAGACCTCTTGCCCAAGGAAAACGCATTATTGTCGTTTCTCCGATCCCAGTCCTAGAGGCTGTTACAGAAGCAAGCATTCCAAATGCAAAAGCATTAAATCCACGTTGGATACAATGGGCTACGTCTCTGACAGCCACTGATGTAGACTACATTTTTTACCCAAAGTTACAAACTCAAGAATTTTTCACAATTCGAAATAGAATACCCAGTTCCAGCAAATACATTGCCCATTGAACAATATCATAGAGTCATGTACTCCGATGGCTCAGCACAACCTACAATTGGTACTAAACACCAATATTCTGCTGCTTGCACAGCCATAAGTGGCCACATGAAGAGCAATAAATTTTGTCCTCTACATACCTTTACGCAAACCCTAAGGGATTGCACAGCACAGTTGGCAGAACTAAAAGCTCGGCTGATGGCACTGGAACACACGGATCCTGCACAGCCTACGATGATTGTTTGTGATTCGTATTATTGTGTCCAGTCCTTTAATGAATATCTGCATTATTGGCGCTAGAATGGGTTCAGAGATTCCAAAGGCAACACCATCAAACACAGACTTCTGTGTGGGAAATTAGCAGATCTGAAAGAGACGCTACCACCAAATGTCCACATTGTGCATACACTTGGACACCAGCGCATTGGGATACATGTTGCTGGAAATACATTGGCTGATGAATCCGCAAAGTCAGCAGTGGCAGTGGCCGCTGTAGCTGCAGCGACTCGTTTGAGTTCAAAACCAGACGTAAACATTTGGGGTGCCGAGACAGCTACGGCTGATGGTACGCCCTATCCTAAAGGATTTCCTAATAAATATTCCTACTGAATGGGAGATCGCCTGAACGCTGAAGTTAGAATACCAGGTGTAGGCGTAAGGGACATTCCCAACAAAGACATAAGACCAGGGTTGATTAAAGCAGCACATGAGGGGGTGGCACCTACCCATGCTGGCGTGGCGGCTACAATTTCGATCCTGTAGGCCCATTATTGGTGGCCAGGTCTTTACAAAGAGACCAAGAAGTATGTCCTTTCTTTTGACATCTGTCAACAAATTAAATTTTCCACTGCCAAATGCCCGCCGCAGACACCCCTCTTAATTTCTAACAAACCATTACAATGTGTAAGAAGATTCCGGCGAACTATTTAGACCTCTACCGCGCTGTCTAGCAGTGCTAGAGCCCATTTCTTGTTCTTCAAGAGGACCCTCTTCCTGAGTGGCATGTCGGACTGTGACTGCTGCCACTTTTTTCTTTTTGAATTGTGGTTTTTGTTGGGCGGGTTTCTCTTCCTTTTTAACAGAAACCTCAGAAGAGTGTTGTGATTCCTGTCTCGGTTTCACATACTCTGTCCTTCGCTCTGATCACCCACCTCTCTCATTTTGTTTTTCCGATGAGTCTTGAAAGGAGCGAGATTGCCGTGTATCAGTATGTTGATATCTATCAGGCGTTTTTATATTATCTCTGTTTCTGAGATTATATCTATTCTGCGGGGTCTCCGTACGTGGGGATTCTCCCCTCTTTTTTTTAGGAATTTGTTGCTTTTTATCCCAGCGTTTCTTATTACCCTCAGGTGCTTGCTTAGGGGAATCCTTACTCGATTTACCCTTAAATTGTGGTCTAGATGGTCTGGCCCCTAGACTATCTCGACCGATACTAGAATAGGTCTCTGCGATTATTTTAGGTAGCTCTCGTTCCTGATCCTGTTGAATAACGTCACGGAGCCACAGGCGCATTGCAAGCGCCACTGCTTCCTCTTTAAGATTACTTAAAATGATTGAGGATACTGTGGCAAAATTGCCCATCAATTGCATCCCTAAATCTAGGGCCGGGGCAGCCCTGTATTCATCTTGAATTTGTTTCAACACCTCCGGTAAATTGGCAAGTGTCGGTGTACCATGTGCGGTTGTATAGAGCGCGGCAAACACCGTGCCCCAGGTATTACAGTTATCTACTGTAGGGACCATCCCAAAGGGCAAGCACATTGTTAATATTCTATGTTTATCCTGAGGTCCCGTATGGGGAAATACGGCCTCCAATGCATTTATCTTTTGTGCTAACCAAAATGGAGTTTCCTCTTGTTTGGCGGGTACTTTACCCATAATCGAATGTACAGTTGCAAGATTTATACCTGGCGTTGCTGCATGTGGATGTGCTGGAGCAGCACATGCTGGGTTTGTATTTAATCTTTGCATTACAAATTGTACTAATCGTCTATATATCGCTGTTAGTTCAGTATATAAACGACGAACCTCAGCTACCGCTAAATTTGCAACCGCAGGATGTGGGGTATAAGTGGCCAATAAAGGCCAGGAAGGACCATCATTACTTAGAGGACGTAACCTTACTGGTAATATTGTGTGGGGTAGGGCGCCATCAAGCCAATTATTATGTTCTTGATAAGATAAAGGTATTTGGAAATATGCGTATGCTCTGTATTGTCCAGGCACATTTGCAGGTGTATATTGGTGAAATGTATTTGTGTTCCCATCAACTGCTGGAAATGTGACCCAAGAATAAAAAAGTTCTGTTCTATAAGCTGCATGAGCATCCACAACAAATGTGACTAGACCCCCCTGGGCCGTTAGGCCATTTGCTAATAGATGCGTAGTTAGAGGTTGTCTCATATTAACCGCTATTTGTACCTGCTGTGGATTTGCCACTGTAGTGAGAATATAAGTTCAGAGAAGGCACACCAAATAGGGCTTTCCTTTTAATGTTCAAGCTTGAACAAACTCCAGCTGCAAGTAGGATAATCTACGCAGCTGGGGTGGAAATCCTCAGTACCATGGACGTCTCCACATACGGTATTGAGGTGTCATTATATATAATGAGACAGAGATACTCCAGAGGACCCGACAATTAGAGCCTGACCAAACGTTGACCAAAATGGATCATAATCCTGAATGGATACGTTGTTGAAGTTTCCACATTTGTCTTCGCTGCAAAAATCATAATAGTGACATTAATAAACAAGCAGGCTGTGAAACCCCTCTGCATTTGAATGTCTTACTACCAAGCTTATAAATTTGAGTCTTCTCAATGGTCAATAGGATTGAAAATGTTGAAGGTGCACTGATGACGAACAAGTAAGCTTAAACCAGAACAGGCATGGCCTGGCAGTTTGGGCTAGACTATTCCTACAGGCATATAACCTAGACTGACTTGCGTATGGCTCGTCTTTGTCCTGAGGGTCACAGTGAGTGAAAAATTATGGATTGGATTTTTGCCATAGCTATCCCCAGTGGCTGAGATTAATTCAAGCATTCCTTTCATCACTTTAATGTGTTTTTGCAGTTGCTGCCTGACTTGGAGCCCAAGCTCACTGCGGCAAAACACTCAAGCTTAAGTAGGCCAAAACTGAACTGGAGTCACCTGTATTCCTTTCTGGAGGAGACCTGACATGGAGGTTCAGACTGGCTTGTTCCTAGAGGGCCAATGCATAGCGTGATTCACTGGTCTCTGTATAGAGCGTCAAAGTGAACAAAAAATGATGGAATGCATCCTGAGTGATTGCTGGTGGCTGAGATGAATTCAAGCATTCCTTTCATCACTTTGCTGTTTGTTACATCTCTGTCTAAATAGCACAATCATTGAACTCTTCAGAGTTGGAGACCCTCAAGTGACAGTGTTCCACACATCTAGCCACAGGAATTTGAGGCCACACCCAAGTCCATCAGAATCAAAGAAATGTGGAATGTGAGTTGATGATAAACTTACCTTTGAACAACAAATCTCAACAGTAGTTAGAAATGTCAACCTATTCCTTATATTATAGAGAATGATTTCTTAACTGCTTTAGCTATTACGAGCTCAGGGCCTTGTAACTGTTGATGCTTGATTACTGTAACATTGTATATGTAGGTGTCAAAAAGGAGATTCTGTAACGACCTCTCTCAAGCCAAAGAAGTCAAATCATTTTACTCAAGCTCTAAAAGAGATGTTTTGGATCCCGGTGGCACAGAGAAGAAGGTTCAAGATTCTCTGTACCATTTTGAAAGCTTGGGCAGGCCACGGCTCAACATACCTTCAATCACCATTCACCAAAGACACTTCCAGCTGAACCCTGATTTCTAGCAAGGCAGCCTACATTCATCTACAAGTACCACGAAAGAAGGATGATCTGGGGGCTGGTAGCTCAGCTCATGAACACTCTATGCCCAAAATCTGAGAAATGAACTAAATATGTCTTCAATTACTTAAAGAATTGAAGATGGGCTTCCTCATAGAGGCATTTGCATCCTACCACTAAACCACTGGGAACTACCCTTCAACCCACACCATTAAAAAGGGACAACTCCGATCAAAATGCGGGTCAAAGCCTATCAAGGATCAGATCTGGACACTTTTCTTTCCATTATCCTCCAACATTGTGACTTTGTCTTGCTTGCTATGCAGTATTGCTGTTTCAATTAGATGAGTAGGACAATCCAGCCCCCGTCTCAAATTCATAACACGAAAAAATAGGATAGCTGGGGATAAATTATAATGGAAAACATAGGTTTTTGTGTATTTCCTCAAAAGATTTCATTTCACCATCCTGTGGCCATATTACAGAATATGGCGCACTCTCCTTGTTTGCGCCGGGCGCACCTTTTGAAAGGCGCGCCCAGCCCAAACAAGGAGAGTGCGCCGTATTATATTGAATGAGCTGTCCCCAGGGTAGCCGCAAACTGGTGCTGCCCTCAGGGCAGTGCATTTAACAAAATACAGAGCAGCTGTTTAAAAGTTGCTCCATGGGTCTCTGTGCAAGCGAAAACCTGCCTGCACTTTTAAAGCGGATTAGACATCCCCTTGCAGGTGGGTGCAGAGAGTGACTGCACCTGCCTGCAAGGGGATGTCTGAGTGGTCTATGGGACCCCTTTTCTCCTCCCAGAGGGCTGCTTTCTAAAGGCATGTTTGCCTCGGCTCCATGTCGGTAATAAGGTGCAAGCTCAGAGGCAAAGTGATTCCCTCATTTGTATGGGGTCACGCCCCCATGCAAATGGGGGAATGCCCTCTGATAATAGTGCTGGCACTAAGGGGCATATTTATACTCCGTTTGCGCCGAATTTGCGTTGTTTTATTCGACGCAAATTTGACGCAAAACTAACTCCATATTTATACTTTGGCGTTAGACGCGTCTAGCGCCAAAGTTCATGGAGTTAGCGTCATTTTTTTGCGTGAACACCTTCCTTGCGTTAATGATATGCAAGGTAGGCGTTCCCGTCTTAAAAAATGACTCCGATGCTATTGCGTCGGATTTATACTCCCGGGCAAAAATGACGCCCGGGAGTGGGCGGGACTAAAAAACCCGCATTTGCGCCGGATTTTAGCGCCTGGGTCAGGGCAGGCGTTAAGGGACCTGTGGGCTCAGAATGAGCCCAGAGGTGCCCTCCCAAGCCCCCAGGGACACCCCCTGCCACCCTTGCCCACCCCAGGAGGACACCCAAGGATGGAGGGACCCATCCCAGGGAAGAAAAGGTAAGTTGTGGTAAGTATTTTTTTTAAAAAAAAATTGTGGCATAGGGGGGCCTGATTTGTGCCCCCCTACATGCCACTATGCCCAATGACCATGCCCAGGGGACAGAAGTCCCCTGGGCATGGCCATTGGGCAAGGGGGCATGACTCCTGTCTTTGCTAAGACAGGAGTCATGTTAATGGCGTCTGGGCGCCAAAAAAAAATGGCGCAAATCGGGTTAAGACGATTTTTTTTGCCTCAGCCTGACTTGCCCCATTTTTGGACGCCCAAACGCCATTTTTCCCTTCGCCGGCGCTGCCTGGTGTACGTGTTTTTTTTTCACGCACACCAGGCAGCGCCGGTCGACTAACGCCGGCTAACGCCATTCAATAAATACGGCACCCGCATGGCGCTTCAGAATGGCGTTAGCCGGCGCTAATTTTTTGGGCGCAAAACTGCGTTAGCGCAGTTTTGCGTCAAAAAGTATAAATATGGCCCTAAATGTGCACCCGCGCTATCAGTATTACAGAAGGGGCTGCACAAGTGTCTGCGACCCCTTCTGTAATACCAAAGTGCCCCCGGGGCACGCAAAGCAGGCCAAACTCCTATTGCACCCCAGGTACTTTATGTAATATGGCCCCTGGTGAAAAAAACACTACTAGTATAGAATTTAGTCACAGAGCTGGTGCTTCAATTAGGCTGAATTGTTAGAAATTCAGAATTCCTCTCCCACTTGTGTTCCTAGAGCTAAAATGCGTCCTTATTCAATGTCAGGACACGTTGAAAACAAAAACATCAACTTAGAGAAAATCTCATTTTAATATAATTTACTTGTCTAACCAAAGCTAAAGGTAGGTGCAGATTTTGATTAATCAGATTTGCCACCTTAGACCCGTATATATTTTCCATGATTCGCATGTCTGCTTTTGCTTATAACAAGAAAGTATTCCAAAATTCTCTAACTCAAAAAAAACCATCAGAATTACTTAGCTGTGGTACAGCTGAGATTTGGCTGCTACCTTTGACGTCACCATGTTGATCTATATGTGACCATATATTTACATTATATGGTGTGGATTTATGATAAGCTAACTGTAAAGTGGTGGACTGAAGGTCTATATTAAAGTGCACTCACTGTAGACCAGTATGTTAATGTGATGTGGTATAGCTATTATAATTATTTATTTGGATTCTGTATGTTTCCTTATGATATTAGAGAAAAGTTATCACTGAAACGATAATGAACTTCTTGATGAATGTGCTTTAAATGTTGTATGCTAATGTTGAAAATGTTTAGTTCCCCATCATATTTACTAACATGTACTAACAAGTTATTTTACTTTAGCAATTTATATGCATTTAATTAACGCAAATAAAAAGTGCCATTTGAATTTTATTCTGCTTTAGCGGAGCCAATTTGATTTGCAAGACCTCAGTCTCACAGAAATGTGGGAAACTGTTTTCTTTTGGCTAATGTGTCATTTCTTTCAGATGACATTCCCATAGAATGTTAGTTTGGAAATAGATGTGTCATTGTTTTATTCATAGAGAGTCTGAGACATTAACATTGAGGACAATACACCAAGAAACAGAGAACGTGAAGACTACCCCAATTTAATAACTGTTGCAAAAGTTGTACAGGAGAGCAAAGATGGATGCCTTCCTATGATGGTCCTGGAAACTTGTCTGGATGTTGCAGATGCCTGTCGTATGATGTACCATGATTGGACAATGAAGTATTTCGATCCATTTGGCGTTACCAAAGGACAAATTATCATTCACTTTTGACTTCAATTGACTGTTTCTAGTTAATTGGGGTAGTAGAGATCCCTTGGACTTTGAGAGGTACAGATCTCTTTATCCCTGCCCCGCACTTTCCCAATATTTGCTGAGAAAACTTTCGCATTTTCCTGACCCATGAGAAGGCTCTTGACTGAGCTTCTGAAATATTGACACCTTCCCTTTTTACTTGCTTTTTGCCAACCTTAGTTAGCTTTGTTCTGCCCTGATGTCATCTTTCCAGCTTCTTTTGTCCTTTACTTATTTTACTTTTTGCCCCATGTATTGTAGCCCAGCACATGCCAATGGAAACCTGCTGTTTTTCAGGGATTCCCATTTTTAGAGAACTAATTAGATGAATGAGAACTGTGCTAATGCTTAGGAGCGTTGGACAACTCTTATTTACTGAACATTAGATCTTACTTTTGTTGCTCTGCATAGCTTTGATTGAGTGCTTAGTTTGTCTTATGCTTCTTAGACTTTGATGTTTTCAAAGTCTTGGATGCCCAATAGAAATACTGCATTTTTATAGTCTGGTTTTGAGAATTGTCTACATTAACCTGAGTTTAAGTCTGTAATAAAACCCTCTAACTTCATTTCTGATTTGGGTCTTCATTATGTGGTCAAACTGGGCATACATGTAAATTAAATATTGACTGATAGTGATGATTAACCGCTCCTACCTCCTGCTTTGGGTGAAAAAATGTGTCGACCTCATTTACAGCAGACCTGAAACTGCTCCACCAGTGTTATGATCAGAAGATCATCAGCGTACAATAAGATCTCATGCTATTAAGAGCCCTAGTCAAAGAATGCCATTTCAAGAGATACTTCTTCGCTGCAGAGTAAAAGTGGTTCCAGAACTAGGGTAAACACCATGCGTGGGACAAGACGTCTAAACTGGGCATACTGCTTGAAGTTAACACAAGGGAGCCACTGGTTTCTAAGATAATGGAGTGAAGAGTTTGAATGGGGGTTTGGGGGGAGCCGGGCTTGCCCGGTCTCACCCCGGGCTGATCGGGCTTGTGGAACGGACCACAGAGGGATCGGAATGTGATTGGACGGTTGCCAGGAAGGGGTGGGTTTGTTGGGGTGGGTATATAATGGGAGGGTTGGGTGTGGGCGGCCTCTTTGGCCGTTGTCACACCCAGGAGGCAGTACTCATAATATTTTGGGCATTTTAGGCCAGAGAATATTAATTAGCAGAGTGCTGGTTTTGTTGTTAGTGTTGTTTGCTATGGAGTCGAGTAAAGTAGTTCAGGCGTTGAAGGTGCTGCAAGAGGCTGGGAGGGAGGATTTAATTAGGGAAGGAGTGTTAGAGCAGGCGTGGGAGGGGCTGAAGAGACCGAAGAGGTCTTCAGCCGAAAGGGTTTCTGCAGCTGTTTTGGCTTGCACGTCTTCCGAGGCAAGCCCGAAAAGATTTAAGAAATTTAAATCCAAAAGCGTTTCGGGAAGAAAAGTTTTGGTTTCCCACGAGCGCGTCGATGCTGTGGTTCAAGGTGAGGTAGACTTACCTGTTGTTTCGGTGGCGCGGGGAAGTGGCGCTCGCTTCCCTCGCAGGTCTGGGGCATCACTGAGGCAGCGGGTGTCGGCGGCCGGCAGGGGGGCCGCCATAGACACGGCCTTTCCAACAAGAGGCTGGCAGGCGGGGCACGGCGCTCGAGCGTGTGTCTGTTTTTATAAAAGCGCCTCAGGCCGCGGTGAGCGGTAATAGCCGGAAGGGGGCGCTTGATGGGCGCACGCGCGCAGCAAAATGCGTGCGTGCACACCAGAGAGGCATGCAGCAAGCCCCACTCGCTTTAGAAAGCGGTGGGGAGTGCTGCGAGCCTCTGTTAGAGGAAAGTCCAGTGGGAGGGGCAGCCAATATGGCGGCGCCCTCGGGAGGAATGATTTCTGGCATTGTGGGTGGCATTAGGCCCCCGTTTGAACAAGAGCAAGGGGATATTGAATGGCAAGGTGATCAGGACATCATAATACTAGATTCTGAGGAGGAAGGGGAGCTGGTTGAGGGCTCTGGTGGGGTGGGTGAGGGTAGTAGTAAGGGTATAATGGCAGGGTCAGAGGTGGGAGGTGTGGGTTTTTTGCAGTGGATACCACGGGTGGTTAGCCCTATGGTGCATAGAGTGCAGGAGTGGGAGGTTGCCAACCAGTCCGCTTTTAGAGCTGGGGAGCAAGTGGAGTTTATGGATGAGCAGGGCTCTGTGTTGCGGGCACCATTTGTGGTGTGTCCCGTGAGGATGGTAGTGCAGGCTCAACGCAGGTGAGATTTGATTTTTGGCATCAAGATCCGAGGGCGTACCGACCTGGGTGTGAGGCCGCTCATGTTTCAGACGGACATGGGTCGACATCGGCACATCAGCGGTTAGGGCGGCCGGCTGGTGGTCAAGTACCGGTGGAGGTCGGAGCACCCCCAGGACACCGCATGGAAGAGAGGGTGCAGTCCGGAGCGGTTCGCCTGACTACGAGGGAGTCAGCAATTCGAGGTGGGGGATCATCGGATCCTAATCTCAGTGTCCATGAGACGGTTCCGGATAGCCGGAGCACTATTTACGGTTTAGTTGCTGAGGAGGAGTTGGATTATGAAGAAGACAGTACAGTGTCTGGTGAACAGGCGGTGGCAGTCCAGCAGTCTACACTGAGAGGGCGGGCGGTCCAGGGCGATCGTCTGTCAAATCGTTGAGGTATTGCTGCTAACTTACGTAGAGGTGAGGTATCTAGAGAATATGATGTGGGGTTGGTAAGGGGTGGTGATAACAGGACGGTGAAAAAGAATGTGGATGTGGCCATCCAGGCGGGTGAGGGGGTGAAGGAGAATAAGTCGGAAAGTTCTACGGGTACGGCTCAAGAGGTTGCAGGTAAGTCGTGGATCAGGTGAGTTCGGGACAAGCCGGTTCAGTTAGCCAAGGGGGTTCTAAGGGTAAGAAATTGCCATACATGGGAGTGTTGATGCCTTTGGGGGCGCATCTCACTCAAAGTTTAAAGGAGAAAATATGGAAGGGGGAGTTTGTGGATGTGTTTAAACTACTCCATAGAGAAGTGCAGGCAAAGGAGGGTTCTAAGGAAGAAGAGTGGGAGTTAGCTCGCAGACCGAAGGTACCTACGACGATTGAGAATTGGACTTCCGCATTTTTGATTTACGCAAGTGTTTTGTGCGAGCGTTTTCCGGATAGTTGTGTGCCACTTTTTAAGTATATGGATGTGGTGAGAAGGGCTCAGATGGATTATGGGGGGTTCGGCTGGTTTCGTTATGATGAGGAATTTAGAGCCCGGAAAGATATTTATCCGGAGAAAGTTTGGGGGGAGATTGATAATGAATTGTGGATGCAGTGGTTTAGAACTGCTAGAAACGCCCCCAACAACGCACACAGCGAGTGGTTTACCAGTACAGTATAAACCCTTTCAGGGGCGTCCCACCCAATTTGGGGTGGGATTCGGACAAAGGGGTCAGTTGCCACATAACGGGACCTGTTAGTCATTTAACAACGGGATGTGTACTAGGCAACAAGGAAAGTTTCGGCATGATTGCTCCAACTGTGGGGGCACGCATCCTGGATATCAATGTTTTGTGGGATTTAATTGGGCTGGGCAAGGGCTGCAGGGCAGAGGTGCAGATAGGGGGAGGGCGCACGGGCAGCAATTGGCAGGTAAAGGGCCCTACTCCTATTAAACTTGAAGTGAAAACTTACTGGCTGCAATTTTACCCGCGGTTGGATGAGGCAAGGACTTTGATTCAGGGTTTTCAAGAAGGCTTTAAGCTTTGTTACCAAGGTCCAAGAATGAGGAGATGGGCTAATAATTTGAAGTCAGCAAGGCAGTTCCTGGAGGTGGTTAGGGCTAAGCTTCAGAAGGAAGTGGATTTGGGTAGGATTGTATGCCCCTTTTACAGTTGGCCGTTACCTAATCTGACGATTTCACCTCTTGGAGTGGTACCAAAGAAGCAACAGGGGGAGTTTCAACTTATTCATCATCTGTCTTGGCCGGCTGGTGCATCAGTAAATGATTTCATTGCCCCTGAGGATTCGATGGTGCATTATGCATCAGTGGATTATGCGATTTCTTTAGTGAG
The DNA here is from genome assembly GCF_031143425.1 of Pleurodeles waltl. Classification (NCBI taxonomy): domain Eukaryota; kingdom Metazoa; phylum Chordata; class Amphibia; order Caudata; family Salamandridae; genus Pleurodeles; species Pleurodeles waltl. The sequence continues at coordinate 514,089,301 of NC_090447.1, read as the reverse complement.
AAAATGCGGTCAAGGCGCTGAAATGGCCAAGTCAGATATTCAGTCGGCTTTCCCGCTTTTGCCCGTGCACCCTGAGGATTTTTCCTTGTTAGGTATGCAATTTGAGGATGCCATTTATGTGGACAGGATGTTACCTATGGGTTGCTCTGTTTCTTGTTCTCTTTTTGAGATGTTTAGCACGATTTTACAATGGTTTATCCATCATCAGTGTGGTGCGAAGTTTGTTACTCATTACCTGGATGATTTTTTATTCATTGGCAGGCCCCAATCTGGCGAGTGTGGTAGGGTGTTGGAGATTTTTGGGAGGTCGATGGCTGAGTTTGGGGTTCCATTGGCTCAGGAGAAAACTGAAGGGCCGGCTACTTGCTTGAGTTTTTTGGGAATTGAGTTTGACTCATGTAAGAAAGAAGTTTGGTTGCCATGAGACAAGGTACAGCAATTGGTATCCTTGTTAGAAGAAGCAGTCAGGAAGCCAAAGTTGGAGTTGAGGCGGGCTCAGAGCTTTTTGGGTCATTTGAATTTTGCTTGTAAGGTCATTCGTGTAGGCAGAGCTTTTTGTAGGCACTTAGATTTTGCAATGAGAGGTGCAGTGTTACCGCACCAGCATATTCGGCTCCGGGCATGTGTCAAGGAGGATTTGAGGATGTGGATGGGTTTTTTGCAGCAGTTTAATGGGGTCAGCATGTTGGTGGACGATTCTGACTGGCTTTGGCAGATTCAAATTTTTTCGGATGCATCTGGGGCACATGGTTTCGGACTATTCTGGGATGGCCACTGGCTGCAGAAAGTTGGCCTTTGTCTTGGAGGAAGGTTAAGCATAGCATTGCATTTTTGGAGTTTTTTTCCGTTGGTTGTTGCCTTGGCGGTTTGCGGTTCAAGTTTTGCAAATAGGAATGTGATTTTTAATGTCGATAATTAGTCAGTGGTCAATTTAGTAAATTCACAAAGGGCAAAGGATGAGAAGGTGCTCAAGCTTCTGAGGGTCTTTTTGTTAAAATGTTTACAATGGAATGTGATGTCCAAGGCAAAATATGTTCCTGGTGTTAATAATGATGTTGCTGACGCGTTGTCTTGTTTCCAGTGGCAGAGATTCCGTGGGCTTGCACCGGGAGCAGATGTACAGAAGACAGCGGTTCCCCGGGAGTTATGGGAATTAGGAGAGTGAGAATGTTGCAGCTGGTTCAGCAGTCCGTAGCTCCGTCCACTCGGAAGAGTTATAAACAGGCCTGGTTGGACTTTTTAAGGCAAGGTGCTGTAAAACGGGAGGGGGGTGTGGAGGTTTGTGAGAAGCGGAGGGAAGATGCGGTTCAATTTATTATGCAGCAAATAGAAATGGGCTTGTCTGCGGTTACTATATGAGGTAAGTTGTCAGGGATTCTTTCTATGGTAAGTATTTCTGGGGATATGACCTGGTGGAGGGTGTGCTTTGTAGACGGTTGATTGCGGGTTGGGCTACGGAGGGGGGGCGACGAGAAAGGATCACCGGCGGCCTATTACATTGAATCTATTACAGTATTTGTTGGGAGTCTTGGGTGAAGTTTGTTTTTCTAATTGGGAGTTCAAATTGTTGGCTCTCTGTATGTCTTTGCTTTTTCATGGAGCATTTAGGGTTTCAGAGCTTTTAGGTGTTAAGGGACAGGATGGCATTTTGCGATCGGATGTGCAGGTAAGGAGAGGGGCCGTGGTGGTCTGGTTGAGAGCATCAAAGACGGATCAATTGGGGCGTGGCCAGGAGGTAGTTCTGAGGGGTAGTGGGTCATCCATCTGCCCGGTGGGGTTGTGGGGGTCCTTCGTGGGAGTTTTGCCAGAGTCATCAAGGTTTGTATTCATTCATGAGGATGGTTCTATGTTAACGGACCATCAATTGCTTATTGTTTTGTGACGGTCTTTGGGTCTTTTGGGTTTAGACTACAGTTGTTATGGGACGCATTTGTTTCGAATTGGAGCAGCCACGGAGGCCAAACTTTTAGGTAATCCTGATGGTTCAATCATGGGGTTGGGGAGGTGAAAATCTCAATGTTTTAAGCGTTATGCGCGTCAATTCAATGATGGGTCTTTTCTATTATGTTGGGGGTATAGGTGGGGGGGTTTTTGTTTTATGCACAGGTTGATTGTGATTTTACTCTTCTTGTTTTATTCTCTCTGTTTTTTCTGATTTCGTCCTTTCCTGTCAATTTAAGTAGTTATGTAATTGGTAAGTAAGTATTTTATGCCATTTTCGCTGTTCTTTTGTAGGTTGTGTCGGGGGTCCTGATGGAGGCTGTACCGTTTGGATAGTCGGGCACTCCTTTGTGCAGTGGGCAAAGAAACAAGCGGCATCCAGGCACTTTGGGAAGCAGTTGGGTTTAGATGGAGCAAGAATTAGAATTAGTTGGGTCAGTAAGAGTGGTATGAGGTGGGGTGAGCTTTTATCTGTTTTGTCTAGGAGGATGGAGAGGGGAATTTGTCCGGATCTTCTTATTATTCATCTAGGGGAGAATGATTTGGTCTCTTTATCAGTTATAGGTCTTTTAGAAGCGATGAAGTTGGATTTGTTGAGGATTAAGGAGCGTTGGGCTGGCACGCACATTGTGTGGACAGGTTTGGTTCCTCGTAAGGTTTGGAGAGGAGCGTATTCTATCTTGGGTATAGAGAAGCAGAGGAGGAAGGTAAACAGGGAAATGAAAAAAAAAATTGTCAGGAAAAAGGGTTTTCTTTTTTGCAGCACGAGAATTTAGTGATTTCAGAGGTTGGTTTGTATCGACAAGATGGAGTGCATTTGACCTTTATGGGTAATGAGCTGTATTTATTGGAACTTAGAATTTTTATTGCTGATTTGTTGGGGGGAGAGGTTGTGGGATCGTTAGAATTTTTGAGGGGGGGGGGGTGGGGGCAGGAAATCGCCTGGCGGGTTTTCCTGCGTGGCGGGGTATTCGTAAAGCCTTTGTGGGGGAAGGGGATGATGCAGAAAGATTTGAGGCCAGGGAGGTTGTAGCAAGGGTCACAAGGGAAGAAAGGCAAGGGGAAATACAGAAGGTGGGCAGCAAGACAGAGGGGGAAGGGATTGATCAAGGGTATTGGGGAGGGGCAATTTTAGAGGGTGGGGTAGGGGTTAGGAAGAAATTTCGTTTAGTGAGGTGTTATAGTTTTTGAGGCTGAAAGCCAAGGTTATTTTTTAAACCGGACCTGTTCTATTAAAGCAGCCTTTTACCCCTTAAGACGATTTTGTGTGGTTTGTTCCTCCTTCTGGCCCGATGGGGGCTTGGGGGAGCCGGGCTTGCCCGGTCTCCCCCCGGGCTGATCGGGCTTGTGGAACGGACCACAGAGGGATCGGAATGTGATTGGACGGTTGCCAGGAAGGGGTGGGTTTGTTGGGGTGGGAATATAATGGGAGGGTTGGGTGTGGGCGGCCTCTTTGGCCGCAGTCACACCCAGGAGGCGGTACTCGTAAAATTTAGTTGCAGTTTTTTGCTGTTTTGGCTTAAGTAGGCTGTAATAGGACAGTTTTGTGGTGCGGCTTGGTTATTAGTACTTTGGTGTATTTGGTCCTTTTTGTGTTATGCCGCTGGTAGGCAGGTCTGGTTGGGGCGGGGGATTCGTAAAGCCTTTGGGGGAAAGGGGATGATGTGGACAGATTTGAGGCCAGGGAGGTTGTAGCAAGGGTCACAAGGGAAGAAAGGCAAGGGGAAATACAGAAGGTGGGCAGCAAGACAGAGGGGGAAGGGATTGATCAAGGGTATTGGGGAGGGGCAATTTTAGAGGGTGGGGGAGGGGTTAGGAGGAAATTTTGTTTAGTGAGGTGTTATAGTTTTGTGAGGCTGAAAGCCAAGGTTATTGTTTATACCGGACCTGTTCTATTAAAGCGGCCTTTTACCCCTTAAGACAATTTTGTGTGGTTTGTTCCTCCTTCTGGCCCGATAAATGCATCTGGGCACTTTCAAAACCAACCTCAGGTAGTCCCAGTCGGTGTGATCGAAGGCCTTCCTTCCAAGGTACTAAAACATGTAGGCTATAAAAGGATTGCAAGGTTGGAGACGCATAGCTGCTTGTTTTGAACGTAGTTATGGCATTAGTGAAGTCAATATCGCTTTGTATCCCTCACCTACACAATTTTTAAATCATTATGTTTTCCCTTTCCTCATGTTAGCTATCCAGATACAATCCACAAATTACACAACAAGTCTCTCCATACCACTTTGGGCTATGCTGAGGTTTTTCACCAGTCGGGTACATGGGGAACCAGTGACGAAGGATACCTTTAAGATAGTAGTTGAGGCCTCACACTAGTGAGACTGCCAACGTTTCCCTCTTTTCTCTCTCTCTTAACACACACACACGCAAATACACACTTTGAAAATAATAGACATAAAACACCTTCATATTCCACTGCACTATAAAATGTCAGACGTACTTACTTTGTCTCTCATTTGTTTTCTTTGTAGTCCTTCGTTAGTTTTCCCAGCACCAGCACTGCGAATCTGGAGATGCCCGCAGCCATAGACATCATGTATTGCAAGTCGTGCGCTGCTGCAAGCATTTTTCCGAGACCTCGACTACAAAATTGTTTACAAGCTTTCCTTCAGCGCACTTGAAAAACCTTGAAATACAGTGATTACGAACTGAACAAACACAGCTTTGCTGCGGGCCTTCGACGAGTTTGATGAGTCAGAGGACGAGCATTTTGGACATTTGGAGGGCAGCTAATTTTCCCCTGTTTTGCTGTCCAAAGAAATGAAAAAAGAAACTGCTTGTGCTCGCAAGTATTGTTTAATCAGCGCGCCTTGGCGGAGCTTCCTCTGTACGGCTCGCAAGCGTGATGTATGAGACCTGTTAGCAGGACACAAATCATGGGGAAACGAAAACATATTTGTTATATTCTTAAGTCGGTTGCTCTACAGGCTGACCTACTGCTTGCTTTCATTAGCAGCACTTTGACTGCAGTGGCACACTGCTTCACAGCGCATCAAGCACACCCTGACAGGTGTCAGATTAACCGTGGGCCACCTCAGCATTTCACAAAGCCACAGCACTTTCATTTGTTTATAAAAGCAGCTGTTTATGCAGAGGTCTGTTTACATCTTGAACACATTCTTGCCAGGATGAGGTTACGAACATCATCAGTAGCCTAAAACTCTCTGGCTTGCTCTGATCCCAGCAAATTTGAAAATATCCAATTTTGCGAGCCTGCTACCACTTGGACCTGAACAAGGTTTATCAATGCTTTTCTTCTCTCATGGGGTAGTACCCTGCAATCAAAAGCATTCACTTGTAGCCCTGTAATTTACTGCAGGTATAGGCAAAACTAATAGGTTTCATGTTTTTATGGCATGTGGATTGGACTTGCGCACACCACACACAAAATAAACCTATTGGCTTTGCCAGTGCTTGTTTGCCACACAGTACAGGGAAGGGGGTGGTAACCAAAGCATATATAAATGTATGCTATCGAAAATAAAGCAACCCTTTTTTCTGTAACAAACATTTTCCAGATGCTTTTGTCAGCCCTCGCTCTCCAGTGTTAACGCACCACTCATTACATGATTTCAGTATAAAATAGCATTCCAGTGGAATCCGAAGGACACTCCAAAACAGCTAAAAATGGTGAGACTAAATTACTTCTACGGGGTGAACGAAGCTATGATCGACAATGTCTTATCCCAATACTCATACGTCACTGATAGGGCCTTCTACCAGAAAGGCCTTTTTACCTTAGACGTAGGCTCACCTGCTATCAGCTGATTAGAACATTAAATTCCACCAGTCCCTTCGCATTGCAAGTCCTGAAAATGCATAAAGCTGGAAGAGATGAAATTCCTTCTTTGCCTTGTGATGCACTGGAATAGGTTCCAAATGCGCTTAGGAAAACTCCTTCCCTTTCAGTGATTGTTCTCCATTTAGTTAAGCTGTGTCTTGCTGAAGCGTCGGGACACCTCTTTGAAGGCAGATGTTGTTCTATACAAATAGTATTTCATATATTCATTCATTCATTCCGCGCCTGGACCCCAGTCAGCACCGAAGACACCACCCACACGATGAACACCATCCACTCCGGATCACCATCCGATCCATGCCCTCACCACGTCTTCAACAAGGCCGACTCCGTCATCGCACCCCAACTCCGGGACATCATTAACTGCTCCTTCAACACCGCCACCTTCCCGGAGAGCTGGAAGCATGCCGAACTCAGCGCCCTCCTGAAGAAACCATCAGCAGACCCCACCGACCTCAAGAACTACCGCCCCATCTCGCTCCTCCCGTTTCCTGCCAAAGTCATCGAGAAGACCGTCAACAGACCGCTCGCTGCCTTCCTCGAGACGAACGGATCCCTCGACCACTCGCAATCCGGCTTCCGAGCCAACCACAGCACCGAGACCGTCCTCATCGCAGCCACTGACGACATCCGAGCCCTGCTCGACAACGGGGAAACAGCGGCCCTCATCCTCCTAGACCTCTCCGCAGCGTTCGACACGGTCTGCCACCACACCCTAGTACAGCGCCTCAGCAACATCGGAATCCAAGAGAAGGCCCTAGATTGGATCATTTCATTCCTCGCCGGAAGAACCCAGAGAGTCCGCCTCCCCCCGTTCAGATCCAAGGCCACCAGAGTCATCTGCGGCGTACCACAAGGATCATCACTCAGCCCCACCCTCTTCAACGTCTACATGAGCCCCCTCGCAGCCATCGCACGCCAACACAACCTCAACATCATCTCCTACGCCGATGACACCCAGCTGATCCTCTCCCTCACCAACGACCCAGCCACCGCCAGAACCAACCTCCACGAAGGGATGAAAGACGTAGCCGAGTGGATGATGAACAGCCGCCTGAAACTGAACCCAGACAAGACGGAAGTCCTCATCCTTGGACCATCTCCCTCTGCTTGGGACGACTCCTGGTGGCCCCCCGCACTGGGCAGCGCGCCCAAACCAACAGACCACGCACGCAACCTGGGCTTCATCCTGGACTTCTCCCTTTCGATGACCAGACAAGTCAACGCCGTCTCATCATCATGCTTCAACATCCTACGTATGCTCCGAAAGATCTTCCGATGGATCCCCACCGAAACCAGGAAAACGGTTACCCAGGCACTGGTCACCAGCCGTTTGGACTACGGTAACACCCTCTACACCGGAACCACAGTCAAACTACAGAAAAGACTCCAACGCATCCAGAACGCCTCCGCACGACTCATCCTGGACATCCCCCGTCACAGCCACATCTCCGGACACCTGAAAGACCTGCACTGGCTCCCCGTCAGCAAGAGAATCACGTTCCGACTCCTCACCCACGCATACAAAGCCCTCCACGACCTGGGCCCCAGGTACCTCAACAACCGCCTGACCTTCTACACTCCCACCCGCCAGCTACGTTCTTCCAGCCACGCCCTCGCCGCTGTTCCACGCATTCGAAGAGCCACCATGGGAGGAAGATCCTTCTCCTACCTGGCAGCCAAGACATGGAACTCCCTCCCCATCCACCTCCGTCTTACCCAAGATCACCTCTCCTTCAGGAAGCATCTCAAGACCTGGCTATTCGAGCAGTCCCCACTTCCCCTAGCGCCTTGAGACCCTCCGGGTGAGTAGCGCGCTTTACAAATAGATTGATTGATTGATTGATTCAGTTGCTGAAGATGCTGGATCAATATAAGCCAACAGCTGAAGGAGGGTCACCCAAAGCCCCTTAAAGTAGGTACAGAATACAATATGTTCACCATGAAGGGTGCAAGCACTGTAAATATCAAAACTAAACAATAAGAAATGCCCAGCAGGCAAACTGTAAGCATGTCCCTATCTACTATCCATTGCAAAGATTCTTGAAAGGTAGTCATTTCACAAATCTCTGTGAAATACCAGCCACTTCAACAATTTTTAGGTTGTCTTCAGACCAGGCAGGGTCACCGTACCATCCTTAATTAACATTAGAGGAGAATTGACTCCCAGCCAGGGATCTTGGTCAGGATTGTTCTTTTGTCCTTGATCTCACCTCAGCCTTCAACAGATAGACTATGGTAGTCATCTCACTCAACTGAATATCTCTTGCATAACTGAGGGATCTGCACTCACATGGTTCTGGTCATTCGTGTCACATTGTATCAGTTGAATATGGATTCCTGTTTTGCTGATGCCAGAAAAGTGGCCTAGCAGCATGCTTCAAAGGTCACCCGATGGCCCTAATCAGTGCTTCCCTTGCACCTCTCATGACCATTCTCTACAACCACATCGGCTTCCATTTGTACACTGATGAAACCCAAATCCATATTAGTCTGCTGGAGGATCAAGGAGACAACCTGCCTGTCAAAGCGTGCATTTCACAAGCACAAAAAAGGATTAGTCAAACCAGGCGTTTCCTCGATCGATCAAGAAGGTACTGCTACTACCTTCTAGTGATCATATGACACTGCCTTTTAATTGGCATGATTACCTGTCTGACAAAATGATGAGCAAGCACCAGAAAGTGCAAAACCCACCTGTCCAAGGGATTCTCATCTTCCACGGAGCAGATGACATCTCTCCAGCACCGCAGTCACGAGAGACATCGGCAGTTAAGCACATTAGCAATTTCAAAATCCTTTACCTAGTACATAAGAACCTGCACAGCGCCACCCGGAGTATCTATTCCAAACAACCCAAGCCCATGCTTCAAGTCAGCGTCCGAGAAAATCAATCAATTCTCCCGATGAGAAACAAACAATTTTGAGTGGAGTGGGACGGTCCTCACTTTCAGCTTAATTGGGATGGCCCCATATTTTAATCACATTCATTGACACTGTATAATCCTTATACTTTCAGTTTGCAGAGAAGTATTTTAGCAACTTGATCATCCACCCCATAGACTCCAACCTCTATGCCTAGCTTTCACAGTTTCTTTGCCCCAAATTTCCCGCCCTTTTCTATCCATTTATGCACACACTGATAACAGTCAAGGAACATGCAGACTGCAAGCCAGCTATCTTGTTAACTGAAGCACCCTCCACAGTGGCAGGCCTCTACACCATTCATGTTCGATAATCCATCCTAAATGCTTTGCATAATCTCAATAATTTCACTGACTTTCACCTCTCTCACAGGTAGTTTGTTGATTACTTTACACTCCGGTTCCTTGGTCTGGGTAAACTTGTAAAATGGCCCATCATGGAACGGCGCGCATTCAATCATTTGTCATATCTAAATATCATTTTAAATGAGACAAACGGTTAGTGCTGTAACACCGTCAAGAAACCTACAAGTCCCAGCTCTTTCCTTATTATTTCAACGTTTTCAGTCTTTGGTTCTTATATTCTTCTTTGTATTAACTGTATTTCCATACTACCCATCGCACATATATTTATTTACCTTTGGTTTTGGTCGGGGCTCCCACTAAGCCATAACCTTTCCTAAGGAGTCATCTTATTTGCATTCTTCTTTAGTTGATTTCACAGCATTTGACCTCTGAAAACTCCAAATCTACATGTGGTCACTAACCTTTTTAATGCCCCCGCAAATGACTCAATTGGTTCATGAGCTTCTTGAAATTTGATATTAATTATGGGACATTATAAAAACTGCATACACTCTTTGAGGTTTTGTTTGTAGTGTCCGCTTAATGTCCTCATTCCACCTAACCTTACACTTCTTTAGGTTCCCATTGATGCTTAAAAAACCTTACTTCTTACATCTTTAAACTCAAACAAAAAATCTTATTTTAGCAGTAAAAGCTCATCAAACAATAATTTCTCCCCATTCATGGAACACAGGATTTCCCAGGTGCCTTTAGTAAATGCATTCGTGACTTGACAAATTATATGTTGTCAGTGCCGTTTTAGTACACACCAATCCACCCACCCTGTCAAAGCGCTTTAAAACAATGAATCCCTCATTATGAGTGCCCTATTCCTTTTCAATACGTGCACAAATTCCTGTTTGAAGATCATTTCCTACATTTCCACGTAGGTGTTGAATGTATTGAGGTGAAGCACGTGTCGGCTACCCACAATTGTAGGCAAGCCACGCTGAAACTAACTCCGAATGACTGAAGAGATGTGTGACACCAGGCACTGTGGCTCATTACTTCTAAGGCTACCTAAAATTACAAGAATTTTTGAAAATGCTCAAAGTAGTCAAAACTGACCGTTTGCTGCTATTCAAGGGTAAAGGCTTTCAACACTTCATCAGATATCTTTAACAGGGAACACTAAAGAAAGTGCTTCAAACAGCATAGCTGGAAACAGGTGCTTGCCAGAGATCTTTTGTCATGCAACATTCTCACAATATCACCCCATATTCACAATAGCACATTAGTGGTGTCGAACCCACAGGGTACAGACAAAACCTCTGCCTGAACACAGTGACCTACAGTGGAGCACTCAACAACAGAGGTAAAGAACGAAGGCTTAGATAGATGGCAGGAGAGTACCATTATGATCCGCTCTTAGAGTCGGCGATGCAGTGCTTGCCCGTGATCTGTCCAAAGGAACAAAGGTGCGTGTTGTCTCGAAGCTAAGCCACCAAGGACTGTGCACTAGAATGGGTACATGTTCACTGCAAAAAGTCAGGTTGCCACGTGAAACACCTGAAAGTTCAAGATTTCGGAGCGCATGCCACATGCAGAGGAAATCCATGAGGATGTGACTACTCACCCGATCAGCATGGCAGACGCACAATAGAGAGAATACATCAATGCTTAATTTGTGCTTGTTGTTTCCGGTGCTGAGCATTGGCACTTATTTTTGAGGGTCGGGGCTTATTCTTCTGTCTCAAGCATTTGTTGCGAGGAAAAGACACACATGGGAAAGACGGAAGAAGGGAAACACGAAAAAGCGTCATGAAGGGAGAAAGTAGAAAGCTGCAAGAGTGAGCTGAAGGGGCAGGGATTGGCTTTATATGGATTGAAGAGGCTCAAGATGGCTTCAGGATTACGCCACCCCAGTATTCCGTGTTCCCACATTTAATTGCTGCAGCCGCATGTTTAAGAGGAGGGCTTTGGGCACTGGCACGTTTTTATTTACAAATTAAGCAATGGAATACAGAGCAGGAAAACAACTTGCCGCAATGAAGTTTTCATCGAACTACACAGCTGCTTCAAAAATGGCTCGAGAGCATGAGGTAACAAAATCTGCAGTGGATTGTCTCTATAGTCCAAGCGAGATACGGAGTAGTAAGATGTCCCTGACAGGCAGCGATGCTACATCCGCTTTGACAATGGGTGCAGACATAGGTAGATCTTCCCCTGACGTAAGTCTTGACCAGAAGCCTCCAGGAATTAGTTTCTAAGATATACACAGAATGGCTTGACTGCACCAATCCTTCTATTTTTCATGGGACTGACTACCAGCTCAGCTCGTATACATTTGGTACATAAAAAGCAGGCTGGCTTAAAATTGTCAATGCCAGGTACGAAAGACATATGGACTGCAAAGGCGTATCCACAGTGCCTGAAGTAATTGTCCTATGACTTGACATATTTCAAGCATCCTGCCTTGAGTTTCTTTATGCCTAACACCAGACAGGGGCCACCATAAATCACGTGACCTCCATCAAATGTGGCTCCCATCCTTAAACTATACACCCTCCCCGGTCTTCCACTCACATGATCTGCAGTTACACTCAGTACGCTTTCAATGCACTGGCAGTGAAAGAGAGGGCTCTTGTAAAAACTGGGAATTCTCAATGCATGGTGAAAAAACAGAGCACTGACCTAAAAGGACAGATTTTAGAAAATATGCCTTTTCAGTAAAGTATCAGTCATATAAACAACCCAAAAGCTAACAGCTGAGTAACAACTCAAAATAATAACAATAATAATAGTAATCATCATCATGTAATTAGAGTTGTTATTGGTAATATTATTATTGCAATTATTATTAGCATCATTATTATTTGTTCTATTGTTATTTTTAATTAGGAAAATAAGCAGTTTGCTAGCTATTAAGAAATCATGTTATGTGGTTTTTAAATACTGCATAGATATCAAGGCAGTCCCAGATGCTGTACAGTGAAACAACCAAACGTCATTCCCTTCGATGACAAGATGTAACATGAAATGAGTACATGTCAATTTCTGCAAAGCTTAACTTTCAATAAGGTGTCAAAGATAAACTTTAAGAACAGTCCTTCGCCTTCTCTGTCTAGAACAATATGGGCAAAGCACAGGAAGACCCAGCCACGAAAACATTTACAACCTGCCCCTTGGACACTATACAGAGATGCAGCCTACAAATAATGACTTCTTCCAACTCTACAACTCTTGACTTCCATATCAGAAGTCCCTGTCTTTCCTCGGTGATAAAAAAAGACTAGAAGCTTGATCTAAAGCTAATGTTCGACTTCCTCAGTTTTGCATGCTTCTGCTCGCTCATTACTCTTGATACTCCTTGCCTCAGTCTTACTATCCGTGAGCTTAGGATGCTTGACAACAGTGCCTTTGTCTCTTTTTCAAGGTGACCAATTTACCCATCAATAATGCCTTCCAATGTATGATTTTCCTCTCCTGCCTATCATATTATGCCTTTCCCTCATTGCCTTCATTTTCAGATCACCTCAAAATGACTGTATATATATTTCTTTTTCCCTGACATGCATATGCTGCTTGTAAAATGTTATACTGTTCTTTGTTTTGTGCCATTCATTTCGTAAAGGGGTGTATATGTCTGTCATCCTGATCAACACTATTGCCTACTTCTGAGCTGTGTCCCTGCTCTATAAAACTGGACATAGAAGTAAAAAAACAAAACTTTGTGGTAATATGCTCATGCATGGTCGAGGGAAATGTGATACTGACCATCCTAATTCAAACTTCACATCTGGGCAAACTGTTTGAATAAAATCGAGCAATAGGAACTGTGTCAGACTTTTTAGTATTCTTAATGGAGCGACGAGATAATAATTAATAAGTCAATAGACAAATTATGCCAGTGCAGAACAATATCCAAATTATATCAACATGTGCTGAAAAAAACAACTAAGCGAAGTTAATCATAAGAAAACAAGGCAAAGCAAGCATCCACCTGGCTTGTAGAAAGAAGACTGTCCTGATTGCTTATTAAACACTCGTAAAAGGAAAGAAGACTTACTTTTTCATTCTTGCGCTCTTCCGTTTTGCTGCCTGTGTTGGTTGGACTAGACGTGGCCAAGCGGTTTATTGGTCCGTTTGCTACCTCACCGTTTAGGTTTGCAGCGCTGACATTTGGCGGAGTAATGGCTGCTGCTGCTGACGTCAGAGGGATGGCTGGCCTAGCACTGTGCGCTCCAGGGCTGCCTTGGATTGGGGAGTGGTGGATGTGCTGAGGGGAGACCACGGAGTGCGGTCTAACAACGCTTGCTGGTGAACGGCATGGAGAGCTCTGCGTCCTGAGAGGGGAGACGGTTGCTGTGGGTCGCTCCTGCACTTGACCGTTAGAGTGTGGGGCTGCAAAAAATGTATCAAGACAAATTATTACTTTAATTGCTATAATACAACCCTGCCACTGGATTACATTAACCAGTAAAAAAAAACACCCGTAAAAACAAATTGATGACAATGAAAACAGTTATTTAATATTGTTCAAAAATTGACAGAGGCAAAACTCTTATCTTCATAGCTCAGACAAAATCACTCCCTGGTTAGGGATCTACTGTGGTGCAAATTTATTGTATTATTTTCAGAACACAAATCTTATAGTTTTACGAAAGGTTAGACAACAGTGTAGAATATTTGACAGTCATGGTCTGGCTGGGAATGAGAGAAAGACAAAGGTGAAGAGATGGCTTATCTGTTTTCTCTGGAATATGGGCGGAGTAGGTGGGTGGAAAGTACAATTCAGTATAGCCTTGCAACCCCCAGTCGCAGACTGTACCGGCCATTAAAGGCCCGCTCCAGCGTTAAAGGACTGAGCCAAAGGCAAGGGTATCTTTAACATGGGAGCAGGACTTTAATGGCCAGTATATCCCAGCTATGAAGGGCTATAAGGCTGTTAGAACATTCCACCACTAGAGGGCAGAATGTTCTAATAAATAAAACAAAGGCCTGACAGAGCCCGAGGGGACTGAAATCCCCTTGGGCTCCGTGAGGCCTTGGTTCACAGCTGTTACTGTGTGAAAAACATTGGTATGTTGGTGCACTGGGCTTCTATTGCCATTAGAAGCCCAGAGCACTCCATTGACTTCAATGGAGCTCCCACCATTTCAATGTTCTAATACAAAATGTATTTATTTAGTATAGCACATAAGACCAATTGCAACTTCTAAGCACTCTAGTTTGTGGTTGAGATGGCACAACAGATTCCAGAAGCAAGTATTTAACACATTGAGCCATGGTGGCATTGAGAGAGAACATCTGGAACACGGCGGGACAGTTGTTTAATGACAAAGCTGCAAAGGGCCGTTTCACAATGATTTTGCTCTGAGTCCATTTAGAGGTTGGAAGAGTCAGTATTTCTGTAAAAAAAACGCAGATGCCTGGTCCATCATCTACACAGTTACAGTGCCACATTTAGCAGTGGGAACCATTGGGTTTTACTGGCAGAACCTTGGTTCGCTCCACTAGCAGAAACCCTTGGACATACAAGTACGTCTGCTATTTGGCCTTCAGGTAACAGAGGCAGTCACCAAGCATTACTTAGGGCAAGGCAACCATCATTAGATTTCCCAGCCTGGAACCTCCGTGCACAACAGGAAGGTCCTAGCCATTAAAAACAATGGTGTAAGGAAATGCCTCCTTGGCATGGTTACCCCCTGACTTTTTGCCTTTGCTGATGCCAAGTTATGATTTGAAAGTGTGCTGAGGACTGCTAACCAGGACCCAGCACCAGTGTTCTTTCCCTAACCTGTACCTTTGTTTCCACAATTGGCACACCCTGGCATCCAGGTAAGTCCCTTGTAACTGGTACCCCTGGTACCAAAGGCCCTGGTGCCAGGGAAGGTCTCTAAGGGCTGCAGCATGTCTTATGCCACCCTGGTGACCCCTCACTCAGCACAGACACACTGCTTGCCAGCTTGTGTGTGCTGGTGGGGAAAAAATGACTAAGTCGACATGGCACTCCCCTCAGGGTGCCATGCCAACCTCACACTGCCTATGGCATAGATAAGTCACCCCTCTAGCAGGCTTTACAGCCCTAAGGCAGGGTGCACTATACCATAGGTGAGGGCATAGGTGCATGAGCACTATGCCCCTACAGTGTCTAAGCAAAACCTTAGACATTGTAAGTGCAGGGTAGCCATAAGAGTGTATGGTCTGGAAATCTGTCATACACGAACTCCAGGGCACCATAATGGCTACACTGAAAACTGGGAAGTTTGGTATCAAACTTCTCAGCACAATAAATGCACACTTATGCCAGTGTACATTTTATTGTGAAATACACACCAGAGGGCATCTTAGAGATGCCCCCTGAAACCATACCCGACTTCCAGTGTGGGATGACTAGTTTTAGCAGCCTGCCACACACCAGACATGTTGCTGGCCACATGGGGAGAGTGCCTTTGTCACTCTGTGGCTAGTAACAAAGCCTGTACTGGGTGGATGTGCTTCTCAACTCCCCCTGCAGGAACTGTAACACCTGGCGGTGAGCCTCAAAGGCTCACCCTCTTTGTTACAGCACCCCAGGGTACTCCAGCTAGTGAAGTTGCCCGCCCCCTCCGGCCTCAGCCCCACTTTTGAGCCATGGTGGCATTGAGAGAGAACATCTGGAACACGGCGGGACAGTTGTTTAATGACAAAGCTGCAAAGGGCCGGTTCACAATGATTTTGCTCTGAGTTCATTTAGTGGTTGGAATAGTCAGTATTTCTGTAAAAAAAACGCAGATGCCTGGTCCATCATGTACACCGTTACAGTGCCACATTTAGCAGTGGGAACCATTGGGTTTTACTGGCAGAACCTTGGTTCGCTCCACTAGCAGAAACCCTTGGACTTACAAGTACGTCTGCTATTTGGCCTTCAGGTAACAGAGGCAGTCACCAAGCATTACTTAGGGCAAGGTAACCATCATTAGATTTCCCAGCCTGGAACCTCCGTGCACAACAGGAAGGTCCTAGCCATTAAAAACAATGGCCCTGAGGCAAAGGGCAAAAAAACACTTGCTGTACGTCAGAGCCTTTGTTCTTTTGTTTTCCTGAAACAAACTCCCCCTTTCGGAGCTTGTTTCAGGAAAACAAAAATGAGTGGCGAGTGGGGTCAAACAATCATGGCGCCTGTTTGACATTTTCCTCTGCATTCAGTGAACCTGCTGCACAGCAGATACAATGAAGGAACAGAGACCTGTGTTAGGCACATGGGGTACTCTGCTAATCTGGAAGGATAGTGGGCAGCTTGCCATCCCATAAAAGAGGCCTTTACTCTTATTGTACTTCTGGCTTATGCCTCATTTCCAAGAGTATGCTGTACAAGGAACAGTAAATGAGTAAGTAACAGTAAAATCTGTGTGAATCGAGCGTTTTGAGTGTGAATATGTGAATAAATCATAATGGTCCAATTTGAGGACCTGAGAGAATACAAGGGAAGAAGCATCATCAATAGGCCCAGACGTAGGGCATATGAAATAAGGAGGGAGCTATGAGTTAAGAGCTCTGAAATCTTGAGCAAGATTCTAGGGGAGAGGATGTGGCGTTAAGGTCATAATGGCCAAATTAGGGACTGAGAAACCAGGATTGAGTGTCAACGTCGGCTCAACAGCCTGTGATTATGGGCAAATCAGTTAATCTCCCCATATCTAAAAAAATACATGAATGTGACTTTGAATAATGTAACTGGTGCTCGTGTAAAGTGCTCCAATATCTTCGGGTCAAGTTTGCACTATATAAAAGTGCAAAAAAAGGGTATTTGCAATGCCATCGGTAGTAAGTAGAAAACTGTTGATTATGTTTTACTCATTGCACACCTGACACACCTTTTCTGGGACTGTACTTTGCATGATTATATCAGACTGAGATTAGAATATTTGATCCTTTTTTGCGCAACCTTTTTTTATATTTATTTGCCATTTTGTAAAATTCAACACATGTAAACGTGGCACTTACGGGGTCATTCTGACCTCGGCGGTAAAAGGCCCTTACCGCCGGTCAGAAGACCGCCATAACACCGCCGCGGCTAACCGCCACGGTCATTCTGACCCACAACGGCCAAACCTCCAAAATTCCGTCCTCCACTGCAGCCCGCCACATCAGCGGGCAGCGATAAACTGGAGATGACCAAACCTCCACCGTCACGCCAACAGAAATACGCCCATGCCATTACGACCCACGAATCCACACGGCGGTCATTCAAACGCGGTATTCCATTGGCGGTACACACCGCGGCGGTCAGAATACACACCCATCACCAAAACACAGCCACATTGGACAATTTGAAATACACACACCTGATACACATACACACACCACTCCCACACAATCAACCAACTATAAAACACACACCCACATCACCCACAAACCCCTGCGACCATAATTACTGAGAGAAGGAGAGAGAGACACAGCAGACAATCCAAAGCAAGACACACTGAGGCACACTACACCATCACACACACCACATAGTAGCACAAAGCACCACTCACCAACATACTCATCATCACATACACCACCCCACACCTCACCCACACCACCCCATGGCCCCCCAAAGGCACCCACGCTTTTCGGACCAAGAACTCCGGGTCATGGTGGAGGAAATCCTAAGAGTGGAACCCCAGCTCTTCGGCTCGCAGGTGCAGCACACCAGTATAGCTAGGAAGGAGGAGCTATGGCAGCGGATCGTGGACAGGGTCAACGCGGTGGGACAGCATCCCAGGAATAGGGAGGACATACGCAAAAGATGGAACGACCTACGGGGGAAGGTCCGATCGATGGTCTCCAGGCACAACATCGCGGTCCAGAAGACTGGCGGCGGACCCCCACCCACCCCTCCCGAATTCACATCGTGGGAGCAAGACGTCTTGAACATCCTGCATCCTCAGGGCCTCGCAGGAGTAGCCGGAGGAATGGACTCTGGTAAGTCCAATCTCAACTACTATATCCCCCCCACCCCAACAGCATGCCAACCCACACCCCCACCCTCACCCCCAACCCCCCAGCACACATCCTCCCTGACAATGTCTCACCAGCACAACCCACCCATCCCAACACCAACTCCTGCATGCCAACACAAATCATGGGCACCCATCACCTAAGCATGACCACTGCGCTAACCCCCCCCCCACTAACTACCCTCACAACACCTCCCTCAAGGGAATGCCTGCACTGGGGGACAAGGGCACCCATAACACGCACGCTATTGTACACACAGAAACAATAACCAAACTCTCTTACCCCATGCAGGACCCGAACGACAACACACCAGCCAGGAGGGTCCAGAAGTGTCCATCCCACCACCGGAACAGGCCCACACTGAGGATAGCAGCTCTGTCGACAGTGAACCTGATGACCAGCCTGGACCATCGGGAACCTCTGGGCAGTCGGTTCCCCTCAGGCAGCCACAGGCCACACCAGACCCGACCCCCTCTGCCAACACCAGCACAGCTCCCACCCAGCGGGCCCATGCCTCTGTCTCTAGGACAGCTCAATCAGCGGTGTGTCTGCCACTACAGGGCACCCAGGCTAACCCAACACCCCAACAACAACAGGGACCTGGGGGCAGTGGTAGCGGGAACACCGTCCAGGGGACAGAGGCCGGGGGAAACCGGGCAGCTCGGAGGGCTGCAGTGCGACAGGGGGGGGAGGAGAGGCCCAGGGAACCCACTCTCCAAGAGGCCCTCACCACCATCATGGGGGCATACCACCACTCCCAAGAAACGATGGCGACGGTACTGGCCAGGTTCACTGAGATCCGGGCACAGCAGGAGGAACGCTACATGGGGTTCAGGGAGGAGCTGAGAATCATTGGGACCGCAATGGGGACCATCGTCCTGGCCCTCCACAGGATAGAGGACGCGTTGCGGGACCATGGTGCACCACACAGGGCCCCTGTCACTAGCCCGGACCAGGAACAGCCTACCACCTCCGCCGGCGCTAGTGGACAGGAGGTCCCAACACCTCGACAGCCCCCCAGAACCCCACCTCCTGCTGAAGAACAACGACCCCGTAAGAGGAGCCTGAGACCAAAAAAAAAGACAGAGTAGGATGTCAAGACCCCCGCCAGCAGGACATACCCCCTCAAGTCTTCCCACTGTCCCACATTGCCACCCTGTCCAACCATGAACTGCCTATGCTCCATCCTTCCACAGGCAAAAGGACAATGCACCTGTGAGACTGAGAACTGGACTCTGCCATGGATATTCCTCCACCCCCACCCATCACCCTTAGAATCACATGTACCGATATCTAGCACTGTAAATAAATCACATTTTGCACACAAATCTGTTTTGAGTCATGCTGTATTATTGACAAATGTATTACATATTACTGTTCGATTTCTGTTCTGTCAATTAGTCATGACAACATACCAATGTCAATACGCTGTATTTCATGGGCGAACCAAGCAGAGGTCAGGTACTGAGTCAGACAGCACTGAGAAGGGAAGGGAAAGGCAAAAATTAATGAAAAACATCTGTGGGGAACTACAGAAAGTACAGATGCAGGAGGCTATAAGCAATTGTGAAATGGCGTGGGTGATTCTTACCTGTGTGTTACTGGAAATACTGTTTTATCACTCTGTCCCTATTGTCTGTGTCGTCCTCAGAGTCTTCCTCCTCTTCACTCTCCACAGGCTCCACGGCTTCTACAACACCACCATCTGGACCATCCTCCTGCAGGAAAGGCACCTGGCGTCGCAAAGCCAGGTTGTGAAGCATACAGCAGGCCACGATGATATGGCACACCTTCTTTGGTGAGTACATTAGGGATCCACCGGTCATATGCAGGCACCTAAACCTGGCCTTCAGGAGCCCAAAGGTTCGCTCAATCACCCTCCTAGTACGCCCATGGGCCTCATTGTACCGTTCCTCTGCCCTGGTCCTGGGATTCCTCACTGGGGTCAATAGCCACGGCAGGTTGGGGTAACCAGAGTCACCTATTAGCCACACACGCTGTCTCTGTAGCTGGTCCATCACATAGGGAATGCTGCTATTTCGCATAACATACGCGTCATGCACTGACCCTGGGAACTTGGCATTTACATGGGAGATGTACTGGTCAGCCAAACAGACCACATGGATATTCATTGAATGGTAATTCTTCCTGTTCCTGTACACCTGTTCATCGTCATTTGGGGGGACTAAAGCCACATGGGTCCCATCAATTGCACCAATGATGTTGGGGATGTGTCCAAGGGCATAGAAATCAGCTTTCACTGTAGGAAAATCACCCTCCTCTGGGAAAATGATGTAGCTCCGCATGAGTTTCATCAGGGCAGACAACACTCTGGATAAGATCTTGGAAAACATAGGCTGAGACATCCCAGATGACATGGCCACTGTTGTCTGGAATGAGCCAGTTGCAAAGAAATGGAGGACAGACAGAACCTGCACTAGAGGGGGAATTCCTGTGGGTTGGCAGATGGGGGACATCAGGGCTGGCTCCAGCTGGGCACACAGTTCATGGATGGAGGCTCGGTCAAGTCGGTATCGTAGTATTATGTTGTGTTCTTCCATTGTGGACAGGTCCACCAGCGGCCGGTACACGCAAGGATTCCTCCTTCTCATCGCTAGTCCCAGCGGACGGTGCCTAGGAAGGAGAATATGGAGTACAGAGTCAATCCACTCACAGGTACGTACAACACAGCTTGCACAGTACAGGTAAATGTATGGTTTGATATGTTTGTATGTGTGCCATTGCAATGCCTAGGCCTGTGTGACGCATTAGAAATTAAGCCATGTGGGCCCTTGAAATGGCCGATGCCTGACCTGTGAAGTGGGACAATGGGATGTGAGGTCACTGCGCTGGCGGGGCACACCGTGGCGGTAGGCGGTCGAAGACCGCTGTGCGAAGACGCATTGGTTAACATTGAAGCCTATGGGTTTCAGGAGCCAATGACGATGTGCGCCGGCGGTCGCGGGACGCACCGCCGCGGTACGCACCGCCGCGGGCGTGACCGCCATTTTCTATCTGCTTAATCATTCGAGACCTGAACATCCACAGGAGAGGACCTATACTGCAAGTGCTGCTGTGAACTCGGTCTGGAAGTGACAATGGCTGCTGCTACTGGTGAAAGGGCCCCCGCCTTCAGTTCCGAAGAGTTGGAGAAGCTCGTGGACGGGGTCCTCCCCCAGTATGCGCAACTCTACGGTCCTCCAGACCAACAGGTGAGTACACTCAGTGCACATTGAATGGGTTATGCCTGTGTGGAGGGAGGGGGATGTAAGTTGGTGGGGTGTGGAGGGAAGGGGGAGTGCAACGCACGACAGATGAGAGAATGGGAACCATGACAAGGTTGGGGAGGGGGGGGCATGTACTCCAAACATGCAGATATGTGACGGTTTCTCTTTCCCACCCTGTACATGTCAAACAGGTGAGCGCCCACCAGAAAATCGATATTTGGCGTGCCATCGCCGAGGAAGTCCGGAACTTGGGGGTCCACAACAGACGGGGCACCCACTGCCGCAAGAGGTGGGAGGACATCCGCCGCGGAACGAGGAAGACCGCAGAAACACTGCTGGGGATGGCCTCCCGACCTAGGAGGGGTGCCAGTCGCACCATGACCCCCCTGATGTCCCGGATCCTGGCGGTGGCCTACCCTAATTTGGATGGGCGCTTGAGGACAGCACAGCAGACACAAGGGGGTGAGTATCCGCACATTCTCCTATCTGTATGCGCATTGGAGGCGTCTGGGTGGGGGAGGAGGGCTGTGGGTGACATTAGGCCAGGGCGCTCTCTGTAGTGTAGTCCGCTCCCTTAGGCATGGCCCTGTGCCCCCGCCCCCCACCTCTGTAGGGTGCCAAGTGCAGCTACCCATGCTCCAGCATCACACATGTGCGCGTGTGTTGTCCCTAGACCTGTTTGCCTAGTCAGAAGTACTGAGTAGTGTACCCCAAGTTCGCGACTTAGTGCACGAGGCACCTGTGTCTGTCCTCTCCGCAAAGGGTATTGCTAAGGCATGCACTCAACTTTGTTGAATTTCTCCCCCCACCCACAATCTTTGTCTTCTTGTGTTTTAGCATCATCAGGCGGAGGAGATTTGGCATCGGAGCAGGAGGGAGCTGCAGGTCACCAGGCCCCGGTGGGCACTGACACAGACACCGAGGGCACCAGTGATCCGGAGGGCGAGGGGAGCACCACAACGGGGGCCGGTGGAGACACCAGCGACACGGACACGTCCTCATTTGGGAGCTCCCTAGCGGGGGCGGCACCATCTGTGCCCCCCGCAACAACAGGTACAGCCGCCACCCAGCGCACCAGCACCGCCCTCCCAGCAGCCCCTCAGTCTTCGCTCCGTGGCCGCTCGGCCAGGAAGGCTCGCGTCTCCTTCGCCCCAGGCACCTCAGCCCCTGCCTCTGTTACCCCTGCTGCCCTCAGTGCGGAGCTCATTGACCTGGTGAGGACGCTCATTGTTGGGCAGACTACCCTTCTGAATGCCATCCAGGGGGTGGAAAGGGAGGTGCATCAGAGCAATGCCTACCTGGAGGGCATTCATTCGGGTCAGGCTGCCCATCAACCAGCGTTCACTGCACTGGCCTCAGCACTGACGGCAGCCATTGTCCCTGTCTCCAGTCTCCCTCTTCTATCTGCCTCCACCCTTTCTCTGTCTCCTGTACCTCAACCTATCCCATCCACACCATCAGACCAGCCTGCACACACCTCAACACCCAAGGCCAGCTCATCCAAACATAAGCACCACAGAAAACACAAGCATTCACCCAAGCAACACACAGATGCAGACATATCAACAGTCACTACCACCTCTGTGTCCCCGTCCTCCTCGTCTCCCTCCTCCCTCCCTGTGACGTCTACACTCACACCTGCATGCACCCCAACATCAGCTAGTTCTTCCACCACCAGCAAACCCTCCACTACAGTCCGCACACCTGCAGTCACCACCCCCACTGGCATTTACAGGTCCCCTGTGTCCTCTCCCACTGTGTCTGTCACCCCCTCTTCCAAGACACATAAACGCAGGCAGACACCCAAACAACAGCCAACCACCTCACCACAGCCTACGTCCCAGTCACCTGCACCCAAGGACAGCACACCTGGCTCTCATACAACCACATCCTCTTCCTCCACTTCTCTCACCACTACTCCTACCCCTTACCTTGGTCCCAAGAAAAATTACCTCTCCAGTTTTGACCTCTTTCCCTCCCCCGACCCACCCCCTCCAACTGGGAAAAGTCCCAAGGGCACCTCAGCCACCACCAGCCCAACTACTACAGTGCAAGTGGTGCATGGCATGTGGAGTCCACCCTTTGGCGGCAGTAACACTTCGGTGAGCAGCAAGGGGACAGCCAGCCCCCCCCAGGCAAGAGGACCCGGAAATTGAAGGGCCGCCGTGAGCGGACAGAGACGGCTGCCCCCAAGGAGGTGACTCCGGCCACTTCACCGGCCACAGCAGCCAGGGGAGGCAAGGGCCCGAGAGCCCCATCTAAGGAGCGGAAGGACAGCAGGGCGGAGAGGACAACCACCAGGAGCGCGGAGCAGGAGGGCCCCACAAGCCCCATCCCGGCTGCAAGGGACGACACCAAAGGGCCCAGGACTCACTCCCCGAAGGGGCCTGACACAGCACGGTCGGAGGGCGACTGAGCAGGGTGTCCAGGCCAGGTATGACTCCCTTGACATACTGCAAGAGCACCGCTGAACAGGGCCCCGCCGTGAAGACAGGTACCGCTGAACAGGGCCCCGCCGTGCAGAAGAGCACCGCTGAACAGGGCCCCGCCGTGCAGAGGAGCACCGCTGAACAGGGCCCCGCCGTGAAGACAGGTACCGCTGAACAGGGCCCCGCCGTGAAGACAGGTACCGCTGAACAGGGCCCGCCGTGAAGACAGGTACCGCTGAACAGGGCCCGCCGTGAAGACAGGGACCGCTGAACAGGGCCCCGCCGTGCAGAGGAGCACCGCTGAACAGGGCCCCGCCGTGAAGACAGGTACCGCTGAACAGGGCCCCGCCGTGAAGACAGGTACCGCTGAACAGGGCCCCGCCGTGAAGACAGGTACCGCTGAACAGGGCCCCGCCGTCTCAAGCACCGCTCCGCTGGGCCCTTCCTGTCAAGCACCGCTCCGCTGGGCCCCGCCGTCTCAAGCACCGCTCCGCTGGGCCCTTCCTGTCAAGCACCGCTCCGCTGGGCCCCGCCGTCTCAAGCACCGCTCCGCTGGGCCCTTCCTGTCAAGCACCGCTCCGCTGGGCCCCGCCGTCTCAAGCACCGCTCCGCTGGGCCCCGCCGTCTCAAGCACCGCTCCGCTGGGCCCTTCCTGTCAAGCACCGCTCCGCTGGGTCCTTCCTGTCAAGCACCGCTCTGCTGGGCCCCGCCGTCTCAAGCACCGCTCAGCTGGGCCCTTCCTGTCAAGCACCGCTCCGCTGGGCCCTGCTGTCTCAAGCACCGCTCCGCTGGGCCCCGCCGTCTCAAGCACCGCTCCGCTGGGCCCTTCCTGTCAAGCACCGCTCCGCTGGGCCCCGCCGTCTCAAGCACCGCTCCGCTGGGCCCCGCCGTCTCAAGCACCGCTCCGCTGGACATCGCCATGTCATGCACCGCTGCGCTGGGTCCCGCCGTCTCAGGCACTGTTTATGGTTCACTGTGCCCACCATGCCTCCTCCTTGACCAGTGGACTCTGTAATCCACCTGAGAGACTGTGGCTTTGCACTCCCCAGGATGGTCCAGTGGGCAATCCACCCACTGTAGAGACTTGAGAGACTGTGGCTTTGCACTCCCCAGGATGGTCCAGTGGGCAACCCACCCACTGCAGAGACTTGAGAGACTGTGGCTTTGCACTCCCCCGGATGGCACAGTGGGCAACCCACCCACTGCAGAGACTTGAGAGACTGTGGCTTTGCACTCCCCAGGATGGTACAGTGGGCATGGTGGCTCCTCGTGGATCTGGCGTCGTGGACTCATGTGGCTGTGGTGGCCCCCCTTCCCTTCCCCCAGAGGTGCCTGTAGTTTTGACATCGGATTCCCCTGCAGTGTTCTCTCCAAAGGACTCAGGTCTCGTGTGTGGGCTTTGCCCTTGTTTCGCAGAACCTTGGCCCACGGACATGTTAGATTCGTAGGATGTGCAGGACTTGTTACTTCAGTGATACACTGATGTGTATATCTTTCTGGTTTTTGTAAATATTTTTCACGGTTGCTCAATTATTTCCAGGTGCTTTTTTTGTACATGAAAATTTATTCCAAATTTGGTTGTGTCATTGTATTTTTAAAGGGTGTTTGTGTGGTGTCACTGTGACTTCCTGCTCTGCATTGGTGTGTACATATTGGGGGGGTGGGGGGGTCGCATATGTGTATGCCCATAACCTTTCTTCCTCCCCCCTCCCGTGTGTCGTAGGTGCAGTACTCACCGTTGACGTCTGCGCCGGAGTTCGTACTCGTGGTAGATGAGCAGGTAGACGAGAGCAGGTATGATGTTCAATTCTGGTTCCATGCTGTCCGGATTCCGCGTGGAGTGTGTCGAGGTGAGCGTTTTCCATTGAAAATGTCTGTTTCCGCCGTGTTTTTATCGGCGGGGCTCCCGCCCCGGAAAAGGTGGCGGATTGGTGGGTCGTGATAGGGTGGGCGGTACATTGTCTGCCGCCTGGCTGTTGGCGGTGACCGCCGCGCTGTTTGTTTGTTCCGCCGTGGCGGTCGGAGTGTTAATGCGGCGGGCTGTGTTGGCGGTTCCCACCAGGGTCAGAATTCCATTTTTTTGACCGCCGGCCTGTTGGCGGGTTGGCCGCCGCTTTATCACCGACCGCCAGGGTCAGAATGACCCCCTTAGTGTCTATACATATTTTGCCATTTCAACCTCTCACTCCCAGCATTCCCTAGTGCCACACGGTTCCCTTTGTTGTACCCTTCTAGTTATTGTTTTTATGAGCCCTCTAATATCGTTGATCTCTAACAGTCGTCTTCCATAAAAGTATGTGAAACACATCCTTGTTCCAATGAGGATCTTTCTTCCACTCTCTTTCCAGGGCCGGATTAAGAGCAGAGCAACTGCTGCGGCTGCACTGGGCGCTGACCTGGGGGTGGGGCCTGGGGTGCATTGAGCTCTGGGCGCCGGAGGCGCTGTGTTGAGCAATAACCTACATTTTGAAAGCACCTTCTGAAAAGTTCCTTGTGCGTCCAGCTTTCAGGCAGCAATAATGTCAAGATAGCTCTGTGATTAATGTTTCTGTTATTTTTGTTTAGTGGCAGTTATGACTTGCCATAAAGTAGCGCAGAGGGTTAGTATGCCTGCTGCAAAGAACAGATCTTTATTTTATGTGGATAGGTGACTGGATCCGCAAGCCTTTACCAGAGCGTCCAAACAAATAAAATATATGTGAGAGAAGTGCTATGGAAAGATGAGGGGCACTTTTTCCGGGTGGTAGTGTGGAAATCTGAGGAAAAGGTCATAGTGGATGGGGGGTGCCAAAAAAGATTGTCGCACCAGGTGCCACCAGCCCTAAGGCTATCCCTGACTGTTCCAAAGTTCTCCAACACTCCTCTCCCACGGAACCCTCCTTTCTAACCTAACTTGCTCAGGTTCCCCCTCTTTTATGTCTCCCTCCAGCTCTGCCTTCTTTATGAGTTTCCCAGCGACCTGCCATTTGAGGGTTCTGTTAACTTTTTAACTATTGCCATCAATTTCTCCAAGTGCTCCTCCACCTCTTTAAATTCGATCCTCCTCTCCTAGAGCCCATTCCGTAAATTATTTTCCCTAGCATTTCTCCCAGGGCCTTGAGGGTGAAGCCAGTGTGTCGCTATGCGGTGCTTAGCCAAAAGTATTTCCAGGGCCACAAACTTATGTCTCTTTTTGCTGCTCTTGGTTCAGGGCCTATTCTTATTTAGGGGTCACCTGAAGAAGATCCCTTGTGAGGGTGCAACCCTGTTATGACCTCCCTTAAGTACTCAGTTTAATTCTACACATCCTTAGCATATGAATGAAATCAGCACTCGTCTACCCACATCTGGGGCAGCTGTTCAGCCTGTAGAATCCTTCATCCTGGACAGTCTGAAGGCAGGATCCTCAACTGATAAGGTAATTTTTAGGTTGACCATTGCAGCGCCCAAATGCTGCTTTTCCAACGTGTTGGTATCTATGTGGGCTTTTAAGCACACCCACCTCAGGCCCATCACTTTCACTTGTTCGTGGGCTTGCCTTTCAAAAATACTTTGATGACATTGGTAAATGCTTTACATTTGTTGCGCCTTGGGGTGGTTTTGTTACTGACGTGGGGACCAACCCTGTTACATGGATAATTACACGTTTGCCAATATGTTTGACAGCGAGCAAACTTATTTTTCCTTTTGTGTCTCTCCTTCGCACTCACGCTCATGGCAGCCATGGCGCTTTGAATTGACTTGCTTATGTCAACTGTTTTACTTTACATTTTCAATTTATATAGCAAGAAAAGTCCAGTTAGGAATTTACAATGCTAATAGGTCTAACTTGAGCAAATGAGAGACCCATTGCATTGCAAATGCTTGCTGTTCTTTCATTCACTGATACATAGACTAATGTAGTGCTTTGCACATTGTGGAAGACGTTTAGCAAACTGAGGACTGTTTGTGTTCAACTGTTAAAAAAAGATGTTTGCAATATGTAATGTGTTTTATTGTCTTTGAACAAGTCTTAATAAAAAAATCTAAATACCGGAAAAAAAAAAATCTTTTACACCGTTATTATGGTCTAATTCATAAATTATGTTGGCCCTGCCAAAAAACATTCATTCTCATATTTAAAGCTTTCAATTTTAAAGGCTTCCGAATAACTGACGTGGAACTTTGGGCATGTAGGTCAAAGACCCATGTCTGTCTACCATTGATACCATTGATACAAGTGCAGTGACTTGTATTTCTCAATCCACTGTGTAATCTACATATTGTGTATATTCTGGCAGTCAACATGTCTTTTTTGAAGTACAGACCAAGCTACAACATCTCAGTGCAACTGAGCTACTACTCTGAAGAACTTGAGGACTCAAAAAAGGTAGACCAAGAGAATGGAGTCATCACACATTGTGGCACAATTTGCGTACCCCGTTCCAACTTTCAAACCAACCACTCTTCCAAATGTAATTAAAAAAAGCTTTTATGGTCTCTCTATAGTGAAGACTTCATTATTTTTCTATCTGGCATACTTCTGCAAGAATACATATAGTGATACAAGATTCCTCCATGTTAGATACCTCCATCTGGATGACGTCACGTTGATGCACTCTTGACTTTTTGTGCCAAAAAAATTCACAGTGGATGTCAGTATCGCGGCTAATTAGAGTAAGCCAGTTGTTTAGTATGTTTTTTGCTGTCTTGACTTTCCCATAGGTAGTGTTTCCCACGGACCCACAGAGGCGGAACTCATTTCAAACACAACTTGCTACTTCCTCAATCACAGCTTTCTATGTTAACTCAGCCGGAGGCCTCGTTAAAATCCAATTTCAAACGAAATAAAGCAAATGAAGGTGATTGGGAAAACTAGGCGCCATTGTTACAGTGTCAGGCTGTTCGTTCTGCCATGAAGCTGAAAATGCAAACCACATTTTCTTGAATTCTTGGCATCCCATCTAATGCGCTCTTGTACCAGCTCCAACACAGCATACTTGTAATGCAAGCAGCAAGCCCTTGCTTATCATCAGAACATAAAATAGTGTCAGCACTTCCAGGTGGGCTTAAAAATAAGTCACCAGAAGCCAAGCGTGCTAGAGTTAATAGTGTGAAAGATGTCGTCAGACCACCCTCACTACAAAAAGGAGGTGCTGCTACAAGTGAACAGATACTGTTTCATATAAAAACCTGCTAATACATATTCCCCTGAATAAAACAACTTGCAAATACCTCAAAGAACATAAACAAAAGGAAATATACGATACCGTCACATAAAATGGGAATTAGTGTAGGCTCCTGCAAAACCACATCCCTCCCTCATGTCTCTCTTAGGGAACACCATTTCAGGTCCTTAATTAGACTTTATAATGCGCTGATTAATGTTGTAATAGCTGAATCAATTATTTTTATTGTGGTTTTACGGGGACAAAAATAAATGTGCATGTGTATTGAATATTATTTCGCTACTTTTATAAACAGTTGGAACGACCTGTGTGGCACCATGGTTCAGTCTTCTTTCATTGACATACAACAGTAACATACAATCTGGTTGCTAACGCTTTCATCGTCACTGCTTCAGGAACTTAAGGAGGTCCTTGGTTGTTCTCGACCACCGTGATATTTTGTTCCACAGAGATTAAAAAAGTACATAACAATCACAGTCCTCCATGAATTTCCACTGTTTTCAGTCCAGGGCAACCAAAGACCTACAACTAGATTATTTCGCCCTTGGATAATCTGGTGTCTATGAAGAAATTGTTATGTTAGTACTGTGTACTTGAGGTAGATTTATCTAACGTCCTTTAATCGTTCAGCCAAAATACATACCGACATTGTCGAGTATCAGTGTAGAGCAGATTTTGTGTACATATGTAGCTATAAAAATGAAGAAAGCAAACAAACAAAACTAGCAAGAATGTAAGGAATCACGGATCCTAATAAGTTAGTTTTGCACCAGCAGTTTTGTAACATTTAGAACTTGTTGTACAAACACATACAGACATTCCACCCCCGTTTTCTCTAGTAAAAACAAGCTGTGCGTTTCAAAGGAAAGACATTTATACAATATATTTTAAAAAAAGCTGGATATAGGGCTCCACTGAGCAGATGAGCCCATTTGTTAAAGTATTTTTGACACGAGGATGCTGGTCTTGGTTGTATCACAATTAAAATGTAACCACCCCATTAGCAGAAACTATACGTGTAAAAGGTCGCATGGGCACCTACCCATGTGCATGGGACTGCGGCCTTGGCTGACAGTCTGCTGCGCTGTGAACCTGGAGCAGTTATTGTTCATCTGCGGGGAGCCTGGTGGCTGCTGGGGGTGCAGTGGGGGCACCGTGATTGGTACTGCAGGCCGGGGCGTCGGCAGTGTGTTTGCAGAAACTGCTCCACTCGCGTGAACTGCTACTGGGGAACTCTTGGTCGTCGGGGGCACTGCTCCCGTCACTGAACCCCGAGACTGGGCGGCACCGGCAGGAGCTCTGGAAGGAAAAACAAATAAAAATAATGAGCTGACTGTGTGGATATTTCCTAATCATTTGTTTTGGATGAAACATGAGTATAAGAAACATGAGCAGTTCAAATGCTTCAGGTAGGTAGTGATATTGATAAAATGACATGAATAAGACATGCTGCTTAAGCAAAAATTGGCCCATAACTACCATATTTGATGCATTTTACAGTTTTAGTGCCAATGTGAGCACCTTCTACCTTAAAGAATATTAGATTTTTATACATACAACATCTACAGGAAACATAACTTTCTGTAGGACATGCTTTGCATACCTAGTGTCACACATGCAGAAGAACATACAGGAACCCATGCACCAACTTTGTTTCTGCACAAACATCCATTTTTGCAGAAGATGATGAAAGCTTTTTATCGCAGGTTGTTACTTATGCCTCACTGTCTATAAGTACTGTACTCTTCCAGCCTAACCACCGTGCTTTTGCTTCTTCATCTAGAACTGTTTACCAATAGAGTAACTCCAGTTTGTATGGCCTTTGTATGTAAAAACGTAGTATTTTCGATTGTCATCTGTCCAAGGACATCTTTCCTTGATTCCAGAGGTGGATGGGCAGCAAACCCTTTGAGAACCATTTCTGTATGTCCAGAATTTACCATCACAGGGATTTCCTGTATGACATTGCTGTGGCTTTCAGTAAGCAGACTTGTGGATCATTCGCTATTTGTGATGCTAGAATACAGGTTACTCTGGAACAGAGGAATACCATAAGAATTGCATTATTCTGTTCCCCAAACTTGTCAGATGATTTTGTGACCAGCCTGGGGAACGATAAATAAATGACATGCAGGTAACCTGCTAGGTGTCACAAACACCTGCTCCAAACCAGAACAATAATTGACAAAGCCAATAATGCTCAACTTTTAAATGCTAGTGTAAAGCTTTTGGTTTGCCAATAAAGCTTCCTTAATTTGGTCTTGTTTATGGCCAAAACGATTCAAAGATGTCTCTACCTACACATGTAGGCAGATCCATCAGGGAATATCGTGGAATGTTCAAAAATCATTCTAAGATGGCCACCAGTGCAAATGTACTCAGGTGATCATACCTAGGGCCATCTAAGAATGAACATACTTATACTTTAGGTAAAATCATTCTATTATAGTACTGTAGTTGATAATTTAGTAAATCGTTCTAAGATAGTAATGTAATTGATAATTTAGAGCTGTCCCTTATGTCACAGAAGTCATCATAGCATGACAATATATGCATTATATTAACCAAAATACTAATAGATTGACTGCAGAAGGATGCACTGAGAATCCACTTTAAATGTGTATTTGTTTAGAATAATGTTACAAACCCTGGTTGCATTGGTGATAAACTAAATGTTTGGAAGACTTAATTGATATTATGTTATAATTTAGACTGTAGACTAACAGGATTAATTATTTAAATATATGTGCAAAAAAAGAGGAATGCAGTTCTGTGTTATTTTGATTGAAATGTATTAACAGAGTCCTTCCATTAAAGTGACTGCAGAATGTATAATAATGGAGCATTGGCAAAGTAAAATTTATAAGTTTGCATATTAAAATGTGTGTATTAACTAAATGTATTGCTTTAACTCACTTGCATTAGCCTAAGTGAGGCCTGCTGGTCCTATATTTCGTGACTGTGTAGGAAATGTTGATTCATTTTCATAACGTGAACTTTCTTTCCGACTTCGTTACCATAAGAAGACTAGCTTTGGTAATAAACCCTTATTGTTTTAGACACAGAGATAAATGAAACAGTGGCCTTGAATGTAGAACATCGTGATCCATGGACTACTATTATATACAATTATTTTAATCCTGTGTGGAGCTACATCGATTGGTGAGGTTCCCATGACAGACCTGGGAAGATGTGCCGATGTTGCAACCTGGAGTCGTGTGAGCGATTGCTGCTGGATGATGTCCCTTCAACGTAATGTGGACTGTCTGTCGGACTGAATGAGATTGTTGTATGAACTTTAATATGTCTTTGACCTGTTGGATATTGGTCAGAAATTTTCAGATTCCCACTTTAAATAAAGACAGATGCCTTGCTGATGAAGAACCTCACATGCTGAGCCCTTTAAAAAGTTAACATTCTCTCTGCTTTGCTCCTTTGAGGTGTCCCGCTGAGACATAGAGATTTTCTCCCTAACTCCTGCGGAAGACTCTTGATCGAGCTTCTGACATGCTGACGCTTTCTCCTTTTCCCTAACTTTTGCCCACTTTACTTAGTACACTGTTGCCTGAGATTACCTTTTTCCAAATTCTTTTTGTCCTTTTTGTTCTTTTTCTCTTTTGCTCGCATATGTTCCACCTCGAACATGCTATTCTTTAACTTGGCCAATAGTAGTTGTTTTCCATGTGCTCAGCTAAATTATAACTCTGCTGATTTGAAATTGACTGATGCTGGTCTAACCTGAGCTACGCGTAATTTCTGTATCTAAGATAATCTTACTAATGTTCTGTATTTTACTTACTGAATGCTTAGTTTTATTGTTAGTTTGCCTGAAGTTATTTCATTGCCTACGGCAACCCTTGGTGATCCTGTATATTTATAATTTTGTCTTGAGAGTTGTATACAAGACTTTAAGGCTCAATTTATAATAAACCCCTTGAATTTATTCTTGACTGGAGTTTTCCTTTCATTGCCAAATAGGTCACACAGTTTTAACTTAATTGATTTGAATTGAAATTGATTTGTATGGTTCTACCACATCCTGTTGCAGGGTCCAAAGATCCGTAAACCTGAAGTTGAGCATTGATTACTGCGAACGATGCAAATACTCAGGTGCGGCTCCTCCGTTAGGATGGAAAGCGCCACCCCCGCCAGCAGCAGAAGCTGCAAAACCTTCACAATGAGGGGATAATAAACTAAACCTAAGATCCCGGGTTAGCACACAAGCGTAGAAGACACTTGTTTAATTTATTGTCTGCAGTAAGGTACTTGTTATGAGACGTAGATGGCAGTGCTAATAGTTTCCTTGAGTGAGTGTGAGTTTTGGTTGGTAATAAGTGAATCCTGAATCCACATGGAAGATCTGTATCGACTGGAGTGAGAATTGCTGGTCACATTTCACTCATTGTGTAATTGTGAAAGCTACAGCCAGAAAGTCTATCTTCATACAGCTTTGAGGTATGTGAGTTCCTGCCCTGTACTGTGCAGACAGGTTGTTGGTTTTTGCTAGCAATATTTTGCATTAAGTGTGTGTGAGAGATTGTGTGAGAGACTGAAAGAAGTGAGTGTGATGTCATTTTGTGCCACACTGGTATAGGTCAGTTGGTGTGAAGCCACGTTGCTATTGGTAGACAGTGCCGCATTGCTACTGGTTGGGAACATAATGAGAAAAGGACTGTGGGATTGAAATTATTTCCTGATTCTATTGAAAGTTACTGTGATTAATTGAATTTGATTAATAATTAAGTTCTTTAATGTTTTTTAGAGTGCGCTGAAAGGAGATGTGTTTATTCCCATTAGAGAGGGTCTAGAAGCCTCACCCAAAGGAACTTTAGGTTATGTGTCATCTGTAAAAGGATTCCATGCATGTTGGTGGTTTGAACAGTGTAGCTAAATTACTGAAAAAGAAGGTGCTTTAGCATTTCCCTGTCATGGAACTTTTAATATAAGAATTTTAGTAAAGCTGAGACGAACACTGTATGAGATGAAACCGCCTCCAAGACCTGCACAGTTTGAAGCCCTTAGCATTTAGGAACTCATAGCACAAGAGAAAATGGCAACTAAATATGAGAACAGAATACAGAAATCAATTAAGACACTTGCAGAGGCTAGATGGGATGCAGAACAGAAAATATGACCAGACGCACTTGAGGCAGTCAGAATGTATTCAGCTATTTCAAATGAAGAAGGTGAACGCACTAAACCTAAACTAGGTAAAAGACAGGAAAGGCAGAACAGACAACAGAAGTTGAGGATGAAAAGGCAGTGATGTATAAGAGTGATTCAGCTGATAAGTTCATAAAACAGATCCTAATGAATCGTCCACCTCCTTATCTTTCAGTTGAGGCAGGAACAACAAGTGAAGCAGCACAAAATGTAACCCCAAATATGCCAACTGCTCCAGTTGCACAGACTCTGAAACAGATAGTGCCAAGTACGCCTGCAAATTCAGTGATACAGACTCCTGATGTGAATCAACCAGTTCTGAGTGTTAATACAGTTCAGCCTGTATCAAGTACAGTTGTGAACCAGGTTGTGCCAAATTCTAATGAGAACCACGCGGTGCAGTGACCATATGTGAATCCGCCTGTACAAAATTGTATTCCGAATCAATCTGTGCCAATGTTTAGTCCAGTTCAGTCAATG
The DNA here is from genome assembly GCF_031143425.1 of Pleurodeles waltl. Taxonomy (NCBI): domain Eukaryota; kingdom Metazoa; phylum Chordata; class Amphibia; order Caudata; family Salamandridae; genus Pleurodeles; species Pleurodeles waltl. Next base: position 514,054,909 of record NC_090447.1, on the reverse strand, counting down.
CCAAATGTTACCCTGAGTCAAACAGGACAACGTTTTAGTGCTGTCCTAACAGGGCAGAGTATAGAATGATAATTCCTCAGAATCAGACAAATCATATGGGTCTGGATGCATTGACAGTTCCCATGACTATAGGTCCTGTTGTTCCTTTGTATACTTCAGGTACGTCTGGAAGCAATGCCCACTAACTAAACATTCTAACACTTCCTGAAACACCAGTTCAATCCCCTGGGGTATCACCAAGTGGTATGCAGAGATCACTATAGTCTAACAATTCAGAGATGGAAAGAACAGCTTCTCTTGTTAGACCGCTAAACCCTACACGAATTGCAGATCCAAACCCAGTGATAAGTCAGACAGGATTTACTCCTGATGTGAGATTTCCTCAAGTAACTCCACCATATTTTATGCCCAGACCTGATCAGATTCTGAATGCACATTGCAGCACTCTGCAAGGAGGAGCACTCTTTAACATGCCATAGAACATGTCAAACTTTAATGCCCCTAGTCAGCAGAATGTAGGACAGTTAAGAGAAGAACTACCACAAAAAACAATATCAGTTGGCTAGGTTTCACTGCACAACAGCTGACAGATTGGTTAAATAACCTGAGCCCACAAGTTGCAACAGGGGTAACAAACTTCAATGCAAGAACATAAGAGACACCAGAGAGAAATAGATCAGTAAATGTGCCAAGACTGAAATTAGACTTGAATTAAATGATTTTAGGAATGCTAGACACAGCTCAATTAGAAGCTTACACAGAAGATGAACTGTGGGTTATGTACAAAGACAACACTCAGCGTGAAGGACAGGCTTATGATAGATTAGCTGAAGTAGCAGAGAAAAATAATGTGGATTTGGAGAAATCAAAAATCCTAAAGAGAAGTTACATATTGGAGTTTAGCACAAAGGACCGAGTTAACATGAGATCTCTTGTAATGAACACATAAATTAAAGAATGAATAATATACATTCAGAAATGAGGAGCTGTAGATAAGTTGGAAGGCAGATGGGTGATGAAACAGACGACAGCAAAGCCAAATGTGCCTCTGGCAGGAGCAAATGAAGCCAAGGACAATGTAAACATAATTATCCCTGAGAGCAATACCCAGTTGAGCTTATGATCATGTACCCTGGAGTAAGAGTGATATTTTGTCATTCGCAAATGATTATCTGAGATTGAGAGTAAAACCAGTGGAGTGGAACAAGCAGACAAAGAGATTGGTGAAACTATGAAAATGCCTGTGTGAAGATTTGAACACGTTGTTTGATATTGTGGTTTCGACTGATTTGTGGACTAAATGGAAAGTGAAAGTTGACCGGCCTGATTTTGAAACTCAAAGAGATCCAGTTACGGGTACACCATCTGAAGAGGTGATGAAAAAGTATCCCAAGGTGATTGTGTTTTTGAAAAACAAAGTGTCCCCGAAAGATATTGATTGGTAGAAAATTGACTGGACAGCTCAGGAGTCAAAGGAGTCGATTCATGCTTACTACGAAAGACTGCTACAAGCTTTCAAAAAGCATAGTGGTACAGAAACTATAGAGGCTAAAGATATGGGACATTTTTTGTTCAGGTTTGTGCAAGGATTGAAGCCAGACATTGGTAAGATGATTCCGCTGCACCTCATTTATTGGCAGAGTAAACTGATTGATGAGATCCCCTGATATGGGAAGTATTGTAGTGACGAATTGGAAAGGAGGCAGAAAAAGTTAACATTAAAGATGATGGTGATACAATTGAAAACTGCACAGAAAGCTAGTCGGAGCCCACCAATGATGTTGAATATTGGTGGAATGCAAGGGGTGCCAAAGCAGGTGACAAATGTTATCCAGTCTAGAGGTAGAGGACGGGGTGTTCATGTAGATCAGAGCAGAGGTGTGGTTGATATTCAGGCTTTGAAGTGAACTAATCTGTGTCATGCTTGCAGAAATTTAGGTCATTGGTGACAGGAGTATCCCTTCAATAATGTGAATAACCAGGTGCAGAATATGGGAGTTGCTCATGCACAAGCCAATAATCAAGTTCAAATCTAGAGAATTCAAAGACCCCCAGTACAAAATGTGAATGTGTCCCCAGGATAGCAGATGCAGGTGCCACAAGCCCCGATTGTTTAACAGCAAATGGTTGTTCCCCAACAGAATCTGAATCAAACCACAAATGCAGATATGAATCAGATAGCATCACAGTTTCCCTTGTTGGAACTGAGGTATGAGGGCATTTCAGAAATTCTTCAAGCAGAGAGTTCAGATGATAAGGGTTTCATGTTGTTGTGTAGCCATTTTAGTTATGGCTCCATGCACGTTATTTTAGAAAATTAGGCCTGCTGCTGTGCACTTTAACTGAGATATATTTTATTCAGCTTTGTTTATTATTTTAACAATATCCACATTTGCAGTCTTGTTTTATTTCTCTCTATTTAGCTGTTCTTTGCCTAGGTCAGCACTGCGTTCTTAAACAAGACATTTCTTTCACTCTGTGCTTTTCTCAAGGCTGCAGTAAGATAGGTTGCCGGTAAACGTGGTAACGCTTTGTCTCTAGTGATCATAGAAACATACACATCCTTACGTAGGGAAATTTTCTCAGAACATCAGCTGTTTTATTATAAAAACACTTCTCTGTCCCATACACATTAGAGGGAGATTCCAACCAGATGACCACGACTGTAAGGTGACTGCTGAACGCTTCGCTGCAGCTGCTTCTGTAGACTATAGGCCTCTTGCTCAGGTCTGAGGGATGATGTCATACCAGGGGAACCTGAAGGGCAGAACTAGAGCTTAACATGCTGTGCTCTATCATAGCCTAGGTAGGAATTCTTTTAACGATGTTAGTGACAGTATGGTAGCGTTATTTTTATGCTTCACTCTCCTTATCACTATTTTAATCTTGTCATGCTTTATTGTCCTGGTTATTGCAGTACATGCTTTATTATCTAAGAAGCATTTGCTTCATTAAAACCTTATTGAAACATATACTGCCTCTGATTGTCCTTGTACATGAGAGACTAATGTAACTGAGAGAAACGGATGCGTTCTGAGTGACCATGATTTCCCTGGGGACTCAATGGTGTCATGCGCTCGGCTGCCAAATCATCCCTGGTCTTGGGTGGAAATGAGGCACTGCTAGTTAGCCAGAGCAAAACCCAGATTAGGCCATCAGGTGTCACCTGTAGTAGGTCAGACTCAGTCCCCCACAGTGCAAGTGATTCTGCGGCTCAAATTCAGTAGTCTCATTAGAATAATAAGAGTCTACGCGACATGGCGCCACCAGTGTTTGGTCAGGCTCTAATTTTCAGGTCCTCCTGAGTATCTCTGCCCCACTACATACAAAGACACCTCAGTCCTATATACGGAGACGTCTATGGTATTGAGGATTTTCCTCCTCAGCTAAGTAGGGAGTACCTAATTAATGCTGTAGGTTGTTCAAGCTTCATTAGAAGTAGATCAACCTGCCCACCTATCTAAATGCCAACGTTATGGGACATGATGTGTCATTCTTAGTTGACAATGGAGCTACACATTCCACTGGCAGAACAGCAGAAGTGCCAATCGTGACCCTTTCAGGAAAGATAATTCAGGTTGTAGGAGTCACAAATAAACAGTTAACCATCCCTGAGACAGAACACATCCCTGTGAAAATAGGTTAATTTGAAGATGAGCACCAATTTTTGGTTTATAATTTAATTCTTGTAAATTTACTTGGACGCAACCTACTGTGTAAGCTAAACTGTTCTATTAGCTGCACGCCAGAGGCATTGAAATTCAGACAAATGAAGAAGTGCCCTGTAAAATTGCGACGCAGTACCGAATGTCACATTGTAACCAATGCTGACATGTAATGATTTGCCCGAAGGCTTAAAAGACACAGTGACACCTGAGGTTTGGGATTTTTCAGGAAAGGAAATTCGACTTATCAAAGGAGTTGAGCCTATGAAAATAATAGTGAAGTCAAATGCAGTGTATCCAAAACCACCCCCCTATAACATGACATCAATTGCTGGCATCACTGCCCTGATTACTAGTTTAATTGATTGTATTAATGTATTTTAAAAGAGAATTTGGGAAGTCCATGTAACTCTCACATTCTAGGACTGTGGAAGCCAAATAGAAAGTACCACATAGTTCAAGACCTAAGAAAAGTGAACAAAATTGTTGTTACGTGTTGTCCTGTGGTACTGAATCCTACAGCAATTTTATTCCAAATTCCCTGTGAAGCAGAATGGTTTACTGTAATTGATTTATGTCAGGAGTTCTTTTATATTACCCCTGCATGAGGAAAGTCAATTCCTCTTCACATTCAAATTCAGCAGTTGTGTTTTGGCATGGTGCCAAACTCGCCAAGGGTGTACGGAGTCACCACCCATTTTCAACCAGATCTTATAAAAGAATCTAGAGACCCTTAAGATACCCTATCACTCAATCTTAGTTCAGTACATATATGACTTCCTTATTGCATCAAACACCCAAGAAGCATGTAGGAGAGACACAATAGCTCTTTTGAATCATTTAGGAGAAAATGGACATAAGGGTTCCTAAGCACAATTACAGCATTGCAAGAAAGGAGTCCTGCATTTAAATCACCACATTGATAGAAGAATATCAACAATCATGCAAATAAATTCCCGTCACACAGAAAGAAGTTCAAATGTTTTTGAAAATGGCTGGCTACCTTTTCCATTAGATTCGAAAATGTTCCCATTTGGCTAAGCCTTTACAGAGGCTGACACACAAAAATGTGTCTGATCTGGTACCCATATGGCCAGATATGATCTTGGGCAGGCACATATAGGTAGGGATGCAATGATCAGAATATTCAGACAGACGTTGTTAATCCAGACTGATTGCAGAAGCTGTGTGCCACAGATGTGTCACACACTAACAGATAAATGTAGGGATACACACAGTTGTTACACTGAGTCATACATGTAAATCAGAAGGACCATTCAACAGAATGCAGCCGGATTTCATTGAGTTGCATTCTTTGTGTAAATGCAAATGTGTGCAATGGACTGAGATACATCTTAGTCATTCTTTACATTTTTTCACATTGGGTTGAAGCTTAACCAACCAGGAGAAATGGTAGTCTTACAGTGGCAAAGCTGATACTTAGGAAGTTGATACCACGATTCGGGTATGCCATGGCCTATGTCCCAGCGGCTGGGTCATGATGAAAAGGCATGTGAGGAAAACATGCTTAAAAGTGCGTTAGAAAGGCTATCACCAGATCTCCCGAACTGGGTACATACAAGTCATAGTCACAAAGTTCCAGGTCCCCTTGATGATATAGTTCCTGTTCCAGAAGGGTCGTTGCAGTGAGCAAGAGGGATCAGGTTAGCCAAGCTGCTGGGACTTGACAAGTGGCTGCTACAGCACAAGCCCGGTCTGATTGGGTTCTGAGCGAGTCTACAAAAGTGGATGGTACAGAAGGGTTGAAACAGAATCAATTGACTCATACTAGCTTGGATGCTGATGAAGGCCATTTGCTGAAGATAAAAGAGCTGAACCAGGAGACAAATGGCTGAAAAAGCTCCCAGTGCCAGCTATGCAAGTGCCTCCGAATTGCTGAGGAGCCTGAAGAGTCAAGTCAAAGTGACAGTGATGCTGAGGGTCGAGTTAACAGAAGATCAAAGAGAAAGTGAATACCAAGTCAAAGATACTCAGCACCTGAATAGACATATTTTGCTGCCAATGACTGAGAGAAGGAATTTGCAACCTTTTGCTTTAACAATTCAAATCCAGTTCAACATTCTTGAGTTTGAAATTGCGGTGAGTCTGAACTTTGAAATCTCAATGCCACTTCATGAACAAAGACATTACTTTCTGGAAATGATTATTAGTGATTACGAGCTGTAACTTTATTAGTGAAATTTGAACATTTAGTAGAAGTTTCTGAATTTTTGCAAATAGAGAAAACTCTTGATGGACTTTCTAGAAGGTCCAGGAACTTTGTGAACAACTTGCATTATAAAGAGACAACTTTTGATTATCTCTTTGCTCACAAATAAAAAGGAAAAGACATTGATAAATGTAAGCTGCTTTACATTTGGATTTATGATTTTGGATTTTTTTAATTCAAACTTTTTGGTCTGAAATTAGAGAACTCATGGAGTCGAATTGCAATAGAAGTAGTAAATACATATACATATTGTTAGTAATGGGGTTTCTGGTTGGCTACGGTATGTACTTAAGCCAGGCAGGACCCACCCACTCTAGTCAGGGCAAGGGAGTTACATGTCCAAGATAACCCCTGCTCACCCCCTTGGTAGCTTGGCATGAGCAGTCAAGCACCTATGACATCAGTGGGTCTGCCCCCGGGCCGGCGGGACAGGAAGCCTCCATCGAGGCTGTCCTTATGGCCGTGGACCTCAAGGGCAAACAAGACAACTGGAGCTTCACGCTCCTACGGCAGCGACTGGGGGAGGAGGGACTTACCCTCACCTTCCTCCCGCCTCCTGCTCAGGGCGACCCTGGAGTCTGGAGGGGCCTCCAATGAGGCTCCTCTCCCTCTGGGGACTGTCAGCTCCTCACTCGCCTGCATCCGACCAGGTGCGCGTGTGTGACCTCACTTCTGTGGTCCCCTGGGGCTACCGGGGGCAGCGCGTCTCCGAAGCGCTTGGAATTAAAAACGCCTGGGTCATGGTGGTGACTTCTTTGGTACAGCAATGCACCTACAAAGCACCATGGTCCCAAAAATAAAGCACTCATGAGGCACTATGGACCAGGAAAAAGTGCTTACCAAGGCGCTATGGTCCAGCAAGGACAACACAGGCAGCGCTCCTCATGTGCTGATAACAACAGTTGCAGGGGGGTCAGGGGCCACAGCACCCAGCCCGTGGGGGACACACAGATGGAGCACAGGGCAGCAGGGGCAAGCAGCAGGCCTGCACAAAAGGTTGCAGTCAGTGGCAGCCCCTCCAAGTGACCAAGCAGGTCACAGGTCAGCACGGCAGTAGCAGTCCAAGACAGGTCCTGGCGAATCCCTCCAGCAGCATTCTTTGTCCAGTATGTTTAAGTCCAGAGTGTTCCAAATTGTGGGGAAAAATCCCCTGTACTTATACTCAGTTTTGCAAAGGTTTAACAAAGAAGGGGAGAGGAGGTTCCAACCAGTTATAACTGGTTCTGGGAGTGCCCCCTCTCTCCTCCAGCACAGGCTCCAAACATCAGTTGAGGCAAACTAGCCCTTTGTGTGAGTCAGGGGACAGCCTTTACAGATGACTGTGTGCCCGGACCTCCCCCTTCTCTCAGCCCAGGAAGACCATTCAATATGCAGATGCCACTCTGTGACACCACTTGTGTACAGGCTGTCTGAAAAGGATGCACAAAGCCCAACTGTCATTCTGCCCAGACGTGGATTGAAGTCACGCTGCACCAGAGTTATAAGCACTGAGAAATGCTCACTTTCTAGAATTGGCATTTATGTAATGACAATAAAAAATCCACCTACACCAGTAAGCAGCATTTCTCACTACCATTACAACCATGCCAGACATGCCTACACTACCCCTCATAAATCTGACAATACCCCCACAACATAAGGCAGGGCATTTCCAATGCAATCCTATGAGAAGGCAGCACTCACAGCAGTGAGAAACCAAATAAGCTGTTTGTCACTAACAGGACAGGCCATGTAACCAGGCACTTGTCCTGCTTTCTACATACATGGCACCCTGCCGATAGGGCTAGCTAGAGCCTACCTTAGGGGTGGCTTACATGTAGTAAAAGGGGAGTTCTGGGACTGGCAAGTACATTTAGATGCCAGGGCCCTGTGGCAGAAAACTGTGCATGCAGGCCCTGCGCTAGCAGGCCTCAGACAGTTTTGAAAGGCTACTTCTGTAGGTGGTGCAAGCAGCACTACAGGTCCACTAGTAGCATTTCATTTACAGGCCTGGGCATAGCGATACCTTTGTACAAGGGACTTACAGGTAAAGTAAATATGCCAAATAGGTATGAGCCAATCATACCAACTTTAGAAGGGAAAGCACCTGCACTTTAGCACTGATCAGCAGTGATAAAGTGCTCAGAGTCCTAGAGCCAACAGAAAGAGGTCAGAAAAAATAGGGGGAAGGAGGCAAAAAGTCTGGGGATGAACAAAAAGGGCCAGGTCCAACACATATGTATCTGTTTAGTAGTAGTGAATGGTGATTATATTAATGTAATTGGATTGAGCTTCCCCGTAACAAGTGACTCAGAGACAGTTACATCCACAAGTGACCCAAACTTAGCAATTCTCTTTGCAAATCAGGATCCTCTGTATAAAGATGAGAAATATGTACTCACTAATGGTTCTAGGGGTGATTTACCTGCAAATGTGTATTATAAACTACTCTATGAGCACATTGACACCATGGATGCTAGAGAGTGTTACGTTTGCACAGAGTTGAAACTCACTGAATGAGCCGACACTTTAGCCCTTACCGGCTGACATTGGCCAAACGCCTTCATCAGTGAGTGAAGGAAACACATATCATAGTTTCTCTCTAACCTATGGAATATCCGGTAGTCTTTTATAAACATTTTTGTGTCAGCAGGAATATGATCAATACTTCAATTCAAATTATGATGTAGTGTTCTCAATTGTCCCATTAAGAAACACATGATTAACACTGCAAAGATGAAAAGCATTGACCCTCTGGAAGGTTTCTCTGAGCCTACATTGACATTTGGTACAATTCATAACCACAAGAATATTTTGACCTGCATTCTTAGCCCAGTAAAAAAGGAGTTCATTGGACGGGTTGAGGAGAGGAGAAGAACTAAAAGGCTAAAATAGAAAAGGGAATAGTTTTACAAAATTGGGAAAAGGATGCAAAACATTCAGTGGCTAGAAATCAAGGATTCCTGGTCTTAGATTGGCAACATTTAGGGAAATTATGTGTATAGACCTAGATCAAAGTCTGACACACTTTTTGTACAAGTGAATGTAGACATGTGTTTTTATTTAAGGGTGTTTGGACATTCATGCTGAATGGACAAGATCCAGCCATACCAGGTGTTTATTTCATAAGTGGGAAAATGGCTATTACAAGCTGCAGAAAGCCTGTTATGATACATGTTATCTGGGAGTAGTTTTCCAAAAGTTTTATCAAATAGACCATTTTAATGATCCAGTATGGGATGAAAAATCAAACTCCAGAGTCAAGAGAGAAGAGCTTGTAAGAGATATTTTTGGTGCATGAATTCCATCAGTAGATATGATCTTGAATGAAATCAAGATTAGAAAGTTGTCAACAATAGTGGATAAACTATCTACAGACACTGCAGGTTCCATTGTACTAATGGACACATAAATGGTTGCTGTGAGATCAATGGTTTTGCACAATCGCCTTGTGTTAGACATACTCCTCACAAAGAAAATCAGAGTTTGCAAAATGATACATGCTCAACTGTGTTGCACTTACATACCTGTCAATAGTAAAGAGGCAATAAAATACATTGCAAAGGTGACTGGCGTGAAACAGGACCTGAAAGAGGTAACAGTGACAGATGAATGGGAAGCAATAGGTAGTGGTTTTTCAGCTATCAGAAGATGGATTGGAAACCTAGGGAGAGGAAATGTGGGAAACATCTTGAGGCCCTTATTGATAATATCTCTGTGTGCCCTAGTTGCAGTTTATCTTTGCTAATTGATCAAGAAGCTGAAGATGAAGAGAGAAAAGAATAGACAGAAAAGGGAGAAGAGTGAAATGGATAGTAGGAGAAGTATATGCTATAATAACATTAAGTCGTTAGAGGACTACAGAAGTTCTTGCCTGAATAAGTCTCTGAAACTTTGAGCTGTTGTGATGGCTTGATTACCCATCAAAGGGGGGACAGAAGTAGTTGATAATTTAGTACTGTCCCTCATGTCACAGAAGTCATCAATATGTGACAATATATGCTGGTCTCCGCACCCACACACATCGCAGGACACACACTGGACCCCATCTTCACCTCAAGCAACCGGATCACCATCAAGACCATCTCCACCCCAGACTGGACCGGCCACCGCTGCATACACTTCACAATCACCGCACCCAGCAGCCGCACCCACACCTCCAGGACCCCACACACACAGGAAATGGAACGAAATCACCAACAAACAACTCACCTCATCTCTCGCCAAATCCCTCCCTCTGACGACGCCAACAAAGCAGCGGGCAATCTCAACGCATGGATCACTGAATGAGCCAACACTCTAGCCCTTCACGGCTGATATTGGCCAAACGCATACCTAAGAAAGCCAGCTGGTTCACCACTGAATTCCAAGATTCAAAGCGTACCCACAGACGTTTAGAGAAAAAATGTAGAAACAGCCAAACCAGCGAAGACCTCGCCTCATTGTGAGCCGCAACCGCCACCCACCAACGAAAAATCAAGAACGCAAGGAAGGACACACTCCGGGAGTGCATCAACTCCTCCGCACACAACTCTAAGGAACTCTTCTAAGTCATCAACGAGTTCACAGATCCCCCCTCCGAAGCCACCAGCATCCCCTGTCATCGGACCTCTGTGACAAACTTGCCTCCTTTTTCCACCACAAGATCCAGGACATCGCCTACCGCTTCCTCCTAGAAAATCCTGGCACCGGAATCTGTGACTGACCAACAACACCCCACCTCCCCCACGAAGCAACCCAGACGATCCACATGCGGGCCAAGCTCACCACAGAGGAAATAGTCAACAACATGAACAGCACCCACTCGGGAGCCCCCTCGGGCCCCGGCCCACACCACATATACATCAGAGCCAGCACATCCATTGCCTGAGCTCTGAAACACAATCAACTGCTCCATCAACACAGACACCTTCCCCGAGGACTGGAAACACGCTGAAGAACGCCCTCTTCTGAAGAAACCTTCAGCCGACCCATCAGAACTAAAGAATTTCAGGCTCATCTAGCTGCTACACTACCCTGCCAAAGTACTGGAGAAAGCAATCAACGCACAACTTCAGAAGTTCATCGAGGCCAACAACTCCCTGGACAGCTCCCAGTCTGGTTTCCGCAGCAACCACAGCACGGAGACAGCCCTCCTGGCAGCCACCAACGACATCCGATTACTCCTAGACCGCGGCCAGACCGCAGCACTCATACTCGGCGACCTCTCAGCAGCATTCGACACGGTCTCCCACAGCACTCTTCCCACCAGACTCCACGACATAGGATTCTGCGGAAGTGCCCTGGAATGGATCCACTCCTTCCTCTCCCAGAGAATGCAGAGAGTCAGACTCTTGCCCTACACTTCCAGACCCACAGGAGTCAACTGTGGAGGCACCCAAGGATCCTCACTGAGTTCCACACTTTTCAACGTATACATGGCCCCTCTCTCTGTCATCGTCATAAGCCATGTTAATAACATCGTGTCATATGCCAATGACACTCAACTCATCATTTTCCTCACCGAAGACCCGGACACGGCTAAAAACAACTTCCACTCAGGAATGGAAGCCATCGCCACCAGGATGAGAGAAAGCTGCCTCAAGCTCACCTCCAACAAGACTGAGCTCATCATCTTCAGAAACGCCACCTCAGTTTGGGATGACTCCTGGCGGCCCACATTCCTCAGCGCCCCCCCATCCCCCTGCACCGACTGAGCACGCTTGCGACTTAGGAATTATCCTCGACTCCTCCCTATCCAGGATCCGCCAGGTAAACTCTGTCACCTCCTCCTGTTGGCACACACTCCGCAAACTTCAGAAGATCTTCAGATGGATCCCAGCAGACTGTCGCAGGACAGTCACCCACGCCTTAGTCATGAGCAAGCTCGGCGACGGCAACGCCCTCTACTCCGTCACCGCGACTAGAAACATAAAAAAACGACAACTCATCCAGAACGTCGCAGCCACACTCATTGTGGACCGACCTCGCCAAGAACACATCTCCCAACACCTGAGGATCCTCCACTGGCTACTGATTGAGAAGCGAATCACCTTCAAGCTTCTCACCCACACGTACAAGGCCATACACAACGCAGGACCAGCCTACCTGAACCACTGCGTCTCCTTCCACACCCCCACCAGATCCCTCCGCTCCGCCCAGATGGCCCTGCCCACCATCCCTTGCATCTGCAAAACCACCGCCGGAGGACGATCCTTCACCTCCACTGCAGCGAAGATTTGGAACAACCTCACCCTGCATCTGAGAAAAAGCCCATCACTCACCAACCTCAGGAAGAACCTCAAGACATAGCTCTTCTGATGAGGCGCCTCCCCTCCCCCCCAGCATCTTGAAACCCTCACAGGTGAGTAGCCACGCTTTACAAAAACTGATTGATTGATTATGTTAACCAAAGTACTAATAGATTGAGTGCAGAAGGATGCACTGAGAAGCCATTTAAATATGCATTTATTCAGACTAATGTTAGAAACCCTGGTGGTATTGGTGATAAACTAAATGTTTGAAAGATTTAATTGATATTATGTTATAATTTAGACATTAGACTAACAGGATGTATTTGAACAATATTGAATTTCTAATGATAAATGATGCAAATACATGGTCAAAAATAGACAAATGCATTTCTGTGCTATACTGATTGAAGTGTATTAACAGAGTCATTTCATTTGAAGTAATTGTAACTTGTATATTAATGAAGCATTATTAAAGTTGAATTTATCAATTTGATTATTGAATGTGTTTTTTAGAATGTATTAATTATTATATATATTGCGTTAAGTCACTTGTCTTAGCCTAAGTGACACCAGCTAGGCCTGTATTTCGTGACTGTGTGGGAAATGTTGATTAATTTTCATAACGTGAACTTTCTTTCAGACTTAATTTCCATGAGAAGACTAGCGTTGGTAATAGACCCTTATTGTTTTAGACAAAGAGAGAAATTAAACAGTGTCCTTGAATGTTGAACATCCTGAACTATGGACTAGTATCATATACAGTTGTTTCAATCCCATGTGGAGCTACATGGCTGGATGAGGTTCCCATGACAGACCTGGGAAGATGTCCCATTCTTGCAACCTGGAGTTGTGTGATCGGTTGCTATTGGATGATGCCCCTTCAATGTAATGAGGACAGTCTCTCAGAGCAAATCAGATTGTTGCAGGACCAGTTGGATTCTGGTCAGAGTTTTTCAGATTCCCACTTTGAATCCAGATTGATCTCTTGCTGATGAAGAACCCTGTATACTAGGCCCCTTGGAGGGGTAACTTCCTCTCTCCTTTGTCCCTTTGAGATGTCCCACTGAGACATAGAGATTTTCTCCCTAATCCCTGCAGAAGGCTCTTGATCGAGCTTCTGGCATGCTGACGCCTTCCCTTTTTAATGATCTTTTGCCCACTTTAATTAGTACTCTGTTGCCTGAGATTACCTTTTTCCAAATTCTTTTTGTCTTTTTAGTCTTTTGCCCACGTGTTCTACACCGCATCTGTTATTCCTTAATTTGGCCAATAGTAGGGTTTTCCCTGTGCGTAGCTAAATAATAACTCTGCTGATTTGAAATTGACTGATGCTGGTCTAACCTAAGCAATGCTTAATTTCTGTGTCTCAGATAATCTTCCTAATATTCAGCACTTTACCTATTGAATGCTTAGTTTAATTAATGTTAGTTCACCTGAACTTACTTCATCGCCCTGGGAAATCCTTGGTGATCCTGTATCTTTATAATTTTGTCTTGAGGGTTGTCTACATGACTTTGAGCATGAGTTTGTAATAAACCCATTGACTTTATTCCTGACTGGAGTTATCCTTGCATGGCCATATTGGTCATACACATTTAACTTAATTGGTTTGTTTTGAAATTGAGTTGTACCTGTTGCAGGGTCCAAAGATCTGATGACTCGAAGTTGACCATTGACTTCTGCAAAGAATGCAAATGCTTCAGCAATATCCACTTTACAAAGTCATGCATGTGAAAGCACAGACAGGCTCCTTGGAATGTTCTTTTTCTAAATTATAAGTATGTTAATTCAAAGATGGCCACCAGTGCTTGAACAAGCATCTGCATGTGTGTGGCTTCAAGACAACCATGTTGATGTATTTTTTTATACTTTATTCTTCATGTACCATTCCAAGATTTCGGCGCAGGCATTAAAAAATAAAGTTTGCACAGGGATGCTGTTAAAAGCACAGACGCAAGCATCCTTGTGGCAGTGCTCAGCTGCTGTGTCCCCACAAAAATAATTTAAATATAAATATATAAAAACAAAGTGGAGTGAGGAGGAGTAGGGCAAGGGAGCAACAGCCAAGTGACGGTAAGTAAGGGGTGAATTTTGTTTGAAGGGTGAGAGTGAGGAATGTCATGTGCTCCCATTCAATGCTAACAGATAAACAAAAAAAATCCTTGACGTAAGGGGGGGAGGGGCAAGCTATTTCCTCAAACAACGGTGAAAAGGTTTATTCAAGACAAGAATAAGGGAGAAAACTATTTAATGAAACCCTACCTGAGATAGACAAGAAAGCCATCCAGTCATGAATAAGGGACTGACGAAAGTCAACTCTACATATTAATGTACTATAAAAACCAAATCTTAGATGCAACTTAAAAAAATGTTTCCCAAGGAAAGAGAATAGGTACTCCTGTTTTTTTCAGCAGCATCTGGCACGATCTAGTGATATTATACTGTTAAATGCCTCCTCATTAGTAATTAAAAAACAAGCAGTAGCAAAGCAAATAAATCAGGCTGGGCACTAACTAAAATATTTTAAAAGCCTACAGCAGTTGGTAGAAGTGAACGAAACAAAACACAATTGCTTTCTGTATATATTTATAAGATAAATATATTGAAGTGTAATGATTCATTGCACCTTTGAGATGCAAAATAGTTCCTGATGTTTTGCAATCCAGTTACTGAAGCAGAATGATACAGCTATGCTTTCAAATCAGGCCTAAAATGGAAGGCTTGAAAAACTAGGCAAAAGTGTGGGCTTTGGAACATAATGCCTCTTCTCCTCTTGCAAGGATCCTGCTGTTCCTCACCTTACAGCTGGTGGGATGTGTCCAAAGACTGCAAGCCATAGAGCCACTTGACATTTCAAACTTTGTGATGCTCAGGTAACAGAAAGAAGACTTAAAATGAAACCCGAAATGCCCAACGGTCAGAAATTCAACAATGACTTAACAATGACTTAATAGGCAAGTGGGTAGGGTAGGTGTTTGCCCCTCTAATTTCAGGTTGTGTTAGGAATACAGCAGGGCTAAGAGACACGTCTTCTGAAACATACACTGACATGTTTCTTGCATCCTAAACAGTCTCCATTGGACACTATTGTAGCTCGATCTTTGGGGCATATTTACAAGCACCTTTCGCCACCTTAGCGTTGCCATAGCGTAATTTTTTTGGTGCTAAGGTGGCTTTTTTGCCACACCGGATTTACAAATTGGTGCAATGCTTGCATTGCGCCACTTTGCAACACTGTGCCAGGTATAATGTACGCAAGGGGGGCCTTCCGTTGCTGGGAGGCCCGAAGAAATGGTGCAGTGAAATTTACAGTATTTCACTGAGCCATTTTTTCTGTCATTTTTAATGCCTTCTCAGAGCAGGTGTTAAAATGACACACCCATTGTAGTCAATGGGCCTCCCTGCACTTTGCTGCACTAGCGTCAACATTTTTGATGCTAGTGCAGCAAAGCGCCACAATAGCTTAAAACATTTTGATGCTATTGTGCTAACGACCACCATGGTGCACCATATCATAAATACGGCACAACTATGGTCTTGTTAGTTGTCGTGGGGGGTGCACGAAAAGGGGCACATCATGCATTTTGATGCTATTGTGCTAACGACCACCATGGTGCACCATATCATAAATACAGCGCAACCATGGTCTTGTTAGGTGTAGTGGGGGGGGGGGGCACGAAAAGGGGCATATCATCTATTATGCATCACCTTCTTGTAAATATGGGTCTTTGTTTTTGTGAGTGAGGTTGCAAAAAGTTGGGATCTTGCGGGGGGACAAATTGTTAAAATGATAGCACTGTTTTCAAATGTGATTCACAGTGAGAATGGCATGCAACGTTTACCATATGACAAGTGATGGTCGTATGTTGTGAGGTTTGGGTGATATAAACAATGTGAATGAGAACTCTAGTCTGATAACAGTCAAGTCATGACACCTAACCTGCAGGCAATGAGGCCCGTGGTGCAGTACCTGAGAAAAACCTTAAAAACGTCTACATAAATCTAGAAGGTACTTCCACCTTCCACATCAGAAATTCAGGGTCTGTACACAAAGGTTCAGTGCGCTCAATAAAGGCATTCAGTGACTTTCTGTAGCCAATGCATGGAAATGTTTATGACATTTTAGGCAAAAATAAAACTCTTCTTTTTCAATGAGTACATCCATCAGGCATCTACATGAAATTGCTCCTGTCAGCTTCCACAAAATTGCAGTAGGCCAACTGACTGTTGCAGACTACAGTGTAGCATTAGCCTGTAGAAGTTCAAAGCCAAGATTTGAAAGATGAACATTAAATCAATAAGAAACATATCAACTTTCAATAATGCCTTCAAAACAAACATGCTCTGTCAGATTTATGATCATAACCAGTGCATCTCATCCAACCTCTAAAACCGACTGCAGTTACACATGATGTCTGAAGTCATACACTTGAGTGATATTTATGCAGATGTTAGAAATGCCCAGAATTATTCAAAGAGAGTTGCTTAGATTTGAGCAGTGCCTAATTTGTGCCGGTGTTTCTCCATGCTCAGCAAGGACACTTATTTGTTATTACCTCCATGTATTTTTGGTAGCCTACCACACGATGGCGGGTCTGTCTATTTTTTTCACAGAGCACAATGATGTGTAACAACTGAATATACAATAAAAAAATAAAAATACCAGGTCACCGAGGCCCTTTTCACAGCCTGGATAACTGGGATTTTTTTTCGGTGAGACAGATTTGTTGATATTTGGTGGAGTGTGATGGTTAGTAAGTATCAGTGGCACTAGCTTTGGATAACAATCTCTGGGGCTGCGAGTTGTCAAAGCTGCAGTGCCTTCTGTGAAATACCTTAGACCCCGGCACTTCTTTGTCTACAAATTAAGCACTTCACTAGGAAAAAACATTCCTGTTGTCCTTGGACAGTTTGAGTAGAAAAATGCCAAAAACCTATTAAAATACATATTTATCTTCAGATCAAACAACTTAGCTTGTTTAACGTTTGCCTTGAAAGTGTTCCTAAGGCACACTGGGGGTCCCTCCCTGAACAGACACAGAGATGCAGAGAAGCGGCTATGTTTGGTATGTAGAGCCAGTGACGTGTCTGCAGGCTCCCTTGTAAGAGAGACCAGCCCAAAATTGCAATTCTGGTCATGCAGACCAACGGCACAAGAAAGTGGATTTCCTGTGAGAGAATGGGGCTTAAAAATCCATCAGTCCTACACAAGTCTAAAAAGGTAACAGTTAAACGACTCAGTGCTTTCACAGCTTCTCAGGCAGTTCGGGGAGGCTAGACAATGGCAAGGCTGCGGCCTCTTGCTTGCTCTCTGTTTTTAGCTGTAGTGATACTTTGGGCCAGATTTACAAGGCCCTAGTGCCTCCTTGCACCACACTAAGTCATTTTTGTACGTTAATGTGGCAAAGGAGGCAATTTTCACCTCGCCATATTTATAAAGTGGCGCAATGCATGCATTGCGCCACTTTGAGATCCCTTGCCCCACATTATGCCTGCACTAGGCATAATATATGCAAGGGGGGCGTTAGGAGGCCCCCAAAAAATGGAGCAGTGAAATCTACAAGATTTCACTGCACCATTTTTGGCATCATTTTTAAAGCCTGCCCAAAGTAGGCATTAAAGTGACACACCCATTTTAATCAATGGGCCTCCTTGCACTTTGCTGCACTAGCATCAACCTTTTTTAGGCTAGTGCAGCAAAGTGCCACTATAGCGTCCAAAATGTAGATGCTATTGGCCTAACATGCGCCCTGGTGCACCATATTGTAAATAGGACACACCCATGGTGTTGTTAGGTGGGGCAGGGGTGACACAAGAAAACTGGTGCATCAGCACTGATGCTCCAGTTTCTTGTAAATATGCCCCTTAGTGTCTGGTAGGGTCATTCCAAGTGTGCCAGTGATGTTCCTGTGATGTGCATTGTGATGCCGACTTGGAATGAGAAAGGGACAACCATATGGTGCGCCTATAAATTATGCGTCTATTTGGAGCATTGAGTATTTTTTATGTGTAGTGTAGTATTTGTCCTTTTTGTTTCTGTTCGGATCAGCGCAGACCTCCTCGTTTTTTCCCAAGTTTAAATTGACATTTTCACAGAGAAAGAGATACAAGCGGTGCACCTCGTTAAAGTTTGCAGGCGTTTAGAAGAGCAAAACCCCCAAAAATTCAAAATATGAACACAGTCCCCAGTATCAACGCTGCCGAGACCTGAGGCTGAACTGTAAGCATACACAGAGAACACACAAAATCCCTGTGAGTCACCCAACTGCGATTCATTCAGTCTGAGTCCTGCCCCCTGGGAGCAGGGCTCCTTTGTTAGCCCTCTCAAATGTGATCTGACTGCTTGTGGGCCTTCTTCTCCTCACTGCAGTTGAGGCTCTTGGAGTCACCCTTAAGAGACCGACTGACTTGCACAGCAATCTATTTACATTTCACTGGGCTGCTTTCCGGGGGTGAGGTGTCCACAATGTCTTTAATTCACCTATTAATCTGTCTGTTTCTGTTCTATGTTGAAAATGTTTCTTCCACAGAAGACAATGAATGCCTGCCACAGCACTCAGAATCAGGTCAAGTCCTCTTGGACTACTTGAATTAGCTGACCCAGTATGACTTCTTCTTCCTCCGCGTGCCCTACATACAGTCCAAAGAGTCAAATTGTGCTTAGCAAGGTGGTTGCAGCAGACAATTTCCGCAGAAGATCTATGACAACAGCAGACTGCAATCTTATATTAAAAGTGTTATTGTGAATACATTAAACTCTACATGTGGATGAGCCAGTAGGGTACATACAATTGTTTTTTAAACATTTTATTTACATTTCAATGGAGTAGGCGATGTTCGTGATGAATTTTATGCTGCGCCTGTAGCAAACTAAATAATTAGGTGGCATTTTCCTTGGTTCATTACAGATAACTATGGTCAGTGAAGTTTGATAATGGGTCGTGATCAATCACTTTTATTAAAGGAGACTTAAAAATTCAATAGATGAAATAAAGTGTGATGTGTAACCTGGGAATGGAAAAAGAAGGGCTTCTAGTCAGTTTCCAGACACATCTTCTTCATTCAAGTTTTTTTCCATGAACCCTGTAAATTGGTTTTACTATGCCCATGGTTAGACTTAAGACCTAATTCGTAGTTGGTTGTCTTCCCCCCCTAATGTGGAGTTGCCCCATGTTTTGTGGGGCGCTTTTGGCAAAACGTCTGCCAACATGGTGGAAGAACTTTCTACAAAAAAAAAATTAAAGTCCGCTCGGCATGCCGAGGAAACCTAAGGACTGGTTGGCAATTCTTTTGTTTTTCAAAAATAAATGCACTGGCAGGGTTTGTCTTTGAAGAAAGAATAGGACAGCATCCCTAAGGGTTCTCTCAGCTTGTGGGTGTTTTTAGTCTAGGACTACTATGCATACCAGTCAAGGGAATCAAAAAAGCTGATGAGAAAGACGGCAGAGGATACGTTTCGCACAGGACAGGGACTCTGATACCGTTCTTGCCAGTGCATTGGAGGTAGGGTGTTTCCATAAAAGAGCCATCTTAAGCTCTGCCCCCTGAAAGGCAACAGTTCCATTGACTCTACATAAGCTGAGGTTACTCAGAGTTGAGTGGACAGGGCATCTTGCAGTTTTTGGCTGACGACTGGCTATTGCCCAGTCACAATATACACAACACATATGTGCATTTAGCATAGATTCTAAGTGTGCATTCTCAGTGTTCAGTCAACATTCAGCTGCTCCTTTCTCCCTCACCTATTCGGCTATGCCTGTTCTGGGACTGGCAGGGATGCATAGTGTCCTGTGCATGCACGTGTCTTCATGAAACAGCTCCATGAGATTGAAAAGTGGATGTTTTGTCTCTTTTAACTAAGGCTCATCACTTCATATCTCACAGCCACCTATGTGATGGATATCCCATTATTACAAGTTCCATAGGATATAACACACTTGAAATAAGGCGGGCATGATATCCTTCATGTTTGTGGCCAATTAACTCATCCACCAAACTCTAAATCAGGCCCACAGTACAATTTAATGCTAAGTTAGTACCACCACCCCCACCCAGACAAGCTACAAGTGCGTACACTTCATACAACATCTAGTTACACATATATTGTCCTCAATAACCATGGAACCTGTGGTTAGAGAAGTGTATAAGCAGAGGTTATTGCATAAAAGGAGATTTGGTATTTTAAAAATATTTTAAAGAGCAAGACATTTGCAGAGATGAACAGTGGAAAAGAGCTAAATAGGACTGAAGTTAACAAAAGCGAAAAGTCGCTAAATGTGAATTTCAATTTAGAGAAAGAAACAAATGAAACAGCAATGAAAAAACACAAATAGCCCCATTCAGGGCCGGCTTTTGGGCGGTGTGACCGCACTGGGCGCTGACCTCCGGAGGGCGCTGTGTTTAGCAGTAACTTCCTAAACCTGAGATTTAAAAGCACCTGCTGAAAAGTTCTTTGTGCTTTTAGCTTTCAAGAAACAATTAAAATGTCAAGATACCTCTTGTGATTAATGTTCCTGCTAGAGAGAGAGATGGGAGTTTTGCCTAGTGGCAGCTTTGACTCAACATAAAGTAGCACAGAGGGTTAATATGCCTGCTGCAAAAAACTGAACTATGGGGCATATTTAAGAAAAGTTGTGCTGCACACAGTGCAGCAAAGGTTTTCTTGCACCCCTTAGTGCTCCCCTAACGCCACCATGTGTGCATCATATTTAAAATACGGTGCAGCATGGCGGACGTTAGGGGACTAGCGTCAGAAATTTTTACGGTAGTCTGACGCTTTGCAGGATTAGCGTAACATTTTTTTACGCTAATCTTGCAAAGCACCCAGAGGCCCATTGTAACTGATGGAAGCCTCCTTTTAATGCCTGCTCTGAGCAGGCGTTAAAAGTGCCCGAAAAAAATGACGCAAGGAAATCTGACAGATTTCTTTGTGTCATTTTTTTGCCCTCCCTAACGGGGGGATGCACCCTTTGCACACATTATACCCAGCGCAGGCATAATGTAGCGCAAAGGGTTGCAAAGTGGCGCAATGCATGCATTGCGCCTCTTTGTAAATATGGCGCTGTGTTTTTGGCCTTCGAACGCCACATTAGTGTAAAAAAATTACACTAATGTGGCGTTAGAATGGCACTGGGGGCTCTTAAATATGCCCCTATGGCAGTGCTTAATTTGTTCTTGATGTTTCTGGTGCGGAGCACCAGCACTTATTTTTGAGGGCCAGTGCTTATTTTTCTGCCTCAAGCATTTACTGCGAGAAAAAGACACATATGAAAAAGACGGAGGAAAAAAACCCCGAAAAAGCACCACAATGGGAAAAAGCAGAATTCCGCAAGAGTGAGCTGAAGGGGCAGGGAGTGCCTGGAAATGGATTGAAGAGGCCCGAGATGGCATTAGGATTATGCTGCATCTGTATTCCGTGTTTACACATTTAATTGGAGCAGCCACATGTTCAAGAGGAGGGCTTTGGGTATCGGCACCTTTTTATTTACAAATTAAGCACTGCCCTAAGGGGCATATTTTTAAAAAAGTGGTGCTGCACACAGTGCTGTGCCATTTTTCTTGTACCCCTTAGAACCCCCCTAATGCCACCATGTGTGCGTCATATTTAAAATATTGCGCACCATGGTGGTAGTTAGGGGACTACCATTAGAATTTTTTATGCTAGTCCGGCACTTTGCAGGATTAGTATAAAAAATGTTGACACTAATCCTGCAAAATACACAGAGGCCCATTGTAACAAATGGAAGCCTCCTTTTAATGCCTGCTCTGAGCAGGCGTTAAAAGTGCCAGAAGAAAATGATGCAAAGAAATCTGACAGATTTCTTTGCTCCATTTTTTTGGACCCCCTAACGGGGGGGCGGTCCCTTTGCATTCATTATGCCTGCTGCAGGCATAATGTAGCGCAAAGGGTTACAAAGTGGCGCAATGCATGCATTGCACCACTATGCAAATACGGTGACGCGTTTTTGGCCTTCTAATGCCACATTAGCTTAAAAAAAAATTACCCTAGTGTGGCATTGGAATGGCACTAGGGGCTCTTAAATATGCCCTACGAGGTAGATTTGAAAAAAGTGGCGCTGCAAACAGTGCTGCACCACTGTTCATGCGCCCCTTAGCTCTCCCTTAACGCCACCATGTGTGCGCTGTATTTACAATACAGCGCAACGTGGGGGTAGTTAGGGGACTAGTGTCAGAATTTTTAACGCTAGTCCGGCGCTTTGCAGTATTAGCGTAAAAAATGTTGATGCTAATCCTGCAAAGCACCCAGAGGCCCATCGTAACCAACAGAAGTCTCCTTCAACGCCTGCTCTAAGCAGGCGTTAAATGTGCCGGAAAAAAATGACGCAAAGGAATCGATCAGATTTCTTTGCGCCATTTTTTTGTCCCTCCCTAACGGGAGAATGTCACCTTTGCATACATTATGCATGGCGCAGGCATATTCTAGCGCAAAGTGTTACAAAGTGCCGCAATGCGTAAAATATAGCAGGCGTTTTTGGCCTTCTAACGCCACATTAGTGTAAAAAAGTGATGCTAATGTGGCATTAGAATGACGCTAAGGGGTCTTAAATATGCCCCTATATTTTAAGTGGCTAGCTGAGTGGATTAGTAAAGCCAAACTTTACAAGTGCTTTAAAACACATGAATGTATGTGAACGAGGAGTGATGGAGAGATGAGGGGCATATTTGCTAGGTGGTAGTGAGTGAAACCGAGGAGGAGGTCATGGGGTGGGGGCGCCACAATAAACTGTCGCACAGGGCGCCACCAGCCCTAAAACCGGCCCTGACCCCCGTTAAGAGTGACCTCGTAATTCTCTTGGTAAATCTGCAGCGGCAAGTATCAGTAACTATGTGGTTAATGTACCAGGGAATTACAAATGGGAGGTGGAAGGTCTCCTTGAGAATGGGAATTTCCAATAGAATAATTAATTCCGCGTCCACTTCTCCTGGGAATTCATCATTTTAACCCGAGATTGCACCCAGAGATGGCGGCTGCGGGTGACATAAAACAGAACCAAGGTGCTCCTGTGGATTGCATTATTCCGATTGAGCAACTGAAAGCCACTATCAGATAAATGAGAATGAGAATTAAGTGGCCCTCGTAAGGAATGCCGTAGAGGCAAATGTTACACACACTACACACCGAGGGCAGAATGGCTTTTAGGAAAGGAAAAGCTATTCTGCATCAAAGATAAGTATCTCGGTAATCTCCTCTGCGGCATATTTAAAGACTACCTTAAAATAATTTACAGGATAACTGCAATCTTACCTTAAAAGTGTTATTGTCAATACATTAAAATCTATATGTGGGGAATCGAGAATAGTAAGTCATCTCATGCAGCTCTATAGCAGGATGTAAACCTCGGCATGGGCATTTGAAGTGTGGATTAAATTAATCTTTGTTCTAAGTAAAGAAATGTAGAAATGTTCATTGTCTTTCCCCGTTTTCTAATTAATTCGCTTATGATCTCAAAAAACAAAAAGCACAAAAGACAGACAAGATGTGGGACTAATTGAAGGATATGCAAATAACTCCCATTTTAGATGAAGATGAAGGGGATGATAATTTTCTCATGCATAATCACCCTGGAAGGATAGAAGCTTTGGATCTGACATGCCTTTTATACCACCAGATTCTTAGAAACAGACCATTTTCCTATCTGCTCTTGACACACACCTGCTACAAGGTCTCCAGCAGCTAGTGAGCGTCAATATCCGTTCAGGGCACTCTGCACAATTAATCTACTCTTTGCAATGGACATTTAAGATCATCAGAGTTTATTAGTACTAGCTTTTCACTGCTTGCATCTAAGGTCTTTCTGATGTACTTACTATAACTTTAAATTCCATCTTTTCCTTATTTATTTAGGCACATTTATAACGTGCACAATGCAGAAGTGAATTGCTTTTAGGCACTTTACAGACTGCAAGGAGAGAAAAGAGATGTAAAGAGCTGAGAACAGGAAGGGATTTAATTGTTTTCTGAAGAAGTGGAGGTTGTTGGCAATTTGAGGATGGGAGCGGGGGCTGTTCCAGAGGTGGGATACAGCCATTGAGAGCGCTGGTCACCTTGATGTGCACTTGGAAGTTTGAAGTATGGAGAAGGTAGAGGGCAGATGACCACAGGAGCCTGGTAAGATCACATACCTTTATTTTGTGCTGAGGACAGGGAAGTGTAGAACCACAGAGACACTTAAAGGCAAGGCAAAGGATACTGAAGATGATTCTGTCTTTCACTTGCAGCTAGGAGAGGTTTTGGTAATGGCGAGTGGAGTGTTGTATTTTCCTTAGGCGGTGCATGAGGTGGACTCTAGAGTTCTGTGCTGCATTCTGTTGCTTTGGTTAGGCAGGTAGTGCCTTGGAACAGAAAGCTGCAGCAGTCGAGATGCAGGTTAACCAAGTGCCAAACAGAGCTGCATGAAGAAGTTGATGAATAAACGGGATGGCTTTTTTGCTATTTCATTTGGTAGAAGGAGGATTTGAGCACCTATCCCACATCGGAGCTTCTGCTGACTTTAGCACCCCAAAGAGCGCCTAACTTTCTCACACACGTTTTTATGGGCATCGTTTTTCAACAGAAAA
Organism: Pleurodeles waltl; assembly: GCF_031143425.1. NCBI lineage: Eukaryota > Metazoa > Chordata > Amphibia > Caudata > Salamandridae > Pleurodeles > Pleurodeles waltl. The sequence continues at coordinate 514,030,223 of NC_090447.1, read as the reverse complement.
CAGCATAACAGAACTAAATGAACTTTTAGTAGGTACTTTTGAAGGGTTTCAATCTACATGCTACTATTCAAGATATAAGAACTTGAAAAGAAAAGCAAAATGTCCAGGACCTTTTTTTAATTCTAAGCACCCTTTTGCAATAACTATCGCTTTAAGAAGGCTGTGCTGTAAACTTGAACTGGCACCATTTGTGAAATAAAATATATTCATGAAAAAGAACAAGTCATTCTTAACACCTCCTTTTATTTCTATTTAAATTGGATCAGCATAATTTTGGCTCCACCCTTACACGTCACAATGTATGCAATATATATGTGCATTTAGCACTACATACTTTGTGTGATCTAACATTATTAATGTAAAGTGTTGCACTTGAACACAATACTGGAGACCATTCACTAAAGAACTAGAAAATCATTTGGTTTGTGTGCCTTAAGTTTATTAAATGAAACGTAGTCTTTTGAAATGGGTGAGAAACCACCCTCACATTAATGAAATGTATTTTACACTAAAAACAGGAAAATTTAATGTAAACATGTGCACTAATGTGTTCACGTTGCATTTAAAATGTACTTTGCAGTTGTATTTACACTTGTTTATTCAAAAGTTGCATTGTTTTTATCTCAAATTGTAATACAAGTTTAATTAGATTTTATGTAGACATTCTAATATATATTTGTAGTTATATGTGCACAATTGACACATTAAATGTGCAATTATATGATTAAAGTTGACATGACTAGGCCTGAATTTCTTTCAATATGAAATATTATTTTTCTAATTCTGCATGTATTCCTTTTTCGTTGCAGGAGCATTCACATGAACTATTAGCTTGGGAATAGATGTACATGGTATTAGTGATAGAGAGCCTGAGAAAGAGACCTTGATGAGGAACATGGATAAACGGAGTATAAACTGACAGTCTCTATTTAGTAAAATATCAGAAATTCACAGGTGATCAAGGCTGACATTGTTCTCTGGACTGGTCTGGAAGAATTCACAAATGTTGCTGTTCACATGTGAGAATGGAGAAGACAATGGAATCCTTGATGGCGTGAATGAGGGGTGTTACTTAGAAGATTTATGTGGTATTAACGAGTGAACACACAGGTTGCTGAGGAGACTATTCCTTTGGACTTTGATAGGGTCAGACCTCTACGTTTTCTCTATTTTTGCATAAATTTTCTCTAGAAGACTCTAGACTGAGCTTCTAAAAATGCTTACACCTTCCCTGATATGCAAGTGCATATAGATTTTCGACTCTTTCAACATTTCCCGCGACTGTTGAGATTTTCCCTGATTTACTTAATAAGATTAGTTTAGGCCCTAAGCTAGATGATTTTAGATATTAACCTGACTGTTAACTTGTAATAAAACGCCTTAATTTTATTCTTGATTCCTGGTCCTCATTGTATAGCCTAATGTGTTACACTGTTAATTGGAAACTCCCTTCACCCTTTCACTCAGTAAGAAAGGTCCATCGGATAACAGAAGTTTGGAAAATTGAAAGCAAAAATGGCCTAGCGCTACATCAAAATACATAGGTTGCTTGTTTCCTGACATAGACAAAACCATTCCTCCAACCCATCCATTTCAGATATTAATAATATCAATACAGAGTTCTCACTTCTTACGTGAATACAGAAAGCAACAGCTGAAATGTGACCAGTTTACATTTACAAAGTGTTAAGAGATGTTTGGCACACCAAATGCAATGTTCCTAAAAATGCTCATCCTTTTGAGCCAAGAATAACATGCAGGAGCAAACCTGCCAACTCATACAGTGCCACTGTGTCACATGATATTGGCTCCCTTCACATGGTCACCCGATGAGGAGCTGATATCATACGCTGGGAAGACGAGCTGGAAACTGCTGCAAAGAGTGAATTTCCACCTTATTTTGAGACTTTGAACATGCGATGTCCATTAAAAGGTGTGAAAACAACTCAGTACATTGGCACCAGCCTAAGCAGGCGTTTTTTTGGTGGGGGAATGGGCTAAAAGTGAGTTTGATGGAGAGGGGGCAAATGTGCTTCCCCTCCAAGCCCTCTCCTTCTCTCCTCACATTTTGATTTTTTTAAGTTGCCAGGTCTGCAGCATCAGGTGATTTATATGGCAAATATGGCAAATCTGTCATTTTTTCAGGCCTGAGGTGATGTTTCAAGCTTTCGTGACCTCTTTTGTTAATCTGCTTGTTTAGAGTCCTTGATTGGATTTTCTTTTAATAGAGATCGGTAAAAATAAACTCATATCTTTTAAATTACGAGTGGCAAGACTGACTGGGTTAGTCATTTGGGTGGAAGGCCCCTAGGGCCTGAGAAGGCGCTTCTAATAGCTAACCAACAATACTTATTTTTATCTGAAATATTCAATGGATTGAATGGTTCTCGTAGAACCTAATAAGAAAAGAAACATTTGGCTCCAACTTGGGGATCTGAACATTAGTGGTGTAACAAAACTAGCACCCCCTCCAACCCCACACAGACCATGGAGGAGGCCCCACCCCTATGGACTCACTCAGGCCAGGTACTGTGTGGCAGCACAAGGGGCTCCCACACCGTGGTGGCTGAGCTTTGTTACGCCCCCGCTGAACATATCTAACTCGCCTTTCACCCTAGGTAATCTGCTTCCATAAAAGGAAAACTGTAAATCAAGCGAAAACATAAGGGAGAAATCTTTAAACCTCCAGTCCAGATGGAACTGAGGAAAAGGAGCTCGTAAGATGAGTCAGGCACAATGTTGTTTTCTTTTCATTTCTTTTAATAAGGTCGACTTCCTCTAATCATTGAAATCTACTCTGAGCGAGTTTCCAGTTCATTGTAAAATACTCTATATTGCACCGTAAATTCATGGGTAATGAAGCTATAATACTCCAAAGGTTGTTACTTAAATCTGACCTGCAGTAAAAGGCACATGGAAAGGATGGCTCAAGCATGCTGTTTGCTTTACTGGTGAAACACAACCTACACAACAGCCCACATTTGTCTCGAGCAAAGCCTCTCAAAAGATCTGCAAGAGAAGAAGCAGTCATGTGAGGGAGATACAGAGAATACCTCTTCAACCGCCATAGAATAACTAAATAAAGAGCTAAGTCGACTATTTATGAATTGTTTTAGTTTTACACAGCCCATTTCCATGCGTAATTTTCATCTACGAGAGCATTCTCGTACGTGCCATTTTTTTAGGCCTGGCCTAGAGACATCATTAGCTTTCTTGCAAGTCTCACGTTTTCCAGACAGTTCATGATAAAATGTATAGATGTATACATACACAGAGGAGCTTTCGGTCAGGCATCTTTATCATTTTTTTGTTAAACAAGACATTCACGCATCCCCCACAGCAAAAAACAAGTGGCAATGAGTTTGCCCACGTCAGCCATTGGCTCTCTTCATTGCGAGTGATAGAAGTTTGCTAGTGCACTCGAGTGCATTGATCTGAAAAGTAGTCCATTTTGGTGCCAGTGCGAATCATTGCTTTTATTTCTGTTTCATTCGATTATTTTTTCTATTTAGATTCGAGCTGAATAATTGCTTATTTCTTTTGTAAACATGTGCATGCCACTATTATTTATATGTTCTTATTTATTACTTTTAATACATATTGCATGTTTTCAAAACCAAAAAATAAAAAATGAAGACTTGCCAAGTCCAGACACATTGTCTCTGCCAATGCATGTTCTGTTTTTTTTTTTTAGCTAGGGCATTTCCCCCTGTTTTTGCTCCTACAATGAGGTGCTGCACTTGCCTCAGAAATGCATGAGGTAAAGGCGGGGTCTCTGCCACAGTCTGTAGATCACTAGGACTGCTGCTAGGCAGGTCTGAGTAAGCAAGGGCTAGTGACCCAGTGATGCTGTCAGCCTCATGGTTATGTTTTTGCTTGATTTAACTTGCAGGATGACCACCATCAAAACTCTAACTTTCCATTCAGCTTCCACTGGAAGTGTAAGGGATAGTAGTGCTGCTTTACTGAAAATCATCAGGAAAAGAACATTTCTGCAATTGCCTCATTTTTGTATGTATGCAACTCTAACATGTGAATAGTTTTGAGGGTTCATTCAATGAACTGTCATGAAACTTTAGTAAACTTCATTCTTCACAGTTTTGGTGTACAACGTGGTCTATAGAAATAGACAATCCAGTTGCTTTTGGAAAAGGTTAGTTGAATTCACGCATGACCATTCTCTTACCTGGAAACCGGCGTAACATAGTTGCCAGGAAAGACCCCAGACATTCCAGTTCTCAGAGACGTCCCCTTAAACCAACCATCTTGGCACTTCTCAGTGACTCTGTACATTTCCCCTTTGCGCAACTCCAGCTCGTCATTCTTTTGAGGCTTATATGCGTAGAGTGCTAAATATCTGGAGAGAGAACATTGAGATCAAACAAAGAAACCAAATCAGGGCTGGGCCTTAAAAGGGATGCATGACACAAGCTGTAGTTTAGAAAGAGGCACACTCATCAGACAGCCATAAGACCCATGATTAAAAAGTGAGGATAATGTAAAGAAACAACTTTTATTCACCAGTATGCCAATGGAATCCAAATCTATATTAAAAAACTCTAAGTTTGATGATATTCTCACAGTTAGGTCCTCCCTACAGGCTCTTCATAATTGTTTGCACACTTAAAAAAAAATGTGTTGCTTCTGAGCTCACAAGAACTTCATTCCAAATTCAACTGATCTTGGTTAATAGAACAGGAAAACAACTGCTCGATCCCTCACAAGCCAAAAAGGTTAATTCTCTTGATTTCTGAAATGGTTTCCACTAATCCATAAATTCCCACAGAGATGACACTGTTAATTCCAGTGAGTTGTATTGTTCTTACTCAGGTCCCGTTTAAACAATTACGTTTCATATCAGCAGTCCAAGCCGTTGTGGTCTCCAGTACAGCTTCAATGCCTTTCTCGCTTTTTCACCTAAACATTTCCTGGCTCATCTGAAGGCTGTGCTCCACCCAGCTACACTGCTCATTTCTGTCGCCAGGAACTTTTAATGTTTATTAGCACATACCTTCTCCCATCCCCCGTTTTCTTCTCATTTCTGTGTGCTCTCTCCTTTGGTTCTGTTGTAATGTCTGATCTCACAATGTGTTTCTTGTAAGTGCACTGACCACCTACCCAGGTAAGAGTTGTCTTATCTATAGAAAAACTACGTAACCAAATAAACAAATCCTTCCTCCTGAGAAAGCATAGCTTGGCTGTGCCACTATGCCTTTTATACATGAATGTAAAAGGGTGATTATTTTTCGAAATAACATGAAGAGACATTTTCATTTAAATGATGCACTGCAATACAAACGAATAAATTGCACAGCTGGATGTAACATTTTAAGTAAACTACATTTAATCATTGTTTTGAAAGCATGTTATGTAATAATGTTTTAGAAGTATTATCCTATATAATAATTTTGTTTTTTATTATAAGCCATAGATTTAATTTGACCTGAAAGTATATTCATGTTTCATTAGCTTGGCTGGACTGAAGGTCACACATATTTTTCGGTGCCTAATCTTCAACGTGAAGTTTGCTTTTGCATGTTTTTCTATGATCTGCAGGTGTCAGGATCTGAGACCAAATTAATGAGGAGCCCATTGAGCTCCAGAGATAAGAAGATCTGCGGGAAGCAAAAGGAGAAAAGGCGTAAACTGGGATGATGGTGTTAACTTTTCTGAAATTCCTGAGAGTGCAAGGGTATACAAGGTCAATGTAGAAGCCTTCAGAAGGTTTCAGAAAGTTAAAGCGTCAATTAATTTTAAGACCCAGTTTTTTAGTAAGAATGTTTGTGCAATGATGTATGCCTCTGGAAGGATTGAGATTTAAGTGTGGTTTAGCTAGTGGAAGAGCCAGATTCCCTTTGTCCTTTGCTGAGAGTGGACCCTGCTGGTGCAGCTGCATCTCTCTTAACAGAAACGTCTACAGAGGTTCTGCTTGCTGGCCCTTTTCTCTAAGAACTTAGATTTAATGGTTAGGCAGGAGAATTTGATTTTAGATTTAAGACCTCAGTCTTTGTTTCTGGTTTTCTGCTTTATCACTATTGAGATCCTTGTCTTTCCTTTGCTTGTAAAGTTTAATATTGTGCAATGGTTTAACTCTCCTTTGGTGATTTTGTACATCTATACTACGGCCTTGAGAATCATTTATGTAAGTTTGACTTTGAGTCTGTACTAAAGCACTGCAAAACTTTAAGATGGTGTCTGAGACTGGGGCCCAGATTCTGGTAGGTGACATGCAACAAAGCGCTGCACCCAGAGTTGCTGTGCTGCATAACAAGGAGATAGCAGGAGAGTGCCATATTCTCATAGAAGTGGCACTCTCCTCCCCTTTCCCTATCGCCGGTTCTGTTTTCAGCTGCTGTGTGCGTCACAAACACCTTAGCACCATAGTGCTAGGGTGTGTGCGTGAGTCTAGCATAAGTTTTGTACAGGAAAGTTGTCCTTCCTGTACAAAATACTATGCCTAGACAAGTGCAAATGCTTTTCCCACTTTGTAGTGTGCTGTACAGTGTAGCACAAATGAAAAGTCGGAAAAGCAGGTAGAAATGAAAGCATTTCTCAGTTTTGCGCCTGATTTTCAATAATGTTAATGTTTGGCACTAACCCTTTTCTTCTGATGTTTCATAATCGAGTTTAGCGTCAAGAAACCCATGTACCACCCATGAAATGGCCCCTTGACGCAAAGGACCGCAAAGCAGCGTTTTGCGCTGCTTTGCATTACTTTGCCACACAAACCAATGAAAATACCTATTTGCATTGCTTTATGAATGCCAAAAAAAGCTCAGCTTCGCTTTAGCTTTAAAAAAGTAAAGCTACAGCGAAGCTAAACCTTTGAGAATCTGGGCCTTAGTGTCTGGCTCACTGAGTTACACTGTAATGGCTCTAAGTAACAAGATGTATGTTCTCCTCATCCCTCTGAACAGAGAAGAAATGATTCTTTGGACTCCAGATTTAAAGATAGGGCCCAGTGATAGACCCAATAGTAGTAAATATGGATGGTTCTCTTTCCGAAAAGGGGAGAACTAAAACGGTATTCTAGAGCAGTTAGTACCCAAAGCCAAACCCTAGTGCCCATGTCCAGACTTGGAGAATCAGCGAAGTCGCAGAGAATTGGAAGAGAGTCGTATTGGTAGCGAGAATGTGAGTATCAATAGGGTTGTGCATTGCAGCAGTCTGCGCTTAGCTTGCAGTGACTGTGAAGTTGGATTGCTGAGATGTTTTGCACACTGTGTGAATGTGGTGATTTATAAAGAAGTTGAAGAGGTTATCGGGTCCGACGTGGCTTAAGATCCCGGGGGAGTTCAAAAGGTGTAGAAGACACCATATTATATTGTCTGCTCAGAGGTTGTGTGTGTTGTGGGGCACCATCAACAACACAGTTAAGTTAGGGGTTTACTTTGTGTGAATGTGAGAAGATTGGTATAGTGGATCTTAATGCACAAAGTAAAGCTGTACTGCTCAAGGTGATACCCTGCAGGACAAGACTACATCATAAGTGTTTTGGAAACTTTCTTGTGTGTTTGAAACTGTTAATTCTTTAGTGGACCAGACAAAAGTTTGCTGTATTGCATTTTATATATGTGTGTGATATTGCGGAGCGATTGTGAGTGCAGATTGTAAAGGAGGGGAACTGCTGCAAGGAGTGAGATCTATGTCACATTGTGCCGCGCTGGTATAGCTTGGTCGGTGTGGTGTAGTACTGCTACTGGTTTATAACGTCAACAGGAGCTGCATGGTGATTGGTGCTTATTTCTGAGTAAAGGCCTGTGTAATTGTTGACATTTACTTGAAAATGAAATGCTTTAAAGTTGTATAAGATTTGTTTAGAGGCTATGTTCATATCCCCAGTAGAGAAGGTGACATGGCACCACCCGAGGGTATTCCAGGTCATTATATAGCGATAAATCCAAGGCTTTACACATGTGTGTGGCTTGGTCAATGATACAAGATCACAGAAAAAAGGAAGGTCCATTGTGATTCCCACAATATGGCACATTTAATTTGTGAGTTATTGAAAATTTGAGAAGGATACTGCATGAAATAAAACCGCCTCCTAGACCTGCATAATACGAAGCAGTTAATTCTTGGGAATGAGCTGCCCATGCAAGGGATAAAGGGAAATATCAGGGCAGAGAGAAGAAAGCTATATGTACCTATGTAGATTCTAAATGGGATGCTGAGCAGAGGAGGTGGAGAACAGACATGATAGAAGGGGTTAAGCTGTACCTGGCTTTAACAAAAGACGGGGCAGAGAGAGACGGGAATGGAAAACATTTCAAAAACAGAAAGGGGAAGAACCAAAAAGAGCGCAATTACATGAATATGGACAGTAACGATTCTGGCAATAGTTTTATAGATGTGTTACTCTCTGAACGTTCACCACCATACAATGAAGCTAGAAGTGAAGGTGGGGACAATGGTACTGGAAGCAGTGGCACAATTTCATTTCCTACTGCGCCGGCAAAGCACGGCTTCCAGTTCTGTGGGACCTATTCCAAATAGTGTACTTTGTGAACAGATTAAATAACTAATTCAGCATATTCGGAAATGGAGTGAATTAGATAAGTGGGTGATTAAATGGGCGTTACAAACTTTCCTCTGGGAGAAGCACCTGGTGGAGGCTATATATATGTTCCATGGAGTAGAAGTGACCCTGCATCATTTACCAATGACTACCCAAAATTATGGGAAAAGCAAGTGGAATGGTATAAACAGGTTGAAATGTTTGTGACAATTGTGCAGCTGTTATGGGCTGATTTGAACACGTTGTTTGACATTGTTGTTCGGAGTGACTTGTGGACCGAATGTAAGATAGCTGTTTGGTGGCCTGTAATGGAACCGACTAGAGATGCGGTAACTAAGGGTCCTTCACCGCTGGTTATGAAAAAATATCGGGAGATCATGACATTCCAGAAAGGATGTTGAGTAGATGAAGATTGATTGAATGACTCAAGAACCAAAGGAGTCAATACATGCTTCATATGAGAGATAGTTGCAGGCTTTCAAACAGTACGGTGGCATGATGACGTTAGAAACAAAGGATATGGGACATTTTGTGTTAAGGTTTGTCACAGGACTGAGGCCACGAATTACCCTGGTGATTCAGCAGAATTTAATTTGTTGGCTGAACAAGCCAATTGATGAGATTTTGCGGTATGCAAAGTATTGTCATGATAAAATAAAGATGAAGAGGAAAAAGGTAAAGGAAAAGCTGATACTTGCTCAGACAAAAACTGGCCAAAGAACTAATCAAATGTCTATAGCTGTAAACAATGCAAGTACAATACAAGGTGTGTATCAACACCCACAGAATACAATGCAAGGGAGAGGTTGAGGGGCCCCACTAGATCCTCGTACACGAATGGTTGTACATAGCCTAAAAAGATTAACTCCCTGCCACCTGAGCAATAAGATGGGACATAGGAAGTGGGAATGTTGTTTAAATCCAACTAATCAGGACCAAAATGAAGGATTGGTGCCTTCTCAGAAGAATAATTCTAACCAGATGCATGGCGTGCAAAGACTCAGGAGTCAAATTTTTTAATGTACCTCAAGCACCAATAATGCAAGTTCCTGAGCCCTCGATGCCACAGCAAAATGCTGTTGGACCTCGACAAAATATGAATCAAGGTTTGAGAATGAATGTGAATCAGACACAAGACAGTAATATGTTTCAACAGTTTTCCTTGTTTGAGTCATTTGAGTAAAATGGCTGATGATGCAAGAGAGGGGGAGGAAGACTGCGTACTTGGCGCAGCATTAGAGGTAGACCAAAGCAGATCATTCATAGACAGTGAAGTGGATGGCCATCCTGTGTCACTTTTGGTTGATACTGGTGCTACCCATTCTACTCTGAGAACAGAATAAGTACCAAATGTACCCCTCTCTGGACAAATGATCCAAGTTATTGGTGTAGAGAATAAACAAATGTCAGCCCAAGAAACCACACCAGTGTCAATGAAAATAGGTTCTTTGGTGGATAAACACAAGTTCATAGTATGTGATTGCAGTCCAGTGAATCTCTTGGGAAGAGGTTTGCTCTCCAAAATGGACTGTGTTATCATCTGTACTCCAGATGAAATAGAGGTGCAAACCCAAATGAGGATATAGCTTTCGAATTAATGAAAGATGAATTGTGTTGCATGTTACTGGTATTGCTAACAGTGGATGATTTGACCCTAGATTTGAGAGAGACTGTCAAACATGAAGTGTGGGATTTTTCAGGACAAGACATCAGACTGTAATGTCTGATGACTGTAATGTCTGACATCGGACTGTAATCAAGTCCACAATACAGCAGGGACTTCTGAAAGAGGTAATGGGAAGTCCTTATAACTCTCCTATTATGGGTCTTCAGAAAGCAGGTGGAAAATACAGAATTGTACAAGATCTTAGAAAAAAAAAAAAACTTGTTGTTCATTGTTGCCCCATGGTAGTGAATCCAGCTTTAATATTGTTTCAGATTCCATGTGAGGCTGAGTGGTTCACTGTCATTAACTTGTGCCAGGCCTTCTTTTCTATACAGTTGCATGACAGTCAGTTCCTTTCTGAATTCTGGCTTGGAAACAGGTTCCTAACATGGTGTGATGTCCCAGAAGGGTATACTGTATCACCATTTACCTTTAATCAGATTCTAAGGAAAAATCTAGAATATTTGGTCATGCTTTGTAATTCAGTCCTGATCCAATAAAGAGACAACCTGTTGGTAGTGTTGAATACTCATGAAGCTTGCAAACAGGATACCATTGCATTACTGAACCACCTAGCTGAGAATGGACATAAAGGGGCTGATTCTAATTCTGGCGGGCGGCGGAGGCCGCCCGCCAGAATTGCGCCCCCATAATACCGCTCCGCGGTCAGAAGACCGCGGAGGGTATTATGAGTTTTTCCCTGGGCTGGCGGGCGGTCTCCAAAAGACCGCCCGCCAGCCCAGGGAAAAACTCCCTTCCCACGAGGATGCCGGCTCGTAATCGAGCCGGCGGAGTGGGAAGGTGCGACGGGTGCAGTAGCACCCGTCGCGTATTTCAGTGTCTGCAAGGCAGACACTGAAATACCTTGCGGGGCCCTCTTACGGGGGCCCCTGCCGTGCCCATGCCATTGGCATGGGCACGGCAGGGGCCCCCAGGGGCCCCGCGACCCCCCCTACCGCCATCCTGTTCATGGCGGCTTTCCCGCCATGAACAGGATGGCGGTAGGGGGGGTCAGAATCCTCATGGCTGCGGAGCGCGCTCCGCAGCCATGGAGGATTCAAACGAGCAGCGGAAAGTCGGCGGGAGACCGCTGACTTTCCGCTTCTGACCGCGGCTGAACCGCTGCGGTCAGAATGCTCGTTGGAGCACCGCCAGCCTGTTGGCGGTGCTCCCGTGGTCGGTGGCCCTGGCGGCCACCGGCCGCCAGGGTCAGAATGACCCCCAAAGTGCCTCCTAGGAAAGTTACAATACTGTCAAAAAGAAGTCCAATACCTTGGACATCACATTGAAAAAGGAGCAAGAAAAGTGTCACAAGAGAGAATCTCCATACTGAGAATGAGTCAACCAATTACAGAGAGAGAAGTTAGGATGTTTTGGGGAATAGTGGGCTTCTGTAGACAGTGGATACCCAACTTTTCCCTGGTGGCTAAGCCTTTACAGAGGCTAACACACAAGGATCTGTCTGATCCATTACCATGGTTGAACGATTGCCTTGTTTCATTTCTAGAGCTGAGAGAATATCTCTGTCATACCCCAGCACTAGGGGTGCCAGATTATAATAAATATTCTGAACGTTTTTGCAGTGACATGGAGGGTTGGGCTCTCTCAGTGCTGACTCAACAGCAGGGAAATGCTAAGAGATCAGTGGCATATTTTTCAGCCACACTAGATCCTGTTGCTTCTGCTTTACCTGGCTGCCTAAAATCTGTAGCAGCAGTTAGTACAAGCATTGAGAGGTGCAAGAATATTGATATGGGTCACTGTATACATGCCCCATTCAGTTGAGCTTTTGATAACTAGAACCAGAACACAATATCTTACCAGCAGCCGACTTACTAATTACAAGCAGATAGTGTTAGCTGCAGAGAATGTGACCATTAAACACTGTGAAATTCTGAATCCTGCTTCTCTATTGCCAATACCAAATCAGGAAAATGTTGAAGATTGTGAATGGGATCACAATTATTTAGATATTACTGAACTATGCACCAAGCCGAGATCAGACATACGAGATGTACTATCGCCTGAACCTGATAATGTCCTTTATGTTGATGGCTCATGTTTGAAAGATGATGGAGGAAGTCTGAGAGCAGCATATTCTGTTATGTACTCTTTCTAGAGTGGTTGAATCTTCCTGGCTTCAAGGAATATTCTCAGCTCAAGTTGTTGAACTGATTTTTCTAAACTGTTGTTGAGAGAACTCTCCCCCAGGTTTGTTATACCAACCTCTTTGGAATCAAATTGAGGAACTCATTTTAATAATGAGGTTCTAAAATTGTTGCGTGCAGCACTGCAGATGGAACAGAGATTGCATTGCAGCTATAGACCGGAGGTATCTGGTCTTGTGGAGCAGGTGAATGGTACGCTGAAATCCAGATTGGCAAAAGTGTGTGCTTCAACATCATTGAAATGGCCTGATGGTTTACCTCTTGTGTTGATGAGTCTTTAGAGTGTAACTGACCGAAAGACTGGTCTGTCCCCCATGATATCATAACGGGGAGGGTGATGAGACTGCCAACGATTCATGCAAATGCACTTGTGAACAATACTGATAACATGTTCCTAAACCAATGCAAAGGACTAGCGGATGTGGTCCATTTTGTGTCTCATCAGGTTGGAGCAGCCACACCTCTTCCAAATCGAGAGCAGTGCCATGACCTAAATCCCAGCGATTGGGTCTTGGTGAAGAAACACATCAGAAAAACATGTCTGGATCCTTTTTGGCATGGGCCATACCAGGTGATCCTGGTTACCCACAACTGCTGTGAAGTGTCAAGGTCTCCCCAACTAGATCCACACTTCCCAAATTTGCAGAGTTGAGCGTCCCCTCAATACGACAGCGCCTGTTCCAGATGAGCCAGTGTTGCAAGAAAGGCAACAGTGGCAGGTCAACCAACCTGTTGGGGATCAAACTGAGCCTGAAACAACAATTGGCCATGCAGAAGGGGGCCTTGCACAAGTCACAACTAAGACCGAAACAGATAAAAATGAATGTTGTTTTGTGGTGAATGAGTCAGACTCAGAACAAGACCCTGAAGAAGAGACTGGTGCTGGGAGAAGTGAGATGAAGCTGGACACCGTTGGCCCAGAAGACAACAACAGGGAACAGTGAGTGTACCTAAACAACAAGCATCACCAACAATTGCTGAAGAAACAGAAAGTTCAGACCTGAGTGAAAGTGAAGACGAAGGTGTGGCACTGAGAAGGTCAAGGAGAACAAGAGTGAATAGTCGCACATATTCTTCACCTAAGTGGAACTACTTTGCAAAAGACACAGGGCCAGATGTAGCAAATAACCAATTTGCGACTTGCAAATTGCGAGTCCCTGCGACTCGCAATTTGCAACTCGCAAATTGGTATGCAGTACGGTGTCTCAGACACCGTACTGCGACTCGCTATGGGGTCGCAATGACCCACCTCATGAATATTCATGAGGTGGGTCACAAATTGCGGCCCCATAGCGAGTCTAGGCACTCGCAAACATGGAGGCCTGCTGTAGTCAGCAGACCTCCATGTTCGTGACTGCTTTAAATAAAGCAGTTTTTTTTTTTTTAAGTGTAGCCCGTTTTCCTTAAAGGAAAACGAGCTGCACTTAAAAAAAATACCGAAACCTTTAGTTTCGGTTTTTTTTCAGGGCAGGTAGTGGTCCCTTGGACCACTACCTACCCTGAAAAAATATTTGTGGGTCCATTCACAAAGAGGAAGGGGTCCCATGGGGACCCCTTCCAATTTGCGAGTGGGTTACCATCCACTTGAAGTGGATGGTAACTGTGACACCATTTGCGACCGCATATGCGGTCGCAAATGGTATTGCATACCACTCAGAATCGCATATAGGAAGGGAACACCCCTTCCTATTTGCGATTCTGAAATTCATATTGCGAGTCGGTACCGACTCGCAATATGCATTTCTGCATAGGGAAACGCGAATAGCGAGTCGCAAACTGCAATTTTTGCCATTTGCGACTCGCTATTTGTTTCCTGCATCTGGCCCACAGTGACAGATAAAGAGTTCTGGGAATCTTGAGATCAACATATCGGTTTGGATGAACTGTCATGGGCAGAACGTAGTGGTTGAACTGCACATCTAATTCTCATTGTCACTGATGAGCTTGGTTTGTGTAGAAGTTAATTACATTTACATTGACTGGAATAGGGAACTGATAAGGCTACCTAGGCCAGAGTAGAAGAAGAATAAGGGTTGTCATTTAGAAGAACAAGGAGTAGGGCTAGGGACGTCTCACAAAGATTTATACATTGCTGCTAAACAAACTTTGAACATTTGAACTCTGTTTGCTGTTCGCATTGGTGAAATCAACAAAGCAATACTTGCTGTTCCTGCTGTAAATATTTGAAAAGAAAAAGGCTGATTCAAAAGGCGTAACGGAGCCAAATAAGAAAAATAGATGAAGATACATGGTAGGTGCTTTATCTCTTAATTTTCTAATAGTATTAGTAGTGTTGCTAATAGAAGCATTTTCCCCTACACATGCTGTAGAGAAGCTGTCCCCTAATGTTACCCAGCAAACTATTAGTCCTCAAGACAATAATAACTATGTGTTAGACAAGAAAGCATTACACTTAGATGAGTTAAGAGGAGCATATTCAGCGAATCAATATTTTAAATTGTGATATGAGTACGTTGATACGATGAACGCAAGGGACTGTTACATTTGTACACAGTTATCTGCTTCTGTGTCAGAAGGAATGACATATCATCATATCCGTTAATCTATAGTATTTCTTGCAGTCTGTTGTTAAGAATATTTTACAATGAGAGACATTTTCAATATTAATTCTCAAATTATGACCTTCTGTTGTCAGAGGTTCCTTTGTTTACACATCTGAATAAGAAACCTTATTTTAAAAGAGAAGAACTTGCAGGGAAATATTTCTTTCCACTGAAACCGTTAGACACGGCATTTGCACACAGACACAATTTGACCTGTTCACTGACTGAGATTGAGAAGAAATTCTTGAATTTAGTTAAGAATTGAAGGAGGGAATTAGAAACCAAATCCAAACCAGATAAAGACCTTAGGTCACAGCATCAATGGAAGATGGAGGAAATAGAAAATGAAGTGCAAAGAAATTTACCATCTTTAACTTTAGACTGGCAGCACAAAGGGAAGTTGTGCAGATTGATCAGAGCTAAACTGATCCATTGTTCATAGGGAAGAGTGACTGTGAGCATGTTTTTGATGTTAGAAAGGGTGAATCCTTTTTAGATGGAAAGGATCCTGTGATCCCTGGAGTATATTTTATCTGTGGACAGTATGCATTTTTAAGTTGCTGAAAGGATGGAATGGTATATTATATCTAGCGATAATGTTTCCAAAGATCTATCGTGTGGAACATCTTGAAGATCCTGCCTGAGAGATGAAACATACAACTAAGCGAGAAGTTTGTGCCGCAGAAATAGTCAGGGATATTTTGGGTGCATTGATTCCATCAGTGGGAATGATTTAAATTATCTGAAGAGTGGAAAGCTGTCTACGATAGTGGATAAGTTAGCTACTAGCACAGCAAATTCATTGTTGTTGATAAACACAGAGATGGTAGCGATAAGATCAATGGTTTTGCAAAATCGTCTTACGCTAGATTTGTTGCTCGCAGATTTTGAAGCTTCAACAGCATTGTACCTATATTCCGGATAAAAGTAAGGATTTGCAGAAGCATATCTGGAATATTTCAGAGTTGACGAAGGATTTGAAAGAGTTGGAAGCAACTGGTGCAGGGGAAGCTTTTGGAGATGGATTTTCTGCTATAGGTAGATAGTTTGGTAACTTGGGAAGTGGAGTTGTTGGTTTTGTGTTGAGGCCAGTGTTTGTCATTTCAATAGTGGCAATAGTTTTGTGGACTGGATACAAAATCTTTCGGAAGAGAAGAAGAATTAAGAAGGGTCAGAAGAGGAAAAAAGCAGAGGTTGAGCTGGAAGATACTCAATGTAAATATTACGAAGATATGAAGTGCTTGGAGGAATCAAGGTGAAAGCTGTTTAAAACAACCAGGTTCTAGAGAGTCTCATTTGAGAATGAAAAGGGATAGGTGATGACTCTAAAAGTCATCAGAGGGAGAGTTGAGAGCGCAGTTTGGCCGTGCCACTATGCCTCTTAAACATAAATGTGAAAGGGTGGATATTTTTCTGCATTTCGTGAAGAGAAGTTTTCATTTAAATGGTGCACTGCAACACATCTGAATAAAGTACACAGTTGGATGTAATGTTTTAAGTATGCTAATTTTAATCTTTGTTTTAAAAGCATGTTATATTATAATGGTTTAGAAGTATTATTCTATATAATTGTTTTGTATTTCATCATAAGCAGCAGAATTCATTTAAACTGTATATTCATGATTCATTAACTTGGCTGGCGAGAAGGCTGCACATATTTTTCTTTGTCTAATCTTCCACTTAAAGTTTGCTTTTGCATGTTTTTCTACAAGCTGCAAGTGTCAGGAACCAAGACTGAATTAATGAGGAGCCCATGTGCTCAAGAGATAAGGAGATTTGCGAAAAGCACCACAAGGACAAATGGAGTAACCTAGGAGGATAGTCATAACTTTCTGAAATTCCTGAGAGTGTGAGGGTGTACAAGGTCAATGCAGAAGGTTTCAGAAAGTTAAAGTGTCAATTTCAAAGTAAAGATTTGTTTTTCAGTAAGTATGTTGTTGCAATGATGTAAGCCTCTGGAAAGATTTAGATTTAAGTGTGGTTTAGTTAGTGAAAGAACGAGAGTGCCTTTGTCCTTTGCTGAGAGCAGACCCTGCTGAGATATATCCCTTAGATTCTCATGTGGCTTATTGCAGCTGCACCTCTCTTAGCTGAAACTTCTGTTTGCTGACCCTTTTCTCTAAACTCTTCAGTATTAGAATAGATAAGAACTTAGATTAAATGGAGAGTCTCTGTTTCTGATTTTCTGCATTATCATATTGAGATACATGTCTTTCATATGCTTGTAAAGCTTAATATTGTCCGACGCTTCAACTCTGCTTTGGTGATTTTGTACATCTATACTATGGATTTGAGAATCATTTATCTAAGTTTGACTTTGAGTCTGTAATAAAGTCCTTCAAAACTTTAAGATGGTCTATGAGACTTAAGGGCATATTTACATGCCCCTAACACCAATGGAGTGTCACTTTTTGTGACGTTCGGTTGGTGCTGTGCACGTTGCCATATTTACAAAGCAGGGCTAAACCACTTTTTTGTAGCTTAACGTGGCCTTGTAAATATGGGCCCCTCCAACACAGTTTTCTGTGGCCGGGAGGTGTGCAATGGGTGTTGCTGTGGGCATCCACCGCAACACCCATTGCTTTGGACGCTGCCCCAGATTTTCAAGGAATCATAAATCCGAGGCTGCAGCAAAAACTAATGCCACCCCAGGGGTGGCGTTAGCATGGTGCCACAAGGAGAAATATTTTTATTTCTCTTTATTTTTGCTTTTTCTATGTGTGCGCATTCTGCAGCACATATAGAAAGAGCAAAGGCCATGAATAATTATTTATGTGCAGGAAGGTGTCTCCTCCTGCACATAAACAATCATTCAACAATACCAATTGCTATTTCTATATATGTTGTATTCTGCAGCACACGCAGAAGTGCCAAATCGCCATTGGTAATTGTTTATGTGCAGGAAGGGGAACCTTCCTGCACATAAACAATCATTCTTTTCACACAGACACCCTTGCACTATGGTGCAAGAATGCCTGCGTTGGTGCCGGTAGCTAATTTAGCGCAAGCGCTAGGAGAAACACCGGGGTATGCTGTATTTTTGTAACTACAGTGCATCCCTGCGTTTCAGAAATGAGGCAGCGCAGCTCTGCGCTGCACCAGTTCCATGTAAATATGTCCCTAAGTGTGTGGCTCCATGAGTTACACTGTAATTGCTCTGAATAATTTGATGCATGTTCTCCTCATCCCTCGGAACTGAGAAGAAAATATTAATCAGACCCCAGATTTAAAGAGAGGGTCCAGTGCTGGATCACTCTCATGTCATAATTTCCCCAGAATCATAGGGTAGCGGACGTGACATCATGCATGTGTAACGTGGAAAGTGACATCATATGACATTTGAAACATACCACTAGCTTCTATAACTAACATGTCCAGGGGGATTCTTAAAAGTAAAACTTCACAAATACAACTGATTAAATAACAGCACTTTCTGAGCACTCCACAGTTGAAGCAGTCATAATTCAAAGTATCATAGACACAATTGATTACATAACATCACTGTCTGAGCACTCCACAATAGAAACAACCACAATGTATAGCATCACAGATGATATTGAATAAATCACAGCAGTTTGAGAGCACTCCAAAGTAACAACAAGCAGCAACTGCCACCCTTTTGCCAACTAAGTGATGCTTTCAACCTTACACCCATTCTTCAAACTGTTCTGAGCAAAGCACATTGTATTCCTCATTGTGCGATTCCACACAAGTATCTACACCGTTATAATATACACTGAGAACGTTTTTCATGGTCTTATCAATACTTGGGGGATTTTACATTATTAACTTAAAGCAGTTACCAATACGGCGACAAGTGAGTCTCATGCAGTGTGAGTGGACGCAACCTATGCATAATATGTACTTTCCATAAGCATCCTGCATTCAGAAGAGGATTTCTTTTTGGTGTTGTGCAAACAAATATGCTAAGACAAGGATAATCAATTTTTAGAATTCCAGCTGCTGCAGTAATCTGTGACCATGTAGAGACTGTATCCAGATGATAAAAGTGCTAGGCTGCTCCTTTCTTTATTGGTTCAATTCTGCAGATTCTGTTCCTTCTCTGCAGTCAGTAAATAAACATTAGTGGTGATGACCAGAATGTGGAACATTTGGTTACCACTCCCCAGGGCACACTTAGGATGACACACTTGGCATCATGTGGAACAAAGACCTACACATGCAGTTTTATTTCATTAGTTAGCAGGCAGAAGGAGACATCCAGCGGGTCCCCTACACAACCAGATGGCAGGTACACGGCGGCTCGCTGCGGGTCTGCTGGGGAACATTTGTCCCATAATTATCACGAGAAGGGTGAGTGCCAAACACATGAGAGATCGTGTTTTTAGGACATTGTTTATTCACTCTTCACTCATCACAGATATTTTGGAGCAAGGAAGAAGGGATAACGTCTTGTAATATCCTAGCGTAGAACGAATGCATTGGTTCGTACTCTACTTTTTGTGATAGAGTTGGGCTCAGCTGCATATTATGGGCCTGGCCACTAGAATTATGCGGCAGCTACGGACCAAGTAATATAGCAGGGTCCACTAAATTATGTGGCAAGAAGAAAGCAAATAAGGTGTCGTAATGCATCACGTTTTGAGGCAGTAATACTACACGATTTTGTCATTTTTTACACATGTAGACAGCGCACGGTCAATGGCTTCAGCTTATTAATATCTGTTTAAAACCTACGTAGAGATATCACCAACTGAAAAAAATTACCCCAAGAAAATGTGCTGTGACTCACGGTACACCCAACAAAGTTTCGGATGGCTTCGTCCATGTAGCATCTCCATGAATGTGCAAAGTCACAAAATATTAAGCAAGATACAAGCTTCAAATGTGAACATACCCCCATGTGCCACTGTACCATCAGGTAGTCTAGTGTGAGCAGATGCAGCACCTGCAGTACTGAAGGATCTTCTCTGGGAAGGAATTATGCTGCTTCAACAGGAGAACCTAGCTGGTTTAATGTACAGGTAGAAGTTCTGAGCTGCCAAGCTGTAAGAATGGAGGCCTCCTGTTCAGGGTGAGGCCTCCCAGTATGAGGTGGGTAGGGAGTTGTGTTTGAAGAATGTATCAGCCAGTGCTTAATTTGTGCTTGTTGTTTCCGGTGCTGAGCACCGGCACTTATTTGTGAGGGCCGGGGCTTATTCTTATGCCTCAAGCATTTGCTGCGAGCAAAAGACACGTATGGGAAAGACGGAAGAAGTAAAAACTAAAAAGCGTCATAAAGGGAGAAAGTTGCAGGATGAGCTGAAGGGGCAGTGGTGGCCGTAAATGCATTGAAGAGGCCCGAGATGGCTTCAGGATTATGCTGCCTCAATGTTCAGTGCTGGCAGATTTAATTACAGCAGCCTCGTGGTTAAGAGAAGGGCTTTGAGCACGGGCACCTCCTAATTAACAAATTAAGCACTGGTATCAGCGCTCAGCCGATTATGAGGAGCTGTAGCTCTACATTGATGTGTAGTTAACACAGCTTTTGGGAAGAGAACTGTTGCATCACCACACCGAAAGACTCCAGTGGCCAGAAGTGGTCCGCATGTGTCTTCAAATGCAGCAAGTAGGCTTTGAGCGGTATAGCCCTCACAGATGCGCCACTTAGCTCTGCAGCCCCCTGCGTGGACAGCTATTCATGATTTGTGAGTACTGCCTCAGTCTATTTTACATTTTTCCATAGATCGATTCGCATGGGCTTGGTCTTTGTGCTCTAGTTGGCAACTATATTTATGAAAAATAGTTTTTTTTGTGAGTGTGCCTTTAATGTATAAAGATCACTTGCCTCCTACACATATGAGCGCGTGCAGCTTCCTAAACGTAGGAGCGTTTGCATTTGGCGACATTGTTGTCTACATGCTGTTCGCGTGTTTCTGTTGTGCATGTTAGAATGTCTCCACTTTTCAGCTTACTTTGATTGGTTTTGCATATTGTTCATGTTGTCTGTCAAGTATATTTGTGGTCAGCCACGCACCAATGTGTGGAAGTCGTCAAGGGGCGAGCTCAGGGCATAATTGCATATACTAGTGTAGTAGGTCTATGCACTTACATTGTTAGCGCTGCGTGGTTTACGTCAGCAGATGTATGATGGTGGAAGCGCTAGATGTGTGTTATTTTTGTTACATTACATGTGTGGCATACGTCACTGAAGGGGTGCTTCAAACGCCTGTGATTGGTGAAGATCCTGTTTACAGTCGCCTCCACGCAGTTCTTATGTGCTGCCTGTTGTGTGTGTCTTACTTTGCGTACTGGCGTCCTTTTCTACTTTTATATATGTTTTATGAACGCTGGTGATTGAATAATTCGTGCTGCGGTTGACGTTGCATGGTTATTGCTAAACGATGGTACAGTCGTTTGTCTGGTCAGTTATTTATTGGTGAAAGACGGAAACCTCTAGGACCTATGTTGGTTGTGTTTTACCTTTTATTTATTTATTATTTATTTGAGTCTCTTTGTATAGCGCTCGACTAACTCCCAAAGGAGTATCTCGGAGTATTGGGCAGGCAAAAAGCAGATCAGAACATCCACGTATTTAACATCTTTTTTAAATGTTTAAAATGTGAGGACATACTTGGATAAAAAGGAAGTTCATTCCAATGAAATGGGGCTGTGTATGGAACGGATCTGCACCCAAATCTTGAGGTGCGAATATGTGGGAGCGCTTTTATTGAGGATCTTAACTATCTCGAAGGCTGATAACGACTTAGTCGTGAGTGCAGATAGACAGGACGCGCTTTATCGAGTGGTTTATGCGACAAGCAACAAAGTTTAACAAGCATTTTCAATGCAACGGGTCTCGCATTTGTTCGAGTTAGAGCTATTAGCGTAGTAAAGCTAAAAAAAAAACGCAGCGCCATCGCGCTGCGTGGAAAATAAACAGATAAAGTAGTCCGGACTCCAGGCTGAAAACATCGAGCCTCGTATGTTTTTGGTACTTTACCGGTGCTGTGTAGGTGAGCTAAGCACCGGAAAAGGCATGAGGTGTGCATGCCTTTCACAAATGAAAGCAAGCCGATTTTAAAAGGCAAGTCCAGGAGCCAATGTAAGTGACTGACGTGGCATGGGTGTGGTTTCAAGCCTAAAGAGAGATTACAGAATAGACAGAGCACTTTGTGCTCGCACATAAAAATGATCTGCTTTCTGATAGGTAACCAATGCAGTCGTCTTAGGGTAGGGGCGGAGGAGGACCGTGCCGGGAGGTTGCAAATCAGTCAAGCAGCTGTGTTCTGTACTACCTGCAACTTGGTTAGCAAGGTGTTGTTTCCTGCTACCAGTAAAGAGTTCCTGTAGTCCAGGGGACTGATTATAAGAGCCTGGGCAAGGGTTTTTCTGGCAGTGTCAGGCAGCCAAGGGAGCATTTTTCTTAGAAGCCTCATAGTGACAAGGCAAGTGCCACATGTGACGTCGACTTGATCTTCCATGGACAGTGACTGATCAATTTTCACTCCAAGATTTGCACTACCTGCTTAGGAACCGGGGCAGAACCAAGTTCCAGAGCCCACCAGTCCACTGAACATATCTCCTTGGCTTTACCAAATAAAATGGTCTCTGTCTACTTGCTGTTTAGCTGGAGACAGTTGTTATTCATCCCGGTAGCAATTAGCCTCATGCAGCCCACAAATTTTCATTTCACTTTATCTGGATCAGGGCAAACGTAGATGAGAAGTTGTGTGTCATCTGCATATGACACGATCTCCAATCCGTACGACCTCGCAATTTGGGAAAGAGGCGCTACATAGATATTAAACAGTGTTGGGCTCAGGCATAATCCTTGGGGGCTCCCTTGTTGGTATGTTTCTTTTTGACTTAAAGGATCCAAGACAGACATTTTGTGTGCGGTTCTCCAGGAAATCCCCAAGCCAGTGTAGCGCTCTACCATGAAGACCTATCTCATGGAGTCTGCTGGTTAAAATGGAATGGGAGACCGTGTGGAATGTTGCAGATAGATCCAGTAACACTAGCATGATTGGTGTTCCAGCATCTATAGAGAGCCTAATGTTATAGGTGATTGCCAGCAGTGCTGTCTCATTGCTATGCATCTCTCTAAAGCCCAACTGGGAAGAGTCTAAGATCTTATGCCTTTCAAGAAAATATATAAGCTGTTTACTAATATGACTTTCTAGGACTTTTGCAAATAAAGGTAGTAGATAGATCGGCCTGTAGTTAGAAAGGACATCGGGGTCTACTGAGAGTTTCTTGTGAAGCGGAAATACGTGAGTGCACTTCCATTCGCTAGACATTTTTGCAGTGGTTAAGGACATATTGAACACTTCCCTCAATGTTGGTGGCAAAAAAACAGTCTAAGCTGGCTGTTATCTTAGGAGGGCATGGATCCTGAAGTGAGCCAGATTTGGAATGGACAAGCAGTCCCTCACCTAGACCACAAAACAAGTTTCAAAATCACTCAGGTCAGCTGTGGCATTTGGGTGACAATGACTGAAATCAAGTTCTGTTTCAAGATGTTCTAAACTGGCCGGCAAGTTCTGATTGACTGTGCTAATGTTAACTTTGAAAAAATCAGCTAAGTTATCACATAGCTCTTGAGAGGCCATGATGATGGAAGTACGAGCTTGAGGTTTCGTAAAGCTTTTTAATGATTTATATAATTATTTTGAAGAATTTCTCACATTGGTAATTGCGACAGATTATGTGCACTTTTCGAGCCACCGTGATCATGTTATAGTAGTTGTGTAACCTAGTCCTGTACTCTATTTTGTCCTCTGATTATTTTGAGAGATGCCGTCTGCATTCAAGGCCTTTGGTCTGCTAACCTCTTTCCTGGGATTTTTGAGGGCATTTTTACGAGAGATGGAAAATCTAATCAGATAATGATCTGACCAAGTGATAGGAAGTGGGAATTCCACAATGTTCGAGAAAATTAGATCCAATGTGCCCTGCCCTGTGCTGGGGCCTGACACTATGTGCTTAAGTCCTAGTGTCTCCAGATCACCTAACAATTGAGTCACTCCTAAGTCATTGGTGCTCTCCCTGTGATAGTTGACATTACCCAATAATAGAAACGTCTTGGGAGCTAAGACATAAGGCACAATGTTATCAATTAGTTCCTGACTGAAGTCCTTCCTAGCACCACAGATGGCCGAGGAATCAAGGCCCCCCTCCAAACTTCTGTAGCAGAGGTTAAGATTTAAAAAAATACATATCTCAGCCCATCCTGAGCATAGGGTGTAGACTAACTCAACCTTAAGGAAGTCATGGAATGCAATGGCGACCCCACCGCCAGGACGATCTGGCCTGTCTAGTTTAACCAATAAGTAATGTTCAGGTGGGACTAATGAGATGCAGGGGATAGTTGCATCACTGAGCCAAGTTTCAGTAAAGAAACACAGCTTGGGACTAAGTGATGAAATTAGGTCCCAAATTTCTACTGCATGCTTAGCCATCGACCTAATGTTATAAATATAGGCCGTCTATTCTATCCAACTTGCCGTCGTGAGTAGGAAGATTAAGATTCCTATCCTGGAGGGAAGTAGATTGACATGGTAATGATCCCAGTACTACAGCCTCTAATGAATTTGGTGTAATACAACAAGAGAGTCCACACTCCGTGCAGGATACTGGAACTTCAAGAAGTGAAAAATGTTGGCTACATACTCATCTCTGGAAATGGAAAACATTTACTCTAGGTTACCAATAAATTGATGGTCAAGGCAGGGGTGGAGTTACAAGGGACTGAGTCACGAAGCGCAGAGTTGACTATCAACCTATATTTTTATTTTTTAAGATTCTGGCACAAAGAAATTTGCAGCAAGGGCAAGTGTGACAGTAAATCAGTTCTGGCTTATCTAATTAATCACAAGTATTTGCAATTTAAAATAACTGACAGGTTAGGACAATTGCTGCAAAGATCTTGGTGTAACCAGTAGTTTTTAGGGAATAGTAATAATGCTATGGTAATTCTGGTGGTTAATGCACTTATTGGAGAGATGTGTTTTTGTCTAATCACAGTCTTGATACATAAAGTGGCATAGAGGAGTAATGTTCCTTCTGCAAAGTACACTGGATAACATGCAGGTCACAGATTTGTATAATGCAATTTGGGTTGCGACTTGTCTGTTTTCTCATGCTGCAAGATCACTCGATGGGGTCCACACTCAGAGCCCCAAATTGTTCAAGAACAGAAGCCGAGAGTCCAGTAGGTGGGCTCCATACTGGCACAACAGCCCCCACTACAGTGTTCAACAGCTCACTGCCGCCGCAAGGCCATCCGAAGGAGGGCACGGGTGAGAAGCGTAGGTCGGTTTATGATGCAGCACTTCATAAGGGGATAGGCCATCTCACATTGTTCTTCGGGTGTTTACACAAAGTCTGCCTCCCTGCCGCACGACACCTCACACCACCAATGTAGAGCTCTAGTGCCTGGTCGGGAACGCACTCCGCTATGTCCCAACCTACTCTAATGTCACCTCATGCATCGGTAAGCCTGGACAAATATGCAGAAAAGTCCCACACTCCATGCCGGCCAAACCATACTGCAGGGCACTCCACACTCACCGGTATGGCGTGCATGAGTAGGTGACCACAGACTATCACTTGTTCCTGGGGTAATGTGCAGTTGTAACAGTAGCTGCAGCCGAGTGCCACATGCTCCCTCCAACAGTGCCTGGCCGGGGCCCAGAACTCCCCGTCACTCCGCCAGTAGTTCCCCCCCAACCCCCCACAGGAAGGCCCCACTGCTTGGACACACCATGGCTCTTCCCAGCACTCGCTGTTGGCTTATGTCTACTCTGGGTCCCCCATTCTTTATACTGGCCCCCCCGAGGATCCTCAACCACTTCTGCACAAATGGGTATGGGCCCTCTCAGCACCCACCCTATAGGGATCAATTAGGGCCTTCCGACAACCAGGGGCTCTGTATAGCCAGCATTAGTCTCGGGAATGCGGCTCTCCACTGCAGATGCAAGGTTACACCACAAACTCCTCTGCCCGGCCTTGCAGTCAGCACCAAGCTGCGATTTCAGGGCAACAGCGATGTCACAATGCTGTTTTTTCAGCCCCAGCTCAGTGCCCCGCTGATACAGGCAGCATACACGTAGCTGCAGCAGTCCTTCAGTGATTTAGAGCACCAGGATGATACAGGATTGATGAACGGCCAAAGGAGTTTGCCTAAATGGAGGCCATCTTCAGGTCTGGCAAGCTCTACTCCCTGTAATGAATTCCTAGTAGTACAGACAATCCTAACTATTGAATTACATTTTACATCCTTACTTTGTGTTTGTATAGACAATTAACTCTTTACATATAATGCCTACCTGTGTGGATGATATGCTATTCCTACACCTTGAGGCCCTCATTGTCTTATGTCAAAATTCCTGTACATTGATTTACATACCGGTATGACTTGTTGTCTCTGTATAATATGTGTGTGATGTAAAGCATGAGTAGCACTGTAGAAGAAATTAAGTAAAAAAAAAATATTAGTGATTGTTATTGAAATCGTTATTAGCGTAATTACTCATACAGATTCACCTGCCATTCTTACAGCACGTGTATCTCTTACAAACAGGGATTGAACAAAGTCAACAATCTGCCTCCAAATCATAGCTTCTGCTAAGTACTGCTTAAGTGATAACAAGCTGTGTGCCTTTGTATCCCTCCACTGCAATATAATCTAGATGTTAGGCTCCAGATAGGGCATAGCCAGGATGATAGCCAACTGATGGATCTTTAAATAAAGCCTTGGTTTTGGACCCAGCTGAAATAAGACATTTTCCTTACTCCCTGCAGGGTGCTGCTCAGGATAGAAAAAAGGCAACATGCTAAATGTGTCCCACTTACACCCAGGACAAACGAAGCATATTTTAATAGGGCCAGCCTTGATCACAGATCCGGCTCAAAAATAGCTAATGGATCTGGGATCTGGTTAGATCCTTCTCATTTTCAACACCAGACATACCAGGCAAATAAAGTTATATCCTACAGCAGTGTGTCCTTAATTAATATTATGTAGACGTCCACCACCAGCCTCAACAAAAGTGCTATTCAGGGGTGTTAATCCAATGTTTTAGAAGCATACATATTTCTATCACATTTTTAGTGTTTGGTATTTTCTCACCTTGTAGGAGAGGTATGTTCTGGTTTAAAGCAATTGCTTACTCTACCTAGTGAGTCATGCTCCCCTGCGGGAGAGATGTGTTATGGCGTGCAGCACATGCTTGCTGTGCCTAGCGAGGCATTCACCCTACATAGGCGAGATGTGTTCATGAGAGGAGCACACAAATGCTGTGATTAGGGAATCAAGCTCTTATGTGGGAGTCTCATGTTCAGTCACGGAACACATTCTTGTTGTGCCTAGGGAGTCATACTTTCTCTGTGGGAGAGGTGTGGTCAGATGCAGATCACATTCTTGCTGTAGAGAGTCACTCTCTCTGTGGGAGGCATGTTCATATGTGGAGCACATGCTTACTGTGCACAGAAATTCATGCCACACTCACTTATGAAGGTCAACAATGCAGAAACTCAATTGTTATGTATTATTTTCCTGTGCATACGAGTTGGGATCCAACAATTTGCACTAGACCCCCACATGGTTGGTGGTCCTCTGTTGTCAAAGTAGACGATATATAAGTATGATGCAAGACTTCATTAAGGACCTTCCTGCTGTAGCTTTGTAATTACACATTGTTAGTCTTTGGTCAATATTCTCTAGTTACATCTCTGATTTGTGTACATAAAGAGTAGAAGCACCTTGATGCCCTCTTACCTCTTCCAGGAGACCAAGGGCATATCTTTTGTACAAACTGCTAGTAAGGATGTGCACATGGCAGCTTCTGTTTTGGGTGAGCCACATACAAACCATGGTAGCCTCACAGCCAAAGGCACACTTTTGAATTTAGAAGTTGGACCAAGTAAAACCGTGACCAAAGGTCAGTGTATTCTTAATGTATATGTCTTATACATGGCACTAAACCTTTCAGTGGATTTCAAACTAGTATTGAGGCTTCAAGGTGGGCCTGATGAGTAATTTTAATACACTGCAGATTCTGACAACAGCTTATGCATCCAAATCCCAGTAACAGTGTTTAGTGAATGTGTGCAACTAGTGGTGTATTGGTTTGCTGAGCCCTGAACATTGGTGGGCACAAGTTCAGAAGAAACTGATGGTCATACACAATGATCCTAATCTTCTCAGTCTCAAGGCTTGGATCTGATATGTCTGAAAGTTCTACTCCAGTCCTATGCACTACAGCGTGTAAGGCAGAACAAGACATGTTCATGAAATAGAGGATGGCAACTGAGTGAAGTTCAGAAATCTTGATTTGCCTTGAAAAATAATAACCTGAGCATAAAATCATGTAGGACCCATGCCCACTAAATTATCTGAATCATTGCTAACAAAGTCATGTTTTTTATATGATTTCACAATTTCATATAAGTCCAAATAACAATTCCTTAAGGAAGACCATGCTATGGTATAGTTCTACACCGTGGAGGGAGTAATAGACATAATAATTTACTGACGGGGTTGGTATACATTTCATAAGTGCTGTAGCACTGGGAAATTGGTTCACAATTACCAGTTTACAAGAAAGTCTTACCAACTCATCAGGGTGACATCACAGACACAACACCAATGGATCTTTGAAGTTAGATGAGAATAACCAGGAGCTGTATATATGTTAAATTATCATCACAGTCTCAATTATATTCTCAGTGAATAATGAAAGTTGATGTGAGATTAAAACTTTATTAATCAGTCTTTTAGATGCTCATCTTTATTGATTCAACATTAATTTCATCAATATGTCATCAGTTAAACAATGATTAAAATAAGCAAGCAGTAATCCATAATCAAAGCACATTTTATCAAGGAACGAATCCCTATTCTAAGAATGAGGAAGGTTAAAAGGGAATGGAGCAAAAAGGGAAAGGTGTCAGTCAGAGCCCATAAAGAGTTCTAAATTGAGAGATCAAGGATAAA
This sequence comes from Pleurodeles waltl, assembly GCF_031143425.1. Taxonomy (NCBI): domain Eukaryota; kingdom Metazoa; phylum Chordata; class Amphibia; order Caudata; family Salamandridae; genus Pleurodeles; species Pleurodeles waltl. The sequence continues at coordinate 514,001,365 of NC_090447.1, read as the reverse complement.
GCTACAGAGTCAAATATCAGAATCAATCAAAGCAGAACTTCCCATCAAGAAAGGTTCAAGAAACTCAGTAATCTCAGGGAAAGTGGGCATTGAGAGAGTCAACAATGAGGCAATGATTATAAGAGTCCGACCTAGTCTGGGAAAACATACTATTATAAACAGCATAATCAAAAGCTTTTGCAACATGTTTCTTTTTAATTTTGCAGTCACCAATCAACTTTTGATGTTGTCATGGGAAAAGAACAGTCCATCTCTTCTCCGGGAGACAGTATCACAGATGGCAACATCAAGTGACCACAGCCACTTCCTTTCACCAAGTGTCCTTATTTTTCATGTTGCATGATTCGATCTTTTATTCAGAAACATACATTTTGCTTGTGGGAACACTCATGTCTAACCTTTTTAATAACTACTCTTGTTCGTTTTATCAGCAACAGTCTGGCTTTAGCAAAAAAAACATATTCTTATCAATACAGAGTTTAACTGAACAGCTAATTCTCACCATTCATTTCCTTCAAGAAATTGCATTTCATTGTTAAAGCTTCTACATTACCTCACTACTATACAAGGTTCTTATTCATTTACTCTACAGTGTCCTTTGTTTAATTAGAAACATCTACAGCGTTAATCGTTAACAGTTTATTCAATTAATGCATTTTAGGAAACGTGCTCCTTTGAGAGGGTCAGGAACATTACATTCCACACTCTTGAACTAGGTCAGTTTGTCAGTAAAATTCAGCTTCAGGTATTCAAGCTAAATATGTGTAACTATGGATGTCTTGAACACATGTTTTAATTCTGCAGTTTAGAAGCATTCGTTTTTCTTATGAGGCCCACATGTTAATTCTGCATGTTATTAATATTAAATGCATTATTTTTACATTTTATCAAATCTGCTTGTTCATATGTCAGCCTAAACGCACTGAGTGTGAAAGGATTCACACGAGGAAATCGACTACGCTAAAGATTCTGCACCACAGTGTTTGCCTCACAGGTAGAGAAATGTGTTACTGTTGTCAAACATTTTATGAACCAGAGTGATTTCTGTTTATCATTAAGCAACAGTATGTGGGTGTAAACAATTATGCTTCACTGACTGTTTGGCAACCGAAAACAGTGTGCATCAAGCACTGTATGTGATATTTCTCAAATGTCAATATGATGGCTACTGTGCACCACATGATCCAGGTAGGGCGCATGAACCCACTCTTCAATGAAATCGCTCTTCATTTTCAAACTGTGTTCAACTTCACACCTGTATAACTTTTGGAGTTTATTGTATTTAAAAAAATTTGATTTTCTGGGCTTCTGTTTGGACCAAATAGATGTTACATTGTGGGGTTTGGTTTTCTCTTAGGTCTCAATATTAGTCTTAGGGGCAGATTTAAGAAAAGTGGCACTGCATCCAACGCAGCAACACTTTTCTTGCGCCCCCTAACGCCAGCCACCATGTGCGCACTGTATTTAAGATACGGCGCACCATGGCAGTAGTTAGGGAAATAGCATCAACATTTTTTATGCTAGTGCGGCGCTTTACAGGATTAGTGTAAAAAATGTTGATGCTAATCCTGCAAAGCACATTGAGGTCCATTATAAATAATGGGGTGCCTTCTTTTAATGCCTGCTCTGTGCAGGGGTTAAAAATGGTGCAAAAAATGGCGCAAAGAAATCTTTTAGATTTCTTTGCGCCATTCTTTTAGGCCCCCCCCCCCCAAACGGGGGAACGCCTGTCGTTGCATGCATTATGCCTGGCGGAGGCATAATGTGGCGCAAGGGATTACAAAGAGGACTGTAAATCTGACGCAGCGATTTAGGCCTCGTTGGGCCACATCAGCATTAAAAAATTACGCTAATGTGGCACAAGGAGGCGCTAGGCCCTCTTAAATCTGGGCCTCAGTCTGTCCCTTGATCAGCCATATCTTCCAACTAATAGACGTTGTAAATGTGGTGAATCCGTTTTGACTATGACCATTTAGAGACCATTAGAAAACAATCTCTACAGTTGTGTTATCACTATTTACTAAATTCATTAGGTGAAACCAGCAATGATCTGACCTTCATTGTCCTCCAGTGGTCAACCAAGCAACAAGACCTTTACTGGCCACCAATGCCACACCTCAGCTAGACTGAATTAGTCTGGAAAATGTAATTTGACGGGACATTTCCCTTGGATACACTTTCTATTTATTTTTTTCACAGCTTGTTCTTGATGCTTTTTACCTTCTACAAAACAAGCATCCTTCCCTTCCATCATGTATACCCTGTTGTACAGTGTTTTTGGAAAGAAGGAAAAAAGAAAAAGGGTAAAACAAGAAATATTTACTTTTCTGATCATACATGCCAGCATTTTAGGATATTGACTATCAATGAGTTTCAAAAAACAGGAACCAAAGAAGGACTATGTGTACCATGGTTATTGTAATTGTAATAGTGTTTATATAATGCTTACTACTCCTGACAAGGCTTGAAGTGCTTTTCAGCGAGTAGCATGCTGCTCTGGAACCCAAGAGGAATTAGTGGTGGATTAGTATAGGGAAATATGAGTACAATTTTAGTATTATTATGAGTTAATTTGAGCAGAGGATATGTGTTTGTTAGTTGGATTGACCAGAGTAATGGAGGGATAGAGTGAAGAATCCAGAAGTGTTAATTGTGAGTTTCTAGTAATAGGATGAAGCTTGAGATCAGTAAAGGAGAGATGGAGGAGGGAAGTGTCTGTTGAAAGGGTTAGGGAGATCACAGTAGCAGGAGGGGTTCTGGATGAGTCAAAGGTGAGATAAATGGGGGAGAGTTTAGTAGGGTTGTTTGGGAGATCATGGTAGTAAACTGAGGTTTGGGTGAGCTGGATGTGGAAGAGGAGGGAAAAGCGTAGGCAGGGTTTTTTGGAGATGAAAGTAGTAGAATGGGTTTGGGATGAGTCAGAGTGGGGATGGAGGATAGATTGATAGATTGATAGAGACAGACATATGGTGATAGGTAGACAAAGTGAAGCTTACAAGAGAGTACATTTCTATTATTTTTATTTATTATAACTATCTCCTCCTCTGAGGCCCCTTGGTATCCCATCTATCACTCTGTATTTTAAGTTCTTTATATCTCCTCCATGTATTTCTTGAATATGTCTGGCTACTGGATACGTGTCATCTCTATTTTGAACTGCTCTCAAGTGTTGCAAAATACGTTTGTGCACTTGTAATTTCATGCTGCCTATATACATCTTAGGGCAGCTGCACTTGAGAGTGTATGTGACATATTCACTTTTACACGTGTACACTCCCTTTATCTTATGTATCGTTTTGCCATTTATATCAACTGTCTTAATATTCACTTAATACAGTGATATTTGAAGGAAGCAGATAGACAGCTCTTGAGATCGAGAGACTACGAGGAATCATCATGTGAGATTTACAAGCAGTTTATAGGTGGTTTTCACAGTAAACGTGATAATTGGAGGGCACGGGGTCTCCTTAGCACAGATGAATTTCAGTTCCTATATGTAAAGAAACCAGTGAGACCCTATTTCTATATGCTTCCCAAATCCATAAAGCTAAGACTAACCCCCCAGGTAGGCCAATCATTTCAGCAAATGGGAGTCTGCTAGAACCCACTTCCATTTATTTTGATTTTTTCTTGTTGCCTTATGTTTTGAATTTGCCATCTTATTGTAGGGATAGTGCAGACTTTATCTCCAGGATTGAGGAAATACCTTGGAAAGCAACATATTTGTTGGTTACAATAGATGCAGTGGCATTAAATACATGCATTGACCACACTTTGGGAATTGGAGCATGTAAACATTTCTTTTGTGACAAAGCTATCAATATGTATGATCACACCATGATGTTATTAGACATGTTAGATTTTTGTCTTAGTAACAACTTCTTCATCTTTAACCAGAATTGGTACAGACAGGTGACAAGGACGGCTATGGGAAGTTGCTTTGCTCCAAGTTTTGCTGGCATCTTCATAGGCTGGTGGGAGCAACAGCATGTTTGGACGGATGAAAATGAATCCTGGACGAGTCACATTGCCCTTTGGGTTAGGTATATGGATGACATTTTTGTCATTTGGGATGGCTCTGAAAGTCTTTTACTTGATTTCTTGAGGTTGATTTCTACAAATGAGATAAATTTGTCTTTTACTCATCATATTCATAGTAATGCCATTGACCTTTTGGATGTGCATGTGGAGATACAGGAGGGCAAGGTATGTACCAGACTTCATAGAAAAGAGACGGCTGGCAATAGTCTTCTACTGTACATGCACAAAGTCATCATCCAACTAACCTTAAGTGGAGCAAACCTTATGGCGAGCTGTTGAGGGCTAAATGCAATTGTAATGAGGAAGCAGAGTATGAGAGAGAAGAGATTTTGATGCTAAAAAGATTTCGAATTAGAGGTTACTCCCCTCAGATCCTTCTCAGGGCAAGGGATAGAGCAAGAAAAGTTCCTAGAAAGGATCTCTTTAAACAGGGACCGAGTTTGCCCAAAGGGGAGGGCAAGGTGAGACTGATTACCTATTTTAATGCTGAATCTGAAGCAATCAGGAGGATGATCTCCAAGCACTGGCATGTGGTGAGAGCAGATAGTGTGATTGGGGATAAGGTCTCTCTCTCTCTCCCTTGATCACTTATCGAAAAGCGAGATCAGTGAAGGATTTCCTGGTTCATAGTGATATGCAACAGTCTCAGCAACAGGTCAGCTGGTTCGCTGAACAGAAAGGTTTTTACAAATGTGGTAAATGTAAAGCTTGTAGGAATAGTGCCAATGTCAAGACATATACAATGCCTAATGGACAGGAAAAAAGGATTAATAAGTTGATTACATGCAACAGTGATTTCTGTGTTTATGTACTTGAATGTCTATGTGGCTTATGGTACATTGGCAGCACCATCTTTCCGGTGAAAAAACGTGTTTCGGAGCATTTGCGAGCGATCAAAAATTGTGACAGGAATTATCCAATAGCCAGACATTGGGAGAAAGAACATGCTGATAGTTCTGATAATTTCTCTTATTTTAGCATAGACAGGGTGGAGGCCTCAGTAAGAGGAGGAAATAGAGAGAGAAAACTCAGGATAATGGAATCGGAGTACACTGTGCGTCTTAACAGTAAGACCCTGATGGGCCTGAATCTTGATGAAAAGCTTTCAGTGCATATTGGTCTTTAGTTTTGTGAGTCTAAAATGATCAATCATGTTTGTTGGGTATTTTCCCCTCCTTTTTCTAAGAGTAAACATGTATGGCAGATCGGGTTGTAGGAGGTAATTAAGTGAAATAAGATTTTTGTTCCAGCATTTTTTATCTTATTTTTTCTTATAGTATATATGTATATTTTGTGGTGCACTAGATAGCACGGGTGTTTGTTGATTTTTAGAAATAATATGTGCAGGTATATGTATATATGAAAAATAAAAAAAGATTGGGGAATATTAACATAGGAATTATAGAAATAGTAACAGAAAATTAAATAGAAATTGATGGCAGGACGTTGCAAGAGCAGATTTTGGATGATTTGAAAAGGTTCAATGGGTGCCAAGAGCATACACCATTTGAGTACTTTGTGACATCATATGGCCACTTGGCCAGGAGACAAATGCATGTATATGCATGTTTGAGTCTTCATGGGTTTCTTGCATATGGATTGATATGGCATGACATTTGACCTTTGGTGGATGCATAAAATGAATTTATCCTTAATAATGTGCTCTACATCTGTGTGTGTGTGTGTGTGTGTGTGTGTGTACATGTATATGTATGTATGTGTGCTTTGGGCAGACATGTATGTGTACATGTATACACACAACACACAAATGTTGTATGTTTAGGATATTCATGATAATATATGTATTTAAATTGTAAATATGAGTGTGTCTTGTTATTTAGAATATAATTATAAATTAATGTATTTTTTATTTGGTATATTTTGGTATATGTTTTTTCTTTAATGGCGAATATTTGATAGTCTTTTGTTTAGGGCTATTGTTTGTTATGTTTTTTAAGGGCGATAGTGCACTTTATTTTCACTGGCTGTGAGGGAAATCTCTAGGAGATCGAAATGCGTTGCCAAAAAAACTTTGTATACCATTCATCACTAGCCTGTGGAGTGCGTTTTTCAAGTGCCAGGACGAAGGCACTTGATTCCTATTTTCATATATATATATATATATATACTTTTTTAATCACTATTTGTATTTTTCTTTAATTTATTTATTCATTGTTATTATTATTTTTATTTAATTTACTTATTTATAATTTGGATTTTATTTATAGATTTTATTTTATAAATTTGTATTTATTTAATTTTTCTCTAGTACAGTAGGACTAAAGTAATAAATAAATAGATATGTAAATGCATAGTAAGGGAATAGATGTTCAAGGAATATAATATTTGGTATAAAAATATGAGAAGAAAAGTAGTATTGTATAAACACAGACTTTGAAGATTTGTAATTTTTTAAGTTAATTAATGAGTGTACTTTTCAAACATTTATTTATTCCTCAATTTTTGAATAGTGAATTGCTTAGGATGATAAAACGTATGATATAAAAAAGAGGGCAGGAATTCATAAGTATCTAATATAACAAATTATCTAGGAGCTATGCAATGACCTATGAACATGTTAAGCATAGAATAACATACACATATATATGTATATATACACACATGCATACACACACATATACACATATATATACACATACACACACATATACACACACACACACACACATATATATATATATATATACACACATACACATACATATTTAATCATGAGTAAATATACATTTGTTAAAGAGGTTTAGTGTATGTGTGTAATGTATTGTTATGACATAGTAACGAAACATATTTCCTAAAGAACTATACATATGTAGAATATACACATAATCAGATTAAAAATATTTATCAACACAGGCATATGCAGTCCATTGCTGTTTGAATATGGTGGTTATGAAGGAAAGAGACAACTCTTGAGTAGTCGTCTGAAGACAAAATAGTTATCCGTGTATCTTATATTTGGGGGTAATGAATTCCATAGTTTTGTTGCTTGAACCGAGAAGGATGTACCACCTATAGTGTTTTTCTTGTATGGTGGTGTTCCAAGGCAGGGTGCTAATCTTGAGCGGAGGTTTCTTTGTTGAATGTATTTGGTTATTTTGTTTCTGATAAAAAGCAGTCCTGTTCCGTGTATCGCTTTGTGGTTTATACAATGCAGCTTGAAGGTGGATCTTCTGGCAATGGGTAACCAGTGTAGTGCTCTCAAGGCAGGGGAGATGTGGGCTTGTGGCTTTACATGTAATAGTAGCCTGGCAGAGGAGTTCTGAATATATTGTAGTTTTTTCATAATAGATAGAAATGATCCATGGTAGAGGCCATTGGCATAATCCAGTTTGGATATTACATGAGAGATAGTAGCCTGCACATTGTGTGGAATCTGAGGTGGGGGAAGATGCGTCGCAGATTCTTCAAGGTAATGAAGCTTATTTGTGCTAATTTGTCCACCTGGGCATTCATTGTTAACTTGGAGTCCATGGTAATTCCAAGGTAAACTTCCTTGGATAATTGAAGAGGTGGTCCGAGATCGTCAGGCCAGGTGCTCAGTGGGTTATAATTTTTCCAGTCACCACATATGAGTATTTCCATTTTGGAGGCATTTAGGGCCCGATGTAGCAAAGGTTTTTCCCCATTCTGTGTCTATGGGAAAAAGTGTTCGTACATATGGCCCTTAGTTTGAAATGGCTCCAAGTCATCCACTGATCAACGGCTCTGAGGCAACTGAAGATTTGTGAGCTTTCAAAGTCTTTGGGGCAATCCAATTTAAGTAGTATTTGTGTGTCATCCGCATAGTTGTAGCATGTTAGCTGAAAATCATTGATCAGTTCTGGTAATGATATCATGTAGATGTTGAAAAGCAAAGGTGAGATGATTGATCCTTGGGGGACCCCTGCTTTTGTGAGGTACAGTTTGGATGAGAAGTGGGGAGAATAGATAATATTAGTTCTGTTTTGAAGGTAGGATGTAATCCAGTCGAGAGCAGTCCCTTCTATGCCAGCTTCGTGGAGTCTTTGGATTAGGGTGTCATTGTCAACCATATCAAAGGCAGCCGAGAGGTCCAAGAGAAGTAGTTCAGCAACTCCACTGCGGTCGACTGTGTTTTTAAGATCATCCCAGATTGCTATAAGTGCCGATTCAGTGCATCTTCCTGAGCGGAATCCAGTTTGGTAGTCTGAAAGTATGGAATTGTCTTCAATGAATTGTGACATCTGGGCAAATGCTGCTCTTTCTATCAGTTTGCCCAGGAAAGGTCCATTTGTGAGTGGTCTATAGTTGTTGGGGTCCTCCAGGTCTCGGTTTGTTTTCTTTAATAATGGACGTATGTATACCTTTTTCAGGTTTTCAGGAAAGGTTCCTGTAGTTAAAGAGTTGTTGATGATTCTTCTTACAGATGTGGCAGCAGAAGTAGATAAAAGAATGTTCTTGAAGATGTGTGGTAGACAAGGGTCAGAAGGGCAACTGGAAGACCTGCTTGCTTTGACCAAATCCATAAATTCACCTTGTGATATTTGTTTGAAGGAGTGTGGAGGCTGGGTTGGTTTATTCTTAGACGGGATTTTAGGAAAGAGGTTGGTGCTGATGGTCTTCTTCTGTTTTAAATAGGAGTCCAATGTGTCTGCCTTAGTTGTGTAACGAGTTGCCAGTTTGTTTGTGAAATCTTGAGTAGTGGGATGACTTACTTCCATGCATTTAGGTTTTCGAAATTCATTGAGAATTTTATAAAATTCTTTTGTTGCAGATTTAGCATTTTGGATTCTGTCTGATTAGTACCTTTTTTAGCTGTTTTGATTGATGATGTGTATATTCTGTTAAGTTTGTGTAGCTGCAGTTTGTCTTGAATGTTGTTTGTTTTGAGCCAGGTCCCCTGCAACCTTCTGATTTGTTGCTTTATCTTTTTAAGTTCTGTGTTTCTCCAAGGTATTGTTTTTCTTTTGTCCTGTGTAGTTTTTCTGAGTGGTATTAAGATATCAAAAGCTTTCTGCAGCCACTCATATAGTTTTGGAACAGAATTAATAGTATCTAGAGCTGTGTTGGCAGTTAGTTGTGTTTATAAGTCATCAAAATTGAGTGTCCCCCATGGTCGATAGGTGCATGTATGTAAGTAGTTGTGGGATGTGTTGATTTGTGGTGTTTTATGTTGGGAAGTTATCAAAAATGGTGGTCTGACCATGTGATTGGTGTGATGCTATGAACGGTAACTAGTTCAGACTTAGCAAAAATTACATCTAGGATGTGTCTAGCAATGTGTGTGGGATTGTGTACAATCTGATGTAGGTTCAGTGCGACTAGGCCAGTGGTAATAGCTTTTGGATGGGGCATATTGGGTTTGTCAAACCAAATATTTAGGTCCCCAAGAATGCATAGGTTTGAGTATAAATGTATTAAGGTTTGAGACTGTTTCTAGAAAAGCATCTGGGAATGTTGAGTTGTTAGGTGGAGGTGTGTAAAAGAGGAGAAAGTTACAGGAGGAAGCATCTGGTGAGGAAAGCTTCACAACCTTGCATGGAAATGCTGTCTGTTTTTGTGAGATTTATTGCTAGTTTGAATATAATAGCTAGTCCACCTCCTCTCTTGCCTATACGGTTTTGTATGAAGGTTTGATAGGCTGGAGGAACGGCTTCCTGTAACACTGGGGCCTTGTCATCTCCTAAACATGATTCTGTTATGAATAGTAGGTCAGGTTGCATGTCCGTGAGCAGGTCGGAGACGTGGTGCTTGTTTTATGAGAGTGATTGAGCATTTATGAGCTAGCAGTTTCGAGAAAGTGTGTTAGTGACGGTGTTGTTTTGTTTAGGAGAAGGGTGAGCAGTATATTTTGAGCTTGAAGCAGGTGTGTTAGTTGTGATAACTGTGTGAGGGTCACAATAGTCCTCTTTTTCAAAATAGTGTTCCTCTTCCAGCAGGCTTAGGAGGCATTTTGTTGGGTCTGTGTGTATCGGTGGTGGACTTGGTGGCTGAGAGAGACATGAAGAGTGTACTTTTTTTGTAGGGTAGCCTTATTATGTAATAGACAAGGAGATGCAAAGTTATTAAGAGTGGCATGTTGTTTATTTTGTTTGCGTCTGTTTAGTGTGGAAGGAGTATGGGTTAGGGGTGGAGGAGAAGCATGTGGATCATAATGTAAGACTCTGAATTGGTCAATGGATGTGAGACGGGTGAATGAATGTTGCTATGTTGGGGTGCTTGTGGTAGATGTTTGGGAAGAGTGAGAATGTAGGGGTAGCGATTAGTCAGGATTTGTTTTCTTTGTGTAGTAATGAAGGTGGGAGTGGGTGTGACGGAAAGTATTATGAAAGTTTGTGTTATTTTGATGTGCTGATGTGTGTGATCTGTATTGTTTTTGTGTAATAGTGGAGGGGGATATTGATGTAGTGGTTTTCTGTGAAGGATTTGTATGCGAGTTAGTGCCGGTGAGTGGCATTAGAGTATTACAGGGGGAGTTGATGTGTTTTGAAGATGAGTGTATGATGTGTGTAAAAGGGGATGGATGTGTGTCAGGGAGTTTGTGTTAGTTGTGATGACTGGAAGAGGTAATATGTGTGGTGGAGTGGAGTGTGAGGATTGTATGATTGTGTGTAATTGGTGCAGAGAGGGGAAGGGTGTTTGTAGATGGTGTGTTGGAAGGCTGGGTTTAGGTAATGTCATGATAAAAGGGGGTCTGGCTGAGGCAAATAGAGGATAGTGCTGTTGGTTTGTATGAACAGGGACTGTGTATCTGGATGGCTGAATGTAGTGTATAATGTGTTTTTGTGTTTTGTGGGCGATGGCAGGTTGTGTTAGTGGAAATGAACAGAGGTGTGTTTGCTGTGAGAATGAAGGTGTTTTACTGTTGTAGTTGTGGTGGATATGTGTATAGGTGTGGTATATGGGGTTTTGTGCTATTTGATGAGACACTGCAATCTGTATGAGGTCAGTTTGTGATGCAGGAGTTGGATGTCTTTGCTGATAATGTGTTTGCATGTTGATGGATGTGTAGAGAGTTATCAGGAAATTAATTCAAGGGATGACTATGCTTTATGGTAGACGGCGAACTGTGACTGTCACATCACTGTTTCAAGAATAGTACACCTCCTAAGAGGCACAGAAGTGTAAGGAACATTGGGAACATGTGTACTAATGAAGGGGAAGAAGAAAATTAGGTGATATACCCTCAAATGGTTTTTCCGGAGACTAATACCCTCTTGAACAGGTCACTTTGAGAGTAATGCTTTTTAAACTCTGCCATGCTAATAAATGTTCTAATTACGCTGTATTTAGCAATGTGTAATAATGTAGTCAGGTTTCCACATTATTGAAGATAATACATGAAGTGGCCTTTCATGCTAAATTGGCTCTGTTGGGAGTTCTAACACTGTGTGTATGCCAATATTTAAAAAGATGACCTCTCACATTTTGAAAGGAGGACTTTTCTCCATTTGTTTCATTCCATTTTTTAATTGAAATGCACGGCTAACATGCATTTTCTGAGAGAGTAAATTATAGGCACAGTAACTTCTGTTTTTAGGCCCATCAGAATATAAGGGTCACTTGCAATGAGGGCCATAGTGGGCAGAGGCATACCACACAACAGTGCTTAATTTGTAAATAAAAAGGTGCTGGTGCCCAAAGCCCTCCTCTTAAACATGCGGCTGCTGCAATTAAATGTGTGAACACGGGATACTGAGGCAGCGTAATCCCGAAGCCATCTCAGACTTCTTCAATCCATTTAAAGCCAATCCCTGCCCTTTCAGCTCACCCCTGCAGCTTTCTGTTTTGTCTCATTGTGACGCTTTTTCGTTTTTCTCTTCCTCTGTCTTTCCCAAACGTGTCTTTTGCTCGTAGCAAATGCTTGAGGCAGAAGACTAAGCGACGGCCCTCAAAAATAAGTGCCGGTGCTCAGCACCGGAAACAACAAGCACAAATTAAGCACTGGTAGAGCCCTTGCAGAAAGTGTGGAGAGGCCCTTGAGCCTCCCATATTTATCAGATACTCATTAAAGTTAGGCTGAAAGGGACCCCTGAAGGGCCAAGAGCCCCCTGAACAGTTGTCCCCCCAGCACAGGACAAAACCCCGCCTGTAACGATGGTACAGATATGGGAATTCCCACGTTTTCTTTTTGATGTGTGGTGCAAGGCATCCCAGAAAGAGTAAACCTTCTGAGTAAACCTTAGGACTCAGTGCTTTGAGGTTATGCTTGCCTTGCACCGCAATGATGGTGAGTCCTATTGGCTCACCAGGTCTCGAGGATTTCTGCTTGGTACAAGTTTAGGATGGTGGACTTTCAGACCTCTCAGGCGGATTATCAGAGTGCAGCCATTGCTGTAATATGGCACAACTAACACCAGTGGCCAGGTATGCCAGACGATTTTGTGGAACCATGGCCCATGACTTTTGTGGGACCACTCTTTCATTTCCAAACCAAGGAGCAGCCCTTACTTAATGAGACGTATACTGTTGGGAGAGAGAAAGCACCATATTTGGTACCACATAGTGGTGCTGCTACATTAGCTGCATCAAGAAGAAACAGTTTTATTATTTAAAAACATAAAGCAATCGGCGGGACCGAGAAGCGAATCAGACCCTAGAGGGGACCGTAACTAACCCACACTCGGCGGGAAATGGGTGGTCCGCAGCCTGCCACCCTGCACACACAGCATTGGCTGCCATCATTCAAAATGGTCCTGGGAAAAGTCTTTGGAGGTGGAGTCAAGGGGCTCAAAAGGTGGAAGTGGGCACCAAAAGGCACTGTGCAAGGAGCATTGTGTCGGGGTGCCGCCACGAAAATCATTGCGGCATACCACCACCGCCGCCGATGACCGGGAGGAATAGGAGCAACTGCGTCATTCTGCTACACTGCCTGGAAGGCCAGGGGATAGTAGAGCCCTGAAGCAAGCGCGGTAACGCGTGTGCCCTCAGTGATTTCCCGACAGGGTGATGGAAGGAAGAAGAGAAAAACAAATGGAAAGAATAGGAAAAACGATGGAATGAAGGAGAGCATGAAGGACAAGAGGATCATAAGAAGAAAGGAAAGAACCAGAAAAGAACTGAAAGAAGAAGGATGGAAAGAAAATGAAATAGGAATAGAACAAAGGGCAGAAAGATAGAAAGAATGAGAGATGGAATGAAAGAAGGATGGACAGATAGAAAGAAAGACTGAAAGAGGAATGAAAGGAGAATGGAAAAAAGAAAAGAAAGAAAGAACAATAGGAAGCAGGAAACAAATATGGATAGGAAGACACAATGAAAAAAGATTAAAACGAAAGAAAGAAGATAGAAAGAGAGAAAGAATGAAAGAAGTCAATACAGGAAAATTAAGTTTTTAATCAAATTCTTGAAAAAACATGCATTATTACTAAGGATTCTTTGCAAATTTTCCTTGAGAGAACCTTTCTCACTGGCATTCATAGGCAACTTAGTGATCTCGCTAGTTACTCTGTTATTTAATGTCATAGGGCTCAAAGAGGGGGGTATTTTATTTTCCTGGCTGCTCCCTTCCCTCCCGAACAAGGTCCTCGGGACGCCTCACGGCACGGCAGGGGGGAGAGGCCGGGAAAAGGGTCAGCGCTAAGCAGACCGCACTTGCAGCCCAGGCACAGCCGCAGGGCCAGGAATGCTGGACATCGGTAGCAGGGGAGCCTGGAGCTGTGGCGCTTGGCAGTAGGGACCCCTCGAGTACACGCTGTCAGCCACAGGACGGATAATCGGTTGATGACAAGCAAAGGAGAAATCGGAACTGAGGACCGCAAAATGATGATTATAGCTAAATGTTGAAATTATGTGTAAAATGCGTAGTTCATACCAATGACCGATGTAACGTGATGATTTAGGACCCAGCATCTTAAGTTGTAATAAACTGCGTCCGTTTACAAGCCAAAGATGTCTTTGAGCATCATTGTGGACAGGGGTGGGACAGAGTAAACAGTTGGGGAAGTACTAGAAGGGAAGGTACCGGAAGATAACCGTGCCCAGCTAGAGTGGGTGAAAAGAGAGCGGGCCCAATAACGTGCAGGGTCCAGTGCATAGAGCCCCAGCTTTCCTCCTATTCCAACGGTCATGACAGAGGTTGTGACAATGGAAAGGCACATTGTGGCGGTGGGATTAAGCCTGTCTTGGTCATGACACTCACTAATACCTGCTGCCTGTCCAATTTTCATTGTCAACCATTGCCAACGATAACAATAGCCGTGTAAATCCGTTTCAGCTTGGTTGTTTCTGGTATTTGCATGTGCTTGTGTTTGCTTTTATGGTGACAAGAGAAACCCTTTTTGCTACAGTGAGGCGACCTTACGATTATCCAAAAAAGATCCATAAAGCGCCTAAAAATGTCACTCATCTGATAGTTGACGGTTTTCCACTGACGGTGTTTCTCCCCTCCTACGCAGAACATTTCGTTATTTTCACTTCTGTTTTCCTTGTTCAGCTGTAGGAAGGTCTCAGACAGTGAGCATTCCACTGTGGTTTGAAACTTCCACATTCTGAACCACTGGAATGTAAACATGTCTGGCTTGCTTGCTCAGGAACAGCCTTCTCATTTGCTTAAGTCTTGAGGGGCGTTTGGAGCAAAAGCTCGGGAAAAAAGCACATGGACAGAACCGCACATTGATTTGCACTGTCAATTGAGGCAGAGAAGCATAACACTAAGTGGCCGGCACCTCTGAAAAGCCAGTAGCTGATTGAAAAATTCCCCAGGCAGAAAATGTATTCGTCTTTTCAGATCCTTTGCTGTGTTCCATTAGGTCAGCCAGACCAAGGCAACAAGCAGTTTTTACAGAGGAATATGGTAAAAGCTCAGATAACAAAGCGCTCTCTTCTGTAGCAGGAATCCCCTCATTCCAGGTCCATGGTAAGTGTGAAATTGTTTGAAATTGTGTTGCAGCCTGTTTTAGAATCAATGGTTGCACGCAAATTGAGATTGGCCCTGGGGTGTTTGTGTGTGCAACATCCTATAGTTAGCATGAGTGGGCCTCGTTTACAAGGAGCTTGCGCCGCAGTTGCATACTTTTTTTAATGCAGCCGTGGCGCAATCAGTGCTCCACACTGCTCCATAGCGGCAAACTGATGCATTGGGCCCAATGTGTCGGTTTGTAGAGGCCTGTGTCACATTATACTTGCGACATGGTATAATGTATGCAGTATAGGCGTTCCCGTGTTAAAAGCCATGCATACCTGATGCAGTGAAATTTACAACTTTTCACTGTATCACTCTGCGACTTGAATACGTCAAAATTATTTTGCCTGCTCAAACCTTATCCTGCCTGTCCTATGTTAAAAGCCCTGCTTCAATCCTTATGCCTGATCCAGGCGTAAGGATTGAAGCAGGGCTTTTAACATAGGACTCTCATTTATGTTCTTATGCATCCATGGCACGGTTAGGGCATTTGCGGCAGATGCAAGAAATCTGGCGCATCAATGCTGATGTGTCTGTTCTTGTAAATGAGGCCCTGTGTGCCCAAAACAGTGTGGTGAGGAGATTACCAGGTGAAACAATGGTTGCAGAGTCAATTTCTGCACATTATTCTGCACTGCACACAAAGGGTGCAATTGTGTGCAAACTTTGGCCATATACCATGAGCAATGGGTTTTTCCGTGACCGGTATTCGCACATGTTTTCAACGCAGCACTCAAAATGAGTCTGTTCATGTTCCCTAAAAGGTACCACACACCAGCCTTAAAAAGAAAAGAAAATCAAAGTATGTGATGGAAGCAACAGTTTGCTGTAATTAAAAACCAACTGGCATCTCTGTGAGACAGGCATTACTAACCGTTTCCTCTAGATTCAGATTCCACTGTGTTGGAAGAAAATGACTAATGTGGAATTGAATTACTCAGCATTAACCAATACCAAAGAATGATGGAGCTGCACCTAAAAGACTGAGCAGTTTCTTGCCCTTAACATAATCTCGTTAAACTCGAATCACAAGCATTTTAAGGTCATTCAAAGCTTTGTACTCCCTCAACATATTTCCATGGTCAAGTAAGTTGATTCGACTACACAGGTGGCAACAGCATGCACTCTTAGCCATGTCCAGCTAGTCTGTTTCCTATGTTTATGATAACATGAACAAAGTAAACAGAATGGCACACTAAGCAGTAAAGAGGACCAGACTAGCACCATCTGCTAAGTTTATTAAAAATAATTTAAAGAATATAAATGGAAAAATACTTACTCCCCTACGATGGACTGATGAATGCACTTGTCTCTTTCTACTCTTGTTTTAATAGGACATTTTCTATTTTCATAGGAAACAGGCTATATGGACAGAAGGAGGCACAAAGGAATTCAGCTGCAGCACCACATGAGATGCAGGTAACGTTTTTCGTGAATTAAAAAAATAAAACTATTTTGCTTTGCATAGGCCTGCCTTCCCTGTAGAATTTCCTATGGGAAACGGGGGCATACTGCATTGTGAGGCCAGTCCCACCCCATAGGGTGCAAAAAAAAAAAATATCAAGCAGTGGTAAACCCAATAGATCTCATCTTTATACTGGAAGTGCCAAGCTGTTGGCTTTGCCCATGTTTGTCTGTATTGCTTGATAAAAAAGTAGAAGAAAACAAATAAAAGTGCTGGAGGAAAGGCAAATGTATATCTTATGGTATCTCAAAACTACATTGAAGTCAGTGCTTTCAGTCTTTAGTTATGCTGAAAGGCTGATAAGCGCGCAAGCATTTCTCCAGGCTGTTCAATCAGATTGTGTTTACCGGCGATTTGCAAGAGGTCTTTTTTCTAACTTCAAAGTGGGGATTTACAAAATACAAAATAGACCTTGAGAAGGCACTGTTCCTGATGTTCTGAGGAGGCCAGATTTATAAAGGCCGAAACGCGTCGACTATATCTGCGGAGGAATATATATCTGAATTTTTGAAAAATTGGATGATAAAAAATCGGACCGTATTGGATGTTCACATCAGTGATAGAGGGTTTGCTGATGTATGATACACTACTTACATTACCTCTATGAAATACTGCTCGCCAATGAATGGTTAAGCAGCTTATCGCTTAAAATACAACAGTGCAAAAAGGAACTATGTAATATATATGATTTTTCAATATTGTTCTTGTCTTGTATTTTATCATTTGCTAAGAGTTTTCTTGTTGTATGTTTTTATAATACACTTGGTGATATTGTTTTTTGTTAGTTTGGTACACAGTCTTGAGATTGGGGCTTGGAGACATTAAGCAATTTAATAGATTTAATTATGATTAAAGAAATTATTTTCCAGTGAATAATTCTTGTTCTCACTTTGGTATTTTATTTTGTATCTATCCCCACTGTTTATTTGTATTTAATTTCAGTCTTTATAAATGGCATGGTTTATTTTTATGAATATTTTTCACTCAGGAAACGTTGAACGGAATTTAATGGAAGGGTCAGAACATAAAGGAAAATGCTTGCCAAAACTTAATTTATTTTTCACAGAATTCAGCCATTTGGTCTTCCAAACTTGCCCACAGAGCAGATTTATGGAGCAGTGTCATGCAAAGTACACATTCTGCCTGAGACACCAGAAGAGTGAATGCAGCATATGGGCCTTACCCTAGCACCATAAAGGAATTTGTGTGCCAAAGCTTGTGCTTTCGTGCAAAATGTGGAATGCAGGGAACAAAACAGAGACAAGCCTTAAATGCTGTTCAGCCATACCACAGTAAATAATATCCCTGTTGCTGTGCTTTTCGCTAAAAGCTGGGAGGAGTGGGGAACAACAAGGCATAGGGGTGGGTTTTTTAAGGGAGGAAAGCAGCACCCAAAGGGAGAGAGCTAGAAAACACATGCACTATTATAGAGTGCTGAATTAAATGAAAAAGTAGTTCCCTAAATGTGAGCAGAGGAAGAATAGTCAGCCAATCAAAAGGAAAAGGATTGTCAAGAGTTTATGCTCTAGCAGAGGGATAAACACAAGAAAAGGAAGGCAAGTTATTGAATAAGAAGCAAGCAAATTAGAGTGATGATAAAGTCAAATAATGGCAAGCAATGGGTGGACTGTGAGCTCACAATAAGACTTTCGCAGCCAGACAACTTGCTCTGTCTGGTAGACAAGACTCACAAATAATGGACTACACATGCCTTTTGGATCCCACCCTTCAGTGACAACATTTCAAGAAAGTCTATACTTCCTTACCCTCTTGGACCAGAGCTGGTCTGCTAGCCATCAGTCTATCACGGTAAACTTCAAAGTTGATTGCCAAAAGAGAACTGTCCATCTCTACTAACCAGGGTAGAACCAAGGTACTCCCTTTGAGTACAATGAAAACTAGAATTCTTTCAGAAAGCTTAGATCCTGACAGACTGCCATTTGCTCCCATCTGCCATTCAGATATGAAACCGCTTGCAAAATGTAGTTTTACCCCACTTATTTCCAGTTATGCCATATATTTCAGCTCACAGCACTAAATTTGGAGGTAACACCCTTCCCATTTGATAACTAACTGCGTATTTATCTTTGGTATAGAATCCAAAACTAAAGTGATTATCACATCCAAACCAAATAAATAGACCACAGCATCCTTTGAAAACGGTTCATAAATAAACAAGAACAAGCATTGTTAAAGCCATTAAGACTGCCATTGGTTTCTAACCTTTTGGATTTCTCAATGCTGGTTTTTCTTTTATAATGGTTTTTGCAAAACGTTTTTTGTTGAGGAACCTGCTGAGCACTTGTCAATATAAAAACAGTCTAAGAGCAAAAAGTATTTTTTCATCTCAAAAAACACATTGCCATAGTAGTCCCTGGCCCTGAACAGAATTAATTTGTGAGTGGATGTACTCCTTGTGAAAGTGGCAGAATGCCATCATTCACAGTGAAGTTAGCCAATGGCTGAAGTGGGCTGACCCACTGCCCCATTCTGTATGCTTTAGTGGACAGAAGAACAGGCATTGGCAAAGCCAATAGGTTTCTCCTATGCAAGATCTATTAGCTTTGTCAATTTTGTTGTTGGCATGTTACACAGCAGTGCAGGCTGGTGTGCAACATGGCTTAAAGTAAAAAGAAAAAGTGCTGTGACGCTGCCAGCCTTGAATGCTTCTTAGCTCTTTTTTTCTGTAAGCAATGTAGCATAGATCCCACGCTGCTGTGCAATATGTCTGAAAAAAGTGTGAAGTAAAGGTAAGCAAGGTGAAACAACTCTATGGGAGGTGCATGGGAAGAGGGAGAGATCAGCAAAGGACAGCAGTTGGAAGGTGTTCAGGGTACAACATACAGGAGCTGCAGTGGATGTGTAGGGAGAGGCAACAACAAACAGCAGGAGGAGGGTGGGGGTGGAGACCATACAGTCCTATACATTCCCTTAGAATGCATGGCAAAACGTTTTTTTAAAGTACCTGGAGCAGCCAGTGAAAAGACGCTGTCCACAAACAGGAAGTTGTCTTCTTATGTCCGTGCTTCACTACTGGGAGAGAAGCCCCAGGAAGAAAGCAGGAGTATGCGAGCAGGTGGGAGGAAGCAAGAAGCACGACCAATAAAAAGAACGGAAAAGAGAGTGACTTGGAAGCTGACCAACAGTAAATATTGTTAAGTAATGGTCAGGCTCTTAGCCCATTTGAAGGATTTTTTTAAAAATTAACAATAGATTTTCCTGATAGAGCATGCCAGCTGTTTGGGAGAAACAAAAAAATGGGATTGACACAGTAACAAACCAATGGACAGACAGTCGGGTGAATGACCGTCTAAGTAACTATATGATACACATAATTGTAGTAAAATCAAAAGGAAATAAAAAAACACAGCATTGTAAAACCAAAGGCCCTCACAGAATCAGACATGCCTGAGAAATCTGCCACATCTCAATTTTTGCTTGTTTGTTCATTCAAGCCTCCTTGTTTGAAAGCCCCATATGTGAGGCAAACATACACAAATCAGATTGTGGCATACTTCTATTATTCCCATGATTTAGAGTAATGCAGTAATAATGGATTACTGAAACTGGTAATTCTCCATTATTCCAATGGAATACCACAGCAAACTACCAACAGAAAAATACTACTAGTACATGCAGAACTTTTGTGGGACAATTTTAATTGCCCAAATCAATCTTTTGATAGGGTCCTCTCTAACCTCTATCCCTTGGCACATTTTACTGCACCTCCAGTTCCTCTCTTTCTCCCCCTTCTCCTTTCTTTCCCTTTATCTTTTTCTTCCCTGTGCTTCAGAGACTCCTCATCTAATTTTTGACTATGATGTGCACATGTAAAAAGATAACTAAATGAATAACATGATGGTATCATCTCTTACACAAAATCTATTTTCTACTTGGTGATCCTCAGTTGATTATTGCTGTTTACTGCATCTTTTTTCCAGTAGGTATCCCTTACGGTGTCTGTTTTTATAACATCCGTCAAACACCCTATGAGATTTTTGTTTCGCTATGAGGCTTCTCCTATTTCTGTCACCCACTAGCATCACTTTTGACTCACTCCTAAAAGTACACTAGATCCATGAGATGATTTGAGTAATTATTGAGGGTAGGACAGAGAAGATAAAGACTTAGCAAACACAAGGTCAATTTTCCCACCAAAGCAGGCTGAAGTGTTTAAACAGAGGGTATGGTGCCACTCTTTATCAGAAGCTCACCATCAACAAAGTAGAAGGTCTGAGGAGGCACAAATAAATAAGCAATACACCTGAACACAATAAAGAAACAAGGAGCATTGTACAGAGAACGTAAATGAAAAATATAAACAAAGTTTTAATAATAAAGTCTAAACTATAAGAAAAAACATGAATCAGAATTAAAAACCTTTCCATAGCATGGCAGGATGTTAAGTAAGAGTCTTAAAAATAAGTGAAAACATAATCAGGATGTGAGTACTGGCATACAAATTTGTGAAGTCATCAGAGAGCTTTGCAAACCGTAAAGCTTGTGATGTTAAAAAGAGGGACGTATTCAACTACAGATTCAGTGACCCTTTGCAACTGAACAGGCACTGAATACCCCCAAAACTTGAATTAGTAATGCAAATAGAACATTGATACTTTTGAACAGTCTTCTCATTAAATCTAAAGAACCCTGACTGTGACCTAGCATTCATATAACTGACTGGCCGATTGTGCAATGCGTGTGCCCTTGCCTTTACAGACCCTCCCGGAGCCCTGCTTGAGCTATGTAGATGCCAGCTTTGAGTGCTTACATGTTGTCTTCTACAACATGGGAAGGTGGGAAGGACAACACACCGGTCACAGTCTGCAAGGGTAATAAAGGAACTATTTTGTCAAAAAGCTTAAAATCTGCAACTTGAAGTGGGCTGTCAGAGAAGGTTTTTGAATACTTTCAAGGGATTATGTTCTTCCTTTCACTTAAATGAAGTGGGCACCATAGGTCATTGATGGCTTGCTGCTCAATATACATACTACTTCAGCTCTAGGACTGGCCCTAGGAAGCGAATATGTGAGCATAGGCCCTGCACCGATACCTGAATTGCAAAGAGCCTAAACTGAATTGTGAGGAGCTGTCCACTGCAGCAGTGAAGGCTTCTAAAGAGAAGTGGAGATATACTCTATCTATGCATTACTACCTGAGCGCTGCAGAGATTTTAGGAGCCAGTCCAGATACCCTTCCATGACAACTGCAATGCAGATTTGATACTTCACAGACCTAATTCACTGAGAAGACAATAGATAATGGGGTAGCTACTGTCGTCTCTCAACTGCATGCTCCCAGAACCTCAAATTCTCCTCTGAACAAGAAATAGACTGATAATCTGATGTGTTATCCTGTCCTATTAGAGACAGAACCAGCTGTTCCACTATTTTCAGGGGCTTCGCCATCCTCAGGTACTCAAAGGGATGGTACTGAAGTTCACCAATGACAATAATGAAGCTTTCAGATTTAACCTGATCTGAAGAAACGTTAACTAACTTTTTCTTGCTAGGACTAGAAGGCATTAGCTCTAGTCAAAGTCTTCTGGCAGAAGATTTTCATTCACTATAGGTGGCCAGTAAGACTGTATGCAGACTAGGATCAGGACTTGAAAAGTTGTTTCCTATGACACATCTGGCACATCGGGGAACACATTCTTATATGTGATAAACAGAAATACACAGCAGATTTTGGTTTCTGTTTTGGATAGTATTTCTGAAGCCATGTGAATGAAGTCACCACTTTACCTGATGGAGGCATTTGGAGCTGATCAATAAAGATACATTATCTGTGTAGGGCTATAAATAGTGTGGTATATGAAACCCTAGTTTAATTGCATTCCCTAATTGTATTTCCCCAGGACGGTGCTCAATTGGTAGTTCATTGATGAAGATACGCTCTAAGAAGGGGGTATTTATGCCTCCAATATAAAGAGACTCTAGAAGTACATAAGGAGACTATTTCCTTATGCATCCATGGACTGTCTCTCCCTGAAGACCTTACTGTCATCAAGCTCCCAGATTCAGACAGACTGGTGGGTCATGGGCTGCTAACTCCACAGTGGACTTTCAGCACCTTTCCCCCAAATAAAGCAGAGAATATCCACCTGCAGGAGAGCTCACAGAATAGTCTACAGATCTTCAAAAAGCGCCTAACTTTATGGATGAGTCCTAAACTGCTTTGCCTCAGCTGGACCTCTGCTAGGACAGAGAATGAGGGCTGGTTGCCTGCTTTGGACTGTCCTCCAGAGTAAGGTTCTTTACTAATCCATGGAATTGTTCCACAACATGGGGATAGTTGCCACACCCTTGGGGGTCAGGAGATCTGCTGACTTCCAAAAAATCATATGGAAAGAAGGAAGAAGTAGTGTGTGATGTCCAGATTGTCTCTGATGTGAAAATCGTGCCTTTCCCTGGGTCATACTCTTTTGGCTGGTAGTCATGCCAGGTTAGAAGGACCCTGCTGACAAGGTTTTTCTCTATTTATCTTTTTCTGCATATGGAGTGAAAAGCTATTGCTGAACCAGTGTTTGATGGGCCTAAATAGGCCTCACCACATGCTGCAGCTAAAATTGTCTGAAGGGTGTTTCCAAGTGAACCATACCCCTCTGAGGAGTGCATTCCCTAAAACAACTGTAGCCTTAGTGCTGGTTAAAAAAAGACCACTGGTCTCAAACATATTCTAAAACCTTGTTGACCCTGGATCATCGCAGAAGAGACCTACTGGATAATTAAATATGTTATATTTCTTTCCTGCTGACATAAAAGGTCTCCTTTGCTTCTCTGTCATCTCCCACACTTCTTGTTCCCTCTTCAGGTTCGAGGGCCCACACCATGAACCACTTCTTGTTCCTTCCTTGGAGCTTGCTCGTTGTGCTATTTGCAACACCTCTGGTCCCCTGCTCAGCCTGGCTGCTTCTTCTTGCCTGGCCTTGAACCAGCATGTTGCTCTGACCATACTCAGCTTTCCATGGCCCCAGCCTCTCCTGATGTTCCCAGGCTGTACAACCAACCTCAGAGGCATCTTATGTCTCCCTATACCTTCCTACCACAGCCCCAAGTGTGAACATCAGGGTGGCCAAGCACTGGGAAAGGGAATGCACTTCGTGGTCAGGGGGCGAAAAAGAACATTTGTGACACAGTGGGGAAATTTGAATTTCTCTTCCGTTTATTGTCCTGTTGCAGCAAGCTTTACAAACAATAAACCATGTTAGTTTATTTCAAGGCTTACTTTCCCCAGCTCTCCAACCTGCCTTGTTCTGTTGGTTTATTCCACAGCTGTGTACTGTTCAGTATGTTGTGTTCCCTTTCGGGTATCTGCTTGTTACTTTGGCTACACCTAGGCCATATTTCTGTAGCGATGCTATCCTTGGTAGTGAGGGACAGTTTTGTTACTCATCCAACCCTAGGGAAATAAACCCTGTACAAAGTTCCTAGGTGCCACTATTTTTATGTTCCTTTCTCCACCACTTTTGTCACATTATTGAATCCAAGCCATCTCCAAGAGGAGGGTTATGCGGTGACCACTGTTTTCCGTAAACAACCACAAGGCTGCGCACACCCAAACTGAAAAAACAAGTGTAAGACGACTCTGGCTCAAATGGGGAATTTTCCTAAAAATGCTATAGAAGTCATTCAACTCACCCCAAGGGCCCCAGACAAACTCCCATTTGTGCCAATCATTTTTTAAATATTTTTCTGTGGCCTCTAGGGAAAATTATAATCTTCTGAAATCCTCAATACTTCTGATTGCCTTCGCCATTTGTGCATTAATTAAAATTAACAATATGAATGATATACTATAGCACTTGTGCCGAGCTTCTGTCCATTGTTTAACAAGTATGGGCTTTATTCAGGAATATTGCCATCGAAGATGCTTGCTCCTACCCTAAATTATAAAGATGTCAATAGAGGTCAGGATAAGGGTATTTTTGAATGAAGTTTTCCATTTAATGTTCGGGGTACACTAGATGTTTTAGAAAGGTTTACAATGCCATGGGCCTTGAAAAAATTATATGAGTCTGACAAAATTCGTTCAGGTTGGTTTTGGAAACAAGTGGCTTCACTGAAATTGTTTTTATTGGCCCTGGAACGTAGTTGTACAGCAGCAAGTTAAATCCTCCGGGAGCGCCATGATCTGTTCAGCCAGGGGCAAATTCCAATTACCAGGACATTCACACACTAGCAAGACGATATTCCGGAGGCAAAACAAGGCCAGCTTGGTGCAGGTGAAGTGGCTGCAGGCCATTTTCTCCCCCTGCGTATGTTTTTCTGAGCACGTAGATATTTGTAGAGGGTTTGCATGACGCAGCTTTTCTGTACTAGGTGAAAATGTCCTCAGATTGATCGGGATGGCCGCCTTCAGTTTTAAACTGAAATTGTCAAATTGTGAAATATCTTAGACGTATTCAGGGTTTTCAAAAGAACTCCCAGTATCTATTTTATTTGTACCCCCTTTGCTAGCTATTACAATATATATTTTTCTGAGGCTGTGCACCAGTTAGTGGCGGTGAGACAATTTTCCGAGTGTGGGTGCTGCCATCAATGCAACATTACAAAAGTCATAGGGTTGAAAAAATTCCAAGCCTTACACAAAAAACAAGTGTAGTAAGGGGGCGGTATGTGCCCAGTGATGCATTTAGGAGCATACTGGCATAAATATATTACTAAAGCATTGTGTGGTAGCCCATTGTCAATCAAGACAGCACCATTTCCAGTTTTACTGAGAAGACTCTATAGCGCACTAATGATATGTGGAAAACGAGTTTCAGCGAATATTTATAAAGCACCAAGTAAAGTGTCTTGATTTGTTTGGATTCTATTAAAATCTCTGCTTCCATCACACTACAGAATTAAAAATGTGTCTCATTTATACTTTCCTTGATGCTGATACAATTTGAAATATTTGTACATTTCACTTACATGTATTTAAATTGGGTTGCGAGTTAAAGAAAATACTTTACATTCACGCTCCTTGTACCCCAGCAAGAGACACATAGTTCACTAACAAACTACTCTCGCTTTGCAGCCAGCGAAAGAAAAATCAATTAAAAGGATAAGCACCAATTTGTCAATAGACATAGGCTGGCATTTCACCCTTGCCTTTGAAGGCATTGCAAATGCGTCTTTAAAGGCTTCTTTGTTGCTCATTCATCTTCTGAACTACAGCATGGTTATTCCCGGTGCTGCAAATTCCCCGCACCCCTGCTTCCGGCGCACATGGCACCAGTGCTTAAATAATACAAAAATAAATAAGCTCAGTGGCCTAAAGTTTTTCCTAGGAGCCTGCTAGCCCTGATGAATTCCTGGGTTGTCGACCAGCAAGGTTGTCTAGTTTTGAATATACATCATACCTCTTTCTTCCATCGCCATACACTTTCTGCCTGTTTATCTCACTCTGCAGGTTCTCTTATTCATCCCATTTTAACTTTGAAATGATTTTCCTATATTTTCATCCTTCTTCTTTGTCCATTGTTCTGGTTTTCTTTTTCTTGCTCTGAGTAAGTTCTGGTGATGAAAAATATGACCCAGTGATCTATAATGAGCACGTTCCCATCACCAGCCACCGCTAGCACAAATTAAGCACTGGCGTGCTAATGTTAAGAATCGATGTGTATAGAGCTCTCCCCATAGTGGGTTTTTACCTGCGCCAAACCAGAATTGACAAAGGTCAAAGCAAGTGTTTGCTGCCTTCTGGCTGCACATGCCACTGTCTGAATGAGGGACTTGATGCCAATAAGAAGCGGCGGCTCCTCTGCTAAGGCGGAGGAGGAGCGCCGCCCCAGCGCTTTGAGCAGTGCAGAAAAAGGAAAAATAAAATGATAATAACAGAATGTTATAATCATCTTTTATTTTTCATTGGGAGCCAGGTTAGGGCGGAGCAGGGCTGGGTGTGTCACAGGGAGGAGGGGTATGCGCACCATAAGTGAGCATAACCGTTTTGCCAGCCGTGTTGGGCCGGCCAAACATGCGCACTTAGCACACGCACCGGCTCCCACTCCCTGTCTGAGCATCGAACCACGCTGCTCAGACCAATCACGATGTTACTGTCATGCTGGTGACAGCAGCGTCATGGTTGGCTTAGTGGAGTCCGGGAGCCTGTGTGTTGCCAGCAGTCAGGAAGAGGACAAAGGAGAGACGTAACCAGCCTCCTAACGGAGAAGTTTAGTGTTCTTTTTTTAAAAACAAATCTTTTTTACCACCCCAACGGCACGCCCGATCAGTAGCATCTGCTACTATGTAATAACACTGACCAAGCCCACAGCTACCAACCATGTTTGTGATGATCTAAAATGTGTGCGTTCCACCATCACCCCTCTGGATGCACATTACTCACAGATACCTTTCTAAATTACACATACTGTTCTCTTTCCTCTTTGTGCAGCTCCAATATTTTGTCTTCTTAATTCGTCACAGATGATGAGAGGTTTAAGAAGCAAGAGGACACATGTCACAGAGGCCAATAACAATGACTAGGGGCAATAGTCGCTCAAACAAAAATTATCACAACAACCAACCTTAAAGGCAACTTACATGTTGAGTGGCAGTTGGACCTTCGGTGGTGTTCCTTGGTCTGCAATTATTACACTTGTTCTGGGGCAGGAGGCCCCGGCCACTGGAGCAGACCCAAACGAGGAGGAATCCTAGGGAAAAAAAAAAATAAAATGATGCATTAAGGGACGTTTGTTGACGGTAAAATAGAAACGCCATTTCTCAATCAAATGAAGTCAGTGCTCGGAGTTTCCTTCTTGGTTACCCGTTCTGTTTGCATTTATATGTACGCAGCTGCTACCTTGTAACTTGGTTCACGCCCTAGCTGCTCTACAAATACCCGTAAAAATGTAGAAACAAACGAACATTTCCCACTGCTTAGAAAAACTGTACATAGCAATAACATAAAAGTAGAAATGGCGAGAAGGGATGGACGCAATGTTAGGGTGAGTGGCAGTGGCCAATATGAGGCAGGAACCAGTTATAGAGGGAATTATTCACTATTATTGTTTTATGAAGAGACAATATGGCGGATTTATGCCATTTCAAAGCAATTTATGACTCTCGGGGGTAGGGGGAAGTTAGATTTAAAAAAACAGTTGGAGGGTGTGCGGGTGAGCTTAGAAATATGGGTTAATGAGTAAAAATATTTATTTGTTTAAAGTTAAACCTTTACAAAATAATTTAGGCAAGCTAAGCAATCACTACACAAAAATGTAGGAGTATAGCACACAATTTAACCCTTATTACCGAATCCAAATTTGTGGTTATTTCTACCCATACAGCGTAGGAGCGAGCAAAGTCAGAAATGTGTTCGATTTCAAAAGCATCAGACAACACGTCAAACACCTTTAACAACGCACAGCTAAAAGTTAGAATTACATCAAACCCTCATTCACCCTGCAGAAGTGAAGTTGTGCAGATGACTGGAGGATACGAGAACGGTAGTGGATGGGTGGGGGTGGGTACAGAAGTAAGGGACCAGAGGTCCAGAGGTGACAAGGGTGGAAGTAATAAAAATGGAAAGATAGGGGGGAATGGAAACCAATGTTTATTGGCGAATTCTCTAGAGTGCCAACATGTCATACGTCATTAATAATGCGCTTTTAATGTCATAGAGATAATGGCAACAGCAGAAGGGGGCACGTGGAAAGACTGAGAGAAGGGCAGCGGGGGAAGGAAAGATGTAGCTATCAGGAGAAGAATGTTGTTTTGTAAAGTGCCAATATGTAATCCACGCACTTAAGGGCACTGTCAAAGCATGAGGCTCGGGGGAAGGGAAATGGCTTGCGAAAGTAAAGATTAAAAGAAGAGGTGGGGGAGCTGAAGGAAAGGCGCCAGAAGTGCAAAAATGGCAGCAGTGAGAGTGTTCTGGTCATCATCACAGACCGCCTAACCGCTCTCCACAAGCCCATCACAGGCCTGCTGATGGGATAACATCAATTGTTATTGCGTGGCGCAAGTCACCACGCATGCACGGAACACATCTAAGCAGGGCCGGTGGAATTATGCTGCAAAAGAGGGCCATTTTATGCAGCAAGGTTGGGCAAATGATGCAGAAAGAAAAGGCAAATTATGTGACGTAATTTGGCACATTTTAAAATAATATTACTTAAGTATTTTATAATTTGTAGGTCGAGTCTAGGCAGAGCGCATGTGCTGTTTGCAAGGCATGCAGTGTTTAGTCTATGTGCTTTAATCACGCCAACTATTGCCATTCACTGTTTGTTGCGTTTTCTTAAATGCTTCCTTTTTATTGGTGCATTTTTCTAGATGTCCCTCCTTTATGTGCTTAGTTCCCTCCCAGGCGATTTCACTAAGAGAACATTTTTGTTGGCCATCCCACTTCATTCACGCTTCCTCCTGTCACAGCCAGTGATAGCCCCTCCTCCCTCCTCCTGTCTGGGCATTGCAGCCTTAGAATTCTTTTGGTTGTCCACAGCAATGTGTTCACACCACACCAGTGAAAACACCATGATTAGAAAGGCACCAAAGGTTTCAGGTTTCGTTTGTTCTTGTGCCTTTGCTCCGGTATACTTAATTAATGTTTTTCAATCCACTTTTCCCTCCGCTGCTGTTTTAGAAACAACTGGCTCTGTGTACGTGTTTGCACCCTCCCGCAGACACACACTCATCCACTTTCAGTCTTCCTCATTCTAATGTCCTCTAAATAGTGCTGCAGCTGCTTCCCTAGTACCAGTGGTAATTCCTCATTCTACGTGCTCTAGACAGTGCTGCAGCTGCTTTTGTGGTCCCAGTGGTAATTCCTTATTCTTAGTCCTGTAGACAATGCTGCAGCTGCTTCTCTGGTCCCAGTGGTAATCCCCCATTCTAACTCATCTAGACAGTGCTGCAGCTGCTTCTCTGGTCTGAGTGGTAAATCCATATTCTTAACCCTATAGACAGTGCTGAAAGCTGCTTCTTTGGTCCCAGTGGTAATTCCTCATTCTATGTCCTCTAGACGGTGCTGCAGCTGCTTCTCTGGTCCCAGT
The DNA here is from genome assembly GCF_031143425.1 of Pleurodeles waltl. Taxonomy (NCBI): domain Eukaryota; kingdom Metazoa; phylum Chordata; class Amphibia; order Caudata; family Salamandridae; genus Pleurodeles; species Pleurodeles waltl. The sequence continues at coordinate 513,971,995 of NC_090447.1, read as the reverse complement.
GGTAATTCATTATTCTTAGTCCTGTAGACAATGCTGCAGTTGCTTTTCTGGTCCCAGTGGTAATACCTTATTCTAAGTCCTCTAGATCATGCTGCAAGCTACCCCTCTGGACCTGTTGGTAATTACTCATTCCAAGTCCTCTAGGCAGTGCTGCAAGCTGCTTCTCTAGTCCCAGTGGTAATTCCTCATTCTAAGACCTCTAGACAGTCCTGAAGCTCCTTCTCTGGTCCCAGAAGTAATTCAGCATTCTAACTCCTCTAGACAGTACTGCTAGCTGCTTCTCTGGTCCGTGGGTAATTCCTCATTCTGCGTCCTCTAGACAATGCTGCAAGTTGCTTCTCTGAACCCGTCAGTAGTTACTTATTCTAAGTCCTATAAGCAGTGCCCCTAGCTGCTTCTGTGGTCCAAGTGGTAATTTCTCATTCTAAGTCCTCTAAACAGTGCTGCTAGCTGCTTCGCCGATCCCAGTGATAATTCCTCACTCTTAGTCCTGTAGACAATTCTGCAGCTGCTTCTCTGCACCCAGTGATACTTCTTCATTCTAAGTCTTTTACACAGTGCAGCAGCTGCTTCACTGATCCCATTGGTAATTCCTCATTCTTAGTCCTCTAGGAAGTGCTGCAGCTGCTTCTCTGGTCCCATCAGTAATTTCTCATTCTAAGTCCTCTAGACAATGCTGCAAGCTGCTTCTCCGGTCCCGTTGGTATTCTTCATTCTAAATCCTCTAGGCAGAGCTGATAGCTGCTTCTCTGGTCTCAATGGTAATTCCTCATTCCAAGTCCTCAAGCTGCTTCTCTGGTCTTGTTGGTAATTCATAATTCTAAGTCATCTAGACAATGCTGCAAGCTGCTTCTCTGGTCCCGTCTGTAATTCCTCATTCTAAGTCCTCTAGGCAGTGCTGATAACTGCTTTTCTGGTCTCAGTGGTAATTCCTCATTCTAAGTCCTGTAGACAGTGCTGCTAGCGGCTTCTCTAGTTCCATTGGTAATTCCTCATTCTTTGTCCCCTAGACAGTACTGCAGCTGCTTCTCTGTTCCTGTTGGTAACTCCTCCATCCTAAATCCTCTAGGCAGTGCTACAGGTGTGTCTCTGTTCCCAGAGGTCAATTCCCATTCTTAATCCCATATACAGTGCTTCTAGCTGCTTCTCTGGTCCAGTTGTAATTCCTCATTCTCCGTCCTCTCGAAAGTGCTGCAGCTGCTTCTCTGGTGCCGTCTGTAAATCCTTCATTCTAAGTCCTCTAAGCAGTGCTGCAGCTGCGTCTCCGTTCATACATCCACTTCTCTCCAAACCACAGCACATAGGCAAAATACATTGTTATTTACAACACCAATAGCTCTAACTCCCATAAATGCGAGACCTTTTGCATTGCAAATGCTTGTTAAACTTGGTGATCCTGTCTGGGCTTTGGCTAGTCTTCATTATTACCAATACAACACCCAAATATAACAATAAGCAACAGAACGTGACCAGTCCAGCTTTGCAAAGGGCCTTCCACCACACAACAACACGTGTCGCTGCATTTTTAGTAACTTTTGAACCATTTGAGCTAGGTACGACATTTTTCTATTAAAATCGTCAGATCATGCGGCAGGTGATGGATTATGTGGCAAATCTCTAATTATGCATATATCGCCGCAGCTGCACAATCGCATATTTCAAGTGGCCCAGCATATAAGTAAACCTAACAGTTGAGAGAGATCAGGCCCAACAAAACATCGTGGTACAGGTACATCATGGATTCCAACTGTCTGTCTATTTTTAATGCAGTAACTTGATTTTATACACTTTAGGGACCAATAATATGCAGTCAACTGGTACACGTTTAGTTTGATATTTGATTCATGGCCTTGAAAGCTAACAGCGTGAAAGAATGCCAGGGACTAGCTAGCTCTCCACAGGGATCCTCAGGCAGTGCAAGCTAGATATGTTGGTTTTGCCAGTATATGGAAAGGGTACCCTGCTGCAGGCGCCACTGGGTACAGGCATGCATGAGGCCAACACATTTCACACTTCTGAATACCTGCCCCTTTTGTAATAATAATAATGACAGTCTGTATCTAGGTGTGTGGGATTCAGAAAAAAAGCATGTGAGTATTTCCAAGGAAACGCCCAAGTTACTAACACACCAGTTGGGAAATCAAATTTGCAAAATGTATTTTCATTAGCGATGGACAATTGTTGGCTGTTCTCTAGCTGCCTGGAAACAAAAACGGATACAAAGTGTACTACATCATAAAGATGAGAGTGACAATTTTAAATTGAATTTGAACACGCAGGGAATTTGGAGCCAGATGTTTAAAAAATGTGGTCCCAATTTACGATCAGTATTTTTACTACCAGTAAAAAGATTTAGAACTGACCTATGTATGGTAAGACCAGTTCGTCAAATCTTGATTCAAAGTAGGTTGTAGTCAGACTTATTGCATGAATAGTAACAAGGTGGTTTGTAAATTGCGACTAGCTCTGGTTGGTGGCCATGGCAGGTAAGGTGACCTGCGAGTGTCAGCAGGCCACTGTGTCTCTACTAGCATTGTAATAGAGTCAACATTTTAAACAAGCATTTGCTATGCAACAGGTCTTGCATTTGCTTGAGTTAGAGCTATTAGCGTTGTAAACTCCTAACCAGTCTTTTCTTGCCACATAAACTGAAAGAAAAAACAGAGCGCGATTGTGCTGCGTGGAAAATAAAAAAATAAAGTAGTGCAGAAACCAATGAAGCCTCCTATGTTTTCAGTACTTAGCAGGTGCGCTCGAGGAGGGCTAAACACCGGAAAAGGCATGACGTACGCATGCCTTTCACAAATAAAAGTATGCGGATTCTAAAAGGCAAGCCCACGAACCAATGAAAATGACAGGTGTGACATGGGTGTGGTTAAAAGCCCAAAGAGAGATTACAGCAGGGACGGAGCGCTTGTGCGCTGGACCCTAAAAAGCAGTCCATTTTCCTTAAAGACGAATCTGTTTGCAGCCGTCAAATAGGTTTTTACAGCTGGACCTTAGGGTCTATAATGCAGCCCAGTGGGTTATAGCACCTTCACCTGATGCTCAGGGATGTAGCTTCGTGTGGGCCGGGGGGGGGGGGGGGGGAGGTAGGTAGGGTGACCACCAATTCATAATTTTCACAGATTGCCCGTAATTTTGTCCTGCCGTCCTTTGTCTGTGATGAAAGGCTTAACGGACAGCATTTGTTCCTAATTTTACCCTTTCACCTAAAGTACAAAATGTAATTAGGACAGATCCGTTTTCCCAGCAGGAGTGAAAGGCAGGGAGTCTCCTGTGCTCTAAGGGAGGGGAGGGCAGACAGATAAGAAACAGGCCTTCTTGCCAGGGTGTCTCCTTCGCTAAAGAAATGTAAGTGTGCACAGCTGGTAAATCTGAAAATGCAAAGGCGCTTGGAAACCTTCAATTACTTTAATCAAAGGAGTCACTTGAAGCTTTCTGATGACATCTGAAGATATTTTCTTTTAGAGAGGTACTCTAATAGTGTTCCAAGGTGAGATGTGGAGTGTATGGTTTTAATGGACTGTTATAGAGTGCATTGACTTAGAGTGCAGTGGCATGGAGTGGCTTGGAGCAGAGTAGAGTGACAGAGTACAGTGGAGTAGAGTGGCAGAGAGTTCAGTAGTGTAGAATGGTGCAGTGGCATAGAATACAGAGTAGACACACGTGGCATAGAGTGCAGTGGCGTAAAGTGGTGCAGAGTGGAATAGTGTAGAGTGGTGCAGAGTAGAGTATAGTGCTGTAGAGTGCAGTGGCATAAAGTGGAGTGTGCAGAGTAGAGTGGCATAGAGTGCAGTGGCTTAGAGTGCAGTGACGTAGAATGTAGTAGTACAGAGTAGAGTGGTATAGAATACAGTGGCAGAGAGTGAAACGTTGCTAAGTAGAGTGTCAGTGCAGTGATGTAGAGTGGAGTAGAGTGCCACAGACAGCAGTTTCGTAGAGTGCAGTGATGAAGAGTAGAGGGCAGTGGCGTACAGTGCAGATGTTTAGAGTGTATTGCCGTAGAGTGCAGTGGCATAGAGTGGCATGGGGCAGAGTGGAGTGGTGTACAGTGGCATACAATAGAGTGGCAGAGAGTGCAGTAGTGCAGAGGGGTGCAGTGGCACAGAGTGCAGAGTAGACTCGTGTGGCATAGAGTGCAGTGGTGTAGAGTAGTGCAGATTGGAGTGGTGCGGAGAGGTGCAGTGCAGAGCAGAGTATAGTGCTGTAGCATGCAGTGGCATACAGTGGAGTGATGCAGAGTAGAGTGGCATAGAGTGCAGCGGCATAGAGTGCAGTGGCATGGAATGCAGTAAAACAGAGTAGAGAGGTGTAGAGTACAGTGGCGGAGAGTGCAATGTTGCAGAGTAGTGTCAGTGCAGTGGTGTAGAGTGGAGTAGAGTGGTAGAGAGTGCAGTTGTTTGGAGTGTATTGGCGCAGAGTGCACTGGCATAGAGTGGCATGGGCAGAATAGAGTGGCATAGAGTGCAGTGGAGTAGGGTGGCATACAACAGAGGGGCAGAGAGTGCAGTAGTGTAGACTGGTACAGTGGCATAGAGTTGAGTAGACTTGTGTGGCAAAGAGTGCAGTGGCGTAGAGTGGTTCAGATTGGAGTTGTATAGAGAGGTGCAGAGACGAGTATAGTGCTGTAAAGTGTAGTGGCTTAGAGTGGAGTTATGCAGAGTAGAGTGGTGTAGAATGCAGTGGAATTGCAGTGTATTGGTGCAGAATGCGGTAGTACAGAGTAGAGTGCTGTAGAGTATAGTGGCAGCCAGTGCAATGTTGCAGAGTAGAATGTCAGAGTGCAGTGGTGTATAGTGCAGTTGTTAAGAGTGCAGTGGCTTAGAATGCAGTGGTTTAGAGTGCAGTGGAGCAGAGTGGCGTGGAGTGCAGTGGTGTAGAACAGATTGTTTCAGAGTAGAGTGCAGTGGCATAGAGTGGAGAGGTGCAGGGTAGGGTGAAGTGGCATAGAACAGAGTGGCACAGAATGCAGTGGCATGAAGTGGATTGTTTCACAGTAGAGTGAAGTGGTGTAGAGTGGGGAGGTGCAGGGTAGAGTGGAGTTACGTAGAGTGAGATAGAGTGTGATGGCATACAGTAAGGTGGTGTAGAGTGCCGTGGCATTGAGTGTAATGGTGCAGAGTAGATTAGAGTGACGTACAGTGTACTGACGTAGAGTGCAGGGGTATAGAGTTGAGTGTCAAAGAGTAAAGTGCACTAGCCTAGAGTGTATTAGCATAGAGTGCAGTGTTGGAGAGTGGCATAGAGTGGAGATGTGCGGACTAGATTGGTGTTGCCTAGACTGGAGTGGTACAGTGTGCAGAGGCACAGACCGCAGTGGTGTAGAGAGGCAGAAAGTGCATTGGCATAGAGTAGAGTAATACAGAGAGGTATAGTGCGAAGTAACAGAGAGCAGTGGCATAAAGTGGAGTGGAGAAGAGTGCAGTGCCCTACAGTGCAGTTGCATGGAGTGGTGTAAAGTGGAGTGATGCAGAGTAGGGTGCAAAGTGGTGCAGAGCACAGTGGAGTAGAGTATGCATGGGGTGGTTACACACTGCCATTACAGACAACACATTTTTGATTGAAATGACAATTACATTTGCACAGACATACAGTTTGTCAACTAAAACTATACAGTGCACAGACGATGATGTGTGGAAAGTGCATCACCTAATGCAATGCTTTGCTTTAATCATATAAAGGTATTTGTTTCCAGCACAGTTCAGAATTAACAAAATTGTGCTTCACTTGTACTCCTAATTCTGATATATTCTGAAGTTTATTTAAATGTTGTCCTGTGATAGAAAATAGTCTTTCCTAACCCCAGTATCCAGCAAGACTGCTGCATAAATCCTCTCACTTTGAAGTCAGAGAATGAAAAGTAAACACCAAGTTCCCACCGAAGACAGAGCCTGACATTTGACCTTATTCTTTGAATGCACAGCAAATGTGATGAGATAAGAACAAGATTTACAAGCCTGTTTACAGAAAGGGAGCACTTGAAAGGATACTGTAAATAAGGTTTGAGTAAGGGAAGGGATGAACCCAAGCTGCACAGCCTATAACAAATAAAGCCAGCAAATTGAAAGCAACAAAATGTGAGTTACAAACCAAATATCCAATGGCAAGCAATGTGCGGAATACATTCCCAAGAAAGCTCTATGAATGTACTTAAGGTGACAGCTGTGGGATACTTTGTGGGGAAACTCCAGTATTTTAGTCCAGTCAGTATCTTGGAGAGGTTTGGCCACATCAATCACCCAGATAGTAAGACGAGAAGACCTGGCGTGGTCTCCATGTTGCAGGAAAGGTCTGTACACCCATTCTATCAGTTTGCCACAAGTCCCTATGGTATAGAGCTTCTGGCACACCTCATGTAGAGTTAGTGCTAGGTGGCAGACATGAAATAGGGCATTTAATGATTGTTTAAGGTTTAAGGTATAAGTAAGGAGTTGACCGGGGTGAAGATGGTAGTCTGCCACAAGGGTTTGGAAATTTAGTGGCTCGCTGTCCTGAAACAAATCCCCCAATTTTAAGACACCTGCAGCATGCCACTGATAGAGTTGTTCTGAGCACAACCATCCCGTGTGAGTGGGAAGGCTTAAGGTAGTGCAGGAGCAACGGGTTTCTTCGTGTCAGTGAGTTTACAGGTTCTAGCAAGGCAAGAGAAAGCTGTGCATGATAACCCTGGATAGTGATCCGTAGAATGGTCAGTAAGAAACAATGAGTAGTGCAGTAAGCCCTCCTTAAAAGTCTTTACGTATAAACCCTATCTCATGCTACGCATTGGACCTGTGCAGCTGAATAATAGCATTCTAAGTCCAGAAGGCCTAATCCACCTGCAGTCACTGGTAGCTTTAGAGTGGAAAGAGCATTTCGACAGCACCCCAGCGACCAAATCAGATGTGTGGCATGTCTGAAGAAGGAATGAAGGACAAGCAGGGGAAGGTTTGTAAAATAATACTATCATCGGGGTAGCCCACCATCTTCACTAGTGCCACGTGGGCCACTAATTACACTAATTACTTTTTTTTTTTTACTTTTTGTTTGTGCAATTTACAACCCAAATATTTTAAAGATTCTATATGTACTTGACACTTAGGGATAACCCAGATCACTAGTTTGGCTTTTGCTCAATTTCAAAACCATTTTAAGACATGGACAAAGCAGGCAATTGCCTTGCACGACCTTGCAATGGGTCTGTCCTCTGCTCACCCTTCACAAGCACGAACAGCAAACCAATGCACTAGAAGAGTTTGCCAAGGTGGGTGGTGCTGCTTGTTCAACCACTTGACAGTGCCTCTTCTGTTTCTCTCCTGGCTGCAGAGACAACTCCCCAGGTACCCAATACCTTCTGATAGACTTGGTGAACCCATCTTGTCTGATTTTAGGAATTGTCCCACCTTGTTCTTCTCTTCCTTATTTATCCAGTTCTTCGCAACAACCCTTTGAATTATTTGCCGTGGCTCTCACATTTGTTCTTGATTTCTTCCTCCTCTTTTATTATCTTTGATTGGTAGTCCTGGCTCTCAGTTCTGAGATAAATGTAGAGTCCCAGACATACACTCTATTGCTGTGAGACTACAGACAAGTTGTGGGTGCCTCACATCCTGACATTAGGTATGAGACTGTCACCCACACCACCTGCCCTGCCTCATTAATTTTTGTTTAGGTTGCAAGTCCATGGGTGGTTGGGGTTAGCCAGATGTTTTTGTTCAATTTGTTTAAATTTGCATAAGGTTAATTACCTTAATGTTTCCCAAACTGTTTGTCAGGGGTTTTAAAATGTTCAGAAACATAATCAAAATGTTGCTGTTACTTTATCTTGGGTAGATTTGGGTAGGGATGATAGCCTTGACACAGTGCTGAAGGACATTAATTTAATACTGTTCAAGGACGTAATCTGACACCTGGATGTAGCATACCCAGAGGCAATCACATAAAGACCACAGTGAATAAATAGTGCTATGTTAAAAAAGAGTAAATACATGGAATGATAACATAGGGAGACATAGCCTCTCTTGGGTGTGTCTGTAAAACTGACATTTGTTCTTGAATTTTCGTCATGAATTTTGACCTTTCGTCCTGAATTTTTGTCCTGAATTTTGACTCTTTCCTGAATTTGTTACAGTCCAGTCCAGAATTTGCCTCAATGCCAGGTGGTCACCCTGGGGGTGGGGGGTAGGTTGTGTGGGGTGTTACACCCATTAATATATTCTTTGGTAAATAGTTGCGTACAGGTGCTTTACGTCACCGAAGGTGTTCGATTTCAGTAGGGAGTTTTATAATCACAGAGATAAACACACACATATGCTCTGGTCTTAAAGGTCTTAAACAATAGGTATTTTGATAAATATTAAGCTCTAGGTACGCCTCACAATCCGCACTGCTATCTAAGACCCCCTCCGTCCTGCTTCTCATATAATGTATTTTGACCAGCGCAAATGTTGGGAAATCTGAAGCTCACAACCCCATAATCTGACCAAGCTACGCTCCTGCTGATGCTGACATCTGTGAGCAGCCTGAGTATCACAGGGTAGAATCGTAGAAGATGACTGGGACTTGCATTCTTCCAGGATTAATAAACAGCCTCGCTGAGGTTGTGTCATGTGGTTGCGGCAATAAGCGCTATACTAAACCTGTATTTTATTAGGTCAATATTTTGCACTTTAGAATATAATGAATAAACATTATTTGGCCTAAAAGAGTGCACTACCGGTGAGGATCCAAACACAGGCCCATTATTGGAAACTGGTTTCTTCTTCTGGTGCCACTGCCTCCCTGCAGATCTCCATGGCTCCATGTTACACATACCTGGCATCAGAAGGTGGTGCTGCCAAAAACAAGATGGACCCCTGTAACACTCCTTCACTAGTGTGTCTGTCGGGAAATGCCTCTGAGAGTAAATCTCCCCAATGCCCTCCAAGGAAGTCAATGACTGCTCAGCCGCCAGACAGATGGCCGCACTGTGATATGGTTTACTGATCCACCTAATTAAAAATAAACACAATTTTAATTTTGTTTCTTTCATATATTTATGAAGCTAGTGGTTAATTTACACAGTGGTTTTATAAGGTGTTATGCATAGCTTTTCAGGCACTTCATAGCACTGTGGTCTACGAGAAAAATCATGGGGGATGTTAAAGAAAATTTTGGTGGAGGTGGAGCCCTAGTCTGATATTTTTCAATCTCAGGTATTGTCCTACATTGAGTTTAATAAACGACATGTTTGAATACTTTTTTTTTTTTTTCTTTTTACAGTCTGTAGATCCGATTTACCATCAGGTGTGATTCAGAGCTTCCATTGGCCCTGGAGTCCCAAGTATCTGAAATACAGTTTCAGCTGCTTGAAGGCATGTTTGTTCTTTAAGTGTGGGTAGTTTATCTTATATTTTTTGGTAATGCGTCATTGGATGCCATGTTTGGATTTTTGCTACAGATTTCCCTCAGTAAAGTTTATGCATGGCAAGAGGACCTTGAACTTGATCAATGCTTCTGCCAAGATCTATTTGAGTTCTGTGGGGGGTGGTTGTACCAATGAGGTGAAGGAAGTCTCCACATAGACAGTTTATGAGCATTGTGAGAGCGTGCAGGTGCATGGTTTACAATCTATCATCTGATGGTTCTTATTAAGCTGATTGAGATGCCAAAGGAGTTAACAGTAATAAAACAATTCAATTTTCATGAAAAAGATTTGGCCACACAAAAGGGTTAAGAATCGGTGATTGAAAATAAGAAATTATATTACTAATCAATAATCAATATAGCATATATGCATGTCAGAAGAATATTGAACAGATACAGTATTTATGAGTGTCAGAAGAATTCTGAAAAGATACAGGATTACAGCTGGCAAGCTGAAACATTGCAATAGGTTCAGTTTCAGTAGGAAGATACAAAACAATAACAGCCACAGCAAAACAGAAACTGAGATTTAGAAATAGGTGTTGCTTAAAGAAACTCTGATTCTTTCTCTTAAAAATGAAATAATTCTAAAATCATCTAATCAGAGTTCTAAATAAGGAATGGGGATGGTTTGAATTAAGTCTTAGGGAAATTTGGAAATGCAAGAAGCTTTCAGCATAGTGAAGCCTTCTGTAGAAGTCTTCCAGAAAAAAGGTTAAGTGTTTAGAATAAAGCTTGACACTTGCAAGAAAAAAGGATGCAGAGAAGTCCATGCCCCTCAAAGTCTAAGGGAATCTGCTCTAACTACTGATGAAGTGAACATTAATTAAAACAAACAGAACCTTTAGTAACAATTGTATCTCTTCCCACCCCAACAGGAACCAATCATTTCTCTTCTTGTGGTGTGCATTCACAACATCAACTGAATTTCCGAACCTATAGAACTTGGGCAGTTACTGCAACCTTGAGCATCCCCTGTTCCTGATAAACACGATGAAAAGGAAGCTTCCATCTGCTCATTAGGTCTTTAGGCTTCTTGTAAATTTTTCTCTTCTCAGGCCTTGCTATCATATCAATAAACTAATGCATACAACAATACTCCTTTCTCTAGCTCATAAAATCATGAGCACACACCTGCAAAAGAAAGAACATGCTAACCAAACAAAATCCATTTAGAAATGAAGGCCTTTAGTCAGGATAATTTTAACTAGACATTTAATGTGAATTTCGAATATACGATTATACATGCACACATATAACTTACAAAATAAATGCAAACACGAATAAAAGAAGGAAATGCATGCTACTTCTACAAATTGAAGTACAATTATGGACATGAATAATGAATGCATGAAAACATTTTAAATGAACATTAGTGCACACATTTATAATGCTTCAGTTTCTCAGTGGTCACATTTCATTAATCTTGTGGATGTTCACACATGTAAATATTTTCTAAGGCGCACAGTAAACATAATGTCAAAAATAAATGTGAAATTGTACAATGATAACGTGTAAAGGATGGAGTCTAAATTGTGATACTCCAATTCCATCCTATGGCTATTATCTTTGTCGATTTGTTAGCTATTCTTCCATAACCTTCAATAATATTCTTATTTTCTTTTCCAAAATTAACAATTTGATCCTACTGAAAAGGCATGGTTATGCGTGGAGATACTGGGTGGATGGAGTTAACGATTCCAGCCTGTATCTCTACTCCTCACTATACGTTTTAAAAGTGAATTCCAGTGGAATGGGGAATCACTGCAGGCCTAGGTTCTTCCGGTTAATTCCCCCCAGAATTCCTTGATCAGTGGCGATTAATGTTCACATTTATCACTTGCTGTAAATCTGAGCGAAGAGCTGGTGCTTTGCAGGGGGTGAGGCTTTTGTGAAATTGCGGGGAGAGGATGTGGCCTAACAATGGGAAATATTACATGCTCTCCCATGCCTTAAGAGGGGACCAGACAGGAGCCAGGTGATAGGAATGAGAGGCACTTGTACTCCAAGCCTAAAACAATTTGCTTGCCTGCATTTTCCAGCCAGAAAAATTGGGTCCGGTGTATCTCCACCCTGGAAATCCAGGTGTGGGAACACTAAGCCACTTATAATTGTGTGCAGCAGTAAAACACTCTTTTCAATTTGTAATAAGGTCCTCAGAAAGTGTCTTCCATTAGCCAAGTTCATTGAAACACAATTAAAACAAACTTCCCAAAAAATCTTGATCTAATTCTCTACAATATCTTGATATTTTACAATTGGGTAGGGTATGCCTTTTCCCATTTGCTTGAGGTATGTCCCACCAAGGTCTTTCTGGAGTAGACCAAAAGTTTTCTATCCAGCTCAGCCACCAAATAAGTATTGGATCAGTGGAGTCGTCTTCTTGCTGTCTCATGCAGCATACCACAGGCGCATCCACATCTTGAATATTTTCAATAACTATGCATGCCATATATGGAGCTTCTACAGCAGTACCAGTAACAATTATATTCAGACAACACTCAAATCAACTTCCAGCTGGAGAACAGACAAGGAAACAATGTCAGCATCATTCTTGCATGGTCCTGAGCTTCACTGGAGGAATACTGCTCTTTTTCATGAAAGGGGCCATGACAGAGGGTCTGGTGAAAGGAGGACCATAGCCCGATGCTGTCCTGACTGGCTTGCAAACAAAGGAATGGATACATTCACCTGACTAAAATAAGAAGTTTGAAGATATAGTTGACTCTTAGCAATGACATTGACCTGTCAAAGAAACTAATTGACTACAGTTTGTAGAGGGTACAATATCCTGCCAGAATGCACTAGGAATGATGTAAGCTCTTTGCTTTGGCTGACCGCAGAGACAATACTCGTTTTGGACTATAACCTGACCTTTAGTTTTGCACTTTTTTCCAGCCTTGAAAAAGCCCTAGGCCTGCATGCTATTAATGGCGAAACACATGTTGGCATTTTCAGAATATACCAAGGCATACTTAGGATTTCCCAGGAGATTTCTAAGAAACTTTTTGAATCTCAATGATTTTTGCCTTCATAAATGAGATTGATTAGAGACTAAAATCGACTGAGAAATATTTTTTGATATTGTTGGAAACTGTCTGCCCTAATTTTCAACCTTATTGGTTTGACTTGGAGGCATAAAAAAAGAGGTGGGAGATCTACTGTCATCTCAGATGAGTATGTAAAGATGTTGGAGGGCTAAAGATATAAGGAAACAGTGAGTAGGGAAAGAAAACTGCCTTCTTAAAATGTGGTTCATAGCAAAGAATGAAGATTCTTATCAGCATGCTAACTGGAAGTTTTTACTTCAAGTGAAAACAAATATTTTGTTACTTTTTGGTACTGGTCAATAAAAGTTGAGAGACACACTGTACATGTTCAATGAGTCTAATTGAGACTACTGTGTTGCCGCACTATACAGATGTTCTTTTTAGACGAGCCATTAAGCAACTACAACCTTTTTCCTGATAACCTTGATTATCCTTACCCTGTAATTACACCTGTATTGTTCGTGGCAAAGAAGCCATGATACACAAGACAACATGCTTTCAAAATAGTATATGAACCCACTGAAGAACTATAAACTTGGTGACTGTCACCACAATGTGACCAAACCAACATATTTCTCTGAATGGATCAAACTATGTAACAGTACTATGTGCTCTCTGTGACCATATATTAAGCCTTGAGAAAGTTCATAGACTTATTGGCTTGAGCAAAACATGTGTCAGTTGAACATTATCTGAATTCCATAATCTGTTGAAGAGTAGAGCATTACTCATAGAATTTATATATTGAATATTGATTTTGGACCATACTAAACAAAATCATGAGCAAACTACACATCTTGCCAAAGAAATCAACGTGAACCAAGCATGAATTAAATAATTTCAATTCAAAAGCCACATTGGATCTTACTCTTTATACATACCCTGCACTGTATAGGATTAATTTAAGTCTTACTGCTCAATTCATCACTTCAAATGGAAGCCCCTATTTCTCTGCCGAGACCCTGAAGCAGACCCTGAAACCTTCACTCGCCAAGTAGGCCTCTCAGTATGTCTCTGTAAACCTTCCCTTGATGCTGTAGTTCATTACATAGCCTTTCTTTAGAAGTATCCCTTACGCAACAATTATGTTATTCTTCTGGAAGTAACTAAAGTCTTTGCAAAAGACCTATTGCCACACATAGATCACTTGGTACAAGTTGTAAAGACATTTCATTTTTCCCAGACTGTCTTTATGTAGGGAAATGTACAGCACATAGTGGAGTCATGATAGGTATCTGATCAAGTGCACTTTGACTCATAGGTTTGTAATACCATACCGTACCTTTATGGACTTTACTGTGGCATTTGGTCTTTTAGATTCATCGTATATGCTATTTTTTCATTTTTGGATATTTGGAAAAGCTTGAATATTTCTAACCTATGTTTGCCAGGAAAGAACAACACTCAAAGCGACTCCTGGCCACTTTGCATTTCATTATAAACATCAAACTATATGCCAAAGACTAAGGCCTTGATTAGGAGTTTTGTGGGCGGCATCCCGCCATCAGGCCACCTATGTGGCCTGAACACCGCCGAGCCTATTAGGAGTTCACTGCAGGGCTGGCGAGCGGAAATATCATTTCCGCCGTTCGGCCCTGCAGTGAACAACATTGACGCTGGTTCGTATTCGAGCAGACGCCAATGTGGCGGTGCTGCAGGTGCAGCAGCACCCATCATGCTTTCCACTGCCCATAGTTTGGGCAGTGGAAAGCGCGGTGGGCTGTCCATGGGGGCCATTGCACTGCCCATGCCAAGTGCATAGGCAGTGCAGGTGCCTCCACGGGGCTGCCGGCTCCCCACTTTCCGCCAGCCTTTGCATGACGGGGCTACCGCCATGCAAAGGCTGGTGGAAAGGGGCTCGTTAAGGCTGGCAGAAAGGGGGCTCATTATCTCCAGGGCAGCACAACAGCTGAGACCGCCAGGCTGTCGCCAGGCTGTGTTGGCGGTCCAACCGTGACGCTTTCGCCACGGTCGAAATGTCGCGGTCGGACCACCACTTTGGCGGCGGTCCGATCGCGACCGTGACCCTGGTGGTCTGGTGACTGCCAGGGTCATAATGAGGCCCTACGTGTTTCTTCACAGCAGATTTATCAGGTCATTTACACACATTGCACAACTGATACACAGTCACAAATAAACAATAAAAAGACCTAGGAGAGTCTGGTTGCTGCTTTCATCACTCAACCCTTTTGAACCAGCAGGAGACATGTAAGAATTATAGGCATGGGAACTGGAACACAACTGTTCAGCCTCAGAGTTTTCCACATAGGTATGAATTTGTTGTAATTGCCATGCAGCTCACCCTACACAACATAATTTGTAATTTTCAACAAAAAGATTTTGTTTTAGCTCAAATTGGTTGAAAACTCCTAGAAACATACTATGCATTGTGCCATAGTGTGGCAGGCACTGCAAAATTTAACTGAACACCTTTCAGTTGTTGATTGCTGTATTCAGGTATGAACTGGTACTAGTGTAGTGAAGCAATTATCCAGAGTTCATTAATACCCCCATATAATGGGCTGGAGATGGACTTTTGTCTCCAGCATAAAGACTCCCTGACACATTTGAATGCAGTTCAACGAGGGCGTGACTAATGATTCCTCCTTTGTTACAAAAATGTTTTGCCTCTGTTATTCATGCAAATTCATCAGAAACCACACACTGTTCTCAGTAGTGGCTGGTGTCAGGGAAAAGTAGTGGGGCAGCGCTGGAGGCCAATAATAAAACAAAAAACAAACAACAACAAAAGAACTTAACTGCCACTCTTTGCTCTTCTGCTGTGCACAGGCTGAGGCTCCCAGACTCCCCTACAGCCAGCCCAGATGCTGCTCTCATGCTGGTAATAGCCATGAGAGAAGCGTCACGATTGGGCGGAGCAGGCTGGTTTTGCGTTCCATTGGGGACTGGGAGCCTGTTTCTGCTGTTGTTCTTCACCCAGCAACGCAGCTGGGTTATAGAGATGTTAGTGGCATGTCGATTTGGCTGTCCTAAGACTGCCAGCCAAACCGACATGCGCACAGACAGCAGAGCCCACCACTCCTCTACCATTCTTCGTATGGCCCTCCCCCCAAGACTCTGCTCCTGATGAAAACTAAAATGATAATAAAACTATTATCATTTCATTTTTCGTTTGCCTCTGCTGGCAGGAGGCGACGTTCCTCCACCAAAATGGAGGAGCAGCCACTGACTGTTCTAAAAATTATACGTATTTAAAACGTATTACTTTTCTTTTTAAGGTCTGATGTCTTACATTTAACAATGCCCTCTAGAAAAACACTTACATCAGATTTATGCGTTGCACAATACTGTTCTGAAAGTTTCGAAGCTTAATGGTAATAGATTGTTGTAGAAACTCATAGTGTGGTTGTAGAATAAAACCAAAACGAAGACCATTTCTAAAATACTATTCTGCTACAGACAATAAAAGAGTCTATCATTTTATTACATGGAGCATACACAAGAAAGCTTGCTTTCGTATAAGTGCAGCATTGTATAGTTTATACTGGCGGTTTTGCTCTGTAAGTTATAATAATAACATGGTGTTCCTGTGTTTCTGTGCTAGGCAAAATCATTTTTTGTTTATGAACAACATTTGCAACAGGATCTAGTGCACTTCTTTTCATTCTTGAGACTCTTTTGTTCTTTCCATAGTGCTGAAATTTCTTTTGTATGGGTGTATTATAAAATTGTAAAATAGTGACTGTATACTGCCGTAAAATGCAGTGCATAATGCCTCATAATATTCCTATTCCTGAAACCTAATTTAGCCATTAGTGCTTTATCAATTGATCTTCCTTGGCTGCACGATTCCCGCGGCCCTAGTTATTGTTCTGAGGCATCTATGGGCATATCTCTTTCAAACAGAAAGGAGAAGCAAACACGTGGCATATGAGGTAAGGGGAATTTCCAAATGCGTATCATAAAATCTAAGAAATGAGCATATGATGGGTCAGAAAACCATATTTTATCAAGTATGCGAGCATGTTATATTTAGACTACTGAATAGCCCACTTTTCTAATCATCTGCCTCCTCTCTGCCAAAAGCTGCAGTGCTGCCCAGCTTAGTCTCCATCAAAGATGTCAAATGTAGCAAACCTTTCACTGCGTGAAAGAGCTAGCACTCCTGACCTCGGTCTTCAATATAAAACCGCCAGATGACTCCATGTGCTCAGGGCACCATCTTTTAGTCCTTGCTTTCTTTTAATAGCACATTGGATTTAGGAGCTGCTTGGCTGGTTCATTTCATGTAGAATGATGTTCTAGATTACAATCACTTACAGAAGGAAAACCTGGACTGACACCTGGTGTCCACAAAGATATGATGGCAGATTTACTAACATTTTCTGCAAGATTTATATCACAAACATCACAGAAACCAGTGTTTACTTGGAATTAACTTTCTAGCTCAGAACTCAATTTGCACTGGATAGTTTCCTGAAAGTATTGCAAAACTTTGTACTGCTTTGCATTACTTTGCATTGGGGTGGGGGGTGTTACTTGGGTTGTACACAGGGGATCCATGTAACCACCAATGCGTTTGAAGCAAAGACCTATCTACTAACAGTATTAGACAGGATTTTACACAGTACAGCACACACCCAACCTGGCAAAAGTTTATAGTTTGGCTAGGCATAATACCTTGTGCTGGAAGTGTACCCTCCCAGTACAAACCCTATGTAATGCATGATGCAAACAGCATTTGCACTAGGGTGCAAAGGTTTGTGCATTGAGCTAGGTAGCTTGATTGTGGCATAGCACTTAGGGGAAAGCAGCACACTGTCATGTCTTTTTAGAAATTATGCTTTCCTGCTCTCTCCCCCTCATGCAATGCAGTGCAGCAACTTTGGTCCCTGTGTTGCATTGTGTGACATCTTTGTAAATCCTTCCCATGAAGTTGTGCATCAATCGTATCAATAGAGCTCTCTTGTGCAGAATTGATTTTTCAGCAGCAGGTGACCCCTTATATTAGGTTTTTTTTGTTGTTGTCATACACCTCAGACTCCTAGCCATCTCCATACCATATCCAATTACACCCTCTCATATGTGGAGGTGACCAATGCCAAGGAGACAGAATCTCTCTCACTTTACCACTGAGGCGGAGAGTAGAGTGGTGTTTAATCATTGGACTCGGGTATAGTGATCAGTGTTCAAAGAGAGCATCTGTGTGTAAAGGGGGGGACCCAGACACCCATTTCTGATGGATTTCTCTTCTGCCCAGAAGTATCAAGTAGAATAGCACAGTCTTCATATCCCTACTCCTTACTTTCCATTTCTCAGGTAGCCCACAAATTATTAAAGGGAGGCTTGCTGAGATTTTTTGTTTCAGAATACCTGAGACAGTTTAACAGACCTCTTCCCAGAAGCAGCATGCTACTGGGCATTCCTTGAACATATGAATGTTTGACGCACTCTGTAGACCACATTTTTCACATTTGACCTCTTCCCCCTTCCTCATCTTTGAAAACTTATAAGGGGAGCAATAGGCTGTGTGTAAAGTGAAAAGATGATTTCTCCTCAATGGGGCAGGCTTTACTGCACTAAACAATGTGCACATTGATACTTGCCATCTATCTCATAACCGTTCCAAAGGCATACTTTCTCCCCAGAGTTCATCTGGTAACTTAAAGTTGCCATCCAATATATCTAAAACTTCCCAATACCAGATTGATACCTTCTTAGAGCACAGGTGATCTCTAAGCAACTTGTCTTCCAGCTGGCTTGCTGATCCCAGACTAGTGCTGAACCCCTGTGTCCAACCTTTCAGCTAAATATACTTTAACCTGGAGAGGTCCCTCCCTCTTAACACCGTTAGTTCTCCCCAGGAGAGTAGGGATCTGTCTGCAAACAGGTCCCCCAAAACTCGAGGCCCACCCTCCTAAGTGGCTCTGCTAATACATTGTCCAATCACTTGGGGATACCAAACAGGGGCTCACTGGCTATAGTCATCAATCGTTGCTACTTGCCTCAGCTTGTACCAAACCTTTGCCGCATCTTGTAGTATTTTCAATGTCACCTTTTTGAAGATCTTGGGGTCGCCAAATCTATATAAGAAGTATTTTGCTGCCCCTTTCACAGAACCTGCCATAGCTTTGAACATACCTCCAATCGCTGAAGAATCTGGGGAGGAAAACAGCATTCTAGTATTTTTTAAATGGAATGCTCTTGCATAATATTGCAGGTTGGGGAAGGTAAGTCCCCCCTATTCTGCCCTTCTGCATAGCTTTTTCTATGAAATCCTGGGGCCTTTCTGAGCACCTACGAAATAATTTATATTCTGTTGAAGTTTATCCAGAAGCCTTTTATCCATTTGCGCAGGGATGGAATTGTATAGAAAATTCAACTTAGGTAGGATCACCATTTTGACTAGGCTAACTCTTCCAATTATTGTAAGAGGAAGGTGTTCCCACCCTCGCATTAACCTTCTACACTCTATCATAGCTTTTTTAAAGTTAACCACAGCTATCTGTACAACTTCCTGCACAATCATTAAACCCAAATAACTCATTGTACTTTTTATCTGCCAGAGGTCATCCTTCTGGTTCCATGCCATTATCTCAATTTTCCCAGCGTTAACATAATAACCCGAGATCTTACCAAATCCCTCCGCAGTGCTCAATAGCGTGGGGAAAGCTATGGATAAATCTGAGGTGCACACTAAACGGTCATCGGCATATAGGGCAACTTTTTTCTCCCACCCATTACTAAAAGGGGGAACTTGTGGGATTCTGCCTGATCTTCCAGGCAAAGGGTTCTATGTACAAATCGAACAACAGGGGGCAGAGGGGGCAACCCTGTCTAGTGCCTCTGGTAATCCTAAAAGGCACAGTTAACTTCCCATTCACCAGTACCCTAGCCGAAGGAGTATGATAGATTAGACAGATGGCCTGACAAAACTTCTAGCCCAAATTGTAACCCTTAAGAATCGTGTTCAAGTAGCTCCAGTTAACTCTACTGAAGGCCTTCATTGCATCCAGGGCTATAACAGCTGGGGGTTCTTCATAGGCTGTGGCCAAGTCTATAGCTCCAATCAGGTTAAATGTTAATTCATGTAAAAATCTATTTCTAATGAACCCTTTTTGATCTAGATGTATCGTAATTCAGCACTCCACTTAACCTATCCGCCAGTATTTTAGCAAACAACTTATAATCGCTATTTAACAATGATATTGGCCTAGAGGACTCGCATCGGACCGGGCTCTTTCCTGGCTTCAAAATGGGAGAGATAATTGCCTCATTCCAAGAAGCAGGTAATGGCACTCCCTCTTCAAAAATCTCTGAGAATAGTTGTGACATTGCTGGAACTATAGATTCCCCTAAAGCTTTATAAAGCTAAACAGGAATGCCATCCGGTCCAGTCATGTTCCCTCCCTTACTTCCTTTCAAGACCGCTCTTATCTCTCCCTGAGGAATGGGTTAATCCAAGAGGGCTTGCTTCTCCTGTGTAAGAAAAGGGAGAATGTCTCCCCAGCCACTCCCCAACTTCATCCTCGCCCACCTCCATCTCCTCTGTGTAAAGCTGGGAGAAGAACCTCTGAAAGGCGTTCTCTACATCCTCTGAGGTGGTAAGCTTAACCACCAACTTATCATCCACAATCTACTTAATGCAATTCCACACGTGCTCCTTCTTGATCTTCCAAGCTAACAGTCTCCCGACTTTCTCCATATTCAGAATGAGCAAGTCTACTTGCTTCCCATCTCTTTGCAATTCTGGTTTGCAACACTTCCTCCATCTGCTGCCTCAGCTGGTTTACCCTATTATCCAATGCCTGCTTGTCCCCACCCTCAGCACTCTCCATTATTTGACTATTGCATTGTAATATTTCCTGTTCTGTATGGTTTATTTAATCCCTGTATTGCTTATTTCTGTGACTGGTAGTACTCACAATAATCCCCCTAATAACCGCCTTAAAAGAATCCCATACTATAATTGTAGAGGCAGAATCCAGATTAGCCTTAAAAAAATCCTCTGTTTCCTTTCGAAGCTGAAAAATTACCTCTTCATCCAGTAACAAGGCACGGTCAAGAGTCCATCTCCTCCCACCTAATTCCCGAGGGAGACTAACTTTTAACATTACGGCCGTGTGGTCTCATAAGTGAGCAGCCAAATGTGCAATATCCTCAACTAAACCACACAGCACTTGATCTACTAGAAAATAATTGATCCAGGAGGCATGACAGTCATTTTTATTGCAATAAGAAAATCCCTGTTTCACCCCAGCTCTCTGCCTCCACAGATCGCATAGCCCAAATTCTTTCATCATCCCTTTGGGATATTGCTGGGACTTCGGCGTGCGATCTACATCTTACTGATCTATCCAATTTATTATCCAAGACCACATGGAAGTCCCCGGCCATTATAGTCGGATTGGGAAACTCTTATAGATGGGAAAAAACATTCTAAGGGGCTCTATGTCATCACAGTTTGGCCCATAGAACCCTACTAATGTGAGTCTCCTACCACCTAGTTGTAGTGTCACTATAATCCATCTGCCCAATTTATCAGACACCACCTCTGACAGTATTGCATTTACCTGTTGTTTAACCAAAATCGCAACTCCTTTAGTATTAAAATTATGCTTCGTACTAACAAAGCATTGTACCCATTTCTGGGTTTTAAATTGAGCCATACTTTCCTCCTTAGTTAAGCGTGTTTCTTGTAAAATTAATGTGTGCTGGGGAATCCCCTAGAAACTGCAAAACCTTGCTAGCCCTCCCTTTAGTCCGTATACCATTAATGTTCCAAGACATAATTTGAATGTATCTACTACTGTCTCTCTGGCTTTCACTAACCTTATCGAGTTAGATACTGGTTAGCTGAGGTGTATGAGGTTATTGTTTCTATTTTCCCAACATGCTCCCTACCCTGTGCCAACCTACTATCCTCCTCCATGCCCCAACCCTCCAGAGAACCCCCCCTTTCATTAACGGACTGACTGGCCCAATTTTAGAGCGCCTATGGGTCGGTCCACCGGCCTGTATGTCAGCACGTGGAATAGCCTTCAATTCTCAACACTCCCACTCTTCATGGTCGCCAACAGAATGTCAGCTACTGTATGGTTCCTAATATTATACATTTTATTGTTGTGCATTACTCGAAGATGCGCTGGAAATTTAAGCTGGGCCACTGCACCTAGATTTTTTAATTCCTCCAATCATCTCCCCAACTTCCATTGTTTATTCAATGTTACCCTAGACAGGTCTGACCTGATATTGAAGGAAAAGTCCTCTACTCATAGGGTTTTCATTTTTAGCGCCTTTTCCAATATGTATTTTCTTTTAAGAGATAAGTTTGGAAATTTAACAAAATCTTACATGGCTTTTTATTATTAGGATTCCTCCTAAATGGGTCTCTATGGATCCTCTGGATATTGCTTGCAATCTCTTCCTTACTTTCTTCCAGCGAGACTGCATTCTTAATGAGAAAGGTTACATACATTTTAAGGTTGTCCCCAGCCACTACTTCTGCTACATTCAGAACTCTCAAGTTGTTCCTTCTGGAATTGTTTTCCACCTGTTCTAATTTATCCTGTAATTCCAGCTCATTCCCTTTTAACTGTTAGATTTCTTCTTTATTCTTTCTCAACGCCTCCTTCATCGCACCAACTGACTCTTCGAGAGCCTGAGTTCTAACTGCCAAGAGGTCTAATTTCTTTTCCAGAGGCTCACAGCTACCCTAATCTCTCCTTGGTTTGCCTACAAGACCGCAAAACCCTTTTTAATATCGTTCAAAAGTGCTGAGAACATAGTATCAAAAGCGGTATTTACAGTAGGGGTGGCAAGAGCCGGATTACCTGGCAGTTCTAAAGAAGGCAGGGGCCCCGAAGACCCAGGCAGATCTGATATCTCAAGGTCTGGTCCTGAAAGAACACTTTCCATTCCTCCACTATCCCTACTTAGGGTCGCAAAGTTACTTTCTTCAGGGGGTCATCCTAGTCACAGGGTGGGGGAATCCACCACCTACTTCGCCTTCCAAGTTTTGCAAGGGAGGGGGTCTTTCACTCAAATCTCGTTCCATTGGGCTGGTGGTACTGTCGTTCAGAGCTCCAGGGCGGCACAACGCCAGCCTGCAGCCCTTCTGGAGCAGCAAGAACCTCTCCTGAGGCTCTCCGACCTCCTCACAAGCTGCCAACACATCGAATTCGGCTGCAGTACCAAGAGGGACTGTACATACCTCTGGGACTGTAGTCATGCCAGCAGGGGGCCCAGGTATGCACTCTAGCAAGCTGCCGCTGCGCAGCCCGACATGTTCTCCTCACTCTCTGAACAATGGCCCTATATTAGTTATTATCAGAGCCAATATTAGTGAAAGTTAGTTGTGGATTGACAATTATGGTTACAATTCCTGGGGTGAGGAAAAAGGGTGCTCCACAGCTGCTCTGATTCATCTGACAGAGGGAGGGGGTTATACTAACTTAGCTTTCTTGGGAAATGCTCCTTCAATTTGGAATACTCTACTGGTACATATCTGGAATATCTCCTCTTTCTCTGCCTTCAAATACTTACTAAAACGTATAAATTGAGACACATCTTCTTGCTACTATATAAACTGCTTCTTTCTGGTCTCTGTAGTAACCTCAGGTATTTCATTCTGCTAATCCATGCCTTACTTTCTTCATTGTTCATGGGTGTGCTCAACTTCATGATATCAATGTGCTTCTCTTATTACCCAAACCTAATTACAGCTTATTGGATACTTAACTCATTTACCCTCGGTGCACTCTGCTATGCCATTCTGATGTCATTCTGGCTTGGATTGCTCTTACTCCGGACAGTAACTACTCACACTAAGCCTGTGCTTTGTCCCATATTTTAATAGTAATCTACTGGTAAAAAACTATCAGATGGATATACATAGGATTATGTGCATTTTTGATAACGTTGTATGCTACTACTATCAATAAAACCATCATATAATTAGCTCTAGATTAATACCATTTTAAAGAAACAAGACAGCACTTATGTATGTACATACCCTTGTCATTTTTAATCTGTTTTATTGTTGTTACGTTTTTAGCATTTCAGGTGCTTATTTGCTTTATGAATGCAGTGCAAAGTGCACTTATTTCACTCTTACATCATAGAATATCTCTGCCAGTTGATGTTCTCAGTGTGGAAAACCATTATACGGGATTTTAAACAGTAGAAGAAAATAGATAAAGGATGAACGTATATGTAATTAAACCTAAACCACGGGCCTCAGTGCTCCTACAGTATGTGTGCGCTTGTCCTTCCATCGTTAGGTATTTTGAGATTGCCCCTGTGCCCCCACCCAGTAAGGTTACACGTGGCAGTGGGTGGTGTCATCTGCTGTGGTAGTGTAAAGATTATAGTATATGGACTGTTAGGGCGGCCATCGTTTTCCCTGTTGAAGTCATATCAGTAAGTCACAGTTCACTGTTGTTCCTGGTACTCCTGTCCGTTCACTGACCTAATGTTTGCTATTTCCCTTTCTACCCAGTGTTTGTTTGCCTTAAGCCAGCTGGAAATGGAGAGAGGCTTTCTTGGCTTCCATGATGTTGCTAGCTGTCTTTTAGTTAGTAGCATAGCAATATCAGTGAATTTATATTCAGGGTTTAGGTGTATGGGGTTGGACGTTGAGCCCAAAAGTCCTAATTTGGGGTCATTAAGCACAGTGTTTCCAGTCAACTTAGTCAGTGTTTTCAGAACCATTCTCCCTGTATCCCTGTGCAGGCTATTGCCATGCAAAACAAATTTGCTTCTGGGTAGGTGCCCAGACGTTTAGGGTACTGCTATTTCAAAATTTGGAAGTCAAACATGTCTGTTGAAGGAAATTACACTGAGTAGATTTAAAGCAGGTTTTACTAGAGAATCTGGCTACGAATTCCCTTGCCTTTACCCATCCTACATCACACAGGTATGACTGTTGCAGCTGTGGACATTTATTTTTGTTGTATAGCAGCTGTGCCTGTTCTTATTGTCTTGCTTAACAGTGCAGCTGTTGCCAGACAATTATGCGAGTGCCAGTAGAGAGGGGCTTTGGCTCCACCCACATGTTGGGTGCCAGGAGTACATGTTTGATTGGACAGATGTTGTATGCTTCCACAAAAAAAGTGCTTGTCCTTCACCAGCTGGGCTCAAGTTGTTTTATTTATCCAGCTGGTCAAGCTTGAGCTTTCAGCACAACACAAATGATGTAATTCTGTAAATGTGTCTTAGATAATTTATGGTCTTTATCTTTCTCTGGTAGCAGAACAGGTGGGAGAAGGACAGTTTATGTGGCTCGGTGAGGGTGAAAGAAGGATCTGTGAGTCCAGTGTGTGACCCCAGATTAGGGATGAGCCAAATCACAAAGGGCCTGATTCTGACCCCGGCGGTCACGGACCGCCGGGACCAGGGTCGGCGGGAGCACCGCCAACAGGCTGGCGGTGCCCTGCAGGGCATTCTGACCGCGGCGGTTTGGCCGCGGTCAGAAAGGGAAAACCGGCGGTCTCCCGTCGGTTTTCCGCTGCCCTATTGATTCCTCCATGGCGGCGCAGCTTGCTGCGCCGCCATGGGGATTCTGACACCCCATACCGCCATCCTGTTCCTGGCGGTTCGCCCGCCAGGAACAGGATGGCGGTATGGGGTGTCGTGGGGCCCCTGGGGGCCCCTGCAGTGCTCATGCCAATGGCATGGGCACTGCAGGGGCCCCCGTAAGAGGGCCCCACAAAGAATTTGCACCCGTCGCACCTTCCCACTCCGCCGGCTCCATTCGGAGCCGGCTTCCTCGTGGGAAGGGGTTTCCCGCTGGGCTGGCGGGCGGCCTTCTGGCGGTCGCCCGCCAGCCCAGCGGGAAACACAGAATCACCGCAGCGGTCTTTAGACCGCGGAGCGGTGTTCTGGAGGGGGGAACTCTGGCGGGCGGCCTCCGCCGCCCGTCAGAGTCAGAATGACCCCCAAAATGTTTTAATCACGAAACTCAAGTAATTTTCAGGAAATTCCCTGTATTATGGGAAACATATTTTATAGGTTCTGTGAAAATATCACATACACATAGGGGTATATTGCGCACAAAAGCCACAGGAGATACTAGTGGGAGAATGATTCAAGTAGAAAATGTCTCTATGTCCAGGCACACATCAGTTTTACAGCTGCGACAAGACATTTTCTTTTCGAACCAGTTGAAAGAAAAGAAAAAATACAGCAAATGTGCCTATCCCAGCAAAATAAATGGAATTAGACAAGCATTAAGCTTCTGTAATACAAATTTTGACTGAGCCTCCCGAAAAACCGTGACCCCCTTTTCCCAATACAAAGCAGCATCTTGAAAAGGGCCGAAAGTCTAAGAAAAAAAATACCAAAGAGCTCGTTCTCCCTATGAATGTATTTATTGGTCATTGTTTTAGGTATGTGAGTATTTAAAGTCAATCTCATTCAAAATTATAAATGTGATCTTGGAGTTCTACACTCAAAGCAATGAAGCGGTGAGAAAATATTTGTTAATTAGAAAATATATTTCAGCTAAAAACAATTACGACAGCAGTATGACAACCAGTGTTTAAATTTTCTATGGAATCTGGAAATCACCCATGGTCTGCAGTATTAAATGATATATCCTGGTACAATTATCATAGCCCAGGGATGACATCTGCTCGTTATACCTTCATAGTCAGAGCATGGTAAATCTATTGCTTTGCCCTTGGAGTCCACCCTTCTTTCTCTGCAGTTCTGAATGATTTTTATTGAAATTCTTCTCATGGTACCTTTTGATCCTAAGAAGATAACGCTTGGCATGTCACAATTACGAGATCATACATATCTAAAGGACATGAGGAAGAAAGAGACCTTTCTGATCGTTCTAAGCCTTTCATTTCCTTGATATTAACCCTTCAGAGTGAGGGTCGCCCCTTGTTGCTTGCTGAATGCACGGTTTTTACACAATGCCAGCTCTGCCCTGCGATCCAAGAGATGTGGAATATCGCAATGGGAAGACAGCTTGCAGAATTGTTTAATGATGTTTTTTTCTTTTGTGGATTCAGTGGATAATCTGTTTGCAAATGACTTCTAAAGTACGCATCTTATTTTATTATTATTGGGTTTTGAAAATACAGACAGTTTAAGACTACTTTTGTTTTTGTTCTTATATTATAAACTACCATGCAAGACAGTGCTTAGGGCCTAGTACATGCATTCATGGAATAATGTTTTGGCAGTCCTGCTGGTTTTCTCTCTCTCTCTCTCTCTCTCTCTGTCTCTTTCGATGATCACACCTTTTTCACACATTCTACTCCACATAGCTCACCTCCCCGGCTAGGGTAGATAGCCCAGTAGTTATTAGTCTCAGCCTATCACTTTTGTCTGCTGTTGACTCTTTGTCTAACCTCTAATCCACAGTCAATGAGGAACCAGCTTTATGGGCACTATAATAAACACATTTTGTAAATTTGCTTTTATCTTTCATCATTATGGTAACCTTGATATAGCCCCCTCATTACCACCCACAGTCAGATGATAAGCCAAGTGTCTCAGGTGACACAGCCAAACCTATCCACAAAACCAAGTTTTATCCTCTATATTCACCTATAGAGCGGGAAAATTTAAATGTCTTCAGAAAATCAAATCCACCTGGCCACTGATGTGACTGATAAATTGACAAGCAATGCGTGCTACCCTTAACTCCAGATGGTGACTTATGCAGTCTCCCACTACGAAAGCTGATCAAATGTGGCAGTTCCTGTGTTCCTCCCTAGACCGAAAGGAAGCACAATTGGACCATCAAGCATGCACCTTCCCCTCCCAAACGTAACACGAATTACGGAATTTTAGATCAGCTTTCAAAAAAGTATAAAACCAACCATTTAGTGATCTACAATCTGCTTAATCTTCTTAGCTCTCACTGAAACCAGGAGTGGATACAAAGAAAATTGCCATGTATACAGTACTTGCAAGAGAAGTTCGAAATACTCAGAATAAATCAGAGGAAGTGAAGCTCATGATCCACACTCCTTTATTACTAGGGAACATGATATGGATAATTACGCAACTTTTGAGTCACACATCACTGAATTTCTCTTAAGAAAAAATGTATAGTACATTGTCTTTGTAACCTATCATAGGGCCTGGAGACTTTCCCCCACCCCCCCCCAAATCAACCGAATTAATAACAAATCATAACATGGATTTTGCCATAGGTAAATGGTCATACTTTTATTACATCAAACAGTAAACACAACAATCTTTTTGATCCCTTAACGGGGAGCTCCACCATGGCGAGATATCGACTGATCCCTCTGCTATAATACATAAGGCTTTGAAAGTAGGCTTCATCATTTGATACTTATGCATGAGATAGCACCCAATTATGCTGGATGTCGAATGTATCGAAATTATGGATACTGATTATCATAAAAAGAGTATCAAAAGCATTTAACATGATATGTCTTTATCGAATCAAATAGCCCCTAATTAAGGGTTGTACTGTTTGTATTGGAAAACTAATAAAATACGCTTTAAAAAAAAACACAATAATCTTAAGTCATCAAACAGTCCTAATTCATACAAAGTATAAAGGATTACATCAGATAAAATTATACACATTGTAATGTATCTAAATATAGCACATCAATAGAATTCTAACTGACAGACTACAATCACTAATTTCTACATTCAGGTGAAAGCACCTGTAGCCCTAAAGGGTACCCCCAACTATCTCTACCCTTGACTGCCTGCCATGGTAACCCCCATTTCTGTGTTGACACAGAGGCTCTGAGATGTAATACCAGGGACTACAGCACCATGGCCTCTATTGATAAACTATGAGCCAATGCCCCAAGGCTGATATGAATGTCCATTAGAGGATAAGGATTTCTGCCTGTCCCCTTACTGTCCGAAGAAGTATTCAATGGAGAGTCCATCTACCTTTGTGATAATTTACTGTTGCCTGCTGCTCTTCCGCCACAAGAGCAACCAGGGCAATGATGTCCTTCTCCCTCCCCACCATAGAACAGGGATTGAGTAAAAGCCCATATGTTCTCAATCAAGAGGGCAGTTCGTGCAACAGATAAATGTACCTGATCCCGGAGACCAAGTCGGGCCAGGCCTAAATATCCCCTTCACCTTTGGAAAACGAAGTGATGCGCTAATCATGCCAGTGACTTCCTGTTTCCTGTCCCCATCCTGCAATTGCGAGACAAGGCACAGGAAACAGCACCCATGAACCTGCAGCCTCCCCTGCCTCTAGCCAAACAGTTGCAAGACTGTGGGAGGGGCATGGCTTCACAGGAGCCCTGGATCCTTAAACTGTGCTTTCCTACTGGGTGCACTGTGTATAACCACCAGGGTCTGTTGCCCTCAATGACAAACTCCCTGCTCTTGTGGACACTCTACATCAGCTATCATAGAGAACTTGAGTCCCTCGAGAGTTTGGCCTCTCTCTAGCCAGGGAAATGTGTAGGCTGTTGACCCCCAGTCCATCATGGAGACTCTCAGCTTCTATGAAATCTTTCTCAGTTAGACACCTCGCCCTTGTTAACAATCCCCTTCCAGCCCTTTTCTGAAAATCAACAAACATACTTTTCCCTTTAACTGCGAAGATTCAAACTGCCACTTTGTGCACAGAGGCTGAACACATGCCCTGTCCCCCACCATAACATTGCCAATGTTCATTCCCCTCCGTCCTCCCAGCGGCTCTGGAAGATATAACAAAAAATATATTTTTTGTATTTTGAATTTTAGCCCCACACGGATTGACTCTTGTCTCTCTGTACTTGAAAAAATATGAATACAGTTGTCTGCCTCATTGAAAGTCTCCAGTATCAATGTGTCTTCCACTTAAGGAACGAACCCCAGTGCAGCCAGATAACCATGCAAAATGTAGGGTAGATACGTTCCAAGTACTAAACTATATTCATATGTAAGGTGGCATTTTTTGTCATGGTAAATTAATTATCCAGCAGTTCTGGTTATAGATTCAGCAGACCAGCAGAACATACCCTTGGACATCAGACTTCTGGCTTTGTCAACCATAGCACAGAGCACGTCTTTCTTAATGGTTTTCAAACTCTTTGATTCTGCATCCCATGCCTTGTGGAAATGTATTAATCGGGGCCACCAAAAATGACAATTATATTTTTAGCATAATTATTCTATATAATTGGCAGCTCTGAAAATATTTAGCATTTCAAACAAATCAGTTATGTTTACTTATCACTTGTAAGAATGCAATTAAATACATGGTTGATAACATGCTAGTGGCAGCATGGGCTCCCTAAAAGTGTAAAAGTATCAACACTGCTTTCCTTTAGCGGAAGAAAGGGGAGGAACTGTGAGGTTTATTTGAAATCCTGATTTCCTCCTCCGCCCTGCACGTTCACACCTACTTTCAGCAGGACATGACTGACTAAAGACATTACTGATGGCACATTGCAGAGTGGTTCACTGACACTGTTTTATTTCACAAAAACACAATACTATTTTAGGCAAAATGTTGCTCTCTGTTTCCTGGGGGCATACTATATGCCCTTATTGGCCAGAGGCTGGCCCCTCCACTTCCTAGTTTAAAGACCTCTGGCCTAGGTTAAATCCACGGTTCAATACTAACCAGCCATACTTAGTTTACTCGCTGTAAGCACCACTTCTGCCTGTGTCTACCAACAAACTATACATACATTCTACACACAAACACATGCACTCATTCTGAAGTACTTCAAGCCAAGACCAAAAATCCTTTCAATACTTCTGCCCTCTGACCTATGACTATTACAATCCAAGAATCCTCAGCAGTGAAGCAACTTAGCAATGAATTATCAGACTTGATCATCAAAGTTACCAAAATATTTGATGTAGTTTCATAAAACCTTACTGCCAATCAGAGACCCCTTTTCTAACACATACCCACTAAATGCCTTCTCCTGCTTGTGAAAATCTTTGCCTCCCACACATTCACAGCCTTGCCAGTCCAAAATTTGAACCCCACCTTCCTATTCATGAGAGCCCACTCCACTCACAAAAATCTCATAAAGCCATTATAACTGCTCGTTGTCCTGTAAAAACATACTGTTGGACCTGGCCCTATTTGCAGGGTCATCCCCAAACTGTTTGCCTCCTTCCTCCTATTTTGTATGACCTGTTTTTGATGGCTTTAGGACACATTACCACTGCTAAACAGTGCTAAACTGCATTTGGTCTCTGTCTAAATTGTATTGGTGATCGGTTTATCCATGATTGACATATTTGTTTTACCAGTCAGTCTCTAGTAAAGTGCACCAGAGGTATCCATGGCCTGTAAATCAAATGTTACTAGTGGGCCTGCAGCAGTGATTGTGCACCCTCATGAGTAGCCCTGTAAACATGTCTTAGATCTGACACTGCTGTGTCTGTCTTTGTGTGCAGTTTTAACCTGCAAGTTCCACCTGGCAAGTGCACCCACTTGCCAGGCCCAAACCTTCCCTTTTACTACATGCTAGTCACCCCTAAGGAAGGCACAAGGCAGCCCCATGGGCAGGATGCAGTGTATTTCAAAAGTCGCACATGTACTTGTGTGTTTTACATGTCCTGATAGTGAAGTACAGCCAAATTTGGTTTTCACTAATGCAAGGCCTATCTCTGCCTAGGTTAACAAGGTGATTGTGTTTAAATTCCTCTTAAGTGTAATTTCCCATTGGGAGCAGATAAAGACTTGGCGTTTGGGGTCTCTGAACTCAAAATTTAAAATACATCTTTTAGTGAAGTTGGTTTTTAGATTGTCAGTTTAAAAACGCCACTTTTAGAAAGTGGGCATTTTCTTGTTTAACCATTCTGTGCATCTTCTCGGCTGCTGAAACCATGTCTGGGTCAGAATGAAAGTTAGCTTGGTTGTGAATTCACTCTATTCAGTGACACAAAGGGAGCTCAGGTGTGTCCTGCATATCCTGATGGGTCTTCATGGGCTACAATGGGAGGGAAGAGCTGATACCTGGACCTGAAAGTGCTGTGCCTGTCCTCACACAATGCAGACTCTAATCCCCTGGAGAGCATCAGGAGCCAGGCCTGGGCAAGGCAGGATCATGTGAACAACAGAGACTTTCCTTTGAAGTTTACCTTCTCCAAAGGCAGAAATAAGTATTTGACCCAAAACCCCAGACTTTTAGAACACTTCTGCATTAGGAGGAAAGAGGAACCTCTGCCAAGAAGAAGAGCTGAAGAGCTGGAGGAGGAGTATTGCCCTTTTGCTGTGTGTACTTTGCTGGGTTGACCTGCAGTTGCTACTTATGTCTTAAAGAGGACACAAACTGGATTGTGCTGTGTATTCTGCTTGTGAAGTGTCTCCAAGGGCTTGGACTGAGATTTACTCCTGTTAAGAAGTCTCAGGGACTTCAAAGACTTCACCTACCAGCCGCTGGGTCCACTTGTTGTGGACCCTAACTTGTCAGGTGGTGCCTATTCCAGTTTCTGGGCAGTCAGGAGTGAAATCTGGTCTAAAAAGAAGAAGAATCAGGTGCATCGACTCCGGACAACTCCAGACCCGGTGCCACTGCACGACTCTGCGCCACTGCCTGCAACCCAAAGCCATGGGCCTTGCTGGAGTGGGATGACCCTGGCCGATACCGCAGGCCCGACACCGCTGCAGCGCGCTGAATTCCTGTGTCATTGTGAGTCCCCAGTGCAGTGTCACTGATGTCCATGACACCCAACTCCTCTGCGGCACCTGTAGCTCCGTGCTGTGACCACGACCCCGAGTGGCTGCCCCACCGCATCTTGACCTGCCAGATTCATCTACCCCACCGGATCATAAGGAACCGATGCCACATCACCTCCCCTGTTCTGCAGTAAGGAGCTGACGTCGCACAGGATCCAGTGACGCCTCACCTCCCTGACTCCGAGCACCGGCTTGTTTTTTCTTGTTACCAAAGGTACTGTCACTGGTGGTCCGTGCGACTCCATCACCAACGTTGCCCTCCTCGTGAGTGGTGTCGGACTGTTGGGAACAACTCCATTACTCCATCAATAGCCCCAGTTGGAGCTATTGTGTTTCTAAGTGTTTTTATTGGGATTTAACATTTTAAAATTAGTATCTTTGCCTGCATATGTTGGAATTGTGTTGGTTTGGTCTTGTTTCATTTAGATAAATATTGCATATTTTTCTAAACTACTGTGGAGTCCTATTGTGGTGTTTTCACTGTGTTACAGAGTGTGTTTGTGCAAATACTTAACACATTATGTCTGAGATAAGCCTGACTGCTTGTGCCAAGCTACCAAGGGGGTGAACAGGGCTTATCTGAGCTGTGTATCTCCCTTACCGTGACTACAGTGAGGGTCCCTACTTGGATAGGGTGCAAACTAACTGCCAAGTATAGCTCCCATTTCTAACACAACCCACTAAATGCCTTCTCCAGCTTGTGAAAATCTTTGCTTTCTATAATATTTCTCATATTAATTTACCCATTGTCAAAAGACTCCTTTTAATCTAACATGTGGACTAACTGCAGCCTTATAATTGTTGTCTCATCATAATTAATATCCCATGCACGCCACTTTGACATGTTAAACCCTCACATCTCGCTCCAGTTTAGCGTGCCTCTGTTTTGGAAGGAAATCTGCCCCACTCAAAGTTTGAACAAACACCCTTAAAGCATATGATGTAGGAAACATGTACACTTATTTCTCTTCGATTGATCTTCTTGGTGCTTTGATCTGTTGATCCAATCTGGTTACCGGCAGCTGTAAACGGTCGTCTTCAATGTTGGAAGTCTCGAATGATGGTAAGAAATAAGGAACAGTTGCTAAGTTTTCAAAATCAGTCTTTTCTTTTCCATCTCAAGTTGAGGATCGATGAAGCACAGGCCTGAAGTGAGAAGAGTCTCTGGTAAGGGACTTCCCTGGTAGGCAGGCAATCACCATGTGTCCTTTGGTAGATAATACTTGAAAAGGTTGAGCATTGTAAGGAGCACCAGATTCTTTTTTCTGAAGCTGTTGAGCCATCACCATTCTCCTTTATGAAATGAGAGGTCATTCGCATGTCGCCTCTTGTCTGCATACATTTTCATTTTCTGGTTTTGAACTAAGTCCTTTGTACGAATCAAGTTTTCATGAGTATCTCTCCCTGTGGTCCACTGGGGTATCTTGGTTGCCATTGCTCTACCAAACATCAAAGTTGCAAGACTTTCATCTGTGGTCGAGTGAGGCATCAAACAATAAGCTTATAAAGTAGAGTTCTTCACTGTTTTCAAACTGAGATTCTTAAGAGTTACACACTGCACTGCTTTCTTTAGCATACCATAAAACTCTCAACAAGTCCAAAGGCCTGTAGCCACAAGGGTGTGATCTTTTGATGCTTTAAGCTCAGATTCTCCAGAAATTCTTTAAATTCTTTGCTGTTAAAGAGAGGATCATTGTCAGACTGCACAAACGCTGGCAAACACCATGTTGCAACAAATCCATCAAGTTTTGCGATTACTCGTTCATGTGTTGTGGATGTGAGACCTTCGACCAATGAAAAATGTGAATATTCATCTATTATCACAATTTAATGATGTCCATTGCCAAGTGGACCAAAGAAATCAATGACTACTTTCTCCCAGTCATGTTTGTGGAGTTTTGAGATGTTTAGCGTGTGTTGATTGACTTTGGTTGACCGGCAATTTCATATGTGACAGTCATTGAGTTCCTTTTAAACTCTTTCATCTAGGTATGGAAACCATACTTAGTCTCGGAGAGCTTTGTTTGTAGCAACAATGCCATGATATCGTACGTGAGCCGTTTCTATCATCTTTTGTTGTAGGATCTCTGGAATCAGTATCTTCAATCCTCATAGAATAACTCGTTCTTGGGTTATGGCTAATTCATCCTTGACATTCTTGTACTTTTGACATTCGCCATCATTACTGAGAGGTCAAACATGTTTGTTCCATAACTGATGTTGTAATTACGTCTTTCAATTTGAGCATGTTGCTATCATGACTCATGACAGTTACAATCTGAGCTAACAAAACAGCAGCTGGTGTACTTGACTTGTCAATAAAATTGAAGTAGGCCTCAGTCATTTTTTGATGGAGTGCCATGACCTTGAATGGACACTCTTAAAAAGTAGTAAGCAGGATTGTGATCTTTTCCTGGTTGATGCACAGTTGTATAATTGTACGCTTGCAATCGTAGTCCTATTCATTCTATTTGAGGAGGTATCTTGGCCTTTGAATAGGCAAAGATGGCCAGCAAGGCTTGATGATCAGTCACCAGCGTAAAAGGCTTTCAGTTCAGAATACATGCCCATACATTCTAAACTTTCCTTTTCAAGTTGTGAGTAAGCACATTCTGTTTGAGATAAACTTCTTCTTGCATAGGCCACAATATGTTTTCTTGCATTTAGGTGTCCACTATGCTGTGCAAGTATAGGGCGTAGCCCAACGGGGCTAGCATCAACTACAATCTCAGTATGGAGCTTTGGATTGAAGTATGCCATTTTGGTAGCATTTCTATGGGATGCTTGATTCTCTTGAAACTCTTTTCACATTCTTGTGCCCAATCAAAAGAAACATTTTTCTTGGTTAACTCTCGTAATAGAGCACTGACAGTGGCAAAGTTCTTTATGTATCGTGAACAGCAGCTGGCCAACAAAAGAACATATAATTGAAACATCTTGTGGGGTTCTGCATTTGTTAAAGCTTCTACTTTTGCAGGATCAGGTGTTGTGCCCCCATCAGAAACTATGTGGCCAAAGAATATCAATTTTGTTTTACTGTACTCACACCTGTCTGGAACTCACACCTGCCTGTGTTTAAATCAAGCTTGTATCACTGAGTAACTGACATACTTGTGTGAGGGCTCTACTGTGCTCCTTCAGTGTTGCTCCAAAAACTAGTATATCATCGCTACAGTTAAATGCATTCACAACAGGTTGTATGATATGTCATATGACATCTTGGAAAAGTTCTGCAGCCGATGATACACCAAAACCAAGACTTTTGTATGTAAACAAACCAGCATGTGTAGAAAAATTGTAATAGGGCTGCAGTTTTCTTCTAGTTCAAACTGATAATAACCTTTATTCAAATCAAGTCGAGAAAAGATCTTGCCACCATTTAATTGCGTAATCATTTTTTAGTAAACAGCATCTTTATTGAATTTTGAAATGAGACAAACAGCAACAATACTGTATGCCAGGACCCCAACACAGGAAGGTCAAGTATCTCATCAATAAGATCATACTAACATGTTTAACACCTCCTCCCACCTGCCCAGCTCTTGTGCAAAGTGTCCCAGCTAACATAAATCAGAAACAGTGTAGGTAATAGTGGCACAACATGGCTATCCATCTCTTCGGTTATAATCAGTGCTAGTTAGTTGTCCATTGGGTATGGCTGTGGAAGGTTCCCTCAGGTCAACCAGCATGGCTACCCTGGTTTGGAGGTCAGCTTCCAGTTTATCGTCATTGTGGACATGTTCCATTCAAACCTCCTCTGCTGTGGCCCATTCAGTGATATTCTAGAGCCAGTTGGCATATCTAGGAGGGACTGTATGCAACCATTTTATGGCTATTCAGCGGTTTGCTATTGTGAGGCACAACAGAACAAATTTCCAGCTAAGTTTCCTACCAGAGGGGGAGAGGATTAGGCCTAGTATCACTTGCCATATTTCCAGTGGTACCCCCCCACCCATAGGCCCTATCGAGATTGTTGAGGACTAGCCGTCTATATGGCGGGAGAGCCACACAGTCCCAGACCATGTGTACAAAATACACCATTAGGCTTCAGCACCAGGGAAGTGATCAAACATACAGGGTAGATGGAATGTAGGATATTGGGGAAGAGGTAAGTTTGGTGAAAAAAGTGATATTGTATGAGTTTACACCTAGCACTGGAGCTGGCACTGCAGACCCCCTCCTGGATATGCAACTAGCCTTTCTCTGTTAATGGGTCCAGTAGTAATCCCTCCCATTGCCCTGGATTGGGAGAGGTGCTTTTCAGGAGATCCTCGCATAGTACCCCATAAAGGTGTGACACCAAACGCCGCCCCCCCAACCGCCCCAGTAACATGCTGAAAGTGTCAGAACTGGGCAGAGCTTCAGCGAAGGTGAGCCACACCCTCCCTCGCCTAGGCCAAAAGTTTTTGGTATTGCAAGAATTTACCCGGACAGAGTTAAAAAAATTCCACAGCTGCGGCGTATGTAATAAAGCAGCCTTCTGGGTGGAGATCTCCTAACTTAAAAAACATAATCATGTCTGCAGTGTGTGACCCTTGATGTTGCTCTCATTCAGTTGCTTTGTTCTCTTGGCACATGCCAACGCATATGCGCACAGCTTCTTCATGGTTCTTTTTAGGCACTACTACATGGGACAAATCCATTGCATTGGAGCAGTGGAACGTTCAAAAATGTCATGCTTAAGCAATGATTCAAGTTCTTTTTTAACAGCTTCTTGTAATTGAAAATCATCTTGTCTATGTCTCTGAGCAACAGGACAGACATCCTCATTAATATGCAGTTTTACCTTCATAGTCTTTAACTTTCTCAAAGCATAAAGTAATGAAGAGACTTACTATTTTGTGATGAACATTCATGTTATAATTCACTGAAATCAGTCCCATGTAAGCAGTCATGTTGAAAGTGAGCAAGCAGGCACTTGCTGCGGTACCTTGAAGTACATGGATCGGTGCTTAGACTTTTGTTTTCTTATGTTTCACTGCTGCCATAAAAGAACCTTTACTCTTAATGGGTGTCGATGCAGCCCAAGTGTATACTTTGGTCTTTAATGGCAGGAGGAGGGGTAATAGAGACAGTTCATTGTACCTTTCTTCAGGCATTATATTTATGAAGGCACTGATATCAATAATTAAAGGTATTTAACATCTGTTTATCTTCAGTGTAATATTTAGACAGTGTTTTTGATGATCTCATTATTTTGACATGTCCACTTTTCTTTGACTGACTTTTCTCCTCACAGGTAACCAGTCTGACATGTGCACATTTTTGTGAGGTAAACACTGACATGGCACGATCTCTTTCTTCACTTCCACTTATTATTGAGGCTGAAGAACTGTTTGACGATGATTTAGAAGATGATCAACTTCATTTAGAATCGATTTGCCTCAACTGATGTCGCTGCTTGGCCTTGTGGGCGCATCCAACATTGCTTCAGGCACGTTCTGGCAGCCATTTTCTCTTTGCGCCATGACATACTTCCTTTTTCCTTCGCTCTAAACATTGTATTTACCACAGCCTTTGCATGTCAGACCAACAGCAGGACTCTTTACTTCATGTGGAAATGCAAATCCACATTCGAAACACAACACTTTTGAGTGTAGACATCACTCTGTGTCATTCAAACTTTCTTTTGGAATTAGTTTTCACACTCACGACTGACTTGCTATGGGAACCTCCGGCCTCCATGTCGGCAGCTTGTCTTTCAGAACCTTCCTCAGCTCTGAAACCATCAACACTCGCTCCAGACTAAGAGCCTGATTACATGACCGGCGGCCAGAGGACTGCTAGACTCTCAGTGACCATTGGACCGCCAAACTCCAGGTAGGCTGACTACCACATTATGACACTGGCGGTCCAACCGCCAGGGAACAGCTGTCCCCACCAGGAACATGGTTCCTGATGGGCTGACGGCTGTCTGAGTTGTACTCAGCCACAGCGGTGCTAAACTCAGAGCTACCTGGCTGATTACAACTCAGCTTTCCGCCCGCCTTTCCATGGTGAGGACCCCACCATGGAAAGGCTGGTGGAAAGCCAGTGCTGGGGCCCCCCTACGCAGCACCATCGGAATGCAAACTGTCTGCTTTGCACACAACGCACATTCCGATGGTACTGGTGTGCTATAATATTGGCCTTGGCTCCCTTAAAGGAGGTGAGGCCAATATCGTAGCACTGTTTCCACTTGTCAGCCCTGCTGGAACACGTAATACAATGTTCCTGCCAGTCAGCCCGTGGGAACATTGTAATATACTTTGGTGGATGCCACCAGTATGACAAGGCTTTGGCGGTTTTAGGGCGGCTAAAATCGTAATCAAGCCCTAAGGCTTTCTCCCAGCACTCATCATCTGAATGAATCAGACAAGCATTCATCGGTCACTCTAAGACACATAGCTTCTTCATCATTAAATTCATTGAACTTACAGAGTTTAATGAGTGTGTCATGTTTTTCCACAAATGTATCAATTTTTTTGCCAGCTCTTTGATGTTTTGACTGAAAATGTATCGTTCATAGTCAACATTGGGTACTGGATTAGGCTTGAGACTCAATGCATTCTTAATCTGACGGTATGTGAATTCTTCATCAGTTCTTGGCAGCATCTATGTGCCTTCTTTCACAGCATCACCAGCAAAATGTTTGAGATATTTGATAATCTTCCTGTTATAAGTCTCTTCAAATGCACCAATGAAATCTTCAAATGTCTCCATCCAAGCAGTACATTTATTGCCAATATTTTACTTCTTGGCAGTGTCGAAAGGTGGTGGTGGTTTGAGGAAGGTGGCAGTATCGTAAAGAAGTGTGGAACTTACCAACGTTAAGAGTAGTGCTTTACCTGCCCTCTCTAACTGGAAATCAGGATCTGTTCCATTCATGCCCTGACCCTGGCCTTGAAATGGGCCAGCCTCAGGGCCACCCTTGATGCGCTCCATCAGCAGAACGGCCTCCTGGCAGGTTTCTGTCCACTGTAAATATGGACCATTCCTTCAGCACAACCCTATTGCTTCTTCTTGGCCCCAGCATTGGCCTTGATGCATCGACTCTTTAGCAGGCTTGGTAAGTTTTAACATAATTCTTTTAATACTTTAGTTTGTATTGTTTTACACTTGGTTCATCCGTCAGCACTATTGGATATTTGATAACTGCCTTTAAATGTGCTTTGTAAACCTGGTCGAATCCTCCTTTAGCACTAACGCTCTGTATACTGTAGAACTTTATTTTACGTGGCAATGCTGTACCTTTTTGATGGATCTTGGTTGTAGTTTCATGAATAATGATGCGTAGACTTTTCAGTAAAGCTTTTTTTCCGTTTACATGCTTCTCACTGACCGGAATTGTGCTTTCACTCCCATTCCGCCAAATCAGCACTTCAACGCAGGCACATGTGGCATGTACAAGCAGTTTGCTTGGACCAGGCAAACTCTCCGGCAGAGTACTTTCTTCGTCGGGTTATTTATCCCTTATCTCGTTGCCACTTGTAGCGTCTTCACCAGCCTCGTGCCTGCTGAATGACTAGGCAACACACAGAGCTGCAAATCACACACCTTGATTCCCGTGCATGTATCTGTGAACTCCAACATTCTAAAGTAAGCTATCATGCACTCTATTCTAGCAATTACGTCACATACTGATATGGATTCCTTGAGGAGCCAGAATGGTTCTGTTTTAAATCATGTATGACACTACAGATATTAGACCACCGTTCCAGATCCTGCTGCCTTGTTTTTTTCACTTATTCAACACCTGTAGGATGGCTGCAAGTGTGCCAAGAGCAACTGGAGGTGATGAGTTTCTCAGTCAGGTAGATGGTGGTGGTAGTTGTAAAGGATTAGAGGATGTTATGGCTGCTTTTGGAGATGGTGAAGGCCAGCAAGGTGGAGTTCCATCAAGGTTGAAGTGATGTGGTCATATTTTTTAGGATCTAAATGAGGAATGTTGAGGCATCTAAGATGCCCTTAAGGTGGGCCACTGATGAGCTTGTGAGGCCATGAAAACGGTTAGAACAGCCATCCAGATTCAAGATGATAAGATCTTGACTGCAGTTCTGAAGTTGACTTTTCATTTCACTTTCTCTTCTACAGAGAGCTGGCACCTGGCTGTCTTGGTTTTCTTGGCTTGTGTTCCTAGTAGGTGAAGTCAATATCCAAAGTGAATTGGAATTTTGGAAAAAAATCGGGTTTGAATTCATCCAGGCTTATGTTGTTGACAATGTTTAGTATTTGATGTTGCTTGTTGTTCTTGATGAATCAGAAGAATTTTCTTTTGGTAGGGCTGAGCTTCAAGTAGTTCCTGGACATTCAGATATTGTTGAGGTTCCGGCAGTCTTTGAAGTTTTGGATGTCTAGAGCACGGGTAAGGAGGACTGTAGGTTCTACAAGAATACAGGCACACAGCTAGAAGTCATCAGAGAAAGGAAGGCAGTATGTGACACCATTTGAAGAATTACAGCTGAAATTCCAATGTGCAGGCAAGGAGAGACAGAAGGTGTAAAGTTTTGAGGGGGAGTCCACTGTAGCAAGAAAGGAGCCAAACCACTGGGGGTCAAAGCTGAGGGAACATGAACAGGGTAGGGAGGAAAAAAAGAAAGTACTGAGCTGCAATGCCATGTGACAAACTGGTTTGAGAGTGAAATGCCAAGACAACCAGGTATATTGTGAGACAACTACCCAGTGCGTGTGAAAGTCTTATATACTAACTCTGCCCTACATGTCCTGGAAGTTCTTCCCCTAACAATGATGTTTAACTATGCTATCGCTGATGTTAGTTCTATGGTTTTGTATTTCACAGTCTCCTGGCCTGACCTTTTCTGAGTTTTAAGCTCTGGGTATCAGTCACAATGTACCAGGTCCTGTGTTCTTATTTCATTTTCTTTACACTTAGCCATCAACAACATTTCTATCTCAAACAAAGTGAGTTTCACTTTTGTATACTTCATCCAAATTTGGGCAGCCAGCCTACAGCTGGGAAAAGTATGAGGGTCACTGGTGGGTGCAGGGGTCAAGTGAAGGATAATTTCAGCATCATTCATTTGCTTGGTGTATGCTATGGTGAAGCATCTTATGAGAATGGTTCATGTGCCCGGACAAATATCAATAAACTGCAGTGAGAATGCAGAACACTTGGATCCCACATGAAAATAAAGGTGGGATTCTGTTGAACTCTAGAAGTGAGATGATGTGATGATAATTGAGCTGAAAGGACATGACCAAATATGGACAGACCCTGAATCCTGACTTCTTAGAGACACTTTAATAAAATGTCATGGTGGACAGTGTGAAAAACGTTATTCAAGTCAAAAAGTGCTGGCGTTCCAAAACTGTCCATATCTCCATATGCTCAGATATCACTTAGGCGAGCTGCTGAAACAAACTATTTCTCTCTGCAGTCTCAGGCTCTGCCTGGATTGGATATAGGAGGTAGTAGAGCTCAATAGACTCGCTTATTTGCTGTACCACTACCTGTTGTCTTAACAAATTGAAATGGTATGGAATATCCACTATAGGACAGTAGTTGCTTAGGTCTTCTGGGTTGGCTAGTGGCTTCTTCGAGTTTGGCATC
Source organism: Pleurodeles waltl (assembly GCF_031143425.1). NCBI lineage: Eukaryota > Metazoa > Chordata > Amphibia > Caudata > Salamandridae > Pleurodeles > Pleurodeles waltl. Next base: position 513,930,390 of record NC_090447.1, on the reverse strand, counting down.
ACTAGTACGTACTCTAAAGAATCAGGGGTAACACCTTTGTGAAGAAATAAGTTGGCCCAATTGGTCCAAAGATGTAAAGCTATCAAAACTAATGGTATTTATTTACATATTTTGGCTAATAAGTAGGCATCATAACAATCAGAGATCTTTCTATTTTTGAACAACAGGGGTTGCAGTGGGTGACAGAAAAACGTGACCAGCACTGAGTTGCCTTGCAATAAACGCAGGGTTTGCCCTTGTTTTTCGCTACTGACAAGGGTGGATATCGAGGAACATGACGGTCAGCTAATGAGCTGCCCGTGAACTCCCGTCGGACGGAGGTGATTCCAAACATCACGCGACTTGGATTGTGAGCAGACCTTCCCTCGGTCTCTGCTCGGGAAAGCTGCGGAAGTTTTCCCCCCGGATACGAGTTTGTTTGTGCCCCCCGGCCCCCCCCTGGCGATGGCGTGTCGATAGGAAAGCGAGGGCGAGGATTCCCTCCTCGCGCCTTCGCGCGCCGGATTAGAAGCCGGGGAGCCTGAGATTCGGAGCTCCCGCTTTAGCGTTTCTTTGGGGGAAGCCCCTGGAGCTGTGTCAGCGGAGCAAGGAGCGGCAAAAGGAGCGGCAAAAAGACGGTAACAATATATTTCTGGCGGTGTGGGGGGGGGAGCCTGGGTGATTCAGTCCATTGACTACAGCTTGGTTATAACTTGTTGTTAGCAGGCAGAGATTGTTAGTAATATCGAGGCTGCCCTCCCAGGAGTATTGGGGGGGCTTAACGAAAACGCGTACACATATGAAAAGTGTTGCTTATGGTAAAAGTAAGCAAGCGCTAGAGTTTTCTACTAGAAGTTTGTACCAGAGGAACTGCGTGCCTAATATCGCGTTTTACAGCTGCATATTCACCAGGGATTGTTATGTCTCAGCGCTTCTCACGCCATAAGCACAAAAAACCTGTGTAAATCTCGCTGCTCTACACAGAAGGGAGGTGAGATACAGATGGACGCCAAATATTCAACTCCCCTGTACTCGTGGTGGTTCGCCGTTTGCTGGAAGGGCTGAGAAGTAAACTGTTGTTTCAATTGAGGATTCCTCAAGTTTAAAGGTTTAAAGGTTTTGAGAAGAGAGGTGGACCATCGTATAGATAGGTACCCCGTTGGGTGGGGGTACTTGGTCCCTCACACCTTGTGCTGTGTCTCCCCGGATTTTCAGGCGTTAGAAGGAGGAAGAGAGAAAGAGAGGGGGCTAAGAAGAATACTTCTGTTACTGCGCCTTGTTAATTTCATTCTTCCTCTCTACAGTGTTTTCCCTTTTCCGACTCTTGTCGGGAAAACTAGGAAGGAAAACGGCGAACAAGAAGGGAGGGTCATTGAATACAGGGAGGGGTGGAGGGAGTTTTTGGAAACAGGCTCTAAATTCCAGTATTTGGACAGAAGCGGCAAGGGGCGTGCGACGTGGGAGATCTTATACCGCCCGTTGCTCTCTTCGTGGGAGCCTCCCGGAGACCCCAGGGGGCCTCTTCAGAACCAACTTAAGTGGGAAGGGGGTAAGAAAGGAGTGTGAGAGTGCTGGAACCCTGCAGTTCATGTCATTAATTAAGCATCGCCCCAGGGGTGCTCGGGCAGAAGTTAACGATGTGATTGTGGCCAGGAAAAGTAAGCCCGGCACCCGTGGTGCAAGTGCTAATCTTCGGACTCAGGTGTCTGGACCTACAATAACAGGCATAGCGGACTTAAGTCCTAAAACCGATGGTGAAGGGTCATCCTATACAACATTACTCGTGGATCATCCTTTACCCCAGGAGAGTCAAATTGAGATCCAGGGGAGGAGCGACTCGTTGATCACGAGGTACTTTCAGACCACAATTCCTCCACCACAGGACATGGCAAACGTTCAGCCAGCCTTAGGCAAGTTGGGGGTTTCTAAGCTAGCTGAAGGCGTTTCAGCTGTCGGCCCAGCACAAGAACTATTAGATATGGATCCAGTTACACTGAGAGAGGGCCCCTCTAAGACATTACCCTTGCTGGAAGTTGATGGTAATTTCTCCAGTGGATCAACACCACATAACTTGGATGTACAGACTCTGTTAATTTCTCTTACTAAAGAAATTAGAGGGAAATTTGAAATTTCAGAAACTAATCAAACCAGGATTCGGGAAGCCTGTGAGGTCTTGGAAAGTAAAATCAACCTGTTATCAGACCGGCTGGGGAAACTAGAGGCTGTGGTGGAGGCCCACGAGGAGTGAGTGTTAGCTCAATCTAAGGACATTTTACAATTGAAAAGGGGGGAAAAGTTGTTGCAAGATAAATTGGAAGTGTTGGAGAATAACATGAGGAGAAACAATATCAGGCTCCTGGGAGTTCCAGAGGACTTGGAAGGGGAAAATATTAAGAGCTATGTGATCTCGCTGATTAGGGAGGTCCTCCCCAGTATGGTAGGGATCAATCTGGAAGAGGACATTCAGAGAGTCCACCGTGATCCTTTCAAGAAAAATCCAGGAAGGAAAACCCCCAGGAGGATTTTGATAAATTTCAACACATACTCTATTAAGGAAAGAATCTTGTCCGAAGCCCTCAAGGTTGGGGCTTTTCCCAAGGGGGAATGGTCTCTTAGGATAAGATCAGATCTGTCTAAGGCAACGTTAGATAGGCAGTGGGAGCTGGGAAATTTTATGCGGGAGCTCCGTGAACTAGGGGCGACAGTCCAACTAAGGTTCCCGGCAGCTCTCCGTATAATGTGGAAGAATAAAATGTACAATATGAGAGACCCTGGGGAGGTCAGTACATTTATAGACCAGATCAAGGTGTCTCAATAAGACCTAGTGGAAAGCCCCTGTCCGACATGGGGTTCGAAGATAGGATAACAGGATGGTTATCCCAGTAGAAACAGGGAGGGTTCCTCTGGGGGGGGGGGTTTTGGGGGCATGTTGGTGTTGAGTGCAGGGGTGGGTGGCACGGGGGTTGAGGTTTGTTTTGGGTTTGGTGGGTTGAAAAGGATAAAATAAGAAAGTCCTCATATGTTACTAATTTAGGTCGGGGAGGTTGGTGTTCTTCTTTTCTCCTTTTTGTTATGAACGGTCATGCAGGGTAAAGAAAAGTTGAGATTCCTCTCTTGGAATGTGAATTGGCTAAGGGTGTCTGGTAGGAGGAGGAAGATCTTTGAGTACTTACGTTTGGTTGAGGAAGAGATTATTATACTGCAGGAAACCCATCTCCACCAAACTGAATGGGAGACCTGGCTTAAACAACTGAATTGGGCTGCGTTCAGCGTATGTTCTTCTCAAACTAGTACAATAAAAGGTGTGGCAGTTTTGATTAAGAAATCCATGAGGTTCAGGGTTGGAATAGTACATGTTGACCCCAGAGGGAGGTGGGTAGTGGTGGAGCTGTGTGTAGGTGGTCACTGGATTACAGTGTCGGGTTATTACGGGCCGAATATTGACGACCCATCGCCATTTCAAGACTTATTTAATATTCTACTTTCAGCTAGGTACCCAGTGGTGTTGGGTGGGGATTTTAATATATTGCTAGACCCTGCACAGGACAAGTGAACCCCTCGGGGTACGGTTAATTCACCTAATACAAGGGCATTGGTGAAGCAAGCGATGCAGGATTTAGGCTTGGTAGATGCTTGGCACTGGGGAAGGGGAGAAGGAGATAGATACACATTTCACAATAAAAAATATGGGCATAGATCCAGAATAGATTTTTTTTTAATTCATAAAAGTTTATGCCCGGAGGTAAGAAGGGTGGCTCACAACACAGCACACTTGTCAGACCATTCTGCAGTAATACTACACTTAGATATTAGGGTTAGTAATAGGACAACTAGGAGCACAATCAATCGTGCTCTATTTTTAGATGACGCATCAGTAGAAGTGTTAAAAAAAGATACTAGAGAATTTTTTCAGGTGAATCAAGGAACAGCAAGTTTGTGGTGTGTTTGGGATGCATTTAAGGCTTTTATAAGAGGGAGGCTAGTTAACCTGGCAGCTCATAAGTACCGTGAAGAGAGGGAAAAGTTGGGAAACATGGAATCGTCATTGAAAACCTTTCAAGTAGCAAAGAATAATGCACAGTTAGAAGGGAAAACTGACTTAGTAATGGAGCTGTCTTGTCAAGAAGAAAAGGTCCGGTCTAGTCTAGACGCTTTTTTGGAAAATCGCTGTAGGTTAAAATGGGAAAGTAGTCAGTATGCTAATTTTGAATATGGAGAAGGTTGTAGTAAACTGTTAGCAGGGAAGGTTAAGTCGGACCTTTCCAAAAGGCACATTTTATCTGTCAAATCAGAGCCTATGAATCAGTTCTGTACGGAGCAAGAGGAGATAGAGGGGACATTCGTATCTTTCTTTCAGGAGATATATTCAGAGAGTTCGGTTAACTTGGAAGAGCCGGTAAGAGAATTCTTAGATAAGGTAGATCTCCCAGTTTTAGAGGAGTCTAAGATTCTCCTACTGAATGATAAGTTAAATGAGGCTGAGTTGGCGGAAGGTTTAAAGGCCCTAAAAAAAGGTAAGGCAGCGGGGCCAGATAGTCTCCCTAATGAATTATATAAGGCTTTGGGGGAGGAACTTACCCCATTTTTATTAGAGCTATTTAACTCTATGCTGATAGAAGGGGCCCAAATTCCCAATTCTTGGAGAGAGGCGACAATTTGCTTATTGTTAAAGCCGGGTAAGGATTCCACGTTTTGTTCCTCCTATAGGCCCATCTCCTTGCTGAACGCAGACTATAAACTTTATACAGGAATTTTAGCCAAGAGATTGGGGAGAGTCGTTGGTAATCTAATCCATCCGGACCAAAAGGGTTTCATGAAGGGGAGGCAGCTTCACGAGATAACTCACGAGTTATTTGCTGCAGTCGATTTGGCGGCACACGAGAAGGCACCATTGGCGATTTTGTCCTTTGACGCGGCCAAGGCCTTTGACCGTGTTAATTGGCTGTTTTTAAAGGTGGTTCTGGAAAAAGCGGGCTTGGGATTCCCTTTTATTAGGGCGATAGGGGAACTGTATAGTTGTCCCCTAGCGAGAATTTTGATCAATGGCCAATTAACACAAGAATTTAGGATCAGGCGAGGTACGACAGGGATGCCCTCTATCTCCGTTGCTTTTTAACTTATATATTGAACCTTTGGCTACTTTACTTCGGTCTTCTAAAGAGATTATCCCATTCCGAACTGGGGGATGGGAAAAAAAACTAGCTTTATACGCAGATGATTTGATGATATACACGAGTGATGTTAGGTCTACTCTACCTAGGGTGATTGCCTTGATGGAACAATTTGGTAGACTATCTGGGTACAGCATAAACGCAGAAAAGACAGAAATAATGTGCTGGAATTTGTTGTATGCTTCCACATTAGTTAAACAAGTGATCAGATATCTGGGTATTCGAATAGCAGCTGATCTTAATAAGGTAGCTAAAGTGAACTTTGATATAGTATATAGGGAAACCAAAAAACTGTTAAAAGCATGGGCTGCTCTTCCTCTTACGATAATTGGGAGATCTAATATCTTGAAGATGTGTATTCTTCCAAAATTTACTTTTCTGTTTAATACTATCCCATTAGAGTTTGAGAAGAGCTGGTTTAAAAAACTACAAGGGGAGTTATCCTCATTTGTATGGGCTTCCAAGGGAGTTAGGATTGCTTGGAAGAAGTTGAGTAGAAAAAGGGAATGGGGAGGTATTGCGTCTCCAGACTTTTTAAAGTACTATTTGGCTTTTCAGTTAAAAAATATTAGATGTTTATTGAATAAAAAGTCTGAGCACGGTTCAGTCTGGGGAGCATTAACGGTTCACCTTGAAGAAGGAGCAGACCATTTTCTATATAAATTTGGACATCCCAGCTACTTCAAGAAAGTTCGTTTGAAACTCCCCAGTCACGCATGCAATGTTTGGATGCATTTTCGGAGGACGTTAGATATACCTTATTTTTGTAGTTCAGCTCCCATTTGGGACTCGCCTGGCACTCCGGAATGCCTTATAGACAAACTATCAACTCCTCTGAGAACAAGTGGGGTGGAAAGATGGGGTCAGTTAATAGAAGGAGTTGAAGTGTTAAGTTGGGGCGCATTCCAGGAAGGTACCGGTGGGATGGTTTCTAGATTTAAGTATCTTCAAATATCTAGTTGGGTAAAGTCCCGCCGAAATGGAGAAATAGGGAGGAGTATATGGGAAGGGAAGCTAAATCAGAGAACCATCAACAAAGAGGTTGCAGTGTGGTACCACGCTTTGTTAGAAACATCAGATGATAGCGCTTCCCTTCTCTTATCGAAGTGGGGAGCGATCTTTCCAACTTTAGATGTTACAACAATGTGGCAAAAGTCTTGTTCAATATTGTGGCTTACTACCAGTCCTGCGGGGCTGAAAAAAAATCATTTGTTCACACTCCATAGGGCTTATTGGACTCCGGCTAAATTAACAGCTATTGGGAAGACTCAGAAAAACTGCCCAAGGTGCGGGGATGATAAGGCGGATGATATCCATATGTTTTGGCATTGCGCTAAGTTGACGAATTATTGGGGGGAGATAGAGAATATTTTCAAAATAATCTTTAATGTAAACTTAGTTGTAAACCCAGCATTAGTGGTGTTTGGGGTGCGGGAACAGGATAGAAACTACCAGAAATTGTCAGTTCAGCAGGAGCATTTGCTGTTCATAATAATTCTTCTAGCTATGCGAGAAATTTGTCGTAAATGGATTGATCCTCTTCCTCCTCGTGTGTTGGATTGGCAGATATCTGTAAATCGAATCTGTACATTGGAACAACGGGGTCCCCTGTCTAGAAAAGATAATTTTTGGTTATATTGGGAAAATGTGTATCAATAATATATTATTTCTTTGTCATATAAGCTCCTTATACCTTTGAATTTTTTTAAAAAGTCCAATGATTAAGATCTTCCCCACGCTCTTTGGAGGTGCTGCTTTGGCTATGATTGAAAGTGACAACTTTTGATCAATGACACCCGTACGAGAAAGTATAATCAGTAGATCAGAGGGGATGATCTACTAAGGTTTGGACTATGCACTTGGTGGCATGTTGTCGTCTGTCGCGCCAATGCCTTTCCTACTTAACCAAAGCAGGGGCGAGGCATATGAGGACAAAAAAAAAAAAAAACAGGGGTTGCAGTGGTAAATGCACATATATTTTGGGATGCAACAGAGGAGGATCCATTGTATTACTGGGCAGAAAACCCTGTTTTAAAGTACATGCTAATTTATCTTTAATGTCCCTCTGTAATTTTACCAATCCTTCCGAACAATGGGAAGCTAAACTGTGACAATGAAGAGAGAGAAGGAGCATCTGCAGAGCTGAATTGCTATATAATTTAAGACTTACCACCTTTCTTGGTTTACTACTGCATTTTGCCTAACTGGTATATCATGTACAGCAAATGTACAGAAAGAGGAGGAAACGGTTATTCTACAAGTGCCAAATTACTTTCCCTTTACTCTACACAAATCTACTATGCATGTGAAATCCCTTTTTGTTGGGAAAACTAGAAAACACATGCAATTGATTGTAGCCTATTCATCACAAACATAAAAAGGCTGAATTTGACAGCCAATAATAAAAGCCAGATCCATCTAGACTCACCATAGACTGGCCTACACCAAAAATACAGGAATTTGCCTGTGGTGTTTGTCGCTGTATCAAGACTGACAATATTGACCTACAAAATTACTGCATCCCTTACATCACCTACCACTATATGATCAAGGTAGGCATACATAGATTCACTGTTCTTTGTTTTTTTACTTGAATCTTTTTATTCAAATGTTAAGATGTTTACAATCAGTACACATTAACTGCATTGAAGGAGGGTCAGGAACACAGCCCTGACTACGTTCAATGTGACCCAAGCATGTACTATCACAAAGTTTCATACATCGGCTAACAACAGAATTGATCATATAAATCAAACAAGGCAACATGCCGGCTCTGGGAACCTACATGTGTCTCCAACCTTCAGGGTACACAGCAATGTAGAATGATGGTCAAATCAAAGTGTCCACTTAGTGAGTGATTATTCTTATCTTTGCAACAAAGGAGGAAAGATTCAGCACTGTCAGAGTATAAAACTTCAATTAACAACAGTAACAACTGCAATTGAAGCCCGTTTCTGCAATTCCAAAGAGTTCTCCCTACCCCCCAGTCCCTGTCCGCCCCATTCAGCCACGCCCCCTCCACGGTGCAGCAACAAACCCAGGCCAGGTATGGCTCACCCAGACCCCACCAGAAAAGGAGACCAGGTTGTAGGACTACAGGTAGGGTATGAGGCACTTATCCGGACAACCGTAATGCTCTAGTGTGGCTCACGGATCAGGGTATCTCCATCGGCCCTGTGTACCAGCGCTCTGAGCTCAGACAGTATTGCATCCCAACCGGAAGCCAGTGGGTATTAGCGCAGCCCCAGGTTATCCTCCCTCGATAGTGTTACCCCCTCCGCCTCTGCCTACACTACAAGAGACCACATCCACGCCACAAGTGAGGGGGGTTCTGTGGATTTCCACTTTCTGGTAATAATGCGTTTGGTCATAAAGAGCCCTAAGTCTAGGAACCTCGAGGTTGCTTTTTGTTTTTTTGGTTCTAGGGAACAAGTCCAATATACATGATTCCCATGTGTGAAGTGCCGGGCGCGCCATGCAAGTAGAAAACCAGGTTGACACACCCTGCCAATAAGAGCACAGACAGGGGCAGGACCACAACATGTGAAGGAGGTCCGGTAGATTCACTATTCTTTACTCCATATCTACTTAACTTAACCATATAGTTGTAGTTGATATACTGAATGGGGTAATGTTGTCATGCAATAAAAAGGATGTGAATATGTGACCCCTCTCTATCTGGTTCATCTCTATTCTCTTGTACAAATGCGTTCTTGCATCCATTTTATGTTACTCCTGCGTATTTACTGAATTTAGCTTCCTCACTCTGACCAGAGGACTAGGGTGACCAGCCATCTTTTATTTTCATGGACTGTCAGTAATTTCGCCCTAATGTTTGTTGTTTGTGATTAATGGTTTAACTGACAACATTTGTCTGTTATTTTAACCTTTCAACTAAAGTATAAAAGTTAGTTCTGATAAAGGAGAGTTCCCCAGATGAGGTGAAAGGGAGAGAGACTCCTGTGTTGTGTTCTTGCGGGAGGGCAGACAGATAAATAGGAAACAAGCCTTCTTGCCAGAGTGCCTGCTTCCTGAAAGAAATGAAAATGTGTGCAGTTGGTTAAATCTGCAAATGTAAAAGCTGTTCTGGAGCCAGTATAAGAGTTCATTGATGGAGTCACTTGTAGCTTCCTGTGATAAAGATAGTTTTCTTTTTAAGAGGAACTGTAAGGATGTCCTAAGCTAAGCTGTGGAGTGCCTGCTTTTTTAAAATAATTTGCACTAGGTATAATCTGCATATTACTGAAATCTATACTTTAGAAGTACTTTTTATCTGTAACCTACATGTATTTGCAAATTTTGTGGCAGCCTATATTATACTGTTTGTGATGCACATTTAAAATAACGACTTACACAGTCACAGTGATTTCAGGGACCTCGTAGCACTAAAAATACACGCCACTTTTCCCTGCTGCACCAAACAGGGTTCAATTCTATGGGCTTTTGATTGCACATGTAGGCATCTGTAGTGATCACATTAACCAATAGAGGTTTCAAAAAATAGTGCATTTCACACTGATTAGTTTAACTTCATTTATTTTTCATTTAAGGTGTGTTACTTTATATGTAGTTACACAATGGTAAAAGATCAACAAAATAGTTACAGTATATTTTGTTATTTTTAGCCACGCCTTTGATTCCCCCACCATGTTCAGTGACCCTGTCACCATTGCAGTGCTCATACTTTTTTAATGCACTTCGACTACTGCTTTGAATAGTCACGTAGGCCCAGGCTTAACATTTTCTCATGCAACACAGCAAGACTACTTGCTGCACTACGTAAATGGAAGAGGACATGAATGCGCCATATCTATCAAGATATGGCGCCCTCCTGTCCTCTGCCTGCACTGGTGCACAATCTGGTGCCTACCGCCAACGCAGGCACCATTGTGCCATGGTGCATGGGTGCCTGTGATACAGACAGCATTGTTTTGAGCAGGGAGGGATATCATCCTTCATGAAAATAATCCCTAGAGTCATTATACTCTTTCTGAATGTGCTTCAGAGACAGAGGAAACAAAAAGGAGAAATTAAGATACTTCTCCTTGTTGGGCCTACCCTGGTAATGTGTACAATTCCGATGCATTTCCAGGTCTATCAGTGTTGGTATATCTGGGAATCCTTAGAATACACAGGTGGGTGTCTGGGAACACTAACGCTTCACCCATGTAACAGCTTCCTGGCATAGTGTACTGCAAAGCAGTGACGTGCACGACCTTGCATTATAACAGATTTTTCAAGCCACATAGTAAATTAATTTCTAGGTTTGGTGTTCCCTGCATGGTGCAAGGCCGATGCAAAATCTTGATAAATCTGCCCCATAATGTCTGAAAAAGCCAATGATGTTAGCATATTGTGTCCTGCCTTCCCTTACCTTACCTATGTACCTTTATCTTTGTTAAATATTGTTTACAATTGTTCTGTGATCTGTATTTATTTAGCACAGTGTACTATTCATCTTACAGAACTGTACAAAAATGCTGTCTTCTGGTTTTAAACGGGATTTAGAAAAATAAATTAATCTAGTCAGTGGCTTAAGTGCACTATGTGTGCCCGGGAAGCCAGGGTTCAAATCCTGGATTCCCTGCCTGACTAAGTTGTGTACTCTAAGTCAAATCAAGTTACTTCATGTGTCTAATTTACTTGATAGTGACATGTGAGAGCACTTTCAAGTACTTCAGTTTAAGATGGACTGTGTACAAAACACTCACTTGTATGTTTTATTAGCCTGTAATTTTTTATCATCCATAAAAATATTATTGGTCATGATGCAAGAGGTACCAGATAAATTGTTCACTTTATTCACTCCTGGTGTTGTCAAGAGGGAGGAATAAAGAATGTTTTCAATATTATATTTAGAACTTTTCACTTCAGATAAGTGCCACTGGTACATTGTGTTCTAATGTACTAAACTGAAACACTACCATATTTCTTTTAAAAAGATTTCATTGTTGTATGCCAAAAGAGGCTACATAGCATGATAACAGCCAGATATACAAGAACAGATTCCATCACACATTTACTGAAGAACAGTCCTGGGCCACATACATTTACAAAGTATTAGCACACAATTTGTAAACGTTTTTGTGCAACAAACTGACCCATAATAAACTGTCCCTCCCCATCTTCCTGCCCAGTCACCACTCCCTTAACGATCAGTGTGGGGAAGCGAACAATTAACCCTGTGGTGCTTAGAAGAAAGTGTCCTTGTAGAGAAATTGTGTGTGAGATAGGTGCCCTTGTGCCACTGCCTTATGTAGTTACCTAGATTCGGCAAGAAAAAATAGTACATAGAAACCAAGAGTGTAAGTGTTGGGGGAGAATTGGGGGGAGAGTATTGTCCTTGGTGCAGTGTTTAAAACCATCCATCAAAATATTCCACGTCTTTGCAATAAAATATTTTGTCAAACCAGCTCATTCCTCCCTGTCTAACAGGGTGCTCTCTGATTGAAACCAAAAAAAGTGAGACCTTTTTCCAGCTTACAATAGTCTGAGGATGTAAATCCTTCCAATGCATTGTAATATTGTGTTTTGCTAGAAGAAGAGCCATCTTGGGGAAGTTGGTGGAGGGTTTCTCGAACTCAGGTTGGAGGAATACGCCCAATAGAACCACTTCAGGGGAATTCATTACTACATGACCCATTGTGGTTGACAGCCCCTGGAGAACTCACTGCCAGAATGAAAGGAGTGTGGGGCAAGACCAAAGCATATGAAGCAAATCGGCATCTAAATGCATACAGCAAGGACATGCAGCTGCAATTCTCTGATATATTTTGTTAATTCAGGCAAGTGTAAGGTAGGCTCAGTTCAAAATATTAAATTGAATGTACTTAAAATAGGAGCACTGGGATACTTTATGGGGATATTGCAAAATTTTAGCTCGGTCCGCATTGTGCAGAGGTTTGGCTGGGTCTGTTTCCCATTTAGTACAGAGAGACGCCTTTGAATAGCTCCCATGTTGCAGGAACACTCTGTACACCAATCTTATAAATTTGCTGCCAGTCCTATTATGTAGAGGGTCTGACACACCTCATGTGGGGTTGGTGCTAGGTGGCGGACTAGAAATAGAGCATTTAATGATTGTTTAATGTGTTTGTAAGTAAGGCATTGACCCGAGAGAAGATAGTAGCACACCATAAGGGTTTGGAAATCTACTAGTTTGCCACCAACAAATCCCCCAATTTTGAGACGCCTGCAACATATCACTGATGGAGTTGCCCTGAGTGAATCCATCCTGTGTGAGTGGGGAAGCCTAGCACAGGTATTACAGGAGCATAGGGTTACTTTGGGTTATTGAGTTTACATGTTCTACTAAGGCAAGAGACAGCCATGTGGACTAGCCTCAGAGGCATGGGGTAGTGTAGAATGGTTATTAGGAAACCATGAGTATTGCAGTAAGCCCTCCCCAAATCTGCTATGGGTAAGCCCTGTCTCAAGCAAGGGCGGCCAGACAATCAGGGAGCCACCCATTGGAGCTGTGCAGATAAATAATAGCATTCTATGTCCAGAAGGGCTAATTCACTTGTAGTCACAGGTAACTTAAGAGTGAAAAGAGCTAACAATTGTTTCCCGGCCCTAAAATCATATGTGGGATGTGTCTGAAGAAGGTACGAGGGATGAGCAGGTAACGTTTGCAAAATAATACAATAACTGGGGTAGCACCACCATCTCCATTTGTGCTAGGCAACCCTTTACTGAAAGTTGAAGAGAAGACCAAAAAGAAAACTGAGCTCGGAAGAACCATGTCCCTCTGCCCAGATTTCCATCCTGCAAATCAGTGGGGAAATAGTAGATATTAATCCCTGGGTATCAAAAGGTAATAGATTCCCAGTTTATTCTGAGGTCTAATTGTATATAAACAGGAAAACACTATCATATGTTTAAGAAATACTTCTTACATTTTAAAATCTTTATCATTTTCTTACATTTTGCTTGCGTAATTTACATCCCAAACATTTGGAAATTCTACATGCACTTTGGCACTTGGGAATGAGCCACATCACTAGTTAGGCCTTGGCTCAACTGCAGAACCATTTTAAGACATGGACAGAGTGGGCAATTGCCCAGGACACAACCTACCAAAGGGTTTGGCCCCTGATTACCCTTCACAAGCATGGCCAGTAGATCACTGAACCAGCAGAGTTTGGCAGGGTGGATGGGTGCTGTTTGTTCAACCACTCAACAGTGCTTCTCCTGTTTCTCTCCTCTCTGCTGAGACAACTCCCCAGGTATGCAATAATTTTTGATACTCATGGCGGACCCATCTTGTCTGATTTTTAGGAATTGTCCCACCTTGTTTGCCTCTTCCTTATTTGTCCATTTCTTAGCAACAACCCTTTGAATAAGTTGTTGTGAATCTCCCATCTAATTTCGATTTCATACTGCACTTTAATTATTTTTTATTGGTAGATCAGGCTTCCAGTGCTGAGATAAATGTAGGGATCCCAGATGCACACTCTAGTGCTGTGAGACTACAGACAAGTTGTGGTTGGTTATCTCACATCCTGACATTAAATGTGAGACTGTCGCCCACACCATCTGCTCTGCCTCATTAACCTTTTTGAGATTTAAAGTCCACTGTAGGTTGAGGTGAACCAGATGTTTTTGTTCAACTTGTCCAACCTAGCAGAAAAGTAAGTTACCTTAATGTTTCCCAAACTGTTTACCATAGGTTTTAACATGTTTAGAAACATAATCGAAATGTTGCTGTTGATTTCTCTCCAAGAAAGATTTGGTAATTCTGTGTAGGACAGATGTCCTTGACACCATGCTCAAGGGCATTCATTTACTATTGAACAACAACATAATGTGACGCCTGAATACAGCATGCCTAGAGGCAATCACATAAAGGCCATAGTGAATTAATAGTGCTAGGTAGAAAATAGTAAATAAATGCACTGGTAGAGTAGTTGGGAATGGCGCCTCCTTGGAAGAGTGTGTATAATTGACCCTTTGTCTTGAATTTTGACCCTCTGTCCTGAATTGTTTACAGTCCTGCCCAGAATGTGCCTACATGCCACGTGATCACCCTACAGAGGACTAAGCTCTCTGAACAACTGTGGAGTTGAATCTCATGTAGAAAGGACCACAGAGTGGGTGACACATGCTGACTAAGAAGAATATGTCCCGTCGAGCAGAAGCACGTTAGTATCTCAATCCCTAGAGAAAGATAGCTCCCAAGTGTTGGGGTCTGCTCAATAGCCAGGCCCGTGGGGAAGACTTGCGCTGCAGCATTAATGAATGTCGGACACCAGGCTGTAATGTGTGAAACTATCAACGAGGTCCTGGCCCGGGTCTCTTTATTGCCTCTCACTCCCACGTCACCAGAGTAAACCATGAGTCCACATCTCTCGGAAAACCTCTGCCTTTTCACCGCGACATGGGCTCAACCGTAATGAGAAACATAACACCACGATCCTTAAACAGGACACAAATAACAGTAACAGTGACAAAGCAGAGACTTGAAGAGCACAGCACGAGTCATGCTACTAAAACGATCCCATCAGCACATCCCTCATCCCGCCACATGCCTGTCAGGAGCAGATGGACTGGGCCATTAACTCAGAGGGGGCACCACAATAGACGCATTCGGCCTTCATTTCATTATTCAAACTGCGCATCGAACAGCGTCGCAGCCGGAAGTCGATGCAGCAGTTTTCTGCGGACAAGCGAGAGGCGGGGAGACAAATCCCTTACCACTGGATGGCCCATTAGTCTCGTCTGCCTCAAATCTGCAACTCCACTATGTAGGAAAGTGATAAAGCTGGCAAACGGACTACGCAGCAGCATTTCAAGTTTCCTTGGCACTAAAAATAATTGCCTTAGCTATCAGCCAAATGTTCTTATCATCAATAAAAATCAGCCACCAGAAACATCCATTGGCACTTCAAAGCGAATTCGGGACATTTTCACTGCAGGGCACTGGCGCCTTCATTAATTCAAAGAAAATGGATCTTAATACTTTAAACGCGTATTTACACCTTATTTTATTTCGTTATTTTTCTTCCTTTCTTTCGATATGAGAAATAAACAATTTATCGGTTTGCCACAAGTTCTAAGGCGAAGGCCTGGCAGTATGTAATGTGGATAAAATGCGCTAACGACCTCTGAGAGTCAGGCTTCACTGGTTCATAGACCATTCAGTGAAGATGCAAGGACAATCACTCGTGGGCTTAATGTTCCTAGAAATAGGCTGCCAGTACTTTCTCAAGCCTGCAGTATTAAACAAGTGAGCCTTTTAGAAGATAAGTCCAAGCCAACAGCAAGTGCCCTTAGCACGAGAAAACAGAGTGGCATCTCATTTAAACATGTGTACTACAGCATTTCCCAAGTGTATCCCCATCTAGTGACTTCTTATCTGACTTTGGAACTAGGTGTGTGAATTGTGAGATATTGACTTTTGTCAGCTTCATAAACTTTATAAAACAAAAACAGTGCCATGGTTGCTAGTGTTGAAGTTGTGGAAGCTTTTTTTTTTTTTTTAATTAAAAAAGAACATGTGAAATAAGTGAGGCTTGAAGTAGGGGTGTGGTAGGGGTGCGGCAGGTGACGCATTCCGAAATGTCAAGACAGAGTTCACAACGGATAACAATGAGGCCTGTTGAGCTGTGTTTTTTTTTTTTTTTGCAAAACTTATAGTGGGTGAAGACAAATAACTGTCAGTTGGGCAGAGAAAACATATCTTATAAGCTACTGTTTTTATAAAAAAAATAACAACATTTACAGTTGTTTCTCTGAAAAGACATGGCCTTACCTAATTGCTGGGTCCTGGAGAGGTTAAATGATATGCTAAATCGAAGGTTTAAAGACGCACCGCACCACTAACCTAAAAACACCGACTTGCTGCCTTTCTAAACAACATCATTTCAAAATATCTTTGGAAATGAGGTACACCGACTCCTAAAGCAGAAGTGTGATGTGAATAAAATCAAGCTATAAAATAAATGACTTTTCCTTTGAGTGATGTAAACAGTGGCGTTCCACTTTAAAGCTAGAAGATTGGCAAAGTATGTAACTGACAGCACAAAGGAATTAACACACTAGAGGTTCCGAAGTTCATAAATAGTCAACATATCTTGCAAATCAACCTAAATTAAATATTTACTGCACTCAAATGTTGGCAGATGTAATATGTGTCCTAGAAGCCACACGTACATGGTGCAAGTAGTTGCACAATGAAGGCCTGGTCATACATGTAAGCTTAAGGATGAACCTGGAACCTGAAAATGACTGCACAAATAGGTGCGTAGATGTCACGTATGTGTATCACAGAGTAAGCCTGCAGTAACTGCACTCAAAAGCTTGTGGGAGTCTGACCAAAGGTGCACCAAAGGATGAGCCTGACCCTGGGTACACTGAGGCACACAGGTACTCCAAAGGATGATCACATATGTGGAAGTAGATTCTTCAGTGAGGCTTGTGAGGATGTGTCAGGCAAGAGCACCAAGGGCAATCCTGTCCCCTGGGTGGATACACACACAGGCGTCATAGCTGCATGTTTACCAATGACCGTGCCTGCAGCTTGGTGGTAAATTACCAAATAGACTTCATGAGTTCTGGTTACACACATGCAGAAGAGGCTCACCTTGCATCTTGGAATTGGCAACGTGCTGCTAGCAGGAAGCTACTGTCAGCAGGAACAACCTAGTTACTTTCTTATATCTCCTTCTCGTCTCGTCTGCGTGGCCAAAACCGTGAGTCCTGTGCTGACGGTTAGCACTGACTGATGTGGTGACCCACTGATCACCCCACTTGAAGAAAATTAACCATGTTATTGTGGCACAGCCACTGACAACAACATTTATACTTGCCATACTTACAAAAGTGTTCTTTATATTATGTATCAAGCATTAGGCTTCCATAATGACAGGGCAGCAAACTGTGCAGCCTCCCCTGCATCCCTGTTCTAGCTAGCTAAGACTTACTCAGAAACCTGCTTTTAATAATCCCATTGAGAGTTCTGATCCTGTATCAGGTGCACACAATTACACCTTTTACAGAAAGAAGTTCTTTCTTGGTGTGAATCCACGTTTTTTTTGTTTCTGATGATATATTATTACCAAGGTGCCATTTTGAGCAGGCGCTCACCGTGGATAGTCAAACCCTATATTTAGGAATATAGGGGCCTATTACAAACTTGGTGGACACACTTCTAGTCCCTGGCAGCGGTGGTCGAGAACAGGCAGCTAAGCGAGTGACATCCCAACCATCCCAATATGATGCTCCAGCGGGGTTGGCGGTGTGTTGGTGCCGCAGTGATGGTGGAGGCACACTTCGGCTATAGTAAGCCAATGCCGCCCATGCTGCAGGGCCGCCAGCCACTCGGGCATGATGTGCCCTTGCAGTATACCTAGTAAGTCACAGTGCACGCTACCGACGAGCCGGCATTGGGGGGCTATGAGTGACAGCTTACATTTTAGAAGGACATAATTGCCCTAAGGCCATTGTTGTGGCTCTTTCCCTGTCTTTCCACTGACCTTCACCCAGTGGGGACCCCGCCAGTGAAGGTCAGAGGAAAAGCAGGTCCTGATCAGTCCAGTGGTAGATGTTGCCAGCCAGACTTCATGGGTCCCCTCTGCCTCTCCCGCCGCGGAAGCTGGAATGTCGGCAGAGTTGGTGGTCTTGTCGTGGTCTTCTCGCTCTCCTCATAATCAGGTGGTAGGTCCGCCAGGGAGGCAGGTGACAAGGCCGCCAAAAAACGCAACAGTGGGACTCTATCCCCCATAGTCAGAATCGGGCCCCTTGTGTTAGAAATGAACCATGTCTTGGAGTAGACACTCTTTCTCCGCCCTCCTTCCTAAAGGAGTTTGGCTCAATGTTTGCACTAACGTATTCAGAAATAATGCTTTTTTGAAACCCCTTAAATTGAACTGAGCTGACACCATTGACCAGCACCCCATGATACAATTTATTCTAGCACAACTGGTAAAGAAAGCATTAGACATTTTTGAAGAAAGACCTGCAAAACCTATTTTTTTCAAAAGGGCCCATCACACAATAAAAACTTTGTGGGCAAAAATTTCACACTCAAATTATTTTTTTAAAACAAAGAATTCGTCCACACGTTTCACCAGAATAGTTATACTTTCACACACCGCAACCTAAAAATACATAGGGCCTGATTTAGAGTTTGGTGGGCAGATTACTCCATCACAAATGCCACAGATACCCCGTCCCCCGCATCACGATCTCCATAGGCTACAATGGGATTGTAATACGGTGGGTGGGACATCTCTCACACCTGTGATGGAGTAAACCCCCGCCGCCAAACTCTAATCAGCCCCATAGAGCTTAATTCTACAGAAAAGTCATGAATATGAACTACGGGAAAGGTTTGTGGATTTCATTTTCTCTTTTAAAAATATGCACATGTGGATTTTTACTCGAGAAAATCCCAGCACACTGGCAAACACACTGATTACCTTTTATGTCTTCTCCAATTGGAAAACATTTTTCACATGGAAAGACTGTTGCCATAGAACCACAACATTTTTGGGAGCAATTTCATCCAATCCCGGAAAAGAAAACAAGTTACTTACCTGTAACTACAGTTATCCAGTATTGGTATCTTTCATAAATTCACATGCTTGAATCATCCCCGTCGTCGAAGTGGGAGTCCCACGGTACATAAAATAGCAATAAATAATAAATATTTTTTTTTGCCATAGGCTATAATGGAGTCAGAGCTTGCTCATATAGCCTATCCATGTCCTTTTGTGAAAAGGACCCAAACCTGCCTGCTGTCCAATCAGGCACCACCACCCTCTAGAACCTTCTCCAGAGAAGCTCCCTTCCTCAGATTTTCCAGCACGAGAGTGAAAAATTAAAACTTGAGAGGAATGCGAGCATCAAAGGGGAGGCGGGTGGGTCGCATGTGAATTTATGAAAGATACCAATACTGGATAACTGTAGTTATAGGTAAGTAACTTGTTTTCTTATCCAGTATTAGATCTTTCATAAATTCACATGCTTGAATCAGAATAGACAGCAGTATGGTTGATAAACATTGTATCCAGCGTGGGTGGAGGGTGCGAGCATGAAGACCCTCTATCTCAATTATAGTTAATAATAATCATAATAATAATAACATTTATAGAAAAACTCATATATTTCTGAGCGTGAGTTACGAAGGAATACAGATACTCTAAATACGTGCATATATATATATATATATATATATATATATATATATATATATATATATATATATATATATTTCACATAAAAAAGTCTCGGACTGCAGGAACTCCACACAGCGGTCCTGGGTGGGCTCCGAGAGGCCCTCATAAATCTTCCAACACTCCTTCAAATAACAGGAGACCCAGGACACCTCCAAGGTGCAAATCAATTTATTTCAGCACACAAATCCAACGTGTTTCGGCAACAGCCTTACTCATGGATACATCATTGTTACAGTGCTCCAAGTTAAAAAACCATATAATACTAAACATAAAAGACAGACAAAATCTCAGATCCCCACCAAAGGACTCAAAATGTGGCGGCCATCTTAAAGTGCATCTATAAGTAAATTTCACAGTAGTTCGTACCATAGTTCTTTGAAAATATGACTCTAATCATTGTTCAAATCCATCAAAATCTTTAAATTAATGAGATATCATACTTCACACAATAAATAGAGTAAAACTCAATTACCAAAATACAAAATGTAAATAGAATAGTTCATTACACTATAAAAGTTTGTTAAATATAAATATTTTCAAAATTTAAAATTCAATATATCACTCATAAATCTTGAATAATACTACCTGTGCTTAAATTATTCACATTTCATCCTATCTCATCCAAATAGACCTGTACATTTGCACAAAACTTCTGGAGGATCGCATATTGGTATGTGGAACCTATCTACCCAAGTGGGTAAACGTACAAATTTTACTACTGTAAAAATCTTATAGAACCCAAAACCTATTCCTTTATAATAAAAATCAATGAAAATCAAAAGAATCACCCCTACTCCACGTGATCTATCAACCGGCCACCTAAACAAAATATCGATTACCCTAGATGGATGCTCAACTCCTCACTCGAATTTAGCCCTACAGGTTCCAACGTTTCAAAGTCTATTATATATTTAGACTCTAAAACACGTAACAACCTCTCTCTATCGCCTCCCCTTCTACTCGTCCTTATTTGGTCAATAACTACAAACTTCAACAGATTCTCATTGCCAAAGTGGTGGCTGAAGAAGTGCCTAGCTACTGGATAGTTTTTATCCTGGTTCTTAATAGCTCGTCTATGTTCCAAAATTCTTTTCTTTGCATTGTGTATTATTCTGCCCACGTACAATTTTTCACATGGACATATCAGACAATAAACGCAATAAGACGTATTGCAATTGTAATTACCTCAGGGTCCGTCTGCAAAATGTGCCAACTCTTCCTCTTCTATCAGTACAAGACATCATCTCTATTCAATGTCACCACTTTACGTTTGGCTTGATCGATCACTTTAGCCCCATAGCCTCTATTCCTAAACCTCTCACACATCACTTTGGAGGGGTAATGAGGAAGCAGCTATGCAGTTTGTGCGAGATTTGAACACTAACAAGTGCAACCTAAGATTTACGGAGCATTTAGATTCGAAGTGTATTGAGTTCCTCGATGTGGAAATTTCTGTGAGGGGCAGTAAATTAGTGTCCAAATTGTAAAGGAAGGCAACGGCCGGTAATAGTCTGCTAAGTGCTCACAGTGCACATCCGGGGACTCTAATACGGAGTATTCCGTTTGGAGAATTGCTGAGAGCCCGGAGGAACTGTAGTGAGGAAGCTGATTTTCACCAAGAGTGTAAAGTGATGTGTGAGAGGTTTAGGAATAGAGGCTATGGGGCTAAAGTGATCGATCAAGCCAAACGTAAAGTGGTGACATTGAATAGAGATGATGTCTTGTATGGAACTAACAAGAGGCAAGAGAAGGGAAGTGAGTCCATTAGATTCATTACAACTTATAGCAATCAGTCGTATAAAATACGCTCAATACTGAGGAAGAGTTGGCACATTTTGCAGACGGACCCTGTATTGGTAAACTGGATCAGCGACAATCCCCAAATAACGTTTAGGAGAAACAGATCTCTCAAGGACAAACTGTGTCGTAATGAGGTAACATCGATAGGACGGATGCAGAATACGAGAATGGAAGGTTTCTTCTGTTGTATGAAGTGTAAAGCCTGCAAGACCAGCAATAGCTGTAAGACACTAAGGGGGTGATTCTGATTCTGGCGGGCGGCGGAGGCCGCCCGCCAGAATTCCGCCCCCATTATACCGCTCCGCGGTCAGAAGACCGCGGAGGGTATTATGAGTTTTTCCCTGGGCTGGCGGGCGGTCTCCAAAAGACCGCCCGCCAGCCCAGGGAAAAACTCCCTTCCCACGAGGATGCCGGCTCGTAATCGAGCCGGCGGAGTGGGAAGGTGCGACGGATGCAGTGGCACCCGTCGTGTATTTCAGTGTCTGCAAGGCAGACACTGAAATACTTTGCGGGCCCTCTTACGGGGGCCCCTGCCGTGCCCATGCCATTGGCATGGGCACGGCAGGGGCCCCCAGGGGCCCCGCGACCCCCCCTAACGCCATCCTGTTCATGGCGGCTTTCCCGCCATGAACAGGATGGCGGTAGGGGGGGTCAGAATCCTCATGGCGGCGGAGCGCGCTCCGCCGCCATGAAGGATTCCCCCGAGCAGCGGTAAGTCGGCGGGAGCCCGCCGACTTGCCGCTTCTGACCGCGGCTGAACCGCCGCGGTCAGAATGCTCGTGGGAGCACCGCCAGCCTGTTGGCGGTGCTCCCGTGGTCGGTGGCCCTGGCGGCCACCGGCTGCCAGGGTCAGAACGACCCCCTAAATGTTCCAGGAAGGTTAGACAGCTTTGTAATTAGAGGTAATTAC
The DNA here is from genome assembly GCF_031143425.1 of Pleurodeles waltl. Lineage (NCBI taxonomy): Eukaryota > Metazoa > Chordata > Amphibia > Caudata > Salamandridae > Pleurodeles > Pleurodeles waltl. Next base: position 513,908,350 of record NC_090447.1, on the reverse strand, counting down.
AATTGCAATACGTCTTATTGCGTTTATTGTCTGATATGTCCATGTGAAAAATTGTACGTGGGCAGTACAATACACAATGCAAAGAAAATAATTTTGGAACATAGACGAGCTATTAAGAACCAGGATAAAAACTATCCAGTAGCTAGGCACTTCTTCAGCCACCACTTTGGCAATGAGAATCTGTTGAAGTTTGTAGTTATTGACCAAATAAGGACGAGTAGAAGGGGAGGCGATAGAGAGAGGTTGTTACGTGTTTTAGAGTCTAAATATATAATAGACTTTGAAACGTTGGAACCTGTAGGGCTAAATTCGAGTGAGGAGCTGAGCATCCATCTAGGGTAATCGATATTTTGTTTAGGTGGCCGGTTGATAGATCACGTGGAGTAGGGGTGATTCTTTTGATTTTCATTGATTTTTATTATAAAGGAATAGGTTTTGGGTTCTATAAGATTTTTACAGTAGTAAAATTTGTACGTTTACCCACTTGGGTAGATAGGTTCCACATACCAATATGCGATCCTCCAGAAGTTTTGTGCAAATGTACAGGTCTATTTGGATGGTATAGGATGAAATGTGAATAATTTAAGCACAGGTAGTATTATTCAAGATTTATGAGTGATATATTGAATTTAAAATTTTGAAAATATTTATATTTAACAAACTTTTATAGTGTAATTAACTATTCTATTTACATTTTGTATTTTGGTAATTGAATTTTACTCTATTTATTGTGTGAAGTATGATATCTCATTAATTTAAAGATTTTGATGGATTTGAACAATGATTAGAGTCATATTTTCAAAGAACTATGGTACGAACTACTGTGAAATGTACTTATAGATGCACTTTAAGATGGCCGCCACATTTTGAGTCCTTTGGTGGGGATCTGAGATTTTGTCTGTCTTTTATGTTTAGTATTATATGGTTTTTTAACTTGGAGCACTGTAACAATGATGTATCCATGAGTAAGGCTGTTGCCGAAACGCGTTGGATTTGTGTGCTGAAATAAATTGATTTGCACCTTGGAGGTGTCCTGGGTCTCCTGTTATTTGAAGGAGTGTTGGAAGATATATATATATATATACATATATATATAAACATATATAAATATAGATAAAATTCATCTATCTGCATACAGATTCATAAGTACCTACATACATACACTTTAGATATTTCACCAGGAAGCACAATAGAAACATGGTTATCTGCATCTTAAACCATATGACTATAACTAAGGAAAAGTCTCACCTTAATGAAAGAGATGGCGTAGCACAGCTTGTCCTACTAGAGAGTCTGTTCTTTGTGATGACTCCAAACAATAGTGCTGCGTAAAGGAGTGAGTGGTTTTCCATGTCGCAGCCTGGCATATTTTTTCAAGGGCAATACCTTGAAACAAAGCAGCCGATGTGGAGACTGCTCTTGTAGAGTGGGCTCTCGGGCGTCTAGTCAATGGTTTTCCTGCCTTGGTGTGACAAAATTGGATTGTGGAAGAAATCCATCAGGCTATAGTGGCCTTGGTTACTCCTGTTCCCTGACGTCCCAGAGAATAAGATACTAGGAGTTGGTCTGATTTCCTGATGTTCTTGGTACTTTGCAGGTAAAATTTTAGGCATCGTTTAATGTCCAAAGAATGGAGAGTTCTCTCTGCTATCGCAGTAGGGTTTGGAAAAAAGGTTCGTAGAATAACTGGTTCATTGAGGTGGAACGAAGATGGAACTTTGGGAATATATCTGGGATTGGTTCGGAGCATAACGAAATCCTCAGAAAAAACTAGAAAGGGTTCTTTAGTAGTGAACTCTTGTATATCACTGACTCTTCTGGTAGAGGTGAGAGCGAGCAATGTTGACACTTTCCAGGTGATGTACTTGAGTTCAGCTCTCTGGATGGGTTCAAAAGGGGCTTTCATGAGCTGGGAGAGAACAATATTAAGGTGCCACTCTGGCGGAGGCAAGCGAACTGGAGGAAAGGTGCGGAACAGCCCTTTCATAAACTGTTTGATGACTCTGGCTGAACCAATAGACGGCATGTTAGCCGATCGTCTGTAAGAGGCTATAGCTGCTAGGTGAATCTTGACTGATGCATAGGAAAGACCAGCTTTGGAAAGGGAGAGCAGGTAAGGAAGAATTTGCTCAGGATTGATTTGAAATGGGTGAAAATTGTTCTGAGAACACCAAACACAGAACCTCTTCCATTTTAATTTGTATGTCTTATTCGTGCTCTCCGCTCGCGCTTTAGATAATATGAGCCTACATTCTTGGTCGATGTTCATATCTTGGAACTCTCTGAACTCAGGAGCCAAGCATGCAAGTGCAGTGAAGTTGGGTCGGGATGTAAGATGAGACCCTGATTCTTCGATAGAAGATTGTGGTTGCCAGGGAGACGGACTGGATTGGCTATTGACCGGAGGAGGAGCTCCGTGTACCAGTACTGCCTCAGCCACTTGGGGGCTATGAGAATGATCTTGCAGCCTTCGGTCTTCATTTTCCTGAGGAGTCTGGGAATCAGTGGAATGGGGGGAAAAGCGTATGCAAAGATCCCGGACCATCTTATCAAAAGAGCATTTCCCCACGACCCCGGGAGTGGGTATCGACTGGCGTAAAACTAGCATTTGGCGTTCAGGTTGGTGGCGAACAGGTCTAGGATCGGCCGACCCCATCGTTGAAAAATGCCCTCGAGTATGGTCTGGTTGAGTTCCCACTCGTGACAGTTGTCGTCTGTCCTGCTGAGAGAGTCCGCTAGAGCATTGTTGACCCCCGGCAGGTGCTCTGCTCTGAGGCGGACGTTGTTCCGTGTGAGCCAGTTCCAGAGAGACTGAGCTTCCCTTGAGAGGGAGAGGGATCTTGTTCCTCCCTGCTTGTTGATGTAGAACATGCTTGTTGTGTTGTCTGTTCTGACTAACACTGATGATCCTGCGATGCGTGGCAGAAAAGCTTTGAGCGTAAGATGAATCGCCTTCAGTTCTAACAGATTTATGTGCATCTCTTTTTGGAGCTTGGAGCTTGGACCATCTGCCTTGAATGCGCATGTCCTGTAAGTGACCTCCCCATCCTTCCAGGGAGGCGTCCGTGGTGATAACGAAATCTGCTATTGGTGCCAGAAAGGTTAGACCGTGGGAGAGGTGGTTGATGTGGGACCACCATTCTAACGTCTGCCGAATCCTTGGTGTGATAGATATTAGATCGTCGAAGGATCCTTGTGACTGGGTCCATTGGAGTTGTAGTTCTTCTTGTAGAGGTCTCATCTTGAGTCTTGCCAGCGGTACTAGGACTATGGCTGAGGAAATCATGCCCAGAAGCGATTTGAATAGTCGTACTGAAACGAACTTTCTTGCGGAGATTGTGACAGCCAATTGGGTCAGCTTCTGCTGCCTTGCTAGGGTAAGATATACCTTGTTTTGGATAGTGTCCAATTCTGCTCCCAGGAAAACTCTCCTGCGTGCGGGGAACACAACTGACTTTTGTAGGTTCACTGTTAGACCCAAACTGTTGAATAGTCTTAGGCAGGCCTCTGTGGCTTTTGAGGCTAGTAGAGATGACAGAGCTTTTATGAGCCAGTCGTCCAGGTAAGGGAACACCTGGAAACCCTTGCTTCTGAGGGAGGCTGCGACTGGGGCAAGGCATTTTGTGAAGATTCTCGGAGCTGATCTGAGGCCAAATGGCAGGACTCTGAATTGATAATGGGCACCGGCTACTGTAAAACGGAGATATTTGCGATGTTTTTGGTGTATTGGAACGTGGAAGTAGGCGTCCTGGAGATCTAAGGTTGTCATAAAATCTCCAGGATTCAAAAGGTGCAAGATATCTGACAATGTGATCATCCTGAAGGATTGTTTCCGAAGGAACTTGTTGAGCTTCCTGAGGTCTAATATAGGATGCCACTCTCCAGACTTCTTCCTTATGAGGAAAAAACGGGAATAGAATCCGAGACCTCATTGCTGCAGAGGGACTGCCTCTATAGCCCCTTTGGCCAGAAGGCTGAAGACTTCCGCTTGAAGCAGACGAAGGTGGAGAGAGCTGCCTGATGTTGGTGGGTGAAGCGGTGGCTTTTCTGTGAACTCCAGGGTATGACCTCTTGTCACTATATCTAGCACCCACTTGTCCGATGTTATCTTCTTCCACTCTTGGATGAAGTTGGAAATGTTTGCTCCTATTTGTTGATGTTGCGGGCATTGAGGGAGCATAGCCGGTGCCTGTGGAAAATCATTGCTTTCTGGGTTGATCTCTAGATTGTGAACCCTGTCTTCGTTTCCCTCCCTGTCTGGTATAGGAGGCAGTCGCTGATTGCCTGTACTGCTGATGGTATGAAGGCCTGTACTGGGATTGCTGGTACTGTCTATGAAAGGAACCTCGAAATGAGTTGAAACCTCTCCCTCTAGCCCCTCGAAAGGGCTGCTTCCTGTACTGTAGGGTACCCAGGGACTTGGCCGTGTCTGTGTCCGTCTTAATGGTTTGAAGTGCGTCATCCACATGTTTGCCAAACAAAGATTCCCCATCGTAAGGCATGTCTAGAATTCGGGACTGCACTTCTGGTCTGAAGGATGTGGCCTTGAGCCAACCTTGTCGTCGTAAGACAGCGGCGCCCGCTAGTTGGCGGAAACCAGTAGAGGCTATGTCCAGAGTGCAGTCAATAATCTCTTCCGACGCACGCTCACCTTCCTGTAGGATCTTTCGTGCCTCTTCTTGCTTATTTTCTGGGATGAGGTCCAGGAAAGGTTGCATGTCGGACCACATTTGACGAGCATATCGGCCTAAGATTGCTAATGAATTCGCTGCCCTGACAGTGATTGCAGACATTGAGGAGAATCTCTTGCCTATATTATCCAGTCTGCGACCTTCCTTGTCTGGAGGAGTGGAGATAGGCGTTGATGGATTTTTGGAACGCCTTTGAGCAGCCTGTGAGATGACCGAATCAGGCTTTGGATGGCCAGTAAGGCATGCCGGAGAATCTTGGGTCGCCTTATATTTTTTATCCAGTTTTTGTGGAACTGGAGGAACAGTAGCCGGATTCCACATAATCTTTGTGCCCTCGCTCCAAATGTAATCAATAATCGGAATGGACCGTATCGACTTCCGTGATTGTTCTTTGAAATCATGCAGGAAACATTCCGATTTGGAGACAGATGTTGGTAGGTGGAAACGTACTGCGGCTCTGTCCATAAGATTATGGAAACCACCTATGTCCTCGGGCGGAGAATCAGAGGGGCGAGGAGGTGGTGGAGAAGGAGTGGGGGCCAAATAATCATCCCATTCCTCTGTAGGATGTTGTGGAGTAGAAATTTCTCCTTCTTCTTCCCCTGAAGTGGAACCTTCATCTCTGGGGGGTGCAGCTAACACCGAGTGTGATGTTGATCTTGGAGTAGCTGGAGGAGGAGGAGCATTAACTGGCGTCACCGTAGAGACCGGCGCCGGTGGTTGACCTTCCGCTGGAAACCTTCTCCTATAATCCTGAAGCATGGATTGTAAATCCTGGATTAAGGAGGAAGGCATTTCTACGGTGTCTCTGTGTTGAGGCTCTCGTGTTTCATAATATTGGTCCTGATGAGAGTAGTATGGTTGATACTGTTCATACTCATTCTCTTCATCGTCTTCTTGATATTTGACATGGAGCTGCGAAGGGCTATGTGCATCTCCAAAAGGACCTTCGTCCGATTCATCCCAGTCAAGAAGATGACTGGGTAGTAAAGCCGACACCTTGTTTGGAGATGTGTCGGTTGGATAAACCTCCTGTGCAGGTAGACCTCTGATGCTGACCATGGCTCGGAGAGCTGGAGACCTAGAAGAGGTAGGAATGGCCTCAACGTGTCCACTAGGCATCACTGCTGTCGATGGTGTGAAAGTTGATGCAGCCGTGGATGGTGCAGATTTTTCCGTCGACGGTGGTCTCGTCGACGGTGGTCTCGTCGATGGTGGAGTCGCCGACGATGGTTTCGTCGACGATGATTTTGCCGACGATGATTTCGCCGACGATGGTCTCGCCGACGATGGTTTAGTCGACGGTAGTGTCGTCGACGGTAGTGTCGTCGCCGGTAGTTTCTTTGATCCCGTCGATGGCGATAGCGCCGATGAGAATGACGTCGCTGAGGTTATAGTCGACGGGGCAGTCGTCGACCGTGCCGATGGAGACTGGAGAGAAATGATCGAACCCCTTACCGTCGATGTTAAGGTCGTCGACGCTGACGACGGTCTCGTCGACGATGAAGTGGAGACGGTAGATGTAGATACCGTCGTCGTCGTCACGGTCGTCGACGGTGTTGTCGTCGTTGTTCTAATTTTCAGAGTCATTTTTCCAGAAGTGGAAGGCTCTGAAGAAGGAGATAGATGGTAAGACTCCTTCTTTTGAAGAGGAGAGGAAGGCTCAGAGGAGACTGAAGTCTGTAAGCCCTTCCCATGATGAGATTTCTGCCTCTTCCTGGATTTCTCTATGTGGCCTAGGTCCTCAGATCTGGACCTTTTATGTGGCCTCTCTGACCCACTCTCCTCACCTGAAGTACAGGATTTGGCCTGTAACCATGTCAGGAGTCTGCCCTCCCGGTCTCTGAGGGTCTTTGTGGAGAAGGTGCGACATATTTTGCAGTCCTTAACCTGATGTTGTGGGTAGAGACAGTACAAACATTCTTTATGTGGGTCATCCACATGGAGCCTTTTCTTCCCACAGGTCTTGCAAGGGCGGAAAAGGCCTTTTCTAGAAGAATCTGACATATTTGAAGCTTTCTTGAGAGAAAATCTCTGAAGTAGAAGAAAAACTGAGCAGAGCTCAGGGAGACTCCCTTCACACGACGTGCGGTAGAAAATCTGAGGAAGGGAGCTTTTCTGGAGAAGGTTCTAGAGGGTGGTGGTGCCTGATTGGACAGCAGGCAGGTTTGGGTCCTTTTCACAAAAGGCCATGGATAGGCTATATGAGCAAGCTCTGACTCCATTATAGCCTATGGCAAAAAAAAATATTTATTATTTATTGCTATTTTATGTACCGTGGGACTCCCACTTCGACGACGGGGATGATTCAAGCATGTGAATTTATGAAAGATCCAATACTGGATAAGGGTTAATTAATCCCCTGGATATGAAAACTCTCCAACATTTACCAGGGACGCCATAGAGTAGTTAGTAAAATTGTACAAAGTTAGCTTACAGGGGTAGTGACAAATTTACAGGGGATTCCTACCATATTATGCCGACTCCCTGCCAACCCCCACCTGTGCTGGTGTACTCACTCACACTAGCATCTTTTTTGTTTTAAATAAGCCCAGTTTTGAGCACAAAGCCCACTTTTCTGAATTATAAAAGTGGTTATGCACCCCTAGTCAACACTACTACTTTATTTGGTCATTCATTGCTGTATAATTCCAGTGGTACTAAAATTATTTAAACCATTCTTGGTACAAAAATTGAATACAGATTTTTCTGGTTGTCTGGAGTTTGTAGAAAAGGTGGATACGCTTTATTACATGTCTGTTCTATTGCACCACTACACACATTAGCACTGGTTACACTGGCAGTGGACTGCATTACCATCTATTATATATACTCTGAGTTGCTGCAGCCATTTTGAGAAACGGTTGATGAGTAGTTGTATCTAATTCTTGTCAAATATTTTAATACTTTATTTTATATAAAAATGCATGTAAAAATGGAAGCTGCAAAAATAAAGACAGTACAGCTAATGAAAGAAAGTAGCTTTATGCGGCTTAGGTAGTGCCATAAAGCTTTGGTTTAAGAAAGCCCCTCTCTAACAGCCTAATCTGTGCGAATTATGGACCAGGCATGTCATAGGTTTTTGCAGGGCCCGGGTCAAAAACATCACTTGGGACCTCCATACAGCAAAACACTTGTTTCTGGGCTAAAATACATAGCCCGCAGAGACAAAGAACAGATGGCAGGTCCAGCACTTGTCATCCTCTAGCGGGATTAGGGGGCCAGCTGCCTCATCAGTAATAAATAGGGCATGCTTGCTTTGAAGTCTATAACTGAATTTTAGAGTCCGACTGTGGACACCGAAGAAGCCCCAGCCCAGTGAATAATGCCACTTTTGAACCCCATCTCTAAATACCACCTTTCCCCATGTCGCCCCGCTAACAGCAAATATTGCACTTCCACTTCCAGATTATGGTTGATCCCACCTATCTAGAGGTTTAAGCCATAGTATACTGTCCTATTGTGCTTCATAAAAAGAATCTCCTGCTGCAACTCAGAAGAAGCTGCTGGGCTTCTTTGGCAGCTCAGTATAACTGCTGCGTAGCAAAACCGCTGGTATAGCACTTGAAGGCTATATAGGCATAATTAATGGAACTAGTTGTACCAATAGCCCTTACTGCCACATGACCAAGAATTCTAGACTGCCAGAATATTGTGTGAGAAATGTCAGTGTGCCAAAATATCATAGTGTACATACTAAGGACCAAAATACCCTGCTGCTCTCAGAATGCTGGTTGACTGATGTGGTGGACCAACCATGAGTTCATCTTCCCTGTCACAAGCGTCATGTTGCCTACCAAGAATGGGATGCTCTAGATTAATACATTGGGGCAGAGATTGGTGGATCAACAGTTGCCTTAATGAAATATCCACCAGGAGCACAGTTGGGCCCAATGTTCTCCTGTTCATCTCTAGACTGTTGGACTGTTCTCCTCGAGAAGTCCCCATGCTGAGAGGCATCAAGGCTGTGACCCCACTTTTTTCTGTACCATATGAACAGTTTCCATTTTCAGTCATGTGTTGCAAGTTTTTAAAACTTCTAATGTATTGTTGCCCTCTTCTACCACTTGAAAAGGCTCCGTCTCCCATCTCAGAGATAACATTCCAGGTCACTGGAAGATGGCGACCCCCAAAAAGGCACTGTACACCAGCTCCACTGTCTTTTCCCAAAGGATACCTATACAGCCGGGCTGTTATTTGCTAAGTAAGTAACCTGACCAGCCAGCAATGCCAATAATGCACTCCCTTTGCTTTAAAAAATCAAAAGCATTATAGTTTTAAAGTCGACAAGACATCCATGTGTGAGGTGATTGTGTCATCCCACTTACCTGCTCTTGTGTGTGACCTTGTGTGCACGTGCACACACACACATTCTCCCACAATCACACAGGTGGTGTACCTGGCCTGTTAGTCAAGGAAGGATACAGAGCTGCCTGTACAAGAGGGTTCTCAAAAACAAAAAAGACGATTAAAATTAAATAGAAAAATATGGGCTGGATGATGCACAAGTGTGAACTTTCACGTTTTGTTGACATGATAGCTGCGTGGATCTGACGTCCCTGTATCGTGATGGTTATGAGTCAGCAGGGTGGCGGGGGCAGAGGGTGTTCCAACATTGGTCTAGGAGGGCCACTTCCATTTCTAATTTTTAGGATAAATCACTGGCTTTGTAAATAAGTCCCATTTAGATTAATTGGATGGATACGTATCTTATCTGGATATTCTAAACATCTACCATGGATTAAGCCCACTTGGAGCTACGTTTGACATCCCTAACATAATGAGCTCATTCCAAGTGGTCCTGCAAACCCAAAATCAGATAAAATCTCCCGTTTTCAGTCAAAGTGTAAATTAAAGAGGCCTGTAAAATGAAGGTGGAAATGTGTCAGGATAACAATCCGAAATACGATAAAATGTGTGGAAAACATTGCAGGGTTATCTCTGGATGGGTGGTCGCAGGAGCGTAATACAGGCCTCTGCAACTGTTGTGGAGCAACCCTTTTGTTGGTCCCTTCTCAACCTGAGGCTATACATATCAGTGAAATATGGGAGCCTCTAGGCCCCTTTGTTACATTCTGCAGAGAGGCCACGTCATCTTTCTTTACCCCACCGAGGGGCTATCTGGGACTACTAGGTGCTGTAGGTCTAAACGTCTGTGGCTGTATCACATTGAATGCACCCGACCTTCCTCATCTCAATTGTTAAGCAGGATCTGGTTTAGTACCAGGATAAGAGACCTCCTGGGATTACTAGGTACTGAATAAAGAGGATACATGCCATGAAGCTGAGGAAAAATTATGAGAACCTTATTTCTGGCAATATCTGCGTACATTGAACCATATGAACGTATTGATTTTGATGTGCTGGACAATGAAATATTTTTAGGTTTAAAATTAATTTCTTACAAAGATGGAACTTGTCTCAAATAATAAAATATGATGATCAAGCTGCTGGACAGGTAAGTTCTCTGTTTATGAATGTTTGGTGTGTGTGTTTATAAATGAATGAATTTGTTGCGAGTGAGTAATGTGAATAGGTATATGTGCCCGCATTTGTGAATGCATAGGCGTGAGTGAGTGTATATGTGTGTGTGTGATCCGCCCACCCCCGACAAAATTACTGGCCACCACTACTTTTTAATGCTGTAATTCTGCTTGGGTACCTTGCTATTCTCAAGATAAAAATATAGGTTAAAAAGCTCATTCATATAAGGCCCTGGCATTTGTCAATGAAGTCCATCTTCTTTGTCAAACCTGGACTCCTGAGGATGATGGTTTTGAAATTTTTGGTGAAGCGTGACAAAGAAAGGAGGCCTAGTGGCTAGAGCTTACAACATAGAGAACCAGGTTTAAATCCCGGCCTCAGTTCAACATCCTGTGCTAAAAGGCAAATCACTCACTCTCTCTGTGTCTAAAAAGGAAGAAATATGTAATGTGGTCTGGTTCTATTGTAAAGCACTGTAATGTCCGTGGGCCAAGTTTGTCCTTCAAACAATTGAACGAAAACCCACAATTTAGGCTATAAGCTGAAAACCGTATCTTTGCCTCAGTCAAATGCATGTCATGAGAGACTTATAAAGAGTAATGAATGCATTAATAAAATGAGTGGAAAAGGCATTAAATAACTATGCCTCTTTCAAAGCCACACATGGCAGCCCACCATAACATATCCTCTAAGGAATATCGAAGAAGACGAAAAAGGGACACAACAGATGGAGCACAAGGTTCTTTGACTTCAAGGAAAGTTAAACATTACAGAGTTGTATGTCTTGGCATATTTCATATATCAGTTAGGTTGTATTTCTCATTATCTTTCTAAAACATACATGAAACCTATTATCAGTAGAGACTGATTTTATGAAGGGACCATTGGCGGCCAGTGACATTTGAAAGTGGTGGAGGGTAAAATCTGGGTATAACTTTTATGTAGCGAGTGACGTGAGCAAGCTTAATGGACAAACATGGGGCTCAGGGTGGGTCCGCCTACCGAGAACAAATTGAAAAAAGATTGGCAAATGGTACATTTTAAAGCATAAGAATTTAGTAATAAAGCAAGGCTTAGAAAGCAGTGTGAATATATAGTCTTGAAATAAAAACTGCCACATATCTTACCACATTAATATGTTCAACAGTTACTGTAATGTGCAAATTGTATAGTGTGACAACTTCAGCCCTTTAAAGTGTGTGCTTGCTCAGTGTCTTAAACTGCATGTGGCTTCAATTTTGGAAGATAATGCTCTGACCAGGCTTTGCGAAGCACCCACAGCTGCTGGCTGCAATCAGTCATATGGAAAATATGCAAACAGGTCTTTAAGTAGGATCAAAAAAGTGGGGGCTCTCTAAAAGGGAACATGTAAAATACATTTCTGTGATTCCCATTATGGGCCACCCAACTGGTATTTTGGTTTCTCTCTGAGATATAATTGCATCCAGATATATAACACAACTGATATACACCGAAAACCTGTCAGTACGATTGGCTTTGGCAATGGTTGTTAGCTGTTAAAGATACATGAGTAACAACGATTTGTTATAAATGATTATTGTTGAAAATGTTTCAATTCTGAAATTGTGAGTCTGAATTAAATAGTATTGACACCTGTGGATGGTGTTAAGGCCTTCAGCTATATGTGCCTTTTGGTTAGATTTGTATGCCTTTTTCTCTCCTTTTCTCTTCCATGTTCACATCTTCAACTGTCTCTTTTTCCTTCTCAGCACCCTCTTTTCACTCTTCCCAGAATACACTTCCTTGCATCTCCCTAACGTCACCACTTCCAAACATTCACTGCACTCACTCACATTTAAGCAATACATTTCCTTTTGCTTTTGCCTTGTAAATATGTTGACATATGTGTACCCCCTTCACACACATTTCCACAGAATTCAATTGCAACTGGAATACATGAGCTAGTTCTGTGTGCTCTGCAGAGAGGCCAACCCGCTGACACGCACTTTGCTTTGGCAACAGCCTCAGCATCAGAGCTCTCAATCAAAGCCTCTAATAGACACCTGGCAGGCTCAAAGAATGCACTATGCAAGAATAATAAGAAGCACAGAAAAAATAGCGAAATACAACATGATAAAATAGAAAACACTCTTGGGGAAAGCAAGATTAAGTAAATTATGTGTAACAAGAGAGGAACTAAATCGCTGAAAGACATTGCCTTAGTGTTTTTAACATTCATTGTTTGTAAAGCAATCAATGTTTTGGCATTATTGTTGGGGCATGAGAATAGGGCCAGTTTTATCACCGTACAGCAGATAACTATTTTTACTATAAGCATATATTTGGATCTACTTCGCAAGGGGACAAAACGCTGCAGTTTTTTTAGGGATCAATTTAACTGGGGAACAAATGCAGCGGTTCTACTTCTAATGGGGCCAGCAACGTGCAGACCAGGCCTGGGGTGTCACAGTTGGGGAACTGAGCATGACCTGGGGTACCAGCACAATACACATGATCCAAGATTAGCATTCCAACACTCACCGTTACCGAGGGCAAACATGCTTGCATCCACTCCTAGATGTGACGAATGGGATAGGGTGGGATCTATGTCTAAGAATGATGGGTGGCTGCCCTCATGCAGGGATGGAGACTCCGATGCCCGAAAATGCAATGCCAAAAGCATCACAGGCCTACTGTGGATACCACCATAGACTACAATGGCAATTAAGGGCTTTAGAACTGCAAGCCTACGTCGCGCATCAAACTGCAGAAAGTTAATTTACTGCCTGGCTTCCATTTCCTTCTTCAGCGTGAGGCAGGGCAGGCAGCCGGGACAGGCAGCCCAAACTTAAATACATCAGTTTGTTTAGAGATACAATTGTATCTCTAGAGAAATCGATATAATTAATATTTGTGCGGAAATGTATAGGAATTTCAGCCCCTGAGCTCGAATGGAGAAACCGACCCTGGAAGGGACCTAAAAAGAGAACTAAGGCCCAGATTTACAAGCCTGTCACACAACCCAAAGCAGCATCCAAATGTGCTGCACTGCTGTGCGTGACAGGGAGAGAGCAGGAAAGCACCATATCTACAGAAATATGACACCTTCCTGCTCTCTCCCCAGTGCTGGTGCAAAATCATGCTGTTAGAGCTGCACACACCTTTGCAACTGGTGCAAATGTGTCTGCATGAGTCAAGCATTGGGTTTGTACTGGAAGGTACTCTTTCAGTACAAAGTACTATGCTGAGACTAACTTTGAAACTGTTCCCACTTCTATTGTGTGCTGTACAGTGCAGAACACATGCAAAGTGAGAAATGTTAGGAAAAATTAAAGCATTTCTCCTTTTTAATGCCTGCATTCAAGGAGGTTAATTTTTTGTGCAAACCCTGTCTACTATTGTTCGTAGAAAGGGTTCTGCGTCAAAAATATTGGGTGGTTACACAGGAATGTCAATGTACCATTCATGGAACATCCACTTGATGGGGAGTAATGCAAAGCAGCACTTCACGCTGGTTCGTTTGACTTTTTGGGGGGTTGTAAATCCTGGAGAGGATTGTGGGTTGTGTCTTCATTTTAAATCTAGCGCAAATCAGATGTAAAACCTTTATGAATATTTGTGTACATTTTAATGTGAAACCCTGAAAAGAGCAAGATCTTAGAGTGGTTTTAGCTTCCTGGACTTCTAGATATACAAAAGGCATTTTCTGCATCATTTCCAGCTGGCTCTGAAGTGATAATAAGGTAGTCTTGCTGGGTGAAGAATGCAATTGCTCCATTACGACCCAGACATACATATCACATTTTTGACAGACAAAACATTGTCGAAGTAGGGACTGGCACAAGCCACCAATAGCATTTTATTAGCATAGATTGATTCTCTTCCCAATTTGAGTCAGCATTTGAATATTTATGTAGCCTCTTCTTTTTGGATCAATCTGTATTTCAAACATCAACTAAGAAATTGTTTTGTCAACCTGGATTAGAAATAATATTCTTACAGCAGACGTTTCAGTAAATTTCCCATTGCTACATTTTTTACTTTTTCAGACGGACAGAGTTCAGACAGTTCAACAGTCCAAAAAGAATGAGGCTATTCCTGTCGGTATTCTTTTGAAAGGTTCTTGTCTTGAGGTTTCCTTCATCAATGGAGATAAGAAGATCCAGAAAAGAAAGTTCCTTATTAGAAACAGTGGCTGTGAATCTCAGGCATGGAACACATTAATTGATCCATTTGATATATTCCAGAATATCATTGGTATTGCCTTTCCAGATGATCAGGATATCATCTATGAATCAGTGCCACAATTGAATGCCTCAGAAAAAAGGGTTACTCTGATTAAGAATAAACCTATCTTCAAAAGTGTACATGTAGAGACATGGCAGGCTCAGAGAGAATGTGCTGCCCATCAATGTGCCCTGTATCCGATGGTAAAGATGTTCCTCAAATTGAAAGGACTCTGCGGGTCATTCTGACCCTGGCGGTCATGGACCGCCAGGGCCAACGACCGCGGAAGCACCGGCAACAGGCTCGTGGTGCTTCTGCGGCCATTCTGACCGCGGCGGTAAAGCCGCGGTCAGAAAAGGGAAACCGGCGGTTTCCCGCCGGTTTCCCGCTGCCCCAGGGAATCCTCCACGGCGGCGCTGCAAGCAGCGCCGCCATGGGGATTCCGACCCCCTTCCCGCGAGAACGGGTGTCGTGGGGCCCCTGCAGTGCCCATGCCACTGGCCACTGGCATGGGCACTGCAGGGGCCCCCTAACAGGGCCCCATTAAGATTTTCAGTGTCTGCTTGGCAGACACTGAAAATCGCGACGGGTGCAACTGCACCCGTCGCACACCAGCAACTCCGCCGGCTCCATTCGGAGCCGGCTTACTCGTTGCTGGGGCTTTCCCGCTGGGCGGGCGGCCTTTTGGCGGTCGCCCGCCAGCCCAGCGGGAAAGTCAGAATGACCGCCGCGGTCTTTTGACCGCGGTACGGTCTTCTGGCGGTTCCCGCCAGGCGGGCGGCTTCCGCCGCCCGCGGGGGTCAGAATGACCCCCTCTGTGTCCCAAACGTCACCAGAGGCTGAGGAGGAGGGGTTGACCCTGCCCAGAATGCAATAAGTGCTACAACGCACCTGGACTTCTCCCATGGCGCTGGAAGCACTGGTGTGTGTTTTCAAATCTCAAGGGGACTCGGTGTCCCAGGCATCACTAGGGGTTGGGGTGGAGGGGCTAACACTGTTCTGCCCACAATGCAATGAGGGCTACAATGCCTGGACTTCTCCTGTGACACAGGACAGGTGGGCCAAAAAGCCCAGGACAAGGGCAGGCCTGTCCACACCCATCAGAGCCCAGAGGAGGCTGGGCTGGGCCACCCCCCTGATCTCTAGCTGGGACCTTGTAGCACCTCACCATTTCACCAGGATATTTGTCTGGCAGGTTACTGGAATTAATTTTCAATCATGGCGTCCCACTGTACTTTATGAGGAGAGCTTGCGAGTTCTGCTTAACCTTATGCAGGAAGAAGTTTGTGATCAGTCGTGGGGGGCCTTGCTTGCAATTTTTTATCTGAGAGAGCTGGGACTGTGAAGTACCTTTTATCAACCTATTTACCATTTAAACCATCTTTCTTATCTAAGCAGCCTGCTACCGCTAGGCCCTTCCCTTGGCCCTTTTCTTTATCCTTTCTTTTTGATTGCAGCCAATGCTAGAAGCATTTCCACATTACTTAACAGGGACTGCACTCATAAATATTAAGGCCCCTCAGTGGGTAGGGCAGAGATTTGCATACTCCAGCAATGCTAGATAAGATCCCAAGTGTTACGAGAGGACGATTAAGCTCCTAGTGGTGCGATGTGGCCTTATTAACCTTGGTTATTTGTATTTTTATGCAGCACTTTGTCTTGTGGAGAAAGTTTGGTTTTTAAATTAGTGGGGGCGCTGTGTCCAGTTGATTCTATGGGTATAGTTTCAGTTACCTTTGGGTTTTAATCTGGTGAGAACAGGCTTGCTGGTAATACCCTCTCTACCCCCACCTATCCTAAGTTATGGGGAAGCGGAAGGCCACTGATGGTGTTACCATCCCTTATAAACCCAAAAAATGTACTAGGAAAACCAAAGATGCAACCACCCTTAATCAAATTAATGATTTAATAGAAGAGGTCAAGCCAATCTTGAACCTGTCATTACCAATTTGAACTACTGGTTCCAAGAAGACTGCAAAATCAGCACTGTCGAGCATTTTTGTTAAAAAACCTCACTCATTAGCCCAGTTCCCCCCAACATCGGATGCAGCTGGAAAGATTACAAAAGCTTGGCCAGTTTGTCCACCTCCTCCCCTTGAGCCAGTACTGATTTGTTCTAATAGGTTCATGCCCCTTGCTGGAAATGATGCAGAATGTCCACCAGGATTGGAGTGTATGGGGGAGGAGGTCAGCATCATTACTCGGTCACATGACTCTACATCCAATTTGTGTGAAATAGTGCTTGCCCTGCGTAACGAAGTGGTGGGCTTAAAGGAATTGGTCAAGTCTTTAGAAAGCAATTTAAATTCTACAACTGACATGACTATTCAGATCACTAATTTCCAGATATGTGTTGCTATTCCACCTCTACCTAAGCCTCCTTGCCATTCCTTGCCACATGCTCAATCCACCACAGAAGCTCCAACGCTGTGAACTCAAAGGAAATCTATGGGCACCAGAAGGCCACGGCATCCTGCTTATCTTTCAAAATCGAATAGACGCCAGGATGAGCAGCTGTAGCCAAGATTCCTGGTGTGCCCACAATTGTTTAGGTATCCACACTGTAGGGTTTCCTGGTGAAACTATTGTTCCAGGATCCCCCAAGACATTATATAGAGGGTATGTAAGGCATGGTAATTTGGATAAGGATTTGTGAGGCCCTCCCTAAGGAGACGTACCATTGCTGACCCCTGTATGGGTAACTACAACTTTAGACTGATTAATGTCCTCAATTTTGACTAAGTGTGCTTTGAGAGTAGAGTGTCATTATTTAATAAAGTTCTATATTGCTTAAGGAGTAATTATAAATGCAAGTCGATCATCATGCTGGACATCCTGAATGTATGAAGGAAATCACTAGATTCAGAGTTGTACAATACAATTGAGATTGAGGTGGTTTCCAGGGAAATCTTTGACGGCCTCTTGGCAATAGAAGCCTCTGAAATCTGATCCTCGGGAACAGGGATTCAGCTTGCTTTTTCCAATCACTTTGACTTTAGCCATCCCACTAGTGCAGCAAAGGGGGATTTTAGGAGAAATTAGCCCTTATCTGGGGTTGATTGACTGTCTTATCTGATACCACCCGCAAGTCTCTTACTTCGAATCCATTGTAGTAGATGCCGGGGGATCGCCACCCCAGACAGTGGTATTGCTAGTCACCACCCTAGGGGCAGGGATCCTATATTAGATACTTCACTGGAACATTGTAACATCAATGGGCAGTTTCAGGTCCTTTCATGGAATATCACAGGAATATTTAGCAAGTTATTTGATCCATTATGGGGAGCCTATATCGACTAATTTCATATGTCTGTTCCAAGAGACTTGGGCTTAAAACCACCATACAGATCAGGGTTTGTAACATATGCTGTGGATGCGCAATCCTCCCTGTCTGATCCCCCCACAGTGTCCCTCCTGATATGGGTACAAGTATCTCTTTGATGGGCCACTGAGCGACTGACATTCGAGTTGCCAGATATCCTAGGACTAACTGTAAGGGCCAGTAATGTTTCCATCATTAACCTCCATAACATCTATGTTTGCAGTCTGTCTAGCTAAAGTGTCTCTTTGACTATAAGCACTCTTGACTGTAATTTAATGTCACTACCTTATCAACCAAATGTTATTATTGGGGTGATCTTAACACACCTTTTGAGCCACTGGATTGTACATTGTGGGTGACTGAACCGGAAGACGTAGCCCTTGCCATCCCAGAACTTAATGCCCCTTCTTTAAAAGCCTGCTCTGCTATTGCTTCTCAGTTTGCTCTGTTTATGATCTCTCACAGGGTTTGGGCATGTAACGGCAGGTCAGCTTCTGATGTGGGTAGGGCATACACATTTCACAGAAGGGCTGCCAAGAGTAGAATAGATTATATACTCCTTTCTCTCAACCTCAGGCAGAGGCTGGTGGGCTTTTGTGTTGTTGATAGAGTAGAAAGTAATCATAATCCCCTACACCTGACTATCAAAGAAGGGCTGCTAGCTACCTCCATTGAGACAAGGTTCCTGGGGAATGCTACAGTTGAGAATTCCAAAAGTGTTCTTAAGTGGTCCAAAATTAGTTAGTGTTCCAGGCTTCTTGCCTTAATCTATGAGCATTTCGATTCAGTCCTCTCGCCCCACATGGATTGTGACCTGTGTGCTATACCTATATTTAAAATCCATAACCATCTATTCAGTGCCGTAGGAGGACTCTTTCAGGGACAAGTAGATCCTGGTGGTACAAAACGAGTTACCACTGAGGCAGCCTCATGGTTCACAAAGGATTGTAGATGGGTGAAAACCGGTTTGTTATTAGCCATTAGATTTTTAAACCCTCAATAAATCAGTGAAGCCAGACGCCTTTATAAAGAGGTACTATAGGCGAGTAAAAAGAAATGGGACGAGAAAAATTGGCAAGATGTGTTGAAGGCTTCTAAAAGGTTTCTTCTTTCTGCCATATATTTGCACATGGTAGTCCAAAAGCTTGTACTCCCAACAGATATGGGTACAACACTTTGCAAATCTTTATTCAACATCCCATCAAGAACACACAACTCATGACACCAACCCTGGTCCAATGGGTAATGGTGATACACTGAACCTAGGGTGCGATATCTTCCCCTTAGAAGTCACCAAGGAAGCAATCCTGTTTCTGAAGCCTGTGAAATTTCCTGAACTTAACTGTATTCTAGGTTATTTGTATCACTCTGAGGTTGAGATTTGGGCCCCATATATCAACATTTTGTCAAATGCTTTTATGGCCAGAGCTCCCCTACCTGATTCTTGGAGAGGAGCTGTGATCATTCCAATCTAAAAAAAGGGCATCAGATCAGATCCTAGCAATAACAGGCCCTTTAGCCTAGTTGATATATTACAGAATGTGTTTTGCCGCCAGGTTCTTGGCAAACTCTAGGGTGGATTACTGATAATTATATTCTTTCCCAGTATCAGGCCGGTGGGAACTGTGGATCAATTTCTTAGATTATTTTTCATCCTATGGAAGTATATTGGGATCCTTTAGGACCATCTATACGTAGCCTTTATTGACCTGAGAGCTGTTTTTGATGTAGTCCATAGAACTAATCTATGGGACTCTCTCAGGTCAATGGGGCCTTATTTGTTAAAAATCTTAATGACGCTGCATGAGGATAATTTTGCTCAAGTTCGGTGGAGGCCAGATGGGGAGTTTACGGAAAGGATAAGAGTCACAGGGATGTGTTCTTGCACCTATCCTTTTTCTCTGTTTATCAACTACACATTTGACTATCTTCTGGAGTGGACCCACGATGCCCCTACACTCCATGACACCCCCATACCCGGCTTATTGTTTACATATGATTTGCTGCTCATTTCAAGAACACCAGCTGGAATCCAGAATTTACTAAGCAAATTACAGGACTTCTGTAATCAAAGAGGGCTTGAGATGAATGTTACAAAAGCGAAGTTTATGACCTAGATCTTTTAGGGGGAATTTGACATTTGGGGGTCTCTGTACTTGAGGAGGTAAAATCCTTTGATTTTCTGGGCATAAGAATTAGTAGTTCCCTTTCCTGGTTCACCCATATTGAGAAAGGCAAGGCCCTCATTGGGCACAAAGCAGCTGCCATTGAGAGAATGCATAGGGCCTCAAATCAGAGGGCCTTCTCTTCTGCAGTAGAGATCTATAAGTCTGCAGTTCAGTCAGCCCTCTATACGGGCAGAGGTCTGGGGAACGACTCCATCTGATTTGCTATCAGTTAGTGCAAATCAGTTAACAAGAACACTACTCTCTTTACTGAGAGCTACATCACTCCTTCCTGTATACTTTGATATAGCTCTTAATAGGATCAGTGACCTAGCAACTTCGAGACCTTTGATCTACTGGGTCAGCATCTGGTCTGTTCTTGTTGTGAAGGTCTTTGTGAACTTATTCAGTTGGACAGGAACGTGGCCACTCCTTAGCTAGTGCATTTTAAAAATTGGCTTTTCAAATTGGGGCTGGGTGAGTTGTGGACTAATCCTCTAATTATCAACTCCTCTTCGAAGGCTCTTTAAATAAAGATTTTTAGGGGTACAGAAACCTTAAGCATCAGTGAGCTGCAGACAGCAATAGTCTCACTGGCAAGTTTCTGTCCATAAAACCCATTCCACAGTTTGAATCCTATTTGGGTGAGATTACTCCGCAGTGGGCTAAAACCCTTTTTATTAAATTTAGATTTGGCACTTTGGCACTAAACAGCTGTACCTGCAAATGAAGCAAGGAGAGCACAGATACTAATGCTAAAAAACGTGACCCCTCTGCCCTGATGGTGTAGAAAATATAGTTTTTTTTTTATTTAGTTGTCCATTGTACTCTCATCATAGAGCAAAATGGTTGAATATTACTGTCGGAATTTGGGGTTCCAGCACTACCTACAACCATTCTGTATCATGAGATCAGACACAAGCCGTTTAATGGTATTTTGTCTGAGTAGATTTCAATTAGCTGTAGGTGTGACTCGGAAATCGTTAGGCCTTCCACTATAGTACAAGATTATATAGTATCCTAGGTCCAAGGCAGTATGTAGATGTCTCAATGACCGTTTTAATGTGCATATTCTTATGACTGCTTTTGTGCAGAGATGAAATAGTCCTTGGCAACATTTAGACATGGGTAATTGTAGGTGGTTCTGGATACTCTAGCAGGGCTTCATATCTCATTCTGAATTGGTTTGACCAGGAGGTTTCTGGCTTATACTTGTCTACCTGCCCTGAGGCAGGGTTGTGCAAAGTTATATCTCCATGAATCGTGTGATTTTATTTGAAATTTAATGTATTTTACAACCATATTTATGTATTTATTAGTGTTATTGCTTGATGGTCTGTGACCGAAATACAGCGTTATACTAGTACTACTCGGCTGGGCAAATCACAAGTTTCCACCCTCAGCATCTCATCTATATCTGTAAGTGTTGCATCTTGTGGGATATTGGTGTAGAGAGCTTCCACATCAAGACTGATCAAAAAATCAGTGGACCCCAGTGTATTGATGTTTTCTAAAAGATTCAGTATGTCCTTAGTGTCCCTCAAAAAGGTAGGTGTCCTCTCCACAATGGGTTGCAAGAATTAATCGCAGAATTTTAGCAGTTCAAGTAGTGATCCAATGCAGGAGACAATAGGTCTACTGGGAGGAGGTCTTGATCCTTATGGATCTTTGGAAGTCAATAAAAGTATTGTATTCTAGGTTGTTGGTTGTACAGGAAGTCAGTTTCTCTTCTGGTAATCCAACCGGAAGTTTCTGTTTCATTAGTCATGATGCACATTTTTTGTTGGAGTTTGGGGGTGGGGCTATGTTGTATGGGTCGATAGTGAGCTGAGACCCTCAGAAGTCTCAGGCACACACATCTGTATTGTGTGGTGGCAATTATAACTATAGCACCACCCTTGTCAGCCGGTTTGATTGTGATCTCTGCATCCTTTGCTAAAGGTGCTGACGGTTTCCCTCTTCTTCCAGAAAGATTGCTATAGGGCTGTCTGAGTTGCATCTTGTTAATATCATTGAGAACAGCTTTCTCAAATGTCAATATCTCACACGGCATCATAGTGACAGGGGGCAAGAAGGTAAAATGGATTCCTGAATCCTGTACAGGCAGAAAAGGCTGTTTATTTTTTAACAAAGATTGAAATTTGATCTTCCTAAAGAATTGAGCTAATTCACAGTTTAATCTGAATGTATCTTCCTTGGGTGTAGGTACGAAGCCTAGACCTCTGTTAAGGACCGTGATTCTGTAGCAGTCAAAGATCTGTCGGACAGATCCACAATTAAGTTGCCTTTTGCTGTTCCTCCCCTTGGCTCCTTGTAACTATCTGGGGTACCTCTTTGTTCCACTGTACATGTTTCCCTATTCCTCGGTTTCTGCCTCTTCCTCTGCCCCTGTCCCTTCCTAAAAAAGAAGGGTTGTATGGAATGGGCAAGCGGAGCTGAAAAAAACAGGAAGTGGGGTTGCTACATGGTTGGTTTCTGGTACGGAAAGTGACTCAATGGATAATGCTGTCCTGGAATGCTGCTCCATTCGTCCTTGTTGCTCCAGCCCTCAGAGCCCGAACTGCCACTGTAACTTTTATGTTTCTGCTTTGGGCCAAGAGATTCATCTGAAGACTTTGATTGCATTTAGTCTTGATAGTCATCTCTAATATAGGGAAACACTTTTTCCCTGATGTATTTCTTTTCAGATTATTTTCACTCCTCACTCAACACATTAAATTCACTGTTCATCAGGAAAAATGGCGAGCAACCATCATTGATGGCCTCACCCAAATTGGCTACAGTATGCTGCACCTTTTGTAGTGTTCTTAGTAAGATCTCTGTACTATGGCAAGGGATAATGGAATTACGAGATGCCACTGTGTTTCCAGCATTATTTTGGATTTTCTTAATTTCATTCTAAGTCAGATGTATCAAACGTTACTGGGAGTGATGCATATGGAATGCAATGCAATGCACATAATGGCATTTTGCAAAAGTCAGTTTGCCAACTTTTGGTGAGTTCACCTCATTAGGGTTGACATCCCTAATGGGCTTTACCTCTTGACTACAGCAGGAAACGGAAACATTGCATATTCATATATTGTAAACATCGTGGGAAAAAGACTCTTTCTTGATAACAAGAATCTTTTGTTTCAGTCTTAATGCAGATTCATTTTTACATTGCAGTGCTTTCTAAGCAGCAGGCTTTCCAGGAGGGTCCTGAGAATTTAGAAGACTCACAAGCATTCAGCATTACTAAACGAGGTCTCCTTTCATGAATCCTAAAGCGATTCCTAATGAGACACTTACATAATAAACATGTAATGTACAATACTGCTCTGCAGGGCTACATATTTTTGAAAAATATTGCTTCCTGAAACAGTGCAGTATAAACACAGAACAAACCTGACACCAAGCTCCATGAGGCGAGTTTCAAATCTGACTTAGTTGTGATACACAGATTAAATTAGGCACACATTTTATTATAAGAAGTATGTACATTTAGCTTTATTTTCATATATATGCAACATCGTACATATTTTCCACACTTTTTAATGAGCGAGACAGAGAAATCTCTATGATCCTGTGGTTCCCTGAGAATGCTCCCTTGTTGGGCACTCCAGAAAAACATACACACCGGATGGCATTGAAGAAGTCATATTATCAGGAAGATGTGGCAATATCCATAACCTTTTGCTGCTAAGGGAATCTATATGGATCTATAGACTTGATTCAATCAAAAATTGACCTAATTAATTTTTCAAATGGCAGTCATTCACAACTGTGACTACTTACATTTCAATTGCCATTCAAATGAATCAGTGATTGTGGGTCCACACTACTGTTTTGTACCTAATTGCTCATTGCACCACACATTAGTGGTGTGCATAGACCTTTCAAATGATATACTACACAATTATGCCTGTGTTGCATGAGTTTGTACCATGTAGATCATTAATGCAAACTTAAGTAGAAGCTACAATCAAACAGATGGACATTTAGTCCCAGACTGAGGCTTGACACAACAAATCAATTTCTATGGATTACAGTAAAGCACATTACGTCCGTAACTATGACAGATAGTAGTAGATCTGCAAATCCTAAAGGTTTATTAACAGATTAGTAAAGCTACAAACCCAAATCATTAAAATTATTCACAAATCAATAACCATCATATAAATGCATTGATCAGTATAATTCAAAGCAATTTAGAATAGCAAATACAAAGACATACTGTTTAAATTTGTAATAACCAAATGGAGTGAATTTGGTTTTACCTGAAGTGAAGTACCTAACATGCTAAGCTAAGAAGCCAAATTAAATTCGGAGAAGTCGAACAGATGGTGCCAGCACGTACAGCTTCCAAAGACAGAATCAATGAAGATTTAGGCCCAGGTTTACCTAGATTTGGTGCAATGCAACACAGAAAGACAACTTGCTACATTGTGTTAAATAGAGATATCAGGAATGCACCATATTTACTAATATATGGCATATTCCTGCGCTCTCTCCGCACTGGCACACTATGTGCTGCCTACTGCCAATGCAGACACCACTGCCTCATGGTGCAAAGGTGCCTGGGTTACAGGCAGGATTATTTTTAGCAGGAAGGGAGATCTTCATGCACATAAAAAAAATCCTATTTCTATGTGTGCTGCAGAATGCAGCACAGGTAAAAAGAGGAAACAACAAGGACATGTAAAGATATTTCCCCTTGTTACTCCTCTGTTGGGCTGGATTACCATTTTGATTAATTCCCAGGTTTACTAGTCTGAGCAAGTCCAGAATGCTCAAAAAAACAAAAACCATGGGTGAATGCGTTGGAACACTTACACTCTACCCATGGTTTGCCTTCCAACCACAGAGTAACCCAAGGCAGAGAATTGCACTGCCTTGTGTTACTCTAGATTTTCTGAGCCATGCAAGGTGGTGCTGGGTGGCTTGGAAAATCTAATTAAGGGCTTCTGTTGCCTTATGTCGCATTGTGTGTTGTAAGAGCAAGGCAAATCCTTGGTAAATCTGGGCCTAAGTTGGGTAAAAGATGAATGGATTTGCTCAAGAGTCTAACTCTTTCAGCAGAAGTGATGGACAGTCTCTAATCTCATGAGAGATGAAAGGGACATTTGAATATAACTAGTTAAGCTACGCACAATTAAAACACATTTCTCAGTATGTATGCAACACTCCCCACGGTTATCAGGAAGAGAAGGTTAATCAGAATTGAACATTTATAATGAAGCAGTTCCAGCCTTACTCCCATTCATTGCACAATGGAAGTCTATGCTGCTTGACCCTCAAAAGATATTTCTACTACAATGGTATATCACAGTCAGCATGTTCCAGGCAAAGGTGTGGAAATTCACTATTTATTCTCTACGGAACAAGCATTTCTAACAGAAACCAAAACATTTGTAATATTCTAATAAAATCCTGAAATGAGAGAAAGGACAAATGCACAGCAAACACAGAGGGGGTTATTACGAACCTGGCAGTCTCATGGTTTGCTGATGGACAACGGTCTTGCATGGTCAGACTGCCAGTGCAGCCAAGATTAGTCATCCTGGCGGTCCTAATCCACCAAGGCAGCGCTGCAAGCAGCGCTGCCTTGGGGATTACTACTTTGTTCTCCAAAGTAGTACCACCAAGTAGCACCACCATGAAAAGGCTGACGGAGAGCGGGTGCAGGGAACCCCAGGGGGGGGGCCTGCACTGCCCATGCACTTCGCATGGGCAGTGCAGGACCCCCCCTGGCCAGCCCTTTGAAATGTTCACTGTTTGCTTTGCAGACAGTAAACACTGTGTGGGTGCTGGCGCACCCTGCGCTCTACAGCGTTGCCACTGACTCGATTACGGGCCCTAGACAATGCTGTAAGGTGTTTCCCGCTAGGCTGGCAGGTGAAAACTCAGGTTTCTGCCTGCCGACCTAGTGGGAAACTCATGATGGGCCCGGCAGGGAAGTAGTCACATTGGTGGCAACCTCCCTGTTGGATTTTCCATGGATGGCTTAAACCGTCCGCCGAAATCGTAATGCGGCCCAGAATGTGTTGTTTTAGCATGAGTTACTCAAATTGAGGCCTACATCAGCTATGGTTACATTCTACTTGAAAATCACACTTCTTGTATCTGTAGTACAGATTAGTGTATGTTATGCAAATAGTGACAGTGTCCCCTCCTCTCAATCCAGCACTAGTTAATTTACACCGTGAGATTCAAAATGTGTCGCTGAAGCTTCAAATTGTGTTCTAATTGTCTTGTAACTATTACTACATATTTATTAAATAAACTATTTTGGTAGCCTACACACTGACATGCTACAAGCCAATCATCCATTTTAAATTAACCTTAACTGTCACCTCCCCTCATTATATTATACTTACTGTATATGTTACACAAAGGTCCTGGATACGTAACTTCATTGCAAAACATGGGAGACTCGCTCATGTTATATACTGTACAACTGTAGCTGCCAATCCACTGGTAGTTAATGTACCATTACAATATAAACTATTTCCATCCTCATTCATAACGTAATTCTTGGTTGTGCAATAAGAGCATCTGTCTTAGAAGAAGCTGCTGGATGAATTCAATTGTATGCTCCCCTACACAGATGCTACTACATATTTGTTTTAGTTACCTAATTATTTATCAGAATCGCCGCAAATACACCTGAAGCTTCCATCATTCTTAGTATAGGGCCTTGCAGGCTATTTAACCTTGCCGCACCCTCTGAGAACGGTGCGCTTCACGTCACCACACCCTACATTTAAACTGCTTCAGCCACTTGTCCACTCACTTCCTGCTCCTGTGCACTAATCTTACCTGCACAATCATTACAGATCCATTCTATTCACAGTGACTGATTCCTGCGATGAGCCGTAACCCTTTCTGCCACATTTGGTGATGGTTTACTGAGAGAACTATTTTTCCCGGTCTTATTTGAGCAAGTTTTAAAATTTCCCTCTAGCTGCTTCATTCCATTCACTTGTAAGTGTCCTCGTTGCTGTGTGTTTACTCTTGGAAATCTTTGTGTCTTCATAAGACTTATACATCATTTGTACCTTTAAGATATTCCTGATTAGATTTATTAGATGTGCCTTATTCATCCAATAATTAATGCTCCTGTTTTTCATTGGTATTACTCTGGATGGCCTGCTGTGTTAGGGTATACTGATTTGTTCAGTGGTAGCAAAATTTGCACCCTTGTGAGCCAATTTGTTTTTATCGCCTGCAGTGATACCTCAAAGACCCATTCAATTTGTATCTCAAATATAAATATTCTAAGTTTTTATTACATTAATAAATTACCCACTAGTCAGGTATGCCATGCCCCCTCCCTAAATCATACATGGTTTGCAGAGGATACTGCAGATTTATCACTGGAGCTTTTGTGGAATAAATGCATGCACATTGTTTTTTAAACAATGATAGTTTGATATCATTATACAATAAGACATACATCAAATATTGTCCTCTTTCATTGGCGGCATTTTCTTGCGTCCTCTTTGCTTCTCAACCTTATCTGTCCTTCTTATTTCTCTATATATCGAGTATATAGTATGATTTCAGTAATTTTAAGAAGAGTTTAACAACTAACAAATAACACTTTAAGGGCTCCAGGTATTGAAAACTGTTCATAGCGAAATGTTGGGCTATTCTGTGCTTCTTCACTAATGAAAGGTCTGTTTTTTGTTTACTAAACCATATAGATCCTGACTTCCCCTTTATGTGCATGGCATAAAGTGTGAATCCTTAAACCAAAACTATAACAACATATTCACAGCCAAAACCCAATCCAACTTTTGATAGGCTTGGGTCTCTCCATATCTAAATTGTGTGGCCTTCGCTGCCCTCCTTCCTGGTGATTGTAATTTATCAGTGTGATCTATATGTGAATATCAAGTTTTTGCCATTAGTTTGTGTAGCACAGATCCAATAGAGGTCAGTTTTGGCTTTTAAACTTTCTGGTCTTCACAGGGTTTCTCCTTGTTCTTACAGTGGTGCTGAAGTGCGTGAAGCATACCTCTCAATTTCCGAGACAGTGATTGCTTTCTATGTCCTTTCAATTAATCCCTGTGTAACGCTCGACTTTCCTTACTGTCGTAAGGAAGGCCTTACACATTTTCAATATGGTGCTGACATTTTACTTACAGTTAGATAGTGAAATGAAAGTGCTGTACAACTTTAATTACCTGTTTTGAATTATAATTACTGGTGTTATAATTCTTTTTACAACTGCATCCATTGAGTGTTGCACACTGATCACTGTGTAGTTAAACTATTTATGTTTGCCACCTTCTTTTGACTATTGTACTATTTAAATTTAATGCTATGAAATCTCACACATCTCTGGCTCATTTTTACATGCTTTGGATGTTCTTTGAACTATAGGATCTGTTCTGGAATTGCTGCTAGACAATGCTGTTTTACAGTAACTTGAGAGAATATTGGGCCAGATGTACAAATGTACTTTACGGTTGTAAATCGTTCAATTCGGTAAATTGCAGGGTCTACATAAAAAGAAAAAAATGTATTTTTCAAGAGTACTTAGCCCATTTAGAGATTCAGTAACAGATGACCAAATCCGAATGGCATTAGGAAGCAGTTAGGAATCGCTATTTGGTAGGGGCATGTTTAGCGCGTTCCCTTTCAAAGTCCTTATGGCATGTATTAATGGTATTCGACTGAAATCCAGTTGCAAAACATTAATATCACACTGACTACTGAACAATAGTGGGAACTCACTCACAAACTGGTATGGCACCCACAAGGGGGTCTCTTCCCTTTGTGAGTGGGCAAAGAAACATTTTTTGGAGTAGACAGTGGTACATTCTTCACTGCCTACTCTTAAATAATAGTATAAAAACCTTTCTGTTGATTTAAACACATCCTTGTTTGCTTTAAGTCAACACTTTGCATTTTAAAAAAACTGCTTTATTCAAAGGCAATCACAGTCTTGGTGGTCTACTGACTCCAGAAGGCCACCATCTGTGGGACAGCAGTTAATCATACTGGGTTGCAATGTGTTACCTATCTCATTAATATTCATGAGGTAGGTAGGACTGTGACCCACTGCAATTGGGTATTTTGTGAACCGATCTATCAGTAATAGGTACGTTAACAAAATACCATAGGATTTCCATAAGATCAGTGTACAAATTGTGGCCACTTTTTGTGAATCCTTTCTTAATACATATGGCGCATTGTTTATCTCATGTAAGCAAAAAAGAACCAGTCATTGCTGATAAAAATCATTTTTAATAGTATCTGTTCAATGTGTTTTTTGTTTCTTACAACATCGTATTTCATTTTATATCTACATCTTTGTGTAATAAAATGTCTTGGTAAATAGATTTCAATGCTGTGGACTGTGCTGCATCATTAGACTGTACCACATAACATGCTGGACAATGTTCCTTTCTGCTGCCAAAGTCCTGATACAAAAGTTGGTTCTGCATTGCCTCAGCACTCCCGTGGCCCTCTCTAAGTCCTTTTAAAAATGCAGAAATGCGCTCAAGAAATGGAGCCTTTAATGAAACGTGGCAACACAGATTAGTCAATTTTGCTCTTTTAAATAATAAAAAACAAATTGGGCGTGATTGCTCCCATTAAAACTCCTAACCTTTTCATCCTTATATTTCTATCTTTTCTGGCCAAGTGCTGGACTTAATTTTTTCTGCTCAGTTCTCCTTGGCTTCTCCGTCACATTCCGCATATCTGACTTATTAAATCTCATTCTGGAAGTACCAGTTCAGAAACAAAATACAGAAAGTGTTGAGTCCTGTATTGGCCTTTATGCTTCTCTCTAAAACTTTAGGACAGGATTCTATTCTATAAAATGCATAAAGATACACTGATTAATTCATCCATTGCTGAGATCTTACTACTAATTAATTACATATAACACACTGGCAAAAAGGAGCAAGGTCTTTGCGGTTCTTTGAGTTCAGTCCTTATGTGAGCCTTTATCCGATTGAAGGGCAGTTACGGATAG
Organism: Pleurodeles waltl; assembly: GCF_031143425.1. NCBI lineage: Eukaryota > Metazoa > Chordata > Amphibia > Caudata > Salamandridae > Pleurodeles > Pleurodeles waltl. The sequence goes on along the minus strand of NC_090447.1, from coordinate 513,878,527 downwards.
GTTAGAAGGAAAGAAGGGAACCCCCAATAAGAAGCAAGTGTTAGATTCTGTTAAATGTAATAATAAATTGATAGAGGTGTGACGTAAATGGGTGTGTAGAGGCATTACCATTCTGAACAATGGAAACATTCTTTTTTATCCGTCCCATATCAGTCTCAGGTAAAATGGAATTATTTGAAAAATACTCACGTTTAAGACAAGTTACCAAGCTATGAGCTGGTTTATACAGATTTGTGGGACTGGCCCAAAGAGAGGAAGAATGGGAGGTGGTTATTCAATGACCTGCTGTTGATTGCTAGATGTTTGGGTGATGTAATGTGATGTAATGTCCAAGGAAATATGCAAATATTTTAAGATCAACAATAAGACCAATATAGAACTTAGAGATGAGAAATTATTGCATCCACAATTACGAGGTGTGAAATTGTGAAAAGGAAAGATAATTCTATCCTTTTATACAAATACAAATTATTACATTTGACGTGGAAGGTGGAGCAATTTGAGATTTCTTACCGGACATACTCTTTGGAGATTGTGAAACACCTACCACAAGTGAACGCCTGAGTTACAAAGGAAGATGATGACCTCTGTTACAGAGGAAGCTAAGCACAAACTGTGATTTCTTCAACAAAGTGTTGTAATTGGCCAGAGAAGGTGAACGGACTTCTTGTTTGCAGGCTTAAGATCTAAAAACAAGATAGGGAAGTCTATTCAAATAAAGAAGTGAGACCTCTAACAAATACAGAGTATAGATTTGGGGGGGATTGTAAGAATGTTTCTATATCAGGATTCCATACACCAACTGAGGATGTTAAGGTGACCCCAGCAAATAGCATGATTCATAAACAACATTGTGAATCTTCACTCCTGGTACAATTACTAATGTTTGCAGATTTACAATAATATGTTTGGGAAGCTGACACTGTTGCAGCTTTCCAGGTATACTAGTGAGAGCATGATTTGTGAAAAAGTTGCTATTTGCTTCAAAGTGTATATAGATTAAAGACAGTCCTATGATAAAATACACATTTTTTTCTCCAGGGGCAAAATATTTTTTCCCAGGGAGAACTCCATTCCATTATACTATCATTACGTTTGGGAATCATACACTTCTCCCCCAATATTGAAGGGAAGTTACTCCAGAGCTTTGCTGTAGTAAAACTCAGACTGCTTCTGGGGATGGAAAGGGTCACTTTGGAGTCAATGAATGTCCACAAAGTTGGAAATTTGTGGGCATTCCGAGATTTGCATGGAATACCACACATTGATCCACCCACTCGTCACCACTACAGCGGTGTTTACTAAATAGTGTAGAAATACATAGTAGAAAAACACTTTATAATTACCAACAATGCACTTGTGTATTGCTGTTAGGTCTAAATTAGCTATTTTTGGTCTTAAAGGTAGGTTTACAACAGTAAATAGGACTTCAAAACTTGCAGGTAAAGCAATTTGAAGGAAGAGTATATTGTTTGCTTCCATAAAATGTTTATAAACATTTTGCCACCTTTTGCACAAGTAATTACTAGTGGTGGCTGGTGAAGTTTAAAACTGGTAGGGCGTAAAATGAAACCATAAACTCGTCTGTGTAATAGCAGCAAGAAAACATAACAGTGCTAAGAGAATTCTGGAAACACATGCAGAAGCACCCCATTACAGCACTGCAAAACCATGCAAATAGAAGTCTGTGGTTAACACTGTTCAGCAATATAAAACAGCTTGCGGAATAAGGGTGCCTCTACAGAAATATGGGGTAAGGGCAGAAAATAAGTGGGCACATAAAAAAAAAAAAAACAGGAATAAGAGGCAACCAGGGAAACTCATAGGGAATAACAGGATATATCACAAGGAATATGGGCACATAGCTAAAAAAGAAGAGGTAACGTGTCTGAGACAATATAGGCAACAGAGAAATAAAAGATGCCTTGAGAAAGAAATCATAGGCACCTATCGGGTAACAAGCAACACATCTCAGGGATCACTGAGCACATCTTTCAAACAAGAAGGGAGTAGCTATCACAAAGTGATTGCATTCCAAGTAATAAAGGATAACTCAACAAACAGAGACACATTGGCCCATATTTATTCTTTTTTTGCACCGCATGTGCGTCACTTTTTGACGCATAAACGGCGCAAACACAAAATACAATTATGTTTTGGAAGTTTGCGCCGCTTTTGCGTCAAACAATGACGCAAATGCGGCGCAAAACAAAGTATAAGTATGGACCTTTGTGTTAAGAGGGCCATATTTTCTTAAAGGGTTGCAGAGGACAAACGAAGCGGGACTTGGAACGCGTTTTCGTGTTCACGAATATTCAGATGTCAGTGATTTTGAGTGTTGCTCAAAAGAACAGCACTGTGAAGGATCTCCAGGCCCCATACTATTAATGGAAGTCGTGTGCATTTATCAAAACATACACAACAGTGCTTAATTTTTAAATAAAAACCTGCCGATGCCCAAAGCTCTCCTCTGAAACACTCGGCAGCTGCAATTAAATGAGGAGCACAGAATACTGAGGCAGCGTAATCCTGAAGCCATCTCGGGCCTCTTTAGTCCATTTGCAGCCGCCCCTTGTCACTTCAGTTCACTCTTGCAGCTTTCTGCTTTCTCCCTTTTTTCGTATTCCTCTTCCTCTCAGTGGCGGCCCGTCCTTTAGGGCAGAGGGGCCACGCCCCCCCCACCCCATGAAGAGTGTCTGTCAGGCTGAACAAAGGTCAGCCTGACAGACACTCTTTATGTTCAGGTCAGGCAGCCAGGAGCAGACATGCGCGATTTGCGCAGACTCCTGGCTGCCTGAGCTGAACTTTGCTGGGCTGAGCAGATCACGACCCTTATGGGCGTGACCTCCTCGGCCCAGCAAAGGTGCCTCGAGGCCCTCCCCTGGGTGACGAGGAAAGCGTCACCCATTGACACTCTCCCTGGGCACTTCAGGTTTAAGCCCTGAAGTGCCCAGGGCGAGTGTCAATCAGTGACACTTCGTCACAGAGTGGGGTGGGGTCAGCAGTCTCACTGACCCCATCCCACTCTGTGACGAGGCTGGGACTGCTGCCTTCCCTCATTGGCTGACCTCAGGTCAGCCAGTGAGGGAAGGCAGCAGTCCCAACCCTCCTGGGACCCGGAGGCTAAAGGTAAGTGTGTGTATGTATGTGTGTGTGTGTGTATGTATGTGTGTTATGTTTTACATTGAATGTTTGGTGCGCGCGTGCATGTTTGAGTGTTATGAGTGTTATTAATGGATGTGAGTGCGTGCGTGCGTGTGTGAGTGAAAGAATGAATGTGTGTTATCTTGTAAAATGAATGTTTGGTGCGTGCGTGCATGTTTGAATGGAATGAGTGTTGTTACTGGATGTGAGTGCGTGCGTGCGTGTGTGTAAGAATGAATGTGTGTGAATTTGTAAAATGAATGGTGCGTGCGTGCATGTTTGAATGGAATGAGTGTTGTTAATGGGTGAGCGTGCGTGCGTGCGTGTCTGGGTGTGAAAGAATGAGTCTGTGTGTGTGTTTGTGTGTGTGCCCCGCCCGCCCTCCTCCCAAAGCTGCCGGCCGCCACTGCTTCCTTTGTCTTTCCCATATGAGGCGTTTGCTCGCCATAAATGCTTGAGGATGAAAAATAAGTGACAGCCCTCAAAAATAAGTTCTGGTGCCCGCACCGGAAACCACCAGCTCAAATTAAGCAAATTAGGCACTGATATACAAGCAATTTTATTCTACAACTATGCAACATATTTTTATCAGTTTTGAAAGGATGAAAGGCTGTGTTCTACTGTCCAAGACTCATCGAAATACTTCAGCTGCAAGCCTTACCCCACTGAAATATTTATCTTCCAATGTAAAGGCTTCATTTAAAAATAGGAATTAAAACCGTAAAATTGAGCACTTGGTGGGTTCGTGCACCTGCTGCAAATAAACTTTCCAAATGCAGATTACGGTTTAAACCACAGTATGTTGGTCTTTTATCCTCCCAGTATTGATAAAATCCAAGCCGCATTGTTACGAGAATGCTCGCAGTCTGAGGCAAATGCTTCAAAGAAATTATGCATTTTCATGGCCAAGAGTTCAGTCTATTTCTGCTTTGTGATTGCTGCTAACTAATAACTATAAAAAAACTCCTATCAACAGACACAAAAGCACGTCCTGCAGAATAAGGAAAACAAACCACACCAAACTGAGAAAATGCTATAACATGAGCTGTTTTATATTTCTCCAGAACACTTAGGGCCTGATTTAAGAAAAGTGGTGCTGGACCAAGTACAGTACAACTTTTCTTGCACCCCTTCGTGCCCCCCTAAGATACGGCGCACCATGGCTGTAGTTAGGGAACTAGTGTCAAGTTTTGACGCTAGTTCGGAGCTTTGCAGGATTAGCATCAAAAATTGTGATGCTAATCCTGTAAAGCCCATTGAGGCCCATTGTAAACAATGGGGTGCCTCCTTTTAACATCTGCTGTAAGTAAGTGTTAAAAGTGCCCCAAAAATAATGCATAGAAATGTCTTAGAGTTCTTTGCACCATTTTTACACCCCCTTCGCAATCATTATGGCTGGCGCAGGCATTATGTACCACAAAGGGTTACCAAGTGGGCAATGCATGCATTGCACCACTTTGTAGTTTTAGTGCAGCGATTTTGGCCTTATTAGGCAACATTAGCGTAAAAAAATAACGCTAATATGGCACTAGGGGCTCTTAAATCTGCCCCTTAACCTTCAGTCAGTTTTTATCACGAGTCTTGCATGAGTCCTTTGTAAAGCTAAACATCCAAGTAATGACAATCACACAAAGAAAAACTTTAAACTTCACATTCTGCACATATGAGTTTGCTTTTACATTACAAAGATGATGCTTTTATTTGTTGGCTGAAAGGTCAGATACTATTCTTAAAGTGAGGAAAAGCAAGCCCCTTTTATCTGATACTTACTACTGCTGGTTAATGGTTCACTTCAGAGCAATCGGTAAAACTGGTTGTAATTTCACAGAATGTGAGAACTCATCATACGCTCACACAGTACATTTTATTGTAATTTCATGTATGCGCTGAAAAGGAGTTGCTCATTACTGCTGATTGGGCATGAGGGTCAGTATAAGGGATTTCTCTGTTCTCTCATGATTTGCAGCTGACTCAAACCATTACAACTTGCAATTAAAGGCAGGGGCGGCTCTTCCATTAGGGTGGAAGAGTGTTGCACCTCCACCAGTAGCGGCAGTTGCAAACCATTTACTAGAAACAATAATAAACTATCTTTATCATTTTTTAGTGAAAGGGGCCAGGTCACAGGGGTGACTAGCAGTGAGGCGAAGTGCTCAGCACTCCTCCTCAGAGCGCATGGGTGTTTGGCCGCCCATCTTGCGCCGGCCAAACACACATGCGCACAGGGCTCTCCCCAGCCCAGCAACACAGTTGCCGGGCTAGAGAGAGCCTGTACAGGTTCCCAGTCTTCCTGGGAGCGTCCTTGCTGGGTGCTCCCAGTCAATCCTGATGCTGCTCTGAGCAGCGTCAAGATTGGCCACAGGGTAGGCTGGGAGCCTGTGCCTGCCTGGAGCCAGCAGAGGAGAGGAGCGGGGGGACGCGCGGCGGCGAGAAGGTAAGTGTTTTTTTGTTGTTGTTGTAATTAAGTTAATATTTATTTCCCTACGCAACAGACTAACCTGAACTCCGTAGCATGCACTCTCCTCCAGTGACAGTTTCTCCTGTTTCAGTGGCAGTACAGGCCCATTCAGTAAAGCGCGGGATGCTAGAAGCTGGATTCTGCACAGTGGGCTAGCTCATGCACTGCAGAATCCAGTTCCCAGGTTCGAGCCCACAGCCTCTGCCCAGTCTTCCCCACTCATCACAGAGTGGGGTGGGGTTAGTGAACCTCACCAATCCCTCTCCATTCAGTGACTAGTGGGGTAGGGTGGAGAGCCTGGCTGCCGCCAGACCTTGATTGACATGAAGCACCTAGCATAGCAGGACTTCAACCCGAACAGCCCAGGATCTAACTAAAAAAAAAACATCATCAATTGGGGGGGGGGGGGAGCTTAGCTAGGATATTGCTTTGCTGGGCTGATAAACTCACAGACTTCAGGGCTGTGAGATCATCAACAGGCAACCAATAGTAGCCTTACGGAATAGGCTGTGAATGCCTTTTAACATATTCTTACAAGAGGTGCACCACTGAAGTTTAAAGATATAGCAATCCTACTGAGTGCTTTAGAGTGACTGAGAACCCAGTGTGAGCGCTACATCTGACTGAATATATCTTTATTGTTTTCATTCATCTGTTACATTTTAAAGATAAAAGCAAAACAGTTTTGGACAGGAGCCTAAAGATACTTTTTTGGAGGAACCGCCCAGGTAAATTACAGTACTGGTAGGAAGCCTGGTTTACCACATCACCGACTGAAGAAAGAATAAATCAACTTTTTTCCTTCCTATGGACAGATCACAATGTTGATCTTTGATGTGAAGACATTAACTAAAGTTTGAGCAACTAGCTTATATATGGGATAAGGTACCGCCTGACGAACATTACAGGTATTTTGCAAGTCACTATGGAGTTTTATAATCATATAGAGGAATGAGCCCTAGGTCAGGTTCCTTTATAACGTTATGGAACTCCAAGGTTACTTGCAATACCCTTATCATGCACAGCAGGGGATAGTTTATCTCTTATAATACTTGGTCACACTAACACCTTTCTCACAAACCACTTAAATCCTTAGTACAAAGCTATTTCATATAAAAGAGAAAGCATGTTAGCAAACAAGAACAATACAAATAGAATCTCTGGTGAAAAATGAAATACACAAAAAGCTGTGAGTTAGTTGCTGCAAAAAGAGATTTGAATCAGTTTAATAGAGCTCAGTTAAAAAAAATGGACAGAAGCTCGGACTGCGTGGGAACATGCAGAAAAAGTCTAACGTTTCTATCATTATCCAAGGTGTGAAAAAAATAAATATGCTGCCATAAATATCTTCATTCTGGATGTCATTGTAAAGGTAGAAAAACAGAGCAAAAGGAAAAAAAAGCCACCTTTCATTTCGTTCTTTAAACATTTGCTTTAGTTATGGTCTGTGTCCAGACCTGCCTATCGCTTGGCTGTTGGCTCTGGCAGCAGACATTGTGACATCAGAACTCAATACATTATTACAGTTGTGTTCTGATGTCTTTTCTTTATATTCAAAAGCTGGGTGTGTCACAAGTTGCAGATTGTTTGACCTGTCAGCTCTTGGTGTGGTTTCCCCTGTCTTTTTTGTTCTGACCTCCCATTTTTGTTCCTGTGCTGAATTTCCTTTTTGCTGCCATTAGGAATCTGGGCACTTTACTACTGCTGACCAGTGCTAAAGTGCAAGTGACCCCTATCTAAATTCAGTGGCGGCTGGCAGTTTTAGGAGGGAGGGAGGCGGGCAGCACACTTGCACTCATTCTTTCACACACACACATGCACGCATGCACGCACGCACGCACGCACATCCATTAACACTCATCAACATTCAAACATGCACAAACGCACCAAACATTCATTTAAGAAGATCACACACACTTACCTTCAGCCTCGGTCCCAGGAGGGTTGGGACTGCTGCCTTTCCTCGCTGGCTGACCTTAGATCAGCCAATGAGGGAAGGCAGCAGTCCCAACTTCGTCACAGAGTGGGATGTGGTCAGTGAGACTGCTGACCCCACCCCACTCTGTGACAAGGTGTCACTGATTGACACTCACCCTGGGCACTTCAGGGCTTAAACCTGAAACACCCAGGTCGAACGCAAGCGGTGACGCTTCCCTCATCACCCAGGGGAGGGCCTCGAGGCACCTTTGCTGAGCCGAGGAGGTCACGCCCACCGGAGCTGTGGCCTCCTCAGCCCAGCAAAGTTCAGCTCAGGCAGCCAGGAGTCTGTGCAAATCGTGCATGTCTGCTCCTGGCTGCCTGACCTGAACATGAAGAGTGTCTGTCAGGCTGCCCTTTGTTCAGCCTGACAGACACTCTTCATATGGTGGGGGGCGTGGCCCCTCCGCCCTAAAGGACGGGCCATGCCTGTCTAAATTGTATTGGCGATTGGGTTATCCATGATTGGCAGATTTGATTTACTAGTAAGTCCCTCATAAAGTGCAATATGTGTGCCCAGGGCCTGTAAATTAAATGCTACTAGTGGGCATGCAGCACTGATTGTGCCACCCACATGAGTAGCCCTGTAAACGTCTCAGACCTGCCACTGCAGTGTCTGTGTGTGCAGTTTTAAATTGCCATGTCGACCTGGCAAGTGCACTCACCTTCCCTTTTACTACATGTACTTCACCCCTAAGGTAGGCCCAAGGCCGCCCCATGGGCACGGTGCAGTGTATTTAGAAGGTAGGGCATGTACTGGTGTGCTTTACATGTCCTGATAGTGAGATACTTCTAAACTCCGTTTTCACTATAGCAAGGCCTATCTCTCCCATAGGGTAACATGGGGATTCCTTAAAACATCTTTTTAAGTGTAATTTATCATTGGGAGCAGATAGAGATATGGAGATAGAGTCTCTGAACTCACAATTTAAAAATACATCTTTTTGTGAAGTTCGTTTATGAACTGTGAGTTTGAAAATGGCACCTTTAGAAAGTGGGTGTATTCTTGCTTAACCATTCTGTGCCTCTTCTTGTCTCTTGAATACATGTCTGGTTCAGGATGACATTTGATCTGTTTCTGTATTCACTCTAGACAGTCACACAAAAGAAGCTGAAGTGTGCCCTGCATATCCTGATTATGGTTGGGGAGGAGCTCACAGAGTTCTACTCCGTGGAATTCAGCTGAGTTAGCTAAAAGCTCCTCTCTTTAGGGCTCAGCACTAGCAGCAGCAAACCAGCTCATCTACAGCAGCCTGGTGTTTTCACAAAGTGCCTAGCCTTGCTTGCCACTGGGGTCTAAGGCACTCTGTCAAGCCACACACTTCTCTATCTGGTGGTGGCTGCCGGACTTCCACTCAGCAGCTGATACTGCCCCTGTCTCCAGCTCTCCCTGCTGTTCTAAGCACAGTACCCAATGACACCACTTCCTTTACCAGGGACTCTGAGAAGGCAGGTTCTTTTTAAGTGGAGCTCTGACTGCAACTTTCCTTTTTTCCGAACACAGACCCCTCTCATATGCAAATCGTGTCCATGCCCAGTGCCGGCCCCGTGTGCACACAAAGAAGAGAAAGCAAAATGAGGGTCGTCTGACCTGAATGCTGTCTAGGTCCAGGGTCCCCATTGTCAGTGGCCTGGCTCTCTGCCTCCCTCTGCCCCCTGATCCTGGGCTGCTGAGGACAGTGAAAGGAGGGAGGCTTGGATCCGGAGCTGGCACCGGTGCAGCACCTCGGCAGCAACTTGAGCAGCTCCACGCCACTGGCCCGCAGAAATCAAAGCCTTAGCTAGGGGTCTCCTTGGCTGTCGTAGGGCAAATGTTGTCTGAGTGTAAAGTGCAGCCCACACAGCGCAAGCGCAGTGCACAAACTTGTGAGCTCCGCTGCTGGGCTAGCAGACTTTTTAGCCGAACTTTGTGCTCCAAGCGGAGTGCCAAAAACTCCATTAACTCCCCCAGTGGAGCAGAGCTCACCACCAACCCCTAATCCTGATGGCCCATCACCAGTCTTCCTGAGCTGGAGTGGTGGCAGGAGCTCACACTTGCACCTGAATAGGGCTGTGCCTATTCTCACAGTCCTCAAACCCCTGGAGTGTGTCTGGATCCAGGGCAGGGAAAGGCAGGGTCTTGTGCACTACAAGGACTTCCTTTTGAAGTTTGCCTACTTCAAAGACAGAAATGGGTATAAGTACTGGACCTCTGACACCATATGGCCAACCGCGCTCCCTCGCAAGTGGCACCAGACTGTTGGAAGCTACTCCGTCAAGCCATTTTTGATAACCCCAGTTGGAGCTATTGTGCTTCTAAGTGCTATACTACATTTAATCTTTGAAAATGTGTATCTTTACTTGTGTATGTTAGATTTTTGTCATTTCGGTATTGTTTTACTCAGATAAATATTGCCTATGTTTCTAAACTAGTGTGAAGTACTTTTGCAGTGTTTTTACTGTGTTACTGTGTGTGTACAAATACTTTACACATTGCCTTTGAGATAAGCCTAACTGCTTGAGCCAAGCTACCAAGGGGATGAGCAGGGGTTGTCTTAGCTGTGTGACTCCCTTACCCTGACTAGAATGAGGGTCCCTACTTGGACAGGCTGCGAACCATTGCCAATTAGAGACCCCATTTCTAACACTGATTCTAAAGAAATTAGAGATTACTTTTCATAGGGGGTTGTAGATTACCATGTATTATGATAGATCTTATGAAAAGTGATAAGCAAGCTTAGGATGGACTCATAGGAAAAACAGGCCAGAGTGCATATTATTTGCAAAGCTGGTAATCTTATATACCCTTATGTAACCGTATCATCAAAGCCCATCCAGAACAAAGGAGAAGTCATGAAGCTCTCATTACGTCTACTAAATGGCACTACTTCAAAATAAAATGAGAAGTGATAAACTGCCCAAGATATCTTTTCCACACAATAAAACACTGTTTGCCGCCCCTTCGCATTTGAAAATCCCAAACTTTTAAATACTCATTAAAAACAAAGCTAATTTCAGTGCTGAGAAAATGATTATCATTCACTCTGTACGTTATGAAAAACCCAAAGACTCTTCCAATTATAACATGCAGGGAAGGGATGCACCAAAGGGTCCTCATTAAAAAAATTATACAAATTATATCTGGCACAAATCGGTCTCCGTATTCCAAAGACAATATTCCTGTCTTCTGTCTAAAAAATGCATGCAGGATATCTCACCACTTCTACTCAAAATTGTCAACATTTCTCAGGAAGAAGCTATTTTCCTATCAACTCTGAAATGTTATTAAATTACACGACTTTTTAAGAAACATTAATTGGGCCCACTTGACTCAAAATTGTAGGCCATTATCAAATCTTCAATTCTTTGACAAAATAAGTGAATGTGCAGCAGCATCACAACCTCTAAATCATTTAGCAAATACCAACTTATTAAACTCATTCCATCTGAATTTTGCTAACAAATTAGCACAGAAACCATCATCATTCAGATTCTTGATGACCTTAAAAATCGTGGACGGTGAAGACATGCTTAAATGCACCTTTAGATCTCTTTGCAGCGTTCAATAAGTTAGACCATAAATCAGCCCTTCAGATCCTAAACACAAGAATATGATTATTGAGATGATTTAAACCATTCATCGCTTCAAGATTTCAATTAATTAAGGTCGACTTCTTCAATTTGGACCCACTTCCAATGAAACACAATGTACTATAATACTCCATTCTTTCACCTCACCCATTCAACCTATATATGGAACCTCTAGCCACAATTTTATCATTAAACATTTAGGTCCATTCAGCAATATGATGATGACACTATGCTTTACCTTTGAATACATGACCTGTGTAATATAATACATTTTAAATATTTTTGTGATAATCTAGAAAATTAGATAAAATCACTCTTCCTGAAACTCAACCTGTTAAAGACAGAATTTTCACTTCTATTCTCCTCCTACTACCCTCTACCAGTTCAAATGTGGCTGACCGCTCTACATCCTCTAGGCATCTACTCATCCCTTATCCCATGTACAAAGTGACTCGAATTCATCATAGACCAAAACTGCACCCTAAATAGAAGTGCAAGCCCACCATCCCTCATTCAGACTTCATATAGGGGGTCATTCTGACTCCCGCCGGGCGCGGTCACCGCGCGCCCGGCGGGAGCCGCCAAAATACCGTACCGCGGTCGGAAGACCGCGGCGGGTATTTTGAGTCTTCCCCTGGGCTGGCGGGCGGCCTTCAAAAGGCCGCCCGCCAGCCCAGGGGAAAACGACCTTCCCACCATGAAGCCGGCTCGTAATCGAGCCGGCGGAGTGGGAAGGTGCGACGGGTGCTACTGCACCCGTCGCGTATTTCACTGTCTGCTATGCAGACAGTGAAATACAAGCGGGGCCCTCTTACGGGGGCCCCTGCAGTGCCCATGCCATTGGCATGGGCACTGCAGGGGCCCCCAGGGGCCCCGCGACACCCCCTACCGCCATCCTGTTCCTGGCGGCCGAACCGCCAGGAACAGGATGGCGGTAGGGGGTGTCAGAATCCCCAAGGCGGCGCAGCATGCTGCGCCGCCTTGGAGGATTCTGACGGGCAGCGGAAAACCGGCGGGAGACCGCCGGTTTTCCTGCACTGACCGCGGCCAAAGCGCCGCGGTCAGAATGCCCTAAGGGGCACCGCCAGGCTGTTGGCGGTGCTCCCGTGGTCGGTGGCCCTGGCGGCCACCGGCCGCCAGGGTCAGAATGACCCCCATAGTCTTCATATGGGCAGTCTACGCACTTGTCAATGTGGAGGGAATGCTATGCTGGCAGGTCGTCCAATATCTGCTACAGCACATATACCAGCCATGCTACATCTGGCCTCTTGGCTAACCACAGGAGCAAATAGTTTTGTTCATATTCACCTCCATCCTAAAACATCTTCATTGCCTGCCATTTGAAGTAAGAATTGATTTCAATATAGCTTTCATTACATAAAACGCAAATCACACTGCCCTTACTCCACATTTGAAAAACAACCTTTAATTCAGGGGTTGACATTGAAAACCCATTGGCAGAAATCACCTTATTATATAGTTTCCCAAAATCAGAAACACATAAACAGAAAACTGACATTTTACTGTGCAGTTCCAAGGTTATGGAGTGCTATCTCAGTCTACATCAGACAAAATGTGGACTGCCTTGCTTTCTGGAGGGACTTAAAAACACACAATATCTCCATTTGCAAACTCTTCCTTAGACAATCCTGTTCTTTTTGTAATGGTCACAGACCATTTTTTTTATCTGTAAAGTGCTCTGCAGCCTTGTGACAGGGTACGCGCTATAGAGGTATGCTAACTAACAAAAATACATAAATAAGTGAACTTCAACATATACAGGACTATTATCTGTCACCACCAAACTACGGAGCAGGGATTGATGCAGCATGCCTGCTGGATTGAGGAGCGCCTTTCCTTTTCTGTCTATGGCTTAAGACAGCTTTAGTTGTATGTTGCCGAGCTTCAATAGCGGCTGCAACTGATGCATTACATATTGTGGACCATTTTATAGTTCCACAATGTGTCATTTGCATTATGACTTTCAGGTGACATAAAGTATTTCCTACAATTTCACATGCATGACTAATGGTGCCACCCTGTACCCTAATGTATGGCTAGACGCAATATCAGTCGCACATGTTTGTTGCTCTTCCCATAGCCCTTGCTTGTTTATCACCTAAATAAAGAGTATACAGAATAGGTTAGGTTTCATGTGCAGTCTTTTCATCAATACATGATTTTCCGGGAGAAGTCTAGCTATTACATAGCCTTACCTTTGGCAGTTTGAGAGAATTATAAACCATTCCTTGTCATGCATTGAAGATACTTCTTACATGCACACAGATTGCTAAGTGACCACTGATCTTTGTAGTGAAAACTATATTTTGTTGTGATATTTTTTCAGATTCAAAAATGATACCAGAATTATGGCACTTTAGAGGATTGTTGCTAGATCTATATAATATATTAATAGAACGTGTGTTTACTCGTATGAATATTTATGTCATGCAGCAGGCTCCCTTTAGGGGTAGTTTTCAACTTTAAATAAGGATTTTAATGCCTACAGCCCAGGCACTTAAGGCTTAGGGAGGACCATTTTATTGTTGGCTACTCTGTTTTGCAAGACCCATTTTGAATGGATGATCAGAAAACGTTTTGATCATGATGTTTACTGATTTGTCAATGACAGCCATTATATAATAATTACACGGGTACAGGGAATCAGAACAAAGTTAAGTCCAAGAGGCCCTCTGTCTTCATTCTACAACTCTGTGTTCTCTTGCATCCCAGGAGTGACCTAACAGGACTACAATCACAGGTGTGGTACTTCTGCCTAGAAAGTGTTGACTAAGAGGGAACACCTTTATACGTAAATTGAAATGGCCACACTTTACACTTAAAGACCTAACTATTTGGTTGTGTGGTGAGGAGGAATACATTTAACAGGGATTAATTCAGCTGAGGACGTTCTGAGACTGCTTGCTGTACTCTTGTGCTCTTTGGCACTATAGTTTATACTCTTGATAATGTTACTTCAGTATTTATTTAATTCTTGTCTTCTAAAATGTATGTCCATTTACACTGTGAAGTTCCAGATAATGTGACCCAACCTTGCGGTGCAATGCATGGTAAGACAGCAAGGGAATTCACTGAATGTGTAATGAGTAAAACAAAGGCATTGTTCTATAATTGTAACTATATAAAATAGCAACCCGTGGCGAATGCCCCTGGAGAAGAATAACCATCCTCTTTAGAGGCCCTTCCATTACTCTCCCCACTAAAGGAAAAATATACACACCTTCTGTAAGTTACACCCCTTATGTACTCAATAGTTCTATATTTGATATTCTCAAAATTTGTATTTAGTTCTTTGTTTTGCACTTAATGATTTTAAGGGCTTATTTTCAAATCTATTGATTGTAAGCAGTTCCTGTTATACTGTAACACATCCTCTGGTCCACTGTTCAGTTTGATTAGACGATTTTCATAGCACTAGTAGCTCCTTGGAACTGATAAAGTGACACGCTCGGTAGGGGTGTACATTTAACTATTGGTAGGACCTCATTTTCCCCTAGCTGATCTGACAACCACAATAAGTCAACAAACAGTCGGCTGTTATGATTGGTTGTTTACTGAGTCTGTAGGTGTTCTAATGGTCAACATGATGGAGTCAGTCTATAGAGTGACCTTGGATTCTCATGCAGTTGTACCAATTGACTATATTTGAGTGTTGTTTCCAAAACCAGTTACAATTGTTTGAATGCTAATGAAAAAAACTCATGATAGTGGGCCCCTTTACCTAGTGCCTATTTGGGTGTGCAATAGTCTTAAAAGAGTATGCAATAACTCACCATTGCTGAAGGATTATGGTATAATAAATACCTTGGTAATTTTATCCTGACTCGTATCTGTTAATGCCACTGAACAGCTCAGAGGTAATCCCAATTCTCCCCACCAAAAAGCTTTTTATAAATTCAATCCCATGCATACTTACCAGGACAACTACCACTTGAGACTTGTGGTGCATCAAAAGGGACACATGCATTTCAAAGATATTCAATGATGACATTTTGCCACAATGATAAAATCTTAAGCAAGATTGCTCTACAGCAAGTGTGTCCAAAGTTGGCCCCCGGAAGCCTGAGCCACACTGTGTTTTCAGGATAACCACTGAGTACCTAAGTGATACAGATCAAAATGTATTGTTCTCACATTCTGAATAGTCTAAATGGCTACAGACTTATTGGGCAAACATTCCACAACATTGGTCTATTTGTTTTATGTTGTTAAGTCTCTGTTTGTAACTGAAATCAAAGCATTGTAAGATTTGACAGGCATTGGGACTGTGCTTTGGGCTTTTTTGTATCCCTTATTAAGGAGTGGGACTAGTTGCCAGACTGGTTTTATGCAGTTCTAGGTGGCAGGAGGTATTTCAAAGAACTTTCCGTCTACAATTTTCTTTTAGCAATCCATCGATTTTTTGGTGAGCAATAGCTTAACCGGTGTAGTTCTCATTTAAAATTCAAGTATTTGAATTTTCAAAAGATTCATAATTGCCTCTTTTCTTTCAGCATGTTTTCCCTCAGTATCATATACATTATTTCAAAGTAGAGAATATTTTGATTTATCAGAGGGCTTTGTATTGGTTGTGTCTGATGTGCTCTTAAGGAACAGAATTACCCTCTCACACATATTTTTATTTGAGTGGTTAAAGGACTAGTAAACTTACTTGTTCATGGTCCTTTAATTTTAGAAGAAGTGAAGTACTGAACATGTAGCAAAAAAACTACTTAGAATATTTTTCTCTTGTCAACCATTTCAGTATCGCCATTGTGGGAATACTGCCAGGTTCTAATCTTGACATTTTCCTGATATTTTTCTCTCTTATTGAGCTTTCTTGTATCAGGTCGTCCCTAATTTATGCTTTGGCGGACGCCCAAAAAATACCATGGGATTCAGTGGCCCCCAACGTTCTGTTCCAAATATTTCTTGAGAAAATTCACATATGCTGGCCTTTCTAATAGGATGTTTTGTTTATTTGTTCAGGTTCTATATGGATTTAACATTTTCATTTCAATTAATCAACATATACGCTAGTGACTTTCCTACACTGAACATCCCAACCTTACTGTTTTCCCCAAGCAGTTGCAGCATGAAACGATACACTCAGGACCCTCCTCAAATTACTTGTGACCCACATTATAGTTTGTTTGTCTGTCCCCCACTCCTTACCTGGATTCATGATTGTGCAGCCTTCTCCTTTATTCAGGATCGGGTTGTTTTTCCTGGTACAGTTCACCTCCATGGTTATGCTTCTTTTTCTATTCTCCATCTTTAGTGCTTCGGGCCCCAGTACCTCTCCCATGCTGTTTCATTTCCTCTCTCTATTCATCCCTGTCCACTTATCATTTTATTTTCCCTTAATTCCAAAGGCTACTTTTTATAATGGTTTTCTCTATCCTTCCTTCTATTCTATACCCTGCAACCAATAGCCCTCATAATCTCACCAGCACTGCCTTTTCTGTAGTCTGATTGTGAGAGCAGAGGCTGGTGGGAAAGTCCCCTGCAAGAGATTCTGCCACAATAGAGTAACTGCAGAACGTCACATACATCTATTTATTAACTGATATTAATTATGCACAAAAGAAATTCCATGGCAAATATTAATATTCTTTCTGGTCCAGGTAAAGGGTTTGCCAGGGTTCTATGAGCACATTCTCTGTATTAATACCTGCCATCACCTACATAGTCTAAAACCTGCTCTTCCAGATGTATCTAGCACATTACCTTAAATTAGGTTCTAGGTGCTAGGTGGAACTAAGGGGCATATTTATATTGCGCCACCGGAGCATCACTTTTAGTGACGCTATGCTCTGCACAGTATTTACAAGGTGGTGTTAAGCCACTTTTTGTGGCTTAACGCCACCTTGTAAATACGGCCCCTTCACACACAGCACTGTGCATGGAAGGGGCGTGCAATGGATGTTGCAGTGGGTGTGCCACAGCAGCACCCATTGCATTTTAACGCTGCCCCAGATTTACAAGTTTTTATAAACATGAGGCAGAGCCAAAATCTAATGCCACCCCAGGGGTGGCGTTAGTAGGGTGCAACGAGGAGAAATGCTTTCATTTTTCCTCATTTGTTGCTCTTTCTATGTGTGCTGTATTCTAGAAAGAGCAAATCGCCATTTAATATTGTTTTTGTGTGGGAAGGTGTCCCTTCCTGCACAAAAACAATCTTTCCCTCAACGCAGCCATCTTTGCACCATGGCGCAAGGGTGACTGCATTGGCACTCGCCTGCAAATTTACCACCAGGGAAGGGGACAACACAGGGGTGCGTCGTATTCAATTAAATACGGCACATCCCTGCGTTGTGAAAATGAGAGGGCGTAATGCTGCCAATTTTGGCGCAGCGTCGCGCTTTGTCATTTTCTGTTAAATATGGGCCTAAATCTGTCAGTAATGATCCTACCACTGCTTGAGTTCTGTTAAGAAAATATAGAAATCCCAGTCACCCATTTGGGGAATATTGTGATCACATGGCTCGTTATTTCATTTGGAATTTGGTCACTGCAAATCGTCTTTTTGTACATAAGATTTACCATTCAGAGTTTCTCCCCTTATTGTGGGTTCTAAGCACAACTTTGCACACGCAATCATCTCTTTATATGGCTTACTTTTCCATTGTTAATGTGGCTATCTTTTTTATTCTTAGTGTATCTCTTGTATCGGGGCTACATCTGGATGTTTGTTCTTAAAAGCTGAATGAAGTTTCTATTTAACAGTCACTCCATTAGAGTTAGCAATAGTGTTCTTTTCCTGTATTACATTTTGTTCTTTTTTACAGAATTTAAATTACAGTCATCTTCTAAAATTAATTCCATTGAATATTAAACAGATAAGCAATTAATATGCATTGCACCATCTGTCAACCAATGAACAAAGATTTCAATAATGTTAAAAAGGTACATTTGTGAGTCAAAAAATAACTCAATTTTAAATAATATTTTTAGAGTTAATGCACGCAAGTTCATAGTTCACGAAAGCACACATGCATACATTCAGGTTGTTGCCACAAAGATGACTGAAATAGTCTAAAGTCCCCTGAATACTCAGACTGTTTCTTGAAGAGCTATTTTGAGAAACTTGACTGGGGTCTGTCGGATCAAAAATGACCTTTTTCATTTGTTGAAAGTAACAAATCTGTAAGTGCAATACACATGAAGACCATGATTAAACAGTGCCCTGGGAAAGAAGATACTTTCTCCTTCTGTGAAATGTGTCTGCCCCAACATTAAGAGCACGTCGTCTTTTAATGTGGGATAAGGATTTGACATTGATCGACTTGTCTTAGTATAATGGTGATATAATGTTATTTGTTTTAATCGATGTGTAGCAGGTGATTACCAGAGAATGCGTTGGATACATGTACATTCCCGTGTGTGATGCAAAGATGAGGCCGTTTGGCACAGGGGCCATTCCTTTAAGGAGGCCTACGGGCCCGAAGGCCACCCAGAGACTCGCAGATAAAAGTGCACAGGCAGAGGACAGACCCTGTAGGCCAGGTTGTGTGGAGGATGCCTGCAGCAGGTATAGCTAATGGCTCAGTCGTGAGGCAGGTAAACAGCACAGTATAAGTGAGGCCAACAGGAAAAAGGGGCAGCAGAGTTTTGCAGGTGAAGCTCGTTATTGGAGAGGGGGGAGAGGTGACATAAGGCAGATGGTAGCAATGAAAGGACAGATGAGTGGGCCACAAGGCCCACGAAGGTTACGGTGAGGGTGGCAGGAGGATAGGAGTCTCTGTGTAGGGATATGGAAGCTGTGTATCAGGGGGGCCCATAAACAATGCTAGAGCTACAGCGATAGAAAAGAGCACAGATAAAAGGAAAAGAATGGGTAACTGGAGGAAGAGGGCAGCAGAGAAAGAAACAGTACAAGGGTGGAGGAGAGGGAATTTGAGACTCACTAAAAAAGAGCAACTAGAGTTTGGAAGGTGAAAGAATGCCAGAGCACCATTCCCAATTGGAGGGATGGTGTTTATAGAGATGAATATGTGGTAGCTGCCATGGAGGAGAATATGATGTCAATTTCAGTAGGCGTCCCTGTTGGACCTAGCTCTTTTTTTCAGGGTCATCCCCAAACTTTGTGCCTTCTTCCTTCTATTTTTTTCTGACCTCTTACTGTTGGCTTTAGGACTCTGAGCACTTTATCACTGCTGATCAGTGCTAATGTGCATGTATCTCCCTTCTAAACTTGGTATAATTGGCTTACACCTGCTTGGCACATTTAGTTTACCTGTAAGTCCCTTGTACAGTGGTATCCTTATACACAGGGCCTGTAAATTAAATGCTACTAATGGGCCTGCAGCGCAGCTTGCGCCACCCACAGAAGTAGTCTTTCACACCTGTCTCAGGCCTGCCACCGCAAGGCCTGTGGGCACAGTTTCTGACACAGGGGCCTGGCATCTAAATTGACTTGCCAGGCCTGGAACTTCCCTTTTACTACACATAAGTCATCCATAAAGTAGGCCCTAGCTAGCCCTATGGGAAAGTTGCTGTGGATATAAAAGGTAGGACATATGTCTTCATGTACTACATGTCAGAGTAGTGACAAACAGCCAATGTAGTTTCTAACTTCTGTGAGCGCTGCTCCTCTCCTCTCATAGGATGACATTGGAAATGCCCTATCATATATCTAAGTGGTATTGTCTGATCTATGAGGGGCGGCGTAGGCATGTTTGGTATGGTTGGAATGGTAGGAAGAAATGCTGCATACTGGTGTAGGTGGATTTCTTTATTGCCATTATAGAAATGCCACTTTTAGAAAGTGAGCATTTCTCTGTTCTTATAACTCTGGTGTTTTGCAGCCTGCCTCCAATCCACGTCTGGGGAAGAATGACAGCTGGGCTTTGTGCATACTTCTCGGACAGACTGTACACAGGGAGAGTGGAGGTGTCACAAGAGTGCATCTACATATTGAATGGTCTTCCTGGGCTGGGAGAGGCTCAGTAAAGGCTGTGCCCTGGCCTCACACAAAGGGCGTGTTTACCCCCTGCTGATGTCTGGAGCCAATGCTGGAGGAGAAAGGGGACATTCCTGGACCCGGTTAGTGCGGGTTGGAACCCCCTCTCTCCCTTTTGTGGAAGCTGTGCAAAATGAGTATAAGTAGAGGGTGCTGTCCCCCACATTTTTAGAGCACTTTTGGAACTGGGTCTGAACCTCTGTCAGAAGGTCTACTGGAATGTGCAAAGGACTCACCTGGACTGCTCTTCTGTGTGTTGCCCTTCTGCCTGGTGTCTGCCTGGTAGCACACAGGACTCACCAGGATTGCTTTTCTGCTTGTTGCCCTGCTGCCAGCTGCCCTCCTGACTGTGAGGCCCCTAGGTCTGGTGGGACTGCTAGGAGGAACCACCATAGTAACCTACATGTGCAGGCCTGCCTGCTGTGCCCCATCTTCAAGTGTTCTCCCGAGATTGGTTTGCCCAGCTCACCCAAGCCACCTTGCTTTCACTCTCCCTCTAGTGCTTGGTGAGGGGTGAACTTAGTGGTTCCTGGAGAGCAGGGTGACCGATGCCCTTTATTGGCCTAAACCTCCACAGCGCGATCCGCTCGCTTATTGTTCCCAGAGGGGGCTGGACTGTTGCAGGTGCCCTTTCCCAGTGCTTCATTTGACTCCCCCCCCCCCATTAGGAGTAGGCAGGGAGAGGAGGAAAGAATCCCACTGCCCTCCAGCAGCGACGAGCAAGTGTAAGCATTCCCCATGTGGAAGTCGTCACCGTGACCTGGGTTGGTCCAGAGGGGCTACCGTGTGGCCGGAAGCCACAGAGAAGAAGGATGCCTGCTGGTCGGGCAGGAGTGAGGTGATCCCTGCCAACCGAGCCCAGGGGCTGTCCTGTGAGAAGACGAGCAGTCTCCAATTGGGGGGAAAGGCAGGAGCCAACTGGAGCCGCCCCTCCATCTCTGCACCACACCAGAGGGCTGCCCGATCGAGACCGTCCTCTGGAAGAGGGGCCAAGAGTCAGGGGCGGCAGCGCCAGGGATTCACGGGCCGCCATCTACTGGCTGCCTGGAAGAGTTAATCCACGTGAGGAGGACCCAACTAGGCCTCCCCGCCACTAAATGGATGTGATGGTGCACTCCTCGCCACCTGTGGGGGCTGAGCTCTGCTTGGGGGCACTAAGAGCAATTATCTGTGGGACAGGATGGACACCTCAGTGGAGGCCCTGTTCCTGCTGGAACGAAATAGCCACGCAATCGATAAGAGGAGTGCCAGAGCTCCTATGTAGCTGGAGAGTGCTCCCACCCACCGACTGTCTTCTAAGACAAGCGCAGACGAACTATGACCTTTTTGTAGGAGGTGTTGTTGGGGATTCTTACAGGAGCTACATTTCACCACTATATTTCTGCCCTCCTGAGTATGCTGCTTATCTTTTTGTGACCTAATCTCTGTTGTGTGTTGTACTTGCCATGTTAGGATGATACACAGGTATTTCAGGGTCAACCATCTACACAGGACGTGGAGGGTGAATGAGGACATATGCCATATGCAGATATAGCTTTGTATCTTTTCATTCATGATGATGTCTTGGCATCTCTGATATGTTCATTCTGACGTGCTTTTTTGGTGATAATGACAACCTGACTACTGCTTGTGTTGCAGAATACCAGTAACCTGTATGTTTCCCTTTTTACTGCTTATTTTTGTAGAGTACTAGCAACCAGTGTAATGCTCTGACAACTGCTTGTGTAGCAGGGTATTACTGATACATGTTCCGTTTGGTCTAATGATGTTTTATGCAATACAGTTTATTTTTCTACAAATGGTAGTTGTGTTTCCTTCGGGGTGTATTTATTGTGTCATGTGTGTTGTGTGAGTTGTGCTAACGCTTTACACATTGCCTCTGTGATAAGCCTAATTGCTCATGCCAAGCAACCAAGGGCACAAGCAGGGGTTTTCATGGGTGTGTAACTCCCTCGCCCTAACTTGAATGGTTGGTTCTGCCTGGTTTAGGTGTATACCCTAGCCAGCTTGAAACCCCCTGTTTAGAAGTAAAGAAAGTGAATGGCAAAGGGTAGTAGGGTCATTGTGGAAGGGGGTGAAGAAAAGGATACAGTCCCATCACCAAGAATAAAGGTAACCAGCACAGTGATGCTTGTTGGGAGAAGAAGAGATAATGGAAATGACTGATGTGTCACCATCCTAGGATTAACCTGGGGATAACCTGTTTAGGGAGGGACATGGCCATGAAGGTGAGAATGGCTTGTTCTGAGCAAGAGATGGTTACCAAGGTGGCTAGTAAATTCAGAAAAGATGGTGAGGGCTCTTGCTTGGGTGTATGACAAGGATGACGTTTTAGATAAGGCAAAAGGAGACCAATATATGTAACTCTTGGTGAGGTGGCCTTTGAGTAGATGTCAGAGACACGTTAAAGTGCTGAAAGCAGTAGGGGGGCATAATACAGAGTTAGAGTGAAGGGAAAGTGGTCAATTTTGAAGGTGTGGAATAGGACAGAAACAATATGGCATGGAGGGAGACACAATATTGGAAAGGGTCTGAGGCAGTGTGTGTTGGCACAAGGAGACACAGCCAGAGACGACATGAGAGGGAGAATAGATAGTAGTCTGGGCATAGCGGTCATGGTGGTAAAGTATGAAAGAACACATGACAAAATGAGCAGAGGGTCAGCAAGAGGAAGGACTGTCCACAACTGGTGAGGAACAGAGGACTTGAGGAGTGGCAAGGGAATTGGGAACTTTGAGGAGAGACATGGACACATTCACGGAAGGGAAGCTCAGAGGTGTCTACAAAAAGGAACACGTTGAACTGTATAAAATAATTCAGAGGGCATGGTAGAATCCTTGTGGGAAAAACACAGAACCGAGGGAGTAAGGTGATTTCTGAGGAAAGATGTGTGAAGGCCGCAGAGCCAGTGACAGGATTGTAAAGAAAAATCATCGGTCACAGAGTGCCAATCACACAGTGGAGAATGAGGTAGCCCTGGGCTCTGTGGTATTAAGGGTTTGAGTGGGAAAGTGTAAGTGCCATAACTGGGGGGGTGGGGGGAGGTTAGGGCCGCAAAATTGCCTTACCTCGCTGTAACATAATTACTGGGGGCACATATGATGAAGAGTACAAAAGAGAAAATGTGGGTGGGTGAGTTTATGGATGTTTTCAAGGTGCTGCACAGAAAGATGTGCAGAGGCCATGGTGTAGGGTCACTAGCATAGAAACCACGGC
This sequence comes from Pleurodeles waltl, assembly GCF_031143425.1. Classification (NCBI taxonomy): domain Eukaryota; kingdom Metazoa; phylum Chordata; class Amphibia; order Caudata; family Salamandridae; genus Pleurodeles; species Pleurodeles waltl. The sequence continues at coordinate 513,855,197 of NC_090447.1, read as the reverse complement.
TTCTTGATTTGAGCCACTGCATATTATTAAATGTTTTCAGCACATCACATTGAAAAATAAATACATAAAAATATATACACACAAATATGCATCATCAAGAGAGCACAGAATGGCTTTGGGTAGTAGTGTCAGTGCATTATAATGAAGAATTCCAGTCTAGCATAAGTGTTGATTAGTCACTGGTGTGGATGGAGCTGGACACTGACTTGTGGTTGAAGTAGATGGCATCCTCAACCACTGATGTTGGCAGCACTAACAGTTAAATGCACAGATTAAGAAACATGGATAATTTGGAGAGTAGGGGAGCAATTAGAGGCAAAAACATTGAGGTTATTTGTGTAGAGGGTGGGAGGACTTACAGTTTTTCATGTATTAGTTTTACCTGCGGGGCCTATAAGACTGAATGCCGTAAGAGACCGATGAGGCACATGAATATTCTACCATGTTCCTCAATAAAGCATATCAATGTATCCTTTCTCAAACTGTGGACTGGACTTCTTAAGAGGAAAAGCCTAGCCCCTTGACAAGGACGATATTTACCAGCCCCCCTTTGAAAGCTGCAGAGTGTCTTGAAATTTACAACTAGGAATAGCTATTAGAGTTACTTATACACCTCCATTTTTCTTGGTATATTTCCCGATATTCACATGTGTCACTGCGGCTAACACTAGCTGCTGTGCTCAAAGGCACCTCATTTATGTCGTGGCGTTTCATTCTCATGAAGTCTGTGTCAAATATACTGTCATTTCTACTGATTTTAAGTCAAGTAATATTTGATAACTGATGGCTTTTAAATCTATAAAAGTCCTGTCTCCTTTTGATCAAAGGACACTGGGATTTATTTGGCTCTGCAAGCATACATTTTGTTAGTTATACATAAAAAATACGAAATACAACTAAGCACTCATTGTCGTGGCTTTCTGGCTGTATAGAAGAAGTCCGAGTTCATAATAATGAGTCCTGATTAATCTTAGAATGATCTGAGTTTTTTTCAGAATTAATGATTTATTAATTAAAAACGTAATCAGAAACATTTCTCAGGCAAAAGAATGGGCACAGTGCCCTCTCGGGTTACAGCTGTCTGCTCTCTTATTTACTTACAGCACAGGAAGTGTTCTTGAAAGCTAAGGCAATGCCTTTCAGTCTGTTTTTAAACATTATTCGTAGCTGACAGATTCACAAATATTCTGCTGTGATTTACTCATGACTCGAGTGTAAACCTGGACTTCTGAAATTCACGAGTAAGGCAGGAGTATGACAATAGCAAGACATACCCGCTAACATACTAGGCCCAAAATGTGTGGTCGCATTGAGATTCACCATGACTTGTTCAAACTGGTGAAAGAAAATGATCAATAGAGCAGGGATTGGGCGGGTAACCTGAAGAATTGGCGCCATAAACGTCACTGGAATTTCCTGGTCTTGCCTCAGGGAGCTCGTCTACGAGCCTTGCTGTACTTCGCCAAAGCATTACTCGCCTGTCAGGTCTAATCCATTCAGAAAGCTGTTCAAATGCTCTGCTTGATAGACAAAAGACACCCATTTTCAGAAAGGAGTTGTGGTGTTTTAATGGGCTGAACTCAGCATGCCGGTCATCAAGGATGGTGCGTGGAAATGCTCATGCAATATCTGTGCGAAGCAGTGTGTTTGTTTCCAGGCAGCAGTGTTTCATTTCAAAGGCACCAGTGCTTTTTTGTTGTATGGAATTCTATCTATGAATTACTACTGTCATAGTTTCATGGGGTTTAGTAAAATAATATCGCATTTTTTATCAGTAGACAGTGCTGTATTTCAGAAGAGTTTTAAGTCTGGAGTCAGTCAAGATCTTCTGATTTTACCAAATACAGATGCATAATAAACTTACTTACAACATAGCTGCCAAGATTTCAGTAATGTGTGACATTTCCAGATTTTAGTACCGTATGTGTGCCTATTGGGCACTAGCGCTGTGCCAATCTGTCTGACATGCACATTCATTACGCAGAGCCACGGGCAGAGTTGCTGCATACCTAGTGGGTCTCGGGGGTCTTGAAGCCAGTGGCCGGCAGGAAGCTTCTTTTCCTCGACATGAGGGGAAATTTCAGGACGTGCTGTTGGCACCCATTCACAAGTATGGGTGCCATCTTGGATTGGACTTCATAATTATTCCAAGATGGTTTCCCTCTTTCTGGGGTAAGTTTTCCCCAGTCCAATAGAGAAGAATTAGTTCCTGGTTGGATTTCTTCACTTCTATGGCAGGTAGCACTTTTTAAGTGGAGTCTGGTGGTTGATTTGTGAGCCTCAGTGCTCCTGCTATGTTATAGTGTTTTTTTTATGTTCAAATCCTTGTTTTTTCCTCGATTTAGGATCCTTTTGTGTTGCACTGTTGGTACAGTGGCTACAGAAAGGAATTGGCTATTTCTTAGGGTAAAATCCTCAAAGCTAAGAAGACTTCTGCTGTGTCTATCCCTTAGCAGATTGCAATGCCAGCATATTCCAGAACCAGCTGAAGAAATGGATCCTATCACTGACCTGGAAAGCACCATTCAACAGCAATAGGCTGAAATTATCTCTTTGAGAAACAAGAATGTAGCCTTACCTCTATCCTTAGTGACTCAAGAAACTCTGGACCTCCCTTCTGTCTCTGCTGGTATGCTAAGTTTAATGGAACTCCAGAGAACGTAAGGGAATTTCGGGACTCCCTTACTGTATATTTGACTTTCTAACCTTCACAGAATTCTTCGAACAAAACCAAGGTGGGGTAATTAATCAGCTCTTGGTCTGGAGATTCATTATATTGGCTATGCCGTTTGTCATATCTTTTGATGCCAGACTGAATAATTACAGAAAATGTTTTAAAGAACTTTGTCAGATATTCAAAATATTAGATCCAGAATGTTCAGCTCAAAATGCTTTCTGTGTTATCCAACAAGTATCACAAGGAGTTATGGCCTATGTGACCAGATTGAGATGTTTAGCAGCCAAAGCCCAGTGGGTGGAGCGCACTTTATTGACCCTGTTCTGAAGGGGATTAAAAGATTAAATCAAAGCTGAATTTGTCTATATCCCAAGGCCATTTACTCTGAAAGCAGCAATAGAAGCTGCCCTACACATTGAACATATGATGTATGAGAGAAGGAGGGAAGGGCAGTCAGGACTAAGTTGTCAGAGCTCTCTGTAGCGAGTGCTTTCTTCCCAAAACTGTCCAAATCAGTTAGCATGAACTGATGCAAGATGGGTCAATGACAGCCCCTTTGTCAATAAAGAAAGATGGAGATGAAGAGAGAATGGATTGTGTCTTTACTGCAGAGCGGGGAACCATACAATCCATCAGTGTCCAGTTGAAGTCCTTCAAAAAGTTCAGGAAATGCTTAAGCCCAACCCTAGCGAGGAAGGAGGAGTTAGGTCAGAAGAATCTTTCTCAAGCTTCAGTGTCACATTTTGTTCTGGAGGAAGGCAACCATTTATGTCTACTTCCAATTACTTTGTTTATAGAGGATTTAAAAAAGAGATTCCTGTAATGGCTGTATTGGATTCAGGAGCCAACACAACTTTTGTTGATCTTCAATGGGTAGTAAATCATTTTATCTAAACAGTTCAAATAGCAGATCGAAATTGTCCATATAATTGAAGGTACACCTTTTACCGCTAAGCTAGTAAGAGAATGCATTGTGCCTCTCAAGTTGTCCATATAAAATGATCAAGAAACTCTAATTTTTGATCTCATTTCATCACGTAATCATCCTATAATTCTAGGTCTTCCTTGGCTGTGCAGTCATAATCCGTACATAAATAGGACAACCCATACTATATCTCTTAGCTCAGAACACTGTAACTGGTTTTGTCTGAAGTCTATTTCTGTGAAGTTGGAAAAACAAATTACCAGTCAAGAGGTACCTGAAGTACTGTCTCTGAATTGAATTGCAGAGTATTAAAAGGAGTTTACTGATGTATTAATTCTGCCTGAGAAAAAACATCTGCCACCTCATTGTTTTTGTGATTGTGCTATAAAAGTAAAACCACTGGTTGAAATTCCCTATGGATTAACGTATTGCACGTCTGCAAAGGAATGAGAGATGCTACAACAATACTTAAAAGAAAGCTTAGAACAAGGATTAATTGTGCCTTTGACTTCACTGGCTGGTGTTCCTTTGTTTTTCATTTCCAAGAAAGACAATGAATTGAGACTGTGTATAGATTACATGAGTATGACTACAATCACCATAAAGGATTGTTATCCCTTACCTTTAATTAAAGACAACCGGGAAGTCGTACAAGGATCCCAGTATTCTACTACGTTGGATCTAAAGAGAGCCTACTATCTTCTACAAATTAAGAATGGGGCTTAATGGAAACTGCTTTTCAAACCCCTTTTGGACGCTTTGAGTATATAGTGATGCTATTTGGCTTAAGTAAGGCCTCCTCGATCTTTCAGTGGTTCATGGATAACATTTTTCGGATGTCATGAATATCTTTGTTGTCGCCTATTTGGATGACATACTAATATTTTCTAAATCTTTGTTCAACCACAGGAAACAGGTGAGAAAAGTACTACAACACCTTTATGAGAATCAACCCTGTAAGACTGAAAAGTGTATCTCTGAAGTTCAAGAAGTATAATTTTTGGGTTTGTCCTGACTACATGAGGATTAACCATTGATCAATGAAAAGTCTCCACAGTTTTAGACAGGCTTTCTCCAACTACCATAAAAGAGGTTCAGAACTTTATTGGCTTTATCATCATAAAGAGGGGTCTCACTGGGACACAAGGGAAGAGAATGCATTTCAAGGAATAAAGTCTTTAAAAAAGGCACCAGGTCTTTATTTTACCAAACCTACTGTCAAGTTCATGATCCAAACTGGTGCTTCTATAGTAGCCGTGGGAGCAGTACTACTTCAGTTTCAAGAAGACAGCCACTCCTGTTGTCTTTATCAGAAGAAGGAATTATTCTATTCTTGAAACTGAACTTTTAGCTATGACAGAGGCATGTACTAAATAGAGAAATCTGTTGTGCGGAGCAAGACATGTCTTTGAGATTACAACACATTATTAAAATGTAAAAGCCTTAAGAACAATTCAGTACAGGGACCATCATCAGGCAAGATGGGCTTACTTTTTTCACAATACAAATTTGTTATCAGCTATATTCCCAGCACTGAAAATATACTAGCAGATGATTTGTCCAGAAGATACCCAGACATCTCAGATGCTGAAACACCAAATATCATTTGACCTGGTTGTATTATTTCCTTTGCCATTACTTTTCTGAATGAAGTCTGAAGGCCACAAAAGCAGCTGAGTTTCCAACAACAGGAGATGTCTAAATTCTATACACTTAACACTACGATATTGACTATATTTCTTTTACAAGGCACTTTTTCTTCCAAAACCAGATCTTCAAAAGAAAGTGCTTTATTTATTACATGATTCTTAGATGGCGGGTCACTGACGATTTAAAAACACCTACTAATTATTCGCTCAAACTTTTTGGTGGCCCATGATGAAACAGGATGCGGCCCACTATGTGTGATCTTGTTCCATTTGTGCTTAGATGAAAACCTTGTTTGAGAAACCGGTGGGCTCCTTACAACACTTATCCTTAGGCACTGGTCAAATTGCTACTATTGAATGGGGAAGCTATAATATTGGTTACAGTTGATGCATTTTTTTAGGATGGCATACATTTTGGCATTCATCAGACTGCCAACTGCCAAAGAGATGGCTCAGAGATTCATAAAGGAAATCTTGAGACTACATAGTATTCCCAAAATCATCATCTCTGAGCGAGATCCACAATTCATATCTCAAATTTGGAAATATTTTTGTTCAGCCCTGGGAATCCCACAGGGCTTGTCCTCTGGATTTCATCAATAGACAAATGGTGTCACAGTGAGAGACAATCAAACTCTACAGCAATACCTAAGGCATTTTTATAATTCTACTAGTGCTAACTGGGTTTCCTTGTTATCTTATGCATAACATATGCATGAAAACAGTGTTCATGTCACTACCAAAGTAACCCCTTTCTTCTGTATACAAGGATTACATCCTATAGTTTTTTATTTTAAACCACTGACATTATAGATTGCGCCCCAGCAGTCACTAATCTCATACAACAACAGGACCAAAAGGTTGATAGCTGAAAACGTATGGAGAGCTACTGCTCGGATGAAGAAACAGGCTGAGAAACATAGATGGGGGAAAAGGTCTGGCTGTCGTCCAACTTGCTACCTACCAAAGCGGGTTCATATAAGATCAGTCCCTTCACTATTATGTAGAAGATTTCCCTTGTAGCTGTTTGTCCAATGTCACTTTCTTCCTGGGAGATACATTCCACATTCCAGGTATCTATATTAAAGCCTTTTGTTCGTGATGATTTCTCTAGGAATCCTCCGCCACCTCCACCTGTAGAGATTAATGGGCAACCAGAATAAGAAATTTCTGACATTATTGATTCTCAATTTTCTTCAGCGTGAACTCTAATATTTGATAAGGCAGAAAGGTCAGATCAGTCCTGGAAATCTATTACTGCGGTACCTGCCCTAGATTAGATCAAAGTTTTTTCTTAGACATCTGGAAAAACCCAAAAGTCTTAAAGGAATATATGTTGGGTGCTGGAGCTCTGCCTGCCTGGCTTGTGCACGCATATATTTCGCAGGGTCATGGGCAGAGTTGCTGCTTACCTAGTGGGTCCTAGGAGTCTTGGAGACAGTGGCCAGCAGGACGCTTCTTCTTCCCAGCATGAGAGGAAGTTTCAGGATGATCTGTGTCAGTGTCCAAACACGGGTACAGGTGACATATTGAAGAAGGCTTCATATTTAGTCTAAGAAGGTGTTCCTCATTCTGGGGCAGGTTTTAGCCCAATCCAATATAGAGGGATTCGTTCTTGTTTGGGTTTCTTCAATTCCAAGTCAGGTAGTACCATTTAGGTGGAGTGTGGGCGTTGGTCTGTGCATCACAGTGCTCCTGCTATGTTATAGTGTTGTTTTTTGATGCTCATGTCCTTATTTTTTTCCTGATTTATGGTCCTTTGGTGTCACTCTGGAGATTGGTTCCCTGTTGACACTGGAGGGTTTTTACTTCATTTTTCTCCCTCGTCAGCAGTGGTTTCTTTACTTGGGCACTTGCCAGCTGCTGTTTACTCTACCACCAGTTGGTACAGTGGTTACAGAAAGGAATCACCCATTCCTGGGGTAAAAGTCTTGAAGCTACGAACACTTCCGCTGCGTCCAGCCATTTCCAGTGACATTGAAATGCATTATCAGAGACAATTCGTGTGACATTTCATTATTAACAGAATAAAGAAGGAGTGTTAAAAAGTATTCCTTAATTGTTTTGCTATGGTCTACTGTGGTGTTCACCAGTAGAGATGTGAGCGTACGATGCTACATATAAATTGACGCTGGAGCCTTGTTGTAGTTGAATAGTAAGATCCTTTAATTACAAGGACCCACGCCTGCAACAGCCACCCTTCAAACCAAGGCTGAGCAGGCAACTCAAAGCCCAACGCTCTAAAATGTGGTCAGTACCTGATGTAATTAATCATGGTTCCAAAGAATAATGCATAAGACATAAACAACAGACCATAGCTTGAAATAACATGAGAAGATGACATACTACATCCTCCTCTTCCCTTTATAAAACCAAGCACAATACAAATGCCATAATTACCATGCTTAATAAAGTTACAGTATTACATGAAGCCTGTGAAAAACACAATAAAATTAAGACATAATGTAATCTTCAAACTTTGCTGGTAACTTAACTGTGCAAGTGCACAGCGATTCCTGTACCCATTTGTCCACCACAACCTCATCTCTACATAATTCAGACACACAACCATCAGAACTTCGATCAGCACACAAGTCCCCAGAAGACCTGGGAACAGACCTACAAACCTTGTCACCATCCATATGGATTGTGGAATCCAATTTATTTCTGTCATGGTTTCCACTTACAGCAACACTGTGTGAAAAATTGTTCTTACTGGATTGATAATTATTACCATCAATCACATCTGTGGATAACATAGTGCCACCATTGGGTCAGCTGTCCCTGTCCAAATACACCTGCCTGAAAATGTCGGATTGAGAGGCAGATATTGGAACAACACTGTCTCTGTTCCATCAGCCTTTCCCTTTCAACAACACAGAAACTCTGGTAGCTCCCAGCACTTTCACAGGCAATGAGAATTTAGATTCTCCTTTAGAAACTCAATGCGTTTTTTTAATCAACACCCAGTCAAGAACTTCTACCTGTACATCCCTACCACTTTTCCTGAAGTCGTAATTGATTTTCGTGATAGCTGTTTTTCCAGCACTCTATGTTGTAAAGATGTCATTTCAGCACTTAGAGACATCCCAGGTCTCCCTGCTAAGATGTGAGATAACCATTATGGTACCAGTTTGGTCCTGCCATCTCTACCCCTGGGAAGGATAAATGTAGATAGACAAGTAGTAGAATATGGAATGGTCAAATATGCCCATATGTTCTCTTGAAGGAAAAGGGGAACCTCAATATTAGCTGGTATCATAGTTTGAATAGCATCCTTCAAAATGTGATTGGTCCTTTCAACTAAACCATTGAATGCAGGGCTGTACAAAGCCACCAGACAATGTTTAATGTAAATTGTTTGCAGAAAATCAGTCATTTTCTTGGAAACAAAAACGTACCCTATTGTCAGTGACAATATTAGAAAAAGAACCCTCTATTAAGAATAGCTTTCAAAGGAAAGATATTGCTGGATCCGAATTAGCAGGTTCAACAAATGAATAATATGTCCATTTGGAAAAGTACACTATGGCAACTATCAAGTACCTTTTGTCTCTAGGCAACAAATTAAATGGCCCAGAAGAATCCAAGACTAGTTTTTCCATAGCCTTATCTGGAAACGTAACTGTGAACACAGTTTGATAGCTGTTTTCCAATTTTTGTCAGAAACTACACAATGTGAACATTTATCCACAAAGGCAGAAACTTCCTTATCTAAACCTGGCCACCATTTTGTGCAAGTGACAGAAAACCCCATGTGTCCTTCATGCACAATCATAATGATTTTTTGTCTTAGTTCAGTCAGTGGAACAAACACACCTGCTCTCATACAAATGTAATTTTGACATGACAATTCCATGGCATTTGTCTGAACCTCCTGAGGTCACCTGTGAGACTTTTCGCCTAAGGCCAACCAGTCTTACTGAAATGAAGTACCTGCAATAACACTTCATCTTTAGTCATGGCCACTTTCCAATCATTCTCTGTAATGATACCCTTGCAAGCTGATATGGCATCAACAAGAGCTACTACACACTCAGTATCTTGATCTACACTCTCAATATCAGAATGTGGTAAAGGCATGCATGACAAGCAATCTGATCAATTTCTTTTTTACCTCCTTGTACGTACTTCACAACTAAATCATAGTCTTGCAGCTTAGACAGAAAACGTACAAAACACGCAGATGCCTTTCTAATCCTGTTTCCACTCAAAAGGTAACCTAAAGGTTTATGATCAGTGTAAATATCACAAGTGGTCCAGATTATGTATGTTTTGAATTTCTGCACTGCCCATATATATGCCAGAGCCTCACTCTCAATGGTGCTGTAATTTCTTTTAGCCTCCAAGAGTACTCTGGGTGTGGAAGTGACTGTGTTCTCCTGCCTTTTCACCCACTGTACAAACAGAGCCCCATGCCCTCTGCAGCTGGCATTCGCAGGTATGAATGATCTTCCTGAAGAAACAAAGGACTGCAGAGCCGGAGCTGTAATTACTAACTGTTTAACTTCCTCAAAATCTCTACTAACTGGGCTATACGACACAAACCTGTTGCCTTCCTTGAGTTGTGCTCTAAGAGGTTGCACTATCAAAGCATACCCTGGAACAAATCTGGCACTCGCAGAGCCCCAAGAAAGAACATAATGCATCTTTATCTGTAGGTGGAGGAGCATTCCTAATGGCTTCCAGATTAAAAAGCTTAGGTTTTATGCCATCCCCTGAATTGGTGTGGCCCAAGTCCTTAACTTTTTCTACTATACGTTTGCACTTTTCAGCTTTGACCGTCGTACTTCGTGACCATAAAACCAGAAACACGTTTTCCAGAACTTGCATGTGTTCTTCAACCGTTTCAGTATGGACTAATATGGCACCCTGAAAGGCTTGGACATTTGCGATGTCCCCAAATAGGGTGTCCATCATCTTCTGAAAGATGGTCGCCGCAGATGTAAGTCCAAATGGTAAACCAAGGTATTTTTAAGCACCGTATGGAGTCACAAATGTGGTAAATGTTTGAGAACCTTCACTACAGGGAATCTGATGATAAACCGAGTGAAAATCAATAGTGGAAAAGTATTTAGATGCACCCACATAAGTGATCATCTTTTGTATATGCGGAAGGGGATGACAGTCCACCAAAATATTCTTATTCAGTTATCTCAAGTCCACACGTAACCTCAGATCCCATGATCTCTTCTTCGTAAGAACAATCGGCGAAACCCATTCAGACAAATCTGTGGGTATAACAATTCTCTCAGAGACCAACTTGTCCACAAATTCTTTAAATTCTGACTAAGGCTCAAAGACACCGGCCTAGCCTTGTATATGATTGGTGACATCCCCTTTTTCATTTTGGTACAGTGTTCAAAACATTGAACTGTTTCCACTTTATCTTTGAAAACATTATGAAACTTAGAAACCATGTGTTTAGTTACTTCACCTACTGCATTTCAAGACATGATTGGGCCGATCTCACCTAGTTCAGGCAACTCTACCAACACAATAGGTACATTATGACCAGGACGTAGTATAATGCCCAACTTGACCAAATCCTTCAACCCCACAATATCTCTCCCATTGATGGCAATATACACTTTAGTGACTGTAGATCTCCCAAACTTTCTAATGCCGACCAAAAGAACCAAAGATACTCAATATCCTGGTCACCAGATGCTTTGGGATTGATGTAATGTTCTATAACCAAAGACTTAGGCCATAAATAATGGTAGGTGCAATCTGCCAAGTAGTAACTGGTGCCCCTGATTCCGCCATGACAGTCACATCTTTTCCATCGATGATAGCGTCACACACTGGCCGCTTGACTGCGTTAATGTGCCTGTGCACAGACATTTCAGGCAAATCAACTGCCAACAACACATTAGAAAATCTGTTTGCACATTATTGTGTCTCATCATCCAAACCCTCAGTGTACACATTGCTGATCTTCACCTTACTGGTGTTGTTGGCAGTACTACAATTGGGAGTACTTTTGCATACTAATTGAAAATGACCTACTTTTTGACATTTCACACACTTTTTTCCCAATGGCAGGACAAGAAGGATTGTTCCCAAATAGGTTACTGGCACCACAATGATAACACACTCTTAGTCCTTGTGCTTTTGGTCCTTTTTTCAACTTATAGAACTTATTGTTAATTACACAAATCATATCTTTCTTCATCACACAATTGGCATTTGGCTGCCCCACATGACTGGATAAAACTTTAGATGTATCAATGTACCTTTCAATGCTTTTCGCGATGTCAATTGTTCAGCAAAAGTGGGATTGCGACAAGTTAAAAGACATTCTTGCACCTTTTTAGAAAAGCAATAAAATACAAATTGATATTGTATATGTGTATCAACACTGTTTACCATAATCACACTTGGCAGCCAATTCATGCAGAGTAGCTAGCTATATACTCCTCTACTGTATCATCAGCAGACACATGGCACCTTTCCAACAGCACACTTGAGTCAGCCAAGTAATGTTTCTTAATCCTCTCCTTTCCTTCTAAATAAACATTCCATGGCATATCCACACCAGGTCGCACTGGAAGAGGTGGTAAGTTGTCAAACACATGTTGCCTTGACAATCCCCAAATGATTGAATAATAGGGCCATACTCATAAGCATCAATTGCTGAGAGATAATTAAAAAAAATGTGTAACCACTCACACCATTTTATTTCTGTTTTCCCTGCTTTCTGGAGAAAAGGTGGAGGTTGGACAACTCCTAGTTCATGGACATTTAAAAAACAAATATATATATGTGGCAGTGGGTGAGGCGATAGTAAGGACTACGATACTCAGTTGGGGTGTGAAATGAACGTCTTTATTATTCTAGTTATCTGTGACAATGCTCCGATGGATATAAACTATTAATCCTTAATCCTATGCCATTTCTTCTTTTCCAGGACTCCTCTTGACAGGCGAAGGTGGTCTCCGAGGGTCTCCCAGATGGACCGGAAAACAAGAGGAATGGAAATAAGGGTAAGTGTGGGGTTTTTAGGAAGGTAAGAATTCTTGTTGATAGGGTAGAGAGAGAGAGAGAGAGAGAGAGAGAGTCCACTCCCTAGAAGTCAGTGATATTCTAAGGGTCAGAGCAGAAAGGGGAAGTCACCTCTGTGTGCTTTATATATATGTATATATATATATGTTGGTATAAGTCTTTTATAATACTCTATCTCTCCTAGTTCTTCTATATAGTGCACCTATTTTGGAGTCCTCCTCCCCTGTCCTCTTGCCTGTCATCCCCTTTCTCCACTCCTCTCTCTCCCCTGTTCCCCTCTCCCGCAGTCCTCTCCCTTCCCGAGTTTAGTTTGAAACTGTCCTTTAGAAAGGACCGTACCTGGTGTAGCCACGTCCCTCCTGGAACGTGGCCGATTTCTCGACCTTCTACACCCTCTTCCTTTGATGTAGTCTCCTTGACACCGCACGTTTTCGGGCTCGCTGTCGTCGTTCGTTCGTCTTCTCCTTGGTTTCTGTCTTCGTCTTCCTCTTCTCCTCCTCCGGCGTCCTCCTTATTTGGAACTCCCCCTCCCTGTAGTCCTTCTTCACTCCTTATTATCTCGGGAACCCGGACATCCGGGTTCCCCGTGTGAGTGTCCGCGCTGTCTTGGCAACCGCGTAGTGACTCGGGAATCCGCCCACCAGGATTCCCGACGCCTTCGTTGCACGGGTGAGGAAATCAGGACTCCGCTCCCGATTTCTCCCGTGTTGTAGCCGGAATTGCCAACTGCCGGCTACACACCCCATCCCAAGACCGGGACTGATCTAGTTCCGAAGACAAATAGTCTGCGGGACCCTGCAGAGAGCCCGGAATATGGCGAACCTGAAAATAGAAGGGTTGTAGCTCCATAAACCATCTGAGGATGTGGGAATTGGAGTCTTTATTAGAAGCCAACCAAGTGAGGGGAGCATGGTCTGTGAACAGGAGGAAAGGGTGTCCCAAGAGGTAGTATCTCAGGTTCTCAATAGCCCATTTAATAGCTAAACATTCTTGTTCGATAATCGGATAATGACACTCCCTGGGCAACAGTTTCCTACTAATGAAGACGATGGGGTGATCATGTCCATCGTCGTCAGGGTGGGAAAGTACAGCCCCAAGCCCTACGTCCGAGGCATCAGTTTGAAGATGGAAAACCTTAGTAAAATCAGGACACCGCAGGACAGGTTCTGTAGTGAGACATGTTTTTAACTGTTGGAAACTGCCGTGTTGGGCGGCTGTCAGGCAGGATATCTTGGACGGCAAGGTTTTTTTAAGGAGATCTGTGAGGGGAGCGGCTAAAGTGGAATAACGTGGTATTAATCGGCGATAATACCCTATCAATCCTAAAAAAGAACAAAGTTCTTTTTTTGACGTGGGAGTAGGAACTCGCTGTATAGCCTCTATTTTGCTTTTCTGGGGTCTGAGCTGGCCCTTCCCTATAAAGTACCCCAGATAAGCGATGTGGTCATGACCCAGATGACACTTTCTTGGATTGGCTGTGAGACCGGCTGAGTGTAAGGCATGGAAAATGTCATTGAGATGGACCAGATGGTCTTCCCATGTCTCACTGAAGATCACAATATTGTCTAAATAGGCGGCAGCAAACTTTACGAAAGGTCGTAAGAGGTAGTCCATTAACCTTTGAAATGTGGCCGGAGCCCCATGGAGGCCAAAGGGGAGTACAGTGAAGGGGTATGGTCCTGAATGTGTGGAGAAAGTGTTTTTTTCCCGATCGGCTGGCGCTAGTGCTATTTGCCAGTAACCTTTTGTTAGGTCAATTGTCGACATATATCGAGCTTTGCCTAACCGTTCAAGTAGGTCGTCTACTCTGGGAATAGGATAAGTATCAAATAGGGAAATTTCATTTAGACGGCGGAAATCAATACAGAATCTTACAGAACCACCTGGTTTTGGGACAAGCACTACTGGGGAACACCAGGGGCTTGTAGATGGTTCTATTACTTTCATTTTTAGCATTGATTGTACCTCCTGTTCAATTAAGTGTGTGCGGGCCTCTGGAATGCGATATGGACGTAGACGTACCACCTGCCTTTCTGGGGTTCTTATGTGATGTCGGATTAAGTGTGTTTTACTGGGTTTTCCCCCAAAAAATTTACTCTGTAGTCTTAAAAGGTCCTTTAAGTGTTTTAACTGCTCTTCTGTAAGATCTGGGATAATATGGGGTGTCTCTACGTTTATATCTATACTGGTGGGATACATTTCCATGGCTAAGGGTTTCTCAGGAGTTATTAAGAATCCTGTAGCCGACAAATTTGGGATGATATCGGGTTCTTCCCATTTTTTTAGTAGGTTGATGTGGTAGATTTGGGTTCTTGGATATTTCTACCAGGTAAGTAACAGGGGAGACTGCTTTTAATATAGTATATGGGCCTTGCCTTTTGGCAAGGAGTTTGTTATCTGGAAAGGGTCGTAATATCAGAACTTTATCGTCGGGCTGTAAGTATTGTGGTTTTGACCCTCGGTCATAATATCGTTTTTGGGTATCATGGGCTTTTTCCATATGTCTGCGGACATCCTCCCAGAGTGGCTGTAGGTGGTGTTTCAGCTCGTGTACATAATCTAATAAGGGTTTTTCTTCTTCTCCCTCTTCCTCCCATATCTCCGCTGCCCTATCTAATAGGCTCCGGGGTTGTTGACAAAAGACGAGCTCGAAGGGACTATGTCCGGTAGATGCCTACTCATGTGATCTTATGGCATATAGGACCAAGGGAAGTTTTCGGTCCCAATCACGGCCGGATTCTGAGACCGTCTTCTTTAATAATGTCTTTATAGTACGGTTGTACCGTTCCACCAGACCGTCCGTTTGGGGATGGTATACAGAGGTCTTAATTTGTTTCACTCCTAAAGCCTTACAGATATTGGCCATTAAAGCTGACATAAATGGGGTCCCTTGGTCCGTTAGAATTTCGTTGGAAAACCCTACCCGGGCAAAGAAGGTGATCGTGGCTTGGGCTACGTTTTTGGTTGTCATGCTTGTAAGGGGTATAGCCTCAGGATACCGGGTGGCATAGCCTATGAGCACCAGGATATAAGTGTGTCCTTTAGTGGATGGAAGAAGGGGGCCTACCAGGTCCATGCCGATCCTAGAGAAGGGTACCTCAATGATAGGTAAGGGTTGGAGGGGAGCTTTTCTTTAGGGTCCTGGATCTATGAGTGACATCGGGGACATTGGGCACAGGACCGCCGTAAGTGTGCATATACCCCTGGCCAATAAATTCTTCGCAATAGATATTCTTTCGTCTTTTCCCTCCCATAATGTCCCCCTCCCGGTTGATTGTGGGCTAAAAAGAGTACCTGTGGGCGGAAGGGTTCGGGTACTACTAGTTGACGTTTCTCCCTTTCGTCCTGTTTGATTACCCGGTACAGGAGATTTTTTTGGACAAGGAAGTACGGACCCACCTCGTTAGTACTCTCAGTTTTAGCCGTTTTCCACGCGTTACAGAGGGTGGGATCTTCCTGTTGACTGACTCGGAAGGAT
This sequence comes from Pleurodeles waltl, assembly GCF_031143425.1. Taxonomy (NCBI): domain Eukaryota; kingdom Metazoa; phylum Chordata; class Amphibia; order Caudata; family Salamandridae; genus Pleurodeles; species Pleurodeles waltl. The sequence goes on along the minus strand of NC_090447.1, from coordinate 513,839,460 downwards.
GGTGAGGAAGCTGGTATGGTGGCTACAACTTTTCCTGTAAAGTTTTCTTTGCCGGTTTTATGTATCTTCTCTCCCTTCTGGTGGGTTTATGGCGGTATGGGTTTTCCTCAATATGGCTGCCAGAAAAAGGGGCTTCAGCCCACCAGGAGTCTGCTGTGATTCGAGATCTTACCCCTTTTAGCAATTGTGGGAAGTGTATATAATCAGTCCCTATTATGCAGTCTTCTACCAAATGGTCCATGACACCCACCGGTAGTGGATCCTTTCGTCCTTCCCATTCTATTTGTACTATGGATAATGGGTAGTTATCTTTATCCCCATGTATACAGCAGATAGAGACCCATTGTTGGGTCCGTTGCTCCGATAGATCCACTACATTGGCTCTGATGACAGATTGACTACATCCTGAATCTATCAGCGCTTGGAGAGTTTTCCCATTAACTTTTATTTCCTGTCTGTATCTTGAGTCCCCCCTCCTGTGCATAATACTCTTCCCCTTGTGACTCCTATCTCCATAGGTTCGGGTTTATCACCTTTCCGGGGACACATTTGAGCTATATGTCCCCACTCACTGCAGCTGTAACACTGTGGTTGTTGCATAGGTGGGTGGTCTCCCACTTTGGGAAGTCCCACGTCTTCTGAGATTTTCCTGGGAAGAGTTCGTAGAGGTATGGGGGATGACTGGGGAGTCAGTTTGAGCATTCCGCTCTTAAATTTGGTTGAGCGATGGTAGGCACAGGCTAAGTCTACCGCCATAGCCGTATCAACATTCGGGTGTTGACGTATCCAATTTCGGGTGGAGGGAGGGAGGGAGGGATTCTAAATATTGTTCTAAGATTACTGCTTTTATAACGTCCTCCCTCTCTGTTCCTATAGGCCCCAACCACTTCAGTCCCAAGTCCTTTACCTTGAAATACAGTGTCTGAGGGTCTTCTGTGGGACCCCATTTAATTTTCCGAAAGCGGAGACGGTAATATTCTGCGTCATGTCCCACTCTCTCTAATATGCTCTTTTTAATGTCTTTATATGGTGTAGTACCATCTGGATTTGCAGCCTGATAGGCAGTTTGAAGGATGCCAGTCAGTAAGGGGGCCACATATTGGCCCCAGCGTTCTGCGGGCCACTGTGCGGATGAAGCAACTCTTTCGAAGTTGGTAAAGAAAGCGTCAGGGTCCTCCCCATCCTGATATTTTTGGAGGACCGAGCTAGGCACATTAGGATGCACCTTACTGGCTGCGATCGTGTCCCTGAGCTTTTGGGGAGCCGTTTCATGCACTAATTGATTATTGGCCATAATAGTGGCATGGCTCTTCAACGCGCTCTGTAGGGCCTCTCTATCCTCTTTCGCCTCCCTCTGATGAGCCTCCCATACTAGCTGAAGATGGCGCTGTCCTTGGGCTAGCTGCTGGATCATATCCTCCAAAGTAGGTTTTTCCCCCCGTTCTTGCTGTTGGGTTTGTCCACTATCGCACTCTGAAAATCCCACTTCTGACACCACTGTGGCAGTGGGTGAGGCGATAGTAAGGACTACGATACTCAGTTGGGGTGTGAAATGAACGTCTTTATTATTCTAGTTATCTGTGACAATGCTCCGATGGATAAAAACTATTAATCCTATGCTGTTTCTTCTTTTCCAGGACTCCTCTTGACAGGCGAAGGTGGTCTCCGAGGGTCTCCCAGATGGACCGGAAAACAAGAGGAATGGAAATATGGGTAAGTGTGGGGTTTTTAGGATGGTAAGAATTCTTGTTGATAGGGTAGAGAGAGAGAGAGACAGAGAGAGAGAGTCCACTCCCTAGAAGTCAGTGATATTCTAAGGATCAGAGCGGAAAGGGGAAGTCACCACTGTGTGCTTTATATATATATATATATATATGTTAGTATAAGTCTTTTATAATACTCTATCTCTCCTAGTTCTTCTATATAGTGCACCTATTTTGAAGTCCTCCTCCCCTCTCCTCTTGCCTGTCATCCCCTTTCTCCACTCCTCTCTCTCCCCTGTTCCCCTCTCCCGCAGTTCTCTCCCTTCCCGAGTTTAGTTTGAAACTGTCCTTTAGAAAGGACCGTACCTGGTGTAGCCACGTCCCTCCTGGGACGTGCCGGAATTCTCGACCTTCCACACCCTCTTCCTTTGTTGTAGTCTCCTTGACACCGCACGTCTTCGGGCTCGCTGTCGTCATTTGTTCGTCTTCTCCTTGGTTTCTGTCTTCGTCTTCCTCTTCTCCTCCTCCGGCGTCCTCCTTATTTGGAACTCCCCCTCCCTGTATTCCTTCTTCACTCCTTATTATCTCGGGAACCCGAACATCCGGGTTCCCCGTGTGAGCGCCCACGTTGTCTTGGCAACCGCGTAGTGACTCGGGAATCCGCCCACCAGGATTCCCGACACCTTTGCGTTCGTTGCATGGGTGAGGAAATCGGGACTCCGCTCCCGATTTCTCCTGTTTTGTAGCCGGAATTGCCAACTGCCGGCTACAATATATATATATATATATATATATATATATATATATATATATCAAGTGTGTGAAATATGGCAACAATATAGGAAACAATGACTTCAAAGTTAAGTGTTCCAAAAAGGAATATGAGAAAAAGAATGCTTAAACACTAGGGAAATTCAAGGAAGTTAAAATGTAAGAGTAGCAGCCTTTTGTCATACGTAATGTCCATGCACTGTCCGAGCTTGCGAAATGTTGCATTTAGAACTAAAAACAGTTACCTTAGGAAAAAAAAAAAGCATCAGATGCTCTGTGAAGGACCATGAACAAAGCAGGAGAAAATGCGGCTCTGTGACGCACTTTAAGTAAGCTGCAATGTTGCCAACACCAAAATACTTAGCGTGCTTCAAAAGCACTGTATGGTAAACCTAAAATGGCTGCCACTTTACACAAAGACATAATGCGTCATCGTCTGATAGTCCGCACAGACCCAGGAGAAGAGGCAGATGCTACTCCTTTGAAGTCATGAGATACTGCTCCCTCAGCGTTACCGCTACTCCCTTGATGTCATGAAACACTACTCCTACTTTGGCGTCATGAGATGCCGGTACCTCGGTATCGATGCTGCTCCTTCAACATCACGAAACACTTCTCGCTCGATGTCACATTGTCGCAGCTACGCTCCCCCTGTACTACTAGCAGCTGCAGATCACGCAAGTGGAATGCTGCACTGATGAAGCATAACCCAGGTAACCAGCAACTGCCACATTTTCCCATTGTTAGTAGGCTCCCAAACACCTTTCCAATAAACATGGTCAAGTCAGGAAACAATTCAGAATTGGCAAATACAAGAAGTGTAGTTTTCTGTCGTCCTCAAAAAGAAAAAAATAGTCAGCAAATGTTGGTGGGTCCACAACCAGCTCCGCACACCCCACTCCTGGTACCAAAATGATGTGGTGTTCACCAGTAGAGATGTGAGCATATCATGCTACATATAAAATGATGATGGAGCCTTGTAGTTGAACAGTAAGATCCTTACAGGGACACATGACTGTGTCAGCCACCTTTTACACCCAGGTCAAGTGGGCAACTGACTCAAAGTCCAATGCTCTATAACCTGTCCGGCACATGATGTAACCATGGCTCCAACGTATAATGCATAAACAACAGATCATAGCTTGAAATAACATGAAAACATGACATACTACATCTACAAACGGTCTTTAAGAAAAACAATATTGGCTAGTCAGTAAAAAAATAAAAGATCTTTTGACAATTATGTCATGGACTTCCCACTTCCCAAGCCCTCTCACTCATTCATGGGGAACAGACCCAGGAGGTCACCTGTTTTCTGAAAAACATTGAGTTTCCTTTTCTAGAACTTCTGGTGGGAATTAAAAGGTAAACACTTTCAACAGGGTGTGATAATAGAGGATTATCTGGAATGTAACGTCTCCTTTTTAAACTTTACTCATTACAAAGAGGATCACACATTTAAAGTTTACAGGTGCATTGTTGATTGCATATTTAAACTTTACAGAGCTTTCCTCTTTTCTACTAAAGTATCATTTGTTTCCAGGAATGCTAACCTTTTAAGTATGTACTTAAACATACAATATTGTAAAATCGAAATATGTCTGTCTCATGTCACACAGTTTACAGCAACATGACGTTCATGCACCTCGGAACGAATCTCTCAATAAAAGTTAAATATTGAAAAATGTAAAATAGTGAGCCCACTTCTTACTGTGCCTGGCTGGAGTTGTACGGCCACATCACAAAAATGACTGTGGGGCGTGCAGCAGAGTGTGCTGTGGAGCTGCCAGGTGTTGTGCAGACAGAGAAACACTAGCCCCTAGTATAGGTAAAACTCCAGCGCAGATGTGAAAACAGTTGTGTTTACTTCAGTGGCTTGGAACCCAGGAGTGATCATCCTACTGATGGGAACAGGTAGGGGCGGGTTGGGGGGCACCTGCTGCCCTTGGCTCTCTTCAATGTTCACTGAGGTGCTGTTTGACGTCCCCTTAGCGGTAGAAGCTGGGCTAGACTGCAGCTTCTTTCTGAAAACGCTGCAGAAGCTCCGCAGCAACTGGAACATCTTAGTCACTACAGCAACAAGTAGGGGCTGCCGATGCATAACTCATGGGGAGGGGCGGGGGACAGAGAGGAGGTGAAAATGTAAAAAAAGATAAAACACACTTACCTTGCCTCCGTCCCTGCTGCCTCGCTCGTCTCTCCTCTTGTGGTGTCCCAGCATTTACTGCTGGGACACCAGCACAGGCTCCCCAGCAATCCTGGCACTGCTTTCATGCTAAACTTAGCATGAAAGCAGTGCTAGGATTGGTCTGAGCGGCTCGGACTGCTGCTCAGACACATTCCTGGGGTCTGTGCAGTTTCTCCAGCCTAGCTGTTAAACACAGCTGGGCTGAAGAAACCTAACTGCGCATGCGTGTTTGGCCGGCCTCAGACCGTCAACCAAACACACATGCAACACTTAGGTGCACTCTCCTCTCCTCCCCCTCCCACCTCCCGTGGCCTAGCCCACCTCTTCCTGCACTGCTGGCTGTGCAGAAGCAGAAAAATTAAACGATAGTTAACTATCATTTTATTTTCATGCTTCTGGCTCAACCAGTGGGGCGACGCTCTTTTGCCATAGCAAAGGAGCCGCCCCTGGCAACAAGTTACCTTTTGACCTGGTTAAGCTCATAATTGCAGGGGGTAGCAGCACAGAGCATGCCAACGTGTGCTGGCTGCTATTGTTTTATTACATCCTGAATCACTTTGTGGCACAGATAGGAGCTATAATATGCGTAACTAAACATTTTATTGTGGTGATGCGCCCTCCCAGCACAAAAATGTGCTAGTCTAACCCCTGCTGTGGGGTAATTGGCAGGGCTATTACAGGGGCTTTCAGACAGTGGCATGTTTTGATGCCAGAGGAGAGTGAAGGTTTCCTCTAGGGGCACCCGGATAGACCCTTTCTGAAGTTTGAGAAAATTATTTACACACACCAGAAAACTATAAACCATAAGATATGGATTTTATAGTCATATTGATAGCCTCTAATTAATCTGCAAAGCTTTACCATTGTAAGGGCTACCACAAATATGTATTATGGAGGACCAAAGTAGGCAGCAAAGTTATTTAAATTATTTTGCGAAAGCACAAGTTATGCTGTACATTATCTGGCAGTACTTTTTCTATTAGTTTTAGGTAGAAACATTTTTGTGAAATCTGCACATTTTGTGGAAAATGATATAGCAAATGTAGTAAATCCATTATTATGTGGTAAATGTCGCTACATGGATAGCTACTCCTGGTGCCAGGAATAATCCCAAGGTGCGCATATCAATTTTAAAATGCCTGATGGCCACATGCCATATCAAATTTAACATCATGCTTTTTCAGTTCAACCACTTATTTCGCCATTTCTTTCAGTACTCGATTCATTAAGTTGATTTATGCAGCAAATCAAATTGAATGTTCAGCTTTCCTGATGCAAAATTGCAACTACCGTAACAAAAATATACATCTCATGCTTCTTTCTAAATGAAGGTTTATCGTCAAATTATGAGCTAAACTGCATTCTTTGCCCCAACACATTTCAGACCCACTGTTCCTTCTTCAGGATGTATGCCTAGAACGCATAAATGCCTGTAATGTATAAGGGTTTTGAAAGGCTGAAACAAAGATGTAAAGTACCCAAATGGTGTCAACTCCTCACCATAACGCACTGCGCTAATCCGTACACCATGTGATATACGATTTACCGTCACCTTGTAACAAAGTGAACAAAGCAAATACACCATTAAAAGACAGTGGTATGAATTGACCATGCTCAAAATATTTAAATGCTTCATGTTGCTGTGAATAGGTTTACCATGATCTTATACTAACATTCATATCCTTGCGAGGACATGATGCCATGTCCTATGAAGCCAGTGCAACCAAAAACTATTAACGTAATTATAACTGTGAAGGATGGACCGACTCCATTATACTTTAGCGCAACTGTTGATGACAGATAAATCCTACTTGTGAAGTGCAGCCTACCAGTGGCATACCAAAACACGAGGGCCCCCCTGCAAAGTACATGGAAGGGTCCCCCTCTGGACTCAACCAGGAGCTCTCAGGCCGGGGTACTGTGCTGAGGGGGCCCCCATGGTGCTCAGGGGCCCCCTGCACCATGGAGGTTGCCGAGGACTTTGTTATGCCGCTGCAGCCTACTACCTCATTCCCTTAGCTTACCCAACATGAACGCCCACCAATAAAGTCTGTGAGATTTCAATGCAATGGCAATGGAGGGAAACATCTATAGTGCAAGAAAAGATTTCCATCAGTCTTCTTCCTAAAAACATTAACGGTTATGGTGGTGCCATAGATCTTAATCAAAACACCCAGAAATGTAATTTCAGAATTATGAAAATGATGAGTGAATTACATGTTAGGATTTCTCACGTTTAGATCAGTGATGTTGGTCAGTGGCTTTTCAAATGAGCTTTTCCAAAGTATGAAAATGTAATCTACGAAACAGAAGTAAACCTATTTGTTTGTGTGATGCTGGTGAGAGAAACTGGCCTTGTGGTCTAAATTCTTTATATAAGGTAATATCTACATTTCCACCAGTAAATGCTGCTGCCACAGAGACATATAAATCAACTGACCCTCACCCCGTCTATTGTTTTATCAACAATTTATTCATGAAAGGTAAACAAAATCTTAACATTCTACTTTTAGTCAGTGCCCATTGCACTTCAAAAAAAGTCTTATATTAGGAGAAATACTACTTATATTAAATAATGTGCTTGTGAATAATACATTGTTGCTATGCCTGTCACCAGCCTGTCCAAGTATGTTTTGGTATTTTTAAAGCATGGCAAGCTACAGACCACTGTGAAGGTGCAAGCCTCAGTGAGATTACATAGGAGTGCGAGGGACAGGGGGCATTGGTAGAGCTAGGGGAAGGATGTGAAGACAGCCTATCTGAGATAGTGGTCTTTAAAGATATGTGTTGCAAGAAGGCAGCTGCTGTTCTGATGTCAGAGGGGATGATATTCCAGATCTAAATATTATAGGCTGAGAATGATTGTGTTCTCAATCCTACTGTGTTTAGTTTCTAGTCTGGCAATGTCGGAGCTCTTGGTCTGGCATTGACCGCCAAATATTGTGACTTTGTTAAGAAGATAAACAGAACTGAGGACTTGGTTTTGTGGGTTTTGTAAGTGATGTAGCTCATCTTGAAGAACCAGGTGTATAGTTGGGACCAGTGTCAATCCTTCAATAGGAGGGTGATGTGGTCAGATTTCTTCGGTCCCTTTATGAATCATGCTACCGTGTGAAGAATGCCTTTCAAGAGAGAAAGGATAGCCCCTGTGATGCCATTGAGAAGAATGGTGCCTTCTTGTTTGGAGAGTACTATGGCTTAGTCTGTTGTTCTACAGTCTTCTCTTGGGTGAAAAACTTTAACGTTTGTCAGGTGAAGGAGTTGGAATAAGGCTATTTTGGTCCGCTTGGCAATGTGTTGTTTCAAAGAGAGGTTCAAGATGATTGTAAATCTGAGGGATTTGGCCTGTTCGGTCAGTTGGGGTGTGAAGCACCTTAAGTTTAAATTGGAGAGTCATTACTGAAACAGACATTGTTCGGCACTATGGCCAAAGAGGAGGAATTCGGTCTTTGTGGGGTTTCCATCACGTATTTTGGTTACATCCAGGATTGCTGTATTCAAGTCAGGGTTTGAGTCTCCTTATGTCAATGCTTAAGGAGATTTTGCAATAGTGTTGGTTGTCATGTCATGAAATAAAATACCATTCTAATTTACAGGCTGCTTCTGTAATATGAGAGGGTAATTAAAATACATATAAAAGTAATGCAAAAATATTCATTGATGTGGCACCCTTTATTAAGTCACTACACGACTATTCATATTTTTGCTCAAGATGCATGATGATCAAGAGTAATCACAATAGATCACATAGACCACAGTAGTTCATAGAGCTAGGGAGGCTTCATGAACCAAGTGTTAAATTCCAAGTTTGCATTTACATTGGTGACTATGCTCATATTACTGGTCACACAGAATCAGTCCCTGTGCAATAGAACTATCTACTTGCAGTCAGTGCCACAATTCCATTGTCCTCGTTGCCCTATTACCATGTCCAGTGCACTAGTATATGAACGACCATAACATACCAGCTTTCGCAATCCATAAGCAAGTTAAGCTATAGTAACATTCTTCCATTGCGTATCTCTCTATCTCTCCCCTCTCTTTCTACATCACCTTTCTCTAGTTCCTGATTCTCTCTATACTCTCCTTCTTGTTGTGTCTCATCTCTCCACCTCACTAATCACTAATCCGTGCCCTTTTCTCTATGCCACTTCTCAGTTTATTCCTAGTTCTGACTATTTCTTACTATTGATTTCAACTCTCTGTATCACACCTCTCTATTCCTTTTTCTTCCTTATCTTTCTTTGTCATATCTTACTACATACTTCACCTAACCTCATCTACCTCACTCCTCTTCCTTGACCCCCCATTTCAATGTATCTATTGCATGCTACTTTAATTTCCTCAACTTCTCTCTACTTTCCTGTCTATCTTATTCTTCTCTTTACCTGACATGTATTTCTATACCTCACTTCTCATTTTGACATTCTCTCAACATCAACGCTCTCTACCTTGCATCTCTCTGTATTACGGTCATTACCTCATGCCTTTTTGTCTTGTCTATATACTTCATTCCATTACATACCCCACCACTCTATCAACATTTCTTTCTCCCTTTCTCTAGCTCTCTCTCTAGCTCACTCTATAAATGTATTTATCTCTCTGTTTCTCTTTCTCTTGTTACCATTGTATCATTCTTCTCGGCTACTCACCTTTCTCTCCCTAACTCATCTGCTACCTTATGCGCTCTCTACCCCACCTATCACTTTACTTCATCTCTGTCTCCACCTTCCGTCTCTCTCTACTTTACGTCTCTTGCTGTACCATCTTTTCCCTTCTCTGCCCTTCTCCTGTCTCTAGAACCCTCCCAAATTCTTACTGAGCAGAGTCGGTGATCCTTGTCTAAACAAAGACGTATACGCCTATAAGGGGATAGAAAGGCAGAAGGCAAGTGAACAGAATGAAACAGTTTATCGGGGTTTGTTCTAATATTTTAAATGTCACTGCTAGTTATAAAGGTGGATGTATTTGTGGTTATAAATGTGCAGCAATTAAAGTAAAAGTTAAAGCTATATGTGCATATGTCTGATTTTAATATCCACCAAATCACCCTTACCCTGTCTATCTTGCAATCGGATGAACAGACTGGATCAACAATGAATTCTACATGAACTGCTGAATGGCAAAAATGTAGGTCTAAGTGCAAAAAGAAATGGATTTATCAATGCCTGAGTGAGAATTACCTGTCTGGCAGAGGGTGGGCAGATTTAGCTATAAGCTCATTTTGCTTCAAAAATCATTTAGATGCCACTGCCTTAATTTCCTTGTACTCATGCCAGAGTCACTTCTTGCCTTGCTTCCTGCCAACTTTTTATGGGCCCGCAGACCATTTACATTAATTAGTACAAGCAGTGGACAGGCCACCAGAAAACGTGGTAGAGCTGAGCCAGAGGGAAGCCTGAGCCAATAGTTTTTCTTTGGCACTTGTAACAGCCAGAATCCCACCAGTATTATAAAGGCTACTTCAATGTAATGTATTTCTGCACTTAAAAGTATCCTTTTCTCAATAAACCTATCGTTTAGTATCAAATTTTATAACACTCCATTGAGGAAAAAAGCTGGGTGTGTCTGTCCCTTCTTAACAAAAACAAGTGGACATTTGAATCAAGCTATCTTTTGTCTACCTTCTTACAACAGTTAGGTATGGCTAATAGCCTGTATCAAAGCTAAGGTCTACTGAAGGAAAGTGATTTGTTTAAGATCACACAGTTCACTATAATGTGGAAGCTAGGATTACAACTCATGTTTACTGCATCCAGATCATGACAATTAGCCATAGGCGTTCCATGCATTCACCCATGGAATATGAATCAGTCCCAGATTTAATTAAGATAGTAAACCTAGCATTGATTCAGAATGGTGCAACTACCACAGAGACACGTAACAAGAAGAAATATGTTTATTTATCTTCCTTACTTCCTCTTTCTATGTGTGATGCATTCTGCGGCTATTGCCTCTTAGAATTGTTTTTGTACAAGAAGGTGTTCCTTCCTGCACAAAAAATCATGCCAGTAATGCATCCACCCTTGCAGCATGGCACAAGGGTGCCTGCGTTGGTGCTCAGCAGACTCAAGTTCGCTAGCACAGGAAGAGTTGAAGAGTTCAAAATCTTAGTAGCTATGGAGCAGTTCAGCTCTCTCCCATTCATGCAACACAGTGCAGCAACTGTGCTTGCTGCCCGGCGTTGCATTAACTTTTAGTAAATATGGCCTCTAGTGTCCTCATGTTTTTACACCTGGGGTGTATTCCCCTGATGTAGCATATCAATGCTCAAAGCTTAAAACACAGCTCACACACATAAACAGATTTATCAACATTTTGATATCAGCACTTTGATCTCACCAACAACTAGCATCCACCCTGCACCCTTTTCTGACTTATAACTACATTCTGACATGTGCCCTTCACTTAGCAATAGGGTGTGATATCACTTTATGTCATTGTAGGCACGGTTATCACTTCTAGGCCTTTGCATGACATCATAATGTATTGTATCTCTTGTGATTCCAATGAACTAATTAGAATGTGAGATTAATAGCCAGTATTGGACACGGTGCAGGTGATAGCATTTAGAGAGGGAGATCACCATGCTACACAGCACTAGTAACCACCGTCTGATTGGTCACCTTCTTAGAAACCATACCCTTTCAGGATCACAAAATGTGCCGGCTATCTCCACAATAGAGAACTTCACACCTCACCTTGTCCATCGCATGCTGCCTATAAATGCAAGCCTGTCAAGCGGTCCCATGATACATTCAGACAGATCTGTCTTTTTCGCCTCTAGCACTTGTTACTTATTACTGAAAATGGTCGACAAGTCCCAGAGGGCAAAGTAATGTTGTCCAAAAGCCAGGACTGATGGAAGCAGGCCCACCTGACAAGAACGCAAATAGCCTAACTCAGCTCTCGCTGCCATGAAAGGGACTCCTGAAATGCATCAATCATCCAGCCTCTTCAACTTTCTTAACAATTCATTAATTCTTCACTATTGTATCGTATTATGTAATTTATGTAGCACTTTAAATCCATATTGTGGCCACAAAGTGCTCCTCACACTCAGTTACATCCAGAGAGCTAGGGGTTCCCTTTCACTTGGGGGCCCTTAGATGTGTGAAATATAAGAAAAAATAAAAACATTTCTACTGTTTTATGCCTCCCTCATGGAGGCGTTATTTCTTGACACAACGCGTGGCCTGAGAATCTTTGTAGGTTTGGTTTTCATTATAAAAACCATGCGTTGTAGTGCTAAAACACTCGAGTAACATCCATGGAAAGGCCTTTGACGCAATGTCGCACATTGCTGAGCATAGCAGTATTTCTGCTAGAAAAAGGACAACTTTTGAGGTGCAGAAACGTCTGCGCTAGAAAGTAAACTTTGAGTGACTTTGTGATAGTGCAAAGTCTTCAGGATGAATATGCCTCCTTGTGTTATACCCCCGCCAGTCCTTTTCTACCACGCCAGGCAACTTGAATTGTGATGCATTTTACTTCTGCTATACAAGCAATTAATTTAAAATATTACCCACTCAATGATCTATTTAAGGGAATGAAGTGTCTGCATTTAAATTATAAAATGCAAACAAATATCCTGGTCATATCTGGTATCAGGCAACAGGTTCCTTGAGAACAAAAAATAAACCCAGAAGGGGCCATGACAGCCTGTACCCCCATTAGCTCTGCTGCTGCTTACAGCTAGCCCTCTTCATTTATTGGTCTGTGGTGCGTCATTCATAAATTTCTTATGCCTACCGTAGCATACAGCATTGGCCAGTGGTTAGGCCCAATTCAGCCATTGGTCAATTTCATTGTGAGAGATGGCATTCAGCTTTTTCACAAGGAGCATATCCACACACAAAGCAGCCCTCTTCTTTGCCAGATCTAGTATGGAAAGGCTTGCATTTTGAGACTAAAGAATAGTTTTGCTTTTAGTTCATGTTTTTTACACAGGAGAGGGCCTAACAGGTCCCCCAGCAATAACATTTTACCAAAACCATGACAACACAAAACAACAATTACAAATCAAAATGATGGCAGCCAAACCCAGACCCATTGGGTTTACCAACACTTGTTTCATGTGAGTTGTCAACACACGATTCTCCCACATGCCTACTGAATATTTCAAAATGTGTGTAATGGATCACAGATATTGACTAATGCGCAAACTTTGGGTCAATTGACAAATATTATTATATGGTCAGGGTGCCCAACTCTATTAGTACTCCTGACTTGCTTATGAATGAACCCGGCCCACAACTATCCTGTAGGACCATAAAAGAGGAGGGGAAATATCAACAAATCTGAATTGCCATTAAATTGAGTAGTACTAACAAGAACACTTATGCAAGTGATAACATAACCATATATGCAAAAGGGGGTCGTAATTCTTCCTGGCACACTGTAGATATCATATAATTAAACCACCAAATAATAATAAAATAGTGGGTACATTTCTGCCTGAATTGATTAATGGAGAATTCTAATTATGTGGACAACTTACTGGGACAGTAACAACCGCTTTTGCCATTTACTTATATATCAACAGCCCAGTGCCAAGAATGTGACCTTCTTCTGGTCCTAGCTTTCCTGCTACCATAACTAAGCATGCTTAGTTCAGTAGGTCTGTGCTTGCAATGAAAACCAAGAAAAATCCTGGAATGTTTACTGCTATTCGCTGTTCACAAAGGAATGGCTGAAAACCACACTTAGGGGGAGCTAACTACATTTAATACACCTCGCAGTTGCATTTAGCTTACTTTACTCATTTCATTTTCTTGTGTGATTTTGGGGCTGAATCCACTTCATGCACGAAAAGAGTTACCTGATGACTTCATGCCACTGGGGCACAACCTTTCCAGACCCTATTGATTTCAGAGGTGTTAGTCTAATAGGTTCTACTGAAAAGAATCGAGTACCACTCCGAGAATGCACCGATTCGTTGCTTTAGTATCCTGCTAACACTGAGTCATCTGTTAAACACATGCCTGACATTCTCATCAACCCCTACAGCAATGTATGTATCCCTCGAGCTTAAAGTTTCAGGTGAGCTTGTGGTTTTGTGGTATGTAAGCGTCTTATGCAAACTATGTATGCTGTAGTACACTAGTTATCATGGGCGTCGATTCACCAGAATGCCAGTGACATCGCGTGTCATATGACTCCTAGTGACATCCCAGGAACTGACATGAAATGACCTTTGACCTGTTGTCACCCTTCCCGCAATGACCTGTTTTCCCAGCTATAAGTACTACTTATTATCTCTGTCTAATCTTTTTCTTACCTGTTGTCTCTTTCCCACCTCTCCTGTTTCCTCCTCTAACTCTACTGCCTTTCTCACTGATCTCCTGATTATATCTCACCTCTCACCTGACTTCTCACCTCTCTTTCAGCTATCTTCGTATCTGCTTGGCTCTTTCTCACCTGTCTCCGTCTCAATACTGCCTCCGAGTCTCTCACCTTTCCTTCTTCCCACCGATCCCTCAGCTGTTTTTTCTACCTTATATCTTCCCGTCACCAATTTCACTCTCGCTTTAAACTGTATAACTACATATAATAATGTGCCCCCCCCTTTCAGCTCTATCACTTTATCGCCACTCTCTTAATTGCCCACTTTTTTCACCTGTCATTTTATCACCCGTCCACCTCCCCACCTCTCACAGCTGTCTTTTTAACTTGTCTATTTATTGCCCCTCTCTGGCACACCTGCTTTCCCTTCTCTCTGCGCTGTCTCCCTCAATATTGTCCCTAGCACCTCTCTTAACTGTCTCGCCCACCCTCTGCCTCGCATCCTATCCGAACAAACTCTTTCTCACTAGCCTCTCACCTCCTTCACCTGTCTCCACGCCGTCTCTCCTACGTCTCTTACCTGTCCTTTTCTCACACCCGTCTTATCTCCTCCTCATCTGTTTGTGTCTGTATCACATTTCTGATACTGGCACACCCTCCCACTAGTCTCTCGGACTCTTGGCTGTCTCTTTGTCACCTGTCTATGTGTCCATTGCCTTTTGCTCTCTCCTGCCACATTCTCTTTTATACCTGTCTATATATCTCTCACACTTATCACTTCTCTTTGATGTCTCTTTAGTCTCTGTCTCTCTCTCACACACACACATAAACGCCTGTTTTTATCTCTCTCTCTCACCTGTCTCTCAGAGATGTCCTCTTACTGCTCTTCGTTTCGTGATTTTGACCTCATTTTCCCCGTAGTCTTTCCTTTCTATCCCACCCCGTCTGTATTTCTTGCTCCCTTCACATGCTCAGTGGTAGCAGGAGACACCCAGGCACATTTTCACTGGGGTCTGCGCATAATGGGAACAGAAAGGTAAAAAGACACACCAAAGCCTTGCTTAACTTCTGTTTCTGACACATCTGATGCCAGGGGTCGCAAGGACAGTGCCAGAGGTCGCTAGAGGAAGCCTGGTGTTGCAGCTTGGACCCCTGGTGACCTCCTAAATGACGCTAGGCATGGCATTTACAATCCTCTCCTGCATGAGTGCATGGCGTGGCTGAGGGCCCTTTCAGCACACTCTTGACTGCATCTTTTCTTGAACACTATAGGGAGAAATCTGAGTTTCTGCTCCATACCCTTACCTCCAGGTACCACTTAAAAGTCCACTAAATCTGCCTGATTATATTTTAAATAAATTCTTTCAATTTTAGTTCTGCAAGAATGCAACACTCAATACATGTATTGAGCCACAGTTTACCAATCTATGGTACATAGGTCGTGCTCACCCTCCTTATTTTCTCACGAAAGTCTCACATATTATTATTATTTTTTAAATGATCCTAATCTTTTGATGCAGGTAAGTTGCAGGTTCGTGACCAATGGTGGACCGACCGTTATCTCAGCTGGTCTTTTGCCAGATGGGGTAGGCTGCCTTGAAGGCTTTCAAACCAGTCATCTGCCAACCTAAGGCTGCTTCACTGCAAGTGTTTACATTTCTCCTTACTAGCTTTTCTAAATGTAAACACCTCTCCATAAAGGTACAATTTGTATGCGATCTTCAGTGCTGTTGCTCCTCACTTGTATTTCCACATAAGCACATTCTGGTCACTCTTAGGCACGACTTTGCAAATCATACTCACAGGGCCTGACTCACAAACTTTACTTTTGTTTCAATAGTATTTTATTGTTTTTTTACAACACACCAGTGGGCATCCTCACCAGAAAGGAAAAATACATGATAAAAACTTAAAAAGTATAACAAAAGAACTATGCCCTTCCCTCCCATCTCCCCCGGGCCACTACAGAACTCATCCAGGGCTACAATGCTGTATTAACAAGTAGCTAGGGACAGACTGTAAAGTCAATCTCTGAATTGGTTATCCATGTGTAGTAGACCTTGGGCCCGTAGTCGTGTTAGGCAAGTGAGCTTTCTAGTTTCTGTGTTTAATTAGGGAGGATTGGGCTCCATAATTTTGTAAACCTTTCTGATTCATCCTTTAAGTCATAGGAGACCTTCTCATTGGCCAACAATTGCCAAAGTCTCTGCAGCCAAAGCTTCCTTGTGGGTGATGCCTACGTTCCATATAAGCCCAATATTGTTTGTTTTGCTGCTAGAAGCAGATGTGATATCTGCTTACCCTGGGTAGAGTGGAGTGGATTAATGACATTTAAGGGGACACCCAATAAAACTTTTGGCGTGTTAGTCATCAGACTTATTCCCTCAATATCTTATATGATGGTGAAGAAGACCAAACCAAAAGCTATTAGTTTAGGACATGACCACAGTATATGTGTGATAGTGACTGTACCACCACAATAGCTCCAGCACTAATCTGAACACGTTGGGTCCATGATATATAACCTGGTAGGGGATCTTATGCCACCTGTATAGTAACTTATATAATGTCTCCCGTCCCTGTGAGTGGTACTCGAAATTCATGTTGCAGGTACAAACTGCACTTTTGAGTAAGTTTACACTTTTTAGTAAATTTGCTGTTTTCTAGTTTTCACAAACAGCATGTTTTGTAGTAACATACTCTTTTAATAACTTACACTTTTGTAGTAAGTTAATCACTACACATTGTCACTCACTGGTACTGCAACACCCTCTCATATAAAATGTTGGATGTATGGACTTAAAGTAAAACCTCATAGTAAATAATGTTAAATTCAATTAAATTATTTTAAATAGTTAAAAATCTGAAAATTATGTATTCATTTTTATACATAATTTCTGTGAAAATATGCAAAATCCATTTTGCTATTGAGAGTAACTTTTCCCCATGAAAGTATGCCTCTCCTAGAAAAGTTATGTGAGGTCCCAGCAGGAGACTGGTTTGAGGAAGAAAATCTCTAATCTCAGATGGCAATTTTTGTATAGAACCAGTCCCCTGTGGGAAAAATTCATGCACAATTTCATGTCATGCAAAATGGTGAACATTAAGCTTCACTTGTGTAATGCAAAACTCAGCAATAACGCAAAATTAAGAAAACAATGCCCAAACCTAGTTAGGGTGCGTCTGAATTTCTATAAACATTTTTTTTCATAGACTGGCAACCTGCAAAACGTTTAATTAGATTAAAAGTTCATATTGATCGGATACAAAAGGATCTACTAAAATCACTTGCTGAATATATGTTTTTGGACATTGGCTGTACATGAATGATAAAGCAGATAGAAAAAACTACTCATTTTATAAATATATCAATGGAAACCAACACACATACCTATAAAAAACAATAAAAGGGTCTACAATGCAACTGGAATAATCTCCATGGAAACTGAAAATTTTATTTTTAGGGTTACCACGATAAGGTCTGATAAGATATCGACTTTCAA
Source organism: Pleurodeles waltl (assembly GCF_031143425.1). Lineage (NCBI taxonomy): Eukaryota > Metazoa > Chordata > Amphibia > Caudata > Salamandridae > Pleurodeles > Pleurodeles waltl. The sequence continues at coordinate 513,822,010 of NC_090447.1, read as the reverse complement.
GTGTAAGTCTTTAATTTTATGCTTACTGGTCATTGGAATGTCTCCACTGGCAGCATCCTTCAGAAAATCATACTCCGTCCTTGGGTCATTGGAAAGAGATGTCCTACATGGCTACGTTGCAAATATTGGAACATGGAAATGAGGGTTGTAATTCTGCCTTTCGCGATGAGCAAAACTTGTGAGATTCTTGGTAAATTACTTTATCACTGAGTGCCTCAAACTGTAAATGTGTGGAGTTGTAAAGAATAAAAGCACAATTTTGAGTATTTAAATAAAAATCAGCTTTGTAGAGTACTGCCACAACCCCAATTTCACACACACACACAAACACACACACACACTGTCATAAACATCATCATCACCATCACCATTACTCAGATTATCTCCCTGAAATACTTTGTAGGAAGTGATGCTATTTTTATTGTGTAATACCTAACTGTATGTTGTTTTTCTGCCATTTCTAGGGTCTCGTGGTGCTCTCTGCAGCCAGGGGGTTCCCTCCTTATGTTTCTGGGGTTAACAGTTGACTATAGTTATTGCGGTAGGCTATTGCAATCTGCCTGTCGTGATAATGTACTAATGAGGGATTTGCTGCATAAACAGTCATGCTGATTAAAATGAGCAGCCACTGTGTTGTCCTAAGTGGGGCTTTTGAAATGTGAAATGACGTGGCTGAGCCGTAGGCATTTGACATTTTTCACATATAACAGGCGGGACAGTAGTGACAATTGTCCATTTCCTAGCTGATCGAGTTGTGTAGTGTAGTTAAAAGGCGTTCATTTGCAAGTAAAATGGTAGATTGCTGTGTTGTATGAAGGTGGCGGTTGGTTAGTCTGTCGTGTTCTCTAGTGAACAGTAGTGTTAGGTGTGGGATGTGCGGCTAGGGCAGTGCTGCTTTGCCACCCGTAAGACTATGGTCCGTTATTGTGGTCGTGAGAGTGCAGTTGGGCTGTATAACATGCTTTGTTGTTAATACATGTTAATAGGTGTAAGAAACATGGTCTGATGGGGAGAATAATTTTGTCAATGAAAATACGCTGGTGTTTTCAGGTGTGTATCAGGGTCTAAGATGGTTTGATCAACATGTTCAATTTATTTATATATGTGGGGTGATTATGTGGGGAATTAGTAGCGCATTTGGGATGGCTTTGCTTTGTTGACCACATGGCTTTGGTGCTGTTTTGTCAGTGGTTGATTGTATGTCGACTGGTGTGTTGTGTTGCTTATCGGTGTTGCCTTCAGTGTGTGTGAGAAGTATGTTGAGACTTGCATTGACAACTATATGGTATTGGTGTTGCATTGTGTACTATGTTGCAAAGACCAGAAAAATCCCTGACAGGGTCCAGCCAGTGTAGAACTGAACCACATGAAGGAGAAACCTCATAATGAGGACTTCTTCAAGTGAGACACAGATGCAACCAGGCTCTAACCAGACTACAGTTTCCTGATGTTGCCTACTGAGATGATGGAAACCAGGGCCTGCTTCAAAATACAAATTACTATAATGTGGACTCTTCCAAGTGAGAAGCAAATGGTTCTGATGCATGTGCAACTGAGAATCACCCCGTACAAAGATATCCTGTACACTTAGTCAACTGAACATGTATTGCTTGAAACATACTTTTGGTCCAAGGAACCTAATGCAGTTATTGCTAATGCATATAAGACAAACCTGGATGTGCTATGCAGAAGCACAAAACGGTTCTCCAGGCCTAGAAGAGAGGATACTGTGAGGGCTGAGAAGTACTCATGTTCTGGCATCTAATTTACTGTACTATAAGGTTCATGTGCAGTCACACCAACATGGTTTCTCAAGAAAACAAAAAAACACTCAGTCCATTTCAATACCAGGTGTAGTATGAATGGTACAAGATTAGTGATTCCATAGCCCGAATAAGGACACCTCAGATGCAATTTGTAAGGAGCATCGTGAATAGTTAAGGTCTAATGTTTAACCTAGAAGTGAGAATAGGGTAAACATTGTGAAATTCTCAAGTTGCCACGGCCCACCTGCAATACTAGAGGCAAAGTCGTTTCTGTGACATCACTCCTGATGTGAGTGTCCTGCTCAATGGAGCCCATTTGAAATACTATTGACATAATACTCTCTGGCTAACCACAGGCCAGACCTCATTTGTGAAATGTAGGAAATGCTGAGAAATTCTTCAGATCTTGACAAGCCGGTAAAACATTGCTTGCACAATAACGTTGGAGGGTCAAACAAAGATGTGTGATGCCAGCGAAAGACTGTATTTTGCATCAATCCAACTTTGTTTGTCTAGACATCCAGGCTTTTTGCTCGGACAGAGGACTTGCAGGTTTACAATTTACATTACATTAATTTGATTAATTAACCATATTGTTATAAAACAGGTGTTTCACTTTGGCAACACCTAATACTTGATCGCCCCATAGCCAAGGCGATCTACCTCAACACCAAACGCTTCTAAAATGTAAAATCAGACCCCTCTTACAGTGGTTAACGTTCCTCAATCCTAAACATAATAATCGGACCCGCTACATCTCCAGTGATGCCCCTAAGTCTTGTATCGTACCACCCCTGCTAATATCAGATTCTCTTGTAAGTCTAATAATTGAGCTATACATGAAACTTTATCACCTACTTATTCTGCTACCCTCCTTCAGATGTCAGTAGCCTCATTCGCAATCCCCTAGGACTCAACTTGCGTCTTTTCTGGCGCATCTTGCCCCTACCTCTCAAACTGTAACCCTGAGACACATATCTACATGTGCCTATTGGCAAAGCCCATTACAGACATTTTCGGCTGCTATTCAGATTTCATTCTTCTCCAACATAAGGGTGTGCAAAGTTGCAGAAGCTTCACGAACTTCACAAAGTTGGCAGATATAGAAAATATACCGAAAAATCCTACAAAAATAGGTTTTGTTGAGAAAAATACCCACAAAAAGGAACAATTGCCTTTGAGAAACGTTTGTGGGAAAATTCTTCTGGAAAAAAAGAAATTTTGTCTGCAAAAAACGTTGTAGCAGAAATAGTCACAGCAGGCACAGGTCTGCAAGCTTGACAACCTCCTCATCCGTGGACCCTCAGTACTACCATACTGGTTTGTTCTTATCCCCTCCTTCCTGCTGTCCCTTCTGCCTGTCCTCAGTCAGTTAATGTAATCTGTCTCTTTTTCGTTCATCTTCAATTTATTAGATCAACTGATATGGAATCTTTCTGAATCGCCTGGAATACAAACATTTTCATACATTTTACTTCCCATTCATTTCTCTTTCATGGCATGCTTCATGTTACATCATTGTGAGTTTTATTTGCTAGATTACGGTTGCTTTGTTTACATACACCATCAATGCATGCACCATTATGGAATTGGTTCTAGAGAAGGCTAGCAGCTCCTGGTTTTTAAATGAGGTGAGCTCCTTTTGTCTTTGCACACCTACTTTCACAGATTCATCCACACTGAATGCCAAGCACAGTGTAGTCCTCAGATGATGCATACCCCTTTAACTCACCAGAGCTGATCTCCAACTACTATATTTTCCCTGACAAGCATATTATAATGATCTTTCACCCCTCTCAGACTAAACACAGACCTGTGCTGCCAATCTTTCCTATAGCACTCTACATAGATCGTTACTGGTTCGGGAGGGGATGTTGACAGCCCAGCCTCTCAGATGCCACCAACTTGAAACAACCAATTAACCAAACAGAATTTAAAATGTCTTCATAATTACCTGGGCTGGAGCACTGGAGGAAAGATGCGTTAATTCTCCAATTCTGGCCGCAGCTCTGGGATCGCTTGAACTGATCAGGACTGGTGCGCTAATTTCCATGGAATGCCGGATGTTCATAGCCTGAGAGGCTTTGTGAGTCATGCTCAGGGCAGTGAAGGAGTGGCGCTTCTTGGCATTCTTCTTGCTGTCAATACGCCGCTGGAAGGCACTCACTGCTCCTGCACTGTTCAATGTGGAACACTGGGCCACGTTGACTGTCACACTGGTGTCAGGTGGTAATGGAACATCACAGCCGGATGCCGCTGCTGAGCGGGCCTTGTCTGTCTCAATCAGTTGCTTTGCTGCATCGTTGAGCTACAGAGAAGATGGGAGCAAAAGGACAAGAGAGGATTAGGTCTGGCCTCCTCGTGCAGCATCAGTTTGAGTCATACAGAACAAACAAGCAGCATACTGTCCATGTTTACTATGTTCCTACAAAAGCAATTTCATGGTCTACTGTGTATGTCACTTTTGCGTCCCGAAGACCTGACATGAGAAAATTTTATTTACCTCTAATGCGTTTCTGCATGGTTCGTTGGCTCCGCACATTGTCATCATATCAATTAGCCAGGGAGCTAAGATGATCATCTCCCCCACCCTCTAAAGTTAAATGTAACACCCAGGCATCTCTATAACTTCACTGCCAAGGACTCTTAGCAGCTGTCTGCTTAACTGTTTGTGGGCCTAACAGTTTGCTGAAACAAGAGGGCGCATTTCTGCTAGAGATATTGGGCATAGTTAACATAATGGCACCTATTTCATTTGGGCGGTTACATCCAGAGATAGTGTAGATAGTAAACAGTGAATGACAGAAATACATAGATTAAACAGTGATACTATGGACGAAGTGCACTTAATATGTTTTACAAAAAATACTGTTTGTTATCGCTTTAGTGAAAGATATTCTTTTTGGGCAAGCAGGGGACTATTCTGCTATTATAGTTTTTAATAAAAGGGGGTTTAGTTTAAGGGCAGTCTTGAAGATGTGGAGAAAGTCAGTTGCTTAGAGTTCGGCGGGAGATGAGTGAGGGAGCAGAAGTATTGAAGCCCAGGTCCATGCGTGATGTGCTGCTCCATTCCAGGTTTTGTCTTTTAAGTCCGGGTCTTGTAGTCTTGTTTAGGCCGTTATAAAACAGTACTACAAGTCCCTGAATTCAAAGGAAAAAACCTGGAGTGAAGCAGCACATCACTCATGGACCTATGAAACTTGGCAGCTATGGTATTAGAATCCTATGCATTGGAGTCAGAACGTAGCTCACAGTGGCTTAAACCACTAAGGGAACAAGCGCTAAAAATAAATACTTTCCTGCTTTGGATCTTGTACTTTCAGTTGAGATTAACAGCATGTGAGTTATATTCTCTGATTAAGCGTGATCAGCAGTAGGTTTTAATACTGTGCTGTGCTGAACGAAAGGGGATAGATACAATGTATAACATAGGACACATTTCAGAGAGTGCACAATGAGCCGAAACGCCCCTAGATGCTTGGGCCTCTGTGCTCGTGCCTGGTGCTGTGCTGGAGGCTAGAGCTCCCCCATCGTCACCTTCAAGGACAGAGTAGTGGAAGCCAGTTACTTTCTTCTCAGAGCATGAGTGCTCGAGACCAGTGGACCCGTAGTTGGGAAGAAGCAAGGGCACGCTGAAATGAAGGCTGCCCTCTGTCTGAAGGTGCTACGAGTAGTCTCTGTTCCAGATTCAATGTCTTGGGGAGTCATAAAGAGCACACAGAGAGACCAGTTTGTGATGGGAGATCTTTCATGTTGGATGCTCTTGTATAATCTGTTTTGATCGAGTATCTTTGTTGCATATTAACTAGGAGTGGGCAAATATGTTTTGCAGCATGTCAAACACACAAAATCCTCTCACTTTTTAAAAATATTTCCCCGTGGAGTGAAATTGGATTTCAAAAACCACTCAGAGTCGCTCAGGAGGCAAACCTGAGAAATGGGCAGATTTCGCAGTTCGTGCATTTTGTGTGACTCACCGTGGTCCGGCAAGGTCTAGGGAGAAACCCCGAACTACCCACAAAGTGGGCAATACGTGTGGTTCCTGTTGTTCTTCGTTTCACTAGGGAGAACCACACGAGCTTCCCATACACAACAGTTCTCACTTTGCGGGCCTTTCTATTTTTTTATGTGGTTAGTAGAAGTGAACTTCACAGAATCAGAATTAACTTCAAGGAATAACAAGGTTTGACAAAGTCAATAGCTCTCCTCTTTATGATGCAAGTGCCAAGCTGTTGTCTGTAAAACACTGTTAAAAAAAAATAAAAGAAAAAAGATTTTAAAATATTGGAGGAAAACCAAACAAATGATGTTGCTTATTTTTTTCAAATGCTTTTCACTCAGGAAACTTTGAACAGAATTGAAAAAGAATAAGAAAGTGTTGGAAATATAAACGTAAATGCTCCCAGCAGCCTTAATGAATTTCCACAGGATTCAGCCACCTGGTCCTGTGTGCTAGCATAGGGAGCAGACTTATAGCCTCCAGGAGAAGAGTGATGCTAAGTACACCTTCTGCCTCAGACGCCAGCTGAGCGCAACAGATGGCTCCTTCCGGGGCACCATGAAATCCTTTCTGTGACAAAGTTGTAGAATGCAGGATATAATCCAAATACAACCCTTAAAGCCTGTCCTTCAGCCATAAACTGGGAGGGATGTGGGATCAACATAGCGGAGGGGCCTGACAGGTGAAGCAGCAGAGGAAGGAGAGAGCTACAAAACACATGCATTCTCTTGGAATGCTGAATGAAACAAAGTAGTTATTTAAATGTGAGCGGTGGGAGGATACAAGTCAGCCAATGAAAAGGATCATAAAGGGTCTATTTTCCAGGAGAAGGAAAAACACAAGAAGGGGATACAAGTCTGACAATCAAAAGGATCATAAAGGGTCTATGCTCCAGGAGAGGGAAAAACAAAAGAAGAGGAAAGCAAGCCTTTGAAGAAGCAAACAAACAAGAGTGCCAATAAAGCCAACCAATGGTGAGCAACGGGCGGGCTCTAAGCCCACTGTAAGCACACAATAGATCTTCCACTGTCTCATAAGCTTGACCTCAACATGAACATTTTGTTAAGTCCTAAAAAACATAGAAACAGCTAAAATAAAATGTATTGATATTGTTGTTGCACGTACTGTTGAAGACAACTCTGTATTCATTTCCTACATATTCATTTCACACTGCAAGTTCACATTCTGTTACATATGAGGAGTCCAAAAATATTCTAGCCGATTACTTGCATGGACTGTGGCTGACAATTTGCGGCATGGTGGAACATGAGGCTGGTAAACAAATAAAGTATGGTCATTTTGGACCAGAAAAAATATGAGGCTAATTACTCAAACAAAGAGAGGCAGGTTAACCAGAAAATATGAAAGGAACTTAAGGTATGTTAATCGGCACATATGAGATGGGGAGAATGGGCCAAACTGGGCAGTTACTGTGGCAGCCTGCACAGTGATGCAGGCAGGCCAAACACTATTTGAGGCATGACGAGCGTTCAAAAAGTGATTTGTTCATACTGCTCTCAAGCAGTTTTTCAGACATTGCGAAACCCTACTTAACATGATAAAGTCACTCTAAGCTTAAAAAAGCAGAAAACAGGTACTGCTCTTGCCAGAGAAAGTGACATGGAACACCCCTCTAATTACTGTCGAGGCATGAGTACATTCTGAAAAGGAACAAATAAGAAAAATGGGGGAAAAGTCAGATCCATTATGCATTGATTATTAAGGCCCATAGTTTTGTTCCAATTGCGAAAAAATGCAACTCTTTTTTCTTATTTTTATTTTAAAAATGGCATCTTATGATTTCTGCTCCTAATCGTTTTTTAAAGAATTAACCTAAACTGATTTATCAAAGAAAGCATTACAAATGAACCAGCGGGCAAGTAATTATGTATATCATAGCTAAATATGATAATTGCTAGCTACATTCATTATAACAAACATTTTTCACAGTTTTTAGGATGGAAGGGACGACTAACAACACATTGCAGGGCGGATCTTTAAACTTGAGACTGATATTGCTTACTCTGGTGGTCTTAACTCTCTTTTCAAAAATTGTCATTGATGTTCCTGTATGCCCACTTGATATAAATTGACCTAGATCAGTGAACAGCTGCAGGTATAATCATATATGTTTTCTATGCATCTGTCTGATATCAGTGCATATCTTTAGCCTCCATAAGATTTAGCACTATCACTGTGAGGTATCACAGGAAAATGATGAATTTTTCTGTTTCCTAATCCTGGAACTTTCTAAACACTGGCTCTTACGACTGACACTTCTGAATTGTGACTTGGTTAACACTTGGGAAGAGGAAAATCCACCATGAGTTATACAGGAATTTCTTCTTGCCCTTAAACCATTCAGAAACCAGTCCCATGCCGCCTCACTTTTGAAGGTGTATTATAATAAAATATAATCCACTTTCCCCCAAGTGAGTGTTTCCTCTCCGGGACAGGATGCAGTAACAACCAGCCAATCTCAAGAGGCACCACTACTAGTTAGATTCCTGAGCCACTCACAAAACCATTATACAAGCCTCCTGCTGCTTCTGGAAAGCTCTAGGCACACAGATCAGGTCTTGATAGTTCTCAGTTTTAGACCTGCTCTTTGGGCTTTTTAGCTTCTATGATTAAGTTCTTGAATTAAGTCATCAGAGTCACGACAATTTGCTCCAAGTAAGATTTATACATCTATAAAGTGCCAACGACATGGCACAACTATACAGATCTTTGTGGACCAAGATCCTTGCAGTAGCTTTCCAAATTTGTTGTGCTGTGCAGAGTTATGTTGTAATTCTACACCTTGTTTGTCAAAGACTTGCTGACTTTTTGCCCTGAAGTAATTGCTGCCTATATTCCCTCTTGCATAATTCGGTTGGCTCTCTCCACTAAACCAGTTCAACTAGGGGAATATAAAGCAACTCGGCGACTTTGTATGCCATGATGTTTGAAAAATGACCAGATATCTTCAGAAATAAGATTATTACCATTGTCCGTAATGATTCCTATTGTGATCCTTCTATTTAAAAAAAAATCTCCAAAAATGTTATGGCAGCATGATCCTTTCTTTAACTACTGATAGTTCTTCTGACATTTTAACATATGTTTTCAGATCCTGGGATAAACATCTAACTTTGGACCAGCCAATGTATTGTGTAACGTTTCTTAAATTTAAATCAGACTGGCATGCCTCTAATCACCTTTCTTCTAATATTGTATTACCATAATCACTAACAGCACCCAAACTGCCACTACACACTCTTGGGCTTATTACGACTTTGGCAGGTGGCATAAGGCTGCCTACTGAAGTCCCACATCCTGATGACCGCCTATGCGGCCGTCCCTTCACGAGCCCTATTACAAGTTTCCCGCTAGGCCGGCAGGCAGAAACATTGTGTCCACCCACCTGCCCAGTGGAAAACTCACCACAACATTGACACCAGCTCATAATTGAGCCGGTGGCAATCTTGTGGTGCGTCGGGTGAGACAGCACCCATCATGCTTTTTACTGGCCGTAATTCGGGCAGTGAAAAGTGCAACGGGACTGTCCATGGGGCCCCTGCACTGCCCTTGTCAAGTGCATGGGCAATGCAAGGGTCCCCATGGGGCCCCCAACACCCCCTTTCTGCCAGCCTTTGCATAGCGGTCCGACCGCCATGCAATGTCTGGTGGAAAGGGGACTCGTAATACGGAGCCCAGCGCTGCTTGCAGCACTGCCCTGCTGGATTATGACCACCGAGACTGCCAGGTGTAATGTGGCGGTCCTAAGACCACCACACTCATAATGAGGGCCTACGTATCCTTGAACACTTCTTCAACCTCATTATCTAAAGACATTTGTGATAAACAGTCAGCTTGCAAATTTTTATTGACAGGGAGATGTTTGATTTCAAAGGTATACTCCTGAAGTTGAGATAGTAACCTTATTAATCTTTCAGTAGTATTACAAGATCCTCTACCGCTTAGAACAAGGGAATTATGATCTGAAAACAAATCAAAATTACATCCCCAAATATACGTCTTCAATTTTTGCACTTCCCATATGCAAGCCAAAGCTTTTGTTTCTATGATACAACAGTACTTTTCAGCTTGTTTTAGAGTTTTCTAACAAAACCAATTGTCTGTTCTTTAACATTGAACCATTGGCTGAGCACCGTCTCTAAGCCTGTCAACCAGGCATTCAATCTGGTGATGTATTTGCACCCAGACTTATAAGCCTTTACTAATGTTGCATTCGCAATCCATTTCTTTATCTTACCAAAAACATCCTCTAACTCTTTTGGCGATATAAATTTCACACCTTTCCTCAGCAAGACTCTTAATGGTTCTACAATGTGGGAATAACCTTGTACAAATCTGGCATAACACTTGGAAAGGCCAAGAAATGATCTAAGACTATCCCTATCTTTAGATACCTTTGCTTCCTCAATGGCTTTCACTAGGGAAAACGTGGGCATAATTCCAGATGACGATATGCTCTGACCCAAATATTCTAACTTCTGGATGCCAAATCAACATTTACTGCACCTGATTGTCATACCTGTTGCAGACAATACTTTTAATACATTGTCTAAAATACGATTATGAGTTTCCCTATTCTTAGAAATATCAGAATATCATCCTGATAAGCTTGTACTCTCTGCATATCACCAAATAGCTTATCCATTAATTTCTGAAAAACACTTCTCGCCGACGCCAACTCAAACGGAAGCTTACAATATTTAAAGGTTCCAACTGTTATAACAAATGTTGTAAGCACCTGGGGGGTCAGCATCAAAGCAATCTTATTATATGCAGAGCATAATTTGCTTAAGGAAAAAAATTCAGCTTCATCTAAATTTGCTAATAAATCTTGAATTTTGGGCATAGGGTGACAATCATTATATTTCTGACCAAAATATGCAGATTGGCACACAATCTCAATTCTCCTAATTTCTTTTTAGTAGCAACTATGAAAGAAACCCATTGAAAGGATTCGATTGGCTCAATGATTACTTGAAGGCACAAATATTTTAATGTTTTCTTAGAATCCTCCCTTAAACTTAGGGGTATGTTTTATACTTTATGGATCACAGGACGAGCATCTGGTTTGAGTCTAATGTGCTGCTCAAAACCTTTTACTACACCAACTTTTCTCGATAATAAAATAGTAACTGGCGACCCTAAGTCTGCCATAATCTGTAAAGGAGCACTGCCAACCTTAGCTTCTAAAATTTCTGAATCTGTAACAGAATTACATTCAACTATAAAAATTACATTATTTATACTTGTGTCTTCTACAGTATTAATACTACTTACATTTACAGTTGCCTTATTGCTTCTACTCACTGCTTGGAAATGACCAACCTTTTTGAAAGACATGCAACATTTCCCATGGTAGGACAATTGAGATTGTTACCAATATGATTCTTTCAACCATAACTATAACAATTAATATTTTGTCCCTTTGTAATTTTTTTCTCACACTTCCCTCGTAAATTAACGGCACATAAAACTTCACTGCATATTTCAGTGTCATCATCCTTCTTATTCAAAATGTTCACAGGGACATCAGCATTCAAAGCTTTTGAGGAGATTTTAGATTGTTTTATGCCCTTTGCTAAATCTATGACTTCGTTGACAGTTAGGTTTCTACATCCCAAAACTCTTTCTTAGATTTTAGGGGAATAATAATACTTAACACAAATTGGTCACAAATGTATATATAAATGTTTGCTCTGAATTTGCATGTTTCCGCGAATATCCTTAATGCCGAAACATACTTTTTCACACTTTCCACCATATTCTGTTTTCATTTGAAAAAATTGGTGCCTCTCAAGCATTATACTGGGTTCCTTAGATTAATGCTTCTGTAACCTTTCTACTGCTTCTTCGAATTCATCCGACTAACCATCACTATCCCATGACTGGCTTGCGTGGTAGTATCACGATTGGCAAATTGTCAAATACCTCTTGCACAGCATGTCCTATGCTACCATATAACAATGCTAACTTCGTTGTTGAAGGGTATCTGGTAGCGTCTGCTGCAAATAAGGAGTTTTGGAATAGCTGAACCAATGCTTCCATTTAATTGGTGATTTGTTAGGGTTTTGTAGATATGCGGGAGGTTAGACAAACTGGTGTGGTAATACAACTGACGCCATACCAAGTGTTACCAACTTATACTGCAAAAGTTATTGCTTAATTCAACATACAAAAATACATTTAAAAAACTGTAACTTTTTAAAAAACACCTTTTAAAACAATGACTATTAATTGTGTCTTTGGTGTGCACATTACCGTGTGCAGGCTAATGATGAAGAAAACCTTTCTTACATTAAATGATGTCAATGGTGTGCCTGTCACCATGGAAGTAGGAGCTTTTTTTTAAGAATATAGAAATGAATTAATAAAATGAGGTGTGCCTGTCACTGCGAGTGCAGGCCAGGCAAAATACTTCTTATCTGCACTGACATGTGCAGCGATAACCGTAATGGTTTAAAGGTTTGCTTGTGACCCCGAACTAATTTAGTTAGAGCATTTCACAAACATGAGGGCGCAGCGTGTTGAAATTCCCTTGAATGAACGTGGGTCCCTTGCTCACTGTGCCACTGGATTCAAGCTAGCCTGGCTGATGAAGGGTGAAACCCTGAAACCGGTCCCATGATGCTTGTTTCTGGTCCAGTGAGGACCTGGCGTGGCAGTTCGGGCTGGGTTTGGGCTGGACTGTTCCCATGAGGAACAGGGTCAAGACTGATTTGCATATTGCTGGGTCCAAACTGGGGTGGCATGGTGAGCAAAAGAACAATGGATGAAACCCAGATCCGTGACTGGGGGTGAGTGTTTGCATTGTTCAGCACTCCGTCCTTCATCCTTTTGTGTTGCTAAAGTTGCCCTAAGTGGGAAGGGTATGCCCAGACGAGGGTCCCTTGCTCACAGTGCCAATGGATTCAAGCTAGCCTGGCCGATGAAGGGTGAAACCCTGAAACCGGTCCCAGGATGCTTGTTTCCGGTCCAGTGAGGACCTGGCTTGGCAGTTTGGGCTGGACTGTTCCCATGAGGAACAGGGTCAAGACTGAGTTGCATATTGCTGGGTCCATACTGAGGTGGCATGGTGAGCAAAAGAACGATGGATTAAACCCAGATCTGTGACTGGGGGGTGAGTGTTTGCATTGTTCAGCACTCTGTCCATCATCCTTTTATGTTGCTAAAGTTGTCCTAAGTTGGAAGGGTATGCCCAGACGTGGGTCCCTTGCTCACTGTGCCACTGGATTCAAACTAGCCCGGCTGATGAAGGGTGAAACCCTGAAACCGGTCCCAGGATGCTTGTTTCCAGTCCAGTGAGGACCTGCCTTGGCAGTTTGGGCTGGACTGTTCCCATGGGGAACAGGGTCAAGACTGAGTTGCATATTGCTGGGTCCAAACTGGGGTGGCATGGTGAGCAAAAGAACAATGGATTAAACCCAGATCTGTGACTTGGGGGGTGAGTGTTTGCATTGTTTAGCACTCCATCCATCATCCTTTTATGTTGCTAAAGTTGTCCTAAGTTAGAAGAGTATGCCCAGACGTGAGTCCCTTGCTCACTGTGCCACTGGATTCAAGCTAGCCCGGCTGATGAAGGGTGAAACCCTGAAACCGGTCCCAGGATGCTTGTTTCCAGTCCAGTGAGGACCTGGCTTGGCAGTTTGGGTTGGACTGTTCCCATGAGGAACAGGGTCAAGACTGATTTGCATATTGCTGGGTCCAAACTGGGATGGCATAGTGAGCAAAAGAACGATGGATTAAACCCAGATCTGTGACTGGGGGGTGAGTGTTTGCATTGTTCAGCACTCCATCCATCATCCTTTTATGTTGCTAAAGTTGTCCTAAGTTGGAAGGGTATGCCCATACGTGGGTCCCTTGCTCACTGTGCCACTGGATTAAAGCTAGCCCGGCTGAGGAGGGGTGAAACCCTGAAACCGGTCCCAGGATGCTTGTTTCCGGTCCAGTGAGGACCTGGCTTGGCAGTTCGGGCTGGACTGTTCCCATGAGGAACAGGGTCAAGACTGATTTGCATATTGCTGGGTCCAAAGTGGGGTGGCATAGTGAGCAAAAGAACGATGGATTAAACCCAGATCTGTGACTGGGGGTGAGTGTTTGCATTGTTCAGCACTCTGTCCATCATCCTTTTGTGTTGCTGGAATTCATGAAAGACGGCATGGAGAGTTTTTCACAGGAAGCACAATTTTCAGTAATTTTCCATTGCTAAAAATAAATACAGACAGGTAACACATTGTTTTCTGTCTGTATTTATCTTAAGAAAATCAGTAAAAACTGAAAACTGGGAGCCTTAATTATAACTCTTGCCCCTGCCATGCACAATGATGTCCTCAATTATACAATTTCAAATGTCAACAGTGATGTTATCAATAATATTATAGAACATGTCATGAGTGATGTAAAATGTGAGGTCATAAGCATTGCATGGTGAAGGCACAACTTATAGTTACTTGAGATAAACATAACTGGTGAATGTCAGTATTTTTTTTGTTTAAAATTTTAGGTTTAAACTGACATCTTCACCTAACTGTAACATCACGTTAACCTTTGCTTTTTTTGCAGTGAATTTCAGATGTTTTAATGCAAATTAAGATATTATTACCATACTTAACTATAACATCACTTTAATCTTTGGTTTCGTCAGTGAATTTCTAGCGTTCTTTTTAACATAAAGTAATATTTTGATGACATACATAACTATACCAATCCCATGCTGTGCTCACCCTGTAGCTGTGCGCAGTGTAGCTTAAACACAGGGACAGCCACCCATATGTGGCCAGCTTCACCACAGACATTCATGCCCCCTTTTGTTTTTAAATGGTTTTCGGATCCAGCAGGACTCTTGCGGGAGTGAGTGTGGCACATGCGCTCCTGTGGTACTCTTGCAGGAGCAAGTGAGTTCCGCTGGCTCCCATGAGCGTGCCACATGAATGTGTCCATCCCAAAAAAAAAAGTTGGCTATAGGGGATTCCCTCCACAAGGTTCAGGGGGGTGTTGGTACTCTTAGCCTGCCTCCTAATATCTTATTTTCATTTTCCGGACATGACGACCAAGTCCCCATGTCCTGAACTGGTGGCAACAACATTTCTCCTCATGTTGCAGCCAGCTAATTACAGCACAAGGTCCTGCGGAACTCGCTGGAACTTCTTGCGAGTGAGACAGCTGATGGGGAAAGAGGCCATCTCGGCCAATCAGACTGCTCTATTATTTGAAGTTGCATGCTAATGGGACTACAGCAAGAGTTTGCAAACCCAAGCCACATTTACACACATTCTGAACATCAAGGGGCATATTTATACTCCGTTTGCGCCGGAATTGCGTCGTTTTTCTTTACGCAATTCCGACGCAAAACTAACTCCATATTTATACTTTGGCGTTAGACGCGTCTAGCGCCAAAGTCCATGGAGTTTGCGTCATTTTTTAGCGTGGACACCTACTTTGCGTTAATGAGATGCAAGGTAGGCGTTCACGTCTAAAAAATCAACTCCGAGGCATGTGCTTCGTATTTATACTCCCGGGCAAAATTCACGCAAGCGTTAAGGGACCTATGGGCTCTGAAGGAGCCCAGAGGTGCCCTCCCATGCCCCCAGGGACACCCCCTGTCACCCTTGCCCACCCCAGGAGGACACCCAAGGCTGGAGGGACCCATCCCAGGGACATTAAGGTAAGTTCAGGTAAGTGTCTTTTTTTTTTTTTTTTTGTGGCATAGGGGGGCCTGATTTGTGCCCCCCTACATGCCACTATGCCCAATGACCAGAAGTCCCCTGGGCATGGCCATTGGGCAAGGGGGCATGACTCCTGTCTATGCTAAGACAGGAGTCATTTCTATGGGGGTTGGGAGTCGAAAAAAATGGCGCAAATCGGGTTGAGGCGAAAAAATTGCCTCAACCTGACTTGCCCCATTTCTTGACGCCCAAGCCCCATATCCCCCTACGCCGGCGCTGCCTGGTGTACGTCGTTTTTTTCAACGCACACCAGGCAGCGCCGGCGGCTAACGCCGGCTAACGTCATTGATTAAATACGGCGCCCGCATGGCGCTTCAGAATGGCGTTAGCCGGCGCTAATTGTTTTGACGCAAAACTGCGTTAGCGCAGTTTTGCGTCAAAAAGTATAAATATGGCCCCAAGTATTTCTCAAAAACTACTGAACGGATTTACACCAAAGGACAGAAAGCATGCATTCTGAGTAAAGAACTAGCTTTCTGCCAGATTTTGTGTAATGCCATTCAGCCATTTGAGATGTAGCACTGTTGAAAAATTCCTGTGGGAACTTCATGGGAAAATTGCAATTTTGGACCCCCTTTTTTCTCAGCCCAACTTGATGGATCACGCCAAAACTATCAAGGAAGGAGAGAGATGTTTTCTTAGAAGCCCTCTGCCAACACTGCGGAATGTCAAGATAGGTAAACACCAAGACCATCTTGTCTTGATTCCACCTCATGCCTCTATCACCACTGTACACTGCTTGTTTCTTTATCTGACTCTTGCACATACTTTTAATTCCTGCTGTCTCCCTTGGTAATGTTTTCCTATCATACTCTTTTTGCATTTCTTTGTCTCTTGTTTGCCTTTCTCTCTTTTGCTCTGGGTCAAAGTCTCATGATGGAAAGAAAGTCACACCCCTCCCCAAAAATTAGGGCCCATGAGCACCATCTGCAGCCACTAGCAGCAATTAAGTACTGACTGACATTACTTGCTATGTGCTGGATACCACATTTTACAAATAATTTTGTTCTCTCTTCCGGCCCCCAAAAATGAGTACCCATGAGCACCAGCGGCAGTTAAATACTGATTGACATTACTTGCTATGTGCAGGATCCCACATTTTGCAGATAATTTTGGTCTCTTTGTTTAGTTCTAATTTACTATTTTATGGTACCACATCTCGAATTGCATCAGAGCTGGAAAAGAACGCATTAGGATACATTTATTATTCTAAGAATATTACACACGCTTTTGTTCACCTTTCATTGGGAACAGTAATGCCTTCTATAGGAGCCTGAAAATTGAGTTTCTTTTATATAGCTGTCTTTAAATTACCTTGTGATTAGAGATGCTTTGTTTTGCTCCTGAGTGCAGGGCTGGGTGTGGGTAGGAGTGGTACTAAAATAGACAGTAGCTCTTCCTGCAATCTTTAAATCCCTCCAGGGTAGTCACTAAAACATCTCCTGTAAAACACTTGCATAAGCTTTGCAGAGTGTTTTAAAAGTACAGAGATGCAGTGCTTGGTGCCTGAGACTGTACTTGGTGAGCTCAGCTCAGCTCTCTGCTCAGAACATCCCCTGCCATTACAGCAGCACAAAGCTTGCCAAAAAGAGCTTAAAACAGCTTAGGGAACCCCAGCAATCCGACCTTTAATGTGATAATGCATGTACCATTAGCAGGTGAGAGCAAGATAGACAAGAGGGTGACAGTAGGCACGGCTCGTGGGAAGGAAAAGGGGCAGGCGGCGCGTGCCACGGGGAGAGGAGGGCAAAAAAAAAAATATAATAATGAAACTTACCATTTTTCAACACTGCGTGGCTCCATCCGCTCTGCTTTGTCTTGCATTGCAGGCACAGGCTCCCAGCCTGCCCTGCGACCAATCCTACCGCTGCTTTCATGCTGCTGGTAGCATGAAAGCAGTGGTAGGATTGGACGGGGCACCCAGCCAGGGCGCTCAGAGGCGGAATGGGAGCCTCTGCCTGCTCTCTCCAACCCAGCAATGCAGTGCCAGGTGCAATAGAGAGCCTAGTGCGAATGTATGTTGGGCTGGCCTGAGAAGGCCGGCCAAACGTACATGAGCACCAAGGGGGAGTGCTGTGTACTCCCCCTCTATACCTGTCCCTGTCAGCTGCTGGTGGGGGGTGACACTCCTCCAGCATAGCGGTGAAGCCATCCCTGGGTCCAGCTGTAAAGTAGTCTATCAGCCAGTTCAGTGAAAGCACTTGAGTGGAGGCAGGAGGAAACCCTTTAAAAGCCAATAGCATTAGGCAAAAGATGAACAGTCCTTTGGGCTGAGCAAAGCCATGACTGACAAAGTCTCCAACCAGTGACTGCAAGAGGCTGATTGATGAAAGCCAATGGCTGAAAGGCAGGAGACTAATGTCTGTTCTGTGTATAATGTTAGCAATATGTCTTTTTGACAGTTGCATTGTCAGAAAACAAAGCTAAATGGAAGAAATGTTCAATTTACAGGCAGTTGCCATCTTGGTCCTGCAACAAGGCTCATGTTTTTTTTAAAGCATGAGTGATCCAATAATTGATGAAGGCGATAAGGCAATTGATTACTCTGTTTTTGAGGTGTTGCAGCTAATTGTGCCTAAACAGAGATTATAGGGATAGATGTACTAAGGCTTGTTGCCTTTGCAAAGGGTCTGATTCGCCAAATCAGGCCATTTGTGACAGCAAAAAGGCCTTTTGTTATATAGCAAGCACAGCTTGTGATTTAGTAACACATTACCAAATTGCAATGTCGGTTTCTGACTAAATAACAAAATGTTTTTTGGAAGGGGCATGTTTAAGGTGTACCTTCCAAATACTGATTTAGAATGAGATGTGTTCATGTTTTGCAACCGAAATCCAGTGCTGTACTCCTGGATAATTTGTCTAGATTCCTTATCTGATTATGAAGGAAGCCTAAAAAACAATTCATTATTAAAACACTCGCATATCTGTAGTTAGAATAGGTTTCATCACTTTAAAGCAGGCACCGGACAACATTTGTGCTTCAGTAATACCCTCTAAATTAACACAAATCAACACTACT
Source organism: Pleurodeles waltl (assembly GCF_031143425.1). Lineage (NCBI taxonomy): Eukaryota > Metazoa > Chordata > Amphibia > Caudata > Salamandridae > Pleurodeles > Pleurodeles waltl. Next base: position 513,803,479 of record NC_090447.1, on the reverse strand, counting down.
CAAGGAAGCCATTTATTCTACTGAATAGAGGACTATTGGAAGGTCTCTATTATTGAGAGAGTCCATCTCTGAATCAGATTGAGGTTTAACTCAGTTCCACCAAGGGAAGCGATGACGTACATGAGATGTAGATTTGGAATGCCAGTGCGCATGCAGTCTTTTTTTTTGCTTTTGTCCATGACTCCAGGCCATGTGTCTTCGGTGTGTACCTACACAGGCAGTCCCCTTCCCCTTTCAAAGATAATGTCACCTACAATGTACCCAGAGCACAATATGCTTTAAAAATCAGTTGATGGATGTGTGGAACCAAAACAAAAGAAACTTGATTGACGTTCCAGAGTTCCAGACAGTCCAGGCCTCAGGGCTGTTCTTTGATACTGTGACACATAGCCTACTGGAGGGACTAGTGAGCTGTTGGTTAAGCCATCACTCTGCTCTGGGAGAAAGCATCCATGCCTTCTGTCATTGATTGACCTTCTTTGCTGACTCCATGTGTCTTTCCAAATGAATACCTCCTGGCTCAGTTGCTAACATATTTGCCTTAATTTCAGTTTGTCAATGTGGGAACTTAGGCTGGGACATGTCTGTGAATGCTACTGGCACATAATGTATATTTTGGTGCTGTCTGGCATTGGTCTTGGTTTGAGTTTACAGAACTAATCAGCTTCCAACACATTTACAGAGGCTTCCATGTTGAATACTTTGTTGACATACAAACACAATAGGTTGAATCTGTAGGTGAAACACCTTCGGCCCTGTGCAGGAGATGACTTGTCATGTGATAGATCACCTTTACAATAGTCAAAGGTGTGCATCTTCCCCCACCCACCTTGATATAATGATTTAATGTTTCTGCAAACTATCAAGTACACCCGTTTGCAGCCTGTTGCTTAAGGCGGATATTGACAATGTCCCCTGCTAGAAGTACGGTCACATTTGAGAGCTCATTAGACATCTCTCAAAGTGAGGGCGTTCGAGAATCTATGATCCACACGCTCACATCAAGGGGGCTAGTATTAATCTAAAAGTAGGGCACTAGCCATAGACCAGGGCCAAAACAGCCGGGATGCCTAACACCAGCCAGCTAAGGTAGGGAGCATCTTCCCTGGTTTTTTTTCTGTGCTTACAGAAAGCGAGAGAAATTGCAGGTGTTAGCGCGTCCTTTTATGTTAATTTATTACACATTAGGACTCGTTTTAGGCCAATGAATCTTTTGACCCAGTTGAGAGACACAGTAGGACGAGATAGCTGATCAATATGTCAATCAATATATCAATAATGTCATCAATATTTATCACCACAATACATTTCACTTTGGTCAAAGACATTAATCAAATTGACAATGCAACCATGACCTTTCAGCCATGAATAACCACACCTTTTAATAGAATTATATGAAGTTTATTCCCTATTAGTTACAATCTAAAATTAAGTGTGTCAATCTCAAAGCCAAGAAACACAACAGCATAGTTACGATATGGCAACTTTGGTAAGATTTCAATAAGGTAAGAATCATAAACATCAGAATATAACAAGGCGCAAACATAGATCAGAATACAGCAAAGTGTCAAATACGCGTCAGTTCAACATAGCATAATGTCAGTCGTTTGTCTATTTGCGTCAATTTGATGATCACCTGCCCTAACCACTAATTAGCATCGGCATGTTGGGCTTCATGCAAAACAATTTAGAACACCAATTTGAAAAACATCTAACTATGGTCTCTATCTAAATTAAGCAGTTGGTACCTAGAAAGAAAAGCAAACAGATAAATTACAAATTGCATTGTCATAATTACCCTCCAAGGATTAGGTCAGCACACAGGATCAGTCTTCGTCTTCAGGACATCAGTCAAAATGCCATCAGTCTAAACTCAACTAAAGGGCATAGGGGCCACTTCCCTTGTAAGGAGGAAAAGTGTAAATGGGCAGTCTGTGGGTGAGGATGGTTTTAATAAGTCTCAAAGTCACCAAACAGAGTGACATAGTTTCCGGATAAAATCGATAGCATTCCCTACCTAATTCTAATGACCCTTGTGTGACATGGGTTTTTATCACTTTTTCATAGTACATTCCCCCAAAATTCTATTGGACATTTACTATACCCCACTATCTTTAACCTATCAAATTTAGCATTAGGTTATCCCAATTGTCACCCCACATTAATTCATAGCACTTTGATTAGTCTTCATAATTGACGTCTTCGGAGGTGGCACGTCCGGTGTTACTTCACTCTTTGGCACGTCTTTTGGGTCAGCAGATCCATTGTCCATTGGTCTAAGTGACCTTGTACATTTCATTAATCTACATTTGTTTCAATTTGCACATAACCTTTTAAACCAAGGCACCAAATATGCGCTTGGGAACGGAATCAACATAGATACATTCGTCTTCCTAGTTGAAGAAAAAGATCATTTGCAGAGTCATGGCCCTTTGCGAGTCAGCTCACTGGAAAAACAGAAAAATGCATTTAATATGAGAGCTGGGCAGCTAAAACCCGCAGCTCACGCTAACTTAAGGCCTATAAAGATTTTCAATACAAATGCAATAACATAAATGTTAATATAAGCTTAATTAAACATAACATAAATATTTTATTCATCATTATTAGTTTGTGTATACATTGGTGGTCTTTTACCGTGATCACAAATCAGATGCACATTTAAGCAAAACCGCTATTATTATTGTTTTCTATGCAGCATCATTACACATTGATATAAGCATTTTATTTTAATATAGGTTATGTAAGCTACACTCTCTCACAGGCACCAACTGGTCAAGAAAATGTCTGTTCCTAGAGTAGCAGGGTAGATTCTCTGCATGGAGTCTAGAACATGTGCAGACAATCCTTGGTAGAGTAAAAAGCACGAGGAGGCAACCTATAGCCACAAGATGTAGATGGCATCTGCAAATAAATCAGACAGTATGAAGAAAAGTCATATTATTTTGGGCCAGATCTGCTGGGAGAGCTACCACCAAGCTGCAAAGCGAGTATTGGTTAACATTGCGAGTTAATAAAGGGCTCACTAATGAATAAATGCTTCAGCCACAAATGGGACACGGGTGAAACTGCTGTGGGGCTTCTGAGTTGCAGCCCTTGGGCTGCTTTAAAGACAAGGATACAGGAATCACCATCCTCTCTACAGGAGATCCGATTTATCATGTAGCACATGCTATGTCGTCACATATGGCAACAGAAATATTGCTTCAGGCCTCCATGTGCTCCACATGTGATCCCAGTCACACACACACATAACCATGTTATGTGACATACAGTCCAATACTTACATACATACAGACAAGGGGGTGAAGTCACCACAGTTATGGAAGGCAGAACTGATTTTACCGGGTGGGACACATGCCTCCCCCCACCACTGGTACAGGTGAAAGACCGTGGGATCTAAAATTACTGATTTACCTGCAATCAGTTATCATTCGGACCATATTTTTGTTCGATGTGGCAAAAACCGCTTCAAAGTTATTTTTTATCCAACAGAACTCATTTAGACATTCTTGGCATCAAGACAAGATACGTGGATCTGTCCGGATTTGGGCTAGCGACATTCAAGAAGCAAGTAGTTCTGTAAAGGAGGCTCATTACCCTTCTATGCTATAATAAAAGGAGGTGCTTGTTTTGTATGAGCAACAGACAGTATGAGTCTGGAAGGACTATGAATTCATATATGAGCTGAGGCACCTTGTTCAGTGTGCCAGGGATGACAAAGGCTCCAACTGCTTCACCTACATCCAGCCTGAGGATCCGACTCACCTACCAACTCCCCATGGACCACTACCTAACTCATCAGTCTTTATTAGGTTGCAGATGTCTTTGTATTCAAAAGATATGTGATTGGGCTGCCATCTGGTCTCCCCTTCAGTCCAAGTCTATGACACAACTCATTTGATAAAAATGCACCTAGCACTCTAAGACAGTGGATTCCAACCTATGAAAACCGTCAGTTTTTTGTACATGATTATTTTGCAACCCTCGAAAATGGTTCTCCACTCACTGTCAGCTCTATTTTAAAATGGATTTGAGCTATAGTCTTCGGTGTCCACTTTTAAAATAAGGCTGCAGCTTCACTGCTGCAATAACAGGCTTTGCACAGTTTACTTACGAACACATGTTCACATGTGTGTACACACATGTGCAAGCTGAGTGTGCACATGTAGCACTGCTGCAGATTGGGGCACAGATTGATTTCCTTGTGGCATGAAAATGCCTTACAATTCAACTGGGAATCCAAGAAAAATGACCCTTTCCATTTTGGCATAAGTGTAAAATGTGTAGTGTGTAGACTGATTTATTATTTTGGTAAATGGTATGAGGTAGAAAGTCACTGATCTGGAGTCAATTTTACTCACTATGAGCTATTGCATGTACAAAGAAATTCAGACAGATTTCCCCGAGTCAGACTTGAGTCAATGTATGCCCTGGTGGGACAAATAATTATTTCTCTGGCAGTTCACAGCACCGCTGGAACAATAACCTCCTAATAGAAGATTAAATTTCTCCTGGCAGAGGATGGGGACAAAACCTCCATAAGTTGGTTATCAGGACCTCCCTATCAAGCAACTGCAGGATGTTGCTACATGGGACAGAGGGGAGCCATGCATACTTCTGGCTCCAGTCATTATGTGTGGGTTGGGGGTACATTTGAAGCTTTGGGGGGAAGAAACCAGAACAAAGTAGATGGAGCCTGCCTCAGAGGACAGTTATGCTGTAATATTGCTTTCAGCTGACATCTTGCTTTCTTCCCAAAATGCTGTGCATGGAATAGGCAGCCAGCATGCTGATCCCTGGAAATGCTAGTTACAAGTGGAGGACTGATGTGGCACCATTTAATTTGGTTCGTACTCCCAGATTGTAGAACTCATCATTTTTAACACCTGCACAAGGACGAAAGGCTCAAAGAAGGAGAGCAAAAGGTTTAGGATGGACCAGCACGTTGATCAAACCCTTTCTGGAGTGTGAGACGTGCATTTGGGACTTGTGTTCCTGGGACTTCTGCAGGTTTTCCAGATCTAGTGATACTAACTCCCAGACTTCCTTTCAGGAGACCACCTGGGCTGGATGGAAGGCCCCCTAAAGCAGCTGCTGTTGAAGAGGATGTAGAAACAGTGTCAGAGGCCGTAAAGAGCTACCATTTATCATCCTTTTGAGATTTTTGGGCCCAAAAGCTCCATCATTGCAACCCTGGTTGTTGGAGTGCATCCCCAGGCGCAAAATACTACAAACCCACTATAACGTGCCCGAAAGGGGCCAGAGATATTGAGAGAAGAATTAACTAAATATGTGTAGTGTTTCTGAGACATGACACAGGTGTCCTGCAACCAACTGGCAGGCATCTGCAGCAGCAGAGGAATCTTGATCAGGATCACTCTCATCCAGTGCTTAATTTGAGCTGGTAGTTTCCGGTGCGGGGCACCGCACATATTTTTGAGGGATGCAATTTATTTTTGTACCTCAAGCATTTACTGCGAGCAAAAGACATATGGGAAAGACGGAGCAAGAGAAAGATGGAAAAGCGTCACAAAGGGAGAAAGAAGAAATGTGCAAGAGTGAGCTGAAGGGGCAGGGAGTGGCTCTAAATGGATGAAAGAGTTCCCATATGGCTTTACGATTACACTGCCTCGCACTCTGTGCTCGCACATTTAATTGCTGCACCTGCTTGTTTCAAAGGATAATTTTGGGCACCGGCACGTTTTTATTTACAAATTAAGCAGTGCTCTCATTCCTGGGGGAGCCATGAGGTCTTCAGTTCTATGTGTAACCAAGGGGTACAGTTGCACTTTTTATGGATTTGCCACGCAGAATTAAAGGTGGGGAATTGTCATATTGTAATTCCCTCTAGGGAGCCATGGGCTCTGCTGAGAGACAGTATACACACCAACATTTTAGAAGAGGAAAGTGGTCGATTTTAAAAACATAATTAGGAGAATGTATTTCCTCCACTGACTTGCATTGAAGCAGAGGCAGTTTCAGACAGGAGTCAGCAAAAATAAATCAATATTTTGCTTCATAAATCGTGAATCTCCCGCCTGAATCAGGTCTATTGGCATGTATGCAGGGTGATACCAGGTGCCAGGAATCGTGGCCACGCTCTCATCCCCATTTTCCCTTTTGTGCACTGTCTGCACAGAACAGCAGGAACAAGCATCCCGCATCTGGAGTGCAAATATAGTGCAGTGGACCTGGACAGATATAGAATACTGGCCACCATACAGCAGGCGGGGGGCACAAATTGATTTGTGGTTCAGGAACAGAAGGCACCAGGTATGGCCTTAACTATCGACGGCGAGCATAGCGGCCTATCCCCACACCGGTGACTGGCACACAGCACACTGTCCTTCCCGGCTGTGGGCCTCAGCCTAACCATGCCAGAATAGGAGCAGAACTGAGATAATCCTCCCCGGTCACTGACTGAGGAGCCGTGGCCCTCGTGTGGGGCGGATTTGCCCCTTGGCCCTTAAAGAGGTGACGCGGGCTCGTTTGCCTCAGTAAAAAAAGAGGAAAGAGGCACAGAGTACTTGACAGGTCGGTGGCAGAACCCCCTCGCTCCCCAAGGACGCATACGTGGGATAACACCGCCAATAAGAAGGGCCATTGTACGACAGCTTACCGAAATGATCTAGGTGATCCTTGAGGCTTGGCCCTGAGGCTGATATATGGAATACATGGGGAAAATATTTAATATTTAATGTGAAAAATATCTTAAGATCCAAAGTTCATACCACATGGCAGGCTACAGAGGAGAAAGGGACCAACATTGCCACACATTGATACCTGCTCGACCGAGGAAGTGGGTGAGGGCGACAGCCTGACATAGGCTTTACTCCAGAGGACAGCCCTCTCGGTCTGTGCACTGTGGTGCCCTACTATCTTATGGACATGGGGAAGCCTCAAGTTAAACACTCTCATGTTACTTCAGATGCTCCGGAATCCCGCGAGAACATGTTTGAGGGGGCTGAGGGCCCAGATAACATGCCACCATCTATGCAATCACAGTTTGATAAAATTCTGCCAGCCATAGTGGACACCAAAACTGCCCTCCAGCAAGATACAAGGGCCATTTCAATGGGGATTCAGTTGCTGCGAGCTGAGCACCATTAATTGACAGAAAGAGCGCAAGAAGCAGAACAGGGCAATTGAGGAAATCCATCCTGCACAAAAAGACATCACACAACAAGTTGCTGCACTGACAGACGGAGTGCGTGTGTTGGAATATCGAGCGGAAGATGCAGAAGGCTGTAATAAAGGAAACAATGTCTGCATAGTGGGCTTGCCTGAAGGAACAGAAGGTGAGGATGTGGTGGCATACCTTGAAAACTGGATCAAAACGGAGGTCGCACCAAACCAACTCACTCTTTTTTTTCCGCTGGATCGGGCCCACAGGGTTACCGCTCATCTACCTGCCCTTGGCAGGCAGCCACGAATGGTCGTTGATAAGTTATTACACTTTGGGGAAAGGGACACATTATTATGGTGCACACAAATAAAAGGCCCCTACCAGATTGGTAATGAAAAGGTGAGCATGTTCCCAGATCACACGGCCGCAGTTCAAAATAAAATGACATCCTAATCTGAAGTGAAAAGAGCCCTCAGGGAAGAAGGCGTTCATTACTCCCTAATGTTTCCAGCCAAATTGAAACTTATAATAAAGGGCAAGACACACTTGTGGGAAGAGCCCCGAGAGGCATGGGACTGGCTGGAGGCATATAAGACTGGAACTCCCTGGGTAGAAAAACAATGCAAACCAAGAGAGGGATGATGATGCCCTAACAGGAGAACCCATAGGTCCAGGAGCATAGGTTTTCTGTAGAGACCGACCAAGACCCAGACTAACTAGGACAGAGCAGCAGCACTGCAGGCAGACCTTTTTCAGCAGTGTAGCTCAGAACAGGAGACAGGATCTGGCTCAGTAGGATCAGCAACAGACTCTGAAACAGAAAAATCAACCCAAGAGAAAGATGGTCGTCCAGTGGTGGCCCCACAAACTGTTGATGAAATTATTTGACACCCCACAAGCTCGTAGCCCTAACCAGAGTTCAACCATATGATAATAGGAATCCCTGCTGTTTTGGCCACACACGTCACAGCATTAGAGGTTATGAGTTCGCTGAGAGAGCTGATGCGAAAACCTAAGTAGTCTTTCATACGAGAGGAAGCTGGGAATGCTGCTCCAGGCTTGGCACTATTGGCCTATGGTGGGGGCCCAGTTAGACCCCCGAAATCTGTGCACTCGCTGCACATGATGTAAGTACCATAAGTGGGCCAGAGATACATTTTGCCTATCGATCTATGGGAGCCTTTTCTCTACCATCTGACACCCTATAGGAACATGGTAGAACAATACTTATGACTTTGTTTCCTTTATGGAACTTGATTTGCTTAGGCAGAAGCCTGTTGCCTTTGGGCCCTGGGGATGGGCAGTTTAATGTTGGGGACCTGTTTGTTTCTAGATAGCTGTGGGAACTGTGTGAGTGGACACATTGAAGGCTGGGACTCTAAGGAGCACTGGGACCTTCTATCTGGCAATCTGAAATGTGATTTGGCGAATGGCTAATATGTTATAAGGTTTACTCTGTATGACTTGGAATGTCCGGGGGTTGGGATCTGCTGCAAAATGTTATAAAGTCTGTAGGTACCTGCAATGCAAGGGGTACACATAGCTATGTTGCAGGAGATGCATATTATGGGGGTATAAATTGACCATCTAAAACGTAGGTGGCGTGAACAGCTCTACGCAACCTCCTACTTGACTTATGCAAGAGGAGCACTGATACAGAGTGAGGTCCAGTTTGAACTTATGAAAGAACTAGCTGATAAAGATGGTAGACATGTGCTACTCAAAGGCAGTCTCATGGGGAAGGAGGTAACACTGGGGTGCGTATATGCACCAAAATCAAGACCAGCTCACGTTCTTTCAGCCTCTGTCGGCCCCACTGGGCTAGGTGATGCAAGGGGACCTTCTTTTGGGAAGAGACTTTACCTGCATTGATGATGCCTTTCTGGGCTGCTCCACTCCTCCTTTACATGGAGCCCTGACCCACAAACTAGCAGCGGGGTTCAAAGACTGGTTGCATCATTGAGCTCTGACAGATGTTTGGTGTATCCAACATGGCCATGAAATTTGTCACACTTCTTTTATGTACACAACCTTCACACCAGACTGGATAGGCTGCTGTGTTGTGAGAGGTTGTGCCACTATGTAATGTGTACTGAATATCTGGGGCGCACCCTTCATAGCCCTCTTCTGCTGACACTAGACCCACTGATTGATAGACCGGCAATCCTTTTATGGCGGCTCCAACCTGCAGCACTCGAGGATGATAGTTATAGGAAGTCCTTGGGCACTGCTATTATGGGGTACTTTGCAATGAGTCAGGGGTCTGAATCATCCAACCTAATCGAATGGGAGGCCTTTAAGGTTGTAGTCCGGGGGCAGTGTGTGAGTCAAACAGTGAGGGTTCGCTGAGAGCTACATGGAGAACTACAAACACTTGAATCTTCCATACATACCTTAGAAACGGCCCAGAGGTCAGACCCCTCCACCTATCAACAGCTACCGGAGGCTCACAAACAGCATTATAGCATTCAGGACACACTGAAGAGCCTTGACTACAAGACTTCTGTGGCTAAGACACATGGGGGAGGGATTTACCTGAGTCAACCAGGACGCACTGGTGGTTCCACTTCCTAAAACGTCACATTTGGGCGTGCCCACTACTGCTTTCCGTTTGTTTTTTAAATTCTTATTAAAATATTGGCAAATAGAATTATTCCTTACATGCAGACTTCCATACATAAAGACCAGATCAGGTTTATTCCAAACCGAACCATGTCTCTCAACTTGCATAGACTATTCCATGTTTTGTACCATCCAGATGTGCAAGCCCAAACCAAGGCCATGCTCATATCGGTAGACCCTGCGAAGGCTTTTGATTCTATAAGATGGGACTTCCTAAAAGGGGTCATGCGAAAGATGGGCCTGGGAGAAGGATGGGTCAAATGGACGACACTGTTTTATTCCAAACCAACGGCAAGGGTAAGGACGGGGTTCATAATCTCCTCCACATATGACATTTATAGAGGAACAAGGCAGGGCTGCCCAATGTCGCCCTTGCTGTTTGCCCTGGCCATAGAACCATTAGCTGCACTGTTCAGAGGAAAGGGCGACAGGGATGGTTTAGTGATTGATGGACACCAACATATTATCTCGCTCTACGCGGATGACTTCCTTTTGTATATAGCAAACGGCATGATAGAGGCAAATGATGTGATTGCTCACCTTGAGGAGTTTGGGAGGACGTTATGCCTACGGTTGAACCGTACAAAAACCTGCCTGTCCCCCTATGTTAGGGATACACAGGGCCAAGTTTTCAGGGACCTAGTGTCTCTGGAGCTTCACTTTTTGGGATGCTCTGGTGGTGCTAACCACTTCTCCATATTTACATAGAGGCATAACGCTACTTTTTGTGGCCTTATGCCTCTTTGTAAATATGGGCCCCTCGGACGCAGTTTTCTGCGTCAGAGTGGGGTGCAATGGGTGTTGCTGTGGGCGTTTCACCGCAACACCCAATGTTTTTTAGGATGCCCCACATTTACAAGAATTCGTAAATCTGAGGCAGCACCAAAAACTAACACTACCGAGGGGTGAAGTTAGCAAGGCACAACGAGGAGGAATACTTTTATTACCCCTCGTTTTTTGCTTTTTCTATGTGTGCTGTATTGTACAGCACTCATAGAAGAAGCGAAATGCCATGGATGATTGTTTATGGGAAGGAAGGGGCACCTTCCTGCACATAAACAATCACACCCCTCAACGCAGACACCCTTGCACTATGGTGCAAGGATGCCTGCGTTGCCGCAGGCTGCTTAATTTAGCGCAAGCACAGTAGGAAATGCAGGAGTGCACCATATTCTTGTAAATACAGCGCATCCCTGTGTTTCAAAACTGGTGCTGCACTGCTAATTTTGGCACAGCATTGTGCTGCGCCACTTTCTTGCAAATCTGGCCATCATTACTCACAAAATATGCCATTGGGTCTTCGGTGGGAGCCCTCTTCCTTTAAATACTTGGGTGTTTATGTATACCACTCTACTGAGGATTTTCTGCAGGGGAATCTGGAGGGGTGTACTGCTTCTTTAGGGGTGTATTTCCTTCTGGAGAGCGTTACCATTGTCATTGATGTCAAGGATTGCTGTATCTAAAATTGTGGTGCTCCCTCGCTTGTTTTAATTTTTTCATAAACTTACTGATCAGTGACCCGGTCACATGGCTTAGGCAAGTTGATGCCTTACTTAGAGAACTGATATGGGAAAGGGATCGACATAGGGTTTTGCTTGAGATTCTGAGATGACCACCGGAAGAAGGTGGCCTTGGGGTACCAGACTTTGAGTTACATTACTTAGCAGCACAGCTGCAATGGATTGCTAAGTGGCTCGATGACTCCCACCGAAGTGCTTTGGATCAGATAGGCTTATTCCCTTATCGAGACCTCTTCCTCCCATGGTTGCTAAGGGGGAACGTAAGGTGGTCTTGTATTCTTGGAGAAGGTGCCATGTGAGGAACCGAAAAGGGATTACATGTGCTCCGAAACTACCATTGTTGGGCCTTCTACATGGCAAACCGCTAACTTGCTTCACTGCTGCCCGACTGTCTGACTGGATGGCACAGGACTTGGTATGGTGAGGGAATGCTTTCAAATGGGCATTCTCATGCCAATGGGGGATCTCATGGACCCGTATGACCTACCCAATAGCCAATTTCTGAACTATGAGGCTTTAGCACGAGCGTTCACCGATCTCTGGAACTATGGTTGGGAGAAACCCCCTATCCATGCTACACTACAGTTGTTACTATCTATGGGCTCCTCTAGATGTCTGATTTCCTAGTTCTATAGATCATTGAGTGACATGGACAGAAACCCTCGATGGCTCAGAGGACTAAATGGGATGGTATCCTAGGAAAAGAGATCTCTGACAGGGATTTAAACAAGATGATAGCATATCCCAGAAAGGTCTCCCGTAACACTAGGCTTAAATATATACAGTTTAACTTTCTCCATATGACCTATCTAACACCTCATAGACTCCAGGTAATATACGGGGGTGACGACTGGGGATGTCCGAGTTGAGGACATCTAGATGTGGATTTTGGTCACATGACATGGGATTGCCCCACTATCCAGGCACACTGGCAGGCAGTCCTTTACAGGTTACACTTTACACTCGGACGTACAGTTCTACACACCATGGAAGCTTGCCTGGTTGGTACCTTCCCTAGAACTCAGAAACGTAAGATAGGATCTAAATTTATGAACTTAGCACTAGCCCTGGCTAAGCGCCAAGTTACGATGTCTTGGAAATCTGCCAGAGGCCCTATATTGGAAGAGTGGGGGAAGGATGTTACAACATGGGAAGAGGCAGATGGCCCTTCAGAGGGAAGACCTCTGGGCAGAGATTTTGGGATCTTGGATATATCTGTGTGGTGATGATAAATCAGAGCAGTTGGCAGAGGTGAAGAAGAGAACTCACCCCAGAGTGATGGCATGGACGAGGAAATCAACCTTAGAGAAGCAGAGGAAGAGCTGAGGATGAAACAGGAAATGTTATTGGAAATAGGGCACATTGCTTAGCAACACTAGTGCCAGCACACCACACCCCTGGACTCAGGAAATACAATGTTATAGCATATATAGAGATTTATGCTGTCAGGCATGCCAATTATTTTTGAAGAGTATCGCTGACCTCCCGCAATATCAGGCACGACACATAGTACCTGAGTCACAGCAGTTTGACCTCAAAGTTCCTTTTTTCTAAATGTTGCACATTGTTTATCATTGAATTGGCAAGAATAATGAGGTTCTCATTCCCCCTTCATCACAGAGTGCTCTTACCACTGATGCATTGTAATTCACTCCCAATACCTCACTTTTAATATAAATGGGAAGTCACAAGGAGTATACATATTTACACTAATGTAAACAAGACCATAAGGAATGCTTATAAAACTAAGCAGATGAATACAAAGAAGGAGAAACCCTACAAGGCAATTGAGATCGACATATAAAGATGGAAGCTCACTTGCATAACAATTTGATAACATTATTTATATGCCAAGAGATTAGGTACCGTTTTGCTGTTGGATAAGTGGTTCAAAATATTAAGCTTGTATTGTTGAAGTGACACTGATGGTATATTGAATGAGACAAATGGCAAATGTTAAGTACTAAGAAATGGCAATAACGATATTTAAGAAAAAGATGTCTCAGACCTACAGAGAACAGTATGCAGTTAGGGGGTTAGTTGACCACTTTGACCTTCCTTTAGGGGTGTAGTGGGCATTCACATTGGTTTTTACTTCTGCCATTTTGTAGATATTTGTAATTTGGTGTGCAGTATTTTGTTTTGTGCGTATTAAAGTACTTTTCCTTTTTAAAATAAAACCCAATGACTGAGCATTGATTTATTGAGTGTTATTTGTTTAATTGCTGAATTTTGAGTCTCTCACAAAGAACTATTGGCTCTCAATTTGAAGGTCCATCATACTGGGGCTACAGGATACCAGAAGTGAAACACCCCAGTTCACACAATTTGGACCCAGTTGTTTTTGAATGCCCTGGCATCTTCTGAGTCAGGTTTCTAACAAGTGGTATCTATCCATCGGCACTTACGTGCTCAGAGATGTGGGATAGAGTTGAAATTACTGATCTTGGAAACAGAAGACTTTGGTATGTTAACGCAAATGACTTAATTAGAAAATATTAATGAATGTAATTGCTTATGGGACTATGGGATTATATAAATTATGTCAAAAGATTAAATTGAAAAGGTCTAAAAATAACCAGAGGAGGGAAGACTGAAACAGGGAAAGAATCTATAGCGAAGTTTTGAGAAGAAGACAAAATGTAGAGGAAATGGAATTATGAAATGATAAAAACGAAAAGTAGTTTGATGACATATTAGTCATCAGAGGAGGGATTGTTAATGCAAATGACTTTAGTAGAAAGTATTAATGAATGTTTATGCATTTTGTATAAACAAAATTAGTAGAAAATGATTAACGGAGAAAAATAATGTGCATGTTTAGAATTGTGACCTCGAAGAATGGCCACCAGATTTAAGGAATTGTACTAAATGAGTGATTAATATTCAAGAAATATTGAAAATGTATTAGATTTATATAGTAATATGTCATATTGAGAGTTATAACCTATGTCTTGCAATAACTGTAGGCCTTAACTTAGCAAGTGTCTTGGCCTAGTCTTGCCAGGTCTCATGCAGAAGCTGAATTTCTTAATCTCTAATGGAAAATGCTGACAAAATGAACTGACCATGAACTGCTCATTGTTTTAATAAAATGCTTAACTAGAGCTTCTGTGAGAACCGACAGACAGGAGATGATGTCTCTAGCAATGTAACTAATAATGTGTAATGTGCATGAGATGTACTTTCCCGGGACTCGAACAATGAAGACACTGACTGGAGAAGAAGATGCAACATTTTTGATACCTGACGAGCCGGATGATGAGAACAGCGTAAAGCAGACCAATCAACGACATGTGAACTATGAAATATTAGAATACATAGATTAGGAATAGTACAGCTATTGGGTAGAGTCATAATTTGTGATTAATTGACCAACTGGAAATTGGGGGATAGTCTGGGTAACTTTGATATACCAACAAGACAGAGAGAAGAGAGTTCAGAGGATGCTAGGGGAGCGAGACTGCGAGATCGTACAGGTGATTTGAGATTCTATCATTGGGCTCATATTCTCTGAGAGCCTGATGTGATGCTGATCGATTGATGACCTGAGGACGAAGACTGATTCTGTTGCTGCCCCATACGGAGGATAGGTAGATATGACAATGTGACTGAATTATATTTTTGTGCCTTTCCTTTCTAGGTATCAACTGTGCTGTCTAAATAGTCTTTTTAGCTAGAGTTTTCCAAAAATTATTGTTTCTAAATTGTTTTGCATGAAGTCCCACATGCTGATGCTAATCTGGATTAGGTGAGAGTTTTCCTTCTATGACGGTTGACAGATTGTAGAAACAAATAGTTGATCGACTAAATTGCTGAACTCCATGACACAATTTGACTTATTGCTTTTGATTCATTTGTTGATTTATGCTAATGCTTCAGAATGTACTCTGATGCAAGTTTTGATGAGGTTATGTTTTTGGCACCTTCTAATAAATTAATGCCAGATTTTGATTGAATTTAATTGAGTTGAATTAATCTTATGACTTAGTATTGTAACTAATAGGAAAATAAAATTACTAAAACGTATACCAAGTTGTGGTTATTCATGACTTTAAGGTCATGGTGTGATGATTATTGATTATTGACTTGTCTACTGGTTATTGAATTCTGTGTATTGATTATTGGGGAACATTGGTCATACCACAGCTAGGATACTCCATGCGAATCAAAAGGTTCATCAACCTATGCGCGTCCCCTTGTAAGTTTACCTATTAAGGACCAGGCGCGCTAACAGTTATTTGCCCAAACTATATATTGTACATATACAAAAACATTTTGTTGCTGTTTGCACGAAAGTGAAAATATGTGTGATGTCAAAAACGTAAGACAGAAGCTTAATAAGTAGAGTATTGTCATAGTAATGTTCCAATCACATCCGCCACTGATCTATACCTTACAAAGTTGTTAGATTAATTCTCCTTCACTATTTATTCACAGCAAACTGAACATCATCGTGCACACTAATAAAATGCTAAAACTAGTTGAAAGCTCAGCAGTTGAGCATACTATTAAACCAGTGCTCAAGTAACCCTCATTTTCGACACACAGGTTTGAATGATATGTAAACAGCATTTCTACATATGAATCATTTTTACCTGAAGTTGAGTGCTAATTGTTAAGTTACTAACATTAGATAGATCAGGTGGCCAGGTTCAATTATTTTTCAACTGGTAAATCTCTTTTAAGGCCCAACGTCAGCGAGTGTTAGTGGAAACTGAGCAATTTAATTTGCATGTGAAATTTTACATCAATGCTTATTGAGAGTAGGTTTCCCTACAGTTCATAAGTACTTATGATTGAGTATTTTTGGTACAAGATGTGAACATTGGCCCTTATGTAATCTAATGTATCACGTTGTCACTCTGCAAGTTTCTGTTTAAAAGTAGATGCATCATTTTTTGAGTGGTAGGCAGAAGAGAGAAGGATCAGAGGCCAAATCAATTAATTGCTGTAAATATTCGCACATTTGGGGGAGTTCCTTGACTGGAGACACAGATCACAAGGGAGTGAGTTTTCAAAGCAGGGACATAGCTTAGTCAATAAAACTTTCCTGACTAAGCTTGGTTCTGGATGGACTGTTCCCTCTCGAACATCGGGCATCGGTTGGTTTGCCCAATTTGGCTTTGACTGTAGCTGCTAGGTAAGACCTATGCAGGAGCTTCAGGTGCACCAGGTGAATCCGGGATCTGATTCCCACTTCCTGTGGGGAGGCCAGGCCTGCACGCCATTCGTCCTTGTCTAGGCTTCCTACATCCAGGCTCCCATTTCGCCTTCAGGTGTGTCAGTGAGTCTTGTGTATTATTGAGTAATTTCTGGTAAGTGAGGGATATAGCTTTTTTGTGTAGGTATTCCTCCAACAGCCAATTCTCCATGGGAAGATTCCGGCAGGTCTGTCCCACCCGGGAGCACCGCCTGGAGAGCATGGTGCACCTGAAGGTAACGATAATACTCGGATGGAGCCAGTGCATACTCTTCTTGTAGGTTGGTAAAGGGGATAACTTGACCCTGTGATCATAGGTATCCTATTTCGATTTACCGATAAGATCCCACTTGTCAAACCTGGGCAGGTCTCCCAGGGTACTAAGTGCCCCAGAGTCCAATAAGGGGATGGCCTGCGTAATTTTCCCCTAACAGCCCAACGGGCGGAGGCCCACGAGTGTGCGTCAACCTGGGGGTTGCATATACGGTTCTCAGGTACACCCTCAGCTGCCTCAGCCACCTATCCAAAGAGTAGGCCGGTTCCCCTGGGGAGTTTATGGTGGTGAGTTGCGCTGCCCAGTGACATTTTCTAATATCAGGAAGGGAAATCCCTTCATCATACCAGCTCCTAGTCAGCTAGGCCCGGGCAATCAGTGCTGGACCCGATCCCATAACAGGGTTCTAAGTTAACTGTCCAATGTCCCTATAATATGTTAGGGGGTGTTGTAGAGGATATATAAAAAGAATGGGAGGGACATCATCTTGAAAAGTGCAGCCCTACTCAGCATTGACATGCTGAGAGCCCTCCAGTGTTGAACGTCCTGTCTAAGGTGGGTCAAGAGGGGAGGAGGTTGGGGGAGTAAAAGTGTGTCGAGTTGGTGGTTATGTAGATGCCCAGAAACTTGAAGTCCTCGGTCAACACCTTAGCTATGCAGTTGTGCGGCAATCATGTGGGGGTGTGCCCCTTTAAGGATATATATGGTAGATTTGGTCCAGTTTACTGCACAAACTGAGTACTGGCCAAATTGGGTCATTATGTTACGATATGGTCTAGAGTCCTGAGGGGGTCTGCCATTTAAAGCAGAATATCATTGGTGTAGGGTGATATTCTGCCTTCCCTTTGGTCTTTCCAGTGGACCCGCAGATTAGTGGGTCCTGACGCACCCAGGCCACTAGTGATTCCAGGGCCAAGGAAAAGCAGGAGAGGAGAAAGTGGGCATCTCTGCCTAGTGCCCCGTTGAAGAGCAAATGTTCCAGACCATGTGCCATTCACCGCCACATGGGCAAGGGGGATGCATGTGGTAGTTATATCCAGTTTATGGAATGTGGGTCAAAGCCCACCCTTTCCAGTACAGAGAACAGGTACAGCCATTCCATGGTGTCAAAGGCTATACACGCATTGAGGGACATCATCACGGCATCCTCCCATATTGTGTCAGTCTGACTGAGAACCCCGTGTAGACTACGGAGATTAAACGCAGTGTAGTGATGTGACTTGAAGCCAGACTGGTCTGGGTTGACCAAGTTGTGGACAATGGGGGTCAGTCGGGAGGCCAATACCTTAGCTTGTATTTTCACCTCAGTATTTAGTTACAAAACAGGTCTGTGGTTTCACTCTCTTGTGGATGATCGCTACAGAGGTCTGGCATTGGTCTAACAGGAGCACACCCTGCTTCTGGCTTTCCTCTACTTCTTTTTTCAGGTGTGGGGCAAGTTTGGTGGCTCTTAGCTTGTGGAGTTCTATCGGTGTCCCATTGAGACCCAAAGCTTTGCCTCATTTCAGGTCCCTGATTGCGTTCACTATTTCCTCCTTGGAGAGTTATTTTTCCAGTGCCTCCCTCTCATCCAAGGGGAGGGATGGGAGCGGGATGTCCCCCAGAAGCTCACCCGATTTGCTTCTTGTGGTGGAACTTCGTGGGAATAGAGTTTGGCATATTATTGGGCAAAAGCTTCAGCTATGTCTACCCTTCTGCTAACTAGGTCACCTGAGTCCATCTGGATCCCCGCAAACCACTAGAAGCTGCCTCTCTCCTGGCTAGCCAGGCCACTAGTTTCCCTATCTTGTCCCCCATTTCGTAGATGTGGTGGTGTACCGCCCTGGGGTGTGCTTTGGCAGCCTCCTGAGCCACGTCTCGGTACTCCTTTTGTTTAAGGGCTAGGGTGTGAGCACCTTTCGCTCCCTCTTGGGCCAGCAAGCTGGCCTCAGGGATCGGAATCTTTCGCTCAAGGATCTCCAATTTGGCCCTCTTTTCTTTTTTCTGTCCTGCCATCAGGGAGAAGCTCACCCCTTAATTACAATGTTATATGCCTCCACCAACATAAGTGCAGAATCAACGAAGGTTTCCCTAAAATAGTGGTCTGTCACGTCTATCATTGCTGTTCTGATTTTTGGCACTTTAAGATACCAGGAGCTCAATACGATGTGACTGGTTGCTGGTCTCCTGTCCGAATCATAGACCAGCCACCGGAGGAAATGATCTGAAATTCCCCTGGCTAGAATGGCAATCTCCCTTACCTTTGCTAGCTGGGGCATTGGCATGAGGGAGTAATCAGTTTGGGAGAGACTATTATGTACCCCAGAGTGAAAAGTAAAGTGTTTGGATGTTGGATGAAGGGTATGCCACACATCTCCCAGGCCCTGGGGGGTGAGAAAGTCAACGAAGGGTCGCCTAACTGAGCTCGGAGGCAGTGGGACAGTGGTACATACTGTCGCATAGCGTTGCATTAAAGTCCCCTCCCATAACTAGGTTCCCGTCTGGAACATTGAGAAGTAGTATGGTCAGTGCCGGTAGTGCTTATTCATGGAGTCGTGGTGGGATGTATACTGAAAGTATGTTTAGGGAGTCTCCCTCCCAGGCTCTGGTGAGTGCCACGTAACAGGCCTGTTGATCCGGCCATGTTTGCTGAATGATCAGAGGAAGTGACTTTCTCACCAAAATTAGCACACCTCTAGAGAAGGTGGTATGTCCTGTATGAGCAGTTTTGTACCCCCACCAGTCAAAGGCATGACACTTGTTGCTTAAAAGGTGAGTCTCTTGTAAAAGGACAATAACTGGGATTGTCTTTTGATATATTGGAGCATAACTCCTCCTCCTCATTTCACCTTGTCACCTAGACCATTGACATTCCAGGATAGAATCCTTAGTGTCGAGAAGGTGACTTTGGCCATTGCTCTGTAGGGTTATACGTCCACACCCAGAGGGTATCGGACCAATTCTGGGGGAAATCTGGGCTGTAGAAGCAGGGGACCTGTGCGCCTCAACATTGTTGAATTGTAGTACGAATCTTGCATGAACGTAAATTGAAACAAAGCCTATATTACACCCCTTCTGGCATAAATTCCCCCTCCCTGCTTCACTGCCCTTCTGGATTCCGAACTACCCGCTACTCCAACTGCGCAGAGCACCTATCCCCAACCAAATATACAACTAATAGGAGAGCATAACAGAGGAGTGCTTTCTGGCCCCCACCCGGCCCCATGACAGGAATGCCTTTACCGAGTAGTTTGCTTATCTCCTGCAGTCTCGATCTCATCTCAGATTCCCAGGTGTGGTTCCATGAAACATTCTGATTGTGGTGTCGCTGTCTTGTTTTAAGTCCAAGTCACGCTGTGGATCCCAAGCACAGTCTTGGGGGGCAGGGCATCCTTCTGAACTAAGCAATGCATTGCTTTCTTGCGTTCCCTCCTCCGGGGTCCCACGTTGCTCTGCCGCAGGGTCGTCTCCCTGGTGTTTCCCAGGACAGTCACGGCATCTAGCACCTCTGATCACCTGCCATCTGTCTAGCCAGTCCTGGGCTGCTTCAGGGATTGAGAATAAATGCATTTTGACATTGGCCACCATTTGAAACTGGGCTGGAAAGAGCATCAAGTACTTGAGGTTGCGCTCTCTTTGGACCTTCTTTACTTCGAGGAAACTGGGGGCGCAGCCTCTGGACACAGAGAGTGAAGCTGGGAAGAAGGTAACGCAAGGGTCACCCATATGCAGAGGTGGGGCGCTGTGAGTGGCTTGAAGAATCACATCCCGTTTCGGAAGTTGAATAGCCTAAGTATGATGGGTAGAGGAAGAGCACTGCATTTTGGTGGTTTGCCTGGGATGTGGTAGGCTTGCTCTACAGAAAAGTATTTGGAGAGTTTGCGTGGTTGCAGCTGTTTCAGAAGGAGCTCTTCCACAAACAGGTCTACAGCCGGCCCCTCAGTCTTTTCGGTACCCCTTTTATGCATATGTTGTTCCGATGGGACCGGCCTTCTAAATCTTCCATTTTCTCTCTTAAGTGTTTGGCAGTGTCTTTGATTGATTTGACCTGTGCTGTGAGGGCTGCAGTGTCGTCTTTGAGCTGTACTAAGGAACTCAGCTTCTTTTACTCTGCCCCCAAGTTGCGCATGTCTGCCCACATGAGGCAAGCTGCATTGATCTTTGTCTCCTGAGAGCCGTGGACTCCATGGATTATTAACACGATGTCCTTCAGGGTTGGGTTGTCCCCCACCTCCCGATGGTGCTGCCTGAGTCTCCGGGAACATGTTCTCCCCCATGGCCATCCCTGTTGTGTCTCTGGGCTGAGTAATTTTTTTGAGCTTCATTTGGTGGCCTCCTCTAGCATTCTTTCCACCCGTCACCTTGCTGGTCGGTAATAAGAGTGACTGATCATGGGGGGGGCCAATGTAAAAATGGGGTTTCAGCAGTGGCAAGGGGTGGTGTTTATTTATGGAGACTTGTAAGGATGGGGAGGTGGTAGCTCCCTTGCGGTTGGCCGTGACTTACTTTGGTGGGGTTGACAGATGCCCGGAGGGCCAAGATGTCTCTCCATCCTGTCTGTGGACTCCACATTGAACCCGTTGGGTCCAATATTGTGGGGGCAGTGTGAGCCCGTGCATCTCACTCCCCGGTGCTCACCCCTGGGGGCCAGATGCTCCTAAGGTGTATACAGCGCTTGGCCAAGTCTTTCCCACGGTGTCGCAGATGAGATGTTGCTGTGGCCCCATGATGCTGGATGCCCTGTCAGGGCCCTGGGCAATGTCCCTTAGTTGTTGTTGCAGTGCCTTTTGTAGTGTGGGTCCCCGGGATCGTGTCCCAGTCAGTTAGCCCCTATGGCCCGGGGTCCAATCTCTAGCACCTCCCACGTCTAGGTTGAGTTACAGGAGCCCCAGGCGAGCACACTGGAGTCCGGTGGAGGCCCCAAAGGCCCTTGTGGAGTAGTGGCGGAGGCCACCGTCCGTGTCATCCTTCAGTTCAGGCACTTGGATGTATTCCGCCTGCTGGTTCAAAGCAGTGGGGGAGGCCTCTGGCTGCCCCCCCACGTGGGCTCCCTGCATGTCATGGATTTCGGTTGGGGGTCCCCATCCCCTGAGTGGCGTGGGTGCCTCAGTGCGGCGAGTCATCTGTGGAAGTGCACTCGGCAAAATGGCGGCCCGAGGCAGGGCCCAAGTTCAGGCGCAGCTTCAGGCCCAGCCACACGTCTCAGGTGGGAACCATTCAGGCTTTGATGGCCCCAGCCCGGCACATCCACGTTGGGCAGGTCCCTGGTCGGATCTCCTTCCGGTTGCGGCCACGCGTCCGGCCTCCTCTCTCCTCCAGGATGGAGCAGGTCCACACAGTGTGTCATGCCGATCCTGCCAGCGCCCGTGGTGGCACAGCAAGGCTGCAAGGCCCTGGCTTCAGGTGCTGCGACAGACCCCAGCGCATGGTCCGGTCAATCGAGACCTGCTGGGCCACAAACTCTGCTTCTCAGTATCCCCTAATTGAGAGAGGGTCAGGAGCTTTCATGATGACCCACGGGGCAGATAAATATGACAGATGTTTAGGGGATCAGGCTGGGTGGTCACTGGAGCTCCTCAGCTGTGCAGCCATTTGGTCAGCAGTTAGCCACGCAACCCCCCCCCCCCCACCAATTTTGAGTAAGCAGGAACACAAGTTTTATGGCAAGACAGTAAAAGTTACTCTGTCAATGTAAAACTTCCTTCAACAGTCTGAAGGAGATTGGAAGTAATTCATCTGACCATTCACCCTATTTAGAGTGGACAGTCAGGTGGCTTTTTTTTACTTTCTGTCACCTCCAGAATGTTCCTGGTGTATTCTGATGGTGATGGACACTAAAACAAGGGAAATGACCCCACAGAATAGGAGAAAACAGGTGTGAAGAGTAATCAATTATTTTGTAATTATTTATCATACACAAACTCCTGTTTGTTTTTTAAAAATATATTTTTTTTAGAAAAGTTTGATGACCAGCCATCAGGTTTGATAGAGCTGTCCCCAAAATACTTCCTACAATCACAGGGAACGTTATGGTGGCAGTTCCTGCCAATATACAGGGATACCCGCCAGACTAGCAGATAGCTCTAAATTGGAAGGTGAAGTAAAGGCAGTAAAGTCCTCCAATACTCTGTCTGCTTTTACTCCTTGTGTGCTAAATCCTAAATCATGCCCTTTTTCTATAGTGGCACAGTAGGTGAAAAACAATGGCATGGAATGCTAGCCAGAGGGATTAACAGACAATTTGCAAATATTCGTCCCATCACCTTTTGGTATTGCCAGTAGTATGCCTGGAAACCTGAGACTGGCATAGCTACAGCTTGGAATTATGGGACTGGTTTAGCTTCCAAGTGTACTACTGCCAATATTTGTGAATTCTAAAACATAGTACATTAGAATCCATTTGAGGAGTATTTCCATGTGTGCAGATTTGCTACATTTTTGATAAACTGGTCTTTAAGGGGCTTATTTACAAACAGGTGGCACAATGCAAAGCAGCAAGTAACATTGTTGCACTGCATCTGTAACCTCAAGAGAGCAAAACTGCAGCATACCTTCAAAGAAATGGTGCTGTTCTACTTTTTCCATGCAAACGTGCCCTTTGGGCTGCCTAGTGCTAATGCAGGCATTCGTTTGCCACAGTGCAAGGGTGTGTGTTATGGTCAGGATATTTATTGTACAGGAAGGGCTATGCTCCTGCAAGAAATCTATCCTCGGGGTATTTTTCCTGTTTGAATGTGTGCTGCAGAAGGCACACATGCAAAGATGAAATACAAGGAGAAATAAAAATGTTTTTGCTTTGTTACACCAACCTTATGTGGGGCAACCATTTTGGTGCAAACCCATTCTAATAATTCTTTGGGAATATTGGTTTGCGTTAAAATCAATCGAGCACCTATCTAACACAAAGTAACCAAGGCAACACAATGAGCTGCTTTACTTTTTCTTAAAATGTCACCCAAAATGACATTTGCATGGTTCTGTAAATACACAATGGATTTTGCATCAGGGCCATGTCAAAAAAGTGGTGCAACCCAGATGAAAAGTGTGGGCCTATGTAAATATGTGTTTGCATCAAAATCCATGGGTGGATTTATGGGAACACCCTTGTACCACCTTTGGAGCAACCTACCTGATGCAAAGGAAAGCAAGGCACCTCGATGAGATGTGTTGCATTACTTTTTCTAACAAAGCCAGCAAATCAACATTTGCATGGCTTTGTAAATACCAAAAAGGATTTTGCAATGGGGTTGCATCGAAAATCTATACAGCCCCTAACGCAAAATCCTTGCAAATCTGAGCCATTCTTGATAAAAAAATGAACAAGTATAAACCCTCTTAGTGAAATCAAGATGACAATAAAAACCGACACAGACATAACAGATCAGACTCAGGGTCCCCAGGTCCAACTACCAAGCCATGAACATATTTATTAAGGAGGTGTCATACTCCATACACCCATCTGAAGCTACGTCCCTACTTTGAGACTTGACTAAAGGCACAGAAAAAGAGGTGGCCATGGTAGCAAAATTGGGGGGAAGAATACCTTCCAGATGTGGCAATTACATTTTTGCTGTGAAATATATGTACCTCTTTCTAGAATAAATACTTCAACAGAAGCTAATATTTGACTTAGCAGCACTAAAGCAGCCAGACTTCCTATAGTGGACTTCCACCTCTGAAAATATGACAAAGAGGTTGATCATGCTAAATAACCTTGAGCTTTGTTGGCTTAAGTCAATGAAAGTCAAATTCCCACTTATCTTGACTAATTCAACACTCAAATAGAGCACAAACCTTCAGCGTCAAAAGGTAAATTAGTGTATCTTTAGAACCACTCAAACATTTGGAGGCGTATTCAGAGTTTCAGTGACAGGACTGTAGAAATGTCACGTTTAAAAAGAGAATAAAAAAAAATTCAACATCTTCATAGCTGAGTCAAAAAAGTTTAACAAATATTGGTTTCCACTGCCATGACATATGCCAAACCGCATCAAGAGAAAGGGCTGTAATGAGACATGGAAGAATGCGAAGAAAAAATTGCAAACGTAACTATAACTTTATAAAATATGCCCAACGAAGCTCAGACAGTGCAAGAAAATCTGAGGACCCCCTCTTCAAGGAACAGTACCTTTACTATATCACCAGTACCATTCAACCTACACCAACAGTGTCCCCCACAGGGGCCTGCTTGCTGTACACTGCTCAGTTACTTGCCAGCTGCGCCTATGCTACTGAAACACAAAAATGTACACACATATGTGCATGGATATTTACATGCTTCTTTCAAAGGATACCTCAAGTTAGATGATCTGTCACTTGATCAGTGATTTGTCAGAAAGTTTCAGGAAATCCCTTGTGTCAAAGTCATGAATTATTTGAACTTTGTGCTTCTTTGGTCAAAAGTAAGAAATAAACAGCTGGCCATATCTCACTTAATATCAACCTCATTCTCTGTGAGTGAAAACGATCTTGTCCTGTATGAATAGAAACTGTGCCTCATGTTAAATGCTATTCATCTAGCAAGGGCTGCGTTGCCCCTGAGGCTCTTCAAACTGAATGAATAAAGTGCATCTATTGAGTGCAACTGTCACTTGAAAGAGAACATCTTGGCGCTGTATTGAAAACTACTACAAATTCCTGAGAGAATAGTCTAATGAAATTCAACTAACGAACTACAAAATGAGTCTGAGGCTCGGAAGAGCCAAGTTTTTAATTCCTTTTTAAAAGAAGCTTCAGATCCAGTGGAGTGCATACTGTTAGGAAACAGGTTCCATGCTTTGGAACCTAGTGCTGCGAATTATTTCCTCCCAACAAGATTCTAATAAAAAAGACAGTGGTTTCAGAAAATTCTTAGAGGAGGATCTTAGAGTTTGTTGAGGCAAGTAGTGGCAAAATCGGTCAATAAGGTATTTAGGTCTGGTGCACTTACAAACTCTATAAAGAGCAGAAGTGTGTTAAAAAAGATCCTTTTTTTGATCTGGAAGCCAGTACAACTTATTGAGTGCAACTGATGCAGCCCTCTGTCTAGAAAGTTGTAAAACCAGTCTGGCGGCTATGTTCTGTACCATCTGGAGTTTATAAATGAGGCGTTTTGTGTAGCCAGCATACGGACTTTTACAGTAGTCCAATCTCAAGGAAACGAGAGCAAAGGCTGCAGTTTTTTTCTGCCAGCCAAGGGCAGAAAATAAAATACTTTTTTCAGAGACTTTATGAGGTTGACACACGTGCCTGCGACTGCAGAGGCTTGTGGAAGAAAAGATGGGTCAGTATCAAATTTAACCCCAATATGTTCTGGAACCATTAACGTGGCTGGGGAGGAGGAACAGAATTTGGCCACAATTTCATAGGGAAAAAAGTTTGACTTGCCAAAGAGAAGTATTTCCGTTGTGTCGGAATTGCATTTAAGATGATTTTCTTGCATTCAGAGCATGGTGTAAGCAAAGTAGTTCTGGAAGCTAATTTCAAATTTATGTGAGTTTTTATCTAAGGCAAAATGAATTGGGTGTCATCAGCATATGAAGGGGTAGCAATCCCATAGGAGGCAATTGTAATTGTAATAGTATTTATATAACGCTAACTACCCCTGACGAGGCGTCAAAGCGCTTTTTCGGTGAGAAGCACCCTACTCCAGAACCCAACAAGAATTAGTGATGGATTATTATCGGGAAATATGAGTAAAGTTTTAATATTATTATGAGTTAATTTGAGCTGCGGATATGAGAGTTTGTTAGTTAGATTGACTGGAGTAATGGAGGGGTGGAGAAGGAAAGAATCCAGAAGTGTTAATTGGGAGTATATGGTGATAGGATTTAGGCTTGGGATGAGTAGAGGGGGATGGAGGAGGGAAGAGTCTGTGGAAGGGGTTAGGGAGATCATAGTAGCAGGGTGAGATAAATGAGGGTGAATTTAGTAATTAGTGAAATAAGGGGAGTCATGTAAATGTTAAAAAGAGCTGGACTCAGAGAAGAGCCCTGAGGCACACCGGTCATGACTTCTCTTTCTGGAGAAAAGAATTGACCAAGAGATACAGTCTGCCTTCTGTTCGTCAAAAATGATTTAATCCAGACTAAGGCATTATGTGAAATTCTGATATTCTGAATCCGATGCAATAGAAGGGCATGCAAGATGGTCTCAAATGCAGTGGATAGGTCTAATAATATCAGTACAGCATCATTTCCGGAGTCCAAAGTCATTTTGATTGTTTTAGAGATTACAAGGACTGCTGACTTGGTTGAATGTTTAGGCCTGAAGCCAGATTGTCGAGTGTGGAGTAAATCAGAATTCTGGAAGAAGGTCATAATTTGTTATTGAAGACTTTTACCAAAACTTTGCTTAGCACTGGAAGGAGAGAGATGGGCCTTAAATTAGACAGAATGGTCGGGTCCACCAGAGGTTTATTTTGCAAGGGCTTAACAATTGCCAGTTTCCACTCAGAGGGAATTACCACTTCCACTTATGAAGTGTTTTAAGATGTGATTAATTATGGGATTTACCACATCAGTGGCTGCATGTGGTATAGATGGAGGGCAAGGGTCGAGTGGAGATCCTGATTTACATGTCAGGATGGCTTGGCAAGAGTGTGCTAGAGAGATATCTTGAAACTGGGTTAATTCTGTCGTCAGGATGCAATTAGCTACATCTGTGGGGGGATCCTTTAATGAGTTAATACTTAAAACTGTACTAAAACCCTGTTGGATGGTGGATATCGTGTCTTAAAAAAAGGTATATCTCAAGACCTTGGGTTCTTGCAACAGGGAGTATTATTTGAAGTGCTATGCCGTAGGATTATTTCACTGCTTACAAACCAACACTGCTATGCACCACTACTGAGTTCCAAAGAGTGATTTACAAATTGAGGGGCCTGTTCACAAAGGTAACCTTACACATGAGTGAATATACATATGTAAGTTTACTCTAACACTTTAGATCAACGTCACTACTTTTGGCTATTCACCATTTACCAGTGTAAAGTTACTCAAACTTGTAGAGTAACATGTCCCCACCTCCTGAAACAGGGGATAAGAGCAAATCATGTGTATGAAAAATGGCTACAGATATAAATAAACAGTAGTAAGTCCGGCTCCACACATGGCCAATCACTTACACTGCAACACCCTTCCCAAAGAAAATAATGGAGGCAAGGAATTAAAATGGAACCCCATTGGAACTAATGTTAAATTAAAATAATACATTTTTACTTTTTTTTAAATTGTATGTAAATTAAAGAAAACATTATACATTTTTTTTAAATAAATACAATTTAAGTATACAATATTTTAGTAATCTTAAAATAATTGAAAATCAATATACGTTTAATTGATTTTTACAAATCTTAAATGAATTTCATTTAATTCTATAAATAACTCTGTAATTTTTATTGATTAATAAACAAATATCAACATTTTAACATAGCTGATTTTTTTCTATGAATCTTTAACATATTTTAAAAAATGATTTTAGTTATATTTAATATATTTAACTTAATTTAATAATTTGTTTAAAAAATAAATCAATAAATTAAAGTAACTACTAGTACCTTTTCACATGTAGGCGGAGGTCTCTGACACTGGGGTAGGGATGTATGTGTGGTAAAGTAAAGGGAAAATTGTAAATGTTTATTTAACTTTAGAAAATGTAAAAAGCTATTTGAAAATAAAATATTAATGTTAAATAACTTTACTTATTTATTTTATCCATAGAAAAATATAGCAACTGTTATAGCATTAATAACCTAATTTAGATGTGCCTTGTTTTGAATATATACAATTTAATGTTATGTTATGTTATGATATGTTAATAAGATTTGTAGAGAGCGCAAATACCCTAAGGTGTCTTGGCGCTAAAAGCAAAGTACTTCTGAGACAGATAGGGGCATCCCACTACAGTAAGTTAGAAAACAGACAGGTTTTCAGCTCCTTTCTGGATGCAATCAATTGAGATAATGCTCCAATGGGTGGGGGAAGGCTGTTCCAAAAGCCGGTGGTTCTAGTAATAAAGCCTCTTCTGCCTCAGTTCTCTTTTCTGTACCTTGGGACGACTGCATTCTTTGCTCCAGCGTAAACATAAAGCCTTGAACTTAATCCGATTCCTTACAAGCAATCAGTATAGCTTATGGATAGAACACGAGACAGAGTGAAATTTGGGAAGGCTAGTTGCTGCATTCTAGAACATTTAAAGCTTATTAAGATGTTGTTCCTGCAGGCCCATATAGAGTCCACTGCACTAGTCCAGCTTAGACAAGATTGAGGCAGTGATAACAGCTTTTTTAGAGGATAATGGAATGAAACACAAAAATGTCCTGATCATTTAAGGGTGTAGAAAGAGGAGGAGACAATCAAGTGAACCTGACTGTCAAAATTCAGTTTGTTGTCAATTTAGACTCCAAGGTTCTTAGTCTTTGGGATAGGGATGGGCAAGGAGCCTAAATTGTCGGGCCACCTTGAGAGGCTCCAACTTGGTAAGAGGTTAGCAAATATGATAACCTCGGTTTTATTGGAGCTTAGCTTCAAAGTTTGCTCATCCACAAGCTAATGGAGAACATACAATCGTGAAATTGAGAGGCAACTACTGGATCACGGTTAATGCAGAGAAGACGTATCATCAGCATAGGATGTTAATGTAAAGTTGAATGACTTAATCACAGAGGCTAATTCGGTTACATAGACATTGAATAGTGTGGGGCTCAGCGAAGACCCTTGAGGGACTCCAAAAGGCAGAGACAATGTGGATGATTCAAAGTTTCCCAATATCACAGTGTTCTCTCTACCTGAGAGAAATGATGTGAGGAGGGTTAATGCCCTGTCCCAAATGCCTAGCTTCTTAAGGCGGTCAGTCAAAAGCTTATGGTCGATCGGATCAAATATCACCAATAGGTCCAGGAGAATAAGAGCTGCGGCCCTGTCCAGAGCTGCTCTAATTTCCTCAGTCGCTTTGATCGGGCAGTTTCAGTGCTATGCCCAGATTTAAAACCGAATTGTGAAGGGTCCAGCAACTGACTGTAGAGAATAAATTGGGAGAGCTAGGAGTTCATCTCCTTCTCAACAATCTTTGCCGGGAGAGGGAGACTGGACAGTAGTTTTTGTGGGTCTATCGCATTCAAACTAGGTTTCTTTAGTAAAGGGAGGATTGATGCTTTTTTCCAAGGACAGGGAAAAACCCCAGAGATTAACATAGAATTGAAAATAGTAGCGAGATTGGAACCTGTTATTTCTGCAGCTAGCCTGAGCGCAGATGGAGGGCGGGGTCACGTGGGAAGTCAGATTTAGAAGAGCTAATATTTGTGGTGTAAGATCAGGGGGGACCGGATGGAATTCCCTAAGAGGCACACCAACTGAATCAGTCGGGGAGGACTGTTCATTGGTTCCAGCAATGTTAGACGTTCCAAAATTGATTGACCTTATCTCTAAAACCGAATGCAAGATCATCACAGAAATGTTGGGTGTGGCCACTGTTTCTCCTATCTGGCAGAGTCATAAGATCAGACACTACTCTAAAAATCTCGATAGTGGAGTCCTGAGCAGACTCAATCTGCTAAGTGAAATAGGAGCTCTTTTCTTTAAACAAAAGGGACTTATAGTTAGCCCGCACACATTTATCAGCATCCTCATAGTGTGCGTGCCAGCGCCTTTCAAGTCTTCTGCAATTTTTCTTTTCTGTCCTCAGTGCTTCAGTGTACCAGGGGGCAGAAGGTTTATTTCAATTCCATGATGTATGTTTAACGGGGGCAAAATATTAAAAGCTGAATCGAGCCACCCGTGTATTGCAAGGAGGCTAACTCTGAGACAGATGAGTAATCAGGTTGGGATTTAACTGTTCTGAGTCGATTTTGTTCCAGGCCTGAAAAGAAGTGGGGCCTTTGATATGTGAATCAGATGCGGGATTTTGGGACATTTTAATGCTGAAGATGACTTCATAATGGTGTGACAAGATCAAGGGCAGAATCTCCTCAATCGCATTAGCATCAAAGTTGGTGAATATACCATTCAGTGTATGGCCAGCTAAGTGTGTGAGATCGGTAACTAACTGCGTCAATCCTAGATCATTCATAGATTGCAGGAGTGTTTCCGTGTCTCTATCTAATGCTGTTTCGAGATGGGAATTAAAATCACCTAGTATAGTTGTTTACTTAGGATGTAAGATAGATTCAAGAAGGGCTGCTAAGCTGATTAAAAATCTAGCTCTGGGGCCCAGAGAGCAGTAAAGAAGGATGCCTTGGAAGGATTGTTTACAGTTAAGTTTGAGGTTAAACATAAAGGCCTCACAGTCAGGGGAAGGGATTTCTTCAAACATTGCTAAGATGTTGTCACGAAAGATCAAAGCAAGGCCTTGATAATCTATACAGTGTATGGTCTGAGAAACCGACTGGGACTTCTGCTACAAATCCGGGGTGGTGACGTCTGCCCAAGTTTCGGTAATGAATAGGAGGCCAAGCTCCTGATTGTCAATGAAATCTGAAATCTCTAGTTTATGTTTAGAGAGGGAGCGGGCGTTAGTAACAGCACAGTACAATATGGGTAGCACCTCGGGTGAGCAGGATTTAGGAGGGCGGATTGAGTGCTCGTCGACGCAAAGGTCTGAGTGATGGCGGGCAACACAAGGTGCAGTGGCGTAGCGTGGGTTGTCAGCACCCGGGGCAAGGCAAGTAATTTGCGCCCCCTAACCCGGGGCAAGGCAAGTAATTTGCGCCCCCTAACCCGTGGATTTAGTCTCTTCCAAGATGTTGCGCCCGGTGCAGCCGGCCCCCCCTGCACCTCCCACGCTATGCCACTGACAAGGTGACATCCGCTGTTAGGGCATTTAGCCTCAAGAAGTTCCAAAAAGATAGCCCAAGTGCAGTTAAAGTGGATACATTTGGTGGTGGCACTGAATCTATAAAGGGGCCAGGATTTCCTCACCTTAGTAGGAGTATTTTGCAGTCTGGGCAATGACGGGCGGAGCAGAGGTCCTCTCGCTCAGCGTAATCTGGGTGCGAATAGGCACAGACGGGCTTGCCTTTTATGCGCTCGCTGTGCACATCTGCTGAGGAGACGCACTTGTTGGTGCTTTAAATGCGGTTCCATTAAGGGGACGTGGCAGCACTGTGATCGAACCGGGCGCGATCACCTAAAAAGAGGAGGTCAAATCAAAGTGTGCAGAACTGGAGTCCAGCAACCCCTAAAACTCTCACAGACTCCCCTGTACACAGCTGATTACTGGTAAATTAAAGTAAATTAAAATAATCGTACAAACACTAAAACTCATAAAATGAACAAAAATGTGAGAGCAATCCCTTCTAATATAGCGCCCAATCTAGTGGAGCCAGGCACCTCTACAAGCACAGCATCTAGTGCCTACAAAGAAATGAAAGCAGGCTTATCCAGATAGCTCAGGAGGAGCTGTGTGGACACACTTTTTGGCGCTTTAAATGTGCATCCATCAAGAGGGCGTGGCAGCGCTGTGATGGAGCAAAGCGCAATCCCCTAAAAAGAGGTGAGCAAATCAGAGGGTGCAGAACTAGGGTCCAGCAACCCCTACAGCTCTCACAGGCTCCCCTGTGCAAAGCTGATTACTGGTAAATGAAAGTAAGTTAAAATAAGCGTACAAACACTAAAACTCATAAAATGAACAAAAAGGGAAGAGCACTCCCTTCTAATATGGACCCACTCTAGCGGAGCAAGGCACCTCCACAAACACGGCACCTAGTACCTACAAGGAAATGAAAGTGGGCTGATCCAGATAGCTCAGGAGGAGCTGCATGGACACTCTTGTTGGTGCTTTAAATGTGCTTCAATCAAGGGGGCGGAGCAGCACTGGGATCGAGTTGAGCGCGATCACCTAAAAAGAGGTGGGCAAATCAAAGCGTGCAGAACTGAGGTCCAGCAACCACAACATCTCTTACAGGCTCCCCTGTGAAGAGCTGATTACTGGTAAATGAAAGTAAGTTAAAACAAATGTGCAAACACTAAGGGCCAGATGTATCATGCATTTTTGCGATTGCAAACGGCCCGATTGGGCCGTTTGTGATCACAAAAATGCATTTTGGTATATATGAATTCCAATTTTTGATTTGGTAACTTGTTACCGAATCGAAAATTGGAATTGTGACTACATACCAATTCGGTATTAGGAAGGGGTGTGTCAAGGGCATCCGTTCCTAATACTGAATCTCAGCGGTATGCAGGAATGTTTTGTAACCGAAATGCGGTGGGAAAACATTCACATTTTACCACCTACTTCAAGTAGGTGGTAACTCATTCGCAAACGGGAAGGGGTCCCCCGTCCCCTTTGTAAATGCATGCAAAAACATTATTTAAGAGCAGGCAGTGGTCCTTTTTTTTTTTTAAACGGGCTGCATTTAAAAAAAAGATTGCTGTATTTAAAAGCAGTCAGAGGCATGGTGGTCTGCTGAGCCCAGCAGGCCACCATCCCTGTGATTATAGCCATTCACAATGGGTCGAAAATGTCTATATTCATGAGGTAGGTCGATTGGCGTGTCACTGGGAATTGCTAAATGAAACTCCAGGTGTCCCATACATTTAAATAGTGATTACGCAATATCCGTTTGCAAATAATCGCAATTAGGTAATCTCTATTTGGATAAATTATACATCTGGCCCTAAAACTCATAAAATGATCAAAAATAGGAGAGCACTCCCTTCTAATAAGGCACCCAATCTAGTGGATCCAGCCTCATCCACAAACACGGCATCTAGTACCTACAAGGAAATTAAAGCAGGCTCATCCAGATAGCTCAGGAGGAAATGCATGGACACGCTTGTTGGGGCTTTAAATGTGCTTCCATCAAGAGGGCGTGTGATCAAGCTGAGCGAGATAACCTAAAAAGAGGTTGACAAATCAAAGTGTGCAGAACTGGGGTCCAACAACCTATAGAGCTCTCATAAGGGTTTTTCAATAATTGAAATTATTTTTCTGAAGTTCAATTGATTAAAAAAAACACCTATCTTAATTTTAAAAAAATTATTATGTATTTAAAAAATTTAAACGTGAAGTAATTCAATTACATTTTAGTAAAAACAATGTTGCATTCATTTTGACATTTAAAAAGGTTAATAAAAGATGTTAAATAAAAATAAAAATATTGTCTATTTTTGTTTGTTGACATTAAATTAAATGTATCTTTATTTTTAACTAGTTTCAATGTTTTAATTTTATTTAACATTACTTTTTAAGGGGGTTTATGTCCCTACCTCCATTATATTCTATGGGAGGGTGTTGTTGTACCAGCGACTGGCCATGGATGATGTTGGACTTTGTCCAGGTCGAGCTCGAGTACATTTACTACTATTCTTTGTCCTTTTTAGCTGTAGTAACTCTAAAAGTGCAATTTGTGAGTAGGAATGGGTTTACTCTTTTGTGGGTGGGTGACCGTCCATCCTAAAACCTCTCCTTACTTCTCCTTAAACCTCTCCTTACTCCTCTCTTAACCCCTCCCATTTTGTAGTAAGTATTCCTCATTTTCCAACCCCTTCCCTCTGTCTATCCTACATTTACTACTAAAACATATACTTATGTGTGCAGAGATTCTGCAGTTGGGGCAGAGGCCACCAGACAGAAAAATATAGTCAAGGAGGAGGTGGAACTTCCACGCTTAAATGAGAGAACATAACTTGGCTGTGCCATTATGCATTATGGAAGGGACCTTGAAATGTAATCAATGATATATATGTAATATGTGCTCTAATGCAGTGGTTCCCAACCTGTGGTCCGGGGACCCTTGGGGATCTGCATTGCCTCCTCAGGGAATCCGCGACTGCTTAGAAAATTAAACAATATTAACAGGTTAGGTCCCCAGCTTTCAGTAATGACTCAGTGGGGGATCCCTAGATTCCAATAAAGATTCAGTTGGGGTCCCGTGCTCCAGTAATGATAAAGTGGGGGTCCAACAAAGTCAAAAGGTTGGGAACCACTGCTCTAATGTACTAATGTTAAAGTAGTGCATTGACTTTATATTATTCACGGTGCACTTACAAGCAGAAATGTAGAAACGTTATATGTATGTTTTGACAATGACATTAATCGACTGAAATATAATACATGTATGCATTTATATGCAATGTATTAGGATTACAGTATTATCTTTAGAAGTTGTATAATCACAGTTATTTACGATTTAAT
Organism: Pleurodeles waltl; assembly: GCF_031143425.1. Taxonomy (NCBI): domain Eukaryota; kingdom Metazoa; phylum Chordata; class Amphibia; order Caudata; family Salamandridae; genus Pleurodeles; species Pleurodeles waltl. The sequence continues at coordinate 513,768,638 of NC_090447.1, read as the reverse complement.
AGACACATGATGAGAAATGCATGTGTAGTCATGTATTCGAATGTGCACTGCACTGTTTGTTAAATTGACTTAAATGAAGGCCTGAAATGTTTTTCTGTGTTTAACCTTCAACCTGGAGTTTTGTTCATGTTGTGTTTTTCTTTATTTGCAGGTGCGTCTGCACAAGTCTACAATTAATGAAAGGCATGTTATGTATTTGAGATAAATGGGGTAGGCTGCCAAGGATAAGAAGAGTTAACGAATGGATGAGGATGAAGAACTCCTTGGTGAGCTCCTGAACATGGGAGGTACTCAAGGTCATCCTGATGTTTGGTTTGTGGAATGAAATTCCAATGGGAGCTGCAAATTCCAATGTGTGCACAGAAGATGGAAAACTATTAGTGATGATGAAGTGGATTCTCAGAGGTTATGCAACTTCTAAATTGGTGTTCAGTCAGCTAGGGGAGGCAGACCGTTTCTACCCTTTGACTACAGTGGATCCCCTTGAGGCGTAGAGGAGTAAACATCTCTCTCTTCTTATTTTGGCCGTGTGGCTTCATGCTACACACATCTCTCTTGCAGAACTTCTACTGAGGTTTCTGTTATGCTGACATTGTTTACTATTATTCATTTCCTGCATTTCCGGATACATTTTTGGGTTTCCCCATACCTTAATTAGAATATTTATATTTAATTAGATTTCAAATGATTAGACAGGAGGATCGCAATTTGGACTTTGATCATCAAGGGCTGTTCCTTTTCTTTTGCATTGCTGCAACAGCTATACTTGTATGTCTTTTGCTTATCTGATTCAATTTGATTAGACACTTTGATTCACCTTTATTGATTCTCTGCTTGTATAGTATATTTCTGAGACTCATTAACATAAGTCTGGCATCTTTTAGGGTCAGAAATACTTACGAGCACATATGAAGACAAGGAAAGAAGCATACTCAGAACATTTTGCACCCTATTTTGGGTCTTATAGCTTCTCTCACTGAGATGGATGTAATTAGTCCAAAATCCCACTAATACCAGTTGAAAAATGGTATGCAAATCACCCTCTAACAAAGAAGGGAGGCAAAAACGTCAACCACAAAACACTGAGGGCCTCATTTCGATTTCGCCTCATTTCGATTTCGGCAGACAGGTTGTTTCATCACAACGGTGACGGATAGCCCTTCTGTTGAAATCTAAATCCCATAGGATGTAATGGGATTTAGAGTTTGGTGGACGGGCTATCCATCACCACTGTGACGGTAACCTGTCCTTCGATATCTAAATCAGGCCCTATGTGTTCAATGGCAAAACATGCCAATTTGTACTGTGGGTTTGAATTATTTTGTGGTTTACAACATACTCATTTCACATACGAGTCCCAGGTATTATAACATAAACAATCCATCATAATGCAGTGTGTAATGGTCCCATGGGTACTGGTTTCAGCTATTTGTGTCTCATGACACGGTGGGTAGTTTGTGTGCCTCACACCACCATCTAATCACTTTCCCTGTTTTGCAAGTAATGTTTGCAGTGAATTCTTCACTTCTCACCCACTTGCCCATCGTCAATTCTGGTATGTTGCATTCAAGTAGTATTCTAGTATCTGATGGTGATGTAGAGGAGTGGTGGACGACATATGTTAACATGCAGAACTGACAGGAAATAAAGATCTATTTGAATAACCATTCATGGTCTGACAGCTACATTCAATGTGTCAAGGAGAAGGCAGGAAACCCCCACCTGCCCCTCAAGCCACAGAGGTAACTACTAATGCAGGGACTTTTGGCACCACACATGCAATACAGGAATGGGAAATAATTCAGATCTACCCACCGTCAGACGTGTGGTTTGATTTTATCAGGGTCAACACCCATTACCTCTAAGGGATAAGAAAGACTTGGGTACAAGTGCGCATAGACACCTGCAGATAAGTGGGAGAGGGAAGCAAACGAGTAAGGAGCATTGGTCCATCAGTGTGAGGAGCACTGTGGAAGAGAAAGTGACAGTTTGGTAAGTTAGTACTTTTTGCACAGGACCACAGTCCATCAGAGTACTAGAGCACCGGTCAATAATCTTAAGAGAAGGTTAGCAACAGTCTCAAGGAGTGTCAGAGAAAGGAGAGGGATGGCCCTTTCCACTCACAGTTTGATTGTGGAAAGCAATCAATAAGCTGAAAAAACACCTGCAGCAGTCAAGATGTTGTCAAATATCTGAACAACAACTGATATCCTGGAACACTCAGCGTACAGTGGTTAAAGATCTCTCCAGAACCACTGGAGTGGGAGTTATGGAAGCATGGTGTTCAGTAAGTAAACAATCAGGCATAAGGAATAAACAGCTTGCAAACCCCAGCAACCACCAACATGTGGAATGCAAACCGGAATCCCTTAGACAAAATTATCAAATTAGTTCTGCTATGCTAACATGGTACTCAGAGTCCCAACAAATCCCACCTCACCCCCATTTGTTAAGTACCCAAAAACCTTATGTACCCATTCCACCAAACCAATTCCACTCTGCCCATTGTTATGTCACCACCAAAATCACCCTAAACCTTGCCCCTCGATTCGAACTTTCAAGTAATTGTAAAGGAAGCTACAGAACCCACTCAAGACAAACTAATGACATTAGTGGACGCAGCGCCAGAATAGGCAAAAAAAAAAACAGAAATCATTTAGAAGTAAAGATTTTATAGGTAAACATACCACATAGTGAATGAATAAATTCTGTGATATGACAGTTAACTGAACATGAATCTAAGAACCATTCTTAATAAAACTATTCGTAAGAATTAATTCATATTTGCTGAACAGTTTTATCAACAAGTGTGGAGAACAGCAGGGGGACATGGTCAAGATGGTGGCCACACTGGACACGTTGAAATGAGCTACGATGTGGGCCCACACACAATCCTGTTAAAATCCTGGGCAAACCGGCCTGGAGTTATCATGGACGATGTGGAAGACACTCCTCCCTGCCCCCTTCCCTTCTCCTCCACCCGAGGATATGGCGGATGAGGGGTGAGACCCACGCCTGGTCCTGCTGCAATTGAGAGGAGCTCAGAACACAACCATCAGTTGAGTGGCCCAGCCGATGGTGAGCGTGGCCCGCTTACGGTGTTGACAACACCGCCCTGTGACCCTGACTGCTTGCCTTCATGGAGCTGCTGGGCCCTGCAAGGACCCTGTTGCAGAAGGATCGCCTGAGACCATGCCGGTCTAGGGTCTATCTCCTCCCATGGAGGAGGCACTGACTGGAGTTGCAGTGTCTCGCCAGTCCGTGCCCGAGGGGCCTAGCAGGTATGGATGGCCAGGGCCAGACACCGCAAGCCAGAGATGTTATATGTCTGCATTCACCTAGTGCCACCTGGAGGCATGATGTGCCACTTATTGGTGTCTGCTGTGCCCTGCATTAGCAGCGTTGTTGAGAGACAACCAGCACTAGTGGGGTGGCCCTAAACTGTAGTGGACATCGGCAACCAGGGGAAATCACCTCAAGTCCCTTGTGCTTTGACTCCAGGTGCCAACTGGGTGACGGGAACAGAGTAAAGCAGAGACTTCTCATATTGCGTGCGCGCTCTCCTGTGAATATACCCTGCTGTTCATGTGACCATGAGAGGACTGAAGGGGTGTGAGACAAGGCTTGGGAGGGGCAGAGTGGATGACAGGCCTCCTCAGTGAGACTCCCAGACCGTGATGGAAGCGGGACGTTGTGTTGGCCCTGCATGACCTGGCATTGATTGCTGCTCTTGATGGACTGCTTGCTGCTCCTCTACTCCAGGCCATGATGGTGAAACCCAAGACTTCCATGGGCCTAGTTTCAGACTATGGGGGTAATGTGGACCTACTGGCCCCATTTGATCTCAATACAGAGATGATAAACTACTTGGAAGCTACCTTACGCACTCACTTAGTCCACTTTGAAAAGGTGCTTCATAATATTTTAGATAATAAAATCACACTGGAGGCGTAAATCGACACAGTCCCCCTGGAGGTGAATCTGCTTTTGAGCAGACCATCAGAAGCTGAAGGACTGAATTGACAAAGTGGAATCCTCTCTGACTTCCTTGCGTCCCACGCTGAAAGATCTCCAAGCACAACTTCAAAGCAAGAGGTGTCTTCTCTCCACCAAGGGGTGGAAGATGATGAGGGCCGCTCAGGACAAAATAACATCCCCTTTTAGGGGTTTGAAGACCCGACTAGGCAGCTCTTTCTTGAGAACTGGTTGTTATCAACATCCTTGGAGGGCAGAGCTTCAAAGTTTTTCTCAGTGGAGCGAATCCACCGCACACCAGGCATAACCTCACCACTGATTGTCCCCCCCCATGTCCTGTGATTGCATGCTTCCTGAATTACACAGACAGGAATCTGATACTCCAGCTGTTCAGAATGAAGGGAGGTGTGAGGGGGGATTCATATCTTCCTACCTGGACTTCACCTATGAAAGTCAACCACCTCTGCAACTCCTACACTGAGGTCAGGTGCAAGCTCAGAGAACTACAATTGACATATGCCTTATTGTACCCTGTGAAAGAATAACAGACAGTGAGACCTCTCCCTTTTTTTCCTCCCCTAAAGATCTGTGGACCTGGCTCCATGCTAAAGGACTGGTGACCATTTCCACTGATACTCAAAAAGATGGCGGCTGGTTGCTACAGGAAGCACTGAGGTGTAAAGAATCAGCCTACACAGGCCCAGATGGCAAAGGAACAAGGAGAAGCTGTGGAGGAGAGACTGCACCACAGTAGGAATCTATTTGAAATGTTGCAGCCTGACTGAATGTCAGACACTGGCTCAGAGACTGGGGAATCCAGGGCCTTGATCAACTGCACCACTCAAGCACCAGAACTGACACCAAGACTAGCTGACGATCTGCCCTGAGACCCCTGATGTAGCTGTCCTGGTTCATCGCCTTGTGTAACCTGCCGGGGGTGAATGCTGAGATCCCCTTGAAAACTTTCATGGGTGTGGATTGGGCCAGCATCAGAAGCGGGCCCCACTGCAAGAGGACGTACAGTTGTGGCAACCATGCCCTACAAGGTATCCCACTAAGGACTGTTTTTTCCTTATGTTTGCATTATTTGTGTTTGATGGCTGTTTGAGTAGTCTTGGCTGGGGACCCATTGTCTCTCTAGCCCCGGAGAGGATGGCTTGGCTTTATTCTTGCTCTTTCACTCCTATTTTGAATATGTAGATTCTGGTAAGTATACATCAGAACCATGATTTAGATGAGGGTGGGACACAAACAGGTAGAGGATTGACACAGGCGGCCCGCACATTTCAATGTGAGAGAGACATCCCCACGCACCAAGCAGATTTCTGTTTCACAAAAGACTTGATGGGTATACCCACAGGTAACCTGGCCCCTGATAGAATCGATGACGTGGAACATGCAGGTCATGGCCACCACTAAGCGTTATCGGTTCAACACTTATCTTAAATACAAGCTTGTACCTACACTATGGGCCGAAGACTTTAAATGTCCCTGATGTCATCTGCGACCGCTGTATATCCCCACTCCATAACGCCTCCTGTGTCCATGCATCACAACACCTCTGTGACTGGATGGCATATAGGTGACCCTATGATGTGGGGAGATTAGTAGGGGTGGACAATAAACTCCGCTCCTTTGATGAGTTCACAGGGTTTTGCCCACTCCTGCTCCACTTTGCGTGCGAAGTGCCAGAAAAACTCTGCAGTGTGGTGAAGATTTTTCTCATGCACGGCCCACCAATGTTAAGTTGGTGAGTGAGAAAATCGAGAACTAGACCGCCTCCCGGCAACATTTCTCAACGGGGGCAGGTCTCGGCAGGTCGTTACCGCTCATGTTGAGAAAGTTACTGCTCGCGTTGAGAAAGTTACAGCCTGAGTAGAAAATCTGCTTAAGCAGCAAAAAAGTAGTGCCCTCTGGCATGCCACATGGTGCAGTTTGTGCTGATTGTACAGTGCGGAACAAACTCCTGGCACTAAAAATCAGCATGAGCAGTGCGATGTACAAATTCCACCACTCGTGCAACTCTGAGGAGTTTTTAGGTAACTCCATGGAATTCCACAGAGTAAAACTATGTGAGTTACACTTACCCCCTAGAGATTTGGACACCCAACTGACAGCGAATTTTAATTTTACTCCTCAGTGCATGGCATACACACTAGGCTAGATCAATGCCTATCTGATGACACATTGTCTGCACAGATACTTCGAACGGAGTACCTGACACATATCCTGATGGATTACTGTCCCCTACAGCTCATATTGATCTGGGGAAGACCACACCCCAGCATTCCAACATGGAGGCTCCAGACTGAGGCAATCTTGGATCCCTTCAGTGAATCCTTAGCGACGCACATTGTTCAATATTTTGGTCTTAATCAAAAATCCACCCTTTCCAGAGCAACAGAATGGAAAGCCCACTAGGTGGATATGAGGGGACACTGCTTAGCTTGCACATGAGGAGATTTTCAGGCATTAACCACAGACTTACTGACACTTGAGTGGGAGATGTGAAGTCTGAGATTGGGGTATTAGAGCAACCAACAGAGCTTGAAACACTCCGGCGCTTGAGAAAGAAACACAAGGGAAAGGGAGCTGCAACTGGGGAGCGACAGCTTGTCCTCCTACACGCTGAAGGTGACAGTTCAGGCTGGCTTTTGGGGTGGCTGATGAGGGGCGACCGGCATTATTCACCCTTATGAGCCATTCACGATCACTACCACACAGGTGGCTATTAACACAGCTTTCAGTAACTACTACCAGACTCTTTATGCCGTCATTGAGGCATCAGCCTCCAACAGGGTGATGGGGTTTCTATGGGGACTACCACTCCCCCGGCTGATCCCGCTCCAGTGGGCACCCCTAGACAAACAGCTCCAGATTGAAGAAATATAAGCCTCTATTGCCTAAATTGTCCGGAATAAAACTCCATGAACGGACGGCCTGCTGATTGAGTATTTTGGCACTTATAGCATTTACCTTTCCCAGAAACTCTTTGTCATGTATAACGATGCCAAACAGATGAGCCACCTACCGCCATCACTCCATGAGGCACCGATAGTGGCCTGCCCAAGCCGGGCAGGAACCCTCCACATGTTTGCTCTTATTGCCTGTTATCCCTATTAACCCCTTTGGTGCGGGCGTCGGCCACTGGCCGACGCCCACACACCCTCCCTGGTGCGGGTCACGACCAGTGGCCGACACCAGGAAGGGGGTTAAAAATCCTCTGGGGCAAAGCACAGGAGGATTTATTTGTATTTTTTTTTTACGTTAGGAGACGTGGAAGAGCTTCCGCGTCTCCATCCCACCCCCCTCCCACCCCCTTATGACGTCAGCGCGCCGCGAGGCGCGCTGACGTCACAGTTTTTCCCCACCGGAGAAGGAGAGAAGCAGGTAAGCGTTCTCTCTTTTTCCGGTGTGGAAAAAAAGGCCAAAACGGCCTCCCCAGATGCCAGGGAGGCATCGATGGAAAGGGGAGGCTCTCCCCTTTCCATCGATGCCTCCCTGGCACTGTTTCCTGGCCGTGGATCGCTGCGCGGCTGCGATCCACGGCCAGGAAACGCCCCTAGGCACCAGGGATCTTCTTTGGGGGGGTCGGCCCCCTCGTAAACGGGCCGCCCCCCCCCGGGGGCAATATTTAATATAGTACACAGTTTTGGGGGGCGATCGCGCCCCCCAAAATAAAAAAAAAACGAAAAAAATAAAATAAAATGGCGGGGTCGGCCCTTGGAACACGGGCCGACCCCAGGGGGGGAAAACAAACGTGTAGTTTTGCCTGGGGGGGCCGATCGCCCCCCCAGGTTAAAAAAAGAAAGAAAAAAAAAAAAGTTGGTGGTCAGCCCTTAGGGTGACCATCAATGGGGCCATTTTTTTTTTATACATGTGTGCTTTTCCAAGGGCAAGCACACATGTATAAAAAAAAAAAAGATTTGTGACTTCAGTGTCTTGTTTTCTTTCTCTCTCTCTCTCTCTCATATATATGTGTATATATGTATACACATATAGATATATATAGATATATATATATATAGACATATATATATATATATATATATATATATATATATATTTTTTTTTTTTTTTCAGGACAAGCATTGCAGCGTCCATGTGCAGTTTTTCCCCACGGAGAAGGAGAGAAGCAGGTAAGCGTTCTCTCTTTCTCCGGTGGGGAAAAAAAGGCCAAAACGGCCTCCCCAGATGCCAGGGAGGCATCGATGGAAAGGGGAGGCTCTCCCCTTTCCATCGATGCCTCCCTGGCACCGTTTCCTGGCCGTGGATCGCAGCGCGGCTGCGATCCACGGCCAGGAAACGCCCCTAGGCACCAGGGATCTTCTTTGGGGGGGTCGGCCCCCTCGTAAACGGGCCGCCCCCCCCGGGGGCAATATTTAATATAGTACACAGTTTTGGGGGGCGATCGCGCCCCCCAAAATAAAAAAAAAACGAAAAAAATAAAATAAAATGGCGGGGTCGGCCCTTGGAACACGGGCCGACCCCAGGGGGGGAAAAAAAAACATGTAGTTTTGCCTGGGGGGGCCAATCGCCCCCCCAGGGTAAAAAAGAAAAAAAAAAATAATAATTTTGTTGGTCAGCCCTTAGGGTGACCATCAATGGGGCCAATTTTTTTTTATACATGTGTGCTTTGGCAAGGGCAAGCACACGTATAAAAAAAAGGTTTGTGACATGAGTGTCGTGTTTTCTTTCTCTCTCTCTCTCTCATATATATGTGTATATATGTATACACATATATATATAGATATATATATATATACACATATATATATTTATATATATATATTTTTTTTTTCAGGACAAGCATTGCAGCGTCCATGTGCTGCTTTTCTGACTTGTTGGTGTGTATCTGGGCTTCTAACAACGCCCACCTCACGCCCATCACTACCACTCGTTCGTGGGCTTGCCCTTCAAAAATCCTTTGATGACATTGGAAAATGATTTACCTTTGTCCCTCCTTGGGGAGGTTTTGTTACCGCCTTGGCCATCGCCCCTGGTACAAGGCTAAGTGCACTTTTGCAGTTACGTTTAACTGCGAGCGAACTTCTTTTCCTTTTGTGTAACTCTTCACATGATGCTCATGGTGGCCGTGGCGCTGTGAATCGGCTCTCTTATGTGAAAGAGTTTAACTTTCAATTATCAATTTATGTGGCAAGAAAAGTTGGGTTAGGAGTTTATAACGCTAATAGCTCTAACTCGAGCAGATGCGAGACCCATTACATTGTAAATGCTTGTTATTCTTGTGTGTGTTGTTTTATAATGGTGAACAATTTCACCGCACTCCACGAGGACCGTGATCAAGACTCCTTGGTGAGTTGAAACACGTTGGTGGTTATTGACTGCAATAAAATACACTTTTATTTGTACTTCGTGGAGTGCGGTGACATTTTTCGGCATTAGATAATTTCTAGATTGGTCTTCTCTGTCACTGGGCACCGGCAGTGGAGTGTGCCGCCCAGCAACCGTTCAACCACTTTGTTTCTAAACATATATATATATATATATATATATATATATGCAACACAAATTGGTTAAAAAGACTGTTGCGCAGTGCACTCTACTGACGGTGCTCAGTGATGGAGGAGAGCAACCTCGAAAATATTTTGTGAACAAGAATCTCACCGCACTCCACGAGGTTCAAATTGACATGTTTTATCACAAGTATAAACAATGAAAGAAAAGAGGGACTCATTTACTGAGATCAAGAATCCTTGAGAGTCGAAACGCGTACGTGGCTGTTGCTTGCAATAAAAGATGTCAATTTGAACCTCGTGTAGTGGGGTGAGAATCTTGTTCACACAATATATATATATATATATATATATATATATATATATATATATATACATATATATATATATATGCATGCATGCATGTCTTTTCTGTAGTGGCAGATGCCATAAAGTAGCTGAGTGGATTAGTAAAGGCAAGCGTTACCTGCGCTTTAAAACTAATGTAATGCCAGGGGGACTATGGAGATATGAGTGGCACTTTTGCTGGGTAGTACTGAGGGAATTAGAAGAGGAGGTAATGCGAGGCAGAGCACCAAAAATGACTGTTGCACAGGGTGTGTTGTAAGGTGAAGTAATACATTCTTTTTTTGTTTTTTTCAGTGTTTTCAGAAAATCTGCAGAATTGGAGAAGAAGCGAAGGTAAGGTGACAACATTTCCTGTTGTACACAACAAACATACCCACACGCAATTTTGTGACTATCTGCCTTCTACGTAGGCTAGTAATTTAGAGGGACAGTTTAGCCAGTTGCAGAGATGGCGTCTGGTTGGATGACTGCTGATCAAGCCCTAGCTCGGGTTATGGAGGACAGTTCTGATGTAGGCTCAGAGACTGAGACAGCAGACACTGAGACAGCATCTGAGGGAGAGGACAATGGGGCAGATTCTGGGAGTGATTTTTCAGTCGGCGGAGTCCCATCTGACGACACCTCTTCCAGTGAGTCTGAAGGAGACAATGACGACATCCGTGCTGTCCCTTCGCAAGCACATTCGGGGCAGCGGGACCACATTGGGTTAGCCGAACCCAGAGAGCACGTGCTTGCTGCCGCAAGCACAGAGAGAGTGCTCTCTTGGCAGCCCCCCTGTTTGGTTCAGCCCCAAATTCCACCTTTTACTGGTGACGCTGGATGTAAAGTCGATACAGCTAACTTTTTGCCAGTCGACTACATCTATCTGTTTTTGGATGTTGACTTTCTTCAGAAAGTTGTGCAGCAAACAAATTTGCGTGCAGACCAATTTCTGAGGGAGCGCGGAGGCACTCTAGGGCCCCGTTCTAGGGCACGCCAGTGGACTCCCACTTCGCTGGCGGAGTTGAAGATATTTTTGGGCCTTGCGCTCAAAATGGGGTTAGTACAGAAACCCACCTTGCAGTCCTACTGGACGACTCGCACGGTTTGGGTAACTCCCATCTTCGCACCATACATGAGCAGAGATCGTTTTTTGCTACTGCAGCGCATGCTGCATTTCAATGACAATTCTGCTGCATTGCTCCGGGACCATCCAGATCATGACAGGTTGTTCAAAATTCGGCCTGTCGTGGAACATTTGTCTGCCAGGTTTCCAGAGATATATACTCCTGGAAAGAATATAGCAGTCGATGAGTCCTTGATCCTGTACAAAGGACGGCTGCTTTTCAGACAGTACATTGCGAGCAAAAGAGCTCGCTATGGCATTAAGCTGTACATGCTGTGTGAGAGCTCTACTGGCTATGTGTACAGCCTGAGAGTGTATGCAGGGAAGGATTCTACCCTAAACCCTGTAGGTTGCCCTCATGTGTTAGGGGTCACAGGTAAGATTGTATGGGAACTTGTCCAGCCACTTCTTCACAAAGGTTATAACCTTTATGTGGACAATTTCTATACAGGAGTAGAGCTGTTCAGTGAGCTCTACAAAGCTGGCACTGTGGCCTGCGGTACAGTTCGTTGTAACCGCAAAGGATTCCCGCGGGAGCTTGTTTGCAAGAAGCTCCAGAAATCACAGAGTACTGCATTGCGTTCTAACGAACTGCTCGCAGTCAAGTTCCTAGATAGACGTGATGTATACGTGCTCACTACAATTCATGATGAGAGCACTTCTCCCATCACGGTTTGGGGTCAGATGGCCGAAGTCCACAAGCCCATCTGTATACTCGATTACAATAAGTACATGGGTGGAGTGGACAAGAACGACCAGGTTCTTCAACCATACAATGCGTGTCGTAAAACTCGCACTTGGTACAAGAAACTGTTTACCCACCTGATTCAGATGGCAACATATAATGCGTATGTTGTTTACCGTCAGACAACAACAGGAAGACTTATGACTTTCCTTGACTTCCAGTTGTCTGTAATTGAAAGCCTCACTGCTGTTACAGAAGAAGCAGCAGCCTCCACCTCATATGTTCTGGAGGATGTGGCAAGGCTGCAGGAGCGACACTTTGCTGATCGCATACCTAAAACACCCAAAAAGGATCGTCCATGTCGTCGCTGTAAAGTGTGCTCAAAGCATGGAAAGCGGCAGGAGAGTCGGTATTACTGTCCCCAGTGTCCATCACAACCAGGCCTCTGTATCCCTACTTGCTTTACGTTGTATCATACTAAAGCAAAGTTCTGGGAAATCGACTGAGGTTGAGCTGCTGGTAATCCTTTCAGTGGCAGTGCATGGATACCGAACGTCCATGGGCCACTGCTTCGTTAGGCAAGGAGCCACAGAATTTTACTTCATCATGGACTTCCTTTTGGCGTGGTCGGTGTTCTGTTCAATTAACATGCATTTTCTTCTCCCTACTGCATATACTAGTGGACAGAACATATGCCACATTGCCATGGAGTACCCTTTCTTCACCTGCATGTCTACCTTACTTTCAACAGTAGATATGCTCTCTCAGTTCGAGGAATCACTTTGTAGGGCATACTTGGAAGCCCCCAACTTGCTTCCACAAACTAGTATAGGTTCACTTGGCTATTATACAGGATTAGCCAGGACTCTGATGAGAACAGAGACATGGATGGGTAAGGAAAGCTTATGGTAGGAGTGCCTTCACAGGGTTATTGCACAGGTAGAAGGCAGATAGTAAAGGTAGTACAGATGTACATCATCTACACCTATGGATTCAAACCCATTGGTGCCATCCCAGCAGTGAAGGAGAATGACTTGTATAGGTCAGTGTTTGACCTGCTTTTCATGTTCATCCTCCATCAGAACTTAGTAGATGTTCAGTTTGCTGTATAAGTGCATTATAGTCACATCACTGCACATAATGTTGGCTGGGACATATGCTACGTTCTCATGGACGTTCTCATGGACTCCCCTATGTACCAAACACTACCCTTTTCCATAGCCTATGACCTTCTCTTTAGGGAACATCATGAGAAATCCCCAGCATGTCTCCCTTAGTTTCAAAGGTAGATATGCTCACTCAGTTCGAGGAATCGCTTTGTACGGCATACTCGGACACCCCCAACTTGCATCCACAAACTGGAAGGAGTTGGATTTAGCGCAGAGAGTGCGTTAAAGGCGCATGAAAAACACGTCTTCCTGAGCCTCAGGTGGCTGTCACAGGAGTCATTAGTAAAGGTTTGTTACGCATGCATTTCGCAATGTTAAGGAAGAAGGAGGCAGGTAGCCTATGACCTTCTCTTTAGGTAACAGCATGAGAAATCCCCAGCATGTCTCCCTTAGTTTCAAAGGTAGATATGCACACTCAGTTCGAGGAATCGCTTTGTACGGCATACTCGGACACCCCCAACTTGCATCCACAAACTGGAAGGAGTTGGATTTAGCGCAGAGATTGCGTTAAAGGCGCATGAAAAACATGTCTTCCTGAGCCTCAGGTGACTGTCACAGGAGTCATTAGTAAAGGTTTGTTACGCATGCATTTTTTTTATGTTAAGGAAGAAGGAGGCAGTTACTTGACAGGTGGTAAAATGTAGTCAAACTTATTCCGTTCTGTGGCGTGTGAATGTGATGGGCCCTTGTCTGGCAGCGGTAAGTTAATGTGAGTGGAGTGATTGATTGGATTGGGCCCGTGGCTGGCGATATGAAAGGGTTGTTTGTTGTGCGTGAATGGCGTGTGAATGGACCATAAAGAGGTTGGTGCCTGGACGCGGCTTTATGGCCCACCTTCAGAAGGCTTGGTTTCAATATTCAGATACTTTGATAAGTAATCATGCTTTGAAACCATAATTTCTGGTGGTGCTAAAACCAACCAGTGTGAGTGGTGGGTTAACTTTAACAAACTAGTACCAGGGGAGTCCAAGGGTGCAGGACTTGCATGGCTCTCACCAGTTTTCCTTCACCCAGAATCCCCTTGAAATTACATTATGTGCTTAAAAAACACATTTCCTTGCATTTCAATGAGCAGAAGTCCAGGGATCTGCAGGGATCCTCAAAATTCCTACCACCCAGTGTTTCCCCACTTGTCCTGATAAAAACACAACCCCGCTTGTGTGCCTGCGCCTAGTGCATGCTTCAGGAATGAATCACTCCAGGGTTAACAGTAGACCTCAAGCAATGACTACCATTGACCCTTGTGTGATCCATTCCTGTCGCGGGCGCTAGGCCTACCCACACAAGTGAGGTATCATTTTTATCGGGAGACTTGGGGGAACGCTGGGTGGAAGGAAATTTGTGGCTCCTCTCAGATTCCAGAACTTTCTGTCACCGAAATGTGAGGAAAACTTGTTTTTTTAGCCACTTTTTGAGGTTTGCAAAGGATTCTGGGTAACAGAACCTGGTCCGAGCCCCGCAACTCACCCCTCCTTGGAATCCCCTAGGTCTCTAGTTTTCAGAAATGCACAGGTTTGGTAGGTTTCCCTAGGTGCCGGCTGAGCTAGAGGCCAAAATCTACAGGTAGGCACTTCGCAAAAAACACCTCTGTTTTCTTCCAAAAATGTGTATGTGTCCACGTTGCGCTTTGGGGCGTTTCCTGTCGCGGGCGCTAGGCCTACCCACACAAGTGAGGTATAATTTTTATCGGGAGACTTGGGGGAACGCTGAGTGGAAGGAAGTTTGTGGCTCCTCTCAGATTCCAGAACTTTCTGTCACCGAAATGTGAGGAAAACTTGTTTTTTTAGCCTCTTTTTGAGGTTTGCAAAGGATTCTGGGTAACAGAACCTGGTCCGAGCCCCGCAAGTCACCCCTCCTTGGAATCCCCTAGGTCTCTAGTTTTCAGAAATGCACAGGTTTGGTAGGTTTCCCTAGGTGCCGGCTGAGCTAGAGGCCAAAATCTACAGGTAGGCACTTCGCAAAAAAACACCTCTGTTTTCTTCCAAAAATTTGTATGTGTCCACGTTGCGCTTTGGGGCGTTTCCTGTCGCGGGCGCTAGGCCTACCCACACAAGTGAGGTATCATTTTTATCGGGAGACTTGGGGGAACGCTGGGTGGAAGGAAATTTGTGGCTCCTCTCAGATTCCAGAACTTTCTGTCACCGAAATGTGAGGAAAACTTGTTTTTTTAGCCACTTTTTGAGGTTTGCAAAGGATTCTGGGTAACAGCACCTGGTCCGAGCCCCGCAAGTCACCCCTCCTTGGATTCCCCTAGGTCTCTAGTTTTCAGAAATGCACAGGTTTGGTAGGTTTCCCTAGGTGCCGGCTGAGCTAGAGGCCAAAATCTACAGGTAGGCACTTCGCAACAAACACCTCTGTTTTCTTCCAAAAATTTGTATGTGTCCACGTTGCGCTTTGGGGCGTTTCCTGACGCGGGCGCTAGGCCTACCCACACAAGTGAGGTATCATTTTTATCGGGAGACTTGGGGGAACGCTGCGTGGAAGGAAATTTGTGGCTCCTCTCAGATTCCAGAACTTTCTGTCACCGAAATGTGAGGAAAACTTGTTTTTTTAGCTACTTTTTGAGGTTTGCGAAGGATTCTGGGTAACAGAACCTGGTTCGAACCCCGCAAGTCACCCCTCCTTGGAATCCCCTAGGTCTCTAGTTTTCAGAAATGCACAGGTTTGGTAGGTTTCCCTAGGTGCCGGCTGAGCTAGAGGCCAAAATCTACAGGTAGGCACTTTGCAAAAAACACCTCTGTTTTCTTCAAAAAATTTGGATGTGTCCACGTTGCGCTTTGGGGCGTTTCCTGTCACGAGCGCTAGGCCTACCCACACAAGTGAGGTATCATTTTTATCGGGAGACTTGGGGGAACGCTGCTTGGAAGGAAATTTGTGGCTCCTCTCAGATTCCAGAACTTTCTGTCACCAAAATGTGAGGAAAACTTGTTTTTTTAGCCACTTTTTGAGGTTTGCGAAGGATTCTGGGTAACAGAACCTGGTCCGAACCCCGCAAGTCACCCCTCCATGGATTCCCCTAGGTCTCTAGTTTTCAGAAATGCACAGGTTTGGTAGGTTTCCCTAGGTGCCGGCTGAGCTAGAGGCCAAAATCTACAGGTAGGCACTTTGCAAAAAACACCTCTGTTTTCTTCAAAACATTTGTATGTGTCCACGTTGCGCTTTGGGGCGTTTCCTGTCGCGAGCGCTAGGCCTACCCACACAAGTGAGGTATCATTTTTATCGGGAGACTTGGGGGAACGCTGGGTGGAAGGAAATTTGTGGCTCCTCTCAGATTCCAGAACTTTCTGTCACCGAAATGTGAGGAAAACTTGTTTTTTTAGCCACTTTTTGAGGTTTGCAAAGGATTCTGGGTAACAGAACCTGGTCCGAGCCCCGCAAGTCACCCCTCCTTGGATTCCCCTACGTCTCTAGTTTTCAGAAATGTGCAGGTTTGGTTGGTTTCCCTAGGTGCCGGCTGAGCTAGAGGCCAAAATCTACAGGTAGGCACTTCGCAAAAAACACCTCTGTTTTCTTCCAAAAATTTGTATGTGTCCACGTTGCGCTTTGGGGCGTTTCCTGTCGCGGGCGCTAGGCCTACCCACACAAGTGAGGTATCATTTTTATCGGGAGACTTGGGGGAACGCTGGGTGGAAGGAAGTTTGTGGCTCCTCTCAGATTCCAGAACTTTCTGTCACCGAAATGTGAGGAAAACTTGTTTTTTTAGCCTCTTTTTGAGGTTTGCAAAGGATTCTGGGTAACAGAACCTGGTCCGAGCCCCGCAAGTCACCCCTCCTTGGAATCCCCTAGGTCTCTAGTTTTCAGAAATGCACAGGTTTGGTAGGTTTCCCTAGGTGCCGGCTGAGCTAGAGGCCAAAATCTACAGGTAGGCACTTCGCAAAAAACACCTCTGTTTTCTTCCAAAAATTTGTATGTGTCCACGTTGCGTTTTGGGGCGTTTCCTGTCGCGGGCGCTAGGCCTACCCACACAAGTGAGGTATCATTTCTATCGGTAGACTTGGGGGAACGCTGGGTGGAAGGAAATTTGTGGCTCCTCTCAGATTCCAGAACTTTATGTCACCGAAATGTGAGGAAAACTTGTTTTTTTAGCCACTTTTTGAGGTTTGCAAAGGATTCTGGATAACAGAACCTGGTCCGAGCCCCGCAAGTCACCCCTCCTTGGATTCCCCTAGGTCTCTAGTTTTCAGAAATGCACAGGTTTGGTAGGTTTCCCTAGGTGCCGGCTGAGCTAGAGGCCAAAATCTACAGGTAGGCACTTCGCAACAAACACCTCTGTTTTCTTCCAAAAATTTGTATGTGTCCACGTTGCGCTTTGGGGCGTTTCCTGACGCGGGCGCTAGGCCTACCCACACAAGTGAGGTATCATTTTTATCGGGAGACTTGGGGGAACGCTGCGTGGAAGGAAATTTGTGGCTCCTCTCAGATTCCAGAACTTTCTGTCACCGAAATGTGAGGAAAACTTGTTTTTTTAGCCACTTTTTGAGGTTTGCAAAGGATTCTGGGTAACAGAACCTGGTCCGAACCCCGCAAGTCACCCCTCCTTGGAATCCCCTAGGTCTCTAGTTGTCAGAAATGCACAGGTTTGGTAGGTTTCCCTAGGTGCCGGCTGAGCTAGAGGCCAAAATCTACAGGTAGGCACTTTGCAAAAAACACCTCTGTTTTCTTCAAAAAATGTGTATGTGTCCACGTTGCGCTTTGGGGCGTTTCCTGTCGCGAGCGCTAGGCCTACCCACACAAGTGAGGTATCATTTTTATCGGGAGACTTGGGGGAACGCTGGGTGGAAGGAAATTTGTGGCTCCTCTCAGATTCCAGAACTTTCTGTCACCGAAATGTGAGGAAAACTTGTTTTTTTAGCCACTTTTTGAGGTTTGCAAAGGATTCTGGGTAACAGAACCTGGTCCGAGCCCCGCAAGTCACCCCTCCTTGGATTCCCCTAGGTCTCTAGTTTTCAGAAATGCAGAGGTTTGGTTGGTTTCCCTAGGTGCCGGCTGAGCTAGAGGCCAAAATCTACAGGTAGGCACTTCGCAAAAAACACCTCTGTTTTCTTCAAAAAATGTGTGTGTGTCCACGTTGCGCTTTGGGGCGTTTCCTGTCGCGGGCGCTAGGCCTACCCACACAAGTGAGGTATCATTTTTATCGGGAGACTTGGGGGAACGCTGGGTGGAAGGAAATTTGTGGCTTCTCTCAGATTCCAGAACTTTCTGCCACAGAAATGTGAGGAACATGTGTTTTTTTAGCCAAATTTTGAGGTTTGCAAAGGATTCTGGGTAACAGAACCTGGTCCGAGCCCCACAAGTCACCCCTCCTTGGATTCCCCTAGGTCTCTAGTTTTCAGAAATGCACAGGTTTGGTAGGTTTCCCTAGGTGCCGGCTGAGCTAGAGGCCAAAATCTACAGGTAGGCACTTTGAAAAAAACAGCTCTGTTTTCTATAAAAAAAATAGGATGTGTCCATGTTGTGTTTTTGGGCATTTCCTGTCGCGGGCACTAGGCCTACCCACACAAGTGAGGTATCATTTTTATCGGGAGACTTGGGGGAACATAGAATAGTAAAACAAGTATTATTGCCCCTTATCTTTCTCTACGTTTTTTCCTTCCAAATATAAGAGAGTGTGTAAAAAAGACGTCTATTTGAGAAATGCCCTGCAATTCACATGCTAGTATGGGCACCTCGGAATTCAGCGATGTGCAAATAACCACTGCTCCTCAAAACCTTATCTTGATCCCATTTTGGAAATGCAAAGGTTTTCTTGATATCTCTTTTTCACTCTTCATATTTCAACAAATGAATTGCTGTATACCCAGTATAGAATGAAAACCAACTACAGGGTGCAGCTCATTTATTGGCTCTGGGTACCTAGGGTTCTTGATGAACCTACAAGCCCTTTATATCCCCGCAACCAGAAGAGTCCAGCAGACAAAACGGTATATTGCTTTCAGAAATCTGACATCGCAGGAAAAAGTTACAGAGTAAAACATAAAGAAAAATGGCTGTTGTTTTCAGCTCAATTTCAATATTTTTTTATTTCAGCTGTTATTTTCTGTAGGAAAACCTCGTAGGATCTACACAAATGACCCCTTGCTGAATTCAGAATTTTGTCTAGTTTTCAGAAATGTTTAGCATTCCGGGATCCAGCATTGGTTTCACACCCATTCCTGTCACTAACTGGAAGGAGGCTGAAAGCACCAAATATAGTAAAAATGGGGTATGTTCCAGTAAAATGCCAAATTTGTGTTGAAAAATGTGGTTTTCTGATTCAAGTCTGCCCGTTCCTGAAAGGTGGGAAGCTAGTGATTTCAGCACCAGAAACCCTTTGTTGATGGCATTTTCAGGGAAAAAACCACAAGCCTTCTTCGGCAGCCCTTTTTTCCCATTTTTTTGGAAAAAACAAAATTTTCACTGTATTTTGGCTATTTTCTTGGTCTCCTCCAGGGGAAACCACAAACTCTGGGTACCATTAGAATCCCTAGGATGTTGGAAAAAAAGGACGCAAATTTGGCGTGGTTAGCTTATGTGGAGAAAAAGTTATGAAGCCCTAAGCGCGAACTACCCCAAATAGCCAAAAAAGGGCTCAGCACTGGGGGGGAAAAGGCCCAGCAGCTAAGGGGTTAAATACAGATTATAGGATATTGGGCAAAGTGTTAGCCAATCGACTGCTCCCCATAATTAGTGCATTGGTACATGAAGACCAATCCAGGTTCATACCTGGGAGCAGTACCTTCTTGAATATCTCCAGAGGCTCAGGGACAAGTTGCAGTATTGCTTGATATCGAAAAATAATTCAATACCTAAGGGGAGAACCACCTACTGGCGACACTGGAATGCATGGGGGGTTGGATAAGAGCCCTCTATAGGAATCCAACTGTACACATCCAGACAGGTCAAATGATATCTGACAGTTTTGATATTCAGAAAGGTATCAGACAGGGTTGTCCACTGTCCCCACTTATTTTTGTCCTGGCCATTGAATCCTTTGCCTGTCCTATGCGCATGCAAGCATCTCAATGGGGAATATTAGTGACTGGCGAACACCACATAATATCACTATATGCGGAAAATGCCCTAGTCTTCCTATGGGATGTGGCTGCTACACTCCCGGCCTTGATGGGAGTATTATAAGAGTTTGAGGCCGTGTTGGGCCTTTTTGTAAACTGGACCAAATTGTACTTGTTCCTGTTTCTCCGGAGCCGGAGCCTGAAAGAGAAGCCCTACCGGAAACAAGGCTCAAATGGTGCCACAACACAGTTAAATACAAATTTACCATGCAGACAGGGAACTCAAGGAAGGCAATATAGATAGAGCATTGAGAAAGAACCGTATATCCTTTCCCTCTTAGTTGTTGCAATAACGGGTGGGGCCTGTGGCGATATCCAAAATGATCATACTTCCTCGCCTCCTCTCTTTTTTTGCGGCATTACCAATATCACTCCCCAGGTACTTCTTTTGAGAACTGCCTGGTCTTCTGCCAGCACTGATCTGGGGAGTAGGCAGGAGGTGGGAGGCCCTTTTCATTGCTTCACTGGCCCCTACTCGAGGGTGACCTTGGTGCCCCCCAATTATGAACTGTATTATCTGGCAGCACAACTACAATGGCCAATGCAGTGGCTGGGCACAGCCACCAGCCGTGAAACAACAACCATATGAAGTGTCCTTGAGAGCACACAGATATATACCTGGCTCTCAGACCCCAGAATCCGCCCTCGTCAGGAGATGCACCAGATGGCAGACGCTCACCTCTGCTGGAGACGATTTGTCCATGCCACTGGGCCCTATCAACCCTATTATCCGCTCATTCCCTTATGGCAACTACCAGACCTCCAAGAGATGGCCTAGGGATTTGATAGTGAGCCCTGGGAGGAGGTCAAACCTAATCACCTGGAGACTCATCTGACAAAGGGGTACTCTTCCCCTTCCAGAAAATCATGGACACTTACAGAGTGGTGGCAGGGCAATTTATGATGTATCATGCATTGCAAGATGCAGTACATAGCATCTAGGGATCGGAAGGAGCCGAATCGCCTCAGTCTCTGATACTGCACACACTGCTGTCCATGGGTGGTTCACGATGCAATATCTCAGCGCTATACGTTGCACTCAGCTTGGATCAAGTGGAGGTGACAGCCAAAGCCAGGACCAGGTAGACTGACCATTTATCACAACCGCTGATGGAAACACAATGGGTCCAAGCCACTCATATGGTTAAATAAGTGTCCCATAACCCGAGATTTTAATTGACCCAATTCAGTTATTTACATCAAGCTTACCTCACATCACACCGTATACAGTACATGTTCCCCACAGCACCCTCTGAATGCCCCAGATGCAAGACACACACGGACGGATTCTATCACATGGTCTGGGAATGCTCAGTGATACAGAGAACATAGGCAGTGGTCAAAGACAGTGGCTGAGATTGCAGGCCACCCCTTAACCACCACAGCTGAATTGTGCCTACTGGGCATCAGACCTAAAGCAAAAGAGGATAAGCACTCACATAGATTCATTGATCCTGCACTTGTCCTGTTCAAAAGAAACATAACTATGTCCTAGAAAGATCTAGGATCTCCGGACAGCCAACGCTGGCTCGCTATCTTGTGGAAGTGGGCACAAGCTGAGGCCACAGTATTGCTGGGCCTGCGCACTAAAGAGGGCGAGACAGCAGGTGGGTGGTGTTGGGAGATCTTCATTAGAAATGTGGAGGCAAAGAACATCGCCATCTGCCCTTAAAGAACGGGCAGACCAGATGGGAATCCTTGTTGTACGATTGACCTGCGATAGAATTACTTATAATGAGGTTGGCACTCCATTATTGCCCCAGGTTGCCCGAGGGCCCAACATCTCGACCTGGACCTGGCACATAAGTGCTTACGGGACTCTGACAAGGAGCCGTAGGAGATAGGTCTAATATCCGGCCCCTGACACAAGATCCTGTCAGAGAGTTGGTTACCATAATATGAGGGAGGGACACATAACAGGTATAATAAGGAATCCCCCCAATCACAGCTAGATTGTAGAGGGATTACACAGGTTGCAGGACCCTTGCTATGTTCTTGTGAATCACGACCTATTGCTTCCCTCCGAGAACTCCACTGTTTTACTGGTCTCCTTCGTATTTATACCTTGATTTATTATCATACTGTACACGGAACTCGGGCTGCTGATAGATAGGAACGCGGCTAAATTATGCCATGTCGGCGCTATGTATGTCCTTGTTCTTTGTTAGTTAAAACAAATAAAATATACGAAAAAAAGTGTGGAGAACAGTAATAAGTACATATGAAGTTTCGGGCAATGGGAATATAATATTAGCAAACATATTCCAATGTACTTATGTAAAAGGAACATGGGATCCATGTGCAAAAAATTATTTCTAGCATTAACATAACATTAATGAAGAAAACACAGACAAACAAAAGCTGGTTTCAAAGTACTTGCTGCTTCGTAAAGTGCTCAATGCTTAAACGATCACACGGTGAAAAGATAAAAAGCAGTAAAGTGTGTATGTTAAAAGGGTGGTCGATGGAACAGTTATAGTTCATAGGTTATTCACAATTCATTCAAAAATGAAAGGACAGCAACCGCAATAATCTCAAGGTGTTCCAATTAAATGAATGATTTCAATGAATTCAATGAATGCATTGACCATGTTTCAGGTAGGTTTAAAACATATCTGAAACTTTATACTCCATATTGACTTGCATTGAAGTGGAGGCAATTTCGGGCAGGAAATGCTAAAATAAAAGCCTTTTTTTATTTAAACATCAAGGGGGTCATTCTGACCCCGGCGGTCTGTCGGCGGGAGCACCGCCGACAGGCCGGCGGTGCCCCGCAGGGCATTCTGACCGCGGCGGTTCGGCCGCGGTCAGATGCGGAAAACCGGCGGTCTCCCGACGGTTTTCCGCTGCCCTTGTGAATCCTCCATGGCGGCGGACCGCGCTCCGCCGCCATGGGGATTCTGACACCCCCTACCACCATCCTGTTCCTGGCGGGTCTCCCGCCAGGAACAGGATGGCGGTAGGGGGTGCCGCGGGGCCCCTGGGGGCCCCTGCAGTGCCCATGCCAATGGCATGGGCACTGCAGGGGCCCCGTAAGAGGGCCCAACTTTGTATTTCAGTGTCTGCTATGCAGACACTGAAATACGCGACGGGTGCCACTGCACCCGTCGCACCTTCCCACTCCGCCGGCTCAATTCTGAGCCGGCGTCCTCGTGGGAAGGATGATTTGCCCTGGGCTGGCGGGCGGCCTTTTGGCGGTCGCCCGCCAGCCCAGGGCAAATCCCAAAATACCCTCAGCGGTCTTTCGACCGCGGAGCGGTATTTTGGAGGGGGAAGTCTGGCGGGCGGCCTCCGCCGCCCGCCAGACTTAGAATGACCCCCCAAGTCTCTAACAGAATCTGGTATGTTGGAATGTGCATGTTAACACGGGCCTAACCACATACAAAGAAAAACAAAGACTGGACAGAACACAGAGTGTGAATGGACATAGCCGCCAAGCTTTCACTAAGCTATGAGTGACACTTCTATGTTTACAGTGTGCTTAGGCATGACATTTCAATGCCTTATGCATGACTGTTTGAGTGACTCTATCATGATCGTAAAAGGGGGTTATTTCTGTCGAAAGAGAAAAATATTGGATATTTTTAAATTTTATGGAATATAACGGCCTAGAAGGAGCTTCTGAAGAACGGATGCAAATTATAACATTGACAGTGCTCGGATGGAAAACAGATCACTTCTGTTGCGGTCAGTTTACATATCCTGGAAAAACTTAGACAGAGGCAATGAGTACACTGACATATCAGAGCTCTAAAATACAACTTGGATTCTGTCGGCCACAGACAGGTGTAAGCATATATAGAACCTGGGAGCATTTCTTTACTATTGCACCTCAATCTGCCACGAGTGTGACACAGGGATTGGCATTGAGGCAGCTTAGAACAGCAGGGTCTATACATGTTTTTTTGCAGAGAAGGATAGCTGAAGTACTCTGGTAAACAAGATGGTGCTTTTTTTAAAACAACCTGGAATACCACTATTGCATTTTGAAGGCTGAACAGTATTCCGTAGATAGTACCTGTGAACATTACAGTTAATACACAAAAGAGCTCACCGTATGTTCTGGTCTGTGCACTTTTTGGGACTGAGTCCCATCAAAGGGGGCTGATCCTGCAATCTGGAGCACGTCAGCAACAAGGGAGCTCTCTGGGAGATGAAATGCTTGATGATCACACAGAGGCCCGACCGATCACGCAGTTTGGAAGCGAAAGCCCAAACACGTCTCTCACTGATGCCAGCAGCTGATCATCACTGCAACCTCCCTGCTCTCTACAACATGGATCGAGAGAGCACATTCGCACTGCTGGGCAGCTACCACAGTGGAGGGGCGTGCAATTGCTGGACAGTGTTCCATCAATCTCCCCTAGTTGATAGTTATCACACATGTGTACTGCTGCCTTTTTGCATCTTGTAGTGCTAGGGATCTTGGTCAGGGAGTGGCAATGGGTTGACCACACAAGCTTCTCCGAATGGGCCGCAAGACCAAGGACCCCACCTTTGCCATGAATTTGCAGCAAATCGGAGACTTGCTGCAAATCGGAGATTTATGATTCTTGACTTTGAGAAGGCCTTTGATTATTTGGATTGGGCCTTTTTATGGGAGGTACTGAGCAAACTGGGTTTCAGTGAGCGCTTTCAATCCTACATTTGCATTTTATACCCCAAGCCACAATCCCAGGTGTGGGAGAATGGAGCAATATCCTCTACATTTCCGCTCCAACGGGTTACCAGACAGGGATGTCCCCTGTCCCCCCTTCTCTTTGCCCTCTCTTTGCCCTGGCGATGGAACCACGGGCGAGCTGGGTACGTTGGGATGCCCAGGTCTGGGGGTCGGCAATAGAGGACAGGGTTGCCCTCTATGCTGATATGGTTGTTTTTTTCATGGCTTGATCGGCTGTAACAGGTCCTCATCTTATCCCTATCCTGGATACTTTAGGGTCAACCCCAGAATGGTGTGAACCGGTCCAAATCTCTTTTTGTGATTTGAGAGGTGCGAAGGGGGATGAAACATGGCACCTTGCCCTCCCCATCTGTTGTTTCAGTTTCCGGTACCTGGGTGTTCTCATGACCTGGTAGCCAGAATAGGCTTCTGACCACTCACTCACGCAATTCAAGACAACATGGACAGATGGACCAAACTGCCTCTCAATCTATTGGGCAGGGAAACACTATAGAAGATAATGGTTCTTCAGTATCTGCTGTATGTACTTCAGAATTTTCCTTTCTCTATCCTGAACCACTGGTTCACAAATATCACCTTTAAAGCATGCAAATTCCTATGCGCTAACAAATCACTCAGGATTTCCTTTAATAAATGTGTTTCGTCCACATTTGAACAGGGCCAAGCTATGGTGGATATCATCCTTTACTATTGGGCCACACTTACACTGGTAGTGAATGAATGGATACAAGGCGGATGGAAAGAATCGTCCTTTGGGCAGAAGTCTCAATGATCAGCCCGGATAATATTGTAGGTCCCTACTCGGGACACCCATTCCCTATGCGCTCCCTGAGATCACCAGGATGGTATTCCAAGCCTGGAGGTCTGCACTGCCGTAGAAGGAGGGACCATCACGAGATGCTGGTGATCTCCTCGGGGAGGGGAGATAGCAGTATCGAGTGGCACAATTGAACGATTTTGGTGGATTAGACCGGATAGGCCTGTCAAGGTTGGGAAACATTTGGGAGGGTGACCACAAGAAAGCTTTCTCTACACTTCAAACAGTATTCTCCCTACATAAATCCTAATGTTACCATTATCTCCAGCATAGATATGCACTACACGGTACCTGCCACACTTGCTAAAAAGCTGGGCTACAATCCCCCGGAAAGTATGATTACTTATAGGCCAACTGGTCAAAGGGAGCATCTCCCAGATACACCGGGTCTTGGTCACTCACTTTCCATGCTCGTTATCAAGCCTGAAGGAACAATGGAAGGGGTGCTTGGGCACCCTGGAGAAAGTGGAATGGCAAGGAGCATGCAAGGCACCTGGTACTCTAGCCATATCAGCCCGCTTGTACCTCATCCAACTTAACTTTCTACACTGTACATACTTCACACCCCATCAACTGTGCAAAGCCCAGAGAATACCAGAGCCCACTGGAACCAGATGCAGGAAAGAAATGGGAAACTTTTTCAACATGGTGTGGGGATGCACAATTATCCAGCATTACTGGCTGTATATACTTAGGTTACTGTCTGAAGTCTTGGTCAGACTTTGAAGGGCTCTCCCAGAAATGCCCTTCTCGGTATCCTAGATTATATGGCAGGTCCTAGGGGTGACAGAACTTTGGTTGGCCTAGGAACACTACTGTCGAAAAGGGATATCACAAAATACTCGAAGGCATCATATGCCCCCCACTGTGGAAACGGAGGGCAGGTATGAACCGATGTGTGGAACTAGAGAAATCAAAGTATACCACATGCTGATGCCCCAAAAATACTCCAGAATCTGAGGGAAATGGTGGGTGTACTATGGGCTGAAAGAGGGGAACACCTGAAGTGCGTGGTAGGGTCCGAATAAGCAAAGGTGATATTGCAACTGGCTCTAGGGAGTCCCCTGCGAGGGACCGCAAAAGATCTGTTCTGTGTGTGCCAAGTTTCTGAAAAGTAATAAAATGTTATGAAAAAAAAGAATGGAAAGGCTAAAGGCTGTTATTTTTTTACGTTACCAACCCCAAATATTACAAAAAACAATAACCCTATCACAAACCTTATTATACCCTGTGTGACTACTTTCATATCCAAATCACCCAAAATCTTAGAAGAAATATTGGTATGCCCATTCATGCTAACAACCTAGAATACTCTCACTCAAATGCTAACTATCACAATATCCTACAAAATATTTGATTTAGACATGAAATTGACAAGTAGGCCTAATGAGTAGCAGCATCACCAATCCTGTGTCCTCCAAACTGCACATCTGAAAATATCAAAATTCTTATCTAACCCCATCAATCACAGGCTATCATACCTGTTTCAGCAATAACACTGTCACTATCCCAATACAAAGTCGAGGGCTACCTCTTTCCTGAAAGAAATCACTAAAGCAGAAGAAAGTCCATGCAAACATTTTCCCGACCTCAAGCTTTCCAATTATCAACAAAACTTAATGAAAACAAAAAGTTGTTTGTCAGTGGGAAAAGTTGAAGAACAATAACTTATTCCACCACCAATAAGATGGAACCAGATCGTTTAGAGTAATTAAGTCAACAGTGTGAGCACAACAAAGGACCTAAGAGGACTTTACTGTGGCAAAAGCATTAGTAGACTATGATGATGCAATAAGGAGCATCGTTCTACAACAGCCCTTCAATACTACAATGAGAATAATCACGTTTGGCTGAAATGCATTAAGCTATTTGTTTCAAACAAGACTAAAAGGTATAACAAAACTGAAAATTAACTTTTGATATGTTGGCAATGAGATGCTGTCTTCCCCATGGCACTGATCTATCTCTGTAAATTTTGCCAGTAAGCATGCATTGCCAGTCTATCACAAGTGAATCCCATGGGCTAAAAGTATAAATGTCTGGAGATGACACTTCAATCAACTTTGGTTGAGGGACAAATGAGGGTATTCTTAACTCAACAAAGGTCTGCATACAGCCTGAATCACTTTTAGCCAAGAATGTAAAAAACTGCCTGAGCTTAAGTGGAACAGAGTTTGATTTATTATTGGTAGCAAAATAAAGTTAAAACCACCTACCTGCAACATGGCCAATCTCTGCCATCCGCCAGCACAAGTCAATAGGCATGGAACATGAAGCAAAATCTAAATCAAAAGTATTATCTCAACTTGAAGTCAACATAATCACCAAAAAGGCCCACTATCAACTTCAACCAACAGCCATAAAATAGACCATTTTACAGCACTTCACTGAGCAAACTTGATTATTGCAATACCTCATATGTCTACTTATCTAAGCATCAAATTAGAGACTTCTCACTGGAGCAAAGTACAACACCAAGAGCATTCTTCAGCCTAAAAAGGATGATCAGACAAAACCTGCCCCGACTCTGAATTGCTCAGAGGGTCCTCTTTAACATTTCAATAGATAGCCATCTTTTCCAGTACAGAGTGACACCATATCCATGACCATTGTTAAATGTATGTTTGCCTTTGTCAGTACAGTTTTCTGAAGTCTGTGGGAATCGACACAGGGACCAGCTACTACTGCAAGTAACAGGATTGCCAAGTACCCCCTGTTTAAGCTTAGACTTTCAGGGAGTAGCTTGACTGAACAGTTAAGGCTTATTCTTGGAGTGCAGTGTGAGGCTGCATGCTAATTTCAGGTAGAACTAGTATCTTTCAAAATAAATATAAGGTTATTCTTTTCATAAGAGACATAAGATTGTATTTAAATTAATGAAGTATGATTAATAATTCCAGGCAACCATATGGCATCAATGCCTGGCTGTGTAATGTTAATGGTTACTCTAACTCTAACTAACTTATACCCGAGTATACTCTACATATTTTCTATGGTGGAAATATAGTTTCAATAATTCAGTTATGTTATAGCCAAAAGCACAATATCTGGATAAGTGGCAATAGTCTTGCAATTTGTTATCTAGCTCAGTTTTGGTGGTCTGAGCCCACATGGATTACATCTGGGTGCATCGTTCGGTATTGGCACAATCTGTGCTGCGCAACAGTCTCTCACTTGGTTTCTCTGTTTTACTTAATAGGGAAAGAAATGTGTAATGTGGCACGTAAGAACGGTGACACACAGGGCCCTGGTGCTCAAAGTGATGCTGTTGAATTGTGTCAGAACCTTACAATAGTGGGTGGAGGCCCACAGCCATTCACATTGTGGTTGGCGCTGCCGGCAAAGAATAAAGTAAACCGAGGAGAGGTACCAGGGCCTTCACAACGAGGATCAGGGCCATGTACATAAGTTCTGGAGGTTCAGCGATGCAACAGAAGCCTTATGGTCCTCATGCTGGTGGTCCATGTTGCTTGCAGAAGGTCTGTTGATGCAGTGGAGGTACACTGATCCTCATTCTAGGCACCAGTGTAGCTTGCACATGTTGATCACAGGTCAAACAGAACAGTAGTTCCTTGTTTCTGGTCCCAGTAACTTTGGGTCTGCCAGACTCCCCTTGGGAACACTCAAGATTGCGGGATTCCACTCTCGTCTGAAAAAAGACAGAATTTCTGCAAGCCAGGTAGTCTATCGTCTTTTCCTCTTCAGTTTTTTAGCTGCAGCAGATTCTAGTCCCAAATTCTGTTATATGTTCCCGAACACACCAAAGGAGGCTGCCCTAGACTCTGTTGTAATTCCAGATTTTCACTACAGAGGCATGTAGAGCTTTTTGGGTTACATGTAGAACACTGGATAAGCCTAAGGGGTCATCTTATATCGAGTACTGTGCTAACTGGTTTTCAACAAACTGGCTACTCATATTAATATTTTGCACCCACCTTTTGGGGGGAGACATTTCCAAAAAGTGCATTTCTATCAGCTGTGCCACAACTCCTTGCCAACTGGTTTACAGGGTAACTGTCAGTCTACTGATAAGGACTGGGCTGCAGGCAACTTCTAGCTAATTAACTGCTGGGCTCTTGCATAACAGAAAAAAGATATGTGAAGTCTTTAACCATGCATTAGTCCCCAGTAATTGTTTCAAATAGTGCTCATCTGAGACCACAAGCAGTCCCCCTCGAATGGTCTTGGTCCAGATCTAGTGAGCACAAAGGGTCATTCCTGTCCTAGTCAGGGCATCAGAATTCAAAAACGGAAATATGCACTTGACATTACAATGATTTCTACAGTAAGTGGAAAGAAAAAAGCAACACTGAGGGGCCAAAAGACAAGTGGAGAGACGGCAGCACTGACTAACACAGAGTCCCCTGGAGCAACTTATATCTTTAGAAACTAAGGGGCATATTTAAGAGCCCCCAGCACCACCGGAGTGTCACTTTTCGTGACGCTCCGGTGGTGCTAAGCACTGCTCCATATTAACAAGGAGGTGCAACACCACTTTTTTTGTGGCGTTAAGCCTCCTTGTAAATATGAGGCCCTCCGAAGCAGTTTTCAGAGGGGTGTGCAATGGATGTTACTGTGGGGGTTCCACCACAACACCAATTGCTTTTTACGCTGCTTCAGATTTAAGAGTTGTCGTAAACCTGAGGCAGAGCCAAAAACTAATGCAACCCAGGAGTGGTATTAGTATGGCAAAACGAGGAGGAATGCTTTCATTCCTCCTCGTGTTTTGCTTTTTCTATGTGTGCTGCATTCTGCAGCACATATAGAAGAAGCAAAATGCCATGGACGATTGTTTACGTGCAGGAAGGGACACCTTCCTGCACATAAACAATCATTCAAAATAACGCTTTGGTACTTCTATGTGTGCTGCATTTTGCAGCACACACAGAAGCGCCAAATTGCCATTATAGATTGTTCATATGCAGGAAGGGACACCTTCATACACTTTCAGACACAGCATATACAATCAATGGGCCCTGATATGACATACTACACTGAGTTACCCAAGAGATCCAGTAGGCAGTCAGTGCACTGGAGTTCAGTAAAAAGGCATGTACCCCGCTACTAATATTCAGCTTCCACAGTTAGGAGTTGTCATGAGGACTGTAAATATGTTAAAAGAATTACAACTTTATGTGTGCCTCTATTACCGGGCCGTGTCTGCAAGTCTGTTGGTGAGCTACATATCATAGTCACATAAAGCCCTTATCAAGAGAATTGTAGCACGGACCTCTTTCACAAGAAAACATACCATGTTGTTCAGATTGAGAAAATGAGGAGCAAGTTGTCACATGGACTGGACTCTGCATGAGGTACTGTTCCCTTTTCAGTCCTTCTGAAAATAATCTAATCCAACTGGAACTGTGTTGTAAATTAAGCACTCACATTATCACCTCAGCCCTTTTACTAGTCACAGGGATCGCAAATGAGGAGGCCCTGCCTCCCAGCCAGAGACATCTGCACCTCACATTTCCCTTTTTTAACCCACCTCATTCCTGTAGGCTCCATGAAAAGAAACATTAGCCTCAAACCATCTTGTTTTTTTGCCTGGCAAACGTCTGTTGGTAACGGTAGGTTCCCAGATGTCTTTTGCTGCTTACACCTGACATTTTCTGGACCAGATGAGTCTTAAATTGGGCACAGTCTTAGCTCCCAATGTGGCTTGTACATTGATTTCATCAGGAAACTGAGATAGCACTACCTGTGTTCTACCATAGCTCACTTTCCCCTGAAAAGGTTTACTTGCATTTCCTTGTTCAGTGCTAGGCTGTGTCCATTTACCTAGCTATCACAGTTACTTTCCAGCACTCTGAGTCTCTTGTACCATTTGGTGCTTTTTGTGAGGGCCTCTTTCAGTGTTCTACAACCTTTTTCGGCTATGATGAATTTGATAGAGTTCTGCCTGATCAGTTCCACGGCTGTTCCACAAGGGGTTTGGATCAGAGGCTTCATGGGCTGAGGCTCGGGTTGTTTCCCTTTCACACATTTGCTTGTCGACTACCTGGGCCTCATTCTCTCCCTTTGTGTCTCATTGCAGAGTGGATGTGGGGGCTCAAGGCCATCTGTTGGTGAATTTTGATGTTGATGTTGCCCTTGCTACTGTAATTTAAGCAGTCTTCATTAAACCTACATGTGTGTGCTGCATTCTACTCAATGAATGTGCCTACTTTGTGTGGTGTGGGTCCGTCCATAACTGACTGTTTGCTTGATTATCCCTCATAAGCAATAATGTGGATGAGGGGGGGATGAAGAGGTAATGTAAGATACAGAAGTGTGTGTCTGGGAGGCAGGGCCTCCACATACAGAAGACGTGATGAGGAAAGGGAAATCAGTGGCATGATTGCCAGCAAATTATCTAGGCATTACCAGACAGCATTCTGGGCAGCAATACAGTTCTATGACACAACGGGCCTGATTCACAAAGACTTTGCTGTGACTTTCTCTTGAGGTACTCCTAACTTACTCCTAGATTCCAGTAGTAAGATAGGAGTAAGAAGGAAGTATTTTCGGCTTACTCCTGGTGTGTAGGAGAAAGAATGTATCACACCTACTCACGGGAATTCTTTGTAAATTGGGCCCACTGAGAACTAATACAAAAAGCAGGTGGAAGCATTTTAATGTTTTTGTCTTTTTTGTCAGTTTCCTAGTAAAGGCTAGTAAATAATGTTTCACCCTGTCTAGTGACAAAGACTTACTAATCACATTACCTGTTTTGAAACACCAAATTTACCATCGACTTTCAGTGCGTTTGGTTGTTGCCCGAAGTTTCATTCATCACTCAGGGCTGGCTTTTGGGCGGTGCGAGCGCACCGGGCGCTGACCTGAGGGGGGCGCTGTGTTTATCAATAACTTCCGAAACTTCCAATTTAAAAGCACCTGCTGAAAAGTTCCTTGTGCGGTTAGCCTTCAAGAAACAATTAAAATGGCAAGATATCTCTTGCGATTAATATTCCTGCTAGAGAGAGAGATGGAAGTTTTGCCTTGTGGCAGCTTTAACTCAACATAAAGTAGCATGGAGGGTTAATATGCCTGCTGCAAAAAAAACAGAACATAGGGGCATTTTTAAGAAAAGTGGCGCTGCACACAGTGCAGCATTACTTTTCTTGCACCCCTTAGTGCCTCCGTAACGCCACCATGGGTGCGTCATATTTTAATTACGGTGCACCATGGCGGTAGTTAGAGGACTAGCGTCAGAATTTTTTATGCCAGTCCGGCGCTTAGCAAGATTAACATAAAAAATGTTGACAGTAATCTGCAAAGCACCCAGAGGCCCATTGTAACCAATGGAAGCCTCCTTTTAATGCCTGCTCTGGCAAAAGTGCCGGAAAAAAATGACACAAAGAAATCTAACGGATTTCTTTGTGTCATATTTTGGTCCCCCCTAAAGGGGGGGTGCCCCCTTTGCATACATCATGCCTGGTGCAGGCATAATGTAGTGCAAAGGGTTATGCATGCATTACGCCGCTTTGTATATATGGCGCAGCGTTTTTGGCCTTCTAACGCCCCATTAGTGTAAAAAAAAATGACACTAATGTGGTATTAGAATGGCACTAGAGGCTCTAAAATATACCCCTATGGCAGTGCTTAATTTGTGCTTGTTGTTTCCGGTGCAGAGCACCAGCGTTTATTTTTGAGGGTCGTGCTTATTTTTCTGCTTCAAGCATTTACTGCGAGAAAAAGACACACATGGGAAAGACAGAGGAAGAGAAAAACAAAAAAGCGTCACAATGGGAAAAAGTAGAAATCTGCAAGAGTGAGCTGAAGGGACAGGGAGTGCCTGTAAACGGATTGAAGAGGCCCGAGATGGCTTCAGGATTACACTGCCTCTGTATTCCGTGTTCACACATTTAATTGCAGCAGTCGCATGTTTAAGAGGAGCGTTTTGGGCACCAGCACTTTAGTATTTACAAATTAAGCACTTCTCTATGGGGCATATTTGAAAAAAGTGGCGCTGCACACAGTGCTGCAGCACTTTTCTTGCGCCCTTTAGCACGCCCCTAATTCCACCATGTGTGCGTCATATTTAAAATACGGCGCACCATGGCGGTAATTGGGGGACTAGCGTCAGGATTTTTTATGCTAGTCTGGCGCTTTGCAGGATTAGCATAAAAAATGTTGACACTAATCCTGCAAAACACCCAGAGGCCCATTGTAACAAATGGAAGCCTCCTTTTAATGCCTGCTGTGAGCAGACATTAAAAGTGCAGGTAAAAGATGCTGCAAAGAAATCGGTCAGATTTCTTTGTGCCATTTTTGTGGCCCCCCTAACGGGGGATGCCCCCTTTGCATACATTAGGCCTGGCGCAAGCATAATGTAGCGCAAAAGGTTAGAAAGTGCCGCAATGCATGCATTGCGCCACTTTGTAAATAAGGTGCAGCATTTTAGGCCGTCTAATGGCACATTAGCTTTAAAAAAAATTACACTAATGTGGTGCTAGAATGGTACTAGGGGCTCTTAAATATGCTGCACCACTTTTCTTGCTCCCCTTAGCGCTCCCCTAATGCCACCATGTGTGCGCTGTATTCAAAATATGGCACAACATGGCGGTAGTTAGGGGACTAGTGTCAGAATTGTTTACGCTAGACCATCGCTTTGCAGGTTTAGTGTAAAAAAAATTGATGCTAATTTTGCAAAGCACAGAGGCCCATTTTAACCAACAGACGCCTCCTTTTAACGCCTGCTCTGACAGGCGTTAAAAGTGCCAGAAACAATGGCGCAAAGAAATCTGTCAGATTTCTTTGCGCCATTTTTTGGCCCTTCCTAACGGGGGAATGCCACCTTTGCATACATTATGCCTGGCGCAGGCATAATGTAGTGGAAAGGGATACAAACTGACGCAGTGCATGGATTGTGACACTTTATAAATACGGCATTGCGCTTTTGCCCTTCTAATGCCACATTAGCGTAAAAATAATTACGCTAATGTGGTGTTAGAATGGCGCTAGGGGCTCTTAAATATGCCCCTATATTTTATGTGGCTAGCTGAGTGGATTAATAAAGCCAGCCTTTACAAGTGCTTTAACACACATGAATGTATGTGAAAGGGGAGCGATGGAGAGATGAGGGGCACATTTGCCAAGTGGTAGTGAGTGAAACCGAGGAGGAGGTCATGGGGTGGGGGGGCGCAACAATAAACTGTCGCACAGGGCGACACCAGTCCTAAAGCCGGCCCTGTCATCACTCCACTGAATCTTCCTTCGCTTCACACCAGAAAAAACTGCAAAAGGTGCAGAGTTTACCTAACTCGGCGGTGCACATTTTTATGACCTCTGAAAGTTAAAGGGTGGGTCTGCCTAAACAATCAATCAATCATAGTGTTTATAAAGTGCACTACTCACCCGTGAGGGTCTCAGGGCGCTAAGGGGGAGGGTGTGCTGCTTCTGCTCGAACAGCCAGGTCTTGAGGTGTCTTCTGAAGGTTAGCAGGTCCTGTGTCTGTCGCAGGTGGATAGGAAGAGTGTTCCACATCTTGGCGATGAGGTGGGAGAACGATCTGCCACCGGCAGTCATTCTGTAGATGCGTGGTACGGTGGCAAAGGCAAGGTTAGTGGAGCGAAGCTGGCAGGTCGGGGAGTAGAAGGTGGCAATCTGAACCTATGACTGTCAGACTGCACACAGAGTTCAGCAACAAATGGACACACCAGCTCAGATATCTTTCCAGTACAGACAGCAATGTTCCAGATTTTTCTTTTACACTCTGTTAGTAGACAGCTGCGCCGACCTGGGACTTTCCTTTCATATGTATTCTTCAAACCTACTGTTTAACAGATTTTGAGCAAATCACTTAAGGGTGAGTTGCAGCTGACAAGCAAGCGCCATAGCTGTATTTGTCGAGTCTACAACAGGGGCTCAATGCAGGTCCCTGCAGCCTCTGCGGCGCAGGGAGGCCCTCAGCACTTCAGGGGCCCACCAACCCTTAAAGGGACCCCCACTCACCCCAAAGTCAACGAATATCTGTGACATGTGGTAGTCTTGACAGGGTGCATATTTTTGCTTGTAACGAAATCGACGACATTTGCATCAATCATATCATTTGTTCAGCGCAACATCACCCCTGTGCATGGACGTACTTGTCTATTTAGTTTCTCAACGTCTTTGTATTCGCTGACACAATATGTGGTTGGAGAACACAATACATTCCACGCGCTGCAATCAATCGTCCGCAAGCCGTGCTGGTTAATAGCGACAGCGCGCGCCAATGACACTACTCAATTAGAATGCGCTTTCGGCAGCTGCGCCCTGCAGCGTGGGCGCGCTCGCGAGCCCGCCCAACAGCGCGCGCTGCACCTGCCAGCTCCGCCAACAGCTGAGCCCCGCCTCGCAGCCTTTATCAATGCCAGCGATTTCCCACTACTTCATCACGCTCTAAACCGGCGCAGACTAGGGTCTGCAGCGCACTCCCAGGCGCAAGGAGTACAGATGGTTATGTTAATTCGAGAATGTGCTAAATAGCTCGAGCATTCACTGTCTTTGTCTCACAGTCAGTGATGGGGGATCCTGAGAGGAAACTGGCGAGGAATGGGGGAGGGTGACATGCAATTCAGTAAAAAACCTACACTACATATGCTGTTGGATTCCAGCTGGAGTTGCTTGTCCCGTAATTAATTGACTCTGGTATTTGTGGCGCTCTTGATATGACGCCAGGTCCACCGGGCCTGTCCCTGGCGGATGCAGGGATGCACTCCAGCTGCTACTGTCAGCTGTAGGAGTGAGCGCGTAATGCCCATTACATGCATTCTTCCTCTAACCATCAGGCTGGCCCCTCTAACAGAGCTTCATTGACACCCCCTGCATTCAGCCCTGTCAGCAGAGAATCTGATACAGCAGCCCATACCTGACTCCGCCGCAATCCACGTGTATACTTAGCTCCAGTAAATTGTTTACAGTGACACCATAAATATCCGCGCATAAGAAAAGCATATTCATGTGAGAATAATATTATTTTACAAAACACGGTATATTTCAGTTACAGACGTTGCCAACTTGTCTGTAAGTAAAGAAAGAATGGGCAGACACTCTGCTACAATATAGTCATCAAATAGCTGGGCGCGAGGATCATCGGCTTAAAACAGTCTTCTTGAAAATATTTTTCCAGTGAACGCCTTACAGATGTTCTAAGCACTGTCTTCTTGCAAGACTTTGTCAAGCACACTCACATATCTGAGACAGTTAAACAATTTTAATACCCACGTCTGTATTTGTTTTGGAAATGTGTACATCTAGCCTAAGGAGCAGCAGAGCGAAATGCACAGGACATTTTCTACTGCAGCATGAATATCTGAAACATGAGGTGCTTTATATAAAAAAGTAATGCGAGTGCGAAGCTGGTTAAGGCAGGGCTGCAGGAATCAGGATGTGATATTTGGTAGGAACTTGCATTTGAATCAGTATATAGCACTATATACATGAAAGTTTGACCTTTAAAGAGGGGTCTTTAGGGGCCCTTGAGGTGACTCAGCAGCAGCGGCTCCTTTGCTAAGGCGGAGGAGCGTCGCCCCACCGCATGCAGCAAAAGGAAAAATAAAATGATAATTATTCTATGTTATTATCATTTTATTTTTCCTGGGCGGAGCGGGGCTAGGGAGGAGGGGGGCAGAAGAGGGCTGGAAGGGGAGTTTTATGTGCACAATGAGTGCGCATGTCTGTTTGGCCGGCTGAGTTGGGGCCGCCAAACAGATATGAGCACTTTGCATTTCTCAACCCGGCTGTATTGCTCAGCCAGGAAGAGAAAGTGCACGTGCCTTTACTCTTTACTCCCTCTATCAGCGGCTAAGCAGGCTGCTCACCCTAATCACAACACTGCTGTCATGCTGGCAACAGCAGCGTCGTGATTGGCTGCTGTACTAGAAAGGAATCCATGCACTCCAGTACTATAATGGTAGCCATGCAGAGACCAGAGCACACCCATCTGTTTTAGTACTCACAGGTGGGTTACCGCTCTAGGAAAAGCCACGGCTTCATCGATGACCGGGAAGCAGTAGGCCCATGCCTAGACTGAGAAGGAGGACTACCTGCTCTAGACTGACCTCTGGAGTCAGGTGGTCTACCATGAAGTTTGGTGGTATATTATAGTGTTGTTTTCTCCTAGAACGGAAGAAGGAGCAGTGCGTGGTGCTCAGTTCTTATTATAAACCTAGCCTTTATTTGGGGATGGCTTTTCATGCCTCCTCTATTCATCCCCAGTGATGAGAGAGGAACGACTAAGGACCCTGCTGTCTAGGGTTTCTTTCTTCTTCTGCTGGACTGACCATCTACCTGGGTGAGATACCTGAGAAAGATTCAGTCTTTGCCTCAGAGACTTCCTAGTCCTTAAGACTAGGATTCTGTGACATCTTGTGACCAGTCCTGAAAGCTCATGTTTCTAGCACACCCTTTTGTTTGTGCTTTCTAGAATGTTTATGTCTCTGTTAAGTCTCGGACCACTGCCATATGGGGCCCCCTTTGCAGCTTCATAATCTACCACCTTCTGACCCAGTTATCAATGCTAGTACATGGACTTTGAACCATTCCTTGCTCCTTCATTAGAGGATGTGAGTCCTGCCTTATGCAGCCTCCGTGTGCCCACCCCGACTTCACTCAGGCTGCATCTTATTTGCTCATCCAGACTCTTTCAAACCCGAAAAGCCTCCCATGGAGTTAGTTAAAGTTGGTAATTGCAAATGTGTAATCTCGCATGGATCCGCTTACAGATCGGGAACTTTACCTTTCTACCGGTATGCCCGAACACTACGAAAGCATGTACCCTCCTCTGTAGGGAACTGAGTATTATTTAAGGCCATATGGCGGCATTGTTCATGTTCATTGCACAGTTGCACTAACTTATGCCTGCTATCAGGAGTAAATAAGAATGCTGTTGATTTGTTCCACAGATGTTTTCTTCATTTGGTTTGTCCTACATCAGTGGCGGCCGGCAGCTTTAGGAGGGAGAGGGGCGAGCGGGAAGCACAAACACACACACACACATACACACACCCATTCTTTCACCCACAGACATGCACGCACGTCCATAAACAACACTTATAACATTCAAACATGCACGCACGCACCAAACATTCATTTTAAAACATCACACACACTCATTCTTTCACACACACGCACGCACATCCATTAACAACACTCATAACATTCAAACATGCACGCACGCACCAAACATTAATTTTAAAACATCACACACACACTTACCTTCAGCCTCGAGGTCCCAGGAGGGTTGGGACTGCTGCCTTCCCTCATTGGCTGACCTTAGGTCAGCCAATGAGGGAAGGCAGCAGTCCCAGCCTCGTCACAGAGTGGGATGGGGTCAGTGAGACTGCTGACCCCACCCCACTCTGTGACAAAGTGTCACTGATTGACACTCGCCCTGGGAGCATCAGGGCTTAAACCTGAAGTGCCCAGGTCGAAGTCAATGGGTGACACTTTCCTCATCACCCAGGGGAGGGCCTCGAGGCACCTTTGCTGAGCCGAGGAGGTCACGGCCATAGGAGCTGTGACCTCCTCAGTCCAGTAAAGTTCAGCTCAGGCAGCCAGGAGTCTGCACAAATCATGTATGTCTCACTCCTGGCTGTCTGAGCTGAAAATGAAGA
Source organism: Pleurodeles waltl (assembly GCF_031143425.1). Lineage (NCBI taxonomy): Eukaryota > Metazoa > Chordata > Amphibia > Caudata > Salamandridae > Pleurodeles > Pleurodeles waltl. The sequence goes on along the minus strand of NC_090447.1, from coordinate 513,729,749 downwards.
GTGTCTGTCAGGCTGACCTTTGTTCAGCCTGACAGACACTCTTCATGAGGGGCAAAAGATGGGGGGGCGTGGCCCCTCTGCCCTAAATGACAGGCTGCGCCTGTCATACATGCCTTGTACTGCTTGTTTGCATCATGTTAGGTGTTATTATTCCTTCAAGTCACAGCTGCTTATTTTCCCCATGTATGGGTAACAACATTATCTGGTATGAGGCACATTCTTCTTGTGCGTGCAACGGGCCAATTTACAGAAAGTGCCCCATGGGCACAAAGGCATGTGCTCCCACTTTGTGTACCCCTGTGGCACTTTGATATTACAGAAGGGGCCACGGATGCTTATGCTGCCCCTTCTGTAATATAGATAGCGCTGGCACAAATGTAGCGCCAGCGCTATCTCAAGGCCATTACCTCATTTGCATATGGGTGTGGCACAAAGAAGCTGTCAGGAGGCACAGTGAAAGAGCACCACAAAAAGGTGGCATACTGTCAGTGCGCCCCCTGATAGCAGCCCTCTGGAGCTGGGAAAAGGGGTCCTATATATCTCTCAGACATCCCCTTGCAGGCGGCTGCAGTCACTCACTTCACCCACTTGCAAGGGGATCTCTAATCCCTCTTTTAAAGTGCAGGCAGATTGCTGCCTGCACAGTGAAACACAGAGCAATTTTGAAGCAGCCACTCTGTATTTCACAAGTTCATGGCTGCCCGGGGGACAGTACATTCACTGTAATAGGGCTCACTTTCCCTGTTTGTGCACAGCATACCTATTTAAGGGTGTGCTATGGCGCAAACAGGAAAACTATGCCCTGTGTGTAAAATGACCCCAGGATGGGAATCCACTCAAAGACATCTCTGGGGACACCACTCTTTTTGTTCCTTTCTCCACGACTCAGTATGCCTATTACTCTCTGGCCTAAAACTATCCCCAAGAAGGTGGCATGGCAATGACTCATCGTTGCCCAAGTGTCCAAAACCTGAAAAACACTGTGCAACCATTTTTTGATATAATTCAAATGTACATATTTGCAACATAAGGTACAAGGAGATAAAGGGAATTGCCCACAATCACACATTTGGAGTTTACCTGCCGGGACTGTCAAGTGAACATTTTAGTTACCTGTTTCCATTAACACCTCAACAATGGTAGCTGATTTATCAGTTATCGGAAATTTAAGGAAGTCACTTTAAAAGTGATTTGGTCAATACTCGCTTGGTTAGAAAGCTCCCAGGCTGGCTAAGGCATGTGCACGTACAGACACCTTTACCCAGGCGTGCGAAGGAGACAGCAGTGGTTGTGTACACGGTATTTAATACGGACACGTTCTAACATCAAATGGTGTCTGATGCAGAAGAAGAGACTGACACATTAAACCAAACCAGACAAAAGCAAAGGAGAATAAACAGTGAATGGTTTGCTCAAGAGCCTAGCGGCCAGCGACCAGAAATTAATGAAATTAGACATTTTAGAGATAAGAAGCCGCTGGCAAGTGGAGCCCTGGTATTTCATTTCAAAGGCCCAGCCCTTAACAAACTATCAGCAACCGTAGGAAATGTCTCATGGGGCACAATCAAAGAATCATAAATACATGTATTTCACTAGGAAAGACAGATAGTAAAAAATAGTCACACAAGCAGGCTGCACCACGTGTTAAAGATTGATATCAAGCAGCAAGCCTGAAAATGGAACCTTTGGCAAATATATTGAGACGCACAGGACTGCAGGACTGAGATCCAGAAAGAGGGGAACTGCAATTACACAATTCTGTGGCTGTAAAATGTGCCACTTTATTGGTTTACTACACCTGCCACATAATCTAGAATCTTCTGTATAATTTGCAGATTTAAACAAATGTTTCTACCCCCAAACGGATCAAATGTCACCAAAATCAGAGCCACTCCTGGTGATGTCGAGTGACAGGCTATTTGCCAAGATTAGCTGGACATCTGTATGTTGAAAATTGGCGTTTTGAGACGATATACTGTCACTAACAAGGTGAAACATTTTGACAGACATTATTATTGGGTGTTAAAATGACAAAATAGTGAAAAATACTGCTATTGAATGTAACACATTATGCTTCACTCATTTGCCATTTCTTAACACGTTATTTACTAATATATTTAACGCTGCTGCATAATTTGGTCTTCCATTGCCACATAGTTCCAGGTGGCCCTGTCTATAAGCAAAAGAGAGAAACACTTAACCCTAGGAAATGAGGAAATTGAAGTAATTGATTTGTAACGCAACACACCACCTTGACACTACAGATCTTGAAGTTATTTGACCGTGCTCTTCTCTGCCCCCTCGTGTACGTCAGAGCTTTTGATATTACCCAGATCCCAGAGCTGCATCTACAGGAATGCCCCAAGTTAAACATAAAGAGTACAAGGTGGCATGTGTTCTACAGAGCATCTCTTTATCCCCGTTTCTGGCTGCTGAGAGGGTCCTCTTCAACAGCACAACATATAAAGGGACCTTGAGAGCCTGCAGAGGGCCAACACCCTGGATGCTCACTTGGCACCTGAGCATATGAAGATAGCAAAGTAGCTAAATACCCCCCAAATCAGCATGTAACCTATAAGCCCAAGCTATATGGACACCTTCCACTCAGCCTTACCTTATTTTTGAAACCAGGACAGCAAGCAAGCATTGACAAAGTCAATCAGTTTGGCTTTTGTACAGTGAAACTTTTTTGTCAAGCTACAATATCACACAACAGGAGTATAGCTTAGGCAACAGCAAGGCAAGTTTCCATCCCCGACAGAACATGTACAACACAGATAGCAGAAGTACAAGCACCCCTCTCTCGCAAAGCAGGGACATTATGAAAGGAGCAAGGTAATTATTGCCACCCCACAAACAGAGAAACATGTAAGCAGCAGTGCAGATTGATAAAGAAACAGAGAAGATACAGCATGGCAGCAGGAATAATGCACGCTTCCCTCCATCAGAGAACAGGTGACCACAGTAGAGTGTAAGTTATACACAGAGCTCAGGAGCAGGTGCTTATTCCATTGAACTATCTTGTTGGTTTCAAAGGGCCTGACCATTTACTTGGACACCAGTACTAACCCTCTCTGAGTGGCAGTTTCAGCTGCCTATATACACCCTTGGTGACACAATCTGAGTTGGTGCAATAAACACCTCTTCATGTTTACTGTTACATGCACCCAGCCACTCAGTCTCATTTACAAGTTGGGCAAATATATACACACAGTCACATTCGTAGATGTAGCAAACCCAGGCGTAAAACTACATTTAGGCATTCATTTAATGTCAACCATTAAGTGAACACAATCAGAAAACCATATTCCGACCTTCAGCAACCACAAGCGCACCATTTACAGCCATTTGTAAAGCGTGCGCACACACACACACACGCACACACACACACACACAGCGCCATTCAGTCATTCACCAAACACAAACATTCATCCACATCCACAGCTGTGCACTACTACAGGGACTACACATGAAATGCCACTCTCCCCATCCTCCACGCAAAGAGGCCCACGTTTACCTGTTACAGATTAAAATATGTACATGTGCACATGTGAACAGCCTCATTTGTATACTATCTGTATACTTCCACACACCCTTGATGAAGAACTCGAAGCGGTTCAGTTGTGCATGTGGGCGTTCAAAAGAGGTTGTACCTCCTGAGCAACCTTTGTATGCTCATTAGTGTGACCTCATCCGTGGCACTGTACACTCAGTGAGGCTTCATCTGAAGGAATGTGCTTCTTACGTAAGGAATTAGGTCTGCCTGTAAGAAAGACCTTTCCTAGAGGACGATGTCCACTCTTGTTTCAAGTGTAAAGTGATAAGAACCCCTAAATGCCTCAGATGCTACCAGAGGTTGACGTCCACACATTTGGGGGTAGCGTACTTTTTAATGAGAATGCTGTGTAGGGAACATAAGTACCAAAACATAGGGATGACTTCCACAGACATTTTAAAGTTCCTACTTTAGACATTTTTTAAGCTTTGAATGAAAGGATAGAGAGGGCTGAGAGAGTGAAAGAAAGCTGCAGCAAAGCCTCAACCCTATCGCTAACCCACATCTGGTTCCCTATAACTCATGATGGGAGCAGTAACTGGCACCCTGCTCCTGTTCTTCCACGGAGCCCTTGAAGAGGCCCAGTAACATAGGGTAAGCTAGGCTGGATATTGCAAGCTGTGCTTAGTCCAAGTTGATGCTGGCATACTTGTATTAAATCACTATTACCTCCTCCCACATATTCCGCTTCCCTCTTCCACAGTACAGATACAGCATGGCAGCTAGAGTGCACACTTAGGCAGGAGCAGTGAAGCTTTCCATGTTCACCGACAGGTACAGAGTGAGCAGCTGCAGTGCAAAATTCACTTTCTCACGGAAAAGATACCTCAAGGCAGCAGCTCTGCAAGATTGCCTCCCTCACAGAACAAGTACACAGTGTGCAGCAGATGCAGCCGTAGAAGCTTCCTTCCCTCAAGGAATAAGTACAATAGGGGCAACAGCAGCTCAAATTTGTAGTGCCTCGGACAACACAGAAAGCTCACCTTTCTATTCTGAGAGGTTGCACCTAAGACCTTATACTGGGCCTCAGCACAATCCTTTCTAAGCCTCTTTGTCATACTGGCCTCCCATGTGCTGAAAGGTGATTATCATGAAAACCTGAAACCCTTTGCAGACAGAACAGCAGAAACTACGCCCGGGCAAGAAAGAGTTAAGGAAGGAATCTAAACCAGCCTTGAAAAAGAAATTCTTCTTTGACAAAAGTCAAGCAGCTTTTGCTCCTTATAGAAACTCTTAAGACACTCACATTTTTTTCCATCCTGACAAGTACCTCTTCAAAAGGGTATAATTCAATTGAGTGTTGTATGGACATACTGAAGAATTTTGACGTCAAGGTCAACAAGCTATGGAAAACTCTGCCATTCAATAGAAGTGAGCCAGGTATCATAAGAAAAATAAATGGGAACAAACAAGGCTGGACCTGACATAGGAATGTTTGCTTTTTGGAGTATCTCAATCTGAGGTGGTAAAATGATGGAAAATATGCGTCCTGTGGATCCTTGCTCCTTGGGTTTCGGTAAAGAGTGCATGAAGAGCATGGCCTCCTTTGTAGTGAAGAGCACTAGTACTTCCTTTAGATGAGGAGAAATCACCAGAAAACTGAAAGAGGCTTGGATCAATCCATTTGCTTGAAAAAAACATGTTTGGATAAGGGAGCCATGGTTAAAGTGCCTGCCCTGCAAACTTCTGTGTTTAGAGAAAATAAACTCTCAAAAGAGGAGTTCGTTTTCTCTAAACAAATCAAATACGCCGGACATACAGGGATCTGTCACCCTGCATATTGTGGTCATTTCTTTCTAACAATGGCCACATTTGCCATGCCTAACCTGGCAGACATGGGCAGCGAAAAACAGTGACAATCTCTATAACCCGGTGTCTGAACCACAAGCTTAGTGGTGATTGAGGCAACTGGCGTCCACCAAGGGAAACCCACCAGTTTTCCTACCTCTAAATGAGGTAGGGGAACTGCAGGTTTGGCGGGGTGGGAGGACCACTCCTGAACTTCTTTCCTACCATACGCGCAAACCCTAAATTAGGAAGTGATTTCCTTTTAGTGGCATGTTCCATCATGAAGGAAGAATAATATGGATAGATACTCTGTACTCAATTTGGGTTCCGAGAAATTTCTCAGGTGAAGCATGAGCTGGTGTTGATTCAGAAATGGCCATTGACTCCCAGTTACAATACCCCTCATCACCTACAAATTCTTTACAGAACTGACCACCGCTGAGTCACTCAGATGTAGCAAAACTTGCAAAAACGTTTAGTCTAAAAAATGACTACCGCTATTCCATACATGTTGTCACAGCAAAGAAAAATAACACACACTCCAGTCAGTACAAACCCCTTTTGTTAATGCAGTAGTATGCTTCTGTTATGGAGCCTTATGACCACACTTCTCAGGACAATGTATTGGTTACCAGTACAGGCCATGGTAAAATGCAAGACCATCAAACTATCTGCATGAGTATGCTGTGAATACCCTAAAAGATACACTGCTCCTTGATGATCCAGGCAGGACATACAGGTGCAGTACCACATTCTTTTTGATGCCATCCAAACAAGAAAGAGTCAGATGTGTGATTTTCCAACCAAGGCGAGTACTTTATGGATTTCCCTCTCTAACAACTAAGGCTTATTGAACAGCTGATGTCTTTCAGGAAAAAAGTGCTTTTTAATATGGACCTTGTTGTCTTCCTGGATGGCACCTTAAGCTTAGGGATATATAATGTTAAATAAATGTCTGACGGTGATGAATTGGGCATGGTCCAGAATTGGTTACAGGCTCACAAAAAAGTTGGGAGTGAAGGGAACTTAGAAGGAAATATTAATAGGACAGGACCGAGTGGGATACAGACTGGGTGCAGGTAAGAAGGCATAGGGGTGGAGCAGCGCCAAAATAAGACATAGATAGAGAATGAGAAAGAGAGGCCTATGATGAAAGCAAGAGCTAGGGAACAGAGACAAACAGAGACTCAAGAAAGGACTATGGGTTACAAAGAGCTACACACACTTGGCTTGACAGAGACGTACTGAGACATTGAAGCCAGACAAAGGGGGGATGCGATCTATTGGGACTTTTGAGTGACAGTGAATGGATTTAGCTACAGGGACTGTCCTATGACTAAAGGGATTCCTTTTGTATGGAAACAGATCAATGCACTAGACTGTGAACGACGATACCGGGGTACAGGTCCCATTAGTATTCATAGTTAGGGCTCCCAGTTTTGTGGTGTTTTTTTTAGACATTCCCATCTGTAATAAGCCATATTTATACTTTACTCTTCTAGCTACATTTGTCTGCATTTGTTTTGTGTTCTGTGAAACGACTAAACCGACACTAGAATATTGCTGCATTTATTTATCTGATCAAGGTGCACTTGCAGAATATCTCAAGCATGTTAGTGTTTTAAGAAGTAATATATTATGTATCATTCATATGCAATACACTAACATGACATTAATGAACAACTGCAACTGTTTAAAACTTCATTTAGAAAAATGTTTCCCTTTTTTAAACCCTTGCGTGTTAGTCTCAACAGCTAATGGCCTCGAGTCATGATTGACACTACCACATATCATTAAAAAAAGAACTATTTTCCGTATTTTTCCATATTCACAAATAAACGCAGACAGAGAAATAGACAGTTTTCTGTATGTATTTATCTGTTACATCAGTAAAAACAGAAAACGGGGAGCCTTACTCATAATGACACCCTCTATTTACTCTATTTATTATGCCCAATGTTTCTAGTAGAGGGAGTAATAATAAAGTATTTTTTCCTTTATAAACCAAAGTATTGACTGCTGTTTGATGCTTGTTGAGTACTGAAGTTCTAATCCCAAACCCAGTGGTTCAATTATGTCACTGGGTGCTGGTGGGCTCCACCAGTACTTTTTTGGGGGAACCAGGACTCTTTTTGTCCTCCCACTGGCGGTAGTCCATGCCCTTTTTCAACATTTTCATGGGCGGGGGAAAGCTTTTCTAGTCACTCGGTTAGCCGGTCACCAGCACGTGTGGAAGATGTGAGTAATGTCACACTCTGCATACCTTGAGACCATCTAGCCTTGCTTGCAAACACCTGATTGCTGGCACCTCCTAGTGGCTGATGGAATCAGCTGGGCTTGCTGTGCTTGCCCTACATTTGTCCCCTAGTGTTTTCATAACCGCACAAGGCCCTTCTGGCTCCCCTGCTCCCTTTAAATCAGCTTATTCCATCATTGTTTGAGCTGGTCATTGAGGATGGAACCAAGATGTTGAGCTTCAGCTACGCCCATCCCGGCCTTTTCCTCCACTCCCACTCTGCCACCAACAAGAAGACCCGGCCTCAGAGGACGTAAGTACAAAGGACTTTTCTGTTTTTCTTGAGCTCACCTGGCCATAGTTCATCCTAGTCTGATTGATTTGCTGACAGCATTGCTACCTTGGTAAAGCATGAGGATTCCATGCTGTGGACATGAGAATGGGGCATTCTAAACTACCTTTATCTGAATTCCTCTAAGATGAATGAAGTGCAGAAGGAAAGGAGAAAGTAGAAGGGGTGGTCCAGAAACAAGCAGCAGTGAGGAAGGAGAAAGGAGCTTTAGAAGCATTTAGGCTCCATTCAATATGCCAATACCAGCAGTCCTGGTCAAGCTTACTCTGAATGGGGGCACTGTGCAGCGCAAAATCTTAGTGATGACAGAAGGTGGCCTTTGACGAACTGGTGCAGGGTCCCGCTGTGAGTAGCCCGCCCAAGAAATGCAACACCCCTGTGCACCTCCTCCCTCAAAGGGTGCAGCCTACAGAGCCCTTATCAGGTGCATTTATAAAATATATATAAAGTGCTGATGTGTACACCACCAAACTGCAGACATGACACAGTAGTTGATCCAGTCTAGGGTTTTTTAATTTGTGTGCTGGATTAGTGAGCAGGATGCGTGTCCCCAAGTAATGCCTACCATCCTTACCAAGGCCCAGTGTGCTAGTGGTCCCAATTAAGGCATGCACTTTTGCTGAGTGTTAGTAAGGAAAACCTCTGTCCTCTCTTTAATCCTGCACTCCTGAGCGAGGCTAGTATCACAAGTGAGAATTACACTCATGAATGAGAATTAGTGAACAAGACTTGTTATGGTTTTGATCCTAGCACTTAGGCAGGTGGGCTGATTATGAGTTTGGCGATCAGAAAATCCCGACTGCCAAACTCCCGATGAGGAGAACGCCACTGTGCTGGTGGGCTCCCCACCGGCCCCATTAAGATTTTGCCCATTGGCTGACCAATGGAAACCAAGGTTTCTACTGGTCAGCCCAGTGGAAAACGTGTGGTGGCACTGGACTCGGCTCCACATGGAGCCGAGTCCAAAGCCGTCGCACAGGGGCCCCCCCAGCACCCTCAGAATGTGCACTGTCTGCACATCAGTCAGTGCACATTCTGACGGTGCTGGGGAGAGGGGCCCCTGTGGCTGCCCCACAGCACTTGTTCTCTGCCAGCCTTTTCATAGCAGAAGATCCACCACGAAAAGGCTGGTGGAGAACATGGTTGTAATCAGCACAGTGGAGTTGACTTCAGCACCACCATGGCTAATTACAACCATGACCATCATCCCCTTGGGATCAAAGATAGTGGAGCAAAGAGAGGTATTTTGGCGGTATGACTGCCAGAGTCGTAATGTGTCGGTCGGACCACCACAGCCACGACAGTCTGACCTCCTCTGCGAGTCTGGCGCTCTTGAGACAGCCATACTTGTAATAGGGTTCAGAGTCTCTAGTTTATCTGAGTTTGGGTGCTGAAGATTCAAAGTGTGTTTCATTTCATACATTCACAAGGTGTCTCAATACCCTGCCATAATATGCTGTCTTGTGTCCTTAACTGAGGGGATTTCCCATGTCTGCGCTCTGATGCTGACTCTGATTCCAGAACACAGAGATCTTGCACTGTATTAGGTTACTTCTTAAGAGCAACAGGCCCCAATGGCTCGTAATACGAAGAAACTGAACTATAGAAGACTTGTGGTGGAAAAGTTAGTTAAGCCTGTGTGATGCTGTGGTGTGAAGGCCCATGTGGTGGTTCAGTGAGTAAGGTACACCTGTAGAAACGGTAGTGCCTGTGTGATGCTCCTGTGAGAGGAGTTTGAGTGAGTGAGAGCCATGTGTAATTGAGCACAGAGGAAAGATTGTGTGAGGCTGAGGTTAACCATGCCGTGTGGTGTTGCTTATACTTTGTAACTAAAGCTTATGTAAGTTTCATAGCATGTAAATCCAACTTTCTGTAAAGCCCTCTGCTGCGGCTTGAAGTAAAGTTTATGCTATAACCCTCCCCACAAAATTTACCAAAATATAAAGCACTATGCTAAAAGTTTGGCAAAGCATATAGCCCTTTCTTCTGGAATTGGGACTGTCATGAAAACTGCAGTGTAGACTGGCATGTCTGTTGAAAGAGAATGTTTCTTGGCTTCTTTGCTATGGAGTGGTGTGTGGAGTGAGTCGAGTGGATAAAATGAACAGGGTAGAAGGTAGGATAGAAAAGGAAGATAGTAATTTAATTTACAGTCAGCACAAACATGACTGCTAACTAGCACTGAAGAGAGTAGCTATATAGCTTGGTTCTTACACCCTGCTAAGAAAGATTTTGAGCAGTAGCAGTTGTTTCTTTTTACAATTAAGTATTAGAGTGGTGCATGCACTGGCAGTGACTTGTGCATGTGGTGGAACTGAAGTAGCTATGTATCTAAGGAAAAAGTTTAGAACCTGCATTTATTGTTTTCACAAATTAAGCACCACCCACCCTACTTCCATGAGTAAGCCTGGACTCCTCTTCTTCCACACCCTGAGCATCAAGTGCTAAAAGGAGATATTTGCTAGTCCATTTTGATCTCAATCGTAGGATTAAGACCCCTAATCCCATTGATGCATGGCTCTGATTCTCACAAACGACGGGCCTTATTACGAGGCTGGTGGTCAGACCGTCGCCCTCCACCCTCCAGCACCATGGGTGGGAGACTGCTGCGGAGCTGGCGGAGCCCCCCTCCCCACCGGGGCCCATTACGAGGTTTCCATTGGGCTGACCAGTGGAAACCTCAGAAAACTGAGTTTTCGGCTGATCAGCACAGTAGAAACCATGCAGCGGCATTGGCCTCAGCTCCGAATGGAGCCGAGGTCAGTGCTGTCGCACAGAAGCCCTTGGAGTACACACTGTTTCCTGTAGCAGGCAGTGTGTATTCTGAGGGTGCTGGGCAGGGGCCCCCCTGTGGCCCCCAGCACTGTGTTTCGGCCAGCCTTTCAATGGTGTCCCTGCATGGGAAGGCTGGTGGAAACAGGAATCGTGATCAGCACTGCAGTGCTGAGTTCAGCGCCGCCGTAGCTGACCACAAGTCCGCCTGCCGTCAGGCCATCGGGAACCTTGTTTCCAGCAGCGATGGTGGTCTGACCGCCTGGAGTGCAATGGTCCAACTGTCGCCAAGGGGTTGGCGGTCTCAAGACAGCGGGCCTCCTAATGAGACCCTAAGTCCAATAACCCTGGCTTGCCTAGGATTCCTGATAACATTCCCACACATGCACACACCTGCACTCTCAACAACATGATTTGGAGTGCTTTTTGAGTTTTCATGACCTTCCCAAAACTGTGGTAACAATTTCTCAGCCCCAAAAAGTAGGCCCCATGCTGATGGGAGGAACCATACTCTCCATCTGGGGGATTTAAAATTGCCACAACACATGAGCTGCTTGCAAGTTATGGTGTCTGCTGCATCCCTGCCTCAGGAGGAACTGTACATGGACAGAGACATTTTTTTTTTCTCCATGCACAGTCAAGGACTATAGGCTCCAACAGAGAAGCATGTATGGGCAACCAAGACAATCATTACGGCAGCAGAACATTGTGGCACAGTGGCAGAAAGCACACCAGAAACTCAGAGACAGGAAAAGAGGCCCAGGAGGACAGTATCAGTGGGGTAGCTGCCCTCATAATTGCCTGCATGATCTCGCATAGGAGGGGTTGCAGCAGGAGCCCAACAAGGGACATTGGTGTGGTCACAGAAGGGTACAGGGGACTCAGAGGGGTTGGGCCAGGATACTTGGGCCCCAAGAAACCCTTGGAAAATAGGGTGACATGACCACCAGGGGGCAAGACCATCATGAAATGGGGCAATGAAAACCACCATGTGGAGGTAGGACTGGGGAGGCTGATGAAGCAGAGGAGGTGAGTGGAGACTGCCACAATGTGCATCAACTAGTGAGGGGAAGTAGCCATGCAGTCAGGCAGGTGGGGGCCATGGCAGATGACAGCAGGCAGGCGGTGCACACACTTTAAAGTAAAAGTGCACCAGCAGGTGGACAGGATCCCAGATTTGGAAATGGTGGATAGCAGATAAAAGTGCTGGAACAAGAGAGGCATGCCACCACCAGCATAACAAACAGCAATGGGCGAAAAGGCAAACAGTTTGGCAATCAGGGGCAAGACAGTGACCCCACCAATATGAAATTTTGCAATGAATATTGTGCAGGCATGTTGGAGGTACATGGTAAAAGGATGTCTCAAGAAGAAGGAGAGGCAGGGGGCGGCCCAAGGGCAGAGAGGCGTGGAACGTAGAAAGGGGTTTGTGAGGAGCAAGGCAGAGTCAGCTGCAGAGCTGTGCAGGTTTGTATTTGAGGGTGAAGGGACCTGGGACCAAGAACAGGTGACAACAATGGAGACTGAGGTTTGTGTGGGACTTGCTAGCAGGGGATCCCCAGTGTTGGAAAAGTAATGTGGAGGTTAAAAGGCCACCAAGGCTCCAGAGGGGCGATCAGGAGAGATGCATGGCAAGCTTCAGTCCTCGACAATGGGAAATGGAGGCAGGAGAGACAAGAGACAAATGTCAATTGGAGGGGAAGAAGTAGAGCTGAAAGTGATAAGAGGCCAAGGGAGATAGGGCCTTTGTACACCATAGCATTGGGCTCAGACAGTGAGAACGGGGATGGTTGGTGTGACAATTGGCAGGGAAAGATCGAATGAGTTAAAGGCTGCAAAGGGCTTGGGAGTGTGGTAAGAAGAGACAGGTTGGGAGCTGATTATGCAAGAATGTTGGAAAGCTTCTAGGAGAAATGGTGGGAGAGGTCAAAGGAAAAGGAAGTGGTTAATATGGCAAGTTGTAGCTCCCAGAACAGGGATAAAAGAAGGATACACAGACTCAGAGGCAGGGAAGCCAGTACAGCCTGCGGCTGTGGGAAAGTTTGAAAGGAATGACATGGGTTGTGCGAAAGAGGGGACGTTGGGAAGGCAAATGACTTGGAAAGTGGAGCAAAAAGAGGTGTAGGAATGTTTAGGGAAGGACACACAAAAAGGCGATATGAAGAAGCTGACAAGACTACCAAATATGAGCATAGGAACCTCCTTGGGCAATAATTTACTGCTCAGTACCAACAAAAAGATATGGGCCAGTGAATACATGGATTTATTTTAACTCGTTCGCAGAGAAAGAAAATACCAAAGGTGGAAGGGACAGTAATCAAAAAGCTCCCTGATGCACAATAATTTTCATACGTCGATGACTGCATTCACCGTTTATGCCAGCATATGGTATGAAAAGCTCTGGGAGCATAGTGTAATCATATGTAAATAACTGGATGTCATCTTGACAGCAAAGATTACATTTGGTGGCCTGGCATGGCTACTCTATGGTGAGGAGTTTAGGGAGAGAAGGGGCCTTGACCTACCAAAGGCATGAGGGGAGTGGGAAATGAGCTTTCGCTCCAATACATGATGTTGACCAGGCCAAGGCTAGCTCTGCATACGTCCAGTGGTCTGCCACTGCCATTCTCACACCAATGCTTTCAGGTGAAACCCACGCTAGGAGCAGTGGGGCACAGAGGAAGACGAGAGGATGGGGTATGTCCTGGAACTACAATAGGCCTGTTACAGATGGCCATGCAAGTTCTGGCCCAAATGTAAGGTGAAGGAGAAAAGCACCACTCCGTGAAAAAATTCCCAGCACAGAAAAACAAGGAAAGGGAAAAGACGGGGGTCTTTAAAGGGATTCTGAGGAAGAACCAATACTTGTTTTTAAAATTAGGAGAACGGCTGCAAGGCTTTGGAGAAACTGCAGTAGGAAGCCATGGCAGTGCTGAGGGAGTATTTCACTGATGATTTCTCAGTACCATACAGAGGGCCATGCAAGAAATGCTGGACTGACAACTTGAAGTCAATTCAACAAATTGAGGAACAATTGACTGAAGTTAAGTCAGGAGATAAAAGCAGGCAGGGTGGCAGACCCATTTTAAGACACCTGAAAACTAAACTTGATGATCTCACCTTTCGGTTTAGTGCCAAAGAAGGTTGAAAGTCAAAAACATGATACACCACCTTTTGTGGCCGGAATGGGGGAGTCAGTTAACAACTATATTGTGAAGGAGTACAGTTCACTGACTTATAATGGACATGACTAGGCAGTAGCAATTGTTAGACATTGCGGCTAGAGTGCAGAGTTGGGTAAGATGTACATTCAGTTGGCATTTTGCCTCCTTCCATGCACCCAGCCAATATCCTGGTGTTAGGGGTCCAGTTTGAAGCAGGGTTCTACGTTGCCAAAGCAATGTCCATGGGGTGTTCCTGTGCCTGTGTGGCATTGGAATTCTTCAGCACATTCTTGGAGTTGGTGGTGAACACGGTAGCTGGACTGGAATAGCTGACCCACTATTTTCACAATTTTCTGATTGTAGATAGGGAAGGGGGACATGGAGATTTTGTGAGGCTCTTGATGGTGATTCATCATTTAGGCAGGGATGTGGAAGTCTTGCTTGTAGGAGAAAAAACAGAGGTCTCCACCACCGCACTCATACTCCTAGGAGGTGTACTGACTCTGTAGTGAAGCTGTCTAAGCTATGGAAAGGCAAGTTAAAGACCTTTTGTTTGTGAGAAGGAGGGACAGGACAAAGTGTGAGTCAAGGCACATGCAGGAAATCTTGGGCCATTTGAACTTCACCTGCAGGGTAATTGCACCAGGGAGGGCATTCTTCAGGCCCACGTATTAGCCCTGAAAGGTGCCATGCAACCCCAGCGCAACGTGTGGATAACTATAGGAGTTCAGCAAGATATAAAAATGTGTTAAATGTTTTTGGAACACTAAAACAGTGACAATGTGGATGACACCAAACACTTATGAGTGGGATGTGTTCATATTGTCAGAAGCATCAGAAGTGTGTGGGTTTGTCCTATATTGGAAAGGAAGGTGGTATGCAGAGAGTTGGCCTGAAGGCTAGAAGAGTCAAAACCACAGTGTCACATTTTTGGAATTCCTTCCTGTTTTTCTGGTAATAGACCTGTAGGGACATAAGCTAAGCAATAGTCAAGTCATTTTGATAATTAACAATGAAGCTGTGATGGAAGTTATTAACCAGCAGTCTGCAACTGACTAGTGGGTGCTGAGCCTGCTGAGGGAAATGGCGCTGAGGTGCCTGCAGCTAAATGTGTTGTTTCAGACACTGCACATACATGGTTGGAAAGTGAACTGGCTGATACTCTGTCTCACTTCCAGTAGTTGAGGTTCTGTTGTTTGGCACCAGAGGCAAAGTAAAACGGAGAAGAGATGCCATAGAAGTTATTGACACTAAGGAGATGAGAGCATAAAGTTTGCCTGAACTTTCACTGCTGGTATCAATGAGAAATGTGTATAGATAGGCTTGGAAGAAATTCGTGGGGTGCGGTGCAAGAAAGAGTGGAAGTGATTTGGAGGAAATGACAAAGACAACGGATGATGTGGTGCAATTTGCAGTGTCCTTGGTAGAGAAGGTGCAAACTCAAGTGATGATTGAAGGAAAATTGGCTGGTGTAGCCTTTTATGAGAAATGCTTTAAGAGATAAGCACCACTGGGTGGGGAATTTGTACATTGAATTTTAGAGGGATGGCCAATGGAACGGGGAAAGACAAGGGATAAATGATAATACAGATGCTAGGAGGTATATATTAACTGTGTACTTCTACCTGGGAGGTGCACCTTTTCAGCGCAGTGTATTAAATAATGTTTATGGGGCATTCTGAGTGTCAGAGGTGGAGGAAACTAAATAGGGTGGGCAATTAAATGTGGCAGATGTAGCAGTGGATCAGTGGTGGTTACACATTAGGTTGTGTAGGAGCAGGACCTGTTTAGAAGGGGACCTGAATAAGCGTGGGTAGGTCAAGCAGGAAAGACATATGTCCTATGAAAACCTGTCAAGATTATGTGAGTTGAGAGGAAAGCAACCGGGACGCTTGTTGCTTCATGAAGGTGCTGGATAAGTAGGCTTTACGTGTGCTGTAAAAGTACTTGAGATTGAGTGGTTGGCTGGAGATCTAGTTTGGGATCCATTCAATTCAGATGGGAGAGGTAACTGCAGCCTTTGACTGGATGGCAGGAGGAGAAATCAAAAAGACTAGGGGAATGGAAATCTGGGGAATGTGGGGGGATCTTACACCTACTGATAATGGAAAGGATCAATGGTTAACAAACCCGCCTTTCCTGTAGGAATACAGCTGGCACTGAGGAGGAAGAAGTAAGTGTTGATCTGTGCTCAGTCTTGTGGGCATGACACCATGCAAGGTGATAATGGACCTGACAGTCACAAAGTGACGAGTCATGGCATGGCCCAGAGGCATGAAATGGGGACAACAGTTATTGATGCTGGGGGAATTAGGAGAAAGCTGGACGAGACCTGACGTGACTGGGGGGAAATTATTTGGTGGAGTTGTTCACCTGGAACTTGAAAATGATTACAAAATATTTGTTGGTATTGAAGTACAGATGGGGAAAAAATGGAGGTAATGTGGATGCAGTTGCTGCCACAGAGAGATTGGAGGGTGGCTAAGAAGCCGGTGACTGTTGACAAAGCAAGGAAGGAGGTAAATAGGCTAGTTGCAGGTTTCTGAAGAGTCAACAGCATCGAGCTGTCAGTGATGTGGACACAACCTACAACTGCCCAGGTTGTTTTGGAAATATGGGGTTTCCCCCTTTTTCGTGGAACAGAACATATCCAATGAAGGTGATGAAGATCCTGGAGGAATGGTGTAGGTGTAGGGGGATACAGTTGGGAGGGAGAGAAAGAACACCTCAGGAAATGTTTTTTTCTGGTGATGAAAAGAGAGTGCAGTAGAAGGTAGGGGAGCAGATGGCAAGTTTAAGTAGGGAAAAGTACCGGAATGCAACATTGGAATCAGAATGTATAGCCGCCTGGGCAATCAACACTTTTACTGTGCCCATGAATTAAAGTTTCACCCTACCAACGCATTAGTCGCATGCATTGTCACTCTGATAATGTTTGTCAAACTGATACTACAACAGTAATCCATCAACCTCACACAGAGTTGTTGTTGCAACACCACTAGCACTAACTAACTCTCTAATTGTGACTTAATGCCACTAGACCATACAGCATATCTGTGACCATCACTCACACTAAAGCTGAACTAGTTAGGTCATTCTCCCATGTCGAGAACCAATAGCCTGCCTACTTACAACCCAGAAATGATCATTGGATCACCCATTCATATTCAATTTTTAGCCTCCAATAACACTGCAGTTGTGTT
Organism: Pleurodeles waltl; assembly: GCF_031143425.1. Classification (NCBI taxonomy): domain Eukaryota; kingdom Metazoa; phylum Chordata; class Amphibia; order Caudata; family Salamandridae; genus Pleurodeles; species Pleurodeles waltl. The sequence goes on along the minus strand of NC_090447.1, from coordinate 513,712,678 downwards.
TTTATTGAGTGCTATAGATGATACAAAGATTCCTCCCGGATGGCACACTAATCAGACCCCTTAAATCTACTCCTACACCTCCCTTTGCTGAAATGTACATTTTACTTGACTACTCCACCCATGGCATATTCTTCGGAGAACTGCCAAATATGATCTGTGCATAATGGTCTTCATACACATGCCCACGCTTTTCATATGTATTCATGCTGAAAAACAGTTAATCCTGTGGATTGTCAGACGGACAGGCAGTCCACAACAGAGCACATAGCAGAGATGTCTATTATCAGATTAAACGTTTTCCTCCAGAATGAAAATGTTTTTTCTTGTGGAAAACTCCTTCACTTACAGCCTCATGAAATAATGGGGTTATGGGGAAAGTTGTATAACGCGTATGCATGCTCGCACTAAAATATTTTTGGAGAAAATTTACATATGCACATTGTGTCGAAAAGATGACCAGGAAGTGATGTAATTACCCAAAGTTACAACTTTGTAAGTGTTCACTACCACACTAATGGTGGGTGCACCTATGTGTGCCCAAAAGCCTACCCCTGGTGCCCCCTATAACAATCACTGCCCTCTCCCCAGGGCAGTGCATTAGTTAAATACAGAGCACCTGTTTGAAGCAACCACTCTGTACTTCACTGTGCAGATGGCACTTGCCTGCACTTCGTGGCGGGGGTGGGACACCCCTTCAGGCAAGTGCAGTGAGTGACTGTGCCCAGCTACATGATGTTTGCTCCCCTCCAGGTAGGTGCCCTGGGGGGTGCACTGACTGTGCGCTACTTTTTTGTGGTGCACAGTCAGTCCGCTTGCTGGCAGCTCCTTTGCCTCTCCTCCTGCATCCCTAATACAGCCTGGGCACAGAAGCTAAGTGTTTCCCTCATTGAATAAGGACACGCAGCTTGCAATGAAGAAATGCCCTCTTAAGATAGCACAACTGCAGTGCATGTGCCAGCACTATCTGTATTAAAGAAGGGGCCCTGCAACCATCTGCTGCCCCTTCTGTAACACGGGGATGCAGAAAATGGGAGCACATGCCCATTGCATCCCCTGGGCACAGTATGTAATCCAACCCCTGGTGGATTCTCTATTATTGTGCGTTCCATCAGCATAAGTACATGTACAATGACCAAATCACAAGTTGCAGCAATGGTAAAATGCCCCAGATTCCTAGAGTTCCCTAGCATTTTAAACAATGGTCACAATTCTCAAAAGTGACCTAGCTGCAACTGGGCCACTCGATGCAGTACTTCTTTGTAAAGAAAACATTTTATTTAAATTGGGTTGCCCTAATTTATGCCACTTTAGTAACCTGTAATAATTTAGTGACCATAAATAAGTGACTTAAAGATATACAGAGTTGATAATCATTCAATGACAATCAATGATGATAAAATTATGTTTTGAAGTAATTCCTGGAAATCAATGCAAGATGTAAAATAGACTGCATAGACCAACTTCAGCCCCATTAGTTGTGACTTTTTTAGAGCAGTCATTAGTAAGAAATGAGAATGCATATAACGTGTAACTCTATAAACTTAGCAGCATTTATGATCGGTTAGGCAATGTACAATTATTTTTTATTCTGTGCCCAGTCAATACTGTTAGTATGGCTTTACCATATTTACAGTATGGGCCGGATTTAAGAAAATTAGTCACCTTTCTTGTGCCCCCCCCCAGTGCCCTCCTAATGCCACCATGTGTGCGCCCTATTTAAGATAGGGCGATAGGGCGTATCATGGCGGTAGTTAGAACAATAGTGTCAACATTTTTTACTCTATTGTGGCGCTTCTGAAAATGTGTAAGACCTTACTTTCACAATCCTTCCACACTTTTCCAACACTTGTACACTCTGCTATCCTGGCCCACAATTTTGTGACATGGGGAGCTCGCCTCCTTTCTCTGCCACTGTATTTTCAGCAATAATTGCTCATGTTCAGTTTATTTCCCCTGAACACGGAACAATAAAAGATCGCGGAGGAGGAATCTAAAAGTTATTTAGTATACAGCAGATATTTTTTTTATTTGTCATAACAGAGAACATTTTTTCAGTGCCGAGTGGCTGAAAAAATGTCTTGGGGAGAAAGAGGTGGCGGAGGCGCCGTGCTATTGCTGCCTCAAAATAAACGATGCTTGCAGAAAGTGTAAACATGAACCTAAAAATGGTAAATTGGGAAATTATCTGTATTTATCCGTCATAAACTAGAATATTATCCACTGCAGAACAGAGTAAACATACATGCCTTCGGAATTATATCGCAGCTAAAAGGAGCGGTTTGCGCGCTATAAATCAAACCTGTCATGCACACGCGGTAATGACATGCAAACAAACAAAAATAAAATAAATGCTGCCTCGAGACAAGCTGCGGAAGAAACTAGAAGACGCCGCTGCACCCGTATACAGGATCCATGCTGATTACATCGTGGGCGGTGTCTTGTGGTAGAAAAGGATTGGGTTTTTTCCTGCGCGGATCAGAGCAGAGTTTTTCCAAGGAAACACGTATGCAAAGACGATTGGAAAAAGACTTCACAACACACAAATGAATAAATATCACTTATATGCCTTGTTATAATGTGATTTCTTTCGGACAACTCATTTTCTTTCAAATTGTACGTCCAACTCTTGAGGACTTTACGATACACTGGAATTGACACTAAAATACAGATATATCCTGAACATTTTTGGGAATTTAAATTATATGCCCTAAAATGGCACAGAAGCTGCAAGGAATCTATGAAAGAAAGTCAGCGAATCATAAGACATTTTATAACCACTTTTACAGTGTGAGCACGGTGCATCACTGTTTTCCTTTGGCATAGTCGGACGGCATACTAAATCAGAAAGAACTATATTCCTGCAAAAAAATACAAATATGGGCAGAGATTTAGATCTCCGTCTGCATATACTATTACCTTATTTTGGTATTCACAAGCGTTCCCAGAAAGACTCCTGGAAAGCTGAACCAGGGAATATCAAGGACTTTTCCCTAAGGCTCCTATTATCCCTCTGTGTAGTCCTCCATTGTGAAAAACTATGCACCGGAAAATGCAGACTCAAGTGCAAATGCAATCTTTTTCTCTGCGGATTTTTTTTTTCTCCTGTGCACAAACTCCTTCCCAACACCCAAGGAAGTCTGTGAAGTGACCTGCTCCCCTTTTCCTTATAGAAGCTGAATGCTAGAGTGAGCCTCTGACCCTCCAGGGTGGACAGAGGTGAGAGAGGAGGTATAGAACTCACACAAATCTACAGGTTTGTGAGCATTCCCAAACTTGCAAGACAAACTAAACGTTGTTCCTCCCACTTTCCACTTCTTAGGTGGGATTTACTAATGCATATTTCTCTGCACACATGGTGGAAAAATTCACATTAGTAAACGCATTTATGCCCACTAGGAATCCACTTTTGGATTCCTGGCAGGTGTGCACAGATACATTTGCTTGTAACCTTACATTTGCAACCAAATCTACCTCTGTGAATAGGGTCCAACGGGACTGAATCAGTGATTTACCAAGGTAGTCATAGGCCCAAAAGCAAGAAAGGAATTTGGGCTCTCTGTTTTCTGGCTTGCAGTGGCAGCTGATGATCTTTGAAAGTGGTGGGGTGTAATACCTGCCAGGAGTTCAACCCATTTTTTTCAAAATTTGCCTCACACAGACCCAGTCCCCCTCACATTTACTCTCCCCCTCTCACTCACTCAATTTATATTCTCTCACTTACTAATTCTCACTCATACACAGTCCCATTCACTGTAACTCAAACAGAAACATGCTCATACTCAATGGTTCTCGTTTTTACAAACACGCTTACACACACACACTTTCAGACACATTGACTCTGGACCCAGGTGCAACTGCACCTACTGCACCATTGGTAGCTACACCCCTGATTCACTTCCACTCCCTTCCATAATCTCCAATTACTCACTACTTCAAACACACTCACCCTCATTCACTCATTCCTTCATACTCACTTTCAAATATTCATACTCACCCTGAAATTCTCACTCAGTTTCACTCTCATTGACACTCACAAACACATTCTGACGCACACACACACTTTTACTCAATCCCATTCACTTTCAATAAATCCCCCAAACACTCACACACACATACATGAAAAAAGATACAATTTTTACTTACCTTGCTTCCCTACCTTTGCTTGCAACTCAGTGTCTCTATGGCATAAGCAGAAAGGAATCTGGAAATTAGAACCAGCAAGCCATGATTCCCAATGAGGAGCCACACACTGAGCAGCAAGGGCACATCTGCAGAGGAGAAGACTCACCTGATAGCCTCTCCCTGCTTCTTGGTAGGATAGTAAGCACACCCTAAAGGAAGCTTGGAAAGTGCTGGGACTCTTGCCTCTGCTGTTCTCTGTGGTTTCTCATTGCCCTCAGCGATGCACTGGCATGTGCCCTGAAGCCCACATTTTAAAAAGTATACTGTGCTGCCTGATGCATGTGCAGTATGTCTGCTGAATAAAATGGATTGTGTCTGTGTGGGAGGACCATAGTTGAACTACACACCTCAGACATAGCAATCCAGACATCCAATTACAGGGTGTTGTGTTTTAACAGAACTCTACAGCAGGATTGTGACTCTCAGCCCCCTCCTCCTGTCATCAGGAGTCTGGAGACGAGGCTGAGAGGACTGACCAGCACACTGGAAGTGTTCATTGAAACACAAACATTGACTTTTTATGAATATTGCTAAATGAAATGATGCACAGCGTCGCGACTCAGAGAGGCAATTGCAGAAGGTGGAGCCTCACAGAAACATGATGTCCTTACAACATGGAGCCAAGCGGCATACTCAGACATTAATTTATTCTCTTTACTTCAAAGTAACATAGAGGGGCTGAGCCCTGGAGCCCCTGACAAGGAGCTGCCACTGTTGGCTAGATGGCAAAAGGCCACAATTGGTATACGTTCAGCACCTCACATCCCTGCTACCCAGTGCTAGTGCACCTGCTGGACGTATGATAGCTTTACATTAGCTTCCATGTTTTTCTTACCCATGTATGTTGATGAAGGCTTATGCTACAATTTCTAATTGCAGCTCCAAAGCGAGGCTATTCATTGACAACAGCCCACTGGATGACCTGAGAGACTTGTAATGCTGTAATTTTGTTGCAATGAATAATGCACAAGCAACTGTTTCTGAATTTCACTTAGCTCTGTGTCAGGAGGACACCCTGGGGCTTATTTAGAGTTGAGAGGATGCGGGACATTCACCACAAATGGTGAATGTCCTCTCTGCTGAATTCCCAATGTATTGCTGTCGACGGCACTGCAAATATAACAGACAGCAGCTGAACCTTTTAGGCAGGTGTCCCACTTTGCTAAACTCTCTATGAGGGCCTCTGTTTCCAATCTTGGACTTCTATTTCGCAAATCATTTTCATCAGGTGTGCCAATCCAGGAAATTCAGTGAAACAACAAATGAATATAACCCACAGAACACGTTAGGTTGTCGAAAAAAAGCCAATAACTGGAAACATGATGTCCTTACAACATGGAGCCAAGTGGCATCCCCAAGAAATAATTTATTCTGTACAGTTCCAAAGTAACTGCAATGGAACCATCCAATTATAAGTCAGTTTAGTAATATTTAATGCAAAAGGCACTAAGTGCAAACGAAAATTCCTATATCTTTTTAATCACTACTGGAATTCTCAGAGGTGGGTCAGGCCAGAAATGACTGCCTCAGGATCGGTGTAAATCCCAGTAACTGCTTTGAAAAGATCTCCAAGAAGGATTTTAAAAAAACATAAGATATAGTACAACACAATGCAGCAAGTCTAATGAGGTTTGTTTCTACCATGTTATGGCCCGAGGCCCCAAGTTTAGACTTCGTCTATGATGGAGGTGTTTTACAGTTGCCTTGTCCAAATGCAGCATCAGCTTCTAGTTTTGTATGCACCACCAGGCACTTCGGACCCAGTTCTCAAGAATTTTACTGTGACTTCCTCTTGTAATACGCTTCGTTTTCTGCTGAACTCCAGGCGTATGTATTGCTTACTTCTAGCACCAAGAAGTAAACAATTAGTAAGCAAAATCTTTGTGAATCAGTACAATGGAGTTCAAAAGACAAGTGATGTTTAATTATGATATGTTTTATAAAAAATACTTCTAAAGTGCACAATCACCAAGGATTGTCTGGTGCTAAAACCTAGGGCCTCATTTAGAGTTTGGGGGCTGGGATGCTCCGACAAAATGTGGCAGTGTATTTACACGTGTCATTGGCTGCAATACACTTGTAAGATGGTGAATGAGATATTCACCATGTTTGTGACCGAGTTGTCTGCCAAATTCTAAATAAACTCTTTAGTCTCTGGGGATTACCACTTAAGAATCGAACGAAATGACTCAACAGCACAACATAAAATAAGTGCAACAGAACATTAAAATACAAGACAAAAGGGCATGCCTTATAGGTTCTCAGGTTTACCCAAGTGGACTGCCTTATAGATCACACAGCAGATGGTGAAATGGAAGAGGGAGTCAATGTGGGCTCTTTCAAGGTAAGAGAGATGTGCTTAGATTTGCTTGGATTGGCAATTAGTTAAGAAAAGCATTCCTTGCAGTGTTAGTTGGTATCAAAAAGCATTGGGGACATACTAAACGTTTCATTGAATTTAACAGAGATTTATCACAGAGTTCCAACTCATTGTCCATTCATAGATGGATGTCAGGTGAATGTATTTAATTAGTGGAAGAGAGCAGTTGTTTCAAGAAGGCAGCGTCAGACTGGGACAGAAAATAGGCCCGGGCACCAAAATTAAAGTGACCACCAGTAGCAAATCACATAGCTAAAATAAAGCAGTCAACATTTGATAATAGGGCAGTTTTGTACTTGTAAAGGCAAGCTGTGAAGTTGTTTTGCACAGTACGAGAGACTGCATGCACTTGTGGTTGCTACAGGCAATTCTTGAGCTATCAAGGAAATCAACAGTGACACTCGTCCACCAAACCATAAAATAGACCCACAAACCTCCACAAAACCAGCCCACATACTGACATATCAAACCAGTCATCAGGCACTGACCAAGTGCCCTAAAGGACAGTCTGACCCTGCAATAATGAAGTGAAGGTGCCAAGAAGGAATGCTGGATATAAAGAAAAAAAGGGGTCTACCCTAATAACCATAATATACCTGGGTAGAGTAAATGAAATAAATCCATAAACACAAATGGTACAATAATAGGGACAGATCCGAATATTGAATTACTCACAATGAGCTTCTAAATTGGTCATTGACAGTGTACTTTAATTACAACAAAGTTATTCTCTTCATTGTTTTGGACATAAAAACCAAAATGACAGACATACAACATATGTATAATACACAGTAGACTTGCATCACAATTATTTACAAGAACAATATACAAACGTATACAAATATTGTCTTCATCGGTCTCCAAAATTGTTTAGAAAATGTGGTTGTCGAAATATATTAAGACTTGAATCCACATAAAAGAGATGGTTGTGGCAGCTATCACATCATGAATTTCTACTTTCCTTAAATATTTATTAAGGGAGGGATGTTTGCTCTAATCATAGTCCATACGCGAAATATTTTTTGCAACATCCCTGTCAAAAGGTCGACGCGTTTCGGCCCCTTTACATATGGGCCTCTTCAGGACTCATGGAGAGATAAAGACCATCATGCTGAGTTTGAAATGTTGACTATCTTACAATATAAGTCCGAAACTTTCCAAACTCGCAGCCTCTATGTATTTCTATCTTTGTGAGAGGCCTGCACATTGTCCGCCTTATCTATGTGGTCACCCCAGAGTTTTTGCGTTGTACTGGACCCTATATTTTTGCTGCCTTTAGACCCCTTGCACTTTAACCCCACTAACTAGTGGTAAAGTGCCTGGGCTCCCCTTTAAAATGGATCGAATTGGCATACTCCTTATTGGTATATTTCACACTTACGTGCAAGTCTCAGGCATATGCTACAAGATGTGCCCACTGCCTGGAAGTTAAAAGCAACTAGTGGACAGCAACACCTATTGTACCATCAACCACAGTGGTAGTGAAAACATGGTTTCAGGCCTACCTTGGGTTTCCTGACTGTAGCAGTGTAAAAAACTGCAATTCAACCTGCTAAAGGAAAATCTTTTAACAGGTAAAAAACTCCTTTTTAATGATTAATTAGTCACCGCTGTGTAGGCCTTTTATTCCACAAGACACGGTGCATGGAATTAAAAAGCAGGATATGTATAAATTCAATATAAACATGTCCTTCAGTGACTACTCCTAAAAAGCTATTTTTCAAGGTGGGAGGTGTAGCTGTCTTATGTAGAAAAACAGAGTACAGAATAAAAACTTAATACTATATTTCGGGAATGGGACTAGCTAGAAAAATAATAAAACAACTATTGTTTAATAGTTATTACAAATCCAATTCAGTGATGAAGTGGGGTTTTAATAAATATATCAGAGAAAAGTAACTTTTTAAAAGTTACCTTTTCCCTGCCTGAAGTTCATGGAGGCTAAATTTGCATTTGCTCTTTAACGTCTACCAGCCAGTAATTAGCACCTGAGTAAGTGTGAAAAAATGTGTGAAATGCCTCAGAGGAGCAAAGAATAGGCTGACCAAATGGGGATAAACCACTCATATGAACCTAACAGAATATGTAGGTGAGCAGGGGAGCTGTGAGCATCCTCTTTGACTTACACTGTCAAATCCTGTGTGACAGGTCTGCTGGGTTTACAGATACCAATTTGAAGAATACTTGAAAGGCAGAGAACAGAATTCCAAGAAAATTAATGTGTGTCCACTGTCTGCTTGCTAAAGGGCTTCGTTTTGTCCTACCAGACTTCTATCTCTGGGTTTCATATGTAACACTGGGGACTCATGCTTGAATGGAATGGAACAGAATGCCAAGACAATTCCTGTGTTTCAACAGTTTGATGGCTGGAAACACTTTTTTTTTTTTTTTTTTTTTTACCAGACCTCTGTGTCTGGGTTTATTGGAGTGAAGTGGCTGCTTCAATCTGAACTTTGGTGTTACATGTGGGAGGACACTAGGATTATCATAATACACTCCTCAGACACCCAGCCTGCAGAGCCTACGTTTGGTGCAGCTGAAGTCTTTTGCTATTTTGAAAATGCGAAAAGTGGGTAGAGATGGCCCTGAGGACTTTTACCCCATTGATTGGAGCACGCCCAGAAGGCATTCACATCTATTAGCTAGTGCCAGGTTAAACATGGCATCTCCGGATACCCAATTCAGAACACTTCCCTGTTGTTTTGTTTCTCAATGGGGAAAACGTTTGCTTAATGCAGAAACTCCTTCCCCTGCAACCTTATCGATTTTGAGGTTGTTCCTGTGTCCTCAATGCCACACTGCATATCAGTGCTTTATTTGTAAAATAATGAGTACTGGTGCCCACAACACTACTCTGAAACCCGTGGGTGGTGTTATATAATGCCTGCGCATAGTCTGCATTGTCACAGTCATAGTCTGCACAACCAACCTGCATAGTCTGGAATCCACTTCATGCCTCTTTAATGAAATACCAGAAACCCCCTCCCCTTTATCTCACTCCTTCAACTTCCTGCTTATTTCCTTTGTGATATTTTTTCAGTCTTTCTCCTTCTTTCACGTTTGTGTGTTTTTCAATCTCTTGCTTTCTGGAAATATCCGATGAGGAAAAATAAGTGCCAGTTCCCAAAAATAAGTGCTGGTGGGCCCCATCGGCAACCACTGCCTCAAATTAAGCACTGCTGCACATATTGCTACTTTTGTCTTTGCCCTGAGCAAAACATTGTGCATTTTGAAGGTGGGGAAAGAGCCTGCAAACCACTGAAGAATATCTGCAATCCTATGGGTTTGTATAAGAACAGCATAATTTTTAGTAGAAACTATCAAGAAACAAATATAAACCCTCCCACTACAGTCTAGAAATTCCATTAAAGTTATGAAATATCGAATTGGCAAGTTCAGTTTGCAATGGTACATTTTCTGTAATTCTGTGATTTTAATGTCACATTTGCTATTTTCACAAGGGTCGAACTGGAGCAGAAAAAGGACCAGGCACCAAAATAAAAGTGGCCCCCATTAGTGAATTAGATAGCTACAAAAAGTGCCCCATGTGTGCAAATTGGGACAGTATTTAACTGATAAGGACGTGCTCTATAAGTGTTTTGCAAGGCATGGAAAACTACTCAAATTTGAGCTTACTACACGCAATGTTTACTTTAATATCAGGAAAATCAAAAGTTGAAAACTGGCCAGATGGCCGTAAAACATGCCCTCAAACAGCCAGAAAAGCAGCCCACAAATGCCCTGACAGACTGGTCCCTCAGGCACTGCCCAATTGTCCTATAAGCCTGTCCAGCCCTAGTCTTCATACTTAAGTTGAACAAAGGTGTATTAAAACTTTCAAGAGTTAGTCTATTTGAAATATGAAGTTGGCACATTCCCTATTATGGGGGAAATGTGTCCTGCTGGCCAGAGCTACTGAGATTGGAACTGGGGAACCAAATTTGAGCCCAGGGCTTGGCTCAACATCAGTGCTTAATTTGAGCCGGTGGTTTCTGCTGCTTGGCACCTGCTCTTAATTGTCAACACTGGTACTTATGGCAGTATGCCATATGGTGGCAACTGTGTCTAATTTAGAGATGAGCAAAACAACAGTTGTTGATTATTTCAATAAACAATAAAAATGACTAATACCTGCCATCAAAGCCATTCTCATAGGTTTGGGGACCTGGAATAGTCTGATGTTTTATGCTGTAGCAGTGTGAAGGCTAGTAGTTGTGTTTGTGTGGTCACTGGTAGCACTGGTAAGGGCAGTTGGTAGTGCCAGCAGCAGTGGCCTCCTTACAAAGGCCTGGGATCTTATGTTTTTCACAAATTCATCACTACTCAACATCTCACGATTCTGGGCAAACCACTTAATCCTCTCGTGCCTAAAATGTGCAATGTAATCTGGTGCTCATGTAAAATGCACTATTGGCCCCGAGCCAAGTCTGCACTATAGAAAACAGCAAAAATATACTTAGACAGCTGGCACACAAATAACCCACCTTTAGGTCACATTGCCGACAGGCACGAGGATGACTATGATAAATGATGAAGGAGGGCGGATAAAGGAAAATGTTAATGCCTTCCACAGAGGACAGACTCATTCAGCTGGGTTGTTAAATTAATAGTAATTCTTACTTAAGGTTGTGGCGGTTTAGTGAAATGTTAATTAAATCTGAATGCCATGTGCACTAAGAGGAACATGAATCAAATATTTAATTGAAGTCACTTCGGCATGGTTGAAGAGAAATATTTCATTCTATTCTTTAGCTAATGTTGCGTGGTCTTTGAGGGGATATTCAGTATTGCAAATCTTCTAAGGAAACTATTGAAAACATGTTTTGCCAAATTTCTCATGTCTACTTGTGCCAGTCTGGTATTCTGGATAGCTCGCCCTGCCCGCAGTACGGGAGAAGACGTCCAGACAGGCATAATCGCATAATGATAAATTACTTTATTTATCCCCAGCCACAGGGTACAGCATTCTCTTCAGAAACTGAGGATGCTTTTTGGGTGTGACAAACTACAGCTTAGTCCCAATGCTCTCCAATCTGCACATTAATATTCTAATGCAGTGGTTCCCAACCTGTGGTCTGGGGACCCCTGTGGGTCCGCAAAGCCTTCTCAGGGGGTCCACGACTGCTTAGAAAATTAAAAAATATTAACAAATATTGACAAATTAGGGCCCATGCTTCCAGTAATGACTCAGTGGGGGTCCCCGGATTCCCATGATGATTCAGTGGGGGTCCCTGGGTTCCATTAATGATAAAGTGGGGGTCCACAGAAGTCAAAAGGTTGGGAACCACTGTTCTAATGTCTTGGCGCAAACATGGACAAACAACAGTTTTTGAAGAGGCAACAAAAGGTCATTAGGGCATTTATAACATAAGCCACCTTTACTGATAACATAATGCAGATGAATGGAACCCCACTCACATTTACAGGCTCCAACAAGCAAAGACTGGCTTTACAGTAGGTGATTAGTTGGATAATGTGTGGTGGCAGTGTGCTTACCTGGATGTATTTATCTTATTTTTTCCGTCTAAGATAAGTGCATTGAAAGTTGAGTCGTCCCTTTCTGACAATTATGGTTAACAGATGGATGCTGGCAGAAGGTTTTGATGAACTGATGCATGAATGAGAGATAGAACATGGATGACCGGAAAGCACTGATGGTTGATCAACCAGTACTTGAGCTAAGGGATTTAATTGAATATGTGTGGATGTAAATCAAATAATGAACAGCAATGATCTTGAGCCTTATGTATCAATATTTAGCAAATTGGCAATCAGTTGCATGGTGATGTACGAAAGCATGAAAGGCATGCACATCGAACCAAACCTATATCAGTTTGGAACTGAAATAATAACTCCTTAATTGTGATTTCCAAATACTTATTCAGAAATGAGATTCAGATACCATTCGCAATTAGCGAATAGTCACAGAACGGGCATATAGGGCCAGATGTACATAACTTTTTGCACGTCGCAAACAACGAATTTTGCAGTTTGCGACGTGCAAAAAGCACATTGCGATGCCCAAACCCCGTTTTGCGATTCGGTAACTTGGTTACCGAATCGCAAAACGGGATTTGTGACTCGCAATTAGGAAGGGGTGTTCCCTTCCTAATTGTGAGTCACAGCGCGATGTTGTATTGTTTTGTGACCGCGAATGCGGTCACAAAACAATCGCAGTTAGCACCCATTTCAAATGGGTGCTAACTCATTGGCAAAAGGGAAGGGTTCCCCATGGAACCCCTTCCCCTTTGTGAATGGCATTAAAAACATTTTTCCAGAGCAGGCAGTGGTCCTAGACTACTGCCTGCTCTGAAATAATGAAACGAAAAGGTTTCATTTTTTAGTTTTGTAATGCATCTCATTTTCCTTTAAGGAAAACTGGCTGCATTACAAAAAAAACTGTTTTATTTAAAAGCAGTCACAGACATGGTGGTCTCCTGTCTTCAGCAGGCCAACATCCCTGTGAGTGCCGCGAGTCTCAATTGCAGCCCACCTCATGAATATACCTGAGGTGGGCCTTTGTGACCCCCTTGCGAGTCGCAGATGGTGTCAGGGACACCATCCTACAATCCAATTTGCGACTCGCAAATTGCGAGTCGCTCTGATTTGCAATTTGCAAGTCGCAAATCGGAACATACCTACATCTGGCCCTTAATCCCCAAACCTGCCAAACATCCAGCCTGTGCTGAGAAATCTTTGCAGGTGATGGTGGGTTCAGGGATACCTAGTTGTACGAAAACACCAATATGATCTTCAGAACAAAGAATTCACATGGCAGATCCTTTCCCTAGTGGCAATCACATTTCCTGGAACATCCTTGAGCTTTGATTCATGGAAAGCAAGGTACCAAGTTCCGCAGGTCGTCTAGCGAAATTGATGGCCCCCAGAAAAACACCAAGGCATTTTGTTTCAGGGAATGATGACGGTCAAGGCAGTGGAGAAGGTGATCTCAGGGGGTTTGATAATTAACGTATCTGCTGAAACTCACAAAACCTAAGATTGTACTGTAATAAGCACTATCCACGAGTTAACAAAAGTACTAGGCATTTGCAAAATGTGTATTATGTGGGCAAAACCTTGCGAAATTTACACATTTCATGATCCATAAATTTCACTTTTTTCCATTTCAGAGTAGCACTATTTTGTGCAATTTCCACCCACGAGAAACTGTTCGAACAGGCAATGTCTTAGTGGCATTGTAAAAAGGATGTCTGTCACAACTGATTCATAATTGTGTGACATTTTACAAATATTGCCCTTATTTCTCAAGTAACAAATTGCAATTTTACCCACCACGATAAACATGTCTAGAGGGCTCTGAAATCTAGGGAATACTAATTACCCTTTTCTAGCAAGACCATTAAATCAAACTATCAGATGACTAAGAAATACTTTCAGAAAAGCAACAATTACACGACACAAAAGTGATGCTATCTGAAAGTCTCAGCCTCCAGTGTATAAGGATTGTCCTGCAGGTCTAAACATGTTGACACATATTAATGATATTTCTCGCTGCTGAGGCATCAGCATCCAAAATCAATTCTCCAGAATATTAAGCAAGGTCGGTATTCAATCTTTCATTGTTATACACAGTATTGGAAAAGGGTCAGCAAGCAAGAAACAGGAGATGGAAATGTTGTTAGGTTCAGATGAGAATGAGGTAAATAAGGGCTGCATTCATAGAGAGACATTAGTCTTTTTCACCATTGATAAAGAAAAATATATACATTCATAGGTATGTGATGGGAGGCACTTTAATCGGCTTCACAGGGCATAAAATACTCAATGTGGTTATTGAAAACAAATGAGCGGCTAGAAATCCCTAATGTAGGAAAATGGCTACTAGAAACAATGTATGAATGTGGTGGTAATTCACAATTTCTGGCTTCGCAATGTAAGAAAGCCATCATTGAAAGAAAAGATGATTTTATTGAATTATATGCCATAGTAATTAGGAGAAATCCCCCCAACGCAATAGTTTGTACATTTTTTATATGTGCTGGTTAAAGGACATCCCAGTACATCCAGTACAGAGCAACGGGGTTGGCTCTCAAAGTACAAAGAACATCAAAGCATTTGTCAGCATGTCAGGGACAGAAACAAACAATGTTAGAGTGCAACAAAGCAACACACATATGGTCATTCACACTCTCACTATGTGATCATGTCAAAGTTTGAGAGCTACCTTTCAAATGGAAAATATTACCTTGAAACACATTTGCACCTGTGAATCCAAACTGTGCGTTTATGCACTTAAATGCCCATGTGGACTATGTAGGTAAATGATCAGAATGGCGAAAAGGAGTATAACTGAATATAAAAGTACACTGAGAACAAACAGCGAAGCGTCCACACTAGCAAGATTCAAAGAAGTTATGAAAATGCAGGACACTAAGTACATCAATTGTTTTTTTCTTTTTCAGGTACTTGAGACCGAGAAGAATAAATGAATTAAGTGGCAATGTGGATAATGTGCTACTTCAAAATGAGATTTGGTGGATTGATCTATTGGGAGGGATAGCTCCAGGAGGGCTCAATGAATGTGTAGATTTTGCAGGTTACATTTAGCATGCTTGCATAATGTTGAGTGAAACTTATATTTGTTTGTTTTATTTAACCTTTTTTACAGACAGACAGCATGTACCAAGATTCTTGGATTGGCACCAGTAACTTAGTTGGAGGACAAGTGGAATGATGACAAACACAGTAGATAGGCTTTCTTCCTTAATTTGAATATGAAGTATTTTCCATAGTGAATGTGTAATTTAAAGGTGCTGTGAACCAAGACAACAAAGTTATTGATGTTACGTGTAGCAGAGGTTGATTTTAACATAATGCTACTTTAAAAGTTTGAAATTGTTTTGTTGTGTTCTATTTTAGATTATTTTGTTAAAATTTTAGACAAAAGGAATTGCCGACCAAAATTCATAGAGCTTGAAGCAAATGGGTAAAGACACCCAACAATTCGTTTGATTTCACCATCACCATCATTGGAAAGTTGTATATACAATACTTGTGAGTAAATACATACAAATATATTTGGAGTTTGATGCCCATTTTAAATATAAATGCCAGAGTGACATTGGTGATGGGGAAACTCACCCTGAACTTTAACGTATTCGTGGAATTTAGCCTGGGAGGAACACTGCAGAGACCCACCTAGGAACTGGTAATCTTTATGACTGTCATTAATATTTGAACAGCACAGTGCAGTAGTCCAACACATTGGGGTGCCATCAGACTACGCCTAATTTCTAATCCTATCTTTGTGGTATAGAAGGAGGGAGAGTGTTCGCTGGCAGTGAAATGTCAATGATGAGCTAACCGCTTATCTTGAAAGTGAATGGTTTGCCATAATTGGACAGGATTTCAAGAAATGAGAGAGACTGAGAATCTTAATATGTGGCTTAAGTTACATACTACATACAGAGGTCCATAGTAAGAATTAGACAGTAATGGGGTTTGATCATAATAGGCTGAGGGCCTGATTTAGAGTTTGGGGTTACGCTGTCACAAATGTGACAGATATCCCAACCACCGTATTACAATTCTATTATATCCTATGAAAATCATAATACTGAGGATGAGATATCCATCACGTTTGTGATGGAGTAACCTATCCTACAAACTCTAAATCAAGCCTGAGTCACTAGTCAGGAAGAGCGTGGTGGTGGAATATGCTGTTTAGTAGCAAATATTCTTATGTTATGTTTTATGGAACTAAAAGAAAGCCTGATTGTGGGACAATTCACAGAATCTTAGGGGTTGCACTGTAGTAGATGTTGGAATGTGACCATAAGGCAAAATACATGAGTCAATCAGAAAATACCTAGCAGCTCAGATTATAAGAGAGCAGTTCAGCTTTAGGAATAACTAATCACTAGTGTTTTCTAGTTCCTCCTGAATTTATGGTATTCATTTTCAAACATTAGCTCAAACTAAAGGAGCAGATTTGTGTAGAGCACGTGTCTCCACCCAGTCAATCGGTAGCTACCAGTTGCTCCCAGGCACCTTCACAGTAGTTCACAACCTTGAGTTCATTTTTAAGTAAGCACAGATTCACATTTTTGCTTTTAATCTTAAGGGAAGGTTGCATTTATTTTACATTTTTATTGGGCTGCAGATAGCAGGGCCTGATAATGAGCTTGCTGGAGTCAGGTTTATAACACACAGTGAGGCACAGAGGTAAATAATTGAAGAACTAAGGTATTTAACTGAAATAAAAAATCCTGTCAACTCAGTATTGGAGATAAAAACAAAAAAAATCCCAATGCTTTCAATTCAGAGAAATTTTAAATGGAAACTTATCTTAATGATTAACTTTTCATTTTAATTTTCTCAAATGTTTTTCAAAGTGTTGCATTTGCAAACAGCAGGCCACTTGCTCCCAGTGGCTCAGCAGACCACTGTACCAGGTTATAACTGAAAAATACAGGTCATTTTTAAAATGGGAGAAATTTAGAGTGCAGAAAAATGTTATATGTTATGAACATTTTCAAACTTTAAATTTCTCCCATTTATAAAAATGATTGTATGTTTGTGTTATACATGTAACGGTGCCACATATGGCGAAAGGTATGTCTTGAGCCACAAGTACATATGACACAGGCTTTCAGTCACCCATACACATATATCCCATTCATATGCACACATGTTCAATCATCTCTGAAGACCACGCTCTCAATGACACACATGGCAGCTCTGCCAATGTGACCCCAGTCAAAGTATTTTGTTCAAACCATAGTATCTGGTTCTATGGACCTTAGTCTTAAAGTCAATGAAGGTGGGGGTATCTGGTAACAATGCGCAAGTTGCTTAGACATCAGTCACTCACAATGATTTTCAATGATCAGAAGTGTGCTTTCGCTACAGAATAGGTTGGAGACCCCGGTGTAGAGATTGGCTTCTGAATCTGATGTATCTGATTGGTTTTAAAGAGGCTTGGTTCAGGTTTGCTGAGTATAGGCTTCTGGAGAGCTGATACCTTACAACTGATTAAGTCAAGCCAGTCACCCCACTTTGATCACTCCACAGGGGCAGCCTGTCAGTTTGAGAAACCTAATACTAAACTCTCAACAATAGGTGCAGTGGAGAAAAGGCTAGAGATGGAGCCAGGGCATTCCCCCCTTCCAACCAAAAGGGGTCCCAGCTCCATAGGTCCTCTGCGCCCCTCCCACCTTGATTGTGGAAGTTGGGGTCCACTTCTCTAACTGACAGCATTCAGTCTATACTGTGTGACCTACTCAGGAGCTCACACTGTGCTTGTAATAGAGTTTGTTTATCATGCGCTTTGCTGACCTTTCTTGCTTGAATGTTGTAATAGTATGGCGTTGGTGGTGCCGCCTCCGTACATCAACTTAAAATGGACCCCTTTCTCAGAAGGAGGCGCTTTGCAGCACACATCTCTGCTTGAACAATTCTCGACTTTACTCCTGAACACCATAAGTGCTGTCAGCACTGTTTATTAAAATATCACCACTCTGCAGAGACCCGTCTGTCACTAACTCTAGTGGTGAGGAGGGTGGGGGGTCATTGTGTTATTCAATATCTGTCAGCAGATGTTGCCTGTCAGATGAAAAGATGACTGAATTAGCGAGTGCACTGTTAAGCCAGCATCTCAGATACTGCGACAACTGATACAATGCTGGGACCTGAAGGAAATTAATGATATTTTTTTTTATTATTCCCCTGCTGATACTGTTACTGCACGAGTTGCGTACGTCATAAATCTTGTAACTGAGGTTTTACAGCAGTTTCCTTTTTGTAATATTCCAAAGCAATCAAAACAATCTGTAGGCGAAACAGAACCTTACTTACGGTAATAGGGCGTAACAGAAAAAGACAGCTGCTTTTAGGAAGATTACTTTCCAGTGCAGAAGTCTGGCAAAGTGGAATAACTCTACTGGTTTCTGTTTCTTAATGCACCCTAAAGCATGAGAAGCTCCAAGTAAGCACGTCACAGCATCTCCTCCCAGCTTCTAAATCCTCTTATAAACTTGCTTCCTACTGGCGTAATGGATAATCCTTCTTGCCTTACGAAGCAATTATTTTATGAGTGCCATCTTAGATTTTAATGTATTAGGTTCATTTTAGATTACTAAGGGCCTGTAGGAGTTCAGCAGACGGGATGACCCGTCTGCCAAACTTCAGATGGGAAGGTTGCCACCATACTGGCTACCTCCCAGTCAAACCCATTACGACTTTCCCGTTGGGCTAGCAGGCGGAAACCCAGGTTTCGGCCTGTCAACACAGCGGGAAAGGGGCGGCAGCATTGTCACCGGCTCGTAATAGAGCCAGAAGCAATGCTGCTGCCGCAGAGGGCACCAGCACCCTCGCACTGCTCACTGCCTGCACAGTAGACAGTGAGCATTGCGAGGGTGCTGGGCAGGGGCCTCCCCGTGGCCTCCTGCACCTGTTCTCCACCAGTCTTCTCACGAGGGTGATACCACCACGAAAAGGCTGGCGGAGAACAAGGTCATAATCAGCAGAGCAGCGCTGCATGCAGCGCCACCCTGGCTGATTCCGAACCCCTCCATTCTCAGCCTGTCGGTATCACCGATCTCTGCAGAGATGACGGTACCCTGCCTGTCTGACCGCCAGGGTCGTAATTTGGCGGTCGAACCGCCAAATCAGCAGTGGTCCTGACCACCACCATGAGGCTTGCGGTCTCAAGACCGCCAGCCTCGTAATGAGGCCCCTGATGTCCTGTCTTCGCCTGGCAGTTTGGGCTGGACTGTGCCTCCTGGAGCAGGACCAAGGCTGATTTTCATATTGTTGGTTCCTCTGAAATTGCAAAGTATGTTAAAAAAACAATGGGCTGGAATGCAGCCTCGAGTAATTACCACAGCTGAGAATGATTCAGGCATTCAACCTATCACTTTTTTGTTTTCTTGGACTCTCTCTCCCCAGTTCTTTGGATTCTAGTCCCACTGAAACTGTTAACAAAAAAGAGGGCAACAAATGCAGTTAATCTTAAATCTGCCTTGAAGTTCCATGTTTTCAAGTATCCGTTGATAGTAAATAAGTGAAACTCAATGTTGCAGATTGGATAATTTATAGGAAATAGGCCTGTAAGTGACAGGTGACTTGATTGAACAGTTAGGTGACATCCATGTCTATGAATGACATATGGAGTTTTATGGGAAAGATTACAAAGTGTGGCAAAATCTGCTACATGGATGGATTTTCGAATGTTGTAAATATCAAAAAGCTTGGGAAAAGGGGGACTTACCATGAGGCCAAGAAAAAGACGAGATGACAGGTCTGCTCCTTCTATGCCTCAGGGATCTGAAATATCTACAGTAGAGTGCAGCATACTCTATCTCTCCTACACTTCTTGAAGGAACAGATGACTCCCATAAGAAACACTAACAACACCAGATTTTGAATGCTGAATGAAGATTTCCCCGATCCCACTATAAGTCAGTTATGGATGCTAGGATGGTACTTTGTATTTACCTATACTTACAAAGATAGAAAGTGTTGACAAAATTAGCGGACAAGACAACTCTGTCAGTTAAATGCTTGCTGATGTCTGCTGCTACTCACAGATTTGACTCCTAACAAAGCTAACTCACCCGTCAACCCTTCCAAGGTTGCTGAAGAGAATATCATTATATTAGGAGTAAATGCTGTTTTGGCGGACAATCCTTTGCATAGTGAAGATGTGAACCCCTGCTCTGAGTGCCCAACTGTATTATTGTTTTGATCCCTAATGTAGATTTTTTTGTCATAGGCGAACACGGATCATGCGTGTGCACCAGGACATAGGCCTGTCCCGCGGTTTGCCATCTTGTTGGACTGGGAGTGGTGCCCAAAGTGCTACCTCATAGTGGTGGAAGGCTACTGCCTTCACCAGGAGTTAAACAGCACAACCATGGTTGTGGCAGCATACCATGTAGTCATCAGTGATAGTGAACAGGTCCTTCTTACCCTTTGTCACTAAAGTGAAGCCTACAGATTCACTCACCTTTTTAAAAGTTCCACTGCTTTGTGCTTAACTCAACCTTGGCAGCCTGCATCAGATTGACAGGTAAGTGCCTATGTGATGAAAACATGTGCTGAATGCATGTGAGCGCACAAGACATACACTATGCAGAGGGTGCAGTGCGGAACAGTGTGCAAATGGTACATGTGCGTGCTCTGGCAGTGTGTGTACAGTGTACAGAGAGACTGTAGTACTGAACAGTGTTCAAAACCTGAATATGTGTGCTGTATATGGCAAATGCTGGTGGTAGCATGGTACATGGGCACAACAGTACTAGACACTGGAGTGAGCTATGAATGTACACTAAGTGCAGAAGTGTCTGCACTGGTAAAATACATAAAGGACCTTGAGCTCCATTTTGGGAGCTCCCGGGGTTGCATGGTGAAAATATGAGTAGAGAAATCCCCCAGACAGAATTGTATATTGCTGTATTCCTCTAAGCTTGGTGGGACAAGCAATGAAAGAGGAGGAGCCAGGCTCTCCCTGTGCCGTTAAAAGGGCTCTTTGATTCAGTGACAGACCACAAGGAAGGGGCCTGGACACATCTCAGGAAGGGGGAGATGGGATTGATAAGAGAATTACAAAGGTCAGGACTGAGGGACCAGGATCAACCTTTGATGCACATATCACTGTGGCTGACATCCAGGTGTGAACTCTGGTCACTCCCATAAATCTTGCTGTGGGTTAATCAGCTTCAGGAGTCCTGCCTGCTGTGACAGGAGTTCTTTCGGGAGGAAGGATGAAAAGAAGGAATGTCTGTTTGAAAGAAGCAGAACCCCAACATAAAACTACAAAGTCCCAGACACTAAATTACATAAATTACTATAAGTAGGGGAGTTTGAAACCCCAAACTTTGTTATCTGCCGAGCAGCCAGCTGGGCTGCATGAGAAGGGGAAGCTCTGTAAGACTTCTGCCTGTGACCAGGACTAAGGGCATAGCCTGCTAGTCTCCATGCTGGCTGAGGGGATATCACCCAGGAAAAGCAAGACCACCTGCCCTGGAGTCTGGAGCACCAGTGACTGCTATCTTGCCAAGACTGATGTGCTCTTGAGGGAGAAGAGCATACTGGAGGAATTGAGATACAGATGGGAGCCCAGACATGTGGGGCCCCTGAGCGAGGTGTGAGGAGCAGTGCTGCATCAATTGGGCTATCTATCGCACATGTGCAGCATTGTGAGTTTGGCGACCTCGTACGGCAGAAGGGGCCACTGTGCACCAAAGGCAAGTGGTGCATCAATCGGGCCATCGCCCATGTACAGCGTTGTGCAAGTTGGCTACCCCATATGCTAGGAGGGGCTGCCCTGTGCCAAGGAACTGTGATGCATTGATCGGGCCGTAGTCCAAATGTAGAGAAGTGGGCGTGGCCCTGTATGCCAGGAGGGGCTGCGGAAAAGGCACCCTAAGGCCAGAAAGACCCGATAAGTGAGGTTCATCAAAGCAACCCCATTTGCCAGGAAGGGCTGCTTGGAGTGTTGAGGCCGGAGTTCCAGGTCATAGCCCATGATCCAAAAGTACTGCTATGACCAAGATGTGGGAAGTTTAGTGTCCAAGGAGGCCTGAGGGCAAACGAGACGCCTTCAGAGCCCCACCCAAACAAGGAGACTGTCCCCATTCCCAAGTAAAGAGAGAAACAACTTACTGTGTGTGTCTGGAGTCGGAGCAACTCAAATTGTCAGGGCACTGGTGGGCCGGCTCAGGAGAGAGAGCAGGCGCTTGCCATATGCTGCACCTGTGAATGCATGCAGCCCGACTTTCCAATCTGTGCCAGAACTGATACTGCACTGCTCCCAGGTTGAGTAGCACTGGACTGGGTAAGCTGAGAACTAGGCCTAACGGGCCCCAGGGGATAGATTGCATTATGCTTTTGGAACCCTCCTTGACTCTAACTGACTTCCCCTCACTGACTGAGTCGGGGGGTACCCCTTGACAGGGCCTAGTAGTTTACACTCCTTGGACGCCACCATATTTGAATGGGGAATAACAACACTCGTTACATGGTCATTGGGTAGCTGGGGAAGGCCTGACAACTGCTAGAGCGCCTACCTCATGGGGGAAACTGTGTAATTGCTTTTATAATGTAACTTACATTTTGCATGTGTAGAATTAGAATTAAAATACTTCTTGTTACACAAAAACAAGTATTTGACTGGACATTGATTTATTTTATGCGCTGCTTGCATGTTGAGCTGTTCACTGACCTGTATCTACACTTCCATCAGAGGGAGCCTTGATTACTCATGTCATGCTATTAACTGAGAGTCAGGTGCAGAAAGAGGTGCATAACCCAGTTGTAGGGTGGCCCCGGAACATCAGGAGTAAAAGGTCTCAACCACCTCGGTTGGACCCACTAACCCCTGCATGCCCCTGGACTCCTAAATGGCGATCTGACAACTGCATATTTATGTACAGTGCTCAAAATGGCAGAAGGGCTGCACAAACCACTTTAGAATAAACAAGTAATGTCATGCTTTCACATTAAATGCACAAATAAAAGGACTTCTAAAGCGCTGGGGTAAACATTCGTTAGGTGGAAAACTTCCTCTAAAATGTTTTCTACATTAAGCAAAAAACTGGAAAAAGCAGTACATAGAACTTAATCCAAAGCCTAATATTAGAGTAATGTTTTTCTTTCAACATGGCATCTTTTGATCAAAACTCTACCTGATATAATTATACAACTGTCAGAGCTGGTTGAGGGAGCGGGAGAAGTACAGGGCAGGCATCAGCTACTGCTCCACAATGGCATGTTTGCAGGTATTTCACCTCTAGCCCGTACTACTTTGGAGCTGCAAACAGGGTCAAGTACACCCTTATCGTACATCACTCCAGGGTAGTGGGGGCGAGCAGTCGTGGTGTCTCAAGAAAGAAGGCTGGGTGATAAAAGACTTTCCTCAAGCAAATAAACCATAGACACAGTTAGTGAATATCCAGTCCAGTTCTTTTCTTTTAAGAAAAAGAAGAGTACTTAAATCACATCACAATTCAATTCTATACAATAAGAATGTGCACCACTAGTGGGGAGATATTCTACTAATGCTATGGAGGATACCACATATGGCAAAAGATTTTTTAGATTTAAAAACTGGTGCATGGTGATTATGGGGAAATGGAGCGGTTTTCCTGAATGAGCAGTAAAGATGCATTTTAAATTTGTTTTTATCGTGTCACATTTGCTATGCATTCAAAGACAAAGATCACATGTCATGCTCTCTTCTGACAAATTGCTGCTTATTCTTTTAACATGAACACTGGTGTTTACTTTTATTTCTCTGATAGCAGTGACAGGATTTTGTAAAGTGAAGAATGTGTCAATGTTACTGGTGTTAAAGGAAAGGCTGAAGGGTGTTGTTTTTTCCTAACACAGAACACAATTTCAATACCTGTAAATGAACTGTACAGATATTTCAAAATATGTCAGCACTTAGGAAAGCACAAATTAAGCGCTTTATTGGTAATTCTGCAGTGTGATGGAAATAAAGACTGTAATAGGATCAAAGCAAATTAAGACACTTTACTTAGTAATGACCAAAAGACTGGCAATGAATCCTGATTTCCACCCATTATTGTTTGAGCAGTATATGAAACTATTACTTTGTAAAGTCAGTGGTCATTTCAATGGAAAATGTGATGTCTGTAAACGACAAATAGCTACCATACAATCCTTTAGTGATATATTTGCAACAGTCTGCTTCAAATGTCACTTCCAGCAACATACTGCACCATTATTGCTCTCTTGCTGAGTAGACGCTGCTCTGTTTGATAACTTGTTCTTTGTGTGGCACTTGAAGTTTTCACAATCCCTTTGAATTCAGTGGTGTAATATTGATGGCAGCACCTCCACTCTGAAAATTGTTCAAGCATCACAGTGACCTGTAGGTCAGACCATATGCTTTGAATAGTTAGGTCTCTTAAGTGATCTATAATAATCTATACAAAATCCCACCAAACTCTGTCAGTCTGGTTCTTAGTCAATGTTCTGTTCAGGCCTCACCTTTTCCAGAGGTGCACTCCGTGCCTCCAAACACAAGTGTGTAGTGCTCAACAGTATGGTGAAAGCAACCGTGCTTGTGGTTGCAGATACTTATTTTGACAGCTTGCCTCATTTTCTCCATGTCAAACAAATTAAGTCTGCAGGGGCACAGACGAAAGCACTCTGAGCGAACAGGGGCACTAAAAGCTGGTTGTTCCTTTCTACCGTCTGGGGCACAGGGGCACAGTCCTAGAGGTGCAGCAAAGGTAGCCATCGTTTCCTCTGCGGGAGTTGATGGAACAGGCACACTGGCGTGCCTCAGGTTCATGGTAGCCCATGTTGGTCATGCTGGGAGACGGGGAGACCAATGGAAACGTGGGTCAACTCCAGACACACTGCTACAGTAGTCCATTTCTTTTGGACTGCTCCTTTGTCTGGACCTGCAGCTGGGCTCCTTTTTGGGCAGAAAGCTCCTGCTGGACAAGTCGCACCCTCTCTCCTCCGACCAGGCAGGCAGACTCCCCCATCTAAAGCAGACTAACAGCTCTCTTGTCTGATCTGCAGAATTGAAGTAATGCCCCTTCACATCCAGGAAGGAGACTGCTTATCATCACACCAGTCGTGGATCTCAGCATCTTTTCAAGCACTCTGCAGAAATCCCTGTCCAGAGATTTATGTGTAAAGACAGGTCACACATTTCAATTTGTTAGGAACATGATTTGTCTCTTGGCACTGACATGGCTGTTACTATGCTGCCTTTTCTGGGTTTGCTTCCTCTGCACTCCTGGCTTCTCTCAGGCCCCCCTGATTTTCCCCTCACCCTTTTTCTTCATCTCCCATCTCTTTCATCATCTCAGCCGTAAAGCTGGGTTTAGAAGAGGTATTGAGGATGACAAGCTTGACTGCAAAATCACTCCGATCTCACAGGCAAAAAATCACAAGATTTTGGACGACTTTTGAAAAGATTTGCTTAGGCCTTGAGCTAGGAAAGGAACTGCTTGACATCTCCTAGCCTTCATGTTAAAAAGAAGAAAAACGTCTTAATCTGACAACATACCACAGTGTTAACTATTTTAGCCTAGCGGCTTATAGAGCTATTTATGTTGGCGATTCATGGAGCTATTTATTTTAGAGGATGCTGAACATTGGCTAAAAACTGGTGCAAGTCCCATATGCCTGAAACTTTAAACAGGATGTATTGACATCTGCCAATTTGTGGGGGACATTCAACATCTGCCAAACTTTAAATAACCCCTTAGACTTAGATTATGGATGTTAGCCTAAAACATGATTTATGCTATTCCATTTTTAAATAAAGCAACATCCACTATTTTCAAGAGCCCCTCGTTGCTGTCTGGAGTGTATAACACTTGAGACGGGTTGACCCAACTCGAGCATGCTCCTTTGCCGTACAGAGTTTTGGAACCCTAAGCTTCAACCCATGTACTGACAGTTAAATTGTTGTGCCGGATCCCCTGAGAGGTTTCTACTACGAGACTGGTGTATATCTTCTTTCTGCTTGTTGTGATTTTATGCTGGTTGTGTGCTGTCATTGTAATTTTCTTTGTCATCCCTGCCCCCTAAATGCTAAAGTTTAGTAGTATGTTTTCACCACAGAAAATTTCTTACGGCTGTTGGTGTAGTGATTTATCACCAACCAGTGCGAGAATGTGGAGGTGAATCATACATGTGTTACCAAAGTCTTTACTGTTGGGATGCAGTGCTCATGTCATCATCACCTGGTTTCTTGATTGACCACCTTGTTATGGGATCTTCTGCAGTTTTGTTTCCATGATCGCGGGTCTCCTTTTGTACTCGGTAGCAGCGCTATGGAGTGAGTGTTTTCCCAATTGTATCTGGCTCTTTGTCCCCTGCTTTTACTTTAGTTTGGAAGGAGGAGTGTTTTGAATTTTGATTGTGTAATATTGTTGTGGTATTGTTGGCTATGTTGTAACAGCAATATCTTGAGCCTTAAATCCAGCCCTTTTTAGTTCTCCTTTCCCACTTTATAAGATCATCATTGCGAGTGGGCGGAGTTATCCTCATAAATTCCCTATCCCCGGAATTATCGTTACCGAGGTCTGGGTAAATCCAGGGGCAGGGAAATAATAGAGTGTGTAAGTTTGTGTGTGATAACAGTCAGAAATTGGTGTTCCCCGCTGATTGAGAGTGGTTTCCCTAGTGTATAACACAAAAATGTATCTCCATGTGAAATAATTCAATTTATAATTCAGATGGGCCTGGAAACTCCTCTTACAGGTATTGGTATTAGTAGACCGTTTATCGGGAGTGGGTGAATGGAAGTCTGTCTACCACAAGCACATGTTTCCCAGTCCCCGTCTACTCACTGTCTTCCAAGGCAGTGTCTGCAAAACTATGCCTGCGGAGGCGAAAGCGACAGGTAGGCATTTTCTGGTCTCTCTCCTTAACTGAAATCTACCTTCAGATCAGACACATAATTCTCATCTTTTATAAGCTGTGCAGTGTGCACGACCCTATAAAATGCAGTTATTTTTCTGCATCCGTGCAATTTCTCTTTGACACTCTATTTATTTGTGCATACTTTTAAAGACCAGACTTATTCGCTCTTTGGATGCATTTCAGGAAGAAATAATGAGATATGTTACGCACCAATTCTCTTTTGATAGATTTAGCCTTGCAGGTGGATTGTGAAAAAAGCTAATTATGTAATATTGGTCCCTCCGCTTTCAAGCCCTGCTGTAAGGTTTTATTTGTAAATCAATAATTGTGTGGCACTCATAGTTTAATTTTAACTTGTGAATGTTTCGTTGCTTCTTTTTTGGACAGCCAGAACTATATATGTGTGAAACATCAAAAGAAAGTCTCCAACAATAAAAAATATTTGTTGCTTTCAAATTCTGTGAGTGATTAATGCACATGTAAAATAAACCAGCATCTAACACAGTAACACACCTTCACACTAGTCAAGTGCCAAATAGGTGCTCACCAGAGACCATGGAGTTTGGGAATTACGTCAGGTTGGGTTTTGCATCAACCTGTTGTTTGCCAAGGATATTGAATATTGTTATCTGTTGTAGTATCTTTCTGATATGTGAATATCACTCCCCATGCCAAACAGCAAGATCTCACAGGGAAAAAAAAATCTGAAAATGTTTGGAAAAAGTGGCTACACTGTCATGTGTTACTATGCAAATATTACATCTGTTGGAAGGATCCAAATTAATTGATCCTGTTCTGAGGATTGATTACGGTGCCTAACAGGGATTTTATTTTGTTTCACTCATTCTCTGCTAACCCAATGGAACGGCAATAATCTGGATCCCCTATCGGGGATAAATTCAAGCTTGTTTTATGAGGTGCAATTGCAATCTGGATCCGTTGAGAAACAGAGCTAAAAAAAATATGGATATATCAGATATTAAAATTTAATGGATGGGTATCAATCGCATGAAATGAAGCCTGGGAAAAACACAGTATTCTGCATTTTCAGACCGCGTATCGGGCCAAAAGAAAATGGATAATATTGATATGCCGGTTCTACCACGTAGTGTAAGAGATCCAGTGCAAAACGGTACAATTACAATGAGTACCAAAACGTACCTTCTCCTGGGTACCAGAGATGTCTAACTACTAGCATGATGATGTTAATTTCTTTGACAGTATCTAAGAATAGGCCACATCTATACTAACAGGCATTCGACCTGTGTCCAAATACATTAGAAAATGAAAAGAAAACAAAACTGAGGGAAATATTTTCTGCGTGACCTAACAATATTAGTAGGCAAGTCATCAAAGAAACAAGAGAGTGTGCCATACTGGTACTTGTCATTATTAGGAACAATGAGGACAAGACCTCTCCTAACTTCTCAAAATGTCAAAAGTACATAGGATAGCCCCACTATAAAATTTGCCTTTAGTGAGAAGCAGTAATACCGGTAGCAGTCTTCAGACCTATTTTAGCACTTCTTCCAAAATGTATTAGATCTTTCAACCCTTTCAAAGTATTAGCTGAGTAGTCGAGTTTAAATGTAGAGGCAGGCTAATGGAACCACCATACAGAAATATTTAATCAGGTTTTCAGATTATCCTCAATGGATATGTATAAGGAAGGTTTACTTATGGTGAATTTCAGTCTAGATTATTTACATATTTTCTTACCATTTGAAAACCAGGCTGGGTGCTACTATTCAGTGTCATGACCAGTCCCTGACACACTGCTTTTAAGCCAACATTTGGGCAGGAAGACGTCTGTCATCTTTGGTTCCTCACATGTTTTTGTTTTTTAACCAGCTATATGGGCATGTAGTACCAAAGTTTGATTAAAATACACATTTTGTCGGTACCAAATGAGTATAGCTAATAAAATATAGGACAGTTTGGGCTCCGCCTTTAGCTACCTTCAAGTTTCCTACAATATTGTGATATGCTTGGCATTATTCTCTGAATGTCACGGCATTTCATCTGACGCCTTTCATTAATGAGGATTCACAGTACATAGTATTTCATTTCAAGATGTCAGCTTGATTTCACTCTATTTCACTCTCTCATATTTAGGTACAATCTTAATTACTGCCATCCAGGTGCAGCTGCGAATTTGGAAATGCCATCATAGCACAGAATGTTGTTTTGATTACAATTACGTTTTTACACCCTTTTTCATGACTGAACGATATCACTCACTATTTATTCACTTTATTTGAAAGGTTTTGAAAATACCTACACATCGCTGACTTACCTCATTACACATGCGAAATGAATCAGGGAAGAAGAGCATCCCTAACCATTGCACAAAGAGATGATGGCATTTTTATTTTGTTGGTGATATTTATGAAATGAAATCTTTACCCAAATGGTAGTGGAGCCATGTACAAAACTACATGATATGCAAGACTGCAGCATTACCACATATTTATGGATTTATCCAGGGGCAGCTCCTCCATGAAGGTGGAGGAGCGTTGCCACCTGCCACCCCTCCCCCCCCCCACCGCCAGCAGCGACAGCTGCTAAAACTTTATAAGGAAACAATAACAAAGTGCTATCGTTTCCTTGTAAAGGGGCGGGACCATGGGGGTGACGTGCTCTGAGGGGGAGTGCTTGGGGAAGCAGCATCAGGATTGGTCGCACGGCAGGCTGGGAGCCTGTGCCTGCCTCCAGCCTGCAGAGGAGCGGCACACGGCGTGGGAGCCAAGGTAGGTTAATTTGTTAAAATATTTTTTACTACCTCCCCTACCCCCCACCCGCATGCGCCACCCCACCCCGCCCCCTTCAACACCTAACGTGCCACAGCATATGCCACAAAAGCGTTGACTAGAATCATTTATTAACATAATAATAACAAATGGAAATAAATAACGTATTGCATTCTTCACATCCGCCAATATAGTTTATATCTTTGCAGGCATCTATCTATCTATCTATCTATCTATCTATCTATCTATCTATCTATCTATCTATCTATCTATCTATCTATCTATCTATCTATCTATCTATCTATCTATCTGTCTGTCTATCTATCTATCTATCTATCTATCTATCTATCTATCTATCTATCTATCTATCTATCTATCTATCTATCTATCTATCTATCTATCTATCTATCCAGGGGCGGCTCTTCCATGAAGGCGGAGGAGTGTTACTCCTCCGCCAGCAGCGGCAGCTGCAAAACCTTAACAAGGAAACCATAACAAACAGTGTTTGTCATTGTTTCCTTGTAAAGAGGTGTGGCCACGGGGTGACAAGTGTGAAGGGGAGTGCTCAGCACTCCCTCTCAGAGAGTATGTGTGTTTGGCTGGCTGTCTTGGGCCGGACAAACACACATGTGGAGTGGGCTTTCTCCACGGTTGCAGGGCTGGAGAGAGCCTGCACAGGCTCCCAGTCTGCCTGGGAGCTCCCTGGCTGGGCGCTCCCAGCCAATCCTGACACTGCTTTCAGCAGCGTCAGGATTGGCCGCAGGCAGGCTGGGAGCCTGTGCCTGCCTCCACCCACCAGAGGAGCGGAGTGCAGCACTGCACAGCGTAAAGGTAAGTTTATTTATTTATTTATTTTTCTTTTATTAATATTTTCGCCACCCCCCCTGCTTCACCCGCGCCACCCCACCCATTTTAACACCCGTAAGCTGTGATTGCATCTATCTATCTATCTATCTATCTATCTATCTATCTATCTATCTATCTATCTATCTATCTATCTATCTATCTATGTTTACCTACGTATCCAGAATAATAATGATCTAAATACATTAAGGCCCAGGTTTAACTACCTCTCGCACAACGCAACATAGCACCCAAAGTTGCTGTGCTGTGTTGTGTGACAGGGAGAGAGCAGGAGAGTGGCATGTCTACAGAGCTATAGCACTCTCCTTCCCTCTCCTTAGCACCAACACACAATCAGACAGCCGTACGCCACACACACTTTTGCACCTTGGTGCAAGGATGCTTGCGTTAGTCTAGAATAGCTTACATACTATGACTAGACAAACTGTAAAACTTTTCCCACTTTGCATGTGTACTGTACAGTGCAGCCCACATACAAGTTCAGAGAAGAAAGGAGAAATACAAGTTTTTTTCCTTTTAATGCCTGCTGTAAAGTGGTGTTATTTTGTGGTGCAAAACGCTTTCTACTATTGTTAGTAGATAGGCTTTTGTTTATAAAACCACAGTGGTTGCACTGGAACAACCATGTACCACCCATGGGAAGCACCCTAAGGCAGAGTAACGCAAAGCAGCAATTTGTGCTGCTGTGCGTTACTTTTTCTTACAAACCAATGCAAATACTATTTCGCATTGTTTATAAATCCGCACCCTTATTATTTGTTTAAGGTACATAAAATTCTGAGATTCCTTCTCCACTCCACTTGATGTGGTGAGCACAATGTGAATGAATTCCACAAAAATGACACTGGGTATAAGTAGAGTAAAGCATGTTAGTGATGTATCAGGATTGCCACGGGTTCTAATGCTGCAGGGAAAATGCTGTCCTATCCCATCCTCCCGTGGACGCTACCAATGTCTCAGTCAAATACCACTGCAATCGCACTGTCCAAGTGAGCAAAACATCACCACCTCTTCAAGAGAGTTTTGCTGGGTTACCCCCAGTGACAATTTATTTTTAAAAATGGGAACAAATAATATGGTATACAGGTCGTAAGTATTACAGGCAGTTATGAAAGAGTACTTTCAGTTCTCTGAAGGCGTGTCCAGCAAGCCAGATCCCAGTGCTTAATTTGTGCTTGTTGTTTCCGGTGCAGAGCACCCGGCACCTATTTTTGAGGGCCGGTTGTTATTTTGCTGTCTCAGGCATTTACTATGAGCAAAAGAACAGTTGGGAAAGACGGAGAAAGAGAAAAACGAAAAAGCATCACTATGGGAGAAAGCAGAAAGCTGCAAGAGTGAGCTGAAGGGGCAGAGAGTGGCTTTAAATGGATTGAACATGCCCGACATAACTTCAGGATTACGCTGCCTCAGTATTCTGTGCTCGCACATGTAACTGCAGCAGCCGAGTGTTTAGGAGGAGGGCTTTGGGCACCAGCAGGTTTTTATTTACAAATTAGCACTGCAAGATCCTTTCTCGGATGATTGGTAGGCTAATCCTCCACCACAGAATAGTTTAGAAGAAATACGGGCAAACTACAATTTCACAAAAAATATCTTCAAAGCCTTACATTTTACAAGCATTTTTAAAAATGTGAGTATGCAATTGACTATGACATCCTCGCCCTTTTCAAAATCTATGTAGCCCCTTTCTTTATGTCTACCTTCCACCTCCTTTCAGTTCCCCATCTACCCCCCCACTGCGTAGATTCTCACTCATGGAATATGAGTAAGAATCTACCTGATACTGCGAGGGTGGGAACATAAATCTGTAGAAGATCTGAATGTTCAACTGCGCTAAGAGGGACCACAGTCTTTATGTGAGTTGTGACTAAACTTCCAGGAAATGTAGAGACCCAACCCCAACAGGCAAACTGGTGTCCGTAGGCAGTAATTTGGTTAATCCTTGGCAACACAGACTAAGCAGCCAGACATCTTCATGGAAAGTGTGTGGCATGTGTACAAAAGATGACCATAACAAAACACAGCTAAGCAGTGCAAAACCTAAAGGTCCAAAGCAAGTTAGTTAAGATAGGAATTGAATGGAATAGGACGTCACACACTCGGGAATTGGTAAAATGATTGAAAACATTAAAAAAAAATTTGAGGGAGTTTTGTAAAGCCCTTACTTGTTGTCACATTGGCCACTTCAAATGGACTTAAAAAAGTGTGAAGAAGGAGCAAAGGAGGGATATGACAGTAAGGATTAAGTTTATCAGCTCTAAACATCTTTATGGCTGAGCAAGGCCTAGAAATAAATCTGGTAAAACTAAACTAAACTAATAAGGTTCCTTGGGGCAAATTATAATCAATTTAATTGGTACCTGGGAGAGAACAAGTGGAGATGGTGCAGTCGTACAAATATCTAGGAGTCCATTTTGAACCATGCCTAAAATGGAAGCGCCAATTACAGTCGATCAAGGCAAAGACCAACTCACTAACTTATAGCTTTAACCTGCTCAAAAAGAAGCTGGATTGCTCAAACTGGTCCCATTTATTAAAATGTATGTCTGCACTGCTGCTTCCAGCCATCTCCTATGGGTACGAAATATTGAAGGGCAGCGAGATCGGTGCTCTGAATAGCAGTCAGGTTAAGGCTCACAAGGCGGTTTTTAACATTCCGAAAAGTGCCTCCCCAGCACAGGTCAGACTGGAGATGGCCTTAAAAAATCAAAGTTTCCAGGGTCAGGGTGCCTTCCTTAAAGCATCATGGAAGTTAAGTGCAGCAGAGGAATCTTCAATACTCTATTCCTGCTGGCAAGAAGTGCAGGCGCAACAACTTGGTAATAAGAAAGGAACATAGGGAATCTAACTAAGCCAGGTCATTACTAGCCCTGAAATGGAAGAAGTCTGGAAACATAATATTGGGAAGGCCGAATTTAACAGATTAGTTAACATTACTGTTCGTTCTCTCTTGCTGATCACAGACAAAGCCATTCTGGCCAAATGACAGCATGCCTGGGCAGTCTTGGGGTCCTACTTGACATTGCCCCCCCAGGGGTATTTGGCTGAGCAGTTTTCTGTTCACACCAAACATTAATTCCTGCTATATTGTATATGTTTTTTCGACACCAAAGTAGATCGCCCTTCCAGGAAAGGCCACTATATTGACCAAAACAGCCGCTTGTACGGCTATAGTCAAGAATCTTTGCTGCATGTCTTTTGCATTGGTCCCGCTTTAGGTCTGGAAAGAAGAAAATTGTTAAAATATGATTTTATAGCTAATAACATCCACTCATGCAGACCGGTGGTAATAATCTGGTTCAAGGGGGAGTCAATCTCATTT
This sequence comes from Pleurodeles waltl, assembly GCF_031143425.1. Classification (NCBI taxonomy): domain Eukaryota; kingdom Metazoa; phylum Chordata; class Amphibia; order Caudata; family Salamandridae; genus Pleurodeles; species Pleurodeles waltl. The sequence goes on along the minus strand of NC_090447.1, from coordinate 513,678,801 downwards.
TGCTGGAGGGGGTACAATTTTTACAACTGCTCCATAAGAAACTGAACAAGGCGGACTTGGGAAAATTGCTGAAGGTTAGTCCTTAAAGATTCAATTTAGACATTTATTGGGGTTAGAAATGGTTTTTAGTTGTTTAGCTTTTTTTTTTTAATCTCGTTTTATTGGTAAGTGTTAACTTTAATATTTGTAGCACGTTTGTTTTATTTGCAATTGTTTTTATTAATCGAGCAATAAAGTTCTACTACTACTACTCAGAGAGGAAGGATTAAGTTTAAGGAGTTTAAGTCGGAAGAAAATGTTACATACATCAAGAAACAACAATCATGTCCAAGAAGGAGATGAGGAGAGTCTTTTTCAATGCTGGTCTTGCACTCAGAAGATGAGTTGAAAGATCTGAGAACAGTCCTCTTGACTTCTTAGTGCAGGTTGCAGGATATTCCAGAGATGTACCTATGTATTTCAATGATTTAACTCCAAATTTGAAACGATTTGGCATACATTGATTAAACTGATAGGGAATGGCCCACCAAAGCGCCTCTTGGGTGTGATTTCCAGAGCTCATCACATTTAATGGCTAATTCTAACTGTATATTCTCTGGTGAAGGGCAAAACCAATTTCCCATTAATCCGATCCATACATAATTGTAAGTTTATTTAAAAGGGGACATATTCCCTGCTGTACTGGCAACCAGTACATCTCTGTACAAAAGCATGGTTAAGTTTATCTTCTTTGTTGCTTTTTAAAACTGAACTACTAAATCAGTCAGCAATGCTAAAGCTCTGGTTGCACAGATGTTTAATGTTCAGATAACAGACATATCCCTTAGGATACATTGGTGTTACAGTCTGCAATCTCAGACAGCGTAAAGATAATGTCATAAAATCTATAAATATTGATGAGGCATACAAGCATGAACCATGAAATGACTTGTGTTTCTACAATCACTTTCAGAATGAGCGCCTCACAGCACTTTATCTCACTAGTGCTTACCAGGACGTTTATGGCTTCAGTGGGCTTGGATGAAGCCTACCTTAATGTGTTCACCCATTCCAATCACCTCCAGTACCTCCAGCATGTTGTGGGAGATCTTGAATCCAGTTTCACATCCTTTCTTTTAGCCTAAAGTGGCAACACTGGTCTTTACAATTTGTTGGGACCTTTTGATGGGTATTGTTCGTTGCCCATAATATGGCAACGTCTTAAAGACTGGCTGATATATATATATATATATATATATATGCCACAACAACTCTCCATCGTCGGGGACGGAGCATCCCACCAATAACATCCACAAAACGAAAATGCTGAAGCCCAGTTTCAGATCACAGCTAGGCATTTATTCATACTTGAAGTGGCTGCACACATGTAATCCTGAAGCATTTCGGCTGACGTACCTTGTTAACAGGTACAAAGGATTGAAATACCCAGGTGTAGATGTTTATAAAGTGAATGTCACATGACTGATTGGAAATCATACCTGTCCCATAATGCACCTTAAGTATTATCACACTATTGATTCTTAAATTGCCTTGATATTCCAGTAAAACTGAATAGCGTCAGGTCAGCGCAGTATTAATTCATTTCACTTTCATGGTGCAGAACATTTCATTAATAAGAAAGTCACATGCATTACAGTACAATTATTCTGGTTAAAATCCTTCTTTCATTAGTGTTGCAGCCATAAATCACTTCACATACCAAGAGATCTGAATCTGCAAAGAAAGAGACTTCTCCCTCGCTCATCCCTTTCTCGCCTCGAATTCTGAAATATCAGGTTAAATGTGTTCTGTGGCAGCAAGCGGGTCATGCCTCCCAGTACAAATGCAACAACAACTCTCCACGAGGGCCCCCAGCCCTGCACGGCGGCTTCAAAATGACACGGATGGAGCACCCCGCCAATAACATCCACAAAAAGAAAATGCTGAAGCCCAGTTTTAGATCACAGCTAGACATTTATTCATACTTGAAGTGGCTGCACACATGTAATCCTGATGTGTTTCGGCTGAAGTGCATTGTTCACAGGTACAAAGGATTGAAATACCCAGGTGTAGATGTTTATAAAGCGAATGTCATGTGACTGATTGGAAATCATCCATGTCCCATAATGCACCTTAAGTATTATCACACTATTGATTCTTAACTGCGTTGATATTCCAGTAAATATATATATTACCTACTGGCGGTCATCAGTATGTAGTTATAGTTAGGACCTAGTTCCCATAGGAAAAGCGTTTTTTGTTTTGTGAACAACTTTGGCTCCCTTAGATGAATTTCACAAAATTTGCCACACATGTCATCTGCTTTCTTGAAAGTTTTGGGGTGATTTGTCAAGCAGGGGCCCAAAACGCTTCTTCCCCATGCAATTTCCCATAGGGTTTTTGAACACAAATACAGCCCGAACCACTAGACACAATAGCACCCAATTTTGCCATTGGTCCAGAAAGAGCTATTTTTGTTATTTTCTGTAAAAAAAAGAAAAGTAAAAAGAAAAAGAAAAGGGCATAGGGTAGACATACCCTGACCCTCTAGCCCTGGTGTTGGGGGTCCCTGGCCCCGGCCGGAGACCAAAAATATATGTGTTTAAATTTTGCCACAAAATTGCGGAGGAAGTCCGCTGCAAAATTGATTACAAAAACCTAGCACAGTCTCTGAGCTTGTTCACTGTTTAGGCCCCAGCTGTGCAAGGTCCTGGGGTGATGCAGGATATAAAAAAAAAGGAGGGCAGACCTGCCCCCCCCTTCTATTGGCTCTTTTGAGCCCCAGGGACCACCACCTCCCTGGGCCTTGATTAACATTATGGAGGGTGCCATGAGGACCCAAATCCTGTGGCTGATTAGAGCCCGGGGACCACCGCCTCCCTGGGGCTTGCTGTAAATAATTGGAGGGGGCCTCAAGAAACTCCCATCTTAGCCTGTTGTGCCCTGGGGACTATCACCTCCCTGGGGCTTGGAATGAAAATAAAGGGGTAGGGAGGGAGTGTGGCCATTAATGGCCATGGGTACTGCCACTTCCCAGGGCCGGCTTCCTACCTCCCGAGGTGGCCACCCTTGGAAGATAGCAGTATGCAACTACTTTCCGCCTTTTACCAGGATGATTGTCAGCTTACCAAAAAGCCCCCGGGGCACATTTCCCATTGATTTTGGAGAGCAGAAGCAAAGGAATATGAGCACTCATCCATCAAAGAAGCATTAACTACATTTAATTAAGACCCTTGTTTGGTGGAGATTCAACTCTTTGTAGTCTCGTCATCTTCTTCACACCAAGATTCATGTTATCAATATTAAGATGTTTGAAGACCAATCACATTGCCAAAATTACGAACACATAAAGTCATTGGAGACATTACCTTGGGGACCTTTAAGCAGCTGTATTGTAGAATATGCAATATACATTTAGCCAATGAGGTAGTATTTACTAATTAACCAGTAGAAAGTACCCCAGTTGGGTTGCCATTTTGCGCAAAACTGTGGCCTCTTCTTGGCTAAATAGGCAGGTCAGGATGTATTCTGACACTGATGCTTATTTCACAGAAATTATACCTCAACCAATCCCTAGGCTGCCTAGAAGGAGGTGGCCAGAGGGCCTGGTCACAGGCCAGACCCTGCGGCCAACCCTTACCATGCATGGCCAAAGGCTGTGGTTGGCACGGGGTTAGATGCATTTGGGGGTTTGCTGGCAGGGTCTGGGCCCAGGCCAGACCCTGCAGCCAATCCTCCACACGCACAGTCAAAAGCTGTGAGTGTTTGATTGCCTATGGGTTTGGCCTACCCCGCAGTGCATGGCCAAAGGATGTGTGTGGTGCAGGGTTCCATGCATTTTAGGGGATGGCTGCAGGGCAAGTCCGCAAGCCAGGCCCTGTGGCCAACCCCGCTGCCCACAATCAAATGCCATGCATGGCTCGGGGTTGGATGCCTACAAGGGGTTGGCGAGAGGGCCTGGCCCAGCGTTCAACCCCTCATGGCATTAAAAAACATAGAAATTCACTGAAACAAACAAAGGTTTAAAGGATGTTATAGTTAGGAATTAGTATTAAAAATACTGAAAAAAACTAAAGTTAAAAGGACGTTGTAGTCAGATTTTGAATTTACACACACAAAACCAGAGAAATTCAGCTGTTATAGTTACAGGTATATCAAGTAACTATAACTCGTGTCCTAAGGTAACTACAACTGGCACCCATCTAATTACCCCACATATTAAATCACTGATGACATCTTCTATGGCCTCCTTGATATTATCACAGCAACATTTGCAATAAAACTATTGATGAGAAAATGCATGGTGGGCTTATAGTTACCTTAGGGCATGAGTTATAGTTGCTTGAAATAACTTTAATAGCTGAATTTCTATGGTTTTGTGCATGTAAATTCAGAACCTAACTATAACTTCCCTGCAACCTTTGTTTTTTGTAGTGAAAAAAAAATATATATGTATGTATATACATATACATACATACACACATATAGATAGTGTAACATAATTGGAAAATCTCTATTTTACATTATATTAATGTTTTAAAATGTTGAATGTATTAATATGTGTGGATATATATATTTATATATATATATATATATATATATATATATATATATATATATTCATACTAGTAAATGTAAAATAATAATCAAATTAGTATAATTTAAAATAAATACTTTTCCTAATTATGTTAGATTATATATAAACATGCAACACAATAAAACCATGAAGATATAAACAATGTAATACAATAAAATATAATACTTAATGTACACAATGAATAAAACATTAAACATTGAAAAATCGAAGATAAATGTTTCAAACAATATTATAAACATTAAAGTATATTTCAAAATTAAAACAAATAATGTTAGATATAAAAAATAAAACAATTATTGCTATTACAGCAATGCTAACTAACCAACATTATTACAACTATTAGAGTCAAGAAGATTAAATATACTTTTCCAGCTCTAGTTTTTGCAACACTTGGAAAAGTGTTGGACTATAGAGGAGTAAAATTTACTTTTTCCACTCAGTTCTGAGCAACAGGAAGGAAAGCATTGGATTTCGGAGGTCTGAAATTTACTAATCCCACTCTGTCTCCGCAACAGCAGGAAAATTGTTGGATTTCGTAGGGGGTAGAATGTACAACTCAAAACAGTGCAACAGTAGGGAAAGTGTCAAATTGCAAAGAGGTTAATCTTACTATTTTTACTGCAGTCTAAACAAGAGCAGGGAAAGTACTTCACTTCTAAAACATTACATATATGAGTAACACCATGAAGGGAGAAAATGTGTTAAATTCCTAATACAAAAACTATTAATTGACACACACACACACACACACACACACATATATATATATATAAAATAAAAAAACAAAGGTTACAGGGACGTTATAGTTAGGTTCACATTATAAACGTAGGAAACCATAGAAATTCACCAGTTATAGTTGGAGTTATCTTAAGTAATTATAACTCATGCCCTAAGGTAACTATAACTCACGCCCCCCCCATGCACAGTTTTTTCAGCAAAAATGTAACTGCAAATATTACATTGATATTATCAATGATGTTATCAAAGATGTCATGGGTGCCGTAATTAGTGGGGTCATTAACAGTGCATGGCTAGGGCGTGAGTTATAGTTACCTTAAGGCACAAGTGGCTCCCTGGGCATAGCAGGAGGCGGCCCTGAGAGGTGGGGGTCCCCAGGGCCATCAGTGGCTCCATGAGTGGGGCCGCACCCCCCCCCTCCAACGTCAATAGCCTCGGGGAGGTGGTGATCTTCCGGGGCGCGGGGGTCCAAAACAGACCTCCGTCACTTTTTTATTATAGCCCTGGGGAGGTGGTGATCCCCGGGCCTGTGGGGGGCTGCGCAGCCCCCCTGCACAGAATATAATCAATGCCCCATGGAGGTGGTGATCCCCAAGGGGGGCATATGGCCCCCCAGCACAGACTATAAAGAATGTCCTGGGGAGGTGGTGATCCCTGGCGCAGTGGTGGGCCATGCACCCCCACAAACAGAAAATATTCAATGCCCGAGGGAGGTGGTAATCTCCAGGACTGTGGGAAGCCACACGCCCCCCTGCACAGAATATAAAGAATGGCCCAGGGAGGTGGTGATCCCCTAGACAGCGGGGGGGCGGTGCCAAGCCCTACTGTCCTAAATATTTACAAAGCCTCAGGGAGGTCGTGATCTCTGGGATGCGGGGGAGACAGGCTGCCCCAGCATTTATGTTCCTCACCCCCCCCACACCCCAGGGAGGTGGCAGTCTCGCGGGCAGTGGAAGGGGGCCAGGGTGCCCCCGTGCATTATAATGGGTCTTGACCCACCGGGAGCGTTACAGTAACAAAGCGCAGGAGCCCGTGCTTTGTTTTTTTAAAAACATTTCTGCGGATCCGTGGATCCAGCGCGACACTGACCGTAGAATAAAAAAAATGCTTTTTAGCCCTGGGGTCTCACTTTGGAATCCTAGCACCATAACTGTGTGTGTGCGTGTGTGTGTGTGCAATAAAAAATACCAAAACAATCAATTTACAGAATTACTATTCATTAAAATAATTATCAGTTATTAAATAATTGCTATTTATTTAACTTCCCACCCTATGGCCCTACAAACCTTGCATGATATAAATATTTAAAATGTGATTACATTATTAATTTACAAATAATAATAAGTATTAAATGAATTGATAATTAAATAACTTCCCATCATATACCCTACAAACCTAGCATTCTTCAACTACAATGTTAGTACACTAAATCAGCATTCCATATTTTGAATAATTAAAAATCAAATAAATGACTAATTAAAAATGAATATTAAAATAAATAAGGAATTATTCATTACATTCCCACCCTATACTCCTACACACCTAGCAGACCACAACTAAAATATAAGTAAAACAAGTAACTATTCCATAAATAACATAATTGAAATCAGTTAATTAATTAGTAATTAATAATTCATTGTTAACTAATTTTTACTTACTTTAGTTCACACCCTATCCCCCTACAAACCCAACGACTTGCTACAGCACTATAAATTACTATAAAAATTAAACAAAAATTCGACATCACTCAACATTACAAGCTATATGAAAAATAACCTTTATATCAACTAAAACACATGCAAATATTTTAAAAACGATATATTTTACTACTATATTATTTAAAACGAAAACGAGATTCTTGTCAATGATATTTGTGCATTACAATATTTATTTTCTGATATTTCTGACTCCCAATATTTTTAATTTGATATTTTTTCTAAATACCAATTAAAGTTGTGTGGCGAAGAGCAAGGCAGATGCGGAAGCAATGTATCTTTCCCTAGCCAAGGTATTTTGGTAAATTGAGGTCCACGCCTGGTTGAATCCGACCCAGTGTAAAAGTGTGTTTCCAACAATTTTCTTTTTAAACGCGGCTCACAACTTAGTTCGTTTAATTTGTTCTGCTGCTTGACTCATCATTCACTTGGTGGATCTCATCTCTGCAGGTCTCGTGCAGCCGAATGTAAGCATATCCATGCTTCCATCGTTTACTATAATTTATTTCCGTCTTTTCATTAGCTGCCATTGTCTTCTTGTTTACCCCTTCCTTTCTATAATAATTTCTGATTCACACATTTTCTGTTGTGGTATTAAGAGGAAGTGATATAATGGTTCCTTTAATTTTCAGCAACTTTGCAGAAGCTTGGGAGCTCATTGTGTGTTTGCTGGTTGTTGTCTCGCGCTCATCATGCCTTCTGATTGCATTTTTAAATACAATAGTAGCATTAAAGAAAAAGGCTGTTGCTAGCTACTTAAGATAATAATAGGGTTTCAGCAGTTCTAATTGCCTCATTTTGGCTAAAGCAATTAACCAGAAAAAAACTGCACAGAATAATGCTTATTTCAGATGGGATGTTTTTGAAGACTCCTAAAATCAAACATCTATGGTGGAGTATTCTTATAACCTGATTAGTCCTAAAAATACATGCACGGACAGAAAAATACTAGTCTGGAGGCAACACTAGATGGAGATGCTCACTGGTACTATCTCCAGGGAGCACGATGTCCACAGACTAAGCACCCCATGCAGTGGTAATCATGGTTTCATAAGCATTGCCTGTATAGTTACCGGGTGACGTTATGCAACACAGACTTTAATAGTGCAAGATCTACTGCTTTACATCTAGGTTTGAGTTTTAGGAGTACTTAGCCTGGATATTAATTAGTAATGTAAATTCATACACAATCCTCCTGACCCTCAATAATACTAATACGTTAACACTCAGTGGTTGTGCAGATGATTCAAACCAGCTGCATAATAATTCCCTCATCTTGGTTGGCTTTCTTACACTCCCATGAGACAGAACCTCATGTCTAACTCCCAGTACTGTACCAGTCCTCAGAATCAAACCACCCACCATACTTGGAACAGGCATGAAATAACCAAAGAAATATTACACATTCCGCTGACCACTGAAGGACTTTAATTTGGTTCCCCACTGCAGGTCCCAACTAATTATGCATTATTACCGCTTCTTGACATTTGCACAATGGCAATTATATAGGAGAAGATTGTAACAAAGTCCATCTTAGCAAATTTCTTGGCCATCTCTCCCTCCAACCTATGTCTGCTCAGAAACAGAAACATAAATAAAGAAATCTCTGTTTGCACAAAACGTTTTGGCGGTAATCAGCTTAGTGAACTATGTAATAAGAAACACGATATAGGGTCCTGAAGAGCTTTTCAAAGCTACCAGACAAACTTACTCAAAACCATAAACTGCATGCTGATCTATCATACTTCTTCATTGTGTTGCATCCATAAAATGATAACCACACCTGAAGAGCTTCTTGCATAATATGGAACACTCCTCATATAGGAACACAATGAAGACGAAAACCCTTCTACCCATGCACCCTACACAATGTAGCATGATATCTATGTAGGTAAGCACTTCAGCACCCCACATTAGGGTAGTAGGGATTATCTAAATGTCATCATGCAATAGAAAACAATACAATGGCTCTCCCTCTATCACCCTCTGGTAACAAAACCAGCTTCTCCTCCATCAGTGGCTCTCAGCTAGTGCGGAAAAACACGAAAGAGTCCCTTAATTCTGCACTGACACAGCAAGGCAAGAAAACAAAAACTACAGGTTCGACAAGACTGAAGACAAAATACAATCAATACAGAACAGAAGCAAGATCGCCCAACCATTGCATGAATGAAAGGGTTTAAACAAGCAAATTAAAATAAATTACATGCATAACTGTTTGCACATTTGCAATGGGTCACTCATCTCAAAAGTGATAGATGGAAACGCTTGAAGCAATATGAACCACTGTAAATTAATTTACATTGATTTGAACTAACTCATTTATGCCATTAAAGACTGGAACCAATCATTTGCTCTTTGTTTTTTTTAAAGTTGAGAACAAGTGGGATGAGACGTGGGTTATTTTTTCGAATGACCCAAGCTTTCAGTAGTGGTGACAATTAAAGCTTGGTTTAAGGCTGCAGCAGCTGTCTTTCCAGATGATGTTTGTTTTACTTGAGGTGACACCAGGGGCTAGCATTCTCACAGCAGCAGTGAGTGTGGCGACACATTTAGGGGCATATTTATACTCCGTTTGCGCCGAAATTGCGTCGTTTTTTTTGACACAATTTCGACACAAAACTAACTCCATATTTATACTTTGGCGTTAGACGCGTCTAGTGCCAAAGTCCATGGAGTTAGCGTCATTTTTTAGCGTGGACACCTACTTTGCGTTAATTATATGCAAGGTAGGCGTTCCCGTCTAAAAAATCGACTCCGAGGCATGTGCGTGGGATTTATACTCCCGGGCAAAAATCACGCCCGGGAGTGGGCGGGTCAAAAAAAATGACGTATGCCCGCTTTCGCGCCGTTTTTTAGCGCCTGCTAAAGGCAGGCGTTAAGGGACCTGTGGGCTCTGAAGGAGCCCACAGGTGCCCCCCCATACCCCCAGGGACATCCCCTGTCACCCATGCCCACCCCAGGAGGACACCCAAGGCTGGAGGGACCCATCCCAGGGACATTAAGGTAAGTTCAGGTAAGTGTTTATTTTTTATTTTTTTTGTGGCATAGGGGGGCCTGATTTGTGCCCCCCTACATGCCACTATGCCCAATGACCATGCCCAGGGGACAGAAGTCCCCTGGGCATGGCCATTGGGCAAGGGGGCATGACTCCTGTCTTTGCTAAGACAGGAGTCATTTCTATGGGGGTTGGGAGTGAAAAAAAATGGCGCAAATCGGGTTGAGGCGCAAAAATTGCCTCAACCTGACTTGCCCCATTTCTTGACGCCCAAGCTCCATATCCCCCTACGCCGGCGCTGCCTGGTGTACGTCGTTTTTTTTAACGCACACCAGACGGCGCCGGCGGCTAACGCCGGCTAACGTCATTCAATAAATACGGCGCCCGCATGGCGCTTCAGAATGGCGTTAGCCGGCGCTAATTTTTTTGACGCAAAACTGCGTTGGCGCAGTTTTGCGTCAAAAAGTATAAATATGGGCCTTACTATTCTAACTCTAGTCCTAGAAAATGTGGGGAAAGTGCAAGATAAATATTCCCTATGCATTTTAGAAAAGGGGCTAAAAAGTTGATTAAATGGGTTCCCTTAAATTTACAAGCTGGTTTGATTTTAAATCATCTTTTTCACAAACCTCTTTAGTTTTGTTATGTTGCAGTTTAACCCCTTGTCCTGTTTAGAAGGAAAGTCCTCACTGGCAGCTCAAAGAGGCTTTGATATTACCATAGCAACGTAAAAAGTCCTCAGCTGCATTTTTTATGCACATACATTAAATCACACAATAGTTTTTAAGAAATGGGTTTCACCCATTTAATCACTCTGAGATGTTTCTTTTTAAGACAACCTGATTTATAGGACTTTTGCCTGGGTAAGCCTTATAATATGAGTGGGTATTAATAGTAATAGTATGTACATCTGTAATGATAACTGAAAACTCTTTGTGCTTCACTGTATTATATACTGTGGACGAAATCTATTCCCAACTACTGTTTTGCTTTAGCTAGGCGTAGAGGCTCAGTTGATGCACCATTATTATGGCAAATCACGATCAGAAATGCAGATTTAACATTAATTTAACATATCTGCACTCCTTGTGGCACTTCAAGATTTAGCATTTTTCTCTGACTTGGCTTCTAAGTGGCTTTGGGCCTTTGAATCACCCTGATTGGCCAAGTAAATCACTCTGCTAGCTAGATGAAGGCTCAAAGGCCTCCCCACAAAATAGGACCACTAGGCAGGAGTTAGGCCTCATCCCAGGAAAGAAAATAATGGGAACGAAATCTGTATGTGCTAATTACTTTTCTCACTGCATCTGGCCTGGGAAAAATCAAACCCACAAAAAAATGAGGATATGCAGACCTCTGGAGCCAGCCACATGAAAAACTAACCTTTGAAGTCTTTGACGTAAGGGACTAGATAGCTGTGTAGGCAGCGAAGGGCAGTGCTTAGACTCTCAGAGAATGTTTTCAATAAACCACTTGACAGAGCAGTGTTAGAAATTCTAAAATTGCTGTGCAGGAAGGTTCGGGCAGAGGTGGAGTAGTGATGGGTTGCCCTAGGATTGGGCATATGTGCCTAGCCTCTGGAACTTTTCACCCCCACTTACAATCTCTGCACAAGGGAAAGACTTTGGAGATCAAGTGGAGCCAGCTAAATGCTCAGCTGGAAGGGAGAGGACACCTGATTCCTACTGCAAGGATGAATTCAAGGACTTTTGACTTCAGTTGGCACCCAGGGACTATGGTCGGTTTCTACAGGGCCAGTGGTGCCGAACTTGACTGACTTCAACCGCACCAGCCAGTAGGGATCCCTAATACCGGTGGAGGAGGTGATCTCCTGGCAGAATTGTAATCTGGCGGTTGACCGCCAAACTCATAATGAAGCCCTTCGTTTTTGTGAGCCCATACAAGATAGAGTGGACGACATGTGATGTTAATACCTCTAACCACCAGATTGAAATACATGGAGCAGTTCCCAACATATCTGATTCCGACCACTGTCTGCCTGCCTTCAATCTTAATCCAGCAAACAACCTATCATGACCAGTCATGGGAGGAACAGACAGCGAGCATTAAAATGCACTATCTTAACTTTACTAGCCCCTACCTGCTATCTTTCCCTTCTGCTTCCATTGCCATTTCCCTTGTGTATTTCTTGAGCAGAGCCCTCAGGGAGGCACTTCAATCAAAGCACAATTACCACTTTTTCATTATCACCAGCTGTAGGCCTACCATGGAGTCACAGGCTTGTCATGCAATGCCATTGTCTCTGTTATAAATGATAAGCTGGTGACACAAATTTATGCATTCAATTTGAGAGGTGAGAAGGAACTCTGGAAATGGTGATTTAAAGTTATCAACATAGCCCACAAATTTGAGTGCACAATACCTGTCTCCCATAATATGTTGATTTCTTTAAAAAAGGATCACCTCGTGTAAGTGTACATCTTAGCACCGCAGCCCTCATGGCTGGAGGCTTAGGAGCAAAAAAACGACAATTTGGTTGTTACCTACTAAATCCTTCCTCGTCCCAGTCCTTACTGTCTGAAGTGTATTCCCCTCCCCCCAGAAACCACATGAGGCATCTAAAACAAAAATATCCCTTCTTCCACTCCCTCTCACCTGTTATGCCCCTCCCCTAGTGTGGGGCCATAAAGGGTGAACTACAGCAGTACTTCCTGAGTTTATGTGTCTCCTATCACAGACATCACTTTGCTGACCTGGCTGGGCAAGGTCTTCTTAAAGGATATCGTAAGTTTTTTCTTATATCAAATTTCTCTTCCAGGCCTGAGGTGGGTATGCTGAGGTCTTGGCCAAGAATGGACTTGGTACACCTACCATGGATGTCCTGCCATTTGTTATGTAGGGCTTTGGAAGATAAGGTTTGTGTTTCTCTAGTTTTAAACTGCCTTTGATTGCAGGGAAGTATACTTTTTCCTCTAGCCTGTCACTTTGGCTGGCTGTGGTTGTTTTCTTCCAGCGCTGCTGCTGTGGGCACCTTTTGACATGCGTTCCACTCAGAATTTTTTGAGGCACTAATGTTGTTGGTTAGGACCACTCTTAGGGGTTTTTACTGCTCCTTGTTGTTTGGGGTGCTCCTGCTTTGCTGTGCCTGGATGTGGATGAGACAGGCTCTAATGATTCTCTACCTGTGGCTGGCTCCTAGCTTCTGATTCCAGATAGGATGTTAAATCTGTGTCTTGTTGGGTGTGGGGGCCTGAAGTCTTCAGGGAGCTGTTGCAATAGGTGGGGCTGCAGTGTTTTGAGACTCAACATTGCACTATGGCCACTGATAGTTCTATGAACACTTATGGTCTGCCTCTCTCGGTAGTCACACACTCGGGCAGTGGGACACTTGTGACAAGAATAATTTCCTTCTGAGCCGGAGGCAGCCATCAGCCCTCTATTTTATATAACCCACATCTTTTTTTGATGAATCTTCCTCTCTTTCATGGAATATTTCTAAGCAGGCTAAACTGAGGATGGCTAACTTTTGGTTGAATGCCCTAGGCTGAACCTTCTTCTACCTTGAGGACCTGAGTGTTCTTAACAGCTTCTCTTTCTCAATTAAGCGGGAGGACACATACTGGGTGATGGGGTTGTGGTCCTTACAGCCATCAGGGGGGGATGTATGTGTTTCTTCTTTGCATTTCTCATAGGTCCTATTGTTCCTGAGCTTACTCTTGTATGTTCCCTGTTGTCTGGCTGTTGTAGTATTTGTGTGAGCTCTTACATACTTTGTTCTCCCTATGGAGTATTGAAGGTGATACCAGTTGTTTGTGGGATACCTTCCTCTCTCCTGGCTTTCTCCTACCGTGAGTACAGTGCTGTTGTTGCTTGGTCACTTAGGACTACCCCATCCCTTTCTTTTGGGTGTGTGGGATACCTCCCACCATAGACCTTTTCTCTACGGTTGTTCCTGTGCTTCTTCTGAGCCTTACCTGGCTTTCCGCTGGCCTTAGGGCAAAGGCAAGTCTTGCACCTACCCTATGTTTTTGCCTGGAATCTTCTAACCTGATCCATCCTGGTCTTGGGTATGGGCACTTGTGGGACTTCAGTCGGCTGTTGCTTCCCTCAGGCTCTCTTCTAGCCAGTTTATTGCCCTTTTAACTGTGTGTGTTGTCTGCATTTTTTTCTTTGCTCTCTAAGTTTTTTCCCACCAGGTTATATGGCCTGGGCAAGCCTCGTGCCTGACCTGTTGCTGGGTTGTCTTCTTTTGTTGCTAATGGTGTGTCAGGCTCAAGGTTGGGTCTTCTTGTTTCTAGGTGTCTTCTGTTTGGATCATTGCCAATTTTGGGTTCCTTGTTACCTTCAACAATGGCTTTGGATTAGTAGGTGCAGCCTGGATTAATACCTTTGTCCACTCTAGTTTCATTTTGTACCCCATGCTGGGCTTGAGGCTGTCACTGTTTGGCCCAGACTGCTCTTGTTTGCTCTTAGGCATTTTGTGCCTCCTACTAGGCTTATTTTAGACCCTGGCAAGTCAGGTTCCTCCAAGACCTGGTCACTCTTTCTTTCTCTTGTGATTCTTCTTGGTTTTGAACTGGAGCTGTTCAATCTTGGCACTCTAACTTCCATTTGTTTTCTCTGTTTGGGTTTGATGCTAGTCGTCTTTGATCCCCAGCTGCTTTGGTTTCCTCCTATGCTCCCTGCTGAGCTTGAAGCATGTTGTGCTAGACCTTGACCAATTGCCCTCCTCTTATGTTCTTTGTTGAGTTTGGAACTTTTGCTGTTTGGCCCCGGGCTCTGCTTCCTCTTGCACTTCCTGCTCAACTTGAATACATGAGGCAATAGGATTGACTGGGTTCAATGGGCTGGAATGGGAGTTAGTGGAGTTTGTTGTTGGTGTTTCTGGTTTCTACTTGTGCTCCTAGATGAACCTGTAAGAGTGAGGTGTAAGGCAATGGTTGCCTTGGCTTCCACCATTGTTCCCTGATGGTTTCAGAGTTTGTGAGGTTAGACCGTGACTGCTCTGGCTTCCTCTTTTGTTCATTGATGGCCTTGATGCTTATGCACTCTTTTGCTCTGGCCACTCTGCTTCATCTTCTGCTTCCTACACATCTTGGAAGCATATGGTGTTATTCCTTCTTGTGGTGTTAGAGCAGGTCCATTCTAACGACCCTGAGGCCCTGTGCTAAGCTTGGAGGGGTGTGGTGCTTGATCCTGAATACTCAGGTTCCCTTTTGCTCCTTGCAGGCCTTTGGCCTGGGTGTTGTGCCCCTGCTGTGCCTTTTGTGACTTTGGATACATGGGGCTTTGGTTTAGGCAACCTTCCGTGTCTCCCTCCCATAGTTTGTTGTTCAGTTTCTCCTGTCTTTTTGAGCTGCAGTTTAATGCTGGCCTTACCTGTGTTCTATATTTTGGATGTAGAGCGTAGGATGCTCAGTCTGGGTTTTGTCTCCATTGATCTAGCTTCTCTAGCTTTCTCCTACCCTTGCTTTAGGTTAGGGTGAGGGATCTTGTGTTTAGCCTGTTGCAATTTTTCCATGCAATCGTAGGGCTTGTAGTCATGGCCCTGAGGCTTGCTGTCAATCTAGGGGTTGACTTGTTCCAGGCTGTAATTTATGCTACTCCTTGCACTTGTTGAGGTGCTCTTCTCTTCATCCTGTTCTCCAGGGTTGGGCAACGGAAATAGTACAAGGATGCTTGGAAGTAGTCGATGAAGGCTTTCTGTTCTATGTTTTGCGCTTACCTAGAGATGGGTCTTCTCTTTGTTGGGCGTATGGATGGCACACTGATGGGTTAATTGATATGGATGATCTCTTTGTTTTCTTCTTTACTGGGGTGATCCACTGCTGGGCTGCAGGCTGATGCCACTCTTTTGGCAGATTCATTCTGTCTTTTGCTAAGGGACCTTGTGGCTCGACTTTGCTGCAGTTTTGTATTTTCTTCCTCTGTGTTCTTGTGGACGCACCATGTCTTGGTGCATCTATGTGTGTTCTACTGCCTTTAGGTGGCTTTGCTTGGCTGTTTAGTGCATTTTCCCACTGAAGCACTTGTGTAGCTATCTTTCTCAGTTGGAGCCCTTCAACTATGTTGGGTGGTATGATGGCAACTGTCTGGCGATAGTTCCTCCTTCTTTGGACAGAAGGTTGATCTCACTCTAGTCCTGGATTTGTGCTGGTCTTGGCTGTTGTCCCCCTCTGTATTTCTATCAGAGTGTCTGGAAGTTAGACTTGACTTTTCTTAATATAGCTTTCTGTTGTTTGGGTGGATGTTCAGTTTCATATAGTTCTCATGTTGTCTTTTCATTCAGGAATTTCTGGTGTTTGGCTTTCTGTCTCAGGGCACTCTGGCTTTGTTTCTGTCTACACTTTGCTCTAGCAGAATTGGCTTCTTGATGGGTATGCCAATCTTCATATTTTTAGACTGCTTCCTCTTTTCTCTCCCCCTCAGTAAGGGTTATGGGTATTCAAGGGTCCCTGCCTGGTGGGTTTCCCCACCTACATTTTCTTCTGGAGCATCTTATGTTCCTTCGTGGTCATTTGTCCTTCTTGTGCATTGAGTCCTCAGTGTACTGTTCTGATATATCCTCATATAGTAAATACTGGGAAAGGTACGATTTAAGGAAATAATTTGCTGATTACTTATCAGTAATCTTTATTACATTGATTACCCTTTCTCTTCACAGTATTTACTTCCAATCTCCCTTCGTGTGGTCACAACATCTATCCCTGATGTTTGGAGATTCCAAAAAGGACTGCTGGGTTTCATCCCTTTATGGCCCTTTGTGGCGGCAGGGGGTTGAGGAGGGACAGGGTGTCTTGATTTGATTCGATTTAATGCCTCTTTCTTCCACCACCACACTCTTCTAGCCTCTTTATCTCACTCTTTCAGGTTCTATTCCATCCCTGCTTTCTCCGTTTGCCACTATACTTCTATTTTTCTCTCCCACCTTCCTTCCTCCTACTTTCTCCCTTTTCTACCTAATTTGTCTCTTGTTCAGAGTCAAAGTCTTATAATCGAAAATAATTGCCAGTCTGAAAAACGAGTGTCAGTGCCTATCATCTGTAAGCTCAGGTGCTGATGGGTAATACTCACAGCACTGTGCATTTCTCGATAAGGAGCAAGCACAATGCTGCATAGTGTGTGTTGGACTTGATTTCTGAGGTTCATTCTCAAATTTACTTTGAGCTCTTTGTTCTGCAACCTCTGTTATTTCTTATACGGTCGCGGGTGATGCGCTAAGCAGTAGTTAGTTCTAGTAAGTAGTGCTTGAATCAGTGCATCATGGCAGTCTGTACTTAGCAAAACTACGATATTACCGACAGTTACAGCAGGATATTTGATTGCCTTATTGCAGCATCAAGTTGATATCTATTTACTGCTGACAGTTAAATATGCTGGGTGACAACCTAAAGCCTGTGCTGAAGAAGGAGAGGGAGCGTTCTCCGTGTCATTCAAGTGGGTAGATTCAAAATGACATTTCAGATCCCTGCTTTTCATACACTGATATACTATATGTTGAATATTTTATGTATGTATTTGTTCAGTGGGAGTTGCTAAAAAATGAGCAGACTTATGTAAACATATTTGATGATACCTTATTGTACTGATTTAATGGTTTTAAAAAATCTGAAACAAGACAAAGTTTTGTGTTTGTCAACGAAAATGTTCTTCTTGGAGATATTTTTGATAACGAAAAATAGAATCTTTTTTCGATAATGGTAATCAAAACACGCATAATAAACAGGAGTCAATGTATCGATTCTACCAACAACTAAATATTGAGATATATCACAGATATTTTATTTTATATAGTGCTTACTACCTCTGGCGAGGCGCTGAAACAACGAATAAAATAAATAAAAATGTATCCATGAGTCTAAAGAGACCGAATCAGACGGCATTCTTCCTTCATTGAGCTTTCCCGTCTAGAAAATTAACATTGCCACAGAAAGAAGACACAGGTAGCAATCTACACATTGTTAACTCACCTTACCTATTATTTTAGTACATTTATACCTTAAAGTATTGTGCTGGTGAAGGTCTATTTCTCATATTGTATGCTCAAGGCCTAAACATATTAGGACTTTTTTGACAGTAGATGTGGTACACGGTTCTTACTTGATTGTCAGACCGGATTCTCCAGAACACAGGATTGCAGGAGGAGAGTGGGCGTCGCCAAAGCCTTTCTAAACACTGAAGGTGTTAGAGGGGAGTCCGGGCAAAGTGTAACAGAGTGTGTGGGGTCCTCTGCTACAGAGGTTGGGGTGTCTGAGGCATGTCCTTCCCCTGGCTGGGCCTCCATTCCACTAGCAGCCACAGATGTTGAAGGGCCTGAAGTGTCATTACTAGTGGAAGAGGCCTGATGTTGTGTGGCAGACCTACTCAGGGTAGTATTAATGTCCCTCAGTACCCTAGGAATGGAAGCCAAGATGACATTTTGTGCCTGCCATTGCTGCATGACTTCCTGGTGGTTGCCCCTCTGCAGCTGTTGGATTTCCTCCATCATGGTGACTACCTAGTCTGTCATCCTTGGGAGATTTAGTAGGTTCCCTAAGACTTGGGAGATGGATTCCTGGTCAGTACTGTCCCTTGGAGGCCCCATCCTCTGGCCCATACCATTCCTCCCATGCACCCCACTACCACGTGCCTGTGCCCCTGGCACAGTGTGCCCACTCACAGTGGTGGCAGGACCATCATTGTCAGGGGTGACAGGGTGAGACTCAGGTACCTCAGTGGGGGGCACACAATGGATGAAATAGTCCTTGGGACACAGGTTTGGGGTGAATGGTTGCCTATGATGTTGAGGCAACAGGGCTGTAAGGATCTGCTGTGGGCAGGGTGAGGCTGACAGTTGTTGAGTGACCAGGTGTCCCTTATAGGCCAGCTTCGTCCTCAGTGTCCACACATCCAGGCGTGTTGTCCTCACTGGGGCCTTCATCCAGAGGGGTAGTGGCAATCTCTGGTAGGCTCTCCATGGTGGCAATAGCAAGGTTACCTGTGGGAGAAGTGGAGCACAAAATTGCAGTAAGTTGTACAAGTGTTGTTTCATTTTGAGTATCAGTGATGTTGTGTGAGATGCAC
The DNA here is from genome assembly GCF_031143425.1 of Pleurodeles waltl. NCBI lineage: Eukaryota > Metazoa > Chordata > Amphibia > Caudata > Salamandridae > Pleurodeles > Pleurodeles waltl. The sequence goes on along the minus strand of NC_090447.1, from coordinate 513,659,750 downwards.
ACAGTGCCTTAACAAGATCCCCAGAGATGACAATGACTGCTGCTGCAAAATCTTACTTAGTACAACATGAGGCTCTGTAATTTCAATACCAACACCATGCTTAAAGATGTTAAACTATGTTGGTAGTCATTAGACTGCTGATGTCATCTTATGTTGTCTGACTATTGACATGGCTGTTCATCTTTGTTGCCTAGTGAAGTGTCTGGCATGATACATGGCACAATAAATGCTTGACACTGCACTATAGCGTCAGAGAACGGACACAGTATGGAAGTAAGCCGTAGACACTGACCTCTATCTGGATGTGGTGCATGTGCATCCACTTTGGCATCTAGATTTCCAGCATAGGTGAGTATATTTCAGTCTTAGGTATATTTGTTCTAAGGGCAGTTTGATGAACACTCAGCCGTAGCTGTGTTTTGCTTATAATGATAGTGGGAGTGGGCCTTTGCATTGCTGTCATTGACATAAACTATTTCACAGTTGGACATGCATGATACGTTGGATTGGTGGTTAGTTTCAAAAGCATGGCAACTCACCTTTGGTGCACTTGCACTGTTCAGGTTTTCATAATGTTGGGATATTGACTTCTGGGAGATGTAGTGCTACCAGTTCCCAGTACTTCACATGCCATTCCCAAGGGCTGTGGTGCCACATGAGGTTAGAGGACATGTGGCATGCCAGTGAGGGGTATTGGGACATTTGGACTGAGGGGTGGTGGGTGGTTTGTTCATTGAGATGGGGTAAATTGGTGAGGGAACATGCAGGACGAAACAATTGGGTAATATGAATGCTGTGGGGACTTACCAGACTCCACTACCCCAGGTATTCCTGTCAGGCCCTCAGGATGCAATATGTCCAAAACCATCACCTTCCAAGATGTGATATATGGGGGGGGGGTCCACCACCAGTCTTCAGTACCACCAGCTGGTGTCTGGTTGCCATGGAATACACTTTCCCTCGGAGGTCATTCCACCTCTTTCTGATGTCCTCCCTTGTGCATGGATAGGTGCCTACAGGTGTCCTCCCTGTCGACTAGTCTTTGCCACAACTCCATCTTCCTGGCAATTGATGTTTGCTGTACTTGTGCTCCAAACAGGTGTGGCTCTACCATGACAATTTTGCCCACCATGACCCTCAACTCATCATTAATGAAATGTGGGTGTTTTGTGGGGACACGGTAGTGCTGGTAAAGACGGTGAGGTAGTGCTTGAGGATAATGGCTGAAAAAAAGTGAGTGGTGTGGTGTAGGTGCTGTGATGTGAGTGGGTGAGGCTTGTTGTGTATTGTGTGTGATTGTAAATTGTGTATGTTGTGCAGGCGTGGGAAATATCCATGGTGAAATGTGTATGGGTGCAGAGAGTATTTATCGAGAAATCTGTGATTGTTGTTCCTCCTCTGTGGCTGTGAGTGTCATTCAGTTTGCAAAGGATTGTGGGTTGTGTAGGGGTGTGTTATATAGTGGAGTTTGTAGGTGTGTTGAGTGTGTAAATGTGTATCAGGTGTGGGGTATTCAAACTATCCAATGTGGTGTTGTGTTCAATGTGATGTGAGTTGAGACCACCGCGGTTTGCACCAAAGGTTTTCAGCCACGGAAGAACCGCTGTCGTGATTTGTGGATTGTAATCTGATGGGAGGATTTTTGTCGGGCTGGTGGTGGAACCGACTCTTTTCTGTCCTCCAGTGACCTGGCGGTTTCAGAAAATTTGCTGTTTTTCTGCAGACTTCACTGTGTACCTCTTAATACGGCGGTCAGGTTACCACCAACATGGCCATCTTTTGTCAGTCGTCACCCGGCAGTCTTGCCATAAGACTGCCAAACTCATAATGACCCTCTGAGTGTCCACAACACTATTAGTAACATCTCATATACATATAAAACATATATTTACACTTTAAACAATAATCAAACAGAAAGCACTAAACACAATAAAATAAAATAAAAAACAGGGTATCTCAGTTATCATGCAATGAACTGCTAATCTCACAGTGAGAACCGTAATGACATGAGCACCAGCAAGCAGATGGTATAAAACAGCAGCTCTCAACCTTTTATCTGCTGAGGACCACCACTGACTCATTAATGTAATCTGGGGACCCCCACTGACTCATTATTCGAAGCCGGGGACCCTTGGTCTAGGCAATTTCTATGATTTGAACCTCAAAAAAATATACAAAAATGTGAAAACAAATATAAGTCAAATAAAACACCAAAAATGTAAATATTTAGTTTAATTTATAATCATAAATAAAAAAGGTTTTCAAATGTGTTTCATTTGTATACGTTAATTCTAAATTATTAATTTTATTATTATTTAGTTTGTAAACCATTCAAGGATCCCCTGAGTAGGTCTTGCAGACCCCCAGGAGACATTGGACAGCAGGTTAAAAACCACTGGAATAAAACATTATACAGCAATGAAGCCAGTGTCTCTGACTGAATGCGCTGTGTAATGCTTGGTAAGTTAATGTTCTCAAGACTGGAAGGGAATGACACAGAACCAGATTCAATGCACAACTAGTATGCAAACACAAGATTAGCAAACACTTCATGTTCGCAAAACTTTAACTGGACACTGTAACAAAAACAGAGGACCAGACTCCTCCTCCCAAAATGAATTACTTTGTATTTTTGATATTACTTAACTTTCACAATTTGGATGTTGAAAAACATCAACAATAATACCAACAGAAGTAAAATACTATGGCAAGTATAGTTTCAATACTACCTGAAAGAAAAGGGGCCAGGATCTTAAAATTCATGAGTGCATGCAAGCGTATGGTGGAAGTATAGTACACGACCTTGGGGCTTACAAGAGACCCTCAAGTCTGTGGATCCAGCTAGCTAGCTAGCCAACGAGTGCTGAATGCAGAGAAAAAATCTATAAAAAATAATAAATGTTGATGCAGTCAAGGGTGTGCTCCCTAGCCAGTCACCACCATCTCACCTGCATATGAAGCAGTCACTCCCTGAGGGAGGTCACCTCTGTTGATGATGTAGGACTCGAGGGGCACAACAGATATTCATGAGCTGCGATTATCAAGTTCAAATCTTCAGCAGCTTATCTTTGTCTAGTGGTGAGGAGTAGAGAAGGCTTAGGCACTCTCCTGTGTCTCTGGTTTACTTTGGGAGCCTTCAGGGCTTTCATAACAAACAAGGTCAACAGCAGCAGGGCAGACCAGTAGGGCTCAGGTAGTGCTAACCATTTCTACTTATAGAAATGAGGAAGTGGGCCAGCTGCACATTCTGAATGCCCCCTGGAAGGCCTCAGTCAAAATGATGTTCAGTGAGCTGCAGCTCAGCTCCAAGTTTTATACACAACGCTGAGTAGTTGGCCAGAAGCTCACTTCTAGTCAGAATCCAGCGCATTTCACAATTAAAAACATCCAGCTAATCGGGCTGGATTGATTTTCCCTCCTCTTGGAGGAGAATGAGAAGGCAGAGACTCTGCCCTTGTGCAGTAGCTCAGGTGCCTCCTGCCAGGAGATCCTCCGGTGTAAAACTGTGTGGGTTCCTTTCAAACAGTCTTCTACAAAGGTCACAGCAGGAAGGAAAAGTGGATGGTAGGGTTGCGCCCTGTGGGCAGCACTTAGCCTCCACTCTCAGAGAGAGATACATGTTTGCGAACATTTACAGGTAACCTTAACACAGGTGAATTGGTAATGTTTGTGAAGTCTTTTATCATTATCCATACAACCCAAGGTTCACGAAGTGTTACACCAGTAATATCTGGATGTAATGTTCACAGACGGAACATTTATTGAAAAAAATAAACACACACAATGGCATTTATGTTGGCCTGAGCCCCTGGTCTTCAATTTACATGCTTGGCTGGACGCCCAAAAAACTATAATTGGGCTGTCTTGTTTTCAGTGTTTTCTTTTTGTGGGTTTTGGTAGTGTGTGCTCAATGTTTTACAAACCTTTTGTAATCAGTGCTTAACTGTTTTTATTTGCCTGCCTAACCCAAAAAACAGACAAAAACTTTGGTTTTCCAGTGTTTACAAAATATGTTTTTTTGCAGTGATTGTTACAAAGCACATATGTAACTTAGAGGAAATTTAATGCAGGGTATTTAGTGTCTTCCCATGTGTCCAATTGACTTTCTTAAGCAGAAAAAGTCTGTGCATTTCACTCTCACTCACATCTAAGTACCCTCTCTCATATCCAATTACCTCTCACAATCACTCTGTCTAGTTTACAGGACTATTAATGGATTAAGAATCTTATATCCAAATCTTCTGGGCACAGTTGGGGGTCATTCACCTACTCCTTACTGAATATTATGATATTGTATGGGTCGTCAACTCTGCCAACAGCATAGTACATAGTGAAACCTTTAAAAATTTGAATTACACCAGATTAATTAGTGTCGCTGAATTCAAAGGCACCTGAAATGTAATGCTTTAAGGATGTATGTCCCTGCTTTTCTGCACTCTTTGCCCAACAACATTAAAGTGGTGCTACTGTTGTGTCAATATTCATAGCTGTGAAGTGTCCCCATGGCAAACGTCTCACTTTAGGTCAGCCTTGACCTTTTAACAGACATCACGTGGTGTTCTAGGACTGAACATGCTGCTGCTAACATTGTAAGCATAGACTAAAAAAGCTAGCAGTAAAGCATAGGTGGATAAAAAGGTCAAGATTAGCTGAAGGTATCACACATAACAATGGGACACGCAGCAGCTATGAATTGAACTGGAATGTGAAAAGTCTTGTGTCATGTTTTCATCACTATCCCATGTGCATGGTAACAGCACTCTTACCAAAGGTACATGTCACTAAAACTTGCATTCAGTGGTTAAAGCCTAGGGTGTTTGACAGTTGACCTGCTATCAATAACAACATGTTAGAAAAGGGGACTGATATGTCAAAGAGTTTTACCCATTCTGTGTGTTGTTAAATGACATAATACATATTGGCCAAGATTCCTATGAGCCAGCCATTTCACCAATAAGTGCAATATTTAAATGTGGCCAAAAGATCAAATGTGATTTTTGAGTACACTGATTCTGTACCCTAAAACATGCTTCTAACGCCTGTACCTTTAATCCAAGCACACCAAACTGAAGGAAACTAAAGAAAGAAGAATCAATATTTTAGTAGCCTCACTAAACAACAAAACTCAAGCAGAACAATCTTAGACCAATCTTTCTTGCTTAGACCAATCTTTCTTGCTGCTACACTGATGAGAGCTGTTTCCTTTTCAGTGGGGCTTTAGCAGTTATTATACATTTAAGCCTAAAACAAGACATCCTAACTATAACCAACTGCGACAAATAAGGGCTCGGTCTAATGGTGTGAAGGGGGATAACCTCATATGACTAAGGGTAAGGATATTAATTGAGGCTCCCCCTTTTAAAGGGCCACTAGATTGTGAGCTTGAAGAATACTGGTCTGCAGTCTGGGAGGCCTCTGTAGATTAGTGACCCTTAAAACGTGACAGAAAACACAAATTCAGAAAGAACTATAGGGATTAAAAAAAACAGAGAGCATGGCACTGCTGAACGGTGTTTTATGGGTTTCTATCCTTATGCTAATATACATTGTGCACAAAGTTACTCACATTTTCACTAAAAACTCGAACGTTTCTATTTTAATAACTATACTTATGCTGTTCTCTTCTACTTAAATACCATAATTACCTAATTTAACCCACATCTGTTTAGTCCTATTCTTTGTTGAATACAATCATATGTTGACTCTTCATGTATATATTTAATCATTTCATATTTAGTAATAATCTAGTCAACACAACAGAGACCCTCGTCCTATTATAGCCTTATAACCTGCTGTAGCTGTGTAAACCAGCCATTAAAGGCCAACTCTAGCATTAAAGGCCCAAGCGAAAGGCTTTGGCCTTTAACAAGGGAGCAGGCCTTTAATGCCTGTATAGCCCAGCTACGGAGGGCTATAAGGCTATCAGAACATTCTGCCACTGGAGGGCAGAATGTTCTCATAATAAAACAAAGGCCTCACAGAGCCCGAGGGTTTGAAATTCCCTCGGGCTCTGTGAGACCTTTTTTCACAGCAACAGCTGTGAACACAGGCATTGGATTGTTGCGGCTCCAGTCTTCTACCGGCCATTAGAAGCCTGGAGTGCTTCATTGTTTTCAATGGCGCTCCCAACATTCCAATATTCTCATATAGCCTTAGAACCCGCCGTAGCGGGCTCTACCGGCTATTAAAGGCCCGCTCCCCGCGTTAAATGCCCGAGCCGAAGACGAGGGCATTTAACAGGGGAGAGGGACTTTAATAGCCGGTAGAGCCCGCTACGACGGGTTCTAAGGCTATTAGAATATTCTGCCACACAGGGCAGAATGTTCTATTAAAAAAAAAAAAAAAAATCTCGGAGCCCGAGGGGATTTAAATCCCCTCGGGCTCCGTGAGGCTTTGTTCACAGCTGTTGCTGTGAACAAAGCGAACATTGGAATGTTGCCGCTGCGGGCTTTTACCGGCCAGTAAAAGCCCGCAGCACTCCATTGTTTTCAATGGAGCCTCCAGCATTCCATTGTTCTAATATAGCCTTAGAGCCTGTTGTAGCGGGCTCTACCGACCATTAAAGGCCCACTCCAGCGTTAAAGGCCTGAGCAATGGAGCTCCCAACATTTGAATGTTCTAATAATTGTTATACGAATACCTCTGTTAAATAATGTCATAACTATGGGATAGTTTCCTTACATAGGTATCATAACTGATGCGGTGATGGACGAAAGCCACCTGAAAAAGAAGCATGGAGTCATTGCAACAGGAAGTATTAACCCATAGTTGGTGAGCTCGAATTACAAATATTCAAGTATTGCAAATGTCACTGTTATTGTGTTCAAGTCGGGTAAGAGAGGCCAAAGGGTTGTGAGCAAAACTGAAAACTGCACTCTTTGTGCCACTGTTGCAATTCTCATTTGATACGTACAAATTTGTTCTTAAAAATAAAAATAAATCTGATTTTTAAAATCACATTATTTCTGCAAATTAGAGTTTGTGATTCTGTTAGGTGACAATGATAAATGCAAATGCTTGCAACTATTTCAGCAGTTACAATCAGTCCAGTCAGTTGTTTGCTCATGTCATTAGCAAATAGTGTTTTCCAAATATAGACTCAGTCACAGTGCATCACTTCCATTTTGTGAGGCTTGATGAAGTGGCTTCTGGGAGTAATAAGCGGTATGGCTACTTCCTTTAACCACAGGGCACAACTGTGGCATGTATCCATCAAAGGGACTAACATTTAAATGAAAGAACGTCAATCCACCAGAATAATGCCAATGAGTGATGGAAGGAACATCATGCACCCGATGACCACCAATCGTTGACTGACTATCTACTGTCAGCCTCTTAATAGTCTCCCATTTCTTGATGAATGACTGAGGGTGGGGCAAAGAATGGAAATTACAAACAATTATCAGTGCCTTGTTTACTTTCTGTGTTTGTCTTTGCCTTCAAAAGCCCCAAAACCAGGAATAGTAGGCCAAAGTCTACAAGAGCCCTGAGACTAGGTCCAGCAAGGACAGTGGCATCGGTACCAAATAGTAAGGCAGCAGCTGCTCCACCTGGCTAACCCTAATTTCTGTCCATGTGTAAATGGTACCAGCGTTAAAACGTTGCAGTCTCAGTTGTTGCACAGACAGGTGTATGCAATGATGATCGTCCATCTCATGAACCCAATTAGGTGAACTGTACAATTCACGTTTGCTGTTGCAGCAAAAGGTGGAGCAGTGACAGTATTTTACTGCATATGTGGATGCACGAACATTTGGCTCTAAGTGTACATGGATCATGACATACAAACACGCACATAGGGCCTAGTTCATACATATGTGGCTATGAATAAGTATGGCTTACTCATAGTGTGCTCATGACTTACTAGTGATTTCCAGGAGTACTACAAGAGTTAGTGACTGGAAAGTCTTTGTGAATTGGGCACATATTGTTCTACTGCAGTGGTTCCCAACCTGTGGTCTGGGGACCCGTGGGGGTCCGCGAAGCCTTCTCAGGGAGTCTGCGACTGCTTAGAACTTTTTTTTATTTTTATAGATTAAGTCCACAGCTTTCAATAATGACTCAGTGGGGGTCCCCAGATTCCAATAATGATTCAGTGGGGGTCCCCGAGTTCCAGTAATGATAAAGTGGGGGTCCACAGAATTCAAAAGGTTGGGAACCACTGTTCTACTGGGTTTCATCCCGCATGTTCCTGTGGCACAAAACATCATGTTAAGTCTGTGGCTGCCAAACTGCAAAATCCACAAGGTTGTCCTAAAGACACAAGAGAACTACAAACGTCACTGCCAACCTCTGATGACCTCCAAGCCAACGAAGTTTCACCAGTGAAAACAAACAGATCTATCATTGCATGAACAGCAGTAGTGGCATTATTCACTCCACTGTGCCAGAATACAACACCAGTGAAATCACATATCTGTGGCTGCCATAACATTATGTCCGTTTTGGCACCAATAAGCACCAAGATGTGTTTTAGCAGAACAGTATATGGTGCACAGGCGTAGTATTTTGCTTGATGTGTGGTGGCAATTGAAGCAGCAAAAAATAATGTTCACATTTTGTACACAGAAAAAAAAATCTGAACATTGACTTTGGTTACCACAAAACGGCCCAGACCGCCATTAAAGCAGTCGTGCAAAAAGCACACCCTTACAGAATGTAACGTGGTGCATTACAGCACCCTCATGCAAATTGGCACCATCTGATCCCACGTGCCTTAACTCAGTTGACTGTGCCTTTGCTGTGTCATTACATCGTGGTGCTTGAACAATTCTGACCATGTTCATTAACGTTTTATGGATTTGACTCAGAGGTACAAACATTTACACTCTGAGGATAAATTACCAATCCTTATTCATAGAATCAAGACTGTTGTTATCCCTGCAAATGGCATTTGTGAAAGAGAAGTTCTGGTAGTCTAGTGACATTTTTTACAATCGCAAATATAATCTAAGAGGCATGTGTGGGTGTTTCTGGTTGAGTCTACCTACAAATGTAGGTGATATACTCCTGTCAATAACAGAAGTAATTGTATTCCTATTTTGGAAATGGGAAGGAAAGACATATTTAAGTGTGGTCTAGAGGAAGAGCTCTTTAGTGGGAAACATATATTTTCTTTGTGGGGAAACAGCAAAATGGGTCACTGACATATATGCCAACATTTTAGTACAGGAATGAGGGAGATTAAGAAAGAAATCGGGGAAATGTATGCTCCCTATTGACTTCTATTGAAGCAGAGGTAATTTCAGGCAGAACATTATAAACATAAAGCCATTTTTTGCTTCAAATATAGTGAGTCTCACACCTGAATCGTGCATATTCATGTATCCAATGTGTAAATGTTTAAGAGTTCAACATGTAGAATTTTTCGATATTTTTGCAGGAACTCTCCCATGATTCTTTGTGAATTCATGAAAAAAGGGAGAAAAATGTCCCCAGAGCCATTGCCAAGCTCCTTCCTGATTTCTTTGTTTTTGGCTGGACTTGTCTAATTTATTCTTTCTGTATGTTCTTGGGATTTTATTTATCTTTTCCTGTTCCCCAGTCACATTTTCCAGATTTTTATTGCTCATTACTCTTGAACCCCCTTCAGGGTGCAATAAATACAATAAGGTCAGCGCAGCGTTTCATCACCGCCTAGTGAAGGAAATCTCAGTGTGTCACCTGCTTCTGAAGCACTTTCATTAAAGGTGAAACATAAATAACCCAAACAGTAAAAGAACATGAATTATTATAATTGTAATGAAACTGCAGGCAATGGCCGAAATGATTATTACCTATCCCACCTAGCTTCTATGCTATTTCGCGTCAGCAGTTTCAGTGCTGAAGAGTACTGCCTAAGGCTAGAGGGTGCTTTTATCTAAAGAACGGTATTTAACCATTGCTGTTTTGAAATGTGTTTTATTTTTGCAAAGGTTTAACAACCTTTTGATGTTTTTTTCTGCTGATGACAAACCAAGTCTTAATTTTGTAAGCCTCCCCACCCTGCCCCAAAAAGCATTCTTTTTATTACTTACAATACATAGCCTGGTAACTGCAACCGGGCCTTTTGCTTTATGCAATTATCACATATACGTCACGACGCATATGCTGCTATGGGTTCACCAGCATGTGCTCACCATAGCAGCCATCTTGAGATGGTCTCTTCAAGCTGGCTGCCGTATACACATTACCTTCACCTCAGAAATTGACGCGATACAAGTTACGAATATGCATTTCACTAAACTGTATAACCATAAAGCAACCTCAGGGGTTCTACTATTGCTTTATTGACAGTGTTTGACTTTTGTACAAAAGTGATTCTAAAGGTGACGTTGCGTGTTTCCTCTGTGCTTTATATCCTCACGAGAGTTGGTAAGAAAACTCAATGGGCCGAGTGCCTGTTCTACAAATTACTTTGTAAGATGTAGGGCACTCCTTCAAAACATGACTCACAACTGTCAAATGTCTGCATATCATAAAATGAGCATCTTTCAATTGGATAAAACACCATTCTTTTAATCAAGGGCTAAATTAGTTTGATGTTAAATTTGTGATACAAGGTGTATTAAAAATATCAATGCACAAACGACAAAAATAATATGTAAAATTCAAGCTGTTGATGACACTAAAAAGCACACAAAACAAGTCAGAACACATATCGAACACACATGAAACTACCTCTTTAACATTTTAGAAGATTAAAATATTGCATACACTTGTAGAATGATTCATTTTCTTCCCTGTTTTCTCAATATAAAGAACACCCTAAAGAAGAAACACCCTTTAGAAAACACATATGGTGTAATGCAACCCTAGTTGTATAGCACAAGGGTACTGGGTGCCTCCAGGGTGTTCAGTGACCATATAGAGGCACAAGGGTCCCTTCCAATAACGTTTTCAAATGTACATTTGCTTTTCATGTGCCTGCTACAGGAGGGATGAGGACACAGAGCCCTGTAGTTATACTACAGCTACCTTTTATTAATGCTTCCCACTCTATTAATTGTTCCACTACTTCTGGGGGAACTTATCTTCACCCTTGCTGTGCCTGATCTATTCTTTGCTGGACTGTCCTTAGCCCCCCATGTTGCCTGCCTTTTTCCACACCTATACGGGAAGTGGTGCCCAGTGCATAGCTGGCACGCCCATGGTCCTAGTGACCTCCAGACTTGACATCACTGGGTAAATTATTCCATTTAGTGAGTGGATGTTTCCAACCTGCCACAAAGCTCTCGAGTTCCATCATTTCACTGCTGGTGAGAGAGCTCTCAGTCTTCCAACCAGAAGTGGCACTGTTCTCACAGATGGAGTTCGGAGATCCCCTGGACTACACACAAAATAACCATTTCGCAAAGCTGTCACTCAAGTAGATTAAAACACAGTAATATTCAATGGGATGTAACAATTCTAACACATAGTAGTAGTACATATGGTTCTTCTGGGTTTATTGTTCAATGCTGTGCGTTCTTTAAAAGGGTCGTAGTTCCAAATTGAATGTCCTGAGACAACCATGTGTACATATTTGCAAAGTATGGCACCAAGGGTACAGTTTGATCAGTAAAATTGGGGCTCCAGATTTCCCAACAATGACCCTGGAACACAGGGGTCTATTTAACAAATTCTCATACAGCGCAGCAACCAAAAATGCTGCACTCCGCTATGTGAGGAGAGAGCAGGAGAGCACCGTTATTATAGAGTTAGAGCACTTTCCTCCCCTCTTCCTACCGCCGGCGCACAATGAGGTAGCCGTGCGCCAAGCACACACATTTGCACCATAGTGCAAGAGTGGCTCTGTGAGTCTAGCATAGGTTTTGCACTGGAACGTACCCTGCTAGTAAAAATACAGTACTTAGACTAACTTTAAAACGTTGCCCACATTGCATGTGTGCTGTACAGTGCACCACAAAAGCAAAGTCGGAAAAGAACAGAGAAATAAAAGCATTTCACCTTGATTTCCTATTTGAAATGGGTGTTATTTTTTCTGAAAAATACTGTATACTTTTTAAGTAAATAGGGTTTTGGATAAAAAACCATGGGTGGCTGATTGAGAATGCCCAGGCACCACCCATGGAATGCCCCATTGATGCTAAGTAATGCAGAGATGTGCATTACTTTCAAATTAATCCAGTGCAAAACTTGTTTTGCGCTGGAAAGTAAATTAGGAACAATGATTTTGCATAGATGTGAGTCACGTTTGTGAAGCAAACACGCTGCAAAATCTTAGTAAATATACCCCACTATGTTAAAATACATTCTACGACAATCGGGGGCATGAGAGGGGCTTAAGGGGCAGCGGAAAGTGAAAGTAATTCAGATTGGTAGGGGCACTTAGTGAGAGAAAACACATTATTTTGAGAAATAAAACATTTTTTTTGTTCCCTTTCCAAACAGAGAGAGGGGGAGAGTGTGTTTGCGTTTCTAGTCTGTGTGTGTAAACATCCCTGGTGAAATCCGACAGACACCTCATCATACCCGACTTAAAGCGCCTGTACCCAACTAGTTATCACAAAATGCATTTATTAGGGGGGGTGAAATACCCCAAACACCCCCTGGAGCTACGCCCCTGGACGGCACCCTTGAGCAGTGTTTCTCTCAGAATATGGAATTGCACTGGATGTTAAACTAGCTCAGTAGTATTTTTACACTTTTCGAAAATGTTTATCTTTATTTGTCTATTTGCAGAGTATTTTCTGCCCCTTATCTTTCAATCATGAATAATGCACATTATACTGCCAACAATAAAAAAAAACATCTAAGTATACCAACCCATTATTTCACTGTGCCTCATTCAACAACTGAGTTAAAATAATGTACTGGGGACTTTCCTTCAAAACGTGTCACATTGCTGTAAGATTTTATATCCTTTCTGTAGCCTAGAGTAAAGCTCAATGAGTTGACTGCCAGCTGTTGATACTGTGTGCAACCGAGAGGTCACAGATTTAAACCATGGCAGGGCAGATCTACCATCACCATTGTTCCGAGGATGGTAAAATCACAGTACAATTTTTTGGGAGTTGTACTTAACTGAGCAACCAGTTTGTGGGCATCTTTATAACGTATTAAGCTTCAGATAACAATATGAAACACAAAATATAATGTTGCATATTTGTTTTTTAAAGTGCCTTTGTTAGAACTAGAGCTGCGGTGTTTTCCATTGGTTGTTTGCCAGGATATCTTACAGAAACAAATTCTGGCAGAAATGTCACCTTGTAAACATAGTTTATTACTTTATCCATTATGAACCCAAAGGGTTGGCATTTTTAAAGAATATATTCTGACAGCCACATTTCAGTACCACACCTTCGAATGACCCATTGGTAAAGAAACACTCCACTCGCTAGTGTGCAGTGAGTGTCATCAGTGGACGAGCAGTTAGCGTTTTTAGAAGACCCAGCCTGCATTCTGCTGCAATCCTTGTGGAGGCCTCCTAGCCAGGTCTCAACGCCATGGTTAATCGATTGGCAGTGTGAACGTCATTCAGGGATCGCCGACCCCTGGCTTGCCCCTTACGACTCCTAGCACGGCCCTTGCGACAGAGGCTTTCCTTAGCTTTTTGTAAAATTATCTTAACCTGCAGTTCTGTGAAAGAGAAGTGCATGTAAACCTAATGTTACCTGCTGCGGCCTGGGTGGCACGGGCTGAGCTGCTTGTGCAGCTGCATCTTCAGCAAAAACCAAGCCCAGTGCCAGGGAGAGGAAAAGTACAGTAGAGAGCACAGAGAAAAGAAGAGTTAAGAGAGGACGGAGGAGCAGCAGAGAGACCAGAAAAGAGGAAGAAGACACAACAGATAGGTGAGACACTGAGGATAAGGTTAGTGTGAGCCTTTGTGTGTGAGCGTGAGAGAGAGTGATAGCTATAGAGAAAAAGAGAAATAAAGGAACAGTAGAGAGAGATGGAAAGATGAGGCGGTATATGTTGGAGAGACAGGCAGGTGTGAGAGGGAGACACTAGAAAGAACTTTAAGACAGGGAAAAAGAGGCAGCTGACAGATCGATGGAAAGACAAAGATGTAACAGGCAGAAAAATTAGAATGCCCAACAGAGAAATAGAGGGAAGACAGGTGTGAGAAAGGGCGAAAAGGAGACAGCCAAGAAAAGACACATCAGAGAGGGGTGACAGGTGAAAAAGAGATAGGTGAGAGAGACAAACAGTAAGAGACAGGTGTAAGAAAGGTGATAAAAAAACAAGGTGCGAGAGAAACAGAAAGAATGAGAGCAAACAGGTGAGAGAGCGCGAGTGGGGTAATATGGGACAAAGTGGGAAAGAATCAGCCGAGAAGTGAGTGGAAGCACGTGTGAGAAATAAGTTATAAAGGGACTGCTGAGAGGGGGTGTGGGAGACAATCCAGAGAGAAGTGACCAAGAGATAAGAGGCAGTTGAGAGAAAGGTAGGTAAGAGGTAGATGACATAGAGAGAGAGGTGAGAAAGAGATGAGCCAGAGGGGAGACAGAAGTTTGAGATGGACAGGAGAGTAGGAAGGAGTCAGGTCAGAGACACATGTAAAAAAAGATAGCTGAGAGAGTAAGACAGATGTGAAAGATTTTGTTCAGAGAGAAAGTATATGGTTTAGGGGAAAAATAAACTGAAGCAAGAGCTTGGAGAGAGGGAGACAGGTGAGAGAGTGAGGGCTGATAAAAATACAGCAGCTTAGATAGAAATATGTTAAAGCGGTAGTAAGGATTGATAGGTGACATGCAGGTGACAGAAACAGATGAAGGAGAGGGGAGACAGGTGAGAACAGAGACGAAATTGGAGCTCGTGGAAAGCTGAGAGGGGAAGACACATGAGTGCACTGATAAAGACACAGATAGATCAGGAAAAATAGCTGGACGAAAGGGTGAGAGATGAGAGGAAGATGGTAAAGGCAGTGACTGGGGAGAAGGAAACAGTAGAGAGAAAAGTGAAAAAAATAAAAAGATTTGTGGCTGACAGAAAGATGACAAATACAGCTGAAAGAGAGACAGAGAATGTGAAAAACAGGGTTGACAATGTGAGATGTTAGGAAGAGACAACTAAAAGACATTAGGGCAGGTAGGAGAGATAAAATTGATATACATGCAGGCAAACATGCGACAGACAGGTAAGAAAGATGGCTCATGAAGTGAGGCAGGTGGGAGACTTGTGAGAAAAGGATGATAAACAAAAAGAGAAGCAAGAAAAAGGTAATCGAGCGATAGGGAGAGACAGGTGAGATAGAGAGGTAGTAAAGGCACAGCAATAACTAAGAAGGAGGCAACTGAAGGAAAGAGGGGTGATTAAAAAAGAAAAAATACAGATACATTTGAGAAAGAGTTTCTTGATATGAATGGGAAAGATGAGGTATAGAGAAATGTGATAAAGAGTCAGCTGAGCAAGAAAGATGGAGAGAGGGAGGTAGGTAATGTAGTATCAGGTGGTATTGAGAAGGGAGGGAAGAAAGATGGCCAGTTAGATGGGACAGACAGGAGATAAGAGAAAAGTGTCAGGAGAGAGGAAGGGGATAGGAGAGCAAAAGGAGATGAGAAAAACCACAAATGGACAGAAAAAATACAAGAGCATCTGCTGAACAAGTTAGGTGAGAGAAACACAAAAGATGGTTGACATGGGAGGAAAGAGAGATTTGAGAAAAGAGGTGAGAGGAAGAAATACAGAATCACAAAACTTGAAAAGTGTGCTTATGATCTGGCACAGTAATGCAGTTGTACCTTCCTTTATTATGAAATGATGGGCATGTATTCTGCTCAACACAAAGGCAGGGTCCCACTCTATGCCAATGTGCACCTTTTTTGGGTGTGTCCAATGCTACTATAACCATCAAGCAGATTCCTAAAAAATACTCAATCAGCATACATGCAAACATTTCCAAACAGGAAAGAGTTATAGTGAAAAAAGCAGAGACATATATTTTCCCCATTGGCAAACTATGAAACAGAGGCAATTTTAGTTGGGGACAGCTAAAATAAAGTCTTCTTTGGCTTTAAAAACCTGGAGCCTTCCATCTAAATTGAGTCTTCTGGTACATATGAATCAGGCACGGGTGTGAACTCAGATTCTGCATCTGCACTGGAGATAGTGCAGCAGTAAGCAGTGGTTTCAAATGACACCTCCATATTTCACTACTTGAGGACTGGCCTGCCTTTGGATCGTGCTCCTAGAACTTCCAGTGACTGCCCATATCCTGTCAGGAGCGCACAAGTTGTATGATACTTCCTACTTGGCACAAGTTGGTGCAAGCTGAGGGCAAAGGTTTTTCACATCTGAATGGGGCACACCACCAATGAAATGAGGGGTTTCCCTCTTGACACTGGACAAGAGTGCAATGTGCACCTCAGCTATGGGTATTAAACAAGGGGCTCTTCACGCATCTGCAGCTCCGTCTACAGTACATAAGTGTCTGGTTGAACAGAATGTTATAGAGGATTGATGCGTGATTCTATGATAAACAGCTGAATATCCTTTGACAGTTTGACAAAATATGTTGTTTGGGTGGTAACATTTTCTTTTTTTTAAATGTAATTCAATAACACAGTCTTGGTTTGGATGATGAATGTGGGTTTGCAGGCCTCGTTTCTGCATATCTGTAGGGCATCAGGCCTCAGTTTGAAACTTGACTCTGTGTTTTGCCAGGGCTTCATTGCATTCAGTGATTGGTCATGCTTCTTATAAGAGCAACACTGAATAGATGCCTGTTCACTGATGCATGCAAAATGGGTCCCGCTGACTATGTTAACTGGACTCGCTTTTGGGTAATTAAGATTTATTTCTTTATGTGTTTTGTCCCTTAGTGACTATCTTTTCTGGGGATTTTCATGGCTTTAATCGATCATTTGCAGGCATGTTTAAACTTACGTAGATTGCAATTAACTCTGATGTTGATTCAATAAGTCCAAGCAAAGTGCTAGTCATATAGTCTGCATTGCAAAACTTGTTTAACTTGGCATCTGACCACTCGTTGTAGCTGTGGAGGTGATATCTATGCCTCTAACTTAGCTTGGGAGAATACTAGTTGAAATATAGATGGTAACTAAAATAGAAATTTGCTGCTTTAATCAGCCTTACCCTTATTGTTCGGTTTGTAACTGTAGTAATGTCACTTCTAACTATGTAATCAGATTAAAATTTCATGTGACATCATTTCGTAGGATAACATTGGGTAAATGTTCATATGATGCCACTTCCTGTGATGTAATGGGGGTGTCAAAGGGCAAGTGATGTCACTTCCGCTACCAATGGGATTTTGGTGAATCTACGCCCATGATTGGCAGTTTGTAGGGCGATCAAGGTTTGAAATCATGGACCATGGGCCACAGAGGGCCAGAAGGAAACAAGCAAAGAAGTGGCTCAAAGCATTGTCACCATAGTAGCCTACTCAGGGAGTGGCCTGGTGACAGAAACAGAAGGATTTCATGCAGTTTTCTGACTGCATTAAGAGTTAGATTCTCAACAATGAGAAGGAAGATAGTCCCTAACTTTCACAGAGCAAACATGCAGGCTCAGAGGGTCTGACTTAACTACTGATATGAAACGAAAAATAACTAATATCTAAAGTTAGACCATCAAGCTGTCTTATAGGTGAGAAAAGAATTGTCGGTGGAACTGGGATGGATGAAAACACGGGGAAGTGAAAAATAAATAATAAAGAACAGCAATAAAGTTGGGAAAGATACCGAATGACGTGTTGGAGAGCAGGAAGGAAAAATACATGACAGAAAAAAATGAATGGCTTAGAGATACACAAAAGGGACACCTGAAGTCAGCTGTCCTCGAAGAAACAGCAAATCTATCACAGAGAAAACACCTGGAAATAAAGTACAGCACCAGAATACTTGCAAGAAAATGTTACAAAGGGTATTGAAAAGAAAAGAGGACTAAGGGCCAGATGTACGACGGCCAGTTTTTGCAACTTGCGGGTCGCAAAAGCTGATGTACAACAGTGTTTCAGACACTGTTTGCGAATGGTAAATGGATTGCAAGGGGCCTGCCTCATTAGTATTCATGAGGCAGGTCGAAATTTGCAACTCATTTGGGAATGGCCTGCACTCACAGGGACAGTGGCCTGCTGGGGTCAGAAGACCACCATGTCTCTGACTGCTTTTTAAATAAAGTTATTTTTTTTAATGCAGCCTGTTTTCCTTAAAGGAAAACAAGATGCATTATCAAAAAAGTATAAAAAGTTTCCTTTTCATTTTTTCAGAGTGGGCAGTGGTCCATTGGACTACTGCCTGCTCTGAAAAAATGTTGGCATCCCCATTCACAAAGGGGAAGGGGTCCATTGGGGGCTGCTTCAGGTTTGTGAATGGTTTGTGCTTTGAAATTGGTGGTAACTGCGATTGTTTTGCGACCACATTCCCAGTCGCAAAACAATCATACATGTCCCTGCGACTCGCTATTGGGAAGGTACGCCCTTGGCACGCCCCTTCCTATTAGTAAGTCACAAAACCTATTTTGCAAGTCAGTAATACATTACCGATTCGCAAAATAGGTTTGGTACATGGTGCAAGGCCATTAGTGGTCGAAAAAGGCAGGTTTTGCCATTTGCGCACCGCTAAATAGCTTTGTACCTCTGGCCCTAAGTAAATACTTCATGCAGATTAGAGGTACGGCCAAATTATATCACACAGGCCAAACCACAATCACACCTTTCCACTCATGCAAAAACAATATTCTTTAATTGGTCGATCGCTGAAATTGCCATTTTTGCAGTCATTCGGTACGAATGTTTGTGGAAATTTTGTTGCACAAGTGTGAAGTATATGCTATAATCTGAGTCTTTTAGAGGGCTAACGCTTAAGCAGTGGATACACTTTTGGGGCAAAAATGGATTCTTGGGAAGACAGAAGTTAAAATGTGAGCTGTAGGTGTGATAATCCAAGATGGAAAATGCTTATCTAGCAAAAGAGTGACTGATGGGGGGGAAAGTACCTTTAACATGGTAAACGTTTAAATAGAATTGGCTTTTTTTAAAGTGCAAGCACACAGATACACACAACACAGAAGCACACCTTCACGCATTGTTGAACCATGCATGCACCGAGACCACCGCACCTACAAACATCCATACACACATAGAGCAAAACAGCCACAACCACATATATACAGAGGTTAACTGACATAAAGAAATCTATGCACATAGACCAACATACTTGCTGGTCCCAATGAATGGAGAAAAGAAGACACAAGCACCAACACACATACATACACACACTCACATAGAGTATCACACACTTCCCTTGCAGCCAAACAACAAATACGTGAGTAGAGTGGCATGGAGACGGGTGGGATGAGAGAAACCCATCTATAGGCATTGATGCACACACATATCAACACACCTACAGAAACAAATGCACATATAACAACATATGGGCACTTACTCTCACAAACAAACAGACATGCAGCCATAATTTACACAGACCAAAAGACATGGCCAGCCATGCACACAAATGGACATACCAATAAACATAGAGGCACCAGTTCACATGTACGAAAAGGCAAAGACCTTCCAATGCAAATATACCAAGAAACATAACGGCACTTATGAGCAGAACCCAATATACATCCACGTGCCAATGAATATAAACCAGCATACATTCAAGTACACAATGCCACAGATTAATGGCATATGGACACCCATGCACACCAACAGGTTGTCCATGCACACCAACAGGTTGTCCATGCACACAAACCAAAATACATAGTCACACCTACACACAGACTTACAGTTACTCATAAATTAAGGCCATCAATCAATCAATCAATCAGTGCTTGTAAGGCACAACTACTCACCCATTAGAGTCTCAAGGCGCTGGGGGGGAAGTGTAGCGTTCACTGGTGGTTCTTAAAAACGCCATGTCTTTAGTTCCTTCGTGAAGCTGAGGAGGGAGGTGGTTTGTCTGATGTGGAGAGGAAGGGCGTTCCAGGTGGTGGCTGCGAGGCAGGGAAAGGAGCGTCCTTCTGTTCTGGTTTTCCTGATGCGGGGTACTTCTGCGAGAGGGAGCTGGGCTGAGCGTACGGTCCTGTGGGGTATGTGGAGGTTGAGTCGCTGGTTCAGGTAGGCTGGTCCGATGTTGTGGAGGGCTTTGTGTGCGTGGGTGAGGATCTTGAAGGTGATTCTTTTCTCTATGGGAAGCCAGTGCAGTGTATGCAGGTGTTGCGAGATGTGGCATTGTCGAGGTAGGACCAGGACCAGTCTGGCAGCGGCGCTCTGGATGTTTTGTAGTTTGCGGATGAGTTTCTCATTGATTCCAGCGTAGAGTGCGTTGCCATAGTCCAGTCTGCTGGTGAGGGCGAGTGTGACAGTCTTTCTATGTTCGAGAGGGATCCATTTGAAGGACTTGCGTAGGAGGCAGGGGTGCGGAAGTAGGTGGAGGTGACTGAGTTGATTTGATGGATCATGCTGAGATTGGAGTCCAGGATGATCCCGAGGTTGCGGGCTTGGCTGGTGTGGGTGGGCGGGTTTCTGTGTTGGGTTGAGGGCCCATGATGAGTACTTCTGTCTTGTTTGCATTGAGTTGAAGGCAGCTGTTTCTCATCCAGTTGGCGACTGTTTCCTTGCCTTCGTGGAAGTTGCGTCTGGGTTTGTTGGGTTCATTGGAGAGGGAGAGGATGAGTTGGGTGTGGTCGGCGTAGGAGATGATGTTTATTCCGTAGCTTCTGACGATGGTGGCTAGCGGGGCCATTTAGATGTTAACCACTGTGGGGCTGAGGGAGGATCTCTGGGGAACTCCGCAGGTGGTGGGTGTGGGGTCTGCGAGGAAGGGGGTGAGTCTCACTCTTTGAGTTCTGCCGGAGAGGAAGGATTGGATCCAGTCGAGGGCCCTGTCTCTGATGGAGTCTTCGTATCAAGGTGTGATGGGAGACTGTGTCGAAGGCCGCCGAGAGGTCTAGCAGGATGAGTGCCACCATCTCTTCCTTGTCCAACAGGGAGCGGATGTCGTCTGTTGTGGCCAGGAGGGCTGTTTCGGTGATATGGTTTTTCCTAAATCCGGATTGGGAGATGTCAAGAATGTTGTGGTCTTCTAAAAACGTGTCAAGTTGGCTGTTGACCACTTTTTCGATGACTTTCACAGGAAAAGGGAGTAGGGAGATAGGCCTGGAGTTTTTGAGGTCAGAGGGGGCTGCTGAGGGTTTCTCGAGGAGGGGGTAGATCTCGGGGAGTTTCCAGTCGTCGGGGAAGGTGGGGGCAGCTAGTGAGCGGTTGATGCTGAGGCGGAACTTGGGGAGGATGGTGTTTGCAGCTCTGTTGAAAATGTGGTAGGGGCGTGGGTCCGTGGGGGCCCTGGAGTGTATGGACCTAATTGTTCTCAGAGTATCTTGAGGGGGGTCCAGGTGGTGATTGTTGGTTTGTTGGGTTTTGGTAGAGGGGGTTCTGCACGTAGGATGTCCTGGCTGAAACTGTCATGGATGGTCTTGATTTTTTGGTGGAAGTAGGTGTTGAGTCTGTCACAGAGGTCCTGTGAAGGTGGGTTGTCTGTTGTTTCACTGTTGGGTTGGCCGAACTGCTTGACGATGCTGAAGAGTTCCTTGCTGTTGTGTGCATGTGAGGAGATTCTGTCTTGTATAACTTTCTTTCTGGAGTTTCTGATGAGTTGGTGGTGTGCGATGGTGGCGGCTCTGAAGTTGCTATGAGCTTCTGTGGTTTTGGTGTTTCTCCAGATTTTCTCAAGGCGGTGACAAGTGCATCTAGATTTTTGGAGTTCTGGGATGAACCAGCTGGCTTTCTTTGCTTGGGTGCTATTGTCCTTTTTGAGGGTGGCTATGGTGTTGGCACAGTCGGCGATCCATTTGTGGAAGGTGCATGCTGCAGTTTTTGGATCGTCGTTGTGTGCGATGGTGGGGGCGGCGGTGAGCTGATCGTCAGTGATTCTTGTCCATTTTCTATGTGATGGTTGGTGTTGGGGTCTGATGACGGTGGGTGTGTTGAAGGTGAAAAGGATGCATCAGTGGTCTGTCCATGGGAGTTCTGAGGTGTGACTGAAGGTAGCGGAGGTTACTGTAGTGAAGATAGGATTGAGGGTGTGTCCTGCTGAGTGTGTTGGCTCCGTCACGATCTGTCGGAGCCTTATGTTGTGGAGGTTGTCTAGGAGGGATGCGGTGTTGGGGTCTTGTAGGTTGTCGAGGTGGAAGTTGAGGTCTCACAGTAGGGTGTAGTTGGTGGCTGCGATGGCTTGTGCAGAGATGTAGTCCGTGATGGAGTCAGAGAAGGGAGCGCGTGGTCCGGGAGGACAGTAGATGAGCGTTCTCCTGATGGGGGATGTCGGGCTAGTATGTAGTTTGAAGTAGTTTGACCCACACCCACACACCGCCAAAGCCAACCTCCATGAGGGAATGAAGTCCATCGCCGAATGGATGAGAATAAGCCGCCGGAAATTGAACTCCGACAAGACGGAGGTCCTCATCCTCGGACGCACCCCCTCGGCCTGGGATGACTCCTGGTGGCCCACCGCACTGGGACCCCCTCCAACACCAACCAACCACGCACCAACCTGGGCTTTGTCCTCGACTCCGCCCTCACCATGTCTAAACAGGTCATCGCAGTCTCCTCCTCCTGCTACAACACCCTACGCATGCTCCATAGAATCTACAAATGGATCCCGACGGACACCAGAAAAACGGTGACCCAGGCCCTCGTCAGCAGTAGACTAGACTACGGCAACGCACTCTACACAGGCATCCCAGCAAAAGACATCCAACGCCTCCAACGCATCCAAAACGCCTCTGCCCGACTGGTCCTCGACGTACCCCGCCGATGCCACATCTCCCACCACCTGAAGGACCTCCACTGGCTCCCCGTGGACAAGAGGATCACCTTCAAGCTCCTCACCCACGCTCACAAGGCACTCCACAACACCGGACCAGCCTACCTGAACAACAGACTCAACTTCTACGTACCCTCCCGCCAACTCCGCTCCGCCAACCTCGCCATCATTCCCCGCTTCCAACGCAAGACCTTCGGCGGCAGATCCTTCTCCTATCTCACCACCAAGACCTGGAACGCCCTCCCGACCGCCCTACGACAGACCCAGGACCTCCTCACCTTCAGGAGACTCCTCAAGACCTGGCTCTTCGACCAGTAGCAGCAGCCCCCCCGCCCCCTTCAGCGCCTTGAAACCCTAACGGGTACATAGTGCGCTCTATAAATATTATGATTGATTGATTGATTGATTGAAGTGGAGGTGTTTCATCACGCTTGTGTATTGTTTCGAGTCTTTGGAGTGGGTGTTCAGCCGGAGGATGGACCTGTGGACGATGGCGATTCCTCCCCCAGGATGGCTGGGGTGATTTTTCAGGATGATCTTGTATCCCTAGGGGATGGCGATGGCAATGTCTGGGCCTGAAGTGGTGTTGGCCCAGGACTCGGTGAGGAACGCGACGTCCAGGGTGGTGCTGTCAAGGAAGACCCAGATTTCGGTAGCGTGTTTATGGAGGGAGTGGATGTTGAGGAGAAGGCACTTCAGAGATTTTGGGGTCGGTGTGTTGTTGCGGGTGGGTTGTGCTGAGTACAAGGTCTTGGTAGTGGTGTAGGTTTGCGGCAGCTGAGGCAGCTGGAAGGTCCGTGGGTGTTTGCTGGTGATGCTTGCTTGCAGTTGTTGTTGCGTACTGGGTTGAGTATGATGAGTGCTGCTGACATGTAGAGGCGGCGGGTGGCAGGACCTGTGGTCCTGCAGCTGGTCACGGTTAGGTTGTGGACGGGTGCAGACGGGCTTGCCATAGGCGCGGCCGCACAGCGGGCGCCATTAAGTAGGGAGGGTTGAGAGGACAGCTGGGAGCAGGAAAAGGCACAAAAAAGGGGGTGGGCCGTGTGGCGGCAGGGAGAGTGATAGAGAGGAGGGGGTGGGGCCGCGAGGGTAGCAGCGGCAGGAAGAGTGTGAGAGAGGAGAGAGAGAGAGAAGTGAGTGACGATCGAAATGAGGAAAAGATAGAGGAAAGCAGAAAGCGAAAGGCACAAAAACAGTACACAAAGGAAAAATGAGGAAAAAAGAGAAAAGAGGCAGAGGGCAGCCCAGCAGAAGAGCAGAGCTCTCCCACTAGACACCAGGGATGAGGTGCAGGCAGAAGCCTGCGGGTGGAGGAGGGCCTCGAACTCCTGACCAAGGTCAGAGTTCGAGTCAGACGGGCTTCACTTGCAGGTGGAGCTAAGTGGTGGCAGAGCAGTTTACTGACTAGGTCAGTGAGGTTGCTCTTCCTCCCGTAGAGCGGCCGCCATTAAGTAGGAAGGGAGGACAGCTGGGAGGTGGGAAAAGGCTCAAAAAAGGGGGGTGGGGCCGCGGAGAGCAGTGGTGGGGAGAGTGAGAGAAAGAGGGGGGCGGGCCACAGGGGCAGGAGCGGCAGGGAGAGTGTAAGAGAGGAGAGAGAGAGAGAAGCGAGTGACGAGAGAAACGAGAGAAAGACCATCATACATACTGGCACCCATGCACACAGTGAAAAAACAGACAGAGACCCCCAAGGACATGGAACCAATCGCCATACAGGAAACCCTGTACACACATGCACCCACGAACAGTCAGACAACACAGATGCATGATCTATACCCACAGAAACATATATACTACTTGCAGAAAACACATATAAAGTTACATCTGGACAGTGCTCTGGGCATAAGAACAGATCAGGAGATGTGACTTGGATTGGTGTACACATAACTGGAGTGGTGAAGGTGTCAAGTCCACTTAAAATGGAGCTCCTTTAGGTTGGAAACTATATTTCAACTGTTGAAACGAGTCAATGTCAAAAGCCATGCATTCCTTTTCTTTCAGAAATGACTGCTAGATGGTAGAGGGTTTCATTTCTCATTCCTATTCAGTCCTTGTCACCACCTTTGGAAGGTTCACATGTAGCTCACAATGCAATGCACTCAGCAAGCTCATTCCAGCCTTGATCTCTTTGCTATAATCATACATATTGAGCACTGCCGTTCATCACCCACATCTCATTAGTGTCCAAATCGCTCCATTTCTGTCAAACATTGTGTATCTACATTTATTCTTATTTATAAAATGCCCACAGTGTCATCAGGTGTGTTTGTTCAAATAACTTAGTGGAAGCAAAGTGATCTGCTAAATAAAAGTTCGTTATGGAAATTAATTAAATGCAGAAATCTAGCAACACGAATTGACAGGCTAAGGTCTTCACAATTTTGTTTAATTATATTTATTCTGCCAGAGGAATTATATGCGGTTCCTATGGTTTTTTTTCGGCAGTTTGAATAAAAAGTTGCAACAATGTTGCAAAATTTCTCAGCTGTACTCTTATTTGCATGATGTCTCTACATTGCTAAGCACACAAGAAGTGACGCACGTATCACATTGTGTTAAAGGGTCATTAAGGGGCAATTTCGAAGAGCAGAAAGGCCCTCTATTCCACTTTGAAATGGAGGACTTAGTACTGTTATAAAGCGCTATTAAAGGCACACAGTTTTCTGCAGAAAACGTGCTCTCAAAATGGGTTGCTTTTATGAAGTACTTCAGACCATATTTAAAGTTTGGTGAAGTGGAACATTCATCAGCAAGTGATGGATGCACCATCCACTATATTTATTTAGATTATCAATGACATCAACACACTTAAATCTAAATAAGTAATTCTTCTTCTAACAATAGATGCCACATTAGTGTTGTGCAATAGCTAAACTCCATTCCTGAAGCCTGACTTTTGCAAACATATTGCTAAGTTCAAAACAATGACTTCAATTCCCTGCAGCAAACCATTGTCCTTATTCTTGTATCGCCAAAAGTTTTGGCATGAAGACTGCTGCACATGAATTTCCTTAACCCAAACTTAAAAACGTATGAGAAGAAGTAGATGTGAAGCAGCACGAACACATGGGCCAATTAAGGGACCGGGTTAAGAAAAAAACACAGGCAGAGACAAAGATAACAAATGAGATGTAGTGAGAAAGACATAAAAAAAAGAAACAAAGAGAGGGAGTGAGAGCGAGAGAGAGAGAGGGTAAGAGTGACAGAAAGGAAGACCAGATAAGTGTGAGTGAATGCGTGTGTTCTTGACATCCTCAGAATGGATAACTGAACGATGATCTTTTGCACTTCGTCTGCTTTACCCACATGGTGAGAAAGTGGTTCGTCGCTGGTTTTCAGAGACAGTCCAGATGTGAGTGTGCTGTCCGCGACTGACTGGTGTCTCTGAAATGAGCCCCCAATTCACAACATAATTTCACACTACCCATCACTTGTCACTGGCCCTCCCAGGCTGTTGCAGACTGAGTACTAAATTTAAATGGCAGCATGTAGACTGAAATAAGCAACAGGGAGACAAACGTCATTGATATGTGCCAAAACTGTCACATCATCTCTGGAATGTCTCATGTCTACTTGTGATTCTCAGATAAATAGAGAGGCAATGCAGCTTAAGGGTACAAAGCCCTGGAACTCCAGTTATTTGTTTCATCAGTACACGAAACTGCATCTATACCCTAATCAGAATCATAAATAAGCTAATATGTCTTCCAAACTCGGGGCAAATTATTGAATGATGCCCCCAAATATACGTTAACTACTTTGTAAGTTTGAAAAAGCCACAAATTGTTTTCACCCGAATATGGAGCACTTTGAAATCTACAGTGGGCAATAGCACACTAAAATAAAGATAAAAGCCCTCATTACACGTGTGCCAGAATAAAGTGGGGTGTTTACCACATGTGGTAAATACCATTACCCCAGGCTGAGGTATTTATCAAGTATGGTAAATACTTCCTATTCCGAGTTTTCAACAAGAAAACCAGGCATTCCGTATGGAATCAGTTTTTAAGATACAGAGTTTCATGTTTTGCCTGCTTTTCATTCCATTTCCTCCGATAAATTCCGGCAGGTTTGGTCAACCTTTATTTATCAGGAGAAAACTGCAAAATGTATGTATGTTTTTGTTCAAAGGTATAGTTGACAAATATGTTTTAAAATACCCCATTTAGTCCTAGTGGCTAATGGCCTGAATCCATGAGTCATACTATTCACCATTGCTGTCCTTCGGCCGAAATACTACTTAATTCCAAGTTATTCCCTTTGTAGAGTTGACTCTCCGAGACTAGCGATAGTGAGAAGTCAGAGTTATGCCCTAGAGATGGTGGAGAGATTGAAGCTCAGATACAGGATGGCACATAATCTCAATATCTGATTAAATCTAGATTTTTCGCTGACGCTAAGGATCCGGTTTAGAGGAGCCTGCCATGGAATTGAGCCATAAAAGTGTTCTCTGTAAATCATACCCCCCCCCCCCCCACCTCCAATAAAACGCCTTTTTTGTGGCTAAACGTGCTCATGGTATCCTTCAATGAGATAATGGAAAATTGGCCACACTGGCCTGTGGGCTGATCTGACATGCAGTTCTAGTTTGAAACAAGCATGGAAACAGTACCTTTCAGCTTTGTCAGTGCTTCTTTTATTGTGTTATGGTTTTGGCAAAGTTTATTATTTGATTTGATTTTCGTTTTGTAAAGCACTCAGCTACCCATATATGGTTTCCCAGAGCTAAGCCAAAAAGACATTGACAGGACAACCCCAAAGCTAAAAGAGCCACATCTTCAAGTTCTTACGGAAGACAGAAAGAGTGGAATAGTTTCTTAGAGAATTTGGGAGAGAGTTCCAAAGTCTGGGGCCCAGGACAGAAAAGGATCGGCCTCCCGTACTAGTCCAGTGAAATCTGGGAATTGAGCAAAAGGCCAGGTGTTGAGATCTCAGAGGGCGTGCTGGAAAATAAGGCTGTACTACCTCCCGAATATATTGCGGACCGACTTATGCTCTGGCCTTAAAGATATAACACAATGCCTTGATCTGTATACATTTAGGAATTGTGAGCCAATGAAGCTCTTGCAGGAGCTGCGAAGTTGGCGCAGACTGCGGGAGACAAAACAGAAGATGAGCTGCTGCATTCTGAACTGTCTGAAGACGCAAATAGAAGTATGATTAATACCTAAATAATGAACATTGCCATAGTCCAGTCTCGACAGATTTGAGGCCTGGGCCACGGTTTTCTGAGCAGAGAAAGGCAAAATCCAAATGATCTTCTTCATGCATCTTAATATGGAAAAGCATAAAGACATCACCTTGACCACCTGAGAGCTCATTGAGAGATTTTCATCCAAAACAAAGCCCTGATTCATCACCTTAGGAGGAGTGAGAAGGGGACCCAGAGAGGAGGACCAGTGTTGTGGGCCTTAAAGCTGAGGATTTTTCCCCAGGATCATCAATTCTGTCTTATCCCCATTCAGCTTGAGCAAGTTGTTCCTCATCCAGGTTTCAATAGACTTCAAGCCCAAGTTAAGATCGGAGGGACTCTGGGCTTGCACCGATGATAAAGAAAAGACGATTTGGGTCTGCATAAGAAAAAAGGGTCAGTCCACAACTCTCCACAACTTTAGCAAGAGGCTTAACATAGATGCTAAACAGTAGTGGGCTACGTACTGAGCCTTGGGGAAAGCCAGATGTTAAACACTGCTTGCGATATGCTACATTAGCTGAAAACACCTGAAAAGATCAATTATAAAGGAATGAAGTCAGCCGTGCCAGGGCAGTGTCGGCAAGCCCTAGAGATGACAGCCTTTCAATCGGGACAACGTGTGACACAGTATTGGATGCTGTGCCCAAATCAGGAAGAATGAGGGCAGCAGAGCCACCCTCATTCAGGAGCTTTCTAAGATGGTCCGTTACTTCAAGGAGGGCAGATTCACTACTGTGTCCAGCCCTGAAACCAGATTGTGACAGATGAAGTATATTTAAATTCTCCACATATGATGTAAATAAGGCTTTCACATGCTTCTCCAAAACCTTGGAGAGACAGGGCAGCACAGAGATAGTCCTATAATTCAACCAGATGTTGGGATCTAGATTTGGCTTCTTCAGGAGTGGCAACACCATAGTATGTTTCCAAGAATCTGGGACATGACCCTCCTGTAAAGAAGAATTAAGAAGGTACACTACTATCTGAAGGGAATCCATATTCATTAAGCCAAGTATGGAGGGAAGTAGCAGATCTAATGGTGAACTGGATTTGATGGACTGAAGAAGACCCAGAAAAGAGGAAATGTTCAACCATGGCCTTGAGCTCAGTTTGCTCAGATGAGACTTTGCCACAGGTGCAGTGTGATCAGATGCTGCAGAGATGGAATAGGCCTCTGAATCTACACTACCTGAGTGAGGTGTTGTTTGTGGGCTGCTTGTGTCCTTAGCAAATTTCAAATGTATATCAGCTACCTTTTTTATGAAAAACAATGCCAGTGCCTCACACTGAGATTGTGACACCTGAAGCACTGAAACCATGTGTCAAAGGTCAAAAAGTTCCTTTACTACCTTGAAGAGAACCTTCTGGCATTTCTGAGCCTTAATAATGTTATCAGTGAAGAAAGAAGCCCATGCCTTTTTACAAAGTCCATGGTAGTGCCTAATGGCATTCTTATAAGCGGCTTTCACAGAAATATCATATGACCTGCTCCAGGCCGGTTCCATGGCCTTAAAAAGTTTTTTTCTCCAAGTGCAAAGAGTCATCAAACCATAGAGCAGAGTGAAGTGTTCAGGGTGACAGTTTGGACACTACAGGCAAAACCTTGTCAAAAGTGCTCCGAAACCAGCCATCCACCAACCCCTCATCTACACAGACCGAATCGACCAGACTCGGTTTGTTGATGAGAAGTTGGTGATTTAAAGAAACTGTGTCCAGTTTGGACCATTTTACAGCTGAGGTGGCCAGATTATGACAACTAGGACATAGGGCAGAGGTGGCTTTGATGGTGAAAGGGATTGCACTGTGATCGGACCAGGTCAAAGGAATAGGTGAATCAACCTCCATTTCCTGTATATTAGCAAAAAGAGGATCTAACAAATGGCCAGCTTCGTGGGTTGGAAGTGTGTTAAGCAAAGAAAGATTTAGAATGATCAAATCTTAAAGAAGATTACATCCCAACAAGCAGTTATGATCCTCTAGATGGATATTGAGATCTCCCAATAGCAGGAGGATTGCAATGTAAGAATAAAAGGGGCTAGCCGATCTGGGATAGAGGCAGACCAATCCCCAGCATTACCTGGAGGCCTAGAAACCAAGGCTCCCGATAAGGTACACTTAGATGTGAGAGCGAGAGAAAAGAAGAAGGTCTCACAAGCTGGAATGTCAAGGACTCAAATTTTGCAATGATAAGATATCTTATAAATTATACCTATTCCTCCTCCAGGTCTGCCTTGCCTGTCTTTTCTAATAATCGTATACTCAGGTGGTAGTGCTGAAATTACATCTGATGAACAGCATTCCTGCAGCCAGGTTTCTGTCAAAAACAGGCAGGGGCAGCTCTTCTGCAATGGCAGAGTAGCGTCACCCCTAGCTAAGAGCCAGCAAATGAAAAAAAAAATGATAGTTTACTATTGGTTTATTTTTCATCTGCTGGCTCAGCCAACAGTGAAGGGAGGGGCAGGCCTGGCTCAAGGAAGGAGGGAGAGGGAAGGGGGAGTGAAGTGCACTAAATGCGCATGTGTGTTTGGCCAGCTGTCTTAGGCTGGCCAAACACACATGCGCTCTTAGGTTTCTCCAACCCGGCTGTGTTGAACAGCCAGTCTGGAAAAACTTCACAGACCCCTTGCACTGTCTGAGTGGCAGTCCAAGCCACTCAGACCAATCCTGATGCTGCTTTCATGCTAGGTTTAGAATGAGAGCAGCACCACGATTGCTGGGGAGCCTGTGCTGGTGATCCAGTGAATGCTGGGACACTATCAGAAGCAGAGGTGCGAGGCAGCAGGAGGCGGCTCTGGGAACGGAGAGAATGGCAGAATAGTAAGTGGTTTTGTTTTTGTTATTATCTGTTTCCCCCGTCCCCATCATCCCACTCACCCCCACCTTGGCTGCTGCTGAAAACAGGACATCAGGATCAAGATCCCATAACATATTAAAGATGGCTTGTTGATGTTTAGGGAGAGAGCAGCAGTTTAGATTTAGGAAGGAAAATTGTATTAAATCTCTACAACCCGAATGCGAGGCCATTAACTCACAGCATTAATAACCACTCGTGTGCAGCCAATGTTACGAACCACCCGCATGCGGTTAGTACCCTCAGAAAGAGAGAAAACGTCACAATTCCCACATAAAGGTTGACTTACTCCCAAGTGAAGTCATGGAAAGTTAAATAAACCAGATGGTTATAAAGCAAGTAGTTGGTTGGTAAAATACACCAAACCATTACCCTCTGAGGAACCAGGGTTCCTGGCCCTGGCCCTGCCTGGATGCGGAAGGGCGCAGACGGTTATGCCTTAGGTGTTCCTTTGGCTTGTCAGAGGAGTGCCTGCTGTGCGCATCCATGCTGCTGCATGCATTTGAAGGGCACTTGGGAAAGTGGACAAGCCCTCGCCATTTAACATTTTTAAAAAATGCCTTAAAGCTAAAATATTTTTGGTTTCAAAAAGCACATGTTGCCAAAGTAGGTCCTGGCACTGAAGGGAACTATTTTGTGTGTAGATGTGCTCCTTGTGACAGGGAAAAGTGTTGTCACTCACAAAGAAGTTAGCGAATGGTGAAGCGAGGTAACCCACTGCCCCATGCAACATTAATGAGAGAGTGGCCAGGAAAAAAAATGTGAATGACATTAACAGACTACTGGATGAAGAGGACCGGGTAAAAGCCCTTATAAATAGCTGACACGTACATTTCAGTAAAATCAAAATGTCTTAGCTATTGGCAGACCTAAAAATGCACTTAAGTCTTTGTGACATGATGTGGTGGGCAGGGGGATGAAGTGCTGTAGACCCAAGTTCCTCATAGGGCTAAAAACACACCTGTGAAACGCGTATAGTCGTATGTGTAGGACAGCTTTCAATATGTCCTATTGGACACTATAGGTAGTAATCAGTACAAACAATACTCATTACCCTTTGGAAGCAAAGTAGGGCTGCATTTAACCAGCTATAAACACCCAGATCTGTTGAACACCACTCCACTTATTTGTAAAGTGGATAAAAGGATCCTGTTTTATGACTGACCCTGCCCCACTACTAAAACAACATGCTTAGTATCTGTTTTTTTTTTGGCTGCTATAAGAATGAATCAGCCATAGATCTTACCTCTACGTAAAGGATTGGGAAAATCCCAATCTTCTCTCCCAACATTCCTTCTGCCCAGTTGTCATCCACTCGTCGGATCACAGTCAAAATATCATCCTGTAATAAACAAAGAAAAACAAGTCAGTATGAAAAGAAAAAAATAAGTTTTCATGCCAAAATATGACCATCTACCAGTTATAATATTCATTTACAACTAACACCAGAACTACCTATTGTTATATTTCTTTGCCGATAAAGACATTTAATATTGTGTAATTGTTTCCACATGTGTTAGCATAAATGAATGAATATTTACTGTTTGATTTCTTAAATTCATGACAAATTTGTACAATTTGAGATAAGAGCATACTATAAGGGAGAACCACAAATATGTGCAATTCCTGATGGACACGTATAATAAAGTGCAAGCCAACATTAGAATTAGTTATTACATAATAGTGGTACTTAAAATAGAAAACACTAGATAATTCGGGACCTAAAAGTTTCCAGACAGAGGTTGTCATATGGGCTCTGTTTGTGACTCCCAGTTTTTAGGGATCAAGATGGCCAATGCTATTGGCCAGGTAAGATCAGACAGCTTGTTAAAATCCATTAATTCGTGCCAATTGCTGAGCGGTCAGTTGCTCTTCATAAGTAGGGCTGGACTATGGCAGGTAGTTGGCCTTTTTTTTCTTTGGCAGAGAACATGCATGTTGAACAAGTTGCTTACCTTTGGTAACACTTTTTCTGGTGGATACAGTAGCTACCTGTGGATTCCTCACCCTATCAATTTTCCCAATGTGACAGCATTCAACAGAAATATTTTTCCCAACTTTCCACGTTGCTGAGGACATTATAATTGCACGTCTCCTCAGGCGACTCCGTCTGACATCATCGGAGCTATAAGAAGTCCTCGCCGGCGTGCTGACGTCAGTTTCATCACTTTTTTACTGTGCCTTTGAGGCACACAGGTGAATACCAACATCACAAGCACAACATGTGCCAACTCAATATCTATACATGAAACATCTTCTATATATATACATATATTAATCTATAACATTGTTCAATAAACATCAATAGTACTCTTGGTATGTCCAGACAGGCAACGGGGAGGCGGTTGGGACTGTGAGGAATCCACAGGTAGCTACTGTATCCACCAGAAAAAGGGTTACCGAAGGTAAGTAACTTGTTCTTCTGATGGCTACAACTACCTGTGGATTCCTCACCTTATGAATAGAATCCCAAAGCAGTCCCACACTCGGAGGTAGGTGCCTGACTGGTCAAACCAAGAACTCCTGCAAAAGAGAACGGGCAAAATGACCATCCCTCCTCACTTCTGATTCTAAACAATAAGCTTTGCGAAAGTGCGGAGGAAAGCCCAAGTTGCTGCTTTACAAATGTCAGCAACAGGCACACCTCTAGCTAAAGCCCAAGTGGCAGACTTAGCCCTGGTATGATGAGCCCTAATACCCCCTGGAGGAACCTTCTTTGCTAGCGAATAACATATCTTTATACAAAGAATGATCCACCTTGATAAAGTCCTCTTGTGGACGGCTTTGCCCTTCATTTTGCCCACATAGCCAATAAAGAGCTGATCATCAGTTCTGAAGTTGTTCTTCCTTTCTGTGTAGAAGCTAAGGGTCCTTTTCGGACCCAAGCAATGCAGCCTTTTCTCCTCCTTTGACAGTTGGGAATAGGGTAAAAGGACAGAAGAGTTATAGATTGTCCTAGATGGAAGGGAGTGACTACCTTAGGAAGGAAAGCCGCCCTGGTTATCAAAACCACCTTATTAGCATGAAAGGTAGTGTAAGGGGGTTTTACACTAAGAGCCTAAAGCTCACTAACATGCCTAGCCGATGTGATGGCTGTTAGAAAAACTGTTTTAATAACTAGGAGCCTCAACGGGGAACTATGCATGAGTTCAAACGGTGAACTCATCAAAAAGTTAAAACTAAATCCAAATCCCACTGAGGCATTACGAACAAAGTGAGTGGAAATTTGTTTATTAAACCCTTAAGGAACCGAAGAACTAGAGGGGGCTTAAATAAAGAGCGCTGATCAGGTAAACAGATAAAAGCTTACAGTGCCGATGAACACCCTTTCCCAGTCACAACTGCGCAACCTTTCTGCGCTAAAGAAAGTGAAAATTGCAAAACATTAGACAAATGGGCCTTTAAAGGATTCATTTGTCTCCCTCCACACAAAATAACACATTTTGCCCATCTGCCGGCATAGACAGTCTTGGTGCAGTGTCACCTGGCCGATAAAATAACACCCACCACTTCCAGAGGGAGAGAAAAAGAATTCAGATTGCCCTGTTCAATCTCTAGGCATGTAGGTGCAGGCTCTAGAGGTGGGGGTGTCGACCCTGCCCCTGTGACTGCGAGAGGAGGCCTGCCCTGTAAAAGAGATGGAGCAGAGGGTACAGTGAGAGGTGAAGAAGATCTGTGTACCACACCCTTCTTGGCCAATCCGGGGCTATTAATATAACTTAGGCCCGGTCTTGGCAAATCTTCCTGAGAACTCGAGGAATCAAGGGTATGGGAGAAAACGTGTAAAGCAGCCGGTTGCTCCAGCTCAGCTGAAGAGCATCCCCCAACGCCCACTGCATTGGATACTGGAGGCTGCAGAATAATGGGCAGTGCGCATTCTTGTGAGTGGCAAAGAGGTCTATCAGAGGCGTTCCCCACAACTGGAAGACGTGAAGAACAACCTCCGGATGGAGACGCCACTCGTGATCAGCCGAAAAGTGCCGACTGAGACCATCCACATGTACGTTGAGAATTCCGGCCAAATGGTTTGCTACTACGCAAATTCGATGGTCCTGTGACCAGGACCAGAGCCGCAGAGCCTCTCTGCAGAGAAGGTACGTTGCTACTCCACCCTGTTTGTTGATGTACCACATCGCAGTAGTGTTGCCTGTCAAGACTTGTACCGACAGACCGCAAATGGACGGGAGGAAGGCCTTGAGAGCCAGGCGTATCGCCCACAACTCCAACAGACTGATGTGAAACATCTGTTCTACTGGAGACCAAAGACATTTGAACTCCAGATCCCCCAGATGTGCTCCCCACCCTAGAGTGGAAGCATCCATTATGACTGTGGTCACCGGAGGTGGCAGACAAAACGGCCTTCCTTGAGAGAGGTTGCCATCCACACTCCACCACTGTAGATCCCCCGCATCGTCTCTGGAGATTGTTATCGACTCCTCAAGATCTTCTTTGTGTGAAACTATTGCTTGCAGAGGCACCACTGGAGAGCCCTCATGTGCCAATGTGCGTGAGTGACCAACAGAATACAGGAAGCGAACAGACCAAGCAGACGAAGGACCTTTAGGACTGGAACAGCCACTCCCCTTTGAAACATTGGAATCATAGCCTCAATGTCCTGAATCCTCTGAGGAGGAGGGTAGGTTTGAGTCAATATTGTGTCCAGTGCTGCTCCTATGAACAGGAGGCATTGAGAGGGCTCCAGGTGAGACTTGGGCACGTTTACTGAAAAGCCCAGGTTGAACAACAACTGGCTTGTCACCCGCAAATGGTGCAGCACCTACTTTGGGGACTTGGCTTTAATCAGCCAATCGTCCAGGTAAGGGAATGCAGATATTTCCTTCCTTCTGAAGTGCGCCACCACCACCGCCATCACCTTTATAAAGACTTGAGGTGCAGAAGTAAGACCAAAAGGAAGGACTGCAAACTGGTAGTGTTGCGATCCTACCATGAACCGGAGAAACTTCTTGTGCGACTTCAGAATAGGGGTGTGAAAATAAGCATCCTGCAAGTCAATAGACACCATCTAGTCTTCCTTATCCAATGCAAGAAGCACCTGTGCTAGGGTCAGCATTTTGAATTTTTCCGGTTTGAGGAACCAATTCAAAATCCACAGGTCCAAAATAGGCCTCAACCGACAATTCTTCTTGGGAATCAGGAAATACCTTGAATAATATCCTTGACCCCATTCCTGCTCTGGAACCAACTCCACTGCACCCATAAAAGAAAGCTCTGCAACTCCTGTTGAAGCAACAGGAGATGCTCTTCTGAGCAAAATGAATAACGGGGAGCGAAGCGGGGAGAAACTCCCGAAAGGGAAGGGCATAACATTTTCTCACTATGCTCAACACCACAGAATCCAATGTTATTAACCTCCACTCATGGAGGAAATGTAACAACCCTCCACCTACGGGCAGCACATGCTGGTGAATGGAGTGAGAACTAGGGCTGCTTCCCTGGCTGGATTCCCCCAGAGGATGAAGAGGAAGAGGAAGGCTGCTGAGCGGCTCCTCGCATTCTAACTCTACCACAACCCCTACAGGACCTGTGGAGGAGGTTGGCAGGCCGCTGGACATGGAACTGCAGCCTCCCACAAAAGGATGACCCACGTCCAAACCCTCTGAACCTACAGAATGGTCTGAAGGTCGTGGATGATGCCTGAAGGCCCAAATATTTCACAGTGGCTCTTCTATCCTTGAACTTTTCCAGGGCCAAGTCCACCTTTGCACCAAACAACCTGGAACCATCAAAAGGGAGGTCCATGAATGTAGCTTGCACATCCGAGAGAAAAACAGAACCTCTGAGACAAGCATGTCTCCTAGTTGCAATTGAAGTCACCATGGCCCTAGCAACTGTGTCCACAAAGTCCGGGCCTGACTGAATCACTAGGTTGGGTGCCACTTGACCGTCCTTTAAAAGTTCAGCAAAATGTCCCTGTACTTCCTGTGGCAACTTAGGGGCCACCTCCTTCGTCATATCCATTAGGTCATAAATGTATCTCCCAGTACACAAGTCGCATTTAATGATTTTACAGCCATGCTTTCTGAGGAGAAGCACTCCAGTGACAGGTTTCTTCCATATCTCCAATATGTGTTCCATCAAAGCGTCACTGAATGGAAGAAGGGGCTCTGACCTCTGCCACCTTCCTAATCGCCCCATGGTAGGTCGTCACTTCTGATGAGAGCTCACCTCCAGGGGAGAAAAGCTCACACTCAGGGGATGTATCCAACCCACTAGCATTATCTAGCCCCTGGTATTTATCTGAAGGCACAGGAATTTCCCCTTATTCCAGCTGTTGCTCTTCTTCTAGATACTGCTGCTCTTCCTGAAGTCTTAAGGCCTTCCTTCTAGATCTTAGCCAAGACTCCAAACGTGGTGTTGATTAAGAGTTCACTCACGTTGACAACACCCCTAAAAGAAGAAGGTGAGACTGAAGGAGGAGGAGGAGCCGGATCCACACTCTGCGTCGGAGTAGACTGAGCCGACTCGAGGTCTATCTGACGCCGTGATCTGTGGTAGAGGCGGTGACATCCTCTGCACCGTGCCAGTACAATCCAAAGGGGTTGCTGGTAGAAACGGCATAAATGGAGCCTGCTTATATGGTGCCGGCACCCCTAGCGTAAAATCCAATAGATCTGTGGGGTCAGCAGGCACACCAGAGGGGACCATTTCCCTATTAAAAATGCTAAGCATAGCATTTAGGAACAAAGAAGGATCCACTACTAGAGCCGGAAAGGCAGGGTACTCTTGTTTCCCTTGCAGTAGCTGGGCTGGATCTGATGCCCAAGCCCCAAACTCCTGACCTTGGGAGAATGCAGGGGAAAAATGAGCCGTTGTTCTCGTATGCAATGCCGAAATCTCTAACAAAGTCGTCTCCGGTGACGACTCAGCTTACTGAGGTTGGAGAGACAAGGTGGGACTGACTTCCCAAGTTGTATAGCGCTGTGTTCTCGAAGTCAGAGATACTGACCGATCTCTGGATGAACAACGCCGTGCTTCATGTCGCCGACTTCGCTTCTTGTAGGACCTCGATGATCTGTGCGACAAAGTGACCCGAATTCTGGATCTACGGCATCCTCTTTCTTCTTTCCTTGCTTTAGAAAGAGCTTCACCTCCCTTTTTTTAAGAGCCTTTGGATTCATGTGCTGGCAAGATGAACAACCTGCCACGTCGTGATCCGAGCTCAAACACCAAAGGCAGTTCACGTGCAGATCCATCACCGACACATGACCCCCGCACAAACTACAAAGTTTGAAGCCGGATTTCTCCAGCTGAGACATAGTAGCGCTACAAGAAATTCTCTCAAACCAGTTGGGAAACAATGGAAAGGTAGAAAAGCATTAGAGTCGAAGGTGTGGAAAAAAGGGAACCGACTTGTTATGGCTCCAATGACGTCAGACAGAGTCAAGTGCAGAGCCATGCAATTATGACGTCCTCGTCGACATGGAGAGCTAGGAAAAAAAAAATCGGTAGAATGCTTGTGCATTGGGAGAATTCATAAGGTGAGGAATACACAGGTAGCTGTATCCATCAGAAATATAACTTTTCCAAACTTGCCCATGTCTGCCACAGTTTCCAGGGTACATAAGAGGTGTACAGCCTCTTTGGCCAATCAAGTGCTGTGCTGTAGAAAATTTTACCTCAATAGGGTGTGGCGAGCATGAGTTAGCATGCAGTTAGAGGAAATGGTGACATAAAATACTCAAATAATTTCTATCTAGGTCTAAAATATTTGTGGTTGTGATAAACTACCTACCAGCATCTGGCTACCTCAAGGAAGTATGCACACGGCACCTACTATTTATTTCTTAATTAGATTCTTTTTCAAATTTGATTTTTTTCCCGAATTTGGTGACCATCTAGGTAGCATATATGGAGGGGCAACCCCTGATTAAATATAGTTCAAGAGTAAAAGAAACCTGTGGACCAGTCTCATGAAAAACATTTAAGGGCCTCCTTACAAGTACTTCAGCATTCTTAATTCAGGTGTTCATACAAGTTACCCCGGCTGAATCAGGAGTACAAGATGCATTTTAACTCTTCCGATTGTGAGCATTTCGTCCAGAGATTTTGGATGCTGAAAGTAGCCGAGGTCTCTGGGCAAACACCTTGTAAAAGGGACAGAAATTGATGTAGAAACGGTGATTCCGGCATGTTATTTTCCACAATTAGGCAATCAGGAGTATTTCCATCCTGTTGAGTTACAGATGCCCTCAACATTGATAACTATGAAGGTCAGTGGCGGCGGGTAATTTTAAGAGGCGGGGCGGGTGGGACAAACTGGCACACATGCACACTTACATTAATTCACACACACACACACACACATCCATTCACAACAGTCATCATCAAATATTCAAACATATACGCACGCACCAAACATTAATAAAAAAAAAAACACACACACTCTCTTACCTTCAGCTCTGCCTCGTAGGTCCCAAGAGGATTGGGACTGATGCCTTCCCTCACTGGCTAACCTAACATCAGCCAATGAGGGAAGGCAGCAGTCCCAACTCGTCACAGAGTGGGATTGGGTCAGTGAGACTGGGGACACTGATGGTCAATCAGCCCTGTGCACTTCGGGGCTTAAAAGTGAAGCGCCCAGGTCCAAAGCAATCGGTGACGTTCCCCCTAGTAACGAGGGGAGGGCCTAGAGGCTACCAGTAATTCTGGAGAAGGAGTGTACAGGGATTACAAAATGAACAATAAAATGAAATGAGGAATTATCAGGAAATCAATAATTCTTGTCCAGATTCTCCTGGTAATTTTTTATTTTACCCTGGTATTTCTCCTAGAGGCTCCACAGTAGCTAGAGTCTCTGGGTGAAACACCACAGGTTTCAATAATTACTGTGGATCGTGTGCTCCTGTTTTAGGTGTTAATTTCTGTTATCATCTATATGGGATTACCGGGGCACCTGGAGTCAGCTCCTAAATTGTGCAATGTCTATGGAATACACAGTTTCCATTGAAAATTAAATTAAGAGCCACACTGGCTGAACCAGTGCCATTCCGACAAAATAGTTAGAAGTTGCTTTACTCTACAGCAGGGGCTATTTTGCAAAAACAAGCCGTAAACCAGGTAGGGCTTTATTCATCACAGTTAGTAAAAAATGCCATCTTGCAACTGTCCATTCTACAAGCCATGCAGTAGACAGAAATTGACTGTGAAACATACTGTTAAGTGCATTTGTGATGGATATGAGCTTTGCGCTTGTGCAGATTCAGAGTACTCAGGTGTGCATTCCTAAAAGCAGTTTGAGTTTTGGTTATGGAAATCTATGCAAGAAAGAATGTACTACTATCATAATTGAAGCAGCAGTGTGATGTTCAGGTGGTGGAATCAGCAACGATCTTGCATTCTTAGTTGACTCTATTTTAAGGGCAGATCTGGAAATACTTCTCCTTCCTGGTCAGCAGAGTTGTGGTGTACAGGGCACAAGTCCAAAAAAAAGAAGTGTGGGGACTAACCAAGTAAAGCAAGATGCAATTCACA
This sequence comes from Pleurodeles waltl, assembly GCF_031143425.1. NCBI lineage: Eukaryota > Metazoa > Chordata > Amphibia > Caudata > Salamandridae > Pleurodeles > Pleurodeles waltl. The sequence continues at coordinate 513,619,501 of NC_090447.1, read as the reverse complement.
TCACAGCTTGTGACACCACACATGAAATTACAGGAAGTGGCATCACAACCCGCGATCTCACAGGAAGTGACATCTTAAGAGGTGACATCAGATCTTAAAACTTTGTTTAGGAGATATATCATTAGTACATTTGAGCAAATTACACAAGATGTAACAAATAAAAGCTAATCAGTACTTAGGCCTGTTACTTGGGTTCCCAGTCTAACGGAATTAACATCTCAAATGTGGATGAAGTTTTTGAGTTTGACTACCTACAGTAAATAATACACTAGGTACTACAAGCTAGGCACTCACACTGTCCCCAAAAGGTTGTCACCGCCACATTTAGTAGCAGATATCTCTCATGCTCTTATTGTTGGCCTAACTATATCTAAACCACCCTAAAATCTACCAGTCCAACCGAAGGACAGCTCATCCTGGAATCAGTACCACCAGAATACCCATTCAAATAATGTCCACAAAGTAATAGGTATCAGCTCCACATCAAAATAGGTGTAAGCTGCATAGTGTCCAAGGATGAGAAGGAAGTGGTGATAAAGTTAACTCACAAGAATAGGACGCTTGAAATTACAGTTCCAACTAGCACTTTCAAGAAAATATTTGCCTCTGCAATTAAATATTGCTAGTTTGCATAGGAAAATTACACAAGTGGAGCAATATAGGAACAGTGAAAGACACCACAGACTACATCCAGTAATCAAACTTAACATCAGACTGCACTCACTAATAAGAACTTTGCACATGGTAAAAATGTTACACTGCCAATATGGTGCATTGGAGACTACCTACTTGTTTACAGTAACACTGCCCTGTTGGCTTGCATATTCACTGTAACCTTATCCTGAGTGAGCCAGACCTACGTAAGCACACATAATTGTTTATCACATACATAGCATAGCTCTGAATTACATCAGACTGCAAGACCTAAAAGCAATGTAATGGCAAAGCTACCATGTGTTATAGTCCAGTAAAGTGCAAACTCTGCAGCGTTGCAGTATTAGTGTGGGTGAGAAGGGCTAAGAACAATACCAACCATACCCAGACAGGGTAACAAGTTGGCAAACGTTAATATGGACATATCCAGCATACTCAAATTTCCTGAGCTAATAAAAGAAAACATTTCTTCCTCTCAAGGAAAAAAAACTCTTCAGCTTTTAGTGATTGGAACTGGTAAAAAAAGCATAAAATTTCAATTTTTTGGAAATCATTTTTTGTTGTGGTGTGATGGATTTAAATACTTCTGCATAAAACTGAAATATCTGGGTCAAGGAGGAGAAAACAGGATTATATAAGACAGTACTTATTTGAAGTGGAAAATGCAGAGTTGTAGTACAGATGAGAGAAGAAATGAGCACACAATTTTCACGACAGATGCTGCAGTGGGGAGCACAACTTTTAAGGGCCAAGTTCAATTGCTAATGCAACAGACAAAAAGCCTGAGAAGGGCATGTAGTTCTATCACAGTGCACTTATCAGATCACTCTAGTTAGTCTCCCAGGTGACCAGTGCTTTAGGTGAGGAGACTTTAAAAAACATTGGAAAATAAGTGTAACTAGTAATCCTTTTCGAAGAGTCTTGAAGTATATAATTAAGGGCACAGGTTAAAACATGAAAACAAAATCCTGTGCTTTAGAAAAAATGTCGCTTGGCCAGTATTTGAGAGCCTTTCTATGAGTGAAATGTTTTTGCATCCATATTTATACATATATATAACACAACAACAGAAATACACCTACAAATCAAGTAAAACCTATTGGCTTTGCCAATATTTGCTAGAAGTATCAAATAAATGAGCAACAACAATATTTGTGTAGTGAATAATTCAAATTGTAATGTTTCAGTTCTAAAATTGTGAGACTGGATTAAACATTGCTAAGATCTGTGGAAGGGAATGTGGTCTTCAGAGTGTCTCAACCACTCTTGTTTACTCTCTGTCACCATGCCAAGCACATTTGCCCTTTCCTCCACACATCTTTCGGAAATCTTCCATTTCCATTTCTCACACATCATGATTTTCTTCTTCACACTTTGCCACCACCTAACACACACAGCACACCAACTCAGCTTAAGGCAGAGCATATTATTTTCCTTTAGCACTGTAAATATTTTGACGGCTATGTACCTCCTTCACACACATTCCCATAAAAGCACAATTACAGTTGGCACATATGTGACCATCATTTTCTACTCTCTGCAGAGGCGTGCATGTGGCCTGAACACATTTCTGACACAAAGACAGACACTATAAGAAAATAACACAACCTCCAGCCTCATTTCCAGCTCTCACTTATGCTCTATCATGAACATTCCCTCAGATGCCTAATGACAATTAGCGTCATATAAAATAGTTATATATTTCATGAAAGAACTACAGAAACAAAACACATGGAGAAAACAAATACCCATAGTGAATAGAAAATGGAGTAAAACTGCATAGCAGTTATGGAATACCTCAATGGTTTCTACACATATGTGCAATTCGAGCATTGCTTTTTGCCTCTAAAGCAAATGATTTTAGGTCCTGATAGGGACCCATTTAAAGCCAGTTTTAATGACTATCCAATCTGAGACCTGACAGGACCCATCCCACTAAAAGCTCTGCAGGCAGCATACTGATGTGGAGTGGGTGATGGGCCAGGGCCTAATGAGATCTGTGCGCTCAACTCTGCATGTGAATCACACACAATGTACGTTACTCTACCATCAAAGACCCAGGCCCTTATTATGACATTGGTGCTATTTCGGCAAGACTGCAGCACTGGCGGCTGCCGAAATACCACCAGTGATGGTGGTCTCCTGACTGCCGTATTAAGAGGCACACACAGGAGACCGCTGAAATATGGCCACATTGCAGCCACCGCTAGGCCGACCGATGGCGAGAGAGAGAGAGGCGGTCCCACCACCTACACCGCCAAAACGTTAAGACTCCACCCGCCATATTACATGCCACAGTTCAGCATCCAATGGGAATGCGTGCTGTCAATGGGGGACTGGGGCCCATGGTGATGGTCAGGTATGCGGCGGCTGTTACGGTCAACATCTTACCCCTCCCAGACAACCTCCTTGACGTGGACTGCACTGTGGCCCTGTCAGGTAGGTGGGTCGACTATAATGGGGGGAGTAGGTGTCTGCCTTACTTGCATGTGTGTGGCTTGTGCGTGTGTGCGTGCATGTGTGTGTCTGTGTGGGGGTGCATGTAGGGGCAACAGGAATGATTATTCTTGACGCCGGGTGTGTTACCTCCAGGGTTTTTGTGGAGGGGCGACCGCCTGTGTGGTGGTAAGCACCCTCGTAATACAGGCAGCGGTGTGAGGCATGCCGCCGGCCTGGAGGAGGACCCTGCCGGCTGCGGCGGTCTGCACACATTGGCGGGCCTGGTGGTGATGTGGCTGTTTGTCATCAGCCACATCGCCTTGCTCCTTATACGGCGGTCTGCACCTCAGCGGTCGTAATGAGGGACCCTGTCTTAGAGGTTAATCAGCCACTGAAGGCTTCACAAAGATGCATGGCTCTGGCTCTGCTCGAGGTCTTCTTAGACCCTATAGCTGAAAACTGGCCAAGCATTCATGTGGCAACTGCCTTCAATTCATGTTAAAGCCTCATGCTTCAGGAATTACCGAAGCACTGACCTTTGATGTAAAAGAGGCAAGGGAAAGAGATATTCTTGTAGTAGCTGTATCGCACAATGCTAAACCAGAAAATATGGAATCAATCTTGTCTTCCCCACTTGAAAAAATGGTGTCATCCTGGACAAATATTTTATTTCACTTAGCCTTTATTACCACATATGAGAGCACCTTCAAAAGCATGAATTTAGGAAGTGTGAGGTGCAAAAGCATCTTGTGCTTGATTTAACAGACATTAATGTTGCACCAACTATAGTAAAAATCTGGGCCACATATTGAGTACACATGAGAACCCTTCATCATCATTATCTTTATTCGATTATTGATGAATAATCATAAAATAACAATCATCATATAAAACACAAAATAAAACACAGGATAAAACAGCGAAATAAGTTATTGGGAATATACATGATAGTATTTAAAAATTCACAGAATTACCCCAACGTAATGCAGTTTTTAAAAAGGCCTCCACAGAAAAACACTCAACAGGAACCGGAAGCATACAAAGATAATAAAATGCAGGCCTACACCGGCGAAAGCCCTCAACTTTCAAATTGGTAATGAAAATCTATGTCTAAAAGGCTCATAGGGCTTTCAAAAAAGGGTAAAGTGCAATCGTGTCTGAAGGGAGTTGCCACTGCAACGGCATGCAAGGATACTTTTTGTATCAAATTGACACAAAGGGAAACAGAGGTTCCATCTGATAGCGTCTAGTCAGAACCTGGACAAAAAGATCTTTCCCAAACATTACTGACCTGTGAGAGACAGAGTTTGATAGAGCGGTCCGTAGTAATAATTTACCTGCGTTTGGACGCTCTTTAGGCCGATTAATCTTTTGACTAAGTGGGAACTCTCTGTACTCTCATATCGATCAGTCGCATCAAATCAATAATCAATAACGAACATAAGCAACCCCTTGAACGACATAACACTTTACAATTAATCCAGAATACATTTCGGCGAACCCTGACCTTTCAGTCAGGAATAACCACACCAGTTTATTGCAAAGTTAGTGAATTTATTTCCCTATATTAACAAAGCTAGCACAATGTAAATGTGTCTCAACACCAAATGATAAACATATATGAACATTAATAGCTGTCCATAACGTCGAAACAAGTGCAATCTATGAAGCATTTGAATCAAAAGGCATTCGATAATGGCAATGCAAATCACTAATACGATAATCTGTAATGAACTAATGGCATACATTTAGTCAGCATAACAAGATCTCAAATTGCATCGTGCGACATATGGAATCCTCGTCTAACCTCGAATTAGCATCTGCATGTGGGACTTCATGCAAAAACAATTTAGCAACATTAATTTAGAAAACTCCTAACTAGGGCTCTTACCAAAATCAGCAGTTGGTTACCTAAAAGAAACACAATGCAATTTTACAATTTCCTTTCATATTTACCAATTACGATCAGCATACAAGGAAGTCTTCGTCTCACAGGTACCGTTCTTCGGTCATCATGGGTACCCTTTTCGATCGGCATAGGACGGGGCAAAGGGGCAGGGGTGGACGGGGCAATTGCCTCACGGCGGCGAGGTAAGACTACTACTCCATGCAAAGGGATCAAAGTTAAAGTCTCTAGGGCAAGAATCATTTAAAGTCTCTTTCTCTCGATTAGAGAAAGAAATCAAAGTCTCTTTCAAAATGGCGTCGCAGCAAAGTGGGCCATAATAGCTACGAAGTCTGCAAAATGGCGGGTATCGAGCTGGTAATGGCTACTTTCTCCTCGTGCACCTGGGTTTTATAGACAACAGTTCGAGTCCAGTAGGGTCTCCATTGGAGGGTTCATAGGTTAGCTTCAAATTGACCAATCAAAAACGACAGTTCTCAAGCTTTTACTTAAGCATACATTATCCTTGGAGATGGGTACGCAAATCGCAACATTGTCTCCCAATTAGCTCACTTTCAGAGCCTCCATTGTCCGCACCTGCAAGTCGACCTTGAATTAAAGAGAAAATATGCCAGGCTGGCACTAACTTTAAGATAAGCATGTGAACAGTTTCTGTGGAAAAGTACAGCTTCAAGCAGAAATACACGTTTAATAGCACAGTGGAAAAATACGAGCATCTAAACCGTGAGACCGGGCAACTAGGCCAAAGCCTCCGCTAAAGTAATGCTAAGCTAAAACATTTCAAACAAGCAAATCGTAGCACACGTTTATGATTATGTCGGATTAGTGCAATTCTAATACACCACGTTATATAAAGCACGCATATAAATGATGGCAAACTACTCTGAGGGCACATTTTATCCCCGTACAATCTTTATTAATTCGGTTAATGTCACACATGATTATTTCAGCACTACGTTTAAGCGTTAATAAATCAAAACCTTCATTTTCTGCTTCATCAATCCCTCCTCTGATGACTACTTGTCATCACACCAAACCACGCCCACAAATTTTATTCCATTAAAATTCTGTCAGTTCCCTTTTCCTTTTAGTACCCCTAGTTTGCGCTTTGTATTCTTCTGCCATTCTTTTCATAATTTTCTCTTCTTTTCTTCTTTTCTTCTTTCCATAATCATTATTATTCCCCTTTTTATTCCCCAAATTCCAAACACACAAATTATTACTATTAATATTCCTTCTATTATTTTCAATAATATTCCATTCCAAATTCCCCCAATCCAATGTCCCACTGAAGCAAGTCCCTTTCCAACCTTCTCCCACACTCCTGGTTCTTTCAATTCCTTCAAATCTGCACTTTCTTTTGTTAGATTAGCAAGCATAGTTTTAATCTTCACACTATTATCAGGTATATAGGTACAACAGTGACGTGCACCAATCATTTTGCAAACGCCTCCATCCTTTGCTAAAAGAATGTCTAAAGCAAGCCTATTTTGAAGAGTCATAGCTCTTTCCGCTGCAAGCTCAGCATCTATCAGGATTATAGCACCTGAAAACTTTGTCAGCATGTTATCCACTATAGTAGACAACTTTCGTATCTTGATGGAATTCAGCACAACTCCCAATGAAGGAATCATGGCTCCAAATATATCACCTACCACAGCAGCTGCGGTCTCTCTTTTCTGGATACGATGGGATCCAGATGTCTTTTGAATCATCGATACGTCATCCAGTTGATAAACCTTTGGGAACACTATACCCAAATAACATCTCCCCCACCATCCCTTTGGAAGACGATAATAAGCGTTATGCCCACAAATGTAATATACACCTGGAATGACAGGGTCAAGTCCGTTCATCATGAATGTCCATTTGGCCTTAAAAATAAACGTATGTTTACACTCACTCGCCCCTACAAAAATGTTGTCATAATAAGATTCTCCTCGATATATACAAAATTTCCCTACATGCCAAGCATCTAAAGCTATTTTCCCTTGTGTCTTTATAGCAGCAAAATCATAATTATCTACTGAAGTCCTCTTGCTTAGCTCCTTTTCTAATTTCGCATTCATTTGTACCCTTCTATCATCTGTGCGATCTAAAAAGCTTATTTCTACAGCAGAGACTGAGCAAGTAAGGTTCTCCCTATGAGCATGAGCCGTTTCAAAAGGTTGCATTGGCTCGAAAAATTCCCTCATTATTTTAGCATCCCAATCTTTAGCAATCTGGCTTAGCTGTGCTATTATAGGAACATAAGCAAAGGTAACATCATAATTTGAGTAAAAATACTGTATGTTAGTTTGACCATAAAACCTAGACATTACTATACTACACGTAATCCCATATGTAAGAGGCATGTGGTGATAAGTTACCCCTTCCTTCACTGATGTCGGTATCTGTGTACACACATAACAATCCTTCGCATCCATAGTCTCAACATACTCTGTTAGTAAGCGATAGAAAACATTATACGAAAGCTCTTTCTTATCGTGCAAGAGCCTCTCATCCAATGCTAGTCTTTTCAATGGTGTTAGTTCAGTGACAGTAACAGGAACAATAGTAGAAGCCTCGATATTCTCACTTTCACCCTTTCCATGCATTCCAATCACAATTGCCATTATTATTATTATACATGTAATTACCAAGCCTATACACACATATTTACAATATTTCTTTCTGTTATTTTGCGTAGCGTACCTAGTCATGATCTGTATAGAATCAGAGAGCTAGAAGCACTTATAAATGAAACTATTTAGCAATTCAGTTACAAAGCTGAACAAGCGCAATGTTCACACCGTCTTCTTCAAAAGGCCAGTCACTTATCGGTTAGCAGCATTTGTCTCAATTCAGCAATAACTCAGTCTTTATCAGTTTAGCAAATGTCTCATCCAGTTTAACAATGTCTCAGCTGGTGGTTTCTTTCACGTTAGATTGTAGCAAGCAATATCATTTACTACTCTTTCAATCGACAGAGTCTATGAAACTTTTCTTTTCTATTGGTATCTCTTCTTCTTTTTCGTTCTCGATGCTTAGAGATACAAACTCGTCAGTCCAATCATCATTGACTGCATATGCCCATTCAGGACCGGAATATCTCCTATTTGGTATCCTTTTTCTTTTCAATTTTGCTTCTCTTTTCGATTCTGCTTCGCTGGTACTCTCCTCTTTTGTCAAGTCTTTTTCTTCACTTGATGATTGTTCCACAACAGTCACTTCCTTTCTTTTCTCTTTCACTTTCGGCCTTCCTCCCTCGTTCAAACTTCCTTTACCCTTTTCTTTTATTGGTGAGATACTCAGTCTTCTCTTTGCACCATGTCCATTTGATGGACCTGCACCCTTTTCTGTGGAAGCTTGAACCTTTTAGTTCTGTTCTGCCTTGTCCCCTTCTTCCGGGGAATCGATCACGTTCTCTTTTTCTTTTTCTGTATCGTCTGCTTCTGGGAAAGCCTTCCTCTGATCAGGCTCTCCTGCTTTTTCACCTTTTTCGAGCCCTTCGTCACCGTTACTTTCTTCAGGCTCTTTATCACTTTCAGCTGCTTCAGGCTCCTTGTCACCTTCAGCTGCTTCAGGCTTTTTGCTTCCCTCAGCTGCTTCAGGTTCTTTGTCACCTGCAGCTTCTTCGTCGCTATCTGAACTTTCTCCTTGGTCTCCCCCAAGTGAGTTGGTGTCTTCGTCGTCGGAGAATATCTCTTTCTCTCCTGCTTCTGCCTGTTCGCTTTCAGTTCGCTTTTGTTCTGTCTCAGTACTCAGCACTGTTTTGTCAGGCACTGGTACTTTCAGCGCTTCAACTTCCTCATCTGTGGGACACAACACCTTCTTTGTGTGACTGGCGTGAATCCAGTTGGGAACCCCCGCACACTTCACAGCGGTAGTTGTCGTCAGGATCACTTGGAAAGGGCCTTTCCAACGGGGTTCCAGACACGACTTTCTCACGTGCTTCTTTACCACGACCCAGTCACCTGCTTTCAGTGCGTGTCCTGGACCTTGGATCGGTGGCAAGGTGGTTGCTTCCACCTGGTGAGAGAAAGAGCGAACCACGTCAGCCAGTCCTTTGCAGTAGTCTAACACCATATCATCTGTAATATTCAAAAGCATGTTTGCGGGAACTGCAGGAAGTCTCATAGCCCTGCCCATGAGAATTTCATGCGGAGACAATCCAGTTTTTCTATCAGGAGTGTTTCTCATTGACATTAGCACTAAAGGCAATGCGTCAGGCCATTTCAGATTTGTCGATGCACATATTTTTGCCATTCTCGATTTCAGCGTACCATTCATCTGCTCCACTAGTCCTGAGGCTTCAGGGCGATAGCTACAGTGCAGCTTTTGCTCAATGTTCAGCGCTTCGCAAAGTAACTTTATCACCTCGTTATTGAAGTGACTTCCCCTATCTGATTCTAAAGAGATCGGGAATCCGAAACGTGGTATTAACTCCCTCAACAATAGCTTGGCAACTGTAAGGCTGTCGTTTCTACGTGTGGGGTATGCCTCAATCCAGTGACTAAAAATGCACACAATCACCCACACATATTTTAGACCCCCATGCACAGGCATCTCAATGAAGTCCATCTGCATACGGCTAAAAGGACCGCTTGCCCTACCAATGTGAATCGCGTTCACAACTGTTCCCTTCCCTGGGTTCATCTGCTGGCAAGTGACACATCGATGGCAAACTGCTTCTGCAGCTTGACGAAATCTGGGGTTAAACCAATCAGTTTTGAACAATCTTATCATGGCATCTCTCCCTAGGTGAGCTTGCCCATGATAGAACCGCGCAAGCTGCGATAAGAGACTATTTGGCAAAACATATTTTCCCTCATGTGAAACCCATAACTCGTCTTGTCTCTTTATACATTGTGATTTAATCCAGGAATCTCTTTCATCCTCCCTGACATTATTCTGTAGTGCTTTTAGTTCCTCTATTGTATCTACGACCTTCAAGGCAAATGCTTCAGCTGGTTCGAGTTCTGGTTCACTTATTGAATTCCATTCATCTCTGAGTAATATACAGTTCAAGGCACAAAATCTTGCGACTTGATCCGCATATGCATTTCCTAGAGACACATAGTCCTGTCCTTTCGTGTGAGCACTACACTTTACCACTGCAACTTCGGCTGGCACTTGAATGGCGTGTAACAATTCCCTTATTCTCTCCCCGTTCTTCACTGGGGATCCTGAAGAAGTCAGGAAACCTCTCTGCGACCATAGTTGTCCAAAGTCATGCACAATCCCAAACCCGCATTGACTATCTGTATAAATGGTGACTTTCATCAATGCAGACAGTTGACATGCTCTGGTAAGGGCTACAAGTTCTGCTACTTGTGCAGAATAGACTCCTTGAAGCCATCCCGCTTCCAAGACACCTGTTACAGTACATACAGCATATCCTGCTTTCAAAATCCCCATCCCATCTCTTAGACATGAACCATCAACAAAAAGAATTTGGTCATTTTCATCAAGCTTAGTATCCTTGATGTCCGGTCGAGGTTTTGTGCAAAATTCAGTCACCTGAAGGCAGTCATGCTCGACGTCTTCAGCGTTCTCAATTTCAGCATTTTCTCCAGGAAGCAAGGTTGCTGGATTCAACGTAGTGCACCTTTTCAGCTGCACATTCGGTGAGCCCAGAATTATCGTTTCATACCTTGTGAGTCTCGCTTCAGTCATGTGTTGCGTTCGGGAGCGGGTCAAAAGTATCTCAACTGAGTGAGGGACCATGACTGTTACTGGGTGTCCCATCACTATTCCTTCACTCTGAGTGAGGCTGATACCAACTGCTGCTACGGCGCGCAAACACCCTGGGAGTGCTGCTGCAACCGGATCCAAAGTAGCTGAAAAATACGCTACTGGTCTGTTCACGCCACCATGGGCTTGGGTCAAGGCAGACAAAGAACATGCATCACGTTCATGACAAAACAATGTGAAAGGCTTCGTATAATCAGGCATACCTAAAGCTGGAGCCCTGCACATGCATTCCTTTAATTCAACAAAAGCATCCATCTCGTCTCCTTTCAGCTCAATTTCATCCAAGGCATCCTTTTGGGTCAATTTCAGTAGGGGCTTTGCTAGAGACGAGAAGTTGGGTATCCACTGGCGACAATATCCCACCATTCCCAAAAACTTCCTCACCTCCTTCCTTGTCTTTGGTGGACTCATTTGGAGTATACTTCTTATTCTTTCCTTCATTATTCTCCGTGACCCTTTCTCTATCTGGTGACCCAAGTATTTCACTTTCTTCTGACAGAACTGTAATTTGGAAGGGGACACTTTATGTCCATTCCTTCCCAAATGATTCAACAGAGCAATGGTATCGGCTGTGCAGCTACTTTCTGTCTTTGATGCAACCAGTAAGTCATCAATGTACTGTACTAGGGTTGACTCGAATGGCAATTCTAATTCTTCCAAATCTTTCTTTAGGATCTGATTGAATATTGACGGTGACTCAGAAAACCCTTGAGGAATTCGACACCAACTGTACACTCTGTCTAGGAATTTGAAACAAAAGAGGAATTGGCTGTCCTCATGAAGAGGCACAGAAAAGAATGCTTGTGACAAATCGATGACTGAGAACCATTCAGCATCGCAAGGAATTTGAAACATTATCACAGCTGGATTCGGTACGACAGGGCAGCACTTGACTATGATGTCATTTATTTTCCTCAAATCCTGCACGAGTCGGACCTTTCCACTCGGCTTTATTAGTCCCATTATTGGTGAATTACATGGACTGCTTAACACTTCTTTCAGTACCCCCTGTTTTACAAATTCGTCAATGAGTTGAGCAACTTTCATGAGGGTATCTTGTGGCATGTGGTATTGTGGGGTCTGGGGAAAGATTGCATTGGGCTTTACAGTCACTTTCACTGGTTCCACTCCTTTCATCAATCCCACCTCTTTCCCTGTCATGTCCCACACTTCCTTTCCGACAGTTTCCCGTAATTCTGCTGGAATATCTTCTTCGGTTATCATCGGGAAAAGACAAATCAGAGGATACTCTTCATCAACTGTTTCCATTTCATCCCCCTCTGCACTATCCTCTTCTTCCCCATCACTGTTTGTCTGGATTGTTATTCCTTCGTTCGAACACATGATCGAACAACCTAATTTGCACAATAGGTCTCTCCCTAACAGTGCTATCGGGCTTGAGTCACATACCACAAACTGATGTACCCCTTGGTAGTTACCGATGCTGACTGGAACCGGATCTGTAATTGGGTTCGTCAGGTGTCTGTTTGCTACTCCCACCACTTGAACTGTCCTCCCTGAGAGTGGCAAATTTGGTACTTCACTGCTCTTAACTGTTGAACGTGTGGCTCCCGTGTCAACCAAGAATGAGACACGATGACCCATTACTCTCCCCTCTACGTACGGACCCCTTTGATCAACTTCCAAGGATGCTGCAAGCACACAGTCTCCTTCTTCTCCTGAACTTTCACTCTCCCATACGTTGTTTATTCCACTCTCACTGTGTAATGGGAACTGTTGTACGGTGCCATTTGTACTCATTACCTGACCCGTTACCTGCGGAGGAACCATCACTTGCTGCTGACTCATTGGTGCCAAGGGTATTTGCATTTGCTGATTAGGTACCATAGGTAACTGCTGTTGCATTGGCTGCATTTGCGTCATCTGCATACGAGGTATCTGCATCTGCTGCGGCTGCATAGGTTGTAATCCCTGCAATTGATTTACAGTCTGAAAATTTGGGCTTGGACCTCTCAATTTCGGTCCCCTCATTGTCTGAAATGCATTGACATCATTGTTTTGCTGACCAACACCTACACCTGTACCTGCACCTACACCTGCACCTACACCTGCACCTTCCTGCACCACCATCGGGCACTCGCGTTTCCAATGACCGACTATTCCGCACACGTGACACGGCATCACCTTCTTCATCGCCTGCACACCCGTCGCAACAGTGTTCAAATCCGGACCATTATTCACAAAACCTCCTCGGCCTCTGCCTCTGGCCTGTGGCTGAAACGCCATGTTTCCCTGCAACTGCAACGGCTGTTGTGGTACCTGCTGTTGGAACCCTTGCATCCCTTGCAAACCTTGCAAACCTTGCAAACCTGTTTGAGCTGCCTTAAGCTGCATCATCATCACCTTCTCTTTCAGCTTCTTCTGTTTTACCTCAATTTCGTCGCTACAGTATTTCGCATAAGTCAAGACTTCGTCAATCGGTTTCGACTGCCAACAAATCAAATGCGACTTTATCATCTGACTTATCTCTGGCCTCAGCCCTTCCACAAATCTGAAGACAAAATGGAGCATGTCCTTCGCCTCTATTGTTTCTGTGCCACTATAATTCTTGAACGCCTTCAACAACCTCTCATAGTAACTATGAATCGATTCCTTAGTCTCTTGGGCAGTTCGATCAATCTTCTGCCAATCCACATTCTTCGCGGGTACCTTCGTTTTCAAATGCTCAATCACCTTATAGTACAAGCTCATCACCAAAGGTGATGGTGCACCTGTCTCCCTGTCCTTTTCAGGTTCACTTGTCGGCCAACCTACAGCTCTTTTGCAATCCTCCCACAAATCCGCCGGAACCACAATCTCAAAGAGAGTGTTCAGGTCTTCCCAGAGACATTTTGCAAGCTTCACAAACCTATCAGTCTGCTGATACCATTCAATCGGCTTCTCTCTTAGTTTGGGAAAATCGTCCGTAAAGGACTGAATGTCGCTTCTGTGCCATGGTACATGTACTAATTTTCCCCCTGCTGTCTCCCTCATTGGTAACATTGTTACTGTATCACTACTCTGCGGTCTTTTCTCATTGTGTTCTGTAGCACTGTCCCTCCTCTTTTCCTTCCTCTTTACCCACCTGCTTTCCCATTTGTCTAAGCACCTCCACACTTGTGCACTCTGCAGCAATTCTCTAAGGTGTGTCTTCATGCCTGCTGACCTCATGTGTTCAAAATCTGTGGTCCCAAAATCTAACCTGTAGCTCCTGCTCAAGTGTTTCGTCTTGTCTATGTCAACCCCGTTTCTGTCAGCTGCTTCCTGCAAGCTCTTATGTATCTTATTCACTTCCTTCGTAATCCTGGGACATAGATACCTCAGCTCTTCTTCCGTGTAGGACTCTAACCTGTTCACACCCATTGTCCCTTCCACCAATTCTTGTGCTTCCATGTTCAACCTGACCCTATTCATATAGTCTTCTCCTTTCCCACTAGCTGAATTTTGTGTGGAATTCAGACTGTTGAACCACTGTGTCAGCTGTTGCGCATTCACCCCCATCAGGGTAGCGTTCACATCGACTGCCATCGATGGCTGCGGCAGCTTTTCAGTGTTCGATGTGAGAGGTATTATCAGTGGGGGGCTCGACCTCACCAGTGTTGACTGAGCACATATGGGACTAAACTCCATCAAGGACCCAGACACAGTTGGCTGAGCCGCTATCGGAGTTATCCCTGGAGTGTTTTCTATGCACCTTCTTTCTGTCCCATTCTGCAGCATTGATCCCTGACTGTTCAGACCCGAATTAGGCTGACTATACAGAGGTACCGCTGGACCTACGGTAATGGGTAAGGATATCGCGTCTGGGTTCTGTCCATTCCCCATGTTCTGTGGCATGTTCATTCCCACACCATGGGTCATCATTGCCGTCATGCCCATCTGGCTCCCCGTCATCTGAGCATGTGCGTTTCCTCCCTGCATCTGCTTCTGGGGCAGCATAAACTGAGTTGATTCAGCTTGTGCCATTGTTTGGTTGTAACCATTCTGTACTCCCCTTACGGTTGGATCTAGAATCATTCCTGCACTGTTATCACCGTTGTAGTACCCTGGCATCTGCGGCTGATAATTTTCTGCTGGTTTCAACACGGGCACATCTGGATATATTCTCCTAACCTGCGGTATCTGCGGGGTGAACAGCAGACTCGAGTCCTTAGATCCCGATGACGCTCCTGAACTCTGGGTTTCACTGTTCTGTACCGGTGCCGGAGGGGCAGAACTGGTACTCGGACCTTGTCCATTCTCCGCATAAGGTGGTGGACGGTCGTTCAGCAATTGCATTATCAACTCCTCATCCTCTAACTCCTCTTCTCTTCTCAACTTTTCCTCGTCCTCTCTATCCTTGGAACACTTTCTGTCTGTCTTACAGGTGGCTTTCTTACCTGTCTCTTCTCCTTCCTTAGTAATTCCTGGAAATAATTTTATCCCCTGCAATACATCTGATCTCCACACCTTCTGTGCATTATCCCACCTAGCATCCGCTAGTGTCTTCTCTACCTTCCTCATTCTGGTCTCGAACTTCTTTTGCTGTTGCTGTCTGGCCATTAGTTCCCAAATTGCTAGAGCCTCAAACTGTGCTGGCCTTGGAGGCACCTTCATGTCGTACATCGTGAATCTCAAATTCTCTAAAATCTTTATATTGAATGTCCCATATATCGGGAACGCTACGCTCCCATGTTTCTCTGTCAACTTGTGCCATTGCTTTAGCCAAAGGCACGGAGCTACCCCCTTCTCCTCCATTACAATATAAGCTGGTGTACCCTCAGGCGGCGTCTCTTCTCCTACGCTCGCTTTAATGTAAGACTCCCCCTTCATCGCACTCCTAAATGCTTTAAGGAATTTCATTTTCTCGTCTTTTATTTCACAAAGTTTATAATCAATAGGTCGCTTTTATTTCACAAAGTTTGTAATCAATAGGTGACTTTAATTCCCGGAATACTCTTCACCTGCCTTTCCCCTTCCAATCGAGTCCCACGGACTGCGTCCAATCCGTGCGCGACCCTTCTCTGCAACCAACCTATCCCAGCGCGGCTCTTAGTGACGTCACACTCACACACACTGCGGCTGACAAAGCCTCGCAGCTAGTCCTCCTTCACTCACCTCTTTTCGTAACAACTTCTTGCATATATTGCGAGCTACCAAAAAATAAAACAGATCCGTCGGTTTACTACAGGAAGGGTAACACAGTCGCTTCAGGACCTTAGGGACCTTTCACTAGCCTCGGGACTTTTCACTAGCCTCTGGCCGCTATTCCGTCTTTCTCAGTCCCCACATTCACAAGCAAATCTGACCCGCAGACCTACTCTCAACTTGTCAATGATCTGTTCTAGTGCACTTAGAATCTTGTCAAAGCCCGAAGTCGAAGTTTCTTTCACTCCCTAACACACGTACCGACTCGTTGACCACGCCCGATCAACCTACTAAACCGCCCAGACCACAACATGGATCAACATACTCCGGAGTCTCTTGACCTCGCAGGGCCCGTCTCAACAACAACAACCACGTGGACCTTTTTATGCACAAAGCGCCACACTCACATGAAGTTCGACGACTTCCCTACTCTCACACTCGGAGCCGCACCTCCGCTAACTCTATGAAGTTCGACGACTTCTCTGCTTCTACACTCGGAGTCGCACCTCCGCTATCCTTAAAAAGAAAATCCTCGCAACCTTTTCACACACCCTGCGGCCATAAGCTGTGCAAGCGCAAAACCCTAACTTCACTCATACCATCACTAGTACCGCCAGCGCTGATTCCACACCTCCGTTCTCTCCATTCGCAAGCTCCGAGATCCCGGGAAAGTCGCGGTGGACCTAGCCCATCATCATCTTGTCAATCCGTTTTATCCAAGAAAAATCTAATTCAACTTCTCGAATGGGGCCACAAAATGCGTAACCGTTAATTCAACACCATGTACTTTAATAGTACAGGGTCCCAAAAGACGTAACCGTCCTCTGCTACCATCTACTGATAGAGCGGTCCGTAGTAATAATTTACCTGCGTTTGGACGCTCTTTAGGCCGATGAATCTTTTGACTAAGTGGGAACTCTCTGTACTCTCATATCGATCAGTCGCATCAAATCAATAATCAATAACGAACATAAGCAACCCCTTGAACGACATAACACTTTACAATTAATCCAGAATACATTTCGGCGAACCCTGACCTTTCAGTCAGGAATAACCACACCAGTTTATTGCAAAGTTAGTGAATTTATTTCCCTATATTAACAAAGCTAGCACAATGTAAATGTGTCTCAACACCAAATGATAAACATATATGAACATTAATAGCTGTCCATAACGTCGAAACAAGTGCAATCTATGAAGCATTTGAATCACAAGGCATTCGATAATGGCAATGCAAATCACTAATACGATAATCTGTAATGAACTAATGGCATACATTTAGTCAGCATAACAAGATCTTAAATTGCATCGTGCGACATATGGAATCCTCGTCTAACCTCGAATTAGCATCTGCATGTGGGACTTCATGCAAAAACAATTTAGCAACATTAATTTAGAAAACTCCTAACTAGGGCTCTTACCAAAATCAGCAGTTGGTTACCTAAAAGAAACACAATGCAATTTTACAATTTCCTTTCATATTTACCAATTACGATCAGCATACAAGGAAGTCTTTGTCTCACAGGTACCGTTCTTCGGTCATCATGGGTACCCTTTTCGATCGGCATAGGACGGGGCAAAGGGGCAGGGGTGGACGGGGCAATTGCCTCACGGCGGCGAGGTAAGACTACTACTCCATGCAAAGGGATCAAAGTTAAAGTCTCTAGGGCAAGAATCATTTAAAGTCTCTTTCTCTCGATTAGAGAAAGAAATCAAAGTCTCTTTCAAAATGGCGTCGCAGCAAAGTGGGCCATAATAGCTACGAAGTCTGCAAAATGGCGGGTATCGAGCTGGTAATGGCTACTTTCTCCTCGTGCACCTGGGTTTTATAGACAACAGTTCGAGTCCAGTAGGGTCTCCATTGGAGGGTTCATAGGTTAGCTTCAAATTGACCAATCAAAAACGACAGTTCTCAAGCTTTTACTTAAGCATACATTATCCTTGGAGATGGGTACGCAAATCGCAACATTGTCTCCCAATTAGCTCACTTTCAGAGCCTCCATTGTCCGCACCTGCAAGTCGACCTTGAATTAAAGAGAAAATATGCCAGGCTGGCACTAACTTTAAGATAAGCATGTGAACAGTTTCTGTGGAAAAGTACAGCTTCAAGCAGAAATACACGTTTAATAGCACAGTGGAAAAATACGAGCATCTAAACCGTGAGACCGGGCAACTAGGCCAAAGCCTCCGCTAAAGTAATGCTAAGCTAAAACATTTCAAACAAGCAAATCGTAGCACACGTTTATGATTATGTCGGATTAGTGCAATTCTAATACACCACGTTATATAAAGCACGCATATAAATGATGGCAAACTACTCTGAGGGCACATTTTATCCCCGTACAATCTTTATTAATTCGGTTAATGTCACACATGATTATTTCAGCACTACGTTTAAGCGTTAATAAATCAAAACCTTCATTTTCTGCTTCATCAAGTTCAATACCCTGGCATTTCTTAAACATAATTTAAACTGGGGTTGATGGTTTCTCAAGTTCCCTCGCCTCTTTAGCAGCAGAAGCAATCTCAAATGCTCCTTCTTAACTAGGCCAGCCTCCCTCTTATTCAGCAGATGGGGAGCTAAAAAAAACTCCGGCCTTCCCAGACTTTCAGCAGTGCTCCTGATATACCTTCACCATCGGACCAAGGTAACCAACTACCCATAGAGACCAAAGCTACTCCCAAATAGGATAACTGATTCTCTTGCCTGATACTTTGCCTTTTTATTTTCATAGGCCCGGTTTTGCACTAAGGTTTACCACACACCATACAGTGAGTTTTGCATATATGAACTTCAAGACCTAGATCATCCATGTATTTAACAAAAGCGTCAATAAGGGCCCACGGTCCATTGGGTGTTCACGAAAGCAGGACTGCGTCATCCGGATACAGCAGAGCCAGTACATCTTAAGCTTTCACTTTCAGGAGATCCTTCTTCTGAGAGACTAAGAGAACGCACAGCTCATTACTACATAAAAAAATAAATTAGGAGCTTAAACACATCCCTGTCGAACACCACTAAAAAGTTTAAAAGATTCAGTACACCCCTCCTCCAATCATGTCTGACTGATGCACTAACCTCGTCATGGGCATTCACACTTCTTCAAATTATCCCCCTACGAGTAAATCTGCCTGAATTGAGCTAACCAACATTTGGGGGTAATTTTGGTTCTTAACCCCTGTGCATTGCTACGGTTCCCTTTATTTACAATATCCCAAAATGTCTTACTGTCCTTCTTGTTACATGCCCTCATTAGATTCTCCAAGCTTTCCATCTTGATCTCCGATTTCCTATTTCTAAGAGCTTGCTTAAATTCAAGTCTGGCAGCTGCCATCATTAGCTTATTTCTCATGTTGCAACTAAGTGCAAGGCGTAACCTTTTACTGGCAGCTCTACATGAGCTGTTAAACCAACCTGGGTAAGGGCTCCTTACAGGTCTGCAACTCCCATTGATCAGATCGCTGACAGAGTTATTCAATTTTCTAATAGCTAATAGAATATCACATGAGGGGTGGGTTATCTGCCACTAAACAACCCACCATCAGTCCACGACTAGATCTTATCAGAGCAGTTAACACAGATGGAATATGGGCTCTTCTCCAACTGATCCGAAGCCCATTAACTTTAACACTCAGGTCTGTTGGCCCTAAAAGTTTATGGGGGCACCTACTACAGCCGGGTGCCTCAAGCGATAATCTATTGAGCTGTGTTCACTGTGCTCACGAGCCGTAACCCCTTTACCCCAGTAGATACATAGTGGCTCAGATCCGGTGACAAAGATATAATCAATAATTGTACCCTGACCCGACCTACAAAAGTGTGTGTCTGCCTAAATAAATCCCCAACATTTTCACTTACACTAAACAGACCAAAATTTAAAAGGGCCTCTAAACGTTTCAACCCTCTGCAATCAAACACGAGTATACAAAAACATATTCCCTACTGCAAATGGGTTTTGTAGAGTAGTGTTTGTCCCCAGTTTGGCATTGAAATCTCCACCAACAATAACATGAAATGCATTGTCTATGCTAAATGATCTATGTTTCAGGTGGTCAAACGGAGAATAAAGCATCAACCTAGTAGCTTAACTCACCAACAGGGTCATACAAATTAATAACACAAAAACATAAACCTTATAGGGAGGATAACTCAAACAATTAATATATTAATATCCCCTCATGCCTACATGCAACTTGAACAGCCTCATACACCTTTGAAATATGGATCATGGTCACCAGACCTCCTCGTGCTCTATGCCCAGGTACAGAACCAGCAACGACAGAAAAACACTCATATCCATTCCATAATATATTTTTCGATAACCAGGTTTCCTGAATCATTACTAAATCATTGGTTGGAATATATACTCAAACCAATCTTCATCCTAAAGCTTATTTTGGTAGCCTGCCACAATCCAACACACACAATGAAACATAGAGTCTTCCATGAGCTCTTCCCTATTAGTGTTTCCCAAAGACAAAGGCCCATATTTATACTTTTGTAGCGCTGCAGTTGCGTCATTTTTTGACGCAAAAGTGGCGCAAACTAACAAAATATAATTGTATTTCGTAATTTTGCGCTGCTTTTGCATCAAAAAATTACGCAATTGCGGCACTAAAAAAGTATAAATATGGGCCAAGGTATTTACAACACTAGTGTCTATAACAGTCGGAGTTCCCCATATCTCTTGTGGGTTGCCACTGGATGATGGTCAGTAAGTATCCTCTAACCCCGAAAGGGCAGCAAACCTATTACTGGTCTTGTAAAAGGAAACATCCATCCGCCACATAAGCACTAGAGTGAATTCGCTGTTGGCTAAACTCTGACTTGGGTTGCAGGTGTTTATAGAAAAACCCTAGTGGCATCAAGATGATACCACTGACCATCTGACTTTGTGTTAGAAAAAATCGGGCAGCAAGCTAACCTCGGGTGATGACAGTTAATGATAATACAATCCCCTTTCAGTGAGGGACAAATCCATCCAATCCTTCTAACAGAATGTCCTTATATTCAAAGAGATAAAGGTCAGAGCTCTGTCTTAACCAAAACACAATTTTATTCTTTAGTTGGGTGGTAGATTCCTTGCCTGAGGCCACCAGAAGTGGTACATTCATTAATACAGCAACATATGGGCAGTGTCTGGGGCAGTTTTTAATGCAATCGACTTCCCTTATGTGTTTCAGTGCTTGGTCATGACCCTTCTTTCTCAGCTCCTGCTCATGGACCATCTATATTCTTATCTGGGTTTGCTCTCCTAGCTTGAGATGGCATTATATCATTGGTGGCACCCTCCAGGAATCCCAAAAATGCAACTTTGTAAGATCCTGGATGTAAGATCTTTCTCACCACATCTGAATGTCAGCCCGGGGAACAATATAATTGTGATATTGGCTCGTATGGCCAGCACAGAGCTAGATGGACGAGCCTCTGCTTTACATAGATTAATGAGGTCTGAAACAGCTGACTCCAGGAATTTCAGCTTAGCCATCAAAGGGACTATGCTAACCCAATGATCAGCTTAAACTGTTCCAATAGGTGGACCGAAATAGATTTTATATTATCACTAGAAATAAAGCAGGGCAATCATGAGGCATTTCAACAGGGAGATCATTGTTGGAGCATTATACGTCATTCTTGTTTATTTTGCAAGCCCTTTTAGACTGTTGTTTCCTCTTTGTAGGGGGTCTGCCATCACTTGAAGGTGAGGTGGTCAAGCCGTTTAGTCCAAACCTCACCAACAAGCAGTCCTGGCCTTCCAAATCAGATCTGTGACCATCCTCAGAGTCCAAAAACCCCACAAAACCAGCCTCACTTGAGGGAGTAAAGCAGGGGTAGCCTGGCGTTCGTGAAGCTCAAGTGAAAGCCACCGTTTAGTGAGGACTATCTCCTTAGTGACCACCCCTACTGTTCTGGGAAAAAAAGGAGTCCACAGTGATACTGTGGGTCAACCGATGAGAGCTGGCAAGATCCCTAGCCCCCAGTATCTTTCTTTTACCCATTTTTAAGGAGGGAAGTGAATTTTGGGCCTCTCACAATAAATGGTGACCTCCCAAACCTACACATCTATTATGGATATTATGGAAGTGTGAACCACACCACAGTTAGCCAAGTCAAGACCAGTCTTAATTAGAGGGAACTGAAAGAAAAATACTACTCAACTAAATAAGTCACATGTCTTCAGGCAAAGAGAGGTATTCTAGCCAAGCCTCTTCTGGCCAATGACGGGCAAAGACGGGCCTGCTATTGGCCTGTTCTTCACCCAGGCATATGCCTGGGCAAGACCGACGGGGCTCCTTCAGTGCTTTGTAGCATGCCAAGTTGCTCGGCCACTCCTCTCTGGCTTGGCAATAGATAATAGGGCTTACAATCCCCACCAAAGATGTAGCATGCATGGTGCCTGGGGAAGTCCTTCAGCAATTGCTCGGCCCCTTCTCTCAGGCTTGGCAATTAATTATGGGGCTTACAGTCCCCACCAAAGTTGCAGCGCATCCTGCACCCGCAGAAGTCTTTCAGTGCTTTGTAGCGTAACAAGCTGCTCGCCGTTCCTCTCAGGCTTGGCAATGTATTATGGGGCTGACAGTTCCCACCATAGGTGCAGCACATCTCTCGGCCATGGGTGTCCTTCGGTACTTTTCAGCGTGATGAGTTGCTCAGCCCCTCCTTTCAGGCTTGGCCATTGATTATGGATCTTACAGTCCACACCAAATGTGTAGTACATTCAGCACCTGCGGGAGTCCTTCAGCTATTTGTAGCATGAGAAGTTGCTTGACCCCTCCGCTCAGGCTTGCAGATGGATTATGGGGCTTACCATCCCACCAAAGTTGTAGTGCATCCCACGCCCTCGGCGCTCTGTAGCATGATGAATTGTTTGGCCCCTTCTTTCAGACTTGGTATTGGATTATGGGGCTGACAGTCCCCACCAAAGGTGTAGCACATCCCACAGGAGTCCTTCAGCTCTTTGTAACACGACGGGTTGCTCTGCCACTCCTCTCAGGCTTGCAATGGCTTATGGGACTAACAGTCACCATCAAAGGTATAGCACGTCTCTGATTTCACTAGTGTATGCAAAAAAGTGATGGATGGAATGCTTGAAATAATCTCAGCCACCAGTAATTGGTTGGAGCCCCATCTAAATCCACTGTTATTTTGTAAACCATGCTACTTCTGTTTGAACCCACCCACTTGCAAATCAGTCTTGTCCCTCATGAAAGTCAGTTCATCAAAATGCCTGGGGTAGCAGGAAGTGACATCACAAGCCGTTTGAACTTCAACTTCACTCACATGCTTACACTTACATACACATTCACACTTACACACACTCTCTCTCATGTAAACACACACTAACCCACAAGCACACACACAACATACATTTAAAATAATTTGTTTTACTTCCCTCAACTGCCAGGGAAAGTCATAGTCCAGCTAATTGTACATCATGTTTTATTACATTAATAGTGAATAATGTTTTATTATTCATTATCAGTGCGATAAAAAAAATGAGAGAAAAAAGAGTGGAGTCCCAGCCAAGCCGTAAGGACTAAGGACAAGCTTCCACTGTGTTCCTGGCACTGATTATGCCATATCGGAGGCCAGGGGTCGCAAAATCAATGCCAGGGGTCGCAAGGGGCAAGCCAGCGGTCACAGAGCAGACCCCTAGCAACCCTTAAATGATGTCCATGTTGATCTTGCTCCAATAGGAACAGTGATTAGAACTGCCAGGCCATGTCCCCCCTGAACTAGAACACTAGCAAACCAAAGACCAGTTTCACACTTAATAGTGCTCATCAGTCCCACTTTGGGTGTATCATAAAGGTATACAGAAAAGTGATGGTAGGAATGCTAGAATTTATTTCCGTCATTGGTAATTACTCAGGCTATGTGGGTCTCGTGCACATTGTGCCACTGGAAATTTAGACTGGAGTCTTCCCATTTGAGCAGAGTCAAGACTGATTTGTGTGTGGCCCAGTCCAAAATGAGGTGGCATGGGTGTGCAAACTAACAGTGGACTGGGATGCGGCCCAATAACCAAGTATATTGCATTTGTATATTGATTTTAAAAAAAAATACTACAAAATATAAGATTGCATTTTGCAATCAATTAATAGACAAATAATTAAAATAACGAATTAGTAAAATCAATATTTTAATTCACCAATTAACCATTAAAACAATGAACATTTAAATTATCTATTAAATAATAAAAAATAAAATATTTGACGTAAGTAATATAAATAAATGTAAAATAACTGTTATAAGCATTTAAAATTAAATATTTAAAAAATGACCCACTCTATTTCCTTACTAAACCAACAACCCACCAATAAATACATTGAAATAAAATGGAAAAAAATCTTTAAATACATTACCAAATCAAAAAAAAGTATGCTAAAAATGGTCACACACTTAACATTAAAATGATAATAACTTGCAAAAACTACATTATATACCATAATATTAAAAAAGAATATAAAGTACCTAATAAAAATGATATTCTTACCTTCTATATTATGTCCCACAATATTTTTACCATCACAATATTTTTGCCACAATATTTATGCTTTATGATAATTTTGAAACAACATTTTGGTGGAAATTTACAAAGATCCTCCTGGGCCTTACTCTTGCAATCCTCATCTTTTCTATAAGTAACCAGGAGTAAGTTGGGAGGATAATATGAGTTAGCAATGCCTACTCATACACCATTTATTGTGAACTGGGTCAACCATATCCATAACAATGTTTATTTGCCTCGTTGCAAAGCTGTGTAGCATTGGATGACTGGATGGATTAAAAAGTCAAATACTGGCTTGAGAGATCAGTAGAGGGCCCTATACCACAACTTGTGGGTAGCTGTTCATAACCTATCTGAAATTGTCTGCCTGAGGAAAAGACAGCATTAACAATTTCATTGTGGATTGCTGGGGGTCCAGATGTTCTGCCTGTAGAATCATCTATTACAGTGGCTAGGAAGGTAGTGGGAGGAAAAGTTCAGTATTAGGCAGTAGCTATTGCACACTAGCCCCTTAGACTCAGCTATACTGCACAGACAGGTAAATGATCTGTATTATTCTTAAAAGCGTTAAAAACTTAGGGACATATTTATCATGGTTTTGTGTCAACCCTTGCACCATGCAAGAGGACACAAGAGTGATGCAAAACCTAGAATGACATTTACCAAGCCATGCAAGGCCACCTTGCCTGGCCCTGCATAGCTTTGTAAATGTGGAGTAACACACAGCAGCAGAAGTCGGTGCCTTGTGTTACTATGCCCAAGGGAGGCCTCCCATTGGTGGAGTGTGGGTGTTCCCATGCATCCACCCATGGATTTTGGTACATTCCCAGATTTACCACTAGTGTTAGACCTGGGAATTTGTCAAAATGCTATTCCCTCCCTAGTACAGTTTATTTGTGAAAAACAAAAAATGTCTGGGCACGCAGCTTAAAAGATGGTTGCTGCATACCAACATTCAGTGCCTTCTGAAGAATCCCTGTGACAGCAGCTCCTCTGAAGGTGCAGGGATCACCTCAGGGCCAGCGTGATCTCATAAATTGGGGCGCGGTAATCTCTGACACCCAACATATGGCAGGCTGCCCTCCTAGGCCAAAATCACACCCTTTTTAGGTTGTAGCCCACTAGACGGCACAGATATCTGGTTTGCTAAAGACATCTTGGGGACTTTCAGAAAGTAGACCTAGGAATGCATTCCGGTTGTTGATTACCACTGGCTTTGTGGTTTGTACCTCACACTTTCTGGCCTTCCATGTGCTGGCTTTATTTGCTTTAGGCTCTTCAGGTTCCCCTTGTCCCTCCTGTTGCCTAAACTGTGTTTTCTGTATTTTTCCACAAACTAACTTTCAGTAAACAGGCCTTTAAATCTTGTTCTTATCTTGTCAAATTTGCTGTGCTTTCAAAGACTGAGGTCAAATGTCAGACACTATCTTCTAAGGGGGTTTGTTTACTTTTCTTTCTCTGACATCAAATGAGAGGATTTAGAGGATTTATGTGGCAATCTTGTTGGATACTGGGGGTAGGAAAGAGTTTTTTTCTAACACATGACAACATTTAAATGAACTGCGTAAATATGTCTGAATATATCAGAATTATGAACTCATAAATGAAACTTTTTTTGCTATTTTAGAAGTGTGTTGGATACAAATACTTTAATATAAACAAAATTAATGAATCATTAAACTAGGTGATGCAATTTCCGCACATTTTCATCTGTGCACTGTATAGTTTTGTTAGTAGAGCTGAATGTCTGTGCAAATTAAAAGGTAATTTCAATTGAAAATGGGTTGTCTGTGATGGCAGTGTGCTGCCACACCATTAATACTCCACTCTATGCCACTCCACACCACTGCACTCTTCTCTGAACCCCTCCACTTTACACCACTGCAAACCATTGCACTCTGCCCCACTCCACTCATTACCACTGCACTCTATGCCACTTCACACTATGCCTCTCTACTCTACCCTGTACCACTCTACTCTATGCCAATGCACTCTTCACCACTCTACTCTACACCACTTTACTCTTCGCCACTGCCTTCTACACCACTACAGTCTAGGACACATCATTCAACTCTACACAACTACACTATACACTACTGTACTCTACACTACTCTACAACACTGCACTCTATTCCAATGCACTGTACACTCAGCTCCATGCCCCTGCACTCAAATCCACTGTACACTACTCTAATCTACACTGCACCACTGCACTCTATGCCACTGCACTCTACATGTATTTACTCTATGCCATTACACTCTATGTCACTGTAGGCAACTGCACTCTACCCAGAACCGCTCTACTCTACACCTCTTTCCTCTACTCTGAAACGATCTACTCTATGCCACTGCACTATGCCACTCTATTCCACGCTGTTCCAACCTACTCTATGCCACTGCACTCTACACCACTCTACTCTTAGCCACTGCACTCTACACCTATGCACTTTTAGTCTGCACCACTCCACTTTACACCACTCCACATCACTGCACTCTGCACCACTCCACTCTACAGCACTGCACTCTATGCCACTTCACGCTATACCTCTATACTCTACCCTGTACCACTCTTCTCTATGCCAATTCACTCTTTGCCACTCTACTCTACGACCACTGCACTCTTCGTGCTGCACTCTACACAACTACAGTCTAGGCCACACCAATCTACTCTACACAACTTCACTCTACCCTACCGTACTCAACACCACTATGTAACACTGCACTCTATGCCACTGTCCTCCATGCAAATATACTCTATGCCATTTCAATTTACTTTGTAACAGCTAACTCTATGCCCCTGCTCTGTATTCCAATCCACTACACGCCACTCTAATCTAAACCTCACAGCTGCACTCTATGCCACTGCACTCTACACTACTTTTCTCTATACCATTACACTCTTGCCAGGCGATGCAACTGCCCACTACCCTGCACCATTTCACTCTATGTCACTTCACTCTACTATGAAAAGATCTACTCTCTGCCACTGCACTATATTCCCCTCTGCATCACACAACTCCGTGTCACTGTACTCTTTGCCACTCTACTCTTAACCACTGCACTCTGCGCCATTACACTCTTACCACTCTACGCAGCTGCACTCTACCCTGTACCACGCCACTCTACGCCACTTCACTCCACACTGAAACAATCTATTCCATGCCACTGCTCTCTACGCCGCTCTATTCCCCTCTGCCCCCCCCCTTTATGTGCAACTTCACTCTTCGCCACCCTACTCTTAACAACTGCACTCTACACAGCTGCACTCTATGTCACTCCACTCCACACCACTGCACTCTATTCTGCATCACTGTACTTTGCTCCACTGCATCCTACTCTGCATCACTGTACTCTATGCCACTGCTGTCTATGCCACTCTATTCAAATTTACACTACTGCACTCTGACACTCTACTGTGCAACACTGCACTCTCCACCACTGAACTCCACACCACTCTACCATGCTCTGCGCCACTGCACTCTATGCCACTCAGCTCTACTCTGTGCTCTAAGCCACTCCACTCTATGCCACTGCCCTTTGCATCACTCAACTCTATACCACTCTACTCTGCACTACTCTATGCCACTTTCATCTATTCCACTGCACTCTACACCACTGCACTCTACTCTACTCTGTGCCAATTCACTCAGTGCCATTCCACTCTGTGCCACTCTACTGTGCGCCACTCCACTCTGCACCACTCCACACTGCACGACTCCACTCTACTATGCACCACTCTAATCTATTCCACTACATTCCACGACACTGCACTTTATGCTGCTGAATTCAATGCCACTGCACTCAAAGTCACTGCCATTAAACTCTGTTACACTCTACACCAATGCACTCTGCACCAGTCCAATCTACACCATTCCAGTGTATGTCACTCTTTGTGACTCCACACTATGCCAATCCAATACTCGACATTCTCTGCCACTCCACTCTACAACATTCTACTCCACTCTTCACCATTCCACTCTTTGATACTCCACTTCACTCACCTCTATGCCAGTAACTTTTATTCATGCAGAACAGCAGCCACGCTGATGAACAACATGGCTAAAACACATGGGCAAAGCCAATGGCTCTTGCATAATTGAGACCTATTGACTTTCCCTTTGCTTGTTCTCTCCAAAATCTTTTCATTTCTATATACAATTATTAGCATTCTGGAAGGTTATTGGTAAATCAAAAAAGTAACATGATTGTACCTTTTCTTCCAATTAATGCAGAATAGCTGGAGCATACATGGTGGCTGCCTGGCTGTCATTGTGGAGAGTTGTCAGCTATCAGGGTCAGCTGACTGCAAGCTATTAGCTTTCTTTACTTCATATGTCTCAGCCATAGAGTATTTCTTGAGGCAGTGTGCTATAAAACATGCAGCCCAGTGCGGTAGATTCATTGGGGGACTTTGGAGCATTCTAGGATAGCCTAATGAAATGGCTCAGTTATTTGCTTGTAATCTTCCTTACTTCAAGTCATAATCTTCCTAGTCACAGTCCCTACTTAATGTAGGACTGTGGTGAGGAGGACAGATGAGGTAGGTTATACTGATTTACAGAGATTCAATTCAAGTAAAAGGACAAACAAGCATTTGCAATGCAATGGGTCTCGCGTTAGCTCGAGTTAGAGCTATTAGCGTTGTAAATTCCTAACTGGACTTTTCTTGCCACATAAATTGAAAATGAAAAGTAAAACACTTGACATAAGCAAGCTGATTCAAAGAACCAGGGCCCTCCATAAGCATTAGCGCGAAGGAGAGACACAAAAGGAAAAAGAACTTCGCTGCAGTCAAACGTATTGGCAAATGTGCAATCATCCATGTTACAGGGTCGATGGGCAAGGCGAGAACAAAATTGCCCCACGGAGGGACAAACGTAAAGCATTTATCAATGATAACAAAGGACTTTTGAAAGGTAAGCCCATGAACGTGTGATAGTGATGGGCGTGTGGTAAAAAGCCCATAGATAGATTACAAGACGTCAGAGTGCTTGTGCGCTCAACCTAAAAACACCTATGCTCATCTAACCAACACATCTCTTGGCCTTTTGCAGTATCTTGTGCATAAATCACAACAAGTGAAAGCTGAAAACGTACTCACTTAGCTCTGTCTAGATTTTGAGGACACATCTGGCTTCCATTGTACATTAAAAAAAAAAATCAGGAGGATTACTGAGAAGCTGTAACTCTCACAGATTCTCTCATGTGCTTCTGTTTATCCAAACAGTAATTTGAACAGCTGTATTTCCTCCCCATCACAGTTTTTGGACCGATTCTGCCTTATAGAGAGCCTGATTATGGATTTAATTCTACCCTTGACCCTTATTAGAAGACAGATTGTGGGACCTATCACGCCACTAGAGAGCAGACGATCTCCCTACTCTGGAGGAGTGTGTAGGAATCATGGTAAATGGAGGGGGGGTGGTCCTTGGTGGGACTATTTTTAAATAGAAATGTAAGAATTAGGGGCCAGATGTAGCAAGCATTTTGCATGGTGCAAACTGCTAAATCGCAGTTTGCGCCATGCAAAATGGCCATTGCGATGCACATTCACAATTTGCGAGTCGGTCCCGACTCGCAAATTGTGAATGCGACTCGCAAATAGGAAGGGATGTGCCCTTCCTATTTGCGACTCGCATCGCTGTGCTAAATTGCTTTGTGACCGCGAATGTGGTCGCAAACCAATTCGCAGTTACCACCAGTGTCACACTGGTGGTAACCCATTCGCAAAAGGGAAGGGGTCCCCATGGGACCCCTTCCCCTTTGTGAATGTTGCCCAAAATGTTTTTTCCTACTCTGAAAAAACGAAACCAAATGGTTTCGGTATTTTTTTTATTTTGCAACTCGTTTTCCTTTCGAACCAGGGCCCTCCATAAGCATTAGCGCGAAGGAGAGACACAAAAGGAAAAAGAACTTCGCTGCAGTCAAACGTATTGGCAAATGTGCAATCATCCATGTTACAGGGTCGATGGGCAAGGCGAGAACAAAATTGCCCCACGGAGGGACAAACGTAAAGCATTTATCAATGATAACAAAGGACTTTTGAAAGGTAAGCCCATGAACGTGTGATAGTGATGGGCGTGTGGTAAAAAGCCCATAGATAGATTACAAGACGTCAGAGTGCTTGTGCGCTCAACCTAAAAACACCTATGCTCATCTAACCAACACATCTCTTGGCCTTTTGCAGTATCTTGTGCATAAATCACAACAAGTGAAAGCTGAAAACGTACTCACTTAGCTCTGTCTAGATTTTGAGGACACATCTGGCTTCCATTGTACATTAAAAAAAAAAATCAGGAGGATTACTGAGAAGCTGTAACTCTCACAGATTCTCTCATGTGCTTCTGTTTATCCAAACAGTAATTTGAACAGCTGTATTTCCTCCCCATCACAGTTTTTGGACCGATTCTGCCTTATAGAGAGCCTAATTATGGATTTAATTCTACCCTTGACCCTTATTAGAAGACAGATTGTGGGACCTATCACGCCACTAGAGAGCAGACGATCTCCCTACTCTGGAGGAGTGTGTAGGAATCATGGTAAATGGAGGGGGGGTGGTCCTTGGTGGGACTATTTTTAAATAGAAATGTAAGAACTAGGGGCCAGATGTAGCAAGCATTTTGCATGGTGCAAACTGCTAAATCGCAGTTTGCGCCATGCAAAATGGCCATCGCGATGCACATTCACAATTTGCGAGTCGGTCCCGACTCGCAAATTGTGAATGCAACTCGCAAATAGGAAGGGATGTGCCCTTCCTATTTGCGACTCGCATCGCTGTGCTAAATTGCTTTGTGACCGCGAATGTGGTCGCAAACCAATTCGCAGTTACCACCAGTGTCACACTGGTGGTAACCCATTCGCAAAAGGGAAGGGGTCCCCATGGGACCCCTTCCCCTTTGTGAATGTTGCCCAAAATGTTTTTTCCTACTCTGAAAAAACGAAACCAAATGGTTTCGGTATTTTTTTTATTTTGCAACTCGTTTTCCTTTAAGGAAAACGGGCTGCAAAATAAAAATAAAAAAACTGCTTTATTTAAAAAGCAGTCACAGACATGGAGGTCTGTCGTCTTCAGCAGGCCACCATCCCTGTGAGTGCGGGACTCGCTATGGGGTCGCAAAATGTGACCCACCTCATTAATATTAATGAGGTGGGTCTTTGCGACCCCATAGCGAATCGCAGACGGTGTCTGAGACACCGTTCTGCATCCGATTTTGCGAATCAGAAATTGCGAGTCGCACTGACTCACAATTTCCGATTCGCAAAATCGGACCTACCTACATCTGGCCCTAGATGTTTATAATTTGTCGCAAATGCTGGTGGATTGCACTGTGAAATATATCAAGAGGGGTTCTACAATCGTGGACACTGGTGTAACACAACTGCTGTGATGCCCACTGCCTTGCCTTTATGCGTTATATTAATTTAAAATTCAATAAAAAGAATTATAAAATAGAATAGTGAATTTATACGGGTCCAGGTATACTTGCCTTTAAATATTCTGTTAGTAGACAATTTGGCCACACTACTGTTGTAGCTCGAAATACTTATCGTTGATATTCTGACATATATACAATAAAGGCATAGGGTAATGTGACCTTTATGAATCAGGCTACCACCCATCCTATTCTCTAGCTTTATTTATATTGGCCTCCATCATTTACGTCTCTAATGATGAGATTTAGAAATTCTGTTTCTTTGCTCTTACACCTTAATAAATCTTCTAATTCTTGCCAAGAACACGCTGACTCCAGACAGATTTTCACAACTAATCCCTTCTCACGCTTTCTGATGTGAGACTTTATGTGCCAATCAGTAACTGATCATTTTTAAGCAATAATATTCAAGGACAGGGGCTCTCACTGGTAGTTACTCACGAGATATAATCAAAGAAGCCAATGCAAAGTCAAAAGCATAACCCAGTTGCTTTGTTAAGAACTACTCAGAGGCCTGCTCCAGCTTGGATGACATCACTACTCTGAATCACATTGGTAACTTGTTAGCTGCAATTCACAGTATTTTGTAAGGTGTGTTTACTTCCTTGTACTATTTTAGGTGGAAGGTTATTAGAAGAATAATTGCATTGCATTGTTTTTGGTGATTAGGCACACACCAGGGTTTCATTTGGTTTCCACAGTAACACAGGCAATGAAAAGAAAGCAGTTCTCCCACGACAATTCTATGGAAAGGCAATACTTCGAAAAGCACATCTAGGCAAGATTATCTAAGGAGGTGTGCTGTCCCAGGTAATTATTTAAGTGGAGTCAAGTCTGCTGATTCTGCCCTGGCCAGTAACCGCCCTGGATGCTCTATAAAAATGTTAATTATGCTATTGTAAGTATGACAACTGATATTTTGCGTATAATTTAGAATGTCTTTTGTGTCTGTATTTTGTGTGGAAGGTTGCAGGAAGGACAACTGTGCTGCAATGATTTTTTTGGGTGTTTAGTGATCAGGAAGCTTCAATTTCTTCCTCTAGTCTTCGAGATGACACTGGCAACAAACAGCTGATAATGACACCATAGTTTTCTCCTTAAAATCTGCATAATAGGACAAAAAGATGGAATGGAATACTACCTGTGAATTCACAATTTCGGGTTTACTTAAATTTGGAAAAAAAGTCTGACGTATGAAGTGGAAGACATGTTGCTCATCAGCATTTTGGGATTACATTCCCATATTCTGTCTTCATTGGCATGTATCATACAAATAAGCTCTAGGAATGCGTGGGTTGCTATGATTCCCCTTAATCTATAATGACCGATTAAGAGAGAAACACAATTTAGGGTTTTGGTACTTAACAGTTGTCTAATGTACAGTGTAAGTTTTACGTTGATGATGCCAGGCAGATTCTAGGAATTCAGAGGAAACTTGAGGCAATTTCACCTTGTTTTTTCTTCTATTTTTGTTTTAATTAGTTACTGAGGAGAGTGGTTAAATGAAGCTAAAATTGAAAGACAATTTCAAATTCAAATATTTCTTCACTATTCATCCAAAAATGTCTGATGTGCTGAGCGAGTGATATACTTGCGGTAGCAGAGGCTCCTCAGTTGACTCTGCAGTCAAGTTTGACCCGGGACAAAAAATGGCCCAGGCACTAAAATAAAAGTAGCAAACACAAGCTATGCATATAGTTAAAAAGTGGCAATGTATGGGAAATAAAAAGT
The DNA here is from genome assembly GCF_031143425.1 of Pleurodeles waltl. NCBI lineage: Eukaryota > Metazoa > Chordata > Amphibia > Caudata > Salamandridae > Pleurodeles > Pleurodeles waltl. The sequence goes on along the minus strand of NC_090447.1, from coordinate 513,585,962 downwards.
ACAAACTGGCCCACCTGGTCACAAAACAGCTAGAAAACTGGCCCACACACTGATTATTCAGACCTGCCCATTGGGCACTGTCTGATTGCCCTATGTCCAGACAGACCCCGTCCACTGTGTTCTCCTGTCTTTTTATGACTGAGTTCCAATTAATAACTAGAGTGCTAACATTCTGTATTGAGGAAAGAGCTAACGTGAGATACCATGGCCCATATTTATACTTTTTGACGCTAAACTGCGCTAACGCAGTTTAGCGTCAAAAAGTTTTGCGCCGTCTAACGCCATTCTGAAGCGCCATGCGGGCGCCGTATTTATGGAATGGCGTTAGACGGCGCAATCAGACCGGCGCTGCCTGGTTTGCGTGGGAAAAAACCACGTAGACCAGACAGCGCCGGCGTAGGGGGAAAATGGCGCATGGGCGTCTTAAAATGGGGCAAGTCAGGTTACGTCGAAAAAATCGTCTTAACCCGACTTGCGCCATTTTTTAACGACGCCCATCCCCCATCAACATGACTCCTATCATTGTAAAGATAGGAGTCATGCCCCCTTGCCCAATGGCCATGCCCAGGGGACTTCTGTCCCCTGGGCATGGTCATTGGGCATAGTGGCATGTAGGGGGGCACAAATAAGGCCCCCCTATGCCACCAAAACAAAATATAAAAAAAAAAAAATTATACTTACCTGAACTTACCTGAATGTCCCTGGGGTGGGTCCCTCCATCCTTGGGGGTCCTCCTGGGGTGGGCAAGGGTGGCAGGGGGGGTCCATGGGGGCATGGGATGGCACCTGTGGGCTCATTTTGAGCCCACAGGCCCCTTAACGCCTGCCCTGAGCAGGCGTTAAAAAGTGGCGCAAATGCGCCGTTTTTAGCCACGCCAACTCCCGGGCGTCTCTTTTGCCCGGGAGTATAAATACCACGTAAAGGCCTGGGAGTCATTTTTTAGACGGGAACGCCTCCCTTGCATATCATTAACGCAAGGAAGGGGTTCACGCTAAAGAATGACGCACATTCCGGGAACTTTGGCGCTATTCGCCTCTAACGCCATAGTATAAATATGGCGTTAGTTGGCGTTAGTTTTGCGTCGAAATTGCGTCAAAAAAAACGACGCAATTTCGGCGCAAACGGAGTATAAATATGGCCCCATGCTGCTTGAACGGGAGTTAGGTGAGTTACATAACTTCTGATGGCGCTTGCTGCCGAATATTATCAAACTATGACATTTAAGACCAGATGTATGTAGCTTTTTGATTGTCGCAAATGGGCAGATACTCAGAAGAAAAAAGCATTTTGGCATGTACAAACCCTATTTTAAGATTTGGCAATCTATTTACCGAATCGCATAATAGGTTTGCGAGTCGCAATTAGGAAGGGGCGTTCCCTTCCTAATTGCGAGTTGCAGTGCGATGTATAATTGTTTTGGTGACTATGAGTGCGGTCACAAAACAATCGCAGTTAGCACCAATCTCAAGTTGGTGCTAACCCATTCGCAAACGAGAAGGGGTCCCCATGGACCACTGCCTGCTCTGAAAAAACGAAAATAAAACTTTTCATTTTTGTTTTTGAAATGCAGCCTGTTTTCCTTTTTTAGGGTCAAGCCTGCGTTGCATGCGCTTGCGCATGCGTTTCGCAGGGAGACTCTTTTGTATTTATAAAAGGGCTCGGAGCCCTGTCAACTTCACATCAGTGTTTTTTATTGGTTGGTGGGCTTCCCTGATAAAATCTGCTTGCTTTCATTAGTCGAAGGCACCCATATGGCATGCCTTTTCCGGTGGCTAGCCCTCCTCCAGCGCAGCGACCAAGTACAGAAAACATGTGAGGCTCGCTGTTTTCCATCGGGCTCGTGGGCTTTTTTTTCTCAAACTTACGAGCCCGATCTCGCTTGTCAGAAGTCGAGCGCTTTACGTACTTGATTTCACTTTTTCGGGTTATGTACATAAATACACTTTTGCCCAATAGGTGAAAAGTCGAGTTAGGAGTTTACAACGCGATCAGCTCTAACATGAGCAAATGCAAGACCCGATGCATTGTAAATGCTTGTTTTTAAAGCAGTCACAGACATGGTCGTCTGCTGTTCCAGCAGGCCACCTTCCCTGTGAGTGCAGCCATTCCCAATGGGGTCGCAAATTGCGACCTACCTCATGAATATCAAGGAGGTAGGTCATTTGTGACCCCATTGGGAATAGCAAACAGTGTGAGGTACACTGTTGTACATATGGTTTTGCGATTCGCAATTTGCGACTCACAAATGAGTCGCAAATTACGAGTCGCAAAACTCTGGGTCATACATCTGGCCCCAAGTTCTTTTACTGTTGTTAATTTGTTTTAACATGAGTTAGGGCACTATGTGATCTCATCTTTAAGGATAATAGTTCTTTTACCCAGACAGGTTGGCAGGGCCTCGAAAAGAAGGAATATAGAAATACTTAGGGGCAGATCTACCACCATTTTGCACTGGGCTGTGTCATGAAAATGACGCAAACCAGTACGAAATGTTTTTTCTATAATTTACAAGTTTTGCACTGGAAAAAGACAAAAATTAATGCAAAGTAACAGGCGCTGCTTTGCATTACTTTGCAACAAGGGGGCGTTACATGGGTGTTCACATGCAACCACCCACCCTTTTTGATGCAAAACCCTGTCTACCAAAACTGTGAGACAGGGATTTGATAAAAATTAAGGACTTTTAAAACCAGGCATTAAAAGGAGAAATGTTGTAATTTTTCCTTTCTTTTCATACTTTGCATGCGTGCTACAAAATAGGAAAAGCTTTGCAAGTTGTTTAGGCCTAATATTGTGCACTGGAGGGGTATCCTTCCAGTACAAAACCTGTGCTAGACCCTCACACACACCTTTGCACTAAGGCGAGCAGAAGCTGTAAACTGTTGTGTTTATTATCGTTTTCTAGAATAGGGGCGGGACATTGGGGGTGATGAGCACTTGAAGGGAGTGCACAGACCACTCCCCTCAGAGTGCATGTGTGTTTGGCCGGCCATCTTGGGCCGGCCAAACACACATGAGCAGTAGGCTCTCTCCAGCAGGGCACTGTGTTGCTGGGCTGGAGAGAGCCTTAACAGGCTGTCTGTCTTCCTGGGAGCGCCTTGGCTGGGCACATTAGCATTACAAGAGTGAAACCTCAAGCAGTGTCACAAAATCTATTGGGTTTTATTAATCTATATACCGTGGTAAATTTTATAATGATATTATTAATAATATAATACTGTTCGCCATAACATATTTCTTTAACATTTCTTCACACAACTGTGCCATCACTAGCAAACATATAACACTAGTGAAAGATGTCATGTTTAAACAAACAAAGGCACTAAAAAATGTCTTGCTAATGCGTGAAGAATTTAAAATTCTATTAAGGGCACGGAGGCGAGGATTATGCTTTTTCCTTCTTTGCTGTTTATTGTAAAAAATACATAACAGACAATCAAAAAAACTTTTAATAAAAACTACATTTCCCAATATCATATCGTCATGTCCTCTGCGCCAATGACGGTCCTCGCTATATATATATACTTGCTCCGGCACCATGTTCTTCCTCTTTCTTTGCCAAACGGCATGACTTGAACTTGAGTTTCCACACACATGCATAGGCCTTAACTGGATCCACTGTTCTATTCAACGGAACGTGAGCACTACGAACTCAAAGGACGACCAACAGGGTCTGGAAACACGAAATAGGGAGTGAAAAGCGCATCTCTTCATCCATTCTTTTGTTCAGAATCTGGAATAAAATAGAAGAGGGCCTAGTCACAGCTAAACTCTGACATGTAATTCATCATCATTAACTTGCACAATTTGGGAGGGAAAGTATCATCAATATACTTAACATTGTTGTTTTTATATAAATATGACTGTATAATGACAATGATGAATGATTGGATGGGGTAATCCTCGCATTCGTGTCCTTAATAGAATTTAAAATTCTTGACACGTTAGCTAGAAAATGTTTTATTCTATGTATGGACCAGAGGCTTTGGATTATGCTTGTTTAAAGCTGTTGTATAACTAATGAAGCAACATCTAGAATTGGTTTATAATTAAAGGTTTTAAATATAGAATCAATAGACCAGTCTGCTGCTTTCATAATATCCTGTAACTGTGAACCTAAGTTGAATGACTTAGAAGCCATGGCTCCTCTCACTGAGTGTGTGCCAAATATGGACGTGTCTATGCCTGCTTCTGAAAGAATCCACTTCACTCAGCAAGCTAATGTGGTGGAAGACACTGGATGAAAGTGTTTCTGAAGGGGAATCAGGAGTTGACCTCCAGTACACTGTAGAAATTCTCTTGTGTGGTCTTCATATTCCTTAAGGCAATGAACAACACAAAGTTTTTGATTTTCTTGGAAACTTGGATAAGTGACTTGCTTAGAAAATATCTCTGTGCGCCTTGAGATGAAAAACGAGACCCCATCCGGGGAAAAGACTTGACCCGAAAGGTCAAGGGCCTTGACGTCTGACACTCTCCTACAGGATACCAAACATAATAGGAGAGTTAATTTGGCTGACATTGCAAGAATTGTAGAACGATGTTGACGTCCCACAAATTTCAATATCTTTGAAGAGGCTGATTAGAGCGGGGGATGCCTTTCATGACTTTACTTACCAAAGGATGTTCTCCGGTAGGTTTACCTTCTAAAGAAACATGACCTGCTGAAATGGCAGAACGGTAATTGTTGACTGAACAATAACTAAGTCCACTGGAAGTTATTTTTGCTAAGAAATTGATGACAAAGGTAACGGGCACCCCGGGGATCCACACCCTGTGAGTCGCACCAACCAAGCCACTTTCGCCATGCTGAGGCATACCTCTTGTGAGTGGATTCAGACTAAGATTTGGAGATTAAATTAATAGGTTGTTCTGAATGGTTCGGCACAAACCACCTTGTTCGGAAATGCGGCAAGACATGAGTTAAAGGTTGCCCTGTTGAAGAAGAGGGTGCCTATAACCCAATCGAGTCCTTCAATAGATGCGGTAAGGAGGGTATCAACACCAGACATCTTGAGACATTTCTAACAGAAGAGAGAACCAAGGTTGTGCTCTCCAAGGTGGTGTGATCAATATCAGTTCCGCTTGAGGTGCCAATTCTCAGAATCATGAGGAATTGGGGAAAGGCGTAGTGCAGATGACCGATCCATTGTTGAAGGAAGGCATCCGTGGCACTGGCTAGTGGGTCCGGTCTCCACGAGAAGAACCGGGGCAGATGATGTGACAGGCGAGAAGCAAACAGATCTGTGTGGCACAGTCCCCATTGATCCTGCAAAGCTCGAAACACTGAGTGGAGTATCTTCCATTCACTGGAACCTCTGAGATATCTCGAGTTCCAATCTGCCACCACATTACAATGGCCTAGGAGATATGCCGCAGTCACTGAAATGCAATGTTGGAGGCAGTATTGGCAAAAGTTATTTGCGATCTCTGTCAGGATTCAGAAACGTGTTGCCCCCAGCTTGTTGTCCATCCTCAGCAGAACGCAGCACTTGGAGAAGGGTGCTAATGTCTGGACTGCGAAGGAACTGGCCAAGGGCTCTAAGCAGTTGATGTGCAACTGGGATTCCTCTTGGGACCATCAACCCCTGGTGGAGATGTTGTTGCATCTGGTGCCTCAGCCCCAGTGACTGGCATCTGATTCCAGAACGACATCCGATTAGGAATCGAAGATAGCCCTGCCGTTCCATGCTGACATGTGTCCTAGCCACCACTGAAGATCGGCTCTTGTCTCGGGATTGAGAGAAATGAGTTTGGAGTACCCTACCCCTTTCTGTAGATGTTGTATTTTTAAGCGTTGAAGCGCCCTGTAATGTTGAGGGGAGGGGAAGATCACTTGGATTGAGGATGCCAGGAGGCCTACAATCCTGGCTAAAATCCTGAGGGAAAACTGGTCCTTGTGTAGGACAGACTTGATTTATTTTCAAACTGTTTTCAGGTTTTGTGTCAGAAGAGATAGAAAGGAGGATAGAGAGTTGATCTGGAAATCTAGAAACTCTATGCAGCGGGAAGGAGAAAGGACTGTTTTGTTTTCATTGATAATGAAGCCTAAATCTTGTAACAGTTGGACTGTCTGGATGAGTCACAAGAGTATGAAACTGTTGGGCCGTTATGAGAAAGTCGTCGAAGTAAATTATGAGACAGGTGCCCTTGGAGCGGAGGGTCTCTGCTACTGGATGCATTTTTATGGTGAAACACCATGGGGCGGAAGATAGGCCGAAAGGGAGAACTTTGAAATGACACCACTGGTCCTTCCACTGGAATTGGAGAAATTTCCGATGAGGTTGCCAAATTGGAATTGAGAGATACGCATCTTTCAGGTCCAGACAGATCATCCACATGCCTTCCCAAAGGATATCCCTCAAAAGGTGGAGTTCCCTTCATTTTGAAATGACAGTAGAGAATCCCACTTTTGAAGTCCTTCTGATTTATGACAAGAGCCTCCTCCTTTTTTCGTTAATACGAAAATATTGCTGCAGAAACCAGAGGCTTCTAGAAGGCAGGGGCATATCACATCTTTCATAAGATGCTGTTCTATCTCTTGGTGGATAAAGGCTTGATCTGTTTGGAAAAACTGGAGAGGGGGGAAGAGAGTTTGTTGGGGAACTCCAAAGAATTCCAGTTTAAAATCCACTACTGTCTCTAAGACCCACAGGTCTGAGGTCAGAAAAGACCAATTGGTCAGGAAAACCTGCTCCCCAGGATCACAGATGTTGGAGAAATTAAACTTACCTTGGGTGTTCGCTCCAGAGCTATAGCAAGCATGGGCTTGAAAGGAGCCTCTGTTGTAAAGAGGTTGTCTATATCAATTTCTGGCTGGATGGAAGGTGTCTGTACCCTGGGTGTAATAACCACCACCTCAGGAAGAGGTGGAAGGAAGGGGGCTGCGGGAGACAAAGCGGGCGGGCATTTGCCCTCTGAAACGACCGGCCTTGGCAAAAAGGCATCGGTTCAGCACTTTTTGTATGGAGCTCTGAGCTTTGTCCAAAGTTGTAAACGTGTGGACAAATTTTCTGAAATCTTTCATGAACTAGTCGGCGAACAGCATATCATTAGCCAAGCGTCCAGGTTTTTTCGTTGGTCAGTTCGGTCAATTTGAGATCTATGCGCATGAGTACAGATCTTCTGTGCTCCACAGGCAACACTCAGTTTGCTTTGCCTAAAACGCATAAAGTGCATTGTGACCAGCCTTCTAACATGTCAGGGTCGACAGGAGTGTCAGATTGTTTGGCTGTCACAGCCATGTCAAGAATTTTACATAAGGACCAGGAAATTTCTAGAAGTTTACCCTGGCAGGCCTTCCAGGATCTGTCAATCCCTTTCTTGGGATCTTTGGAAGAGCATTTAAGGAACATGACGAGATTTACATCCAGCTCTGTGGTTTCAGCGACTTTGTGTGGGATGTCTGGGTGTGGACATTCAGATCTAAGCCTATTTCAGACCTCTTTGTCGCAGGCCTTGCGTAATCCGTCTTGGGCATAGTCAGATACAGGGGAAGAGGTTACGGGAATGGACAATGCTGTCTGGATCGAAGTCAAGAGAGGTCTCTTGAGGATGTGAGGCATTTGAGGGGGACGCGGTTTGGCCATGTGAATCGTCCCTATGACGTTTGGAAGCTTGGTATGAGTCGGCGTCACCAGAAGCTGAATTGCTGGAGCCTGAAGCCCCTGTGTTGCTGTCTTGGTGTGGACTGTCAGAGCTGGTGGATGCTTTGGGCATGGAGTAAGAGTGATCTGAGGTAAAGGCCTGGGATATACGTGTCATGGTAGTGGCATATTGCCAGTTAAAGGATTGAGGGACTTTGTCTCCTTGTTGGGAAAGGGGAGGTGGGAGTTGGGGCCAGAGTCACAGGGAGGTACAGATAGAGCGTATCTTTTTAATTGGCGTGCTATAGGTTGTAGTGCGACTGCAAATGCTCTATTTACTGACTGTGTAACAGGCGCGTTCATGGTGTGGACAATGTCGCCAGCCAGAAGCAGATCTTCATTGTCTTGAGGGAGAATTTCTGGTAAGTCCTTTTGGGCTCAGTAAACTGACTGGCTATTGTGCTAGAAAAACGGCCAAGGGGGGGCAGTCCAGATAAAATAGGTCACTTTTGGAGGCAAAAGAGGAATAAGTCTGTGTGCTTATATTGATCCTAGCTCCAAGGTGTTGCAGGCTAACAAGGATATGGGTCCCTCAGGATAAACCTGTAATTGCCCAAACTTGCCCTGGCGTAGGGCGTATGGGAGACCTTTCAAAGCTGTCCCAGATGAACATCCAGCAGGAAACTTTAGCAGAGTGCAGCAGGATCTGACTTGCTGAGCCGAAGCGTGAAGCTCGCGTCCCAATATCTACTGGGGACACGCCTGCTACATAAGAGAAATATGCAGGGCTAGCTAAAAGTAGGAGTATACAGTCCTCGCACTAGCTTGCGTCGTCTTCCGCCCCCAGGCACCCCCCGTCGGATGATGGTAGCGACTTTATGAGCGTAGCGCTCGGCACACTGAAGGCAATACATACAACAGAAAACACTAATAGTAGGAGAAAATGAAGGCACTTATCTTTTTCACAGTAGCAGCAAAGAAAGAGGAAGAAAATTGCCCTGGAGCAAGTATATTTATGGCAAGGACCGTCTTTGGCGCAGAGGACAGAACGTTATGATATTGGGAAATGTCGTTTTTTGTTTTGATTGGCTGCTATGTATTTTTTTACAATAAACGGCAAAGAAGGAAAAAGCATAATCCGAAGCCTCCGGTCGTGATATAGAATTATGTTATTCACAGTTTATATATATGGCTCCGTTGAAAGTTCTGCGCAAGGCAGGCTGGGAAAGCAAATCAGAGAGAACACCACACCTATAGTCTGTTCTAGCCAGTGTCTGGCAAACCTGACTGCATGGCTCATATGTTTCTGTGGGCATTACGTTCTCTCGATTGCTATATTTCCAATTTTTAACACGTGTGTGCAGGATCTAGGAAGGAGATGGGTGCTCTGGAAATGCCCTCTGTGCAGCATCTGTATCGGATGCGTGTGTGTGGTGCAAGGTCACATGCACGCCTCTGGAGAACAAGTGCCCCTGGCTCCGGTTTCCCGTAGCGATTTTTGATGTTTTTTGACTTTCACTTCGGAGCACACAACAATCATGTGTATGTGCTAAGATTGTTTTGTGACACGTAATGAGGCCCCAAGTGGGTCTCTGTGGGCAGAAAGGGCACCCCAAATGCATCCTTCTTTTTGTGAGTGTGACTACCTTCAACTTGCCAGTATTTAGAAGACTAACAGTGGTGGAAGTAGCACATACTACTTGGAGTACAGGCCTTTATATCTGTTACCTGTGAGGAAAAGATGCCTACTAGCCTTCTCGATGTTGTAAATTGGTCTGATAGTTCTGTACAGCCAGGTCTTTCACTTCCTTCTTACGGCGCATGGATGACATTATTGTATGTGTGTAGTAAACATCTACATTAGAATGTGGGTAGAGAGTGTGTTGCACGTGACTGTGGCAAACCTGAGAGCAATGCGAATTGCATGCACCTCAACATCAGCATCAGCATGAACATGTGGTAGATATAATAAAGACTAATAAAAAGTCACGATTACATAGTTAAAACATTTTTATGCACAGAAATTAATTTAAATATATTCGACTGTCCAGTGAAAGAAACAGCTCTTTAAAGGCCATTGCAACCTTCAGAATTTGGCATCGCACAGACAAGAACTAGAAAATAACTATATATTGTTGGTTGGAGAATAAGAGAATTCTAAGGGTGTTTTTTTTCCAGCAGCAAGGCTTAGATAGCAGGCACATTCACTCTGCTGGATTAATACTCTAGTTGTCTTTAATTACTATTCAGAAAACGTTATTATTATGAAGCAAACAGCACAGTAATATGTATGTTGTGTATTGTTGGACTTGGGCCCTCCTGCAGGGTCACACCCAAACATTTTGCCTTCACAATCCTGTTTCCTGAACCACCTGTTTTTGTTAGTCCTTAGGACTCTATGCACCTTACTACTGCTAACCAGTGCTAAAGTGCTTGTGCTCTCTCCTCCAAATATGGTAAAATTGGCTTGTACAAAATTTGCACATTTAGGGCCTCATTCTGACCCTGGCGGTCTATGACCGCCAGGGTGGAGGCCGGCTGAAGCACCGCCAACAGGCTGGCGGTGCTTCATTTTGTATTCCGACAGCCGCGGTCGCCCAGCCGGGTCCGGCGTTTTTCCGCCGGATTTCCCCCGGCTGGGGGAATCCTCCATGGCGGCTCTGCTTACAGCGCCGCCATGGGGATTCCGAGCCCCTTCCCGCCAGCCTGTTTCTGGCGGTTTTCACCACCAGAAACAGGATGGCGGAAACGGGTGTCGTGGGGCCCCCTAACAGGGCCCCATAAAGATTTTCACTGTCTGCTTAGCAGACAGTGAAAATCGTGACGGGTGCAACTGCACCCGTCGCACCCCTGCAACTCCGCCGGCTCCATTCGGAGCCGGCTTCCTTGTTGCAGGGCCTTTCCCGCTGGGCCGGCGGGCGCTCTTTTGGCGGCCGCCCGCCGGCCCAGCGGGAAAGCCAGAATGGCATCCGCGGTCTTCTGACCGCGGAGCGGCCATTTGGCGGTTCCCACCAGGCGGGCGGCTCCTGCCGCCCGCCAGGGTCTGAATGACCCTCTTAATTTCTTAAATGTTACTAGTGGGCCTCGAGCACTAATTGTGCCACCCACTTACTTAGCCCTTTAAACATGTCTTAGGCCTGCCATTGCAGCCTGTGTGTGCAGTTTTAAACTAGCATTTCGACCTCGCAAAATAAACCTTTTGTCAGGCCAAAACCTTTCTTTTTAATACATGTAAGTCACCCATAGGATAGGCCCTAGACAACCCAGATGCCAGAGTACAGTATATTTAAAGGTTAGATTTATGCTCTCAAGTTTTGCATGTCCTGATATTGAAAAACTCTTAAATGTGTTTTTCACTACTGCGTGATTACCTAATTACATTTTAATAGGTGATCATTTTCAATTAGAATCAGGTAGATAGGTCAACTTTGGTGCCTATAGAACTGTAATTAAAAGCCTTCTTTAAAGGTAAAGTCGGATTTTTAATTGCCATTCTGAAAATGCCACTTTTAGAAAGTTGGCATTTTCCTACCGACATCCAGCCAGCAACCCACAGCTCATCGACAGCTCCGATGCAGGACCGCACATCACTTTGGCAGCCCAAGCAGCCAGAACCAGAGCAACACATCTTGACTCCAACAACTGGCCCAGTTCGACACAAACCGGCACATCTCGACACAAGTCCTCGCAAGCCCCAGCGGTTTCAGAAGCACTGACCCGCTGCAACACATCTCACACTCAGCACTGATGCATTGCAAGTCTTCACGACTTCCTGGATGATGGCACCAGACCTTGCATCTCAAGCTTTCCTCAACAGTCACTGTCTTTGCTGCGCAACACATCTTGGCACAGAACCTCACATCACAAGTTCCATACTGACAGCTCCTTGAAGCCCACCTGAGCAATTAAACTCAAGGACTTTGCACCACTCTGCAACTAGGATTTAAGTTACTCTTGTTAAGTGAGCCTAACTGGGTCCTTGTTTCTAACCCATGTTCCATCATAGTCGGCATGAACTTGTGACTTTGTCCTTGTCTGGCATGAGCAGATAACCACAATTTGTGCTTTGTGCTTTTTGGTGCTATATTCACGGAAATCTGTAAAATAGCATATCTCCGGTTCTACTGATTGGATTTCTTTCATTTTGCCCTCAAAATATTTATTACATTTTACTCTATTTTTTAAAATTTTATGTGGGATTTTTCTTGTGCTGTGTTTTCATGATATTACTATTTGAAGTGTTGCACAAATACATCACATGCCTCTAAGTTAAGCCTGACTGCTCTGTGCTAAACTACCAGGGGATTGGACACAGAATAATTTGGGGTTTGCTTGTGACTCCACCCTGACAAGGACTGTAGTTGCTGCTTGAGTAGGGTTTCACCCCCCTCAATCAGTTCCCCAATTTCTTAAGTGTATGTATTGAGACTGGTCTCAGCTTCTGTCTGCAAGACTCAACGGGAGACATTGGTCAGCTTGAAGACAATCAAAATGCTGCATATTTTAATCAGAAAAATGAAGAATAATGATTTGTGAAATGCTCGAATAAATGAAAGCCATTTATAATTACTTTAGGCTGTATTCCAATCAACTAGGCATGGCCGAAGATATATTTTCTGGTCATGTCCTATAGAACTTAAGTTGTATCTCGCCTATGAGGTTCAACAATGGAAAAATGTGTCTAGTTTGAAATGTGTCCAGCATCAGGCTAGCCTGTTACTGTTAGAGCAGAAACAAGAAATATGTTGGGTTTGTCCCAGAGGCATAGCAAACGGTGCAGTGAGATCTAACGCAAGCAAGAAAATGGCATCTAGTACCTATTTGCAGAGAAGAAAAAATTCTATATTTGGAGTCCAGTGGACCCCCAATACACCTGGCCCGGCCCCTGTCCCACTGCAAATGCTGCACCATTGCACAAGGTTGGTCCTTGTCTATCATGGCACAGTGGTCGAGATTAATTCAAACATTATTTTTTGCATTTTGATAATAAATAACCAGGGGCGGCTCTTCCATATGAGTGGAGGAGCGTCGAGCCCTGCCTGCAGTAGAAGCTGCAATCCTTTCAGAACGAAAGGATAATAAACTATGTTTATTATCCTTTCTTTCTGAAAGGGGCAGGGTCACGGGGGTGATGTGCACTGAGGGAGAGTGCTCAGCACTCTCCCTGAGAGCGCATGTGTGTTTGGCCGGCCATCTTGGGCCGGCCAAACACACATGCGCAGTAGGCTGTCTCCAGCCTGGCAAGAGCCTGCACAGGCTCCAGTCTGCCTGGGAGCGCCCAGGCTGGGTGCTTCCAGCCCATCCTAATGCTGCTCTGAGCAGCTTCAGGATTGGCACAGGGCAGGCTGGGAGCCTGTGCCTGCAGCCTGCGACGGACGAGCGGCACGCGGTGAGTTAAGGTAAGTTTTTTTATTTTATTTTTATTAAATTGAATGTATTTCCACCCCGCTCCCACCTCCCCATGATCCCCCTTCTCCTCCCTTCGCGCTGCTCTCGCCCCGCCCCTTTTAGGAGCTGCGAGTCGCGACTGTAAATACCTGCAAGATTTGGTGTTCCTAGTAGTGGCTGTGTGATTGATATGGGCTCCACCGTTCCCAAAATTTGGCTACCATATTAATGACCCTGTTATGCATTTGTAACAGATGAGATATAAACAGTATGAAGCTTATACATCTTTCCCAAGAGTTCTTGTTCAAAAACACTTTCTTTTTTCAAGCAGATCTAGTTCCTGCAACAAGGCTGACAATTTTTAGAGCTGGTGACTCTGTCCCTTCACACCATGTCGTAATTAGGAACCAGTGGGAGCGGCTGGAGGTTCACCTGGGAAATAATTGCCCTGGGACCAAAGGGAAAATGTCAAGCAAATGCTTATGGCAATTATAAGTGGTAGAGCTAGCGATGTGAAGGGACTGGTGCTGTAACAACAAGGAGATGAAAGCCTGCGCCCAAGGAAGCCACATAAAAAGGAAATTTACAAAGGGTGATTTCCCTCTGCCACTCCCAGCACATCACTCAACTGTCTCTGCAGTGGAAAGGATCTTGTGGCACTGATTATAACCACTTCTGGCAGCTGGCACCTACCCGGCGGACAGCAATGTCTCATTTCTAACAACCATTACTTATTGTTACCGCAGGAAAATGTCTGCGTGCAACACACAGCTATTTTGCAGAGTGATGGTAGCGCATGCTAGCAGAGTATCCGGTTTTATGGGCCTGTATATCACGTTTAGTATGCAATTCTCTTTTCATGTCTCTTCTAAATGGTGTACAGCAAGTAGGTACTTATCTGATGCTGCGTGAAAAGGGGAATTTTATTGAATTTAATAGACACATAAGTCATCTGCTCAAATCCAAAACTTGTGTTGTAGATGCCCTCCAAGCACCCAGCATCAATGTCAGTTGGGTGTGTGCCTTGCAGATAAATAAGTCTTTCTCTCTTTCCTGTCTCACTTTGAGATGTGGACCTCGCAACTGTATCTGCGTGTTTTGTATTTCATTTATTTACAGAAAATTGCATGCCTCGAATACCAAAATTCTGAATTCTCAGTGCATTATGGTTATAATAGTTATTCAAGGGTAGACATTTTATCACGGTTTGTGTCCACGAGTCATAAAAATGCTGTGATAAATGCCACCAGACCATTAACCACTCATGTACATAATGCGGTATGGGTGGCCAGCAGATGAAAAAGGCTGTTATTTGCATCTAAGTTGAAAGTGCAAGAATTTAACGTCTTAAATTTCGTCTGACAAAATTATACCGCCGTAAAGTTTTGTTTCCAAAAATAACCCATAGAAGTTAATAATTTAAATACACCTACAGAGGGTATTTATGTAAATGATGTTTATGCCACAATATTTATCTCTGAGGATATTTTTGCTTTCAAAATTCAAACACACAGATCCACTACTAGCGCGTTATTTGTAATTTTAATGTTATTATCATTGCTGTAGTCTATGGGCTAAGGTTTTCCAAGTGGAGAGGCCTGTCTATAGTAGGTGGGACTTCCAACATTCCACCTAACCCGCATAGGTACGAACAGCGTTGTCTGTTGGTTTTCCCTAATGAGGTGCTGTGTAAGGGGGCATGTTTGCGACCCTCCATGTAGCGAGAGCGGTGCTATCAATGTGAGCAGTAGTTGTGAGAATTCACAGGAATTGCGGGGATATGAGTAGGTCCGGCAAACACAGTAGATTACAGCCACTCTTACTTCAAGATTGAGTTCAGAATTTCAGCCAACTACTCCTCAAGCTGAGTATATTAGTGTCTCTCTCTATATATATAGAGACACACATACACACACATATATATTACCTGCTGGCAGGGTCGCCAGTAGGTAGTTAGAGTTAGGACCTAATTTCCATAGCAAAAGCTTTTTAGAGACGAAACATCAAAAGTGGTATAAGGGGTCATGGTAGAGGTACCCTGACCCCATGGGTGACATCTACAGGTGTTTGTGGGACACCTTGTGTGCAACACATCGAAAAATGTTTTTTTCCACCTGTGATATTTGCAAATGCATTGTGAGGCTCAGCGCAGACCCCTGTGTAACGTTGCAAAGCATTGGAGAATATCGGCGAAAAAAACAAAAAAACATTCACACACTCACTTAGACACGAATGTAGTCACTCACGGATGCACTCACACTCTCTTACACCGATTAACAGATCCAGTCAGAGGCTCATGCAGTCACTTACAGACCCACTCAGACATTCATGTACCCACTCACAGACCCACTCAGGCACTCAGACAGTTTCCCTACTTCTTGTCAAAAGATAACTATCCTGAGACGGTTAATTCCCTGAGTGAAATGTTTTACCTGTAATGTTGTGAGACCAAGGGACGGGCAGACAATTAAACAAGCCTTCTTCCAGGGGTGTATGCTGCCTGAAAGAATTGTAAATGTGCACAAGTGGTTAATCTGCAAATGTAAATGCTACTCAGAAGCCAGTATTGGCTTTTTCTTTGATGGAACAACTTGAAGCATCCTGATGGCACAGATATATTCTTTATGACTGGTATTGCAAGGGAATTACCAGCTGTGCTGTGAAGTGTCTGCCTTTAAGGACATTTATTAAAACAAATTGCACCATGTACAGTCTGGGTATTAGTGAAATCTATATTTTGAAAGCGCTTCTTTCCCTTAAACCTTTATGCACATTTTGTAGCACCCTTTTTTATATTTTGCTTAATGCAAGTTTAAAATAATTAATTAAATAGTCACAGTGCTTTCTGTCACAGACTGTGACCTATTAGTACCAAATATACAAAAGTCACTATTCCCCACTGGTCTGGCCAGGATTCAATTCTGTGGCTCTCTGATTATAGGCACAGACTTCTGCAGTGCATTAACTAATTTAGGGGTGTTATAGATATGATATCGAAGATGTTATATGTTGGGCCTGGCCCTATTTGCAGGGTTAGCCCCAAAGGTGTTGCCGTGTTCCTCATATGTTTTTTTACCTGTTTTTGTCGGATTTAGGACTCTGGGTACTTTACCACTGCTAACCAGTGCTAAAATGCATATGCTTTCTATCTAAAATGTATTGACAAATTGGTTTAGCTATGATTGGCATATTTGATTTACTAGTAAGTCCCTAGTGAAGTGTACTATGTGTGCCCAGGGCGTGTAAATCAAATGCTATTAGTGGACCTGCAGCACTGATTGTGCCACCCACATGAGTAGCCCTGTAAACATGTCTCAGACCTGCCACTGCAGTGTCTATCTGTGCAGTTTTAAACTGCCATTTTGACCTGGCAATTGCACCCACTTGCCAGGCCCAAACCTTCCCTTTTACTAAATGTAAGTCATCCTTAAGGTAGGCCCAATGCAGCCCCATGGACAGGGTGCAGTGTATTTAAAAGGTAGAACACATAGTTGTGTGTTTTACATGTTCTGAGGGTGAAATACTGCTAAATTCATTTTTTACTATTGCAAGGACTGTCTCTCCCATACAGTAACATGGGAATTACCTTGAAATATCTTTTAAGTGTAATTCCCCATTTGAAGCAGATAGAGATATGGAGTTTGGGGTCTTTGATCTCTCAATTTAAAAATACATCTTTTGGTGAAGTTGGTTTTTAAATTGTAAGTTTGAAAAAGCCACTTTTAGAAAATGGGCATTTGCTTGCTTAACTATTCTGTGCCTCTGCCTGTCTGTGAATACACATCTGGGTCAGGATAACAGTTGGGCTGTTTGTGAACTCACTCTGGACAGTCACACAAAGGGAGCTGAGGTGTACCCTGCAAATCCTGATGGGTCTTCCTGGGCTAGAGTGGTGGGTGGAGCTGACACTTGCACCTGAATAGGGCTGTGCCTGTCCTTACACAAAACCGTCTTCAACCTCCTGGAGCGTGTCTGAGGCAAGGCAGAAAAAGACTACAATGACTTTTCCTTAAACTTTGCCTACTTCGAAGACAGAAATGGGTATAAGTACTAGACCTCTGACCCCACAAAGTTAGAATCCTTCTGGATTGAGGACATTCTGCCAGGAAGAAGAGCTGGATGCTATAGGAGGGACTGCTACTCTGCCTGTTGCTTTGCTGTGCTGGCCTGCTGCTTCTGTCCTCAGAGTAAAAGGACTGGACTTTGCTTTCTACATCCTTCTTTCAAAGGTTCTCCAAAGGCTTGGACTGAGCTTGCATCCTGTCAAGAAGTCTCAGGGACATCAAAGATGTCATATGCCAGCACCTGGGCTCTCCTGCTGAGAGTCCTGACTTGCCAAGTGGTGCCAAATCCAGTTCCTGGGCACTTGGGAGTGAGTTCTGGTGCAACCAAGAAGAAACCAAGTACATCAACTCCAGATCAACTTCAGAACTGGCGCCGCTATCTGACTCCACACCACTGCCTCCACCAGAGCTGTGGTCCACACTGAGTGCAACGACTGCAACAGTCACCATAGGCCCGAAGCTGCTGCAGCGCCTCCGAAGTCCTGCCACAGCATGAGTCCTGAGTGCCGTGTCCCCAACTTCTGGGACACCCGACTCCTCCACAGCCTTATGTCTTGACCTGCTGGGTTCATCCACCCCCCTGGCTCATAAGGAACTAACGCCTCATCACTGATGCTGCATCACCTCTCCTGCACCTGTAAGGAACCAATGCCTCACCTTCCCTGCCTAGCAGTAAGGGACCAACATCTCACCTCCTCGCTAGCAGTAAGAAACCAACGCCACACTGGCTGCAGCGACACCTCACGACTCCGTGCAATATCTTTGTTCCTTGTTTTCCAAGGTACTGTGTCTGGGGTCTGTGAGAGTCCATGACCGACCCGTACTCCCTCGGGAGTGGAGTCGGATTATTAGAAATGACTCCGTCAAGACCTTGTGATAGCCCTAGTTGGAAAATTGTGTCTATAAGCTCTTTACTGAGATTTAATCTTTAAAAATGTGTATCTTTACTTGTGTATGTTGGATTTTTGTCATTTAGGTCTTGTATTACTCAGATAAATATTGGCAATTTTTCTAAAATGGTGTGGAATGCCTTGTGGTGTTTTCACTGTGTTACTATGCGTGTGTGTGTGTGTACAAATACTTTACACATTGCCTCTGAGACAAGCCTGACTGCTCGTGCCAAGCTACCAAAAGGGAGAGCAGGGGTTATCTTAGCTGTGTGGCTCCCCTACCCTGAGGAAAATGAGGGTCCCTAATTGGACAGGGTGCAAACCACTGCCAACTAGAGACTCCATTTCTAACATTATAGTTAGGAAACAGAATATACAAAAAAAACCATAGAAATTCACTAAAAAACAAAGGCTATAGGGATGTTATAGTTAGGCTCAGATTTCACTCATACAAAGCCATAGAAATTCGGCACTTATAGTTACCTGAGCTAACTATAACTTACACCTCCTTAATGCACTGCTTACAGCCTCACATATTACATTGCTCATGACTTGGTCAGCAACATCACTGATGACATCTCAAATGACATCACTGATGTGAGTGTGTTTCAATAACATTTCTAAGAGTTTAAGATAGACAATAAGGTACTTCATAGGTTAAATTACTATTCTTTCTGTACTACTATTTCTAACATATCTCCTCTGAGTGGCTGTGTGAATGTCTGAATCTGTGTGTGAGTGGCAGTATAGGTGGGTGAGTGGGTGTGTGAGTATCTGGTTAGTGAGTGGGTGTGTGAGTCGTGTATGTGTGAGTGAGTGGCTGTGTCAGTAGCTGTTTTGGTGAGTGTGTGTGTGTGGCTGCGTGGGTGACTAAGTGGGTGTGTGAGTAGCTGTATGGGTGAATAAGTCGATGTGTGAGTAGCTCTATGGGTGAATGAGTGGCTGTGTGAGTAGCTGTACTGGTGAGTGATTGGGTGTGTGAGTGGCTGTATGGTTGAGTGGGTGTGTGAGTGGCTGTATGGGTGAGTGAGAGGCTGTGTGAGTCTCTGTATGGATGAGTGAGTGGGTGTGTCAGTGACTGTGTGGGTGAGTGAGTGGTTGTGTTAGTAGGTATATGGTTGAGTAAGTGGGTGTGTAAGTAGCTGCATGGGTAAGTGACTCGGTGTTGGAATGGCTGTATGTCTGTATGGCAATAGGTACATCAACCTCTGACCCTTTCCAGATGATAAACAGGTCATCAATATACCTGAGCCAGAGGATAATTCTCTCACAGCAGGGCTCCATCCCCATGTCACCGAACAGCTGAGGCTATTGATTTTGTGAACATCTTGAACAATAACACACTCAATTTACAGTTTACCCTCACGACCAGTAACAGCAGCATTGAGTTTCTTGATGTCACAGTTTCTGTTACCAATGGGGAGTTGCAAACTAATCTCTTTCATAAACCCACTGCAGTTATCGTCTCCTGCATGTCCTCAGTGGTCACCCTAAAAACCTGAAGAGTAGTATTCCCTTTGGTGAGCTGCTGAGGGCAAGGAGGAATTGTAGTACTGAGGCTGCATATGTAACTGAATGTAAATCGATGATCCACAGATTAAGAGAAAAGGGCTGCCCCAGTTCGGTACTTGAGAAAGCCAAAAACAGGTTGAAGGGATCAAAAGAGAATAGACTCTGTTTCACAACACCCCTGAAACTGATAAAGACACTGTGCTGAGGGTCCCTTTTACCTACAACAATAGTTCCAAACAGATAAGATGGTCCCTTTTACCTACAACAATAGTTCCAATCAGATAAAGCACATTATGAACGGTATTAGGGACCATGACCTACAAGGCTTTTTCCCTCATGGGTGTTGCAAAGCCTGTAAGCACAGCCAGATGAGGTAGGAATATGTTACCATTGGACAACACAGATGCTCCATTACTCAATTCCTCACCTGCAGTACACAGTATGTGATCTATGTTCTGGAATGCCCGTGTCCTCTGAGGTATATGGGCGGTACCACATGTTCATTGGAAAAAGCGGGTGCTTGAACATATGAGGGCAGTTGATCACAATGACCCCCAAATACCTGGAGGCTAGACATTTTCAGAGGTTCCATTACAGTGACTGTACCATTCATGCCATTGAACATATTAGCCATAATCCCAGAAGGGGAGACTGTGCCCTACACAGGATAAATAAAAAATCCCTACTGATCATTGACCTTGAAACACTGACACATAACGGTTTAAATTATGATGAAGAACTGAGTATGCATCTGCAGAAGTACTTTACAGGTGCTTCCCGGTATATGTTCTGTTCCTTTGCGGTTGTACATGTTTAGATTCTACAGGTTAACTTGCCTCATTAGAATGATTGCGCTAGCTGCATCCTTTTAAGACCTTTTTCGTTAATGTCATGTTTGTGTTTTTGTCTACAGGAAGAAAGGAAGGGGCATCTGTCAGGCTCCCCGTGTGACTGGGGATGAGCAGTCCTACTCTTTTCTTCGACTCCACTACAATAGTGTGGTTGCACATGAGATAAGAATCTGCATGATATTTTTTCCTTCTTTTTGTTACTTTCCATTTTATTATCTTTGTTGCCTTGTAATGCCATTGATATGATTTGGGTACATGTTGTGGGTACATATATGTGGTATATTTAAAGTTGGAATCCTTTGGTTACAGGAATGCAGTTTGTAGGAGTGGATAATTTTTGTGTTGCTCAGCATGGATGTACCCTTCATTTAATATGTGACACCTTCAGCTGTATATCAATCTCATTCAAGGTATTCCACATTTGGGCTATTGAGCAGAACCCTTGTGTTCTACTACATGTCTTTTTCAGTGAGACAAAATATATGAATTGTATTTTCTTTACATCGTGCTCTTTCGATATTGCTATGTGGTACACTTACCAGGGTTAGAAAGGAAATTAGCCCTTCATTTACTTGCAGAATTTTGTATATATAGGTTATTGGACATGATGCTATGTTTGTATTTTTCCTCATTTTATTTTTTCCCTATTTTTTTCCCCATCTTGTTCCTTGAATATCCATTCTTTTTCATGCTAACTTGACATGTGCTGGCTTTATTTGTTATGTCCTTTGTTTATGTCTAGTACACACCTTGTAAAAACTCTTTCTGGTGCATTACGTTTATGTGATCAAGGCAGCAGGGATGGCTGAAACACATTATGCGGAAAATAATCCTCAATGTTGAGTTGTGGTATCCTGAGTGAGTGCATCAATGTGAGGTTGGACTTTGTGATATTACATCGGCGGGCTCGGACGGTATTGCACTCCACCCCCGATGGGTACTTCAGTCCATGCTGTTTGAGCGGAGTTGTAAATATATATCATTCTAACCGCCTCCAATTCCCTTGGGGATTGTAAATTGAAATACTGGCACTAGAATAAGATCATGACCGGGGGTGTATGGCGGGCTATATAAGGTCTCTGTGATTTGATATTTCGATTGTGGATAATGAAATGAGTACTGGGCAAATGGGTTGAGGTTAAATTTCGAAATAACATTTTTGGACTAAGACCCTTTGGTTTGGAAGTATTCTTCTAGACCACAAACTATATAGCGGAAGACCTGTATCAGTTAGGTGGGGACTAATATAATACAGTACATAGGATTTGATGGATGTGTATTGCCATATTTGTGAGATGAGTTATAAGTACTTTACTGTAATTGTTTTTCGAGCCTTTGGAAATTCAGAATAGTAATCTTGCGTACTATACTGAGTTAGATTTGTAAACACATCAAAAGTACTTTACAGAGTTAGATTTGTAATTGAGTTAGATTTGTAAATGTACATCAAAAAGTACTTTACTATAAGTAAGAGGACACCTACGTGATGATTAGGTAAATACTTGCTGAAATGTATTACTAGTATATTAATTTCTTTTCTAATGTTAGGAACATAGTTTGATTCCAAAGATTGTATTTGCAATAAGTGAATGGTATATTTTTTGCAGTCTGTGTGCTTACCTCTTTAAGAATAGGTAAGGGTACAAGGAGGACGTTCCTTTAAATAGATATTTTGCACTGCATCATCTAATGGCCCAGTCACAGGCTTTTTGCCAAAACGCGTAGGCCAGTTTGTTTGTAGCACCTCGCACTTTGGTAATAAAAAATATGAAAATAAATTCCTTTTTTAAAAAGCAAACACTTTGTACCGGCTTGTGCTGTCTCCTGGATCTGCCGAGGCGAATGGATTGTTCACTAGGGCAGGCATTCTCAGGAAAAAGGATCATATATATATATATATATATATATATATATATATATATTCATTCTCAGGAAAAAGGATCATATATATATATATATATATATATATATATGATGTGTCGGTGTGTGTGCATATATATATATATGTATATATATATATATATATATATATATATATATATATATATATATATATATATATATATATATATATATATATATATATGATCCTTTTTCCTGAGAATGCCTGCCCTAGTGAACAATCCATTCGCCTGGGCAGATCCAGGAGACAGCACAAGCCGGTGTGTGTGTGTGTGTGCATATATATATATATATATATATATATATATATATGCACACACACACACACATCCAACAGTCTCCCAAGAAGACAATACATGCACTCTCAAAGTAGATTACGATTGTTTATTTGAAAAAATCCAACCCCTGCGACGCATTTTGGCACTAAACCTTGTTCACACCCATTTGGCTGTGTTCCTAAACCACTCGCCATCGTGGACTTTGGTGATAATAAAATACATCAATATGGGAGATCAATAGTCTCTTCTATTGGAAACCTGATGGAGAACACCTCCAAATACATGGATCATTTCCTAATCACTTTTGTCAATGCCCTACCATCTTATATCGTTGACACTAGAGATTTTGTCAGGAGAATAGACGGCATGCATTGGGAATCTGACTTTCTCCTAATGACTTTGGATGTTAAAGAGTTCTATACCAGCATAAGACACCAAGATGGCATAGATGCCTGTGAATATTTTTTAAGAGCAAGACCGCTAAACCCCCTGTTACACACATGCATGTTCATTGAAATTATAACTTTCTATATGACTAATAAACTGATTTCTTTCAATGGTACTATGTATAGACAGGTACAAGGGACAGCAATAGGCACTTGTTCACTTCCAGCTGTGCAAATCTTCTCCTGGCTGGTGAAAGGAGCAGATGTCCACCCCACCCGAGCACAGAGAAGACTAGGACAGGGTTATGCTCTGGTTACAATTCATTGATGACCTTTTTTTAATCTGATGGGGCAAAGAGGAGGATGCTAAGAACTTTGTTGAAAGCCTTAATAGGAACAATCTTAATCTAGAGTTTACAGCACACTTCACATAAAAATAGCAATAGTTGGCAAACAAATCACCTCCAAACCACACCAGAAGTTCACAGCAGGCAACAGTGTATTACGTGCTCTCAGTAGTCATTCTGACTAATTGAAATGAGCATCCCATATAGTGAACTGGTACGGGCCAAGAGGAATTGCAGTGACAATAACACCTTCCAGGCAGAAAGGGCCATCATGATAGAAAGCTTTGCCCAAAGTGGCTACTCAAAATGGGTGTTTAGACAATGTCAGCCAGAGAATTGATACATGTCCCAGGAATGAGATTTTGCATGACTCCAGTAGAAAGAAAAGGATACCCACAGACACAGAGGGGAATGATGCTAGATTGATTAATACATATAATGCCAAATCTAGGAACGCTTGTGAGATATTGAGGAAGAATTGGCACCTCTTACACTGTGACCCAGTGATAGGGAATACTTTGGGGAATAAACACAAAATTACTTACTGTAAAACCAGATCATGAGAGATATATTTGTCAAGACTGATGTCTGTGTAGGTGACAACACAATGGGGGCATTGGGTAGGACATTGCCAGGTGTCCACATTTGCGGCAGACACAAAGCGTGTGAACAATCAGCCAATTGTAAAACCATCACTATCCCTGGTACAGAAAAGGTAAAGTCCATAAATCAATTTATCACATCTTTTGTGATATATATCCTGGAATGTCCATGTGGCCTCTGGTATGTTGGTATTACAATACATCCGGTATGTAAAAGAATCCTCGAACATGCTAGGGCAATTATGAACCAGGTTGAACCTTAGCCTGTAGTCAGACATTTCAAAACACATCATTTTAGAGACAGGACACTACTGAGGTACATTAGGATTGAGCACATTATAGCAGATCCACAGGGGATCAGGTTTCAATGTTGAGGAAACAAGAATTCAAGTGTACTATACAATTTAACATGAAGGCCCCGCATGGTCTCAATTTTGATGAAGACTTACATGTCCATTTGGAATAGGGGCAGAGTTTGTGAACTGGAGTGTAGTTCTTTCCTGTCAGTAGTGCTTGTTGTATAACTTTTTTAGCTGCAAACTCTATGAAAAGTGTGCAACCTGTTTTATGTTTCTTTATTTTACAGGGAGGAGAGGAAGGAACTCTCACCTAGCATGCTGGATTCGAGAGGAACCCCTGGCTGGGACACTCTACCCTTTTCTTCCAGCAGCACTTGGAGCACCTAGGTGATATTTATGCTTTTTATTGTTCATTGATCGCTTTAGGACCTTGATACTAAAAATATTTATATGTCTTATGTACTGGTGTTACCCCATATAGAGCTATAAGCCCACTTGGGCATTATTCTCTATTATTGCTTCAGCTACCAATATAACACGCCATCTTCTGTTCACTGTGTCCCACTGTGGATATGCAAATTTTAGTTATTTTGTCCATTCGGATGTTGTCTTCTTTTCCCCTTTCATACAGCATGCATGGTCTAACAGCTACACTGCCCACTTGGGCATGATGTTTGCTCTTCAACAAATCCCCACAGCATCTATTTTATATCATGGTATTCAGGATTGTTTTGGTGTTATTTTTGACTACATCATTAGATAGGATTTTACATCTGTTGTGCATTACAACAATTCAGTGTCATTGCCCATTTAGGCATCATGTTTGATCTGTTACCCAATCAATCTATTTTTCATTCGATTTTTCTAGCTTTCAGAAGTTCAATTTGAATTGGGGCACCCTAATCCCAATGCAATCTGTGGTTTCGTATATCTTTGATTCTGTTAAATAGCCACCAGCATGCGGGCTGTCCTCGAATATCTTAGTCCGTAATCTGGTTGAATACACATTACACCTGACACCATAAGCTACGCAGTGCAGACTATTCTATAAATTGTGGTGCACTGTGCTAATAGACATTACTATTGATGTAATGTTTTTGTTTATGTAGCATGTCAACCATAATATGGTAAAGACACCATTTTGGCCCCAGGAGGGGCCCCTCTGGGTACCCCCCACAGGACCTGGGGGGCAAAGTATCCCTAGCCTGTCCCCTTATATTATTATTTTTTAAGCTTCAGGGCTTCAGGACAGGGGACTAAGTACCAAAGACCTGTAATGGCTACCAGCATTATTTTACTCATGTTGATGGCAGCCAATCAGAGTGCTGCGCTTGGCCAAAGGGAAAAAAAGCTCCCAGGGCCAATCAGAAGGCTCACCTTTTTAAAATTGGGTTTGAGGGACTCTTGCAAGATATACAAATATTTTTTAACCTTAATTTGTCAGAAACTACTTTACAGATTTGCACCAAATCACAAAACATCACAATCTGCAAACCAAAATCTAACTTCCTGCCAAATTTGGTATAATTCTGTTCAGCAGTCTTTGCGGTAGCACTGCCTAAAGAAGTTCACGGAATGTATTGGAATTATGCGTTTTGCCCCCCCACCACTTTTTATCTGCGCCTTCATCTTGGTGGATTACCCTGAAGCTTCCCGTTTACAAACTAGTCAAAAAATTATCACTTTTTTCAAAAGTTTCGTGGAGTTTTGTCAAACAGAGCCAAAGTTATTAGCAACACAAAAAAGGCATTTCCAATAGAAACACAATCCTTACTATAGTCTTTAAAAGATATTTATTTTGGGGTGCTATAGATCCGTATTGCAGGTAGCCCATAAAATGTGGACAATAGTTTGTTAACGGTGTCCAGGCAAACAGGCTCACACAAATGCCGGTCTCTAAGAAAGGACTATGGTAGCTAGGGCCAACAACCTTTTTGGAAAACCTATTTGAATTAAACTCAGAGTAACTGCAGAGTGAACTACAAAGTGGATGACCTATATTCACTACCCCCTTCAATCACATTAACCAACAAGTGAAACATGGTAGCATATGATGATTTACATTTGTTCCATTATATTTCTTCTGCTTGGTATTTGCTGGAGTTCATTATAACTTCAAACTTGCAGCCTTTCTGCTTCAGTACATCTTGAATGATGCATCCTTGCTCCAATGACCTACTTGATGAAATTACAAATCTATGTGCCTGATGTATCAGTGGGTTTTACCCATTCAGTGTACTATGGGGAAATGTGTTGATACATAAGGTCCTATATTCCTGAGGAGACTGGCCTGTGCATAGTGGAGTACAAATGCTTCACAATGGACTAGAAAAAATGGGACATAATTTATACCTTTTACTTAGATACCAATTCATGGTCCTGGAAGAACGCATGCCATTTTGGATAAAGACAAACCGGAAGAGCATCCAAAGAGTCATAACACTCACAATTAGTCGATCCAACAGACACAATGTTACTTGTACTGAATCCTACCATAGAGACAAGTCCAGCTGAGTACCCTAAGAGAAATGCATGATGCTAACCTATTCTACGCCTCCAGTTAACAGATTCCATTGCCAAGAGCATGCAGAGCCTTACTGTCATGGCATTCAACTATATGTGAACAAGGTGGGATTGCAGGACTTAGGAAAGGATAACCATTGAAAGCATGTTCATACAAAGGCTCTCTAGACAAAGGGAGTTCATATTTACCACAACTTGGCCTGGGAACCCAATGAGGGGGAAACAATGTACTTGGGGCAGTCTTTCAGATATCTGTTGCACATGGTGTCACTAAGAATGCATGTATATGTTCAAAAATGGATGCTTTGATGTCTTGGGAAAAAACTGCTTATTTTTTCAGATTTCAGATTGTTTTCAGGGCTTGGCACCATCAGGATACAGAATAGCATAGATTTACAAAGTTATTACACAGTTCCTGAGTTTGAGTGGGAAGATCTAGATCTTCCATTTTATAGTGTTCAGATCACAATCAGAGATATCTGAAAACAACCATTTCAACATTATATTAGGTGTATTGCTATTGGGTTATGTATTCACCTTCATGTTGGTTCTGATGCTCATGATCATTTCAACATTATAGCAGGTGTATGATCATTTAGTGGCTGCAAACAATATATGCTGTGTGTAGTCAGCTCTCTGGTCTTACAACTGTTGCATGATCATTTTTTATGTTTTGTGTATGTTGTGCTACTTGATTCCCACTTATGATGTAATTATATTTGCATAATGTTTAAGATATTATTAAATTGTTGTGCACTCACCTCTTATTTCACATACTATAATTGTGTTATACTGTACCATGACTCACCTTACTTCACCTCCCTTCATATAGACTTTGATTTCTCATTCATATCTACCTGGAGAGTCAAGCCGATTTAGGAGACCATTTTTCATTTGTAGACAAAATAACTAAAGTACTAATTAGTGAGTAACACTAGCACTCTTTCTTTTGATAGAACCTGGCTGTCCCTTCCTGTGATAAAAGCTTGATGCTCACTGTTAACCCTCACAAAAGCTGAAGCACACAGAATAGGCACTATTGGGACTGCAGTTCTCTAGGTGGGTAGGTGAAGAGGGGCAATGGCAACAGAGTGGATCAGTATTCCTTACCTCTAAGACATCTTCTCACAGACCAAGGGCCTTATTTACAGTTGGGTGAACTGAATACTTCAACACCAATGTGGCGAATGTCTTGGCTGCAGTAGTACAAACACATTAAAGCCTAAAACACATGTCATATAGCACCCTGGACATCCATCATGTTTTGATGGAATATACCCACCGCCAAACTCTAAATAAGGCCCTAAATAAGATACAGTCTAGGCACAAGGAGAACTGGACTTTGTTTTAGAGACCTGACAGCTCAATGCAGTACCTTGGGTAGTCACATCCACATGCTGGTTTACTCGCTGGAGACATCTTTGATTAATTAACCTGACAGTGCTTGAACAGGGTCAAGAAGTTCCCATTGCCAAGCAAGCTCACTCCCCATGAACTGATTTAACTGAGAGAAACTGTCCTCAGTGCAGAGACAATCAATGGCATTGTGAGCATGTATTTCTCCCATCATACTCTGGAGAGATGACTAAGATAGAGCACCATTCTGGGTATTCACAACTGTAAAAGGCAGGAAGCCGAACATAAGACAATCACTTAGGTCTACACTGTAGTTTTGTTGAAATATTTTCAGAAATGGGCAGTATATTGCCAGGTGCACTGGATCAAACTTTTCAGGGTGTACAGTGTGTATAGAATGATTGTGACACACCTACATGGAACCAACCATAGGTGACAAGGTCAGATCTTAACTTGTAATGTCATTTGACAGTGTAACAAAAAAAGATTCACACTGCTCTTTTGTTTGTACACCATTTGTCTTCAAAGCATGTATTCACTTCTACCAACTTCATGTTGAGCACAAATGCATGTCTTTTCCCCATTTGGGTTTTGGGTCTCTCTTTTTTTAACCTACCCGTCCAATAAGGGCTCTGCAATTTCCAGAAAGACAACTGATATGAAATTAGGTTCTGCAAACTATGCAACTCAATTTCTGTGAAGAACTGTCTCTACATCAGAAGTGGAGAATGTGAATCAATTACAGCATGAGTATTTACTTTATCACACTTCAAGCCAACCATTTAACCATCCATGTCCGATCACATCATAGTGTTCAACAGTCCAAGAAATGAATACGCTTGCATAAAAAGCATATACCACACACCCCAAGGCATCCTTTCTGTAGCCCTAGTCATGACACTTTGTAATGTTTAACAGTGCAGAAATTAGTCCACCTCAGGTTCACCTTCAGATACCGTACATGCAACATATTTCAAGTTACCCAATGAATCAGTCACATCTAAGGTTTGCAGTGCTCAGCACTCCAAAAAACTAGTTGCTCTGCAGATACAACACACTTCAGGACACCATTCAACTTTTCCTGTCATATTGGTTAATTATTTTCAACAATCCAAGACAATTGTATCCTTACAGATACAACACATGCGCCACACCTCAAGTCATCTATTCAGTGCCCCTGACCGGTCATTATTTAATGTTTAACCATCCAAGAATTTATTCAACCTGCAGATACAACATATGTCAAGATATATGTCAAGATATCTATTCATCCATCAGTGCCCTATCAGTTCAGAATATTCAACAATCGAAGAAGTGAGTCTGCCTGCAGTTACACCACATATAACACACTTCAAACTGTCCACTCAGAAGGCCCCATTCCTATCAGTTCATATTGTTCAAAAGTCTAAGATATTCTTTTGCTGAATTACTATTTGCAATGGTGTATATTTTTTCTTTTGTGATTTGAATTGTAGCGATCCAGCTGAGCGCTCACCACTAGGGTCTTTTGACCTGCCTATGAAGAGGCTGCGGAAGGATGGGAACTAGCCTCTAAGGTGGCAGGTTGTTTTGCAAGGTCTCCACAATTGTGGGCCCTTCATTCCTACACATTTCTATATACAGGTATATAATTACATGGTATCATCCTAGTATGGACCACTTTGGGGTCATAGAAACTGTATATCCTCACCTGCATGGGACACATATATGTCTGGTCCCAGACAGTATGTAGCAGTCATAGAAGGGTGCCTCTAAAATGGCTGATTGTTTAGTAAGGTCTTCACATTAATGGGCCCTTCACCCTCACAGGTTTTTACATGCACATATATCTCTCAATTATCACTTTTGGTTGGGCCAAATCATTGGCAATTCATAAACAGCACATCGATGATACACAGGCAGCCTGGTCCTAGACATCTAATACATCTTCCTCTTCAGTATGAACAGATGAGTTCATTACTTACCTTCCACTGGTTGGCAAATAATGTTCTCCCTTTTCTTTTTCTATTTCTTTCTCTCTTTTTTTCTTTTTTCTCTTCTTTCATTTTACTCCTTTTATAATGAATTCTCAGGTATGATTTTCTAGTGTCCTGATGATGAGCCTATGATTTTGTAAGGACCAAAAAATCATTGACTCCCCCGCCTTGACCCTATTGTAATGTTTATTGTAATGTATATACAGGAATAAGTGCTGCTCGAAATTGTGACTAAACTAATTTTCAAATTTTTGTCACATATTGGTGCCTGAGTACCTTTGTTTAGTTCTATTGTTTGCCATTTGTGTTTTCACCCACCTATTTATTGTTATTGTTTAACACCCCTCCCTCCCCCTGGGGTGAGCCCTTTTTTGGCTATTTGCGGTAATTCGCAGTTAGGCCTTCATAACGTTTTGTCCACATAAGCAATCCATGGCAAATATGTGTCCTTTTTCTCCAGCATCCTAGGGATTCTAAAGGTACCCAGAATTTGTGGGTTCGCCTGGAGGAGACCAAGAAATTAGCCAAAATACAGCAAAAATGTATTTTTTTCAGAAAAATGGGAAAAAAGGGCTGCAGAAGAAAGCATGTAGTTTTTCCCCTGATAATGGCATCAACAAAGGGTTTGCGGAGCTAAAATCACAATCTTCCCAGCATCCAGGAACAGGAAGACTTGAATCAGAAAACCACACTTTTCAGCACAATTTTGGCATTTTACTGGGACATACCCCATTTTTACTATTTTTTGTGCTTTCAGACTCATTCCAGTTAGTGACAGAAATGGGTGTGAAACCAATGCTTGATCCTAGACAGCTAAACATTTCTGATAAGTAGACAAAATTCGGAATTCAGCAAGGGGTCATTTGTGTAGATCCTTTAAAGTTTTCCTACAGAAAGTAACAGCTAAAATAAAAAAAATATTGAAATTGAGGTAAAAAAAGCCTTTCTGTCCACGTTTTCTTCTGTAAAGTTTTCCAGCTATGGCAGATTTTTTAAAGCAATATATCGTTATGTCTGCTGGACTCTTCTGGTTGCGGGGATTTATAGGGCTTGTAGGTTCATCAAAAACCATAGGTACCTAGAGCTAATAAATGAGCTGCACCTTGCAATGGGTTTTCATTGTATACCGGGTGTACAGCAATTACTTTGGTGAAATATAAAGACTGAAAAATAGGTATCAAGGAAACCTTTGTATTTCCAAAATGGGCACAAGATAAGGTGTTGAGAAGCAGTGGTTATTTGCACATCTCTGAATTCAGGGGTCCCCATACCAGCAGGTGAATAACAGGGCATTTCTCAAATAGACTTCTTTTGTACACACTGTCTTACATTTGGAAAAATGCAGAGAAAGACAAGGGGCAATAACACTTGTTCTGCTATTCTGTGTTCTTCCAAGTCTCCTGATAAAAATGGTACTCCACTTCTGGGGGTAGGCCTACTGCCCACGACAGGAAACGCAACATGGACACATCACATTTTTACATTGAAATCTGACGTGTTTTTTGGAAAGTGCCTACCTGTGGATTTTGGCCTCTAGCTCAGCCGACACCTAGGGAAACCTACCAAACCAGTGCATTTTTTAAAACTAGACACCTAGGGGAATCCAGGATGGAGTGACTTGTGGGGCTCTCACCAGGCTCTGTTACCCAGAAACCTTTGCAAACCTCAAAATTAGTTTCCACAGATTTTGGTGCTGCAAAGTTCTGGAATCTGAGAGGAGCTACAAACTTCTTTCCACTTAGCATTCCCCCAAGTCTCCCGATAAAAATGGTACCTCACTTGTGTGGGTAGGCCTAGTGCCCGCGACACGAAACACCCCAAAATGCAACATGGACACATCACATTTTCCAACAGAAAACTGATGTGTTTTTTGCAAAGTGAATAGCTGTGGTCTTTGGCCTCTAGCTCAGCCGGCACTTAGGGAAACCTAGCAAAGCTATACATTTTTGAAAACTAGACATCTAGGAGAATTCAGAATGGGGTGACTTGTGGGGCTCTCACCAGGTTCTGTTACCCAGAATCCTTTGCAAACCTCAAAATTTGGCAAAAAAAAACACTTTTTCTTCGCATTTCAGTGATGGAAAGTTCTGGAATCTGAGAGGCGCCACAAATTTCTTTCCTCCTAAGTCTCCCAATAAAAATGGTACCTCACTTGTGTTGGTAGGCCTAGTGCCCACGACAGGAAACGCCCCAAAACACAACATGGACACATCACATTTTTTCATTGAAAACTGACGTGTTTTTTGGAAAGTGCCTAGCTATGGATTTTGGTCTCTAGCTCAGCTGGTGACTTGGAAAATGTAGTAAAGATCTATAGATCTATAGTGGAAAACACTTTTGCTCCTTGAAGCAACATCAACATATCCAAAATATCTGGTAGGGGATATCTATCTACAATTACATTTTTGTTTAGTTCTCTTAAATCCACACATAAACGTAGACTCCCATTTGCTTTTCTGGCTGCAACCACTGGCACCAACCATTCGGTTCCTTCACCTTCCTCAATAATCCCTTCCTTTAGAAGTCTCTCCAATTCTAACTTCATTTCTCCACGTAGTGCTATGGGCACACCACAAACTTTGCTGCATACAGGCTTTGGTCCATCCTTCAGACGAATATGATGTATATAGTGTTGAAGACATCCCAATTTATCTTGAAAGACCATGGGAGCTTTCAATTTTAGTTTCCCTACAAAATCAAATTCGTAGCTTGTTGTCCAATAGTCACATCTTGTTCCACAACCGCATTCACCACTACTTGGTCCCTTATCTTTGCAGGACGGTCACTATTTGGATCATGTATCACATCCAATTCTTTCTGATGAAACCAACTCAGAACACTGTCACCCTTCCTAGACACGTAAATCTTTGCATTAGTATACTTATGTTTAAATTCAAGCAAACGTCAAAAGTACCCATGTGACTTGATAGGTTCTCCACCGTAGGCATAAGGCGTGATATCCGGTTTGAACAACTTGACTTTGTTTTTGAGTTTTCCCATGTAAAATTCCTTCGATATAATGATAATCTTTGCTCCAGAGTCAAAGAGAACTTTAGTTCCTTCACCATCTACCATAACTTCATCGATAGGGCCTTTCCTTCTCTCTCCTCCAACCTGAAGAACAATTTAGCCACATTCAAAATCATCCCCATCCTTGGTGTCCGAATCATTTTTAACCTCATAGACACTACCTTTCCCATTTTTTGTTCTGCAAACACTGGCAAAATGGCCTTTCTTTTTACATAAGCTGCATGACATTTTAATAGCTGGACAACTCCTATCATTAGCCATGTGACCTTGCTTGCCACAGCGAAAACACTTATCTTGGAAAGTACTTTTCTTTTCCTTTTTATAACTCTGTCTTCCTGTAATTTCTTGTTTTCCCGTATTATCCTTGATCACTTGCACACTGTCACTTTAGCTCTCCTCCTTCTTGATGGTTTCGACACATTTGAGAGAGTGTTCAATTTTTTTTGCCATCACTAAGACCTCATCTAATGATGGATCATCCTTTTGCCAAGTTTCTTCCCTTACTTTTTCTATGTTACAACCCAGCATAAACTGATCTCTGATCCTTTCTTCTAACAAAGGACCAAATTTACAAGATTAAGCTAAGTTCCTTAGAGCTGTAACATAGCTCTCCACCGTTTCACTTTCTTCTTGGTTTCTCCTACCAAAACAATATATTTCGAGTATGGTACTAACTTTAGGAATGTAATGTCTGTCTAGTTTCTCTATACAAGTCTCATACTCGTTCAAGTTTTCATCAACTATGTCCGGAAGATTGTCAAACACTTCCTGTCCTTCCGAACCTAAACAGTGTAAAAGTAAGGCAGTTTTCCTTTCCACACTTAAGGATGCACCACACACCTTGGCGCATCTCTCAAAAACTTTCTTCCACTTCTGCCATTTAATAGGAGGTTCTCCTGGCATTGCCAAAAAGAAAGAAGGCGCTGTGACATTTTGCATTGTCAACAAATTCCAAGAAAGAAAAAAAAAAAAGAAAAAAAAAAAATGAGTTGACAAGAGAATTGAGATAAATGCAAGTCCAAAACTTCCTCAGTGGTTTATTTTCCCAGTGCCATCCTTCTCCTTATAGACTGGTCACTAATAATCAGTCTTCTCTCCATATCCACAATGTCTTTCTTAAATTTTTGTGGGTGGCGCTCAACAGAGAAACGAGAAGTAAAGTATGTTTTTTTTATTTTTTTAGGGAATGTGTTTTTCGTTTCCGTCCCTTTTTGATTGTCCACTTCAAATGCAAACCACAGCAAAAAAAAATAATGCTGCACGTGTGTGTCTTAACTCTTCCTTAAACAAATAAAGACACATGCGATGAAATTGGCACAGCGAAGTGTTAAGCTGGTGAAATTGACACAGCGAGCTATTCAGCTGGCCAGCGATGCGATTTACCCAGCACTAGCCGTTACCATGGACACACGGCTCAGGGGACGCACTAGGGTTCTTCCAACGCACGCAGCACAGCTGGCACGCAGCTCAGCTGACGCTGTTCAGCTGTTGCCATGGAGACGCACGCGGTGCAGCCGACGCACGGCTCAGCTGACGCTGTTCAGCCGTTACCATGGAGACGCACGCAGCGCAGCTGACTTGCGGCTCAGCTGACGCTGTTCAGCCGTTACCATGGAGACGCGCTCGGCTCGGGTTTCCGATTCCCAAAAACTATTAAAAATACCAGGAGTCACGCAAAATCACGATAATGAAAGTCCAATATCTCCCAAAAACAAAAATTACAGGAGAAACGCTCACCTGTTTTCCGTTGGACACATCAATCTTTAGCGTTGAGACCTCTGTTCCTTAATACACATGATGAAATGATGACACTTGGTTGAGAAAAAAAACACAGATCCCAGCCTTGTCACCAGTGTAGTAAAGATACCTTTTCAGAATAAAACCAAGAATGCTGAAATGAGATCCAAGGGAGGATTTATTCCAGTTATAGAGACCTCCTCCTCGGATTCCCTCACTACCACCCAGCAAAAGTGCCCTTCATCTCTCCATAGCCCCCTCGCACATACATTTCATTTGTATTACAGCGCAGGTAATGGCTGGCTTTACTAATCCACTCAGCTTTTTACATTAAATACAAATTTGATCTTTGCAGTAGGCATGTAAACCTTCTGCACTACTTTATGGCATCAAAACTGCCACTAGACAAAAATCAGATCTTTTTGTTGCAGAAACATAATCACAAGAGTTACCTGACTTTTTTATTGCTGCCTAAAAGCTAAAGTTGAAACACGTCAGTTGAAGTGGTGCATTGCTTTGAAGATGCAAGCTGCAAGTGCAAGAGAACTGGTGGCAAACATACACATGTATATATACATATAGATCTATATATATGTATAGAACTATATATAGATATATTTATATAGACATATATATATAGATAGGTATAACTATATATAGATATGTAGATATATATATATGTATATATACATATATATATATATATATATATATGGAGAGAGAGAGAGAGAGATCACTTTTGTCCATGCATGTGTGGTTTCCCTGGGGGCTGCAAACGCATTGACAAAAGTGATCTCTCTCTCTCTCTCTCTCTCTCTCTCTCTATATATATATATATATATATATATATATATATATATATATATATAGATCTACATATCTATCTATATATATAGGTATACATATCTATATAGAGATATATCTATCTATATATATAGATATATCTCTATATAGATATATTTCTATATAAATATATCTATAGATAGATCTATACATATATATAGATCTATATATTTTTTTAATAGCTGTATGGTTTCCCCAGGGAAACCATACAACTATTTTTTAAAAATTCCCCGACAGGCCTGTTCACGGGCGACCCCCTGTCAATTTCATTCTTAAAAAAAATGTAAAAAATATTTTTTGACCCCTGGGGGGGGGGGGGGGGGGGGGGATGGCGCCCCCCCAGGGTAAACATTTTTCTAGGGGCCGATGCCTGCACTCATGGGATTAATAATAAAGATTCTATTGTGTCTAAATACATGTTTCCCATTTAATAGTAGTAAGTGTTCTGATAAGGGACCATTGTTCCTTTGTAATACTACATACCCCTGGTGCCTCCACATCCATAAGTTCCGCTTGTCCTTTATAAGTTGCAAACACATGCAACACACCTCAAAACACTGGTTCGTCTGTCTTGTCCCATCAGTGTGTAATGTTAAACCGTACAAAAAGTAGTCTACCTGCCCATACAACACATCCAGGACACCTCAAGCCAAACATTCAGCTGTCCCGTCCCATCAGTGTATAACGTTCAACAGTGCAAGAAAGTAGTATACCTGCTGATAAAACACAGGCAAACCCCCAGCGTACTATATGAAATATCAAACCAGTGCCATCTTAAGGATTTTCAGGGCCCTGGGCACAACATATTTTGGGAGCTACTGTTTGTAACAACTTTGCATTCAATGCTCATTTTCAGCTAATTGAAGTCTTAATGATGCCAAACAAACTCTGAAATGGGGTCACACAAAATCTGTTGAAATTTGTTTTTCCAAGGGATCCTTAAACCCTTGAGAAGACACTGGACAAAGAGAGACAGGGTCAGGGTTAGAGGTAGGCAGAGAGTACAGAAATTGAAACATAGAAATAGAGATGAGATAGAGAAAGTTCAGGGGGGCCCTTGGAAAGTGGAGGCCCTCGGGAATGGCCCACTTTGCCCATGCCTTAAAACGTCTCTGTATCAAACTCCAAATGCTCATAGTGAATAGTCTACACCAGTGGTTCCCAACCTGTGGTCCAGGGCTGCTTAGAAAATTAAACAACATTAACAGATTAAGGGCCAGATGAGGAAATTCCGAGTTTGCGACTCACAAATTGCGAGTCTGAGTGACTCACAATTTGCGAGTCGCAAACCCAGATGCAGGATGGTGTCCCTGACACCATCTGCGAATCGCAAGGGTGTCGCAAAGTCCCACCTCATTAATATTAATGAGGTGGGCCACAATTTGCGACCCCCTTGCGATTCGCATCACTCACAGGGATGGTGGACTGCTGGAGACAGCGGACAACCATGTCTGTGACTGCTTTTAAATAAAGCAGTTTTTTTTGTATTGCAGCCCGTTTTCCTTAAAGGAAAACGAGTTGCAATACAAACAAAAAAAGTAAACGTTTTTGTTTAATTTTTCCAGAGCAGGCAGTGGTCCATAAGACCACTGCCTGCTCTGAAAAAAAAATTCAGGGCCATTCACAAAGGGGAAGGGGTCCCATGGGGACCCCTTCCCTTTTGCGAATGGGTTACCACCAGTGTGACACTGGTGGTAACTGCGAATTGCTATGCGAATCGCAAATAGGAAGGGGAACACCCCTTCCTATTTGTCACTCGCATTCCCATTTGCGCCATGCAAAAAGTTTAGTACATCTGGCCCTAAGTCCCCAGCTTTCAGTAATGACGTAATGAGAGGTCCCCGGACTCCAAGAATGATTCAGTGGGGGTTCCAGTAATCATTAAGTGGGGGTCCACAGAAGTCAAAAGGTTGGGAACCACTGGTCTACACTGTCTACAAAACAGGTGGAAAGCAAACCAACATATTGCCAAGAGTTTTGAATCCATAGTCCAACAGTGAAAATAAATCAGAGCTCCTCAGTACTATTGGAACCAATATACTGCTGTACTTTCAATAGAGCTGGTACCAGATTGCCCTGTGTGAATTTTGTGTTCTTTCTAGATAAAAATATGACATGGAATTGATACCGAATATATAAAACTCTGAATTGCAGAGGAACAGATTGGTGACTATTCTCATTAAACATATGCCGAATAAACTAGTTTAGGGCAATCTGCATATTCCCTTATTAATTCAATCAGAACCACATGGATGTGTAATTGGCAACATTCGGACTACATTAGCGCAAAGTTAATATTTGTTAACATGTGTGCGTCTGAACCACAACTGCCCCCTAGTTTAAGCTCGAATGGTGTCACACCTGACGAAGTTCAGCATCGTGCTGCTCAGATTTTTCTTTCCCAGCGGTACTAGTGTCCATATGTCTGAAAACAGAATCATTGATTTAGCATAACTTTAATATTTATGTTTAAAGGGCACAAAAGTCTGAATATGATTATTTTTATGGCAGCACTGATGTATACGATTTGCATAAGTTCTGATGACAGATTGCTTGTTTTTAAAGAAAAGTTTCAATGTAATTCACATGCCTTCAGAGATGTATATATGCCATTTACTTAGAGATACCCTTCTTAGAACTGCACAGGGAGGGAATAGTCCTGGCTGCTGGCGACGGCTAATCATCGCTCTAATGCTGAACTTGTGCCGCTGGTGTATGCCTTTGGCACCAGCAATCATTTATGGAGACTAGGACTCGTTTTTCATCATCAGATTTTGACTCTTAGAAAAAGAGAGAAAGACAGAAAAGTGAGGAAGAAGGCAGAAGTGAAAGACAGGGGATGAGTGACAAATGGAAAAATCAGGGATAAAAAGTATCTGATATAGGAGTCAGAAAGCATAAGGTGGAGAAAGTAAGGAACATGAACTGGAGAGTAGCATAATTACTCAAAATACATCCTGCAGCCAAAAAATCACCTAAACAAGCCATTAGGGTAAAAATTCAATTTGAAAATATAATTTTGAGTTGATTTTGAGTTGCTTGTGTTCAGAACACTGCCACTAACATTTGAATTTGTAGTTTTGTGATCACAAATTACCCAAATGGACCGCTGAGGTACAAAATCTACCTGAAGAACAAGTTACTTACCTTCGGTAACGCATTATCTGGTAGAGACTCTATCTAGTTGCAGATTCCTTACCTTGGAATTCCCTGGCGTCAGCTTAGAATCTGGAATCTTTTTGCTGAGCAATACCCTGCGCGTGTCGTCAGATGGCTTCGTTCGGATAAGCATAAGTCATCCGTCTCCGCGGGGCTTCGTAGGCGTTGTTGGAGCTGTCTGTGACATCACGGTCACCTAAAAGGCACCACTCTGGCACACGTATGTCAGTTCTTTTATCCACAAAACTTCCACGCCAGAAGCGCAGAGTCCTGGATAGAACTGACATTTTGTCCATGCAAAACTAGGGCCCTGAAAGGTATAAACCCTAACCGTACTAGATATACCCGCAGAGCGGGGAGGCATAGGTGGGGGTAAGGAATCTGCAGCTAGATAGAGTCTCTACCAGATAATGTGTTAGCGAAGGTAAGTAACTTGTTTATCTGATAGAGACTTCTAGCTGCAGATTCCTTACCTTTGAATAGATACCCAAGCCTAACCTCCTGGCGGTGGGCTGCAGATACTACTTCTTACACTAAGAAGTCCTGTAGGACTGAACGGGCAAAGTGCCCGTCTCTTCGTACCTGACTGTCCAGGTAGTAATGTTTTGCAAACGTGTGCAAAGATGCCCACGTTGCCGCCTGACAGATCTCCAGGACTGGTATGCCTCAAGCTAATGCAGTGGTAGCAACTTTGCCCCTGGCAGAATGAGCTTGCAAGCCCTCAGGAGGCTGCTTCTTGGTCAGTGCATAGCAGATTTTGATGCAGAGAACGGCCCAGTGTGAAATGGTTTGCTTCTGCACTGCCCACCCCTTCCCTTGCTCCAACGTACCCCACAAAGAGTTGGTCATCCACCCGGAACTCTTTAGTGCGATCAAGGTAGAACGACAATGCTCTTTTTGGGTCCAGTCGATGGAGTCGGGCCACTTCTTTAGAGGGATACGGTGGAGCAAAGAAGGTGGGCAGGGTGATGTTCTGACCAATATGAAATGAGGTCACCACCTTGGGGAGGAAAGAGACATGGGTTCTGAGTACCACCTTGTCCGGATAGATAGTGAGATACGGTGGCTTTGATGACAGGGCTTGCATCTCACTCACCCTCCTGGCAGATGTTATAGCCACTAAGAAGGCTGTCTTGATGGTGAGCAGCCGGAGGAGACAGTCGTACAAAGGCTCGAAGGGAGTACACATCAGAAATGTGAGGACCAGATTTAAGTCCCCTTGTGGCATAACAAAGTGCTTAGGGGGAAACATATGTATGAGCCCTTTGAGGAATCTATGTACAATGGGAGATTTAAACAGAGAAGGCTGATCAGGCAGCCGAAAAAATTCATATAAGGCAAAAAGATAGCCCTTGAGAATCCCCAAGGCAGAACCCTGCTGGGTAAGGGAAAGAATGACGAGAAGAATATCAGAAAGAGAATCAGAAACAGGATCAATAGACCTTTCTGTACAAAAATATACAAATCGTTTCCAATGGCAGGCGTATACCATTTTAGTGGAGGGACGCCTGGCTGCCAAAATAATTTTACAGACTTCGGTAGGAAGGTCAAAAGCCATCAACTGCCACCGCTCAAACTCCACGCATGAAGGCGCAGAGTTGACAGGTTCGGGTAGAGAACCCTCCCCTGCTGCGACAGAAGATCCTCCCGAAGGGGCAGCCTGATCGGAGGATTGATGCTTATTTTGAGCAGCTTGGGATACCAGACTCTCCGTGCCCAATCCAGAGCCACTAAGATGGCTTGGGCCAGGTCGCTCTTGATCAATTTGAGAACTCTGGGCAGGAAAGCTGATCTCCACTCGTGACGAAAAACCTCACCGATTGATTGCTGCTTTGGAAACTCCAACGCACAATACTTCTGACATTGTGTGTTCTCTGCAGAGACAAAAAGATCTAGCCAAGGCTCTCCCGACTGCTGAAAGAGTCCTTGCGCCACCTCCAGATGGAGATACCACTTTAGATCTGATATGCATCAATGGCTTAGTTTTTCTGCCTTGACGTACAGAGAACCACTTATGAGTTGAACCACCAGGGTTATGCCCTGCTGTTACAGCCATGTCCAGAGATGCAAAGCCTCTTGACAAAGGGTCCACGACCCCACACCGCCCTGCTTGTTGCAGTACCACATTGCGGTGGTGTTGCCCGTGAACACCTGCACTATCTTCCCTTTCCCAACAGGAAGAAATGCTTTCAATGCCAGTTGGATCGCCCAGAGCTCCAACAAGTTGATATGGAATCCGGATTCCACCGGAGACCAGAGGCCTCTGATCTCCGCCTCTCCCAAATGGCCGCCCCAGCCCAGAAGTGACGCATCTGTCACTACTGTGAGATCTGGCTGGGGAAGGGAGGGGATTCTGCCTCTCACTCAATCGCAGTTCACTAACAACCACTGCAGGTCTATTGCAGTTTCCTCCGAGATCTGAACTTTCAGTAAGATTTCCTTGATGCTGTGCCCACTGGAACTTCAGGTATCACTGCAGAGCCCTCATTTGCCATCTGCATTTTTGACTAGCAGGATGCAGGAAGCCATGAGTCCCAACAGCCTCAGAGTCTGTCTCACCCGAATCCAGGATAGAGGCCGAAATATCGGAATCATAACCTGCATATTCTGGACTTGCTGCTCAGAAGGATAAACCCAAATCTGCACTGTATCCAGAACAGCTCCTAAGAAAGGGAGCTTCTTAGAGGGAGTCAGGTATGACTTCAGCACCTTTATAGTGAATTCTAGCAAATGCAGGAGGTCCGCCATAGTTTGAAGGTGGGTGACGAGAGCCTGGGGTGTAGGAGCCTTCAACAGCCAGTCATTGAGGTAGGGGAAGACTGAAATCCCCAACCAGCACAGATGAGCTGCTACCACTGCCATCACCTTGGTGAACACCCAAGGGGCATTGGTGAGACCAAAAGGGAGCATGATAAACTGAAAGTGCTCATGGCCCACCTTGAACCGCAAGTAATGCCTGTGGGCGGGCAGGATGGGGATGTGAAAATACTTATCCTGCAAGTCCAACGCTACCATCCAGTCTCCTTCATCTAGGGCAGACATGATATGAGCTAGAGTGAGCATCCTGAATTTCTCCTTTTTGAGGAAGAGATTGACGTCCTTTAAATTCAAGATAGGGCGAAGACCCTTGTTCTTCTTTGGAATCAGAAAGTAGAGGGAATAACAACCACTGCCTACTTTGGACATCGGGACCCTTTCTATGGCTCCCTTGGCCAAAAGAGGCGTAACTTTCTCACAGAGCAAGATTAAATGATCCTCCATCAGCCGTTCTTTCAATGGAGAGCTAGAGGGGGAAATACCGGAAGGGGAGGGAATAACTCTTCTGTATGATCTGCCAGACCCATTTGTCCGAAGTTATGGACAGCCAATGAGGGAGATGAAATCGAATCCTCCCTCCAACTGGACAAACATGGCCTTGCACAACCATACTAGGAGGGTTTGGGTGCTGGGGAAGGGGGGGCTCGTGGCCCCTCTAGGTCTGAAGGTACCACAACCTTGTCCTTGCACTGGATGCTGTGAAGCTGGAGGAAGGTAGCTGACCTGTGGTTGGCATGGTACCCCACCCACCCGAAGTCTCAAAAGGGCCAATAGGCAGACTGCTGGTGAGCAGGTGCCGAGAGGCCCAAGGATCTGGCTGTGTCTCGAGAGTCCTTGAACTGCTCAAGAGCTGAGTCTGCCTTCTCACCAAAAAGGCGTGAGCCATCGAAGGGCATATCCATCAGATTTGCCTGGACATCCCCCGAAAAGCCAGTGGTACGCAGCCAGGCATGGCGTTGAAGAGTTACTGTCAAGGAAATCACCTTGCCCAGTGAGTCGGTTATGTCCAAGCCACACTGAATGGTAAACTTGGCTGCATCTCTCCCATCCTTGACAGCTTGGGTGAGAGTGTCCCATACGACGACCGGGACCTGGGGCAGCACCTGTGCCACCGTTTCCCATAAAGTATGGGGAAAATAGCCCAATAGGCATGAGGTGTTTACAGACCTCAATGCCAGGCTGGAGGAAGAAAACATCTTCTTTCCAAGTTGGTCCAGCCTCCTGGATTCCCTATCCAGGGGAGTGGGAGGGAAGGCACCACAGTATGTGGAGGGTTGGACCACCAAGCTCTCTGGGGTGGGGTGTTGGGTGAGGAAACTAGGGTCGATAGGAGCTGGTCAATGGCGGCGGCCAATTGTCCTATTTACAGGAGCCCCTGTGCTGGGTTTTGGAGCACGTCCCCAGCAGGACATCAGTAAGTGCCTCATTAATGGGTAACATCGGCTCCGATGTAGCAACCCCTGGCGGAAGCACCTCTGTCAGGATGTGAGGCCTGAATGCACCGTAGGCAACTCCCAGCCCAAGACCCCAGCCGCTTCACGCCCCACCATGGCGTATGATGCTCCCTCCTCTGTAGCCACAGAAGAAGGTGAGAGCATACCAGCATCTGGAGAAGTATCCAGTCTGCTGGCTTCCCCTAGATCCTCATGCCAGTCCTACTCCTCTAATCCATATTCCAAACGGTCCCCAGACCCCTCCCACTCCTCACCTGTGCCTGGCTGATCAAAATAAGCCTAAGGCACTGATCTGGGCCAAGTCGGCACCATTGAAGTCAGAATCGGCATTGTGCGATGTCATTCTGGCTCTGGATTGTCAGGAATGAGGATGGGGCTTCCACCACAAGTGGGCGCCTGTGGTGGTGGGAGTGTCGAAGTCAGGCCCGGCGCCGGAGGAGGCTGACTGTGAGGAATCGGTGCTGGTCCGGATCAGATCCTGGGGTCCCCAATGGCGCTGAGGCCGAAGCTGCCAGCGTCAAACCCGATGGGGCCCCTGCTGACCCCGCGGGGTCCGAAGACCCACCCGCCAGGGCAGCCCGAGGGCAGCCCGCTCAAAAACAAGGTGCATGGCTTTGTAAAAGTCTTTTATTTGAGCAGGAGTCGCTTTGGCTCCTGGATAAGGGAGGAGAACATTCTTGGACAAAAGGTCAAAAAAAGGCTTGCCAAAAAAGGCAAAGTTTAGCTCGATCTCGGACCTGCGCTTAACCGGCGTGAAAGGAAAAGAACTGACGTACGCGTGCCTTTAAGTTGTGGTGCCTTTATAGGAGACTGTGACATCACAGATGGCTCCAACGATGCTGACAAAGCCATGCGACGGCACGCGCAGGGTACTGATCAGCAAAAAGATTCCAGATTCGAAGCTGACGCCAGGGAATTCAAAGGTACGTCTCTATCAGATCTGTTTGTTGACAGGCCCATGTTTAAGGAACTGCCATTTGTGTTCAAAAATATTTGTAGTTGCAGTTTGTAGTTTCACACTAAAAAATTACTCAAAAGAAAAAATCTACCTGAAATGCCTTTCTCATTGAAAAATTACCTAAACAGTACATTTAGGCGGTCATTCTGACCGCGGTGGGCGGCGGTCGCCGCCCGCCATGCGGTCACCGCCAAATGGCCGCTCCGCGGTCAGGAGACCGCGGATGCCATTCTGGCTTTCCCGCTGGGCCGGCGGGCGACCGCCAAAAGGCCGCCCGCCGGCCCAGCGGGAAAGCCCCTGCATCATAGAAGCCGGCTCCGAATGGGGTGCAAAGCAGACAGTGAAAATCTTCATGGGGCCCTGTTAGGGGGCCCCTGCACTGCCCATGCCAGTGGCATGGGCAGTGCAGGGGCCCACAGGGGCCCCACGACACCCGTTCCCGCCATCCTGGTTCTGGCGGTGTAAACCGCCAGAAACAGGCTGGCGGGAAGGGGGTCGGAATCCCCATGGCGGCGCTGCAAGCAGCGCCGCCATGGAGGATTCCCTGGGCCAGGGGAAAACCGGCGGGAAACCGCCGGTTCCCCTTTTCTGACCGCGGCTTTACCGCCGCGGTCAGAATGGCCCTGGAAGCACCGCCAGCCTGTTGGCGGTGCTTCCGTTGCCCTCCACCCTGGCGGTCATAGACCGCCAGGGTTGGAATGAGGGCCTTAGTGTTAAAACTTCTCCCAGAAATTGTGTGATGTGGCATAGTTATGTAATCTCTGTGATTTCGCACAAATTTTGTTACATGAAGATTACTCCAATTGTTCCAGCATAATTAAAATTTCACCCAGGCCTAGAAAACCCCAGATAACCATGACTCTTGTC
Source organism: Pleurodeles waltl (assembly GCF_031143425.1). NCBI lineage: Eukaryota > Metazoa > Chordata > Amphibia > Caudata > Salamandridae > Pleurodeles > Pleurodeles waltl. The sequence goes on along the minus strand of NC_090447.1, from coordinate 513,541,137 downwards.
AACAAGGAGCACCAGCACAAAGAGAAAAAGATGGCCAGAATTATGAGAGCACTGCATTGCCATGCAAGTTGCAGAAGTACTATAAGCAAACGCTGTAGCATACCATACCATACCAAAACATAAGATGACATAACTTAAATCATCTCGAAGGGCAGATAATAAGGGGTCTGGCGCAAATTGGAAATGTATTTTTTTGTAGTTTTTTGGTAAGAGTTGCACACCACTTATGGAGTGTCAGAGAGCTTCACAGACTGCTAAGACGTGAAGACCAGATGCATGCAAGCCAAAGAGACAATTACTACAAAAATAACAGTAACCTGTGATGGAAGGTTCCCATCCACAGTCATAAAACATTCGTATTTTACGTTTATGAAAAAATACATACCTAGTAGTAATACTAATAGGTCTGGAAGAAATTTTCTTCAACCAACATTCAGCTCGTTAACATCACAACAAAAAATCAAGGGCTTAATAATGCCAGTATCAAGAAACATTTAACTCTACATTGTACAGAAAAATACATTCACTCGAAGGAAAATCCCCTACTTGCATTAAAAGAATGATTCATTTGCATTGTGGTTGATTTCACAGTTGGCATTATCTTTGTGAGTTTTGAGCACAAAATGTAAACACAACGAAGACTTTTTTTTAACTCAGATATCTGTTAAGAAGCTGTTTAAACCAACCAGTGTGGATAACGTTTTACAATGGGCAAAATAAATTCCTGGTGGTGGGAATATTAGAATCAACACAGCAAACGCAGGGCGATCTTACTACAGCTGAAGGGCATTGACAGAAGCGAAATTTCATGTATGTAGTTTTCATGCCTGGGTGGGCTTTAATATGATCAAGGCAAATCTCAGGGCAGTGCGAGATTTATCTCGTAGTATTTATTATAAGTCCATCATTTATTTGTTCTGTTAAGGCCTCGAATTTATCTTTCACGAGGAACTTACTCCTAACACAGGCCACCGCTGGGGAATTCAGACATTCATTGGAGCGCGACTTTGCATATTTCTTTATATCATTCAGTCAAGGAGAGCTCAAGTTCAACAATTAAAAAGCAGTAAAACTTGCATTATGCATATTAAGCAATAAATGAAAGGAAGCAGAGCTGTAACTCCCTCCCATTTCCTTTCACTTACAGCAGCCTCTATTTTAGACACTTAAAAGGAATTGCAAGTCTGCTCCTAGTTTATGATTTCATTTCTGTACAACTCCTAAAGCCACTTTGTCAGACACCGAAACCGAATTACAGGCCTACTCATAATTTATGTTATCACGTCTATACCTTCCTAAAGCCTCCTGGTCACCCACTGCAAACGAGTTACAAGACTATTTCTACTTTATGATTTCATTTCTCAATGCCTCCTAAATCTTCCTGTTCAGACATCACAAATGAATTATTAACCTGCTCCTAGTTTATAATATCATTTCTATACAACTCCTAAAGATTCCTGGTCTGGCACCTTAAAGGAATTACTGGCCTGCTCCTAGGGTATCCTATCACTTCTATACATTTCCTAAAAATTCCTGATTTTTCATCGTAAATGAATTATAAAGCAGTTCTTCGTTTATTATATCACTTCCGTACATCTCCTAAAGATTCCATGACTGCTACCAGTTTATCTTGTCATTCTATAGATTTCCTAACAGTTTCTTATCAGACATCCTAAACAAATTACTAATCTGCTTTTAATTTATGACATTACATACACCTTCTAAAGATTCCTGGTCAAACATCATAAATAGACCACAAGCCTGCTACTAGTTTATGACAACATTTACATAAAGCGGCATAGTAACACTCCATAGAGCAGTGATCACAACGCTTTGTCTTTTATGCCTCCATCTCAGCGTGAAGAGTAAATTCGCCAGAATGAAAGCTGAAGTACACTAGCCTCTAAGAGAATGGTGCACCCTGATCGCATTGATATAACCAATACATCAAAATGACTGGCCAATGAACATACCATGTCTTAACATGGGTGCAGCTTTCAAATTTCTAGGGCTGGAGTTCCACTTTCATATTATCTAAGCTATAACATTGGCTCTTGGGAGACTCTCTTCTCTCATAAACTGTGAACAGGAGCATTCCTCTGTGACCAGCCCAGCGCTTTAGACACTGTTTCTCCTCATTTTGCTGGGTGCAGCCATTCTACATGCCTACACAGAGTTGAGTGAACCCAAAAGAGCTCCCAAGACCACCTATTGATCCTGAGAGCACTAACCTACTTGGAAACAATCGGAAATAAGCAGGGGCTTTAGTAAGGTTTCAGCTATGGGTCCAACAAAGCAAACATACAGTGTTTGTTGCCTTGAATATCATAATTATGGATCAAATGCATACATATGGAACATGGGTCCCTGATCCCCCCCAAACTTCGCTGATTGAAAACATCATAAAAAGAAAAGGGACAAAACTGTAGACATTTTGTGGCTAAGAGAAACAATTTAAAACAGAATTTGTTTTGCTATGTCACCCATATTAGATTAATATTTTGGACTCCAATCTCTAGGAGGTAAACTTTAAAAGAAGTCTCTTTGACCACCTTGATTGTTCATTAAGGACCTATTAAGTAGGCAATGGAGGTATCCTTCCGACAAGAGAAACAAAATGCTGTCTATTGACAGTTTTCATTTGGCCTGAAGACAGAGGAAAGACAGACCTCCTGGCTGGAGACAGGGTCATCTCACAGAGAAATGGTTGTATATTTTCAATGTCTCCATTTAATCATTTCTAAACAACTCCTAACGATTCCTTGTCAAACAAACTAATTAGGTACCTGCTCCCAGTTTACAATAGTATTTCTATACAGGTCCTTCTCGTACATACCCATCAGGCCTTAAAAAGGTTCTCTGGCCAGATGCAAAAGGGGCTTGATACAACAATTTGTTCAATGGAATATATCAGTCAAAACACCTAATTCTAAGATCCTTTCTCAGCACCGTGCTGAAATATATCATTTTCTTGAATCCATTTCACTGCCGTGCCATGTCCTCACGGGCACTCCATTACAGATAATATTTCATTGTAGACCATTGCTTAGTTTGTCTTTTAAGGCAGTCAGACAATGAAAACATGTATAAGTAATGTGATATAGATAATATTTTTTAGATGTGGTCGGGTGCAAGGGTTAAATGGGTAAGAGGTTAAATATAAAGAGTTAAGGATAAGGGGTTAAGGGTAATGGGTATGAGTTAAGGGTAAGCAGCTAAGGGTAACAAAGTAAAGGGTAAAGAGTAAGGGGGTATATGGAAGGGATTAAGGGTAAAATGCTAATGGTAAGAGGCTAGCAGTAAGGGTAAAGGGTAAAGGTAAGAATTTAAGAGTAATGGGTGTAGGCTAAAGAAAGGGAATTAAAAGTAAGGGTTAAAGGTAAAGGGCTATGCTTAAGAGAGAAAAGGTAAGGGATTAAACTAACCGGGCAAGACTAAGGGGGTAAGGGTAAAGGGGTATGGATTAAGGTTAAGGGTAAAACGTGAGAGGTACAGTAAGAGTTAAGGGTAGGAGGTAAGTGTAAAGAGTAAGGAGATAGGGTAAGGGTAAGAGTAAGGATAATGGTTAGGGTAAAGGATAGGGGAAGTGCATGATTAACCTCTTCGCTGCCACGCCTTTTCCCCCTCAGGTGCCAGGCCTTTTTTTGGCTATTGGGGGCAGTTCCGGCTTAGGCCCTCATAACTTTTTGTCAACGTAAGCTACCCACAACAAATTTGCGTCCGTTTTTTCCCAACATCCTAGGGCTTCTAGAGGTAACCAGAGTTGGTGGGTTCCCCTGAAGGAGACAAAGAAATTAGCCAAAATACAGCAACATTTTTTTTTTTATTTTTAATGGGGAAAAAAGGCTCCAGAAAAAAGCTTGTGTTTTTTTTCCATGAAAATGGCATCAACAAAGGGTTTGCAGTTCCAATTACCAGCTTCCTAGCTTTCAGAAACAGGCAGACTTGAATCCAAAATCCACTTTTTTCAACACAATTTTGGCATTTTACTGGGACACACCCCATTTTTACAATTTGTTGTGCTTTTAGCCTCCTTCCAGTCAGTGACAGAAATGGGTGTGAAACCAGTGCTGGATCCCAGAAAGCTAAACGTTTCTGAAAATAAGACACAATTATGAATTCAGAAAGGGGTCATTTGTGTAGACCCTACAAGGTTTTCCTACAGAAAATGCCAGCTGAAATAAAAAACATTTAAATTGAGGTGAAAAAAAAGCAATTTTTCTTCACAATTTACTCTGTAACTTTTTACTGCGATGTCACATTTTAGAAAGCAATATACTGTTATGTCTGCTGCACTCTTCTGGTTGTGGGGGTATATAGGGCTTGTAGGTTCATCAAGAACCCTAGGTACCCAGAGCAAATAAATGAGCTGCACCTTGCAATGGGTTTTCTTTCCATACCTGGTATACAGCAATTCATTAGGTGAAATATAAAGAGTGAAAAATAGGTATCAAGAAAACCTTTGTATTTCCAAAATGGGCACAAGATAAGGTGTGGAGAAGCAGTGGTTCTTTGCACATCTCTGAATTCTGGAGTCCCCATACTAGCATGTGAATTACAGAGCATTTCTCAAATAGACATCTTTTTTACACACTGTCTTACATTTGGAAGGAAAAAATGTAGAGAAACACAAGGGGCAACAACACTTGTTCTGCTATTCTGTGTTCTCCCAAGTCTCCCGATAAAAATGGTACCTCACTTGCGTGGGTAGGCCTAATGCCTGCAACAGGAAACGCAACATGGACACATCACATTTTCCCAAAGAAAACTGATGTGCTTTTTGGAAAGTGCCTAGCTGTGGATTTTGGCCTCTAGCTCATCCGACACCTAGGAAAACCTACCAAACTTGTGCATTTTTTACTAGACACCTAGGGAAATCCAAGATGGGGTGACTTGTGAGGCTCTCACCAGGTTCTGTTACCCAGAATACTTTGCAAACCTCCAAATTTGGCCCAAAAAAACACTTTTTCCTCAAATTTCAGTGATAGAAAGTTCTGGAATCTGAGAGGAGCCACAAATTTCCTTCCACCCAGCGTTCCCCCAAGTCTCCCGACAAAAATGGTACCTCACTTGTGTGGATAGGCCTATTGCCCGCAAAAAGAAATGCCCCAAAACACTATGTGGACACATCAAAATTATCAAATACTAAAGTACCTGTTTTTGTGGGAGGGACCTGCGTTTTTGGTCCTGGGCTCAGCAGCCATATAGGGAAACCTACAAAACTCAAACATTTCAGATAACTAGACACCGTGAGGGAATCCAGAGAGGTGTGACTTGCGTGGATCCCCCGAATATTTTCTTACCTAGAATCTTCAGCAAACCTCAAATTTAGATAAAACATCACATTTTTCCAACATTTATGTGTGGGAATCACCGCACAGGGACAAATTTCCTACCACCCAATGTTCCCCTCAGTCTCCCGGTAAAAATGATAACTCACTTGTGTAGGTGGGCCAAGTGCCTGTAACAGGGAAGAGCCAAAAACATGTCAAAATTGAGAGGGAACCAAAGCTGGTCCAAAAGGGCAGTTTGAAAAAAATAAATTTTAGGCTGACAAGTGGATGCATCAATGCTGGGTGGTAGGAATTTTGTGGATTCCAGCAGATTCCGTAAGGTTCCATCACAAAAACGTGGGAAAATTGTGTGATTTCCAGCAAAGTTAGATGTTTGCAGGGCATTGTGAGTAAGAGAATGGTGTGGGGTGCATGTGAAGCACACCACCGTGGACTCACCCAGATGTTTCATTTTCAGATGTGTCTAGGTCTTGTGGATTTTTCTACATGGCAACGTCCCAAAGTCCAAAAAGTGAAGCCCTCACCATTCCAAGTGGGACGATTTTGAGAGTTAGCCAATATCTCATGGCCCAAATGTAAAACCAAAACCCAAAATAATCAAATGTCCTTTTGCTTGCCGTGAGATAAGATGTTTTAGTGTGCTGGGGGAGAGCTGACTGTTACCCCCTTCAGTTGGGGTGGGGGTATAACCATGCCAGAATTTTTTAATTCCTGGCATCTAGTAGAATTTCTGCTCCCCTGGGGTGTGGATCGGGGGTAATTGCCCAATCTGCCCACTGGTGGGCAGAACAACTTTGGCCCCATTTATTTGGGGTGGGGGTATGGCCATACCCCCACCCTCTTATTTTGAAAAAATAAATCTTCCCTGGTCTCTGGTGGGCTTTCTACCCTACTTGGGGGCTGGTGGACCTTCTAAAAATAGGCCGATCTGCTCACAAGGGGCCACGGTAATGTGCCCCCATGGGGAGTGACCCTTGCCCAAGGAGCTGCCCCCCCAAACAAAACACACACATACATATACACCAATCCCTGGTGCCTAAGTGGTTTCTGTCCCCCCGGAGGCAGATTGGCCTAATAGAAATAGGCCGATCTGCCACCTAGGGGAGCAGAAATGGCCTAAAATAAGTTTGTCCCTCCCCAGGAGAGCGACCCTTGCCTAAGGGGTCACTCCCCTTGCGTGAAATTGGCACAAAAAAAAATCCCCGGTGCCTAGTGGTTCCTGCCCCCCTTGGGGGCAGATTGGCCCAATAAAAATATTCTGATCTGCCCCCAAAGGGGGCATAAATAGCCTAAAATAAATTTGCCCCTCCCCAGGGGAGCGACCCTTGCCTAAGTGGTCGCTCCCCTTGAGTGAAATTGGCGCAAAAAAAAACATCATTGGTGTCTAGTGGTGTCAGAAATGGCCTAAAGATAATTTTGCCCCCAGGGGAGCAACCCTTGCCTAAGGTGTTTCTCCCCATGTATAAAAAATAAAAATAAAATAAATCCCTGCCTAGAGGTTTCTGCCCCCGGGGGCAGATCGGCCTAATTACAATAGGCTGATCTGACCCCAGGGGGGCAGAAATGGTCTAAAACAAATTTGCCCTCCCCAGGGGAACCACCCTTACCTAAGGGGTCGCTACCCTTGCGTGAAATTGATGCAAAAAAATAAAAATCCCTGGTGTCTAGTGGTTTCTGCCCCCCCCTGGGGGTAGATTGGCCTAATAAAAATAGGCCGACCTGCCCCCAAGGGTGTCAGAAATGGCCTAAAATTAATTTTGCCCCCAGGGAAGCGACCCTTGCCTAAGGGGTCACTCCCCACATATACAAAAATAAAAGGCCTTTCCTTTCCTTTGATACCTCTCTCGCAACCTCCATGTGATCGGAGGAGAAATGCTTTTGCATTTCTCCTCCGATCCACGATGGGAGCTGATGGGTAGGCCTCTGATGAGGTCATTACGCAATTGCGCACTGACGTCATCAGACGCCACGGGGGATGGGCGGGCTGGGTGGAAGGGGAAGCGATTCCCCTTCCATCCCTGCCGAGGGGAGGGGGGTGCAAGGCCCCAGGGGGAGCGCTAGTGCTTCCCCCGAGGACCCCTACCTAGACGTAACAGCTACCTCCTCGGCACCCGAGCTGTGCAAATGAGGACGTAACCGTTACGTCCAGGGCAGCCGAGGGGTTAAGGGTAAGTAGTAAACAGATAGGAATAAGGGATTAATGTGAAGAAGAAAACGGGTAAAGGTCAAGGGGGTAAGAGGTTAAGAAGTTAATGGTAAGGGTAAGGGTAAACGTAGTCCTACATTGCACTTTATTTTCTTTCTTTAAATATGTCTTGTTAAACCGACTCTACAGTGTCAACTCGCTACCAAAGAAAAGCACATGTAGACTGCTTGTTTTTAAATTCCTTACCAAATGTTTACATTTCAAATTTGGCTTGTCTGATAATAATATACATTGTTGCACAAAAGACATTTTTAATATTAGTACATTGCCCCAATAAAAGCACAAATTTCTCAAAACATTGACAGACATATCTGCAGTCAAAGGCATACAATAAATACTGAACAGATGACACTCAAATGCCGAAATCTTTCTAAGGAGTAACGTGTAATATGGGGTAGTATTTCAATCTTGGGGATTAAGGTCTCAATGATAAACAACTCTGTCTTTGGCCTATGGTTTATAAATGTCACCAGAACCCCTTGATGGCAAAATAGGACCATATTATAAAGTTACCAACCATGTAATCTCTACATAAATCACAGTGGGATAGCTTTGAGATTTCAGACTTAAAGCCTGACACTTATGTCCCCAGTCCTCTTCTTCTGAGTTTATTTTGTTAGAATATTCCATAAAAATCCCATACCTCCAGATTCTCATCTATCTTAACTATGGTACACAAATGTGGTTTTCACCTGACTTGTACATGTTTGTAACCATCCTTTCTTCTCCATTTGTATTTGACTCTTAACAATAGCAAGCGACCCAATCCCAGCCAGTTTCCTTTATCCCTACCTCAGATATTGGTCAATCTAGCTACTGATACTCAATTGTCAGTTTCTGCCATCTTCCTCTCCCTGGACTTTCACTCATCACCCACATCTCAATGCCAGTTTTCCCCTTCCCCTTCACTCTAAATCATCTTTTACTGCCCTGCCACCTGCATTCATTTAACAGCATCCGTGATTGACTCAAACCAATTCTATGTCAGTAACTCCAGTCCCTCCCTCTTCTGATCATCTCGCTTCATTGTCAGTTTCATCGGCTCACTCCATCCCCTTCTTCCGCTTTTCTGTTCTAATCTCGGAATTGTTCTTTCCTATCTCCTTATCTCTCAATCTAAGCTGGCTTTATCAGAAAGTGTGCTTCATAATTCCACAACATTAAATCTGACAAGCATAATATTTTTCAACTTAATCCTTTTTGTATTCTCTAGGTATACTGTTAGAAAATCCAGTGGACAGTGTGTGATGTTGCATCAGCTTGTGTAGTCAAGACCCTTAGGATCACGTGTCCAACAGCTGTTGTGGTTCAGCACAGCGGTGTGAGCACTGGAGCGAGCTAGGAAATGCCATTCCTACTTCATGCTGTTTTGACTCAACTTCTGGTGCATCTTAGAGTAGGGCATTGCTCTACAACAGCTCTACAACAGCCTGCAGACACTGAGGGGCATATTTATCATATTTATCAAAAGCTGTTTTTTTACCACCCTTGCGCCACACAATCAAACCTAAGTCAGATTTATCAAGACACGCAAGGCCACCTTGTGTAGCCCTGAGTAACTTGATAAATCTGCAGTGACGCAACGCAGAGCGCTGTGTTGTGTTACCCTGCACTAGGGAGGCATTCTGTAGGTGGAGAGTGGGTGTTCCCAAGCATCACCCATAGATTTTGGTGCATTCCCAGATTTACCATTACTGGTGAGACGTAACGAGGAGAAATACCATTATTTCTCCTCGTTTTCTTCCTCTTTCTGTGTGCAGCACACATAGAAAGAGGAAAATGCCTCAGAGGATTGTTTTTGTGCAGGAAGGTGCCCCTTTCTGCACCAAAACAATCCTGCCTCCAACGCCAAAGCGCAAGGGTGCCTGCATTGACGCTAGGCAGCCAAAAGAGTGCCAGTGCAAGGAAAGGACAAAAATGCACCAAATAGTAATATAGTATTAAATACGGTGCATTTCTGCCCTTCTCCTTTCACGCAGTAAGGTGGCTTTCTGCACCATGTCAAAATGTATAAATATGCCCTTGAGCGCGATTCTCTCTTTGTGTCAATGGTCACCCACTCGCCATGGCAGAAATGGTTTCAACGACAGAAACGACATGCCTCTGTGGTATTCAGGCTCGAAGATAAGCATGATGGACCCAGATACCGCTTCGGGCATGACATCCAGGCACATAATGTGCCACACAGATCAATAATAGGCTATAGCTGCCAGCTATGCCATGTATTCCATCACTACCAAATGCACTATCAATACACCATTTTGACTCTGGGCCGCCAATATCCAAGATCCGTAAATGGTGACCAGATTCCACATCTGCTTCAAGGTATTACAAACGCTGGAAACACTCTATACACGTGCACACAACATAGTATAACATACCATAAAAAGAACGTACCTAGATTTAACCTATTTTAGACTCACTAAAGGCAAAAAGATGACCTACAACCAGCGTAGGACCATAATCGATCAACAGAGATCTAAAATAGACCAGAAGAGATCAGTGGTGCTTGTGCTTCCTGGTATCTCCCATAGTTAAGTAAGAAAGAAAGGAAGCCAACAATAAAATGTAAAAAAGTAACTATTCAAAGAGTGTTTTCAAACTGAGGCATTTTCATTGAAAGCTCATAATTTTGTGATAGTAGCTGCATATCAAAAAATAACTGGCAAAGCCAATAGGTCGGGCTTGCAATTTCGAATTCTGATTAAAATATTTAAAAGGTCTACTACAACACATAAACACAAAATAGTATAGAATGGATGTTTAAGATAAATGATTTATTATATGATGATTCAGTGTACTTTTGTGATGCACAGCAAGGACTCAAAAAAGGCAGAATGACCATCAGAAAGCCAGCAGCATGTGATGAGAGAGGAATATTTCTCTAGGTGGAGCCAAAGCACACTATGTATATTTAAAGAACTGGTTAAAACAAAGTGTTGCAGAGAGCCGTGCCGTAATGCTAGACCTAGATAGTCGTCTGGGAAATGCCACTGCATTATAGCATCACTGTAGCCATAAGGAATACTTTTATTCATCATACTGCCGGAATCAAACGAGCCAAGCAGGAAGTACACTTTTCGGCATGAATCATACCATCGTCTTTACAAAAGGTAATGGAGAACATAATTGAAAACAATTTCGGTATAATGTGCAACGACTGCAGAATAACTCCCACTCAGAGAAGAGCATGCCGTGGCAGGATCTCTATAAATCTAGACACACGGTAGTGTAACCTAATGCTCTTTTAGGGCGCATGAATATAAAAAAGGAATGACTCAGGTGAATGTAAAAGATAGTATTATCCCATCTCTCCGGAATTCTTGCCTAGCGAAAAGACAAAAAGACATATCCTTTCATGATATTTCCCCACCTATTTACTGGCACCGGTTTATATTTAAGGCAAATGGTGCTTTAACTGTTAGATGTTAATTCTGCCAAAAAAATCGAGCCTGATTATCTATGGCACCCTGCCTCTGATTTGGTGTAGACAGGACGTTATTTTTCCTCCTCTGTCCTATTCCCATTTGTACATTTTTCACCTCAACTGCTATCTATTAGCTAATTATCTCCCCTGGCCAGTCCTGCCTCTCTGGTCATTCTTTGAGCGTAGATTTAGCTTTCTTCTTTAACCTCTGAAATCGTATGATGGCCACTATGGTGTAAGATTTCGCACCAGGACATACATCCAAAAAACAGATTCGCCATGTTGCTTAGTGTAACAGCTTGCCTAAGGCCACAAAATAATCCACCCACTAACTTTTCCCGATTGAAATCACACTTAAATCTATATTCAACACACAATTATCCATGGTTGACCATAAAAAGCCAAAGGGAGGGAGGCTGCACCCTGGAAAATACCAACATCTCTCCATACAATGATACAATATTCATCAAATAAAGGCAAAAAAGGGCAAAAACAAATCAAAAGCCACAATCGAAACAGAATTAGTTGGATGCGTTTTTCAAGCACAAAACCTGGTCTCTCTAAACTACCGATCAAAGTTATATCTTACTCAGCTCACCCAGGATACCAATGACATTACAAAGGCATGTGGCATGGTGTTTCTTTCAGTCCTAATCATTCCCATAATGTGTATTTCTATGAATGAGGCTAATATTTATATGGCAAAACACATTATGGTCATTATTAACGCTAAAAGAAAAACTGGTTGGAGTCTAGAACTAAATGCCATGGAATTTTGTTTCTCGTGATAGCTGAAAAATGGACTTAGCCAAATAGTCCATGATTGTGTCTGCCTACAAATTAAAGGGGAAAGTCACCAGAAAGAGTATGATATTATGGCACAAGGGAGATATTACATTTTAGGTCTTGCCTAAAACAGTGCATTTACTGTCTTTTGCAAGAATACCGATCAAAGTTATATCTTACTCAGCTCACCCAGGATACCAATGACATTACAAAGGCATGTGGCATGGTGTTTCTTTCAGTCCTAATCATTCCCATAATGTGTATTTCTATGAATGAGGCTAATATTTATATGGCAAAACACATTATGGTCATTATTAACGCTAAAAGAAAAACTGGTTGGAGTCTAGAACTAAATGCCATGGAATTTTGTTTCTCGTGATAGCTGAAAAATGGACTTAGCCAAATAGTCCATGATTGTGTCTGCCTACAAATTAAAGGGGAAAGTCACCAGAAAGAGTATGATATTATGGCACAAGGAAGATATTACATTTTAGGTCTTGCCTAAAACAGTGCATTTACTGTCTTTTGCAAGACTTATTGTTAGCTTCAGTGGATTTAGAGCCCTTCCACTGTTTACCATTGGCTGGCTTTATTGTCACTCTCATTCACTTGCTTCTTATTTGTCATCTTATGTGGCTTTTCCTTCCTCTTCTGGTGCTTATTCCTCCCTTGGACACGGATCCATTACTTATATTCTTTCCCTGCACCCTTTTCAGGTTCTACATTTTTCTTTTCCGTTAAGCACTCCACAAGAGTGAATGTGTTTGTAAACTGTCTCCCTTGTGTACTTTGTGTTCCTCTTTCTTACATGTGTGCTTCTCCCCTCGTCTTTCCTCCCTCAGTTGCCATTCTTCCTTCAATCCTGCCCCACCTTCCACTGCAATTTGTGCTTCCACACCACTCCTCCTTTGTCAGTGTGCTTCCCAAACCCCGGCTGCTCACCCTCCATTTTCCATGTGCTTCCCCATCTTTGTCCACACTCCATAGTCCCTGAGCTTCCTCATCCCCGCCTACTAACCCTCCATTGTCCTTGTGCTTCCCCGGCCCACTCCCACCCCTTCCATTGTCCATATACTTTACAAACCCTGCCTACTAACAGTCCATTGTCTTTGTGCTTCTTCATCCCTCGCCCTCTGTTTTCTGTGTCCTTTCCCATTGGTGTCTCTCACTTGTCCTTCTCTCCCTCACCTGCATCCTTCTCTCCAGCCCTCTCACACTTGGTGTTATCTTGTCCACTGTCAGCACCCCATCCCCCAACCCTCTCCCCTATTTATTTGTTTTTCTATTTTTAAAAAGTGCATAAGCGCTATATCAAAAACCACATTTGACACAAGTTCTTATTTTCAAATCCATCTCGGATTGGCAAATAAAATGAATTAAATGTTTGCCACAATTGGAAGGTGCACACCAAAAAAATTACTCGATGGCCATGTCACAGCCCTTTCCTTTTACATTATTTTCAGCCACACTCTAAAGCTGCCATGCAGCTGTACAGCATGGCTAAGAATCATTGGCAAAGCAAACAGGTCTCATAGGCGATACCTATAGCCTTTGCCTATGGTTGTTATAAAAGGACTTTATACTGACTGCATTGCATCAAGAGTTCGTATTTTAGGACCCAGGAAATTTTAGAGTTGGTTGAAAAACTCAGACCGGCCAAGAGTAGTTCTGAAGGGTGAAATGACTAATGATGACAACTACAGCAAAATACATGCCCTACAGAGGAATATCTTGGCAGAATGACAGAATACCACGTCAACCAAAGCAAACACAAATGATGGAAGGAATGCAGAACCAATCAAACTTTCACCCCCAGTCACAAATCCAGGTTTAGTCCATCAATTATTTTGCTCACCACACCACCCCTGTTTAGAACCCACCATATGCAAATCAGTCTTGACCGTGTTCCCCAGGGGAACAGTCCAGCCCGAGCTGCCAGGCCAGGTCCTCACTGGACTGAAAAACAAGCATCCTCAGATCGGTTTCAGAGTATCACCCTTCATCAGCCAGGCTAGACTGAATTCAGTGGCATAGTGAGCCCGGGGCCCATGTCTAGGCATACCTGGTGCACTTAGGACAACAAAAACAAACAAACACAAATGATGGACAGAGTGCAAAACCAAACAAACATTTACCCCCAGTCACAGATCTGGGCTTAATCCACCAGTTATTTTGCTCACCACTTCACCCCAGTTTGGACCCAGCCATATGCAAATCAGCCTTGACCCTGTTCCCCATGGGAACAGTCTAGCTCGAACTACCAGGTCAGGTCCTCCCTGAACTGGAAACAAGCATCCTGGGATTGGTTTCAGGATATCACCCTTCATCAGCCAGGCTAACTTGAATCTAGTGGCATAGTGAGCCCGGGACCCACATCTGGGCATACCTGGTGCACATAGGGGAACAAGAGCAAATAAGCACAAATGACGGACGAAACGCAAAACCAATCAAATATTCACCCTCAGTCACAGATCTGGGTTTAATCCATCAATTATTTTGCTCACAGCACACACCAGTTTGGAGTGCCATATGCAAATCAGTCTTGACCTTGTTCACCATGGGAACAGTCCAGCCTGAACTGCCAGGTCAGGTCCTCCCTGGGGTGGTATGGGGAGCAAAACAAATCATGAATTAAACCCAGATCTGTGACTGGGGTGAATGTTTGATTGGTTCTGAATCTGTCCATCATTTGTGTTTGTTTGCTTTTGTCATCCTAAGTGCACCGAGTATGCCCAGACATGGGTCCTGGGCTCACTATGCCACGGGATCCAAACTAGCCTGGCTGATGAAGAGTGATACTCTGAAACAGGTTCCAGGATGTTTGTTTCCAGTCCAGGGAGGACCTGGCCTGGCAGATTAGGCTGGACTGTTCTCCTGGGTAACAGGGACAAGACTGATTTGTATGTGGCTGGATCAAAACTGGGATGGCATAGTAAGCAAAATAATTGATGGATTAAACCCAGATCTGTGACTGGGGTGAATATTTGATTGGTTCTGCGTTCCGTCCTTCTTGTTTGTTTGCTTTTGTCACATTAAGTGTGCTGGGAAAGCCCAGGTGTGGGTCCCGGGCTCTCAATGCCACTGGATTCAAGTTAGCTTGGCTGATGAAGGGTGGTACCCTGAAACTGATCCCCGGATGTTTGTTTCCAGTCCAGGTAGAACCTGACCTGGCAGATAGAGCTGGACTGTTCCCATGGGGAACAGGGTCAAGACTGATTTGCATATGGCTGGGTCCAAACTGAGGTGGCATGGTGAGCAAAAGAATTGATGAATTAAACACAGATCTGTGACTCGGGTGAATGTGTGGTTGGTTCTGCATTCCATTCATCAATTGTGCTTTTGTTGCTCTAAGTGTGCTGGGTATGCCCAGACGTGGGTCCCGGGATCTCTATGCCACCAGATTCAAGCTAGCCTGGTTGATGAAAGGTGATATCCTGAAATTGTTCAAGGATGTTTGTTTATGGTCTAGGCAGGACCTGCCCTGGCCGATCAGGCTGCACTATTCCCAAGGGGGAACAGGGTCAAGACAGATTTGCATATGGATGGGTCCAAAAAGGGGTAGCACAGTGAACAAAAGATTTGATGGATTAAACCCAGATCTGTGATTGGGGATGAATGTTTGACTGATTCTGCATTCCAACCATCATTTGTGTTTGTTTGAGAATACCAGGTCAGCCAGGATGAGGCAGGGGCAGGTTTAGCCAGGTCCTAAAAATAAAGGAAAGGTCAAGATGGAAACCACAATAAGAGAGACAAGTGTAAGTGCATGTTTCATTTCACAAGTGCTCAGCACTATCATGAGCCAAGCAACATCTTCTGGAAAGGCAGCGGTGCATTACCATGAGAAATGTTAGTTTGTGATAACTAACTGTGTAACAGCAGAAATAGGTATAAGAAAGTATACATAAGAGTGGATATATCGAATGTTGATAAGATATTGTAATGCACCTCTGAAATTCTTTAGGGAAAAGTTCACCTATGTTCATGCTAGCTGCCCTATCCTTCAACACTTGTTGGTTGTCCCTGAGAGTGCATCAATATTTTTTTGGACCCCTCGCAGTCTTAGGCTGCTGTCGGGAAAATGGGAACCCCAAAAGCTTGTCCTTTAAATTTTTGAGGGGTCTTTCACCTTTAATTCCATACTGAAATGCTGGTAAAGATTCTGAATTTCTGGAGGTACATAGAAGCTGTAGTCTATAGGTTTGGTCTACTGGCCTCCATGTAAAGTCCAGCACCACTCCTAAATAGAACCATTCCTCCCCCACGTGTGTGTTGGAATTATGAGCATGTGTGTTATACTGAATCATTTAGAGCAGACCTATGTGTCTTAAAAGGTGGATGTAGGTTTGCCAGTACAACAATCGGCTGCCCCTCTCACTTTCTTCTTTCACCTCCCTGTCTGGAAGGAATTCAAGCAACGTCTCTGAAGGGGAATCAGTCAAAAGTACCCAGTAAATGCTCCTGCGGGAGTTCGAACAGCATACAAGACAGGGATACCAAAGGAGCTGATTCACAAAACATAAGTAGAAGAAAGATTCTGAGCAACTGAGTGGTGAATAGGAGCCCTGCAACTATTGCTCTTTAAGGAGGAGAAGCAGGAGAAGGAGAAGAGCCAAGAGCAACATAATGAAAAATACGTCAGTCTGGCATAGAAACAAGCTGTCAGTCTGGCATAGAAAGTACAGAAGGTCTAGAGCAGAAAGAGAGAAGATTACAAGTGCACAGCTTGTGTACTGGGGAGGAACATGAGCAGAGAATCCCGCCAGAGCAGAAAACGTTATCTAGTGTTGAGTCAGAGGCCCAAGAAAAGGTGAGTTAAGGCATGTCAAGAGTGCTATTTCAAAAGTAAAAAAGACACATTTAAACATGGACCCTGTTCTGCAGTTCGTGAACCAGTTCATGCACCGCGAAGCAGTCTGGTTCTGTTGTACACCACTCATAGGAAACAATGGGGCAGATTTATAAAAAGTGGCAATGCACCTAGTGCAGCACCACTTTTCATGCGACCCTTAGCGCCCCCTAACGCCACCATGTGTGCGCCGTACATAAGATACGGTGCACCATGGTGGCAGTCAGGGGGACTAGCGTCATAATCCTTGACGCTAGTCTGGTGCTTTGCAGGATTAGTGTCAAAAATTATGATACTCATCCTGCAAAGCACCCTGAGGCCCACTGAACACAATGGGGGCCTCTTTTTAACGCCTCACTTAGCAGGTGTTAAAAAACTGCAGATAAAAATGTCGCAAAGGAATCTCACAGATTCCTTTGCTCCATCTTTATGGCCCCCCCAGCATCGGAACCCACATCTTGCATACATTGTGCATGGCGCTGGCATAATATGGCGTAATGGGTTACAAAGTGGCGCAATGCAAGCATTGCGCCACTTTGTAAATATAGCTCAGTGTTTTTCTCCTTATAATACCACATTAGCGTAAAGAAATGACACTAATGTGGCATTAGAATGGCGCTAGGCCCACCTAAATCTGGGCGAATGTTTGCCCAGTGTTACCATAAGATAATTCAGCACCATGGATAGTTCCAAAACTGTCTAGAGTGCTAAAAGCCTTACACTGTTAAATATTTACGTCTACGTATGTGTCCTGTGGCTACTGCGAAAAGAAGACGCAGGTTTCAAAATGTATAATGTATGCTAGGCGTGCTCACATCTGAGCCTCTTCATAAGGTCGTGGCTCTATTTCGGGCTGCTTTGGGAATTAAAACACAGTCGGAATCAAGTCGCATGAAAGCTGGGTAAACACATTTTAATTGTTTCCAATTTTATCGTTTCCCCAGACGAGCTTTTTCTATACTTATCGACTCTACTTGAAATAGTCTTCCTATTCAATTACATTCACAATCCAATCAACTTCACTTTTGTAAACTTTTTAAGACCTATTTTTTTCTCCCTATAATCTGACTTCAATCTCCTGTGTTTGCTCTTGCGTTTACACCCCAACAATTTGTGTCAATGTGGACTTTATAAATTTAAAAAATACCAGTTTCTTCCACCCTCGGAGTCTCGGTAAGTATAAAGTGCAAAATAAAAATATGACCCCGTATAGGGCGCACAAGCATTTCATTTGATGCCTGAAGTCATAGAAGGTTAAGCTATTTGGAACACACATTTTGTTGTGCAGATTGCTTTTAGATACTAAATAATCTACATTCATAGTTCAAAAGGCCTTTTCAGTGCAATCAAAAGAGAGGGCTGATATTTTTTCATATACATTGTGCCCACCAACATAACCACGTTAGGTTCTATCCTACCGATATTAGATTGACATTAGAATCACAGCTCCATGCAAAGTGGAACGTTTTTCATCTTTCATCTGTACTTTGAGGGTCATTTACGCCTAAATGTTTCCTAGGGAGATGCTGACACTGTTTGAATAACCTACCTTACAAACAATAATTGACATGCATCTCATAAATTGTAATAACTTTCCAATCACATGATGGTGTTATCAATCTACTCAAAGATGTTAACTTGTTCTCTTTTTCTGTATAATCTGGGCTCTCAAGCACAATCACCCCTAGGCCCATTCTAGTGGCGTTTTACTTGTACAGGATGTATTAAATTGCAATGTCTGATATTAACGTTTTTGTAATTAGGGTGATTCAAGACATTTTTAATCTGATGAGATGATTTGTAGTATGATCTTGTGCCATAAAATAAAGAAATGTCTGATACAGCCCTTTTGCTTGGTAATAAAATTTTATTGCTCTCAAACTTCATATTATTAATTTTTAAGGTAATTATGCAGGAAGTTCTAATTAAACTGTGGTTAACAGTTTTGCTTCTTATGTATCTAAGGGCCAGCACAGTGGCCTTGCTTTTATTTAAGCTGTGATATATGATCCCCCCAGACATAATTGCATATAATGTTCTGATTAAGTACTACAGTGAAGAATCTATTACACACTATGGGCCCCATTATGAGTTTGGCGGACGGAAAACTCCGTCCCTCAAAGTCCAGACAGGGTGGCCGCTGCCTAAGCAGCCACCTCCCTGCTGTATCTATTATAGGTTTCCTGCTAGGTCGGCGGGCGGAAATCTAAGTTTCCACCCACTGCCTAAAGGGAAACAGGCTACAGCATTGTCTCTGGCTCGTAACCAAGCCGGCGGAAATGCAGTCACCTGCAGGCTGCACCAGCACCCTCACAATGCTCACTGTCTGACAGTGAACACTGCGAGGATGCCGGCAGGGGGGGCCACCGCACTGCCCATGCTAAGTGCATGGGCAGTGGTAGGGGCCCCCCTGTGACCCTCTGCACCTGTTCTCTGCCAGCCTTTTCTTGGCAGTGTTACTGCCATGAAACCTCTGGTGGAGAACGAGGTCGTAATCCCCAGGGCAGCGCTGCTTGCAGCACTGCCCTGGCAGGTTAGGATCTCCGCCACTACCAGACCATGGGGATCCAAAATCCTGGCGTAGCTGGTGGTCCAAATGCCAGGGTTGTAATGTGGCTGTCAGACCGCCGCTTTGGTGGTGGTCCAGACTGCCAACTCAAGTGTGGCGGTCTATAGACGGCCCCACTCGTAATAGCACCCTATGTGTTTTGATGCCTACATGCCCTTCAATCCTAAATGGAAAAGAGGGAACACAAACACCCACACAAAAAAGCAACTATTCAATAAAAGTGAGGAATATATAATTAACATGAGCTGGAACCAGTACAGTGGAATATACAGGGACACCTTAGAGTAAGCTGGTGCTGACCAGGCATAGACCAGCAAGTGGCAAGCAGAGAACAGCAACTGCTCTATGAGAAACTAATAAAGAATGCCAGAATGGCATAAAACATAAATGTTAACAGTTTACAGCACATTCACAGGTTTTGACATACAGAGTTGGAGAAGTCCCACGTATGGGGTGTGGATGCCAAATGCTTATGCATGTATCTGTGTATGTATGTACTTGTATTTGCATAGCACAAACCTAGCGAAGAAGCAATGGAGCACTGGGCGTGAAATAGAGATTTGGAGGCTATCTACCAGATCACACACATCAAATGGAGGATTACAAAAAATGCTAGCCACATATTTAGGCACAGTGAAGTAGATTATGCGATTTTCCCAGAGTCACACAAAGTACAGCCAGGCGTAGAGACTGGGATTAAAACCATATGATAGAAATTGTCTACACATGCAGACATGACAAATTAGCTTGTTTCATCCACTGGAAATTAAGTAATCATTACCAGATTGCATTAACATACAGGAATTGGGCTCCTTACCCTGCCATATTTACATATTTACAGAGAGCAAAGATGTTATAAAAATATGACTCATCCCAAAACCCAACCAATAAAAATGCTTGTTACCAGGAAACCAGAGCTGTAAAAGAGGAACTCTTGAATATGACTATAATTATAGCCTTCCCATCCTCTGTGTTTACTCTGCCCTATGCACAGAACGCTACGAGTTGATAAAACACCAGAAGATTCAACCTAAGAATAATAAAATGTAAAGTGGCAACAGAAAAAGTCCCAGTCACAGTAGGTCCAACAGAATGAATCTTGAGAAAACATACAGGATAAGTTAAACAGAATATGTATATATGATAGAGCGGTTTACACCATTTTCAATTCTCGGGCCAATTAACCTTTTTCTCTGTGTTCCGAGGTGTGAAGAGATCAGCATCTAATTTCAAACATTAATTTCAGTGTAACCTATTTGGTCACACATTCAAACTTAGAGGTGAATTTAAAATGTAAAAGATGAAATTACAGACTCACAGACAGACCTATATGCATGAGTCTCAAAAACATTCCGTTGATGTAAAGTATTACCAAAGTCAAAGCGGCACACTACATGAATCTTGATCAGCATATAAAAGACCAATATTTCAATAGCAACAATACAGAAAACGAGGAAAAGATTATACTGCCTTGAAATCAGGCATGAGTTCCCCTGCCTAACCATCTAGTCTATGTTCCTGAATATTCTGTATCAAGAGGATTTTAGAGGAAAGATGTCAGCACTACAGAATTCTCTGTAGAGGATCTGGCAAGAGAGAAGTGAGCAGCATATAGCTTCAGAGTTTAGCAAAGAGTGAGAAGTCTGTACTTCTCAAAGATCCGCTCTAGCCAAGGGGCAAAGGAAATCTGAAATCTCAGATAACTAAAAGATACATAAAACCCTGTATCTCCAAAAGGTTGACCTCACAGCCAAAACCTTCGATTGGAAAACAAAATTATGAATCACACATTTAATTGATAGGTTCATCCTTTCCTGTCGAATGTAGTTTTCATTGAACTCTCCCACAGGGAGTTCAGTTACCGTCTCCATGCTGCTCTTTATGTCCTTGGTAACACGTCTTCCCAGGCTTCCTTGTCACACAATAACAGTAACTTGTTCATTACCAAGAAGCTGGAACAATGACATCTGCTATTCAAAGACATATGCAGCAAAACAAGCTCCTCATGGAAAGTTAAACCATTAAAAGAAATTCAAGCCTTCACTCCAGCCAAATTAATACAAACATAAATGCATACTCGATTTAAGTGAGTATATATATTTCTCTCATTTTGCAATGAATATGAATCTAAACACTATAAAATAAACCTATTTAAAAAAGGATTAATAAATGTGGTTTACATGGAAACATTCATAGGACTTTAATCATATGTGCACCTTACTAGTATTCATTTCAGTGCATCATATTATGTGGAAGTCATTTACATATGTTATATATGAAGCTGATTACTCCCTCACTCACATTTTCGAAGAACATAATGACACGGCCAAGTTGTGCTCTCTCAGTCCATATATGGTATCTCTTTAAGGTGAACCTAGCCATAAGGCAGTGGAGCGGTGTACATAGTCAAAGATGAGGATACAGTCAATGATCAAGAGGAAATGGAGCTGGATTGAGGATGATTAATGCATTCTGAAGTACTGTTCTTTGAAGAGGCGAGTCTTAAACTCTTTCCTAAATTGGAGCAGTGTTAGGGCTGTTCAGATAAATACACTGATGTTGTTCCATATCCTGGGTGTATAGTTAGCACTCGTATAGCTGACAAAAGACAAACTCCTTAGAGAAACTACCTGTGGCACAATGTAAATATTATGAAGTGCAGTGGAATTAACAAATATTATTGCTGATCACTACCCAAATATATTGAAACTCTGGAAAAAGGTTTTTAGCAAAATGGGTTCTAGCTCTTGAAAATTCCAAGTTTTAGCTTTTTTGACTTCTGATGTTTGGATATCTGTTGAAGTGAGTCTCACATACTATAAGCAGTGATTATGAACTGCAACCTCTAATGCCCAAATTTCAGGTAAAGTCCAGGTGTCTGTGGGCCGTCAGGGTTATAGGCTTTGAGTAAACTGCAGGGGACATGTATTGGGAAAGCATGGGAACTATACTTGTTGTTTGTATGGATTATGGTGGGCTTGGTGTGTGTTGTGTTTCACTGTAGGGGGAAAGAATCAATTCTGAATCCTCTGTGTGGGGATAGGCACGAGATGGAGGTTGGAAAGAGCTTGCCAGAGAGGGGTGTAGCTTGTAAACAATTCCTGACTTATTTCGAAGGGGCACTGGCTCTGGAAGGGAGCCGGATGCTTTTTTAAAGTGCAGGGACACTCCATGTCCCTTCCTAACTCATTCCTTCTCCAGAGGTTTAACTAGAGACAGTGTTGTGTAGAAGTTGAGTTGGAAGCATAAAGCCTCCTTCACACATTTGTTTTGGGTTTCTTTCATTGAGTTTGTTTCAGTGACAGGAAACTCCCCCTGCTTAACTTTAGCCTGATAAGTCTGAAGATAATATAAACATGTCAGGTATTGCCTAAACCAGTTCCAGGAATGGATCTCTGGAATCCACTGTGCTGTTAACCAGGATAAGTACTAGGTCTAAACCCAGGTCAGTTTGCGTGTATTCTTACTGACTAGCGACAGGGTCCACGCAGGAGGGTGAGTAGGAGATTCTTGAGCGCCAGAGCTAGGTTCCCTGATTGCTAGCTTCATTACCAGGGGGGACAACATGGGCAGGATCTGTGGAAGGAGAGCTGTTCAATGAATGTTAAAAGAGGTAGCACTCAGTTGAAGAAAAGGGATTGCTGCACTCCATCCACCAGAAGAGACGGTTGCCTTATCCAGTGATCAGCCCATGTGTCCAGTGCTTAAGAACCTGTGCAATGGAACTGGGTGTGGAACTGGGTTGCAGCTGTGCAGGAGAAGCTGTATCTGCATCAAGAGAAGACTCTAAACTCACTTTTGAACAGGGTGATGCAAGTGTGGACTGCAGGAGGCCACTATCTAGATAGGAGACCACAGTGGCGCAGCAAGGGCAAACACATGAGATCAACCTCATGGCTCCTACGTAGCACCCCATTTAGGCCAAACTGCAGCCAAAGTCCTACCAACAATGCACGCTGAAAGGCCGATAGAAACCAGAGCATGTTGTGTCTTTGTCTGGGGTGTGAAGCAGTACCTAGATTCTACAACAACGATTGTATAGTCTGTTTCGCCTTAGCAAACAAGGTTTGCATTTTCTGCACCTCGATACTCCACCTTAAACTACTTTGCCGCTGTCCTTCCCTGGAAACAAACCTACCACCAGCTGTTTATCTGGTGCCATTCTTACCAGTTCTACAATCTCTTGACCATTTAATCTCAACCTCTCATCCCTTTCTTCACCCGTTTCTCCTGGGTAATGTTCACTTCTACCATAAGACTTCAACCTTATCTTCTCGAACTGTATCAATATAATCTGTATACCACACAATATTAGCTTACGCCTCTCTCTGGCTCTCACACCATCACATCCTCTTCTGCCATCATTGCTTCTCCTTGAATTCATTCCCCCCCCTGTTATTTTTTGTCTCACAGATGCACTCCAGTTATTATTATTGTCCTGATATTGAGCTCTATACCCACCAATAGTCGAACCATTGACTAAAAGATAAGGTGACTTGCAAATAGAGAATATAATTGACAGGGCCAAAGAAAAGTTAAAATTGTATATGGACTCATCCCTTCGTATTATTTTATCACTTATCTCGATGTTATTGTTTTTTTCACTGTGCACAGTCCCTTGCACGAGCACCTGGGTACTACATGACATTATGGGGGTCATTCTAACTCCGCCGCCCGCCAGAGTTCCCCCCTCCAGAATACCGCACCGCGGTCAGAAGATCGCTGCGGTTATTCTGTGTTTCCCGCTGGGCTGGCGGGCGACCGCCAGAAGGCCGCCCGCCAGCCCAGCGGGAAACCCCCTTCCCACGAGGAAGCCGGCTCCGAATGGAGCCGGCGGAGTGGGAAGGTGCGACGGGTGCAGTTGCACCCGTCGCAAATTTCAGTGTCTGCTAAGCAGACACTGAAATTCTTTGTGGGGCCCTCTTACGGGGGCCCCTGCAGTGCCCATGCCATTGGCATGGGCACTGCAGGGGCCCCCAGGGGCCCCACGACACCCCATAGCGCCATCCTGTTCCTGGCGGGCGAACTGCCAGGAACAGGATGGCGGTATGGGGTGTCTGAATCCCCATGGCGGCGCAGCAAGCTGCGCCGCCATGGAGGATTCATGAGGGCAGCGGAAAACCGGCGGGAGACCGCCGGTTTTTCTGTTCTGACCGCGGCCAAACCGCCGCGGTCAGAATGCCCTGCGGGGCACCGCCAGCCTGTTGGTGGTGCTCCCGCCGACCCTGGCCCCGGCGGTCCTTGACCGCCGGGGTCAGAATCACGCCCTATCTCTTGAAATGAATAAACTGTATGAAAAACAAATGTACCACTATTCTCTAAATCAGAACCCCACATTATTTTTAGCTAACTTGGTTAATTCAGCTACTTATAATTCCACCTGTTTGATTCAATTTCTACCATGCAGACCAAATTTGGTCGTAATATAAATCATAATTTGTTCTAGGGGGGCCATTACGCTTGAAATGGTATCCCCGTTCAGTTCTGTGTAATATTAGCCGTATTGGCTGTAAACAACTGCAAAACTTGAGCATTGACTATAGGGTCTCCAATAGTGGTTTAGGAAGGAGTTCTTGTCCCTCTGAAGGTCCAGTGATCCACCAGTGGCCTTTGAGAAAATGTGATGATTGCGGAGTGCAAGCTGTACGTTATTCAACTGCTATTTCTGGTCGGTGGAGTGCACAGTATGGGCTTGCATCCAGACAAAGGTATGCTCCACAGTTTATACAAGCAAGGAAAATGCCCCCCACACCTTCTGCTGGTTAGTGAAAGGCAGCCGTAACAGTGCAGTGCCCCCCCTCACGCCCATAGGCCCTGCGTCACTGCATCTGCAGCGTGAATATTAACTGCACTCCTGCCACCAGCAAGTGTTGAAATAATGTAAAACTGGACTTCTGTCATTTTCAGACACTGAGAAGACATTCTGACACTAATGGCATTGATAAATAATTATCCTATCAACTTATAGCTCCTTTAATAATGCCGCAATAACTAAACATATGTATTCATTACATTGTTTAGGGGTTCAAAAGAGCCCTTTGGGCTACATTATAATTTGTGTACATTTTGTATACAGGAACCATTAAGTAAAATAATTATTTCTCTGAAATGTCCCTCTTGAAAGAGAATACATTCAGCCAAAATCTATCCAGTTTAAACTGGTCCTCCCAAGTGCAATCCTATAACCATTTCAATTGAGGGTCATATTCAGGGTCATATCTGATCCAGGTATTCGGAACTTAAGAAGGGAATGCTTTTAGGTGTAAACAATTCCAGGCCGGTCAGTGCTGATTCCAAGAGTTTTTGCTGCAGCTGCTTCTGCCAAGACAGCACTTAATGGCCGTATACCATAGGTATGGTGTTGTATCCAGAGTGACGCAAAGGACACAATGCACTCTCAAGATGTCACCAGTCTCACTCTCTTGGATAGATAGAAAAGGGCAAATAAAAATATTTATTTTAAAACTCATCAGAAAAGCTCTTAATGACATTCTGCCTTCATTGTCCTCTGTCAAAATACTTAAGGGGCTGCGCTCACAGATGGTGCTTTTAAACAGGTGAGCAAAATCAAGAAAATGTGTTTTAAGAATCTCATAAAAAACAATGACTTCTTCTTGTGCCTCTTCCCCGAGTGCCCGTAGGACTTCGAGTGAGATGAAGAGGACTTGGGGCTCCTGGAGCAGTTCTGCAATCTCCTACTCGACCAGGACTTTGACCTCCGAGGAGTCGTGCAAGTCGACTGCCGGGCTACCATGAGCTTCGGGGACCACTCCCTCAAAGCTTTCGGGGCCATGGCCCAGCAGTCGGAACACGACTTCAAGTCGTGGTCTCAGTCCAAACACCAGAGACATAACTTATGGAGGACATGGCACGGTGGCAGGAGCTGCACGGCTTGAACCCCGTCTTCCAGAAGACATTTTCGTACAGGCTTGAAAAAATCTTTGACAAAAAGGTAGAAAAAGGCCTGTCAAAAAAGACAGAGGGTAGCTCAATTCCGGATCTGAGCTAACCAGTGCGGAAGGAAAAGAACTGACGTAGGTGCGCCTGGGTGGTGCCTTTACAAGTGACTGTTACATCACAAGCGGCTCCAACGATGCTGACAACGCTGCGCAGATCTGAACTACGCCACCTGATGCGCACAAAAAGGTATTGCTTAGCAAAACTTCTGGATTCCAAGCTGACGCCAGGAAATTCTAAGGTAAGGAATCTGCAGCTCGAAGTCTTTATCAGAGAGGATGGTTCAGTTTGCTTTCCTTGGTAGCCAATCCTGTGCATAATTCGGAGGTACAGGCTCCTACTGACCAATGATAAGAGACAGAAGCATCATATTTAACCAATGGGGCAATGGTGAGTGCTTATTGAACACCAAGGCCTTGTTGTATATAGGAATGTGTCTGCCTACATGTGAAAAATCTATGGGGGTCATTCTAACTCTGGCGGGCGGCAGAGGCCGCCCGCCAGAGTTCCCCCCTCCAGAATACCTCACCGCGGTCAGAAGACCGCTGCGGTTATTCTGTGTTTCCCGCTGGGCTGGCGGGCGACCGCCAGAAGGCCGCCCGCCAGCCCAGCGGGAAACCCCCTTCCCACGAGGAAGCCGGCTCCGAATGGAGCCGGCGGAGTGGGAAGGTGCGACGGGTGCAGTTGCACCCGTCGCGAATTTCAGTGTCTGCTAAGCAGACACTGAAATTCTTTGTGGGGCCCTCTTACGGGGGCCCCTGCAGTGCCCATGCCATTGGCATGGGCACTGCAGGGGCCCCCAGGGGCCCCACGACACCCCATACCGCCATCCTGTTCCTGGCGGGCGAACCGCCAGAAACAGGATGGCGGTATGGGGTGTCTGAATCCCCATGGCGGCGCAGCAAGCTGCGCCGCCATGGAGGATTCATGAGGGCAGCGGAAAACCGGCGGGAGACCGCCGGTTTTCCTGTTCTGACCGCGGC
Source organism: Pleurodeles waltl (assembly GCF_031143425.1). Taxonomy (NCBI): domain Eukaryota; kingdom Metazoa; phylum Chordata; class Amphibia; order Caudata; family Salamandridae; genus Pleurodeles; species Pleurodeles waltl. The sequence continues at coordinate 513,514,066 of NC_090447.1, read as the reverse complement.
CAAACCGCTGCGGTCAGAATGCCCTGCGGGGCACCGCCAGCCTGTTGGCTGTGCTCCCGCCGACCCTGGCCCCGGCGGTCCTTGACCGCCGGGGTCAGAATCACCCCCTATATCCTTGATGAAAACTCCATGCCATTCAAAACACCGCCACAAAACGAATAATATTTTCTCTCAAATCTAATAACACAATCTTATAACGGTGTCCAAAACCCTTTAAATAAATAAGGGCAGCCTTCAGTATGCACAAAATGAATATGCATAATATACACTCCATTGCTATATTGTGATTTAAATAATTTAGGAGATCACACATCAATAATCTTAAGCAATGCAGGTGCTCATACGCGGAAGTAAGATTTGACTAAATCATTTGCAATATAAATCTTATATATTGCGCTCTCATAACAAAGGCACTCACAGCAAGAAGGTAGTATCATCAAAATGATATATTAACCCCTTCAGGGCCATGGACGTTATGGTTACGTCCATGGCTGCGCCTCTCAGGTGCCATGGACGTAACCATTACGTCTGTTTACCGGCCCTTGGGGGAAGCGATAGCGCTCACACCGAGGGCCGCCTCTCCACCCCCCCAGGTCAGGGTTTAAAGGGGAATCGCTTCCCCTTCCACCCCCGAACCTCCCAGCACCCCCAGTGACGTCTGATGACGTAAGCACGCAATCGCATGCTGACCTCATCAGATGTCACCTCCCATCGCGCTGGAAGCATGCTTCCAGCGCAATGCGGAAGAGAAATGCAAAAGCATTTCTCTTCCGCTCACGAGGAGGGGGCTAGCAGAGGCATGAAAGGAAAGGCCTTTCCTTTTCTTTCATGTCTCTGCAAGCATTTCTGCTGCCCGATCGCGATGTGATCGGGCAGCAGAAATGCCCACTAGACACCAGGGATTTATTTATTTTTTGGGGAAATGGACATGAGGGGAGCGGCCCCTTGGCAAGGGCCACTCCGAAGGGCGCCAAATATTTTTTAAGCAATTTCTGCCCCCGGGAGGGGGGGCATAAAACCCCTTGACATCAGGGATAATGTTTTTTGTTGTTTTTGTTTTTTCTTTTATGTGTGGGGAGCGACCCCTTAGGCAAGGGTCGCTCCCTGGGGTGCAAAATAGTTTTTAGGCCATTTCTGCCCGGGGGGGGGCAGAAACCACTAGACACCAGGGATTTTTTAAAATTATTATTATTCTTACAGATAAGGGTAGCGGCCCCTTGGGCAAGGGCCGCTCCCCGGGGGGGGGGAATTATTTTTTGCCCGTTTCTGCCCCCCCCCCGGGGACAGATCTGCCTTATATAATTAGACTGATCAGCCCCCAGGGGGAGCAGAACACCCATAGACACCAGGGATATATATTTTTTTATTTATATGTGGGGAGAGACCCCTTAGGCAAGGGTCGTTCCCCGGGGGCCAAATTATTTTTAGGCCTTTTCTGCCCCCCCGGGGGCAGAAACCACTAGACACCAGGGATTTTTTTTTTAATATACTTACGCATAAGGGGAGCGGCCCCTTGGACAAGGGCTGCTCCCTGGGGGAAAAAAATATTGGTTGGCCATTTCGGCAGAAAACTCCTAGACACCAGGGGCAAAACATTTTTTTGTTCATTTTTTTTTTTTTATATGTGGGGACTGACCCCTTGGGCAAGTGTCGCTCCCCGGGGGCTAAATTATTTTTAGGCCATTTCTGCCCCCCCCCCAGGGGTAGAAACCACTAGACACCAGGGAATTTTAAAATATTTGTAGGCCATTTCTGCCCCCCCTGGTTGCAGATTGGTCTAATATAATTAGGCCAATCTGCCCCCAGGGGGGTCAGAAAACCCGTAGACACCAGGGATAAAAAACGTTTTTTGCTTATTTTTTTTTTTTATATGTGGGGAGCGACCCCTTAGTCAAGGGTCACTCCCCGGGAGGCCAAATTATTTTTAATCCATTTCTGCCCCCCCCCAGGGGCAGAACCCACTAGACACAATTGATTTTTTATACTTACGCATAAGGGGAGCGGCCCCTTAGGCAAGGGCTGCTCCCCGGGGGAAAAAAATATTTGTTGGCCATTTCTTCCCCCGCTGGGGGGAGATTGGCCTAATATAATTATGCCAATCTGCCCCCCCCCCCTGGGGTGGGGGACAGAAAACCCCTAGACACTAGGGATGAAAACGTTTTTTGCTTATTTTATTTTTTTATATGTGGGGAGCGACACCCTTGGCAAGGGTCGCTCCCTGGGGGGGCACATTACTGTTGGCCATATCTGATCCCCTTGGGGGCAGATTGGCCTATTTTTGGAAGGCCTTCTGCCCCCGTGGGAGGCAGAAAGACCACCAGAGACCAGGGAAGATTTTTTTTTCAAAATGAGAGGCTGGGGGTATGGCCATACCCCCACCCCAAATAAATGGGGCAACGTTGTTCTGCCCACCAGTGGGCAGATGGGGCAATTACCCCTGATCCACACCCAGGGGGGCAGAAAGTCTACTAGATGCCATGGAATAAAAAAATAACTGTGGGGTGGTGTCTACCAACCAGTATGGGCCTGGTTATGCCCCCACCCCAACTGAAGGGGGTAACAGTCAGCTCCCCCCGCACACTAAAACATCTTATCTCATGGCAAGCAAGAGGACATTTGATTATTTTGGGCTTTGGTTTTACATTTGGGCCATGAGATCTTGGCTAAGTCTCAAAATCGTCCCACATGGAATGATGAGGGCTGCACTTTTGGGACTTTGGGACGCTGCCATGCAGAAAAATCCACAAGACCTAGGGGGTGATTCTGACCCGGACCGCCGGGGCCAGGGTCGGCGGGAGCACCGCCAACAGGCTGGCGGTGCCCCGCAGGGCATTCGGACCGCGGCGGTTTGGCCGCGGTCAGAACAGGAAAACCGGCGGTCTCCCGCCGGTTTTCCGCTGCCCTCATGAATCCTCCATGGCGGCGCAGCTTGCTGCGCCGCAATGGGGATTGAGACACCCCATACCGCCATCCTGTTCCTGGCGGTTCGCCCGCCAGGAACAGGATGGCGGTATGGGGTGTCGTGGGGCCCCTGGGGGCCCCACAAAGAATTTCAGTGTCTGCTTAGCAGACACTGAAATTCGCGACGGGTGCAACTGCACCCGTCGCACCTTCCCACTCCGCCGGCTCCATTCGGAGCCGGCTTCCTCGTGGGAAGGGGGTTTCCCGCTGGGCTGGCGGGCGGCCTTCTGGCGGTCGCCCGCCAGCCCAGCGGGAAACACAGAATAACCGCAGCGGTCTTCTGACCGCGGTGCGGTATTCTGGAGGGGGGAACTCTGGCGGGCGGCCTCCGCCGCCAGCCAGAGTTAGAATGACCCCCCTAGACACATCTGAAAATGAAACATCTGGGTGAGTCCAGGGTCATGTGCTTCACAAGCACCCGCACCATTTTCTTACCCACAATGCCCTGCAAACCTCCAACTTTGCTGGAAATCACACATTTTTCCCACGTTTTTGTGATGGAACCTTCCGGAATCTGCAGGAATCCACAAAATTCCTACCACCCAGCATTGTCGCATCTATACCAATAAAAATTCTGCCCCACTTGTCAGCCTAAATATGTGTTTTTTTCAAACTGCCCTTTTGGACCCACTTTGGTTCCCTCTCAATTTTGACATGTTTTTGGCTCTTCCCTGTCACAGGCACTTGGCCCACCTACACAAGTGAGGTATAATTTTTACTGGGGAGGCTGAGGGGAATGTTGGGTGGTAGGAAATTTGTCACTGTGCGGCGATTCCCACACAGAAATGTAGGGAAAATATGATTTTTAGCTAAATTTTAGGTTTGCTGAAGATTCTGTGTAAGAAAATATTGGGGGATCCACGCAAGTCACACCTCCCTGGATTCCCTCGGGTGTCTAGTTTTCAGAAATGTTTGGGTTTGGTAGGTTTCCCTATATGGCTGCTGAGCCCAGGACCAAAAACGCAGGTCCCCCCGCAAAAACAGGTAGTTTAGTATTTGATAATTTTGATGTGTCCACATAGTGTTTCGGGGCGTTTCCTTTCGCGGGCACTAGGCCTACCGACACAAGTGAGGTACCATTTTTATCGGGAGACTTGGGGGAACGCTGGATGGAAGGAAATTTGTGGCTCCTCTCAGATTCCAGAACTTTCTGTCACTGAAATGTGAGGAAAAAGTGTTTTTTTGGCCAAATTTTGAGGTTTGCAAGGGATTCTGGGTAACGGAACCTGGTCAGAGCCCCACAAGTCAACTCATCTTGGGTTACCCTAGGTGTCTAGTTTTCAAAAATGCACACGTTTCCTAGGTTTCCCTAGGTGCCGGCTGAGCTAGAGGCCAAAATCCACAGCTAGGCACTTGGCAAAAAACAGCTCTGAAAACTAAACATCTGGTTGATTCCAGGGTGGTGTGCTTCACCTGCACCCCACACCATTTTCTTACCCAAAATGCCCTGCAAACCTCCAACTTTTCTGGAAATCACACATTTTTCCCACATTTTTGTGATGGAACCTTCCGGAATCTGCAGGAATCCACAAAATTCCTACCACCCAACACTGTCTCATCTATACCAATAAAAATTCTGCTGCACTTGTCAGCCTAAAAATGCTTTTTTACAAACTGCCGTTTTGGGCCCGCTTTCATCCCCCCTCAATTTCGTAATGTTTTTGGCTCTTCCATGTCACAGACACTTGGCCCACCTACACAAGTGAGGTATCATTTTTACCCAGAGACTGAGGGGAACATTGGGTGGTAGGAAATTTGTCCCGGCGCGGTGATCCCACACAGAAATGTGAGAAAAATGTGCTTTTTTAGCTAAATTTGAGGTTTGCTGAGGATTCTGGGTAAAAAAAACATTGGGGGATCCACGCAAGTCACACCTCCCCCTGGACTCCCTTGGGTGTCTAGTTTTCAGAAATGTCTGGGTTTGGTAGGTTTCCCTAGATGGCAGCTGAGCTCAGGACCAAAAACGCAGGTGCCCCCCTCCCGCAAAAACAGGTAGTTTGGTATTTGATCATTTTGATGTGTCCAGATAGTTTTTTGGGGCATTTCCTTTTGCAAGCACTAGGCCTACCCACACAAGTGAGGTACCATTTTTATCGGGAGACTTGGGGGAACGATGGGTGGAAGGAAATTTGTGGCTCCTCTCAGATTCCAGAACTTTCTGTCACTGAAATGTGAGGAAAAAGTGTTTTTTTGGCCAAATTTTGAGGTTTGCAAGGGATTCTGGGTAACGGAACCTGGTCAGAGCCCCACAAGTCACCCCATCTTGGGTTACCCTAGGTGTCTAGTTTTCAAAAATGCACACGTTTCCTAGGTTTCCCTAGGTGCCGGCTGAGCTAGAGGCCAAAATCCACAGCTAGGCACTTGGCAAAAAACAGCTCTGAAAACTAAACATCTGGTTGATTCCAGGGTGGTGTGCTTCGCCTGCACCCCACACCATTTTCTTACCCACAATGCCCTGCAAACCTCCAACTTTGCTGGAAATCACAAATTTTTCCCACATTTTTGTGATGGAACCTTCCGGAATCTGCAGGAATCCACAAAATTCCTACCACCCAACACTGTCTCATCTATACCAATAAAAATTCTGCTGCACTTGTCAGCCTAAAAATGTTTTTTTACAAACTGCCCTTTTCGACCCGCTTTCATTCCCCCTCAATTTCGTAATGTTTTTGGCTCTTCCCTGTCACAGACACTTGGCCCACCTACACAAGTGAGGTATCATTTTTACCCAGAGACTGAGGGGAACATTGGGTGGAAGGAAATTTGTCCCGGCGCGGTGATCCCACACAGAAATGTGAGAAAAATTTGCTTTTTTAGCTAAACTTGAGGTTTGCTGAGGATTCTGGGTAAAAAAAACATTGGGGGATCCACGCAAGTCACACCTCCCCCTGGACTCCCTTGGGTGTCTAGTTTTCAGAAATGTCGGGGTTTGGTAGGTTTCCCTAGATGGCTGCTGAGCTCAGGACCAAAAACGCAGGTGCCCCCCTCCCGCAAAAACAGGTAGTTTGGTATTTGATCATTTTGATGTGTCCAGATAGTGTTTTGGGGCATTTCCTTTTGCGAGCACTAGGCCTACCCACACAAGTGAGGTACCATTTTTATCGGGAGACTTGGGGGAACGATGGGTGGAAGGAAATTTGTGGCTCCTCTCAGATTCCAGAACTTTCTGGCACGGAAATAAGAGGAAAAAGTGTTTTTTTGGCCGAATTTTGAGGTTTGGAAAGGATTCTGGGTAACAGAACCTGGTCAGAGCCCCACAAGTCACCCCATCTTGAATTCCCCTAGGTGTCTAGTTTTAAAAAATGCACAAGTTTGCTAGTTTCCCTAAGTGCCAGCTGAGCTAGAGGCCAAAATCCACAGCGAGGCACTTTGCAAAAAACAGCTATGTTTTCTTAGCCAAAATGTGATGTGTCCACGTTGTGTTTTGGGGCATTTCCTATCGCGGGCGCTAGGCCTACCCACACAAGTGAGGTGCCATTTTTATCGGGAGACTTGGGGGAGTGCTTGGTGGAAGGAAATTTGAAGCTCCTCTCAGATTCCAGAACTTTGTGTCACCAAAATGAGAGGAAAAAGCGTTTTTTTGGCCAAATTTTGAGGTTTGAAAAGGATTCTGGGTAACAGAACCTGGTCAGAGCTCCACAAGTCATCCCATCTTTGATTCCCCTAGGTGTCTAGTTTTCACAAATGTGCAGGTTTGGTAGGTTTCCCTAGGTGCCGGCTGAGCTAGAGGCCAAAATCTACAGCTAGGCACTTTGCAAAAAGCATGTCAGATTTCAATAAAAAAATGCGATGTGTCCATGTTGCGTTTCCTGTCGCGAGCATTAGGCCTACCCAGGCAAGTGAGGTACCATTTTTATTGGGAGACTTGGGAAAACACAGAATAGCAAAACAAGTGTTATTGCCCCTTGTCTTTCTCTACATATTTTCCTTCCAAATGTAAGAAAGTGTGTAAAAAAGACGTCTATTTGAGAAATGCCCTGTAATTCACATGCTAGTATGGGCACCCCGGAATTTAGAGATGTGCAAATAACTACTGCTTCTCCACACCTTATCTTGTGCCCATTTTGGAAATACAAAGGTTTTCTTGATACCTATTTTTCACTTTTTATATTTCAGCACATGAATTGCTGTATACCCAGTATAGAATCAAAACCCATTGCAAGGTGCAGCTCATTTATTGGCTCTGGGTACCTAGGGTTCTTGATGAACCTACAAACCCTATATATCCCCGCAACCAGAATAGTTAAGCGGACATAACGGTATATTGCTTTAAAAAATCTGACATTGCAGGAAAAAGTTACAGAGTAAAACGTGGCTGTTTTTTTCACCTCAATTTCAATATTTTTTTATTTCAGCTGTTATTTTCTGTAGGAAACACTTGTAGGATCTACACAAATTACCCCTTGCTGAATTCACATATTTATCTACTTATCAGAAATGTTTAGCTTTCTGGGATCCAGCATTGGTTTCACACCCATTTCTGTCACTAACTGGAAGGAGGCTGAAAGCACACAAAATAGTAAAAATGGGGTATGTCCCAGTAAAATGTCAGAATTGTGTTGAAAAATTGGGTTTTCTGATTCAAGTGTGCCCGTTACTGAAAGCTGGGAAGACTATGATTTTAGCACAGCAAACCCTTTGTTGATGCCATTTTCAGGGGAAAAACCACAAGCCTTCTTCTGCAGCCCTTTTTCCCATTTTTTGTTTTAAAAACGAAATTTTCACTGTATTTTGGCTAATTTCTTGGTCTCCTTCAGGGGAACTTCTAAAATCCCTAGGATGTTGGAAAAAAAGGACGCAAATTTGGCATGGGTAGCTTATGTGGACAAAACGTTATGCAGGCCTAAGTGCGAACTGCCCCAAATAACCAAAAAAAGGCTTGCCACCTGAGGGGGAAAAGGCCTGGCAGCGAAGGGGTAAAAAAGAACGTCTGTGTGACTGCTTCCCTAAAAAGTGATACATATTAAGAAATCTTTGAGGACGGGAGCCCCTGATCACATCTCATTCAAAAACCAGTTTGAGTTCATAATTCACTTGCACTTGCAACTATCAGTTTCTTCGTGACTTAGATTGTTGAGTACATTAAGGAATTCAGGGCCTGATTCTAACTTTGGAGGACGGTGTTAAACCGTCCCAAAAGTGGCGGATATACCACCTACCGTATTACGAGTTCCATAGGATATAATGGACTCGTAATACGGTAGGTGGTATATCCGCCACTTTTGGGACGGTTTAACACCGTCCTCCAAAGTTAGAATCAGGCCCTCAGTTTCTGTTTGGGCTCCCCAGCAATCTTCAAAGAGACTCCAAGATGGCCAAAGTGTTCAAAACCGCTTTGTAAACGTGCCTTTAAAGATTGAATGGGACAAGTAAAGGGAACTCATAGCGGTAGGCCATTTAACAATATCTTTGAAGGTGGATGGACAGCAAATGGGGTTTTACAAAAATATTATGTAACCTAAACTGCAAATGTAGAGTAGTTGTGTGTCTGTGAAAATATCAGCACTATGCATTCTGTACAGCATCTATCTACATATCTAAATGTGTGTCTACCTACATAACCATTTATCTATGTATCTGTCTGTCTGTCGTCCATCCTTCAGTTTAACTACCATTCTATCTATCCATGGGCCTATCTAGTCACCAGCCTATTCATCTATCTTTCTGTCTGTCAGACACACAGACCAACAGACAGATGATTGGTCTATCTATCTATCTATCTATCTATCTATCTATCTATCTATCTATCTATCTATCTATCCATCTTTGTGTCATTCTTGTATCTCTATGGCTGTCCGTCTGCTTGCAATTAAATATACCTTTCAAAACATACGCCATTGTAAATATTTTATTAATACATTTTCATTGCATTGGAATGTTTAAGAACGACAGTACATATCACTAATATTTAGATCATTCATGTCTGTCATTCCACGCTGTCAAGTACAGATATCCATACGGGGCATATGATGTATCATCGTAATTCCAAACAATAACAATGCAACTATAATGTGCACTTGTAGCAATGTTCAAGTGCTGGAATGAGTTTGTGAAGGTGTTAAGGAACATTATTGTGGTTCAGGTGTGAACCACAGGGCGCCTGCATCGAACAAAAGCTATTTTATTTTATAGTAAGAGAGAAAAGTGATGCAAAATGAACCTGGAGAAAGCGAGTAATATCGCATTTTGGGTGATAAACTGTGATTGTGTTAATTGTAAAAGTTTGTGAACTTTTGAAGTCTTGCCCGCCATTACCCAAAGATTTACAGCTGCTACACCCTGTGTTTCCCCTTCCTCGTTCATTTCTCTCTTCCTCCCTGCTCTCTCAGATACAGCTTGTGCATTGGAAAGATGGTCACACCCCTCCTCCAGGTGCACTCATTTGGGGGTCGCTGAGCAACCACTTGGCTGGGCCTGCAGCTGAGCTTAAGAGGCTGAGAAACGGTCAGGTGAACTCCCCGCCAGCCTTTACTAGCTCTTCCCCCTGGGAGAAGTGTTAGGGTGGGGGGTGAGGGGCAATTACCTTTTCAAGCCTGTTTCAGCGGGTTACATCTGAGGGCCAGAGATATTGCTACAATTCAGGAAATAGCCAGAGACAAAGCCCTGCGCATAAGCTCACAACAAACATACACAACTCACTACCAACAAATATGGTCAACCCACTCTCCAATCACTCACCAAACTCTACTCAGTTGTATAACACACACTCTTACGTGGCCTTCCACCCCTACACCCACACACTTGTACACAAATTACAACTCTACTACAACACAACCAAATACACAGTTTGCTCATATACCAATAAAACACAAACCTTTACACATTTAATCTCACTAGCTCCCTCCGTTTCCAAACAAAGCCTTTTCACTGCTCTCCGACTACTCCTAGTGTTGTCCTTGCCACCCCTCTGAACCCCTTCTTCAGCCATCTGCTTTACTAAACAACCATTCTCACCTTCTCACACATGACTGATGACAACACTCTTTCAACACTTACCTTCAACAATAAAGCAAAATCACCCCCATTCAGCCTACAACCATCTCTCAAATCAAATATTTTCTAAATTTCACACCACGCCCTCTACTCTCACACACATTCCCACCCCCTTGTAACTCAACATAAACAATTCACAAGTAGTTCACCCTCAAATACTACACCTCAAGCCACTTCCAAACAACCAACTCTCAAATCAACTATTTTCAAAATCTCACATTACACAGACTGTACTGTCACTCACATTTCCACCCACTTTTACTTCCACATATAAAATTCATCAGTAGTTAACCCTCAAATACTACACCTCAAGTCACTACCAAACTACCAGATAATACTACACACAAAAACCAAAACAAACACACAAAATGTATCTGATCAAAATAGCACCCATTCAAAAACTCCCCACTATCCCAATATACCAACAAGCTTGCACTCTCCTCTGAATACCAGCAAAAATAACACACATTTAAATTAATCTCTACCTCACACTCTCCATGCAACTAATGCACCATTCATTCAATCTACAAACATTAGACAACACTCACTCATACGTCTATCATCTATTAATCAATTTAGAGTCAGAAAACATCCTGATGCTCCACAATCACCACCACTCGCCCATGAACCTTCCACCTTCAACAAACGCAAAATAAAGCACCTTCCCAAAACTCTTCATAGCTTTGCATCCTATTGTCTATCCCAAAACAACTTCATAGCCCAACCCCTCAAAACCAAGCAGACTCACCACTACCCACAAAACCAGACCCCAAAAATGTCTTCTAGACCTTTAGGAGGAAGATAATGATAAAATTAATACGTTCTTTCTCCTCCAACAGGTAACAACAGCAAACAACCCACAACTTCAAAGGACAATGCTCTCCTGCAGCACAAACTCTCACCACCTTCAAACTAGATTGTTTAGACTGCCTACAGATAAATGTTTGTTCCATTTCCAAAAAACAAGTACCACGTATTGGATAGAACCTGCCTTACTTTTCATAACTGGATCATGGCTGGCAGAAGATATGGCACCAATATTGCATGAGGCTGTTCCATCACTATAGCAAACTGTAAAACACAATTGCATGTGCAAAAAAGAAGGCAGCTCTACAAACCACCATGTAGCAATGCAACATTCCCATACCCATGGCTAGGCACAGTCTCTACCCTTCTTACAATATACTCAAACCTATGAATCCTTGCTGACCTAAACACATGGTTTCACAAACCTAATATGCCACATATCAGAACCAATCACACTGTTCTAGACAAATAGCTCATTCCCAATCCCAAACACAATGCTGGACAGACATTAGATATCATCTTCACCAACCCACACCTAACCATGTTCCAAAAAATTACTCCGTTCTTGTGGAAAAACTACCACCTCATTGCCTTCCAACACAAGACATCACAACTCACCCCAACAAAATATTTTACTCACAACTACATATCGACCTTCAAAGAAGCTGGATTTGGAGGAACTAGAACACTTGATTAATTACCTCCAACACAGGTCAGTTCAACACAGGTCTCAATCAGTTCTGTCAAAAAAGCAAACTAGCTAAACTATTCCATTGAATCTACAATGCAAAGTGTGCCAACAAAGATTTTTATAAAACACTCACAGAATTATGTAAGCCAAAAATGCATAGAAGCTAGCAATCCAATTTCTCAAGAATTTTGGGATAAACTGGCAAGTCATTACATAACTAAAGCAAACATGTTGGCTTCTTACTTACACAAGACAAAAACCAACAGCCTCAACCTGTTTGCACCAAAACGTTCCAAGGAAAAGCTAACAAAGCCTATGTGCTTTGTCAAAGAACTATCATTGACTGAACTTATGAATCTTCTCAAAGTGAGCAGTCCAGCCAACTGCCTGTCTTACCCTTGTCAACCTCAAACCTTCAGGAATATTCTACTATCAGCTTCAGTGGCCATCCCAGTCAGAACACACATCAACAACTCCTTAATGGCAGGAGTTTTCCCAGAAGACTTAACAGAGGCATACATACGCCATCATTTAAAAAAAAAAACTAAACTGGACAACCAAGACCCTAACAACTACAGACCCATAGCAAATGGACAGTTCCTGGTCAAATGTATAGGAAGAGCTTTCACTTAGATGAACAAGTTACTTACCTTCAGTAATGCATTATCTGGTAGAGACAATATCTAGCTGCAGATCCCTTACCTTACCAGCAGACTGGATCTGGAAGATTTTTGCGTGAGCAGTATCCCTCCATGCGGTCGGGTGGCTTTGTTTGGTTCTGTGCGTTGTCTCAAGCTTTGCTGGCACTGGAAGTGACATTGCAGTCACCTATATACGTGCCACCGAGGAGTGTGGATGTCAGTTACTTTTCACAACTTTCTATGCCAGGAGCGCAGAGCCATGAAGTTGACTCAAAAATGTGTGTCCAAACTAGGGCCCTGAAAGGAATTATCACTAACCATAGAAATCTGTCCGTAGAGTGGGTAGGAATGGGTGAGTCTGTAAGGAATCTGCAGCTAGATATTGTCTCTTCTAGCTGCAGATTACTTGCTTTTGAATGGATACTCAAGCCATACCCTTCTGTTGGTGGGCTGCGGACACATTTTCTGTGCTAAGAAGTCCTACAGGACCAAACAGGTGAAATGCCCGTCCATGTGGACAAGACTGTCCAGACAGTAGTCTTTGGCAAACGTGTGCAGGGACGTCCACATTGCTATCTGGCAGATGTCCAGGACCGGAACTCTACAAGCTAATGCAGTGGTCGCAGCTTTTCCTCTGGTGGAATGGGATCGTAAACCCTCAGGAGCCTGCTTTTTAGCCAGGGCATTGCAGATCTTAATACTGACAATGACCCCTCGTGAAATGGTTTGTTTCTGAACTGCCCAACCCTTTTTAGCACCTACACAGCACAAAGAGTTGGTTGTCCACCTGGAACTCTTTTGTGCGGTGAAAGTAGAACAACACTCTTTTCGGGTCCAGATGGTGGAGTTGTGCCTCTTCTTTACAGGAATGTGAAGGGGCATAAAAGGTGGGCAGGGTGACAGACTGTCCAGATGGAATAGAGTCTCCATTGTCAGGAGCAAAGAGGCCCTGGTGCGAAGCACCACTTTGTCACGCAACATATTATAAAGCCTGCAGCTCACTCACCCTCCCGACCGATGTTATTATCACTAAGAAAGTTGTTTTGAAGGTGAGCAGCCGGAGGGTACAATTGTGTAGCGGCGCAAAGGGAGCACACATGAGGTAAGTGAGAAGCAGATTGAGATTACACTAAGGCTTGATAAATGACAAAGGAGGAAACATATGTACAAGCCCTTTGAGAAACCTATTTACAATAGGGGAATTAAACAAAGAGGGTTGGTCAGGCAGCCACTGGACGGGTGACACAGCAGAGATATAACCCTTAAGAGTGCCTAGAGCAGAGCCCTGCTGGGCAAGGGTACGAATGAAGAGAAGAATGCCAGAAAAAGAGGCAGAAAGAGGGTCAATAGACTTATCTGTACAATATTTTCAACAGCAGGGAAATAATTTTTTAGTAGAGGGACACCTGGCTATCAAGATAACGTTACAGACTTCGGGAGGAGGGACAAAAGCTATCAACTGTCGCTGTTCAATCTCCAAACAAGAAGGCAGGGAGTTGACAGGTTCAGGTGGAGGATCCTCCCCTGCTACTGCCACCGAAGATCCTCCCAAAGGGGCAGTCTGAAACTGCTCGGGAAACCAGATTCTACGTGCCCAGTCTAGAGCCATAAGAATGACTTGTTCCCCATGGGTCCCTATATTCTTCAGAACCCTATGTAGAAGTGATATGGGCGAATAGGCATACAGAAGGGCTTAGATCTACTTGAGACCAAAAGTGTAGCTGAGTGAAAGTCACCCTGGAATCTCTGATGCACAAAACTGCTGATATTGCGCCTTCTCTTTGGAGGCGAACATGTTTAATCAAGGCTCTCCCCACTGCTGAAAGAATCCTTGTGCCACCTCTGAATGAAGACGCTGCTAGTGATCCGCTACACATTTATGGCTGAGTTTGTCCGCCCTGGTGTTTAGAGAACCTGCCAGGTGTTGAACCACCAGGGTTATGCCCTGCTGCTCCAGCCATGCCCATACACACAGGGCCTCTTGACAAAGGGTCCACAACTCCACCCTATCCTGCTGGTTGCAGTACCACATGGCGGTGATGTCGTCCATGAACACCTGCACCAACTTCTCCTTGACAGAGGGAAGAAATGCTTCAAATGCTAGCCTGATCGCACTGAGCTCCAGCAAATTGATGTGGAGCTCGGATTCCGCCAGAGACAAGAGTCCTCTGAGCTCAACTTATCTCAGATAGTTGCTCCATCCCTGGAGTGATGCACCCGTACACCACTGTGAGATCTGGTTGGGCAGGGGAGAAGAGTCTGCCTTTGACCCAATCGTGGTTTCTCAGCCACCACTGCAGGTCTATTGCAGTTTTCTCCAAGATCTGGACCAAGCCGGAGAGATTTCCCTGATGTTGCGCCCACTGAAACTTCAGGTCCCACTGCAGGGCCCGCATATGCCATCTGGCGTGATTCACCTGCAGGATGCAATGGGCCATGAGGCCCAGCAGCCTCAGAGTCATTCTCACCAAAATCCAGAATGAAGGCTGAAACATTGGTATCATAACCTGAATATCCTGGACTCGCTGCTTGTGAGGATAAGCCTAAAACTGCACTGTGTTCTGGACAGCTCCGATGAAAGGGAGCATCTGAGAAGGAGTCAAGTGTGACTTCGGCACACGATAGTGAACCCCAGCGAAAGCAGGAGGTCTGCCGTAAACTGAAGGTGGGAGATGACAGCCTGGGGCAAGTCTGTCTTCAACAGCCAGTCACCAAAATAAGGGTAGACTGACACCCCTAATCTCCTCAGATGAGCTGCGACCACCGCCATCACCTTGGTGAACACCTAAGGGGTTCTGGTAAGGCCAAAAAAAAAACACTAAGAGTGCTTGTGGCTTACCTTGAGCCACAGATAATGCCTGTGGACAGGCAGAATGGGAATGTGAAACTACGTATCCTGTAAATCCAGTGCTACCAGCCATTCTCCTTTTCTAGGGCAGACAACACCTAAGCAAATGTGAGCATCTTGAATTTCTCCTTTTTGAGGAAGAGACTGATGGTTCAGAGGTCTAGAATAGGGCAAAGACCTGTGCTCTTTTTGGGAATCAGAAAGTAGAAGGAACAACAACCATTGCCTACTTTTGTAATCAGAACCCTCTCTATAGCTCCCTTTGTCAAGAGAGCTGTAACTTCCTCTTGGAGCAAAGACAGCTGATCCTCCGCCAACCATTCTTGAGTTGGTAGAATAGGAGAAGGGGAAGAATGGAAAGGGAGAGAGTAGCCCCTCTGAATGATCTGCAAGGCCCGTTTGTCCAATGTAATGGACTGCCAGTGGAGGACATGATATTGGATTCTCTCTCCAACTGGGCACCCATGGGCTTGCAGAACCAAAGTAGGAGGGATTAAAGGCTTAAAGGCTGTAGAGGGCCTGGGGGATGAGGGGGATGGGGGGAAGAGGGTGTGGGGGGTGTTGTTAAAGGATGATGAACTCTGGCTACCAGACCCGGAGGGTCAGAATGCACCATGTCCTCGCAAAGCTTGGGGAGCTTGTGCAAGGTGGTGGCTGGCATAGGACTGGTGTGGTGGCATGCCCCTTCTGTAGCCACAAAAGGAGCAAAAGGCAGACTGGGGGCAAGGGGTCACTGTGAGGCCCAAGGAATTGGCCATAGTCCATGAGTTCTTGAAACGCTCCAGAGCCGAGTCTGCCTTCTCACCAAAGAGACAGGTCCCATCGAAGTGCTTATCCATGAGGTAGGCCTGGACATCCCCCAAAAAGCCAGATGTTCTCAGCCGGGCATGGCGCCTCATGTCAGTGAGTCAGTGGTGTCCAAACCACAGCCAAACTTTGCTGCATCTTGCCCGTCTTTCACAGCTTGGAA
The DNA here is from genome assembly GCF_031143425.1 of Pleurodeles waltl. Classification (NCBI taxonomy): domain Eukaryota; kingdom Metazoa; phylum Chordata; class Amphibia; order Caudata; family Salamandridae; genus Pleurodeles; species Pleurodeles waltl. The sequence continues at coordinate 513,498,155 of NC_090447.1, read as the reverse complement.
GAGTGCGGCCAGGGCCTCCTCCGGTACTTGTGGCAGCACTTGCGCAACCGTATCCCACAAGGTATGAGAATAACTGCCCAACAGGCATGTGGTGTTCACCGACTGCAATGCTAGGCTGGTGGAAGACAACATCTTTTTTCCAAGCGTGTCCAGCCTTTTGGATTCCCTGTTCGGGGAGGGGAAGGGAAAGCGCCACAGGAAGTTGAGGCTTGGACTACCAATCTCTCAGGGGTGGGGTGTTGGATGAGGAAACTAGGATCACCTGGGGCAGGGGGAGGGTGGCGGGCAATTGTCCTGTTCACAGGAGCCCCTGTGCTGGGCTAGGACCAAGTTTCGAGCAGCACATCAGTCAGTGCTTCATTTAAGGGCACCAGGGGTTCGGATGGTGAAGACCCAGAAAGACTTCCGTTAAGATGTTAGTCCTGAACACCACAGAGGGAAGTTTGAGGTCAAGGACTTCTGCTGCCCTCTTCACCACCATTGCGTAGGATGCTCCCTCCTCCATAGCAATGGTTGGGGAGAGAGCAAGTCTATCTGGAGAGGTGTCCAGTCCACTGCCCTCTTCTAGTTCCTCATACCAGTTCAAAGATGATGGGGGGGGTCTAGCTATTATTCCAAGGGGTCCAGTGACCCCTCCCACTCTTCCTCCATGCCTGGCTGCTCCAGAAAACACTCAAGCAACAACCTAGAGCAAAAGGGCTCTGTTGGCACAGGAATCGTCGTCGATGGACGCTGTTCCCACTCTAAGTCATCGGAGATGAGAATGGGGCTGGTGCTGCCAGTGGGTGCCGGCGGTGCCAGGAGCATCGGCGTCAGGGCCGGTGCCAGAGAAGTCACTTTGGCACGACCGGTGGCGGTTTGGATCCATGATCAATTCCACCAGACCCCATCCAACCCAAGGCCGGAGATGTCAGCAGGGAACCTGATGGGGCCGCATCCAACCTCACAGGGCCCAGGACACTTCAGAGGGTTCTGCCTGCTCAAATACATGGGGCATGGCATTGTAGAACTTCTTAATTTGAGTGGGGGTCGCTCCGGCTCCTGGAAATGGAGGGAGGTGCAAAGTCAGACCTTGCAATCGCTCTGCGGAACCGTGCCTGGAACGCCAATGTTGCACTGGCCGACAGACGAGGAGAAGTCGAAGAACTCTTTGACTTTTTTCTTTCCTTGTGGCTCTTCCCCAAATGTCCAGAGGACTATGAATAGGAGGGAGAGGACTTCCAATTCAGACTTTCAAACTAGATTCTGTCCAGGAAGACAGACTGAATAGGCCTTACTCTCTTTCTGGGATAACCTTCAAAACACAGTTGACAGAATTGGGCTGCTGCCCCGCTTCTCTTGAACCTTTCAGTGGCTTTGACACAGTTGATCATGACACACTAATCCAAAGATGTGAGGAAGTCAGAATAGAGGGCACACCTTTCGCATGGATCACACCGTACCTATGCAATAGAACAAATTTACACATACTCCTCCATTCTCTTCTAAGCCATGCAGTATTAAAGACGGAGTCCCTCAAGCCTCAATCATCTCACCCATGCTTTTCAACATCTACATGAAATTATTACCAGATCTGATCAATGGTTTTGACTTTACTTGCTGTAACTATGCAGATGACACACAGATGCTTCTAAAACTGGAAACCCAAAGGACATTGGAATATCAAAAATCTTCAGTTGTCTCTGTGCCATTCACCAATGGATGACATGGAGCCACCTCAACCTGATTGTCTCCAAAATCGAAATGCTCAACTTTGGTGAGTGGAAAACCTGTGACCATCTCTGTACGTTGCCTAATGATTTAGGACCATAGACAAAAATATGTAAAGAGGTAAGAAACGTCAGAATTACCATGGACGCCAAATTGTCAGTGAATACACACAAGGTAGCCACATCAAGCTTTCTCACAATGAAAACACTGCAACGCATCTTCTCGCACCTAGGATTCCCCGACAAGGTTCAAGCTACCATCTCTCTTGTCCTATCAAAGCAGGATTATGCTAAAGGCCACCACTCACCTTTGTCAACTATGATAACATTACAGAGAATTCAGAAGGCTGATGCAAAACTCCTCCTACATGTAAAGCCACAAGCACACATGCCCCCTGTCTTGAGGGTTACTAGTTGACAGAAGATGCATCTTCAAGCTACTTTGTATCACACACAACTCAATACATGGCAAAAGAACGCTCTTTATCAGGAAGAGAATCAGCAAAAACATACAACAATGGAACCTACGCTCAAGAATGGCTCCCTGCTTCAAATTTCCTACAAAGAAGAAAAACACAAGGATGGAACATCTTTTTGTGTTCAAACAGACAAGACAAACTATGGAGTTTGCTACCCACAAGCATAAGATCCACCAAAAGCATATCAGCTAGCTCTTTCTCCACTTGAAGATTATACTCACTACAGTGTACCACAACAGTATACTCAAACATGACAAACCATGCTTCCTACAGTATGGAGATGAGTTTGTCGGAATATATGTCTCATTGTACATTAAACTATGCTTCCTGCTATAAGCAGATACATTTATATAAGGACACAATGCACATTACAACACAAGAGACATGTATATACGACTATGTCAACATTTCTACTTCTATGAACATATAGATACACATATATATATGTATACATATATATCTATAGATATAGATATATATGTAAATATAAATATATAAAGGTGTATGCCTGCTATAAAACCTAAAGATATATGTGTATATATGTATGTATTGCCTACTTAAAGTTATTTGAAACAAAATCATACTTCACTACAAGAGAAATGTACACATCAGACCATGATAATTTTGCTGCTGCAGTGTACATATGAGTTTATATACAGCAGGGTTTAATCCTGCCACTAAAGCCTTACCAACTGTATTGTGTATATCTGTATGTTTAAGTTAATTTCAGTTTTGCTGCAACAAATATACTCCCTAATCTTTGCCCTACCCCTCCTCTGTCTGACTCATCCCAAACGTCTCTGATTACTATGTACTCCCAAGCATCTTTCTCAAACTTCCCCCTCATTTTTAGCCATTTCACCCAACTAAAAGGCACACACGACCACTACTTACAAAACAACTTGCTAGTTCCCCTTTAAAATACATACCCATCCATCATTCTATCCCTATTCTAAACTCTACGAAACACACAAGAAATCAAGAGCACAAACCTAACAGAACTAATGCACTAAGTAAAAAAACACTAATTACTAATCTACTAATTACTAAACTCTAATCTTGGGTTTCAGAGTACCATGCAACTCACTGCAAAGTACTTTAGCGTCTTGTGAAGGGTGGTAAGCACTATATAAATACAATTTACAATTATAATTACAATAATTGTAAGATTAATGCGCGCAGGAGAAATGCTCTGCGCAGTAAAAAGGGTCGACAGATATGTTTTGCCATTGACATAAATCAACAGCTGAGAAGCATGGTTGTACCATATTTTAATGGGATTTAGAAGATGTGTTGAGCAGGGTGCACTCTTATTGGGGTTGCATCGCACATTTTTCACATTACACATAATTCTAATGCGAGACACAGTGTTGCACAGAATTATTTGAATTTAGTCAAGGGATGAAGCTGTGATTATAAACCATGCCTCGGAGTTACAATGTCACAAACGTAGACACTAGACAATGCCTCTTTATCCTCATGAATGTAATAAAAAAATGCACTTTTGAACTTTACCTTGCTAAATGACAAACAGTCTTTATCTTGGTCTTTATCCTTTATTTCAAAGTCGTAAAGTGCTTTGCCCTGTGGAGGAGGGTGTGGAAGCGCCTTGACACACTGGACGTAGCTAGCAGGAAAGAAGCCATGATTTCCGTTGAGCTCCCCATGGTACCAGTTTTCATCCACCTTCCGTCGCAGAATGATGATGTCACCTTTGTTAAACTTGAGGTCGCCAGGCTCTTTGCCCTCATAATTGTAAAGAGCTTTTCCACAGGAAAGTTGGGAAATATTCTGGAAAACAAATCATGGAAAATGTCCATTATCTTTCTAATATCCTCAAAATACTTATACAGTGCACACTATGATGCAATCAGGTTGTAAGTGTACAGCATCAACCACGAATCTAACTTGCTTGAGGAAAGAACATGAAAGCTTGCCCAGTATTGTTTCCCAGACATTTTACAGGGTAAACTACGAAACACAGTAGACATTTTTTCTCCAGCGATATGAAGAGCCACCTTAATTTAACTTTTTTGAAGGAGAAAAAAAAGCTTTCTCATGATCAGTTTGCATTCATGTGGCAAAGACAATATACATGTTTGCTTGTCACCTATGTGCTAAACCCTCACAACTCAAACTTGGAACTTGAATATGAACTTGAAATATCTAAGATTAGGCATATGTCAAACAAGCACTGGCAAAGCCAATAGGTCGAGCTTGCATTTTGAGTCCTCACTAAAGCATTAAAAAGCCAGCAACAATATAAAAAACACAACAAAATACATATTGTTTTTTTAACAACACAGTCTATGAGGTAAAGAATGTAATGTGTGATTAATCGTTGTACTTTTGAAGTGAAAAACAGTCTCTCATGCATTCCAAGGGAAGCCTGATGGAGGAGACAGAATTATACACTAAGCCAACAGGATGTTGTGAGAGAGAAATAGTCGTCTTTCGGGCACCAAAGCCCACTTTAAAGAACTGGTAACAACAAGTCTTGTAGACAACTGAACTGTGAAGCCTTACGTTAAAAAAAAGGGGTTTCTGCACATTTCTCTTGTGGATGATCCACCATTGTTTGGCAATAAACATAAATTAAAGACTGCAACACAGTACTCCTACCCAAAAAAATTAAAAACTGTTGAAGACCGATGACACTGGAGTTTGTGTACCTGCACTGGTTTCAATGGATAGAAGTCATGGAGTTATCCCATACTTGACAATGTGAATGGGATGGCCACGCACAAATCTGGCTTTTTTTTAAGTAACCACCAACATTTAGCCATAGGCTGCACATACTTCTCTGTGCAATCAAAATTACACCAGAACGGCTCCTGCCTAAAGTAGCACCCGAATGTTTGAAAATGCTTGCTGATTTGGGTCTGTTTGGTGATGATGTATAAAAGAATGGGTGCCTTTTATGACAAAAATATTTGACAGACAAAATCATTATTCTAATTGAAATTCCAAAATATTCCACACTATCTGCATGCATGTGGTATTCAAAATGCATTACATTCTTGTAGAGCTGGGGCATACTAAAATACCATCATTCTATGTGGATGCCATGCATGAGTGCACATGTATTGAAGCCAGGTATATACAGGAACAGCAAAAGAATTAAGCAATTAAACAGTAGTAAATGAAATCCCTGTGCAAACATGCTCTAAGCATTGCATAGTTAAGACGTCTAACTCTGCTGCTTTGTGAATCGAGCCTAATTGTTTTGGCGTGCATCACATTCCAATGTATGACATGAGTGTAGCGCCCACTTTAGCCTCTTCTGCAACAACTGTTAGAGTAAATGTATTCGTTATGGTTGGAAATTGTTCCAAACACCCCAATATTTTCAGGCGTTGTAAAACAAAGCATTTTTATCCGTCGTCAGAAAAAAAGCCACCACTGAACCCTGCAGATGTTTTTAATATGCTGACAATTTGCAATCATGATTACAACTTATCTTTAGGCATCTATAAAAATATAAAGTGCTTACTTTCATCATGTGCATAAACTTTCCACTTGTGTGAAGTAAAAGAAAGGTGTATTACTGCATAAATTATTGGTGTAATCCTACAATTTCGTGGTATTCCCCATCTGTGGGATCTTGCCTGAGTGTTTTTCTTAAAGTATACTCTGGTGCTTTATTTTACCATGGATTGTGATAACATGTCTGATCATAGACACTTATGAAGGTAAGAAGACTATAATTAAAGAATAGACAATACATTGAGCATCTTAAAATTAGAAACAATATTAAAATATAGGCCTAGTACTGAGAAAATACATTATATTTCAGTACTAACTGACTACACGTGAGAGCCTCAACTAAAGGAAAACAGTGACCAACATTTCCAAAGATTTGGATACATTTTGAGATGCATTCACTGAGGTTGGATATTTAGAAGTTTAGTTTTACTGGAGTAATAGTTACCCGATAAACACTGATATAATTGATGACATTTTTATCATTACTGTTCATGTAATGTAACATTTAGCGACTAAAATATTATTAAAACTAGGCTTGACCAGTAATGAGGTGAATAACTAAATTAGCACTGATGGTGAAATATTTATTCATCGTTTCACCGTAGAGTCCATCTTTGTTTTTGTTTCATACTCTAATGTGAATATCACATTCTGGTATCACTTAGGCAATAACAAGGACATTGTCTGTTTATTCGTATACTATTGAAATTCATTTGACAATAAATACACAGAAGCTAATGTTGTGTAAACAAATAGATTAAGCTATTTAGCTGGTGTCTGCTAGATCAACAAGTTTTGCTATTATGAGATGCACTTCATTTTGTCTTATTGTGTATTTAATCTTTTTACTGTGTAAGAAAGGGTATTAATTGCGGCCATTGCCCATGAAAAAGTAATCCTCTAATAATGAAACACATTTTGACCAATAGTATTGGATAGATGCAAGGAAACTAGAGACTGTAAAAGATTTGATAATCAAGATTAAATTTATAAATCATTCGCTACGATGACCAAGCAGTCATGTTTGTTAAAAAGAACTACAGCTTGTGCACTGAAAATTTTAAATAAAACAAGGTATTTACATTCTACAGCTTTAACCACATAGGTGATCTCTCTCCTACGACCTGTGACCAACAAATTGCATATATAGGCCTCAAATGAAAATTCATTAATCCACTAAGGGCCTGATTTAGAGTTTGGTGGATAGCTTACTACGTCACAAACGTGATGTATATTCTGTCCGCTGTATTACAATCTCCATAGGATATAATGGAATTATAATACGGCGGATGGATATCTATCATTTTTGTGACAGAGTAACCCCATCTGCCAAACTCTAAATCAGGCCCTAACACACCAGCAAGCATACCTATGATAGTAGCTGTTATAACATCGAGATTATGTTATCCAGTAGGTTTGGAGACAAAGGCTACACTTTCCTTTCATATCAAAATGACACCTTTTAATGTGGCATAAAATGCTTTAGCTGGTATGACACTCTAGATAAATCTCCTGATTATCATTAACTATTATCACTATGCCAACACACTCTTGTCTTAATGGTGGGAGCAAGAGAATCATTTTCCTCAATGTAGCTGGTTGCTGTTGATCACACAAATGTGTACATCTACTTAACATCTCTGGCCTGTAGGTTTATTTCTGACAGTAAAAAATATGCTACACAGTAGGAGCATGGCGCTGTAGAGCAACAACATCAATCATTCATGGCATTATAAACAGAAGCTACAATGCAGTGACTCGACTATGTCTCAAGTCTACAGCTTACAGGAAGAAAAAGCCTCTATTTCGGAATGCTAATTTCAACTGGGGCAACTGACCTGTAGAAAAGTGTAACATTTATGTGTTTTCCTATGAAACCTCTAAGACAGATTTCATAAGAAAACCATTTGATAATACTTGTATAATTATTGTAATTTTACCACGTTTCAACAATGTAAATGTATAAAACTGAAAGAGCAGTAAAGTTACCCTTTGACAGTACACAAACATAAATAACGACCCCATATTGTCCCAAATAATTCCATATTTCCTAATGCTTTCTGCTTACCTGCTTGTATATGGATGTCGTATTTCGAAGTTTTGGGGTTGTCTTGGACTTAGACTTTGTCCGACAACAGTTTAACTGATGCAAATGAGAAGCCCACGCATTAAGGCAGACACCAACATTTAGCTATGCTTCACGCATTTCTGTGCAACCGAAATTACACCCAAACGTTTCCTACTTAAAGAAGCACCTGAACGTGTAGAAATGTGCGCCAATATGGGTCAGATCAGTGATAATGTATAAACGAATGGGTGCTATGTATGGAAGAGTATTTGACAGACAAAATCATTGTTCTCATTACAATCCCACAATATTCCACACTGTATGTATGTGATATGCAGCTTTGTACACATTACATACTTGTAGAGTTAGTTAGGGCATAGTTAAATGCCACCATTCGGTGTGGATGCCAGCAATGAATGTACATGTATTATATGCCTTGTTGATACAGGAACAGCAAAGGATTTGAGCAAATAGCGTCTCTCTAGCATTAGTAATGCCAATACAGTTTGAGAAAGTTCCTAGTGGTGTGAAGTATTCCATGTAACTCAACACACAACTTTAACTTCCATATATAAAAAATGCACAATACATTTGCAAGAGATTTATATTGCACAATGCATGACAGCATAAAACTGAATGACAAGCTAACCCATATTTTATATTATATTAGAGCACAGGTGGCGGCAAGCCTGCTGGGCTGAAAGTAACCCAAGTGATCGTGTGGCGGGAGATTGCATATTGAGAAGAATGGCACCAGTTGTGTGCTAGAGAGGCTGCAAGCATGTCATAGAGAGAAAGGAGAGATTACATATTTTTCATTACGTTATGATATGTTCTTTTAAGTTATAAACATGCGTGTCTTCCAGCGTCTTCCCTATTTTAATCAGAGCACCCTTTTCATACTATTATGAGATTTCCATTCATAGGTCGTGTTTGGATGTGTTTAATCATAGAAATGTGTTAAATACCTAGCTCAGTAGTAGTCTGTGTTAACTAACATAAATTACATCCTGGTAAGGATCTTTGTAGTGATGTTCATGCATAGGTGTGCCAAAGGGCTTTCCATTCTTCTTGAGCTCAGTGGTCAGCTGGCCGTAGTTCAGCCGATCAGATTGGTTTGTTGACAGCATTGCTAGCCTGGAAAAGCACAAGGATGCCATGCTGTGGACACAAGAAGCTACCTTTATCTGAATTCCTCTAAGATGAATGAAGTGCGGAAGGAGAGCAGAAAGTAGAAGGGGTGGCTCAGAAACAAGCTGCAGTGAAGGAGGATAGATGAGCTTCAGAGGCACTCAGAAGGTGAAGGGAGTGAGTTCAAGAAGCTAGATTGGAAGGAGAGAATGCGGCGGTGCGGGCCAGAGAGAGAAGAGCAGACAAATGTTGTGCTGTACAGATTGCACTGATATAGTTGGAGACCATCAGCCTGAGGTCTTATGGTAAAAGTAGTCATGGTGAAGCAGAAAAAAGGCCAGAAGTTGAGAGTTACACGAATATGACTTGCTTAATCAGTTAAAAAAGGGGGGGGGTTGCTGATATGGTGGCAGTAGGCGCATGTGTCCGGGATAAGGACATCTGCAAAGTAGCATGGGTGGACTTCAAAGCGGTGCAGCCAAGCACAGTAAATGAATACCTTTGTTTAGCAGGATGAAACACAGCATTTTCTCTTGTATTAGATTGTAAAATGTTACGACATATAGTCAAGTAAAAATAATGACAGTATGTATCAGTACTACATCATACTGAATATAACATGAGTGGCTCAGAACACCAACAACATCTTAGCAAAGAATAAATAAAGGTAAGAAACAGGAAGGAGAAACAATAGCATTCACATCAGATGGTACATAGGTGTAAAAGTCAGTTATACTTCAAGTCATTGGGTAAGAAAATAGGACACAAAGAGGCTGATAATGGGAAGTGACACAGAGATAAAGAAGATAAAAGAGTCTGCAAGGGATCTTTGTGGTGTGCGGGTCAATGACAGAACAAAACTGGAGGGGGTCCCCTGTTAGAGCATGGAGGGGCCCCCTTCTGGACTCAATCAGGACAGAAGCTGTGCTGAGGGGGGCCCTGGAGCTCAGGGGCCGACCCACACCATGGGGGGCTTTATTACACCCCTGGTGCCAGAGCAACAGAAAGGAGCAGACCTCTGAAGATCAAAATTATACTTTATTTAGGGTGGTGCAAATTAGCAATGAAAATGGAATTATGTGATCCATGCAAACTGCTGCACTAAAACGCACTTGGCAATTTTGAGGTCTGTGTATAGAAAAATCTCAAAAAACTGAGGGGAGAAAAGCTAAGGTAGCCATCTAACACCAAGCCATTCACGACATTTTCTCCAGACCTGAACTTTTCACCTACAAATCATTGTTTTTAGATCTGTTATTCTAATTAGTTCAATAGAAGCAAAGCACGATTAAGTGATCACGCGAAAGTTCAGGACTGGAAGCAGTGTCCATAAGGACGTCCCTAAGAGAAGATGTTCAGTTCAAAGACTCACAGTTCATAGACCCAAATTTTAATGTCTGGGTTGTAATAAGCACTTAAATGCTTTGATGCTTTGTTATGTATTTGTTAAGTCAGACCCAGAGGAAAACAACAACAAAATATACATAAGATAGAACAATATTAGACAACATAGAATTATCCTTCACAAACATCTGGATCACAATAGCAAAAACAGCTTTATGTAACTCCCAGATGACTACCCATATAATCAATTTGCATTGGTGGATCAGTGGATTAAAAAGCAAATAATCAATTATGACCACCCTTTTGGAGTGCATGGTTGTGTTGCAGGTCTGCCTATTTCACACTGTTACATAAGGTTTGGAAAACACAACGTGAACATGATGGGGCCAACTGGAAGACGTGGTGCTTAATTTATGCCAGGAGTTGCAGGTGGTGGGCATAAGCCCACATCATCAGGGACAAGGCCTTATTTTTCATCACCAGACTGACCGAGAGCAAGAGAGGAAGAAGGGCAGAAAAGAGACAAGAAAGAAGCAGGAAAAATTTAGGAAATCAGAAAGGGAGAATGCAGGGATGAAAAATACCCCGCAAGAGTGTGATGTAGAGACAAGAGGTGTAGGGGTGAGTATGAATGAAACATGAGGTGGAGTCAAGACTAGAGAGCCTTGGTATTCAGCAGTCTAAGATTCTGTCAGTGATATCGGCAGACTCCAAAGCAAAACCTTGGACCACTACACCAGTGGTTTCCAACCTGTGGTCTGGGGACCCTTCGGGGTCTGCAAAGCCTTCTCAGGGGGTCCGCGACTGCTTAGAAAATAAAAAAAATATTAACAGATTAGGTCCCGAGCTTTCAGTAATAACTCAGCGGGAGGGGGGGGGTCCTCGGATTCCAATAATGATTAAGTGGAGGTCCCCGGGTTCCAGTAATGATAAAGTGGGGGTCCACAAAAGTCAAAAGGTTGGGAACCACTGCACTACACTTATATTTTTACAAAGTAAGCACTGGATACATGGCAATCAGTTTAAAGCTAAGTGAGTATAGAATGGGGTGAGCTTAGTGGATGAAATACAACTGGATGACAAGGAGGATTATAAGGAGGTGGCCATACTGGAGAGGGAGCAGCCAGGCTCATCTGCGGAAAAGTGGGAGGAGGTAAATTATTACAAGGTCACACACTATGAGTAGGAAGGGATAACTAATGTAACCTTGCCATGTATGTGTTTGCTTTTTCCCTTACTAGAAAATTTACATCATTGTTTTTCATTAAAGTGATGCCGAACTACTCACTAACTGCAATGCCGTGACCCGCTAACATGCGTTGTGTATTTATAAAGACAGTGTGAAAGCAAACAAAAGCCCAGCCGGAACAAGGCATTGATAATAATTAAGATTATTATGTTCATTTTGTGCTTCATTAAGTCTAGGTTACTGAGCAAATCGCATCTCGATGCAAATTCTGCACAGATATGTTTGATAAATCAGCTGGATTTTCAATGGGGCTGCACACACTGTGCACCTACGCCATACATAATGGAGCCAAAGTGCCTTTCAAAGCCTTATACGGGCAAAAAAGAACTTACTCAGAAGAAATGTTTAGGAACTTATCTGAATATGTACTAACAAAAATCTTTACAGCACTTGATGACATAGGTATAATTTAAAATTGTGCTTTGTAATAGTAGGGAAAAGACAGTCTTTGGCGAAAGAGAAAGCAATGAGCTGAAGGCAAGATGGGCTCCATGTACTAATTACTGGTTGCAAAAATATGGTTGCAATTTGTGACCAGTATTTTTGCTATCAGTAAGTAACTTAATGAAACAACACATGTACTAATTGACCGGTTTCCTAAATCCAAGTTGAAGTCAATAACAGTCAACCTATCGCAACACCATCAACTGCTCCCTAGAGACGGCCACTTTCCCCAAAGACTGAAAGAACGCAGAAATCCGCCCGCTCTTGAGGAAACCCACAGCCGACCCCACGGAACTCAAGAATTACCACCCCATCTCGCTGCTGACTTTCCCAGCTAAGGTCGCAGGAGAAGCAATCAGTGCTCAGCTCTGAAAAACATTGAGAACAACATCATGGACATCTCTCAATCAGCATTCAGAACTAATCACAGCACCAAGACTGCCCTGCTCGCCATCACAGATGACATCTGCTCTCTCCTCGACCACGGCCAAACAGCAGCCCTCATCCTACTAGACATATTGGCCACCTTCAATACAGTGTCCCACTGCACCCACACAGCAGGCACACCCGACAAGGCCCATCAGAGGATACACTCCTTCCTGACAGGCAGAGAGTCAGACTCCCACCACACCTGTCCGAACCTACAGAGATCAGCTGCGGAGTACCCCAAGGATCCTCCTTGAGCCCCACGCTGTTTAACATCTACATGACCCCGCTTGCCCATATCGTCAGAAACTACGGACTGAACATCATCTCATATGCCGATGACACTCAGCTGATCATCTCCCTGAATGAAAACCCCACAACAGTCAAGAAGAACTTCCAAGACGGGACGGAAGCAGTCGTCGCCTGGATGAAGGAGAGCTGCCGAAAGCTAAACTCTGACAAGACCAAGATCCTCATCCTGGGACCCTCCTCCTCAGCCTGGGACAACTCCTGGTGGCCCTCAACACTTGGCAGTCCCCTCACCCCTACAGACCACGCACGCAACCTCAGCATCATTATCGACTCAGTGCTCACTATGACAAGACAGGTCAACTCTGTTGCCTCCACCTGTTTCCACACCCTCAAACTCCTACAGAAGATCTTCTGATGGATCCCAAGCGACTGCCGCAAAACCATGACACACGCCCTGATCACAAGCAGACTTGACTACGACAACACCCTCTACGCCGGAACCACCAAGAAGAACCTAAGCAAGCTACAACCAATCCAGAACGTCTCCACCAGGCTCATCCTGAGCATCCCCCGCCAAGAATACACCACAGGACACCTGAGAGATCTCCACTGGCTCCCCATTGAGAAGAGGATCAACTTCAAGCTCCTCCTACACCCTTACAGGGCCCTTCACAACCTTGGACCCAGATACCTCAACCACTGCATCACCTTTTACTCCTGTGCCAGACCTCTCCACTCCTCCCACTAGTCGCTTGCCACCATACCCCGCATAAGGAAGTCCTCGGCTGGAGAGAGATCATTCTCCTACCTGGCAACAAAATGTTGGAACACCTTACCTCTCAACGTCAGACAGTCACCATCACTACCTCAATCCAGGAAGGACCTCAAGAACTGGCTCTTTGAGTGAACCCTGAAGACATACCCCACAGCTTCTTGAGATGCTACAGGTGAGTAGCGTGCTCGAAAAAAAATATTGACTGATTGACCGCATGAATACTAAAGAGGTAAGTTGCAAATTGCAGTTCACACAAATTGATGGCCATTACAGGGATTGTGGCATGCTAGGGTCAGCAGACCACCTTGTCTATGATTGCGTTTGTTTAAGAAAGTAAACTTTAAAAAAAAAACGTAGGCTTGTCTGTTGCGAGTGGTAACTTGGATCACTGCCTACTCCTGTACAAACTTTTTTTACATTAAGAAAGGGAAAGGAGACCCAAAAGGATCCCTTCACTTTTTCAAATGCATTACCAACTCAACTGAGGAGTTCTTAACTTTTCAATGTTTCACAACCAGATTTTAGTCTCCAAAGCTTGATACATCTCATACCGAATCACTGCTTAGAAGGGACACCTACAAGACACCCATTCCACATAGTCATTCGGTTTGGAGTCACAGAGCCATTTTAGGACTTAATAACTGTGAGAAAGTAGCCTCTTTCTAGCCTTGTTACCCCCACTTTTGGCCTGTTTGTGAGTGTATGTCAGGGTGTTTTCACTGTCTCACTGGGATCCTGCTAGCCAGGGCCCAGTGCTCATAGTGAAAACCCTATGTTTTCAGTATGTTTGTTATGTGTCACTGGGACCCTGCTAGCCAGGACCCCAGTGCTCATAAGTTTGTGACCTATATGTATGTGTTCCCTGTGTGATGCCTAACTGTCTCACTGAGGCTCTGCTAACCAGAACCTCAGTGGTTATGCTCTCTCTGTACAAATTGTCACTAACAGGCTAGTGTCCAATTTCACCAATTCACATTGGCATACTGGAACACCCTTATAATTCCCTAGTATATGGTACTGAGGTACCCAGGGTATTGGGGTTCCAGGAGATCCCTATGGGCTGCAGCTTTTCTTTTGCCACCCATAGGGAGCTCTGACAACTCTTACACAGGCCTGCCACTGCAGCCTGAGTGAAATAACGTCCACGTTATTTCACAGCCATTTACCACTGCACTTAAGTAACTTATAAGTCACCTATATGTCAAACCTTTACCTGGTAAAGGTGGGGTGCTAAATTACTTAGTGTGTGGGCACCCTGACACTAGCCAAGGTGCCCCCACATTGTTCAGGGCCAATTCCCCGGACTTTGTGAGTGCGGGGACACCATTACACGCGTGCACTATACGTAGGTCACTACCTATGTATAGCGTCACAATGGTAACTCCGAACATGGCCATGTAACATGTCTAAGATCATGGAATTGTCACCCCAATGCCATTCTGGCATTGGGGAGACAATTCCATGATCCCCCGAGTCTCTAGCATAGACCCGGGTACTGCCAAACTACCTTTCCCAGGGTTTCACTGCAGCTGCTGCTGCTGCCAACCCCTCAGACAGGTTTCTGCCCTCCTGGGGTCCAGCCAGGCTTGGCCCAGGAAGGCAGAACAAAGGACTTCCTCAGAGAGAGGGTGTTACACCCTCTCCCTTTGAAAAAAGGTGTCAGGGCTGGGGAGGAGTAGCCTCCCCCAGCCTCTGGAAATGCTTTGATGGGCACAGATGGTGCCCATCTCTGCATAAACCAGTCTACACCGGTTCAGGGATCCCCCAGCCCTGCTCTGGCGTGAAACTGGACAAAGGAAAGGGGAGTGACCACTCCCCTGACCTGCACCTCCCCTGGGAGGTGCCCAGAGCTCCTCCAGTGTTCTCCAGACCTCTGCCATCTTGGAAACAGAGGTGCTGCTGGCACACTGGACTGTTCTGAGTGGCCAGGGCCAGCAGGTGACGTCAGAGACTCCTTCTGATAGGCTCTTACCTGTGTTGCTAGCCTATCCTCCTTCCTAAGTAGCCAAACCTCATTTTCTGGCTATTTAGTTTCTCTGCTTTGGGGAATTCTTTAGATAACGAATGCAAGAGCTCATCAGAGTTCCTCTGCATCTCTCTCTTCACCTTCTGCCAAGGAATCGACCGCTGACTGCCCTGGACGCCTGCAAAACCACAACAAAGTAGCAAAGACGACTACTGCAACCTTGTATCGCTGATCCAGCCGCCTTCTCGTCTGCTTTCCTGGTGGTGCATGCTGTGGGGGTAGTCTGCCTCCTCTCTGCACTAGAAGCTCCAAAGAAATCTCCCGTGGGTCGACGGAATCTTCCCCTGCAACCGCAGGCACCAAAAGACTGCATCACCGGTCCTCTGGGTCCCCTCTCAGCACGACGAGCGTGGTCCCTGGAACTCTGCAACTCTGTCCAAGTTACTCCCACAGTCCAGTGACTCTTCAGTCCAAGTTTGGTGGAGGTAAGTCCTTGCCTCCCCACGCTAGACTGCATTGCTGGGTACCGCGTGATTTGCAGCTGCTCCGGCTCCTGTGCACTCTTCCAGGATTTCCTTTGTGCACAGCCAAGCCTGGGTCCCCGAAACTCTAACCTGCAGTGCACGACCTCCTGAGTTGGCCTCCGGCGTTGTGGGACCTTCTTTTGTGACTTCGGGTGAGCTCTGGTTCACTCCTCTTCGTAGTGCCTGTTCTGGCACTTCTGCGGATGCTGCCTGCTTCTGTGAGGGCTCCCTATCTTGCTGGGCACCTCCTCTGTCTCCTCACGCAATTGGCGACATCCTGGTCCCTCCTGGGCCACAGCAGCATCCAAAAACCCTAACCAAGACCCTTGCAGCTAGCAAGGCTTGTTGGCGGTCTTTCTGCGTGGAAATACCTCTGCAAGCTTCTTCACGACGTGGGACATCCATCCTCCAAAGGGGAAGTTCCTAGTCCTCTTCGTTCTTGCAGAATCTACAGCTTCTACCATCCGGTGGCAGCTTCTTTGCACCCTCAGCTGGCATTTCCTGGGCATCTGCCCACTCACGACTTGAGTGTGACTCTTGGACTTGGTCCCCTTGTTCCACAGGTACTCTTGTCTGGAAATCCATCATTGTTGCATTGCTGGTGTTGGTCTTCCTTGCATAATTCCCCTACCACGACTTCTGTGCTCTCTGGGGAACTTAGGTGCACTTTACACCTACTTTTCATGGTCTTGGGGTGGGCTATTTTTCTAACCCTCACTGTTTTCTTACAGTCCCAACGACCCTCTACAAGCTCACATAGGTTTGGGGTCCATTCGTGGTTTGCATTCCACTTTTGGAGTATATGGTTTGTGTTGCCCCTATACCTATGTGCTCTCATTGCAATCTATTGTGACTGTACATTGCTTGCATTGCTTTCTATTGCTATTACTGCATATTTTTGGTATTGTGTACATATATCTTGTGTATATTTGCTATCCTCATACTGAGGGTACTCACTGAGATACTTTTGGCATATTGTCATAAAAATAAAGTACCTTTATTTTTAGTATATCTGTGTATTGTGGTTTCTTATGATATTGTGCATATGACACCAGTGGTATAGTAGGAGCTTTGCATGTCTCCTAGTTCAGCCTAAGCTGCTCTGCTAAGCTACCTTTTCTATCAGCCAAAGCTGCTAGACACATCTTCTACACTAAGGGATACCTGGACCTGGTGCAGAGTGTAAGTACCCCTTGGTACCCACTACAAACCAGGCCAGCCTCCTACAATAACAATGTATTTGACTTCTAAAATAGTTTTAGTGCACAGTAAAATCGTTTTTGTCGTCGAAAACAGCGATTTCACGGTTTGCAACTGTAAAACTTATAGTACATCTGGCCTGAAGATTGTTGGGCTGCGTAGGCAGCAGACACGTTAGTCACACTTTCAAAGCAAGTGCTTAGGGAGGCAGACTAATATGGAACCTAACGAATTCCAGTTTTCAGAGACATTTATGTGGTAAGAAGGCTCACTAAGTTAAAGCATCCACTGCACAGTCCTCTATGGAATCAGCAGGGATACAGCTAGGGGTGATAACTACAGGTGATAAGTGTGTTGTACGCTGCCAAAGTCACTGTGGACTTGATTGTCATAAGCCTTGATTGTAAATTGGCTGCACACTTAGACATGGGAGAGCTTTATTGAGTTGGTGGAAGTCTATGGGGGCCTACTCAGGTTGTCATCCTTCTGAGGAAGATTAAATTAGTAATTACATCCGATAATTACAGTTCTTCAGTTTCGATGAGGTATCCTTTATAAGATATCACTTATGATAAGGGCACATAAACAGAAATAGCATGAGGCAGCAGGACGTGGTGGGGCATAAAGCACACTAGCCTAGAGGCTGAGGTAAGAATGTGTGAGATCGGATGGGGGAAGAAGAAAGATGAGACATGGAGGAGGACGCCACATATGCATCTGAAGGCATTGCACACGAAGTAGGGCCAGATTTGGTGGAGAAAGAAGCTTGGTGTAGTATGAGAAAATGCAAGATGCAAATGGAAGGTGTAGGTGGTGGGAAGTCAATATAGACCAGTCGAAATGTTGACCTATAAAAAATTGCACCCACCATACCAACTGCCTCTATATAGTCAAGGAAGGCAGAAGCGATGATAAGAATAGACAATGTTTTCTTACCTGTATCTGCTTATCTTGACAGTAGAGCGGTTGTCGAAATAGTAGATGCAATATAGAGACATGCAACCGGCAAAAGAGCATGCTGCAGCTGAATTAGGAACAGACTGAAAAACAGGTGTGTCAAAATACAGGGAGACCAGCATTACAGGGGGAACGGTATATGAGGCAAGGAAGAGTTTGAGGAACACCTCTGCTGTTTAGAAGGTCTGGTAGGATTAGACTATCTTGAAGGTAAGTAACTGAAAAGGGGACGTTATTGCACAGGCATGTGGGCCAGGAAGGTGAGGGAGGAGCATAAGACAAAAGAGAATTTGGTTGGGGGCCAAGGATTTATTTCTGTGAGGGGATGCGGTCTGGTGGTCTAACCACAGGATGGCGGCTCGGACTCCGTTTCTCAGTTTGTGCCAGTTTTTCTCCTTAAATCACCCAACCACACAAACATATCCATTATAATGAGTGGGAACCTGACCAGGGCAGTGACTAGAGGTGGTGATATTCATTTCGCTGTTCTGTTATTCTTCTAAGAAGTACATATTTGTCAGAAAAAATACCATTAAGAGGAAAGAGTAGCACAATCGTATTCTCAAGTTGCCATTAGATATGTGTAAGTAAGCCATGATTTTTTTTTTTTTAATACACACCAAGTCCGCGTTTAAATAAGGAAAAGTAAGGAGTAGCAGGGCAGCGCCACCTAGTGGCAGCGTAAATTTCAAACAAAAGAGGTACTTTTAGAGGTACTCTGAAGGTTGCAACAAAAAAATATATATTTTGCTTGGCGTGCCACAAATCATTTCACCATTTCTATCTGTATTTGTCATATAGCCCTAATTTAAATGAGCACTTTAGGACTCCTACGTAAAACAGCAACAGATTGGTGGTTTACATGCAGCCATAAGGCAGCATTAATATCTACATTGGTCAAAAATACAGTAAAGCAAATCTGTCAAGAGTCGGTACTGCCACATGGGGCAAAAAGTACCCAGTAAAGTTTTACAACATTTATATATTGCGTTTGCATGTTACGCAGTAAAATAATTAAAGAGTAAACAGTATGCAGCATTGTGGGACATCGCCTGAACCAGATACATGGCGTGTACAAATGGTGCAGTGAAGAAGACCCTTAAAAAGAAAAACTGGAAGCCATTCCAATTTTATGGAAGTCTAAGTAATTCTATACCGAACATTTTGGGGGTAAAAGACTCAGCAAACGCATGGGAGTGTGGGATTGAAGGAGATATTTTAAACACACTGCAGTCAATGAAAGTAGTTAACTACCTGGATCATGTTCTTGTAAGTGTTGAGACTTTATCAGAACTAAAATGACAGTCCAAAAAGAGATGTTCCCATAGCGCTGCCTACAATTGTACCAAGTACCAGATAAATAGTACTGACATGAGGAAAGTCAATAAAAACTCCACCCAGCACTGCAGTAGGATCAAACAACCATGGTCGAACTTTGGTCTCTCCTCCTTTTCATGGCTAATTTTACTAACATCTTTTCTTGTGCATCAAACAAGGGTACTTATAGTTGCAACCTGGGCCTGACTAGAAACACAAATCAGATGCGGCAGAATTTTTCAAATCAGCCAGAGGACGCAACTAGAATGGGGCCATGGGCTAGGCCGCCCAACCGTCTCTGAAATGACACTTATATCCTGCAGCTGAGTAATGAAATGGAAAAATGGAAGAATTGCCAGATCACCAGTGGCTTGCCTGCAAGTACACCCGGTAATGTCTTTGCTACCCTTTGCCTCAGGAGCCAAGAAGACATTGATGGGACCAGAAAATAATTAGGTCTCTAACAGCCTTATTTACTTCTGTATTTTCCACTTTTTACCCTTCAATCTGCCCCGCAAAAGCAAAAGCAAATGAAAGGCTGATGAGGGGCTAAGGGTGATGGCAGGAGTCATATCTGTTACAGCATAGGGGGCGTCAAATGGGGTATGAGAACATTTCTAGTACCCCTGGCATTTTGGTGATTTGACTCATTTAAAAGACTTTTCATATCTGACCTACAGAGTATTAGTATTGCCAGCCCCATGTAATAAAAAAGTTATCAATATAAAATATGCACCTATTTGCATGCATTGGTGGGCTTTGAGACAGCCCTCTTCATACATTGGCCATTTCAACTGCCATTAACAATTTAATTTTACCCACCAGACCATAATATATGAGACAGTGGGTCAGCCTACTTCAGCCCTCAGCCATTAGCTCTCTTCTCTTTCACTGTAGGTAGCAGCATGTTTCCTGTTCACATGAATATACACCCAAAAGAAGTGGCCCTTAATGGCAAGGCTGGTATATCAATGATTTTTTCTTTCCATCTCATTTGCTTTTTTTTATTTTTTGGACTCACTTGCGTGCTTAAACTACACCTTCAGATCACAGTACCTAAAGGCAAATAACACATTTTCTTTATAAAGATAAGAATAATATTTTCCAGTGAGGTGTGTTTTTATGCCTATTCTAAGTGCACCTGTCTGAAAGGAAGCACCGTATTGTTCTATTAAAATTATATAAGGTTACCTTTTAATTTACAATCTTAATGGAAGTATGTGGCCACCATGTTTTTTTTAATTTTGTGGTCTGTGATTGCAACAATTAAAAAAAATAAAAAAATACTTGCATCAGTGTTATAATCTTGGCCCTATTGGCTTTTCCAATATTTTTTTTGTTTATCTGAGTCATCTGTCTTAAGAAAACCATATGGCTGCATCATAAAAGGAGCACCGAAAAAACAATATTGTGGATAAAGTGCTTTGTGCGAAGTACCCCATTAACATGAAGCACCTTAGCGCGAACACGACTGAGTCCTTCAATGTTTTGGAAAGACACAGTGTGTTTTTTGTTTCAATGGAGCCTCCAGAACGTAAACGAACCCTAGTTTGAAACCGGGCCTTGCTCAGTCACTACTATTGGCAAGTGCCAATCTTGTCACAGGCATGAATATCGCCAGATGGGAAACAGCTTCAAAGTAAATTCAGCCACAACAACGGAAAAACTCCAGCAATGCTTTCTCTGGAGTCAGGAAAAAACATATCAAAAATATCTCTGACAACTGCTCCACCTGCCTTAATGCTGGCTCGTAAATCTGCGCACACTGCGCGCATTTGTTGCCGGATGCGCCAGACTAGTTAATTATCCGACGGATCCATAAACAAATACATCATGGCAGCTTGAATCATCCCTGAAAGGGTGCACATGTGTACACACTAAATCATCTGTGTCACACTGCCGCTTGCTTTTCCTCCCACTATGCCACACTGTCAGGTGCTCACAGATTGTAAATAATACGACGGGACAAGCAGAGTACTGTACAGGAAGCACAGATACAATCATATTAACCCGCATTCATATAGCACCTTGCGCCGCACCTCTAAGCGGTGTAAATAAATGTTATTAGTACCCAATTTACCACCTTCAGGAGAATTGAAGGCGAAGTCTGCCTTGCAGGAAGTCAAACTGCTTGCATTGGCATAATTTCCGATGGGCTGGGCTAACATAACTTGCAAACTAAACTATCTAGTTAATTTACAATACAGTAGTACACATCATTTTTATTAGTAGAGTGGTGTGTTAGCAATCGGAGGTTGTCCTGGAAACTTCACACCTACTTCGCAAAGATTTGTCCATGAGCAAGAGTGGCCTGTTTGTCAGGAAATTGGAAGCATCCACCTGCATAATTTAAGCATGCGTCGTAAACGTTCATTTAATTACAAAAACACAAATGTGTTAATTACACGTAGGAAAGTTTAAAACAATCTAAGTTAATGAGACTTAACTGCCACACGAATAAGAAGTGAGTAGGTACGAAGGGTGTAAGTTCTTAAAGGAGCCTTCAAAGACACACAATGGCATTTTGTGGAAGACAACAAATTAGTGCCCATCTAAGGCATCCTAACTTTTTAAATGCACATGCCAAATTAAAAGCAATTACTAAGTTACACCTGACTACATCTACAGGTACCAAGTGTAAGTCGAATGAAAAGTGTTGTGAAATGCACTCAACAGTTCGAAATTCACAAAACCTATTTATGAATAGGTTGCATGCATCGTTGCTCGTACTGAGGAAGAGATACCTGAAACAGCAAACACTATGGGGCCTATTCACAAAGGTAAATATGCACATGTATTTTTACTCACATGTATATTTATTACTACACCATACACTCATATACAAAATACACATAGGTGGTACCATGCATATGCATGCAGGCATGTTCCTGCGCACACATACCCAACATACACACAGACACAAACATACACATAGACTTACACAAGTATACGTGGGCAAGGGGGAGAGTAAATAAATGTAAAAAATAAGACTTAGGCCCATATTTATATTTTGTGTGCGCTGCATTTGCGCCGCTTTTTGATGCAAAAATGGTGCAAACTTACAAAATACAATTGTATTTTGCAAGCTTGCGCCACTTTTGCGTCAAAAAATGATACAAATGCTATGCTAATAAAGTAGAAATATGGGCCTTACTGTTTGTCGCTGCTGCCCTCTCCTCCCGCCTCGCTCGTCCTCCTTTCCTGTTCTGGTGTCCTAGCATTCGCTAGGACGCCAGAACAGGTTCCCCGGCAATTCTGCCACTGCTTTCATGCACAAGCTAGCATGAAAGCAGCATCAGGATTGGTCTGAGCTGCTCGGACTGCAGCTCTGACACAACCCTGGGGCCTGTGCAGTTTCTGCAGGAGTAACCTAAGTGCTGATGTGTGTTAGGACGGCCATCTCCTAATTCCCCTCCCACCTCCAGAGGCCCATCTCGCCCCTCCCTTCAAATGCTGCCTGCTGAACGAGCAGCAGAAAAATAAAACAATATTCAAGTATTGTTTTATTTTTCTGCTGCTGGCTCTTAGCCAGTGGGGACAACGCTCCTCCACCATTGAGGAGGAGCCACCCCTGTCTCTGAGTTTGAGGGAGCACCTTTGTGCCAAGAGTAGCATGCCTGTATGTCCACTACTTCAAACATAAACATATATTTACCAAAATAAGGCAAGATATACAAAGCATTTTACCAGTAACAAACAGCCCATTGGGCTGTTTGTGCCCTGTAAAATGCTTTTTGCCATATACAAAAGGCAAAATGCGACTCAGTAACTTGTCCCCCAAGGGACCCCTTTCCCTTTGTGAATGGGGGCGCCAACATTTTTTATGAGCAGGCAGTGGTTCCACTTTTTGTTTGAAATGCATCCCATTTTCTTTAGGGAAAACAGACTGCATCAAAAAAATACTTCATTTAAAAAGCAGCCACATACACAGTGGTCTGCTAACCCCAGCAGGCCATCATCCCTGTTAGTGCCAGCCATTCCCAATGGGTTGCAAATTGTGACCTGCCCTCATGAATATTAATTAGGCAATTTCCTTGCGACTCATTTGGGTTTCGCAAACTGTATCTCAGACATTGTTGTACATCAGATTTTTCAACTCATAATTTGTGAGTAGTTAAAATTTGCAATTTGTGAGATGCAAAATCTGATGGTCATACATCTGGCCCAAAATCACTTTCTGAATGATCTGCGATTGTGAAACGTTACATTTAAGACGTTTTGCTCACCTGGCAAGGAAGTCATGAATCAACAATATCCTTTGTTAAATGGAGTAATACATGTAATGAGTTTCTCAAATTTACCCACACTACTAATAACAGGTATCAGGTTTTCCTCGATGTTAACCTATTACCTGAAACATTGCATGGTCGCGGCCTTCAAACAGAGAATCCTATCTCACTCTCGTCAAAATGCAATGGTGGGAAACGAGACAAATGCAATCCACAAGCCAGTTCCTTTGACAAAGTAAGTGCACGTTTGACCAAAGCCATGGGTGAAAACACATTACCCCCACCCCCCTCTCAGGAGTTACTACCACTAGACTAATACAGGATATCTATTTTTGTCATATAGAAAATGACTATAAGGACAGCTCTTTCTCATCCTCTAATGATCAGTGAAAACACAGAGGGCCTGATTATGACCTTGGCGGATGGGATAATCCGTCACAAACGTGACAGATATCCCACCTACCATTTCACAAGTTCCATAGGATATAATGGAACTTGTAATACGGCGGATAGGATATCCATCACGTTTGTGATGGAATATCCCATCCGCCAAGGTCGTAACCAGGCCCAGAGTGTTTTGTTCAAACTTAAACACTATCTCTTGCATGCTGTGCATTTAAGGTTGGTCATACATCTGATAAATCTCTCAGAATATCGTTTATCTCTTTATTTCTGCATCCACAGATAATAAACTGTCTTTCTTCTTTTGGAGCATACATATGAATGGGTGTGTGCAGGTCTGAGTGTATATTTCCTTCACAGATTAACTACAATTGAGCTAAAAAAAAAAATGCAAGGGACCTTTGGTTCTGGTGAAGGCTGTCTGACCTCTTGGGCAAATAAAATAGCGGTAACATGTGGACTTTTAGGTGCTGGAGTAATGATCACCTCCCTTCATCACCGTCTTCATCTTTAAGTTTTTTAATCTTACCAGGGGATTACAAAATCTTGGTGCCTTTGTTCATTTTTTAGGTCGAGCACACAAGCACTTTGACCTGTTGTAAGTATTGTGCGCTTTTAACTACGCCCACGTCATGCCCATCACTTACACTTGTTGGTGGGCTTGCACTTATATAATTTATATAATTGATAAATGCTTTACTAAAAAACACAGAAATCAGCAACTCAGCTCTCCCGGCACAGCGGAAGAACCAATACTACAATAATCACTGCACTCTGGAAAAGTCCCCCCATAATGCTTTGCAAGCATTATTTTTCAAAACATTTTGCCCATAACTCAGCCTGTGGTGGTCCTAGGACAATGGGGCCACCACCAAAATGTTCAGCGTGACACAGTCTTTCTGTTTAGGTCACCTCTGGGTCGCACACTAGGTTAGTTAGGACCCCAAAATAATAACCCCGTCCACCATTCACTCCCTTTTCAAGCTTTCTTATGGGTGGAACTTTTTGTTCACAGCCTGGAGAAGTTTGTGTTCTAAAGACCTTAGTATTGTAGTAGGCCTGAAAATGTGTAAGACAGTATGTTCTCTCGGCATTAGAAATATAGTTGCCTTACTATATTTTGTGCCATTCTATTTTCAAAAGGTAATGCCCTTGAGGGGCTAATTACATGGTTACATGACCATGTTTCTTATAAATTATATTTTTATTGTGGTGTAGTCCCATAATGTGTCGCAGGGCATTCTTTTAGAAAACATTATTGCTCTTAACTCAGTCTGTGGTGGTCCTAAAACAATGGGACCACCTTTAAAATGTTCACCACGGCCTTTCGTCTCTGGGTCCCCAAACTAGGTTAGTGGGGATCTCAAAATATTAACCCCTCCCTCCATTCGGTGTCTTTTTAATCACTGTCATGGCTAGAACTTTTGTTTTATAGCTGAGAGTAGTTTGAGTGTTAAGGGTCTTGTTTGTAATATCATTGCAGTAGGACTGCTATCCCTGAAAATCTGTAATGCACTACCCCATCTAGGCGATAAATATATGGTTACCCTGACATACTTTCAGTCATTTTCTCCTCATGTGGTTATGCCCTGTAGGTGCTAACTATATGATAACATGATCATGTTTCTGACAAAAGCTATTTTCATTGTGGTGTCCTTTAGGGGATGTTCTGAGCATTACAGTTGAATGCCAAACATTTATTTCTGATAAAGGTTTTTTTTTGGTTCATATGATAATTGTATATGTTTTATAAATCTCTCCTTATTGCAGTTATGACCATGATTCAGGTCAGCTTAACATCCTTATTACACTATGACTGTTTGAACACTCTGAGGCCCATATTTATACTTTTTGACGCACAACTGCGCCAACGCAGTTGTGCGTCAAAAATTTTAACGCCGGCTAACGCCATTCCAAAGCGCCATGCGGGCGCCTTATTTATTGGATGACGTTAGCCGGCGCTGCATACTGGTGTGCGTAAAAAAAAATGACTCACACCAGGCAGTGCCGGCGTAGGGGAAAATGGAGCTTGGGCGTCAAAAAATGGGGCAAGTCAGGTCGGAGGCAAAATTTTGGCCTCAACCCGATTTGCACCATTTATTTTGACACCCAACCCCCATTGAAATGACTCCTGTCTTAGCAAAGACAGGAGTCATGCCCCCTTGCCCAATGGCCATGCCCAGGGGACATATGTGCCCTGGGCATGGTCATTGGGCATTGTGGCATGTAGGGGGGCACAAATCAGGCCCCCCTATGCCACAAAAAAAATTGAAAAAATATACTTACTTGAACTTACCTTAGCTTCCCTGGGATGGGTCCCTCCATCCTTTGGTGTCCTCCTGGGGTGGGCAAGGGTGGCATGGGGTGTTCCTGGTGACATGGGAGGGCACCTCTGGGCTCCTTCTGAGCCCACAGGTCCGTTAACGCCTGCCCTGACCCAGGCGTTAAAAAACGGCGCCCATCAGGCTGGGCGCCGTTTTTTAAGGCCTGCCCCTTCCTGTGCGTCAAAATGACGTCACAGTATAAATATGGGGCACAGGCCTTAAAGTCATTTTTTAGAAGGGAACGCCTACCTTGCATATAATTAACGCAAGGCTGGTTCACCCTTCTAAAAAATGGCGCACATGGTGGAACTTTGACGCCCGCTGCGTCGGACGTCAAAGTATAAATATGGGGCAGTGTTTGCGCCGAATGTGCGTCAAAAAATTTGACGCACATTCGGCGCAAACAGAGTATAAATATGCCCTTTGGTATGTTTGGGTGACCCTTCTAGTTTATTTTTCCTCTGTGGCTGTCTTGTTTTTGGAATTATGTTAGCCAGCCAACAACTCTAATGATGGGATGGTGAAAGTGGTATTCTATTGGAATTAGCATGGCAGATTTAAATTAGGATGCTAAATGGCAACATTTTCATGTTTTGGTGCAGATACAGGAAGAAGGTAAATGGAAGTGCTTTAGTTATATGCAGGGCCACTGGAATTATGTGGTAGGAAAAGACCAAATTATGAATCAGGTTTGACCAATTTATGTGGCAAGAAAAGTCCAGTTATGAATTTACAATTCCAATAGCTCTAACTCAAGCTAATGCGGGAACCAATGCATTGCAAATGCTTGTTTTCTTTGTTGGTTGTGATGAAGTAGATTGTTTAGGCTTGGTAGCATTACATGAAATCTTTTACACAAACAAGCAGTGGTCTGGAATTACTTTGGTGGGAGATAGAGCCTGTATTTTCAACAGGTTCACAGCCTATGATGGCCGGTTATCCTTGCCACTACCAGGTCATGCATTTGCATCACCTGATATCGTAGCATCTTGTAAATTAGCCTCCATCCTAGCATTGGGAGCAGGTAGTATCGCCTATTCTGATTTCTGCATTGAAACTCCGAACATATAACTTTGCTTCTCTTAGTTCATGTGATAATCCAAGTGACTGGTATACCCTTCCCCAATGCCTGGTGCCAATCTTAGTGCCAGTCTTCGGTCACTTCTTAGTCTCTAATTTGCATTTGGTAGCCTAAATCTTCGGATTTAGGATTAGCTCCCCGATAATTTTTCAAAAGACATGGGCCTGTATTTATACTTTTTTTAGCGCCGCATTTGCGCCGCTTTTTGACGCAAAACGGCGCAAAACTACAAAATACAATGGCATTTTGCAAGTTTGCGCCGTTTTTGCGTCAAAAAAACGACGCAAATGCGGCGCAAAAAAAAGTATAAATACGGGCCATTGTCTCTTGTGCCATGCTGGTTATAGTACTGAAAGGCTGTGACAGGAAAAAAGAATCTGTAGCTACACAACCTGGTCAATTTTGCAGCAATCACGGAGTTACAAGGCTGGCCAAAATAAATAGCTTGTGTGCTGGTATCCCAATTGTGCTCTGGGGATTAACAGTAGGCTCTTTCACAGAAGGTGAACTACGAGAATCATGTGTGTACTCTGATAGCACTCCTGTGAGAGTAAGACATCTAAAGCAGTTTTCATGTGTCCTCTTGACTGCTTGCAATCAAGAGGTACAAAAACGAAAGGCAGATTTTGTGCATTTGTAGTAGCATTTGTGAGATTTTGTGGGGCTTTTAAAAATAACAAATTTTGCAATCTTTGATGCTAGAGAAAACCTCTTACGCGCTTGATATTCTGATTGGATCTAAATGTGTCACAATGAAGTATTTCAATAAAAAGTGGCATATTGACTTTTAAATCTGTTCTTCCAAGAATGGAGGCTAAATAAAGTCAGCTGTGCCATCCCTGCCAGGGGGAGACCAGCTGACGCTTGTACTGCTAGAGGACCCAGTGCCAGCTCATTCCTGATCAAAAATAGACCAGTCCCGCTGCACTGGCACTCGTACAACAAATTCAGGCGTGAAAGACGGTGCTTTAAATGGGCAGGTACTGTCAAGAACTCAGTACCTGCACTTCTTTAACTTTAAAGTGAGAGTACTGGCACTCCTCAGAGCTGCTGCAGTGCTTTTAATTGAAGAATACTGGCATGTCTCTGTAGCAAAAAGGTACTCTGGGCCAAGGAGTAACTGTAATTCTATATTACAATTTCTATCACTTGTGATAGGTATGAAATATGCAGATTTGGAAAACACCCTATATTCCTCCGCCCTTGGGACATCTAAAGCGTTACCGTGGATCGCCTCTGGATCACTGCCAACAACTCGAAGGCAAATTGAATTTTATGAATGATGGGTAGTTATAAAACTACTGATCTTAGAGCAAAACGGTGAGGAGCCATGATCTAACTGCCATCAGAGTGGCACACTGACAGGTTTAAAATAATGTGTACGCCATTCTGGCACACTAAGACAAAATATCACATACTATTTGTCACATCATTCCACTGCTTTCCATTCCATACACTCCACCCAGCAGCACTGCCCTCCTCCACTCAACAGCATTCGTTGTCATGCTAGGCAGTGTTATACCAAGCGCATTGCACCATATCAACCACATTATACAAAAACCTTCTTTTTTAAACCATACCATGTAAAGCATATCAAACATACTATACCTTGGAGTACCATATAATGCCGTATTAGGGGGGATGTAACATCCCACACACACACCCCTGGAGCTACGCTCTTGAACATATCATACCTGCCATAGGTTATATAACATATCATACCAGTGTAGCTATACCATTCAAGATCCTGTCTTTCAATGGCATACTTTGCCAAAACCATACAAAAGCATCTCACACCATGCCGTACCATAACATGTACCACATAATGCCACATCATAAAAAGCATATCATACAATAAACTGCTTTTCTAAACCATACTAAGCAGACCATGTCAAAACATCCCATACAAACCCGGGCTACACAATACTATATCATACCAGACCACACTCCCACCATACCAACCATAACATGCAAAAGCCTTCTTTTCGATATCATATTCCAAACCATACCTGTTATATACCATACCATGCTATAGCATACCATACCATATAGTCATACTATAAAAT
Source organism: Pleurodeles waltl (assembly GCF_031143425.1). Lineage (NCBI taxonomy): Eukaryota > Metazoa > Chordata > Amphibia > Caudata > Salamandridae > Pleurodeles > Pleurodeles waltl. Next base: position 513,468,726 of record NC_090447.1, on the reverse strand, counting down.
ATCCTGCCTTTTTATATTATTCTTTCCCATACCACACTATAAATTATCCTTTATTTTAATACTATACTTTGTCCAACCATACAATGGCACACGGAAGCACAATACCACACCATACCAACCATAGAATACAGGGGCATATTTATACTCCGTTTGCCCCGGAATTGCGTCGTTTTTTTTTACGCAATTCCGACTCAAAACTCACTCCATATTTATATTTTGTCGTTAGACGCGTCTAGCGCCAAAGTCCATGGAGTTAGAGTCATTTTTTAGCGTGGACATCTACTTTGCGTTAATGATATGCAAGGTAGGCGTTCACGTCTAAAAAAGTGACTCCGCGGCATGTGCGCCGTATTTACACTCCCGGGCAAAATTCACGCCCGGGAGTGGGCGGGTCAAAAAAAATGACGTACGGCCGCTTTTGTGCCGTTTTTTAGCGCCTGCAAAAGGCAGGCGTTAAGGGACCTGTGGGCTCTGAAGGAGCCCAGAGGTGCCCTCCCATGCCCCCAGGGACACCCCCTGTCACCCTTGCCCACCCCAGGAGGACACCCAAGGCTGGAGGGACCCATCCCAGGGACATTAAGGTAAGTTCAGGTAAGTATTTTTTTTTTTTTTGTGGCACTGGGGGGCTTGATTTGTGCCCCCCTACATGCCACTATGCCCAATGACCATGCCCAGGGGACAGAAGTCCCCTGGGCATGGCCATTGGGCAAGGAGGCATGACTCCTGTCTTTGCTAAGACAGGAGTCATTTCTATGGGGGTTGGGAGTGGAAAAAAATGGCGCAAATCGGGTTGAGGCGCAAAATTTGCCTCAACCTGACTTGCCCCATTTTTTCACGCCCAAGCTCCATATCCCCCCACGCCGGCGCTGCCTGGTGTGCGTCGTTTTTTTCAACGCACACCAGACAGCGCCGGCGGCTAACGCCGGCTAACGTCATTCAATAAATACGGCGCCCGCATGGCGCTTCAGAATGGCGTTAGCCAGCGCTAATTTTTTTGACGCAAAACTGCGTTAGCGCAGTTTTGCGTCAAAAAGTATAAATACAGGCCACAGTGTCCTATCTTCCACACCATATCTTAACCAGTGACGAAACAAAGGTCCCCGCAGTGGGGGGGACCCCTGAGTTCCAGGGGGGCCCTCACCACAGTACTCTGTGCACGGGTAGCAGGCTTCTGACTGGGTCCAAGTGAGAGGGAGCCCCCCTCGAAGTACTTTGCAGGGTGGCCCCCTCAAGTTTTGTTACGCCACTGATCATAACGTACTATCTCATGCCTTACTGTACACCACCCATCATACCATAACATACATACCATGCCATACCATTCCATACTACCATACCATACCGTACCATAACATACCACACCGTACTGTAACTTACCATACCTTTCGGTACCATATCACTGGATTCCCTTCCACACCACATTACATCACGCCTCGCCACCCCAGACCTGCCTGTCGTGACACACCACAAAGCACCAAGGTACAGCAAACCTGAAGTCCCAAGACCCAGCACACCACTACTCAGGTAATCTAACTCAATGTAGCTTCCACTGGAGGAATGTGACACAGCACAACACACCACCATTCAACGCACCCAAACTCACATGCGCGCGGCATGGTGCAAAAGCACACCTCCGCTGGCACCGCGCGTTACAAACATCTCAGGCTCGGAGCTCGCCTCCCCGCCCCGGGAGGCGCCCGGCGGACAGCCCTCACGTCCGCGCATGATGTTTTCATTAGGAGACGGGCCGCGATGAGTGCGGAGTTAAAACTCGCTCATTATTGCTCAGCTCGCCCGCTCGCCGCGGCATCTGGAATTTAAATACCGCTCGCGTGCGGCGGTTGCGCGCGGGGCCATCCGGGGGCAGCGCGCGCTGAGCAGCGGTGACGCTCAGCAGACCCAGGGAGAGCAATGAGAGCCATTTCAAGCAGCCGGCCTCTGGCGGGGCCGAGCACTCCAGGCACCCGGATTAATGCACTCTGCTAGCAGTGAGAGCTGCCGAAGCTTTCAGGCAGCTGTTTAATAGAAACAAATCAACAGATAGTCCACTTTGCCAGAGCTAATATTTCACAACCGGCCCCATCCGGGGCACATAGGATTATTAGAGTGGCATGGTGAGGAACGCACATTCCTGCGTCTGCATACCAAGCACCAAGAGGCCGGTTGAACATGATTGTCACGTAAAATTAAACAAAAAATGATGGGTGAAATGCTCGGATTAATGTCAGTCAGTGGTAATTAGTTGGGCTGCATTCCAGTCCACCATTTTTTTGCCCACGTGGCCTCTATGGACAGAGACCAGACATATACAGATCAGTCCAACCTGTACTTCCAGGTGAGGTCATCTCCAGGTGTAATCACAAGCAGCCCCACACTGGCCTATTCTGCATAAGTGCAGTGTTTTAAAGAAGCAATTGTTCTTTGCCGCTAAAATATCGAAATTACAAACTCAAAGTTGCTTTAGATCAATATAGGACAGCAGTCTTCAAACCGAGGACGATAATTTTGTATGATATTTAGGAAACACTATTTCTGTCAGAGAATATTTTTTATAAGAAAATTCTAACACACAACTGACCAATGACAAGACACCTGTTCAAGGGCATGATTATATCTCAGTGGTGAGCCAATGTGCAACACCCACACACTTTATGGGTCAAGGGAACCATGATATGAGATTTATCACTTTGATAAAATACATCAATAACCCTATGAAAGGAAATGTCCCTGCACCTAATATAGCTCCTTCCGTTGTACTTCTCTGTTTTCGAACCAAGGGCCGTATTACATACAGTGCAGAGGGAGAGAAACTAGCATTTACTCTGTTTTCTGTGCCCCCGGGGCTCTGTAAAGGGGGCTGCAGATGCTGGTGCGGCCCCTTCTGTAATACAGATAGCACCTGTATACATCACTGGCGATGTTTGAAGGTGGCATTTTCCCCATTAGCATGGGGGTAAGGCCTCATGCTTATGAGGGAAACATCTTGCCTCTCTGTCCTCTGTATTATTGACATGGGCACAGAGGCAAATCAATCATCAGGAGGTGCACTGACTGTACCACAAAGAGGTGGAACACAGTCAGTGCACCACCCGAGGGTGCCCTATCAAAAGGGGTAACGGTGTCCCATGGACCACCTCCCCCCAGACAACCTTCTGAAGGTGGGTGGAGTCACTCAGTCTACTAACTCCAAAGGACAGTTTCATAAACCTAGCCTCAAATCATTTTCTCATTTTCCTGGATAAACAGGCTTAAAGTCCCCACCTGTAAAAAGGGGCTCATCCTGTAAGCTTGTCTGATATAGATAGCAAGATTTACTTCCAGATCATTTTGAGTGAAATAGACATATGGTTCAACAAGGAAGACACACTCCCTGAACGTTCTGGACTATCAACAAATAACATCATGTTCAACCTGGTGCATATCAGTTCGGAATGTGCCCTCATCTAAAACATGCCACTGTATCTGGCTTTTCTAGATTTCGCTTCTGTCGTAGGCCTGGTGAACTGAGAACAAAGTAGAACATGTTGATGCTGACACAGCTTGAAAGCAGCCTCCTAAATGTCGTCTATACTGTTGCATGATGTCATAAGTTACAATTCGTCCAACAGCAAAGTAAGCAGCAAAGTTCAGGCAACCAGAGAAGTTACATAGGGCTGGCCCCTTTCACATTTTGTCTCCATTTAAACACTGAAAAATTAGGCCCTGGTTGCAGCCAAAGATGTCTCTTACACTGATGGGTTTAACTTGCTTTTATTTTTATATAATGATTAGTGGAGGCTTATAGCAAGAACACCCAGACACTTGCAAGGTCTACTGTTTGCAGATGTGAATCACGCAAAAATGGAGTACCAAATTTTGCAGAAGGACTGACTTTAATTACGTGGCAAGAATAGTCAATTATGTGGAGTAATGCAGCACATTTCTTGGCTGTAATATTTCCATATTTTGTCAGTTTTCAATAAAGTGTTGCTTGGTCAAGAGTTTTAGCTCTTTCGTACAACTTTAACACCTGAATTCAGTAACCAGCAACCACAAGGAGACCAATTAACATTTGCTAAGGCTCTGTCACTGTGCTGCACAACATATGGTGATATTTTTAGTAACTTTAGAGTGAGTTGAGCTGGAAACCAATTTTTGTTGAAATCTTCAAATTAAGCAGTAGAAGGCAGATTATGTGTGAAGTGCAGTAAATCCATAATTATGCAGTAAACACGATGTCTGTCGAATTCCAATGCTCCAGTGGCCATGATCATTCTGTAAAAACCACAATCTGCTGATCAACAACAGCGAAATTAAAATCATAATCTTTCTCATATAGCATCAGACCAACAGCTAAGAATTAAAAAGGAAGGGTCAAAAGGAAGAAACAATCTTTTTCTTCCTGGGAACAGAGTTAAAAAACACTCTGTGCTGTAAAGCTTAAAAACTCTTTCACCAATAAAGCCAATACCCTGGGAAAGTCACTGAACTCCTTCAACACAAGACACAGTAGTAGCTTATTTCTTGGCTTTGTCCATGACCCAGAAGATCCCTGCAAGATGTGATCTTCGGACAGAAATATCATACACAGGCAACTTGACAGACAAGCATGATCTGTACACCAGAGGCAGAAAAAATTACCCAAAATCAGTTGTATGTCACAATAGTGAGGTAAGAAATAGCAACCTGCACCAATATAGACTCCATAATATAGACTACCACTGTAGCATCAAGATACATATATATATTTAGTGAAGTGCAGATTTAATATTCTAACCCCAGATCTACTTACCTTGACGACATAATGCAAGTCATTATTTTGAAGTCGCTATTTATGTGGATCGATATTGAAAACTTGATACTGTATCTCTCCAGCCTAGAATCACTGTAGCTCTAAAATGTGATCTTTGTGTGTTGTCCATGAAAGTGCTAACACCTACCTTTCTGTGGGATTGCCACATCCAGACAGGTGGTACAGACCAAGCAAAGGAGAAGCAAAAACTCAGAAGAGGAGTACACAATGCGTCTTTCCCAAGCTCCCCATACAAACTTGGTAGCATATCTCATCGGCGCTAAACAGCAGCAGCTAACTGTACGGCCAATCACACTCTTATCCGCAAGATAGGAGACTGTTCGCCACAGCAGGGAGTAATGGCAACCCCTAGCACAAATGCAAGATGATAATGTAGCCTCTGTGCTCCTTAAAAACACTTGGAGTATGTGATTTACCCCAGCAATAAATGGCAAGGAACATCAATCTCCGAAGGAAGCATGAAAATCGGAGACATTGTTGCAGCAAAGCTATCACCATTCAGGGAACATGCAGTCACAGAAGTGGGAGGCCAAGTGGTAATCCTGGCTCGGCATTGAGCATTGGATTTTAAAAAAATCGAAAAGGCAGAGGATCCAAATGACAAAGAGGCAGATCAAAAAACTGTTAAAGAGTACATTTGATAACTAGACTCCACATTATGTGCTCTGTTATCCTGCATTTCTTGCTCTGCTTTCTTCCTTAACCATCCCACCCTTCCTTATTGTTTCTGAGGTCTTGTTCTAGCTGATATAAGTGCCTCGCAAAGACGCTGAACGCATTTCCTTGCTTTATGTTCATCATATTTTTATTTTTATACCTTTAATATTTTAGTGTTTTAGTCAAATCTTGTTGCTCCAAAGCTTGAACAAAATCTAACTCAAAAGTCAACTGGGGAAATACTTAAGAGGGTGAATACTAGAGAGTTGAAGCTAGCAGTCTCAGCTGTCTCTATAGAATGGAAGATGAAGGGTGTATGTCACAATATCAAGTGCCAAAATTCTACCAGACTATCATCCACAACAGAAGTGTGAAGTTAAGTATATATAGTTATCAATACAAATTTACTATTCTGAGCTCCACATCTTTGTAACTTGAAGGTGTGTATATCTTTGTGAGAGTCTGAATTTTCTAATATGTTTATTAATGATTTTCACATTAAAATGTGTAATAAATTACTGTGCAAAACAGGTTATTTAAAAAAAATTATCAATGTTCGTTTTTCTGTCCTTAAATGAGCAAAATTCTAACTAGATGCTGTGGTTATTTTCCATAATTCAAAGCTTACATAATAGTGTTTTCAAAGTTTGTGTAGATGTGCCCAAAGCTACCCCTAGTGGGTTGCAGCGTTATGTCTTACAGGGTCATGTCTTAACCAAACATTGCATACGTTGAAATGTCCTATTGTTTGAGAATGTTACTAATATTTGGTTTTTCCTCGAGGATGGAAGTGAGTTGAAACAGTAAAAGTTTCTTCCTGAGACAAGACATTCGAGAGACAATGAAACAATGGAGCTACAGACGAGACAGAAGAAATTGTTATTAGTTAGTGTAGATTTGTTGTGTTTTAGGTAATCAATTTAGTTGTTGATTGGCTGAAACGTAACCACCCCATAGATTGACCAATCATAAGCTTATTGGGATTTAGTATAACAACTTGGGTAGAATTATTTAGTGGCAGATTAGAGAGGATTAGAGCAGAGGAGATTCAATTCAATTACAAGAGTCTGATGATTCAAGTTTATTTGGTCTGAGTGGGTATAGCTGTTGTTAGGCCCAAAACTTCTGAAGACATAACTGATGGTGTCCCCAGGCTGAAGCAAGCTACTTGCTGTTTCTACTTTTATTATTGGTAATGTATGTGAATGTAATGTAATATGTGTCTCTTTTGCTTTCTAGGTACCAGCTGCAATTTATGGTTTAATTGCCGCATATTGATAATATATATTTTTTATCATTAACCGAGATAAATAGTTTTTTTCTAAATTTGTGTTACTAAATTCTTTTCACAAGAAGCCCAACATGTTGGTGCTAATGTGCGGTTAGAAAGGGAACTAATTTGAAATGCTTATGACATATCTTGAAATCATTTTAATGCTGAACTAATGTATACTTTGCCATTATTACAGTTTTTTGTACTATTGATAAGTGTGATTCTTTTGGAGATAATTTGTTTGATTGTCTTAATCAGATTGAGATATATAAGATGCTTTAATCAACAGCTATTGATCCTATATGCCTATCATTTGTGTTTAAGAGTTATTTTCGTGACATTAGCATTGTTAATATAGGGAAATGAATTCACAAATTCTTCTTAATAAACTGGTGTGGTTATTGATTGTAGTTTAATATTATTGATTGTCATTGATCTTTGTTGATGCTTACATCGCTCATTGATGACATCCCCTCAAACCTATGTCATTTCGATCCATCGTCCTCTAGCGCATAATCCACTATTCAATGTGAATAATAGCTAGGATTCCATGACGCTGCAGCAGCTCCAAGGGTTCATGGAGGTAGAGTTAAGAAGAGTAAATCTATACTTATATATACGCTTACTTTTACAATATTATGCAAGGCAATAAACTGGCTATGATATTTTGGCAGGATGATATTTAAAACTAAATGTTGTGGTCGACCACCAACTAAGCTGAAGTCTTAGGCACAATAGTTTTTTAGAGCATGTGCAGTTCAAAATCTAACCCCCATGCTGTTAAGGATCTGCTGTTACAGGCCTATTCCTCTCCTAGATTATTCAATAAAAATCTTGGGTAGAATCTGTTTGGGGGGGACGCAGGAGTTGACCGCTACAAATGGTATACTGTCACTGGTTATAGTGTGATCTTGGACAGTACAGTGCTTTAACTCATATTTTCTAGTAGCTAAAAATTTTATGATGAACAAAGGGGGCATTTGTCATTTATGGATCTGCAGACTGCTTTTGATCTGGTTAACAGGTCCAAACTTTGGCAGATTATTGCTTAATTAGTGTCACTCCCTAAAAGCTACATTTCTTTTTGCAAAGACCCCGAGTTATGGGTGAAAAAGGTGAACACACAACCACATTTAAATCACAGAAAAGTTTTCGGCTAACGTGTGTTGGTCCCTTTCCTCTTCCTTCTACATATAAAAAAGGCTTGCTTAATAGTTAATGATGGCATCTCAAGATGCTTTTAAGTTGGAGACAGAAGTTGCCCTTTTTTGTTGTACGTAGAGGGCATTTTCTTTACTTCTAAGTCAGCAATCGGGCTTTACGATTCTGTGGCCAGATATGACATCATCATTAAGAAATTGGGACAAAAAAACAAATGTTCAAAAAATGTAAATTACACTGATTGGTGCCAAACAATATTAAAAAGAAAGAATTAGCTCTTTGTTTTATTTGGTATTTATTTTTTAGGCTAACCTAAACTGGGGTTGGTTCTAGCCTCAAGAAATTTCATGCCAGCATAAATGGTGGGGCACTTAAGTGTGCAAGGAATCATGGAGGCATTCCCTTTTATTCTTGGAATTTGTATAGCAAAGAGCATTTCTATTCTGAATGGACATTCCCCCAGCACTTTGTTGTATTATTTTGTAGCCTTTCAGTATATTGTGTGAAATCTAGGCCCATATTTATACTTTTTGACGCTAAACTGCGCTAACGCAGTTTAGCGTCAAAAAATTTTGCGCCGTCTAACGCCATTCTGAAGCGCCATGCGGGCGCCGTATTTATGGAATGGCGTTAGACGGCGCAATCAGACCGGCGCTGCCTGGTTTGCGTGGGAAAAAACCACATAGACCAGACAGCGCCGGCGTAGGGGGAAAATGGCGTATGGGCGTCTTAAAATGGGGCAAGTCAGGTTACGTCGAAAAAATCGTCGTAACCCGACTTGCGCCATTTTTTTTCGACGCCCATCCCCCATCAACATGACTCCTATCATTGTAAAGATAGGAGTCATGCCCCCTTGCCCAATGGCCATGCCCAGGGGACTTCTGTCCCCTGGGCATGGTCATTGGGCATAGTGGCATGTAGGGGGGCACAAATCAGGCCCCCCTATGCCACAAAAAATTAAAAAAAAAATACTTACCTGAACTTACCTTAATGTCCATGGGATGGGTCCCTCCGTCCTTGGGTGTCCTCCTGGGGTGGGCAAGGGTGGCAGGGGGGGTCCCTGGGGGCAGGGGAGGGCACTCTGGGCTCATTTTGAGCCCACTTGTCCCTTAACGCCATGCCTGACCCAGGCGTTAAAAAGCGGCGCAAATGCGCCGTTTTTAGCCACGCCCACTCCCGGGCGTCTCTTTTGCCCGGGAGTATAAATACCACGTAAAGGCCTGGGAGTCATTTTTTAAGACGGGAACGCCTCCCTTGCATATCATTAACGCAAGGAAGGGGTTCACGCTAAAAAATGACGCACATTCCGGGAACTTTGGCGCTAGACGCCTCTAACGCCATAGTATAAATATGGCGTTAGTTGGCGTTAGTTTAGCGTCTAATTTGCGTCGAAAAAAACGACGCTAATTCGGCGCAAACGGAGTATAAATACGGGCCCTAATGTACTAAAGCAGATATAGAAAAAACGCTGCATCAGTTTTAGAATTATAGCTTTGTAGGCTTCATCTTTTCAATTTTCTTAACACTAGACATGCTAAATTTATGCACTTTGTTTTAACCTTTGTGCATTTTTCTGCAGTTGTTATGTAGCGTGAACATGACCTGAAGGTACTGGAGCACTTTACCCCAGCACCAGTTTCATTACACAAAGTGACATTCAGGTGGTCATTCTGACTTTGGCGGGCAGCAGAGGATGCCTGCCAAACTCATCCCGCTACCTGACCGCTAGTGCCGCAAAGACACAACCGGCCCTATTTCAAGTTCACTGCAGGGACGGCGGGCGGAAACAGTGTTTCCGCCCGCCGGCCCTGCGGTGAAGAGGGCCTTAACATTAATGCAGGCGCCAATGTGGTGGTGCAGCGGGTGCAGCAGAACCCGTTGTGCAATTCACTGCCTGTGATTCGGGCAGTGAAATGCGTGACGGGGCTGTGCATGGGGCCCCCTGCACTGCCCATGCCAAGTGCCTGGGCCGTGCAGGGGCCCCCCAGGGGGCATAGGGCACCGCCATTCCTCCAGGTTTTCCACGGCAGTGTAAACAGCCATGGAAAGGCTGGTGGATGGGGACTCGTAATCCAGAGGGCAGTGCTACCCTGGTGGATTACAACCACCAGGACCGTCAGGCTGCAGCCTGACTGCAGCCTGGCGGTATCAGCAGTTGGCTCGCGGCAGCTCAGCCTCGGTCAGAATGGGGCGGATCGGACCGCCACTACCGCAGCGGTCCAACAATCACCCCGAGTCTGGCAGTCTCAAGACCACCAGACTCGGAATGACCCCCTCAGTGTTTGTAGGCACAGGGAGATTAAGTGATTTGCCCAGAATCACAGGATGTTGAGCTGACACATGGAGCCTGAACTTAGTATCCCAGTTCTAGAGACAGCAGCTCTGCCCATAACGCAACATCCTGGGTAGATTGATGAAGACAGGCAAGCCACATGAAAGCATGGCTCATGATGGGCTCGAGGTTCCAACAGGACCTTGAGCTGTGCCAGAGTCAGATTTCTGGATGGAGCCTGGCTCGAGCTTTCAGTGGCTCACCCACTTCTATTCATTCTTACCCACTCATGTGATGCATATATGAACATGCAGAACTTTTCATAGTATCTGGCAATGAGAATATGAGTATTTTATACATACTGAACTTATCCAGTTTTCAGGCTTAAATGTATTTCAGCCCATAGGAGAGTAGAACACATACATGTGATTTCTCAACACCTGTGGGCAGTTGTGCGACAGAAGTGCTAGTTAACCTTTTAGAAAAACTTTATAAGAGGTTGAAGAGGGAATGAAAAAGTGGTAAATGCATCCCTGCTCAAAGGTGTATTTCGTATTTAGAATTTTGTCTTTTTGTTTACCTGTTTATGATTTGCTCAAGGTGCTGCATGCCATCAATGTCACTTCAAAGTGATGTACTGCCTTAGGCAGATGTGTGCTTAACAGTACCTTATTGGGTAATATTACGCAGGTCATGTGCGGGTGGGTATAGCACTTACAGGTGCATTTCAAAGGTTGTCTGTGCTGCTCACGTGTTGCATGGTTAGTGAAAGGCTTGACGAAACAGTTTCGTTATTTTTTGCAATTATGGTGTTTCTGTTCCGGTGCGTAATTAGTGCCTGTGGTTTTAGGTGGTGTGCACCATCACTCACATTTGGGAATCAGATTCTTTTTAATTTGATCCAAAGGAGATTAGAAAGTAATTAAAGTAAGAGTGAAGGAGGAAGAGAAAGACAGGAAACAGTGGCTAAAGGAGAAAGCAGGGATGAAAAAGAATGTGCAAGAGCAGGATGGAGAAGAAATGAGGATGGTTTATGAAAGAGTTATGAGGTGGAATCAAGACATGGTAGCCATGGTATTTGGCAACTACAGTTTTCAGCAGCATCAGTAGCGGGTTCCTAAGAAAAACTTCTGGCACCTTCACTTATTATTTTTTAAACTAAACACTGCTATGTCTAACGTTTTTTCTGTTTCTTAAATGTGCGGCAGTTTTTAGGTCGAGCGCGCAAGCGCTTTGACCTGTTGTAAGTATTGTGGGTGTTTAACCACGCCTACCTCACGCCCATCACTTTCACTCGTTTGTGGGCTCACCTTTCAAAAAACCCATTAGTAATTGCTTTACGTTTGGCCCGACTTGGGGCAGTTTTGTTACTGCCTTGCAGACTGACCATGTTACATGGCTAATTGCATGATTGTCAATATATTTCAGAACACGGGTATATTCAGAGTGGGTGAACTATTTTTTTCTTTTGTTTCTCCCCTTCGTGCACCATAGTAGCCATGGCCCTCACAGCGCCAACAGCGTAAACTCCATTGGTGATATTGGAGCGCTGGTCACATTGTTCACACTGTTACCTAATCAGAGTAACTTCTTTTCGCTCGTTCCTTCACTCTCCATAGCTTTCCCAAAACACTTATAATTGATAAATGCTTTATTAAGAAACACAGAAATCAACAAGGTGGCTCTCCCGGCAAAGCTGGAGAGCCAATACTACAATATTCACTGCACTCGAGAAAAGTTGCTCCATATTGCTTTGCAAGCATTCTTTTTCAAAAATTTGTGCCCATAACTCAGCCTGTGGTGGTCCTAGAACAATGGCACCACCACCAAAATACTCAGCATGACACACTCTTTCTGCTTAGATCATTTATGAGTCCTCACACTAGGTTAGTGGGGACCCCAAAATAACAACCCCTCCCACCATTCACTTCTTTTTTTAAGCTCTCTTGTGGTTGGAACTTTAGTTTTACAGCTTGGAATAGTTTTTGTTTAAGGGCTTTAGTATTGTAGTAGGCCCGCAAATGTGTAAGGCACTACCATTTCTAGGGGCTGAATATATGGGTGCACTACATTACTTTGAACCATTTTATTTTCATGTGGTTATGCCCTCTAAGGACCATGTTTTCTACAAATGATATTTTTACTGTGGTGTTCTCTAGGGGCTATTCTGAGCATCATCGTCAACATACTACAATATTTGCTGCACTCGGTTGTCCCATAACGCTTTGCAGGGCATTCTTTTACCAAACATTTTTGCTGCTATCTTAGCCTGTGGTGTTCCTAGGACAATGGGATCACCTGCAAAACACTTACCACAGCCTGCTCTTTCTAACTAGATCATCTCTTGGTCCCCACCCTAGGTTAGTGGGGACCCCAAAATAATAACCCCTCAATCCATTCAGTGTGTTTTTAATTTATTTCATGGCTGGAGCTTTTGTTTTACAGCTGACAGTAGTTTGTGTTTTAAATGTCTTGTTTGTAATGTCATTGTAGTAGGTTTGCTAGCACTGAAAATGTATAATGAACTATGCTCTCTATGGGTTAAATATATGGTCACAGTGCAATATTTTCAATCATTTTATTTTCATGTGGTTATGTTTTGTAGGGGCTGACTGTATGGTAACAATAACCATTTTTCACATTATTGTGGTGTTTTCTAGGGGCTGTTTTGAGCATTACAGTTGAATGCCAAATGTTTATTTCTGATAAAGGTTTTTATTGGGTTTATATGATAATTGTGTATTGTAGGAAGTTGGCTCTGTATATGCTATTTCAAAGTAAGAAATAGTGTGCACAGAGTCCAAGGGTTCCCCTTAGAGGTAAGATAGTGGCAAAAAGAGATAATTCTAATGCTCTATTTTGTGGCAGTGTGGTCGAGCAGTAGGCTTATCAGAGGGTAGTGTTAAGCATTTGTTGTACACACACAGGCAATAAATGAGGAACACACACTCAAAGACTTACTCCAGGCCAATAGGTTTTCATATAGAAAAATATATTTTCTTAGTTTATTTTAAGACCCACAGGTTCAAGATTTACAAGTAATACTTCAAATGAAAGGTATTTCACTTAGGTACTTTAGGAACTTTGAATATTCACAATAGGATGTACAGTTTTGGCAAAAATGGCAATAAGCTATTTTAAAAGTGGACACAGTGCAAAAATCAACAGTTCCTGGGGAGGTAAGTAAGTGTTAAGTTCACAGGTAAGTAAAACACTTACAGGGTACAAAGTTGGGTCCAAGGTAGCCCACCGTTGGGGGTTCAAGGCAACCCCAAAGTTACCACACCAGCAGCTCAGGGCCGGTCAGGTGCAGAGGTCAAAGAGGTGCCCAAAACACATAGGCTTCAATGGAGAACAGGGGTGCCCCGGTTCCAGTCTGCCAGCAGGTAAGTACCCGCGTCCTTGGAGGGCAGACCAGGGTGTTTTGTAGGGCACTGGGGGGGACACAAGCAGGCACAGAAAGTACACCCTCAGCGGCACAGGGGTGGCCGAGTGCAGAGTGCAAACAGGCGTCGGGTTTTGTATTGAAAGCAATGGGGAGACCCGGGGGTCTCTTCAACGATGCAGGCAGGCACAGGGTGGGCTCCTCGGTGTAGCCACCACCTGGGCTAGGCAGAGTGTCGCCTTGGGGTCGCTCCTGCACTGGAGTTCGGTTCCTTCAGGTCCTGGGGGCTGAGGGTGCAGTGTTGGTTCCAGGCGTCGGGTCCCTTGTTACAGGCAGTTGCGGTCAGGGGGAGCCTCTGGATTTCCTCTGCAGGCGTCGCTGTGGGGGGTCAGGGGGGGTCAACTCTGGCTACTCATGGTTTCACAGTCGCCGGGGAGTCCTCCCTGTAGTGTTGGTTTTCCGCAGGTCAAGCCGGGGGCATCGGGTGCAGAGTAGAAAGTCTCACGCTTCCGGCAGGAAACGTGAAGTCCTTGAAGTTGTTTCTTTGTTGCAAGAAGTTGCAGCGTTTTGAACAGAGCCGCTGTTCACAGGAGTTTCTTGGTCCTTGGGTGCAGGGCAGTCCTCCGAGGCTTTAGAGGTCGCTGGTCCCTGTTGGATGCGTCGCTGTTGCAGTTTTCTTCGAAGTTGGGAGACAGGCCGGTAGGGCTGGGGCCAAAGCAGTTGTCGTCTCCGTCTTCTCTGCAGGGCTTCAGGTCAGCAGTCCTTCTTCTTGTTAAGGTTGCAGGAATCTAGTATCCTAGGTTCTGGGGGCCCCCAAATACTACTGTCCTTGAGGGTGGCTACACTATCTTTGTGCCTCCTCCCTGTGGGGAGGGGAGCACATCCCTAATCCTATTGGGGGAATCCTCCATCCACAAGATGGAGGATTTCTAAAAGTAAGGGTCACCTCAGCTCAGGACACCTTAGGGGCTGTCCTGACTGGTGGATGACTCCTCCTTGTTTTTCTAATTATCTCCTCCAGCCTTGCCGCCAAAAGTGGGGGCAGTGGCCGGAGGGGCGAGCATCTCCACTAGCTGGGATGCCCTGTGGCACTGTAACAAAGGGGGTGAGCCTTTGAGGCTCACCGCCAGGTGTTACAGTTCCTGCAGGGGGAGGTGAGAAGCACCTCCACCCAGTACAGGCTTTGTTCCTGGCCACAGAGTGACAAAGGCACTCTCCCCATGTGGCCAGCAACATGTCTGGTGTGTGGCAGGCTGGCAAAAACTAGTCAGCCTACACTGGAAGTCGGGTATGTTTTCAGGGGGCAGCTCTAAGATGCCCTGTGGGTGTATTTTACAATAAATTGCACACTGGCATCAGTGTGCATTTATTGTGCTGAGAAGTTTGATACCAAACTTCCCAGTTTTCAGTGTACCCATTATGGTGCTGTGGAGTTCGTGTTTGACAAACTCCCACACCATATACTCTTATGGCTACCCTGCACTTACAATGTCTAAGGTTTTGCTTAGACACTGTAGGGGCATAGTGCTCATGCACATATGCCCTCACCTGTGGTATAGTGCACCCTGCCTTAGGGCTGTAAGGCCCGCTAGAGGGGTGCCTTACCTATGCCACAGGCAGTGTGAGGTTGGCATGGCACTCTGAGGGGAGTGCCATGTCGACTTAGTCATTTTCTCCCCACCAGCACACACAAGCTGTGAAGCAGTGTGCATGTGCTGGGTGAGGGGTCTCTAGGGTGGCAAAAGACATGCTGCAGCCCTTAGAGACCTTCCCTGGCATCAGGGCCCTTGGTACCAGGGGTACCAGTTACAAGGGACTTACCTGGGTGCCAGGTTTGTGCCAATTGTGGAGACAAAGGTACAGTTTAGGGAAAGAACACTGGTGCTGGGGCCTGGATAGAAGGGGCCCAGCACACTTTCAAGTCATAACTTAGCATCAGCAAAGGCAAAAAGTCAGGGGGTAACCATGCAAAGGAGGCATTTCCTTACATGTATGCTTTATGAATCTCTTCTTATTGCAGTTATGACCATGATTCGGGCCAGCTTAACATTCTTATTACACTATGAATGTTTGAACACTCTTGATATGTTTGGGTGAACCTTCTAGTTTATTTCTCTCTTTACTCCTCCGTGGCTGTCTTGTTCTGGGTATTGTGTTAGCCAACCAGCAACTCTGATGGTGAGGTGGTGAAAGTGGTATTCTATTGGAATTAGCATTGCAGATTTAAGTTAGGCTGCTAAAT
This sequence comes from Pleurodeles waltl, assembly GCF_031143425.1. Lineage (NCBI taxonomy): Eukaryota > Metazoa > Chordata > Amphibia > Caudata > Salamandridae > Pleurodeles > Pleurodeles waltl. The sequence goes on along the minus strand of NC_090447.1, from coordinate 513,452,944 downwards.
GGCAACATTTTCATTTTTGGCTGCAGATAGAGGAAGAAGGTAAATTGAAGTGCTTTAGCTACATGCAGGGCCACTGGAACTATGTGGCAGGAAAAGACCAAATTATGAGGCAGGGTTGACTACTTTATGTGGCAAGAAAAGTCCAGTTATGAATTTACAACATCAATAGCTTTAACTCAAGCAAATGTGAGACCCATTGCATTGCAAATGCTTGTTTTACTTGTGCATGCTTGCTTACCTTGCCTTGGCTGAATGCGCTCTCGCTGCCTCCCCTAAGCATAGGACCTCTAGATCCCGGTGATCCACTGTCCTGTACAGCATCTTAAGCACAATTTACTGTTGTGTAGGATAGGTAGCTCCAGCCTTTGAATGCTAGTTCCCCCGTCCAATTTTTTTCATGTCTGTTGCTGAGATTGCCTCTTAGTTTTGACTATCCTTCCTTACAAGAAGAAACACATCAATGGACCCTGCTTCTAAGTAAAACCAGCTGGACTCTGGGACACTCATCGGCAGAGACAAGAAGCATAGATAAACATCTGGAATTCAAGAAAGCAGTACAGTTCATTAATGCCTTACCCCTGCAGCGTAGTTGCATTTGTATCACAATTTTGTTTGTTTGAGTTCTTTGGGAGTTGGGTGGTGTATTAAGGGGTGACAATTTTGCATAGCTATATTTTGTGCAGGTTTAACTGAAACAAAACCAAAGATTTCTGCTTTCTTGTCAAGTTGGACGTCTTATAGTTTATAATTTTTTTAAATTTGCAAAAGTGCACACTGCTGGCTCGAGCTGGCTCAGTGAGTTAAATGGTCATAGCTGGAATATGAGGTGATCTACAGGTCCCGATTTTGAATCCTCACACAGCTGACTCGGATTTCCATCCTTCTGAGGTCAGAAACTTGCATACCATTAAACTGGTAATACTAGCACCTATCATGACCCATGGTTACAAGCAACAGAATTGCGGTATGAAGCACAGTATGGAAAATATGTTATTAAAAAGAGCGTTGTGGAAATCTTAGAAATGCGCCTATGGACTTTTCACTCAGCTGAGGTATTGCCACAGGAATTATTCATCTTTTCTGGTGCCATATACACAGCCATTGTCATTGTCGCTTGTGTACTGGTAGGATCTCCAGCCTTTGGCCCAGTATGTAGTGAGCGGTAGCTTACTAAATTGCTTTTGATCCAGGAAGAGACACTAAGACAGGGCTTCCCAATGTGGAGAGCCTTAGAAAAATCCTCTAGAGTTACAAACAAGAGAAAGGTGATGGACGTGATGTACTGAAACATATTGGCATTGGGAAGTGTTCACTACAAAGTGTGAAATGCTTGAGCTGGAGACTGTGCACACATTGAGCAGCCATTTATTACAGTGGTAAAGAGCAGTGCCATCTTTCACTGGAATACTTTCAACGCTTGTGAGAAGAAAATATAGAAGCAGATTTTTTTCTTACAAATAATAAAGAAAAGCACAAATGTTATATCAGAAGTTAGCTGTCCATACTTAGTCGCGAAGAAAACTATCTATAGGTTTCGCTGTATTTTTTAACTGGGGGGGGCAGTCCGAGTTAGGTCCGCAAGAATTGGATTCATGCCAGATTTTCAGTATAACCGCTATGTTAATTAGATGTATTTAGGTTAATTGAGTGTAAAATTACCTTACATGGATAGTCTGAAAATCTAGCATGGCACCGAGTGCTTAATTTGTAAATAAAGAGGTGCGGGTGCCCAAAGCCCTCCTCTTAAACATGTGGCTGCTGCAATTAAGGCCCATATTTATACTTTTTGACGCTAAACTGCGCTAACGCAGTTTAGCGTCAAAAGTTTTTGCGCCTAACTTGGGGCCCCCTGAATGGCACAGGATGCAATGGCCATGCCCAAGGGACACTTGCCCCTTTGCTGGCCACTGGGGTGGTGGGCTTGACTCCTGTCTTCCCTAAGACAGGAGTCATGTTTTTGGTGGTTGTGCGCCAGGAAATGGCGCTAGTCTGGTTAGAGACTTTTTTTGCCTCTAACTAGGCTAGCGTCATTTTCTGACACACACCCCCTCCTTCCCTACCGCAACCCCCACCTGGCTAGCATCGTTTTTAAAGACACCAGCCCAAGTTTAGCACTGACTTGCGCCATTCAATAAATACGGCGCCCAGCTGGCATCGTGAAATGACACAAGCCGGCGCTAAACTTTTTGCCGCAAAACTGCGTTAGTACAGTTTTGCAGCAAAAAGTATAAATATGAGCCCAAATATTTAAATATGCATCTTCAGAATGCACATGTTCGGATATATGCGAAAGAAATGTATGTGAATTAATTAAAGAGATAAATAAGCACATAGAGAGGCATAAAGGTACCCATCTTCAATTTCACCTAAACTACGTGGCCAAGCTCGGTTGTGTTTATGGAAAGGCGTCAGGTGCTTCTTACTCATTCAATCAAGAGACCTCTTCCCTGTGTTTAGCCAGTTCCAGACATATCATCTAGAATCCCTCTTTCTCTGTTAAAGCATTCAACCCACTCACCAAAATGAAAGCTAGATGCTGTTTTTTATGATTAAAAATCGTGGGTTAGTTGATATAATCAAACAACCAATACTGCAGATTATGTAACACATATACATAGCTGCATTTTACAAGGCCCCAACCAAGAACTACTACAAACACGGAAATAGCACAATTCTGGTTCTTTCCCGCAATATTTCACAAAACAGGAGCTCATAGTGTCACGTCGAGAAAGAAAAAAAGGGCAAGAGTAAATATAAATAGAAAAGAAGTACTTGAAACTCGCAAAGATGTTTTTGAGCCCCTTGTAATTTCCCTCTTTTATTTCAGATTTCTCGGGTATACTTATCTATTTGCTGCAAGGTCCTGGCACGCTTTTATCAGATGAGGAAGCACCACTTCAAAGGCCTCGGTGTGTCGACAGCGCACATCAGCAGCTGTTGGCACTCACGCTTATTAGCTCGCCTCGTGCCAGTGGTCCTTTCATCTTCCCCGCCTATGATATGTGCCCGGGAGGTCAAAGAAAAAGCCCGAGGTTACAAGGCCTACACCTCGACAATCTTCCGGGACATCAAAGGTCAAAGGTCAAGCCGCACTCCGACAATTTGAAGGCCTGCACTGTAAGCTTGAAAGCACTCAGCACCTGAAGGAGCAACTAAAGTAAAGGTTTCCCCTCTGACACCAGCGCCAAGAACATGCAACGACAACGTGAGGTAGTTTTTGCAAATCTGACAGGTGCATTTCGGGATATGCCGTGCCCCCAAGTAAGGTGGTGCGTGCTAAAAAGAGCGCAAAGACGCCTCGGTGTAAATACAGTTTTGTGCCCTGTATTTGGGTCAATTTTGTATTTTCCAATCCACTTTGTATAGCGCAACATGGAATAATATGCGAAAATGGTTTCTGTGACCAATTTTTCACACAATGACCCTGCTACTGCACGGTTTTGTCCACACAATGGGGCATATTTATACTCCGTTTGCGCCGAAATTGCGTCGTTTTTTTTTACGCAATTTCAACGCAAAACTAACTCCATATTTATACTTTGGCGTTAGACGCGTCTAGCGCCAAAGTCCATGGAGTTAGCGTCATTTTTTAGCGTGGACGCCTACTTTGCGTTAATTATATGCAAGGTAGGCGTTCCCGTCTAAAAAATCGACTCCGAGGCATGTGCGTCGGATTTATACTCCCGGGCAAAAATCACGCCCGGGAGTGGGCGGGTAAAAAAAAATGACATACGGCCGCTTTTGCGCTGTTTTTTAGCGCCTGCAAAAGGCGGGCGTTAAGGGACCTGTGGGCTCTGAAGGAGCCCAGAGGTGCCCCCCCATGCCCCCAGGGACACCCCCTGTCACCCATGCCCACCCCAGGAGGACACCCAAGGCTGGAGGGACCCATCCCAGGAACATTAAGGTAAGTTCAGGTAAGTGTTTTTTTTTTGTTTTTTTTGTGGCATAGGGGGGCCTGATTTGTGCCCCCCTACATGCCAATATGCCCAATGACCATGCCCAGGGGACAGAAGTCCCCTGGGCATGGCCATTGGGCAAGGGGGCATGACTCCTGTCTTTGCTAAGACAGGAGTCATTTCAATGGGGGTTGGGAGTGAAAAAAAATGGCGCAAATCGGGTTGAGGCGAAAAAATTGCCTCAACCTGACTTGCCCCATTTCTTGACGCCCAAGCTCCATATCCCCCTACGCCGGCGCTGCCTGGTGTACGTCGTTTTTTTTAACGCACACCAGACGGCGATGGCGGCTAACGCCGGCTAACGTCATTCAATAAATACGGCGCCCGCATGGCGCTTCAGAATGGCGTTAGCCGGCGCTAATTTTTGGGACGCAAAACTGCGTTGGCGCAGTTTTGCGTCAAAAAGTATAAATATGGGCCAATATCTTATATGAATTACATGAAGGCCGAGGTCAGAAGTTAAGGCAAAAACAGCTGGTGCCAGATTTTACACTTTTACCACCATACTTAATGAGTCAGTAAAAATAAATCAATACACAGCTATTTTCATCTGCCCGCTATAAAATACATGGAGACACCATCCATCCAAAAAAAAGCACCACTTAACATGCATATACAAGTGGCACAATACAAATTCGCAATTATGACAATTCGTTCACCCAGCGTTGATATATTGTAGCAGTGCAGAGAAAGTGACATTTGTAGTAGGTTGTGGTTCATATGCACCTTCTGAACTTCTGTGGTAAAGGTTTCAAAATTGAATGACAGTACATGCACAGTAAACAATGGAAGTGTACACCAAAAGGTGTCACTTGCCAGTGGAACAGTGCAAACAAAATAGGCCGGAAGAATGCCCTTTTTCAGGTTTTGTTGTTGTTGCCTATTCATTAAAAATTGTACCCCCAGCTACACATTAAAGGCATAGTATCAGTACAGTGACCAAGGAACACAGCCAAAGTTTCAGAGCTTCCCACCTTCTCCTCCATTAGTTCAAATGTGGAAGGAGGGAGTCCTGTCTCTGCCATCACACAGCTATGGCCACCAACACTGCAATCCTCTCACCTATATTGCTGTCTTTTTACCCATGGTACATTGCAAGCAGGCAGGGTCATGCCATGCACGGGCATGGCACAGCTGTCTTTCTGGTATCCTAGACTCTGACACAGCAAGACTGTGTTGTTGTGGTAGAGTATTTTTTTCAGTATTCCGAAGTTGTCAAACTGACTGAAGTCTCTGCATTGTTCTTGTTTTTATGTTTCTGTAATAAATACAGCACACGATTTCCAAACATAAACTTATGTTATATTTTTATGTATTTATTTACAGGGAGAGCGGGGTTGGGGGAGGGGGGAACGGGGAAGGTGCTCTGTATTGCCAGTCCACAGCCTAAGATATATCAGTTGAGAGTACAAAATGTTGCCCGCCCCCTTCCCCTCCAGTGGGTTGGAATCACCGCCAGAGGCACATGGAGAACATTGCCTACCTGATTTGTGTGGGGAGCATCCCTGGGAGAGGTTCTCCACTGACACATTTGGCCTTATGCTAGAGGCCTCAACACTTTCTGTAATCCCAAAGCGCAAGGGTAACACTTTGTGATAGAAGACCTTGAGGATACCGATTTGTAAAATTATTATGTAAACATGCCAGAAAAAATAGCACCAGAAAGCAATCTCCGATTTAAATGCTCACCGAAGGTTTTGGAAAAAAACACGAGGAAGAGAAACTTATTTTCAGAAAGGAAGTTGGATAAGGGCCGAAGCCTGGCTCCTCACTTTATTTCATAGCACTAGTCTTGCTTTTTTCCGCTAGGCTATCTCTAAATCAAGTTGAACTCGAGTGTGATGTGGTTCTTTTGGAAACATGTCTGCTCAACTATTCCACCAGTGGGACGCCATAATAGGACTAATTTCATCAAAACCGCTGTAAATCGCTGGTCTGTCTGGACGGGATGGAAGTGCTAGACAACCAGGCCTCCCTCCAGGCCCAGGAGGAGGGCGAGGTGAGAGTGTGGGAAAGTAATATGTCTGGGCAAAAAGAAGGGAGTTTGAGAGCAGAGAGAAAATGCATTGTACAAGATACGATATACCAGATTTTTCCATTTTCCACCTAAGCAGTAAGTTCATATTGTTCATACAGCTTAGGTTAGGTAAACATCGTTCTACTAAAATATCAACAACCCAAAAAACCATGAAGGGAAGTGAAGTGCATATAGATAAGTATAGATTTAATACTTTTAACGCCACATCTACACACCCTTGATATATATATATATATATATATACATATATATATATATATATATATATATATATATATATATTGCCAAAGTACATCTATGTCGAGTTAAGTAAAGTAAACCTATAGTTATGTATACATACTTAGCTTCTTGATATAGTGGTCCTCAGTATTTTGTCTCCAACAATCAGGAAGCATGATATTCCAGACTGTATATTAACGTGGAAAACATATGAGTATATTGGAATTACTGGCTGGTTATCTACTGACTCCATACCTTGCAGTACAACCCTATGGCAATATCACTGCCCATTCCTGTCGTAATTAGGTGGGGGTAAGGAGTAACCCATGGAATGCAAACTACTACACCGAATTTCTGCACTTTCAACTTCTTTACGACCTCTTTGACCCACACATATTTTGTCAGGTATCTGGCAAACATGCACAAAGAAGCATTTACATGTATGATAGCTCTGCACAACTCAAAATACAGACAAATCGTGGTATGTCCTCAAGAGTCGTAAAGAGGGCCCAAGCTTCTTGATTTTGCTTCAAGGTTGGGCGTTAGAAGATATCATGTATAATGTTTTTAGGTCTGGTGTTAACCAAGATCTTTTGATTTTATTAAAATTATGTGTGTAATATACTTACTTATTGGTGCTTTCAGCCAGCCCTCTTCATCATTGTTCTGTTATTGTGTCACTGACATTTATTCTGCCCACTACAGTATATAGCATGGGGAAGTTTGTTAGCCAATTTCAGCCACTGGCTAACTTCACTGTGAGGGCCAGAATTTCTCCCTTTCATAAGGACCACATCCACACACAAAATAGTTCCCTTCAGTGTCAGGGTCTACTATTGCAGTCAGGGTCTACTATAGCAAAGTGTGCTTTTTGACACTAAAAAATATTTTTGTTTTTAGCTATTTGTTTAGACTCAGGAGCTTCCCTAACAATAACGTTTTTCCAAACTAAGACAAAATAAAACAAGTATTGACAAAGCAAAAGGCTGGAGGCTTTGCCAGTGCTTGTTTATTTTTGTATTTATGTGTAGGAAGACAAAGTGTAGGCAGGGAGGTTTGGGGAGAATGCATCAGAGGGACCAAAGTTACAGCTGTTTTTATCAGCTGTCCCACCAAGCCTTTTCTGTCTCCATAAAACCTCTGATATTTTTATGTCTGGCTTAGAGGCAGCTTAAGCTGTTTTGAGAGTAGCAAGTAATAAAAAATCATAAATGCAAAACACACACATATATACATACATAGCCTATTCGACTGTCATTCACATTTTGCTCCCACCCACAACAGCATAAGCCATGGGGCGAGAGGTAAGCCCGCTTCAGCCATTGGCTCTCTTACACTGTAAGCCACAGCATTTGTTCCTGTCACATGTGCACCTCCCCCTAAAAAGTAGTGCTCTTCAATGCCAGTGCTGGTGGGCTAACACTTTACTTTGACAATGCTTTTTTCTTTGCATAATTTTTCCTTTTTTTAGTCATCCTTGTGTATCTAGACTATATATTCAAGCTATAATAATTCAAAGCCAAAACAACCCTTCGTGCCAATAAGTATTATATTTTCCTGTGATGTACATTAAAACGAAACAAAAGGTTTCTTTAACTGTTCAGGTAAACCTGCCTGCTATAAAAAAAACTCAAACTCTTTTGTTAAAATTAAATGGGATGGTTCTTTATTATATTTAAAATTATTGTTGCAAGCAAATAGCTACCACATTTAGATTGCCCTTGTATTTTAGTGGCACATACTTTGTACTAAAAATATATATATATTAATTATGCCAGTTTCCCAATTCCAGTTAACTCTGTCAGTGAATGTTTATTTTTATAAATGTCTGAGTGGCCTCTGTCCTAAAGAGCTACCAGAACATTAACTTCAGTTTTTCCCTGTAAAGCAATTGGAGGGACACGATTGTTTCTCGATCGGGTATCCTCCTCAAAACCATTACTGTGAAGGCGTTTGCTGGTGGTAGTGGAAATCTCATTTGTGGGAGTAAAACTTTGGGGTGCTCTAAGGGCAAGATCTACCAACATGTACAGTTGGCCCCCATAAGTGGGACCATTTTGTCCTCACATCAGGTGCACAAGTGGTAGGTAACGGGTTCACGTGTTACCTGTGGAAGGTCGTTGTGTGTGTCTGTGATGAGATGCCCATACATCAGAAAATTGTTTCTTGTTTTTGCAAGGGTACCCTCAAATATGGGCTTCTATTTGTGGTACAGGATGCCAAGACTTCTTTTGCTCTGTATCTGTCTCACATGTGTTATTTCTGCTTCTCTGTCGGGGGATATATACACACCTTCCAACTCACAAAGGCAACCAAGACAGAACCTGTGACATATGCCGAATAACATCAAGAAGGAAAGTCCTTGTAAGGTGTTGTTATTCTTCTGTCTGGCTTGTGTTGGGAATACACACGTTATCCAGCATTAGCCATCTCCTGAGAGAGAAAAAGAAAGTGAAAATGTATTTCAACTTGATAAGCAAGTGCCAAATCTTTGAACCTTATTTACAGATGATTTGCAGCGGGATGCTGACAACTACCATAAAATGAGGAGATAATCTGGAGCTCTGTTCCAGCAATTTGAAGAGTGACATTAAAATATACCTGCATGGGTTACTGATACTTCCTAGGCTGAAGCTTGAGGTTGCTTGTCTCCTCGAGATGAGAACCAGCCTGAAGCTCTGCCAGAGGCCGGGATGCTTTACGCCACATCTGCCACCTGTACTGGGAAGTGCACATATTAGCCTAGGGAGACCAGACAGGTTGTCTGAAGTTTCCAAGAGTCACCACGAGCTCTTCACCAAACATTTTTGAAATTGCAACAATAACTACAACATCAACAGAGATCATGACTGGTGAACTTGATCCTCTGCACCACCAAGTGACCGTGGTATTTGGGATGTGACAGGTGCAGGAAAGCATCCCTCCCTTTCAAAGATGGTGGTGACAGCAGACCGTCACAATACAACTACACTGTTCCCAGATGGTACCCGGGGGGATGATTTCTGCTTCCAAGGCAAATAAGCAAGCAACACTATTTAAAGAAACGAAGCACTGCAAGTTATTTCCTGGCAACTAGCAAGCTGGTGGGTATTCTCTACAAACATTCCAGCTAGCATCTGGACTCCCTTTTTTCTCTCTTTCTCTTTCTTTCTTTCTTTCTTTCTTTCTTTCTTTCTTTCTTTCTTTCTTTCTTTCTTTCTTTCTTTCTTTCTTTCTTTCTTTCCTCACTCTGGATTCACTCTAGTTTATGAGTACATGGCAATTTCTCTCACTCTCCGCAACACCTCATGCCTAGGTGCCCTTCACCTCTTTTTAAGCAAATGCACTGCAGCCAATAGAACCTTTTTAGCACAAATCACAACCAACAACCTGTCAACCAGGCAGTCGAAGGGGTACTGGGAAGTCGATGCAAATATTTATATATATCTTCTTTAATTGGCATACTATAGCGTTTGAGATGTTCTTGTATTAAGATCCCTCAACAACAACCTGTCCAAATCATCCTTATGCATTGATATGACAGTGACTAGTCTGACAGGCTCATTATGGGTCCTGCAGTAACACCCACATGCGGTGATAATGTTAGTGTGCAATAACCACAGGATGTGGTTTTAAGCTACAAAAAATGAGCAAATATGTGTGGTGCATACAATGTATAGCATTTGACTTCCGCCAAGGCATTGGTGGTGGACACATTGTGATTTGCAGTTCTGCACATTTCAAAATCTGTGATAATGGCAGAGAGGGGTGGTAAGCCTAGAACCCCATGTCTCTACTCTTTTCATATTACCCTAAACAAGTTTCTCCAAACGAACAACTTAACAGTATACGAACGTGTTACGGCTTATCCAAATCATATTTTTGTTAGAATCTTTTCTTGTTGCTTTCCTACAGATACTTCACAAAGAAATCGTAGTCTCTCAAGCCTAATACACGCCTATGCCAAACTGTCTGCATACCGCAGTTTCATCAATAACAACTATGGACATTTGTGTGAATACAAGACTAACAAAAATGAGCATTTGGGTATTGGAACAGACGATTCCATTATCATTTTTCTCTATCACAGAAGGAAAATAAACTATAAAAATCTCAGTACAAGTGTAGAGACACAAGGCAGCCCACGACATCTGTTCCTTGCCAAAACCCATTGTGGCTACATTTCTCTGCATTACTCATTACCAGGGAAATGATTTATTTAAGAGGAGGTTGTAACTGGCATGCAGCCTCCAGCAAGTCCTAGCCGCTGTCATACTATATTTCAAAAATATTGTTAAATATTGCATATGTGAATATGCACTGCACACAATGGGTTTAGCATCTGGGGTCATTAGTGCTGGCACGCAACCTCTCCTTCTGTTACTTTTGGCATACATGGCTATCTCAAAAGGTCATGCATTTGAGCATTCCTGACAAATTAAGCAGAAGAAATGTACACATTTTGTTGATCATCTATGCATAATCATCCTGCTAGTTTGCCAAGGAAATTATGGTTCTGATTTATACCTCAGCGGATGGAATACTCTGTCACAAATGTGACAGATATCCCGTCTGCTGTATTACGGTCTCCATAGGATATAATGCAATCATAATATGGCGGACATCACGTTTATGACGGAGTATTCCCCTCCGCCAAGATCCAAATCTGGCCTATGTTTTGTTTCCAGTTACTAAGCCCCACCTCCCTGTGAATGTTATGGTTTCACCCCCGGTTTGATTGATCGGTCTTGACACATCATAACCTGTTGATGGAAACTGCCATATTGCTGACCCTACAAAAGTCTTAACCTACCATCATACAAGTGTCTTATTGACAGTCAAAAATACTATTGGAGCATGAATTAATAAGAGACTTCTCTAACTATTTTGAAATAGAATAAGCAATTCAGAGGAAGACATGTACTTCCAAATAAATACTCTTGAAATTCCAGCCTGTTTCACATACATATTAAGATCCAGAGAGCACTTGGTACAGGGTTCTTAGTGTTCAAAAGGTTATGCCTTTAACTTTCATGTATTTGCAACCACAAATCATTGCCTCCTGAGGTTTAACTGCAGTAGATTAATTGGTGTATGCAATGGAGTTTCAAAGTGGCCTTAAGGTAACAAGCCATCAAGTTGAGCATCTCATAAAAATATCTTCTTCAAAATTCTTAGCTCCAAGCCAATCATAGTCAAAGTTATCATAACCATAATTGTAAAAGTGTCTTAGAGGGCCCTTTTAAATGCTACATACATGTGTAGATCCAAGGCTTTAAAGGACTGTTGGGAAACCATTTACCACTGGCGCTCTGCCAAGAGTGTTTGGTTCTCTTCATCCTGCTTGATTTAGAAAATCCAAGTCGTCCCACAACATCTTACATTTGGGGAGCAGTGTGGATTCTCATGATGTACATAGCTCTCATGAAATCCCCATGGGATATGATGCCAAATAAACCCTGGCCCTGACACCCAGTTCAAACCTAAAACCAGGTGCCTAAGTAAGAGCTGGAAAATCCTACAATCTTTGGAGGAAGTGCTAAACCCACAGGAGAATTCACGGGTGGAATTCCCTCTTGAATCCTTCTCCCACAGTGGACGAAATTCCAGCAACGGATTCTTGTATAGATTTAGCTGTTCCCCTATAATTTACAGAATCATCCGACAATAAGGTACTCTAAATCAGGCCACAGATCATAGAGCAGAATTTAGGCCCATATTTATACTTTTTGACGCTAAACTGCGCTAACGCAGTTTAGCGTCAAAAAGTTTTGCGCCGTCTAACGCCATTCTGAAGCGCCATGCGGGCGCCGTATTTATGGAATGGCGTTAGACGGCGCAATCAGACCGGCGCTGCCTGGTTTGCGTGGGAAAAAAACACGTAGACCAGACAGCGCCGGCGTAGGGGGAAAATGGCGCATGGGCGTCTTAAAATGGGGCAAGTCAGGTTACGTCGAAAAAATCGTCTTAACCCGACTTGCGCCATTTTTTAACGACGCCCATCCCCCATCAACATGACTCCTATCATTGTAAAGATAGGAGTCATGCCCCCTTGCCCAATGGCCATGCCCAGGGGACTTGTGTCCCCTGGGCATGGTCATTGGGCATAGTGGCATGTAGGGGGGCACAAATAAGGCCCCCCTATGCCACCAAAACAAAATATAAAAAAAAAAAAATTATACTTACCTGAACTTACCTGAATGTCCCTGGGGTGGGTCCCTCCAGCCTTGGGTGTCCTCCTGGGGTGGGCAAGGGTGGCAGGGGGGTCCCTGGGGGCATGGGAGGGCACCTGTGGGCTCATTTTGAGCCCACAGGCCCCTTAACGCCTGCCCTGAGCAGGCGTTAAAAAGTGGCGCAAATGCGCCGTTTTTAGCCACGCCAACTCCCGGGCGTCTCTTTTGCCCGGGAGTATAAATACCACGTAAAGTCCTGGGAGTCATTTTTTAGACGGGAACGCCTCCCTTGCATATCATTAACGCAAGGAAGGGGTTCACGCTAAAAAATGACGCACATTCCGGGAACTTTGGCGCTATTCGCCTCTAACGCCATAGTATAAATATGGCGTTAGTTGGCGTTAGTTTTGCGTCGAAATTGCGTCAAAAAAAACGACGCAATTTCGGCGCAAACGGAGTATAAATATGGCCCTTAGTGTAGATAGAGTACTGCGGCTGACAACGGCGTTCACCGTAAATAAAGTGTAACCCCCTGGACAGGCGACAGTATAGTATCAATGGATATTGAAGGTCTTTACAGTGAAATGTTCCATACAAACTATACAACGTTTTACAGTCGAGGGTATGTATTCTAGATTCATTAACTCTTCTTCAAACCATGTATTAACTCACAACCCCCAGCCAGGCCTTCAGCATAATCATTTCACCCCATACACTTTTATTGGTGAGGTAGAAGGCAAGAAAAATGCCAACTGTGGGTAAATAAACCACTGTAACATATGCCATCTTAGAAAAAGTGGTTTAATCACAAATATTCTTTTATCGGTATGAAAGTCTGGCAGAGCCACATGCAGAACAATGATGGAAATAACATCATGCATTATCTAGATAGTTAAAAAAGAATCACTTTTTTGAGGACTATGCATATTATACACAGGCGGGTTTACAGATTTAAATGTAGTAAACAAAATGGGAGTGACAGTATGTATGCTCTAATGTCCAGTGTCTTAAAGGTGAAAAAGTATAAGCAATGGATGGAACACACAGAATCGGATATTAAGTATTAGAAGCGATATTTAGTATCATACAGTAAGTCCTGCAAGGAATGTGAGCACTGGAAGTTACTAATTGGAAGGAGTATGTTATACTGATATCAAGAATTGACAATAATATTCACTACTAGGCTGTAAGTAATAGAAGGAATATTAAGTGTAATTTTAATTGCTGTAAGTCATGTTCCCTTTTGGCGTTACCTTTTGGAATATATTCTCATCATTACTTACAGCAGAAAGAATAATCATGTCCAGATATTATATATCAATGAAAAATAATAGTTATTACCCATTAATTACACCACATTAACTACTGTATGAGATGTTCAGTACTACATGTTAAGTATCAGAAACAATATTCGGTATCAAATACTAATCACTGGATGGATTTTTCAATAGCCATATGATGCAGTGGATGGAATCAATCTGGAACTCCGCTGTTCATGATTACATTTTCCACCATATCTTATGCCTTGTCAGTGTCCAGCATGACTGAGGCAGGAAATGGGCTCTTTGGTTTGATATATTGTAGGTGTGTCCCAGTTAGGCCTGAAAAGGTCGGATCCGACAGGACCTTCAGGATAATCACTGGGTATATAAGTGATTCAATTTGTAAATGTATTTTAATTCTAAAATAAAATGAACATTCATAAACGTGTATTAAACTGCTGCTAGTGTGATACTACCTACAGAAAACTGGGCACGTTACATGCACTACTAAATCTGAATTGGCACACATGCTTCTTTTTGTACCTGATTTGGAAAACTGCAAAGTGAAAACGTGAGCTCAGGGGTCACCAATAACCTCCACCAATGGCCTGCAACTGGAGTAAGTATAATAGCGGATAAATAGAGCATAAATGAGAGATTGCTTGCAGCAATGCTTCTAATCAGAGGACAATGGGCCATATTTATACTTTTTGACGCAAAACTGCGCTAACGCAGTTTTGCGCCAAAAAAATTAGCGCCGGCTAACGCCATTCTGAAGCGCCATGCGGGCGCCGTATGTATTGAATGGCGTTAGCCGGCGTTAGCCGACCGGCGCTGCCTGGTGTGTGTGAAAAAAAACCACGTACACCAGGCAGCGCCGGCGTAGGGAAAAATGGCGTTTGGGCGTCTAAAAATGGGGCAAGTCAGGCTGAGGCAAAAAAAACGTCTTAACCCGATTTGCGCCATTTTTTAACGACGCCCATCCCCCATTGAAATGACTCCTGTCTTAGCAAAGACAGGAGTCATGCCCCCTTGCCCAATGGCCATGCCCAGGGGACTTCTGTCCCCTGGGCATGGTCATTGGGCACAGTGGCATGTAGGGGGGCACAAATCAGGCCCCCCTATGCCACAAAAAAAAGTAAAAAAAATACTTACCTGGACTTACCTTAATGTCCCTGGGGTGGGTCCCTCCATCCTTGGGTGTCCTCCTGGAGTGGGCAAGGGTGGCAGGGGGTGTCCCTGGGGGCAGGGGAGGGCACCTCTGGGCTCATTCTGAGCCCACAGGTCCCTTAACGCCTGCCCTGACCCAGGCGCTAAAATCCGGCGCAAATGCGGGTTTTTTTGACCCGCCCACTCCCGGGCGTTATTTTTGCCCGGGAGTATAAATACGACGCATATGCATCGCAGTCATTTTTTAAGGCGGGAACGCCTACCTTGCATATCATTAACGCAAGGAAGGTGTTCACGCAAAAAAATGACGCTAATTCCAGGAACTTTGGCGCTAGACGCGTCTAACGCCAAAGTATAAATATGGAGTTAGTTTTGCGTCGAATTTGCGTCGAAAAAAACGACGCAAATTCGGCGCAAACGGAGTATAAATATGCCCCAATGTGCCCATACTTAAACATCCCCAAAGATTTTAAAACACACAAACAAAGGATATGAATTCATTATCAAACATGTGTCTTCGTTTTTATCCATCAAAAATGTGTCCAATGGCTGTTTCTGCAGTGTAGTATGAAAAATTAGTTGCGATAATCAGTAAGACAAATCTTGCCTGAGAATTTTTTTTCTTAACTTTTGATGAGAACTAATTTGGGTTCTTATGTATGCACAGCATTGATCCCATGCCCTGCCTCTGCCCTACGTGTCCCACTCAGATGTTTATTTATCAATGTGTATGAGATTTAAGGGAGACCCTTTTCATCCTTCACCATCGAACACAAACCAATCATCTGCTGAGTCCCTCATGGCTCATCACTCAGCCCCACCCTATTCAACATCTTCATGCACCCTCCTTGCCAACATAGTCAGATCCCATAGACTCAACATGATATTCTGCGCTGACCACACGCAACTCATCCTCTCTCCGAAAACTACACCTCTGCCAGAACCAACTTCCACCACTGCACGACCACCGTCGCCAATTGGATGAGGAATAACTGCCTCAAGTTCAACCCAGATAAGATGTAAGGCATGATATTTGGCAGCAACAACTCCCCCTGGTATGTCCCTTGTGGCCCATAGAACTGAGGCCCACTCTAATCCCAACTGAGCCCACCAGGAATCTCTTTATCATCCTGGACAGCAAACTCACCATGAGGTCCCAAGTCAGAGCATTGTCATCCTCCTGCTTCTTCAACCTACACATGTTACAAAAGATTTTCAAGTGGCTACCCCAAAACGGGCTATGCACCATCACCCAAACCCTCATCGCCAGTTGACTGGACTACAGTAACATCCTCTTCCTGGGTCTCGAGGCCCACCTATTTCAGAGGTTACAGAACATCTAGAACACTATCGGAAGAATCATCCTGGCTCTCCCTCTGCGCACCCACATCAGCCCCCACCTCATAAACCTCCACTGGCTCCCGGTTCAGAAGAGATGGCAGCTCAAGCTCCTCACTCACACATTCAAGGCACTGCATAGCTTTGGACCTGCCTGAATCAACCACTGCCTGAGATTCCACAAACGCTCCAGACACTTCTACTTTGCCTCCCTTGTGCTGACCCATACTTCCTGCATACTACGCAGCAGAGCAGGAGGATGTTCCTTTCACTTCACAGCCAAAGCCTGGAATGGCCTCCCCCTTCACCTCAGGGCCTTTCTCACTCTACAGGAGTTCCATAGGACACTGAAAACCTGGCTCTTCGACTGAGACCCTTGACACTGCCAGTGCCTGGATACCCTCATGGGTGACAAGTCACGCTCTACATGTGGACTGACTGATTGATTGATCGATTGATTGTATCTTGACCCAGAGGGAAGCTGGGTTAGGTGGAAGGGGTATATAGATCACCAGCCTGATAGTAATGTGATGAGTAACGTTTCTACCCACAGTACTGCTTTCCTCACAGCGTAGTGGTTTTATTTGCTAGTGCCACAAAATGTGTAACCACCACAGCAGGCACGAAAGAACTGGAATAAGAGATTAGGAAAAACCTTACTGCAATAGGGTTCCAATGTGTCAAATTAAATGCAAAGTACAAAAGAAACAATCTTCGAAAGAAGCAGCACTGATGATCTGATTTACAAGTGACTATTCTTTTGTAGCTTCCATGCTGCGTTTGAACATGTATGTCTTCCTGTTTCTCTCTTTTTTTTTCTGTTCAACACAATAGATGTTGTAATCAGTTTAGAGAGTTCACTGGCAGATGTGCCACAGTTAACTCACTAAACTCAAGTAATCTAGGACTGCTCTGGTACAAATTGATGGGCCAGTGCAAAGGCAAGTGCTGAGTCCATGCTAACATTATGCCTGATGAAGACTAGCGACACAAGGTAGAGGCACCCACCCTCAAATGAGTTAAGGGGCTCCCTAAGTGAATTGCTGAACCTATTTATGGGGCTCATTTGACTCTGGGAAAATGAGGACCCAGGGACTGGATCTGCCTTCTACATCGGACTTTACTTTATCCCTAGAACAATGGTTCTTCCTGTTCTGAGGAAAGGCTAATATCTTGTGCTTCCGTAGGACTTGCCCCAAGAGCAACAAGGAAACCCTTTCACTTCTGTGACTAGTGAAGTACTTTCTATCAATGAGTTCGTGAACACTCCCCAAAGAGAAAGTGGCCAGTGATTCTAGTCTTCCTAGTATCTGTGGTTTTGCCCTGCCATCTATTGCTCCATTATGTACGAGCAAATGATACATATAAAAGTGAAAGTCCATTGTTACCTCCCACCCCTACAAACATAGTCTTCTGGGTTAAGGGAAAATTGTTCAAAGCAGTGAATTTAGTAATAAAAATGTGTTTGTTATATAGTGCTTCATTCCACACCTCTGGTATTTCTAAGCACTATAAATAGCAGGTGTTACTATTACCCAATTCGTTCCACTAGCAAATGTACAACTCACAAAGCTAACCCCCCCAGATAGGTTTGGATGCATAGCAATGATCCAGGTGACATTTGAATTAACAATACTTGTCTGCTTGACTTCTGGAATTCTTCCAAGAGTGTGGGCTGTGTGGATTTCATGGTCCACAAGTAACAGCTGGTGGTGGGGGAAGCACGTGCACGGATACCATCCATAAACAATCAAGTTCCAGAGCATTCTAATTTTCCCACAATACAATGGACCCAATTCAGAAAAGGCATTATTCAGTATTTAAAGTAGTATCATGTCACATACTAAAAAATGCAATTCACAAACCAAGGGTTAGGGAGCTCCACCTTCCCTTCTCCCGCATTTTTTGTACAGAAATCTCATCTCTGCCCTGGTGGTGGAAATCACTGCAAACATAAGTACAGGATTTAGTAGTAAGTGTGGAAGGAACAAGAGGGAGTGTTGGGAACAAGAAGGATAATGGCTACAAGATGGGTGAGGAGGGAAATTTAAGGAGTGGTTTACACAAGAGCATATTAGTACAAAATACATATCCACCTAAAAGTAAGACAATTGCTAGTCACAAAAGACATCTAATTCTACTATAGCCCTGAAAGTGACAAAGCAGGTTTAAATGTACTTGAACATAGATTTGAAGTACGTCTAGCACCATACATGACCAACCACTGCTACTGCAACACATTCTCATAGAAATCGATGGAGGTAGACTATGACGCTAATACCCAAAGGAAATTATATAAAAACAAATTAAATTACATTTCTCCACCTGGAGATTTTGGCCCCACTGTTGGAGATCTCCACAAACAACTAGAAAGTTACCCTTAATTCTACAGTAGTTGTAACTCTA
Source organism: Pleurodeles waltl (assembly GCF_031143425.1). Taxonomy (NCBI): domain Eukaryota; kingdom Metazoa; phylum Chordata; class Amphibia; order Caudata; family Salamandridae; genus Pleurodeles; species Pleurodeles waltl. The sequence continues at coordinate 513,434,403 of NC_090447.1, read as the reverse complement.
AACTGGAAATTTGGAATCGCAAAAGGTGTAGATTTATAGCTTGGTGTAGGAGCAGATCTACGCAGGAGTACATGTGCGCATGCAAATGTGCCTTTGAGAATAAAGTCCATTGATTCCTACAGTTTGTCTTAACTGTAGCTCCTGCTGATTTTGATTGGAATGGTTAAACCCAGTCTTCTCCCCTTTCTATTTACTGTTTTTCTTTACAATGTGGAGGAAATGACTACATATTTTTATTTTTCTGGAATGAATTTGAATCTTCCAGTCTTTATTCTTTCAGCTATGTTGCTTAATTGAGTTGACCCCCACCCCCTCACCACTAACAAGGAAGCCCCCTTTAAGGGATCTTTAATAAGCCTCTGGAGAGTTCAAGTGGCAATGCTGTTGCACCACAAAACACATAGGCCATCATTATAAATCAGGCAGAGTGGTAATCCCGAAGTCTTACAGGGCATGAGAACGCTCCCAGTTAAACCACTGAAATTACTGCTGACATTTTACACCAGCTAAAAAAAGGCGGACATTTTGAGGCCCTAGAACAGTGGTCAAAGTGCATTGAAGGAGGTATGGGAACTGTGATGCTGCATGCAAAGGGGCTGGGCAGTGAGCATGGGAGTGGGGAAATATATAAAGTTGTTACTCACTGAGAAATGCACTATAGGACATTATGAAACCTGTATTTGTTAATGCGCTGCAGAGGTCTGAGGGACTGAGTGTAACCGGAGGGCCACAGAATCTTGGTTAGTGCAGTGGACAATAGTGACTCGTCTATTTTTAGTGCCAGAAGGTCCGAGCCTGTGTAAATATGTAAATCATTCTTTTAAACTTGCATTACACACAGTATAAGATAGACTGCTACAAAATGCGCAAAAAGGTTTAGAATAAAATAGTGTTTCCAAAATACAAATTTTGGAAATACATAGAGTGAACGTAATGCAATTCTTTTGTGGTAACTGTCATTTCAACACTTTGTCAGGGGTAGTAAACTTTATGTTAATACAATTTCAATTAAATGCATGCACTTCACAGCTCAGTTGTTTACTCTTAGCACTACCGCTCAAAAAGAAATCTTTGTCATCACAAAGCTTTGAGTGATTAGGTCAATGGAAGCCAGTAACAGCTCCCAAGCATCCTTTCCATTTGGGGATTAACTCGCAGCGCACATTTGCATTTCTTTCAGGTAACCAGGAACCCTAGCGGGAAGGCTTGTTTAGCTTTCTGCGGCCTCCATTTCACAGCACAGGAGACTCCCTGAATGACACTTCAACAGAAGTATTGATAATATTGGAATTAACCATCCCTGGACGGTTGTCTTTTTACAAGAAGTAGGGGAACGGTTTCTTGTAAATCAGAAAAGTATAGACACATTGTGCCCCTCCAATCCTCCTCACTTGGATCACTGCCCTAGAATCACATACCGAGAAAGTCAGGCATGTTATTCCACAGTCCTGGGCTGAAAGCTCTTCATGTCTGGAAACAGGAGTGGTGATACCCCCATGAACTGTTTTAAACGTCTTCCCCCCTTAGTATACCTGAAGGATATTTTACCCATCACAAACTATTTTTTATTTGCAAAAACACTTGATGAGCCTTTCAGGGAGGTGTATTCAAAGTTCCATAACACTGTTGGTGGTGAAGGCCATGCATCTTCTTTCCTGTGCGTCCTTGATGCATTCACTTCCCACACTGCCCAGCCCACACTTGGATTCTGCTGCTTTTATTTCGAAAAGTTTGTGTTCAGGTTTTAGTCACATAATTAGTAAAGCATATGTGGGAGGTGTGCAGCCCTCCTAGGCTCTGCAAATCGTTTTTATTATGATGTATAAATCCGTTCACAGGCAGGGAAAGCTGTCAAACAATTTGATTAAATACCATACTTAACTAGCGATTTCTACGTTGAAACCTTGTGGGTGATATTTACTGTAGTGTTTTGTCGGTGATAGGTCAATGGAACAGCCTGTGCAAGCTGGAATAAAAACTGTGAAGCCTTGTGTGAGTCTCGAAAACGCGTGTTTTATCCGTGAATAGGGAAGTACTGCAGGCTCCTAGTTACTGCCTTAATGAATGTACAATTTCCTGCTTAGCTACAATGTGTCTTCAAATTGCTTCAGATCTGTCATCAATTAGATCATTTGGTTCACAGTGTCTGCGCTTAAAAGCATCAGTAGAAAACGAATACCTCGGAGGCAATGACTACCAGTAGGGCAGATTAAGGTGGCGGGGAGATACGGGTGACAGAATTTCCAGTTCCGCTCACTGTCTCCGCACCTAAAACCGCCTGTTGCAAGTTCACACTCACGGAATTAGGAATAACTGAGTGGGATGGGTTTTTTGTGGGTGAAGTCCTGCACACAATTCCGTGGGCATTGACTCTCTGCTTTACCACTTGCTCTGAACAGTGGACAGGCTAAGAGGAGTGCTGGAGAGGGTGAAGTTGCATGCAAGCTGTAGGAGGGTGCCAAGAGGAGGCCAACCTGCTCTCTTGAAGTCTAAACCGAAAGCACTGTTATTGACTGAATTTTCTGGCCAGTAAGATCGGGTCTGGGGTACCCACACCCAGGAAGTCCAGGTGTGGGAACACTGGTCTGCTTATAAACGACGGAAAGGTATCGAACAAGGATGAAACTCAGCTCAATCCACAGTGGGCCCAGAAAATGCTAAAAACGGATATTCCCCTTTTTATTTCTAACGCTGTTCTATATCGCTATACACATTGCGCCACTTTGTAAACCCTTGCACCACATTATGCCTGTGCCAGGCATAATGTATGTGGGGGGTGGGAGGGCATTCCTCCGTTAGGCAGCTCAGAAAAATGGCTCAGTGGAATCTATGAGATTTCACTGCTCCATTTTTTTTCGTCTTCAGTGCAGGCATTAAATTGAGGCACACCATTATTTATATTGGGCACTATGTACTTTGCAGAATTAGCGCCAACATGTTTGGCGCTAATCCTGCAAAGTACCACAATAGTGTCAGAAATTTTGACACTATTGATCCTAACGTGCAGCATGGTGCACCATATAATTGATGCACGCACACACATGGTGGTGTTTTTATGGGGCAGAATGGGGTGCAAGAAAAGATTTTTTTTAAATCTGGGCCCTATTGTCTATATACAGGAGGCTTTGACTCCTCTCATTGCTAACCATTTGTTACTTTCACTGTCACTCTCATTTGCTTGCCTATTATTTGATGGCCTAACATTTCCATATCATGTTAGTCCCTCCTATGGAGTAATACCAAATTACATGTGTCCTTCCACTGTTCACTTTTAGGGAACTAACTACTTTAGTCTTTCTGGTTTAACACTCAATCATAGTGCGTGAATTTTTCAGTTCTCTCTGTCCCTTTCCCACCTCTGTTCCTCTACTACGTCCCTCCCACTCACCCAGTGTTGCTCTCCATTTTCTGCTTCTTCTGCTTCCAACCGCAACATTTGCTGTCCTGTCTGCCTCTATGATGCCCCCACATTTCTTTCCACACCCTAGGGCGTAGATCTCCCGTCATTTGCTTTTCCTGCCCCATCTACCCTCCTGCTTTGTGTTGCTTCCTCCCTCCCTCATCTGCTCCCCACCCCAACACAAAACACTTTCTCACTACTGCTTCTATTTTTTTTTACATGCACCGACTCAATTCGGATCAGTGCATTAAAAAAAGTGTAATATTTGCATGCACATGCATGCTGAATGATACAGCTGGTGGCTGATTCAAAACATTTCTTTATCTGTAAAAAAGCTGCGCAGTGTCAGCGACTGGTGCTGTACAGCATTGCCCAAAAAATGTTCTGCAAAGCCGATAAGTGTCTTACATGACCAATACCAAAGTTTGTTTAGCACTAGTTAGCAGAGGGCATTGCCCTAAGATGATATTCTTTTGCCTTACCTTATAATGCTGAATATGACCTCACAGCAATGAGTTCCAAGTCAAGATGAAGGACGGATATGCAAATCTCTGTGGGGAGGAGGGATATATTGCCATCCCTCAAATCACAATGGGGCATGTGTGAGGTTGCAATAGCTGGGGTCATCGGTAGTACATATTGCTTATTTTTCCAAGTTAAACTCTCCACTAAATGCTGGTAGTTGTGTATGGTACAAGTTAACAGGAGCGGCTCACGGGTTGTGGAAGGGGCGGGGCGGCGCACAGGGGAGGGGTAGGGGTGGGAGTGTGATGGGATAATAAACTTTAAAATAAATGAAAACAAAAAAAACACCATTTACATTGTCCACGCCGTCCTGTGCCGCGCTCCTCTTCCCTGCTGACTGGCTGCACGCAGGCACAGACTCCCAGCCTGCCCTGCGGCCAATCCTGATGCCGCTCAGAGCAGTGTCAGGATTGGCTGGGAGCGCAGGCAGACTGGGAGCCTGTGCAGGCTCTCTGCAGCCCGGCAACTGTGTTGCTGGGCTGCTGAGAGTACAATGCGCATGTGTGTTTGGCTGGCCTGAGTCGGCCCTCCAAACATACATGCGCTCTGAGGGGGAGTGCTGGGCACTCCCCCCTTAGTGCACGTCACAGCCTGTGGCCCTGCCCCTTTAAAAGAAAAGGATAATAAACAAAGTTTCTTATCCTTTTCTTTTAAAGGATTTGCAGCTGCCGCCGCTGGCGGGAGGGCGATGCTCCTCCATCTTTAAGAAGGAGTTGCCCCTGGAAGTTAATCCTCACAAATATGGCACCTAGGAAAAATCATTAATTAATAAATGGCATACCCCTCTACAAATGTGTCTACTAAAAAGGGGTGAGCAGAGAAGCTGGAGAAGGCAAAGTGTTGCAGCATTCATTTTAAAAAGTGGAATACATGTTTTGGTGTGGCTATGCGTAGAATGTTAATTAACAGAATATGAAAGTGCTCCGAGCCGCCTACTGTCTTTAGAATTTTTCATGCATAGATGTCCCAGAGACATTTTAGAAATATTTTATAAAGAGTGTAAAGAAGCAGTGTGTTTTTAAACAAAAATCAATGCCATCAAAATTCATATTTCATTTAGGTACTTAAATTTAGGGACTAGAAGATAGATGCAGTAGTTCACTGTGAACTGCCAGTAACACCCACCAGATCTGCAGTTATCATAGGAGGATTTTTACAGGCAAGATGATTGTGAGGCAAAACAATAACGTCGCCCTGGGTCTAGTTAATCACGAAATGGATTAGTCAGCGGATTAGTTCAGTGAGAATGTGTGCAAAGAGTAGAAGGTTTGAAAACTCTCCTAACACGAACAACTTAATGCAGTAGCGTAGATATGATGTCATGGGCTCTGGTGCAATCAAGGAAAATGGCCTATTTGATTGCTGTTGGGGTAGTAAAATACAACCGTTCTGAGGGTCCAGTTGTCACCGGTGCCACTGCACCTGCTGCACCAATGGTAACTACTCCCCTGACTCCATGATATCATCTAGCAGCATCTGTTCAGAAATGCGCATCAGTTACTACAAATAAACCCACAGTTCAGTCAGTAAAAGCTGCGTTTGTCAAACAAAACTAAAGGCCAGATTTATGCTGGCCTAGCGCCGTTCCAACACTACATTAGCGTCATATTTTTTACGCTAATGTGGCGTTGTAAGGGGGAAAACTCCACACCATATTGACACAGTGGCACAATGCTTGCGGCAGGCATAATGTATGCAAGGGGGGTGTTCCGGCACTAGGGGGGCTGTAAAAATGGTGCAATTTTTATTGCCATTTTTTAACGCATACTAAGTGTAGGCGTTAAACAGAGGCTCCCATTGATTACAATGGGCCTGTGGGTGCTTTGCAGGATTAGTGCCATGATTTTTTACGCTAATCCTGCAAAGCACAAGACTAGCATCATAATTGAGCCATATTTTAATTACGGCGCTACCAGGATGACGTTAAGGGCACTAAGGGGCACAAGAAAAGTGGTGCTGCACTAAGTGCAGTGTCACTCTTGATAAATCTGCCCCTAGATATCAAGAGAAAGTAATATGAATAGACTCAATCCACAAGAAACATGTAAGGCATGACTTGCCTTTTATGTTGCACACTTTTCCGCGTAAAATAAAAAAAAACTAAAAATACAATGTCTGACTCCTAAATGAGCATAAATAAAGACCTCCAGAAATCAGTTAAGACCCTTTTTTTTTTAATCGCATTAGCTCTCTATGAATACCTATGTGATGCTCTACAAGGAAGAATTGCAGCGTGCCAGAAATATTGTATACTTTGATAGCTAAAGCATAGCTTATAATTGTGTTTAGAGCAGCCTAATTAGAAAGCACCTTAAGTGCAAGATTGTTTCCTTCATAATTAGAGTTAGTACCTAAGGCAAATAATTACCGTGCACACAAAGCCAATCAAGGTAAGTGTGCTATAACCGACCTAGCATAAATGTTTGGTTGAAGGAGAAAGCAGGTGCCTGTAGGGTGACGCTTTTCAGAGTGTTTACGCATCTCATGAACAGATTCGCAAGCCTCCTCACGTTCCTTTAAAAAGGCATTACACCACAAAGGCAGCAGCTGCTTCCACTAGTCTTGGCCAGTTGCCAGGCAGCGGAGCACGTGCCCCGTTCAGTGTTACAGATGTGTGTGAAGACATGAGCCAATGAGATGCATTGTTTCCCTCATGTAAAAGTCATTAATTTTAAATAAGAAGGTATGGTAAGCTTAGTTGATTACTAGGTACCTATTATTGAGCGGAGTCTAGGAACCAATATCCTCCATAATGTATTTGAGTCTTTGAGTCAAAGTGAGCTTGTTTTCTAAAATGCATTGCTATTTATCATCACTAAACCAATAATGAGATTATAAACATAGCTCTTTTATCAATACCCTCTTATTTTGTACTCTCTCTCTCTCTCTCTCTCTCTCTCTCTCAATATATATGTATATATCACTGAAAAAAACAAAGGTTACAGGGGCGTTATAGTTAGGCTCACATGTTAAGCGTACAAAACCACACAAATTCACCAGTTAGAGTTACCTCAAGTAACTATAACATGTGCCCTAAGGTAACCATAACTCGTGCCCTCTCCATGCACAGTTTTTTCATCAAAACGTTACTGCAAATATTACATGGATATTATCTATGATATTATCAAAGATGCCATGAGTGTCATAATTTGTGGGATAATTAGCAGTGCATGGTGAGGGCCCGAGTTGTAGTTACATAAGGGCATGAGTTATAGTTACTTGAGAGCTAAGGGATCAGAGTGTTCGTACCCTGGCCCCTTTTATTTATTTTTTACCATTTGTCTTGGACTCGGCTTCAGCCGAGTCCCAAGATGGCTAACAACACTTCAATGGCTTCCTTGTTGAAGTCAGCCAATCAGATCTCAGCTTTGCAGACACTGAAAATCGCGACGGTGCCACTGCACCCGTCACACCCCTACAACTCCGCCGGCTCCATTCGGAGCCGGCTTCATTGTTGAGGGGGGTTTCCCGCTGGGCCGGCGGGCGGCCTTCTGGCAGTCGCCCGCCGGCCCAGCGGGAAAGCCAGAATGGCCGCCGCAGTCTTTTGACCGCGGTGCGGTCATTCGGCGGTTCCCTCCAGGCGGGCGGCTGCAGCCGCCCGCCGGGGTCAGAGTGACCCCCTTAATATCACTTTTCAGTGATATCTCTACAATTTCACATTGCATCTACATTCGTTTTGACCTACAATTATCCAGATAAATATTCTATATTTTTCCAAACACTGTGTGGTGTATTTTTGTGGTGCTATATGGCGTTATTGTATGATTTATTGCACAAATACTTTACACATTGCTTCTAAGTTAAGCCTGACTGCTTGTGCCAAGCTACCATAGGGTGGGCACAGGATAATTTTGGATTGTGTGTGACTTACCCTGACTAGAGTGAGGGTTCTTGCTTGGACAGAGGGTAACCTGACTGCCAACCAAAAACCCCATTTCTAACAAATAGCATATAATGTAGTAACGTACAGTGGCATAAAGTCTAATACATATGGTGTAGTAGCGTTCAGTGGAGTGACATACAGTGAAGTGGTTTGGATGGAAATGGTGTATTTTGGCGAAGGGTAGAGTGTAATAGCATACAGTGGAATGGCATACAATGGAGTGGGGTAGAGTGGAATACTATAGAATAGCGGGGCAAAGATTAAAGTTGCATACAGTGTAAAAGGGTAGAATGGAGTGGCGTACAGTGGAATAGCAGAGAATGGAATAGGGTAGAATGGAATAGCGTAGCGTAGAATAGTGTAGAGTGGAGTGGTGTATAGTGGAATGGTGAAGACAGGAGTAGTGTAGAGTAGAGTGGAGTAGACTGATATATCAGATAGTGGAGTGGCACTTAGTGGAGTGGCATCCAATGGTCTAGTGTAAAATGGAGTGGTGTACACTGGAGTGTGTAGAGTGGGGTAGCATACAGTGGAGTGGCATGCAGGCAAACACCATAAATAGAGTGCTGTACAGTCGAGTGGCATTGACTGGTATAGCCTATAGTGGAGTAGCATACAGTGCAGTGATTTACAGTGCAGTGGTGTAGACTTGAGTGGCATACAGTGGAATGGGGTAGTGTAATAGCTTACAGAGGAGTGGCATCCAATGGAATAGCGCACAAAAGAGTGGGATACATTGGAGTGGAATACACTGGAGTGGTGTAGAGTGGAGTAGCATACAGTGGAGTGGCAGGCAGTGGAACAGCATAGAGTTGGGGGACATAGAGGGGAATAGAGTAGAGTGGAATAGCATATACTGGAGTGGCATACAGTGAAGTGGCATACATTGTAGAGGCGTGAAGTGGAGTTGCATACAATGTAATAGCATAGAGTAGACTGGCATAGAGTGGAGTTGTGTACAGTGTAATATTGTAGAGTGGTGTGGCTTAGAGCGGAGTGGTGTACAGTAGAGTGGCTTAGAGTATAATAGTGTATAGTGGAGTAACATACAGTGACGTGGCGTATAATGGTGTGGTGTAGATTGGGGTGGCATACAGTGGAGTGGGGTAGAGTGTAAATGAATACAGTGGAGAGGTGTACATTGGAGTGGGGAGCAATCAAATAGCAGAGAATGAAGCGGCGTAGAGTGGAATGCATACAGTGGAGTGGTATAGATTGTAGTAGCGTACAGTGGACTACCATACAGTGTAACAGTGTACAGTAGAGATGCATACAGTGGAATGGCGTAGAGTGGAATAGGATATACTAGAGTAGTGTATAGGAAAGTGGCGCACAGTGGAGTGGCATAACTGAAGAGGCATAGAGTGGAGTTGCATACAGTGTAATAGCATAGAGTGGACTGGCGTAGAGCGGAGTTGTGTACAGTGTAATAGCATAGAGTGGAGTGGCATAGAGCAGAGTGTTGTAGAGTGGAGTGGTGTACAGTGTAATAGTGTATAGTGGATTATTGGAAAGTGGAGTGCCGTACAGTGAAGTGGTGTAGACTGGAGTGGCATAAAGTGGAGTGGAGTAGAGTGTAATAGCATGCAGTGGAGTGACACACATTGGAGTGGGGTCTAATAGAATAACATAGAATGAAGTGGCGTACAGTGGATTGCCAAACACTGGAGTGGCGCAGAGTAGCTTACAGTGTAGTGTCATACAGTGGAGTAGCATACAGTGGGGTGGTGTACAGTAGAATGGAACAGAGTAGAACACTGTATAGTGGAGTATCGCCCAATGGAGTGGTATACAGTGGAGTGATGTTGACTAGCGTGACATGCAGTGACGTTGCATGCAGTTTCATAGTGTAAAGCGGAGTGGTGTAGAGTGGAATAGCATATAGTGGAGGGCCTACAGTGGCATCTGGATGTATGTGAAATTTAACAGCAATATAGATTGTGGTGTGCAGAGTAACACAAAACAGCGAATTGAGCTTCTTGCATTTCTCCAGATTTACCAATTAACGAATGGCCACACATGGTGGCCTTATGTTTCTTTGTAAATCTGACTTAAGTATTGCATTGCCCATGTGACATCCTGAGTGAGGCAAGGGTACTGGAATCCAATAACACAGTCAGGCCTTAGTTATATTATGGGCCATGGTATACCGGGATAACTTTGTAGTATACCGTGGTACATGGCAATGACAAACCAGTATATAATTGGGTAATGACAGTTTTTTGGGAATGAAAAGGCAGCCATATTTTTTTAACACTTTGGCTGTGTTCAGTGTTAAAGCGTTAGATTTAGGTAATTAGTAGGTCCCTCTATAGTGCCACCTTATTAATGTCGTAATAGGAAGGGAAATGTATTTATATTTTTATATATAATTTTAAATAAGTTTACGGACATATATAATGCTAGTTTTACAAAATTTAGTGAAATTCTGCGAAAGTATAGCGGTGACAGCTGTCACTAAATTTAAATGCCTTACTTAACTGCAGTACCCAAAATGCATCATCTCAGCACCACAATGTATAATCCTGCCAAATGTCATGCAACTCCTTTCAGCTGCTTTTGCACTGCGTCAAATACAATAGTCTATTGAAAATGCATTGGTGAAAAAAAGCGTTTGGGACCCCCTTTTGTTCCTACTCCCCTTTAATGAGTTACCACAAAAATGTGCATATGTCAAAATGTAGAAAATGCTATAGGTTGGAAAGTTTTGTAGTGATGGTAATATCCAAGGAATTCCTAACTTTGGGAATACTAACTATAACTTTAGAGTGGCGATCAGATTTTATCTATGGTATTTGTTATTTATTTGGTTATTGGTTTACATCATCATGTGGCCATAAATGTGTCTTTTATTTGTTCTTGTAGTAATTGTGAAACTTCACATATGCAGTCTAGTTTATTTTGCTGGGGGCATCCTTGCTACTTTTAGTGGGATTGTGCTACATATGAAGCCCAAAGTGAATAAAAGCCAATCATTGTTGTTATAAAAAATATGATTATTAGTTTTTGTGGCCAGTTATCATGTCCGCCTTATAGTAGTTTGGATAGATCACTGCTAGGTCACTTTTCCATTTTGTTGCACAGGAGTACACAAGGAACATTTTTTTGTTTCGCTTGTTAGGCGCAGTTTTATATTGTGAGCCAGACAGCATGCAAAGAAAACCTATTTATTCTATTTGTTATGTATTTGTTTATAGGTTTCCATTAGCATATGACTAAAATCGGGTCCTTCAGTTGTTCATGTAGTAAATCTGAAACTTTACATATGCATTCTAGTTTATTTGTTTGGCTTCCTTGCTACTTTTAGTAGTATTGCACTACATATGAAGGCCTAAGTGAATGAAAGGCAATCTTTGATTATCATGCACTTCAAATAGTAGCTTGTGTGGCTCACTGCTAGGTAAAGTTTTTATTTTTTTGCACAAAGGTGCATAACAAAGCTGTTGGGTCAGTTTTACATTGCAAATAGGAGAGCATGCAAACAAAACTTATGAAGATTAAGAGGTATTCTATTTGTTATGTATTTGTTTATAGGTTTCCATTAGCCTGTGACTATTAATGGGTCTTTTAGTTGTTCATGTAGTAGATCTGAAACTTTACATATGCAGTCTAGATTATTTTTTAGGGCTTCCTTACAACGTTTAGTAGTATTGTGCTACAAGATATCACTAAATTGAAAAACCATGTAACTTAATATTTGCTTACTCTACTTACCTGCAGTACCCCACAGAATCATGTGAGCCTTCCATATGTAATACTGCCAAATTTGATAAAAATCAAGCTGACAATTTTTATGCTATGCGAAATACAAAGGTTTGTGGAAAATGCATTAGATTTGAAGCCCGTTTTGGACCCCTCTTTTTTATTTGCACCTCCTTTTCCAAATCAAATCAAAATCAAATCATTAACATTTATAAAGCGCGCTACTCACCCGTGCGGGTCTCAAGGCGCTAGGGGAAAAAGGGGGGTTATCGCTGCTCGAACAGCCAGGTCTTTAGGAGTCTCCGGAAAGCGGAGTGGTCCTGGGTGGTCCTGAGGCTGGTGGGGAGGGAGTTCCAGGTCTTGGCCGCCAGGAAGGAGAAAGATCTCCCACCCGCCGTGGAGCGGCGGATGCGAGGGACAGCAGCGAGTGCGAGGCCAGAGGAGCGGAGGAGGCGGGTGGGGACGTAGAAGCTGAGGCGTCTGTTGAGGTATTCCGGTCCCTTGTCGTGGAGGGCTTTGTGTGCGTGGGTGAGAAGTCGGAAGGTGATCCTTTTGCTGACTGGGAGCCAATGCAGGTGTCTCAGGTGTGCGGAGATGTGGCTGCTGCGGGGTATGTCGAGGATGAGGCGGGCTGAGGCGTTTTGAATGCGTTGCAGGCGATTTTGGAGTTTGGCTGTGGTCCCGGCGTAGAGGGTGTTGCCGTAGTCCAGGCGGCTCGTGACGAGGGCGTGGGTCACGGTTTTTCTGGTGTCGGCGGGGATCCAGCGGAAGATCTTGCGGAGCATGCGGAGGGTGAGATAGCAGGCGGAGGACACGGCGTTGACTTGCTTGGTCATGGTGAGAAGAGGGTCCAAGATGAAGCCGAGGTTGCGGGCGTGGTCTGTGGGGGTCGGTGCGGTGCCGAGGGCCGTGGGCCACCAGGAGTTGTCCCAGGCGGACGGGGTGTTGCCGAGGATGAGGACTTCCGTTTTTTCAGAGTTCAGCTTTAGGCGGCTGAGCCTCATCCAATCTGCGACGTCCTTCATACCCTCTTGTAGGTTGGTCTTGGCGCTGGCGGGGTCCTTGGTGAGGGAGAGTATAAGTTGGGTGTCGTCGGCGTAGGAGGTGATGATGATGTCGTGCTTGCGTACGATGTTGGCGAGGGGGCTCATGTAGACATTGAAGAGTGTCGGGCTGAGTGATGAGCCTTGGGGTACGCCGCAGATGATCTCGGTGGGTTCTGAGCGAAACGGAGGGAGGTAAACTCTTTGGGAACGGTTTGAGAGGAAGGAGGCGATCCAGTCCTTGGATTCCGGTGGAGCGGAGGCGGGTGATTAGGGTGCGGTGACAGACGGTGTCAAAGGCAGCCGAGAGGTCGAGCAGAATGAGGGCGACTGTTTCACCGTTGTCCATCAGGGTTCTGATGTCGTCAGTGACTGAGATGAGGGCGGTTTCAGTGCTGTGGTTGGTTCGGAATCCGGTTTGTGAGGGGTCGAGCAGGTTGTTGTCTTCCAGGAAGGTGGTCAGCTGTTTGTTGACGGTCTTCTCTATTACTTTGGCTGGGAAAGGCAGAAGAGAGATGGGGCGGAAGTTTTTCAGGTTGCTCAGGTCAGCCGTAGGTTTCTTTAGTAGGGCGTTGACTTCGGCGTGTTTCCAGCATTCGGGGAAGGTAGCAGAAGAAAAAGAAGAGTTGATGACGGTCTGGAGGTGCGGGGCGATGATGTCGTCGGCTTTGTTAAAGATGAAGTGCGGGCAGGGGTCCTAAGGGGCGCCGGAGTGGATAGAGTTCATGATGGATTTGGTTTCTTCCGTGTTGATGTGGGACCAGTTGTTGAGGGTGATGGCCGTGGATGCCGGTTCGGTGGTGTTTGGTTGGGTCTGGTGTCCGAAGCTGTCGTGGAGGTCGCTAATCTTGCGATGGAAGAAAGTGGCGAGGGATTCGCACAGATCCTGTGAGGGCGTGACGGCGTTGGCGTTGGCGCTGGGGTTGGAGAACTCCTTGACGATGCTGAAGAGTTCTCTGCTGTTGTGTCTGTTTTTGTCCAGTCTGTTGGTGAAGAAGTTCCTTTTGGCAGCGCGGATCAGGTGGTGGTGTTCGCGGGTAGCGTTCTTGAGGGCGGTCATGTTGTCAGCGGTGCGGTCCTTGTGCCAGGCTTTCTCAAGGGCGCGACAAGTTTTCTTTGATTCTTTGAGGGTGTCAGAGAACCAGAGAGGTTTTTTGGTGTTGGTCTGTCGATGCGTGCATTTGAGGGGAGCAAGGATGTCTGCGCAGTTGGAGATCCAGTTTGTGAGGTTGAGGGCTGCATCGTTGGGGTCGGTGGTGAGGGTGGGTTGGTTGGCGGCGAGTGCGGAGAAGAGTTGCTCTTCGGGGATCTTGTTCCACTGTCGACGAGGGATGGGTTGGGTGCGGAGGTGGCGGGTCTCGCGTCGGAATGTGAAGTGGACGCAGCTGTGGTCGGTCCAGTGTAGGGCGGAGGCGTGGCTGAAGAAGACATGTTTGCTGGCAGAGAAGATGGGGTCAAGCGTGTGTCCGGCGATGTGGGTGGCGGTGTTCACCAGTTGTTTGAGGCCAAGGTTGGCGAGGTTGTCGAGCAGGGAGGTGGTGTTGGGGTCGTTGTTTTGTTCCAGATGGAAGTTGAGGTCAACTAGGAGGATGTAGTCCGGCGAGGCGAGGGCGTGCGAGGAGATGAAGTCGGCGAAGGCGTCGCTGAAAGGGGCGCGTGGCCCGGGAGGACGGTAGATGAGGGATCCTCTGAGGGTGGTCCGCGGATCGGTGCGAATCTGAAAATGCAGGTGTTCAGCGGCGAGAGGGGTGTCTTCGGTGGAGGTGGTGACGCTGATGGAGTCTTTGAAGACGATGGCGATACCTCCTCCTACCTGGTTGGTGCGGTCTTTTCTGGAGATCTTGTAGCCTTCAGGGATGGCAGTGGCGATGTCAGGGGCCGAGGAGGCGTTCATCCAGGTCTCCGTGATGAAGGCGACGTCCGGTGCTATGGAGTCCAGGAGGTCCCAGAGTTCAACGGCGTGTGTGTGGACGGAGCGAGCGTTGACTAGGATGCACTTGAGGTGGTTGATGGCGCGTGGGCTTGTGGTCGTGGTTGTTGCGTGGTGGAAGGTGCGTTTGCAGGAGTTGCAGGCGAAGGGTCCATGGGTGCGTTTGGGGTGAGCTTGGAAGCAAGTGTTGGAGTGTCCTGGGTTGAGGGCGTGGAGGGTGGTGGGGTCGTAGCGGGTCAGCGGGGCTTGGGAGAGCTGGGGACCAGGGGTCGTGGCGCTGGGCGCGGGACAGGCGCGGACGGGCGCGGACGGGCTTGCCTCTGGCGCGCCTCCGGCGCGTCAGCGGAGCGCCCGCTGCGCAGTCGCGCAGCGGCCACCATATGAGGTAGGAGGGGGGGAGGGGTCAGGTGGGGGCGAATGGGAGCTGGGGGGCGGGGCGTGCAGGAGGTCGCGGCGGAAAAGCGCGAGGGAGGGGGGGGACAGGTAGAGTGAGAAGAGCTGGGGGAGGGGGGTTTAAGGGTGGAGGGGGGTGAGTGTTAGGAGGTTTAGGAGATAAGGGAGAAAGATAGGAGTAGGGTTGAGAAGATAGGGGAGGGGGGTTGTAGAGGTGGGTGAGGGTGAGAGGTAGAGTGAGAGGATAGGAAGGTAGGTAATAGAGGGGGTGAGGGAGGGGGGGAGAGATAGAGAAATAGATAGAGAAAATGGATAGATAGGGAAATCGATAGGGAAATAGATAGAGAGATAGGAAGATAGGAGGAGGTGGAGAGTGAGGGAGTTAGATAGTGGGATAGAGAGATAGAGAGATAGGTAGATAGGAGGAGTGAGGGAGGTAGATAGTGAACGGGTTAGATAGGGGAGATAGAGAGGGGGATGTGAGTGGGGGAGGGGGATGAGGCAGGAGCAGGAGGGCAGGCGCGGGGAGAAGAGGACGGAGGAGGCAGAAGAGCCGAAGGCAGAAGACAAGAAGAACAGAAGACAAGAAGAACAGAAGAACAGAAGAACAGAAGAACAGAAGACCGGAAGGAGAGAAGAAAGGAAGATCAGAAGACCGGAAGGAGAGAAGAAAGGAAGACTGGAAGAACACAGAAGAACACAGAAGAAGATACAGAAAACGAAGAACAGAGGGCAGAAGACCACAGAAGAAGATGAGGAAGAAGAGAAGAAGAGTGAAGACGGGGGAAAGAAGAGTACAGAAGAAGATTACAGACGAGGAGCGAGGAGGAAGAACAGAAGAACAGAGAAGAAGAAAAGAAGAAAAGAAGCAGGAGCAGGAGAGAGGGTGAGTATCGCAAACATTGTGAAACTTTCAGTCCACCCAAAATGAAACGGGGTAGCAGCTCTGCAAAGTTTCATCACATTTGTCAAACGGGTGCAAAGTTATATAGGGGCAAAAATCTGAACAATCCCTTTCCCTGGTCACCCTAACTATAACTACAGAGTAGCTACCACTGTGCCATGATATATAGTTTCACAATACAGGCGCTTTTCTATCAGCGGTCTTCATCTAATGGTGTGCTGTAGTGTCATTCACATTTTTCTTCTGCTGACCACTGCATACAGTATGGAGAACAGGGTCAGCCTCCTTTAGCCACTGGCTTACCTGACTGGGAGCGATAGCATTCAATCCCAGCACAACTGCATAAAGAGTTGTCCCTTTCAGTACCAGGGACTATTGGGACAATGTCTGCTTTTGTTTAAAAAATGTTCTCCTTTTACATTTTCCCTTTGGCGAGGACCTGGCAGCAAACCCATAACTGCTACTGAGCTCCTCGCACATCTTTATACAAGTACATTGTCCCAAAACATCTTTATTTCTGTCCAAAAGCAATTTAACATTGCCATCCATGCATGTGCATGTGTACAATGTGCCTGCAGGGGTGGACTTTTTTTTCCTTCGATTGAAGGCTCTGCAGTTCCCCAACTCTGAACAAGGTCACTCATATACCTTCATATATGCAAATAGGGTGCATATTCCATTACATTTGTCCCTACAAATATCTTAAAAGGCTACCCAGGCTGGTCCATGGTTCTACATGCATGAATGGGCATCTCTGAAAAATAGATACATTCAAAGGTGGTCGATTGTGAGAGGAGGTCTGTTTTTTTATTCCATAAGGGCCTGTTTTCGAGTTTTATACCCCTTTCTTCAAGGAGATGATATTGTAAAATGTATTTTTAAGGGAGATTGGGCACGTTTGAGATGAATCTGGACAATGAATGGAAAACTATGAAAATTAAGATAAATTGTACCAATATTGAGAATGAGGAGGAATTTCCCAATGTATGCTTAAACAATGGCTGTATTGCAATGGCCACTTGGCCTTCAAGCGTTAATGAGTAGGAGGGAGAATTTTTTGAGTTATGTTAAAATTTGTTTAATTTAATATAAATAATAGATCTGCTGCCAAAAATGTTTATGAGATAAGATATATTGGTCATTTGACCATGAACAAGTATATGCGATAATTTTGTGAGGGAGGAGGTCTATTTTCTGATCTTCTAAGGGTCTGTTTTCTATTTACATCCTTTTCTCATGGAGTTGATTTTGTTGGACTTATCTTTAAGGGAGAATGGGCACGCTTTATTGTTTGGCTGTGCCGAAGATCACTGAGATCGAAACGCATTGCTGAATAAACTAATTTTCACGAAACCCCTGCCCTGACTATATGGTAGTCATTGCCAAAGCCAGTAGGTCTTTCAGTGGCTACCAGCCGTTTGGCTTTGTCAATGCTTGTTGTTTGTGTTATGGGTTTTTCAAATCTTTCTTGCTGGGAAATCTGCTAGGCACTCATCAATCAAAAAAAGTGTTAAAGCAAATAGTTTAGGTCCCAAAACCCCCAATTTCCATAGAAGTCCCTCACACTTAAGGGATACTTTGTGTGACTGTGTCCTCCTTGTGAAAGGGCAGAATGCCATCACTCACTGAGAAGTTACCAAATAGCTGAAGAGGGCTAATGCATTGCCCCAAACTGTACACTGTAGTGGGATGAAGAAAAATGTGAATGTCACAATAGGAGGCCATTGGATAAAGAAGGCTGGCTAAAAGTCCCTGCACGTATATTATTATTATACATATAATTCTAGTAGACTCATAAGTCCTTGGCTACCTCCAGACCTACAAAGTCTGTTTAGTGGAGCCAGGTTTTGAACCTGTCAACTGCAGGCAAGACATTTGCTGTTTTTGGTAATCAGAAAGGAACATGTAAGACTGAGCTCACCTGACAATGCTGTTCATGCTGAGACAATAAAGAGATTGCATGAATACAGTCTTGCTCATTTCCGGCCCTCTGCAAAGTAACAGCCTGCAAGTCTCACTATCAACAGAAGCTTCCTCAAAGTGTAAAATAGTGGAGGAAGCGGTTCACATCAGCTTAAATTTTAGTTCTAGCACAATATCGAGTTTTAAATATAACCCTGTCAAAATATTGTAACCAGACTTCGATAATCTAGATTTTCGATATTCTGGAGTCAATATAATGGCAGGACTCTATTAAGTCACTCGATATTGTGACATCCATGACAAATGTTTATTTTTCAATTAGTGCATAATGCTTTCTTGGAAATATGATACATTTTTTTTAATGCCGCTGGAAAATCTCCATCTTTTCACCATCACTCATAACCCTTTTCTGATAGCCCTCTCTCACTTCCAACTCTCTCTATTGGGGAAACGCCTTAACAGCCTGTACTACTTCTGTTTTTAATTACAAATGTTAGTAAAACAGGCTTATTTTTGAGCTTATGCATATACAAACAGTTCAGTAGTTGGAGACTGTACTGGGAGCCACAATCCATTGGCTTGAGGTGAAATAAGGGGTTGATAATGAGTTAAATACAGACGGTTGTGGTGTAATTTCTGATTTGTTGGCTGGTAACATATACATATTGTTTAGAGGTTGGCCCATCAGTAGACAAAGGCCCAGATTTACAAGACTCTGGTGCATCAGTACTGATGTATGCATTGCACCACTTTGTAAATATGGCACTGAGATTTTTGCCTCGTTGAGCCGCATTAGTGTAAATAAATGATGCTAATGTGGTGCAAGGAGGCCCTAGGGCCTTGAAAACTGGCCCACAGTATCTACAGTATTTGGTGACTGTGGCCAGCTATGGTTACTATTGATGAGGCCCACCCTTGCTGACTTTGGTGAGAGACTTACCAGTGGTACTTAAATGCTTCCCACTGCTTAATTTGTAAAACCAAAGGTTTACATAAAGGACACATCATCGGTTCTACAGAAACGGTGGGGTAGCCAAATACCATCATTGCCTAGTAATGGTTCCACATCATGTCTTATTCTTCCACCACCCTACACGTCCTGCCTTTTTATCACACTCTTGCAGGTTCTGTTTCATTCCTTTCTCCATTGTCACTGTTCTTCTATCTTTCTTTTCCTTCTTTCCTTTCTATTTCTTGCTTTTCTCTCCATTTCTCCAGGTCACAGTCTGATGATGACAAATGAATCGTGGTCCCCAAAAACAGGTGCAGAGTGAGGACAATTTGCAGCCATAGACATAAATTATACTCTGATGCTCTGCTACATTTACAGCAAATGAAAGCAGAATAATGTGTCTAGAGTACAAATATCCTGTGAGTTATTGTTATTGGAGTAGCCACTGGTTAATGCCGAATGCAATATGCAAACAACAAAGTATAAAAAAAATCCCAACCACGTTCTAGCCAAGTTGTCTGACTTGAAATGGGCTTAGCTGCACTGGCCCTCAACCATGGAAAAAATTCTTAGCACGCTGCCCATGTTCTGTTGTTTCTGGAACTAAATGCTGAGACTGAAAGGAAGTCCGCATGCTAGACTACGTGCATAAACAAATTTCCAGTCTTTCCGTCTTTTTTTGGCCCGTTTAATTGAGTGATGATGTTAGAGTGAAAGAGCAGAAGACTTGGAAGGCTTTGTTGATCTTATCACTTTATGGGTGGTGCTAAAGATTCCTGTAATAAACAGACTATGACAGTCCATTATGATTTTAGGTTTTGCAGGCAAAGTAACAAGATTAAAAAAAAAACTTTAAATGAGTTTTTAAAAAATATATAGAAATGAAGGGGCGTGATTTAGAACTTGGCGGTTGCACCCCCCCCCCCCAAGCCGTGTCGGTAGCAGACCAGAGAAGACCGCGTGATGTATTTAGATGTTACAGACCTGCATGCTGTGTACTGGTGGCAGTTCACTGATGAAGGGAGGACATCATGGGACCCAAAGGACAACTAACAATAGCGGTGGCTCCGGAATAGAATTAAGTCACCCACACACCCACATGCACATGCTACCTTTGCCACATTTGTCTCACTGCATCCTCCTGCATCACACACGACACAAAACACCATATACACACCCATGTCCATTGCCATTCCGTCACAACACAACACAGACATGCCTCAAACATACATTTGTGAACATCCATGACACAACATATACACAACATTGACACTGCACCCACACACAACACAACCACACAATCATCTACCCAACCACATGCTCATACAAGCACAGCTACACACATCACGACAACTACTGCCAAACAACACCACTCACCTGAATGTTACATGTAGCAACACAACACACAACCAACATAGACAACAACATCAATGTCATATGCAAGTGGCACACATACTAACACCAACACATCACCCACTCCCGCTTCATCCATCTCACCCAGCCAATCGCATTGCACACACACACATACACGTACTGACTCACACACACAACTCGCAGCCCAACATACCAGTACAGATCTCCTGGCAATGTGCACACATTGACACAGTTGACAAGTGGGAATCTGCCATCATTGTGGTGCCAGCATTCACTTGCCAATGAAGACTGGCACCATAATGACAGTTGGGTATGTGTGCATTATGTGTTGTGTACCAGTGTGTCTCCACCGGTGTCTGACCTCCTCATGTCCCAACATATGCTTGTCACAGTAACTTAAAAAGATTACTGTGACATGTATATGTCTTCAGTGGGCCCATGCTCATGTGCAGAGACCCCCAAATGTACACAGCCACTGTGGGTTCCCTACCTTCATGTCTAGTGACCCGGGGGTTGTGTTTCCTCTGTGGTCCCATGGCAGCAGCGACGGAGAATGTAGTCCAGTTGTGTCCAGTTGAAATAGGAGTGGGATGGGGAAAAAGGTGAGTTTTCACCCCTTCCCCCTGCAGACCGCCAACTCAGACTTATTGGTCAGACTGCAACTTTTTTCTTGGCTGAAAGGCAGAACCAAATCTGCTCTGTGGTAAGTGTGGCTGGAGTCCCGTCATGGGAATGCCAATATCTAAGCCTGTCAGGTGGGTTTTCAGTTGGAAAGCTGACGATGGGACCGTTACTGCCAAGATATAAATCAGGCGCAAAGTCTTAGTAGTTTAATTTCCTTTCCATGGCCCTTGCATCTAAATACCACTCTCTATACCCTTTACCATTTTCAAGGATCTCTGTGAATGTCTCAATTTAAACAGTGGTGTTTCATAACTTTTCGTATACTGGGCCACTAAACAGAACTGTTACTTATTCTGAATTGTTTAACACTTTGTCCGGGTGCAATGATTATCTGTTCTTTGATTCCCTACTTCCTTGTGTGTAGCATGAACTATACTAGAAGAAGAATTTCACTAAATTCTAAAGAGGTTTTGCACCATTGAGAACACTATCAAATGTTGCTTAAATCCCTTCGATCCCAGCATGCTCACCGACAACGAACTGAGATTCCTCCTAGCACTGTAGTCAATTTAGGAAGAACATGTCTAAGCATTTTTACAATCACTGCTAACAAGAAGAAACACCTTATTGGGCAAAGCCTGCTCTCCTCCAAGAAGATGCAGAGAATAAGGAAAATCTGGAGCTGAGAATATAAACAAACCCAAATGAAACAACATGGTTTGGTAAGTCGCCAAGTTTAAGGAAATGCATATGTGTGCACAATGTTTCAATTGAGTCACAGTCTCTAGGTCAAATGATTGATGTGGTGTGGAGCTGAGGCCAAGGCTGTCACACAGAGGGTGCTCCCAGCACCCTCAGAATGTGCCCTATCTGCTGTAGCAGACAGTGTGCATTCTGAGGGTGCTAAGCAGGGGGGTCCCTGCACTGCCCACGACATGGTAGTGGGCAGTTCAGGGCCTACCCCCTCTGGTTCCCAGCACTGGCTTTCCACCAGTCTTTTAATGTCTGGGTCCCTGCCAAGAAAAGGCTGGTGGAAAATGAAGTCGTGATCAGCATGGCGGTGCTGCTTGAAGCACCGCTGTAGCTGAGCACAACTTCAACCACTAACTACCAGTCGGGAACCTTGTTCCTGGCGGTGGCGGCGGTCCCCTGGCAGTCCCACCGCCAGGGTTGTAATTTTGCTGTTGGACCACCAAGAGTGCAGCAGTCCGACCACCACCACAAGTCTGATGGTCTAAAATCAGGCCCAAAGATTTTATTGGCAGGCTAGTTCTTTCAAAGTAATTACAATAAGTGTGCATTCATATATATTGTGCATGTAATAATTTAAATACTCTATATCTAGTTTATCCTTCTGCCATGACCATCAGCTAGGGCACAACTGATTGACCTAGCTACCTCATTCCTTTAAACAATAGTTTAATTGAGACACTTGCATGTAACAGAAGATAAAAAAAACAACCTCCCTCTGCAGAACAGCCACCGTAGGGGCCTTTTCTCTGCCTCATTGTGCTCATGTGGACATGTCCCGGCACTTGAGATTTTGAGATCTTCATGTATGCTGATGAACTCAGTAGATGGTATGCTGATGATAGTCAGTTGATTAGCTCTACTGATGACAAGCATAATAAGATGAAGGGGGATTTTATTGACTGCCTTTCAGTGGTAGCAGGATGGCTGCAAATTAACTATTTGAAAACTTAGGCCCGTATTTATACTTTTTGACGCTAAACTGCGCTAACGCAGTTTAGCCTCAAAAATTTTTGCGCTGGCTAACGCCATTCTGAAGCACCATGCGGGCACGGTATTTATTGAATGGCGTTAGCCGGCGCAAGCAGACCGGCGCTGCCTGGTGTGCGTGGAAAAAAACCACGTACACCAGGCAGCGCCGGCGTAGGGAAAAATGGCGTTAGGGCGTCTTAAAAATGGTGCAAGTCAGGTTGACGCTAAAAAATCGCCTCCACCCGATTTGCGCCATTTTTAACGACGCCCAGACGCCATTTACATGACTCCTGTCTTAGTAAAGACAGGAGTCATGCCCCCTTGCCCAATGGCCATGCCCAGGGGACTTCTGTCCCCTGGGCATGGTCATTGGGCATTGTGGCATGTAGTGGGGCACAAATCAGGCCCCCCTATGCCACAAAAAAAATATAAAAATAAAAATATTTATACTTACCTGAACTTACCTGAATGTCCCTGGGGTGGGTCCCTCCATCCTTGGGTGTCCTCCTGGGGTGGGCAAGGGTGGCAGGGGGGATCCCTCGGGGCATGGGAGGGCAGCTGTGGGCTCATTTTGAGCCCACAGGTCCCTTAACGCCTGCCCTGACCCAGGCGTTAAAAAGCGGCGCAAATGTGGGTTTTTTTGACCCGCCCACTCCCGGGCGTGATTTTTGCCCGGGAGTATAAATACGACGCATTTGCGTTGCAGTAATTGTTTTGGACGGGAACGCCTACCTTGCATCTCATTAACGCAAGGAAGGCGTTCACGCAAAAAAATGACGCTCTTTACTCCTACTTTGGCACTAGACGCGTCTAACGCCAAAGTATAAATATGGCGTTAATTTTGCGCCGAATTTGCATCGAAAAAAACGACGCAAATTTGGCGCAAACGGAGTATAAATATGCCCCTTAATGCGGACAAAACAGAGATTTTGCTGTTTGGGGGTGGCAGAAAAATCGGGAATGGTTGGTGGTGCCCAACGGTGTTAGGCCCCCACCAAAAGTGGTCAACAATTTCGGTTTTTTTTATATTGCATTTCCTTGCAAGAACAAGTAACTAGGGTATGTGGAATTTGTTTTATTCTATTCCATACCCTTCGAAATTATTCCAATTGATCCCAATAGCATGTAGAAGGAACATTGTCCAAGCCTTAATCGCAAACAGATTTGATTATGGGAATGTGCTCTTTTAAGACATGGCAGGGTATTTGTTCACGCGGCGTCACACCATTCAAAGAGGTATTTGTAACAAGACCAACAGGAATTCAGCCTCTGTTTGTCTTAACCAACTTCATTGCCTCCCAGTTCGCAAATAAGCTATTTTCAAGCTATTGTGCCATGCTCACAGAGCACTGTATGAGAATAGCTCAGCAATGCTACAGAGCAGATTCACTTTTTGCAAACCTAGATGGAATCTTCGATCAGCCAACCAGGCTTTAATATCCTTTAGAAGATATAAGAAATCTAGAATGAGTGGATGTTCTTTCAATTTTATGGCAGCAACCCACTAGAATAAGCTTCCACAGAATTTACGTGCTGTGTCAGATTTGTTGGGCTTTCAGAAGAAACTAGAGACATGGTTGTATCCACTTTAGTGTGTTGATTGAATCTGGTAAATGATAAGCTCTAGCATCAGGATGTCCCTTTGGTGCTGAAAGTTCAATACGAAATACAAATCATGTGCAATACAAAATACAAAGGGCCATATTTATATTTTTTGACGCAAAACTGCGCTAACGCAGTTTTGCGTCAAAAAAATTTGCACCGGCTAACGCCATTCTGAAGCGCCATGCGGGCGCCGTATTTAATCAATGACGTTAGCTGGCGTTAGCCGCCGGCGCTGCCTGGTGTGCGTGAAAAAAAACGACGTACACCAGGCAGCGCCGGCGTAGGGGGATATGGGGCTTGGGTGTCAAGAAATGGGGCAAGTCAGGTTGAGGCAATTTTTTCGCCTCAACCCAATTTGCGCCATTTTTTTTCACTCCCAACCCCCATAGAAATGACTCCTGTCTTACCAAAGACAGGAGTCATGCCCCCTTGCCCAATGGCCATGCCCAGGGGACTTCTGTCCCCTGGGCATGGTCATTGGGCATAGTGGCATGTAGGGGGGCACAAATCAGGCCCCCCTATGCCACAAAAAAAACCCAAAAAACCACTTACCTGAACTTACCTTAATGTCCCTGGGATGGGTCCCTCCAGCCTTGGGTGTCCTCCTGGGGTGGGCAAGGGTGACAGGGGGTGTCCCTGGGGGCATGGGAGGGCACCTCTGGGCTCCTTCAGAGCCCAAAGGTCCCTTAACGCCTGCCTTTTGCAGGCGCTAAAAAACGGCGCAAAAGCAGGCGTACGTAATTTTTTTTGACCCGCCCACTCCCGGGAGTGAATTTTGCCCGGGAGTATAAATCCGACGCACATGCCTCGGAGTCGATTTTTTAGACGTGAACGCCCACCTTGCATCTCATTAACGCTAAGTAGGTGTCCACGCAAAAAAATGACGCAAACTCCATGGACTTTGGCGCTAGACGCGTCTAACGCCAAAGTATAAATATGGAGTTAGTTTTGCGTAAAAAAAAACGACGCAATTCCGGGGCAAACGGAGTATAAATATGCCCCAAAATGTGTGAGTGCAATACAAAATACAAACACTGGAGCATCCATGGTGACAGGCCTTTGCCACAGGGAACACACGGTAGGACTTCAATATACCAGGACACTCATGGAATATTCAGCTGTACAACACCATTATGAAGAACATTCACAGTCACTGAGCATAAACACAACATTCCTCTACAAAGAGCACCAGGAAAGACATTCCGCTGCAGTGAAGTGGCCATTGGGGATATCCCTTTGAATCACAGTTTAAATGTTCTTATCAGCGGAATACCCACAAGACATTCAATGGCAACTGCACACTCATGGGGGCACATTCTTACCCACACATCAGTGGGGTATGACTGTCCCTTAGTACCATTAAAGAAATCCATATGAACCAAAAGACGCATAGGTGACATTCTTAGCACTGGATTATCAGAGGGTGAGGAAGAGGGTTGTAAGGTTAGTCATATGTACCAGAGTGTCCATGGTGATATGTCCTCATTGGACATCATCCATAAAAACACTGCTCTTGACCAGCACATAAATGGCACTAGCACACCCGTAGGGACCTATGAATGCACCCGAGCAATATGGAAGACTAGCCCTTTGTACTAGAACAAGAAACTAGCACATTCCCTCGCCAAAGAGCACAAATGACTGTCCTTAAAATTATAGATGGTTTATTTTTGTGTTCATTGTGATTAAAACCTATATAAGCATAAAACATGCAACTGTATTTTATACAACTACGTGTTGTATAGACTTATGTTTCTAATGGCACTAGCCCTTATTATATTGTGGGGAATGTAGGCAACCTGGACTGATCAATTTTGCTTTAGATTACTTCTTTAACAACATTGTACTCACATCTTTTGCCCCAGGTGTGTGGTGGACAACAGCAGCATTTGGCTGCTGTTTATTTGACTCTGACCTAGCATTCAGAATGACGGTAAATAAACAGGCAAACATGTATTTAAAAGTGAACTGAAGTTAAATAAAGGAAGTAACTAAAATGTCTTGCACCGCTTAACTTTAGGAACACCCTCATTTTAAAGACATCTTGCAACAAATATGACAAATATGTAAAAATCTGCTAAAAATCTTTCAAATTTAAAAATTGTATTTCATTAACACGCAGAAACATTTCAACTAAGTACATCAAGTTATGTAAGTGCATTGAAAGGTTTTTCTTTCAAAAAATTTTTTAGAAACATTCATGGTTTCCCCCACCCTGACAACAATGCCAATACTGAACTAATAGGCAATTATGTTGTTATATGCACATGCTGTGTGGCCTGGGTATGGCGTGGCCCTAATAATTTAAGGAAGTAACTAAATTCTGAGCTAGAAGAACTGTGCAATCTTTGAACGGATTGAAAGTTCAGAGTGGTTGGCCCTGGTTGAGTTAGCATCCGAGTCTGACAAGTGCATACCTTTATGTTTCAACATTTGTGATTTCAATTCCAACAGTTGGGTCGACTGCCAACCACTCCCTAACACTGATGAATTATTACCCCCTTTAGAGGGTGCAGTTATTTTCATCACACTAAACATGTTTGCAGTGTAACATCAAATAGAGCTGCGTAAGGAGTAAAAGCCCCTAACGTCTTTTGTAACTCCTGGGGGGGGACATTCTGCTACAAGCGCATGCCTTTCGAGATAGCTTCTGCATCCACACTTTTTCAAAGATTGATGTCCAATCTGTTTCGGAAGGTGCCTGGTGTGTTATGCTTCCAGGATGATGTATTAATTTATAGGAGAAATGAATGTGAACATGCCAAGAGCTTCAAAAGTGTTTTGAAAATCTTCAAAGGTGCAAGGTTGACCTTGAAAAAAGGGAAATGCACGTTTCAATGTGAGGGTGTTGATTATTTGGGCACCAACTGTCTATCAAAGGTGTTGAGCCTAAAATAAAAATTCTGAAAACTATTGAGGAAGCTTCAGCACTGAGAAACAGGAATCAGCTCAGGTCCTTCCTGTGCCTGATTGAGTACTGTACTACATTTGCTTCAAAACGTATGTTTATGGTATCTGTTGAAAATAATGTGCTGCACATGTGGAATGACAAGTGTTTGAATCTATTAAAATGTACATTGTATCTGCCAAACCCCTTAAACCATTCAACACACATGATCAATGCATCACCAAACCAATGCCAGCAACCATGGTCTTGGAATAGCGCTGATGCAAAAGAGAAACAATGACAGTGAGAAAATCATTGCTTTTGCACGTAGAGCACTACGCAGAGCTGAACCTACCTATTCTACCATTGAGAAAGAAGCATTTGGTTTATGGTGGGATGTGCAGTATTTTAGAAAATCTTTTAGGGGAAGTCAATTCACTCTTAGCACCAATCATAAACAACTAGTAGAGTTGTTTAGCCCTGTCTGTGATGGAAGGGCTACTCTGTGTATTGCAAAATGCCATATGCATGAATATCAATACAAGTTGCAATTTGTTTCAGGAGTCCAAACTTTTGCTGCCGACTGTCTTTCTAGATTACCAATAGTGAACACTGAAGAAGGTGTTAAAGAAGATGATGATGTGAAATTTGTATGTGCTGTGAGTATGGTTACTTCAGGAGAGTTACCTGAGGACGTATGATGAGTGGCTGCCAGCAAGGATAAAGTGTTGCAGGAAGTAGGGACATATATCATTGATTGTTAGTGTGCGTGACCTGAATGAAGAGTTGATTGAATTTGTAGATCTGCCAACAAGTTGTACATTGTTAATGGTACATTATTGAGATGTGAATGGTTGGTGGTTCCAGAGGAAATCAGACCAAAGGTCCTTGAATTGGCACATAAGACACAAGTGGGCATGAACGCAATGAAGTGTCAGGAAGAGAGGATTTCTGGTGGCCTGGAGTAGATAAGGCAGTCGAACATTGTGTGATGGTGTGCAGTGCATTTATTTTAAGCACAAGTCGCAGGTCACCAGGTCAAAATACCATCTCCTGTTTCTCCTGTGGTCAGAAGTGGGTGCCTTGGCATAAATTGGCATTCAATGTTTCCAGATCTTTTGGGGTTTTGGGCAGTTCACCAAAGTATGCATTGGTAGTAATCAACTACATGTCCAAGTGGATGAAGATAAAATGTGTCAATAGCAACATTTCTTAGGTAATCATTGATTTTTTCCAAGATATATTAATTAGAGAGGGTTATCCTGAAGAATTGGTAACAGACAATGGTAGCCAATTGATGTCTAAGGAGATGTCAGATTACTTGAAATCGAGTGGAATTAAGAATGAGAA
Source organism: Pleurodeles waltl (assembly GCF_031143425.1). Taxonomy (NCBI): domain Eukaryota; kingdom Metazoa; phylum Chordata; class Amphibia; order Caudata; family Salamandridae; genus Pleurodeles; species Pleurodeles waltl. The sequence continues at coordinate 513,406,186 of NC_090447.1, read as the reverse complement.
GCTCACTGTACCATCCACTTAGAAATGGCTTTGTTGAGAGTGTTATTCGGGTAGTAAAGGACCAACTTAATTTAGCCGTGGTTAATGGTATTGGTTGGGAGAAAGCTGTAGTGAACGTGTTGTGGGTCATGAGAAACACCCCACATGTTAGCACAGGAGTATCTCCTTTTTCCACGCTGAGAGGTAGAGTTACCAATACATGATTGAACAGGAAGTGGAGTGAAAAGGAAACCAATGGATAATGGGAAAATTAGTAATGTCTTGGATGTGAGAAGTTGTGTCCAGGAGAACTATGCTTCTAAAGAAAGCAAAGGCAAGGAGTGTAAGGTTCAAGCCGGTGACTTGGTGAGGATACTGATTCCCCAGCATGTTTGCCAAGGTCAATCAAGGTTTTCACAACCACAAGTAATTAAGGAAGTGAGAATTCAGGTTGTGATTCTGAAGAATGGTAAGATTTGGAACAAAAGTAGGGTGGTTGTGGTATCCAAAAGACAGGCGCAGTACATGTGTGAAAAAATGGGTGCTGAAAGACCTAAAGTATCAACAGAAATTATGGAGGTTCCTGGATCCCACCAAAAATGAAGGGAGAGCAAGTATGCACTCAAAAGGTTTAATGATTTTATAAAGTAAATTGTTTTAATTTGTCGATGTTCTATCACATTTTTCCATCACTTTTCCTTCTTCATGCACTGATTGAATACTCTGGTAGGTTCTTTATTTATAATAAAGTTGTCTTATGTAGGTTATGTTTTGTCTATCCATTAATTATTACATGATCTATTGTGTATTTTATAAATATATATGTTACTAGGTATTGTTTTATTTTATATAAATTGCAAGGGAAGAAGAGATGTTGTGGACTTACTTGCCTGACACCATTCCAACCCTTGTGTCTCGAGGACTGGGATACTCAGGCATTGAAATACAGAGGGAATTGTGGGCTGATGATTCAGGTGTTCTGATATAGGCAGTTGCTGCCCAATGCTCAGTGTTCAAGGACAATAAAACTTACATGCCAACTCAATTTGCCACATAGTTTCTTCATGTCCTTTCATTATTATACATGGCCACCATTATAGTTTATTATTTTGAGTTTCTCCTATATGTGCTAATGAAGAAAAAGGAGAAAAAAGTGAAATGAAGCAATTGCCTAGGATCACACAATTTGGTCAATTTGGTCAAAGTGGAGGAGCCGGATTGATCACAGGTTTTCTGTTTTCACATTACACAATTTAGCAAATAGATGTACATGCTGCACTTCCCCTACACCCACCTTACACATACCCCCTAACCAGCCATCCTGCAGCCCTCGGTCACACCACAGACCAAACCTTTGGCCCTGGGGAAATGTTATGAGTACCCGTGATACAGAGAAAACCTAGCTAGGAAGCAATCAAGCAGGGTACACCATGTGGGGAGGTGGGAGACAATCTACACGCTTGTGTACATCAGTGGGATAACACACAAAAACATTTCAGGAGTGAGATACGATGTCAGAACTACACTCAACCTCTATTTTAGGCATGACCTGACTAGAATTTAAACAGCCAGGAAGACAAGAGTGGCTGAAATCACTCAGGTGTTCCTTTTAGCCAAAGCAGATAACTCATAAATGTAATTCTTCCCGTCAGACCTGAAACAGAAGAAACTTCAAGACGAGTGGACTGAAATATTTTTAATATAAAATGTAGGGGTGCTACAGTAACGAATGGATACACACAGAAATATCACACACCATGAACCTCTACCAGAATATCATGACTTAGTAGAGACCTCCAGAAAACACTATGAAAGTCAATATTCAGGAGCCTACATTGTTGCAGATCTCTGTTTTGTACCTGAATATTCTGACATACAGTCCACTCCATCTGCAAAGGGGTCTGTCAGTACAACTTGATGGATGTGAAAGGTCCATACAGATATACGTTTTTGAAAACACACGTAACAGTTTTGCTCAGGTGATTTCCTCTGTGACGGAGAAACAATTACACAGTGACCAATCAAGCATTTTTTGCAGTTAACAATAAGTAGTTCTTTCCAAGTACTTATGGACAAACATTCCAGGAGGTTCTCGTTCCCGCTCAGCTGAGAGTTCTGTCATCGATCGCGTGCCATTAAAAAAACACCAGTGGATGGAAAACACTGTGCTTCAGACTTCAAAGTAGTCCTCCCACTTGTCCAACTTTAATCTTGGCACATCCGGCGCAGCACTCCTTGATTTGATATTTAATGGGATTCCTGGTTTCGCTAACCAATTAGATTTGAGCACGTTTCTCTGATTTAATGTTGTTTCAAAATTTGGCCTGGCTGGATGCTGCTTAATCTAATATTCGTCTGCAAGAGGTGAGTGCCAGAGGCCGTCCGCCTTCTGCAAATCCTGCTAAAAAAGGAACGCTGAGCAAAAAATAACTGTAGTACATAAAAGCCATTTTAATCACAGGACAGCCAATTCCATGGGTTCTAGTTATTGTGGGTGGTGTTCTCATTTATTGCCTTCCCCTCAACACGCTGCTGGGAACGTGTTCAGGTACTACTGAGTTCATACAATTGGGTAGTGGGATGAATAGACAGGAGAGAGATTTGTTATTTTTAGTTACAGGTATACAGTTTCAAAGGAGAGGTTGTGATTTTAGGAGGTGAGGTGTGGGACATTTGCAAAAATACAATAATAGAGAGTAAGGAAGTCAGGCATGAGAAACAGAGTAGGCTTTAGAAAGAGGGGGTCAGTATGCAGAGAGTGAGGGTTAAGGAGAGGGTTACTCGATAGGAAGGAGTGAGAACAATTGCTAATTTTAAGTAAATGTCAATATTTCATGCAAGGTTTTAGAATTATAGTGAAAGGATGGTTTTTGAGATAGTATGCAATCTGAACATGTAAAACTGTGGAAAGAAACAATATTATTTGTATGCTAGATGGCATATTGTACTGTAGCATTTGTATAGCATTTACTACCTCATGTGTGTTGCCCAAGTGCATGCCCACATGTACAGGACACTATAACAAGGTATGTAAAATTATTTAGACAAATGCCTGTCCCATAATGAAATACAAACGTAAACTTACACATAGCGCTTACTTGTAAGGGAAAGAAAGACAACTCAATATACTATTAAATCAATATGATCTGTGATGTGGTGTTGTCTGCTAGCTGCCTTTAAGAACAGGCAAACAAAGAATGTAGGTTTCATGCAGTTAAATATTGCCCCACCAAGACAGTGAAAACATTTTGGGGTATATTTAAGAGCCCCTCGCACCATTCTAACGCCACGTTAGTGTCATTTTTTGCTGCTAATCTGGCGTAGAAGGACAAAAATGCCACGTCATATTTACAAAGTGGCACAATGCATGCATACCGCTTCATTGGTTAGTCTACAGGTCAGAGGGTGAGATCACAGTAATGCCACGTTTTTTCCCAATTCTTAGTTGTAAACCCTGAATATTGACAAATGTTCCAGTGTAAATTTTGCCATGTTTTACCTGGCGAAATTTGTGCTTGAAAATTGCATGATTAGTGAGAAATTACTGCACATATTGTAATCCCAATCTGTGTGCAAATTCCTGGTTTTCAAGACCCTGGTTTATCGGGAGTTTTCACAAGCAGAAGTGACATCACTATATGAAAATGTGAGATTTTAAATCACCCTTCAATTTTGCAATCAAACTTGAACCCATTTCTGCGTGTTAAATCAATCATCAGCGTTTTATACTTTTCGGTGTGTTAAATTAGTCATTAGAGGCTGATACTTTTCTGAGTGTAAATTAGTATTTGGAGTGTCTTTCTGTATGCTGATCGGTCCTCAGAGGTTGATACTTATTTGAGTGCTAATGTTAAATCAGTCTTTGGGGTTTCTTCTTTGTGTTATGCCGGTCATCAGAGTTACAAACTTTTCTGTGTTTTAAGTCGGTCATCAGCGTTTGATACTTTTCTATGTGTTAAGTCAGTCACTGGAAGTTGATACTTTTCTGAGTGTTAAATTAGTTTTTGTAGTTTCTTTCTTTGTGTTATGCCTGTCATCAGAGTTTGATACTTTTCTGAGTGTTAAATCTGTCGCTGGAGATTCTTTTTTGTGTTACCTCGATCATCAGAGTTTGACACTTTTCTGTGTGTTAAGTTGGTTATCAGCGTTTGATACTTTTCTGCGTGTTAAGTCAGATATCAGAAGTTGATACTTTTGTGTGTCTTAAATCAGCCCTTTGAGTTTCTTTCTTTGTGTTATGCGGACATCAGAGTTCAATACTTTGTATATGCGCTATGTCAGTCATCAGAATGTGATACGTTTGTGTATATTAAGTTGGACATGTGCAAAGAACTACTTTGGGCACCTGGCCCCAGAATCTTGGCTAGTAGTGTTGTGTAAAATGATATGGCCTTCCTGCAGAATGTGAAGAGGGGTCCTGAGCTTCCCATATCACAGAGATATTCATTGGTTTTGGGCTTAGTGGGGCCCTCCTGAAGAGTTGGGGGTCTCTCATAGCTTGGTTCCCCCCCACCTCCCCACGCTGCAGGGGCTGCAGAGGGCTGCAGGGGGCTGCGTTATTACACTCCAGATTTTGGCTCTCATTGCTGAGATATACTGTACATAGTCATGTTAATATTTGTGCTCCGCATCTCTCATTGAAATGCACAGAGAATTTAAATACATATGGTAATAACTGTTCCCACACTTCTGTGCTAAAATGAGGACAAGTTAAATGTTCTTCTGTTTAAGAAGTATCACTTATTAACATCTGAACACAAATTAAGCTCACTAGTATGTTTACATAGGCGGCCACCACCATGTTTTACCTAGCAGTACCTTCGGTGCAATCCAGTGCACTAAATTAGATCAATGACTGTTTGCAAATGATTCCCCTTTTATTTACGTACAGAGGCCAAAACACATTGAATCCTATTGCAAATGTCCTTTGTGCGTCAGGGTTTTTGTAGCCATGAATAACACAAGTACATTTGCACTTCAGGCCCATAGTTCTGTTCTTAGGTGCACCTTAGTACACATTCCTTTAAAAAGTCATATCAGGTGATAATTGTCCTCAACAGTGGTCATGCAGATTTAGTGTAGATCTGTGGTCCTCTGCAAGGCTCTGCTTCAGGTCCTTTCCAATAAATAGCCTCTCTTTTGTAGGCAGGCGCTGAATATCACAAAATAAACCCAATGATGCATGCCTACCAGACGAGACATGTTTTGCCCTGAATGAATAATTGAAATGGCTCTAGAAAAGTGTAAAGTGCTCTTGCTTCATCAAATGCTTCCATCTAACTAATAGCTGTAGGAAAATCCAGACCTTAAATCGGCGCAACAGTGACGTGCATGCAGCTTCTTATTCGATTTTATCAGCATTAATATAACAATGCATGGAGAGCAAAGTGTTCTGGTCCAAATATTATCACAGTGCCTATACATTAATATAGTTAAGAGATAAGTTTTTAAGATGTACCCCTATGCTATTTCCTAAGCCCCCCCCCCACCCCCGGCCATCTGCATTGGAGCAACGTGCTGCCAGTGATTTACCATCGAGTGAGTACACTATGGCCCAAATTTCCACCTGTGTTGTCTAGTGATGGACTTGCTACCAAATTACATTCTAAATGAGGCAGAGTAGAGGCAATGAGCCAGTTCTATGTTTAAAGAACGTGCATTTTGCACAACCTTTTCTTCATTACTACTCATAACTGCACCTTAGGAGGACTTTGCTGCTGCTAGTTTGTCCCAGAACATGGCAACATGTAGCAACTTGTGTTGAATCAGTATTCATGAGTTACACAAGCCACAACAAGGTCTGCATTTTATTTTTTACTCCAGTTCATGACACATACCAGCCCGAATGTAGTTGGTACCATAATGCATAGAGCCATCAGCAGCATTAACAGTGGTGTAAAGGCATTGCGGATATATAGCATTTTTCAATTTCTTCAACATATAGCCATTGCAGAAGCAAGGGGCTGCTATGCAGCGAATTGTTAAATGTGCTAAACTAACATGGAACTAGTTTTTTCGTTATTGGTCGCAATTATTTAATATAATTAAGCTTCTTTTTATGTGACCCGAGGTTGCCATGACTGACTGTAAATCTCTCATGGGCATCCATGACATCTCTGGAATGAACCCCTCTCCACAGCAAATGCTTGAGAGTAGGACTATCCAAGTGTGGTCCACAAGGGACAGATGAATGCCAGTTTGAAAATGTGACCTGAATCTTGAACTTTTTCACCAATATTGGTGGAAATCTGGCTTTCAAGTTTTGAAATATCGTTACTTGTAGTGGACGTATGGATGTCAGAAAATGCCATATATCAATTGAAGTATGCTATGTTTCAGAAAATCCCAATAAAACATGCTTAAAAACGTTTTGAAACATCATGGTAAATATTAAAGAAAATATACTTGGTTGTTTCAGATATTGTATTTGTTTCTAGGTAATATGGTGTCCCATGGCCCACCTTTAGTTCCTCATATATCCTGAATTCTTTTTCACACCCTGTACCCTAATCAGGTTTTGATTCATTTAAAGTGTTCTTCCATCGGCTTTTGGACAAAGTAGTGATTTAAAAATATCAAGTTGCAGAAATATTGAGTTTTTAATATCGTGTCACAGAAATATCATGTGCAAAAATATTTGTAGACAAAAATATCGATTTTTTAAAGGTAAGAAATATTGTTTTTTAAGTTTCTTTATGTGTTCAAATAATATTTGAATTGTATATGTTTTATATTCTTTGTGTAATTGTTGTTAATATTTTTAAATATAAATTGTAATTTTAAGTTATTCATATTTTTAATTGAATTGTAAAATAGTAATTTATATTGTCATTCGGGATTGTGAGGTTTGTAGGGCTACAGGGTGGGAAGGTAATTAAGTATATTTAATGTATATGTTTTTTAATTAATATTACTTATTTATTTGATTATTAGGTATTTCCATTGTGCATTAAGTTTTGTAAGTTTTATTTTAGGTGTGGTTTGTAGGGTTTGAAGGGATTTTGGGATGGAAGTTAAATTATAATTGATTAATTATTGATGCATTGTTAATTAATTATGTAAATTGTGTAATAATTTTAATTTTTTAACTTTTAATTTAGGTGTGTTATGGGGTTTTTAGGGGGTATCGGGTGGGAAGTTAAATATTAATTTATTAATTCTTAAGTAATGACAAATTATTAACTTATTAATTGTGAATTAATTATGTAAATTGTGTAATTATTCTAATTTTTTGATTTACATTTTAGGTACAGGTTGTTGGGTTTGTAGGGGTATAGGGTGGGAAGTTAATCAAATAATAATTGATTATTTAGGAATTATTTATTTCTTAATTATTAATTCATTATTATTATGTAAACTGTGTAAATATAATAATCTTTTATTCTAGATGTATGTTAAATGTGTGACTATAGTGTTGGAATTTAGTGAAATAATTATTTAATAACATTTTTTCTCATAATTATTTTTAAAAATTATGATCATTTTAATAGTTTTTTAATGTATTTATTTAATTTATGTTAATAGTTTAAAAAATGTATTAAATGAATACTTGGTTTAAAATAAGGCATGTGTTTGAAGTGGGTACTTTCTCCACTGTTACACAAACTGGAGTGGGACTAGTAAATTTTACCCCTCCTGGTTCCAACGCTTTCCCTACTGTTCCACCCAGTGAAGTGGGAACAGTAAATTACACCCCTCCTGAGTCCAACCCTTTCCCTACTGTTGCATGGGCTGGAGTGGGAATAGTAAATGTTATCCCTCTTGAGTCCAATGATTTCACTACAGTTGTAGTGACTGGAGTGGGAATAGTAAATTGTACCCCTCACGAGTCCAATGCTTTCCCTACTGTTGCACAGGCTGTGGTGGGAAAAGTATATGTATTATTTCTAGAAATGTATAGTTTAGTTTATATTGTTTAAAATTATATTATTATTATGTTTCTGTGTATTTTAAATAATATTTCTTTAATTAGTAATGTTTTTAGAATATCATTTTTTTAAGTAAAATTAATTTTTTATATTTTTTAATTTTAATGTGTAATTACATTGGTATGTGTCTTACATTTTTTCCACTTTATTTATTACAGGTTTTAATTTATTGTGTGTTTGTGTGTGTGTGTGCATATATATATATATATGTGTGTGTGTGTGTGTATATATATATACATATATATATACACACACACACATATTGGGACGGTAAGTCTTCTGCATGTCTCTGGATAGCGTGCTTCCTCTGCCTTATAGTGATATACAGGCAAGTCACGTAAAAGTTACTGTATGGTTTTTGGATCCCTACCTCAGTGAACATGACGAACATGTATGTCCCCTGAGGATCTCCCTGTTTACATGAACTGAGACCCTAGAGCTTGGCTTTGACGTTGAGGGGGGCATGCATAGTGCACCCCTACTTCACAGAGAGTGGCTACTGCCCTCTCTACCAAGGAGGTGGTAGACTGACAGTGGTGGCAGCAATACATCTATAGTCATGGATACCTGTATTCTTGTACCCTTGGTGGGGGTGGGGGGGAGCTACTAGCCACCCTCTTGATCAAGTCTGTGCAGTGTTCTTTGCCTGTGGTCCTGTTGCCTTTGTCTACCTGGGATGTGTGTTTGAGAGCCAGTAGATTCCTTATGGGAGAATGGTGAGGTGAGCCATTGTGTTTAATGTGAGCTGAGCAGTTCTGCTTGACATTCCAACTCCCCCAAACCCCTTTCTGTTCCTTGGAGAAGCTACCCTAACTCTGCTACGAGGGATGTTGGTTAGTGCCTCCTGGTCTGGAGCTAATTAAAATTCCTCTCTGAAGAGTAGCCTGGGCTGATACCAAGAGCCTGTCCTGAAGCCCAGTAACTAATCCTATACATGTCTTTTACACGCAGTGAGCATGAAGCAGATAGGCCTCGTGATTGGAGGGGCACCCAGGATTCAAAATTCAGCTGATTCTCTGATTGGATCATCTTATCATTCAGAGGTGATAAAAGTCTGGCCTTAGTGGATGTTCAAGACTGATCTTTGGTTCTACAAGCATCTACAATGGTCAGCGGTGGGACCGTGGTATAAAGACCCTGTGATCAGATCCCTGACACCACCAGAGCAGTGACCTTGCTATGGACTGGAGGGCACTTCTGTTCTTTAGGGGACTGTCCCCTGGGCATGGCCATTGGGCAAAGTGCCATGTAGGGGGGGCCAAGTTGGGCCTTCTGTTCTTTAGGTGGTGGGTTCTGGGGTTCATCTGGAATGTTTGCTGAAACTACACAATCGCCATACAAGGATCGGTATCATGGCTCTAGCGAATGAGAGCAACCCTGTGCAACATGGTCTGTAATACGCAATGCTAATTGTGTGTCTACATGCTAACTGTGTTTGTATACTGCTTAGTGTATCAGCACTATTATACTGTTTGGGGTCAGAACTCTGGCCCAGAGGGTTGTAGAGATGTCTGGTTTTCACTGTTTATCCTAGTTTTATGGTGTAGTATATTTCTCTTTTGTATATTAAAGTACTTTTCTTTTTAAAAAGTAAGGCAGTGACTGTACATTGATCGTATTAGCTGGAAGCACAGTTTACACTGTATTCTGAATGTCTAAACCCACCTTACCTCCTTGAGTAAGCCTTTGACTGCTATGCCTTTCTAACCTGAGAGAGTCATGTGCTGGAGAGGAGTACTTGATTATCCAGTTTTGGGTCCACTAGTACTGAGGCCACAGGACACCAGTGGGGAACATTCCAGTTGATGGGATTGGAGCGGGGTAGCTCCTGAGTGCCCTGGTGTCCAGGAAACTGGGTCTAACAACACATATATAGCAACCTGATATGTTATTAAAATTTAAAAAATAGTAAATTATATTATAAATTGAAATTATTATTTTAATAATAGTTCTACATTATATATGTGTATATAAACTTACATATATGTGTGTTTGTTTAAATAAGTATCTATATATATATATATTTTATATTATTTCAATATATTTAATTTACATTATATTACTGTTGCATGTTAACATATGGGCCCGTATTTATACTCCGTTTGCGTCGAATTATCGTCGTTTTTTTCGACGCAAATTCGGCGCAAAACTAACGCCATATTTATACTTTGGCGTTAGACGCGTCTAGCGCCAAAGTATGGGCAAATAGCGTCATTTTTTTGCGTGAACGCCTTCCTTGCGTTAATGAGATGCAAGGAAGGCGTTCCCGTCTAAAAAAATGACGGCGACGCAAATGCGTCGTATTTATACTCCCGGGCAAAAATCACGCCCAGGAGTGGGCGGGGCAAAAAACCCCGCATTTGCGCCACTTTTTAACGCCTGGGTCAGGGTAGGCGTTAAGGGGCCTGTGGGCTCAAAATGAGCCCACAGGTGCCCTCCCATGCCCCCAGGGACCCCCCCTGCCACCCTTGCCCACCCCAGGAGGACACCCAAGGATGGAGGGACCCATCCCAGGGACATTCAGGTAAGTTCAGGTAAGTATAATTTTTTATTTTTTGTAATTTTTTTTGGTGGCATAGGGGGGCCTTATTTGTGCCCCCCTACATGCCACTATGCCCAATGACCATGCCCAGGGGACATAAGTCCCCTGGGCATGGCCATTGGGCAAGGGGGCATGACTCCTGTCTTTACTAAGACAGGAGTCATTTAAATGGCGTCTGGGCGTCGAAAAAAAAAGCGCAAATCGGGTTGAGGCGATTTTTTTGCCTCAACCTGACTTGCCCCATTTTAAGACGCCCTAACGCCATTTTCCCCCTACGCCGGCGCTGCCTGGTCTACGTGGTTTTTTTCCACGCACACCAGGCAGCGCCGGTCTGCTAGCGCCGGCTAACGCCATTCCATAAATACGGCGCCCGCATGGCGCTTCAGAATGGCGTTAGACGGCGCTAAATTTTTTGACGCTAAACTGCGTTAGCGCAGTTTAGCGTCAAAAAGTATAAATATGGGCCATAATGTTTACTATTTTTAACTATATATATCCTATAAAATGAAATTTTCGAACTTTACATTATACGTATAGGAAAACAATATTTTTGAGCTCGATGTTTTTGACATAATATTTTTGTATCACGATATTTAGGGTTTCGATATTTTGGCAGTGAACCCTTCCACTCTGTGAGCCCTAGAGTGTGAGCTCTCTTGCATGGAAAGACAATGAGCAACATACTCTTTGGGAGTAAATGACAACTTTGACAGTGGCACAGAGAGGTCCACAGACTACTGGGTCCTGGCACAACTGCATCTGCTGTGCTATGTGGTCCTGAGAAGGCAAGTACACCGTAAAGAAGCTCTGCTTCCATTGCTTCGCTTAGGTCTTCTGTTTTAAACAAAAAGCAGTTGATTTGTGACAAAAAAAAAAGTTTGTATTAATTTCAGTGTGTTTACATTTCGTTTTTAATCATTTGATACTAATGCATTGGAGGTTTATGGTTGGCCTAGCATTAGCCCTCCTAGTCCACGAGGCCAAGGGCTCCTGTTGAATCTAAGTCACCTAATCACCATCCTCCCAGAGCCACAGGCAGCCTGAAAGCATGGGCCCTGCAGGTGCCATGTTGGTGACGTGTCATGCTACAGAGGACTGATCTACTAAATATGCTTGCCAGCACCTGAGAAAAATGGTATACCTGGAACAAGCTTTATTGTAATTGCACCTACGGTTTCTGTGGTGAACAATTTGTGGTTGATTTTTTTTACCAAAAAGTTAGTAGTGATTTCATTCTTTTAAAAAAATTTTTTTTTTAGCATTTAGTACATATTTGAATCAATTTCACTCTTTTTTCTCCATTCATCTTTCAGGCCAAACAGTGTCAAAGCAACAGGGTTTATCTTGAAATATGTGTGCACTGAGGGTTCAAATCTGGTCTAGTTTTAGCCCTCCCAGTTTGTGATTCCTAGGGATCCCATTGGATAAAGGTTACCTGATTGTTATGATAAGGGCTACTACCGATTTTAGGTCACCGGGATATTAGCATTAAGGCTGCCAATGAACAATAACTATAGTCTTTCTGATGATCCACCCGGTTTCAATGTGATGTAGTTTGTGCCACTGTATTATACCATACAATAATTCACTGCCCCCTCCCTTATCTTCAGTGAGACAGGCATATAATGCATGAAAGGTTATGTTGAAACTTGATGGCAACTTGAGGTTATACCAGCTCACCGAATTAACCACTAAATATTAACCAGACAGGCCTGGGAAGACCTGAGATACCTGCCACACATTGCGGGTCATCTGGGAACTCTAACCTAGTCTACTGTGTAAGGCCCAAATAGCAACCTACCCTGAGCACCACCAACCTATAATGTTCATCTTGGTAAATCTCCTTGATTGATGTCTCCTAATGGAAATCCATTTTGTAATGGAGGACTGTAATGCAGTGTCTCAGGGCAGACCTCTGCCTCTCACTCACTCCTTCCCCATACCTATTATCTCTGATAGATCCATAGAAACACAGAATGGATGGCCTCCTGTCACAACTAATCAGTGCTGTCAGCATACCACAAACTGTAAAAATGCACATCTACCTCTCTCACTTCCAGATCCTTCACACCACTATGGGCCTAATTATGAGTGTGACGGACGGGATGACCAGCAGACAGTGAACATTGCAAGGGTGCTGGGCAGGGGGACCCCTCCACTGCCCATGCCAAGTGCATGGGTAGTGCAGGGGCCCCCCATGTGGCCTACTGCACCTGTTCTCTGCCATCCTTTTCATGGCAGTGAAACCGCCATGAAAAGGCTGGCGGAGAACGAGGTCGGAATCCACAGGGTAGTGCTGCATGGAGCGCTGCCCTGGCGGATTGCGACCTCCACCCACCGCCAACCCATCGGGATCACAGATTCTGGCGGAGAGGGAGGAACTCTGGTGGTCTGACCACCAGGGTCTTAATGTGGCGGTTGCACCACCACAGCAGCAGCGGTCCTCAACACCACCGAGAGGTCCTATGTGTTGCGTCCCATAACATAATAACCTGGTTATCACGCACAAAATAGAAATAATTTCAACATAGGTTCTAAGCAAAGACAACATACTTCCAACCACACACCCACAGCATATATTATGTTGTCCATGTGGACAAGCGCATCAGCACCCTAATATGGGTACTAAGCCCTCAACAAGTGGTATAATACAATACAACTAGCCACCATACTGCAACAAGTAGGCATAGCTACAGAAAGATCTGCCAAACAATGCCAGCCAACAGAGGCCACTAACTTATTGCCTGCTTACGAGTTTGGCGGTCGAAATGCCAGACTGCCAAAGTGGCGGTCCCAAAAAGACTACTGAGTCCGCAGTCTCTCACCCGCCATATTACAATGTGACCTCTGGCCCAGCGGCTGTGCACTGAATGACGGTGTTCCGGTGGGGAACGTGGTCAGCAATACAAGGTATATTTTTACATTTGTGTCAATGCAGGTGTATACATTTGACCAAAAGGTTTACATGCATGACACTTGTAAAAGTACTTTGTGCATGTACCATTCCATATGCTGGAGACTGGGCCATATATGCCCAGTCCAGTCAATGGCAGAAAAATTATATATGTACTTGCTTTTTTTTTCAGTTGCTGCTGTGAAGGAAGGGCCTGGATAAAGGGGGCCATGTTGAAGACCGAAGGGAAAAGAAGGAAATAGGGTAGTTGGCACCCCATTCCCTTTGATTCTGCCATCTCAAAGCAGGGGGTTTCTCCCACCACAGTCGGCTCGGTGGAACAGCACATCATAATGTGCGTGACAGTACCCTTGTCTGACAGCTGCTTTTTTCCAGCTGCCATCAAGACGGTAAGTGGATGACTGGCGGCATTGGTAAGACTTCGGTAGTCCCTAGTTCAGCAAACTGCCAACATCATAATACAGTAGTTGGACCGCAAACATGGCAGCGGTCTCACCGCTCCTGACGCCATGGCAGTTCTTGGAGTGCCAAACTTGTAATCAGGCCCCCGTCTGAAACTGCAGGTCCCATTAGCTATATACTTTGACCTTCACTTATCTCTCTCTACTGTTTTAATGAAATAGGTAGAGTATATCACTGTCCATCCAGGAAGATCACTGATTCTCTGTCCCCTAATGCCTGATAAGCCTCATAAGACTGTATTGGGATCGACCTTAATGCAGCAACCAATACAGAAACAGGGCTAGAATTTCTCTTATAATAACTAAAAATGCCACAAGTGGGGCCGGCAGGGCTATGTGATGCTATATAAATGCTACAATATATTACAATTCGTGGAAACACAAAAATCCAAATGGCTTGCTATAGTCATCCACACCTAAACAAACAAATATATGCAGCATAAATAAACAAATGCTTGCACACATACACTGAAAGTCTTATAAGCATGACCTGTTTTCTGCTACTTTCATATTGTCAACTATATTATCTAATCTATTTCAAAAGGAATAATTTTCAAAATAAACCTAAAAATGCATACTGTAGACTGAGCTCATCCTTTAAAACAACTCTTTTTTTAACAATATTTTTGAGACTGTGTCCCCTGTAAGGATATCTGCAGATTGATGTGCAGCGTGAAAAAACTTTAAAACCTTTGGAATACCACTTTGCACAGTATCTTTACCTACTAATTAGCTGACATGAAGGTATGTTGAAAGGGAGCAATTGGCTGAGAGATTTTGATTTGGACAGTCCAAATCTGGGGCACTGTTTTTTATGTGGGGTATGCAGAATCCTTACTTAGTTCCCAACAAATTGTTAAATCTCTGTAGGTTTTTACTTTTTTCTAACCTGCTATACATTTTTTTTAATGTTGCCTCTCCGTCTGCCACTGTTGACATACTTCAATACCCAGCTTGCGCTCCAACTTGAAGACCCAGTCTAGAAGACTTCACAGAAATGGCAGATATCTTAACTAGGCTGGACTGGCAGAGAGAAAACAAAAAGGGCAACAAAGCAAGGGAACAAGGAAGGAGAAGAAATCAAGAACAAGGCAAGTAGCAGGAGACAAAACAGAAACATGCTCCTGCAGAAACAGACTCAAAGATAACAAGCATTGGCAAACCCAATAGGTTTGTTAATGGCTGCTGATCGATTAGTTTTGTCAACGCTTATTTTGTTTGTGAAAGTGTTTTGAATGAAGGCATGCATTATATGAAAACAAGCACTCGCAAAAAACACAGCTGGGGCCACTTGTGTTGATTTGTTCATTGTGCAAAAGCAAAATATTGTTGCTCACGGTCAGGTTACCCAGTTGCTGAATTTAGTAGGCCCTGTGCCCCATGCCACGTGCTGAGGTGGGCAGAATCAAAGCGTGAATGTCACTACGGCAGGCCAATGAATGAAAAGGTTTACTGAATACCCCTGTATAGCTTATATATTTGTATTACAAACAAAAGGTCCTGGCTAACTCCAGACCTACAAACGGGACCTGAAATAGATGCTAAGAGACAAATATAAGGCAGGGAAGGCCAAAGGACATGGTAGATAAACTGGGGAATCAACACGTAGGCTGCGATGACAGTGGACAGAGTAGACTTGTCTGGGAAGAATAAACACCAGAAGTGTGGTTATGTCTAGCCATGAGCTAATAGCCGCACTGCTGCACAGCGGCTTGAATAAGGACATTATGCACAGGGTCATAATTACCGCAGCAGACCATGCCAGCTCTGCATGCTTAAAACCCACAGATAAAACACTTTCGGGGTCAGTCTGGGGGCCAGCTTTTAAAGGCTGTTAATGACCAGGTTAAAGCAGCCTTGCAGCTTCATTACCCGGGGTGCGGATGAAAAGCAAGCAGTGGGCGTGTATCACCCGAGTACCAACAGGACAAAACTAAGAAAAGATGAGAATGTTTCACCTGCTGGGACCCACCTCAACTAGATATTAAAAAACACCCGAAACGAATGCAGCCTCTGGCTCCTCCCGGTCCTCCTAAGTGGTGCATGGAGAGTTCCCTGGCTTTTTCCAGGTAAATATTATATTGTCACATACTTCAGCATCTGCTACATGATTTACAGATTTTATTAATGTTTGCTTGTAGCTCAACCGGATAAAAAGGTGCTAGAATTACTGGCACAGTGTGCACTGCGGTGCCTGGTACGTTATAAAAGTTAAGCAGTCGAATTTCAGCTCTTGAGGGCTGTATTCAGTTATTTAAAGAGGTGGCAATTGTGCTCATATACTATGGGGTATTTTTATACTCTGTGCCGGATTTGCAGAATTTTTTTTTACGCAAATCCGGCACAAACATAACTCCATATTTATATTTTGATGCTAGACCCGTCTAGTGTCAAAATATCGGAATTAACGTTGTTTTCTGTCTTTGGAAAACTACCTTGCGTCAATGAGATGCAAGGTTGGCGTCCCCTGGCAAAAAATGACTCTAAGACCTGAGCACCTTATTTATCCTCCCGTGCAAAATCACGCACGGGAGGAGGAGGGCCTTAAATAATGGCACTAAGCCTACTTAGCACCATTCTTTAACACCTGGGTCAGGGCTGGCGTTAGGGGACCTGTGGGCTCATTTCCACGGTTGGAGATCATGGAAGCAGCTCACAGGTGCCCTGCCCTGCCCCCAAGGTCACCTCCCGCTACCCCGACCCACACCTGGAAGACACCTAAGTATGGAAGGACCCATCCCAGGTAAGTCCAGGTAAGTTTTTTTTTTTTTTTAAGTACTAGAGGATGGCCTAACTTGGGCTCCCCTACATGGCACTGTGCCCAATGGCCATGCCCAGGGGACTGTCCCCTGGGCATGGCCATTGGGCAGGGGGGCATGACTGTTGTTTTTACTAAAACAAGAGTCATGTCCATGGGGGTTTTGCGTCAAAAAATTATGCTAATCAGGTTAGAGTCATTTCTCTGACTAGCACTATTCTTTGACGCACAATCTCCTGTTTCCCTTACGTCTCCCCCACTCAGTTAGCGTCATTTATTTTGACGCAAACCGGGCCTTAGCACCAGCTAGCTTCATTCCTTAAATATGATGCCTAGCTGGCATCCAGGAATGGTGCTAGCTAGCGTAAACCTTTTGACGCAAACCTGCGCTAACACAGGTATGTGTCAAAAAGTATAAATCAAGGCCTGTATATCGTCCGAGTATTAGGACTCCTATTGTATCAATGTGTTAAAAATGTGCTATCCAAATCAGTGATTCTTAACCTGGGGTCCGCAGACTCCTGTGGGCCCGCCAAGCTTACTTAGAGGGTCCAAAACTGTTTAGAAAAAGAAAGATTTTTTTTAGAAAATTAAATATTAACAGATTAAGCAAATATGCATAAAATGAAGGTGGTATCTAGCTTGATTTGTGGGAGCGGCACAAGTAAAGCAAAAGGAATCTAGAATTTGGGGGCCTCAATTGGAGAACTAGTAAGAGATGACAAAAAGAAAAGCATGCATTAGGAGCAAAAATGGCACAGTGATATACTAGGGTCTAGCACATGACTTTGTCTTTGAAAAGCTCCAGCCTTCCCATTAAGATTTCGATATTTGTACATTTTATGTTTGTGAATTAAATTAAATAATTCATGATTTGTGCATGTGTTTGATGTGTACTTATTTTGCGTAATGTTTTGAGGTTGAAATTGTAGAAATTACTTAGCCTGGGGCCACTGGCTTCCTATAGTGATACATTTGGGGTACACAGAAGTCTAACGGTTAAGAAACACTGCTCTAGATAATGCTTTCCAAGTCCTGAAAATGTATGCTACTCATCACTCCCAAACACTAAGAACAAAATAACTATGTTTATTATCAAAGTTCGATAGCATTGGAGCGATCTACATTCCTACCAAAAAAACAGTAGAGGGTGACATTGGCACACACACATTGGGCCCTCACGTACACTCACACAGGCCTACTGAACACAACATACTTCTTCTTGAGTAGTAGAATTAGAATATCACTAGATGGTGCTTCTCTCTCCGCAATCCTTATGCTGCCTCATTTTGCTCCAAAAGCAATCCAGACAGATCTATTGCCTGTGAACACAATCCATGATCCTCATTAGCTTCACCTCTCTTAAGGTCCTTCTCCGTGCGTTTAATAAGTAGTCCTTTATGGCCAGAATCACCTTACGATTCAACTCGTGGTTATATATTTCACAATTCACTCAAAATTTAGCTCTGGTCATTATAACTTTCTTCAGTGGACACGGTTTCCTATTTGTCAAAATAGTGACTGGCCTTAATATGAACCAATGAATTATATGCTTTGTGCATGTTGCAACATGCCATATTAAGCATTTATAAAGCCAGTAGATCCGTTTTACAGTGGAAATCTGTTGTGGGATGAATATGGACAAAGGTTGTCTGTCAAGTTTTCAAAGGTTGTGTACCCGAAGAGGGTATTTTTACTTGTTGATTGTCTTGAGAGAGAGGGCACGAGATTGAATGCATAAGTGTGTTGAATTCCATTTTAACCTCCAAGTCCAAAGGAATAAGAAGTGTAAGACGCTACTTGGTCCGCTCCTTAGAGCTATCATATTTTTAATGAGTAGGTGTAACACTATTTACCAAGAAATACAGTTGCATCAATTCTCAGTATTGTTACTACAGCTTAAATCAGAAAGTACTGAGACACATTAGCTGTGCTACTGTACTTGTGATGAAACAGTGTTGGCTGCCATATTGGATTGGACTGAACCAGCATCAACAAGCTGGATTGTTGAATTTAAATTGGCTGTGAACAGGGGTTTCTTAACAGCAAAACGACATTGTTTCACAGTGTGATGTAACCAAAGAACTCGTATCCCCATATCACACGTGGCTAGTTTATCATTTCCTGCTATTTCTTTGCATTTTGGTACTCAAATTGTATTTTTCCATTGCACCTGTAGGAGTATGCATCGCATAATGTAAAGAGAAAAACGCACCACAACTATGCTTCAGTCCAAACCTTACATATAAACAATATTTCTTTTATTTTGTTTATCTAAATGTGGTTGGCATCTTTTTAAAGTTTTTTAAAAAACAGTATTATCACGTAGGGCCAGATGTAGCAAATAAAAAATTTGCGAGTTGCAAAGTGCGAGTCCATGCGACTCGCAATTTGCAACTCGCAAATTGGTATGCAGTACGGTGTCTCAGACACCGACTGCAACTCGCTATGGGGTCGCAATGACCCACCTCATGAATATTCATGAGGTGGGTCGCAATTTGCGGCCCCATAGCGAGTATAGGCACTCACAAACATGGAGGCCTGCTGTCGTCAGCAGACCTCCATGTTCGTGACTGCTTTCAATAAAGCAGTTTTTTTTTTTTTTAAGTGTAGCCCGTTTTCCTTAAAGGAAAACGAGCTGCACTTTAAAAAGAAAACGAAACCTTTCGTTTCGGTTTTTTTTCAGGGCAGGTAGTGGTCCCTTGGACCACTACCTACCCTGAAAAATATATTTTTGGGTCCATTCACAAAGTGGAAGGGGTCCCATGGGGACCCCTTCCAATTTGCGAGTGGGTTACCATCCACTTGAAGTGGATGGTAACTGCGACACCGTACGCGGTCGCAAATGGTATTGCATACCACTCAGACTCGCAAATAGGAAGGGAACACCCCTTCCTATTTGCGATTCTGAAATGCATATTGCGAGTCAGTACCGACTCGCAATATGCATTTCTGCATTGGGAAACGCGTTTAGCGACTCGCAAACGGCAATTTTTGCCGTTTGCGAGTCGCTAAACGTTTCCTACATCTGGCCCCTGGTCTTTTAGTTTCGTGTTCTCTCTTTGAAAGGAGGCACATGTAAAAAAAGACAACTGAGGCATCTTGAGCGTTTAACTTTCACACTGACTGGTCACGTCCCATTATTAAAGACAAAAACATTAACTCAAATAACTCTTAACCACTGACCCAAACCTTCATATCCAAACATTTTGTATACGTGCACTAATCAAAACAAGGAGACACAGAAAAAAATTGTAATTGCTTGCAGAGCCTGGAAAATTGTCATTTGTCGCCACCATGTGACAGACAATCAAAGGTAGATCTCTTGGTGACTGACGTCCAAGAGAGAGAGACAACTGTGTCTGCGTCTCATTGCATCATCTGAGCTTCAGGGCAGGGGACAGTACTGGCCCAGGACACAGTAGCGGAAATAAGCGGGTGCCTTATCATTGCAACGTGTTGATGGTCTTAGTGCTGGTCTGTATGCATGGTCTACACATTTCTCTTCACTGAAAGTCCTCGGAGGCATGCTGCCATTGGGGTCTGGAGCCATTCTATTCTCTGGAAGGTTTTAGGACTCATTCTATAAGACAACACGACCTTAGCAGATATCTTAAACAGACTGAAGTGACAGAGAGAAAACAAGGAGTATCCCTCATCAATGGCTCAGGCTAGTCCTAGTACCTAACTTTGCTACTCTTTGGACCCATCTTGGCAAACTCATTTCCAGGTCTGAATCTTCCATAGAGGTATTCCAACAGGGTGCCGAGCATCCACCCCCAAGCACCCTCATAAAGACACTCCTACTTCCATATGACTTATTTTCTGAGAATTTGTGGGCTAAGGCAGTTTTCAGGTATTTCACTTCACTGACCTGGCCAATCACTCACTTAGACCCAAAACAATGTCAGCCAGGCGGTGCCCAAGTGGAAGATTCAGACAGCCCTCTGATTGCTCAGTTATATCTTTCATCTACCTACTTCCGTCACCTAAGGTGGACGACGATAGCCTGCAGCCAGATCACATTCAGCCTCTGAATAAATTTCTCTGAGGAAAGGGACTGAAGATATCTGTGCTAATGTGTATGTGTGAACATGGGTGAGATTACATACTTACATACTTATGGACCTGAATTTAGAATGTGTACAGTATTTATATTTCATGGCCAGAATTTTAATAAAGGTACGATGAGAAAACCCAGAACAAGTGTAATATATATATGTCAAATGGCTAGATCATTTAATGAATAGGAAAGTATGAATGAGTGATGTTCTCCTTAGTATTTGCGCAAAAGCATGACCCAGAATACACCAGCTACCGTGCAGAAAGCACGTCAACCACTAGTGGGTATTTTGCAACATATGAGCAGTGGAGCAGCCAGGATTTCCTGACAGAGAGGGCCCAAACATTATCTAGATAGGTCTAGGTATGATGTACCTATACTCCCCCCACCTACATGGTTGCACCCCCAGCTAACAATACCACGCCCACTCACCAGCAAAAATAGATTTTTTAAGTTTGACTTTTTCCCGCTACTTAATTTCTTCTTTGTGCTAGGAGAATCAATGTAAAACGTCAACTACTATGGTGCACAAGGGCAAAAGCCGATCATACTGTGAAATAGTGAAACAAATGTGTTAACTCCCCTGTCATAATGTTTCATCACAGGGGATCATTATTTTATTGTGTTTTCTCATTGCTCCAGTTCCTTATCGACTAGCCTGCTTGAAAATGTTTAACAAAAATATGCTGTAGTGTTTGGTATGTAGTCCATAGCAGCTGTCTGCCCCATGTCATTTGTTATACACTGGACCAATAGGGTTTTAATCCAGGTGCACTTTGAATGCTGAAACATTCCGGCTCCTAAAAAAGGAAGATTTCAAGCCCAAGAATGATGAGAGGTTTTTTTGCTAAAAGCCACGTTGACCTTCAAGTGTTACTCATGGCATGGGACCACCTAACATCACTGGGAATCTAGTCTGATTTAGTTAAAGAAAACATTGACATTTGTAAACTCAAATTGTACTCAAAATATTTGCTTTCACCACCAAGAAAGAAATTCAAAGACTGGCTGTTGTGAAAGCAAATATCTTGAGAAAGTATTTGCTCAATCCCAGACAACATGCACCTGATTTGAAGTTTTGCAAACCATGATGCAGGTACAAGCTGTATAAAATGAGCAACAGCACATCCGTCAGTAACTCTACATAGTTATACCGAGAGGAAGTGTTTAATTACTTAGGGCCTGAGTTAGAACTCTGCAGAGGGGTTACTCCATCACAACGTGATGAATATCTCATCTGCCAAAATCTAAATCCCATTATATCCAATCGGATTTAGATGCTGCGAATATATGACGGAGTAACCTGCCCGTCAAGTTCTAAATGAGGCCCGGAGACTAACTGAAAGGAAAACAGACCAACTGCACTGCAAAAGAATGCATCTTAGGTTTGATGAAAAGGCCTAAAAAATTCATGTTGGTCGTCAGCATGGTGCCTCTGGCCATATCACTTTTCAAAAGACAGTTGTCAATGTAATGAAAAGGCAAGAGGGGGCATTTCAGAGATCAGAGCACTGGTTGAGTAGCAGGACCCTAGTCTTCTCTTCACTTAGTATGAGGTTGATTACTTAATTTCAGGAGTGAATGGGTTCTGCACAAGATGTTGTGCTCTTTTTTGATCGTGTCTTGAAGGTTTTTGAAAACGTCAATATGAAGTCATAGGGTGGTCTAGTTAAAATGGCAAGTGGATGAAGGTAGATGTACAAAGGCAGAGAAATAGAGGTGAGCATTGGGGGACACCACACATTTTAGCTTCAAATTTAGGAGAACTCCTCTTCATCTTTTCGGAGTTGCTGAAAATGTACAATAGAAATGTCACCACTTGGATGCAGCAGGGAGGAATGAATGGTTGATGGTGTTAAAATAGACAGCAATCCTTTAGAACCCAGATGCCTCCAATAGGCCCCCGCCCCGACACCCGCCAAACGTAAAACCGACAAAGTCTGATTGTTTTTGGCATTGGAATAATTTTATTTACAGAAGTCATTTAATTTAAATCATAAATCATAACAAACTTATCCTGTAAGTCAAAATTCCATCCTGTCATAAATCATGATAACGACACAACCAAGGATCCTCCTGCGTCCCGAACACCGTTGGACCACACAGGTGAACCGTACTTCACCTGTATCCTTGAGGGGGTGGTTCCCAACACCTCACTGTCCCTTATCCTCGTGCTCCGGGTTCCACCCCCACCCCAACACCAAGCTGCCATGGGGGTTCAACGGGGTGGCCAGGAGCGGGAGCCCCGTGCCCACCCCTGCGATCTGGGCACCCTAAAGCCCAAGCTGGTGTGTACATCCGCTGGTTGAATATGGACTTCAGGATCCTACCTTCAGTGTTATCCAGGGTACCCTGCCTTAGGTACCCCTCTGTTGCTTAGGGTGAATTTATTATCTCATCTCAAGTCTAATATTCTACTTCACACATTATCCTCAAAATCTCATGTCTAAAGGGATGGGAGGGTGGGCTAACGCCGATCTCCGGTCGTGCTGAGGCCTGATCTGGGGGGGCACTTAAATACCCTCCCAATGAATGTGGCGGCCGGAAGTGACATGCGCAACCTCCGTCTTAATTCATGCTCTTCCGCCCAGCAAACGTAGGACCACCGTACAGGGCTCGGGCCCCGGCGGCCCCAGGTCCTAAACGCCGAACCCCCACTATTGGGGAGGTGCTCTGTCATTAGTGCTGCAGGGAAAGGGGGCAGGGAAAGGGGTCATTTTCTAGAAGCACAGACATGATGATTCCTTTTACGGTTTGTTTGGACAGATTTTTCTGAGGTTGATGTCTTTCTCTAATGGAAAGGACTAGCTAATAAATCATGGAAATGATGACCAGGCAGTTGAGAAGCATTGGCTCAAAAATGTCTAGCACATTTGCCGTTCCACTCATTCCTCGATAAAATGTCTACAACCCACAAGGCGATGAATGGTGTCTTAATGATGTTAGAATAGACAGCAAACAGAGTGAGCGCTGAATAAACACACCACTCATGTACATCGTTGGAAAGGATTTCCGCAGGCTCTCCGGGGACGAGTAACATGTTTGCACTTCAATGCCACTGGAAAAGCAAGCAGTCTAAATACACAGAAGGGTATTTTCTAGTAAGTTTTGTTTTCACTCAGTTATTGCTCACAGTGTGTGAACAGATGACGGACGGGAGAGCATACTTGGTGAATGGGGCACTTTAAACAAGCGGCCATCTTTGCGTGTGTTGTGTGTGAGGAATAAAATGTGAGAAAAATGCTAACCATCTTATAAGAGAAGCATTGTCAAAAATGTCATAGTAATTGAGGAAAGTTTGCGGTGTTTGACAGGGTGCAAAGCTTTACTTCAGAATGGTAATCTCCAAAGAAGACATCACAAGGTGAATAGATTTGGCCTTGTATAAACAGTGAAGAGGTGAAGATACACTTTCATTATAGTGTGTGTAATATTATGAGGCCGTCCATAGCTTAGTAAGTTAGTTTGCTGTTGCCAGAACAGCAGAACAAAATGTCCTCCACATTCATTTTACAAGCAGACCCAGGGCATTTTTTAGATTGCATCAATATTAATTTTACCACCAGTGCATTTTTCAGATTGCACCATCATTGATTTTACAGGGGGAGTCAAGGCATTTTCAGATTGCACCATCATCATTGGTTTAACAGAATCGTCAGGGCATTTTCAAACTGTGTCATCTTTAATTTTACAGGGATGGTCAGGCAGTTTTTCAGATTGTACCATCAATGATTTTACCAGAGGAATGAGGTAATTTCAAATTGTGCTAGCATTGATTTGCCAGGGGAAGCCAGGGCATTCTTTAGATTGCACCATCAGTGTTTTTTTTACAGGAGGAGTCTGGGCATTTTTTACATTGCACCGTTTTTGCTTTTCCAGCAAGAGCAAGTACATTGTCATATTGGTCCATCATTGGATTTACAGAAGAAGGCAGGGCATTCCCAGATAGGGACATAATTGGTTTCACAGGAGGAGCCAAGAAATTATTCAAATTGCACCATCATTGGATTCACACTGAGAGCCAGGGCAATTTTTTCAGATTCCACAGTCAATGATTTCACAAGTGGGCGCAGGATGTTTTTTTCAGATTGTACAATCATTGATTTTACAGGGAGAGGGCAGGGAATCGTTCAGATGACAGAATCATTGTTTTAACAGGGCAGGCCATTCTCAGATTGCAACATCACACATGTTACAGGGAGAGAACATTTTCAAATAGCACTATCGTTGAATTACCAGGGGAAGCCATGGCATGTTTCAGACTGCACTGTCAGTGACTTTGAAGGGGGATTCATGGCATTTTTTAGATTGCGCCATTGTTGATTTTACAAGGGGTGCAGCAGAGGAGAAGTGGGGTAGCAGTTGTTTTCATTTTACAGCAGGAACTACTTTGTAGCCTCCTGTCGTAGACATGAGTGAAAGGGCGCATATTTGTATTAGCGACTTGCAGTGCTCATCTTCCTGGATTCCCAGATGTTCTCCTCAAGTCCCTGGTAACAGGTCTCCTACTGAGTTCTGGTAGCCTCTCCTTGCTTCCTGTATAGGGCTTTCTAATAGTTTCAGGGGATACTCTTTGGTTCAGTAAGAGTGGTTTACCTTCAGCCTGGGGGGAGTGCTTCAGTGCAGACTGACTCATATTGAGCCTGCGATCAGGCCCTGCAGCCAACCATCACTGCTCATGGTTTTTGTCTGTGCCCACCCCCCTTCTTTCAGAAACCTGGATAGCTTCACCAATCGCGCACCAATCCATACCTCTCTAGTGAGGTACTTACACATGTCTGCAATGAGAGTGGGTATTGCTTTTCGGCTCTTGAAATATAACGAGGGTATCATTTGGTATGTCGGCTGAGTTCTGAACACTATCCTTTCTGTGACATGTAACCTCTAACAGGCTATTGATTGCTTGCCGTCTGGTATAGATTACTGTGATGTAGCAAGTAATTATTGCTGCTGAGATTTCTGAGCTGTACATTTCCTTGGTAGTTAGTTAAAGATGTCCATGTTCTGTGTGCATGACACCCACCACAAACTTTTGCTCAAGACAAACAGCCATCTCTCAATGTCAGTACACTGCCTTAGGGTTTGGGGCATAATTCGGGCCTTTTATGGATTTCACGACAACATTTTGAAAACCAAAAAACAGAGCATTCCACAAACATGGAAGTAGGATTACAATTTTGCATGGACTAGTGGCACAGAATAACGTATTTGACAGCGCTCCTCAATTCAGAAACACTTACAATGATCACTGATGTCATTTAAAATGAAGTTCTGCACACAGTATCATAAGTGATAATTAAATTACTTTCTGGCAAGGATAGCTAACTAATCCTACAGTGGAATCCATAAAAATGTGCTTCCCTCTATGTTCAGAGGGAGCACTCTGCCCACTCTGAAAACCAGGACATGAGACAACTTTACTGAGATTTGCCAGCGCAGAGGGTGAAAATGGGACGTTCCAGTAAATCTGAGATGCTTGATTCCCCTTCTCAAGCTCCTGGGGCACGGGGCCACCCCCTTCCTCCCCCTTTCAGGGAGCCATAATTCAGGATAACTCTTAGGTATGAGAATCCAGAATCTCAAGTCCTCCTCACCACATTTTCCACTATAACTGCTGTTTTGTTCTGTTATTTGATGTGAGTGGGTTGACAGTCAAATTAAAAAAAAATATTGTGTCTGATTTCGGGAAGAACAATGTGCAATAGATCCAGAAGTCCTTAAATAGCAAGCTCTGGTAAAGCCAATAGGACTGGCCTTAGTAACCTAGTGCGGTGACACATTTTGTACTGCAAGTTCATGCAACAAGAAGAACAAGAAGGAAAAAAGGAAAACCTTCTGCCACTTAAATGTGGTGGCCATGTGCTTGTGAAACAAATTTAAATGTAAAAACACAATTAATTATTACATATAATTTTAAAAAGCTTATGGGTGATTCCTATCAGATAACTGTATTTAGAACAAGCAAATAAACCCTTTTTATTTTAATGCACATTACAGAAAAAACTTGCTGTTAGTGGTGGGAAAAAATTTACTATTTGTCATTGAGTTGCTGTAACCTACATTCTCATTAAACACAATGCATGGCAAGAGAAACATAATAAAGAAGCATTTGCAATGCAATGGATCTCACGTTTGCGCGAGTTAGGGATTTTATAGTTGCAAATTCCTAACTGGACTTTTCTTGCCACTTAAATTGAAAATGAAAAGTAAAACAGTTGACATAAGCGAACTGATTCAAAGCGCTGTGACTGCCATTAGTAGCGCTGTGACTGCCATTAGCATGATGGAGACACACAAAAGGAAAAAGAAGTTTGCTTGAAGTCAAACGTATTGGAAATCATGCAATTATCCATGTAACAGGGGCATTCTGCAAGGCGGTAACAAAAGTGTCCAAAGGAGGGGCAAACGTAAATTATTTACCAATGATAACAAAGGATTTTTGAAAGGCAAGAACACGAACAAGTGAAACTCAGAGCTGGCTTTTGGGCAGTGCCAGCGGTGTGACCGCACCGGGCGCTGACCTCAGGGGGGCGCTGTGTTTAGCAATAACTTCCGAAATTTGCAATTTAAAAGTACCTGCTGAAAAGTCCCTTGTGCGTTTAGCCTTCAAGAAACAATTAAAATGTCAAGATACCTCTTGTGATTAATGTTCATGCTAGAGAGAGTGATGGGAGATTTGTCTATGGACAGCTTTGTCTCAACATAAAGTAACATAGAGGGTTAATATGCCTGCTGCAAAAAACAGAACTATGGGGCATATTGAAGAAAAGTGAGGCGCCACTTTTCTTGCACCCATTAGCGCCCCCCTAACACCACCATGTGTGCATCATATTTAAATTACGGTGCACCATGGCGGTAGTTAGGGGACTAACGTCAAAAAAATGTATGCTAGTCCTGCAAAGCAGCCAGGAGCCCATTGTAACGAATGGAAGCCTCCTTTTAATGCCTGCTCTGAGCAGGCGTTAAAAGTGCCAGAAATAAATGACGCAAAGAAATCTGACAGATTTCTTTGCGTAATTTTTTTGCCCCCCCTAACAGGGGGATGCCTCCTTTCAATACATTATGCCTGGCGCAGGCATAATGTAGAACAAAGGGTTACAAAGTGGCGCAATGCATGCATTGCACCTCTTTGTAAATATGGTGCAGCATTTTTGGCCTTTTAACGTCACATTAGTGTAAACAAAATGACACTAATGTGGCCTTAGAATGGCACTAGGGGCACCTTAATATGCCCCTACGGCAGTACTTAATTTGTGCTTGTTGTTTCCGGTGAGGAGCACCGGCACTTATTTTTGAGGGCCGGCGCTTATTTTTCTGCCTCAAGCATTTACTGCGAAAAAAAGACACATATGGGAAAGACGGAGGAAGAGAAAAACAAAAGAGCGTCACAATGGGAAAAAGCAGAAATCCGCAAGAGTGAGCTGAAGGAGCAGGGAGTGCCTGTAAATGGATTGAAGAGGCCCTAGATGGCTTCAGGATTATGCTGCCTCTGTATTCTGTGTTCACACATTTAGGCCCATATTTTTACTTTTTTAGCACTGCATTTGCATCATTTTGTGATGCAAAAGTGGTGCAAACTTACAAAATACAATTGTATTTCGTAAGTTTGCACCACTTTTGCGTAAAAAAATGAGGCCAATGTGGCGCTAAAAAAGTATAAATATGGGCCTTAATTCCAGCAGCCACATGTTGAAGGGGAGGGCTTTGGGCACCCGCACCTTTTTATTTACAAATTAAGCACTGCCCTATAGGGGCATATTTTAAAAAGGTGGTGCTGCATACAGTGCTGCGACACTTTTCTTGCGCCCCTTAGTACCGCCCCTAATGCCACCATGCGTGTCTCATATTTAAAATACGCCACCCCATGGCGGTAGTTAGAGGGCTAGTGTCAGAATTTTTTATGCTAGTCCGGCGCTTTGCAGGATTAGCATACATTTTTTTGACATTTGTAAGGAAATGCCTCCTTGGCATGGTTACCCCCTGACTTTTTGCCTTTGCTGATGCTATGTTTTGATTTGAAAGTGTGCTGAGGCCTGCTAACCAGGCCCCAGCACCAGTGTTCTTTCCCTAACCTGTACTTTTGTTTACACAATTGGCACACCCTGGCATCCAGGTAAGTCCCTTGTAACTGGTACCCCTGGTACCAAGGGCCCTGATGCCAGGGAAGGTCTCTAAGGGCTGCAGCATATCTTATGCCACCCTGGGGACCCCTAACTCAGCACAGACACACTGCTTGCCAGCTTGTGTGTGCTGGTGAGGACAAAACGAGTAAGTCGACATGGCACTCCCCTCAGGGTGCCATGCCAACCTCACACTGCCTATAGGTATAGATAAGTCACCCCTCTAGCAGGCCTTACAGCCCTAAGGGAGGGTGCACTATACCATAGGTGAGGGCACCAGTGCATGAGCACTGTGCCCCTACAGTGTCTAAGCAAAACCTTAGACATTGTAAGTGCAGGGTAGCCATAAGAGTATATGGTCTGGGAGTCTGTCATACACAAACTCCACAGCACCATAATGGCTACACTGAAAACTGGGAAGTTTGGTATCAAACTTCTCAGCACAATAAATGCACACTGATGCCAGTGTACATTTTATTGTAACATACACCCCAGAGGGCACCTTAGAGGTGCCCCCTGAAACCTTAACCAACTTCCTGTGTAGGCTGACTGGTTTTAGCAGCCTGCCACACTTGAGACATGTTGCTGGCCACATGGGGAGAGTGCCTTTGTCACTCTGTGGCTAGTAACAAAGCCTGCACTGGGTGGAGATGCTTATCACCTCCCCCTTGCAGGAGCTGTAACACCTGGCGGTGAGCCTCAAAGGCTCACCCCCTTTGTTACAGCACCACAGGGCATTCCAGCTAGTGGAGTTGCCCGCCCCCTCCGGCCACGGCCCCACTTTTGGCGGCAAGGCCTAAGGAGATAATGAGAAAAACAAGAAGGAGTCACTGGCCAGTCAGGACAGCCCCTAAGGCAACCTGAGCTGAAGTGACTCTGACTTTTAGGAATCCTCCATCTTGCAGATGGAGGATCCCCCCAATAGGGATAGGAATGTGACCCCCTCCCCTTGGGAGGAGGCACAAAGAGGGTGTAGCCACCCTCAGGGCTAGTAGCCATTGACTACTGCCCTCCCTGACCTAAACACACCCCTAAATTCTGTATTTAGGGGCTCCCCTGAACCTAGGAACTCAGATTCCTGCAACCTAAGAAGAAGAGGACTGCTAAGCTGAAAAACCCTGCAGAGAAGACGGGGACACCAACTGCTTTGGCCCCAACTCTACCGGCCTGTCTCCCCCCTTCTGAAGAAACTGCTCCAGCGACGCTCTCCCCAGGACCAGCGACCCCTGAATCCTCAGAGGACTGCCCTGCTCTAGAAGGACCAAGAAACTCCCGAGGACAGCGGCTCTGTTCACCCAAGACTGCAACTTTGTTTCCAAAGAAGCAACTTCAAGACAACTGCGTTTCCCACCGGAAGCGTGAGACTTGCTACTCTGCACCCGACGCCCCTGGCTCGACTTGTGAAGAAACAACACCTCAGGGAGGACTCCCCGGCGACTCCGAGACTGTGAGTAACCAGAGTTGCCCCCCCTGACTCCCCACAGCGACGCCTGCAGAGGGAATCCCGAGGCTCCCCTGACCACGACTGCCTGACTCCCGGATCCCGACGCCTGGTAAAGACTATGCACCCACAGCCCCCAGGACCTGAAAGATCGGAACTCCAGTGCATGAGTGACCCCCAGGAGGCCCTCTCCCTTGCCCAGGTGGTGGCTACCCCGAGGAGCCCCCCCCTTGCCTGCCTGCATCGCTGAAGAGACCCCTTGGTCTCCCATTGATTTCAACGACAAACCCGACGTGTGTTTGCACACTGCACCCGTCCGCCCCCGTGCTGCTGAGGGTGTACTTTCTGTGCTAACTTGTGTCCCCCCCCGGTGCCCTACAAAACCCCCCGGGTCTGCCCTCCGAAGACGCGGGTACTTACCTGCTGGCAGACTGGAACCGGGGCACCCCCTTCTCCATTGAAGCCTATGCGTTTTGGGCACAACTTTGACCTCTGCACCTGACCGGCCCTGAGCTGCTGGTGTGGTAACTTTGGGGTTGCTCTGAACCCCTAACGGTGGGCTACCTTGGACCCACACTTGAACCCCGTAGGTGGTTTACTTACCTACAAAAACTAACAAATACTTACCTCCCCCAGGAACTGTTGAAAATTGCACTGTGTCTAGTTTTAAAATAGCTATATGTGATTTATTTGAAACGTATATATGCTATTGTGATTATTCAAAGTTCCTAAAGTACTTACCCGCAATACCTTTCATTTGAAGTATTACATGTAAAATTTGAACCTGTGGTTCTTAAAATAAACTAAGAAAATATATTTTTCTATACAAAAACCTATTGGCCTGGAATTGTCTTAGTGTGTGTTCCTCATTTATTGCCTGTGTGTGTACAACAAATGCTTAACACTACTCCTTTGATAAGCCTACTGCTCGACCACACTACCACAAAATAGAGCATTAGTATTATCTCTTTTTGCCACTATCTTACCTCTAAGGGGAACCCTTGGACTCTGTGCATACTATTCCTTACTTTGAAATAGTGCATACAGAGCCAACTTCCTACAACATTAATCCTGCAAAGCACCCAGAGGCCCATTGTAACCAATGGAAGCCTCCTTTTAATGCCTGGTCTGAGCAGGCGTGAAAAGTGCCAGAGAAAATTGATGCAATTTTTTAGCCCCCCTTATGAGGGGATGCCCCCTTTGCATAAATTATGCCTGGCGCAGGAATAATGTAGCGCAAAGGAGTACAAAGTGGCGCAATGCATGCATTGCACCACTTTGTAAATATGGTGCCGCGTTTTTGGCCTTTCTAATGCTACATTAGCGTAAAAAATAACGCTAATGTGGCATTAGAATGGCGCTAGGGGCTCTTAAATATGTGCCTATATTTTATGTGTCTAGTTGAATGGATTAGTAAAGACAGCCTTTACAAGTGCTTTAAAACATATGAATGTATGTGAAAGGGGAGCGATGGAGAGCGCTGTATTTAAAATATGGTACAACATGGTGGTGGTTAGGGGACTAGTGTCAGAATTTTTTACACTAGTCCGGCGCTTTGCAGGATTAGCATAAAAAATGTTGATGCTAATCCTGCAAAACACCCAGAGGCCCATTGTAAACAAAAGAAGCCTCCTTCTAGTGCCTGGTCTGAGCAGGCATTAAAAGTGCAGGAAAAAAATGACTGATTTCTTTGCTCCATTTTTTTGGCCCCACCAAATGGGGGAATGCCACCTTTGCATACATTATGCCTGGCGCAGGCATAATGTAGCGCAAAGGGATACAAAGTGGAGCAATGCATGTATTGCGCCACTTTGTAAATATGGCATGGTGTTTTTGGCCTTCTAACGCCACATTAGTGTAAAATATGATGCTAATGTGGCATTAGAATGGCGCTAGAGGCTCTTAAATATGCCCCTATATTTTATGTGTATAGCTGAATGGATTAGTAAAGACAGCCTTTACAAGTGCTTTAAAACACATGAATGTATGTGAAAGAGGAGCGATGGAGAGATGAGGGGCACATTTGTAGGGTGGTAGTGAGTGAAACCGAGGAGGAGGTCAAGGGGTGGGGGGTGCCACAATAAACTGTTGCACAGGGCACCCCCAGTCCTAAAGCCAGCCCTGGTGAAACTGATGGGCGTGCGGTGGGCATGGTTAAAAGCCCACAATGCTTACTACATGCTCAACCTAAAAAGGATAAAGGATGGAAGGGAGCAAGCACTGGCAAAGTATTGGCTGACCAACTCTGGAACTGATGTGTTCTTCTTTTGAGGCAGATGTACACATGCGATCAGTAAAAGTGGTGTTATTCACAGGTCAAGAGAGCCAGTGGCTGAAGTGATCTGACCGATTCCCCTATACTAAATGCTTGGTGGGCAGAAGCAAAAGGAGAATGACAGTCAAAATGTAATAACAGGTAAACAGACCAATGGATGCAGAGGGCCGACTCAAAGCACATCTTTCTATCAGGAGTCATACATATTGATGACCACCTTCAGACAGTAGAATTATTAATCACCTCATCCAGCAGCTCAGTCAACTAACAGCCATCAAGAAATGTAGATAGTATTTGATCCCTTGGGATTGTTCATATTTAGATGCGAGCTCTACTGGTGCATGCAGGGCTAGTGAAAGGGTGCACAATGTTGAGCCCCTTCTGAGGTGTTACAAACAGAGTGGGGAAAGACATATAGGCCCGTATTTATACTTTTTTAGCGCCGCATTTGCGTCGTTTTTTGACGCAAAAACGGCGCAAACTTGCAAAATACCATTGTATTTTGTAGGTTTGCGCCGTTTTGCGTCAAAAAGCGGCGCAAATGCGGCGCTAAAAAAAGTATAAATACGGGCCATAGTTCCCCGCCCACAATCAGCGAATGTTATTTTACATTTACCTCACAACTGGTCAGGATGAGGTTATCCCTGCATGGTATTACAAATGAAGTGGAAAGATCGAGGCATCAGCTCGTTGGATTTTAAGTAAAACATTGGGACTTCATCTAGAGGAACACCCACCAATTATTTCTGCCGGTTTTTGCAGGAGGAGGGCTCCAGCACTTGTTTTGGGGGAACCTAATTTTGGCTTTTCATCATCAGACGTCGACCCAGAACAAGAAAAAGGAAGAAGGGGAGAACAAAGAAAAATAAACAAAGGAAAAGCAAGATAAAGGGAGAACGCGTGGATAAAAAAAGAAACCACAACTCCAACTCATACTTTGGGAGCTTGTGTTTGGTAAATAAGTACTTAGCTGGGCGAATGCCTTGAACTTGGCACCTGCACAGCAAATGTTCAGTGCCTTCGGTGAGGCTGCTGGGGTGGCGGGTCTACTGAAGGCACAGATGTCTCCCCCCACTTGAAGGAGTGCTCTAACTCTGACCGGCTGTGCTATGCCAGGACAGGAAAGCACTTCCCTCTTCTTGCCTGGTGAAACGTAGTACACCGCCAAACCTTAACGAGGGCTCTGGTGTACATTAGAACGCTACTGCCCACAGAGCGATTTCTTTTTTAAAAAAACAGAAACAGACAGCTCCCTTCTGCGTTTGGGCTCTCTTGAGCTCACCAAGAGCCTTACTAAAGTATTATTATTCAGAGTCTGCAAAATGACTTTGCAATGCTTCCCCCACTCAATGAACGCCTGGCCTTTCTCCCATGCACATTTACCACATGCTCTCAATGTAACCAGAAGGATGTCTTCTGTGACCTTCTGGTCGCGCTCCGTGACCCCTGTTCCCCGGTTTGCCCTCTGGCGGAGAGAACTTTGAAACCCCTCTGAAGCTGCAGGTAAAGTGTGATAGCGCATGACAGCTCCTGCCGCCTTATAAATGGGGACTTACTTTTATTTACTGATAATTCACTAAGATATGAATGCAGCCTGACCAGAGGGATGTTAAATTAGCTTCATCGTGCCCTTCGCTGTCAGGGGGAGGTGAATTATGAGCGATAAATAACTTCGGCTGAAAGAGATTCACGATTTTATCTTCGCGGTCGCACGTCTGAAGGAAAGGGCGGGCGCGAGGAAGCTCTCTCTTTAAATTGCGTTTTTATTGCGCGCCTCCCCCGATAAAGCATCGAGCGCGCGATAACGATTCTGAAGACCAGGCGGCAATTACAAGGATGTGGTAACAAGCTTAAGTGACTACGCGCTTTTTACCGTCTTACACTGTCGGCAGCTCTGCCCATTAACGCGTCAAAATTGGCGCTTAATTATTCGGTGGCTAGACGCGCTTCAATTCATTGAATTAGCTGCAAAGCTTCCTCACGCTTTCTTATTCATCGATACATTCACTTACTCGCTCACTCATTCATCATTCCTCCCCTAAATAAATCTGTTCAAGGCGTCGGAAACAGGCTGAGTCATAAAACTGAGGTACATTGTTTCTGCCGAATATATATACATTAATATAGATACATATTATTTATTTATTATTTTTTATCACACAAGCCTAGCAAGACATATAAAGCTGTGACTAAGCCTGAGCTAGAAAAACAGCAGGGAGGGAAGCCACTAACAGGCAGGGGACCATACCGAGACCTCAACCAAATAGCCAAATAATTCACACTGGTTCCAAATCTGTAATCCTCTTCTCCTGAAGGAGCGTACTTATTTTCTGTCACCTGCCCCCAACCTTCCAGGCGACAAAGCAGATTGAAACCTTCCTGCGATAGAGAATATAACAATTCTCAAGTCGTATTTATTCACAACCACATAAACACGACATAAAAGTACATTATAACATTTTTACTGTATTTTTCTTTTTCATCCTTAATTTCTAATACTTATTTACAACATGCATATCAAGTCATTTTAATGGGGCAAACGCTTGTACATAATTTCGATTCCTTAATAAGGAGTCATGGTTGACCACTTCCCAAGCACCTGTGGCATCGGCTGTAGACTGGGGGCCGTGTTCCCCCCAAACAAGTTACACTTCACAAGGCAAGACTTACCTGCCCCCTCAAGATAGAGTGGGCGCGGGCCAGCATGAAAACTGTCCCCTAAAACAAATCATGCCAGAGCTAACCCTAAGAAAGGGATCCTCCCTGGCACCCGATGGGGATGGTCCTAGGCAACCGGGCCATACCTTGGTCCCCTGGCGCAGTCTCCATCCCCCCAAATCCTCAGGGCCATGTAATGGAATACCGTGGGGGGAGCTACGGACATTCCCGGTAGCAGTCATTCCAAGCCCCTTTTCTATACCCACAGCACCGCCACCCTGGTTTGAGCCAAAGGGCTTCTGATTCCGTCTTGAGTTCATCTGCGCTAGTATTTTTGATGCCAAGTTTGTCCACCTGCTTTGTGCCCAAACATGACTCCTTCCCTCCCACAAGCCTGGATGGTTTCCCGACCAACCAGGCCTACCCCCAAAGACTAAGATGCTCGGTGCTGAGAGAGACACTGCATTGCAAATGCTATCAGGTTCTCAACAAACAGTACATGTCCGCCCTCCAACAGGTGTATTCCATCTTTGTGAAACATTGCCTCCCCTCGAAGGCACCAGTGCAGAACAGTCCTCCGCATTGATATGTCGAGAAGCAGTTTCATGCGGCTGTTCAGCCACCTGACTGATTCATTAAGGGCCTTTGTTGAGCGCCCTGGCCTCCAAATCCGTCTAGGAATGATATGGGACCATACTATGATAGCCCCTGGACACATTTTTACTAACCAGGAGATCTCCACTGTCAAGTCCTCAAAAACTGCTCTCCTCCCCATTGTTGGCAGATCATTGCCTCCTATGTGGAAGATGATGAGCGCTGACGGCAGTAGCCGCCGTCTCTGAACCTCCTCAACGAACTGGCAAAGACCATCAAGGCGCAGACCCCCTCTTGCTATCCAAAGAAACCGGAGACCTGCGTCCTGCGCCGAACTGTGGTACAGGTTGAAGAACAGGCACGCCCAATGCACAAAGGAATGTACAATAACCCAAACACTGGCTGGAGCCATGTGCGCAATAGAAGACTGAGAGGTGCTAGGAACAAAAAGAAGAATCCATTACACATGTCATCATTGGCGTGTGACAACAATTATTCCTAGATCATATGAAGACGTACATAGCGCTTATAGCAATCTGACTTCCACCTCCCAATCCCCTTGACTGTCTCGGCATTGGGCTCTGCCCCAACAGCTGATGTGCCGCTCCTACCCTGAATAAATGGGAACTAAATTTGCCCTGCATGCCAACCGCCAGCAAGGCTTTGCGCAATACTTGGGAAAACTAATACCTAGTGAGGGGGACACCAGATGCATGAACCAATAAGGAGGTGGAAGAAACCTGGGGACGACTTTGCAAGTACCTGTGAACTGCAGATACTGGGCAACCACGGAAGTCACCGGCCCTCCCTAGTACTAACTGTTCGCCCCTCCCCAACTGGTCTGTCTTGGAGCCTGGTATAGTAATTACCAAACCCCCTTTCCAGAGAACATGAGTCACCAAAATCCCACCGTGAATGTCCTGCTTAGACCTGGCCACAAGTTCAGAGACTCTAAAAGCTCCATAAAAGACAAGCGCGAAGGCTGCTGAGAATAGGGTGGCCTCGAAATCAGAGTCACAGATCCCGTACAGGTCCCCCAAGATCTTTTCCAGCTTGTCCACTTCAATGGGGTGCCGCTGGTCCAGAATAGTTCCTTCCAACCTTTCCCATCCCTTGAGTGCCTGTCTGATAAGAAAAGACCGAGAATGATCTACACCCCCCCTCAATTCAGTAAAAAAGGCTATGGATGAGATGCAGCACCTGGCACTCGCGGCAGGTTTACCCTGTGTTCGCAAGAGTTCAAGAAAACCCAACCACCTACTCAAGGAGCCAGGCTGCACTAGGGGGTTAGTAGATGTGTGAGTTATGTAACTATGGAATGCATTCTCATATGCCCTTCTTGTTTTTGGTGCAAGCCTGGCCACCACTAGATCCGCCAAGAGTGAGTTCCAAGATTCCACAGCTGTCCCAGTAAATATGTGGGCTCCAACTCGGCCCCTGGGTGGAATCGCCGAAACTCCTGTAACTTGAAATGAGACAATGCATCAGCTGCATTATTAAAAATACCTGGTACATGTTTAACCTGAAAAAGAATGTTATTCTTCAAACGGATCAACACCAGCTCTTTCAACAGTCTTAACAATTTTCTGCACTTAACATGTTGAAAATGAATACTCTTGTTCCTGCTGCCCCAGAGGAAGCCACAGCCCCTCAACTCAGCAGAGAAAAAGCCCTGCCCTCCCTGGAACACAGCCATGACCCCCACCACTCCTTACCCTGCCTGTGATGCCTCTCCTGGTCCAAGGCCCCCAAAACAAGGGCAAGGCAGCAAGGGCTGGTCACGAAGGTCAACAGCAGACCTTAAATCAATCAGCTGGGGTTTTCCTGCCAGCAGTCGCCCCAGGCCAGAGAGAGGTGAAGACAAGGCCGAGGGCAGGAGAGGTCAAGGCAGCATCTGGGCGAAGCAGGAACAATCATCAGCTGGCAAAAAATTCCTCTAGTCCTCTGGAGGTGAGCACGTCCACGATCGTCAGGGGCAGCCAGGGTCTAGAGAACAAGATGACCTTCACGGGACTTGCTGTCCCTTTTAACCCTTGTCTGGCTGCCCCTGCCGACCGCCCCAGGAGCCCTCACCACACCCCCATCCACCAATCAGCTCACCCCACGGGGTGAGTGCGTTTTAAAAAAAGTTGAGCGGAGACCACCGTTTCTTGGGACCGTTCTGATCCAGCCTGCACATGCCCTAGGGGGCGCGCTAT
Source organism: Pleurodeles waltl (assembly GCF_031143425.1). Lineage (NCBI taxonomy): Eukaryota > Metazoa > Chordata > Amphibia > Caudata > Salamandridae > Pleurodeles > Pleurodeles waltl. The sequence goes on along the minus strand of NC_090447.1, from coordinate 513,368,255 downwards.
GCCTTGGTGCGCTCTCCCCGTCCAGGAAAGTATATAAGATGCCACCAGGTAAAAGACAAAAAATAGCTTACTTAGTGTTTTATTTCTAATGTGTTCAAGTGAGGAGTAGAGATGCATACAAATGGAAATGCTGTTCTTTACCTAGACACCACTTTCTCTGGTCTCTCAATGGCATTGAGGGAGGTTTCAGAGGGCAGTACCTGTTGTCAAAGCTTGGCATCAAGCATGTATGTTTTTTTGCCATCTGTGGATTATGTACTGTTGGCAAGCTGTGTCAGCCTGCATCATATGTGTGAGGGCTAGGGTGGCGTTGCTCCTCATTTTTATGCAAGGGTAACTTCTTTCTGGTTTAACATCAATCTGATACACGTAACAAACATTTTATTTTGGAAGAGAGAAATTTCTATTCACCATCATCGCCACGTGAAGGAAAACCCCTAATATAATGTATGTGTTCTATCGCATGACAATAATATTGCATTAACTACATTGTCTTAGCAATCTCATGCAAGTACAAATAGCTATCAGGTCAGGGGCAGGTAGTTGAACATCTCTGGGGTGGACTACTGAGTGGACAGGGCCCTTAGGAGGATGGCCCATGTATAAGGATGAGCAGTGAGGCTAGTACTGGTCAGAGGAAGCTGATCATTAAAGGGGTGGATAGGTTGAGCAGTGTAGGGGCTAGCTCTACAGGTGGGGTATCTAGGTAGATGGCTCAAGGAAAACTCTGCATCAGGAATGGTTAAAGGGAAGAGAGCAGCTTAGAGGAAAGGCCAATTGATGGCTTAGCCCAAGGTCAGATGCAGGGGACTAGCACTAGAAATGAGGGAGATCCATCTGAATTCCAGGTCTGTCAGCTGTTTATTGAGTCGGACCAGGGCCAGCCTCTGTGATATGTGCTGCCTTTGTCTCTATGCAATTTGCTGACACTCGGGCAAAATCAGCGGCATCTGAGATCAGTGCAGCAACCTGCAGTAGGTAAGGGGAGTCTCTTGCTTTCAATTCCAGCTGGCTGTACAAAAATGCATCCATCAGCACTCCTTTTGTACAAGTCTCACCCAGGGAGGGAGATAGCTGGGGCTATATCATCTTGATGTCAATGCTATTGAGGAAACATAGGCATTCATCTTGCCCCTTCACAAGTGCTTGAGCTGAACTATGATTTGGAGGCAGGATTTTACATTTTCCAAGCCCTGTATGTTAGAGATATGCTTTCATTGCAAGAAGGCCAGCTCTACCTGTTTATTTTGCACTAACAACCATTTATATATCACTTACTAGTAAATCTTTATTACTTCCAAAAGGACTGTAATACCAACTTTAGAAAAATGAAAGCTAAATTTAGAATAATGAAAGATTGTGTAAAAAACAGCACGGCCTTAAATTATGTTGCAGTTTGCATGCAGCTCCTTGATGCTGGTTCATAATTCACAGAGATATATTCCAAGAATTTAGACTTTTGACCAGCAATTGAAGGACCTCTAGAGCAAAAACAGTAACCCACTGAGCTGTCTACATAAAATACAAATCTGTGTTAAACATTCTGCTTTACAGGAGTCACAATAACCCTCTATGTCAGGGATTCCCATACTTAGAATCACAACCGAATTTCTAGAATGACAAACTTTTGTGACCCACTTACCTGTAATGGATAGGAGGCAGGACAATTTTTTAATGGAACTAAAGCATTATGTATTAGCACAATGTCATTTAAACACAGGACATTTCCTACTGAAATGCAAACTACATTTGCATAGATATGCAGTTTTATTGAAAAAACATAGCACACAATTGATAATGTGTGGACACAAGGTTTCTGTGAATATTTATCATCTGTGCATCATCAAGTAAAGTGTCTTGATTTGTATTGATCCTATTAACATTTCTGTTTCCAGCACACCTGAGAATTACAAAAAAAGTGTTTCATTTTTACTTTGCTAACTGCTGAATGCATACAGTTCATTTAGAGCTATTTATATTTTGTGTGTTGCACACAAACGACAGCGTTTCCTGTACACCAGTAAGATTGTTGCATAATTCACTCTAAAAACTCTAATTATGCAGTCAGAGAAAGAAAAGTGAACACCAATCTTCATGTTAATAGGATAAGCAGCAATTTGTCAAAAATCATAGCCTGACATCTGACGTCTGTCTTTGAAGTACTGGCAAATCTGACAAGATAAACACAGAATTTAAAGGGATCTTTATTTATTGCTCAGACTTTCCTGACCCACCAAAAATCAGCTCACAATCCACCAGTGGGTCATGACCAGAAGTTTGTAAAATGTTGCTGTATCTTATTTTATGATGGGTCAAGGCTGTGACAAGATTGCCCACAGACTTTTCCAGCAAGTGCATTAACCACCTGAGTTATCTTATTATTATCATACCCTGGGAATTGCTGAGTACACCATAATCATGACACATCCCCTTGTGACACCATCCCCTTTCTGCTGTTACCCTTTGATCCCCAGTTTATAGGGATTCCAGAGTATTTTTTTTCTATTTTCAGTTCTTCTGGTGGCAGATAAGAAACAGGAGGTTCAGGATAGTGATACAAAAATGTAGGATTCACTGGGGTCTCCTTCATGCATCACAACTCTATATCTCAGAGAAGTCATGTGCCAGGCATTCAAGAAGGAACCGGTATGGGCCTTGCGTAACCCACTATATTGAAATTACCCCAAACCTCACCATTATACCTAGGGCCACTAAAATTGTGCGATTTTGCAGCTGTGATGTTTTCTGCATTATTATGGATTAGCCACATTTGCCTCATAATCTACCATCTGCTGCATAATCTGCAGATTTTAACACACAAAAGGGGTGATTCTAATCCTGGCGGGCGGCGGAGGCCGCCCGCCAGAATTCCGCCCCCATAATACCGCTCCGCGGTCAGAAGACCGCGGAGGGTATTATGAGTTTTTCCCTGGGCTGGCTGGCGGTCTCCAAAAGACCGCCCGCCAGCCCAGGGAAAAACTCCCTTCCCACGAGGATGCCGGCTCGTAATCGAGCCGGCGGAGTGGGAAGGTGTGACGGGTGCAGTAGCACCCGTCGCGTATTTCAGTGTCTGCAAGGCAGACACTGAAATACCTTGCGGGGCCCTCTTACGGGGGCCCCTGCCGTGCCCATGCCATAGGCATGGGCACGGCAGGGGCCCCCAGGGGCCCCGCGACCCCCCCTACCGCCATCCTGTTCATGGCGGCTTTCCCGCCATGAACAGGATGGCGGTAGGGGGGGTCAGAATCCCCCATGGCGGCGCAGCAAGCTGCGCCGCCATGGGGGATTCTGAGGGCAGCGGTAAACCGGCGGGAGACCGCCGGTTTACCCTTTCTGACCGCGGCCAAAGCGCCGCGGTCAGAATGCCCTGCGGGGCACCGCCGGCCTGTCGGCGATGCTTCCGCCGACCCTCGCCCCGGCGGTCGAAGACCGCCGGGGTTAGAATCAGGGCCTAAATGTTGTTTCTAGCTCAAATAAACCAAATGTCACTGCAAGCTCAGTAAAATGCCCTTTGCACAGGTTGACTGGTCCCTTTTTGTTGCTTATTCCTCATTTGAGTCTAAAAATGGTACTAATGAGGTGAAACATTTGCCCTGGCAGTTTTAAATTGTGTAAAAATATTAAGATAAGGAAATAATGTTATCATAAAATGTGCCACATACGCAGCATATTATGCCTTTTCTTGCCGCATAATTTAGTAAACCATTTTGCGTAATTTGGTCTTCTTCTGCCACATAATTTCAGGGGCCTGATTGCACCTCATGGTCTCCATATCTTTCGAAATACCTCTTCTCAAAAGTCTCCTTCACAGTATGCCTGAAATCCTCAAACGTTTCCCCCGAACTCACATCAGTAATATGAAGGACATTAAAATGATATCCATAGATCAGTGTGTCCAGCCTTTGAAACCCATGAGAGGCTGTGTGAAAGTCTTACTGCCAAAGAAGTGCAGTTCATTTTACAAGCCGGCCATTTACTGGGTTTTTACGCGGCGGTGGGGAATCACTGCAAATTGAAAATGGACTTGAAGATCCCATTTCCCTCCCACAATAAACAACCAACATCAAGCTTTCCTGGCACATTATCTAAATGTGCTGCTATGCACTGCACTTTAATAACAGAGCACGTTTGTAAAGGTACCCTAAGTTTTTTTTTCCACATTTCTCATGTCCCCCTCGCCTTCTCGCCCTCCCGCGTAGTAAACCTTTGTACTTAATCTCCTTTTCTGGAATAAACAATGCCTGCCATTAAAGCTAGACTTTTTACACTGAAAATAGCAATTAAAACCAACTTTTTAACTTTTAGCTTTTTGCCCAATTGCACCCAATCCTACTTTGGGAGCTCAGAGAACTAAGGCACAGGGAGCTAAAGCTATTTGTCCAGGATCACACAAGATAGTCAGGATAGTCAAGCAACAGCGCCAGGATTAAAATTCATGTTGTGGGAAGAGATGTGGTCTAGTGCCTAAGTTGCTTACTTTGGAACCTAGAGACCTAGCTTCAAATACGACATTGGATTATAATTATTAGCAGCCATTCACAGATGGCTGCCGAAGGGCATGATATTTTCATGACCTCATGTGAATGGGCATTTTGCACTTAGAGTGATTAATAGATCAGTCGCCGGGCAAAATGAAGGTCAAGTCACAAACATGTCATTGTGCAAAAAAACACTGGACTGCAACCTGACCTTGGTAAATATGAGCTCAAGTGATTTGCACAGAATCACTTGATTTTTAATTTTCTATTACAAGTACTGCTCTCCCTAATAGAGCATTGCCACTCAAAGCTAAATCGCTTGGGGTTACGTCTAGTGAAGCAAACATCTGAGTAGATACATACACACAAAGCTTCTTCTATGAGTATTTAGTCAACATCTAAATCAATTTATTAATTTTGACATATATTGAGTTTACAACAATTAGAATTAATTTTCATACTATACAATCTAATTTAAAACACAAGTTGATATAATATCTTGTTCAAGATGTGAGATTCTATCAATTTTCCTGCTTTGTTTGTCTCTTAACAGAATATTTTTATCAATTCAACTTTCATGATACATTCATGAGAACTGTAGTCCAGAAATATTAGCTTTCTTAATTTATTTTTATAAATGCTGGCCCTACACAACTCTTTGCTGTGCAACAGCACTCTATTTATTTCATCCATATTGAATCAAAGGACAAAGCTCTGCATCTTTGTCTAAATCTAAGTCAGGGTAGAGACCTAGACTAAACCTGTGCTCACCACATCTCAACACTATCTACAGTTACTACCATGTATCATCTTTTTTTGCTCCCCCATTTTAGGCTGGCTAGCAGTAGAGACAACTCCCTTCAAGTAATGGTTTGACTACGTAAAAGTAGTTTACATTGGATTAACACAACATCAAATCCCCATGTGCCAATGGTAAGCAACATAGCAACAAGACTGGTCATCAGACGGAGGATGAAGAATTCCTTCGACAGACCATGGAAACACACTCTCGGCTACATGTCAAAATCAAATTCACCATCAAGACCTTTTGCCAAGTGTGCCTAACATAAGATGCAGGAGTTTTGGATGCGTGCCAGTTTTTCAGGCCATCCACATACAATACATTTACATACAATCAATCGAAATGCTATTATTTGCATAGCCAGAGGTTATCCTGAAACTTTGACATGAATCCGGCCTGCCTTGCCTTGATGGATACTTCCGCCCTAAACAAAGGCTCCAAAATACAGCACTTGAGCAATGCACGTCATTTATTTGTCCATTAAACTAACTGAAATGCATTCAGGTTTTTAGAAATGCATTAATTAAACCAAGTTTAAGTCCAACTTTATAGAAAAGTTAAAATCCAGGACGAAGCCTCATGAGTAGTCATGGATCTTGTATGTCCTTTTGTATATGGGATTTCAGGTGCATGGGTTGAGGAAGCTGTTGACAGACACTGTATGCCGATAATGACACTCATTAAGAAAGACTTATGCATGATGAGCAGATAAAGATGGCTTGGTCCATTTAGTGGACTCATTCTGATATTTGTAAGAGCACTATAGACTCTTTCCTGCTCTTTATTTGCTCTGGTGCTGCAATTACTTTGTTTTTCTCATGTTAGTAAGTCTGGCTTGAAGGCACAGCTGTCTGCAACACTTATTATTGCCAATTCCTGAAAATATATGCAGCTTTGGTTCAGTTGAGAGGACTATTACTCTCTCACTTCATCGTTATTGAAGTGCACAAGGGACTATTTTACATCTGAAAAATACACTCAGTTATCACACCATTCCATTTGCATCTTTATCTACTATTCACATTTTTTACAGACAGAGATTTATTTTACTACTTTTTTCTGAGTGCTAGTAAAGCCAGTAGGACAGTCTTTAACATGATAAACAGTATTCTTGCATGTAATGCCATTAAATATTGTGAATGTCTATGTTTAAATACATCGGTACCCTAAAGCCAGACCTGTTGGCTTTGGCAACGTTTAGTCTGTGCCATAGATACTGGTATAAAAATACTAAGGGGCATATTTATACACCGTTTGCGCCGGAATTGCGTCGTTTTTTTTGACGCAATTCTGACACAAAACTAACTCCATATTTATACTTTGGCGTTAGACGCGTCTAGCGCCAAGGTCCATGGAGTTTGCGTCATTTTTTAGCGTGGACACCTACTTTGCGTTAATGAGATGCAAGGTAGGCGTTCCCGTCTAAAAAATGGACTCCGAGGCATGTGCGCCGTATTTACACTCCCGGGCAAAATTCACGCCCGGGAGTGGGCGGGTCAAAAAAAATGACGTCCGGCTGCTTTTGCGCCATTTTTTAGTGCCTGGAAAAGGCAGGCGTTAAGGGACCTGTGGGCTCTGAAGGAGCCCAGAGGTGCCCTCCCATGCCCCCAGGGACACCCCCTGTCACCCTTGCCCACCCCAGGAGGACACCCAAGGCTGGAGGGACCCATCCCAGGGACATTAAGGTAAGTTCAGGTAAGTAATTAAAAAAAAAAAAATTTGTGGCATAGGGGGGCCTCATTTGTGTCCCCCTACATGCCACTATGCCCAATGACCATGCCCAGGGGACAGAAGTCCCCTGCGCATGGCCATTGGGCAAGGGGGCATGACTCCTGTCTTTGCTAAGACAGGAGTCATTTCTATGGGGGTTGGGAGTCGTAAAAAATGGCGCAAATCGGGTTGAGGCGAAAAATTTGCCTCAGCCTGACTTGCCCCATTTTTTGGCGCCCAAGCTCCATATCCCCCTACGCCGGCGCTGCCTGGTGTACGTCGTTTTTTTCCACGCACAACAGGCAGCGCCGGCGGCTAACGCCGGCTAACGTCATTGATTAAATACGGCGCTCGCATGGCGCTTCAGAATGGCGTTAGCCGGCGCTAATTTTTTTCACGCAAAACTGCGTTAGCGCAGTTTTGCGTCAAAAAGTATAAATATGGCCCTAAATGCCACTGTGGTGTTTCATATTTCTATAATGGCTCTTTACTGGCATGCTTTTCACTCTTACCTCAAACCAAAAAAGTCACCTAGCAGGGCATAAAGGATGCATTACATTGAAACAACATGGCTCGCACATCAAACTAGCTGCATTGATGTATGAATTCCCCAAGACACATTCATGGGAACTCACACCTTTGTTATACTGTTTGCTGTACTCAATGAAACAGAATACATGAAAACGTGTAACTTAAAGTTTCTAGTTTGAATAGGGCACCAAAAAAATGTGAAAAGCCCAAGTATGTTGTATGACCTAATTCCTACAGGTCATTACAGGCACTGTATCAAGTCTGGGACTTTTAAGTGATAGCCTTATACATTATCGGTGTTTTTTTTCTTGTTTTGTTACCGTTGAATTAATTAGACTGACACTCTCAAAATGAATTATTTGTAGGTGAAAAGTTCAGAACTGGGCACAGTGTCCTTATTGAACTGCAGTGAAGTGGCCACCATACCAGTATGACACCTGGTCCTTGACAGGCGGTACTGAGTTATGTGAATGGAGATATGTATCTATATATAAAATAATTCAGAGAAACCTTTTACTTTCAAACCAACACTTTTCCATTTGTCTTTGTGTACGATCCTGGGTTCTGAGAATTTGCGAATGAGAGGCCTTTCAGGTTCGGGAATAGCAGGAAATTAGATTTTGTTGAATGTGGTTCAGACCAAATCCATTACTAGGTGTAGCACCAGTCTGGGAATGACCCAACCTGTGGAAATGTTCCCTTCAGAGATTACGATCCTGAAGGATGTAGTTCTAACTCATGTTCCCTTGTATCTGATTATCATCATAGAATCTTTGAGGATGTCCTCATATCAGAGTTTCTCTAGGAGTAGATCTCAAGGATCATGGACATCTCAGAGATCACGGATAAATTCAGTGCATTTGTGCTACAGTGACATTTTCTCAGCCCTGCAAGTACCAAGTGTACAATTGAATTCTGCTTCAGTACAAGATGGAAATACTCTAGCAGACACAGATGATATATGGAATTAAAGACTGGCTTCTGAAGAGACAACAAAAAGGTGGGTAGTAATGATAAAGCTAACACTTCGTAAAGAATGGTAATGCCTTTGGGTGGCATTCCATTCCACTGTTCTAGCTTACTTGTGTCATTACAGAATGGGACCAACCATGCACGGGTCGGTGATGAACCTGACCCATAGCACAGGCAAATCAGAATTGCCTGGGCACATCCATTCTGCACTGTAACACAAGACTTATGAAGATCTCTGGTGTTACATTTTTAAAAATCCATCATGGCTTCCTTTGGTGTTAATGTAGCCCTTAAGAGCTTTAAAGGATGTACAAAAGAAGGCTCTAAAGCAGAGGGCAAATTATTCCTCATCTATTTAACCCCATACTGTATTATGCAGATAAACAAAACAGTTGTGTGAAGTCAAGCACCCTTGAGCTGACATTTCTTGATTCACTATTGTGCAGTTTGAGGGTATTATTTCTCCTCCCAGTGTTTCCATCCCAGGTGTTCATGGAAAAGGGCAGTGAGGTTAAGAATGTCGTCCCAGTGCATCGTCCCTTTTGGGCAAGTTGGTGCCTGGAAAGGGTCGGAGTACCAAACACTTGATCCTTGATGTTCCTGCCATCCTTGCATTGCATCTTTTTAACATTGTTTGTTTTGTAATGTGCCATATTTTGACTATAGTGACTTCTTAGAACTGGTGATGCAAACTGCCCCTTCTTGAATTCTATGAATTTCTGTGTGACAGGGCTGAAGGAACTTAGGTGGATGTTCAGATCCAGGAATTGGTGGGGCTCAACCTCAGCAGAGACAGGGTGAGGGATTAGTTCCAGGGAAGGAAAAGGCTCTCCTTAATATATGTGTGTACACATGCAGCATTTCTATAGCAAAAACCTATCCAGAAGGTAACAGACACCTGCGAGGGTCAAAGGCAAGTATAAAGTCAAGAACTGATAAGAGAGGTAGCTGCTTGTGGACTGTTAAAACATTATGATGGAATGTTATTTAAAGAGGTGAATCTTCAACTGTTTCCTAAATTGAAGCAGCATTGTGGTGGTCCTGATGGGTACAGGGATGTTGTTCCAAATTCTTGGTGCATAAGTTGAAAAGACCTGTTGCCTTGTTTTTCCTTTTTCACATTTCTTAGTCTGCAGTCTGGTGGTGTTCTAGCTGTGAGTGTGCCCAGAACCACTGGTGATGGTGAGCTTTGACACACAGGAGTGCTTATAAATGTAACCAGATTTTGTTGGGACCTTAGATTTGGGAGCAGTCTTTTCTATAGCTGGGCTCCTATCACGGCGGTGGTCTTGCCTCCATGTGATTTGCGGTTAAAACTGGCCAGAGAGATCAGGTAAGCATTGCTGAACCCTGGGGTTCTACTTGATTTGTAGTTCACGAAAAGTGCTTGCAGTATGGGCAACAGCCCTCCCAGGCTTTCAAACTAATACAGACAAGTTTGAAGTGCATTCTCTGAGCTACCAGAAGCCAATCAGGGTTTTTCTGTGGAGGGTGACGAGATCTAATATTTTAAGATTGAAACAGAGTCTAGGTGCCTGATTTGGTAGCCTCGTCAGTTGTTTTATAATCTCTTTGTTGGGACGCCTGCTTGGATAATGTTGCAATAATATAGTTCATCATCATGAAGGTCTGCAGCTGTTCTATGCACTGTGGTAACTGGAGCAGTGAGATAGCCCTTCGTATGTGCATGAGATAGAAATAGCTATTATTTTACCACCATTCACTTTTGATGGTCATAGTAAAGATCTGAGTTGAATCATTGAGACAAGATTTACCATTCTGCTGTTCTCTCATTGCTTTGCAATCGAACGGATCTGGTGAAAACTCAGCTGTCCCAGACCACCTAGCACAATCTAAAAGATCAATGTGTATACAATAATCGTGGGGGAATGTTTTTTACCCAAGGACTACAAATGTTGTGACTATACAATTAGTGTTTCCCTTTCCAGTGTCCATTGTAATTATATGATACACTCAGGTACACTTCCTAATAGTCTAAACATGTCACCCAAGTGGGAGATGATATGTGCTTACACAAAGCACTTCGAAAAGATGAATGCAGCATTCTTTGAGCTCCTACCACTTAGACATATATGACCCTATCGAAAAAGCTATTTCCTCATGTAAGTTTTGCTTACATTTGCAAATAGCCCTGTTTACAAATGTAAGCAACTTTTGCAACACATGCTTGTAAAAAGTTGTCTGATTAAATTTAATCGCAAGGTAAGGAAGTGTGCATTGCTGGCCAAGAATGCCTTGGAAATTTGTTCACAGCCATAAACATAAAAGTTTGTGAATATTCAAAATGTATTTCAGACTAATTCCAGCCCTAGAAATGCAGAGCGAATTTACTTATGTCACTGGCAGGAGTAAATCATTTTCCAGGTTTGGAACGGGATGGGAACACACCCCAAATTGGTGGGAATGGGTGAGGGGTTTGCTGACGGGGAACAATATTTCCCATGAGGAGTAAAAAAATCATTAAAGGTCAACTGCACTATTATGAAGGGATTTCCCATTGTAAAATTACACATGCAAAAGACATGTGCATGGACATATGTCTCCAGGAGTACGCCTGGAACTCTGCAACTTCTGCATTGTGTGATGGAAACTGCACTTTTGTGCTGATGCCATTTTATAAAACATTGAAAACCATAAAAACTGTTAATAAATAATACGAATATTTCGTATATTGCTCTGAGCAAGCGTGGCCAAAGGCCATATTCCATACTGTTTAACCATGAGGATTTTATCCCCACTATCTCCCGGTTCCTGCATTGATTCAATTGGTGCAACGGCTGTGCAGAGTGACCAATATATATATCTATTTGAAGAAAAAGCCCTCAGAGAGTTGAGCTTCGAGAGGGAAGCCAAGCACAATAAATCAACAATGCGCATCTCTCTTCCTCATGTTCTTATTTTAATTGGAACCCGCTACCTTCTCTCTTGCTGCCGCCAAACAGCCATCAGCAGAAACAGCTGCAGTTTCTCTAAATATCACTTAGAGTGTCTCAGGGAATATTTATCCCTTTTAATCTTCAGCTTCGTATGTGCCTTCTAATATTTTGCCTGGTGTAGATATAACAGCACAAATTTTATCACGCCATATTATTAAACTGTGTGGGTGCGCATTTGTTTCTGGTAAGTCCTTGAATACAAATTAGTTTCATTAAGCGGAGTCTTGTAATGTTGGGCTAGCAATATCTCAAATCCCTTCCTGCCTCACTCCCCCCAGGGGGAGTAAGTTTCTCCATTATATCTAAGTATTGCCCTCGAGAGTAACACTACAGTCAAATGGCCTTTCAAGAAATGTGTTCTTTGTAACAACAAGTATCAATACCTGTGGAGGCGGGGATGAGCCAAATTTATGGTGGGATTTGAGGAACATTTGTGCAGAATATCTTGACGAAGGATCACCATCAAATTCTTGTTGACAAGCCCAGCAGATACAATGAAGAATGCAGTCAGTTTTCATTGCATGCTTTGTCAGAAATAGAGATTTCTTCCATAACACACACACGCAAACATTCACAGCAATGTCGAAGGAAGACAAGCAGAACGCAGAAGCCCCAACTTCAAGGGAATTAGCTGAATCCACAAAGCAGCTGTGTGTTAACCACAGGTGTGTCTAAGCACCGCATCTCGTTTCTATATGAAAGTGAACAGCAAGGAAATCTAATGGATACCATTACTAACGCTGAACAACTATGGCTTTGGCCAGAATTTGTTTCTTAGATTATTTCAGGAGGACATTTGCATAATCAATTTTGAAGCCCATAAATGCTTGGCTATGAGAAGGTACGCCATAGTTTGTCTGTCCATGGACATATTGGGGTGAAAGTTAACTGAAAGACTGATATAGGTATTAACTCATGATGAGATTCAAATAGTTGTGTTTGTAGGAACCAATAACAACCAATTTGAACGAAAGTTCCTCGTTTGAACAAAGCTCAGATGTTCGGTCTTTTTGAGTTTGCAAAGCCTGTGGTTTGCAAAATCACAGGCATTGCAACCACAAAAACACGTCGCAAGGTACAATAAAAACACTGTGAGTTGGAAGTGACTTTCCCAGTTGCCACTGATGTAGAAAAAAGCTAAACTTGATCCCTGCTGAGAAATGTGGCAATACACCACCCTTGTAGGGATTTCAGTGAGCAGTCGTGTTCATAGTTTTCACACCAAGACAGAGAGGTTGATAACTTAGAGTCTCTTCTAACCTCGGAGCAAGACGAACAAAGCGATTTCACCTTTTACTGCACCTCCTTCACAGTGAGTAGGTCTGATGTATTTTGAGAAATGAATTGTAAATCTCCTTGAAAAAAATGGCAAATCCCTACATTTGCCACACAGCAAATTGTTTTCCCCTGGATTTAGGCTTGTAAACAGCATATCACATTTTTCATGATTCGTTATTGTTTTTGAAAATCAATTGTTTTTATAGCAAATTGTTTTTTGTTACAGTAGCAGGAGAGGTGCAATGTAAGTATTTGTCTCTCCAGTGACAATACCCCTTCATTGTAATTCTTTCTTTTTTTTTCTTGGCACTGTTGGACCCTTCAAGGTACATCTAACCTATGCTTGGGCTTCCTAGTGCCTATAGACCCATCATCTTTTGCCTGTACAGACTATGGCAATGGACTGCCTGTCTTTAAAGAACATGGTTGTCTGTGGTTTGGTACAGCATTTGGTTGTAATACAATTTTATGAACATAAACTCTCAAATACCCTAGACTTTCTTTTAAAACGTCATGTGCTTTTTTTAGATGTCATATAATGAAATATCTTCAACTACCATTATATAATTTGGCACTCTTGGGTTTATGAAAAACTTGAGATCATATAGATGCATCCACGTGAAAATAGGTGGACCATCTTTTGCAACATAAACTTTACTTTTGATTTCTCTCCCTTCATACTTGATGGAAGAATGGATAAGCCCAACCAAGTCAATAGTCTCCCCTTGATACCCATCAGGATTAATTCCCTTAGGTAATAACATGATATTTTGCTAATGCTCTTCATACATAGGTGTTAGAGCAACTGTGTACATGAAATCTGAATCCTCCAATAGTTCCACTACTCTATCATCAATCAAAAATTTAGCTTTTGATCTACACTTCCTTCATTTCTCCTGTTGATCATGGCCAGCACTCAAAACTCCATCAGTGGGTAACTCTGTGAGATTTGCATCACTCACCACTGCTACTCTGGTTCTACTTCCTTCTCTGGACACATTAGGAAAGTGACCCTTGCAACCACACTTCCTGCAGTCTCCGTTAATTGCAATATGTTTTGGAATCTGAATTATGAAAATGACTCCTACATTGATGACAAGATTTAGCATACTGTCTGTTCTTGAATGATCTACTGCTAGATTTGAACACAACAGACACATACAATCTGCTTTTGACATAATGTGAGACATTGTTACCACAGTTATCTTTTTTGTCCATTTCCCCAACCCAAAACACTGACTATTTCACCACGTTGGCTATGTTGATAGCATATTTAAGAGAGAGATTATTTGCTGCTCAAATCCATTACTGCATTTTATTTTGCATTGAATAATTAACTTCTCATGAACTAGTTCATTGGTTATAGCACCAAACTTGACCTTTATATGTAACTCTTTAAGTCTAGAAACAAGTTCATCAAATGATTCGTTATAATTCTGTAGATGGGTGTAAAATTCATATCTGGCCATTACCAAATTTAGGCGTAATTTTTTTAGGCTAATGTGGAGTTAAAAGGGCCGAAAACGCTGCGACATATTTACAAAGTGGTGCAATGCATGCATTGCGCCACTTTGTAACCCTTTGCGCTACATTAGGCCTGCGCCACGCATAATGTATGCAAAAGAGGCGTTCCCCTATTAGGGTGGCCATAAAAATGACGCTCAGAGCAGGCGTTAACAGGAGGCTCCCATTGGTTTCAAAGAGCCTCTGGGTGCTTTGCAGGATTAGCGTAAAAAAAATGTAAGCTAATCCTGCAAAGCACCGAACTAGCGTCAAAAATTCTGACACGAGTTCCCTCACTACTACCATGGTGTGCCATACATTAAATACGGCGCACACGTGGTGGTGGTAGGGGCAGCACCACTTTTCATAAATCTGCCCCTAACTTCTTTAGCAAATCTAGGCCTAGATTTAAGAGGGCCTAGCGACATTCCAATGCCACATTAGCGTAATTTATTTTACGCTAATGTGGCATTAGGAGCCAAAAAGCGAGCATTGCGCCACTTTGTAACGCTTTGCGCTACACGATGCCTGTGCCAGGCATAATGTATGCAAAGGGGGTGTTTCCCCATTTGGGGGGCTGTAAAAATGATGCAAAGAAATCTAACAGATTCCTTTATGTCATTTTTTTCTGGATTTTTAACGCCTGCTCAGAGCAGGCATTAAAAGGAGGCTCCCATAGATTTTTTATGGGCCTCTGGGTGCTTTGCAGGATTAGGAAAATCCTGCAAAGAGCCAAACTAGCGTAAAAAATTCTGATGCTAGTTCCCTCATTACCGCCATGGTGTGCCGTATATTAAATACAGCGTACACATGGTGGCATTAGGGGGGTGCTAAGGGGTGCAAGAAAAGTGGTACTGCACTAGGTGCAGCGACACTTTTCATAAATCTGCCCCCTAATTTCAAGTCTTTTATTTGCTTCACTATACTCATCCTGAATAGGTTGACCATTGGGTTTCAAAGCAACAAGTAAGTATTTATGTACATCTTGTTCTTCTTTCACTAATTTACTCAATATTAAAGCTTATTTTCTGGAAGAACTAAAATTCTAGCCATCCAGTACCTCGATGTAATTTTCAACCATCCCTATCCACTCTACCCACACTATGGGTGATGGTCTGGGCCGTGATACAAATAAAGGAGGTGTGATGATAGGACTATGTGACTCCATAGTGACAGTAAATTTCTATAGTCAATTAAATTACTTAAA
Organism: Pleurodeles waltl; assembly: GCF_031143425.1. Classification (NCBI taxonomy): domain Eukaryota; kingdom Metazoa; phylum Chordata; class Amphibia; order Caudata; family Salamandridae; genus Pleurodeles; species Pleurodeles waltl. The sequence continues at coordinate 513,352,817 of NC_090447.1, read as the reverse complement.
TAGAGTGATGACTGGCTACACTATATTGCACTTAAAAGATCAAAAAAAACGATTTAAAATAATTATCAACTATCAATAAATCTGGTGTGCGCATCAATGACAACCAGGCGAGTAGGTGCTCATCATTGAGCAAATAACAGGTCAATATGCTCCATCAATCTTATAAACCTTAGAGGTGTGCATGTCATCGATTTCCAGAACACCAGATATGGTATTCACTGTCCACCTTTGCCAACCGACGTGTATGTTGATAGTCCTGGAGCCATAATGAAGTGTGCAACTCACCGTTTATCAGAAGACACACTCTTCACCTTTAAGACCGACATGTATGCTGAAACTCTTGAAGCTGTAATGAAGTGTGTGTGTCACCGTTGAGAAACCGAATCAAAGATGATACTCACATTGATACGTTAGCACGTGGCGTACACATATGACATAATTTGCGTCTTCCCTTGCACTGCCTCACAGCAGATGGACACTCCAACCCAGCCTCGGTATGGTAAGTCCTAAAACTGTTTCACTTGCACAGGATGTTTGAAAAGAATAGGACATGATGAGCGGGGCATGCCCCAAGTTTTAAAATGGTGGTAGTAATTCTATAATTGGAAAAAATAAACTTTCTCACCACTATCCTTGCAGAGCATAAGTCATCCTTTCCAGCCTCTTTCCATATGCACACTCCACTTCAATAGCGGTGCTTAGCCTGTGGTGTGACAATATGTCACCCACGTCGTGGCAAAGTGGGATTCCGGATTAAAGACTACCTTGTCTTGTAGGTCTTCTGAGTGACTGGCATCCTTGCTGTCAATTTCTGGTGCGAAGTCAAAAGTCTCCAAGTTAATCATGAGATTGGTCTGACACTGCAACACACGGGAAGTCACCACAAACTTGTCCACAGTCAACTGACACATCTCAGAAAGCCAGCTCTTTATAACGAACATAGGCCCTGATTACAACTTTGGAGGAGGAGTTAATCCGTCCCAAAAGTGACAGTAAAGTGACGGATATACCACCAGCCGTATTACGAGTCCATTATATCCTATGGAACTCGTAATACGGCTGGTAGTATATCCGTCACATTTGGCCAAAGTTGTAATCAGGCCCATAGAATACTTACAAACATTCCAACTGCTCCAGTCAAACCCAATAGCACAAAAATATATACTTACTTGGATATACCTACCTTCACAATATTGTGATAGCGGATATTCCGGATATGATATTCTGGCAGGATATTAATGTATCACTTAATATTGTGAAATACGCCATTAAAGGCATTACATCACAATGAATTCAGGGAGTGAATGGGATGGGGGGGGCGCTTTAGAAAAGGCATTAAACCAGAAAAGGCTTATGTAAATAAATGAATCAAGGTTATGAATTTTGAGACACTTTTGTAAAGCAATTGGATTTCTCTCAGTGGCCCGACACATTCAAACAAATCTGAGCACAAGGATAATGGCTTTATGTCTGCACTTGGCGTCCTGTTCTGTGATTGTTACCACAATTGCTCTGTTCTTAGGTAACGGCTACAGCCCCATCAATTTTCTACCTGTGTGCGACGAGGCAGCAATTCCCTGTCTGAAATATCTCTTTCAACAGACACTCTCTGTGCTCCCAGAGACTCGGCCCTGCGAAGGATGATATTAAATGAACCAGCAGCTCATAAGTTATCGTCGGCAGAATAAGCTCTCGTACCCGTGGGTGAACGCCATCTTGGGAGTGGCAGAGGCAGCTAAGCAACGTAAATAAAGAACGGGGGTTCTAGAAACCAGCACGCCCAGTCTCCGTTGTCGCCAGACGCTAACTCGCATCGGTGATAACACTCTGTCATTGCCCAAGAATAGGAGGTAAATAAAATAGGACTGCAATACCAGAACTGGAAATGAAAGTGTTCACTTACAAGGGACTCAACTCTCAAAAATGTTCTGAACGCCAGAGCTGGAGCGTGTATTCCGTAGCAAGGTGTCACTCTGAACAGTCTCCTTGTCCCTGTGTCCATTTTTCCATTACCGCCAAGTTTCTGTTTCGTGGCGATCGCTAGCCCCACTGCTTAATTTGTATAATAATAACAATATTATGTTCAGTAACACAAAAGCCCATATTTATACTTTTTTAGAGCGGCATTTGCGTCGTTTTTTGAAGCAAAATCGGCGCAAACTTACAATATACCAATGTGGCCCATATTTATACTTTTTTAGCGCCGCATTTGTGTCAAATGACACAAATGCGGCACTTAAAAAGGATAAATATGGGCCAAAGTTTTTCTTGAGAGCCTTCTGCCATTACTGCCGAACGCCAGAGTTGCTGAATACCAAGGCTGACTAGTCTTCATTCCACCTCATGCATCTTTCTTCTACCACCCTTCATTTCTTGCAAGTTTATCTCACTCTTAAAGGTTCCCTTTTTTATCTGTTTCTTTTATTGTCACTGGTTTCCTACCTTTCTCTTCCTCCTTTGTTTTCCTTTTTCTGCTTTTCTCTCTCTTTCTCTGTCTCAAAGTCTGATCATGAAATATATGCCCCGCCCCCAAAAATGAGCACCTGTGCCCAACACCTGCAATCACCTGCACAAATTAAGCACTACATATTCCTACGTCTCCTTGTTCCTTGATTATGCCCCGCTCCTTAGCACACATTCTCCTGATCTTTTGCTCACCCAAATTCCTGCCTCTGAGTCAATAGATGCCCCTTAAATTTTTGTTTAGTATAATTATCTGCCTGAGAAATAGTGAAGTGTGTCCTTGGAAACTATCAGTTCAGAAGGGACACCTTGAGTGCTTGATTTGTACAACAGAAAAAATACAGGGGGTGAAAGTTTTTTGGAGGAGCCTGCCAGAGGAGCTGCAAAATCCCAGGGTTGCTGAAATCCAACGGTACCTAGATTTACCCTCATGTGTCCCTTTTCCACCATCATACACATCCTGTCTCTTGTCCTGACTCTTTAAGGTTCTTTTTCCTGCTTTCTTTTTTCATTTGTAACTGTGTTCCCATCTTTTCCTTCCTTCTTTTTTCTCCCTTTTCTGTTTTTCCTTCTCCTTTTCTACGTCAATGTCTGATGAGCAAAAGTCAGTTTCGGTCACCAAAAATGAGTGCTGGCAACAACCACCTACAAACACTGACACAAATTAAACATTAGACGTTTTAGACATTGCACATGAGCAGTGAGGTAATACTAAGTGATCGATTCTTGGATGAATAACCAGCTGGCCCAAGTGGCCAGTCAGCTCTTGGGTATATTCTTTCATCTAATGAGCTGGTTCAGACCTATTGCTTGTCACAATGCATCGTCTGTAGTTATTGTTCCCTTGAGGGACATCTGGGTGAATGTGTTTCTTAGGAGTCTAGTCCTGTGGTCTTCCAAGCCCTTTGGCTCCCCAAACTCTGATTGATTTCCATGCTGTTTGCCCTTTCCTTCTCTTTCAACCGAACCCAAGTCTTCCTGTTCTGGGGGTTTGTGCTGGTCTATATTATCAAATGCATAAATCTTCATGCCCTCTCTTTATTGTCAAATGATCGCGTGTTGCTGGTGAATTGAGGACCAAAAGGTATGGTGACGTGTGTTCTGAATCTGAATGAACTCCTGTGGCAATTTCGTACAGGTGTACACAAACCCCTATGAATTGTGTTACATTTGAGATATCATGTTGGCATGTATCACTGGGACCTGCGTGCCCCCCCCCACCTTCCTGAGCCCTTCATCCTCAAATAACCTAATGCCTAAATGTCCTGCCAGGGAACACTCTTCAGATCATTCTATGTAGAGTAGTGAAACTCACACAAGTACCCAGTGCACGCCCATGTACACAACCTGTTGTGGACGACACAAAACTTTTACTGCAGTACTGGAAAACGTATATTGGATAAGAGTAACATCTGCTGTGAGTCTACACAAGCATCTTCTTCAGAACCAGAAAGGTTATTTAACCACAGACTATAATGACAGAGTGCCTGATTCACAATGGTAAACTTACAGTTTTGTGTAAGTTTACAATTTTTTGCAATTCACAAAGAAATTGTACGATTAGTATCTTTACGACTGCGGAGCCTCTGCATTCATGGTGGATATTCTGCGCATAAAAACGATAGGCAGTCATAAAGATACCACTCATAAAATTTCTGTGTGAATTGCAAAGCATTGTAAACTTACACAAAGTGTAAGTTTACCTTTGTGAATTAGGCCCAGAAACTGTAAGTAAAATAAGGACATTTAGGGGCATATTTACGAGAAATGGCGCATTGTTCTCGATGCACCACTTTTCTTGTGTCCCTCTTCTCCTCCCCCCAATGACACCAATGTTGCACCATATTTACGATACGGCACACCAGGGCGCTTGTTACCACAACAGCATCAAAAATGTTGATGCTGTTGTGGCGCTTTGCTGCACTAGCGCCAAAAATGTTGGCCCTAGTGCAGCAAAGCACAGGGAGGCCCATAGATTATTATGGGTGCGTCACTTTAATGCCTGCCCTGAGCAGGCGTTAAAAATGACGGAAAAAATAATGCAATGAAATCTTGTAAATTTCACTGCACCGTTTATTTGGGCCTCCCTGAGTGGGAGCGCCCCCTTCTATACATTATGCCTGGTGCAGGATTAATGTGGTGAAAGGGGCTGCAAAGTGGCACAATGCCTGCATTACACCACTTTGTAAATATGGTGTGGGGGAATTCATAAAAATTACGCTAAGGCAGCGCATGCGGCTTGTAAATATGCCCCTTCCTACATCAGCTTTCAACTGCACCCAGGCCCCTTCTTCAGAATATAAATATTAGCCAACGACTCGAAAGCTATAAACTGTGACTATGCCATAAGGGGCCAGTTGCAAGCATTGATAAAAATGTATCATTGGTTGTCAAACCAGATGACACATATTTTACTGTTTTTCAAAACCTTTGTGTTTTGGGGGAATTTGAAAAAGCGTCGCCTGGACCTGTCAGCACGCAAAATCCCATGGCAACGGTATATTGGCATTTATTCCATGCGAACGCACTTCAGTGTTGCTGCACGCCTGCAGTTTATCCCCAGATCTCAACACAATAGCGCTGCAGTTTGCCAACCAATTTGATAAGCCCGCGCGATTCATTTGTCAGTGTATTCATAGTAACGGCTTGGAGAGAGATAATCTCCCTCTCTTAGCAGGCGCAGGTACCTGCCTCTGCTCTTCATACACTGGGGCGGGGGCTTCGAGACCCACCTCCAAGACAGTGGGTTCCCCAGGGTCCTCTGCGGAATCGGAACCATCTGAGCTAAAGTTGAACAATCTCTTTTATTGAGCAAAATGGTCACCCTCTTTTAGGACTGTGGTTTTTTTTTTGTTTCGAAAAGCATTTTGCAAACCTGCAACTCACTGCTTTTTCGGCATCCATGAAATGTGTCGATTTGTTGTTTGCAGTGGTTCACAGATTCACATGAATAAGGCATAAATCCCACAAAGTAAACTGAACACTGAGACATTTTACGAAATCTGGCCGCCGGATTAGATTCGAGATAAAGTGCCAAATTTCTTCCACGTGCGAAATTTCTGCTACGAATAGAGTATGAGTGTTTCGCTATTTCGCCAGTGTTTCGCTCACCATAAATATCTTCCTTGGCCTACGCCAGTGCTAGAAACGAGGTGCTCCCAAGCCACATGAAGTCCATCGTCTCATCAATTCAAATGTTTTGGGGAAACTCCATAATATTTCCCCAGCAGAAGAAAGGGAGTGCGTTTGAAACAATACCTGATGACACTCGGTGTAAAATGGCTGGTCTATGGTAACGACCAGGTGAGGCTCCTTCGCTATGGCGAAGGTGTGTTGCCCCACTGGCTGAGCCATAAGCAGGAAAAGAAAACAACAGTTTACTATTGTTTTATTTTTCTGGCACTGCCAGCAGGGAGGGGCGGGGCTAGGCCTCGGGAGGTGGGAGCGTGAGGAAGGGAGAGTGCAACTAAGTGTGCATGAATGTTTGGCTGGCCGTCTGAGGTGGACCAAAAACACATGCGCACTTAGGTTTCTCCCGCCTGGCTGTGTTTAACAGCTGACCTGGAGAAACTGCACAGAGCCCAGGGCACTGTCTGAGCAGCAGTGACTGCTGCTCCAGCAGTCCTGACACTGCTTTCATGCTATGTTTGGCATGAAAGCAGTGTCAGGATTGCTGGGGAGCCTGTGCTGGTGTTTCAGCGAAGGCTGGGGCACCACATGGAGGGAGCGCCAGGCGGCAGGAGACGGAAACGGCGGTAAGGTAAATTAATTTAATTTTATTTATTTTATGTCATTTCTTTTTACTTCCCCCCCCTCTGTCTCCATCCCCTCCCCCCACCCCTCACCTTGAGATTGAGAACAATGAGATATCCTCTCTTTTGCTGAACATGTCTTTTCCGAGGTGGTACAAAGTTTTCTGTTATAGTCCTGGAGGTAGTCATAAGTCTGCCGATTAGGGTTTACCACAGATCTTATGCCTGCATGTATAATTCATGCCTCGGAGGGGGATAAGCTAAGATGGCTGCCGCTGCTTCAACGGCAGTAAGGAGTGGTGCACAGCTGTCTCCATGGATGGAAGAAAAAAGGATCAGCCAGTTGCGGTTTTTCACCTAATGTGCTTTACAGAAATTATTTATCTCACATTTATCACAAAGTAAGGAAGCTTAGATATTGATAAAAAATACTTATGCTGAATTTAAGCTCACAAATGTAAAAAGAAATTGCACGTTAAACGGTGGATACTGCTAAGCTCTGGGTAAAAAGCAAATGAACTGCCTGTGTAATAATGGAAAGGCAGGTATCGTTAATATTGGAAGAACATGTAAAACAGCCAATACTTACTGAAAAAATATTAAAGATCCTCTCTATGTATGCCATAACTCCTGTCATGTCTACCCCTACAATGTTATACTATGGGGCATATTTATACTCCGTTTGCGCCGAATTTGCGTCGTTTTTTTCGACGCAAATTCGACGCAAAACTAACTCCATATTTATACTTTGGCGTTAGACGCGTTTAGCGCCAAAGTTCATGGAGTTAGCGTCATTTTTTTGCGTGAACGCCTTCCTTGCGTTAATGATATGCAAGGTAGGCGTTCCCGTCTTAAAAAATGACTCCGATGCATATGCGTCGTATTTATACTCCCGGGCAAAAATGACGCCCGGGAGTGGGCGGGTCCAAAAAACCCGCATTAGCGCCGGATTTTAGCGCCTGGGTCAGGGCAGGCGTTAAGGGACCTGTGGGCTCAGAATGAGCCCAGAGGTGCCCTCCCCTTCCCCCAGGGACACCCCCTGCCACCTTTGCCCAACCCAGAAGGACACCCAAGGATGGAGGGACCCACCCCAGGGACATTAAGGTAAGTCCAGGTAAGTATTTTTTTTTTTTTTTTTTTTGTGGCATAGGGGGGCCTGATTTGTGCCCCCCTACATGCCACTATGCCCAATGACCATGCCCAGGGGACAGAAGTCCCCTGGGCATGGCCTTTGGGCAAGGGGGCATGACTCCTGTCTTTGCTAAGACAGGAGTCATTTCAATGGGGGATGGGCGTCGTAAAAAAATGGCGCAAATCGGGTTGTGGCGATTTTTTTGCCTCAGCCTGACTTGCACCATTTGTGGACGCCCATACGCCATTTTCCCCCTACGCCGGCGCTGCCTGGTGTACGTCGTTTTTTTCAACGCACACCAGACAGCGCCGGCGGCTAACGCCGGCTAACGTCATTGAATAAATACGGCGCCTGCATGGCGCTTCAGAATGGCGTTAGCCGGCGCTAATTTTTTTGGCGCAAAACTGCGTTAGCGCAGTTTTGCATCAAAAAGTATAAATATGGCCCTATGTGTATGTAGCCTGCCTACTGCCTTTGGCATTTCCTCAAAGGACCAGTTTGGATAAGTACCTTGCCGCCCTGGTTTCAAAATTCCCTCACATATAGGAGCCTTGCCGTGTTTGCGAGCTTCGGTCAGTAGCACGCAACAGAGAGTTATTTGTTGTTGATAATTCAATGTATCATACGTTTGCTGGGAATGGCTGAAGGTATAGACAAGATGCTAAGATGCTGATTGGGTTATTTGGCCTGCACCTTGGCCAGCAGTGTGTATGTGTGTGAATTAATTGAAAGTATTGGATGGTGCTGCAGGGACCTCATGCCCATCTTTTGGTTCTTCCAGACTGCATTGGGCGAGTATCATGAATACTGTTTGGACATGTACTGTTGAATGGTGGTTTCTGCTCAAGGGAGGCCTGTTAGCACCATCGACACACCAATGGACAGTGACTATCGGCTCTAATACAGGGAAGGAAAATGGCCACATTGGTTGGTTAGAAAAAGTGGGATAAAATGTGGTGCAAAAAATGACACCCTACAGCCTATCCTTTCACACTGCCTGTACCCCAGCAAGATTGTCATAAAATTCACTTTACTTTTCTTTCTCTGACAGAAAAGTGAGGGAAGTTTGTAAAGAGCAACCCCCAAGTTAAAAAACTAAGCCGCAATTTGTCAGAAGACAGCCTGACATTTTACTTTCAAACACAGCAAATGTGACAAGATAAATACAGAATTCAAAAGCATCTTTAATTATTGCTTAGACTTTCACGAACCATCACAAATCGCTCTTACCCACCAGTGGTTTGCGACCCACAGTTTAGGAAATGGTGCACTACAGCACACAGCATAGGGCAGGGGGTCTGCCATCTTTAGCATTTGGCTAACTTCAAAGTGAGCGACAACATTTAGCCCATTTGCAAGGAGCAAATCTGCACACAAAGTAGTTCTCTTCAGTGACTAGGAAAACAATGACAATGTGGGGTTTCAGAAACCAAAACATAGTTTTTCTTTTAGCCATTATATATTGGTGAGGGCCTGGGAGATCCCCCAACAATAAAGGTTCATAAGAACCAACCATGACAAAACCAAAGAAGCCAAAAGGCTGGAGGCCATCCACAGTCCTATTAGCTTGCTTTGCCAATGCTATTTATTTGTGGCTCCGTGGCTCTGTTGGGAGTGCATGAGACAGAGAAGAATCCCAAACAAACAATCTTTGAACTGGTAAGGCAAAGTTAAAAACAAGGGAGGTTTCTCTGAAAGGAATTGATACGTTTACTAAACTATTCAGGTATAGATACGAAGAAGCTGCGCCTTGTATGTCAGAACCAAAAACCTATAGTGATCCCCTCTAACCTCGGAGTTTAAGGTGACGTGCCACCCTCTTGTTTGCCACCTGCTGAAAGATGTAAGCAATTTTCTTCCTGCCTTTTCCCTTGTCTGTGTATGAAACAGTGGGGAGGCTCTGCAAGCCTAGGGCCTAGGCAGGGGCATAACACAGTCCCTGCAGCCCCCACAGTGCAGGGGAGCCCCCCCCCAAAACTTCTGGGGCCAGCTGAGCTACCTGAGGTCCCTTCAAGCCCAAAGCCAATGAATATCTGTGAGATATGGGAGACTCAGGTACCCCTCATCACATTCTGCAGGGGCCCCATCATTTTGCGTAAAGCCACTAGGACTGGGTTGTTATCCCTCAAATGTGGTAAGTTCATGCACAATTCTCTCGATCCAGCAGTGACCAGAAACCTTTGTTCCTTGATCTCAGACCCCTGGACATTTCAGTGTATGTTTTATCATGCTTCACTGAAAGACAGTGCTTAATTTGAGCCAGTGGTTGCTAGAGGGGGCCATCAGTTTTCATGTTTAGGGACCAGCATTTATTTTAACTTATCAGGCATTTCTCAAGAGCAAGAGAGGGAAAAACACACCAAGGGAAAAGAAGCAGGAAGAGAAAGACGGAAAACACGTTGCAAAAGAAGAAAAGAAGAACCTGGAAGAGTGAGATACACAGGGGCAGGGGTTGTCTGGTGGTGGATTAAAGAGGCATGAGATGGATGGAAACATGTGCTGCCTTGGTATTCATCATGCCGGCTTTATAATGCCGCCCATGGGCTTCTGAGCACAGCTTTGTGCACCAATGCTCATTTTCTTTTTTAGAAATTAAGCACTGCTGAAAGATGTGGGTTAATTTGTATGCTTTAACTGGCGAGCCAACTTATGAACAGTGATTCACATTCAGAACTGCACAGTTTGTCAAACCTGTGCACAGAGGTTGGTGGAAAAAATGGCACCCCTTACACCAATCTCCAGTGCACAAGGAGAAATGCAGTAACCCATTTAGTCAGTATAGAACAGCCAGGAAGAGAACACACCGGGTGGGTATTGTATGTTGTTTCTCAATAAATATTTGATACATCAATGTACACAGGTGTACAGGGTGGGAGGATCCAAATGCACAGTGAGTAATAGAAAGCGAATTAATATGTATTAAAATAGTGCAAGAGATGCACAGATGAATCTGATTTTAAGAGGTCATTATTTATCCATCTAGGGTTTAAGTCAGTTGATTGTTGACTTCCTTTGTTGGGGGATCAGTTTATAGGCCGGTATCCAGTGTAGTACATAATTTTTAATGTAGTATCATCTGCATGAATATGTTTATTATTATCTACATAATTGTATTCAAGTATATAGTATGGAGCCCCACATAGCTTGGCGAATAAAATAAAACTTATTGAAGGTGATGTCACTGTCGAATTTGTGGGCAAAGTTAATAAATTTACAAAGGTATTAAACGTTTGTGTATTTTTGCTCCTTGTGGTTTGGAAGTTCCCATACTCGTCAAATACTTTGTTTTTTGTTAGTGCCAGAAGCCAATTGGTTCTTACACTTTTTAAACAATATTTGTTCTATGTGTAGGCAGAGGTCCATTGGTTCATGCATTTAAAATCTTTTTTATTTTTATAAAAGTGTGCATAATAGAAGTATAGACACATGTAGCCGGCGATTTGGGTTCAGGAGAAGCAGAAACTCAGGAAACTCCGGAAGACCACGAGATAAGATACAAGCATGAAAGAATTTGCCCACAAACTGAAACAGAAAAGTGGGGAGCAAAATAATTGACTCGAATCCACTCAAAGTGATTGCAAGTTGCCGCAACCTTGCAATTTTCTGCCCATCAGCTCAGGATGGAATCCTCCACCAGCAGCTGCAATCCTTTAAAAATAAAACAATTATAAACAATGTTTATTATTGCTTTATTTTTAAAGAGGCATGGGGGGACGACAGCCATGGAGGGGAGTGCACAAAGCACTCCCCTCAGTGCGCATGTATGTTTGGCAGGCCGTCTCGGACTGGCCAAACACACATGCGCACAAGGCTCTCTCCAACTGGCACTGTTTTTGAGGGTTGAAGAGAGCAGGCAATGCCTCCTACTCAGCCTTGGAGCGCCTATCTAGGGCGCTCCAGCCAGTCATAACACTACTCTGAGCAGCATCATGATTGGCTGCAGGGTAGGCTAGTGCCTGTGCCTGCAGTGCAGCGGAGAGCGGCGGTGTGTTAATATCAATTGGGCAAACACAATGTAGGAATTCTGCCTTTTCTGTGTGGTCACCCCACATTTTCCACCTTTTGCTGGACCCTATATTTGTGCTAGCTTTAGAACTCTATGTACTTTAACCAGTGAAAAAGTGCCTATGCTCCCCCTTAAACATTGTCTAATTTGCATATTCCTTTATTGATATATTTAACTTACATAAAAACCCCTAGTATATGGTAGAAAATGTAGGCAGGGCCTGTAAGTCAAATGTCACTAGTGGCCTGCAGCATCTATTATGTCGTCCTCTACAGTGACACTGTAAAATATGGCTTCAAGACTGCTACCAGTAGCCTGGCTGTGGTAGTTTAAACACTGCAATTTGACTTGTCAAAATAATCACTTTTGACAAGACCAAAGCTCCCTTTTAAATATTAATAACTCACCTCATGTAGGCCTTGTAGTTCACAAGGCATGGTGCATAGTATGCCAAAGTAGGACATGACAACATTTAAATTTAACATGTCCTTACAGTCACTAGCACCCAAAAGCTATTTTTCTCTGTGGCAGGCCTAGATGTCCGATGTAGAAAACCAGAGTACGGATTAAAAGCTTAATACTGTTATGTGGCTCCGGCAGGTTGCTGAGTTAGAAGGGTTTAAACAATGGGACAGTATCTGAATTACTTATCTGTGTGACGTGACTAATACAGAGGGGCTGATGTCATTCCGACAGCTGAAGGACCACTATGCATTGGCTAACGACTCTGTTTCCTCCAGCTGTGCCACGCCATGGGAACTCACCTTCCTCTGACTGTGTCCCTCCCTGATCACAGCCCTCTTGATGCGAAACTTTTGATGGGATGACTGGGAAGGACTGCCATTACCCAGACTCACCGCTCACTACTCACTAACGCAGCAGACGGATTTGCCGGGCTATACGATAGGTGGGCGGCCTGGATGGGTGACTTGGATGAGGACGATTGGAGGGAGGCCTACCTTGCACCCCGGGAGCTGGCTAAATTGGCTTGTTTGAGGATGGTGCAGATTAAATACTTTCACATTACATACCTCACTCCGCAGCGCTTGTGACACATGAGTTCTGGGACCTCTGCGGGATGCGCAAGATGTGGTCAACATCTCTTACATGTCGCCTGGGAGTGCCCGAAGGTGCGCCCCTTCTGGGAGTGGGTGGGGCGGGAGATTTCTACGGAACTGGGGCGCTTGATTGAATTGAGTGTGAAGGTGGCGATATTGGGCCTTTTGGAGGAGTTGGGAGGGGCCCGAATGGAGAGAACATTAATTGGGTTGGACTGCCTAGTGGCCGAATTAGATATTGCGCAACATTGGAAAAGTTCTGAGACACTGTGGGGCATATTTATACTCCGTTTGCGCCAAATTTGCGTCGTTTTTTTCGACGCAAATTCGGCGCAAAACTAACGCCATATTTATACTTTGGCGTTAGACGCGTCTAGCGCCAAACTATGAGTAAAGAGCGTCATTTTTTTGCGTGAACGCCTTCCTTGCGTTAATGAGATGCAAGGTAGGCGTTCCTGTCTAAAAAAATGACTGCGCCGCAAATGCGTCGTATTTATACTCCCGGGCAAAAATCACGCCCGGGAGCGGGTGGACCAAAAAACCCCGCATTTGCGCCGGATTTTAGCGCCTGGGTCAGGGCAGGCGTTAAGGGACCTGTGGGCACAAAATGAGCCCACAGCTGCCCTCCCATGCCCCCAGGGACCCCCCCTGCCACCCTTGCCCACCCCAGGAGGACACCCAAGGATGGAGGGACCCATCCCAGGGACATTCAGGTAAGTTCAGGTAAGTATATATATTTTTTTTTAAATATTTTTTTTTGGCATAGGGGGGCCTGATTTGTGCCCCCCTACATGCCTCAATGCCCAATGACCATGCCCAGGGGACATAAGTCCCCTGGGCATGGCCATTGGGCAAGGGGGCATGACTCCTGTCTTTACTAAGACTGGAGTCATGTAAATGGTGTCTGGGCGTCGTTAAAAATGGCGCTAATCGGGTGGAGGCGATTTTTTGCGTCAACCTGACTTGCACCATTTTTAAGACGCCCTAGCGCCATTTTTCCCAACGCCGGCGCTGCCTGGTGTACGTGGTTTTTTTCCACGCACACCAGGCAGCGCCGGTCTGCTTGCGCCGGCTAACGCCATTCAATAAATACGGCGCCCGCATGGCGCTTCAGAATGGCGTTAGCCGGCGCAAATTTTTTTTACGCTAAACTGCGTTAGCGCAGTTTAGCGTCAAAAAGTATAAATACGGGCCTGTCTGTCACGAAATGGTGAAAAGGGATGGACTGGTGCTCTCATGTAGAAAAAAACAATTTATGGGATGCAGGGCTGTCCTCAGAAGTACGAGGCGTTCTGGGGGAAGTGGAGGACACACTGTGGACTGCACTACTAAACAATGTAGTATTTGTGGCTTAACGCCACCTTGTAAATACGGCCCCTTCACACGCAACCCTTTGTGTGGAAGGGGCATGCAATGGGTGTTGCCGTGGGCGTGCCACAGCAACACCCATTGCATTTTGATGCTGCCTCAGATTTACAAGTTTTCGTAAACCTGAAGTAGCACCAAAATCTAAGCAAGGCACAACAAAGAGGAATACTTTTATTCCTCCTCGTTTTTTACTTTATCTATGTGTGCTGCATTCTACAGCACACATAGAAAGGGCAAAATGCCAGACATGATTGTTTATATGCGGGAAGGTGTCCCTTCCTGCACATGAACAATCATTTCAAAATGACGCTTTGGCACTTTTGTGTGTGCTGCATTCTGCAGCATACAGAAGTGCCAAATCGCCATTAGTGTTTATTTATGTGCAGGAAGGGACACCTTCCCACACATAAACAATCAGACCCCTCAATGCAGACATCCTTGCCCGATGGAGCAAGGATGCCCGCGTTGGCGCTAGGCAGCCCATTTTAGCGCCAGCGCAGGGGACAACTCGGGGTGCCCCGTATTCAATTAAGAACGGTGCATCCCTGCATTGTGAAAATGACGGAGCGTGGCACTGCCAATTTGGCGCAGGTTTGCACTCTGTCATTTTCCTTTGAATATGGGCCTTAGTATCTACTGGGACACAGTGAGTCCAAAAGTGTTTCCTGCCCCCTACTCTCAGGGCAGTTCCTCCCTCGAACACTTTCCTATTAGGTAATGGCTGGTAGCACTCTTGTAAAATGTGGAGGTGAAGAACAGCCACCTCCCGGGTTGAAGTCTGCTCAGTCTCCGTTTGTATTCCAGCGATTCCTTCTCCTAGTGCATGAGGTTGTGCATGCGTGTGTGTGTGTATTCATGTGTTTTCTTTGAATGAAGGTTACATTTTAACCAATAGCTCTGAATATGTTTTCCTTTTTTAGGTTGCGAACGCAAGCGCTTTGACCTGTTGTAAGTATTTTGGGTTTTTAACCATGCCCACCTCATGCCCATCACTTTCATTCATTTGCAGGCTTGCTTTTCAAAAATCACTTAATGTTGTTGATAATTGCTTTACGTTTGTCCTGCCTTGAGACTGTTTTTGTGACGCCTTGCAGACTGCCCCTGTTACACAGATTATTGCACGATTGCCAATATAATTTAGCGTGGGTGAACAATTTTTTTTGTCTCTTCCCTTTATGCTGCATGGGAGCCCTGGTGCTCATCCCGTGAACAGGCACAACAGTGTGAACCCGATCTGCGGTATTGGAGTGCTGGTCACATTGTTCACAGTTACCTAACCAGAGTAATTTCTTATGCCTCTCCCCTTAAAACACTCGAAATTCGTAAATGCTTTACATAAAATAGAAATCCTCAAAGAGAAAGTGTCTCCCCCGGCACAGCATGAGAGCCGATACTACAATATTCACTGCACACGGGAAAACTCGACCCATAATGATTTGCAAGCATTCTTTTTCACAACATTTTTGCCCATGACTCAGCCTGTGGTGGTCCTAGGACAATGGGACTACCAGCAAAACGTTCAGCACAATGTGCTCTCTCTGTCTAGGTCATCTTTGGGTCCCCACACTAGGTTAGTGGGGACCCCAAAAAATAACCCCTCCCACCATTCAGTGTCTTTTTAAGCATTCTCAAGGCTAGACCGCTTTCTTCCTTTCTTCCTTTCTTCCTTTCTTCCTTTCTTCCTTTCTTCCTTTCTTCCTTTCTTCCTTTCTTCCTTTCTTCCTTTCTTCCTTTCTTCCTTCCTTCCTCCTGGGAATAGTTAGTTTTTAAGGGCCTTGTTTGTAATATTATTGTTATAGACTTTCTACTCTTGAAAATATGTCATGCACTATGTCCTGTATCTGCAACATATTTGGGTACTCTACATTGTTTATGGCCATTTTTTGTGTGGTTATGCCCCCTAGTAGCTAACTATTTAGTTATGTGTTTCTTACAGATGCTATTTTCATCGTGGTGTCTTCTAGGGGCTGTTCTAAGCATTACAGTTGTATCAACATAATCAAATATTTGTGACACGCAAACTTGCCCCATAATGCTTTGCAGGGCATTACTTTTACAAAACATTTTTTATCATAACTCAGCCTGTGGTGGTCCTAGGGTAATGGGACCACCTTCAAAACATTAACCACAATGTGCTATTTCTGTCTACATCATCTCTACGTCCAACACTATGTTAGTGGGGACTCCAAAATAATATCCCCTCCCACTGTTTAATATATATATATTTATTTATTAAGTTTTTAAGTTTTTCATGGCTAGAACATTTGTTTATGTATCTAGGACAAGTTTTGTTTTAAAGGTCAAGGCTCATATTTATGGATGGCTAGCATTGCTTTAGTGCCGTTTATTTTGGTTCTAATCCAACTTTATATTTTGATGCTAGACTTGTCTAGTGTTAAAATATTGGCGTTAATGCCATGTTTAGGATGCGTGAACCCACCTTCCGTCAATGCGATACAAGGTAGGCATTCCCGTTCTAAATATGATGCTAACCCCCTAGCACCATATTTATCTCCAGGTGCAGAAACTGACGCACAAGGAGGAGACGGACCATAATAATAGTGCTAAGCTTGCTTAACGCCATTATTTAACGTCGGTTCAGAATGGGTGTTAGGGTGCAGGTAGGCTCATTTTCATGATGGAACACCATGGAATGGGCACAAAGATGCCCACCCCAAGCCCCAGGAACACTACAGGAGGGGGACCCCATCCCAGGTAAGCTGAGGTAAGTATACATTTTTTTTAAGTACCATTGGGGGGCCCTTACATGGGTTCCCCTGCCTGGCACAGGGTATGTTGGGCCTGCCCAGGGGATACTAGTCACCTGTGGTAGGCATTTGGGTGGTGGTAATGACTCCTGTCTACACTTAGATTTAGGAGTCATTTTTTGGCTGCTTGGGCATAATAAAATCGCGCAAGGCTGGTTAGCGGCATATTTTTTGCTGCTAATCAGCCTAATGTCATTTCAGACCCACTAGCACCATTTTCCCTAACACCATTCCTGACCGGCTAGCGTCTTTTTTTTAGACGCTAGCCATTCCTTAACGCCATCTTGCGTCATTTAATAAATATGGCGCTAAGATGGCTCTAAGGAATGGCGTTATCCGGCGTTAAGAAAAATGACGCAAAACTGCATTTGCGCAGTTTTGCATCATTTTTCATAAATAGGCCCCCATGTTTGTAAGCTCATTATAGTAAACCTGCTAGCCTTGAAAACATCCTCTAGGGGCTAAGTATATGATTACACTGCATTACTTTTTCCTGTTTTTTTCATGGGTTATGCTCTCTAGGGGGGCTAACAATATGGTTACATGACCATGTTTCTTACAAATGATATTTTTGTCATGGTGCTCTCTAGGAGCAGTTTTGACCACTACAGCCTAATGCCAAAATTTTAATTCTGATAAATGTGTAAATGATAATTGTATATGTTTTGATAATTTCTCATTATTACAGTTATGACCATAACTCAAGCCAACTGAACATCCTTATTACACTATGACAGTATGAACACTTTTGATATGTTTGGGTGGCCCTTCTAGTTTATTTCTCCTCTGTGGCTGTCCTGTGTCTTTTGGGGGAATTGTGTTAGCCAGCCAGCAATTCTGATGGTGGGGTGGTGAAAGTGGTTTTCTATTGGAATTGGCATGGCAGATTTAAATTAGGATGCTAAATGGCAACATTTTCATTTTTTGCTGCAGATACAGGAGGAAGGTAAATGGAAGTGCTTTAGTTATATGCAGTGCCACTGGAATTATATGGCAGGAAAAGATGAAATTATGAAGCAGGGTTGACCAATTTATGTGGCAAGAAAAACCCAGTTATGAATTTACAATGCCAATAGCTGTAAGTCAAGGAAAGGTGAGACCTATTGCATTGCAAATGCTTGTTTTTATTCTGAGGCAGATTCTAGATGTTTGTTTTTTAGTGGATGTTTGTGATGAATGTACTAATGGTGAAACAATGATTTTGCAAGTGTTCTGTGTCAATGTTTGGTTAAGCAACCTAAATGTCAGTGTATTATGTTTCAATGACTTGCTGTCACTTGCATGTTTACTTTCTTGGCAGGGTGTGCTCATTCGAATGTGCTGTTTATCGCAGGACTTGGGGCCTGATTTATGAAAAGTTGGCACCACCTTTGTGTCATTTTTTGTCGCAAGAGCGGTGCAAACTTACAAAATATAATTATATTTTTTAAGATTGCCCCGCTTTTGAATAAAAAAATGACACAAAAGCGGTGCTAACTTTTCATAAATCAGGCCCTCAGTCTTCTGAAAGTTATGGCGAAGGTGTAATTGACAGATCGTAGCCTGTTTGCTCGTTCTGTAGATCACTTTCCATTGCCAGATTCCGAGGTTTTCATCTCTCTGTCCTTGATGATGACTAAATCAAATGTCAAGTTTTCTTCTCGAGCACAAGCTTTGCTGCAGACAGCTGAAGCCTCAGAGAAAGGACTGACTCTCACCAGGGGCGTAGCCTCAAAGAGATGTTTGGGGTATAACACCCCCTAAATATGTATTTTCTAATAAATATTTGGGTACAGGTGCTTCCAGTAAGGTATAGTGAGGTATCAGTTGGATTTCACCTTCAATTTTTTCATACCCATACTGACAAAAACACACACTCTCTCTCTCGTGTCTGTCCCAAAACTTAGTTAGTTTGAAAAGTATTGTGTTTTAAGTCTCCCTAAAAACACACTCCTCTCTCTTTCCACTGCTTCTTAAGCATCCCCTGTTTCCTACTTTTCACAACATATTTTAACAAGATATGCCAGCGTGATTGTTGGGAAATCTGAAGCTTATAACCCCCTCCCCTCCCAGTTTTACTGACCGAGCTACGGCTCTGATTATCGCTGCATCAACACATGTCAACATAACTAATGGGCATATTTATACGTGTTTTGCACCAAATTTGCATAATTTTTTTTGCGCAAATTCGGTGCAAAACTAACTCCATATTTATAGGTTGGTGCTAGATCAGTCTAGCGCCAAATTTATGGAGTTAAAGTCATTTTTTGGACGTGGAAACCTACCTTGCCTTAATGAGATGCAAGGTAGGCGTTCCCGTGCAAAAAAATGACTCTGTGGCCGTAACGCCATATTCATATCACGTGCAAAAATGGTGCACCGGAAGAAGGAGGCTTTGCCCCATTTTTTAACACCTGGGTCAGGGCAGGCGTTAGGGGACCTGTGGGCCTATTTCCATGGTGGAACACCATGGAATAAACCCACAGGTGCCCTCCCCAAGCCCCAGGGACACCCCCACCCACACCAGAGGGACAGCGGAGCATGGAGGACCCCATCCCAGGTAAGTACAGGGAAGTATTTTATTTTACTTTTTAAAGTGCCATAGGGGGCCCTGAAATGGGCCCCCATACATGGCACAGGGTACAATGGCCATGCACAGAGGACCCTGGTCCCCTGCGCTGGCCATTGGGGTGGTGGGCATGACTCCTGTCTTTTCTAAGACAGGAGTCATGTGGTATGGATGGTTTTGCATCAGAAAATGACTCTAGGCAGGTTAGAGTCATTGTTCTTGACTCTAACCTGCCTAATGTCATTTTTTGGTGAAAAAAAAACCCTTCTTCCATATCGCCAGCCCCACCCGACTAGCCTCATTTTTTTTTTACACCAGCCTACCCATTGCACCGGCTTGCACCATTCCATAAATATGGTGCCCGGCTGGTGCACAGAAATGGTGCGAGCCGCTGCTAAAGTTTTTGGTGAAAAACTGCACTAATGCCTATGTTACAAATTGGGCTTTGTGTGTAACACCAGTAAACACATCGGCACCTGAATCATATGTGAGAATTTTAACCTTATTTAAAACTTAGGAGTAGCGAGGGTGAGCTAATGTTGGGGGAACAGACTTTGGGAGTTAGGTTACATTTGGAGAAACATTTGTACATTTTGGGATTCTCTTCCAGAGTTACAGGGGATTTGTGCATAAACCATCTTATACTGATAACTTTCCATTTAAAGCAGATTTTCTAAATCACTCTGCTGTATTTTTGTTATGGTCATTTGTAATGGTACTTTTGTTGCTTTATGACTGGAGGGTCCAACAGGCTGTACGGCAAAATATCATTAATAAAAGTATTTTCTGACAGAAATATATTGTCCAAAATATCATTTACAAAAACATCGCCCCGATGGGTGTAGATTTTCTATGATTAATTCTAGTTGTGCAATATCTTTGTAAATTATATTAAGAACATAATTTTTCCTTCAGAAGATATTTTAATTATGATATTCTGGTACAACATCATCTACAAGATTTGTCCAGGAAGTTGAGTCCATGATACATTTTCAGGATGACCCTGACTAGGTAAATGAGCCCTCTTTGAATGGATGGGAAGTAAATGTATCTTGCATTGATGTCCTGAGAATCTGCCAAGGATCCAACTCTTCTGGGCCTAAGCTGGACAGTTTCGTTTTACAGCTATTCTTGTGTTAGACTGTGGTGTTAAGAGACCCTAATACCCTACCTGTTTTAACAGCCTCTGAGATCAGGTTCACAAGAGGAAAAATCACTTACATATTTCCTCCTTTATTTTCCCAACTCCTTTTCCTATAATCCTATAAAACCTCCCCTTTAGGCGATGAACATCAGCCCACATGTGGCAGGAAACACAGGTCTGCTAAGCATGTGGGGCTTACACCCTTTGCAGGAATGACTAAACAGATTTATCCTAATATGGAGAACCCTATCGGTAGAACAGATTTCTCCGGATTTGAGGAAACCTATCGATAGAACCAATTTTTTTATAGATCAACACTATCAGTTCTAAATGATGAAGCAAACTCCAGTTCTGACCCGAGGTCTCCTCTGTGTTCTTTCAGCTTGAACATTTGCAGTTGATTAAGCAGCCGGTGGTCAGGTTTTTGTTGCCATGGAATGTTTGTTTCAGCTATAGCTTTTCAAAAACGAAAAGCCAAGCAAGATTGAAAACCTCATTAAAGAGCTGTAAAAAGGAGCAAACATTCAAAAAGGATTATTTGGCACAGTTTTCCTAAAACTGCATCCTGAAGGAACAATCAAGCGAAAACAGGGCAGCAGTTCACAGGAATTGGAGGAAACAAATATGAAACAGGAAAGGATGAATAGCAGTCAACCTGAACCAAAAGATTTAGGTCACCAGCAAACTGCTTCCAGTCTCCAGGGGCGATGGTTTAAATGAGGTAACTCTCCTAATTAATCAAGCCTGCCTATGCAGCTAGAGTTGTGTGTGGTGCAACAGGACAATTGGCAGAGTGCCTCATTAATCAATTATTTTATCCCTTGTGAAATATCACAGTATTTTGTGCGTCAATATGTAACCTCAACAGCCTGAAAAGTAATGGATGAATGTTTGAATTAATCTCAGCAACTGGTAATCCCTCTGGGCCATATTCCTTTCCATTGTTCATGACCTCAGCCATGCAATTTTAGACCCAGACTAACAAAACGCAAATCAGACCTAAGTCTACTCCAACAGGAACAGGCCTTCGCAAACTGCATTGCTGCATCCCCTGTGAATGGGACCATTGTGACTCACTTGCTTAGGATCCCGCCAAGCGAATCATGTTCTGAAACCCATTATCCTGGTTTGTCCACAGCAAGCCCAGAAAGGCCAGATCCAAGGCAAATCTCAGAATATCAACACAAGATAAGTGTTTACTAAATGCATATTTGCCATGGTAATGGGATTTATTATGCATTGTAACAGCACATCATGCTGCAAAATTCCACATAAGTTAATCTTCTCCTAAAGACAGCATGGGGGGTGTTGGAGGGTGGTGAATCCCTGGAAAAGTTTGGGAACACTGATAACTTTCATGGGTTTTTGGGTATTTGATAACTTCTCCACGACCCCTTCATACTGTAGAAATATTTAAAGCTGTACTACGTTCAAAGACAGGAATAAATCAGTTTCCAAATTCGGAATAAGAAGAAGCAAAAAACTTTACTAATGGAGAAAAAAAATGATAGTGGAATTTAATACAAATAAATATTTGCATTCACTATGATATAATAAGTACAAGTGGGAATGCAGCGGCAATGCTAAACGGTCTTTCCAATAACGTCTTAGGACATTTGAGGATGTCTTCTGGGAATATGGCTGGAAGCCTATGTGATTTTTAAAAAATTGAAAATTTGCATCCACAAGTGGAGGCAGAATTAAGAATTGGGCCTAATGGAACTCAAATACCTAGTCATGGATTATCTTAAAAAACTGGTATGTGACTGGCTCCTAAGAACATACTTTGGACATCCTTGCCTTAGGATGACCCTTCCACAACGAGCCGTGTGTTTTTCAGGCCCTGTTTCCTGGAATCATCTTTCCAGGTAGAGCAAACTCCCGCTTGACACATATGTAGAAACTCAAACCTGATATGTATGCAACCCAGGCCGGCTGCATGAATCTTTAAAGAGGCGCTTCAATGAAATTGCTCTCTGGCTCTTTCGCTAATGACAACGTGATATGGGTGAACTGTAAGGCACTGCTCGTAGGCTGGTGCAAGAGAGGCTTACATTGGAAGTGCAATGGTTGTGCTGGTTCGATCCATCACTCCGCAACGTAAAACGTCTTGCATCCAAGGCAATGGGGAGAGAAGCAAGCACGATTATAGCTGAGTTAATTGTACGGTTACACTACACCAAGAAACAAATAGTATGCAAGGGAGAGTGTGAGGTCGGACAGCAATAACCTTCTTTAAACGCAGTGGTGTAAGTAGGGCCAGGGCCACGTGTCTATCAAGGCAAGTGAGCTGTCTTCCCTTTGGCTGGATAGTAAAAGGGAGCCATAATTGTTGTGCGGTGGACACCTAAAGTGGTTGGGCCCCACTATCACTAAACCTGCTGCACCAATGACAGCTGCTCCCCGTTTTTGATGCAATGTTCAGAACTTTCCCACTGGCACTATTCCTGCTCTGTGTCACATAATATCAGGTCCCTTCACACGGCCTCCCACTGAAAAGCCGATGTCACACAGTGAAACTCAAAGTGAGCTGGAAAACTCTGTACAGAGTGGGTTTCCAGCTCCTGCTTGGAGGCTCTGTACAGCTGACGTCCATTCTGTGGTGTGAAATCGTACAGGGAACATCTGTGGCAGCCTCAGACGTTTGTTTTTCATTGTAGGAGTGGAGATAGAAATTCCCCAAGTGGTGGCCAGCAAAAATCATCGCCCCTTGCAGCACCCCACTGCCTTCTCATAGGGTAAAAACTTTTCAAAAGATGGCAATTGTGAATAATACTTACGAAAGTGCAACAGAAGCAACATTTACTTTTGTCACTCGTGTTTTGCCACAGAGAGTAATTGCTTAAAGAAAACAGAGATATGTAGGGGCATATTTATGATGCACATAGCACCACCTTGCGCCACATTTGCGTCATTTTTTTACACAAATGTGGCATTAAGGTGGCATTTTCCAAGAGCCATATATTTACAAAGTGGCGCTATGCAAGCACTGCACCACTTTGTAAACTCTTGCGCCACATTATGCCTGCGCTGGGCATAAAGTATGCAAGGGAGGGGCGTTCCCACGTAGGGAGGCCCAGAAAAAATGGTATAGTGAAATTTACTAGATTTCACCACGCCATTTTTAGCGTCATTATTAACGGCTGCCTAGGGCAGGCGTTAAGATGATGCTCCCATTGAAAACTATAGGCCTCCCTGTGCTTTGCTGCATTAACGCCATAATTTATGGTGTTAAACAAGCAAAGAGCCACATTAATGCCATAAATTATGACAGTAATTTGGACATGACCGCCATGGTGCACTGTACCATACATACGGCACAAATATGGGGCCAGATTTACAAGAAATGGCTCATCAGCTGTGATGTGCCACTTTTCTTGCACACCCCCTGCAACCCATAACGACACCATGTGTGTGCTGCATTTACAATATGGCGCACCGTGGCGCACGTTAAGGCACTAGCGTCATAATTAATTATGCTATTGTACTTTGCAGGATTGGCGTCATGAATTGTGGTGCTAATCCTGCAAAGTAAAGGGAGGCCCTTTGAAAGTATTGGGCGCGTCATTTTAACACCTGCTCTGAGCAGGTGTAACAAATTACGCTAAAAATGATGCAGTGAAATGTAAATTTCACTGTGCCATTTTTACGGGCCTCCCTGTGGGGGAACGCACTCCTTGCATACATTATGCCTGGCGCAGGTGTAATGTGGCGGAAAGGTTTACAAAGTGGTGCAATGCAACCATTGCGTCACTTTATAAATATGGCGAAGGAGAATAGCCTCCTTAACGCCATATTAGCATTAAAAAAGTGGCCCTAGGGTGGAGTTAAGAAGTGCTAGGACATTGTTAATCTGGCCCATGGTGTTGCTAGGGGGGAAGCAATGGGGCGCTAGAAAAGTGGAGCATCATGAATAATGCCCCTCTTTTCCATATATATGCCCCGTTGTGCGCTAAAAAAAATCTCTTACATAAATAAGTAAATATTTTGACCTGTCTGCCTATCTTGAACATTCGCGACCAGCACTGAGATGCGTATGTCCTTCATCAGTGCCAATGACAAGCCCATAATGGTGCTTTGTAGCCCTGAAAAGATCTCAAGATTGAAAGGCTTTAAAAACACTCCAAAAGATGTCTCTGAAAAGGCAGATGCATTAGCTGAGGCTGAACACAGCATGAGTTTCATAACTCCCACGCTTCAAATGGAAGAAAACAAAACTACCTCAGGCGCGGCTCGAACAGCTGACGCCATATTTACGAATCAGGAAACGCGGAGCTCCAGAACAGAAGAAAATACTTCCAGCTGCGGACCATCATTTTAATCCCTATTAAGACAGGAATTACACTACTACAGCACTTTGGGGGCACGATATCGATTCTGAAAGCCGCGTAATCCATGTATTTAACACTCCCCTCCGGCGGCCCTCGCCTTAGACTCGTCTGCAGTTGTGGAGAACACATGAAGCAAGATGAGGTCATTGGAAACCTCCGTCACTAGGAAAGCATTTTTTCCCGCGCATAGGCTTCAGACATACAGCCCCCTGCTAACCTGTGTGGAGGAGGCTCACTTCAGAATGTAGGCATCAGAAGAAGCTGCAATGCTTAATTTGGGCTGGTGGTTGCCTCGCACTTATTTCTAAAGACCAAACTATTCAAACAAAATGCGCCGACATTTGGGTTGCTTATCCACACATTGACACAAAACATCTGCAAAAGCAATGTTTTACCATTGGATTAGTACATTTATTACAACATCCACTTAAAAAAAAATCTAGCAACCTGCCTGTATTTTTTATCATCTGACCCAGGGCAAGAAAAAGAAAGACAGAAAAGGAAGACAAAAGGAAGAAGAGAAAACGAGGAAAACAGTTACAAAGGGTTGACAAATAAACTGTAAGAGTGGGATAAAGAGACATGGACTATACAATGATGGAAGAGGGGGAGACAAGCATAAATGCCATAACTGACATCTTTGGAACTGGGGAACCAACTTTGTTCAATCACTTTAACCTCCCCATGCCTAAAAAGGAATAAAATGAAATTTGCCTGAGGTTGGATAATTTGATTTGATTGGCGCGCAGAAGCACTCTAATGCCATTCGGATACATAAAACTGCAAAAAATATGAGATTTAATCAAGGCTGGGCAGTGGTGGCTTCCTAAGATAAACTTAACCACCTGCACTTTTTAAAACAATTTAGGTACTGGGTATACATGTTTCAAACGAACAACAGGCAGTTTATAGTTTCGCAGCTTCCATCAAAGGCAAAATGTCTGACTGCCCAATTCACAAAACTTTGGAGCATATTTATACTTTGTTTATGCCGATTTAGCGTCATTTTTTTTTATGATAAAACGTCACAAACTTAACTCCATATTTATATTTTGATGCTAGACCCGTATAGCGTCAAAATATTGTAGTTGTAATTTTTTTAATGCGTGAACCTACCTTGCGTCAATGAGATACAAGGTAGGCGTTCCCATCCATAAAATGAAGCTATGCCCTTAGCGCCATATTTATCCCCTGGGCAAAAATGGTGCATGGGTGGGAGGCGGACCCAAATAATGATGCTAAGCTTGCTTTACATCATTATTTAACTCCTGGGTCAGACCAGACGTTAAGTTACCTGTGGACCCATTTCCATGGCCAAACATCATGGAATGGGCCACAGGTGCCCACCCCAAGCCCCAGGAACACCCACACCAGAGGGACACCATAGGATGGGGGAATCCCATCCCAGGTGAGTAAGGTAACTATTTTTACATATTTTTTGAAAGTGCCATTGAGGGCCTTTACATGGGGCCCCCTGCCTGGCACTGGGTATACTGGCCATGCCCAGGGGACACTGGTCCCCTGAGCTGGGCATTGGGTTGGTGGACATGACTCCTGTCTTCACAAAGACAGGAGTTATTTTTGGGTGGTTGAGCGTCAGGAAATGACTCTAGGCTGGTTACCAGTGTTATTTTTGCTGTTGACCACCCTACCGTCGTTTTCTGTCACACAACCTCCTTTTCCCATACCGCAACCCCCACCCAGCTAGCGTCTTTTTTTGAACGATAGCCCAGGCTTAGCTCCTATTCCTTAAATATGGCGCCCGGGTGGGGCTGTAGAATGGTGCAAGCGGGCGCTAAACGTTTTGATGCATAACAGTGTTAGCGCAGTTTTGCATCAAGAAGTATAAATATGCCTCTTTGTGTGCAAGTACAGCTTAGGTCAGAGGAGTAATGATACATTGTGGAGCTTCCTGAAAAATTAGGCGAGGGACCGCTAACTGTTCAATTATGCAGTTGCCCTTATGCATTCATAAATGCTATGTTGGAAGTTGGGTCTGCCTGTAAAAAAGGGGATGTATGGACTTACTTGGTCCTCGGAACTAGAAAGAAATGTGAAATCTGCTGAAAAAAATGATAAAGTCACATTGTGACTCTGCGGAAATGAACGCCCATGCACTGAATTTACACTGAGCAAAATCTGTTAGTTTGGCAGGTTTTCTGTCGGAATAGAATAGGTTTAGACTTAACAGTGGGACCATGGTTCTCTCGAAAGTAGGCAAAGAGGGGACCACTGGGAATATAATGATCACCCAGATAGTCGTATGATAGTGGGTATTCACCAAAGTGTTGGATTGGTACCAAAAAAATGACACAGCACTAAAATAGAATTGGCCCACATTTGTAGATTGCAACCTTTCCTGAAACATTGCTTGATTGATAACAAGGGGCTAATTTTTAAAACAATATGTGGCAAACGCAGGGCTGAATTTACCAAAGTTTGCATGGGTGCTTCTATGGCGCTGTGCAATTTTGCACTATGTCTTTGGGCCTTCTGGAAGGCTGGCAAATTGACACAATGTTTAGACCTGTTTTCCAACACCCTTCGCAGTTGGCATGCATGTTCTTCTTGCAGCGTCCCAATTGACAATGGTGAGCTTCTGCACAGTCTAGATTGGGAAAACTGTGCTTTCTGCAACCTCTGGAACTGATCTGTGTTTCCTGAATTCGTCCCAGTGTAGTCCTTTGCTTAAAGCTTCTTTTTGAATTTCAGACCTATGCTTCTCGAACCCACCCTATAAAAGGTGGATGTAGTGTTCTGTACTTCTGCGCATCACTCTTTTTTTGCAGTGATTCAGCTTTGTGTTTTCCCCAAGAGACAATGCATGGTTCGCTTTAAAGTGCCCTAATAACTCCAGGCGCAGGGTGCTGTTTCTGTCTGTTCCTGACCACCCCAAACCTCCAACCCACATTCCAAGTGCCATCATTCACTGGTTTTATTGAGTCTTGTCCAGGGCTGTGACCTTCAAAATACTTTCTCAGAACATCTCATTCACTTTCTGCCAGTCACTCTAGTGCTGAACAGACACCAGCATCTCCTGCTGCTCCAGTGTAGAAATGCACTCACAGCAATGCCAAGGCAGCTCACAGTGCTCTGGTGAGGTACCTCAACTCTAGCCTGTAGCATCTCTGCTATTCTAATAATGGGATCAACCTATACTTCTGCTTAGGAACTTCAACTTCCTGTACTGCTTCTTAATTTAGTACTTGAACTCAAACAACAGATTTCAAGAGCACCCCAAACATAACATGCAGTACTTATCCGATTTCAGTGCTGAGTACCACACACAGCTCTACCAATGCATATCAGTGCTGCCATACCGTACTCCCGTACCCTGGCTGTCCTGTAGTGTGTCCTACACAACTCTAACAGTAACCTCAATACTGACTCACAAAACACCTTGCTGTACTAATACTAGGATCAAAGCTAGTGTTTCCCGTTGTCTCAATTCTAGCCAACAGAATTACCCCTTTCGTAGCTGCCAAGTAATCCTAGTATTAGTACAGCAAGGTGTTTTGTGACACTTTCAGTCAGGTCTGCCTTTATGGTCAGCAACATTTTGATCCTAGGGCATAGAGTTCTTTTTATAGCACTCTAGGTATGGGGGTAGAAAGCAAGGACTGACAGGTGGTGTCACATCTCAATACAAAGCTACTTTGCAGCCATGCTCTTCCCTTTCAATGGTTCTGCTACTGAATGTCCACACCAACAATATCGTGGCAGACTAACTGAGGCCAGAATATTGAAGGACAACATATCGAAAGGTAAGTGCATGTAGGGAAGTAGAGATTTATGATTCCTAACTCTACATCTAAGTACCTTGAAGATATATGTATTGCATATTTACATATATGTAGAGTTAAATATAGAAAATCTAGAGTTACCTGTTGATATTTCATTTCTGATATTATGTCCCATCGATATTGTTGATTCGATATTCAGAGGGCACACCGTTTCAATACTTTGAAACATATATAGTTATTTCAATGGCACCTCAGTCCGTAACTGAAATGCCCCTGCAATTTCAGAAATGATCCGCAGAACTTGGTAGTGCAACAGAAATGCACCCTTAACTTGCAGCACAATTTGTCCAGTACAATCGCCTCACTCATGATCATAACTCCTTTGACCGTCATGTATGATTGTGCAATAAAGCAGCGCCATGTCAAAACTAAATGGTACTTGTAGTCAGCAAAGGGGCAGCAGTTGAAGACTAGGCAGACAGCACAAGCTCAGGCAGAGCGGCGCAGCTTGGGTGATGGATACAGGGACGACAGAGTTGGCTTATGTTTCTCAAGGTGCTTAGGTATAATTGGGCAGCTCTGGGCTGGGAGGACCAGGAATCAGCGGTAGCTCATACACAGCCATGCACAGTCTAAGGCATCCATCTGTCCTGAACACTAGCCATGTCTCAAAGCACTGAGCCCATGAGCTGCAGCACCGGCCTGAAGAATCAAAGGTTGTGCTCATGCTGTAGCTGGAAGGCCCAGCCATGAACTTTTAGTAAGAACAACAGCATCAAGTAACATACTAATAATGTAAGTGATTGAAATGGAGATAGTTTTTAGGTCGAGCGCGCAAGCACTTTGGCCTCTTGTAAGTGTTGTGGGCTTTTAACCATGCCCATGTCACACCCATCACTTTCTCTTATTACTGGGCTTGCCTTTCGAAAATCTCTTGATGTCATTGGTAATTGCTTTATGCTTGTCCTGCCTGGGGTTGGTTTTGTTACAGCCTTGTAGACTGACCCTGTTACATGGATAGTTACACGATTTATGATACCTTTGATTGCGAGCAAACTTGTTATTCCTTTTAGTGAATTTACAGTGCCAAGAACTCTAACTCGACCAAATGCGAGACCCATTGCATTGCAAATGCTTGTGTTAATACTAGTATGGTGGTTACATTTATATGCCACCTCTTACCATTGACAAGGTAGGCAGCATGCTAGTCAGTGGGATTAATGTGGTGGAAGAATATGCCCATCATGAGAACTTGTAAGTGGTGCTGTGGGTCAAGATCAGAATTGTGTTCTTATCTTGTTTTTTGTGACTTCTATTCATGAATCTGAAGTAAAGAAGATCAAGGTATTTGACATTTAAGCATTCGCATGCTAGTTCA
Source organism: Pleurodeles waltl (assembly GCF_031143425.1). Taxonomy (NCBI): domain Eukaryota; kingdom Metazoa; phylum Chordata; class Amphibia; order Caudata; family Salamandridae; genus Pleurodeles; species Pleurodeles waltl. The sequence continues at coordinate 513,323,126 of NC_090447.1, read as the reverse complement.
AGGATGAATAGAAAGTGTGTGAATGGAGTGCTGCCTATTTGGGAAGTGGTTTGGTGTTGTGCAGGTATGACAGAGGCTTCGTCATACCATTTAGCATCAAGTGTGCAGTTGCGCCTATGCATGTGTGTAGGAGAAAAGTGAAAGGGATGTGATTGTACATGCATGTGGAAAAACATGTAAATATCTGTCAGTTTTGAATTGGTCTGTATGTTTATACAGTTTAAACCATAGTTAGAATGGACATCGGGAGTGCCAAGAGGAGAAGTATGCAACACCTGGAAACACGTTGACTGTGCAGTCTTGCACTGCCTGCAGCACATATATTCTGGAGTCCAAACACGAGTGGTAAAGAAGCAACACATAGGAATGGGCATTATGCAACCCATCCATAGCACATGCTCTACTGGGTCCACCGGGGAGCTGCAAGAATGCCTCCTTATGTGGTCTTCCACAGCCTAAGAAGACCACCCGTGTGTGGCAGGGAGCAGCCCATAGGACTGTCCATTTTACACCAAGTGATAAGCTAAGCTCTAAGGAGTTTACAAAAAAGCACCGAAGGAGTAGCCATTTTGCAAACAGCTTTGTTATATGATTGAAGTGATCTATCCAGAAAAGGCAGAAGTATAACCCATAGCATCAACATACACCATGCATACATTCTTCTGTAAAGACCACTCAGTAGCAGTGATAGCAAGAAGTACTGATGAAAGTAACATTAAAGAATCAACACAAATGGCATCAATCGGTGATTTAGTGCAAGGAATGCATTTAGGTAATAGAACAAAAGTAGGATGGACAAGGACATGGTTAAAGAAAATGTAGAAAGGGTAAATAGGCCAAGGGTTCTGGCCCAAAAGCCATATATGGCTGTAACAGGCATAAACTCTCAAGATGCCACAGGAAGACAACCTTAACCTCTTTACTCTTTAACTGAATGCCCTGGCTGGGGAAGTTAAGTAGGGAAGACAGAGCCATTAAAGTTCTGAACTGAGGTATGTACTGGCCAGACTAGGAGTGATGTAGAACCACAGTGAATTTCTTTAGCTGCCTTTTGCGGTATACAGTGCAGTATCTATTTGAATTGAAAGTAAAACCCTGTAATACTAGTGGACCACTGTTCCTTGTCATTCCAGGTATACAAGTATAGATTTTGCTATGTTCAAAATGTATTTATAAAGTTCAGACAATCTGCCAAAAAGGCGAAACATTCCACATTTTACATATCTAGCCTTCCTTCTACGTTATTCAAAATAAGAAGTACCTGTTTTGAATGTCTGGGGGCCAAAGAACTACTTCTCCGACTCTCCATTCTCATTGAGCAGAATTCTTCCCAGTAGCAACCACTTCTGTAACTTAGGGGATGGAAATATTCAATATGTCAAGATTTTAATGAATAACTTGAGGGGGTCTGTGCCTTTGCACTGAATCTAATATGTTTTTGCACAATGTTTCTCCTGGAGACTTCAACTGCATTCAGCAGCTAGAGTCTCCTGGTGAAATACTCTAACTTCTAATCTTGATGAGGCCAATATATCCTCCTACAGGCTCCATCAAGCCAGTCCACTGGCAGTAAGGGCTTGATTTACAGTTTGGTGGATGTACTCTATCAGGGTGGCAGAAGACATTATGGTCCTCATTTTGAGTCTGGCGGTCTTCAGACCGCCAGACTTACGTGGATTTCCCACCACCGGCGGGCCGGCAGTGTGGACCGCCAAATTACAAGTGTGGAGTCCGCTTTCTCGTGCTTACTGCAAGGGTGGTCGGACTGGCAGGCCGGAGATAAGCGGTCCACCAAAGACTGCCGGAGTTATTACGAGGCAGTAGCACCGCCACTAAATCCCTGGCAGAAAGGCTACCGGTAACAGGAATTTGCATTCCTGTCACTGGTAGGCAACTCCCCCACTACCCCATCTTCCCAAGAGCCCCCATCCCTCCTTCCCTTGCAACATTCCCCCCCTCACCTCCCCGAACCACCAGTAACCCTCCGACTCCCAGTAGTAAACCCCCTGCATACATGTACTTACTCTCCACCCCGAACCCCGTACTAACCACCCAACCCCCCATACACACACGCACCCAGACGTGTACACCCTAACACTCACTCACTCACACTCATAGCACCCTTACACTAACACGCAGACACATGCAACACCCTCCCAAATCCATACACACATACACACACATGCACAACACCCCCACTCACACACACACTCACTACATTCATCCCTATTGACACGCATACACACTCCATCCCTCAACATACATAGACACAACTCCCACCCCTGTGTACATGCATGCACAAACACTCCCTCTTCCTTCCCCCATTCATGACACACGTACGCACACTCATACACATCATTCACACACCACACCCCGCTCCCCTTGTGGAGGACACTTACCTCGTCCGATGAAGTGCTCCTCCCTGAGAGGACGGGACCTGGCGCGCCCACCGCCGGCAGTGCCCCGCCATCAGGACACCGCCAGGCTGTATCGCAGGTCATGATACGGCTGGCGGAGTCCTTTTGGCGGGGCAGGCCAGTGGTGGAACCGCCTCTTCACTGCCCACCGCCAGCACGACTGCTGGCAACGTTCCGCCTAGAGAATGGCAGAAAGCTGCCAGCAGTCGTAATATGGCGGTCTAGTGGCGGCTTTGGCTTTGGCGTCTTGGAAAAAGACTCTCCGATCAGCTGACATCTCTGTACACTGAAAAGAACCACTGTCACGGCCGTGCCCTTCAAGGTACAAAATGCTTGGTGGATGGTTGCCACTGGTTTTGACTGCCATTCACCAAACTCTTACAATTTTTTTTTTTAGTAAACTCCCAAAGTGAATGCTTGTTTTTGAAGAACAAAAAAATATAATGACCCCCATGACATCAAACCGTCCACACTAAATAGGCCAGCCTCATACTGTCCTTCCTCCGATGCCACCTGATCTGTCAGGCCGTTGGAGGAAGTTTGCCATTGACAGGGCCAACAGGGGTTGCATTGATGGAAAGCGGACTGCCCTCATGACACTAAATGGGGCAGGCGGGCCATCAATCTGGCAGACAGGATGCTCCATCGTACTTGCGATGGAGTTCCCTGTCTTCTAAACTTTAATTAGGCTCTTAAGTATTTTTCTGCTAGCAGAGCACAATCAGGAAGTGAATATCTGTATTAGCTCAGTAGACATATATTTCCTTTTTTTAGTGAAGCATCATTACCACATAATTTGCTGTTTTGTATCCCAACAAATTACTTTTCCTTCTGCAAATTAATGAAATCATTGCCACTTTATCATGGTAGCCTGTCTGCAAAAAAAAAAAAAAAAACACCAGGAAGTTTCAATGTGATACGTTCTCTGCTGAAGGGAAAAGTACACAGCTGTCACATCCCTGATCCCCAGGTTGGCAAACCCAGTCATTCATCATATTGAGGTTTAAACATGAGTGTCATGGACCGTGAGGTAACAGCACTTTGAAAAAGAGGGTAGAATTGCAGTAAACGGCACTTCTCATAGACGTTGTAAAATTAGACCTGTATATGGCAGATGCTGGAAGACTTCATTCCATATTTATTTATTAATCTGAAACAACGTTTCAAAACATTACAAACAATCTGAGACCTGAGATCCCCCTCGCCCTAATCATCCAGCCTCCTCCCTGAGGTGATAGCACCTCAAACATGACTGGAGGAAAGGTTAAGGGGAAGTATAAATATGTAAGAAAGAAGACACTACAAAGAGAGTAAATGGTAAGTGGGCTGTCACTAGGCGTGCATTCATTTCAGGGCGCCAGGCCTACAGTGCTTGTTTTACTCCTCTGCCACCTTTGCTTCTCATCCCACCATCCAACGAAGCTCCCACAAGAGTGCAGCCCCACGACGCCCTCGAATCTGCACAGGCTCAAGCCTGCAAGCGGATCCAGAGGCGTAGATTCTGAATGTCAAGTATAGAATATCAAGTGGCCACAATATTGGGACCAAACAAATCGAGGACCTAATATTGACGGGTAAGTGTGTATGGATTTTCTACACCTAACTCCACTTACATGTATCCTAACAATACATATATCTTCAGGATACACAGATGTGGAGTTAAGAAGAGTAAATATATACTTACTTGTATTCACTTACCCATTCAATATTTTGTTTCTTGTTATTTTCGTTAAAAAAGTTTGGCCACCAGATACTCTATGCTTAATATTCCACGCTATAACCAGATCCAGAGGAGGCACAAGGCAAGCATCATGGTTTGTCCATCCAGGTTAGCCCATTGTCTTTCTGTGCATGATAAACTGTTTGGAACACATATCTTTCTGGATCTGAAGGATCATTGGTTTGTGTAAAGTGATGCGGCCCTTGCAGGTGAGCTGACAGGACTAGGGTTGTGCAAAATGTGCATAGTTGGCTTTTGAAAAATTAGGCAAACTTTCAGAAAACTTACTCTAAATTACTAATTATTATGTGAAATTAAAAACCACCATTTAGTGCTATACCTTAGTGTGAAATATGTCCTCATATCCATTTTGGACACATTTGACACTAAAAGAATAGCGCAAAAACAGCATTTCTTCTTATTCTGATCATTTGAATTAGTGCAGTGCAAAAAGTTTGACACGAACAGTGCATACTTACATGATGTAGTGTAATAGCATAATTTCACGAAACAACAATAATGCAAAATGACTGAATTTACACAAGAATACAACTTCATAACAGAAACTTTGATGCGCTGCGTTAAGACAGGACAGCCAAAGGCATATAACCCAGTGTCTAAATGTTCAGCCACCAATCTGGCCCTGATTCTCAATCCTTTTCTTTGATGTTTCATACTAAATTGGCACACTTAAACTTTTTGCCAAAAGGGAGTGGAGAGAATGTCCAAATTTGGTGTGAAAAACAACCAAACACATACTTTCTTGGGAATGAGCAGAAAAAGGGATTTCTCTAACTGGAAATATATTTTGGTTGTTGAGAAAAAATATATTTACATGTGATACTGTCACCTCATTTATGCGCGCGGAAGCGCAGGAATAAGAATAAGGAAATGGCATATGCATGCATAGATTTGTACTGAGGCTCATAAAGATTTTTGTGAATTCCGAATAAGTCAGGATCTAGGTAAATCCCAGCAGAAACACCAGTCACAGCCTTGGTTTCGATCACCCCTGGCAGTTGCATCCACGCTCTCAAACCCCCTTGCATGAACACACAGTGGGCGTCAATTTCTACCGCCCCTAGCCCGCCTGCATGCAATTACAAGATAAGTGAAATCTGCCTGTGGTCGGACGCCACCTGTTGTTTGTTGTACAGCACCAGACTAATACATTTGGAGATAGGGCAGCTGTTTCCTGCACTGTGCTTATTTTGAATAATTTCAGTATGGAATGCCTTCCGCGATGTGCTCTGGGATCTCAAAAAATCTGGACTGGAAATGTGCCAAGAATCAGAATGCACGCAGCTTCTTTTTCTGTACTGTAAAAATACTTATTTTGGTTTATTTTCGGACAGTTAATGTAACACAATAAGCGATCTTGGGAACACGAACTAAGTAACAGTGTTAAAAGTATTTTTGTCATTCCACTTGGTTCTTATGAGGCGATGCATGTTAAAATAATCTTAGCTTTAGATTAAGGATCAGACTTGCCTATAAGGCAATAGGACAGTGCCCGAAGGGCTGGTCTGACAGGTCAGTGTGTGAACTGTTTTTTGGGCTGTTTGTGGCCTATTTTATGATCTACCAAGTAGCTTTTTTCTGTTGATTTCCTTAATATTAAAACAAACATTGAGTGCTGCAAGCTCAAATTCATGCAGTCTTACCTTGCAAAAGACCTATATAGTGTGTCTTTACATGTTCAAAACTGCCCCAATTTTCCAAAGCAGGACATTTTTTAACTGTCTAATTCACCAATGGGGGTCGCTTTTATTTTGGCACATGGGGTTATTTTCAGTCCCTGTCTCACCCCGATTAGAGTGCCTGTATTTTTCTATGCACTTGCCAAACTATGGGGCAGATTTATGGAAAGTAGCGCTGCACCGAGTGCAGCGCCAATTTCCCTGCGTCCCTTAGCCCCCCCACCACCACCATGTGTGCGCCATATTTAAAATGTGGCGTGCCATGGCGCAGGGTAGGGCGCAATAGCGTAATTTCTCATGACTCTATTGATGTACTCTGCAGGGGTAGCGACAAAATATTGGTGCTACTCCTGCAGAGTACATAGGGCCCCAATCTAAAGAATGGAAGCCCCCTTTTAATGCCTGTTCTTGGGCAGGCATTACAATTGTCGTAAAAAATGGTGGAAGGAAATCTCATAGATTTCTTTATGCCATTTTTCCGACTCCCCTAAAGAGGGAATGCCCCCTTTGCATACATTATGCCTGGCTAGATACTGCATGCTGAGCTTTCATGTTGGAACAAACACAGACACATCAATATATGTAACTTCAGGGGCGGCCCCTCCACTATGGCGGTGGAGCGTGGCCCCGCTGGTCAAAGCAGAAAAATAAAGGGATAAGATAAATATTTTATTATCCCTTTATTTTTCCAGTTTCGTAAGGCAGGGCAGCGTCAGCCTCCTCCATGTCAACAAGTCCGAGGCCGGCCAAACTGACATGTTCAACTAGAACTCTCTATAACATGAGGGAAGTCTGGATTGGTTGGGGAGGGACGAAGAAGACGAGATGCAGCTGGAGCGGCGGAACACGGAGGTGGCAGTTAGTATATTTATGTTTTTTTTATTGCCCCTCTGCACCCCCACTACACACGCTGCCCCCTGTCCCGCCACCCCTTCCTGTCACCAGTCGCTACTGTGTAACTCTAGTTACAATAGCAACGTTACATGCATTGAGGCTTGTGAGGAACCCCAACACAACCACCCCGAATAGTGCTTTTAATAGATAGGTACCATTATTACTGAGTAGCTGCACTTTTCAATTGGAAAGGGAGAGTACCAGCGCTCTTGGGTTGAAATACATGTAATAGGAAATGACCAGCATCTCTCAGCAGCCCAGAAGTACTCCTGTATAGGGGTACCTGCTCTTTAATACTTAATACTTCCATTTCAAGCACTGGCCGGAAACCTTGTCAAGAGACATGTGGGCGTGTGAAGTGGCATATTCAAATAAACTGGCATCCCCTAGTGGCAAACTTTGTGTCCCCTGCTTCAGCCAGTGATATGCTGCCTGAGGGTCGCATGCGCAATGGGTGCTGTGTAGAATTTCATAAGGAAAATATTTTTTCTCCTTTTCATTACAGTGAACGTTTTTACATTGAGATGCGTGGTACTGAGACAACATGGACAGGAAAATAGCCCACAGCCCAGGGGCGCGTGGCATACACTCAGTTTGATTTCTTTAAAAATATAAGTGTAAAGGCCCAAAACTCTTGCTCGGAGACCAGAGTCTGCTGCTGGTGTTGGGTTGTGACATACCCCTGCTTCCCAGTCTTGATCCCACCTCACGTCCCTTCCCTGGCCACCGTAGACCCTTAATCTCACTGTTACCTGTTCTTTTTCAACCCTGTTTTCCTCCTGTGTCACTGTTTTCCTATCTTTCATATTCTTTCTCACTTTTCTGCCTTTCCCTTGCTTTGGGTGAACGCCTGCCCTTAAAGTCTCATTCTGTAAACATGAGTGCTTGTAGGTTTTTAATCCTAATTTTATTTTTACGGAATGCCCTGGTCTGTTATTTTCAAAATTCTAAATTTTGTCAACCTAGCCATAGGTACAGCTGGAAATACTCAGATCCTGCTGCAGGTAATTATTGTAAGACCTGCCGTGACGTCACTTCAGTTGGACTCCATACTGCTCAAGCAACTGCTGCCACAAACATGGAGAGAAGACTGTAATGGTCAGGTTAACACAGCCAGGCAAGCTGGTGTTCTTCCAGATACACTGCCAGCCAAGGTCTACCTTGCAGAGCCAAATTCAAATATGTGCAGACAGCATATGCTGCTGCTGGGACTGGGCCAGCGAGGCAGAACAGCACCGCTTCTTCAGACGTTCTAGGTTTTCCAGCAAAATGGGTGTAAACCAACACTTCCAGAGATTTAAGAAATATGAGGACATTAAAATCAAATTCAAAGTTCTTCCAAGCTCCTTCTCAAGGGTGCCAACTTTTAATTTCCGTGACAAGGACGAATCCTCCCACTACTGAGGTGCAAACATACACAAACAGGCATGCAAGCACACACAAGCGCATACACACATAAAAGCACACACAAAAACATGCACACAAAGACATGCATGCGAGCGAACACAAGCGCACATGTGGCTTTGAGCACACTAGGACACAAACTTGTGGCTGTGAGCACACGTGCAAGCAAGCAAACACACATCCACACACACGCACGCACACACTCTTATGACAATATCTTAATTTGACACCAAAACTTTTTAAATGCTGAAAACTGCTCATCATAGGTTCTTCAGATAACCTTAGGCATCCTGTCATTCGGCAATGAAAGCAACGCAACTTGGCATTACTTGCACAAAACACAATACAGCCATCCCTTCACTGCAACCAGCATTGGGAAAATTGCCTATCAGTCCTGGGCTACATAAACAGTCATATCTGATCCCAGCAGAAGTTCGCTTTGAAATGCATGAGCTTATGCACAGGTTGTGGAGGGTTCACACCTGACCACACGGCATTTCTTTAAGGTAAGGAGAAACTACAGATAAATTGAGAGGCGGGTCCTTCAAGTGCAGGCGCTCAGCAGCTTCCCACAACAGATACATAGTCATCTCTTCTATTTATGTGAAGTTTAGTTTGCCTTCAACTACCTGGCGCATGTGTTTAAAAGTTAAGGCCCATATTTATACTTTTTGACGCTAAACTGCGCTAACGCAGTTTAGCGTCAAAAAATTTTGCGCCGTCTAACGCCATTCTGATGCGCCATGCGGGCGCCGTATTTATGGAATGGCGTTAGCCGGCGCAAGCAGACCGGCGCTGCCTGGTTTGCGTGGAAAAAAACCACGTACACCAGACAGCGCCGGCGTAGGGGGAAAATGGCGTATGGGCGTCTTAAAATGGGGCAAGTCAGGTTACGTCGAAAAAATCGTCGTAACCCGACTTGCGCCATTTTTTTTCGACGCCCATCCCCCATCAACATGACTCCTATCATTGTAAAGATAGGAGTCATGCCCCCTTGCCCAATGGCCATGCCCAGGGGACTTCTGTCCCCTGGGCATGGTCATTGGGCATAGTGGCATGTAGGGGGGCACAAATCAGGCCCCCCTATGCCACAAAAAATAAAAAAAAAAATACTTACCTGAACTTACCTTAATGTCCATGGGATGGGTCCCTCCGTCCTTGGGTGTCCTCCTGGGGTGGGCAAGGGTGGCAGGGGGGGTCCCTGGGGGCAGGGGAGGGCACTCTGGGCTCATTTTGAGCCCACTTGTCCCTTAACGCCATCCCTGACCCAGGCGTTAAAAAGCGGCGCAAATGCGCCGTTTTTGGCCACGCCCACTCCCGCGCGTCTCTTTTGCCCGGGAGTATAAATACCACGTAAAGGCCTGGGAGTCATTTTTTAAGACGGGAACGCCTCCCTTGCATATCATTAACGCAAGGAAGGGGTTCACGCTAAAAAATGACGCACACTCCGGGCACTTTGGCGCCCGAAGCGTCTAACGCCATAGTATAAATATGGCGTTAGTTGGCGTTAGTTTAGCGTCGAATTTGCGTCGAAAAAAACGACGCAAATTCGGCGCAACCAGAGTATAAATACGGCCCTAAATCTATCAGTTGCATTTTTAACAATTGGCTCCAAACCAACAAAGATTCCACATTCTAAAAGTAAAATAACATTAAAATCCACAACCATATTACACACTTGTAAACAAAAAATATACTGATTAACTAGATGCCTGACAGTACAGCTTCAGCTTTGACTACAAAAACATTTCTACAAGGACATACTTTTTTTGCTTCCATAATAATAACGAGATTATTTTCATTTTTTGCTGCAATACTGTCACATCTGATTATAAGTGCTCCTAGGCTTCAGAAACAGTGGACAGTTCAAGAGAATGAGCCAAATAAAACATATACCCCACCAATCAGAAAGGCACTTAAAATTATTTATTTAACTCACTGGCCAATGATACTCTAAATACTCCGTACCCCTTTGCACCAGTTCTAAACTTTAACGGAGCATTCTTCAGTTGCTATTATTGAAAACCGTCGACATAGTTATCGAGGGTGATAATATCCAGTAAAAGGGCAAATATTACTTTTGTCTTTTTTTCCCCACTCATATTCTTCACTCCTCTACGAGATGTATCAAAGGCCTTAAGGTGGGATATGACATACCCATTTGAGATGTTATTCCATAGTTTAGTGACATCAAGTACTAGCAAATAGTATGTAATTTCTTCATACATTGCTTAACTAAAACACTCATTCTTCTTTTCATCATTCTAACAAAAAGCCAGTATTTTTCCTGCTTCAGAGTTCCAATTTTCCAATTTCTAGAGAGCTATTTGGTCTTTGCCAGCACTACAAATGGTGGAAAAGTGCATGCAGCAGTGTGATTAATGCTGTGATTTAACATGTCATGCGTGATGTCATATGTGAGATCAAAAGCAGAGTATGACGGGTTTCGAGCTATAGTAAGCTCATCAAGCTATACATGGCGAATTTCAGGGGTTATTTTTAAATATTAGTTCTTATCTAAATTGAACACCTATATAATGTCATGTTAACATTTGGTTTTTTTGAGTGATTTTTTTTTTTTTTTAACACCAGCTAAGATACTATTACCATACCTAACTACAGGATCACCCTAACATTTTTTTCAATGAACCCCTGTGTGTTTTTTAGCATATGGCCAAAGAACCTCTGCCCCGTTGCCTGGGGAGTAGCCAACCTATGCTGAGCGCAGCCTTTAGCAATGTATATCGAGGGTTGGCCACAAACACCCAACACTCACCTCAAGGTTTTTATTGTTATTTTCAGTACTGTGGTAATCCTGCAATACCGCCGTCCTAAACTACTGCAGAACCACATGAGGGACCATGCTGAGTCCTTTCTAACACAGTAGTACTGCTAACAAAATAGTCTATTTTATTTTCCATTTTAAGAACTTCAAAGGATCCTATGGACCTTTCCCCTTTCCGCATACATGGGCTTGGGGATCATGGTATGCTTACCCTTCCACCTTATCTGGCATTGTTTCTTAAAATTCAGGACTCAGGGACCGAGGCCCAGATTCCGGTAATGGCTGCTGCAACATTTTGATCCATTTTTCAGCCACCAAATTAGAATATTTCAGTCGAGAGGGGTCAAAATGGCAGACAGTAAAAAAGCTCCCTCAACCATCCAAAAACAGACATTTTTTTTTTTTTTTTTTTTTTTACTGTGAGTCTCCCAAAGGCCTTATATCTTATCAACTGTCCACATATCCCTAATTATTTTTGAGGGTTAACCCCTTAATGCTCAAACTGAACATATCTTTAAAAGCTAATTTCTTGAAATCAGCAGCATGGATTTACACCAAATCACAAAAAGCATGTGTTCTGGGTAAAGTTCTATCTTTTTGCCAAATTTGGTTTAATTGTGTTCAGCAGCTTTGGGGCTTCCGTTTTTCTTGGCCACCACTTGAAAGGTCAGCCCAATACTTTTCACGAAAAAGCCAAAGTGAATGAACCTTTTTTTGGAAACGCTCATGCAGATTGGTCAAACGGTGAAAAATGAATTAAGAAAACAAAAAAAGCTTCCTATAGAAATTTCTGAACTAAATGTATCTATCTATCTATCTATCTATCTATCTATCTATCTATCTATCTATCTATCTATCTATCTATCTATCTATCTATCTTTACACACATATACACGTGTGTGGATATGCAAGATGAATAGATGTGGAGTTTTACTTATCTTAATATTATGGTTGATATAGTTGCAGTCAATATTTATATGTGGTCAGGCTACCCTTTTCGCCTGAAGACCCTTAGTTATGCATAAAATGTTGTACGCTGTGACTAAATCCATAATAGCTGAGTCAAACACACAGGGCATAGATGCCAGTACCAGGATTTTCACCACTATCTAGCAATCACTGAAACCAGTCTGCTAAATATCTTCTCATTATCTTTAGAAATAAACCTGTAAATGTCTTCCTAGCTACAGTTTCGTCAATCTTCCTTTTCGTTCTTATCAATTTCTCATATCCTGTATTTATCACACTAATTAGTTCCCTCTTTTCCAGGGTAGATTTGCAATTGTTACAGACTTCTACATTCACTATCACACCAGGACAAGTGTGATCTGCCTGGTTCAGGTCTCGGTAGAGTCCCAGTTGCCTAAAATGTATAAAAATCCAGGAAACAAGATGTGTGTCTTTTGAACAATATGCCAAAATCAATAATTGCAAAAGCCATTCAATAAGGCTTTTGTAAAGCAGAAAACACTCTTTTAGCATTGCATTTTATCAATGTAAAAATCAAAGCATGTTAAAAGAAAATGAGGCGAAAAATAAGAAGTGGTTAAATGCATGACAGCATCGACCACGGGAAATATGCAATTCTGCAGCTGGTAGATTTTAGCCAAAAAAACGTTTGTACGATCAAAAGTTAAAAAAACAGGGCGGCACATAGAGGGTCATTCTGACCCTGGCGGCCGGTGGCCGCCAGGGCCACCGACCACGGGAGCACCGCCGACAGGCTGGCGGTGCTCCAATGAGCATTCTGACCGCGGCGGTTCAGCCGCGGTCAGAAGCGGAAAGTCAGCGGTCTCCCGCTGACTTTCCGCTGCTCATTGGAATCCTCCATGGCTGCGGAGCGCGCTCCGCAGCCATGAGGATTCTGACCCCCCCTACCGCCATCCAGTTCATGGCGGGAAAGCCGCCATGAACAGGATGGCGGTAGGGGGGGTCGCGGGGCCCCTGGGGGCCCCTGCCGTGCCCATGCCAATGGCATGGGCACGGCAGGGGCCCCCGTAAGAGGGCCCCAAAATGTATTTCACTGTCTGCCTTGCAGACAGTGAAATACGCGACGGGTGCAGTAGCACCCGTCGCACCTTCCCACTCCGCCGGCTCGATTACGAGCCGGCATCCTCGTGGGAAGGTCGTTTTCCCCTGGGCTGGCGGGCGGTTTAACTGGAACCGCCCGCCAGCCCAGGGGAAAACTCGTAATACCCGCCGCGGTCTTTTGACCGCGGCGCGGTAATTTGGAGGGCGGGATCCTGGCGGGCGGCCTCCGCCGCCCGCCAGGGTCATAATGAGGCCCATAGTCCCTTGCAATGGAAGGGCCATTGCAGCTCTTTCAATCGCTTATTGGTGCATTTGGGTGTTAAATTGGTACATGTTAATAAGGTGAATTGTTTGCCCAGATAGTGTTACCATGTGTAAACAAGCATTTTCAATGCAACGGGGCTCGCATTTGGTTGAGTTGGAGCTATTTGCGTTGTAAACTCCTAACCTTACTTTTCTTGCCACACAAATTAAAAGAAAAAAAACTGTGTGATCGTGCTGTGTAAAATGCAGCGCGATCGTGCTGAAATTGAAAACGAAAAAACGCACCGCGATCGCACTATGTAAACCCCAACGAGATCGCGCTGCGGGGAAAATTAACAGATAAAGTAGTCCAGAATCCAGGCTCAAAACATCGAGCTTCGTATGTTTCTAGTAGTTTACCAGTGCTGTGTAGGCGGGCTAAACACCAGAAAAGGCCTGACGTATGCATGCCTTTCACAAATGAAAGCAAGCAGATTTTAAAGAGCAAGCCCAGGAACCAATGCAAGAGACTGACGTGACCTGGGCGTGGTTTGAAGCCCAAAGAGAGATTACTTTATGGACGGAGCGCTTTGCGCTCGCCCATAAAAAGACACACATAATGAAGTAATATTATAAAGTGTGCTGCAATAAACCACATAATTTTACTTTTCTTGCCGCCTAATTTAATCAAACCATTTGCTCCGCCCCTGCCGCATAATTCCAGTGGCCTGATTACAGCTCAGAATTCTCATGAAAAATAGTTCATGAACAGAGGACAGTGGGGAGGATGGTTTTATTGTGACCCAATGCCATTAATCATTGGAACTTCAAAGGGCGAAACAGTAATGTGTTAGTTTGTCTTTCTTTACTGGTAACAAGGCCGCGAGCATCTGTTGTCTCAGCAAGAAATATTGACCCTGCAGAGGGTAAAAGAGGGAGCCTATTTTGTCATTTCCAATTGCTTTGTTTCCTACAAAGGGAAGAGAGGGGGCGTGGCAAGGAATGGGGGGAGATATGAGGGAAGGAGAGGGATGAGGCGGAGGGAGGAAATGGTATGGAGGGATACGGACGGGTATAAGAAATGTCAAGCAGTAATACGAGCAATTATTCGTCCAGGAGTGTTCAAGTGTATTAAAAAATCGACGCAAATATTTCACTAATTCTTAGTCAAATGACATTTTTCAAATCCATCAACGCATAGGCTATTTACAGTGTCAAAAGAGAACGCCGATTCATTAAAATAGAAAGAAAATCTAGATCTTACCTGGAGGATCTCACCAACGCTGCTGGATTTTAGGTCTGCTCTTCATGTTACTAAAGACATATATAATGTATTTACTTACAGGGCTTTCAGCCGGGCCTCTTCAGTCATTGGTCTGTTGTTGTGTCATTTACATTTTTCTACCACCCACTGCATCATAAAATACGGGTCAACGGGCCAACCCACTTCAGCCATTGGCTAACGTCAGTGTGAGTGAAGGCATTCTGGTCTTTCGCAAAGGGCACATCTAGACATAAGCAGGCTCCTTCACTGCCAATTACTAATATGACAATGTGGGCTTTTCGAGACCAAAAAAGAATTTTGCTTTTAGCCAATTTTTTTTTTTTATATTAGTGACAGAACCTGAGCTCTCCCAACAATAAAGTTTTACAAAAGACTCATCGAAACAAGCATTGACAAAACTAAAAGGCTTGCAGCTTGCAAAAGACTGGTTGGCTTTGCCAATTCTTACAATATTTAGCACAGTAAGATGTTGGAATACTTTCAAAGAGCATCCATCCAGGGCTGTGCATAGGGATGTCTCCTGGACTGGACAATATGCTTCAGGTACTGGATTATTCTGTTCAAAATCATTAGCGTTATGTGCGTTTGCCCAGTGGAAGCAAACCAAGGCTACAACTCTCAGAAAACTCTATAATGTTACAAAAAATCCCAGGATTAGAAGAATGGTTCTGTGATGACATGGAGTGAGGAGGTAATCCTAACTTCATGCCGACCTGATGCTTTTGTAACTGTCTCCTTGATGACTACAAAATCATGGGGTACAATGTCGGAGGAAATATTACATACAGTAGTGAAGTACTTGCAAAGTGCTTGTGGAACCTTCTCAGGACTAAAATTAATAAATAACCCCAACAAGGTACTTGGGGGCATAGTTATACTTCCTTTGTGCTGAATTAGCTCATTTATTAATGTTAATTCATTGCAAACTTAACTCCATATTTATATTTTGATGCTAGACCCCTCTAGCGCCAAATTATTAGAGTTAAAGTCATTTTTTAGATGTGTGAAAGCAAGTTGCGTAAATGAAATGCAAGGTAGGCGTTCCCATCCAAAAAATGACTCTAAGGCCCTAGCACCTTATTTATCCTCCCGTGCAAAAAAGGTGCATGGGGAGGCGGCCTAAATAATGCTGCTAAGCATGCTTAGCGCCATTATTTAACACCTGGGCCAGGGCAGGCTTTAGGGGACCTGTGGACCCATTCCCATTGTCACACATCATGCAAAGAGCCCAGAGAGGCCTACCCCAAGCACCAGACACACTCCTAGCCACACCAGAGGGACACCAGAGGATGGGGGGGACCCCATCCCAAGTACGTAGGGTAAGTAGAGGTAAGTATTTTAAATACTGATTTAAAGTGCCATTGGGGGCCCTGATATGGGCCCCCCTACATGGCACTGGGTGCAATGGCCATGCCCATGGGACCCTTGTCCCCTGTGCTGGCCACTGCGGTGGTGGGCATGACTCCTGTCTTTTATAAGACAGGAGTCATTTTGTATGGATGGTTTTGCTTCAGGAAATGACACTAGGCTGATTAGAGGCAGTTTTTTGCCTCTAACCATCCTAATTTCCGCCACCCCCACCCCGTTAATGTAATTTTCCAAGACGTTAGCCCACCCTTTGCGCCGTCTTGCGGGGTTCCATAAATGTGGCACCCGGCTGGCGCACTGGAATCATGCAAGCCAGCGCTATACTTTTTGATGCAAAACTGCGTTTGCGCAGTTTTTGAGTCAAAAAGTATAAATATGGGCTTTGGTGTGGACTTTGTTTATTACAAAAATAAGGTTGGAGAAAGGAAATTCCAACATGTTTTTTTTAATTTTAAATAAGCAAAGTTCAAGCATGCATGAAACCAATGATGAGGCCATGTCATTAAGCAGAGCATTCATAGGCCAGCTACCCTTCTTCAGGCCTCCTAACATAGGTTTACCTTGATCTACCCTTTCTGAAAATTAAGAATTTTTAAATCATTTTTAATTTTGATATTTCTTTTACCTCCATATGAATGCAGTAACCAAGAGTATCAACTTGCAGCATCCTTTGCTCCAGAATCTGCTCTTACTTCTATAAGTGGGCCACAAAGATAAGCTGATGTGACCCTTGTGGATGGTGGACCTAGCTTATTGTAACACAGTCTATACCAGCTGACTAAGAAACTCACTAATAGGTCTCAAAAACTCCAAACCCAAATTGCCAAAATGTTTCTGAATCTTCGTCCGACAAACCATACCAAACCTGCCATGAAAACACTTCTGTGGCTCCATGTGTAGGAGAGAATCAAATTCAAGGCTACTGGGTGAGGGCACTGTGTACGTTCTGAAACCTGCTCCCCAACAAATTAAACATGAATAACCAGTCAGAGTAAGTACTTGAAAAGAAAACATTTTTAAATATACACCTATGACGTATAGCAAAGTTAAAAAGGGAGAATGCTGGTTACCTTCAGCTGCAGTTTCTACATAGGGGTGTTGACCTCCTGATTACAGCCATTACTTACATGGAGCGATGCATACATGCAAACTGTACGTATGCCTCCACACAGAGCTACCTTTTCCAACAGACAGTAGGCGTGGCTTTTTGTGACTGGCAGTTAAAGCTGTTTGAGTGAACTACGCATGTCAAGTTGGCTGATATTTTGCTTTTGGCCAACCTAACATCCACAGATTATCCTTCCCCAGACATACCTGTCTGGGAGCTGAGTAAGCAATGACACAGCCCCATTGGTCACAGATGGAGCGCTGAGGTCACCTGTTCCAGCCAGTCCTCGCACTGCTCTCATGGTGTTTACTATTATAAAGCATGAGAGCAGTGCTTTCATTGGCTGAGATGCTTGGTGTTTTCGTTTCTCTTTGCCCGCCCAGCATACATTGCTCAGCTCTACTCGAGGTGCGGATTTTAAGGAGTTGGGACACAGGTGTAAAGAAGATCTGCTGAGGTGAGTTTATTGTTGGTTATTTGTCATGTTTATTTTTGTATAATGCCTTATTCTCTCTATGTCATGTAATGTCAAAGCACAATGCTCCAATACTGATGGTAGAGTCCGCGCTTAAAAAACGCAAGTAAGTACCCTAAGCACCACCAATGTTTACCTGAGGTCTCTCGATCTAACCATTCCAAAGATATTACAAAATACAATTTATAGTGCATAGAAGACAGAGGTAAAAAGTAATTAGGGGGATTGTGAGTGGAACTTGTCCCCAAAATATATCTTCCTAGCAACACATTTATTCTGCAAAAGGATCAGATTGCTTCCGGGTTATGTCCAGCAACACCCAGGACTTTGGGACTGTGTCATCCACACCCTTAATAGAATTGAAAACTCTTCTTCACAATAGCTAGGATTTTTCTCTAATATGTTAAAGATGATCCACCATTGTCGTGCACCCTTTTCTAGAGGAGAACATTAATATCTCGTTGTTGTTTTTTTTTAAAGAGAGAAGGCTTTCTTTCTCTTAAAGTCTGCTTTTTGAATTATTCTTTGCTACCGGTATCCCTGCCATATTTAATGTCCTCTGATAGAAATTTCCTGAGATGCTCTCGGGCACAGTAGAGAAAAATGACCCCAATTCATAAGCTATAACTCTTTTTCATCACCAGGTGGCAGGTGTAAAAAGGTTGAGCGGGCACATTTTTCCCCAATTACATGAAGAGGAAACTGAAGCCAAGATAGCTTTGTTTCCAGTATATCTTCCATTTACTATGTACACAATAGTTCTTGCCAGATTAAATTCGGCCGGATCACAGAGATGTCAAAGTCATGCTTATCCACATGTGATTATTACATGTGAGCCAAAACCACCTACCCTATATTCTGCATGGTATCAGTCATGCAATCTTCAATACCATAGAAATCTACTTATTTGATATATTTGGCTTGCATACAGCAGAGAATAATGATTTGGGTGTCCCCGTGTAGTACTTGTAGCTATGGGAATGCAATTAGTGGTGAGGCCTTATCTGAATTGTTAACTTAAGACAACTTATAGAGTTCAGTGCCGGGACCTCACCTTATTAGTATCTTATTTAAAATGAAATGTCCTTTCTCGTAGGGTTGGAGGGGATAATTAAGGACATGGAGTTAAATTAGCAGCGCTGACACAAAAATGCCAGTTTCAACCATTTGTAATCTTGGGCAAAACACTTGTTATGCCATTGAGTCACACAAGGTGATGCAGGGCAAAGGAAGGGCTTAAGTCAGATTTACTAAGCTCTGTGTGGCTTAGTCAATCTCGATTAAAGCAAGGCAGTGTAAGTCTCTGCCTTGCATTACTCTTCCCTGGGAAAGTGTTTCATAGGTGAAGTGTGGGTGTTCCTATAGATCCATCTATGGATTTGGGTGCATTTCCAGATTTAGTTAGACTGG
The DNA here is from genome assembly GCF_031143425.1 of Pleurodeles waltl. Lineage (NCBI taxonomy): Eukaryota > Metazoa > Chordata > Amphibia > Caudata > Salamandridae > Pleurodeles > Pleurodeles waltl. Next base: position 513,304,286 of record NC_090447.1, on the reverse strand, counting down.
TAAACCTGGGAATGCGTCAAAATGCTATGCGTTTCCAGGTGAGGCAGAAAGATGAGAAATATGCTTATTTCTCCTCATTATTTCTCATTCTGCAGCACACATAGAAAGAGGAAAAAACCTCAGAGGATGGTTTTGTGCAGGAAGGTGTCCCTTCCTACATAATATCAATCCTGTCTGTAATACAGACACACTTGCACCATGGTGTAAGGGTGCGTGCTTTGGCACCAGCACAGGGAAAAAGCAGGAATGTGCCATATCTTAGTAGATATGGTGCATTTCTGCCCTCTTCCTGTCACACAACGCAGCGTAGCAAATTGTCTTGCTGTGTTGCGTTGCATGACATTTTTGTGAATCTCACCCTTGGGGCCAGATTTAGTAATGGATTGTATTGCCTTAAGTGAGAATCACTATGCCACATAGAACCTTGTGTGGCCCTGCATGGGTTAGTAAATCTGTAGTAACCATTGCAGTGCAACTCACTGCCTTTCGTTACTCGGTGTTTGTCAGATTTCACCAGGATTTTTTAAATATACACAGACAAAAACGCACACACACTCCCTCCCTCTCAGTTTTGAAAGTCTTAAAAAATGTTAGTTTACAAAATATTATGTTTTCTCTCCCTTAGTACTCCTACCAATCTACACTCCTCTCCATTTCCACTGCACCTTATATCTCTGTCCTGCACCTTGCTTGTTGAATAATGCATATTAACTTGATATGCCAGTTTGATTGTAGGAAAATCTGAAGCTCACACTTCCCCAACCCTGCTGACCAAGCTACAGCCCAGCCTAGAACCCTGCAAGTGGTCACCGCCGTCGGGAGTCAGAAAAGATGAGGCAATCTACGAGTTACCATGATAGTTAAGATAAGTAATAATAATAATACTAACAGTCCACCTGCAAGTTGACAAGACTGCTAGATGACAGTAAGGGGGATATTTATAGTCCCCTAGTGCCACCTTGCGCCACAATAACATAATTATTTATGACATTAATGTGGCCCAACGAGGCTGAAATCTCTGTGCTTTATTTATAGGGTGGTGCAATGCATGCATTGCACCACCCTGTAACCCTTTGCGCTACATTATGCCTGCACCAGGCATAATGTATGCAAAGGGGGAATTCCCCCATTAGGGGAGCCGGAAAAATGGTGTAAGGAAATCTATGAGGTTTCCTTGCACCATTTTTTACGGCACTTTTAACGCATGCTCAAGAGCAGACATTAAAAGGGGGATTCCATTCTTTAGAGTGGAGCCCTATGTACTCTGGAGGTGTAGCTCCAATACTTTGGTGCTACTCCTGCAGACTACATCCATATCGTCATGTGAAATGATGCTACTGCCCCCTACCCTGCGCCATGGTGCGCCGTATTTTAAATATGGCGCACACGTGGTAGGAGTAGGTGGGTGCTAAGGGGCGCAGGGAAAGTGGTGCTGCACTCAGTACAGCGCCACTTTCCATAGATCTGCCCCTAAGTATCTTAAGGAAGACTACCTGCAAGCTAACAAAAATCCTTAATTGAAAAAAATAAAAAATGTAAGCGCTGGTGTGGCCTGGTCGTTGATTAAGATCCTTAGGAACAGGAAATAAAAGCACTGGCTACTGAGGCTTAGGGTGCCTAGTTTTAATTCTGCCACATGTCTCTTTATTCCACACCCTACACTTCCTGTCTCCAGTTGTTCAATTTATCCACTGGTTTCTAGTGGGAGCCACCAGCACTCATTTTCAGGGACAATTTATTTTTCTGTATCAAACATTTACTGAGAGCAAAAGAGAGAAAAACTAACAAAAGACAAAGACGGAGGAAGAGAAAGAAAAAAAAGAAAAATCAAGAACCTACTAGGGTGATATGACGGGGCCAGGAATGTCTGGTAGAGGCATAAAGTGTAATGAAGACTAGGTAGCCTTGGTATTATATTGTACTGGCTGCCGGGCTTCTAAGCAGAGGTTTGGGGACCGGTGCTCATTCTTTTACAAATTATGGAAATTATCTCACTCTTGCTGGTTCTTTTTCAAATCGGCTTTCTCTCTTTGTCAATGTTTTCATACACTTTTCTTCTCCTTTTATAAATAACCCTTTTCTGTCTGTCTCTCTTTTTCACTTGGACAAAAAATCCTATGAAGCAAGATAAGTCTGGATCTCCAAAAATAAGTGTTAGTGCCATGATCTGTAACTACCTAGACATATTAAACAATGGCCCGAGTCATGTGTGACAAATTCAGCAGTGCGGGCATTTGAGTCTGGCACACTTAGCATGATTATGTTTGAAATTCATACTGTGTTAAGAGTAAGACCACAGGATGCAACATGCTGTTGGCTGACACGCCAGGATTGGCAGGGGCCACTTGACAGTTCTGAGCAGTCTAACACATCACTACCTCTGGGAGGTCTGTTGCCAGAGTCGAAATGGGATAGAAAATAGGGTAGGCCAAGGCACCAAATTAAAAGTTGTCCGCATTAGCAAATGAATCAGATAGCTAAAAAAGTGACCGACATTTGCAAATATTGCAGTTTAGAACTTTTAAATAAACGTTGTTTAGGTATTTTGCAAGGTATGTGAGACTGCTTGCATTTGCACTTTTTACAGGCAATGGTAGCATCTGGGAAATCAACAGTGAAAAGCATGCCAACAGACAATAAAACAGGCCCACAAACCTCAAAAAACTGTCCAGCACACTGACTGATCAGACCAGCCATTCGGGCACTGCCTGATTGCTCGCTAGGCCAGTCCGACCAGGTCTGTCGGGCTGGGTCGGAATCAAATACCAGTCTAACATTATTTAACAAGTGATTGACAACAACCCTAGCACCATTTAGCCTTTCACTCTCAGTGGGAATGCCTTGCAAGCAACTCTGTATCGCTAGCAAACAAATAATTAGAATGACCGCTAGCCCAGCCTCGCTTTTTACATGTCAGCACTGTACAGATCTCAATGCTCAAGTCCTGTGCATACAGAAAGCATGGTAGATCTGGACTGTGCATCGTGGAGACCTTTGTCTTTTCAGCCAACATGGCCACCAGGTTCCGCTAGGCGTGTTGACACGTGACACCCCAGTGTGAAGCCCTGGCTTCAACGGTGTACACACTTCTGCAGTCACTGGGGGCCCCTGTGCATCAGCAGTGCAGTGCCTTCCTGCCACCGATCGTTATGAAGCCTACAGATGAAACTATACAAACACTGAATTATGGCAATTACTGTCCTCCGCGCAACGTGAAATGTGGGAATAACTCTTACCTTGATGTGCATCTTGAGAATTCCTCAGATTATTTACAATCGCAAGGCATATGGCAACAGAATAAAACACATTTAATTTGACAATATTTTCACTGAGAAATATGTACCTTCCTTGGCTGGCTTAAGAACTCTACTTTTGGATGAAAACCCCCAAAGCACCTTTCTACGTGCAAATAGTGGCAAAATCCAAGGAAGTCGTAAACAAAGTGCATTTGTTGTAGGTCCTGCTCGCTCGGTGCCAGGTGTAACATGCCTCTTTGATCACATATTGGACCGCTTGCAACTACAAATGTTGTCAGTGGGGAAATTTGCTTGTTTGCAATATAAACAGTGACAGCGTTCTGCCTGACCATATGTGATACAACATCAACATGCCCTCTTAAGCCAACGATGCTCAACTCAAACTCTCCCTCTCGGACAAGACCCCCAACACAAGAAACACATTCACTGCCACCATGATCAAAGTCACTAACTGAATGAAAAACAACTGAACTTCAGCAAGGACACCTCGCCATAGGACAACAACTGGTGGCCGGTAGAACTCGGAACTACACCTAGCACTCACACCAGAAAACTTGGCAGCTTCATCAACAGGAATCCGGACATGACCGCACAAGTCAACGCCATCACTGAATCCTGCTTTCACACCCTGAAGATGCTGAGGAAGATCTTCAAATGGCCTGTAAGCAGCACTTGTAGGCCAGAGTTCCCAAGCAGATCAGAAGACTGCAAACTATCCAGAACTCGGCATTCAGACTCATCCTCAACCTTGCATACAGAACTCACAATACACCACACCTCAGGTAGCTCCACTGTCCCCAAATACACAGATGTGCTCATTTCAAACTTGTAACACACATTCAAGATACTGCACGACTTATGCCACAGCTACCTGAACTTTTGCATTGCTCCCCAAGACTCCTACTTACACATATCCCACGCATACACAGAACCAGATCAGGAGGACGGGTGTTCTTTTACATCACTCCTAAAGTGTAGAATGACCTCCTACTCCCCATCAGAGCCTCCTCCTCTCTTCTTGAACTCTGCAAAAAACGAAATACTTGGCTTTTTAATTAACTAATCTACCTTAAGCTGAACTAGGCATACACACCTACTCAGTGCCAGGATACTCTTATGAGATATAGTGCACTTTGCAAATACATATAACATTAGGGGTGGGTGATAAATTCTGATCCCTTGGTGGAAATGGTGGAATTTTGGCCACTCCGTGTTATGTTTGTAACGTGGAGTTCTGGCCAAATGCTGCCAACTGTCATGTGGTGGAGTTTTTTCTCATGAGCGCAGCACTTTTTTCAGTTGCTAGGAGGGCGCCCTGTGAGATTTCTATAACGCAGGGGGCATGACCGTTTGCGGTGAGAAAGCTGCCCTCAAGTAGAAAATCTACTAGAGCGGCAGCAAAGTTAACTTGAGATGCAGCGCCCTCTGGCATGCCACATGGTGCAGTTTGCGCTGATTTTGCAGCAAGGAACAAGCTCCCCGTGCTAAAAATCAACACAAGCAGTGCAATCTGTCTAATTCTGCCCATTCATAGATCTCCGAAGTCTCTCTCGGAGTTTTAATTAACTCTGTGGAATTCCATGGAGTGAAACTCTGTGAGTTACACCCACGCCTGCATAACATACTCGTTCATTGGCCTAAAAAGAAGTGCTCTTCAGTGCCAGAGCTTGTGGAGAAATACTTTAATTTGCCAATGCTTTTTTTCTTTTCATTCTTTTTCATTCTTCATTTTATTTAGTCATCCTTGTGTGTTTAAACTATGTCTCTGGGTTACAGTAATTCAAAGTCAATAGTGTTTTTTTTTACACCAACGAGAATCATAGTTTGTGATGTGCATTAAAAAATAAAAAAGGGTTTCTATACCTTTTCTAAGAACACATGACTACCAAGAAGCACCTTTATTGTACTATAGCAATGATATGCAATGGTTATTTTTTAAATGAAAATGTATGTTTTATTTTTTTTCTTCTTTTTAGTTATGTGAGTATGCTTGCCATAAAAATAAATAAAAACACAGTGTACAATCTTGGCAAGGGGGGAACTAACGTCTTTGTCAATGTTTCTTTAAAATCATACCTCATATTTAAATGTGCTTAAATATATTTGGCATTTGCCAAATTGTTGTTTCAGTCAGTGGCGTAACAAAGTCACCCGCAGCCCCTGCGGTGCGGAGGATGCGAGCTCCATGCGGCCCCCTCAGCACAGTACTCTGGCCTGAGAGCTCCTGCATGTGGCCGGGGGGGGGGGGGGGGGGGGGGGGGGGGAGGGGTCTTTATGTACTGTGCAGGGGAGCCCCCTCATGTTTCGCTACCAACTTGTTTCAGTGCAATAGATAGATCAGAAGTACCCGCAGAGAGGAAAACAATGTGAATTTTAAGGAAAAATTAATCTAGTGAGGAAGGATGGAGGAGCCACCGGCATACTGAGACACACCTGCAACGTTCTGAAAATTTTAGACACATGACAACAATATCAGGGACTGTTTCTGACCGTGAACACACTTTGAGGCCAAGGTGAAAGAGTGAAAGCCGGGTCTCACTATGTGCCAGATAGAACCCTGCAATCAGTAATAGCTAGCCTCATTTCCAAACAAGCTTTACAAAAACAGAAGAGGCAGGTGTCTGGGAGACTGGGGACCCAAACGGTGAAACTCTCTGGACCAAGACCTCACAGAAGTACCAAACCACCACCTTTTCAGGAAAGACCGGACAACTAAACTGTTGCGACACAGGTTCAACTAACTCTCATGCAGGCAGATGGAGCGATTGAAGAAGATTGAGCCAATACCCACCCACGATCGATTGGACTCTACTTCCGCCTCCGTCCATATTTCACATTTCAGCCATGTTTCATTTTTAAATAAAACGAGGCCTGCTGCCAGCATTGCCATTCCCCCACGGTTGCCGCCCACCTATTTCTCATTCCTCCTTGTGCCTTTTTTTATCAAGACCCTACACTTATCATGTCTATATTCCACTGGTGAAGGTTCGATTTAATTCCTGTTTTATCACTCTTCCTCTACTCCCTTCTTCCTTCCTTTTCAGTCTGTCTCTCCTACTGTGGCTCAAGTTGTAAAAATAAGTATTAGTCTCCGAAAATGTGTGCCGGTGGCCGCCACCAGCAACCAAAGACCCACATTAAGCTCTTACTTTCCATATTCAAACTTCAGGTCCATAATACGAAAGAGACATGTAGCTTTTGATTTAAAAAAACCTCTAAATATATACATACGTCAATAAGGCTACAACAGGCAGGAAGACAGACAGGTAGATAGATAGATAGATAGATAGATAGATAGATAGATAGATAGATAGATAGATAGATAGATAGATAGATAGATAGATAGATTAAAATATGTGTCGCAGGCAGAGACAAAGAGAAACAGACAGATAGAATGTAATTTGAAGATAGGGGCATATTTCACACACCAAAGAGGATTCCACTTCGTGCTGGCTATTTTGTCAACTCTGCATTTCATCTAATCTGTTTCGCTGAAACATTCTACAAAATGCGTTGTGGTTCAATGTTTCAGTCAGTCAGGTTGGCCAAAATGCTGCCAACAAACTATTCTCTGGGAATTTCGGCCAATTTGATTGGACAAAAATCATTGCCTGCCATGCAGAAGGCAGTAGAAATCAAGCGAAATGTGCATCCTCTTTTCTAGGGTTTGCTGGTGAGTTCCCAGGGATACGAAATCCTGTTTGGAAACTCGAGAATTTCACCTTCTCCAGTCTCAGTTGGAATATTCTGCCTTCTTCTATGAACCTGAAGAAACAGGTTTGGGTCTTCTGTTTAGTTTCAGTAAGAAAGAAAACCTGGAATGATGAAGGGCTCCATGCTGGGAAAGAGAAGGGATTGGGCAGGCAATTTGATTTTTAGTGTTGAGCACGCAAATCGCTCAGTCCCTGGTGTAATCTCTTTATGTGCTTTTAACCACGCCCACGTCATGACCGTCAGTTTGGTTGGTTTGTGGGCTTGCCTTTTAAAATTCGCTTGATTTCATTAGTGAAAGACATGCACACGTCATGCCTTTTCCAGTGTTTAGCCCTCCTCCAGCACACAGGCCAACTACTGAAAATATACGAGGCTCAATGTTTTCCATATGGTTTCTGGACTACTTTTTATTTTTATTTCGATCTCGCTGGGCAGTAATCGAGCGCTTTGCATGGCATCGACTCTGTTACATGGATAAGTGCACTTTTGCCGATACGTTTCACTGCAAGCGAACTTCTGTTTCCTTTTATGGGTCAGCTTTGCGCACATGGCAGCCGTCGGCTTGCTTATGTGAAATTGTTTTACTTTCAAGTTTATGTGGCAAGAAAAGTCCGGTTTGGAGTTTAAAATGCTAATAGCTGTAACTCGAGCAAACAGGAGACCCATTGAACTGCAAATGCTTGTTATGATAGCGATCAGTGTAAGCATGAAGTGAACATGGACATCTGTGCTTATGGGCAGGGCCTCTGGAATTACTTGACAGTGCAGCCGTGGCGTTTTTCACATAATTAGATATTTGTCATATTTGGCACATAATCCATTATTTGTTGCATAATCTGCAGATTTTTACAAAATTGTTTCCAGCTCAAACTGTTCAAAAGTTACTAAAATCACAGCAACATTTGTTGCCACACAGTGCAAGACCCTTTGCAAAGGTTGACTGGTCACCTTCCTGGTGCCTGTTGTTATATTCGGGTGCTAAACTGGTACTAATGAGGTACAAACAATGCCCATACACTTTTAACAAGTGTAAAAATGACAAAATAATGAAGTATTACTATCACAAAATTATTTGCGTTATGCTGCATAATTTGCCTTTCCTTGCTGCATAATATGTTAAATCCTATTGCATATTTTGGCCCTCCCCTGTGGCATAATTCCAGAGGCCCTGCTTGTAGATCAAGAAACAAGACTGCATGCTATACCACGCAGAGGGAAATAGAGGGTTTTAAACAAAACAAAAACAACACATAAGCTCTAAATTAACTTCTGATCACTACATTACCAACCTCAATCCTCATTCCTACTTGACCCAGCCCTTGCTTTGGCAGAATATATGCTTATATTTATGTTATGTGGTAAATGTGAAAATACCATCCTACTGAAAGACTGAGAGGACAAAGCAATATTACATTATTCCCCTTCACAGTAGAACAACTACTGAATGATAGCATTGCAGGAATACATCCAGTCTCTTCTTCAGATCAAAGCCCAAACAATATGTATTTCTTTCTTTTGAGTCAAACGTATGCCCTGCCAATTCTTACGTTCGCACCAATGTCATACATTAAAATTATATTTTAAAAGTCAATCAATATATAGGTCTGGTCTATGACTGTAGGTAAGTAAAGCATTCCCCCTGCTCCCCAGGAGGCATGACTTTTCTTCTGATGGAATCTTACACATGACAATGCTTTGCTCAATTACCAAGAAAAGTGAGGTCAAGTCAAGCCTTGGTTTGTCCTATTACCAAGTCAAGCCAAATCATGTCCTGTCTTGCTTATACCAGCTGGCAAGCCAAGTCATGCACCGACAAGGTACTCAGCCAATTTAAGTCAAGGCAAGTCTTGCTTTGACCAGTTACCAAGCCAATTTAAGTCAGCTCAAATCTTGATTTGACCAGTTTTCAAGTTAATTTAAGTTTACTCTTGAATTAACTAGTTACTATGGTAATTCACAACAAGTCAAATATTGTTTTGATTAGTTTAAAGACCTCATATCCTTCCATTTTTTGTGTACTCTGGTGAGACACACATTACTAAAATGTCTGCATATTGTCGTACTTGTTGCATACTTACTGCAAACTCCAATAAATGTACAGTACGAGTAGGTTAAGTGCTTAATTTATCAAAAAAAAGAAAAATGAAAGGAATGCATGGCTCAAAGATTTTCTTAGAAGGTCGCTGCTGGCGCTACTCACTACTGCCACTAACACCTGCAATACCACCTGATCGCTTTGTCCATTCCTATGTTAACCCTGTTGCAGCATGCAGTACTCCAATGAGCTCTGTCCATAGTTGCACAGCTCTGTAGAAAAAAAAGATAACACTGCATTCATTGTACTTTCCCACTTCTTTCAAGTAAGCACTATTCCACATTTAGTCAGCCATTGCTTGCCCCCTGAGTTATAAATATCCTTACCAGTGTTGTCTTTTTCTTTGCTTTTTGGTATTTGTAGTTCAACAAGTTGGAGGAAAACAGCTCTGGGTCTTATTTAGAGTTTGGAGGACAGGATACTCTGTCAAAACATGGCTGATATCTTGGCTTCCAAATTACAATCACCATACATGGCGGACAGGACATCTGCACCTTTGTGATCAAGTATCTCAACCGCAAAATTCTTAATAAGGCCCTAAATGTTCAAAAATGCCATGAAAAAAGCATGTCCAGAGTGGGTACCTGCCTGCCATAGCTCAGCTTGAGAATAGCTGAAATGAAAATATACTTCTTAAACCTATCCTGCCAGTGCAAGCTTATCCGGCATTGCATGAATAGTTCGGCGGTGACATGCAGAAATTAAAGCACAAGCCTGGCCACCTCTGGCTCCAGTCTGCTAAAGGAAGGCAGGCTAGTGTAGTCCTGTTTGTGGGTGTAGCTGGGCCTGAAAAAGGCGTTGTTTGCCACCTTTGTCACTGCCCCTTTGCCAAAGTAGCAGTGCCATTCTTGAAATAAAATTTGTGCATGTGGCTCACAATCAACAGTGCAGATGTATATGCAGCGGTTGTTCCAAGCAACACATATAAATGTCAGCCCACTGCAAAATCAGTTTAGGTAAACCCCTGTTGTCTAAAATGAGTTTTGGTAGGAGCCCATGCAAACAACTTCTCGTATTAAGCTCTAAACATACCCAATTTCTTTCAACATTAATGTATCAGGCAAACCATGAAAATACTAAGCGCACATACAGCAACGCTGTAAATGTTGGACGATTAGAGCTCTGAGATGTCACTATTTTTGGGGCTACAAGGGTTGATTTCTGATGGTCAGATTCTTTTTCTAATAACTTTGTTAGATTTTTCTGAAACAAGGCATCATAATAAACAATTTGGAAGATTTCACAATCCAAAAATCCATTACACAACATTCAGGACAATTTATGTCGATAACAGATCCGTGAGCATTTTGCTACCGTATGGTTAACTTTGGTGTGCAAAATATCTGCTTTATGGACATTCAAACTCCGGGTTGACAGAATTAGGATTAGGGGAATTTTCCATGCACAATTTCTGCATTTGCAAATGTTGTTGCAGGGTCGGTTTTGTTGACTTTTCTCTATTGGCCCACCTTTTTAAATTATTAAATTGGTGCCTATCCTCAAACTCTTGAGTGTGGGTGTTCACCAACAACATGCATATCGTTTGCCACCGAAAATGTAATACTTTCAAAGATAGGTAGGAATTAATACAATTTTGCAGGTGGAAATGGGATGGGCGCACACTCATATTTCATGAGAGTGTCGTGGAAACAGTGTGTCCTGTAGATGAAATGTTTGCCTCAGTGGACAAACAAGAAAATAAAAATATGCTGAGACACATTTGCTTAACATTTGCACTTACAGAATCAAGCCCTAAAAGAGCATCACATTACTCACAATGAACCGAAAACTGTGCGTGAAAACCCATTGGGCAGCATTTTTAGCTCATAAGGAAGGCCTTTGCCTGGTTTGCAGCCCTTAAAGCAAGGCTGTGAAGCAGAGGTCAGCAGTTAGCTTCCCCGCTGGTCCCCTTCGTGAGCATAACCTCCTGACCTGCATTGGTTTCAAGCTGACTTTCCCGCCAAATATCAGAAGTTACAACATCTGGGAGCTGAGGTCATGAGCTAACAAGCCTCAAACTAACAGAGGGATTACTGAAGACACAGCTCAAATTGCAGGGGATGGTGTGTAGAGTTTATATAAGAAGTAAGTTCATGTCATGTGGTTGAAGGAGGCCTCGTGTACATATTAGAGGGTATGTGCATTATTAACCAAGCACTGACAACGCCAGGAGATGAGGTGTCAGACTTTTGTTTTGTGGTGGTTTTGGTACATTTTTATTCTTGGTGGTTGTGCTAGGCTCTCCCCAATATATATTAAACTAGACTGCTATGGGCAGAACAGCCCCTAGAGAGCACCGCGGTAAAAATATCATTTGGAAGAAACATGGTCATGTAACCATATAGTCAGACCCTAGAGGGCATAACTACATGAAAATAGAACGGCAGAGAGCACTGCAGTGTAACCATATATTCAGCCCCTAGATGGCATAGTGCATTGAACATTTTTAGGCCTACCAGGCCTGCTAGATTATTATTACAAACAAGGCCCATAGAACACAAATTACTCCCAGCTGTAAAACAAAAGCTCCAGCCATGAGAGAGCTTAATGGGACATTGAATGGTGGGAGAGGTTATTATTTGGGGGTCCCTCCAACTTAGTGTGGGAACCCAGAAGATGACATGTAGAGAAAGAGCACATCGTGCTGAACATTTTGTTCCCATTGTCCTAGGACTACCACAGGTTGAGTTATGGGCAATTATGTGTTGTAATAGGAATGCTACACAAAGCAATATGGGGCGCATTTCCCAAGTACAGTGGATATTGCAGTATCAGCTCTCCCGCTGTGCCACAGGGAGCCGTGTTGAGGGTTTCCCTTGTGTTTATTTTATTTGAAAGGTGTCAGTTTGTATATTTTTAAACTTCTAAACTTGTGAAGAATTTAGGAATAGGGTTCCAAATTTAAATTACTCAGATTCTGAAATCGGTAACAGTGTGAGTAATGTGCTTGTCAGTGGTACACATAAAAGTAGTTGTATCAATGAGTGCTTCAGCACCCACAGAGGTAGTATGCACTATACAAATGCTATACTACTGTAGTACAAGCATCAGACACAGAGTCCAGCATAAGGGAAAGGATGTGGTGTAACAGCTGGAGCTGCTAACTTTGGAGCTAGGGATCCAGGTTTGAGTCTCGCCATTGGATCAACTTCCTATCTCGAAGCAAAAAAAAAAAGTAGTCCAATGACACTAAGGTATGTGGCCAGTGGTGCAATAATCTACAAAACAGGGTCAATCTCCAAGGCGGTAACAAAACAGCCTCAAGGTGGGACAAACTTAAAGCATTTACCTAACAAACCAAAATAATTTTGAAAGGCAGGCCTACGAAAGAATGGAACTGGTGAGCATGGTGAAGCCCACAGAACTATTTTTTTTGTTAAACCCTCTGAAAGTCCTCCTGGAAATGTGGATAATCCAGAATGTGTACAAACCAGTTCACCCTGTCCTACAATGGAAATTATCACACCAACTACAACTACATAACATTTAGTGGGCTAAATTCTCAAAAACAAATAGTTAATTTATACCTTGAGGCCTATTGTTATGCTCAGGAGTAAAAAATACAACATTTTTGGAATTCACAAAAAATACAAGGAGCTCTCCTGGATAGCTACATTAATTTTACCTGACTAGGAGTACCTCCATCCTTGGATATTTGTGCATTCGAAAAGTAAGTGTACATTTACGCCTGGTTCAAAGCTTAGCAAAAGTGCATTTGCACTTAAATACATATTTTCTCCACATGGAATATATTTTCCTCTTACAGAACCCCCTTTCACTACACACCACCTTATTTGGGGTTATTCCCTCCCTATTCTGGGTATGGACTTTCTCAGGCCCTTGAAAGGTGTAAATCTGCAATTTTATTATATATGAAAATGTGCTGCATAAGCACTGGTGAATAATTACCAGTTCACAATTTGTGGATGTTCACCTTCATAGTTAGGCATCCACGGCCTGCATACCTAAGTGGGGAGATATGCTCATATGTAAATTGCACACTTAGGGGCAGGTTTATACTTTTTGCCGCAAACCTGCATTAGCGCAGGTTTGCGGCAACAAGTATAACGCCATCTAGTGCCATTCCATGACACCGGCCGAGAGCCATATTTATGGAATGGCGCCAGCCAGTGCTAAGCTCCTGTTAGCGTCCTTGTAAAGGACGCAAACAGGTCTGGGGAAGCGTAGGGGCAACCGTGGCTTGTGCGCCAAATTATGGTGCTACACTTTTTAGAAGCAAACAATTGCCTCTAAGTAGTGTAGCGCCATTTTCTGGCACACAAGCCCCATGCACATGGCTCCTGTCTCAGTAAAGACACAAGTCATGCCCACCACCCCAATGGCCATTCCCAGAGGACAAATGTCCCCTGGCCATGGCCATTGGGGCCAGCGACGTGCAGGGGCCCCCAAGTCAGGGCCCCTGAGTGGCATTTGACAAAAAATACTCACCCAGACTTACCTTCGGATGGGTCCCCCATCCGTAGGTGATCTCCTGGTATGGGTAGGGGTGGGTAGGGGTGTCCCTGGGGACAGGGAAGGTGACCTGTAGGCAATTTCCATGGTCTCTGACCATGGAAATCTGTCTCTAGGTCCCCTTACGTCTGCCCATACCCAGATGTTAAATAATGGCGCTAAGCAGGCTTAGCACAATTATTTAAGACCCTCCTCCTCCTGTGCATGACTTTTGCATGGGAGGATAAATAAGGCGCTAGGGCCTTTGAGGCATTTTTAGCCCGGTAACTCCTACCTTGCATCTCATTGATGCAAGGTAGTTTTCCGCAAACAAAAAATTTCATTAACTCCAATATTTTGACGTTAGACATGTCTAGCGCCAAAATATAAATCTGGAGTTAAGTTCGCGCTGGATTTGCGATAAAAAAATGACGCATATCCGGTGCAAACAGAGTATAAATATGGGCCTTAGGCCCATTTTTATACTTTTGTAGCGCCGCATTTTAGTCTTTTTTTTACGCAAAAGCGGCGCAAGCGTACAACATATTTTGTACGTTTGCACCGCTTATACGTCAAAAAATGAGACAAATGCGGTGCTAACAAAGTATAAATATGGGCCTAAAAGCTCTGAGAATGGCCTCGAATGTTGAACTTGGCGCCTTCAACAAATTAATATACAAACAAAATAGAAAAACACTGGCGCCTGAATTAAAATAGAAAAATCACACTACAGCCCAGGGATGGCTCAAAATTGTCATCATTGTTGCAACGCACTTGTCTGAGTGGAACTTTATGTCTAAAACATTTTCTCCTAGTGATTTGGGGATAATAGCAGGGTGCTGTACGGCTGTGAGCTGCACACCGCCCACAGCTCTGGAAAGCTGAAATGCAATGTTTAGTGCTGCTGCCTAGAATAACCTTATGCTTCAGACAGGTATCAGACACACTGAAGACAGGGCACGGCAATTGCGTGAGCTCTCACGCTGAGAAGACAGCAAGAGTCAGGGTACTAAAATGGAAGCACAAACGGGGGGGGATTTTCAAAGTCTCCTTTGGTGGCATGATGTATGCCAGAGTATAGGCGAGCGGATGAGACCAAAAATGTATCTGTCGGACACTTCTGCAATGTAACTTTTGTTAATTTCTGTGACTCCTTACACATTAGGCCCAGACCATGGTGCTTTCAAAATTAACTATGCACCTGTAAGTGTTGTTGATATCAGATGACATGCTTACAAATATTTGCTACACATAGCAAATACCACAAAGATGCCCCAAGGACAATACTTAACAATACTTAACACACCAAATGTATTTGTAAATCACGTCCCCGTGTAGGTAACTATAACTACACTATTGCTAACGCTGCCAGTGTAACACTCCCAAACTCTCTCCAACAAGGCTGTTAATTAATAAAAGAGATTACGCGATTCTCCTAGGATCACACATTACGCTGGAATCCAGCCAATCCATGTTGTTTAACCTGGAGACTTCACCAGCAAACATTAGGTGGAGTTTCTGGGAGTCAAACTGGGGAAAAATGAAAAACTATTCATGGAACTGGGAACAAAATTACTGATTATAATAATGTTCCCTTATTTCTAATGGGGCCCTCAAGATCCCACTTGTAATCCCTGGTAACTTCGGAGGTGTTACTGGAGGGTGAAAGGTGGCTGGGGCCGAGGGATTTTACAACACAGCCAAAAGTGCTTTCATCTTGCCTTTCCTGTCTTGCAGTCATCTCCCAGGCCTGAAAGCACATCTGTTCTCCTCATTTGTTCTAAATTAACCTTATTATATCAGTGCCTTAATTATAGGACATTTGAGTTCTTTTTATGTTAAATTGCCCCTGCAGGGCTTTGTGCCCTACAGTATTTCACAGAAAGACATCAAAAATAATAAAATGATGTCATTAGAAGGGATGCACTTTCTTTGCAGTTATGCGAGTAGGCAGTAGGTACTTCCGTGTTTCAAAAAAGTCAGGGGCAGCCACGGACCGTCATTAAGGGCGGAGGGGCCCTGTCCCCGACATGAGTAAAGTTCAGCCTGACAGACAATGCTCATGTTCGGGTCAGGCAACCAGGTGTCTTTGTGCTAAATGTGCCAGTGCCTGGCTGCCTGAGCCAAACCTTTCCAGGCTGAAGATTTCACAGCCTTGTGGACGTGACCTCCTGAGACTAGCAAGGTGCTTCAAGGTCCTCCCCTCATGATGAAGGGGTGCTTTACTGATAGACTCAGACCTGGACGCTTCAGTTTTAAGCCATACCAGGGATGATTGACCATCAGTGATGCCTCGCCACAGAGTGTGCGGGGTCAGAAAGTCTCACTGACTCCGTCCCACCCTGTGATGAGTAAGGTAAGGTCCTCCTATCATTGGCTGACCAATGACAAGGTCAACCATTGAGAGGACACAATAGTCTTTTCCCCAATCCTCCAGGTACCATTGAGGCTTCCCTCCTGCCACCCAAAAAGCCACAGCCCAGTATTTTTTTTGTTTTATGTTAGGTGCATCTGTGTATGTATGAATGCATGTGTATTTGTGAGTGCGTGCTATTAATGGGTGTGTGCCTGTGTATGTGCTTGTGAATGGTGGATGTATGTGTGTGCACGCTTATGATTGGAGGTGTGTGGATGAGTGCACATGTGGCCCGTCTCCTCCCCTATGGGGCGCCGATGGCCTGGGATGGGACTAATTGTCATAAAAATACACCTTACTAGTTGAGCAGACAGGAGAACCTTTGCAAGAAGATTCACTTTGTAAGTTGTTAGGAAATTAAAGCTGTAAAATGTTTTCTACTTTCTTTACGATCTAATATCTAGTTATGTTCTAAGTCCAGAGATCCCAGTTTGAAGATAATGCCCAGTGCGATAATTTTTTTTAAAACAATTTAAAGCTGAGAGGTACCGCACGTTGCTTCAAACGTATCTCTGGCGAGATCATTCGCAGTGTTTCTGTTTGCTGTAATGTATTCAGAGCTCTCCTGAGGGTACTTTGACTTCTAATTAGAAAAGTTCAAATCCACTCTGAAAAGCACGTCATTGTAAAGCAACAATGCCCTTGAGAAGGCAACTTCAGCCAAGTAAGTCTCTAGTGCGTTAAAGAACCACATTCCTGATCCATGCCACAGTCACCAGAAAACTGCAAAGCAGATGACGTGTGCCCATGTTACTTAGTTTTAGTTGTATTTTTCGAGCACAAAGTGGGCTTGAGGGATTCGCCCCACACCTGCTTAGCAAGCAAACCAGTGCTTAAATTGTGAATAACAATGTACCGGTGCCCAAAGCTCCCCACTGAAACACACGTGGCTTCTGCAATTAAGGCCCATATTTATACTTTTTTAGCGCTGCATTTGCGTAATTGTTTGACGCAAAAGCGAAGCAAACGTACAAAATACAAATGAATTTTGTAAGTTTGTGCCGCTTTTGCGTCAAAAAATTATGCTAATGCAGCACAAAAAAGTATAAATCAGGGCCTAAATGTGCGAGTAGAGAATACTGAGGCAGCGTAACCCTGAAGCCATCTTGGTCCTCTTTAATCCATTTACAGCCACTCCCTGCCCCCTCAGCTCACTCTTGCAGCTTTCTGCTTTCTCTCTTTGTAACACTTTTTCATTTTTCTCTTACTCCCTCTTTCCTATACGTGTCTTTTGCTTGCAGTAAATGCTTGAGGCACAAAAATAAGTGCCGGCTTTCAAAAATAAGTGCCGGTGCCCCTACCAGAGACCACCGGCTCAAATTAAGAACTGAAACAAACATAGCAGCTTTAAAAACAGGGGCCCAACTATGTCTCACACACCTAGTCCTTAACTTGTAAAGGAATACGTGCTAGGGCCTATCCATTACCAAATGCTAAGGTTGTCTAGTCTTGAATGTGCCCCATGGTCTGTAATCTACCACCACTCACTTTCTACCCGTTTATTTCACTCTTGCAGGTCCTTTTTAATCTCTACTCTCTCTCTTTGTCACTCACTCTGTCCTGTGCTTCATTTCCTCTTCTTTTGCTCTGCTCTGCACTGCCTCTGTTTCCCATGGTCTCTGTCAAAGTCTGATGATGTAAAATAAGCTCCAGCCCCGAAAAGTGAGTGGCAGTAGGACCTACCTACCACCACTGACACAAATTAGGCACTGCATACACATAGCGGAGGCAGAGAGGAGCGCCTTTAGTTATAAAAGAGGGGACGGGGTGCTACTGAGTTTTGTCACTAATACTTACTGATCTGATCAAGAGGCTAGACTGATGGAATGATCTGTGAGTCATAGTTCTCATTAGAAAAGAGACAGAACTGTTCAGACCTGACCAGCCAATCAGAGACCCAGCAGCGGCTCCTCCACTATGGTGGAGGAGCATCTCCATCCCAGCTGCAAAACTCGAAAAATAAAACGATAATAAACCATGTTTATTATTGTTTTATTTGTCAAGGGGGCAGGGCCATGGGGGATGACAGGCAGGGAGGGCAAGTGGTGTGCACTTCCCTCAGTGCGCATGTGTGTTAGGCCGGCCATCTCAGGATGGCCAAACCCACATGCGCACTGAGCTCTCTCCGATCTGAGTTGCCGGGTGGAAGACTACAGGCACAGGCTCCCAGCCTGCTTGAGGGTGCAAAGCCAGGGTGCTCAGGCCAATCTTGACGATGTTCTCATGCTGCCAGGGCAGGCTAGGAGCCTGTGCCTTTAGAGGAGCCTGAAGACCAGCATTGTGGCGATGCACCAGGTAAGTTTCTTTTTTTTCCATTTGTGTTTTGCTTTCCCCGCCCTCCATCACCCCTGTGCCTCAAATTCCCCCCCTGCCCTGCCACCCTGCCCTGACATCAGCCACAACGGCAGAATGCTTCCATAGCAGGCAATGACTACTTGTATAGATCAACTCAAGAAGCCTCAAGGTCGCTCTCCCTGCATCTTTGAAGTATGTCTTTCCTTTCATAACCAAGCCCACTGTGCACAGAAATAGACTGTTAAGTATCCTCATTATATGTTTGCTTTCTTTTCTTGCCATTTGGGTTAAGCGCTTCTTCTTGGAATGTTTGAAACCGTGTCAACATGGCTCTGGTGCATCACAAAAATCCACTTATTTAAAACCAATGAAACGTGTTAACATTTTTTGTTAAACATACTTACCCTATGTTTCTTGGAAAACACAATGACACATGTCTGATAACTAAAAGCTATATTAAAAATGATGTATAGGGGAATGAGGAGTTCTTCTACTGCCTTTAGCTCTCTGTGGTATTGTTTATCTATTTCGCAAAATACATCCGGTTTTGAAAAAGGCACACACTCAGCAGAAACAGAACATTTTTGTTTTCTATTGTACATTGGTTGAACTTGGTTGAAGTACAGGGAAAATGGCCTGTTTTATTATCCTTTACAAGCTGGTTTATTCACAAAAAAGGCATCCTGCTTAGTGGCGAGAGATGGAGCCAAAGATTTTAAGGATGTTCAATTGAGCATTGAAGAATTTACATTTCAGACCAATCTTGCATGACTGATTTAAGCTGTGACCCGCCAGTGGAACATTCAAAGCAGTGACTGCCCTCTACTCTGTGCTTGGTGGGGTTGTTTCAATGAGGTTTCGTAGGTGGGATTAAGAAAGACATTTTGTGGGGTGATTTTTTTCTTGTTGAGTGGGATGTCAGTAGTAGAGATATATTGGGACGAGATACAAAAGTAGTATGTCTTCTGCATCTGTGGGCACCCACCACATTCTTTCATGCCCTTAGGATGTATGTGCCAGTGTCTTTGGTACCCATGGGGAGTGGCTAGGCATAGTCTCAGGATTTTCCATATTGATACAGGACCAGGTGGACAGCAGTGTTGGAGAATGATCTAAGGTTGAGATCTTAATATTGAAATGTATTTACATTTTTCAAATTGATTAAGTCACTAATTATGTGATTGACATTAATTTCAGCACAAAGAACAAATCCAATGATACATTTTTTAAAGCAGTATGTCTCTTACTAAAAGAAGGTTGTGACTTTACAATGTGTGAGAATTCTAAGCCTAGTTCTCTTATAAATATTGATTGAAAGATATTGAAGAGTTTTTGGCCATACTTTTTGAAACATATTTCCCGCAAATAGTTGAAACTGAACAACCTGGATTTATAAAAGAATGTTTTTAGACAATGTAAGAACGTTTGCTAATATTTTAAGCAGAACAGATAAGATTGAATACCCATTAGCTGCAGTTGCTTTGGATTATTGGGTTTGGAGTTTTATTTTAAAGTTTCTGAAAAGGCAAAATGCTGTGCATAGTTTTTTTAACATGATCTCTTTATTGTATACTTCTCCTAATTTTTCAGTTTATACCTATTTCCAAAACCAAGGCACAATCAAATAGTCCACAAAATGAGTAATTCATGAGGCAAATCAAAGAAGTATTCTGAACATGTCTTATTCTTGATTGTGATTTATTCTCTTCACAGAATGATAAGTTGGATGACAACAGCCGACACGTGTTTCGTCTTCAAGACTTTTTCAAGGCTGTAAAAGTCAACACGTGAAAGAGCAATTCACTTATATTGAAAGACGATAACAGAAATCAGTGGATATTTTATTTTTTATTTTTTTGGCAAGCCAATATATAAAAAAATACTTATTTGATTTGCCTCACGATCTGCTCATTTTGTGGACTATTTGGTTGTGCCCTGGTTTTTGGAAATACGTTTGATCAGTCCCAACAGGTTTTCCAGCTGGGGCAGCTACACCCTTGGTGGTTGGGTGTATATACCAGTATGGCACCCACTGGACCTTGTGCATTGGCTTAGCTACATCTTCTTCCCTTTACTTATGTATACACTTGGAATGTGCAAACTCTAAAGCACAACAACATATGTTTCTTAATCTATTAATGTTTCAATTTATTTTAATTGAATGTGTGTTACCTATTTTAGACTTGCTGGATATATTATACTTGTTCCACCCCCTCTTTCTTTTGTTAAACATTCTATCATTAGAGTCCTTTTGTGCTAAATATAGACAAAATAGTGTTAATCATGGATTTAAATGAGGATGTAGCCAATTTAAAAGGCAGTTTATGCCGATGGCATTATGCTATAATTCCAATCCCTATAAATCCATACTTGGCTACTTTAATAAAGTTCATTCTTTTTCAGAAATTTCAGGTCATATGTTAAATCAGAAATATTACCCTTTAATGAATTCTGCTTCAAATCAATCCTTCAGATCATGGAATGACACTAAGATGCATTATTTAGGTATTTTGTTCTCCGCATCAATAAGGGACCACATTTAACCTGGCTAGTGTGATACAACAATGTAACTTTTCAGTTGTATGCTGGTATCCACTTTTCTTACCTTGGTGTGAGTGTTTAGATTAAATAAAGATGATACTGGCCCCAGTAGTATTGTAACCATCCTCACTGATTCCACTGAATATACCTAAAACATTCTTCAAGCAAATAACCATGTTAGCATTTTTTTGTAGAATAATAAAATAGTCTGTGTTTCTATAGCCAAGCTGAAAAAAGTTAAACATTGGGAAGAAGGTAAATATTTTTATTTTTATTCCTAACTTAGTGCTTTCACCCACAGATAGGATTCATTTTTTGCTAACACTTAGAAGACAATCAAATCTTGTTCAACGTGGGTGAATGTAAACAAAAGTTTTATTTCACCTTTGTCTTTTAAAGCATGCCTTTCAATAACTCAAAGATGACTCTTCATGTGTAACCAGTACTTAAAACATCCTGTATACTGTTAACACTGCTCATAGGTCAGAAGTTTTTTTTAGAAATGGGTACATTTTTAAAACCACCAATATAGTTGTTCGTAGTAGTTAGAATAGTAACAAACCTGTATTTTGGATATCTTGGACACAAAAAATATTATTGCTGATTAATCAACTGGTAAACAATAATTCTGTCTCCTCACTTTTTACTATTCAAGTTGATTTTGCTCTACCAAACTCATTTACGTTGATTACTTAAAAGGTCATCTGTGTAATTTCAGATATGCTGAATAATTTAAATGATAATGCAGAAAGGTATCACATAATTTGTGGCTCTGAGATATTTTATTGATTAATCTAAATGTAAATGTTCCCTTATTTTCGAATACTTTAAAAATGAAATAAGAAGAATAGAGAAAGCTCTGTGGTTGGACTATTATGAGAGAATATCCTGAATGTTCCTTTACCTGCTAATTTATGGCACAATGTGTAGTAACAACATCGTGAGTACATCTCAAGCTGCCAGTATCACACAGAACTACTCTTTCTTTATAATAGATTATGAGTCACCCCCAGTTCACTGAGTAAAATTATGCATGAAAATAATAGTAAATGGTGGTCTTCTGCAGCGATCAACGATAACCTGATGTATATGGTTTCCACTTATTCCCAAATTCATCCCTTGTGGCTGAAAATATGGGCAGATAATAATCAAATTATTGATGCTAATGTTCCTTTATCTCTTCAAATGTTTATCTGGGACGTTTATCCAATGTTTGGCCTTTCTTACAGTAACTGTCAAATTAATTCACTTGATGATAACTTAACAATTTGTAATGCACATGTTCATCCTGAGGGGTATCTTGGCACTCAAATAACACATGTGTACTGTTACTCGACAGTTCTCAAAAAGGATGAATGGCTGAGTGAATTCACTGTTATATGAATCTTTGCCCGTGAGGTCCAATACTGATTCCTACAATGGATGCATTAGCCCACTAAGCCACCAAACCTTAAAACTGTTGCTTTTCCCAAATTTCGTGCCACTAAAAAAATGTAACCAACGTTTCTATCAAAATGGGTCGGAGCGGGGTTTGTTATAGCCATTGATTAAGTAGTTCATATATTTGGTCCATGAGTTTGACAATTAAATGAGATTTACTGCAGTTACCATTAACATTTGTGCTATACTAATTACTTTGTAACTGTAACTTACAACAGATTTGCAACAATGAGATTTTTAAACCTTCTTGACATTTGTTTATGATCTTCATATATGTAATTACTCATTTCGAATGCTACCTGCACACTAGTTGTGTATTTCGTTTTTACACATTAATGTATGTAAGCTGACAGCTTATTCAAAGAGTAATAATTTTCCATATGTCGTTGTCATGATGGAATGTTTTATGGGTTTTATTGGACACCATTATCATTATTCCCCTTTTGCTCTCTCCCCTTTTATATAAAAGCATAGAGGCGATGAGTTAATTAATAAGGCCATGGTTCTCAATGTCAGTATGGATGTGTTATTTACTCAGGCGGTTTTTAACATATTGCTTTGTCCACTTTATGTATTATTCAGTGATCACATGTCAAGAATTGCAATATTTAGAATGCCAATAAAGCTTTTAAACTTAAAAACGTGGACATCTGGTACCATGAGAGGTAAAATGGAAGCAATATTGCGTTTGAAGGTATTGAGGAATTATTTGTTCTTCACTCCACCTTGAATGCTGCCAGCTTCAATGTTATCACTAAGCAGGAGAAGCAAAGGGAAACGAAGCAAAGGGAAACGTAAGAAGATAGGGCAAGCAGTTCACAGTTTTTGTGTAGACTACTCTTATCTACAAACAGGAAATAACAGCAGTTTCATTTTGTTAACAATTTTTTCGTTCTTCATCACACATACCCTTGTCCATGCAGCATTTGAATGAATAAGAAGGATAACTTTAATTTTGAAAAGGAAAAATAAGTAAACTTCATTTTTAGAGGTGGGAGCATAATGCTTTGTGAATTTTAAGGTGGTGGAGCATCCTCAGTCTTATAGACAAGTCAAGATCCCTAGTTGAGTGTCACATGGCAAATTATTTGGAGCAGGGTGATTCAGGTGAGGTACCTCAAAACAGCCGGAATTGGTAATCAACTTCTGGGACTCTACATCTTCAACAAATCTGCTTCTGTAGATTTACCCAATGGGAAATCCATAACCTGCCTTAGGCAGGCATTAAAGTGACACTCCCATTGTATTCAATGAGCCTCCCTTGACTTTGGTGGATTACAAACATCCTTTTTGGTGCTAATCCACCAAAGGGCCACAATAGTGTCAACATTTTTGACCCTATTGGCCTAACATGCGCCATGGTGCACGATATTGCGAATACGGTGCAACCATGGTGCCGTTAGGTGCCGGTAAGGTAGGGGGTGCAAGAAAAGTGCTGCATCATCTATGATGCGCCGCTTTCTTGTAAATATACCTCAACGGTTTTTATATTTTCTGTTAACTAAGATTCGCCTTTGTTTTAGCAGAAACAATAAACTATGCCCTAACAGGCTCAGAAGTAGCATCTGGGGTAAGGGAAAAAACAGCGCAAAATGCTCTGGCTTAGAGGTGCAACTGCATTACAGGGTCGAGGCAATAACAATGAATACACTCATAGTGAAAGTTTAGTTGTAGACATGCCACAGATGTGTTCTCTGTTTATATTTTTATACATTCTTCATATGTATACTATCAGGTTAAAAAACAATCTTAGAGTAAGTGCTGTGCAGACCAGGTTGAAAATATGTCGAGTGGCTATTTGACACTAGCCTTGGGCCCATCAAAGGCAGAAAAACCCGTATGAAATTTCACATCACATGTCATGCTTGAAAGACCACCACGACTGAAAAGAAATAAAGTCAGATTTTACCCTCCATAGCAATTTCAAGCAGAAACAAACCTGTGGACATTGGCAGGCTAATGGAAAGATCTAGACAAAGCAGGCCAATGGATTTTCCGTGTAAAAACTGTTCCACTTACAGACCTACAAAGAGAGACGTCAGGGCTGTAATGTTGAATCACTACCTTTGCTGTAAATGATTGTTGTGCACAACTGATATGTCCAATCACAGCATTATTTCTGGGGCGCTGTTGATAGGGAAAGGCGTGCTGGAAATGGCCTCCAAATACATGAAAAGACTTCAGGTCAGGAAAGATGCAAGAGCCGCGGCCTGTTACCAGGCAGCTAGTTGTGATGTTAGCAAGAGCTCATTTATGAGTAACTGTACTGTCATTTTGTTCGTGGAATGTATTAGCATGACCGTCATTGAGGGGTTGCCAAGGATCGCATCTGCGACCCCCAACTTGACTCTTGCGACCCCTGGCATTGCCTCTGCGACCCCTGGACTCAGAGGTGGCAACTGCATTGAAGGAACTCAGGGGCAGCTCGTCTTTATGGACGTTGCTTGGGGCTCCCCTTCCTTGTTGTCAATCAGTTCTTTTTAATTACACAAATAGTGGATAATATAGTATTCAATATTAGTGCAATAAAATGGACTACAGTTAGCTGGAACGTGCCTCTCCTTTGTAGCTGAGGTAAGTAAAAACAATTCTAAATGTATGTTGTGTGCATGCTTGCAGGTCAGAGTGTGCTTATGTCAGAGAGAGCGTGTGTATGAGTGAATGCGTGTTTGTGTAAGCATGTGTATGTGAGTGAAAGTAAAGATGAAATGGCGCATGATGTCACTTCTGCTACCCCTGGAATTTTGGTGAATTGACGTCCAGGTGTGTTAGTGGTGTAAATTACTTAAATATTATGGTGCATTAGCAGTTGGTACACTTCCATCTACATGTGATTGTCACAAATTGCTGCAAGAGGGCAAAGACAGTGTGGCCCTGATTTCAGACTGCTTCTTCATTCCGATGGGGCTAGTAACAAAAGTTACAAATTATGAGATCCACGGAAACACTGAGGAAGCTGTTTATTTTTACTCTGAGATAGCTCTCTGTGAAAATCCAGGGAGGAATGAGGGATTAACCAGGGAATCTGGACCAGAATTACCACTTCCCCATGCAATTCCTCATTCATAAGGGAACCTTTGGGGTTCCAGGTGTAATGCCCTGGTAACTCTGTCCATTTGCAGTTACCACTACCCCCTGTAGTGGTAACTCGGGGAGGCTGAAGTTACACGGAGGATTATGGCCCACTCTTAATAAAGGCATGTGTGTCTGTTTTATTAGCACAGCAATGGCAGAAGCCACACTTTTAGGTGGATTTGTGGAGTTACGATGATCTGGCAATTGACCTTCATTTTGCTAACATTACATTGTGGGATCATAACCTTTTAATACATGATGGCTAGCGCTATAAATTTAAGTGATTTCTCTTTACTGGGGACAACGCTTGATAAATTCTGTCATTGTGTTTTAACTTTTATACTTTTTATAGATTTTTGTACTGTCATTTTATCTATATAATTGTATATTCATGAAAGTATTTGATACTGTTAATAGCTTTGCAGAAGTTTGCTTGGAAACGAAACATATTGGCTAAATCATTTTAAAGGAACCAATTCGAAAAAAGAAGACATTTTTATGAATGAAACAACTGTTATCAGAAAATTGGATTGATATGAACTTCATTTGAGTGCCGTCTGACTTGTTCTTTAATTGTTATTCGGTAGCCCTGCCTTTCAAACTTATTTGGCTCCAGCAATTATTATTGTATTTTTTATTTTTTGTGAATTTAACACTAGCAACACTGCTGCTAAAAGACAAAAGGCCGTACCCACAGAAGGAACAGTGTGTACATCACCCACAAATGAGTGTGTACCCCTGTCTACTGGCGAGGAAGCAGAATGTTCCTGGCAGCACTTAAAAACCTTCAGTCACGACAAGAGAAAAGATTGTGTTTAGAATCTTCTACCCGGAAGCAAAGTATTTAGAATTCCACATTTCTCACCTTCCACAGAAACTCCAGAAAAGTGCTTGTTTCACCTATCCCAGGGGTTCCCAAACTCTATAGAAAGATGACGTGACACATCTACCTTTAATGGACACGAGGAGGGGCGTTTTTTTAATGTAACTGAAGGCTCGTGTGGAAGCTATTGCGCTGTCATTCAGAGCCAACACATGTACCATTGAAATGGCCACTAGCTTTACACAGACATACAGTCTTACTAATAGAACTATACAGCAAACAACTTATAATGTGTAGAGATCGGGTTTCTGTGAATATTTATCAATTGTGCATAACCAAGTAAAGTGTCTTGTTTTGTTTTGAGCCTATTAAAATCTGTTTCCAGCACAGTTCAGAATTACAAAAACATGTGCTTCGTGTTTGCTTTCCTAACTGCTAAATTCATAAAGTTCATTTACATGTATTTCTTTTAAATTGTGTCCTGTTTTGCAATAAATGACATCCCAGAGGCTTTCATTTCAAATTCCCTGTGGTCCAGCAAGATTGTCAGATAATTCACTTAAAAAAACTTTCTCACTTTGCAGTCAGAGAAAGAAATGTAAACAACAATCCTGCAGCAATGCAGCAATTTATCTGAAGACACAGCCTGGCATGTGGCCCCTATCTTTGGAATAGGGAAACTGTGAAAACTTAAACACAGAGTTTAAATACAGCTCTATTGCTCCCTCATTCCCCACCCACTAAAAATCAGCTTGTGACCCACTGGGAAGCTGTGATCTATGCTATTCCACCCAACCAAATAGGTGATTTTTTAGCAGAATTCAATTAACTCATCTATGTATGCATGCACCAAACCCACGTCGTGCTTCTGCATATGTGCGCAAATGTACCCCCCCTAGAAAAACATCTGCAGAGTATTTAACAACATTATGCTGACTGTGCTATAATAATGCTAAATGACAATAACACAAATAATTGTGCAACTTTAGGATATTTTACTGCATATATGGTGGAATGGTTTCAGGCAAGCTCTCTGAGCCATAGTCACCAGCAGGGTAGTTGCTTCCATAAGGCGAGAGAAGACAACAGCGTTAGGACCCCCCAACTTAGTGACATCTAATTAGAATATGACAATTTGTCTGAATTTCTTAATATCCATTAATTGTTCCTAGCCATAGAAATTAAAGAAATATTGTACTATAGCAGCAGCCATAAGACATCAGTGACAGACATCTAGGAATTCTGTCATTAAATGTCTTCTAGAATCCTACTCAGAAATCCTATTAGAAGGGTAGGCATTGCCACTTCCGTAAATACAATTTCTACAAATAATATAAATTGTCGTATTGCAGGGTGCAAAATGGCCAAATGTTTGCAAAAGGAGACAATGTGTCAGTTTTTTCCTGTTTTTGTCTTTGAGATGGTTGTTTTACACACAATGGATGATGCAGTGTAGATTTTTGTTTCCATTTTTGATGTTCACTGACAGGGGAATTTCATTACATGTTCCACAAGGTCGCTGTAGAATCAGACACTTGGAACACACATCACCAATTACAGCCTGTCCAAACGGTGCATCATGAAACTTCATCAGTGTGAGAAACCCTCGAACACTCTAATTCTCCTGTGAATGACTGCTCATGATAATAATTTTAGTTTGACTATATAATGATTTAAATCCACCTGAATTCAGAAGTAGTAAGTCTTGAAGTAACAGAATGAAAAGCCCAAAAAATTATAGTGCATTTGGAAAGGTCCAAAGGAAGTTGAATGCTGATGCGGATGGAGGTCAGATAATGTGGTAGAAGGGCTTAGGGAGCTGCAGTTTGATGTCATCCAACCTCTTCCACCATGAAAGGATTTCAGTCCTAGGATTGTACATGACTTTTCTGTGCCTCCTCATGCTCATGCTGAAGTAGGAATTAAAGACTGGTAGCTTAATGAAAGTTAATGTTGACAACATCCATATCAATTAGAAACAAGCATTTGCAATGCAACGGGTCTCGCGTTTGCTCATGTTAGAGCTGATCGCGTTGTAAACTCCTAACCCGACTTTTCATCTATCGGCAAAAGTGCTTTTATGTACGGAAAAAAGTGAAATTAACTGTGTAAGCGCTCGACTTCTGCCAAGCAAAATCGCACTAGGAAAATAGAGAAAAACTAGTCCACGATCTGACAGAAAACAGCGAGCCTCGCATGTTTTCTGTACTTGGTTGCTGCGCTCAAGGAGGGCTAACCACCAGAAAAGGCATGACGTGTGCATGCCTTCCACTAATGAAAGCATGCACATTTTACTAGGCAAGCCCACGAACCAATCAAACACACTGACGTGACGTCGACAGGGCTCCGAGCCCTTTTCTAATAACTAAAGCATCTCGCTGCGATACGCGTGCGCGAGCGCATGCAACGCAGGCTCGACACTAAAAAATGAGTGTGCTTCTATGTTTCATATGTTATTCGTCAATTTTTTCATATGCCCAGTGCTTGTTTTGTAGAAATATATATATATACAAATGAGTGTAGGTGCCAACATGTTTCATAGAAGCCCACTACTTGTGCTGCCTAATGCTGGGTGGGCAAATGCCAAGGCTGCTGAATACCAAGACTGCTATTCTTGATTCCAACTCATAACTCTTTCTTAAATGTTCTGTCTCTTATCTTGAAAAGCTTTGTTGGTGCGAAGAAACATGGGCCCAGATTTACAAAGCGCTTGTGTTGCTTCTAAGCCACACAAAGCCACCTTGCGTGGCTCTGCATGGCTTAGTAAATCTGCCCATGGATTTTTGGTCATTCCCAGATTTGCTAAGGTTAATAAACCTGGGAATGGATCAAAATTCTACACCTTTCCAACAGAGGTGTAATAAGGAGAAATATGTTTATTTCTCCTCATTATTTTCTCTTTCTATGTGTGCTGCATTCTGCAGTACATGTAGAAAGAGGAAAATGTCTGTTTGTAAAGCAGCCACCCTTGCACCATGGCGCAAATGTGCCTGCGTTGGTGCTTGGCAGCCACAAGGCAGCCACAAGTGCACCAGTACAGAGAAAGAGACAGCAGGAATGTGCCATGTGGAAGTAAATATGGTGCATCCCTGCCCTCTCCATTTAGCGCAGGGCAGCAAGTTGTACCTGGCACCAAATATTAGTAAATCTGACCCAGGTATCACAATCACAAAGTTAAAATTCAGATTTTATCCAGTAAGATCATCTTGCTCTTTTATGGACGGGGTTTCAGGCCCATGTTTGTACTCATGAGGGCAAACACAATACCTCAGAACAACAGCTTGATCTGTAAATGGGACACAAACTGTCCACACCACAATTTCCTCTATAAATTTTGTTTCTTACTTTTTAAGCCACATCTCCATGCAAAATGGAAGCCTAATGATCCGCATATTATATACATGCATATTAACTTACATACACTTTACATTATACGTTTATTACCATATAGTCAGCAGGAAAAAATCAATATTAATTGCCTGATTTCGAATCTTCACAAATGTGACAAATATCCCATCCACTTTATTGCAAATGCTTTATTTGCTGTGGCACTTTCTAATAAGGCGAGCAGGATATCCATCACATTTATGACAGCGTAATCCATCCACCAAATTCTAAATCAGGTCATATATTGTTAAACTACTACATCCATTTGCATTCTCACCAACCTTGTACATAGATGAATCATCTCTGCAACTGTTTCACTGACGATTGGGAATGCTGTCTACCATAATAACTGGATTGTGCATCAATGATCTTCTTTTTGCTCATTTGAGAAATGAGCGCACCCTAAACTTCCAAATAATTGCCTTTGTCTATGTTCGGGCTAAGTATCATATTTAGATTATATGCCACAGCGATTGACCAGGACACAATTTACTGCCCCAAAACTGGACATAATATACTGCCCAAAGTTCCATTGGCAATCAGAATCTTGATAAATTGGCATTGGAAAATAACTCCTAGTCCCAAAGAAATTACCGTACCAATTTAATTAAGTTATTATTGAACCCTCCTGCTCCCAGGAGTGGCACGTTCTTACTGCAATCCAATAATGGAGTGAACAGGAGAATAAACTTCTTTCTGTGCATTTCCTGGAAATATTCATGTAACACAACAAAAGGGTGAGAAATGCAAACAAGTTGTTGTGCCCAAACACAAATCATCAGAACTTCTCTACTGGTTTGGCCTTAGCACCAACCAAAGTTCATTCAGTAAAGAAGCTGAGAGATTGCCATTGGAGGTTGCTATCAGAGAATCTTAAAAATATCATCTGACATTTTTCCACATTCTCTAAAGAGGGCTCCTAGCGTTTCTATAAAGGAACTCTAGATCGCACGTTGGTCACCTAGACACCCAGAAGAGTGTCCTTGGTTGATCATCTGTATCAGACCTGAGAATGTTAGTGAAAGTGCAGAGCCCCTAACTTCCTAGGTTGCTGGGTCTTGATGTTGAACATTCTTACTCACTTACCTTCACCACCTCCTAATACCTTACAGCAATCAACCTGCAGTATGTGATGTCCAAGTTTACATATTATTTACACCTTTGTTTGACAGCTTTCCTACATGAACACAGTAGAACAATTACATAGAAAGCAGGTTAAAATAAAGTCTCCATTAGACTCCAATAGACAAAAGACGCCCCCGGGGAACATGAAGGGGAGTTTGGAGGAAAAGGATAGTGGGTTGCATGAATTTCTAATAAGCAGGAATTAACTCATGAGGCTGTGAGAGGAAAGCTAAGCTCTCAAAAAAGTCAAAGAGTAGGGAGGATAGAGTGAAAAACTGCATAGCTCTCTAAAAAGAAGGGAATTTCTGAAGGGATAGAGCATATGATATGTTTGATGTCAGTCTGTCATATTTTGAAGGATATCACTGAAACATAACATGATGTCAGGAGACCACCTAGATCCCATCATGGTTTAGGTGCCCAAACCATAAGCTTTCTCCCGATACGTCACACAATAATATCTTAGTACCTTCGATCTTCCATCCTGGATAGAGGGTAAAAAGACAGGAACCACTCTGTGAAATGGTTTAATCTAGGAGTCAATCCTTCATCTTCACTCAGCAACTTCTCCAGGTCCGTGCCTCTTCAGCTGCTATTTACCATTCATAAATTTCTCTCTCTTATGCAGCTAACAGCTGCCTCACAAATTAGCTTCCTTCACAATCACTTCAGGATTCTACCCAATCAGGCAACATTCTCTCTGGCCACGCTTTCAACATATAATCCCTGGCATGCGCACATCTCATAAGTATATCACAGGCTTACGCCACATGGAAATACCTCTATAAAACAGCCTGATGCAGAAATGAGTCGATCAAATACTTAAGCATACACATACACATTCATATGTAATGCTATTTATCACATTTATGCTACTATCTCCTGAAATGAACCAGGATACCACGCAAGATGGCTGCTTCAAACACCACAAGGACAATTATTCCCTAAACCTGACTATCCAGGTAAAATAGGGCACACGTACATGAAAAGAAGTGACCAATACAATGTGTGGCCATCACAAGAGACGGGTATGTAGATCAGCGTAAATTATTAACAGACATGCTTTGGATCTCCATCTGGTCAATTGAGCATGCCTCCTTAAATAGAGAAATCCTACATGACTGTATGATATGTGATCACGCGTTGGATATTCACTGACTGTCATACATAAGAGAAACTTCTATATCCCTTGGCCGCCCAGATATGTTTAACGTGCCAGAGTATTTAATACGTTCTAATAAGCGCTGGGCAAAGGATAATTTTCTCAATATTTTAGAAGCCAAGAGGGAGGCAGAGGAACTAAGGAAAAAATCAGGGAGGGATTTCCAAATGTTAAAAACTGTGGACGGTCCAGAGATGTACCTTTTGATGATAGAAAATGTTTGGGAAAGGACACTCATCTTGCGATTTCGGTTAGGTGTAGTCAGAAGCAATTTGTGCTTCCCGCTGGGACAGTTTGACCCAAATTCTATACAAATCTGTCCCTGTGATGGGGTGTCCTTATAGTCTTTGATCCATTTTACTTTGTTTTGTGACTTTTATGCTCCATTTAGGTGTCAATTTCTACTCCCCCTGCAGAAGCACAGGGGCTTTGTGCAGCACCGCCCCAGCCTATTTGTGGCTGCGCATGGTCTCTGATGTGTTGGTGTGCCGGGGGGTAGGGTCCTTTATAAAGAGAGCCATAACTTGGCGGAATAGTGTAAATCCCTTTTAATCTTATTTATAGGTTTTATCAACTCAATTACGTATGGGAAATTATTTTGGATGTATTTTAAGCTTTGTAAATAAGTGACTTTTAATTTGTTTTGATTATTTTATGATAAGTGTTTATTTGTCTTATGGTTGGAACTACCAAACCCAATAAGAAATTACTACATGGGCAGTAATACTGTTGCTATCCCTGTTGTCAAATGACCATGAATGCAATGCTAGAAAAAAAAAGTAAATAAGCATTTGCAAAGCCAATAGTTCTCGCCGATACAAGAGCTATTAGCTTTGGTAATGTGTTTTCCATGTTGTACACCAGTGTGGCTGCTGTTCAACATGACTAAAAGTTAGTGACATGGGGTGTCAGAGTGGGGTGGGGGAATAAAGCGTCATAGAGTCGATTTGTTGGAATGTGGTAGAGTGGGGTAGGGGCTGCAGAGTGTCATAGAGTTGAGTAGAGGTGAGTAGAGTTCAGTGGTTAAATGGCAGAGAGTGTCGTAGAGTGGAGTGGCGGTGGAATATGGTGGAGTGGGTTTGAGTGGATTGAGGTAGTGGGGTGGATTGCAATAGAGTGGGGTGGATTGGGGTAGTGTGGGGTGGAATGAGTGGAGTGGGTGGATTGGTTTGGGGGTGATTGGATTGAAATGGGGCAGGTGGATTGGGGTGGATTTGAATGGGGTGAATTAAACTAGATTGGGCTGGGTGATTTGGATAGGAGTGATAGGGCTTGGGTGGGGTGGATTTTATTGGGGAGGGGTGAGGGGTTTGGACTGGATTTGGGAGGAGTGGGGTGGATTAGATTGGTCTGGAATGGGGTGGATTGGAGTGGGGTGGATTGGACTGAGTGGGATGGGGTGGGATGGATTTGATTGGAGTGGGGTGGATTGGATTGGATTGAAGTGGGATGGATTGGGGTGGGTGGATTGGAGTGGGTACACTGGATGGATCGAATTAGAGTTGGGTGGAGTGAAATGGGATGGGGTGAGGATTAGATTGGGTTAGAGTGGGGTGAACTGGAGTAGAGTGTGGTGGATTGGAGTGACTGGTATGGATTGGAATGGGATGGTGTGGATTGCACGGGAGTGGGGTGGAGAGGACTGAAATTTGGTGGGGTGAATTAGATTAGGGTGTGGTTTGGTGGGCTGCAATGGGATGGATAGGATTGGATTGGAGTGGGGTGAGGTGGATTTGATTGGAGTGGCGTGCGTTGGATTGGGTAGAATGGACTTGGGTGGATTGGAGTAGGGTAGATTGCACTGAGGTGCGGTGGATTGGAGTGGGGTGGATGGATTGGATTGGAGGGGTGGACTGAACTGGGGTGGGATTGGGTGTATTGGATTGGGGTAGGGTGGATTGTGGTGGAGTGGGGTGGATTACAATGAGGTGGATTGGATTGGATTGGGGTGGATTGGATTGGAGTGGAGTAGGCTTGATGGATTAGACTGGAGTGCAGTTGACTGAACAGGGATTAGGTGGCGTGGATTAGATTGGACTGGATTGGGGTAGAGTGGAGTGGACTGGAGTAGAGTGGGTTGGATTGGAGTGGAGTGGGTGGTTTGGAGTGGGGTGGAGTGGACTGAATTCAGATGGGGTGCAGTGGGGTACAGTGGGCTGAAGAGGGTGGATTGATTGGATTGGAGTGGGATGGGTTGTATTGGGGTGGGGTGGATGGGAGTGCGGTGAATTGCATTGAGACGATGTGGATTGGATTGGCATGGGGTAGACTGGACTGAGTGGGGTGGACTGAGTTGGGGTGCATTACATTGGGCTGGATTACAGTGGGGTAGATTAGATTGGGGTGGAGTGGATTGAAATGGGGTGGGGTGGGGTGGGGTGGATTGGACTGGATTGGGTGAGGTGGATTGGGGTGGGGTGGATTGGAGTGGGGTCTATTGCATTGAGTTGAGATGGATTGGATTGGCATGGGAGAGATGGATTGGAGTGGGCTGGGCTGGAGTGGGGTAAACTGGAGTTTTGAGGATCAGATTGGGGTGGATCAAATTGGTGTGGGGTGGATTGGAGTGGATGGACTTGATTGAGGGGGTGGATTGGATTGAGGGGGTGGAGTGGATTAGATTGAGTGTGGTGGATTGGATTGCTGTGGTTTGGATACAGGTGGGGTGGATTGGATTGTGGTGGGTGAATTGGAGTGGGGTGAACTGGAGTGGGGTGGGGTGGATTGGAGTGGAGTAGAGTGGATTGAACAGGAGTGGGGTGGACTGGATTGGAGTGGGTTGGGTTGGAGTGGGTGGATTAGATTAGATTAGATTGGAGTGGCATGGATTGCCTTGGTTTGGGGTGAGTTGGATTTGGGTGGGGTGAGATGGATTGACTGGTGAAGAGTAGACTGGTTTGGAGTGGGGTAAATCAAGGTGGGTTAGAGTGCAGTGGATTGGACTGGAGTAGTGTGGGTTAATCTGGTCTCAATTGGACTGGAGTGGGGTGGATTAAAGTGAATTGCATTGGAGTGGGATGGGTGGGGTGGTGTGGGTGCATTGTATTGGAGTGAGGTGAATTGGGTAGTGGTGGACTTGATTGGAGTGAAGCGATTAGAGTGGGTGGATTGGGTTGGATTGAGTTGGAGTGGGGTGGGTTGGACTGGAGTGGATGAGATGGATTGGAGTGGGGTGGGTTGGGTTGGGTTGGATTGAAGTGGGTTGGATTGGACTGAAGTGGGGCTGGAGGGGGGCAGGCTGGAGTAGGGCATATTGTATTAGGGTGGATTGAAGTGGGGTGGATTGGATTGGAGTGGGGTGGATTAGATTGGATTTAAGTGGGGTGGATTGGGTTGGTGTGGACTGGACTGGATGGGAGTGGGGTTGATTGGATTGGAGTGAGGTGAATTGGAGTGGGGCATATTGTTTTGGATTGGAGTGGGGCAGATTGGATTGAGGTGGATTGCAGTGGAAAAGATTGTTTTGGATTGGAGTGGGACAGATTGGAGTGGGACAGATTAGAGTATGGCAGATTGTTTTGGATTAAAGTGGGGCACATTGGAGTGAGGCCGATTGGAGTGGGGCAGATTGTTCTGGATTGGAGTGGGGCAGGTTGTTTTGAATTGGAGTGCAGCAGATTGCAGTGGGGCGGATTGTTTTGGATTGGGGCAGATTGGAGTTTGGCACATTGTTTTGGATTGGAGTGAGGCCGATTGGAGTGGGGTAGCTAGGAGTAGGGCATATTGTTTTGGATTGAAGTGGGACATTTTGACTTTGATTGGATTTGTGTAGGATGAATTGGAGTGGGACAGATTAGTTTGGGGTGGGTTAGGAGGACTGGAGTGGGGTTGGTTGGATTGGATTGGATAGAGGTGAGTGGTTTGGATTGGAGTGTGGTGTGGTGGATTAGTTTGGGCTGGATTGGGGTGGTTTGTGGTGGGGGATTGGAATGGGGTGGATTGGGGTGTACTGCATGATTATGTGCTAAAGCATAATAAAGAAACAATGTAGCTTTGCAATATTTAGAACAACATAAATCCTCATCTTTTGAGAATATTGCCCATGAGCAAAAACAAATGAAAACGTGAGTGCAAAGTGAGAAAAGACGATTTGGCAAAATTAAAGAAACTTAGCTCTATAAAATTAAGTTTAGCATTTTTGTTTGTCCATTGGACATGTTTTTGCCAGCCACAAGCCTGTTTGCAGGGCACTAGAATTTAAAAAGAAAAAAGTATATTTCTATCACGTCATGGGCAGCGTACAGCCCATTATTAAGTGGAATCAATCAGTGCTTGGTCCCAGTTCCACACACAGGAACGGGAATGATGCTTGGCATGCTGTGATGAATTATAACGATGTACAGAAGAGTGCCACACTAGCCAACAAATGGTAAGTGACAGGCGGGCTCTAAGCCCTTTGCTGTACACAACAGAGTCTTGCAAGCGAGACGCATGTGCTAGCGCATGCACTCTCAGGCTCAATCCTAAAAAGGTTGCATTAGCCCTATTTAGGCCCATATTTATACTTTTTGACGCTAAACTGCGCTAACGCAGTTTAGCGTCAAAAAGTTTTGCGCCGTCTAACGCCATTCTGAAGCGCCATGCGGGCGCCGTATTTATGGAATGGCGTTAGACGGCGCAATCAGACCGGCGCTGCCTGGTTTGCGTGGGAAAAAACCACGTAGACCAGACAGCGCCGGCGTAGGGGGAAAATGGCGCATGGGCGTCTTAAAATGGGGCAAGTCAGGTTACGTCGAAAAAATCGTCTTAACCCGACTTGCGCCATTTTTTAACGACGCCCATCCCCCATCAACATGACTCCTATCATTGTAAAGATAGGAGTCATGCCCCCTTGCCCAATGGCCATGCCCAGGGGACTTCTGTCCCCTGGGCATGGTCATTGGGCATAGTGGCATGTAGGGGGGCACAAATCAGGCCCCCCTATGCCACAAAATATTATTTAAAAAAAAAAAAAAAAACTTACCTGAATGTCCCTGGGGTGGGTCCCTCCAGCCTTGGGTGTCCTCCTGGGGTGGGCAAGGGTGGCAGGGGGGGTCCCTGGGGGCAGGGGAGGGCACTGTGGGCTCATTTTGAGCCCACTTGTCCCTTAACGCCATGCCTGACCCAGG
Source organism: Pleurodeles waltl (assembly GCF_031143425.1). NCBI lineage: Eukaryota > Metazoa > Chordata > Amphibia > Caudata > Salamandridae > Pleurodeles > Pleurodeles waltl. Next base: position 513,267,396 of record NC_090447.1, on the reverse strand, counting down.
CGTTAAAAAGCGGCGCAAATGCGCCGTTTTTAGCCACGCCCACTCCCGGGCGTCACTTTTGCCCGGGAGTATAAATACCACGTAAAGGCCTGGGAGTCATTTTTTAGACGGGAACGCCTCCCTTGCATATCATTAACGCAAGGAAGGGGTTCACGCTAAAAAATGACGCACATTCCGGGAACTTTGGCGCTATTCGCCTCTAACGCCATAGTATAAATATGGCGTTAGTTTGCGTTAGTTTTGCTTCGAAATTGCGTCAAAAAAAACGACGCAATTTCGGCGCAAACGGAGTATAAATATGCCCCTTAGTTTTTACATTCTCAACTCTTTGTCCTTCCCTCAAACCTCGTCAACAAATGAGAGACTAGTTAGGAGCTAAGGGAGGGACAAGGTGTTAACTGTGTAATGTCATCAGAGGACCTAGGGACATATTTATAATGCCTGAGTGCCACCTTGTGGCACTTTAGCGTCATTATTTTGTACGTTAATGTGGCCCAACAAGGCCGAAATCCCCGCGCCGTACTTATAGAGTGGCGCAAGGCACTCTGTAACCCTTTGCGCTACATTATGGCTGAGCCAGGCATAATGTATGCAAAGGGGGCGTTCCCCTGTTAGGGAAGCTGGAAAAATGGCATAAGGAAATCTATGAGATTTCCTTGCGCCACTTTTTATGGCACTTTTGACGCCTGCTCAAGAGCAGGCGTTAAAAGGGGGCTTCCATTCTTTACAATGGGGCCCTATGTACTCTGCAGGAGTAGCACCAATATTTTGGCGCTACTCCTGCAGAGTACATCAATAGCGTCACGAGAAATGACATTATTGCCCCCTACCCTGCGCCATGGTGTGCCGTATTTTAAATACGGCGCACACATGGTGGCGATAGGGGGGTGCAAAGTGGCGCTGCACTCCCTGCAGCAACACTTTCCATAAATTTGCCCCAAAGTGTGTGTGATGTTATTCCCGTTTCCCTTGGCATTTTGGTGAATCAAAGTTCATGAATATGTGGGGAGCCACTCTCAGATGTCAACAAGCATCTGAAACTAGCCAGTTTTGTACGAACCATACCAGAAACGTACCACATGGAGTAATAATTCTCGTGGTGTCCATCACTGGGAGAGCTACTCATGGGGCATTGCTGACTTGTAGCATGATAAGCAGGGCATGATGCCGGTCCCTGGAGTCCCTGCAGCCCCCGCAGCGCGGGAGCCTGACCTTCCAGGGGGGGTAGGGGGGGCAGTCTTTCATTGAGGGCTTTATTCAGGCCAAGAACAATGAATATCTGTTCTGTAAGGGAGACTTGGGCGTCTCATCACATTCTGCAGGGGTGCCCCATCATTTTGCGTCACGCCACTGATGATAAGCACATCGTTCCCATGGCAGAAAATGCGGCTGACAAGGTAGGTGACCCCACACTTATTAAAAAATCTGTAGAACAAACAGGCCTGGCCGCTCACTGCCGAGAGCAGGACGTGGCATAAAATATTAAAGAGATGGGAGTTTGGAAACAAGATCCTTGCCTGGTACGTGTTAGAGTCCCCTGTGTTAATTTCCTTGTTAATAAGAAACCTGAACAGTTAATGAATGTATGAACATGAAAGGCTCCCTTTGATCTTACTTTCTCTTCTTGTTAATATTTCAACGCCGAAAAAATATGTTTAAAGGAGAACAAGATGATAACCTTGACAGGAAACTGGTAGCTCCCCCGTGGAAATTCAGATTACTTCACAGTCATTGAAAAGCAGTAAACTAGTTAACTTACACCTACGGCCACGTCTTAGAAACAGTTCACCTTCACCTACAGCCATCAGTAAGATCAGTACACCTTCGTCTATACTCCTACAACACAATTTGCCTAAACATATAGTTATACATAAAACTGCTTTTATTACACCTCTCGTCACAAATATGAACCAGTTCACCTACACCTAGTCATATACATAACCAGTTCACTTACACCTAGTCATATACATAACCAGTTCACCTTCATCTACAGCCATATATAAAATCAGTTCATTTTTATCCACATCTATCTATAAAATCAGAAATCATTTCACCATTATCTACAGCTCAGTTCACCTACACCTATAGTTAAATATACAACCACTTCACATACACCTACAGTCACATATGTACATTAGTTTGCCTACATACTAATATATATAACCAGTTCACCTTCTTTTACAGGCATTTATTAAATAAGTTCATTTTACTCTAAAGTAATATATAAAACCAGTTCACCTACACATTTGATTCTAACTAAAACCAGTTCACTTACCTCCACTCCCATATATATATCTATTTGCCAGCAGTTATATATCAAAACAGTTCACCTACACCTATAGTTATATATAAAAACCAGTTCATCCACACCTTCTGTCACATACATGAACCAGTTCACTTAGTTATATATAAAATCAGTTCACTTACACCTTCATTCATATATATAAACAATGTTACCTACTCCTGCAATCATTTACAAAAAATAACTCACGTTCACCTGCAGTTATTTGTAAAATCAATCCACCTTCATCTAGTCATATATAAAAATAGTTCACCTACACGTTTGGTTATATAAAACCAGCTCACTTACATCTACAGTTACATATATAAACCAGTTCATCTGCAGTCAAATATACAAACCATTCATAACAGAGGGGTTGTGTATACCTCAAGGATACAGTTTATGTTATGCATTTAAATAGGAAAAAACAATAAATCAAAAACACTTCTCAAAGTAAATTTCTGGTGACATATTTCAATGTTGTGGAACATCAATCTTCTATATGCACAGTCCATACTGTCAGATGCAAAGAGTAGCTTAGCTGATTTTTTCATGATGACTTTCGATTGGAGACTGGCATTTATCTGGTCTCATACTAATATGGGTTTTCCATAGGGGTGGGTGATGGGTGGTGGGGAGCATGAACCGATAAATTTTTTCTAGGGGGGTCGGCCGCCACCATGCACTGTGCCCAGAACTAAGTAGTGCTCAGGGTACAGAAAGACTCCCACTGGATGATGGAATGGGATAAGAAGTTAACACAATAAACTATGTATGGGCTAGAGTGTTCCTACCACATGTAGCAGCCCTGGGGTTGGGATACACTGGAGGAACCACACTAGGAGATTAACCAGGAAGAGTTTGGGTAACTGAAAATCCAATTCTTCTGCTAACTGCAGCTTGGCGTCATTGACACCATATCTGGATCACCTAGATGAACTCCTCGCTCAAGGCAAAGCTCACTATGTCCGTCTTCCCCTTATATTTCAAATTTATAAAACGTGATACACAAGACAGATATGTTTCAAGATATTAGGAAAGCTTGGGAGATAGATCTGAGCCCGTTAGAAGACGAGGCCTGACACACAGCCTCAGTGGCCCACAAGGTGACAGCGGTCTCTATAACCTACAGGCTAGTTCAATTCAAACAAGTGCATTGTGTATACTATATCACTGGGGGTGGGAATGTAGTGATGAGAGGCTTCTGGGAGGTGATTGCCAGGGTGTTGTGTGAGATCCTTGAATGCTTTATTATCCTTAGCCCACCGCAGGCACTACCTAGACATACTACATAAGCTAAACTTAAACAGATAAACCAAAGCATTGGAAGGCCTGGGTTTGGTTGTATCCAAGAAACATCACCCAGACAATGAAAGCCGATGAAGCCCCAAGTGTTGTCAAATGGATGATGGGGCTCAACTGTTGCAGAGAAACCAATTTACGAAGCATGTGGTTGCCGACAAAAACATGATCAAGTTTGGGGTCAGTGGGTACAACAGTATAACTTTCCATGTCAGTAGGGTTTTCCAAGTAAGAAGGAGCATCAGCTGCAAGCAACCTCACCAGGCTCAGGTCTCTCGCCAATGTCACCTAGCGCCCCACACTTCTAAGGCTGGCCCTCCAGCGTGTCATCCACCAGCGACAGAGCAACACAAGCCACACAACGCGTATGAAGATTACACATCTTCAACAACGTTAAAATACTTAAGTGTAGTACATGATGACACCCTGCTTCACATTTTCACTTGATTTTGTTATATGTCCATTACAAATGCCATTACATCGGTATTTTAAAGAAATAAACCTATAGTGATGTATTTTCGGATTTTACTGTAGTCAGGAAAACTGACACACTTTGTCTGTCGTGCATCTACGATGTAATATAAAAGAAATGCAGTAAAACTGTTTGTAAACTTATATTAAGGCTAGCATTGCTGAGAATAAAGGGTTTCTTGAATACATTGCCACTCACCAGACATACCCAAATGCAAAATAATTCTACCAAGAGAGACTAGGGGACAAGCTTGGCTGCATGCTTCGAAAATAAATCCTCCTCGACTATCAAGGGAAAAGGTCTCTTGACAGCATCCATCTTATCCCCACGCAGCCACGGAGCACTGAGTGTCTCATCTCCACTTCAACCGAAATGGAGCGAAAAAGTCAATGTCAGTCCTCCGCACAAGACAAGATGGATGTGGCACGAGGCTTTTCACATCAATATTCGCAGTGAGAGAACAGTCATTCTTTTCACTTTTCAAAAAGCCTGAACTGCCCATGCCTGAGTGCCTCCACTAAGGAAAACTAGCAAAGCTCCAGCTCTCTGTCTTTTCTCCTTATATTCTAATTTTTACTTTATTATAGTCAGTGACGTGAGAGCACGAGCATAGTGTGGTAGACATCGTTTTTTTGGTGTTTTCATTGATATAAAAAAGGAGAAAAACAGTAAGCAAGATAAATAATTTAATCTACATATTAATATTTCATTTTAGAGAAGGTCCAGACACTCATTGGTCGTCCCCAAACATTCATGCAACCCTCTGTGTCATGGTTGCCACAGGTGACCTCCCACTTGTGAAAGAGCAAATGACTGTGGGAGATCCAGAGTGAGGGGGCAGCACTGAGAAGGAGCAGCCGCTCTTTCTGTCTTCTAAAATATGTAACCAAATGTTGACACAAGGACGCTGAATATTACATTTTGAGATTGAAAAAGAACATTGTGCTTTCATCGTCCACAAACGGTGGCCCTTGCCCGCTTATTGTACCGTGAATCACAGTGAAAACATTGACAAGAAATGCTTCTGCAGTAGGATGTGAACAAAGGAAGAGGCAGAATCGAACCATATAGCCTGTAGTATGCCACCCTCGTCGCCAATGTAGTGTTGGGGCCCTAGGCCCTCATGCTACTAAAAGAACTCACGCAGACACAGTGGCATGGTCTGTAGAACTGGCCCTGGGCACCTGCGCCCGGCCCTTTTTATTGCCAGGGTCACCTGACCGGTGACGCCTGTGTTGGGTGGGTGTGGGGTGTATACAGAAGGCCAGCCCTCAGCAGAGTAGCTGGCAAAACACTAGAACGTGTCCTGCAGGACACTACATAGCCCCACTAAGGTGTGATGCCCAGATGTTTTGAATGAACGGCACCCCATCTATCGTCTTCTGTTGAACTCAGGGGCGTAGCTTTTGGGTGGGGGGCATTTGGGGTGTTACACTCCATAATAAATGTATTTTCTGATGAACAGTTATGTACATGTGCTTTAGTTGGGTATGGTGAGGTGTCTGTGGGATTTCACCTGGGATTTTTGCATTCACACTCTGACAAAACACACACCCTCTCTCTTATCTCACTTTTGAAAGCCTTAAAAATGTAGATTTTTTTTACAAAATAGTGTTTCTCTCACTTAGTACCCCTCCCAATCTGCATTCTTTTCCCTTTCCACTGCCTCTTAAGCCCCCTCTCATGCTTGTAGTATAATGGATTTTAACTTTATATGCCAGCGTGATTGTCAGGAAATCTGAAGCTCACAACACCCCAGTCTCACCGACTGAGCTACACCCCTGGTTGAACTGCACTCTGTTGAACTATACTTCCCTTCTCTGGGCCTCTGTATAAATTCATCTTCTTGCAGGGGCCCCTCCACCATCCACTCTATATTGAACAAGCACTTTTTAAAGTCTGGTTTACAACAAGTTTTTGCTATTAGCCAATCTCATATTTTCCAAAACAATCATTATAAAAATACATACATATGTACATAAGCTTTTTGTCGGCCCTCTTCATCGATTGGTCTGTTCAAGTGTCATTCACATTTCCTTCTCCCACCACAGCACAATGCATCTGTCAATTGGTCAACCCACTTTATCCAATGGCTATCTTGCCATGGCTTAGTGTTGACATTATGCCTGATCAGATGCCTGGAAAGAATGCAGTTCAGTGTCAGGCTAGTGTGTGTGTATAGTTGACTCGCTCCCTTATTTTGATCTTTTTTAATGTTTTTGTTAGTTCATTTAAATGTTGCAAAAAAGTGCTATTCCTATTTACTTTGCCAATGATTGTTTAGGAATCAGTTATTATTTCACTATTAATGTAATTTCTGCAGTATCTGTATTTCTTATCATTCTTGTATACCATCTTTTTGTGAAAGCGCCGAACAATCATGGATGAGTAAATAAAACTGTGGTGAACAACAGAAAACACAACAAAAATGTCAGCACATTCTTAGCTACAGCTGTGACTCACACAACGTGAAAACAGATATTTGTGTTTTTTTTTTTTTATCTTGGCAAAAGGATTTTAAAAGCTACATTTTTGCTTTTTAGTGAAAACTGTTTAAGGCAAAGAATCCTCACACTTATTTACATTTACTCCTAAAAAAACAGTATCCTGTTTTGTCCAATGTGTTTATCATATTTTAATTTTCCATTTTGCAGTAGTGCCCAAAACTGCTTTCGCGAGAATCCAACTTATTGCATATTTTATAATTTCTTTTTGTTTTGCCTTCCTACCCAGGGTACCCACTACATGATAGTTGAGGGCCACGGAGAGAACCTCAGCCGGCTCCCCACCTTCAGCGACAGCTGGCTTTGCTCCTGCCCTTAGGGAGCAGCAAAAAATGCTGCTCCCTGCAGGCGGGAGCAAGTTTTTCATCTGTTTCCCTTCCCGCTTCAGTGCGGGCAGGGAAACAGATTAAACCTTCACTCCTAGTTGGTGGGAGAATTTTACATGCTCTCGCCGGCTGGACATATTTAAGAGCCTGTAGCGCCATTCTAATGCCACATTAGCGTTAAATTTTTTACGCTAATGTGGCGTTAGAAGGCCAAAAACACCACGCCAAATTCAGAAACTGGTGCAATCCATGCATTGCGCCACTTTGTAACCATTTGCGCTACTTTATTCCTCTGCCAGGCATAACGTATGCAAAGCGGGCACTTCCCCGTTAGGGCGCCCGAAAAAATGGCGCAAGGAAATCTAAGAGATTTCTTTGCATCATTTTTTTCTGCATTTTTAACCCCTGTTCAGAGCAGGCATTAAAAGGAGGCTTCCATTGGTTACAATGGGTCTCTAGGTGCTTTGCAGGAATTAGCATGAACATTTTTGAAGCTCATCCTGCAAAGCGCCAGACTAGCATAAAAAATTCTGACTCTAGTCCCCTAACTACCTCCATAGTGCACCATACTTTCAATACGATGCAAACATCATGGTGTTAGGGAGGTGCTAATGGGTGCAAGAAAAGTGCCACTGCACTGTGTGCAGCGCCACATTTCTTAAATATGCCACTTAGTGTTTGCTCTCAGTTGATGGGAGCTTTAAAATTGCTCCCACCAAGCAAGAGCAAACATGCTATTTCCTGTGGGTAGGCACCGTGGGACATAGCAGGAGCCTGGCCCTGGGGGACAGGTCCAGAACCATTAATGGCTTAGGGAGCGGGCTCCATCCTTTTGGGTTGCATGGCTGGGCTTCGGGTGAGGGGGTCCCTGGGGCTGAAGGTGGGCCAGAGGGGGCCCCTTTCCCCATTTTGTGAAAGGCCAGGCCACAGGAGATGGTGGCAGCATGGCCCCCCTGCCTGTTTTAAAAATCAGACTGGTCCCGGGAGATGAGGTCCCCAAGGCCAAAACCAGCCTGGTGTGGGAGGGCCATGTGTGTCCCCCACCCCCTTAACATAAAATGTATTTCCCCTGGGACTTGGCCCACCTGGGGAGCAAATAAAAGCAAGCTTGGGCAACCATGCTTGCATTTTCTTTAAATTTTGTCATGATCTATGGATTCTCCATGGTTTCCTGACAAAATTGAAAAAAACAACAGCTTTTAGGCCCCCAGCAGGGTACCTTTGGGATAGTCTAGGGGGTCAGGGTATTTCTACCCTGCACCCATGTGTTTCTTCACCTTTTTCTTGGGCCTTGAACTCCTCTGAGTCCCAAGCTGGCTGCCACCACTTCCCAGTTGAAGTGGTGGCAGTCAATCAGATTGCATTTTGAGATCTCTGGGATCCTCATTCCTAGATATACATAAATCTTTTTTTCTTTAACAACTTAAAAGCTAATGAGCTGATTTACACCAAATTACAAAAAGCAATCTTTCTGGACCAAGACCTAGCTTTCCGCCAAATTTGGTGTAATTCTGTTCAGTGGTTCGGACTGTAGTCATGTCTAAAATCCCTATGGGAAATTGCATGGGGAAAACACATTTTTGGGATCTCCCTTTTTCTCAGTCCCCGCTTGACAAATCATATCAAAGCTTTCAAAACAGCAGCTGGAGTGAACATTTTGTGATGACTCGTCAAATGGTACTAAAGTTATTAGCAAAATAAAAAAGGCTCCATCTGGGGAAACTAGGTCCTAACTATAACTACCTACTGGCGACTGCCAGTAGTTTATATATACATATATTTTGTTTTTTTTCAGGGGTGTAATTGTACCTCAGTAGTTGTTGTTAGGTCAAAGTTTCCATGTGAAAAGTATTTTTTTTTCTATTTGTATCTTTAGTGCTGTTAAACTGATCTGTATTAAATCTCACAGAAAAAGTATATCCACATGAGGTTCTTTATTGCAAGTTATATGCAGATGCATATGAGGGCCTAACAGAGAGGGGTCCCAAAAGTGCAATTTTGCATTTTATGTAGCTGCCATAGCATTCTCAAAACTGAAAAGAAACAGCTGAATGGAATTACACCAAACATACTATGTAAATAGAAATATAATTAATAAAGTCTTTTTGTCTGAGTTAGCATTTAAAAGATGTTCTGGTCTGCCCACAAATAGGTTACATTATAAAGATATCTGCGCTGTTTATTAACAGATCGTCTACTTAAAGGCACACCACTAGACGAGGGAGCTTTTTCCCCACCACACATTGTGTATTTGCAAATTCCGCTGACATTTTGCACATCTGCCATGCCATGATTGGCTGGCCATCACAGAAAATGTTATGTTTCTGTGTGGCCCCCATTATCCAACATGGTACAGAAAACAGTGTGTTACAAAAATGAAAAAGGCACAAGAGGGTTAAGGGAACTCAACCTCGGCTGCATGTGGGGTCTCAAAGGGACCCCCGGGTACTAAAATAAATATTTAAAACATTATTTTTTCACAGGATATGAAAATTCTATGCCCTATTCACAAATCAAGAACTCTCCCTGGGGCCACGGGACCTAGGGAGAGTCCGGGATATGCAAATCCAGCATAGCAACGCTCAGTGTGCATGGATAAATGCCATGTGCAATTAGGGTTGGTTGGGCACAGCACAGTAGAGCCTTTGGTCAATCCCTGCTTCACCCCATGCACAGTAGGGGTCTGTCACACTCTGCAAGGTGGATGCAGGGCCTGACTGCCTACAGCCAAGCCCCACTTTGCATGTATGCAGCCTGCGTGCAGAGTGGGTTGGCCTCCTGTGAAGGGTTGGGCGCAAGGCCTCGTTGCAGGACAGTCTCTGTAAGCAAGCTCTGCTGTGCTTGTACAAAGGCCATGCACAACTGGGCCTGGATGCTCAAGGTTGGTTGGAGGCAGGCGACTGTTGCATATGGTAAATTAAAAACAAAATAACTGAAAAAGAAATGATTAAACCTTAAAGTGATGCTATGGTTAACTTTGTAGTAACACATTAACATATGTTTACAAAAACCTTAGACATACCCTCAAAACATGCTTGAAGTGCAGTTATGCCCACAAATTAACCAAAAACACATTCACATGGGTAAGCTATGTTAAGGACTACAGTTTACTTACACAATAACCATATAAGCCACAAAATTTCACAAAAAGAAATTCTCATTATATCACCCTTAATAGATGCAATTACAAATGCTGGAAATCATCCTACGCATGAGATTAACCTTAAGCTATTATCCCTACCTCTTCGACAGGGACAGCTATGATCACAGTATCATTTACTGGTTTGAGTATGTGTTGTTGTTTAGTTACATTTCGATTCTAGTTTCGAAATATTGTGATTGAATGTATTTCATTTGGTGTGCTGAAGGCAAGAAACTCAGAGAAGGTAATAGACTATATTACACATTATATATTGAGGGTCACCAGTTTAGCATTCATTGTTTGTCTGAGACTGCAGAAATGCCTGTCATTGATTTGAGAAATGTCTGTTACTGCTAGGGATAATAGGTTAATATTTAAAATGTGTTTTATGCCACAATGTGTATTAGTATAAGTCACATATTCAATGCAAAGTGCATTGTAAGGAAATTAAATATGTGAATTCTATAATGTGATGTTTCTTGTAGTGCATTCATATTATAAAGTAGGTTTAGTAAGACATAAGTAAATAAAGAAAATAAGTGCCATGTGGGACGCTGAATCTTTTTGCTGACAGTTTTCTGCATTTACAATGTTTATTTTCATAGGCTGGGGCGGTTTCATTCGCTGAATCTTTTTGCTGACAGTTTTCGGCATTTACAATGTTTATTTTCACAGGCTGGAGCGGATTCATTGGTAGATGCTTGCATCAAGCATGAGCATGCAAGGATGAACTTGTCAGGTGTGCTGATTAATGCTCTGAGAGAATCATTGCCATTGTGAGAGCATTTTTACCACCACTGAAAGAAACAGGAAATGCTCTGTTATTTTGGGAAGTTTAATATCCTGCAAATTAATTCAGCAATGTGAACTATGGGAAATAATAAAATGATAGACAACCATTCAATAAAAAGGGGTTAACACTTAATAAAGAGTAAATATCTGGCCCAGATATGCTTTAGTTGGCCCATTCAATAGGGGATGGGCAGATCATGATTGGGTGGTCACAACATGGAGAATGTGTTGTGGCAGCCATTATGGGACTCAGGGCCTCATCTGATTTGGTTTTGGAAGGCGGTGTGGCAATTTTTGCGCAGCCCTGCCACTGAAGGGACAAAAAAGGGATTGTCAAAAATGTGTTTTTTCCGTTTTAACTCACATAGGGCTCTCTCAAGCATTATCATCTTTTGCAGGAATCACTGCTAAGGGAGGTCACCTGACCTTTTGACCCAGCAATAGAGTGTGGTAGAACCATCAAACAAAAACAAGAGAAACTCCAGTCAATTTAAGGTTAGGAGATTTATCACAAACTCAGAATTAAAGTCATATAGGTTATTATCAATATGAAGTTATAGATATACATTATGGCCAGGGGTTGCCCAAGGCGACGAAAGAAGTTTAATCAAACTAGCATCAACAAAACTAAACATTCGGTTGCCAAAATACAAAACTCTAACTGAATCAATAGTAACAAGGGTAATAAATGTTGTTCAGTCTGGGCATACATCAATCAAATTTTAACAAAGAGTTCAATTCGTTTTTAAAGGACCAAATCAGGGATTAGCACATGCGGGGGTAAACATATGCGGGCAAAAACAAAAATAAAAAGGGACAAAAAGAATTCGAAAAAGGGGGGAAACTTGGAATAATCAGATTCTAACTAAGGGGAACAAGTATACCTAAAGGAGGAAAAGCTTCAGCATGTCAGGAGCTTAATTAAGAGTCGCCTCAAGGGCTTGGGGAAGTTCTAAGTCTCAATAGGACATCTCAAAGGACAAATGTAAGGCATTGAGGAATACATTTTCAAGGGTTCTGCTTACTAAGGTGCTTCTTCAGCAAAAGTTCAGGTTGGAAATGCACCTAAGGCAACTTCTCTCGCTCTGGATCCGACTGAGTCTGAGTTTGACTTAAAATCTGACCAAAGTCCAAATTACAATGCAATATCAATGTTCGTAAAACTATTGGATTTATCAGAGGAATCAGTCCACATAACAATAACATCATCCAATAATAATGAATTACATGACTCCAAACTGCAACTTGTGCATTTAGTCCCAGGATCCTTCTGAGAACATCTTCCATCCTTGTGAATCCATGCAGATTTGAAACAACTGTATACAATATTATTCCATTTTCCACACTGTTATGACTTCAAAATTGAAATAATACACCTTTTCCATGTTTAAACAAGGGGGTCTATTACCAAGAGGCTAGGCTTCTCATGGGAACAAAATCTGAAAAATACTTCACATTATGAAAAATATAAATCAACATTTTTCACATGACCACAAAATGCAAACTCTGCCTGCCTTACTTATGCTAACACAAAATCGCGACATTGCATTCAATTAATATGTTTTAATAAAACACATTTAATATATAACTTCAATATTAATATTATATGAATAATGTGTGTATCATATTCAATTTAAATGTACATAAAGTCTGTTAATGCAGGTCAATAGACATAGCACAGTACTATACTTTTTTCTATTCTGCACACGTAATTAAAATCAATAATCACTTGAAATTCAATATTGTGTCAATATATTCTGTTAGTTTAGCATCTATATTACATTTTTATTCCACTTTAATCCTGATAACATTCAATTTAATTCAGATACCGCCTAACATCAAACTCTACATTATAAAAAGCACATTAAGAAATGTTTCAATGCAACTTTTTAGGACTTATAATATTAGTGCTCTGAGCCTAATAGATCATACACAGTCACATTCTGATAACTTTTGTGACACGAGAGCCACCACTAAATTTCAAGCTCTATCAAATCTTTGCTGTCTGCTACAGTAAAAAATGCTGAACGGAATTACCCCAATCTTGGCTTGAAAGTAGAATGTTACTCAAGCCTATGTTTGTGTTTTTTATGGAATAAATCCATTCAGAATTTTCCAAAAAAGCATATAAAAAGATTTTTGGCTGGGAATGGAAGGGCTAAAAAGTCAGATTAACCTGGCCAACAAACCCACATTTGTAAAAATGTTTGCATCCTATGGGAAGAGGAAGCATTTTCTCCCCTCATAGATTTTGGTTCCACAAAACCCAAAGTCAGGTTCTACGACTTGAAGATTTTTGATTGGCTAGCCACTGTTAAAAATTCACACCATGCAAATTATTATATATTAGCATTTGCTTTAAGATTCCCAAATGACAGTTTAAGATGGCTCCTGAAGGGAGTGTTGGTATATTAAGATGCAATTAAGACCATGTTTGGTCCTTTATGGTCTCTATGCGTAAAAATCAAGATGGTGCCTAGGGATGCTGTTGAAATGCAAAACTCTGATATGCTTTAGAAACTGAATCAAGATCATAACAGGTAATGACATGCCCTTTAAGTCTGGAACTTCAAGATGGTTACTTGTTTTGTGTGATGATGCAGTATGGAAATATGGCCTAGTTAGTCAATATCAGAACAGGGCTGAAAAATAATATTCATGACCAAGGTGTTCTACGTTTAGAATGTAATAACAGGAAAGGCTGTGCAATGGAGTTATGCATTGGCCTTTTCTTACAAAATTAGCCAAAAGATTAATTAGGATAATTTAGCAGTTTGAACATGCCAGACTCTGTTATTTGCCTTTTAGTTATTGAAATGAATCATGAAATCGGCAAGCTCAGTTAAAACATTTGGTAGAAAAAGATAATAGTCATTTAGTTTGTTCTTATTTTTCCCTAAAGATTTAGATCTGAATTATTTTTCCCTAAAGATTTAGATCTGAATAAGGAAACGATCTCCATAGTGAGAAACATAGGAGTACAGGAATGATTAGAGATAATTAAATGTGTTTCCTGTGTTTTAATTAGGAGCCTGCAAATTTGACTAAAGATATTTTGAAAGTGTTACACGTATAATTAAATTCAGTATATTGAAGATACACTATTGATAACTGACTAGTAAAGAAGATTGTTTAAAACTAGTAACTGTCTTTCCTGTTGCTCTATTTGATGGATAAGAGTAACACCACCACACTTTTCACCTATGCAGAGGCCCCGGATGGCAACGAGGCGCCCTCAGAGCACCCCCTCTCCTTGCCCCTTGTGAGATGTTACAAGTTCAACCAGAAAACTGGCTTTGTAGATCACACGTTTTGCATTTCTGTACTTCAGTAGGGAAAGGCGATATTTCAGATCAATTTCATGCACTGCACAGGGAAGAGTTAGACTTCTATGTTAAATACTTAGTCAGTGCTCCCTCATAATGCATTAAACACCGATTTTGTAAAGTTGTACCAAATGTAATGTACATTGATTGCACCGGGAACAGCCAGGCGTTTGTGTTTTCCCCATAACGCTTTAAACATCCATTTTCTAAAGCTGTACTGTATTTAATGTACTTTGATTGGCGCATTTGGAGGTACAATTGTTGCTCAGTATCACAGTACACAATACAGAATATCTCCCCACGAAATATCTTTGTGAATGTATGAGTGAATCCATGTCAGTTTCTGCAAGAACTATAAGTATTTCGTTTGGCCACATCAATTGTATATTATATATATCTGAAGTGTATTGAATGTTTTTCAGCAATTACAACGATGTGCCTTTTATTCAGCAAGTGTGGAAAACGATATCAATCGTTGATTCTTTCATCTAAGCTTAACATCTTATAAGGCCTTCTGTGAATTAGACAATGAGACTGCTTAATGACAAAGACGAAAGCCATTATTTTCCCGCAGCTATTAGTAGGCTCTGCTTCTATGTGAATGCAGCTTGGAAGGGAGCATCTCAGCCGCGAAGGAGACTGAATTGGCTACATCGGACCATTTATACAGCCATTTAGAACATTATTTTCTCATTTCTGGCATCTTCACAGCTTGCTTGAGGTGTTATTGATAAAATGCTCATTTTAGAGCAGATCCTGTGAAGATGAATCGCCTGGGCGTCAAACAGGCTAGGCTTTTATGGAAAAGAAAGCAAGAGACACAGAAAAATATAGTGGGTGAATGTTTGAGAGAGTGTGGGTGTGTCTATGTCTGTATGTGTCTCTATGTCTCTGGGCGTGTGGTCTTTATGTGCGTGAACTGTATGTATGTGTGTTCTGAATGTGTGGTCTTTATGTAAGGTCTTGGTCTGTTTGCGTGTGAGTGGGTCTATGTGTGCGTGGTCTGTGTATGTGTGTGTGTGTATGTATATGTGTGTTTGTGGTCTGTCTCTAAAGTTTGTGTGTGGTCTGTGTGTGGGGTCAGCTAGCATGTATGTGGGCTCTGCTTCTGTGTCTGAGGGTCTATATGCATGTGTGTTATGTCTGTGTGCACGCCACTGAGAGGTACTAAGAGAACAGCCTCTGTATCTTTGAGCTTTTGAGGTCCCAAGCCATAGTTTTAGCTTTTTCAAACTATTTTGACCACCCATTGAGGGCCCCTGGAAGCTGCTCTTAAATACCCAGATTTGGAACCCAAGCAGCCTCTGTCCTTCAGAAAATAAGAACCTACAATCCTTCCATGCCATAACTTGTGGGGAAGTTATTCCTAGTACAAAAATAGAGAGGTTTGTAAAAGAGTTTGATGCAACTACATGGATTTTTATGGGTAGGTAGAGACTTTCTGAAGCAAATCTAACCAGTTATTGCGAATATTGAATTTGGAAAACAATTTAATGTATACTTGTTTAGTTTTATAAGACTGTACTCTGGGCAAAGATGAGAAAGAGATTGGGGCTATCTCTAGGTGTCTCATTGTTGGTCTCTGAAGGCCATGCCCATGTCAGATTTTAGGATATCCGTGTGGCATAAATTGACATGCAGTACATGTAAATGAGAATAATTTAGAAGTGGTTATCCTGAAAATATGGCATAGGACTGGCACCTGTGGACCAATGTTGGAGACCCCCTAGCTATCTTTTTCCTATATTCTCCCCTTGTTGTTCAGTTATACTTAAGTTTC
This sequence comes from Pleurodeles waltl, assembly GCF_031143425.1. Classification (NCBI taxonomy): domain Eukaryota; kingdom Metazoa; phylum Chordata; class Amphibia; order Caudata; family Salamandridae; genus Pleurodeles; species Pleurodeles waltl. Next base: position 513,251,471 of record NC_090447.1, on the reverse strand, counting down.
TCTCATTGCAAGTTACATGATGTAATTCTAACATTGTAGCACCACCTTTAAAATGGTCCATTTTGCATTGTGTCAATACAATTACTGACGTTGTTTGGGCAATAAAATGGATTCTATTCTATGAAAACTGCTGATTTTTCACTTTTTGACCTCTATTATTTGGACCTCTGTTTTGGTGTTCACCTCCATAATGGAGTTCCACTCACTGTGAGGTGCAAGCTCTCTTGAAATTGGACTACGAGCTCCAACTTGTAGTGCCCGTCTGTTAATATACGGCCAGTTGCCCATGGAAAGCTATGATAAGGGGCTCTGGGTAGTATGGAGGGGACTTGGAAAGAGAACATATGCACTGTACATCCATTTTTGTGCAGTAGCAGAATAGGAAGGACTCTTTACTTTGGGCCTTTTTTCCCAGAGTCCCATGTCCCAACACACTCAACTCTAGCTCCTCCTCTTACCTCATTTTAGTTACAAAGACTTTAGCCTGACCAGTTGGTGGCTAATAAACAAAATGTATGTAAATGTTTGAAACCATCTCAAGAGATGGACCTCTTAAGCCTTTGTCTGCGTTTGACAAACTAAGATAAATACAGTTAATCAACTCAGGTCTGTGTGCCAGGAGTCTTATTAAAGAACAGAAGTGTGAAAGAGAACGACTCAGAGTTACGCAGCCAGGATCCCTCATTGCTGCCCTCCTTAGCAGGTGTGGTTCACCTGGAAAAAAGACACCTGCAAGGAGAGCTGTAGACTGCACGGAGAAGGAGGAACAGCCTGCTGGAAAAAGGATTAATGCTGGATTGCATCCAGGAGAGACTCTCATGGAGTCATCAGTCCAGCTGCATAACTTGGTGATAGCAACCTGAAAAAGAATCCTGCACGGAGAGCTACAGACTGACCTTAGAAGGAGGAACTGCATGTTGAAAGAAAGGTGACTGCTGAACCGCATCCCGGTTAACCTCAACTGTGCAGTCATCAGCACAGCTACCTGGAGGCTAAGGAACCGCACAAGGGAATTTGATTCTAATGCTGCTGTAGGAGTTGTACGTGCCTTTTGGAAAGAAGACAACAGAGACGTGCTGGAACTGAACATCTGAAGGAGATCAATGCTGGAGAAGTGCTGAAAGTGTGCATCTAAAGGAGGACATTGTCTAGAAAAATCACATTGCACCTGCACAGGAAGAACAAATAACTTTGACCATCTGGAGTGGCCTCTACGATATGGGCTGTTCTGCTATGCAAAATGATTCAACCCAGGTGGCAAACAGTGTAGTGGTAGTGGAGAAAAATATCAGTGTCCGCAAGGTGTCATTGCATTTTCAGTGGGAGCTACTAGTTGTGCATGGTAGGTTCCAAAAACATTCAATTTGTCACTCAGTACCTCACAGAAACACAGCTCCCCTCTCTGATGAATTCCTAGAGCAGGTAATTTACACCCTAGTTATCTGTGAAGCTTTTAGAGGAGGTTTTAAATAGTAATTTTGTTAAACTGGATACTGTTTTGCCAGCTGTATAGTCTGTACATATCTTTAATTTTACACATATTATTTATTTGAGTGTCAATAAGTAGTTGTCACATAACAGAAGAATAGAACATGGGTCTGCATTAAAAAGTAAAATCTAATTCCAGGTATAAAGTTTAATCCATGATCAATGACTGAGGAACAATTTTTTATGTTAATGATTTATGAAAGGCAAACCCTCAATGAACTAAATGGCCAATACTTTTTGTTGTATGAGTACTGGAGAACCCCATTTAGAAAGAACCATTTGCTGTATCATACACTTTGAGGTATTCCTTACAGTGGGCTCGATCAGGGCCGGCTTCTTTTTTGTCGCCTCCCACCCCTTGACCATTCTTCTCGGTTTCCCTCACTACCACTCTGCAAATGTGCCCCACGTCTCTCTACAGCCCTCTTTTCACATAAATTAATTTGTTTTAAAAGTGCTTGGAAAGGCTGGCATTCCTACTCCACTCAGCTACCCACATAAAATATAATTCTGTTCTTTGCAGCAGGCATATTAACCATCTCTAAATTAACCCTCTATGCTACTTTATAGCGAGTCAAAACTGACGCTAGCAAAACTCCCATCCCTCTCTCTAGCAGGAACATTAATCACAAGAGGTATCTTGATATTTTAATTGCTTCCTGAACGCTGGGCGCACAAGAAACCTTTCAGGGGGTGCTTTTAAATCACAAGCTTCTAGGTTGTTGCTAAAGACAGCGCCCCCCTGAGGCCAGCACCCCGTGTGGTCGCACCGGTCGCACCGCCCTAAGGCCGGCCCTGAGCTAGATGAATGATGCACTGCTCTGTAGAGGTCTGACTAGAACTCAGCTTTCAGATGTGCATCTCTGCTGCTTATTAGCTGAATGCCCTATTTTTCATTTTTGCCATTTTATATATGGCAAACTCATCATGAAGGTACTGGAGCACTTTACATGATTACTTTACTGGTTACATTACACAAGGACATATTCATTTATGGTAGGCATGGGGAAATTAAGGCCCATATTTATACCGGCGCTGGTTTGCGTCAAAAAATTACCGCCGGCTAACACCATTCTAACGCACCAGGCAGGCGCCTTATTTATGGATTGACGTTAGCCAGCGCTGCGGGCTGGTTAGAGTAAAAAAAAATGACTCTCCCCCGGCAGCGCAGGCAAAGGGAAGAATGGGGGTTGTGCATAAAAAAACGGTGCAAGTCAGGCTAGAGTTAAAAATCATGGCTCTAACCAGACTTGCGCCATTTTTTGACACACAACCCCCATTGAAATGAGTCATGCCCCCCTGCCCAATGGCCATGTCCAGGGGACTTCTGTCCACTGGGCATGGTCATTGGGCACAGTGGCATGTAGGGGGGCCCAAGTTAGGCCCCCCTATGCCACTTAAAAATAAGAGAAAAAATTACTTACCTCTACTCACCTGTAGTTACCTGGGATGGGTCCCCCATCCATGGGTGTCCTCCAGGGGTGGGTGCGGGTGGCAGGGGGTGTCCCTGGGGGCAGGGAAGGGCACCTGCGGACTGCTTCCATGGACAGAGACCTTGGAAATGAGCCCACAGGTCCCTTAACACCTGCCTTCACCCAGGCGTTAAAAAACGGCGCAAATCAGGCTGGGCGCCATTTTTTAAGGCCCGCCCCCTCCTGTGCGTCAAAATGATGTGGGTGTATAAATAAGGTGCACATGCTTTAAAGTCATTGTTTGGTTCAGAACGCCTACCTTGCATGTCATTAACGCAAGGCGGTTTCACGCATCCAGAAAACTACTCACACTGCTGAATTTTGACGTTCGCAGGGTCGGGCATCAAAGTATATATATGGTGTTAGGTTTGCACCAACTTTTGGGGCAACCAGAGTATAAATATGCCCCTAAGTGATTTGCCCAGAATCACAGGACGTTGAACCGATGACATGACTTCAACTTGGTTCCCCAGCTCCACAGCCGACTGCTCTGGCTGTTACGTCACGTCCTCTCCATAATTTGTTTCGATTTGTTCTTGGATACAAGTGATCTAACAGTGTTGTGTTGTTTACAGGCTGCTTTTGTGATTATGACTCATGCACGCCGTACTGGTGCGAGAATCTGTGGCCAGAAGACTGGTTGTTTATCTATATGCTCTTAATTTTCACAGTATTTACCAGAGTATAAGTCCTCTTTTTATCGCTCCATGACATTTGGACGGAACACACAAATCCATGACAAACAAGACTACTTTCAAAACCCCTATTCAAATGGTGATACCATTGTTAGCACGAGCTGTAGAAATGTACCAGCCCCTGGCTCACTGGTGGTGCAGAGCGGAGAGACCATCTTAATCAGTGAAATTTACCTGGCTCAGTATAGCAAACTCCCTAAAGAGGTGTCATGCTGAATTTACCCGGTGTATGCCAGAATATCATCTACAGAAATATAATTTGACAGAAATATTGTGTCTAAATATTGTGTACAAAATTATTGTCCCAACAGGTGCATATCCTATTTTATTTTAGTGCCTCCAGTCTGGCAATAATTTTGTGATCTATGTTAGGACCCAATATTGATGACAGGCGACATTCTGCCAGTGATATTCAGATACCAACTATTTTACTATTAGATGAAGCAGGTATTTTAGTAGAAAGTGAGCAACAGCAAAGAGCAGCACTTACACTGCAAGGACTTTAGGATATCCCTCATATTTATAGCTAGCTCATCTGTTGATGTGTGCATGGGTACTATCAGTGCTTTGGAAAATGTTCAAATGATGGCAGTAGAAGGCTGCAAACCAGCTTTGCCCACTCCCTGGTCACAAATACCTATCAGTGCCTTTCCCCTTGTCAGACTACAGTGGCTCCTCACATGCTGATGACATCAGTACTGCCATGTTAAAACAGGAGAATTGTAGAGAGATTTTTAGTGTCACCTCAATATTCTGCACTGAGAAAATGTAAAGCGGTAAGATTTGTAACAACTATTCCTCCCTCAAGGACTTCTGCTTCCTGGTTGACAGGGCCAAACCCTTTCTGATATTGTCTCTTTTTTTAGGATCATACCAGGAGAGGAACAAATAGAGGGCTGTATAGACATTGTCAAAACCGTGAAAAGAGAGAATGGAGCGGAAGAGGCAACCGCACTATTGCTCCCCCGTCGTACATCTGCTTTGTGAGGACCAGTTTTCCTATACGTGCCACTCCTTTACTTACATAATATACATTTCAAGCTTAAACTAGGGTCTCTGTTATGAGGGGAAGACTGCCATCACCTCTGCAGGCTGGGTCTACTCAATGCATAAATGTCCATTTACTGGCTAAACCCCACGCTGGCTTAGAGTTCTGCTAGCATGCATTTGACATGCATGCTGATCTGCGTTATGCATTAACTGCAGAATCAGTGTATTACCAGAGGAGGTAACACAGCCATAAATCCTTCTGAGGTTGATAAAATGAGTACTAACATATTTTGTAATATATGGTTTGCAGCACAAACATTAGATATAACAAATATGGTATAAAAACTAGCTGTTATTTCAATGACACGTTTTCTATATACTGCAGCTCTAAATCCTGAACCTATCATTTCAAAACAACCTACGTTCAATGTTATTCTCACTCAGAAGAGTTATTCCGTCTTTTGGTGACCCGCCTCTGATACCAGCTCAAATGGGCCAACATATTGGCATGCTGTTTGACCACAGACTGTGTTCGATCTTTGGAACTCAAGTTGCCTTGATGTTTGGATCCTGGAAGGCATCACCCCTTTCACTACCACCATCTACAAAAATAATCTAATCAGAGCCATTGTCCTCTCGAGTACCTTCCGTGGCGACACCGTTTACATCAACCTCTTGACCTGACTGAAGAAACTTAAGCTAACTGAAGGTAAAGTCCAAAGTATGCTTTTAACCACATCCAACCAGCTCCACTCAAACTTCAATGTCTTTCAATCATCTCCAGACTTCAGTTCAAGCTCTTTCGGTGTCGCCATAATCCTCCCCTTCAATTCCTTTACAGAATCTAAAAATCAAAGTCTGGAGGACGGACCTTTGCTCTTCTTAGACAGATACTTTGGAATGTTTCCTCTGCTGGCCCTCTGGGGACTGAACGCCACCTCTTTCTTTCATTGAAAAAGCAAAAACAATTCTCTTTGAAAGAGCCTTCACCCAAACTCCATACTCAGGCCCCGACCCTTACTCTGTTGATGTAATTGATGCATTTGATTGTAGGAGATCATAGTGAGTTAATGGTTGCAGCGGTAACGCGTGGTGGGCTGAAGGCCATAAGTGCAAATCCCAGGAATGATGACAGAGCCCTTCATCCATCTGAGGTCACTAAGTCGAGTATCACTGAAATGTGTGATAGAAACGTATGTGACTTACAGTTCTTAGAAATGTAATATAAAGAGCCACTAATAACACACATTTAAGTAACCATTTCTTTACATTTCTCTATACTGAGGTAAGAACTATCTTTCAGATAAATTCTGGCTTTGATGGTTCATAACGTCTGTCAGTTGCTACAAACTCTCCAAATAAACTGAACAGATGCTAAGAACTTTCATTGAAACGTGTTTTCGTTTTTCTCTGTAAAATATCAGATAGATTTGACTCGATTACGTCTCAGGATGCCATGGTAGACCCATCTGTTTAGGAGCCTCAGAAGATACCTGCATTCTGTTTCCTCGCCTTCTGAACACATCCGTATGCCATTTCTGTCCCTCTGGAGACATCTGGCCGCCATTCCTGCCCTTCAGAACACATCTGCATGACACTTTGTCCCTCTGCAAACACAGACATGTAATCTCTGTCGTTCCTTCTCAGAAAACACCTGTGGGTCTTTTCTACTAGACAGAGGACACCTGGAATGTTTTTTGCCGCTCTGAAGGCACAAGCGTTTCATTTCTGCCCCTCAAACATCTGAATGCCATCTCTGCCCCTCAGGTGACATCTACAGGCACTTCTGTCCACAGCTTCTATGTGATAATGTTATTCTTTATATGTCTGTATCTACATATCAATGCCTATATCCATGTGCCATTTCCGGTCATCAGAACAAATCTGCACTACATTCCAATAGTTCACAATACATCCACAGATGATTTGTCACTTTACATGTCTTTTTTTCCACTTGAAAGACCTCACCATCGCATTTCTGCTCCTCCAGAGATGTGTGTATGGCTTTCTAACCCATCTTGAGAATCTGCATGATATTTTTATCCTTATGAAGACTTAAACATTGCTTAAATGCTCCATAGAAGCCATGTGTGTGTCTCACAAAACTCCTAACAAAAATATTTGCATCTAGGATGACAAGTAAATGGCACGCCCATCCTTCAAAAAGCAATTACATGGCATTTATGACAGGCATTTCTATCTACAAAACAATTCCAGCAATAAGTAACCAAGCATGTACATGACATTATCAATAAAGGATGATCTACAAGGGAATTCTGACTATCAATAAGTGAGCATCTACAAAGTATTTCTATCTACATGGCATTTCTGGCCATGAATAAGTTGGCATCTAAGAGATATTTTCAATCTCCTGTGCATTTCTTACCATCAATAAAAGGGCATCAACAAGGCATGTTTACCTACATGGCATCTCTGACCATTTGTAAACACGCATCTATAAGTTTATAGTTTTATAAAGTATTTCCATCAATATGGCTTTTTTGACAATGAATAGGTGGACATCTACAAGGCATACCTATTTACATGGTATTTCTAGCTGTGACCTTCCAAATGGAATTTCTGACAATAAATAAGCAGTCATCTACATGGCATTTCTGACCACAACATCTACAAGATATTTCCATCCTCCCTATGACTTTTGCATGGCATTCCTGAATCTAACTGGCAGCCGCAGTAAGCCTGGCAGATACTTTTCATTTTCAGGTCAGGCAGCCAGGAGCTAGACATGCGCTATTTGCCCAAGCTCCTGGATGCCTTATCTGAACATTTTACTGGGCTGAAGGAATCGCAGCCATGTTGGCGTAACCTCTTCAGCCTAACAAAGGTGCCTCAAGGCCCTCCCCCTCATGATGAGGGGAAACTTCATGGATTGCTTCGGACCAGGGCACTTCAATTTTAAGCCCTGAAGCTCTCAGGGCCAAATGTCAATCAGTGACATCTCGTCATAGAGTGGGGTGGGGTCAGCAGTCTCCCTGACCCCTTCCCACTCTGTGAAAAGTTGGGACTGCAGCCTTCTCTAATTGGTTGACCTTAGGTCAGCCAGTGAGGGAATGCAGCAGTCCCAACCCTCCAGGGACATCCAAGGCAGAACTGAAGGTAAGTGTGTGTGTGTGTTTTGAATGTTTGGTGCGTGCATGTATGTTTGAATATTTGATAATGAGTGTTGAGAATGGATGTGTGTGTACGCATGTGTGTGAATGAATGAGTACATGTGTGCATGTGTGCTTGTGTCCCGCCTGCCCCCCTACCTCCCTTCTAAAATTACCAGCCACTGCTAACTGGTCACTACCATGGATTTCCGTCCCTCCAAAAGCACAAAGAAATTTACCGTAAAACTGTGTAGTGCAGATAAACACCACCATTGGTAGAATATGATATTAGCATTTGACTTGCCATCTGCCAGGTGCCATAGTTTACACCATTCATCATGCCTTGGCAAGCCATGTAAGCAGGCTCATTTCTGATTATGGTGATGCTGACCAGGTAGAAGTCTGAACTCTGCTGGTAGACATGAGCCATCAGCAGACTCCCAGTCCATAGGATACTGAGGCGACATTGTGCGAGGAAGACAAAATGGCCGCCGTAACTTATGCCTGTTGCTGAGTATTAACTGCCCCTTCCCAGCATGCAATCTGAACTTTCCGTGAATTGAGGGGAGAGATCATCACATTTCCTTCACGGCTGTAATTTAAAAAGACGGTAAATCAAAAAGGAATGGTGTTATTTCGATTGTCGAGTTAGCTACCAATATCTCAGAACACTTTTGATATTTTTTCAGGCCCTCCAATAAAAAAGTAAGCTAGCAATAAATATCCCTGCACCCCAGATAACTTCACGTTGAGTGCCTCATTGCTGTGCCAATAAATCTTCTGTCTCCTCGCACTTTGAAATATAGGTAGCCCACTGAACAAAAAAAAACGTTATTTACTTTAGCACTTGCTTTGAGGTTTAATTTTCTATTGTGCCCATATCTTACATTCCAGGTCTGAGGCTGTTACTTTTATAATATCGATTATGGTTTTATAAATCATTTGTTCCGTGTCGTTGCGGGCCGTTGTGCTAAAATAACACTAGAAAAGAATCTCCTTCATCATTCATTTCCATTAACGCTACTTTCCTTCAGAATGCTTTCAGATGCAGACCCGTCGCGGCTCAGAGCCCGCCAGTTAAGCAGCTTCCTAGCATCTTATCTCAGCTCCTTATTCACTGCTATGAAAGGCACTGAACCCATTAACTCTCGTGGCTGCGCCTGTAATCAGCACACCTGCGAGCCGGCTCCATTATCTGTATTTAATTAGCCATAACTACATAGACAGCAATGGAGGACAGGCACATTCATAAAAGCTGCAGTAGGAGCAATGGCTTAGCTTTATTGTATAGCCTGTTGCTTACTTACAAGGGAGCGCCGCTCCGCACTGCTCCACACTACTCCTTAGACCGCTAAGCAGTGCTTAATTTGAGCCGGTGGTTTCCGGTGTGGTTCACGGTACCTATTTTTGAGGGCAGGCACTTATTTTTCTGCCTCAAGCATTTACTGCGAGCAAAAGACACATGGGAAAGAGAGAAGAAGAGAAAAACGAAAAAGCGTCACAAAGGGAGAAAGCAGAAAGCTGCAAGAGTGAGCTGAAGGGACAGAAAGTGGCTGTAAATGGATCAGAGGGCCGAGATGCCATCAGTATTAAACTGCCTCAGTATTCTCTGTTGGCACATTTAATTGTAGCAGCCGCGTTTTTCAGAGGAGTGCTTTTGGCACCAGCACATTCTTGTTTACAAATTAAGCACTGCCTCTAAGTACAAGGATTTTCAGTATCTTACGCAAAAGGACAGTTTGCTACACTTGCTATTTTGAACCCAGTGCTTATTTGGCCCCAATGCAACCATTGAGGGCATTTGTTGTAATCTGCCACCCTCTTGTGGCATCGACTTAAGGTTACTACTTACACTAGCCTTAATATAGCACTGGCCCCTTTTTTTAGGTTCTCAAGATCCCCAGCTTTCGGATGGGTTCTCTGGTGCACATTTGGCACATGCTGAAGTCAATGTGTTGGCTGTTTAATTCATCATGCTCCTCAAAAAAAAGCTTACTGTAGTTATTTCAGTAGAGCGAAAATAAGACATCAATCCTTGACGTGCTTCGGTATTTAAGAACATCTTTTTTTTGTTTAAAAATCTTTACTAGAGTTTTATACATGTGACAGACATCTAGATGTGAGATAAAACAAATGCAGTTTTCTCTATGTAGTACATAAATAAAAACTATTTTTCTTAATAAAAGCAAATGACTGAATTAACACACCTTATAAATACTAATCTCCTATGAATATTAATCTCTGAAAAAATGAACATTATAATCTAGAAACATATGAAAAATTTAGCTTTACAATTTTTGAACAGAGAGAAATAGAAGAAAAAAATGATAAAAAAATAGAAGAAAATGTCAGCTAAAGACCCAATTATATTGCTACATAAACCTTATCTTCTTGTCCTTGCAATAACTTTTCTACTCAATGTACTATGCACATTATTTTATTTAGGTATTCTAACAAGGAACCAAGAAAGCATTTTTTATTACCATTATTGCACCTACAAAATGTTAGACTGCACAAAACACCTTTTTTTATATTTTCAAGAATTGTCTACACCTATTTTATATTTATATATAGGTTTAGATATCTCTAAAAATGTATTGTTATAAGAGATGATATGTCACAATTGTATCAGAGAACCTTTCCATGGGCATGATGCCGTGATGAATTGATATTAGTATATTGTGTTTTTTTAAATAATGTTTTTATATCTTCAATCCATCAATCAGCTATTTGCATAGCACTGCTTATCACCCATGATGTCTCAAGGCGCTGTCGAAGGGGAGCCGGTCAGTCGAAGAGCAAGGTCTTGAGGTCCTTCTAGAACTGATTCAGCAAGGAGGCCTGCCTGTGGTGGATAAGTTGCATTTTCCAGGTCTGTGCTGCGAGGTGGGAGAAGGATTTGCCTCCACAGTGCACTTTCTGATTCTAGGGGTGGCAGCGAGGGCACATTAAGAAGACCAGATCTGTCTGGCAGGGGTGTAGAAAGATGGGCAGTGGTTGAGGCAGGCCAGCCCAATGTTGTGCAGAGCCTTGTAGGCGTGTGTCAGGAGCTTGAAGGTGATGCGTTTGTTGACGGGGAGCCACTGCAGGTCTCTACGGTAGGCGGAGATGTGGATGTGGCAGGAGATGTCTAGGATGAGTCTGGAGGCTGCGTTCGGAATTCTCTGAAGTCTTGCTTGGAGCTTCTTCGTGATTCCAGCTTAGAGAGCGTTTCCATAGTCTTGGGAATCTTATATTATGTACATGTATTTTAATGCATTGTATATCTGTTATTGCATAGTATGCTGAATAAAGATTTGTTGACTGACTGACTGTATAAAATAATTGAAGTAGGTACGTATGGAACAAAAGTTGTCATATGATCTAAAACAAATGTTAGCAGCAAATCCAGTAAAAATGAGAATTTAAAAAGAAGGGGTAAATTAATGTAAAATATGTTTGCATCTTACTTGGAAGTTTTCATCCTTCTTCACTAATAATAGAACCTACAGGTAATGTAATCGTAGTAGGTAACAAATACACTCTAAATTAAATTCATATGGCAATTTTTATTTATATAAGGGCACAAACAGAGGAGTAGCTATATCAAGTTTAAAATGTTGACAAATACTTTACAACAATCATTAAAGAAATATAACTAGAGTTTTTCAAGATTGAAGTAAATTTTTCGGAATGCATGACTAAATGAAAAGCTATCAATTTACCATCCATAGGTAATTTACTCCAGTCAGTACCTAAACTCCCTAGAAAAATACTTGGCCCCAATGCAACACGTCAAAAGAATATTAGTATTCATAATATTATTAATAAACTTTCAAACTTGAACCGAAAACTGTTTCATCGAATTACAATCATTTAATATATGAAAGAAACCTGCCTTGTGACATTTATAAGACCAACATTCTTTAACATTTACTCAAGAATATCTTTATTAGTTACAAGGTATAAAGAGCAGGAAATGTGAAATACTCTGGGATGCGTCAGCTTCCTCCATCTGGGACTCCCGGTGCAGCCTTTCACATTCCATATGACTTCATCATGCATTCTGTACTATCACTCGGCACAGTCTGCATGCCCCGATGGTGGTTACACATTTCCCCTTTCTTTACACACAAAATATGACATACGACAATGGAATGACCAGACCAATACTGCATGTACACAGCAATGACTACCACCCACAAGTGGCTGCAAAGGTAGGAGAATGCAAAATAAAACGCTAAACAGCTACACAATGTCAAACATATCCTAGAACAGGGTTCTGCAAAGTCGGTCCTGGAGAGCCGGGTCCATGCCAGATTTTTAGCATATCCACATTTAGAAACATGTAGATTTCTGAGACATCTTTTTTCTAAATGTGGATATGCTAAAAACCTAGCATGGACCTGGCTCTCCAGGACCGACTTTGCAGAACCCTGTCTTAGAACATCAGCTACTATCAACACATCAAAGAGTCCATCACAACATAAATCTAACAACACAACATCACTGCAGTTCACAAGACTGGCATGGCTTTACCACACCACATATCATAGCATTTCTTCTACCTTGACAAAACAATACGTCATAAGCTAAGCCAGGGTGGCACACCACATAAAACCAAAAACCTGCAACAACTAATTGCCAGCAATGACCAACACCTGAAACTGATACCCAACAAGTACGAACAGGACTCAGCGTTCATCCTTTCATCCTTCTAAAAGAAAACATGATGTGGAATCTACCTCAGACTCTTGCAAAAGCATTTAAAATAATATCGATTTCATACACATGTTAAACAGACACAGCCAACCACAAAACAAGAAAACACAGCACGCATTTTCTCCAATTCACAGCCAAAATGCATAACCTGAAGAAATTGTGGTGCAATCAGCTTTTCACACATGTAAATCCAGGCAAGGCTAACCCAGTCTTTACTCTTTCATCGGCTGATGAAATAGTTTCCATTGAACTATTGAGAGGGTACCTTATTTAGAGGTGCCAAAGTACAATTCAGTGAGCCTGCTGAATAAATGGTAGGTATTTTGATTATTAATAATGAAAGCTGGCAAAATGACCACGGCAAGATAGTCAGAAACAAAAAGCATTAAGCATATTCAATAATCGAGGGCCAAACATATTAATATGTGGTCACAAGGTGCCACTCTGTAAGACATGCGCATAAGGTCGTGGGTGAAAACATATTGGAAAAGGACTGAACTGAGCCGATGCCTGATATTGAAGAACATCATTTTTGTGGTCACGGGTAGTCGGAATATTTACTTATCAAATTGAATCTAGCACACGTTTCACAGCCACCAAACCCAAATTAAGCCTCCAGTTTTGTGAGGCAATGACACACAGCACTCCATAATGTGTAAAAGGCCATTTATTAGGACAACATTGCAATTGTATTAACACTTCAACATTTATCATAACATCAAAACATCTTTAAACGTAACCCCTTTATACCCGCCAACATTCTCTCTTCCCTCCAGCAGACCACCCTGCTTCACTCTTCCTTTTACCTTTCACTCCATAAGCTCCCTCCATTCCCAGGCTCTTTCTCACTTCTTTCACCCGAGCATCCTTCAAAGAAGCCTCTTTACCCCATCCCAGGAATCCCGTGCACTGTCTTCCTGTGCCTATGCTCCCTTCCTCTCCCCCCCCCCCAGGGGAGGATATACCCGCATCTGACCCCCCACCAACTACCGCCTCTGCCCTTGCAACCTGTCCTGCCATGGCGACCTGTCAGAGCTCAATCAGCACAGGTCCAATCCATGATAAAACTTGTTTCAGAGCTTGGCGCCCTGGTAGCGCTAGAAAGGAGTCAGCAAAAGGCCAAAGCGCCTCTCGTGGCTCCTTATATGAGAACCCAATAAACCCTGCCCCCACCCATGTCCCACCTATTCTGTCCTCCTGCGTCATCTACCCCACAAAGTCTCCAGTGGAAGACTAGGCTGCGCCTTGTGCTCCCCTAGAATCCCCAATTCAACAACAAAGGAAACAGATACCTATCTGTGAGCGTAAGTAAAGATGCAAACGTAATGAGCCCAATAGACTTGCTTGACACCCTCCGTGCCAATATCACAACGGCCCTGATTGTGAAGTGGACGAAAAGGGGGTTGTGCTTAGAATTCCTGGTAAATACCAATAATTGTGAGAGAGGTAATTACTGGGTGCAGTAAATACCTCTTATTGTGCGTGCAGTGAATACCTCAGATTCTGTCTTTCCACTGTGAAAATGAGAATTATATTCAAATTTGGTATCTATTGCACCAACATCGGTATTTTTTGCCTTTTGTTACAGGCTCCTTCACCCAAGAAAGTTTGGTAGGTTGTACTTGTCAGGGAAGATGGCAGTGTGCTATAATTCTTACACAACTTCAAAATTATGATCTCTGTGCAAAACTCCTGTCTATGTAGGGATCGTTATTTAACCTGAAGACTTCGAACATAAGGAGCAGTCTAAAAAGCAAAAGATCAGGACAGCGAAAAAAACGAACACATTATAGAATTCTGAGTTCACCAAACTGTTCAGTAGACTAGGGAAACTTTTCTGCCTCAAACATGAATCAACGGAATGTTCAGTCGATTCAGAGGTTTAGAGGCCCTCCAAAGCTTTCCAGAGTTTAGCTCCATGCACATGACAGAGTGAGGCTAGGCACCAAGAGTAAGCCCTTGCTCTTGGATTAAAGGTGAGTAGGAAAATAGTGATCAACAAATAGGCACAAATCGTCTTTCTAAATCACTCTTCAGGTCCAACATTTTCACAGAGCAGTCACCCACTCAACTTCCTATGGAACATTACTTGGCACGACTGGTAGTTCACACACCCTTCCACACAGAGCCCTGTGTGTAAGAGGGGGGCGTGAATTTTGTGACCAAGACATCAGAGATGACAGCTACACAATTTCTGTCACCTTGGAAACATATCACCTTTATCTATCACTTTTACTTACTCATAACTGTAATGCAGTACTCCTAATGTAGGCCATCCTTTTTTGAAACCTAAGAAGTGTGATCTTGGTTCTTAAGACAATCTAATGCACAGGTTTATTGCTCCAAATAGCACATCATCAGTAAGGTCCTTGTAATCCAATCTTTTGTGCATCATTCGGCACAGCAAAACTTTGGGGGCTTTTTCCTTTATGTGGCAATGTACCGTTCGATGAAGAAACTGTCAATAGAGGAACTGAAGGGTCCTCAAGTGCTCAGTACAAGGCTGTCCATAGAGACCAATCTTATTGTCTTCCCCTCACTTACAGTTAGTTGAGCAACCCTCTTGTTTGAAGATTGCTGGAACTGGGCTGGCATGTGTGTTGGTCTTTAGGTGAGTATGAGAATTTATTTCAAATCTATTTGATCACATACGCTGAGCGGTAATTGCCCCAACCAGATTGTAATCAACTCTTTGACTATGCAATGCGAAACTGCTAGGGCCACTAGAATTATGCAAGAATAAAGGGCCGAATTATATGTCAGGGCTCAGGAAGGAATACAGTAGGAAAAGCCAAATTATATGGCACGGTGCAGCCCAGCCCTGGGCAGTAACATTTTGCTGTTGTCATTTTATCATGCACTAATACTATCTGGGCAAAAGATCTGCCACATTAGTACCAACTTAACATCTGGATACATCAATCGGCAACTGAACAGTGTCCAGTTAACCTTTGCAAAGGGTCTCTATCTGCACGGTGGCGCATTTTAAAGTAACGTTTAATCCATTCGAGCATGAAACAACATTTATGTCTTTGTAATCTGCAAATTGCACATCAGATGGTGGATTATACGCTCATTATGGTAAATCCATAATTATGTGGAGAACACTGCGCTCTCAGAATCACATCATTCTAGTAGAAGCAGCTATTGCTGTACTTTCATACTGAGAGGGAGCAGATACCTGTGGAGGTGAGATTCAAAGTACAATCGCTTAGTTACTGTTTTCCCTGCTTACAAAAGTGCAATATTGTGGTTACCGGACTTCATCTAACATATTGATGACAACTGTGTCACAGAATATAACCAATGGGCGTGTCCCATTAGTTGCAGCAGAGTTCTAGTGGGCGGGCGCTCGATGAGAAGCTATCAAAAGCTGACATGGCAGTGTTTTGTATTAAATAAGGTCTCAATGTTTGTTTCCCATTGAAAGGTATGTTTAGTTACAGTGAGGTGAACAAATGTCCATGCCAGTTAGGGCTTAATCAGAGTTGTAATTCAGAGATGTCGGAGGATGTAACTGAATCAAGAGCATCCTTGGGTGGCTCGAGGTAATGAATTTCGGACTTTGAAAAATAGGGTTGAAAAAATGAGCACCTTGTATGGAATGCTGGGATTGGCTGAGCCAATCAAAATGATTATCAAACTAGCACTAACTACTGTTGTCTGCCAGCATTCTAATTTCAGTAAGAGTGCCAAAGAGGGGCATAGGGCGCACAAGGGGAGTTGTCCTGTTTGCGTGTTTTGGGTGAGATTAGAAGGGTGAGTGCTAACAGCTGTTAACTGCACTTGTACTAATTATGTGGCTAATAATCGGTGACCAGTAAAATTTGAATGAATAGATTGAAATCCTTGTCTTGTATAGGAAATACTCATTGTGTTAAATTATGTCATACAAAGACCAACTGGGAGAAGGACCTCTGCCAGAAAGCATTATTACGGTGGAAATATTCTGTGTGGTTGATCTGAATAATACAGGACATGCAGAGTAACAGGTTTTACGAAGAGCAGCAAAACCGAAAGAGGACAGCAGTTAAAATGAACGTTGTAGATTCTTTCAAAATAGTTATTCTGAGTCAAGAACACGTAGGTCAAGTTTCGCAGCTACCCCAAAGAAATGCTTCCTAAGCG
This sequence comes from Pleurodeles waltl, assembly GCF_031143425.1. Taxonomy (NCBI): domain Eukaryota; kingdom Metazoa; phylum Chordata; class Amphibia; order Caudata; family Salamandridae; genus Pleurodeles; species Pleurodeles waltl. The sequence goes on along the minus strand of NC_090447.1, from coordinate 513,234,887 downwards.
ATATCTCAGACCATCAGACATGAATTTCTGCATGTAGCCGAGAAGACAAAAGAAAAGAAAGGCGGGGAAATAAGAATCTGGCAAAATACATTGATTTATGTCTGATCATGCACAAGGGTGCATTACCAATTGCCCAATATTATTATACTTCTAGATCAGATAAAAAGTTTTTGCACAGAAATTGAAAGTCAAATTAGTGAGGTAACAGGAGACTCGCGAGAATTTTGAATAGTCTGATGCTTCGCACGTGGGAGAGAAAATAGGAGAAAAACTTAGAAATTCAGGAATTAGATTTTTCAACTTCAGCGTTATCTGTGTAGTAGCAGAATATTGCTGGAAAATGTTGTGCTACAAAGATATTGTAGCAAAAATAATATCTATTACAATATTGTGAAAGTGAGAATGTATAAGAAAGTTTTGTTTTACCATAGGTAATTCTACATATAGGTAATTTGGCAGTCTATATTTCTTCGCAGGAGTAAGCACATAAGAAGCGGAGAAGTAACATAGATTTCACATGCACAATCACAGGAATGTTTGTGAACCAAGTGACAGTAGAGAATCTTCGGAAATGCCAAGAGAATGTCTATGATTCCTACGTTCTGATCTTTGTTTTTAACTGCATGTGCATTGGTGAGGAGATTAGTGGTGTACCTGGGCTATTAACAAAGGACAATGCCCCCCAGCTACTCAGTTGCATGGCAAAAGGCATTCATAATTTGGGTGCAGCGGGCCACTCTGACCTCCAGTCCAGTCTGTCACTGCACGTGCTTCTCTAATCAAAGCTAAGCTCCAACAATTATGGTGAACTTCACATATATGTACCTTTTGTTTTTGTTGGCAATCTTTTTGCTACAATATTTTTGGAGCACAATAGCTTTGTGGTCGATATTCTGGCATGCTATCATCGGAGATGGTGGCCCTATAAAACTGATGCCAATGGGTGCACTGTATTAATATGCCCAGAATGTGCTGCATGCATGTGAAAACGTCTCCCACTAGCCCCAAAGTCAGTTTGATGTCACACAATGACATCCCCGTTCTTCCTCTTCTTTAAGGAAACCAAATGCAAATTCCCAAGGAGCAGGAGTCTATCCTGTGAAACTGAAGGGTTCTATGGCAGAAGTTACAGATTCGAAACTGATGAATGCCAAGACTGAGTTCCCATCAAAAGTCGGTGGAACAGTTGAGATATACTGGGAGTGAGACAAGTGCCTAAAAGTGAGACTTGAAGAAGCTGAATGGAATATACACAAAGATAGGAAAGCACACTGTCAGAAAAACAAGAGTGGTAAAGCTTTCCCTGAATTTTTACTATGAAGAAACATGGTTTCAAAGTATCATTAGCAAAATAGATAACTTGTAAAGTTTCTGAACCCTCACAATGTTTCTATTTATAGAACTGGTTCCGTGATTTAAAAAAAATGCAAAAACGTGAGTCTTTTTTTCTCAATAACAAGTATTTTTTTAATTCTCATAGGAGAAAAACTAAATCATTTTCAGAAAGCAAAGCGGGAGATAATCACCGCATATCAAGGCCTCGGGAGCAGATTCTCACGCTGAAATGTAAAATGAGAACTTTCTCAGGATCTGCTTTGTTGGGCCGTGGACAGGCTGGAGACATCCCACAGGTCTGGGTCTGGCTTGCTTTAATATCATGTTCGCGTCCACAGATGAAAATGCTTTTGCAAGATGTCTGCTCGATTGTCTGAGATTTCCTGCCAGACAATTAACTTCCAGCTTGTAAACTGTAGCTCACCCAGCTTGCACCTGCGTTAAATAAGGGGCAGTTGTGTAAAACAGAGAGAGGGGTGGGAAGACATTCGAGGAGGGTGGGGGAGTGGGAGAAAAGGGGGAACACTGAAGTGGAGGACAGTTGCCAGTTCATGATCTGAAAAAAAAACAAGTGCAGGGAACCATACCCTCTCTTAGGGTGCTGTTGATTGGTGGGGTTGCCGAATACGAAGGCAGCCCAGTGGAATCCACTTCATGCTTCTCTCTTCCACCACCCTAAACTTCCTGTCTCCTTATCTCACTCGTGGTGTAAAAGAGACATCTTTGTACAACTAGGCAGGCTTGGTGTTCAGCAACCCTAGCATTTGACAGTGCTGGAGGCGTGCACCCTTTAACATCTTTGGACCCCTACATTTGACTTTTTTTTTTTTACTAATCAAGCATAGCGTGACACTGAAATATAAATACTCAGGGACCAAACTATACCTATCTATGTTGCACAAGATTACCTGCAGAAACCTTTTGTCAGTGAAGGAATTTCTAATTATGTAAAATCCTTTTTAGTGGGAAGCCACATGTTGTCTCAAATGAGCTGATTCCTGGTTTCCTTCCCACAATCTGTTGGTATTTATGGACTAGCTGGCATTAAAGGAAGTAGAAGATAGAGATGATGACCTTTTTTCCCTTGTTGGGGTCTCCTACAATGGTATGGTCATTCGGAGCATTGGCTTCTTCTCACAGTCTAATGGTTGGGCAATAGGAAGATACACAAGAATGTCCCCTCCGTTATGTCACATACCAGGAAGTCTAGGAAGGTGACAAATCACAGAACGCTTCGTGTTTCTACTGATACTAAGCATGTCTTAGGCAGAAGAAAGGGCAGTTGCAGGGTGGGAGTGAGGAGGCAAATCTGACCTATTCAATGCAGGAGTCTGGAAAGGGATTTCTTCGTGGGGAATATGTGTTGCCTACAGAGAAAGCAAAAAGTTATATGTGCAACTGTACCTCATCATAACATTTCTCAATCAGTAATTTCCATCTCCTTGAAAATTCTGCATTTGTAAATTTCATGCATGTGAATACTCCATAAAACCAACTATTAGCACGTATTTTCTAGCATTGTTTTTAAACGCTTTGTGAATCTTTCAAAAGCTAAAACATAATTATAATCATTCGGGACCCAGTTTCTGACTTTTTAAACCATCCCCTTGATAATAAGGCCCCTGGAAATGTATGATTGCAATAGAATTCCACAGATACTGCAAAGTATGTTTCATTATCTTCGAAAAGATGCAATTCTAATCCAAACATAGGACACAAGATATCACAATAGGATTTGGGACATACAAAGCAGTGCTTTTTGAATTAGGATGTACGTTACTATTTGTATTGGCTGATCTGAGGACAAAATAAGAGTGAATCACATGAAAAGTCTGCTTTCTGCATTCCTGAAACCAACTGACGTTTCACCTCGCACAAAGTTTGTCAGGTGCACATTGGACCCTGTGGGCATGAATAAAAAGGCATACCAGTTGAGCGAGAGAGGTGTTGCTTGATGCAGCTAGCATGGCAACCCACTTGCCAAAAGCGTCCCCTCTGTTGAGCTGCCAGCCACACACTTCTAATGGGGAAGATTGCTCTTAATTTCCATTCCAGCAACACGAGATGAATTGCTACTTTAACTGTGCAAGTGGTGAATCATGGTTTCAGTGACCACAGGCGTGGGATTTGTGTGTGCGGTGCAGAGCAAACTGACAGCTATGATCAATCCTGGCTCTAAGGGAGAAAACAGCAGCCAGAAGTGTGGTAGCTCCATCCCGCATACCTCAAAAAGGAATGTTGATTCTCTAGACAAGAAGCATGTGCCTGTCTAGATCTTCGATGGGAGTTGGATATATGATTATAAGGCTGGCAAAGGGTTGCAATCTTCTCTGAAGCAGGATAAAGTCCATCATTTTTGCACCCTATGAGCCATACAGAGGCGAAAAAGACCTCACGTTGACAGAGGGCAGACCAACTAAAGGAAAGAAAATTGATACTAAAGGAAGGCAACGATCTAATTTGCTGGTGAGCATTTTAAAGAACTAGCGGATACATTCTTCCCTGACTCTGAGTAAACTTTGTTTAGGGCACTATTTACACAACTGTTTTTGGAGTCTTTGGTTTGGTAGAGTTACTAGGAAAGAGGAACGCGGAAAGGGTAGCCTAGGTAGAGGCAGTAGTGAACCAGAGTAAAGTGAGAATATGACCTGAGAAACCAAACTCAGACTAACGGGGTAGAGGCACATGGAGTCCTACAGCAGGACAAGTGCTCATTTGCAAATGAGTAAGTGCTGGGGCCCAAAGTTTTGGTCAGAAGCCTGCAACCACTGCTACTAAATGTCGGGACGCCAAGTACCAAGACTGAGCAGTCATGATTCCACATCATGCCTCTTCAGTCCACCACCAGACACCCCCTGGCCCCTATTTCATTCTTGCAGGTTCCTGCCGTCCCCTCTGTCACGATTTTTCCAACTTTTTCTTCCTCCTTCTTTCTCCCTTGAATGTTTGCCACTCTCTTACTCTGGGTCAAAGTCTAATGTGGGGAAATATGTTGTATCCCCTAAAAAATGAGGGCAGGTAGGCTCCACCTGAAGTCACTGGCTCAAATTAAGCACTGAGCAGGACCAACAAAGTGAATACATACCCATGGATACCTGTACATGGGTTTCTGAAGTTGCAGGGAGAGGTGGATGCAAAGTTGTTTGGACATAATGTATTGCAGGTGCGATGAAAGGAGCTGGTGAGAGTGGAGTGGAGTTGAGTTAAGATTCCCAGGGACACACTCCTACTTTTAGTATAGGAGTGGCCACAGAGGAGCCTAGGCTAGAGATGGGGAATTGGAGGCAGCAGTTGAACTTCTTCACAGGTTATGCCCACTTGGCATTTGTAGGAAAATGTGTGAGTGTGTAGCTGTAGAAAGTGCGGAAGAAGTGCAGTATGGACATCTAAAGATTCCATTGTGAAGCAGACAGGAAATTCGACTGAAAAAAGTACCTGTGGGAGATGGATAGGAGGAGGTGAAAGTGCTTTGCACAGTTAAAAGCGGGATGCATTTTGTACGGCTGTAGTCAGTGCTGTTAAAGTTATAGAGAAGAAGAGGTCCCCTTAACTTGTCTATCATCACATGGGCAAAAAAACGATTTAGTGCAGTGGTTTCCAACTTTTTGACTTCTGTGGACCCCCACTTTATCAGTACTGGAACCCAAGGACCCCCCACTGAATCATTATTAGAATCCAGGGATTCCCCCAATAATTCATTACTGAAAGCTGGGGACCGTATCTGTTAACATTTTAAATTTTTTGAAGCAATCACGTGCCCCCAGAGGAGGAGTCCCCAAACCACAGATTGGTAACCACTGATTTAATGCAAAACATAGGTTTGACCGCAAAAATTGTGATCACAAAGGATTTGAAGCAAACCAGTGTGATGTGGACTGGTGTTCGAATTGATTGTGCATGGCAATTGCCCAGTGAGTATGAGAGGGGTGAGGAAACTAGCAGAGATTAATAGGGCCCAGAGAGTACTGAATGTAAAGATAAAATACTTTGGGTTGCACGAATTGGTGTGGCATTTATAACTGCTGGTGCGGTGGGTATTTTATTTTTTTGGGGTGGGGGAATCTCTTATCTCGTGGCATGGAGATCTATGTGACAATTACTGTTGAGAAAAATTGTGAAAAAATGTTATCAAATTTCACAAAATGTTGTGAAAACTTATGTGAAATTTTACAGTCTTCAGGTGTGTCATACGAAAATTTGAAGTGAGAGCAGACCTCGCATTCAAATATCATACCAGACACCAACAAGGGTGCTGGCTGAAAAATAAGTAAGTGACATTTTCTCCTTGCCTAGAAGTTGTGTGTAACTTTGCTCATGCAAATTCATGGAATTTCATGATATATACATATAGCAAAATTAATACATTTTTTAAGTTTTGTAGCGTCGGGATAGAAGAAATTACTTAAGTCTAATAACAGTGTTTCAAACAGTGATCACTACCTTTTTAGGACACCAGAGTGGTGATAAAGGAAAATAAAACTAACACCATGAAAGAGATTCTTTCTGGTGTCAGAAATATCACCACAGAAAATGCTAGTTATGGACAAGGTGGCAAGAAAAACCGGAATAGATTGAAGGGTGTGTAGCATCCTTGATATCTCATGAGTGATAAGCCACTTCGAGCAGAGAACAGATTGTGAAGTCACAAAATTGAAAAGTGTCTGTGAGGCTAAACATGTGTGAAGTGTTAGACATAAAAAGAGTTACTTTTAGGCCTGTGTGGCCTGAGTGCTACAAGAGCTGGAGGAGAGACGTATGAGCTCAATAAGGGCAGGCTCAGGCGTTTAAGAGTAGGGTGAGTTATGTGACGAGGCATTTGCGTAAAGGTGAGTAAACTGCGGTTGTGTTATCTGCAAGCTTGGCGTGCTCTTCTGAATAAATACAACCATTTTCAAATCACCAGGTATATCTCATGTTAACCACCCCTTCTAATAAAACGTAACTACTTCCTCAGCAATCCCAATGGGATTGGTGACAGGATAACAAGGTGTGATGTTACACCCAAAGATTTGGCAATTCACTAGCCGGATTCTGGGGTGAAACAATAGGGGAAATATTGAGAAATGAATGCGGAAAACGCTGATTCCAGCACGTTATACCAAAACATGTAATGCAACATAAAGGGCTGGTTTATTGCCCACTAGTAATCCTGCCATTAATGGAGGAAGTTCTGTTGCATGTGTTTGTTTATGGTTCTTGTTGCATTTGATGCAAAATTGGCATGTTGTGCTACTGTCCTCTGGTGAACAAAAGGTAACCCGACGGGAACAAGTATTTGATAAATGTCACCACGCAAAGTGTGCGTAATCGTCAGTAATCAAGCAGGTAATGCAAGTTAAAACCATGCTGAAAGAGGTAGAATGTTATATGAATCAATGCAAACCTTTTCAAGCACAGCACACATGATGTGGAATACTTTTCTTCTCTGTTGTAGAGTTGGCATTGGTAAATGACTGGAAGGTAGGCATGCAGAATGCGCCATGGCTTTCTACAGTTCAGCTTACTGTGCTGTCGCCTGTCCTTCAGACATATTGGCCATTATCCATCAACAAAAGTCAGACAGATATCCAGCTGGAATCCACGTAGGAAAAAGTTCAGGATGAAAATAGTACAGATTTTGTAATGCTGAAGGAATTTCGACCAAGGTGAAGATATAAGATCCAGGAGCACCGTTTGGGGAACTGTTAGCGTCTTAAGTAGACATGCTATATTACTGCATGGCTTGCATTTGTGATTTTGGCAGGTTGTCGGAGACAGCTAGCCATTGTGCCAAGATGTTTTTCTTCTCCAGTTTTCCCCACCTGCTTAGTAACATGTAATCCCAGCAAACATGGTATCCAAGCGAACAGGTGGCCCTTGGAGTACAGTTTTTTCATGTCATTCACCGTTAAATGTTTAGACTGTACTTAAAAATTTTACTACGGTTTAGTAACATATACACAGTCGTCTATTTCTTCTGCCATGACTTCTTCCCATAAATGACTAACAGCAATAGCATCCTGTAAATGATGTCACAAAACATCTCAACATTGAAGGTGACATAATCAAAGCAATATTTTAGAAAGCTTAGAGTTGGCGATTGTTAGTGAGGGACTGGGTAAAGAGATATGTTTTTTTTCTCTTCACTGAATGGCGTCTTTAAAATAAGTCAGAAACTGGCCAGGCTGCAAACAACTGCTATCGCTGCTGGGAAGGAGAGAAAGCAATGGTAACTGAAGGAGAGATTTGCCTCTGATGATCCCGATTGACTGTTTTTCGAACACTTAGCATCAAGTGTATTTTTAAAGTGCTTGTTCACGCCTCGGGGTATCTTAGCACTAAGAAATATATGTTTTAACCCATATCAGTGTTGCTAATCTTCTTGACCTCAGTTGTTCAATTATGCTAATCTTTTTGACCTGTTGTTCAAGAATAATTAGTTACTCACACGTAGAGTTCCACTGCAAGTTTCACTGAGCGAGTTGGTCCTGGACGTGGCTCCCAGGGGAAAATTGGTCGGGGACAGAATTCACCTTTCTCACCACCAGTTGATGCATGGGCATTCCACCCATCCACAGCTAGACCAATGGCATCTTGGTAATTATCAACATGCAGCAAACACATCCAACCAGGTGTTTGTTTTGCATGCACACTGTTGTCCAGTGAATATTTTGCACGTTTTGTTTTTGGCAAAATTATTACATTAGCACTTGGTGCAAATTTTTCCATCAATTGATCATCAAACAACATTTGAAAGGCTGCAATATACCTATTTGGGCCCAAACCATATTGAGTGATCGCTCTCTTTTGGATGTGGTAATCAATGCTTTTAGTAAATCGCTAATATTAGTTTTAGTCCTAAAAACTATAGAATATTTAACCAAAATGAAACAGGAGAGTGTGTAACAACTCAATGTTAAGATGATGAAAATGTATGTTTAAAAGGACTTGAAAAAGAAATGTGCTATATGGAAATAAGTAAAGAGAGCCTAAGATGGCCGGCCAAACACACATGTGCAATTAGTGCAATTCGTTCCCCCTCCCCTCTCCTCCCTCCAGTGGCCCAGCCCCACCCCTCCCTATGCACTGCTTGCTGAGCCATCAAATGAAAAATAAATTGACAGTAAACTATTGTTTTATTTTTCATCTGCTGGCTCTTAGCCCGGGGGGAGACGCTCCTCTGCCACTGCGGAGCAGCCATCCCGGTTGGTTTGGCCAGAATTACGTTTTCTTAAGATTTATTCCTTTTGGGACACAAGGTAATGAACTATTGCGTGCAATCTAAAGGAAAGCTTGATTTCCAATAAATACTGGTGTTTCCAGATGTGCTTTCTCTTAAGAAGAGTTGAGGGGTTATGCACGTAGTGACAGATGGTGCTGCGTTGAGATCAGGAATACTGGCATACACAACCTAGGACGTTAGGTCTTATGGCTCTCTCCTTTATTACTGCAGGCATGTTACATCTACTACATTTACTCAAATGCAACTGTCTGGGAAGTAGGCTGTAAGTAGGAAAACAGTTCATGACCATATACAGTGCTGAATTAAACACTGTGGAGGCCACTGGGCAGTCGAAATTTCAGGGCCCCCCTTGCACATTATCTCCTAACACGTTTTACATTTTACCAACCAACAATTTTAATAAACCAGTTTTATTACACAAAACTAAACCTTACACGTACATAGTTGACCAGACTTTTTTACAAACTGACAGCTGACGGAAGATGAGCCTTTTAAGAGGCAAACTGCTATGCAAATCTGATGTCTATGGTTTATGTACTTTAAGTTGGTAATGGTACATTACATCAATACAGTATTTTCTCTATAGAGTATTTAATGTAAAGTTTTCGTTTCTTTGCGTTTATTCATTTTTTCTATCTTTTGGAAACAATTTAAGAAAGCTTGACTGTAATTTCCTTTCAAGATCCAATCAATATTATTTTTATCCGTTGTCACGAGGCTCCTAAAAGGAGTGGGGCCCATAGACCAGTGCCTACTTTGCCTATCTGGTAATCTGGCACTGACCACACAGACATTGGGATTCTGTGAATCATAATTTCTAGTTTAACATGATAGATTTACTTTATTTACAGCCATAGGTGAAGATTCCACGCAATGAAATCTGCCCAATGTTGTACAGATAAATGTTAAAAAAAGCACAAATCCTTACATTTATTGCACTGTGGTTGCACTTCCACTGTTATTTCTCTTTCTTGTCTAGGCTGTATTATTTTCATGCCCACAGCAAATCTTGCAGAGTGTGTGAAATAGGAGTATTTTCCATGAAATGCATAAATCTGTGTGAAACGCTGTGTAAATCACAATTTCTACCTATGATTTGTGATGGTGTCTGCATGAGTCGTACCTTGAATTTGGTTACAGTTAGGTGATTCCTTTTGAAGAATTTGGGCATGCACGATTTTTCCTATGTAGATGCGCATAATATTTGCAGCATTATTTTGAAAATTGTGTTTTATCTAATCTTGTGATTTTCAGTCTTCAGCAAAGAAATCATCCTCAGCTTTATTAAAGAAGCGATTTCACTACAATTGGGAATTTACACTTAGGTCCACACAGTCCTCTGATATGACATCTACCAATATCAATGAGCAATTCCATTTTCCCGGCGCTCAGTGTCTGAGTGAACATCACAGACTTATGCTTGGTGGGTAGTTTATAGTGGTTTTCTTCCTGTCTTTTTAGTTAAAGAAATTACACTTTAAGTAAAAAGTCATTTTACACGTTACCACTATATGGGCAGAGGTTTCTTCTTCTTCATATCAGTTTAATACCTAAATGCAGCAATCAGCAACTGAGAGGTGAGCCGCCTCTACTTGACAAAATATCAGGCACTGAGCAGTAGCACGTGGTACAGTTTTTAGTAACTTTTGATCAGTTTGAGCTAGAAATTATTATTTTTTGTTAAAAGTTTGAAATTATGCAGAAGATGATGGATTGTTGTGGCAAGTGCAGCCGATACATAACTATGCAGAAAACGCCAGACCCGCGGAATCGCATAATTCGAGTGATTTCAGAAACAGTAGAAGACATAAGTTCGATTACTGTGGTCAAAGCTGCCTTGTTAGCCAAAATGATGCTTGGTTGGCGCTATTGTGTTGCAGGAGCTTGTGCTACAGTCCAGAAAATGGCATTTTCTTCTTAAAAATGCACACTGCCCTTCGGGGGCTTGACTCAATCTGCAGGATTTAGTTAAAAAGTTTAAAATACTGTTGGAGCTTAATAAAGGCATTGAAGTGGATTTGGGCCATTTATCGGGGGACAATGTAATCCGGACTCACTCCCAAAACTCTGGTGATTCAAAGATTGACTTCAGACGTTTACCTATGCCTACCTGGAAACTATTTTGGATAGTAACAAAAGAAGTGTAACAACTGTTGTAAGAGATAGATTATAATTTCTACAATTTGAGGTCATACACACCTTGTGGGACAAAGCTACTCTTGGGGCTCGTGCATCAACTTTCTGTAATTGAAGAGCGAAATCAAGAGTGAGGGTGGGAGTGGCACATATCTGTCCAATGTAACTGATTTTTATTTGACTGGCATCTTAATCACCGGTCTTAACTGCAGTAAGTGACACTCAATGCGCATCGGCAAACTCATCTTTAAAAAGACACAGTAATGACATAAAAAAAAAAATATTGTCATAAAACACCTGCTAATATCATCCAAAAGAAGAAACTGACCAAATCCAAATCGACAGTTAGCCTTGACCTGTCAATGACATTTGACAGAGTCAGCAATTACTCACTTCTGAAAGTCTTGTAAGAACGGATGGTAATCAGTGGCAGCAGAGTCTAGCAGTGGTCTGAATCTTACCAGACCAATCCTTTCCTGCAAGTAAAATTGACCAACTGCCTTCGGAAATCCACCCTACCTTATCAATGAGTCCTTGAAGGATCTACATACTCACCGTAGCTCTTCATTTTGCAAATGCAATCCTTCAGCTTCCCACTTAGTAAAACATTTTCTTCCAGCTCTTAGTGGATGACATTCATCTTTACCTGAAAGTCGCCTTTCCAGATTACATTGTAGACTTAGCTAACATCCCAAAAGCCTCCAATTCTGAATGTCTGAACACCAATTCAAACTGAACCCTACAAAGAGAGAATTCCCCCTAATCACTACCACTCAAAATGCTCCACACCAGTTCAAACCTGGCAAGATGCAACACATCAGCTGGTATACAATCCTAACATCATAGAAAATGTTAAATCCCTAGGCATCACCATCAGGAAAGACCTTGATATGCATACTCACATCCATATACTAGCGAATGGAGCACACAGCTAAATCAAGCTCCTCCATGGAATAAAGTAATTGATGTAGTAAAGTCGGTGTTGTACAGATGTTAGTCCTTCATTGACATAACTATGGCATCTCCTTCTGGTGGGCATCCTGAAAACCCATCTAGCCCCCCTAAAAGTAGCCCTCAACTCTGCTGCCAATCCGACATCTGGTGTCAGAAACTCTGAACGTATTACTCCTATTCTGTTTGAACTCAACTGGCTACCCATATAGATGAGAGGTCTACTCAAACTGCATTCCTCGGTCGATAAGGGAAGGAGAGTCCAAACATCTAGCCGAAAAACTGTCCATCTGGGATGAATCACAAGCTCTCCAAAGTGCACTCTTAATTTTGGACTGTGCTTATCAAGCTCTGTATTTGTATATGCTTTCGTATGTAAGTGAAACACTTTAATACCCTGACTGATGTGATTTGCATCATACAGAACTGCAAATAAATACAAACATATTTGATTAAACAATGCTCTACTAAGGTACCACTACAAAAGCAAAGAGTGGACACAAACACAGATCAGATATGCCATAAAGCCTCAAACATGTGAACATAACACGCTGCCCACTAGAAGAACGGTGCATGTTTAGGACCCAATGGGTCACTCACACAACAGGGTATTTTAAAAGTTTGCTTTCTGTTTTTGGCAAGAGTATGGTCATAATGAATTATACTAATACTCATTTTACAGGTGACCCCCTAATGAAAAGAGCAGAGCACACACAATTGTATCCACTGATATGTAATAAAATGTGGCTCCTGTTCATTTCTATGTTATCACCATCTCAATGAATGAACACATTTCAGGAAAAATGACATCACAAATCTAAAACTCATTTGAATATAAGATTATTAATAGGGTAGAATTATGCAGTTTAAACAATATTGGAGGCTGCAGTAAGAAGTTACTAAGGGATTCCCTGGTACCTACAGCATGAGTCCATATATATGGTGGTCTGAAGTCATGCAATCTTCAGGTGATATATTACAGCCTGGTCAAAATGCATGCTGGGGTACTTTATTCTCTATAATACAAAAGAAAGGAAAACTTTTTTTCTATCCCTGAGCTCTGCGCCTTTATCTGGCCTTCCGATCCCTCTCTGTCCACCTCCCTCAGTCATATTTTTCTCTGTCCTTTACTTTCACACCAGTTTCCCCTGCCACTTTATTTGCCGCTCACTACCTTTACCAAGATGACATATGGTTACATTTAATTTAATTGAAACCTTTGGTTTCAATGAAACCAATGAAACCTTACTGAGACATTTTTCTCCCGTGCCCTTCTCCATGCTGTTCGAATATTTGATGGCATCCTGCACTGGAGCCTGGTCTCATTTGAAATGGCATATTACAAAATGATTGCCTTATAGCACTTCAATAACTCACAGTGAAGTGATGGATAGTCGGTGAGCAATAATACTGTCAGTCTTATTATTGTAGAGTGTATAGGTCATCACTCAATTATAATAAGAACAAGAGCTCTTGGACGTTTTGGACATATTAACATTTTGCATATTATAATAGTATTAATTCTTATAATGTAAAAAGAATATGATTTTTTTCAGTATATTTACTTAGCTGGATGTTTTCTCCAGCAGATCAGGTCTGTAAAACCCAGCAGATGAGGAGTGTAAATCCCATTGGCTCACCCAATGGGTTTTACACTCCTAGAAACAATAAGATATATGATAAAGTCTTGCTAGTTTTTAACTAGCAACGCTACTGAAATTCACCTGTTATAGTTTACTGAAGTAAGTATAGCTTGCCCTCACCATGCACTGTTAATTATCTCGCATATTACATCACGCATGACATGTTCAATGACATGATTGACAAAATCGCTGCAGTTTCTAAAATGAAATAATTGATGACAACACTGTGCATAGCAGGGGCATGAGTTATAGTTACTTTAGGGCACAAGTTATAGTTACTTCATATAACTATAACTGGTGAACTTCAGTGGTTTTGTTAGTTTAAAAATGTATGAATTTCTAAGGTTTTTTTCAATGTAAGGTAAGATATAATTACAATTCCTAACTATAACATTACTTTAACCTCTGTTTTCTTGCAGTGGAACAAATATACAAGAGAAATGCCGTCACTACAGAAATGTTGATACAATCTTTTGTTTTATTATAGAAGACGTTTCAGTACTGTTGCCTTTGGCTAAAGTTTTCTTTAGCAGATCATATCAATGTGCTGTACACAACTAGAAACAGTAATATTTATAATTAAGTCTCACTGATATCACCTTTGGCCAGGAAGGGGTAATGTCTCATTTTTTATGACATTGCGAAACATCATGTGGCACTGCGCTAAACCTATACAACCTACACAAATGGCTTTGGGGCAATTTGCAATATATGCAGTGCAGATTGGTATGAAAGAAGAAACTGCAAGGCCCATTCTGTAACATCAAGTCAGTGATTACTCCCGTAACAGTCAACCATTCATCCCATTGACAATGTACATTCGCCTGTAAATAATGCATTTTCATATTTAACCACTTCTAGCATTCCTGATAGCACTACTTGGGAGGGGTATAATGGTCCTATAAATATTCAGGGGACCCTCTACAACTGGGTTAGAATCACAGACAGGAGCCACTGTGACCCTTTGTATGAAGGGGAGTATTTACATGCAAATGAAGGATACCTTTTACAGAACTACCTGCTCCTATAGTCAATGCAGTTGCACAAATGCCCACTTTTCCTTTGCCCCCATAGCACCAGTTGATATGAAGATAATGGGCCCAATGGATTCTCTAGTGACCACCTCAAATCAGGGTGTAGTTAAAAGCTGCAACCTCCACAGAGAAGGTTCATTGGCTCACCCTTGGTTCAATGTGACGATGGGTACACTGTTGGCATGTATAGATGGTCACAATGAGCCCACTCACTTCACAAGAGTGGGTTAAGTCCCAGACTGCACCCACCCTTGTTGTAGCCTTGAGGTCTTATCAATGGTAAGAGGCATACCTGGCCACTTACACACAGAGATGGCATCACCCCCCTATGAACATGCTAACGGCGAAAGTTAGTATGTGCTCCGGGAAACTGCTTGATTGTTATAATCGTACTCCTGTGCCTGGTGTGTGCGTGGAGGTCCTATCTTGGGTGTGCATACCTGCAAACCCAGGGGCGTGCTTCAATTCATAATCCGCCACAGGGTGCAAAACCGCAAACAAGCAAATCCAAGGCAAAACTGTTAAGTGAAGGCTTTGAAGTATCATCTTGATTGGGCGGGGCATGAATGTAACTGCCCACACCTCGGAGGTGGGTGGTTGTAAACGTGGCAGAATGGACGAGACAGAGGGAAATTACCTAAGTACAAGGGCGAAGAATACTCTGCAAATTTCTGCAGTTGCAACAGGCAGAGAGAGAACAGCCTGGATGTGTACAAGTGCCTGTTTTGACAACAATGGTCCTGATTTTGTCTGGCCCACTGTAGAAAGCAAAACCCACTTGCCAAGGTCGTGCAAGGGCTAAGCCTCATTTTCTCCAGCTGAGATGCACTATATACTGGCAAAGTTATAAAAGCCAAACCCAACAAAGCATCACTTATGATCATAAAAAGAGGGCAGTTCATCTATGAATAAACAATAAAACCCACCAGGAACCGAAGGATGTTGTGATCCTTTTGCCAAAAACAGCAGCCAGGGCAGCCAGAAGCAACATACTGTGATCCTTTGGCACATTACAGACATTAGTGAATGCCCACACTTAATAGTAGATGACGGCTGAAACACTTCTGAGAGCATTAAGACCCAGGCGATGCTGTTAAATCCGGCTTGAGTGGCATCTGTGCCTCTTTAAACAAGCACCAGTGAGAGGTCCGCAGATAAACATCTACCACCATGTCCTCAGGTGTTTTTTGACCAATCAAACCAGGGTGGCAAGGGTGCATGTAAAACGAGAGAAAATAATGTGTAGGCGTTGTTCTCCATTAATTAGCATACATTCTTAAATTCTTAAATAGGTGCAAAATCACACCAGATAGACTAGCCTGTACAAATGGATTTGCACCTTTTAATTATGCCTGGTTTTAAATTATCCTTTAATCTTGTTCAAAGCATTTATAAAACAGGTATTGAACAACAGCTGGCTTATCAAAGTGAATCTTATGCCTTACTGAATGCCAATTCATGATTGCAGTACAATCCAAAATGGAGGCGTAGGACCACTCCTGTTACCTTCTGACAAGGGCTTTCAAATCTCCAGTTTTAGAATGCACCTTGCTCATACCACAGTTTGACTTGAGTGCTTTACATATCCTCCACTGAGGACTAAAAAAAAGTTGATGGAAAGGCAAAATGGCTGCAAGGTTCAAAATAAATTCACCGCTCTGCTGAGAAAAGCTGTCACCTAGGATCTACTTGCTCATTCAGCGCAAAGTAACGTCTTTGACAGCACTTGGTTGCTGTATGCTGCTGTCATGTAAAACAACAGGAACTTGGTACCCCGCTGCCTTTCAGACATAGCCTGATCAACGTGTCCAGTAAGCACCAGTAATGACTGCCTCCAAAGCTCGTAGCTGAAAGCGGCCGAGCAGGCACAAGTGCGCATGTTCAGCTGGGCAAGATTAACCAGGTTTTGGCAGTTCACCAGGAAACACTGATTGACCAAAGCTGCTCAAGGCAAGTTCTTTCTGAAGTTTTATGAAATACCTTAGGAAATATTTCAGTCTGATTGGTCACATACGTTAAATGGTGCACAATGATGTCATAAATGCATAATTTCAAATGCTTCCTTCAAAATTCACATCTGGAAATTACTTTTCACACGTCTTACTTCTGCTAAAGTACTGTGCCACCTCTGCTCATTTTCGATCATTGCCCATCAGGAACTTGGTACTCGATGCACTATTGTTCCATTCGCAAAAAGTGGTCACAATCTGTGCACGGAATTTTTGAGAAAGGAAGAATATTTTGCAAACCAACCTATGTACTTATTTGTCAGTTCACAAAATACAAAATTGCAAGGTTCGAAATGCTTCCTTTCAAATCCACAAATGGAAATTACTTTTCTTACTTCAATCAATATTTATTAAGCAGGTTGTTGTTTACGACCCCATGTGACTGTCTGGAATCACAAGGACAGTGGCCTGCAAAGGTCAACAGATCACCACCCTCCTGAGTGCATTCCAAGACTAAGCACTTTTCATTTCTTAAAGTGGCCAACATTTCTAAAAGAAACTGGTACTGCTTTATTTTAAAAAAGTTCCAGTTTTGGAAAACTTCATGGGGATGTTAGTGGACCCCTGGATGACTACCTACTTCCCCTGATTCTGCCAACACCATTCCCAAAGAGGAAGGAATCCTAAAGGGGCTCATATCCCGTTGCGAATCGGTTACCACCCCAACTCAGGAGTAGGTAACTCAGCAATGGTTCGCAACCACAGTTGCGTTCGCAAACTACTGACAAAGTCCTTTCCAATAAGGCAGCCCCCTCATATTTGCGATTTGGAACGGACCGCAAAAGCCCTTTTAAGAGCTGAAAATAATTTTAGGACTCATTAAAGTATTTTGTACATAAAGAAAACCTTGCAATGGGCAACCCGGTAATTTTGCAAATCACAGGGTTTGAGATAGCAAATGAGCTTTGTACATTAGACCTGTTGTTATTAGCCCCTCCTGCAACCAATTGTGCATTTTACAAAATCTTATGTTTAGAATGCCATTCAACCAATATCACATATACAAAGTGATATTGCGCCCCCTTCAAAGTGCAATGGTGGGGGCACTAAAACTTCACTTAGACTATACATATTGATGTCTTATAGAACTCGCCAGAAGTCAGAACTCCACCCCATGAAGATTCGCTTACAACCATATATACCTTGTTAGACTCCCAGCTTTAAGATTCTCTAACAGAGATGGAGTTGGGGATGCCTCTAATTCTCAGCACCATCCTGGACCCCAGGAAACTAGCAAGGACCTCAGTCTCGCGGCCTGCAATTGTGTGCCAAAGCAACTTATACCAGTGGAATTGCATGTTATTTTAGATACATTACATTTAGGAAACACAAGGACCCCATTTATATGGCTTTGAAGTGCATCTGGATCACCAGCTGTTCTCACTGGCAACCCCTGTCCTCCACTGGCAAATCATTAACAACTCCTATGTTTTTGTTTTATTTATTTCTTAAAGTATTTTTATGATTAAACCAACTGCGTTATTTTCACATGACCTCTTGTGTTTTCAGGCGGGGCGAAGGATCGTGATGTCCTTTCTCTTGCAGCCCCCAGACACAAGGGTCACAAAGTGTCATTTTTTGAGGCGCTATCAATGTCAATTCCACTTCCCAAAAGATGTTTGTGAAATGACTAGGCCCAGTTGAAATTTTTATTACACAAGTGAAGCGAAAGCCTGTTTTTTGCATAACTTCTCCCACCGTCTTCCAGGTTACATATTTTTGTGTAATTGTCATCCATGGGAGTCTCCAGTGAAGCTGACGTGTGCCCTGAATACAAAACATTTTCTGCTCAAACCAGTCTCCTACCAGTATCTCCAGTGACTTTTGGAGGTGAAAAGTACCCTCATGTGCAATACTTGGCAGACTTCTGGTTAAAAGATTTTCATGAAAATTGCATTCATTTTGCAAAAAAAAAAATGTGATTTTGCCCACTCTTACAAATGATGCTGATGGATCACCCCTCACACGTCTGCAGGAGCCTTGAGCTAAATAGGGGTCCCTGCGAGGTGGCGAAACCCCCACACCCAACAGAGTTCGCAGGGACTTATTTTATGCCACAACTACAGTATGGCATACTGGGGTTTAGATTAAACCCAGGCTGTCATATTTATTTTCGTCATATGTTTTACCCTTTTCTGACCTTTCGAATTCTGAATCGGCAGCTTGCACATTATTTTAATATGTCAAATTCCCGCGCTCAAATCACATTTTTTCAAGTTTTTATCTGTGGCATTAAAATGTAATAGCCTACCGCACAACAACATTCATGCCTCTTGCATCACTGGCTTCATCTGAGCAAAACATAATTGGTTCGAGCAGGGGAATGAGAGCGTTTGCAATTACAAGGCTTGTTTTTGTTGTTATAGTAGTTCGAATTATGAAAATATTTGTCAAACAAACTACAACTCTTTGAACTTCAGCCCACAACCTGTTCAATTTACGAAAGGGCACATTTTGTTTAGTTCATCACAATAATGTGTTTATGTGTGATTCATACCACGGATTTTCAGTTTCTGAGAGCTGTAAACAACTGATGTCAACAGTACTCAATGTATCAATCCGAGAAGATGGAAGGAAGAATTGGTCTTGCAGGCACCCAAGCTCATCACGCGCAGCTCACCTGAGGGGCCGGACTGCGAGGTGGGCGGAGCGGTGTCCGCTGGAATGGTATGGTACCAGAATATGGGTGTCAGAATATAGGGGCATATTTATACTCCGTTTGCGCCAAAATTGCGTCGTTTTTTTTGACGCAATTTCGACGCAAAACTAACGCCAACTAACGCCATATTTATACTATGGCGTTAGAGGCGAATAGCGCCAAAGTTCCCGGAATGTGCGTCATTTTTTAGCGTGAACCCCTTCCTTGCGTTAATGATATGCAAGGGAGGCGTTCCCGTCTAAAAAATGACTCCCAGGCCTTTACGTGGTATTTATACTCCCGGGCAAAAGTGACACCCGGGAGTGGGCGTGGCTAAAAACGGCGCATTTGCGCCGCTTTTTAACGCCTGGGTCAGGCATGGCGTTAAGGGACAAGTGGGCTCAAAATGAGCCCACAGTGCCCTCCCCTGCCCCCAGGGACCCCCCCTGCCACCCTTGCCCACCCCAGGAGGACACACAAGGCTGGAGGGACCCACCCCAGGGACATTCAGGTAAGTTCTGGTAATTTTTTTTTTTTTTTTTTTAATAATATTTTGTGGCATAGGGGGGCCTGATTTGTGCCCCCCTACATGCCACTATGCCCAATGACCATGCCCAGGGGACAGAAGTCCCCTGGGCATGGCCATTGGGCAAGGGGGCATGACTCCTATCTTTACAATGATAGGAGTCATGTTGATGGGGGATGGGCGTCGTTAAAAAATGGCGCAAGTCGGGTTAAGACGATTTTTTCGACGTAACCTGACTTGCCCCATTTTAAGACGCCCATGCGCCATTTTCCCCCTACGCCGGCGCTGTCTGGTCTACGTGGTTTTTTCCCACGCAAACCAGGCAGCGCCGGTCTGATTGCGCCGTCTAACGCCATTCCATAAATACGGCGCCCGCATGGCGCTTCAGAATGGCGTTAGACGGCGCAAAACTTTTTGACGCTAAACTGCGTTAGCGCAGTTTAGCGTCAAAAAGTATAAATATGGGCCATAGTGTCATAAATATCATTTACAAAAATATTGTTCGATTGGAGTCAATAATAGAATATCTACACCAAATAGGATGATATTTCAGTAAGGGATTTTTAAGATACAATATTTTTCATAGACAATATTTTTGCATATAATGTTCTGGCATACGGTCTGATGGGATACTGCTCAACCCAATCACAACAGCCCTGAGTATTTAGTAACAGTGCTGGAACACTGCAGCCAGAAAAATAAGTGCTGGCCCTCAAAAATAAATGCTGGTGCTCTGCAGCGGAAACAACAAGCACAAATTAAGCACTGGTATGCACCATTGGTTTGCTACCACAAATGAGATCGGAAATCACTGATAGGTTACGGACTCTTCAAAGGATGTGGTAACCCACAGGGAAACGGGTACCTTAGGGACCTGCTCCCCTTTGTCAATGTTGTAATAAACCTTTTTTAAGAGTAGGAAGTGGTCCCGGGGTCACCTGCTTAATCGTAAAGAAAAGGTTTTGGTGCAACTTTTCTTTCTTAAGTGCATCCTGTTTTCCTTTTTGGAAATCAGGCTACAATAAAACAAACTATATTTAAAACAATAACATGCACTGTGGTCTGCTGGCCCCAGCAGACCACCATCCCTGTGAGGCAGCAATTCGTAGTCCATCACAATTCACGACCCACCTCATGGCTACTAATAAGGTAGGTCAAAGTGCAACCCCCTACGAATCGGAATTTTGCGAAGGAACATGTTTGAACAAAGGTTGATTTTCAAAAACCAATGCATTAGTTAAACATTGTGAACGCTTTTATACAATGCATTGTACGAACATAAGGATCTTAATACCCCATTTATAAGGCTGTGTGCTCTTTCTCAAGAGCTAGACTCCACGGGTAAGGTGGTGCTCTGCCACCTTGTACATCCCAAAAGCTCAAATGTAGTTGGCTGGGCTGTCTCTATCCTGGTTCATAGTTGGCGGAACAATCTCCCACTAACTATACGACCCATGGAGCCAACCACAACACAAGATAAAACAGCAAAATAAGTGTTATTATTACACACGTCAATTATATTCACTTTTTTGACCCCAGAAGAAACAGAAGAATGAAGGGCTAAGTCGGTGCGGCCTGGATTCAAACATGGGGCGTTCAAGCTGCCCACAGGACTAACCAGAAAGGCCCTCTACCCAATGAACAACCTCGCTGAAGCGAAGTCCTTCATTGTTGATGAGGTACAACCATTTCCTTTAGACATCACAGTACCTCAGCAGGCCTGGTTGTATCCAGTGCGCTTCCACCAGCCCTCCAAATAGAATACATTGTGCATTGTACTCAGTAAGCAGTGCACAGCCCTTGTTCGCCCTCAGGCGAATATCGTTAGTGGAGTTGGCGTCCCCATAAACACACAGCAGGACGTGTAGGCCAGGTTAACAAATGCCCTGGAATATATTGTATTCAATCATTTTGCGAACTAATGATTTGCCTACACGGGGGAGAGATGTCGGGGAACAGAGGGCTCCCCATGGGGGGAAAGCTGGTTAGCACATTGCAATAAATTGTGCCAGTAGGGTACATAAAAATTTAAGACTTTCTCAGAGCTCATATTTTTTGCCACAGGCTGCTAGCAGTAAACAAAAACAAAAAAGCCATTTTATCGAAAGCCAGGCATGCTGGCGGGCCGCGATGAACCTGTAAACGTACTACTCTCTTATGCAGGTATAATCACGGGTGTGTATCGCAGACGACCAGTTGCTAATGTTTTTAGACCCTTGCACTGCTAAAGAGAAGCTCTCGGTTGATTTCGGTTACTGGTGTACACTAGTATCTAACTGCCCCAGTTGCCATTTTGCTAAAACAGTATGATGTACATGAGTTTTTACTGCACGCATAATCCAGTGTTTGAAAAATATGCACGCCACAGGTTGGTCCATATAAGCAAGTTCTAAGCGGTTAACTAGAGTTTACACCACAAGTAGAAGACAGGCAGTCTAATGAGAAAGTGATGCTTCAAAAAGAGTTCAAAAGTTCGCTCTTTAGCCATCTCTCGATCATACTACCCAATGCAGGACTGGGAACTCAGTTTGGGGAAAATGGGGCCAAATTGACCCTGCATCTAAAACACAGAGCCAGTATTCACAGTGCTCCACGCCTATATTTTGTTATTTGGAATAAATATGGCGCCTTTTGTCTGATGGGCCACTAATACACCTCAAAAAGTGGTCCTCTACAGAGCCCAAAACAGCTGCAAAGGAACCCCCCACAAAAAAGACTTGAGTCCTTGCACCTTGTCTCTGAAGGAACAGCTCACTTGAATCACTGAGTGAAGGTTACTAGCTGGGGGCACTTTTGACGTTTTCAGAGTACTGCCCAGCTCAGCCCCATGGAGGATGTCTACTCAGTAACCCTTGTAAAACTTCAGCAGCCCCTATATGTGGGTGTGTGAGGACCATAACAGCATATTTGACATACCCTGTAAATGAGGGATATGCCTGACAAGATGGAATGTATACGACACCCCTTTCCTTCAGACAATTGTGGCTTACGTTGAATGATGTCTAATGGGCTCAAGAAGATGCTCTTTACTAACACTTTCTTGCGCTACTGCTTATTCTTACTCCACTGTCTGAAGGCTAAAAACTTAGTTAGATCGCCTGTTTTGGGGGTATTTCTTTTCTTTTCAAGGGATAGACATGGCTGTACATGTATATTTATTGTGACTATGTAATAGTGTGGGATTCTGCAAAACCAGCATAATCACTTTTCTTTGATTTATTTTTATTACATGGGATTGTGTAATTCCATGTCTAACATCCTGTCTCTAATTTCTTTATAATAGCATCTTGTGACACATTCAGTTGCCTATGGTAAAAACAAGAAATAGCTACTCAACTGTAATAAGTTACTACATTTGAGATCTGACCTCCCAGTTTCCTTTTCCAGATCCAGCAGTGGAGGGGAAAAGCAGGTCAGATCACAGTCATAATTAAACATTGCTTTTCTTTCTTGTCCTCTGTATTTATAGCAGAAAGTAGATGTTTATGACAGTGATAAGCAGAAAGTAAATATTTGTGACAACATGCTTATTCTGTGGACTCAATAGGTAAATATAGAAAAGTCAGAATCTCTTTGCATGTTTCTACTGTGTCTTTTAAAAAAACTGACAGAATTAAACTGATTTATAATATCATTTTGCAACAAATATCTAACAGTTTTTTTGATGTGTTTAATTTCATAATAGAGAAATGCTCTTTCTTTCATATGAAAGAGCTACACACCAAGGACTTAAGTGGTTTGTGAAAAAGGTGATGATGTGACCATGTATTATAATGCCCAAGCCATACATGATAAGGATATTGCAAGTTACCTCAGAGTTCCATAAACTTACAAAGGAACTCAGCCTTCAGTCCCATCCCTCTATATGTTCATGCAACTCCCCTGTGACTTGCAATATTCTTATAGCATGTGGCTTGGGGTACTTTATCCCATATATATTCAGCGACTTGTCAAGCACCCAGTCACTAAAGAAATGACGTCAGGACTCAACCCTAATCACTTATAACAGTTCAGTTCTGACAGCTTTAATAAATACATTTGTTGTACAGAATTTTATGATTTTATTTTTTTATCAATCCTTTTAACAATTTTGTTTGCCTGGTTCTTGTAGATGATTTTACAAAAGGGTTACATTCTAAAGCTACAAAAAAATAGACAAACAACATTCAAAACGTGTTTACAC
Source organism: Pleurodeles waltl (assembly GCF_031143425.1). Taxonomy (NCBI): domain Eukaryota; kingdom Metazoa; phylum Chordata; class Amphibia; order Caudata; family Salamandridae; genus Pleurodeles; species Pleurodeles waltl. The sequence continues at coordinate 513,211,210 of NC_090447.1, read as the reverse complement.
AAAGTATGTCATTTGTCCTCTGTATTTATAGAATTGATGAAATGGGAAAAAACACTGTAGCATACTAGAGATGAAAATATATTATTTCTGTTATTTTACTCTTCTTAGATTTCCCGGTTGGTGGAAATGTTGCATGAATAAATGTTGACCATTAGAGTGCTCCTGAAAATCTACAACTGTCACAGACATCAAGGAATATATTTGGAATTATTTGCACATATAAAAAAGGGGACTATACTCCAAAAATAGGAGTAAACCAACAGGAGATTTCAAAAGTGCTTTTTGATCATCGGGCTAAAAATCGTTATGATGGACAACTTAAATGTGATGGTTGACAGCTCTGGGTACAATATAGAAAAAAGGCTTTCAATCAGGTTGCACATGACCCAATGCACAGCTGTGCACACACTGAACCTCATGCCCCATAAAATAGAAACTCCCAACATAACCAGAGTTCTGTTGAGATCTCTCTTACTTCCCTCTACATGTCAAGCATCAATACCTCCCTATCCCTGGCACCAATAAGTTACCGCAATTGTCCCAGTAACATCGTTGAATTCACGACACCCTACTGATGCATCAATGAACACGTTTCCAAAGAATCTGATGCCTAGCTGAAAATCTCAAAGAAAACTAGCACTAGATAAAATTGCTCCCATCCAAAATAGAAAAAAAGAAAATTAAAGTCATTAATAACAAGTGGGCTAATGAGGAAATGGTCTAGAGGAAGGGAATCAAGCATGATCTTAAACGCTTTTGGTGCAGATTACTCGCAGTAGAGGAAAAGATCCGCTGCAGGCTACACACGAGGGGCTACCATAAAGCTATTAAGAGAGTTATAAAGTCTGATTCGTAAAATGTATTAGCAAGGCCTAAAGGTTCTGCCATTCATATAGTCAGAAATTGACAAACTGTCTCCTGTATCTTTAACCCTTCATTTTGCCCTCCTGTTACCCACTACTGCTACAATTTACACTAACCATGTTCCTCCCAGTGGCCAGAGATGTGCAGTCTGTCTTTAAAATCTAGGGGGCATATTTGAGAGCCCCTAGCGCCATCGGAGCATCACTTTTCATGACGCTCCAGTGGCGTTAACCACTGCTCCATATTTACAAGGAGGTGTAATGCCTCTTTTTGTGGTGTTACGCCTCCTTGTAAATATGGCCCCTCCCATGAAGTTTTCTGCATCAAAGGGGCGCACAATGGGTGTTGCAGTGGACGTTCCACTGCAACACCAATTGCTTTTGACGCTGCCCCACATTTACAAGAAATCGTAAATCTGTGGCAGCGCCAAAAACTAACGCCAGCCCTAGGGTGGCGTTAGCATGGCAAAATGAGGAGGAATGTTTTTATTCCTCCTCGTTTTTTTTTCTATGTGTGATGCATTCTGCAGCACACATAGAAGAAGCAAAATGGCAGGGATGATTGTTTATGTACAGGAATGTGTCCCTTCCTGCACATAAACAATCTTTCCAAAATGACGCTTTGGTACTTCTATGTGTGCTGCATTTTGCGGCATACACAGAAGTGCCAAACCGCAGTCATAGATTGTTTATGTGCAGGAAGGGACACCTTTGAGCACAAAAACAATATATCCCCTCAACGCAGACATCCTTGCACTATGGTGCAAGGATGCCTGCGTTGACACAGGCAGCTTTATTCAGCTCTGGCGCAGGGGGAGACACAGGGGTGCGCTGTATTTCTGTAAATACGGCGCATCCTTGCATTTCAAAAGTGGTGCAGCGCTGCTATTTTTGGTGCAGCACTGCGCTGCGCCACTTTAGCATAAATCTGGGCCTATGTGTCTATCCCCTTGTTGAGCCTTGTAAAGCAGTATGCGTGAAGCACTTCCTCTTTCACTTGAAAGTGACTTCATGCCCATGATCAATACCTCCCTCCTCAAAAGTTTAACACTTAGCCCCCTAAAAGAAAACATCATTATGCCTATTCTGAAGAAACTGAGGGCAACCCCAGAGGTTCGGTACAGCTACCAATACATCTCCAACCTTGCCTATGTGAGCAAAATCATAGAAGAAATGTTAGGGGACACCAGCAAAAACATATGGGACTAAACCACATCTTGGGCATCCAGTTTCATACTTGCAAGGGACACTATGGGGGTCATTCTGACTCCCGCCGGGCGCGGTCACCGCGCGCCCGGCGGGAGCCGCCAAAATACCGTACCGCGGTCGGAAGACCGCGGCGGGTATTTTGAGTTTTCCCCTGGGCTGGCAGGCGGCCTCCAAAAGGCCGCCCGCCAGCCCAGGGGAAAACGACCTTCCCACCATGAAGCCGGCTCGTAATCGAGCCGGCGGAGTGGGAAGGTGCGACGGGTGCTACTGCACCCGTCGCGTATTTCACTGTCTGCTATGCAGACAGTGAAATACAAGCGGGGCCCTCTTACGGGGGCCCCTGCAGTGCCCATGCCATTGGCATGGGCACTGCAGGGGCCCCCAGGGGCCCCGCAACACCCCCTACCGCCATCCTGTTCCTGGCGGGCGAACCGCCAGGAACAGGATGGCGGTAGGGGGTGTCAGAATCCCCAAGGCGGCGCAGCATGCTGCGCCGCCTTGGAGGATTCTGACGGGCAGCAGAAAACCGGCGGGAGACCGCCGGTTTTCCTGCACTGACCGCGGCCAAAGCGCCGCGGTCAGAATGCCCTGCGGGGCACCGCCGGTCTGTCGGCGGTGCTCCCGCCGACCCTGGCCCCGGCGGTCTGAGACCGCCGGGGTCAGAATGACCCCCTATGTCTGCTGTGGCTGACATCAGAGCACTCTAGCTCTCCTTGGATGAAAAGAAGAAATCACCCCTCAAGCTGTTTGAACTTCCAGTAGCCTATAGCATTGTGGGCCACAACATACCAATGCAAAGGCCTGAAGAATTGGTGGGCCTGTCAGGATTTGCCCAGGAAAGGATCTGATCTTTCTTAACCAATTGCAGTGGATACGTTCAAATTCGCTCTAAGGAATCTACTTTGCAGGGTGTGGTGTCACGCAGAGTGCAAGAGGGGACCTCTTTGGATTGTCTGCTTTTCCATATGACTGCTTATCTCCTGCAGCAGTGCCACATGAATATTCAAATATATATATTGACAAAACACAAACCCACTTTCAGATGGAAATCAGGTCAGCAAACAAGGCGGGCATTACCAGATGCCCGGTCCACGTGTTCTACCCGATGAAGAGAATGTTTAAGACATGAATGTAACCAAGATCGAGATCCAGTTGCTCAGAGGAGCAGACCTTGACTCACTGTCCTTCGATTGGCCCCTAACTCACCCACCATACTGAAAGTAAGGAACCTGAGAGCTCTACTTATTCTCCACATCAGTGCAGTGGCCAAGGTCATCAACTGGCAGATTACCACGTGTCTGAAATCCTCCAGTGCTAGAAACCAGCCATCAGGTAAAATAGACGGAAATGTCTGTAGTTTTATGACTGGACCACTGCAGGACAGTGGGCACCACCATCCCGGTAAAACTCATCAATATGTTACAAAGCCTTTAAAACTAGGCAAGCAAACTGTGCTTGAACTTGAGGGAATGTGACCACATAAAAGCAGCTCTGAAAGCACTGAACTGGCTCCTGGCATATGTAAGGCACCAGTTCGAATGGAATAGCTGCAAAGGTTATCCCCGCTACGCAACCACAGGGACACTGCAACTGGGCTATAACGTTTCGCCTCCAATCATGGGGACACTTTCATGAACGCAGCTACAAGTGACCACAAGAAGAAGGACGGTGCTCTACACACCCCATAATAAATAAATTAGCTGAGGCTCACACTACATTATATAGTGAGTGAGCTAGGATTAGACTCCAGATCTACAGGTTTCTAGAGATCATGTTTAAACCTCCATGTTACATCTCATTCCAGAATGTGAAAAAAATATTTTGCTCTGTCTACACATTCAAAGGAAAAAGCCCTAAAACAGGGCCAACCAACATAAGGAACTTGATAAATGTTTTCTTTTCTTCCCGTATGAGTTTATTATTGTAAAAACACATCAAAATGTCACTTTTTAACAGGATCTCAAGTCTCGGAACTTCTCAACTGTAAAAGAGTCATCCAAGAAATACAGATTGTGTTTAGAGTAAGAGTCTGCAGACACATTTGCAAAAGGGGGAAGAAAAGCCTAAAAATAAATTTCCTGAAAAAAAGAAGTAACCCTTCACCGGGTTCTTGGGCTATCGACGCTTAAGCCAGGCAGTCTACCCAGCGCCTTCTCAAGGCACCGCGGTGAACAATATTAATTACCTCCCGTGAACTATCCACAGCACACTGCTGCCTCTGCGACCTGTCATTCAGGAACCTTGAGAATTAATTACGCGCGGCGAAACTCGCTTCTACGATATGCAGTTAAGCCAAACTCTTGACTGAAAAAATGAGTTTGACCTTTTCAGCGCTCCAGGCTGCGGTATTTCTCAGGAAAGGCTGGTTAGCTGGGATAACGCCCTGTAAACATGCCTTATGAAAGCAGCGCACTCATTATTCAGATTCCCACATGGCACAGGAATTACATGCAGAGGACATGGAAAGGGAAGAAAGACTGTTTGTAGAAAGCAAAAATGTTGTAATGGGATTACATAAATAGCATCGGTGTAATTTCACACTGACGTTTTCAGATTACATCGATTTCACTCGTGTAATTTTTTCATAGGCATTTGCACCTTTATTTGGACTGGAGCAAAATGTTGATTTGGCAGGTGTGTAGACGAGCAAATCTCTGTAAAATGGCAATTTTGATGACAAATAACACTGGCACACTGTATGGAATCAGACCCTTAGGCCCAGAGGAGGACGAAGGATTGCAGGAGGGTTGTGTTTTGGACTTTAGGAGTCAAGATGTAATATAAACAATGAAAGCTCCCCAAAACACAAAAAGAAAGTGCAAAAAGGCTAATGTAGAAGAAGAGGGTTGTACATGTACTTTGTTTAGTGCTCAAGCCCGACAGAGAGAAGCTCCGTTCTGGTTTAAAGTTACAGATAGTGGGTTGGAGCACGAGTGGCAGACTCAGTAATAAAGAAAAAGCCAATTTTAAGGAGTTTATAGAAGAATGTCAGGCTGGTTCTCTTTGAAAGGTGATCAGTGGAATATTCTATACTGTAGGTTGTGTGCTCACAGAGCATCCTCTTAGGTAAGCTTCATTTCTTTAAGTGTGGTGTTAAACCCGATATTGAGGGCCTGATTCCTTGTTTCGAGTCTGTGTATAACGTCTGATTTTGGCTAGGAGTTAGCATGGTCAGAGATGGAAGCATGTAGACTATAGAGGAGAGTCAGTACTTTTATTTTTCCTTTGATTGCCCTGATGATCACTTAGCAGTACTTGAATGTGATGCAGGCTGATGGTGTCAGCCGTTAGTGTTATGTTAAGTTGGATGTGATGGCAGTGCATTTTAATTAATGGGTGTACTATGGCTTTAGGTGGATCTAGGATTCTGAAACATAATTTTTTGGGAGTCAGGGACAGCTAAATATTGCTGACAGGGTTCCATCGGTATCATGCTATCTGAGATCCACATGATCCTTGAAATAAAAGAATGGCAAAAAAGACAGAGAGGCAGATTACTCAAAATGGGATGTATAAAAACCCATATTTTACTAAGAACTGTGAAATGTGGGAAGTAGCATTACGTGGTTTCTTATGAAATATTAATTTCGTCATCATTATGCTAGCCCTGGAGTAGTCTTTAGGCCCTGATTTATACTTTTTGACGCTAAACTGAGCTAACGCAGTTTAACTTCAAAAAGTATCCCGCTGGCTAGCGCCATCCCAAGACGCCAGCCAGGACCAAATTTTTGGTATGACGGTAGCCAGTGGTAAGGCCCGGCTAGTGTCATAAGAAAGGACGCTAGCCGGGTGGGGGAGGCGTAGGGGGAACAGGGGGTCTAGCGTCAAAAGATGACGCTAGTACTGGCAGAGGCATAAAAATGCCTCTAACCAGACTAGCGTCATTTTTTTACATTAAAACCCCATGGACATGACTCCTGCCTTAGTTAAGACAGGAGCCATGCCCACCACCCCAATGGCCATGCCCAGGGGACATTTGTTCCCTGGGCATGGCCATTGGGCCCAGTGCCCTGTAGGTGGGCCCAAATTAGGCCCCTCATGGCACTACAGAAAAAATAACAACACTTACTTCTACTTACCTCTACTTACCTGGGATGGGGTCCCCTATCCTCCGCTTTCCCTCTGGTGTGGGTGGGGGTGTACCAGGGGCTAGGATCGGGCACCTGTGGGCTCTTACCATGGTCTCTGACCATGGAAAAAGGCCCACAGGTCCCCTAACGCCTGCCCTGACCAAGGCATTAAATAATAGCGCTAAGCAAGCTTAGCTCCATTATTTAAGGCCCCCATGCTTGATTTTAGCCCAGGGGGATAAATATGGCGCTAAGGCCATATCGTCATGTTTTGCCCAGGAACGCCTACCTTGCATCTCATTGACCCAAAGTAGTATTCCGCAGACAAAATTGACTTTAACTCCAAAATTTTGGCGCTAGACGTGTCTAGCGCCAAAATATAAATATGGAGTTAAGTTTGTGCTGAATTAGCATTAAAAAAAATGACGCTAACTCAGTGCAAACACAGTATAAATAAGCCCCTTAGTGCTTTCTCATTGTCAGTGCTACTAGAATTAAGCAGCATCTAGAACCAAATTATGAGGCAAAGTTATCTAAATTATGGGACAAAAAAACACTAATTATGCTATACGTTCTCTGACTGTATATTTTTCATCCATTTGGATTAGATACAATATTATTCGTTAAATCTTCAAATTATGTGGCAAATGCAGAAATCTATATTTATACCGTAAACATTTTAATTCCAATCCATGTCCGTTGTTAACTGCACTTTGAAGAACACAGCCTTTAAAAGCTAACTCCCAGAAAATTAACATGTAATTTAAAACGTACTTTATGGTTAATGTTTAATACGGCCCTATTGATAGATAGATAGATAGATAAAAATCGTCAACAAAATAAAAATCATAAACCTACGAGTCCTAATGCTATTCACAGAGGAAAATATTCATAATTAGCAGCACAAAAATCTGCAAACCATTGAAATATATACATATTTTCATGCATGCCTGTCGGTTTGTAATGGCTTAGTCATTCCGGGTGGGACCACACTGGTCTTATTATATCGTATTACAATTTGGGCCACATGTTTCTCATCTGTGTTTTATATCATGTTAAAACCATACTTTGCTACTTTTTTCAGAATATTGCTGCTACCTCTAACAAGAACTCAAATCAGAGTATATGTTTCTTGAAGTAGAATGGGGCTGGGCAGAGCCTGATGTAATAAGGCTGCACGCAATAAGATGCCATGACAGCCCGTTGCTTATCACAAATTAAAACAATACATTTACGCTTGCCTCCAGTAACATCGCTAACACTTCAGTAGGTTTCAGGGAGACTAATCTAATCTTCTTTGCATCGCAGTACAAAACAGCATGGTCTAATTTGTGCAAACTGAATTTTTGTTCCCTAATGAATTTGCACCAGCAAAATGTATATGTGCCTGCACAACAAGTGCCCTAATCTACAAGGACACATTTGTGTTTAATTTATTTTCAAGGGTATTTTTAGTACATGAACAACCAAGTCACAAGGGATAGTGGCCAGAGGTGTAGCTATCAATGGTGAAGCAGGTGCAGTGGCATTAGCCCAGACGCCTGAGAGGCCCTCCGAACACTGATTATTTCTGCATTTCACTACCCAAGAAACACTTAGAAGCCTACGTTTTCTTCAAGAACACAAGAGCCCATAGCATCCTTGCTACTCACTGTGGGCCTCCAAGTATGGAAAGGCGATAATTGACACACGTCATTAGAGAATATATAGACAGCAATGTACTTTATACATAGCAATACACATAATAGAAGAAAGCATTGTACGGATTGCATAGGCTCATTATTCAGTTCATTGGTATTCCTAAAAAATATCCTATAAAAATATTGTGGGTCACAGATTTCATGCTGAATGAAAACATTGTGACATCAAAAATATTATAGGATATACAGCAAGAATATTGTTTTTTTAGTTATTTAATATTGTTTTATTTAATTACATTATTTACATACAGTTTTACAAAATATAATTTTCATTCAGTTTGATAAATATTAGTTTTTTAGTATTATAAACTGTTAGGATTACAATGATATTTGTGTTTAATTTGTTTAAGTAAAGGTTTTAAGTTTTATATGATTTCTTTTATTTAAGTAGAAAATTGTTAATTTAGTAGTGTTTTTTTGGTTTTGGTGGCTTAAGGTGGGAAGTTTTTTAAAATGTAAATTAATATTTATACTTCATATATTTATGTAAGTTTCGTAAATATTTAATTGATTGTTGGTTTAATTATTTGTTGATTTTTAATTGCTAATAGTTGATCAGATTATTTAATAATTTGTGTTGATTATTTTTATATTTATTAATTGTTTTAATTTGAAATAACTGCATTTAGTAATTAATATGATATTAATATTTTTTTCTATTTATGTATTTTTATTAATTGCAATTGTTTTTGTTTATTTTTAGGTAGGAGGAAGGGAAATGTTTTCATTTAAAATATGTTTAATATTTCTGTTAAATTGTACTTTTTAATTTGTAATATATAATCTGTATTTGTAAATGTTATTTTAGTTATATTATAATTAATGAATAAATGCATTCTCTTAATTATGTTTTAGTTTTTTATGTGGTCTATATTTAAGTGTTATATTTGAAAAACAATTATGAGTAGGAATAGAACAATGGACCCTCCAAAATCCAACACTTCACCTGCTGTTGCTTAATTTGGAGTGGAACTATTAAATCTGACTCCTCCAAGGACCACCACTTTCACTACTTTTACTTACATTGAGTGGGAATAGTAAATCTAACACCTTCAAAGTCTAACATGTTTCCCAGTTTTGCTTAATTTGGTGTGTGAATAGTAAATAAAAGTTCTCTAAAGTTCAACACTTTTCCTACTTTTGCTTAAGTTGAAGTGTGGAAAGTAAATCTTAATCCTCCAAAGTCCAATTCATTCCTTACTGTAGCTTGAGCTGGAGTGGGAATACTGAATTTGACCATTCCAAAATCCACACTTTCCATACTTTTGCTTACGTTGGAGGGGAAATACTAAATGTAGCCCCTCCAAGGTCTAACATTTTCCTTACCTTTCCATAGGTTAAAGTGGGAATGCTATATCTAACCCCTCCAAAGTGCAACACTTTCCATAGTGTAGCTCAGGCAGGAGTGGGAATAGTGAGTCTGACCACTTCAAAGTCCAACACTTTTCTAACTTTTGCCTATGTTGTAGTGGGAATAGTAAATATGACCCCACCAAAGTCCAATACTTTCCTTATTTTTGCTTACACTGGAATGACGGTAGTGAATTTTACCTCTCTAGGTCTAATTATGTTTTATTCGATTTTTAAAATTTGTTTTAATACATATTTGTTATTTTTATTTAAAAATTGATTGCAAAGTATTTGTTTTATTACTTTTAATGATTACTTGTTATTAATTTCACATTTCTATGCTGCTATTGTATACACGTTTAATATCTAGTGCTTGGTGCCATAATTCATTTCTATTAGTTTGTTATTTTGTTTCAGTAATATTCTTTAAATATTATGTTTATTATTCTTTGCAAATTTTCTAAAGTATATATTTTATTTTATGATTGTTTGTTATATTTTTATATATTTTTGTAAGTATATTTAAAAACATATGTTATTTTTAAATTAATACACATTTTAAAGTTAATATACTGTATATATTATTTAAAATTAAACCTACATACCATTTTTTTTATTATATCGTAGTCTTCTCTTTTTTGTTGTTGTTATTTTTGACTTTATATACAAAGTAGGTAAAGTCGATGTCTGTGTTCTCGATATCTTTTAGCCAATATTTGGGACATGACGCACCTATATATACTTTAATTGAGGAATGTTTGGTCCTCGATATTTTGCCCACTATATTATGATAGCTCAATATTTTGTGTCAGTATTACAGTTGAATACCCAGGTAGGCACAGCCTTAATTAGACAAGGCACTTTTTTGGTTTGATCATTTGTATTCCTTGGGGTGGTTGTCTTGTAGAAGAGACAGCAGGCCTTGCATTTGATAATTGCTTGGAAATGGAGCCACTGTATTTCTCGCATGGTTGAGATATCATATTCAAATGTATTTACTTCTTAGGGCTCTGACACATAAGGCTGCATTCTTGTAGCTATGCTGGTGTCAAGCAGCCTGTTGAGCAGTACATCTCCACCACCAACATCATAAACAACGAGAGACTAAGGGCCCTATAATGAGTTTGGCAGTCTGAGGACTGCCACGGACGGGGTTTCAGTCAGACAGATGCACTCCGATTACAACCCTGGCATTCGGACCACCAGGATCACGATGGAGTGGGCGCTGTTGGGCTTGTAACCAGCCATGGCGGCGCTGAACTTAATGGTTGATTACAACCCCACTTTCAGAGAGCCTTTTCATGACGGGGACCCCGCCATGAAAATGCTGGCTGAAAGCCTGTGCTGTGGGCCACGGGGGGCTGCACATTACATGAGCATTGCAGGGGCCCCCATGCCCAGCACCTTTGGAATGCGCGTGGTCTGCACTGCTGGGGGGCCCCTCTGTGCTACAGCATTGGCCTCAGCTCCATGTGAAGCCAAGACCAATGCTGCCACATAGTTTCCATTGGGCTGATCAGTGGAAACCTTGTAATGATTCTGGTGGGGAGACGGCCACCTCTGTGGTGGTCTCCTCACTGCGAGTCTGACGGTCGGCTTTTCCAACCACCAGACTCGTACTGAGGCCCTAAAACGTTACTTTGAATTTAGGGTCAGGAGGCAATGTTTAATCTTCTGCGCTAGGCTAGACTAAGATGATATTAGGCTATTCGGTACTTCTTGTTTAAGTGATATTAGAAGGTAAGCTGCAAGTCAAGGTAGATACAAGAACTTTGCCAAGAACTTGAATTGGACCTGGGACTTTAGGAAACCACCCCGTGGGTGTAGAAGTTAATTTATGGTGGACTTCAGGTTTAAATATATAGCTCATGTCAGATCTAAATGACGGAGAAGCCGAAAATATGTTGCTATGGGGTTGTGTGTTACTGGCATATTTTCTGGCTAGTGACTTCTAGTTTTGCGAGCAGGATTTCTGATTTGCATATATGTCGAAAAAATGGTGCATTACTTGCCTGTAAAGCATACATGAAGTGTTGCAACAATAAAGGTATCCTCGTGCATGTATAGCATGGTAAAGGTTAAGAATGAGAAATAAAATTTTCAGGGCAGATCCCTCCATTGTGTGATATGGTTGCAGATAGTTGTGTTAATGACCTTCACCTGGCAAAATGGCCCAATGAAGAAAACAAGCAGAAATAACTTGAGATGGTATGGGTGAGAGGAAATTCAGACCTAAACCTCAGGCACCAGAATTGATAACACAGCAAACCTGATCTGTGTCTGATCCAAAGTTGTAGGGGTTTAAATCCAGAAAGCTCCACCACTGCCCAAAGCTCCACCAAGACACACTCAATGTAGAGATGGCAGAACCCTTATTTTGCTGAATACTTCTGATTGTTGTCTGTGTAGGTGTAGATACTACTGAAGGACAAGCTGCTGAGATCATGTTCCCACCTGCTGCTGATTTGGCATTATCAGTGTCCATGCAACTTTATGAAGGACTCCGGTGTCACCTGACCCTTAAAACAGCCAGGCAGTCATCGGTCACTGTCATATAATCCAATCACATATACTCCCACAAGGGCAAGGCCCCAGCACAGCCAGGGAGAAGGAAAGAAATGTAAAAGTAGTGGTGAAAAAAGAAGGGGCTGAATTCACCCTGGAAGATTTCTTCAGGGGCTGAACCTTGACCTGCCATTCACAAGTCCTCTTTTAAGGACTGGTCGAACTTTCACTAGAATGAAGGGAGGAGGAGAGTAGGATAGCTATCCAGGCATCCCAGAGATGGACATGGAGGAAAAAGGGTATATTTGTACATCCTGCCTGCCTTTTTCATACAAAAGTAGGTTCGATTATTAGTTGAAAGGATGTGAGAGATACTAGGAGGGGTTGGTCATTGAGGAAGGTAGACATGTCCTAACAGCCTTCATTTAAAGGTAAATAACTGGAAGCAATTGACTATGGGCTTTTTTATGCATGCCTATCCAAAGATGGGAACAAGAAGTACATTATGAAAATATATCTATCTATCTATCTATCAATCTATCTATCTATCTAACCAACTATCTAGCTAGTCCACGTGGAAAGTACAGGAGATCCCATGCTTAGGCCACGTTTATTAACAAATCATGGGTATGCTTTTATTTTACACAATTATCTGCACACAAACACAAATTCTCTTAGCGATTGTTAGGCCAAGACACTGCATGACTACTGCAACCTTTCCAAAAATGACATTCAGCATGGCAAGCTCTTGTATTCATAAGTCCAGACACCTGAGATGTCAAGGACCCACACAGTGCAAAACATGGAAATATCTATTAACTGGGTAACATAATCTAAATATTTTGCATATTCAAAGCAAATCACAGCAGAAAATCAGAAAAGGGTGAATCTAACCCGAATGAAGTACCACTCTTTGGGAAATTATATTGGGATAATTAATAAAAATAAATAACTGCAGCCTGACCTAACCATCTTCCACAAAAAAATGAAAACAAGCATAATTGTGTGGCGTCAAACATTCTGAACAAAGTAATTATCCCTTAGCCTTCATGAATATTTCTAGAAATGAAACCAGTACTCACTCAGGTTACCCCTTCAAAAACATATATCCAACTTAGTTAATAAAACACTGATGGTGATTAAAAGGCCTCTGAGATCCCAATATATTTTTGATGTGCTACAAAGATACAATTTTTGGGGGAGTTACCACGAATTAATTAGCAAATTTTCCTGCACAATATATTTGGATTCAATAAAATTGTTGAGTAGTTCGCTGATGGTGGACGGTGTAGTTGAGCTGAAAATTGGTGTTTTCAATTTAACACATAGCACCGAATGAAACCTCACCAAATCAGCAAGCCAACAAGATTTTACTCATTTGTCTTAGTTATATGTTTAAACGTATTTAGTTCATCGAGCGATTTATCTGAATTTTTCCCAACACGTAAATATCTGGCGTCTGTGTGAGGTTTCTCTGGTCCTATCTGTGATGACTCTCTCCGTGATTTCAATGCTGGTTCCTGGACGCTGTCACTAGGATCCTTCGCGTGGAAGCAAGCAGTGGTATGGAAAAATAAAATAAATTCGCAAAGATGTATTGCGATTACTGGATCTGAGAGTCTGCGGACCTGCCATTAAAATCTACAACGCAGTATTTATTTGGCTCGAAAATACATGAAAGTTTGTTAAAAGCCACCATAATGAGTTCACGGATATCAGTCTAGATCCACGTACTCCGCTGACAAATGTCCTGGGCGTGATGCTTTCTACCACATCGCCCTTTGAATGTCTCTTTTTTGGCTGCAGTGTTTATCAAACTCAGACGACATGTTAGTGAAAGATAGAATTTCAGCAGTGAACGTGAAAGCTGCCACTATGCCCACATTTAATACGCAGTGATAGCAACTATACGTTTACCACACAGGTTGGAGAGACAGAAGGTGCACGGTGACAGTACTCGGGCCTTGATTAGTAACAGAGGCATATTTTTTTTCAAATCTGGTGCCTAGCCTTGGTGTGAGTCAGATATACCCAATGTGGCTGTGTAATAGCGCAAATCAATGCATATCAAAGATTTGCGGCAGTAACAGACACGTTGGGTATACCTGGCTCACACCAAGACTAGGCACCAGATTTGCCAAAATGTGTGGGCTCTCCAGCAAATAAGTTTTAAAGGCGGCAGCTGGAAACAGGTAATGGCGGTTCCAGCTGTCACTATGGTTTTCCATGCACGTGGCCCCACAACCCCTGACAGGGACCCTAAAAGCTGTCACGATAATGGGTGCAGTATCCTTCTGTATCCACTCTAGTGGATGACTCCAGGGGCCAATTCAAAGTCAGCGAAGGATCCTGTGCATGCCTTGCTGTCAATATCTCAGCCTGCACATCACCTGCCTGACTTAGGTGGATGCCAGAAAGCTCATGACTAGGTTAATGAAGGAGCCGTCTGCACCCCCTCAAAGGACACATTAATTGAGTGTCACCTCCTGATGGTGAACAGTTAGCATATACTCTAGTTTTTTTTTAAATTCATACACTGGCATCAGTATGTGGTACAAGTGCTTGAGCAAAGACAGTCCCTCATTTGCATAGGACCACGTCCGCATGGTCCACTTCATATGACATTGGTGGTGAAGGGGCGCTTGAGCAATGTTTATTATAAATAGGGTTGCACAAGATTTGCAGCCCGTTCTTACTACAGAGGTCTGCCTACCGTCATCATCCTAGAGTGTTTGCCATGCAGGCGCATTATATGGAGACTAGGGTCCAGGTTCTGATGCAGAGCTAGGACATCAAGCAAGGATGGTGGCTGTGTATTGTTCATTCCTTTAAGCATTTTCAGGAGGTAGAGATTGTAGATTGTGGGGGTTTCATTATTCAATATTTTCTTCTGAAATCTTCATTTGTAGTATTCTCACTTCGGTGAAACAGATTATTTATATAAGGGTTTTTGAGCTTCACATGGGCAAGCTGGTTTAAGATTTGGCCAGCATGCTAATACCTAGTCTACTGTGGGGTCAACATTCTGGATGTTCTGTGTAGTTGTTGAATAGGCAGGTCAGTGAAGTGTTGGTTTGCTGTCCCAGGGATCTGTGGGTATTATAAGCTTTGAAACAGGTTTAAAAAGTTTGAGAAATAGGAATCAGTCGGTAGTACAGGGTTTACTGGGGTTTTATAAATACAACATCATATGCTCATTGCTTTGTCCCACAGAAAACGTTAAATGTAAAAAGTGTTACTTCAGCTGACGTGGTTGTGTCAAGTCTACTCTTTTTATGGACGCTGTGTTTGGACAGTAGGGGGCATATTTATACTCTGTTTGCACCAAATCAGCGTATTTTTTTTTACTCTAATTCGGTGCAAAACTAACTCCATATTTATACTTTGGCGCTAGACCTGTCTAGCGTCAAATTTATGGAGTTTAAGTCATTTTTTGGACGTGGAAACCTACCTTGCCTTAATGAGATGCAAGGTAGGCGTTCCTGTGCAAAAATGACTCTATGGTCTTAACGTAATATGTATACTCCAGTGCAAAAATGTGCACGGGAGGGAGGAGGGGTCACAAAATGGTGCAAAGCTTGCTTTGCCCCGTTTTTTAACGTCTGAGTCAGGGCAGGCGAAAGGGGACCTGTGGGCCTATTTCCATGGTGGAACAACATGGAATAGGCCTACAGGTGCCCTCCCCAGGCCCCAGGGACGCCCCCACCGACACTAGCGGGACAGCGGAGGATGGGGGACCCCATCCCAGGTAAGTACAGGTAAGTATTTTTTAATTTTTTTTAAGTGCCATAGGGGGCCCTGAAATGGGACCCCATACATGACACAGGGTGCAATGGCCATGGCCATGCCCAGGGGACCCTGGTCCCCTTTGCTTGCCATTGGGGTGGTGGGCATGACTCCTGTCTTTTCTAAGACAGGAGTCATGTGGTATGGATGGTTTTGCATTAGAAAATGGCTCTAGGCAAGTTAGATTAATTTTTTCTTTACTCTAACCTGCCTAACTTAATTTTTTGGTGCAAAACCCCCTTCTTCCATACCGCCAGCCCCACCTGACTAACGTCATTTTTTTTTACACTAGCCTACCCTTTGCACTGGCTTGCACCATTTCATAAATATGGTGCCCGGCTGGTGCACAGAAATGGTGCAAGCCGGTGCTAAACTTTTTGGTGCATAACTGCGTTAGTGCAGTTTTGCACCAAAAAGTATAAATCAGGGCCTAAGTTTAACAGTGCCAAAGTACACCACAGAGGCTGTCTTTAGTATGTATGACCCTTTCTTAATTAGCTGTCAGATCCTGGTTGTCTATAAGTTGTGTTGTTGAGGATAACCTGGCGATCTTTGCATATTAGATATTCCTGTGATGATGTTGGGACTGTTTTACTAATACTCAGGTTGGTTTGAATACAGCTACGGTATCTAATCCTGGTCTACTCTCTCTGTCTTGTCTGATTACAGTCAACAATTAATATTATGATGTCTGCGTGTGGTTGAAATGTTGTGCTGAACTAGGTTTCTGTGAGAAGGGAAAAAAAATATTGGTGTTGTTTGATTGTGCATCGCACATGGGCAAATCATCTCGCACTAAGTATGAAAAAGAATGGTGTGTTTTGATGTTATTGGTTGGGGCTACCATTTGGTTCTTGCATGTGGTTCTGTATGTCTTTGAAATGCTGCAAGAGAAAGCCCGTTGGCCAGGATCTTGCTTTTATAAAGGTAAGTCGATAATTTCTCAGCCAAGCATTGAATCCACTACCAGTCATAAGACTGGGGTAATGGTTGGAAGCCTTTGGAGGGTAAGCACTGTAGACTGATCTACGTGGATGTCAATCGTTTAGATTCCCCACTATTTCATAACAAAGGAAATGCAGGCAAACCTTGTTATGATGAGAAGCCAATGTTAACTGGTGCAGCAGGTTTTGATCGTAAGAGCAGACAAGTAATGCTGCATGTAATGTAAGCATTTTAATACTATCACCAGTCACATAGGCATTAATTGTGGAAATAACACAATGTATCTGGACTAGGGATGGGTGGAACTTGCAGAATTTGACTCCATGGAATTCTGCGGAGTTACATAAAAACTGTGCAAGATTCTGCAAGTTCTGGCAACGGGCGAAAATTGAGACGTTGCACTTCCTGAGCTGTGATTTAGTACCAGGAGTGTGTTTTGCACTGAAAAATCAGCATGAACAGCACGATGTAGCACGCCAGATGACCCAGCTATTTGAGTTGACTTTTCCACCACTCAAGTCGATTTTGTACTTGAGCTGCAGCCTTATGATTGTTAATGGATGCAACTGCCCACGTTAAAACAATCTCACCAGATGTCCTTCTAGAGCCTGGAAATCACATTAGTGGATGCCAAATCTTTCTCACGCTCACCAATTTACCATCCTGGAGCCACACACAAGAGAATATTCCACTACTTGGTTATTAGCGAAATTTGGCTGAAACTCTGCATGACAATAGTAATGCGAAGTCACTATTATTCCATCAAACCCATTGATTGAACAGAATATTTATCCCACCCCTAATCTGGACATACGTGTTCCTATGTACACAAAACACAACAAGCATTGAAGATTGTGAAGAGGATCCTGTTATAGCTCTGAAAAATCAAAGCTCTAAGAATTGCCAGCACTTGCCTTTTCAACATCTACATTAGCCCCACCCCTAATAACATCAGATCCCACGGCATCACAATACTCTCGTACAATGATGACACCCAGTTGATCCGCTCTCTCACCAAGGACCCCCTACAACACCAAAACCAACTTCTGCAATGCAATGAATGACACAGCCGCATGGATGAAGAATAGCTGCTTCAAGCTCAACACCGACGAGACAGAAGTCCTGATCTTTGGAGAAAAAAAAACCTATAGGATCACACCTGGTGGCCAGCGCAACTCAGACCCCCACCCACCCCTTCGGACCACGCTCACAACCTCGCCATCATCACAGGCAGCCAACTCTAGCTGAAACGTTGGCCTGCACCTGCTTCTGCATACTCCGGATTCTCCTCCGAGTGGATTCCCACCATTGAAAAAAAACCACACATGCACTCATCACCAGCCACCTCGTCTACAGCAATGCCCTCTACGCCGGTATCCCCTCCCAGCTATTCAAGAGACTGCAGTCCATACAGAAAGCAGCGGACAGACTCATTCTGGATCTCCCCAGACGAGCCAGCACCACCCCCGCCTCAGAGCCCTACATTGGTTCCCTGTCCAAAAGAGGTGCCAATTCAAGATCCTCATGCTGGCCTTCAAAACACTACACAATCAAGGCCCAACATACCTCAACCATAGACTCAATATTCACACCCCAGAAACACAGCTTTGCTCCACCTCCTCCGCCTAGCACGTGTCCCCGGCATCTATCACCCCTGTTGCAGCAGCTGCTCCTTCTCCTACATCGCTGACAAATCCTGGAACAATCCTACCCCTCCTTGGCTGTGTTCAGCCAACAACTCCAGACATGCTTTTTCAATGGAGACACAGCTTCCCCAATGCCCAGATTCCCGTATGGGTGACAGTGTCTCGTTTCACAAAATTGTGATTGATTAATAATACTTTATGGGTAGAAGAATTCTGAGAACAAATTCAGAGAAAGTGGCGGTCGTCTCTGAACTCTCACCAGAGTGATGTCAATGTACTAATATGTCAAGGGAAACTGTGTCATTGTAAACCCTGATTACTTTACAGCCTTGACCAGTGGTCGCAACCATAGCCCCTCAACAGCATCCATTTACCATTGAAGATCAGGAGGAATGGCAATATGAGACCCCAGCAAAAAAGTAAACAGGGCTCTTAGGGTCCTATCTACATCCTGTTCCTTCCAATGCCTTTGTGACTTGAGGCTAGAGGTAGCTAGGGTAGTGCCAGACGAACCAAAGAACAAGCCACTCACCCTAACTGATGCCCATGATTAGTATAGGAAATTTCAAGTCTTTGGAGTACCCATTCACTTCCTTTTGTTTTTCACTTATTTATGTGGGAACCATTCTGAACATCATGTCAATATGTTTTAAGTTTGTTTTTTTATATTGGTTTCACATTAAATACAAGTTAGAAAATTTGATATATCCAAGGCAATATGTTATTGTTAATAGTAATATATTGATCTGTGATTTGCGAATCATTTATAGAGTAAGCCCTGATGAAGTGGGTGGATAATCATACACAGTGTGATTATAGCACTCTCAGCCAAGTGTGATTTTGAGAGATGTATGGGGTACCTGAAAATCACTAGACTGAGAACACTGTTAAACGATCCCTTCGAGCAAGGTCCACTTCCAGACACCTCCAGGCATATCCACCCAACTCTGGAGAGGGATTTCTGGCTGATGGTCAGTTAATCCTCATCTCTCTGCTGAGGTTGTCAATAATCTTGGAAATTAATGTCTGTTGTGATGGGGGCTATTAGTGAAGTTGGTATCTGCCCACTGGGAGGCCAACTCGTAATACATCACCTCCGGCACATTGATCCAGGGGGAGGATCGATCCACAAAGGGCCAGAATGTATTAATACCTGGTAACTGCACATCGAGCCAGAGTTGCATGTCACTCACTGGGGCATAATGTACTCACACAATGACTGCAAATCTCCGATACTGAATGTTCTGTTATGTGATGTTTGTAAATTTAAAAAAATATTATGCAGAACACATACATATGACGAACGTAGGGCTATTGGCATTCTTTGAGCAATGAGGACTATTCACTAATATAGGGACAGCTATAAAATGTGAGTCTAAAATAAACAGCACTGACCATTATTTTTGCAGGTCTCTCAGGATTAAGGGCTGCATTTAGAGGATGGTGATTACATCACATCAATCCCCAAAAAAGCATCGGTCATCTGCTTATTTCCATGCCTCATTTCGGATGTGGAAGAATACTGTTTCTAATGGTGGAGATGGTACTGGCTCCCGTGGAAACTCTGGGCCTGCTCAATTATGGGAGGCACCTCTGACGCAATTTCCACCCATAATCTTTCTGTCCGGAGCCATCACTACTTAAAATGGCCTCAAATAAACAAACTCTTGAAATGCTTCTCACATCCTGGGAGCGAAGCGCCCATTCACAAAGGATATTAATAAAGTTGCTGCGGGAGGTCGACCCTTTATTTGTGAGTCTATTTTCAGGAATAATGTAAGAGATAATGGGCCACAGGTAACAGCCTGTAATGGCATGCCCACAGCCACGGATCATTTTTGTCCCAGAAGCAACTCCTGTCATGTTTGTGGTAATGCTCCTAGTGTAGCATGTCCGCATAGATAGATGGTGGACATCTTTAAATTAGGTAGCTCGGCCACGGATGGTGTAGCACATTGGCAGCATATCCGCCTTAGTTTAAATGTGGCACTAAGTCAACGTAGGTTGCTTTTTCATTAGATTAATTTGTTTACATGATATTTTTTTATTTCACCGGTTTTGCTTGTTTTTCCCTCTTTCTTGTTCCTACTATATCACGGAATGGGGGGTGCTTTTAAAGAGGTTTCTAAAGCAAGGGAAATGAAAAGAGTTTGAGTATACACAGAAGAATGTGTGAATTACTTCCAGAGAGATTTGTGGCTCATTGATACCAAGTTAGAACGCTCTCCACTGAAAAATTTCAATCAATGTTAGATGTTGAACTTGGACAGTGTACAAAGTCTGCTGAAAGTGATCAAAACCAGGCTTCAGAAGTGCAGCTTCCTGTCCTTATGTTAAACGTCTGGGCACATAAGTGCTTCTTGCATGATGCAATGCGTAAAAAATGTACATCTATGAACCACTGCAGGCCATTTACCCATGATAATGTGAATGAATGGTGTTAACAATTAAGGGATGCATTTTGTTTGGGCAATCATCTTGCAATAATGACTGCCTACAAACACTAGCATAGTCAGAGTGTCATGGGCCCTAGTACAAGGAGGGGTTGCTCTTTGAATTATAAAATATAGCAATAATAAGGGTTAATAAGGGTTCACTGAGCCCCTGATGCCTCTGGGCTCTGGTGCCACTAGGCTTGCTGCATCAATGGAGGCTATGTCCCTGCCAATATTTTGGAAAAGTGAACAATACATGATGCAGACCATAAAAACACTGATAGACACAGTGCTTGCTTGAAAACCCCACTCAGGCAACTGGCAGCCAAGTGTAAACACTTCAGTGATAGTTGTACAGAGCAATTACCACTGACACCTCAGTGGAAGTGGTCAGCAAAGTTTTTATCCATAACTCTTTATATGTGTCAGCCATAGCTGCATCTGTTCTATCGTTCCTCCTCGGCTGCTTGGCTCTATTGCCCCTATATGTCCAAACCCCTACTCTAAAAGCACATACACCCCAATTCAAAATCCCTGTTCAAAAAGCGCATACACCCCAATTCAAAATCCCTGTTCAAAATGCGCTTACATCCCAATTTAAAACCCCTACTCCAAAAGCACATACGCCGGAATTCAGCACCACACCAGCAAATTGTGGGAGCATTGTCTGTGCAGTAGTGGTAGGAAAGCATGCTAGGAAAGGGGAAACGGGGAGTGTGGAACGGTTTTAGCCACCCGACTACATACATGAGTCAGTAAAGTAGTGAAGCAGAGATGGTATAAAATTCTCAGAAAAGATGGAAAAATAATACTGGTAGAAGGGCAAAAGGTCTCCCACACTAAAATCACTTAAAACCACCATTGAAACAACATAGATGTTGCATTCAAACCAATGAAAATGGAGAAAGATACTTGAAAACCTCTGATTGACTCAGTTGTCAATGCATCAGAGGTAAAGTGAAACGAACATTTTTAATAAAAAAATATGCACAGAACCTGTGCCCTAGTTTTGGGAGTATGAGGCAGAATCTTAGCAGCACTTTCACGGAATGGGTTTTGAAGGAACAAAAGGCATTCTTGCATGTGTCTCTCCCACCAGCAACATGCCCATTAACTGAGAGTTTCTGCAAAGCACTAAAAGATACAGTCGCTTATATTCCAAAGTGACCTACATGAGCCTGCTGAAAACATGTGCTTGCACAAAAACACGGATTATTGTTTCCCTTTTATTATTTATAAAGAATTGCACACTTTACTTACATATGTGCAAGCACTGAATTAAAAGTGAGGTGAAAGTCTCTAAAGCCCAGATTTAAGAAAAGTGTCGCTCCAGTACATGAAGCGCCACTTTTCATGCACCCCATTGAGCCCCCCTAACGCTACCATGTATGCACCGTATTAATGATACGGCGCACCATGGCTCACGTTAGGATCAATACCGTATTAATTTCGGACGCTACTGTGGTACTTTGCAGGATCAGTGCCATAAATGTAGGCCTAATCGGGAAAAGTACATGGAGGCCCATTATAAACAATGATGTGCCTCAATTTAACGCCTACACTGAGAAGGCGATTAAAATGATGAGAAAAATGGCGCAGTGGAATCTCATAGATTTCACTGCACCATTTCTATGGGTTTCCTAACGGAGAAACGCCCCACTTGCATACATTGTGCCTGGCGCAGGTAAAATGTAGCACAAGGGCTTACAAAGTGGCGGAATGCGTGCATTGCACCACTTTGTAAATTTGGTGCTGCGTTTTTTCCAACCTAAAGCCTCATTAGCGTCAAAGGAATGACGCTAATGTGGCGCTAAGCGGCGCTAGGCCCTTCTTAAATTTGGGCCTATGTATTTTAAGGAACAAATTACCCACCAATACCAAACCAGCACTGGCAAAGCCATTAGGTCCCAATTTTATTATGAGCTCTGGTTAAAATATTATAAAAGCCTGCTGCAGTGAAAAAAATGGATTACTTTCTTATACTAATTTATCAGAATCAGGGATCTTGCCACGCATGGCTCCGTCGCTGCCTTTCATCCCCGGCCAGCAGGGGCCTCTGTGCTCGAATCTTCCATTCCCGCCATCCTACATCTGTTCTTCTCCTCAGACATCTTCCAGAACACGCACTTTGCATGTACAATTGCAGTATTTATGGAAGAAACAGCCCGTGACTAAGCCGGATAACATTTTTATGCTCGTGTGCTGGCCCTGCACCCCCGAGCTGCTCGGCGCAGTGCATTAAGCAGAGATTTGTTGAGTTCGGGTACAGGCCTGTCAGCGGCGAGGCTCACCACGGAAACTGTGACCAGGCGACGTGCGTGGCGTGGATTAGGCGGGTGCTGACAGGCGAGATCACTCATCGAGATTAGCGTTGCTGGCTACAGTTCAAATGTCAACGGCAACATTACTGATATGTCTATCTGCCCCCGTCTCTCCTGCCCCCTCTAGACTCCTCTTGGTCTCTTTTCCTATGTCTACTTCTCTCTCTTCTGTTTTTCCACTCCATCTCTCCCCCGACCTCTTGCTGTCGCTCTACCTCCTATTTCCTACTTCTTTCTCCTTTCGCTCTCTCATTTTCTCTCTCCGCTTTACGTCCACTATTCACTCTGTTTCTCTTTCTCTCCCATCTGTTTCACCCTGCCTCTCTTCTTCTTCCCTTTTTCTCCCATTCTCCACTTTCCACTACCTTAATCACTCTCTGTCTCTCCTCTTTCTGCTCATTTGCTTTTCTCTTCGCCTTCTTTCTGTGTCATCCCTTTTCTCTCCCATTTTGTTTTCATCTCTCTTCCTCTCCTTCGATTGTCCTCCTCCACATTCCCTATACCCTGTCGATGTCCTCTGCCTCTTATTTCCCTCCTTTACTCGCTCAGTCTCACTCTCCACACTGTCCCCTCTGTTACTCTTCTAGGGTTATACGAAATGTAAACTCACCAGTAAAGTTGGGATACGTATCTCTTAGAGAAGGGAATCAAATGTTTTCTGGCTTTACCGCGCTTCGCCAGAGGCAAAGTTTAGCTTTACCCAACTTTAATTCCTTGAAGTAGGATGTCTCCTATAAAATGAGCGGGGTTTTGGGTATAAGGAATTTGCTGCCCATCGGCAGGAGTTTCTCTCGCTACCACTTGCCCACTCGCCCATTGCCCTAATCCTTGAGTGACAGGGGCGTAACACAGGCACATAATCCTTCAAATAGCCCCAATCCTTCTTGGGTCCCCACTCAGCCCAAGGCCAATTACAGGGTACGGAATATCTTCACTCTGTTTTACAAGACCCCATTTAATACCCTTTTTCGCCAAAAAAACTTCAGATTCACAGAATTTTTAATAGATGCGAATTTTTGAAGAAGCAGACTTCAAAACTTCGCACACCCCTAAACTTCTCTCTTTCACTCCTCCAAACACCCTCTCTCACTCTCCCCAACTCTCTACCTCGCAAGCTCTCCAGCTGCTTTTATCTAAATAGAGTTGCTCGTGTTACCTTTCATACAGTTCAGCTAAGTTTGACAACCTGATGGGGCCCTCCTTCAGAATGTGGCAGGGCCCCTGGGATTGTCATACCTCAGATACATGTGTAGGCCTTGGGCTGACCTTCCCCCACCTCCACCGAAAGGTGCCCCACCCCCAGCCCCACTGGCATAACGCATAATGATGCCTCCCTCCCGCACGGGATTTGGTGAGGGTCCCACTAGTCTCTCACATCTCACAAGTATTCATTGCCTTGGGCTGAATGCCCCCCTTATGAAGTGTTGGGGTCTCTATGGAGGGTTGAGGCCCCCCCTGCACTGCAGGGGCCTGCATTATACACCGGATACCCTACACTGCAGGGGCTAGTGTCACACCCCTGACGCTGATTGGAAAAGCTGTTAACTGTGTGGGGGCCCCGACTGCACCCTTGTTAAGCATAGATGCAAACTGGACCAGTTCCCGGGTGTTTCATAAGCTGTCAGCAAATCGTTTTTCTCCCTAAAAGTTTAACCACAATGAAAGAAATGTGACCCTCTTGCGGAAACACAATCACTTGTCATGAAAGGCTCATTTTCTTTAAGTTAGCCATGGACTGAAGTATGCCAGTGGCCGGATTCCAATTGTTATGAACCATGGAGTGCAAGCAGATGTATTCAAAGTGGGTTCCACCCCACATGCCTGATTCGTGTTTCCGAATTCCGAAACTGGTCTGTGGTCGAGTGGAATGGCGAAATCTACCCTTTCTTAGAAACCATGAGCGCTTTTATCCCTTAACTTTTCCTTGAAGTCGGTCCTTTGCCAGCCAGCAAAGGCAGCGCCTGGCAGGCCTCATTATTAAAACACACTTTACGCAGTTGCCTCTTTTTTGAAAATCCTTAAGAGGCTCACATCTGCCCCCGTTTCTATGCTATCGCGAATTTTTACCTAATTTCAGCAGGTTTTTCGTCAGACGCCCCCGGGCACTGCTTGAATCGGTGCCTGGAAGATCTGGCGCAGAAGCTAAGCATGGGTAAGCACACACAAGCTGCCAACAACCACACAGAGTTGGCCCCTCGACAAGGAAAAGATCCAAGGCGGTGGAAAGTCTAGAAACAATAACAAAAAACAGAAAGCCAGCACTTGTCTTTCGTTCTTTGAGGAGAGGAACATATCTCCCAGCTGGTAAGAGTCTACATGCGAGATGGTAAACATTCAAAGGTTGGTAACAAAGGGTGGTTGCCCTTTGCTCCAAGCATGTTGCATTTATGTTTGATCCAAGTGGGTGGTGACAAGAGTGCCTGCAAAGGGAAAAATAAGAGAACTGATGGAGGTATCGCTGATCAAGGCAAACAAAACTGCCCTGTGCTTTCATGAACTTACATAAAGACTGATTTTGCAATGTTAGCTGACAAATGTGATTTTGCGCCAACCAAAATCCTCAACCCTATACATCCCTAGGACAGACTCATGAGAATTCCGTGAAAAAAGGCGAAATTCAAGAAATTCCTCCCAAGTGACTAATTACTGTAGTGTACGCTTGAGAGATTTTCCCATGCAAAAACCAGGTGTACTTTGGGGGCAGCGGAGCACATCTATAGGCACTGCTTAAAGTAAATAGTTGCGTTTGTTTGGCAGACACACCTGACTTATAAACAACAAACCACAACCCTTAGACCACACCATCTAAAAATGCCATCCTCAGACCACAAATTCAAAATAATAACCAAACTGCCAAGTACCCCTACATTGCCCATTTACCCTCACTGGCCTTAGAGATGGCTCCATACCCCTTCTGCTCTCACTTCCAGATTCTTTCCGGCATTAAGCCATTTTGAATCATCCTGAACCTTAGGATCCTTGTAAGGTGCCAGGACCACCTTCTACCAGGTTAAACCCATAGTGATATCAAGGTCAACTAGATACCCATCATGCGTAACTGCCAGGGGATAAGCTGCTCCCTATTCGCTTTCCTTTTAACCTGAATCTAACTTCCTTTTTGGAGATTTTCAACCACTAGAAAGAATCCTCCCTAGACTGCGTTTATATCTGCCTCTTTATATTCCCTTCCTTCATTTTGAAACCACTCAAAAACCACCTGGACTGTCGCTATATAAATTACCAGACCATTGAAAGACATATGGATTGCGTCTCATTGAACTATATCAGAGCAATTAGCTTTGAGCTGAGGTTGCACAAAGGCACCCAGGTTTTATGAGTAACTCTTGATACATCATAGTAAGAAAAACAATCCTGTTTTCTCTTAACTTTTATTCTGTTTGTCAAGAATGAATTTGTATCTTCTACCAGACCATTTCCCCCAAATTGTATAATGAGTAAGCCAGCTAGACCCCCTTCCTGCCAACTCCAGTAACATCAGTATCAGTTGAGTCCTGCATTCTACCCTCACTTTGTTGGACCATACCACCTCCAAGTTTATGAAACCAAACTCCTGCTGCCTTCCAGAAAGTCTCCAATCGGTATGTGCTCTTGACTAAATTAAATTACTGATTAATAACTAATTTATTGGGTATCCACAGACCCACACCCCATTCTCTCCTCCCAATCTACCAAGCACTGGGAACACATTTGCCGAGAATACAATCTTCCCAACAGTAGCCAAGGACTGTGTCCTATAACTATGAATCTTGGATAATCTCCACCTCTTCATCGCCAGACAGCATTCCTGTCACTATCCCAACTTCCTCAATAGCAGCCCTAGTCTTGAAGAATACATCCAATATACATTTCTCTTCATTCTCAAAGCACTCAAACCTTTTCTCAATATATCCTGAACTTTGATAATAGTCATCCATGTCCCATCCTGGTGAACCAATACTTGTCCCTCCCCCAACATTTCCAGTTCTAAAAAACATCCATGGTTGCTAGCAGCAGACAAGGTCATGCATCATCTAATGTCCCCAGTGGAATCTTAGCTCCCTTCACCTTTGGACCATGTTCACCGAGATAGTAATATGTGTATCTTCTTTTATCCCCATCCTGCATGTTCTAAGGAAACCTTTTTTACCCTTTCAACCAACTCTAACAGCAGAAGACCCAGAAGCAGTTGTCAAAAAATCACTATGACAAAATTCATCAAAATGTCGATAGGACCGTAGAAGGAGAGAACACAGTGATTTTGATGAACCTCTGATGTTAGGGACCTCTTGCAACCTTTTCTATTCCCTTTATTTCTCACCCACTCCTCTAACATTCTCATGGCCCATCTCACCTGCTGATGGCTGAAGACCCCTAAGTCAGTGTTGCCAAACTGAAGGAAGAGGCATAGCTCTGTCATTCTTTCATGTTCTGTGACTCCTCCTAATTTATCAGTCTGGTTCCTGGTGCTCGTTTCACTATTCATAAATTTCAAGCACTTCTCCATGCAGTTGGTCTTTATGGACAGAGACAAGAGTTCATTCACTGCCTGAATGGGCTATGATGCCCCAGAATCTGACTCTTCTGTGGAATCGAAGCCAGGACTACTTCTGGTGCCTGTCCAAGCAATCTTGAGCAAAGTGTGTCAACTACCTAATTTCCAAAAACATGGGCGCGCTTCCCTGAAAACTATATATTCCATTTTAAACACATGACATGCACATGTCATGAGAAGTCACGCTATCCATTTATCTGTGGGCAATGGTTGCTACTACTGGATTATTCTTTAAAGAAAGAGCCCCCATTTGCAGTTTGATTTGTAAAAACAATAAGTGCAGAGGCCTAAGGTATTTTTTAGAAACTCTCCTCTACTAAATGCCTGGTATATTGCATACCAAGATTAGTACCTCATGCCTACAGTCCAGGTCTCTCTATCTCACCTTTGAAGACATGTTTTTCTCCATGCTTATTTCCTTTGTCACTGTTTTTCCTACCTTTGTCTTTCTCATTTTCTTCCTTTTCTAACTTTCTCTTACTCAGGGTCAACACCAGATGATGAAAAATGAGTCCCAGTAAAAAACAATGAGTGCTGGTGCCCACCGTTTGTAACCACCAGCACAAATCGATTACTACCTGTTTACCATTTCTTCCCCTGACCCACCACAGCAATGGTGCAACTACAAATGGAAAGAATCTCACCTCTCTCTTGCCATATCTCACAACTTTGCCTGAAAGCCTCCACCTCATTGTCTTACTTGTATTGACTTGCTTCTGGGTCTATGGCCCTAATTTACAAAGAGCCTCCGCACTCATGGCAAGATCATCGCAATGAGAAACTGCAGTGGGGAAATCCACCACCGCAAAGATCCCACCACAACTGTGGAGCCACTGCCACGAGTGAGGAGGCTCTTTGTGAATCAGGCACCAAGTCTTTAGTAAACACAGACATACCCCAGTGAAGTCCTCCAAAACCTCTGCACCCCCTGGGTGTGGTCTAGCACTATCATTATTATCCTCACCCATAGATGTGGCTTTGATGACCCTCATCAATAAGGTCATGTTTCGTATACATGGTTTTCTTGGTGACACTACTTTGCAAGCACAGTGCAAGTACCCTTACAGCTATTATGCCTCTCTCAGTTCCTGTTTTGTGGTAGCAGTGGCGTCCCCAACAGTCAATTCAAATGTGCTGTCTCTCAGAACACTATGGCCACCATTCCACAAACTTTCATTAGATGCAGAGAAGGATCTCTCTGGTCACTGTTGTAGTAATTTGTAATTGCTGTTAAAAGGCAAGGCTGCCCGCTCTCCCCATTATTGTTTGCAATAGCTATGGAGCCACTCGCAGTTAAGCTTCGAGAATGCGCACATAGTTGGGGCATACGAGAATTCGACACATACCACATAATATCCCTATACGCAGATGATGCCCTGATATATTTGCGCAATCACACTGCCTCCCTAACCGAGGTAATGCGTATACTGAACATGTTTGCTCTCGTCTCCGGCTTGCATGTGAATTGGTCGAAGTCTTGTATCTTCCCTCTTACCTGTCTGTCCATTGAACAGAGAGCGTCTCTCCCCACACATCAACTACCATGGACACACCAGACCTTCAAATATTTGGGTGTTCAGGTGTATCAATCTATGTCAGACCTAAGGGAAGGTAACTTAGACAGACTGCTCCGCTCCACTCGTGGCTCCTTGACATTTTGGAGTTCCTTGCCTTTATCCCCAATGGGCCGGACAGCCATAGTCAAGATGCTAATATTACCAAGATTCTTATACTATTTTACCGCACTCCCGGTGATTCTGCTGCGCTCATTTTTCCACAAAGCGCATTCCCTACTGACTGACCTGCTCTGGGGCAGAGATAGACACAGAGTAGCCCTAACTACTACACAATATCCACAAGCAGAGGGAGGCCTGGGCATGCTGAATCTCGAATTATACTATGCAGCAGCCAAACTCCAATGGGTTACTAAATGGCTCAACGAGCCATCCAATGCAGAGTCTACAGCAATATCGGCTTACACAACCCCAACAATGATATTGACATGTTTACTAGCGGGTCCCACTTATCCACCAAACAATTCACCCTTACTGGATACGACTAGACACTGCTGGAAGAGATACGTGCAGGGTAAATCGCAGTCCCTCCCCTACTCCCCCCTACTCCCAGTGCCACAGTTACCGGGGATATATGCTCTATCCTCCCATCATGATGTACGGGCGGTTAACACCCTAAACAAAGGAGACTTCTACACTGGCTCTAGCGCAGTCAAGTTCGTGGATCTGGTGTCTGCGGGGGTGATGCGTTCGGGAGCCTTCCTGACATTCAATGCCATTACTAATCTCTTACGCAATTTATGGGGCTGCGGATACAACGAACCGAACAAATCACTTCTACTCACTGCAATACTTTCTATGGGCGATGCAAAAGGCGTGGTTGCTAAACTATACAAAATACTTTTAGCGAGTAGTTGCAAGGCCCTAACCCCGGTCAAACTCCGCTGGGACACTGTCCTCCCCACAGCAACGTCACAAAAATCCTGGGAAACAGCCCTTAACTCGGTCAAGACCGTGTCTCGCAACTCCAGACTAAGGTACATGCAACTTAATTATGTGCATCAAGCTTATCTCTCCCTTGCTCGTATTCATAAAATATACTCAGGCGCTAACCCAACATGCCCAAGATGCGCTACCCCTGCAGCAACTTTCTACCATATAGTCTGGGAATGTCACGCGATTAACACTGGCTGGATCCGTGTTGTTGACACAACTGCAGAAGTGATAGACCAATTGTTGACCCCTACTCTAGAATCCTGCTTGCTTAATATACGCCACCGCACAAAAGGTGACAAACACACTCACAAGTTTGTGGACTTGGCTTTTGTGTCATACAAACGCTTGATAGCCACACACTGGAAGGCCCCAAGTGCCCCTTCCCACTCCCTCTGGTTGCGAGACCTACACAATTATGCAATGGCAGAGTCCCAAACATTAAGACACTTACAACATAAGGGTCAGATACAAGGCGGGACTGAAAGTTGGGACCTTTTTGTAGTCAGAATTGAATCCAGAGATGATAAGTATTGACCATGAGATAGGGTCACGCTGTTACTAAAGTTACCGATAGCAACAGAGTTAGTTAAAAGCAGAGCCACTCAACCGCACTGTCCCACCGAGTTTATAAGTTATCTAACCTCCAGCCACTCCTTGATATTGTTATTTCTCCACACCAAAACACACACTTAGATACGAAGACCTTAGTATCTGTATAGTCGAATGCTTCCACCATTACATCTGACGCCAACATATATAAGTAAAAATAATAACCATCATGTCAAATGTTAATAGTTATATAAAGTTTATTGAATACCAGTACACTAAAATACAGCTGTGATGTACAGTGTAATGCACATACATTAAGAAAAACACGCGGAGGAAAGCTGGATATTCTCTTACTAAGTCATATGTTATGTACTGCTACTTTTGTACCTTGTTTTGAAATAAGTTGAATAAACAGATTTAAAAATAAAATGTAAGGGCTGTTAAAAAATACATGTGGTCTTCAGGCTAAACTGCTGACTGTAAAGAAGGGAAACCTGAATTTGAATCATAGTATCAGCATTCCACCGAAAATCATATGATTCTGGGAAAATCACATAACCTCCTTTTGTCTAAACATGTCAATGTGTAATTCAAAGATGTAACTTCTCACTTGATTTACATGATCTTGTAGTCTCCCCCAATACCTTAAAGAATATGAAGAGCTCCTTTACACCCCAGCTAGAAATAGATGATACAGTTATGCAGTGCAAATAATTGCCGTGCCCTAATGTTTAAGGACTTAGGGCAGATCTGTGAATGAATATACAAGAGGGTCTGGGCAAGCCAGTCTATCTCTTGCAGATTCAATTAGCAAGAATGAGCACATGGCTTGCTGGAATCAGTGGGGTTCTTCTTCTTGGTTACTGAGGTCATGCCACCACAATGAGCTTTAATTTCACATGTGGGATAAAATAAATTATATGGACTTGAGCCCATGCTACACATTGCACAGCTTCACATTTCAGCTCACAAGCACACCAAGTCAATGGTCGTTGGATTTGTGCTCAAGTGACTTGTAATCAACCTGTAGTTGGTGTGATTTTATTGCAGGAGTTGATTTGATCATATGGTGTACATCCCTTTCTTAATGTGGGATTTGCTAAAATTGAGCCAGCCGTTGAATTGCAAATGCACACATTATGTTTGTGAATTTATCCTTATAGCCCTATGGCGGCGAATAGGCACATTTAAAAAAAAAGATTTATTGGGGCATCAGTCAGTTGCAATGAAAAACAATAATAATTGAAATTGGCTTTTAACACACATTGCCAGTAAATTGCTGGAAACAAAATCAATCTCAGTTAAGATAGTTCGTCAGTAGATTTCACTGGATTGTAAAAACTCCTATAAAATTGATTGTCCTTAAATGCCATTTACTCAAAGTTAATATCTTCATGGTCTGTAGAAGCCATAGACCTCTTGTCAATGGCTTTATGTCCGACCAGCCCTGAGCAACAATTAACCTACTGCTAATACAATTCTAAATTAAATCTATACTCTCATTTCAATAGTCACTAATTGACTCACTAAAGCATGATTTAATTGATCCTACTGGTGGGGGTAGAAGTGTCCGTCAAAAGGAGCTCATTTTGAGAAAATGTTAACCTAGTCCATACCACATTGAATACCTTTAAAGTAGACCCAAAAGGCTGTAAAATATCAATAAACGACCTAATTTAAAGTATAACCACCATCTGCGTACGTTTGAACATTAAAACCTAAAAATGTCTGGTTTCAAATAGCCTATATAAAAGTCTTGCTTACAATGTCTGCAATCTGCTTTCATGTAAACTGGTTAAATTAGAACTCTGTTTGATTATAAAGGTTTGATTATATCAAGCATAATACACCTAACTTGATCTATAGGTCAAAAAGAGTCTATACTGGGCTGAGATTCAATTCATATTCTTTGGACCCAGTGTGACAATAAACTTAGCCTATTTGGTCTACACAGCGAAAAAATTGATGCGTAGATGCCATCGTGAATGTAAACTCTGCTTAAGAGAGGAAAAGTCAAACGTCTGGGGTATCGTTTAAATACCCCTAGTCTACTACCTTTTAGCTGCAGTGTGCTTTGGGAAGACTTGCAGTATGTATTATTCCAAATGGAGAGGCAATAATTATCGGCACCCAAAACATCCTGACAAATATAGCAACAATTATGTTGAAAAACCTGTGTCGCTTTCAATTTAAATTTTTAGGATATGGTTTAACTTAAATCATTTCTCATTTGTATTTCTTTTCAAATAAAAAAAATTAACCTTACAAATTTGTCCTTATGTAGTATTATGGTTCTGATCATCAACAAAAGACAGAAACATGTTTGATAAAAGCAACAATTAATAATTAACAACAGTTTAAACTCTCGCGGGCAATACTGGAGCAGTAGAGCTCCCTCTGCTATCAATTATTAGTCATTCAATTCAGGATCTATAAGTAACTAATCTCAGCAGTAAGTGGACCCAACAAAACATCTAGACCACCGTTGTCTTTCAAAAACTTTGGTTATGACCTTTTATGATTTCGTAGAGGAATGAACTAGCACACTGTTAGTCAAAAAGTCTAAGTGGCTAACATGTCAAGGAGCTGTTCCAAATCAGGTCAAGGAATCACGTATGGGAGAAGAGGTATTAGGGACACAACACCCAAGTAGTGAGAGCCTTATTTGTTGTTGCATTTAATGGGGGGAGGGGCCAGTTAAATTAAGCAGGATCATGTCCTTTGTAAATTATTATTTTTTTCTTTATGGTCTCGGTGATATACTGAACCTAACTGTGGCCTAATTGTATCATCAAAGATCAGACAGCCCCAACCTTACCAACTGATAATTCATAAAAAGGCAATCCCTTACCAATTGATGCACTTTGATCGACATATAAAACTAGAAATTAAGAGGTGTCCTTAATGAAAGGACGGCTGATATTAACAGAGGCAGGCTCGAAATAAATACAAAGAAGGCAGTAAAATAAATATTTTAGCAAGTTTAATCCCTCTATTCAATGTTAAGGGAAGTTGTCACTATTGGAAAAATGTATGGCATTTCTTAATTACTAGTTGGCCAAATTTCAAAGGAAAATATATTCATGAAATATATGAATAATCAATTATAAGTATATTTGAGTTTGTACATTTGACACATTGAATTTGCATGCATTAACATTCAAATGATATCCAGAAAGAAAGTTGTGAATCAAACTAAAATGATGACCCAGGCGATTTATACAAACGTTGGCCCATAGTTATACTTTTTGACGCAAAACTGCGCAAATGCAGTTTTGTGTCAAAAAGTATAGCGCCAGCTTGCGTCATTTCAGAGCGCCAGCCATGCACCAAATTTATGGAATCCCGCAAACCGGTGCTAAGGTGGGGTTAGCGGTACAGGAGATGGAAGTTGAGCATCAACCAATGACGCTAGGCTGTTTGAGGCAAAAAAATGCCTCTAACTAGCCTATTGTCATTTCCTGATGCTCAACCATCCATATCACATGACTACTGTCTTATAAAAGACAGGAGTCATGCCCACCACCCCAATGGCCAGCATAGGAGACTAGTGTCCCCTGGGCAAGGCCATTGCACCCAGTGCCATGTGGGGGGGGGCATTTCAGGGCCTCCAATGGCACTTAAATATTTATTTTTAAATACCTATATTTACCTGGGATGGGGTCCCACAACCTCTGGTTTCCCTCTGGTGTGGGTGGGGGTGTTCCTGGGGCTTGGGGTGGGCACCTGTGGGCCCTTTCTATGGTGTTTGGCCATGCAAATGGGTCCACAGGTCCCGTAACACCTGCTCTGAGCGAGGCATTAAATAATGGCGCTAAGCAGGCTTAGCGCCATTATTTAGGCCCGTCTCCCCCCGTGCACCATTTTTGCTTGGGAGGATAAATAAGGTGCTAGGGGCCTTGAGTCATTGTTTGGACGGGAACGCCTACCTTGTATCTCATTGACACAAGGTGGTTTCACACATCCAAAAAATGACTTTAACTGCAATATTTTGACGATAGACAGGTCTAGCATCAAAATATGAATATGGAGTTAAGTATGCGCTGAATTTGCGTACAAAAAATTACGCTAATTCAGCACAGAGTATAAATATGCCCGTTATGCTTTAGAGTGCTTCATTTAAGAAGGCCTATAATAGAGCTCTAAAATGCAGAATGCTTACATTCAGGAATAGAGTATAATTTTCTAGGATTTACTCTCCTCCTTTCAGACAGGCTGCTTGCTTAGCTATATAAAAGATAATTTTAAAAAAGAGTGAGTATAAATAGGAAAACAAGCAAAATTTCAAACAGACATTTCTTGAAGGAGGGAGAAACATAAAGCTGTTTTTTTTATTTTTAAGAATGAATTCTGGCAGTATAAAAACATAAGTGACCCTGGGAATGTTAACTCACACATTACACATCACGGCATACCGTGCTCTTAGGTTTCTCCCTATGCAATTATGAGACATATTGACTCCCAGTTTCAAGATCTGACTCGCCATCATAACCCTCGGCACACCGGTCCTAGACAAATCATAAAGAGCATTAAAAGGCTTAGAATGTGTGAATATAAGGCTAAGATGCCATAGTCTAATTCATCTCAAGCGCTCTGTCTCTTTGCTGACTTTCTAACTCTGTTCCTTTCATTCATCGCTCCACCTTCTCTCCCTTCCATGTCCCTCCACTTAACACCAGTTCCCTCCACTTCTCTCTTCCTTAAACATTCCAACCGTTTTCCCAAGGCTTTTCTTCCCACACCCATCTTCAGGGGTCTTGGAGACGTAGATGCAGACATAAATTGCGGGTCCTCTGTTCAGAACTCTTAAGACGTGCAAGATGGCCAACAGGTAAGTTGCACCAGCACCAGACAGCCAGAATCCACTTATAATCGCTTCATCCCTGGGGCATCTACCCCCAAAAAGATGCTAGCCCTTTATATTAGAATTGTTACCTACTCTTTTACCTTTAATCCCAGTTATGCCATGAAGTTCCTGGCAGCTCCACTTGGCCTGTGGCCTGGATGGCAGGGATTCTGGTTACCTCTGACATTTCCCTTTTCTTGCTAATCTTGGTCGTGTTTTGATGGGGTAAATGGATGCTGTGCCCCTTGCGGCCCCTGTTTTGGGTTGCTGTCCTGGATGGGGTCTAGGTTCCTCCTGAAGCCCTGTGAGGCAGAGTAGTGTTGAGGGGGCTGCTCTGATAAGATAAGCCCCGGAGACAGCACCAATCATAGTATTTGTTGCTGCAAATCATTAGGGAACGGGTCATTGAGTGCAGGGGTAGGTGGGCAGTGAACCTTCAGAGGTGGCACACTACCGATCCAACACAGTTCAGAGGCACTCTATAGTTAAACCTCACTGAGCACCCTTCTCTTCATAAAACAAAATATACCTCGCAAAAACAACACCCAGCACTTTAAACCAACATATACACAAAATCCCAAAACCAGACTGATTTAAAGCAATACTGTGGAACCTGACAAATAAAACATATTCTCACTTTCTTCACACACATTCATTAAGTTGAGCAATGCCATACCAATCTTTCAGACAGTCTCGGCTGGTGACTGAGCAAAGTGGTGGGGCGGGGGGAATAAAACAAAACAAACAAAAAAACGTACCTTAAGCGCACCGCCACTCTCTCTACCACACTCTCTGCGGCCAATCATGATGATGGTCAGAGCAGCGTTATGATTGGCTGGAGCACCACGGCTGGGCACTCCAAGGCAAACTTCGAGTATGGTCCTGCTCTCTGTGCAGGGTCGGAGAGTCCTGTTCGTGTGTGTGTTTGGCTGTCCCGAGACAGCCAGCCAAACATACATGCGCACTGAGGGGAGTGCTCAGTGCACTCCCGTCCATGGCTGTCATCCCTAGGGCCTCGTCCCTTTAAAAATAAAACGATAACATTGTTTATTATTGTTTTATTTTTAAAGGTTTGCAGCTGCTGCTGCTACTGGTAGGGGGTGCGGCCATAGCGGAGGAGCCGCCCCTGCTTTCAGATGGCAACACCTACACATGTAAAGAAAAATCTGAACATTCTAAACAACACTACTTCCGACCAAATGTAAATAGAAAATAATGTCCTTTCCCACACCAAACGTCTCAGACAAGAAACCTCTTGTAAATGGAGCAATGTACATTCTTGGGCTCCTTAATCACATCGCCTATGAACAGGAATAGCCCTAAAACTACATCACTGTCGCTCGACGTTAATGAAACCAAATAACCACCTTGACAAAACAGCTTACCCAGATGGGAGTGAGGACTTGGGAAAACAGGGCTCCCTGCTGACTGAGCCTCAGCGAAGCGGCCGTAACAGGCCGTAGAGTTCCAACAGCTTTGTCTTCACGCTGAGCCTTAACCACAAGTGCTTTGGAGGTCTGCAGGCTGCATCCACTGAACCACATGCAAGCAGTGGAGAATATGACGTGACAATTATCCTGCCTCGTGACAGATATGAACTTCTAAAGCTGCTCACATCTCATTGTAGGGTGCAGGAACCGGAGGCAAGATTAGGCCTGATTGTACCACTAGAACATAATCAACTCAGGACTGCATTTGACTTAAGAGACAGTCACAAGTTTTGGTTCTGACATTTGATATTTTAGAAGCTTTCGGTTTGCAGATGACCAGTTGAGAAAAATTGTGTTATAATCGAGTTTCTGCACTGCTATCAAAGTATATCGGTCCACTAGAAAGGTCTTCAGATGAAACAGAGCATCACCAGGCTGACAGACTAGGGCCCATATTTATACTTTTTGACGCTAAACTGCGCTAACGCAGTTTAGCGTCAAAAAGTTTTGCGCCGTCTAACGCCATTCTGAAGCGCCATGCGGGCGCCGTATTTATGGAATGGCGTTAGACGGCGCAATCAGACCGGCGCTGCCTGGTTTGCGTGGGAAAAAACCACGTAGACCAGACAGCGCCGGCGTAGGGGGAAAATGGCGCATGGGCGTCTTAAAATGGGGCAAGTCAGGTTACGTCGAAAAAATCGTCTTAACCCGACTTGCGCCATTTTTTAACGACGCCCATCCCCCATCAACATGACTCCTATCATTGTAAAGATAGGAGTCATGCCCCCTTGCCCAATGGCCATGCCCAGGGGACTTGTGTCCCCTGGGCATGGTCATTGGGCATAGTGGCATGTAGGGGGGCACAAATAAGGCCCCCCTATGCCACCAAAACAAAATATAAAAAAAAAAAAATTATACTTACCTGAACTTACCTGAATGTCCCTGGGGTGGGTCCCTCCATCCTTGGGGGTCCTCCTGGGGTGGGCAAGGGTGGCAGGGGGGGTCCCTGGGGGCATGGGAGGGCACCTGTGGGCTCATTTTGAGCCCACAGGCCCCTTAACGCCTGCCCTGAGCAGGCGTTAAAAAGTGGCGCAAATGCGCCGTTTTTAGCCACGCCAACTCCCGGGCGTCTCTTTTGCCCGGGAGTATAAATACCACGTAAAGGCCTGGGAGTCATTTTTTAGACGGGAACGCCTCCCTTGCATATCATTAACGCAAGGAAGGGGTTCACGCTAAAAAATGACGCACATTCCGGGAACTTTGGCGCTATTCGCCTCTAACGCCATAGTATAAATATGGCGTTAGTTGGCGTTAGTTTTGCGTCGAAATTGCGTCAAAAAAAACGACGCAATTTCAGCGCAAACGGAGTATAAATATGGCCCTAGGTACTTGGAGCAGCAGTGTTTATCTCGATAAAAGATACCTTAGTTGTAAACTATTTATTTGTTACGCACAGCTTTCATTGGAATATGCTATCATTTACACCTGATTCTAATTCTGGTAATTCGCTGCTACGATATAGCAACAGTTGACAGTAAAACTCCTTACTCACTTTGATATGTCAGAAAGGACTAACAGGCCAGACTGACAGGGCTCTCTTAAAGCCTGTCATCGCGGCTCTGCTGATCTGCTGGCACTGAAGGCAGAAAGAACAGTTTTCAGGAGAGGGAAGAAGGGACGGTTGTGGCGGTTGGTCA
Source organism: Pleurodeles waltl (assembly GCF_031143425.1). Taxonomy (NCBI): domain Eukaryota; kingdom Metazoa; phylum Chordata; class Amphibia; order Caudata; family Salamandridae; genus Pleurodeles; species Pleurodeles waltl. The sequence continues at coordinate 513,172,796 of NC_090447.1, read as the reverse complement.
GTGATGGACAGGTAATGTATTTTTTTCACATTCGGGACAGGGGTGGGAGGCCATATTATGCATGGCTTCCCTTCTTTGCCCTAGCCTAGCAATTATAAGCAGGGGGCAGATAATTTTGGGGCCCATGAATAACATGAAAATATTGATGGGTAACTGTGAGTTATAGGAGTGTTTTTTCACCTGTGGTTCCCGAGTGACACTGTAGACAACTCTCACTTAGCTCTTGTCTGTTTGGTATCATTCAGAACTCCTGGTAAAGAACCCTTCGGTGAAAACATCCACTGAACTCACAGTTACTCATCTATATTACCTCCTGTCCCTCCCTCGCCTTCCTTTCCCAACCAATGAGGCTCCTTGCCTCCCCTAGGCCCCTCCCTTCCCCTTTAAAAAGTCCCCCCAACCCCAACACCTCTTGTTCTTTTTTGTCTAGCCCAATAGACTTACCTTCTCTTTCTCCTCTACGGAGGGGCCTGGGGGAGCTTCATGTTGACTCTCAGTGGGTGCGTGCTCCTCGCAATGGGTTCCCGGTGGTAGCGTCTTCCTGGAGGTCGGCTGTGCGTACTTGGGAAACGCTTCCAGGTCAGCTGACGGAGTCGAACGGCTCTCTAGTGGCTGGGGCTGCACTTCTGGGTCTTCACCTCGCGTTTGCTGGGCTGATTCTACAATAGTGTCTCTTCCTGCAGCTACGTTAGGGCGGGCGATTCTGCCCGTGGTTTTTTTCTTACTTTTGTGTAATTGGTGCACCATTTTTTTCTGCTGCTTGTGGGGGTGGTGGGGTCTCCCCTATTTAAGTTGGCTGCTGTTGGGGCTTCTTTGGTGTTCCTTTTTGTCTAGGAGCATGTCGATGCAGTGTCCTTCCAAACAGCGCCAGATTGTGTCTTCTTCTGAGGGGGAGGATGTTGTGGTTCCCATTCAGATGTCTGGTGGACGCCAGGTTATGCTGGGGGTTCCTGCTCCTCTGATGTCCAGGGAGGAGGTTCAGGACATGATTGAGGTGGCTGTGTCTAAGGTCTTCAGGCTGGGGCACCCCGTCCTGGGCGTTCTTCTGCCTCCCGTCGCTCGGGGGCAGCAGAGGGGTCCTTTTCCTCGGATGATGATGCTCCTTCTACGTCTTCTGGTGGGAAGTATGTCTCCAGGGAGGAGATGTGAGATGTTCTGTCACATGTTCTTGACAATTTGGGATTTCCTGTTTTTCAGCCTTCTGGGGCTGATTCCTACTTGTTTCTGCAGTATGTTACGCCTTCTCAGTTTGCCATGCCTTTCCAGGGCCCGGTTAAGGCTTTGGTTTTCTGTAAGTGGCAGGATGTGGACAAATCTCAGGTTCCTCGTTTTCCGAAGAAGTTGTACTTGCTGGAGGGGGAGGAGATGTTACCTCCTTCCGTTAAGCTGGATTCCATTTTGGCTACTTTGATTGACAAGACTGCAGTCAATCCAGAGGACTGTGTTCCTGCTGATGCCCCTGACAGGAAGGTGGATTCAGGTCTAAAGAGGGCCTTTGCTGGGGAGAATTTGGCCTTCACAGCTGGTATTTTCTCTGTGTATTCTGCCTGACCTTTGGTGCAGGACTTTGACAAACTTGCCGTTGCTGTGCAGGAGGGCTCTGAATGTTCGGAGCTGCTGGCAATGATGGAGCAACAGGCCAGGTTGCTGGTTGACATGTCTTCTGATGTGGTCCGTACTTTGGCTCTGGCTTCTGGGGCATTGATTGGGGCCCGTAGGTCTCTCTGGTTGCGAATGTGGAAAGCGGATCTGGGGAAGAAAACTGCTCTCCTGCGGCTTCCTTTTGAAGGTCATACTGTGTTTGGGGATCAATTATCAATTTCCTTCCATGATTTCCATAGCTTTTAAGGAGAGGAAGCATGCCTTGCCTTACAAAGGTGGTTCCTAGTCTAGCAAAGGTTGGCAGAAGCATTCTCGCTCTTCTCCCAATAGGACAGGGTGCATTTTCTGTCTTGTTCCTGGTCCCAAATGTGTCTGCAGGTTTTCGTCCAGTACTGAATCTCAAAAGGGTGAATACATGGATCAAGACTGTGCATTTCCGAATGCTGGCCTGTCAGACAATTTTTCCACTGATCAGTCTGGGGATTTCCTGGGGTCTCTGGATCTGCAGGATGCTTACCTGCATGTACCAGTTGCTCTGTTCCTCCGCTTTGCAGTAGGCTGGGACCATTTTCAATTCTGTGTTCTTCGATTTGGCCTCAAGTCCTCTCCCAGGATTTTCACCAAGGTGCTGGCTCCTCTGGTGGCTCTTCTTCATTCCGAGGGGGTGTTTGTCCATCTGTATTTGGACGATATTCTGATTCAGGCTCCGAGCAGGCATCTGTTGGAGATTCATATGGCAAGGGTTTTGTTGGTCCTGCAAAGTCACTGGTTTTTGGTCAACTGGGGGAAGTCATATTTGGTTCCTTCCCAGGATCTGGTTTTCATCGGGGCACGCTTTCTGACTCTACGGGGATTGGTGACGGTGACGGAGAAGCGGCTGTTGAGCCTCCAGTCACAGGTGTTGACGGTCTTGTCGCAGAGAGCTCCCAGGGGTCTTCAGTGGTTACGTCTACAGGGTCATTTGGCGCCAGTAATTTTTTTTGTGCCTTGGGCACCGTTTCATCTTTTTTGCATGATGAATTGGTTTCTCTCCCATTGGTCTCCGGCTCTCTTCTGGCGAGGATTCCTGTGTCGGGATTCATTCGCAGGGAGTTGGGTTGGTGGCTGGTGCCAGCTCATCTTCGATTGGGGGTGCCTTTGGCTCCTTCGGGGCCTGTTGTAGTGATGACCGATGCCAGGTTGGGGCGCGTGGCTGGGGTCGGAGCAGGTCCAGGGGTTTTGGTCTCTTCAGGAGTCAGTCTGATCCTCGAATTGGAGGGAGTTGAAGGCAGTTCTTCTGGCTCTGGTGCATTTTTAGGTGCCCCTGAGGAGCAGGGATGTTCTTCTCCAGACAGACAACTTGGTCGCCAAGTCTTATGTGAACAGGCAGGGTGGGACCAGGTCTTGGTCTCTGTTTCAGATTGCGAGGGACATTTTCGTTTGGGCTGAGGAGTATGTTCTGTCTCTTTGGGCCACGTACATTCGGGGGGTGATCAATGTTCAAGTGGATCAGTTGAGCCGGGTCAGTTCCTCCTCCCAAATTTTTGCTCTCCAATTGTCTCTGTTCCATCATCTGGTTCGCATGTGGGGTCTTCCGGTGATGGATTTGTTTGCCGCTCCAGAAAGTGCGAAGGTGAGGTGCTTTTGCTCCCAGTTTCATTGCCCTCAGGCTTGGGTGGTGGACGGGATGTCGTGTCCTTGGCCTCGGGATCTTCTGTATGCGTTCCCACCCTTTCAGTTGCTCTGGGCTTTTATGGTGAGGGCGCGTCTACTGAGGGTGAGGGTTCTCTTGATCGCGCCTCTTTGGCCACGGGCGAATTGGTTTCTGTTGCTTTGGTTGATTGCCTCTGGGGAGATGTGGGCTCTCCCTCTCTGTCCCTCTCCTCTGGCATTTCCTTGCCTCCCTCTGGGGTCGTTGCGGCGGTTGCATTAGACGGCTTGGAGGTTGAACGGCAGGGTTTGATGGGGTTGGGGGTTCCGGTCCCTTTGACTTCAACTTTGCTGGCTTTACGGCGTCTTTCCATGTTACTGTCCTATGATCATCAGTGGAAAGTGTTTTCTACCTGGTGTTTGTGTCACCTGGTGGATCCTACGAGGGTCTTCTCTGTTTGAGATGATGCAATTTTTGCAAGATGGGGCTCATTTGGGTTTGTCTGTGGCTTCTCTGTGGGTGCAGTGGGCCACTATTCAGGCTTTTCGGGGTCCGTGGCGTAATCTTTCTGATGAGGGTCATTTGATGCCTAGATTTTTTCAAGGCCTGCTTAACTTGTTTCCTCGTCCGGTGCGTTCCTTTCCTGCTTGGGATCTTTCGTTGGTGTTGGAGGTCTTCGCTGGTCCTCCTTTTGAGCCTTTGGAGCCCTGTGATTTGCGTCATCTGACGTTGAAAACCTATGTTTCTGGTGGCCATCACTACGGCCCGGCATTTGGGGGAGTTGGGAACTTTGGCCTGCACTTTTCCTTTTTGTAAGATTTTCTGGATCGGGTTGTTCTTGTGCCTGTTCCCTCTTTTGTTCCCAAGGTGAATTCCACTTTCCATGCTTGGAAAGAGGTTATTCTGCCTGCTTTTTGACCTGACCCTTCCTCGGCTGTGGAGGTTCAGTTGCATTTTTTGGATGTGCATAGGGCTTTGATGGAATACCTGAGGGTGGTTGCTCCTTTTCGGAAAGGGGATTCGTTGTTTGTAAATTTTGGTCCGGCTCGGAAGGGGGAGAAACCATCCACTGCTTCTTTGAGTCGTTGGGTCCGCCCTATGGTTTTGCTGGCTTATTCTTTGAAAGGGGTTGTGCCTCCTTTGGGGATCCAGGGAAGTTCTACCCGGGGTATGGCTGCTACAGTGGCTGCGTTACAGGGCGCTTCAGTGGTGGAAATTGGCAGGGCAGGTAGTCGGGCCTCTTCTTCCACTTTTGTTCGTCATTACAGACTTGCGGACTTGGGGTGTTTGGAGTTGGTATTGGGTCACCGTGTGTTGTCCTCTATGATGCAATGGGGGGGTTCTTTTCTGGTGTCCTGATGTGTTGTGATTAAATTTGTTTCAACTCAGTGTCCGTCTCCTGTGTTTCTCTTGCTACATCTCATTGGTTGGGAAAGGAAGGCGAGGGAGGGACGGGAGGTAATGTGTCCATTACTTACCGGTAATGGCATTGCTCCTAGTCCTACTCCCTTGCCTTCCTTTCCGTTCCCTCCTGCCCTCCCGGTACGGGATGCCTGAGTTGCTGTTTTGGGCTTGTTTCTGTACAGGAGGTGTTGGGGTGGGGGGTGCTTTTTAAAGGGGGAGGGAGTGGTCTAGGGGAGGCAAGGAGCCTCATTGGTTGGGAAAGGAAGGCGAGGGAGTTCAACTAGCAGTAATGCCATTACCGGTAAGTAATGGACGCATTTCTACATGTTGTGCATGGCTCTTAAAGAGAACCATTAGATTGAGTGACTGGCTGCTAAATACATTAATTTAATTCACTGTTATGAGAAAGAAATTATGTTAACCAATATTGCTACTTCATAAAGGAGTTCCAGGCTGCTCTGGCTGGGCTGTTTGTGAGCCTGTCAGGACAGCAGTGGTGCACTGCTTAGGTTCAGGAGGTGTGGGGTGCGATGGCATAGAATGTGGTGGGGGTGGATGGCAGGAGGCCACATACTTATTTTTCTTTTACTCCTGGAATTAAGGGGAGAGGCCTTGTTATGGATGTCTCCCACAGTACTCTTCTGTCCTAGCTTGGATCCTTCTCTCCTGAACCTATTTTGGGTAGCCCTGTTTTAAAGTAATATAAAAAAGGGCACATATAAACATGGCAATATAGGGCAAAGTCCTCAGGGGATATAACAATACAGTACTGGATATACCTGGGGTTATTTAAGCAAAATGGGTTACTTTAAAATCTCTACTGTTACTCTCCTAATTTTTTCCTATTTTCTTCCCTTCTTGGAGTGGGTTAAATACCACCAAATTAATTAACTTCAATACACCTTGCTAAGGAAAAATATAACAATCCAAATTGACATCAGCACTTTCTTCTCAGCAATCCTCTGTTTGTTTATTGTTTACCACTGGCAATGTTAAGGTACATTATGTCCAACCAGTAGATTTCACACAATCAATCAGTAGATTTGTAGATGCTTCTTTTCACGAGTAAAGGTGTCCAGGTGCTGGCAGGGTCTAGTTAATTAGCCAAATAGCCAGGTCTTCAGGGATTTTTGGCACTCTGGAAGAGATGGATAGGTCCAGAGATGAAAGGGTAGATTGTTCCATGTCTTCGCTGCTAGGTAGGAGAAGGAGTGACCTCCGCATCTGCTACGTCAGATGCTGGGTGTGAGGTTTAATTAAAGGAAAGTGGAGTGGAGATGTCTGGTGGGCTGATGGAAGTTCTGGCAGTGGTTCAAGTAGGGGGTCTGCAGTTGTGTAGGGCCTTCTGCATGGGTCAGGAGCTTGAACTGGCATCTTTTCTATACAGGGAGCCAGTGGAGATCCCTGAGGTAGGGGGCAATGTGGGTTCATCTAGGGAGATTCAGGATGAGTGTGGCCACAGAGTTCTGCATGCTCTGTAGTGGTTGGAGGTGGTGAGCTGTGATCTCTGCATAGACCATTGCAATAGTCCAGGTGGCTGAAGATGAGGGCCTGGGTGATGGTGTGTCTTGGGTTTTGAGGTAGCCATTCGAATATCTTACGAAGCATGAGGAAGATGAAGAAGCAGGAGGAGGACATGGAGTTGGCCTGAGTCATCATCATTAGCTTGCTGTCCAGAATGAAGCCTAGGTTTCTGGTGTGATCAGTGGGTGTAGGAGTAGGTCAGAGTGAGGTCCACCAGGATGCATCCTATTTCAGAAGTACTTCTGTCTTGTCCATGTTGAGCTTCAGCCAGTTATCCTTGTTTCAGCTGGCGATGTCTGCCTTGCAGTTGTGGAAGTTGGTCTTGGTGGCATCTTTGGAGAGGGAGAGGATGAGTTGTGTATCGTCAGCATAGGATATGATGTTGAATCCGTGGGTTTTGACGATGCTGGCCAGGGGTGTCATATAAGTGCTGAAGAGGGTGGGACTGAGCAAGGATCCTTGAGTTACTCCACAGATGATTTCCTTTGGTTTGGAGGTGATTGGGGGAAGGCAGACTTTTTGCATTCTTCTGGTGACGAAAGAGGCGATCCATCTGAGAGTGGCTCCTTGTATGCCTATGTTGGGCAGCCCTGTGATGAGTGTGTGGTGTAAAACCGTATCAAAGATTGCTGGGAGGTCAAGAAGGATCAGAGCCGTACTCCCTCCTCAGTTGAGTAGGGCTTGGATGTCTTCAGTAGCCTCGAGGAGGGCTGTCTAAGTGGTGTGGTTGTTGAGGAATCTGGATTGGGAGGAGTCGAGTGGGAGGTCCTGTTTCAGATGTGAGGAGAGGTATTGGTTGACAACTTTTTCTAATACTTTGGCCGGGAATGGGAGCAGGGAGAGTGACTGGTAGTTGTTGAGTTCTCTGGGGTCTGCCGATGGTTCTTTAGTAGGGCGCTGACTTCTGCGTGTTTCCAGGCCTAAAGTAAGGTGGCTATGGCAATTGAGGTGTTGAACAGGGTGGTTAGTACATGGTTTTTACTGGCTTTGCCTTGGGTGAAGATGTGGTGAGGGCATTGCTTGGTTGTTCCCCTGAGTGGACCACATTCATGTTGGAGGCGGTGTCCTGTGGGGCGAGCTGGCTCCATTCGGTTAGTCAGATGTCTGTGGTAGCAGCGGGCTCGTTGTGTTGCTTGAAGAAGTTGGTAGCTTTTTCCTGGTTTGTGGAGTTTCTGTTTATGTTGGTGATCTTGTTGTGGAAGAAGTTTGCAAGGTTGTTGCAGATGTCCTGTGAGGGGAAAATGTTGATTGTTGCAGCTGAGGGGTTGGAGAATTCTTTGACGACGTTGAAGAGTTCTTTGCTGTTATTGGAGCTTGATTTGATGTGTGATGCTAAAGACTTTTTATTCGATTCTGTCAGTGGTAGAGGCTGACTGTTGTCTTAAAGGCTGTCTTGTTGGTCATGTCCTTGCTGGTGCGCATCTCCTTTCCAGTTGTTTACAGTGTTGTTTAGCAGTCCTGATTTCTTCACTGTACCAGCTAGAGTCCTTGGTGGCCCTCCTGTGGGTGTTGTTGCAGATGTGACCAATGCTGTGGGTGCAGTTGATAATCCAGTTTCTGATGTTCTGGTTTAGGTTGTTGAAGGGGATGGGGTAGGTGGTTTTGAGGGCATTAATCCATGTGTCCTTTGAGACTTTGCTCCAGCTGTGATGGTGGGCGTTGGGCAGACTGGGGGTGGAAATCTGTGAGCTGGTGATGTTGAAGTGGACAACAGAGTAGTCAGTCTAGGTGAGTTCTGTGGTTTGGCTGTTCCTTATATGGTCACTGCAGGTGAAGATGGGGTCTAGTGTGTTGCCTGCTGTGTGCGTGGGGTCATGGAAAAGTTGAGTGAAACCGATGTTGTTCATGCTGTTGAGGAGGTTGGTAGTGTTGATGTCATTGTGTTAATTGAGATGGGAGTTGAGGTCACTGAGGAAAATGTAGCTGTTGGAGCCTATGGCAAGCGGGCAATGAAGTTGCAAAAGGCTGACCGTGGTCCAGGAGGATGGTAGGCAAGGGTGCCCCTGATGGAGATTTTTCAGTCTGTTTGGAGTTTGAAGTTGAGGTGTTCCATCGCTAGGGTGATGTTGTCAGTTGTGGTGGGGCACTGAATGAATTTTTTGTGTGTGATCCCTCCACCATGCTTGTTGATGCAGTCACAGTTGGTGATCTTGTATCTTTCGGGTATTGCAGTGGCGATGTCGGGTGCAGAAGTGGGGTTGAGCCAGGTCTCATTGAGGAAGAGGAGGTTGGGTGTGAGGGTGGAGATAAGGTCTCAAATCTCAGTGGTGTGTTTACATAGATACCAGGTGTTGAGAAGGGTGCATGTCAGTTGGTGCTTTTGTTCAGGTGGTGTCTGTGGTGTGTTCAGGGTGGGGCTAGTCAGTGAACTTGTGAATGTGCTGTGGCAGGTGAGGTGCAGGTTAAAGGTCCTACAAGGGAGCTTGAGTTGTCGTGGTGGGAATATTTGTTGCAGTGTCCGGGGTAGAGGATGTAAACCTTAGCGATGGTGTATCTGCGGGGGGCAGGATGGCCAGAGGTCATGGCACTGGGTGCGATCCAGGCACCGATAGGCACAGACAGGCACAGACGGACTTGCTGTTGGTATGCCTTTTGTGTGCATCCACTGCTCAATCAGGCTGTGACCTACATTAGGTAGGTCCCGTGGTGGGTAGATTTCTGTAGGCTGAAAGAATGGTGAGTGGGAAAACCGAGGCAGGAAGACTGAAATGTGTTCTTTGTGGTCACCAAATATTGCTGATGACATAGGATTCAAACTCAGGCTAAGGGTTTGGGAGTTGAAGAGCCTCAAGGGACTTGTTCATTCTGATTTAAAGTGTTTTAATTGTGTGGTTTAACAGCACTGCTGTCAAATAAACCAACTCTGACAATAAACAAAGATTAAGCTTTGGGTCTGCCTCTTTCAATCATTGGCTATGGCCTAACCTTTTGAAAGCAAAATGCCTCCCAGTCAGACTCCCTTCACTAGACTAATCCTTTTTATCTGACCCACTATCTTAGGCCACCAGTAATTGCAGTCCTAAACCTCAGAATACTGTTCTATTCATCACTGGTCTTCAAGTCACAGGTAAACATGGCCATCAAACAGGCTCCATTCCCAGTTCAGGAAAATATTAACACCCATCACACTTGACTGCAAAGGAGAGACTTTGTTCTAAGTGTGTTAGATTACTGTGATGCAGTTGCCTCAAAGCAGCCAAAGAAGCAAAAAAAGGAAAGGCAAGTTGTCCATAATTTAGCTGGTAAATGCAGCATGTGAGTACGAAGTCATACCATGCTAAACAGGCTCATCATTGGGTGTACTATATCCCCATAAGGTTTGGCTTAATAAATATCTCCCTTCATGCAAAAGCGTAAGGCATCTTTTGGACCACTGCAAAAAGTAAGAATGTCAACTCTTCCCTGGCACAAATTAAGCCCTGTTTCTACCTGACCTTAGGTTTCCGATCAACTAGCAACTGTAATGTGCTGTATAAAATTTTGTAAATGTACTTTTTTTCACATTTTTGTCATGTTTCTTAGGAAGTTGGTAACTTCAACACCCTGAACTGATTTATGATAATCTTGGAGTTTTAATTAGCCACACACCAGGATCAATTCACAAAAGTATTTTGGAGTACGTAAATTAGTACTTCAGTAGTACTCTTATACCTCTTATACTCACTTTTACATGCCTCTTTGTGGATTGGCCAAAAGACATCCAAAATGAGAATACAATGGGAATATTCAGTGAATAGTAATATACATTTAGAACTAATAGAAAGGACTGTGTCCTCCTTGTACTTTTACAAATAGGGAGTTGGGCATCTCAGCCAGCTTCACAAATGCATGCAGTAAAAGAGGGCTCCTGAGAGCAGCTTCCTGTACTCAAAAAAGCTTTTGTGAGTTGGCCCCAGTATATTGTGAATGTGACTTCATGTCTATACAACAGTCCTGCAGGCATTAGACTGCGAATGTAGGAAATTAAGAGAACACCTCTATTGATTATAATGATGTGAAGTATATGAGTCCTGGCCTGTCTGACACTCTCCCACCGCAGGATCCTCAGCTTCCCCATCTCGCTAAAAATGCACAGCTTTAGTTATGTGGTGTGGGCCCTGATCTGGCATCAAGTACTCGTTAGGAGAGATTGCAGGGCCAGTGTTAGAATCTGTGCTTTTATGTAATGGGGCTGCCACAAAATAATGAGCATTCTGACTAAAGAAATGAAACGATGTGCTTTGTTCAGCTTAAGCAAACATACTGGTGAAGAGTAACCAGATGTCTTCAATTCTGGCAATGTTTATTTATACTGGTGTACAGGGTTTTCGCCAGAAAACTCTGCTTACTTATTGCTACTAACCAGTCTTCTCTCAGTTTACAGAGTCATTTTTGTAGTCCTTGAAAATGTGCTTAGTTTTTCATCACTGCTCTTTTTTGGGGCTTGGCGAAGTCGCAAAGCCTTTGGAGAGGTATGCAAAGTGTGTAGCCATTTGTATATTTGTTTTTAAAAAGGCAATCGGGGCAGTGACATCGCTAGGCAGTTATCCATCCTGTCCCCTGCTGACAGCCTCCTGACTGCCCACACTTTAGTTCCCCCCAAAAAACTTTCCACCCACCCAAAGTAGCCCAGACCACCCAAACCTGGCTCCAAACCAGAGACTCTGGACCTCAAGCCTACCCGCAGTCACTGTCTAGCTACCTGCGCACCCATACCCACCTGAATCTTGCTGCTACCCCATGCTGCCTCTCTCGATGCTCTACCTGCCCTCCCTAGTACCTACTGGTGTTCTGCTCAAGGATATCCCATTCGCAAACATACTGGATCAGGAAATGACACAGAATTGCCAGACATGCATGGTTTGTGAACGTGGGAGCTACTACAAGAAGGCGCAATCATCCACACTCACCAAACGTGCATTTACCTTTAACAATACAACAAGCCCTTCTCCACTTAACATATGTGTATGTGTTATTTTCAGGTAGACTTCTTCAATGTTTGCTCTCATCTAAGGTTGCCAAATTATATATTTTAACTAAATATACTTTTTTGTGGTAGCGTTCGACAGTGAGGCCTAATGGTTCTGGTGTTGATCATAACTGGCCAATCTAAGAGGTTTTTACTTTTACAACTTAACCTTAATGCCTGATAACGTTAGTCTTTCAAGTGTTTTTTTAGGTCTTCTAATGATATTTGATTTTTAAAGGCACTCTTAATGTGAAAGTTATTCTAAAAAAAAGCATATAGTGGTTTGTGAAGGGGACAAACTGATTCTTGAATTGGTTCTCCAACTGGTGACCTGGTCCTTCAACCATGCAATATGACATAAGGCATTTTTATTGCGAATAAGAGTATTTCAACCTGTTTTAGTTAACCAAGGGGTTGTGGTGTGTTCTCTTTGCACCCAAATGACTTCAGTAGACTTTATTACCGAAAGAGGTTAAAAAACTTGCAGAGTTGTCTCTTAAACATGATGATGACTGCAGACTAAAATCATCATCCTTCTCGGGCAGTAAATTATGTTTGAAATGTTCTTCAACTGAAAGGCTTAGGACTTCAATTTTATTCTCCATACTGGTATCTTTAGATATTTGGATGCTTACATTTCAAAACCAATTGCACATTTTTAGACCAAACCAGTGATGTGAGGTTGGACCCTGGTCAACCTCCCTGCCACATGTGTTGTTAATCTATTTTATAGTTAGTTTTTGCTGTGAGATTGAGCAAAAAGTCCTGTTTGATCTTGTAGCTCAAGTTCGGGCTTTGGCTTCACCTTATGCCCTTTGCCCTGTTTTCCATTGGCATGCAATCTGGTAAACAAAGTCTAAGGTCGTCTTACATGTTATAAGGAACGTTATGTGAAGAATAGCCAAACTCTGCCACCGTTATTAGCCATACAATGCCTTTCTGATGGACTAATCAACCTAAACATAACTATTGCTGCTTTCACTGGTAACCCTGTCTAATTTATTGTTGTGTATTTTTATAAGTGGAACCTAGCGCCCTGCGACTTTAATACAATTTTGAGAATTTAGTGTTGATATTCTTTTCTTAGCCCTTTTCCAAGTTATAATGGTGACAGTTTTTTTTAAATATCCAGAACGGTGGCGAACTAGCAGTTAATATTTGCAATCGTACTCTCAAATTCTCACAGGCCATGGGAGTATGAAACCTGGGGACTTCCTACATACGCCCTCCACCCTCCTTCCAAGAAGTACACAGTGGACCCCCACCACTTTCGGACAGACTTTCAGGCGAATATGACAGGTGGCTGAGGGCCTGCCTGCAAGGACGAGGATCCTGGGAAACCCTTCCACCACAGGGGACATCACATCCTTGTCACAGGCAGGTGCTTGAAAACATAGGCTGGGGAGTATGACACCTGCTAACCTTTTCCATGTACCTGTTCCTGGGAATGGGTGCTTGGGGCGTAGTCACGAATTTAAACAATGTCTGAGAAAGTTTTTCGGGATTCATGAGCCTACAATGACAGCTTACTGAAAAATCTCACTTATCTTTGCACCCAGGATGTTTGCCTTTTGTGAACTAGCATTGTCCGTGTTTTAACTGCAAAAATTCCAGGCACTCAAATTTCATTTCATCTTGGAAAATGCACTTCACGATCCTATTTGTGAACCTCACTTTGCAAATAATGTAAAGATTAACCTTTTACAATTTGTGTTAGCTGTTTTTAAACACAACATTTCTTAGAAAGTACTGAATGGGTTTATACCGAATCACTATAAGATTTCAAGTTGGATCAAGTCCTGCCTTACAGAGAAGAGCAGTCAGTGGGGGCCGAAGTCATATGGGGTGTGCCAGAAGCAGCGGGATTTTCTTATAAGCACAATAGTTTTTTTGATTAAAGCTTAGGGCTAAAACCTGCTTAGCAGACTTACACTAAACTTGGTGATAAGGAAGGGCTTGGCTCGTTTTACCGTTTCGTGTGTGAGTGTAAGTTTGTATAGTAGTTTGTGACCAAGTTAGAGTAGAGAAATTAAGGAGCAGTGTTGAAAGTGACAAAAATATACTCCTCTCTTTTCAGTCCCTCAGGGACCACACATGTAATCTAAAATAAAGTCCAATGGGATTACGCAGTTGCAGTTTCAGAACCAATACCGACAGTTTCAGAACTTCAAATGCCTTTGATTAGCGAAAGAGATATTCGCTTTTTCGGAATGGCCGCCATTATTTAGGTTTCAAATCGCAGATATAGATCAAAGAATATCGTTCAAAACAAATATTTTCGGGGTCCATGTAAAAGCATGGCGGCTGCACCTCGCCCACAGAAGGAGGTTTTGAGAGCACACCCCAGAGATATAAAACAACCCACATTTGATGAAAACAGCTAAAGCAAAGCCTGTGAAAAAGTGTTTCTTTAATATTTAAGTGGTTCAAGGCCCAATTAAAAAAAGCAAGAATATAAAATGAAAAACAAAAAAAATAATAGTACTTAATAAGAACAAATGCAAATTAAGGGAGCTGTAAAAGAATATACTAATCCAGTAGTTCCCAACCTCTGGTCCAGGGACCCCTGGGGGTCCACGAAGCCTCCTCAGGGGGTCCGTGACTGCTTAGAAAATTATATAATATTAGCAGATTGGGTCCCCAGCTTTCAGTAATGACTCAGTGGAGGGGTCCCCAGATTACAATAATGATTCAGTGGGGGTCCCCGGATTACAATAATGATTCAGTGGGGGTCCACAGAAGTCAAAAGGTTGGGAACCACTGTACTAATCAAAGGCCACGTGTACTAAGATACTGTCACAAAAAGTGATCACAATTTGTGATCTGACTTTTTGTGACCGGTATCTAATTATGTGTGCCCACCTGTCACGGCTCTCGGGGATTTCTGGGGGTGGGGCAGCATGCAGGTAGGAGGGGGGCACTGGAGGAATGAATAATAAAATAAAATATAAAAAAATTACCTCTGCTCCCGGTCCGCGCCGAGCCACTCCTCTCCTCACCTTTGTCTGGATGCTCCAGGCACAGTCTCCCAGCCTGCCCTGCGGCCAATCCTGACGCTGCTGTAAGCAGCGTCAGGATTGAGTGGGAGCACCCAGCCAGGTCACTCCCAGGCATACTGGGAGCATGTAAAGGCTCTCTCAAGCCCGGCAACTATGTTGCTGGGCTTGAGAGAGCCTACTGCGCATGTGTGTTTGGCCGGCCCAAGATGGCCGACCAAACATACATGCGCAGTGAGGGAGATTGCTGTGCACTCCTCCTCAGTGCACGTCACCCCCGTGGCCCCGCCCCTTTCCAAGAAAAGGAAAGGTTTTGCAGCTGCTTCTGCTTGCGGGAGGGTGATGCTCCTCCTCCCTTATGGAGGACCCGCCCCTGGTGCTGACCTATGTACTAATAGATCAGTCTGCAAAATGAGAATTTGGAGTAGGTTGAAAAACGACCTGCCTAATTAATCTTAATCAAGCAGATCGCAAATCATGACTCATTACGAGTAGCTGTAAAGACAGCCATGGTGAATTACAAGTGACAGAAAACCACATTTCCTCTACTTACATTTTTAAAGTGAAAACTTAAAAAACAAAAAATAGCCATAGGCAGTTGACGGAGGTCCCTGACCCACTCACACCTCCTGAAGTTATCACATCAATTCTCAAAGGGGAAGGAATCCAAGGAAATCACTACTCCTTCGCAAACCAATTCCTACCTCTCCTTGGATGTCAGTAATTTATCAATGATTTACAACCAAATTCAAGTCACAAACCACGATGCCTATGGAACAGTATCACAGTTTGAACGGAAAGCTCCAAATTCTGTATCTATTTCTAAACCAATTTTAGTGGTTGGTAAATCCTTACAGACTCCTAAAATGGGTTTAGTTCATAGTAAAAAAAAAACGTTTCGCAGTCGCAAACCCTCTGGTTCTGCAAATTACAGGTTCTGCGACTGCTTAAAATTTTAGTACATCTGCCCCCAAATCTAAGAAACTTTCTGACACATCTTAAATTAAAATGTTGTGGTTGATTTGCACTAAAAATCTCTGAAATTGTCTGGTTATGTTTACGGACACCACCAGAACCATCACACATCTACAGAGCACCACAATTCCAAATAGCTCTTTTCAATGTTTATAATATACGCATTAGTATATATGAATTTACAGCATTATACTATGTTTCCACAAGGATGGCTGCTTGTTACGGATCACCTTCTTCTAAATCTGTCAAGAGTGTCAAAAATCTAGGAATACATTTATTGTCCATTGGATTGACAAACTATGTTTTCCGACACTGTTTCCAGGGCAACCTGTCGTTTAATTTTTCTGCAAGTGTCAAAATGCACACTGGAGGGGTATGCAGATTGGCATCATGGTAAATTAACCATAGATGCTGTGTTGAATGGTTATTCCGGGATAACAAGACATAAAAGTATTATTTGTTTTTTTACTAATTCTGCAGTGATGAAGAGCCCCCTGTGAAGAGTGAATCTTTAAAGCAAATTTTCATATCACGTTCTCATCCCACAGGCACAGTAATAAGCACAAAGTTATCCTGTCTGGGAAAAAAATACTAATAAGTTATTAATTGTTGGTGATGCTTGGTGGATACTAGCATATCTTGAGAAACAGAATTTGAGATCGAGAACTAATCTTTCTGTTTCCTTCTCTACGCCATCCCTCACCTCGCACAAAAGCCCCAGCACGCATTTACCATCTGCTTAGAGCAGGTAGTAAATGTGTTAGTTGACCCCACTCAGAAAAGGGAATACCGCCCAGCCAGGACGCTCCCAGGCAGACTAGGAGCCTTTGCCTGCTCTCGCCAACCCGGCAACACAGTGCCTGACTGGAGAGAGCACAGTGCCCATGTGTGTTCCGCCGGCCCGAGATGGCCAGCCAAACATACATGCGCACTGAGGGAAGTGCTCTGTGCACTGCTCGTCACCCCGATGGCCCTGCCCCTTTAACAACGAAATGATACTAAACATGGTTTATTATCGTTTTGTTGTAAAATGTTTGCAGCTTCTGCTGCTGGCGAGGGGGCGACGCTCCTCCACCACAGCGGAGGAGCCGCCGCTTCCCCGGGTACTGCATTGTTATACATTGGACTGGATAAATAGTGATACCCCGAGGATTGTTCAAGGTAATACAGTGGTTATGGGCAAATGGAAGCTTTACCCCTACACAGAGGCATAACGCAAAATGATGGGGTCTCTCTGCAGAATGTGTTCAGATGCCCCTGAACGTCCCACATTTGAGAGATATACATTGGCCATGGGCAGCATGGGTGGCTGCAGGGGTCTATGTTATTCCCCTGTCCCTACGTGATAGGGCCAATACAGCTGACTAATTGGCACACTGTTAACACGAAACTGGTTTGTCCAAAATTCCCCTGGAAACCGCTGGTCCTGGCACACAAGGAGCCTAACCGGCAGGTTATAGTGTAAACACGCAGCCACGAGGGACGGCCTCCCACGTCACTCAGGCAGACGCACAGCCGGAACAAGCAGGGCTGGTCCAGCCACCGCACTCTACACGATATTTGTAATCTCGCGCTGCAAATGACAGCAATGAGTAACAGGTGGGGAGCGCGCGCCAAACCACATACTCGGAGCCTCGAAGATATGAGGCTGAGGAGAATCAAAGGCGCTGTGCGTCTCGTGACAAATATCTGGATCACACGAGCTAATCATGGCAACGTTTTCATTGCCTGAATTACAAGGTGCTGCGAGAGCTTTTCAGAGGGAGCTTTTTCAAACATCGCGTCTCTGGCAAAGGCAGCTATTGTCGTGAGCATGCCTGTCGCAATAGAGTAGCTAGGAGGCTATGGGCCCTGGTGGAAGAAAAAAATGGTCCCTTTGACTACTGTTGGGTTTAGAAAAAAGTAAGCAATTAACAGGACTCAGTGAGCCCTTAAGGGATGTGGGCCATGGTGTCACTGTACGTGCTGCACCGATTTTAGCTACACCCCTGCTCTGACACGTGCTGCTTTTCATGCACTAATGCAGCTGAACATGCGATGCACCGGCCTGTAATTTTCGTGAAGAAAGAAAGCTGTGCGCAGATACTTTTTCTTAAGTCAACGTCATAACAAACAGGAAGATTATTTTACCGGAAATCATTTCTGTTCAAAAATGTCAGTCAGATTTGAATTAATTTGCATATGTACGCCCAATTTACATATGCAAATACAGATTTGCAATTCACAAAAGACACATTTACACCAATAATTATGTTTTTTCAGAACTTCGTCATAGGAATCATACATCATACATAAATCAGGAATGAGTTCCAGGGAGAAAGGACTAGAACAACATCTTTCTATAAACCTGTTTCTTGTTCTGAAAACAGTTACTTTACCATAGCCTGCTTTACATTTAATTATGTCGTTTGTGAGTGTTACTGTTGGCAGGCAAAGGAAATTGCTGCTCACATGTTTCAGCAACTACAGGTTCACCTTTCTGAACTGGTGCCCATGAACTGATGTCAGGATTCTCTCCCTGCTCCCATCTGCTGGCCTGAGGGATATGCCAGAGATCTGGCTAGTCATGACACAAACTTGGAAGGGTATGGTTTCTTAAGAAAGTTGACTAGTATATGGCCTTACCTATGCAGCATCTATGCTTCAAAATATAAATGCACACTTTGGGCTCCAGTTGCAAAGAAAATCAGAAATTTACACTTGAAGTTTTAGACTTTTTGTAAATGTTCTCTATTGTTATCAACTGAATCCAGTGACATTCCCTGGAAGCTCCCTTCACCCTCTAATTCTCTGAAATGACTGCAGAGTTCCAAGCACTGATATTCTAGCACTGTATAAAAGCCCAGCTAACTAGGCGTTGGGCAAAGGTTGCCCATCAGTGCGCAATTTGTTGAAAAATAAGTGCCAGTGGCCAAAGCTCTGCTCAGCAGCCTGTGTTCTGTACCAGTGCGCCGAATACCAAGGCAGCATAGCCCGAAATCCACCACATGCCTCTTAAACCGACTTCCAGACATTGCCTGTCCCTTTATCTCACACTTGCAGGTTCCTGCTTTCTTCCATTGTGATGGTTTTTCAGTCTTTCTCCTTCTTTCTCTTGCTCCAAGGAAATGTTGGATGAGGGAAAATAAGTAGTGGGCCCCAAAAACGAATGCTGGTGGACCTCACCGGCAACCACCAGCTCAAATTAAGCACTGCCTTGCCTTTAATCTGGACAACAACCTAATGGTTATCAATTCCAGGTGTTTTCTTATTTTGTAAAGGTGGAAGTACAGTGACTTGGGGATGATGACTGGTACAACCCATGATGTATATATGACACCTGTCGTTGAAATCTAGAAAATGAACAGCTGCTTAGTAATTATAGTTATTACCACCTTCCAGGTCTTTATGGACATTAGCTCCAGTCTGGAACTTTTGTGTGTAATAACCAAATGTGTAATAGTCTTGCTATGCCTTCATTGTAATATTTACTCTAACACACTTGAAAACAAACAATTCGTAGGTGAAAAGGGCTGGATATGACAAGAGTGTCTGTAATGAGATAGAGCGAGGCTTTCATCCTATTGGTAATAGCATTGAAAGCTGTCAAATCATAACCAGGTGTACAGTCTAAAGGGATTAATATGTGCAGTGTACTGAAGCCTGCACCATTAAATTAGCAGCCGCTTAAGGTATCTGCAATATTTGCACAAATCTGCCAGGGAATAACATTACAAACTGCATGGCACTGAATAGAAACCGCATTAACTTACTAACTTTACGCTTGACTAAATCACTAACACAGCGGCCCCTTGGAGTCAAGCGTTAAACTTGTGCAAGAGGTAATACGCATTATTTGCATTAAAAAACTGCAGTACGATCAAATACTAGGGTATTAGGTAAAGAGATGCCAAAATGAAAAATGAATATATTAAAAAACGATTAGCTGAAGGTAACTAGCCAGAAATTGTTGTCTGTTTATGCAGCTCCCACCTCTTTTGGAGGTGTAATGAGGAGAGAGATGTGCTTGTTTTTCGCATCATTACATTTCCTTGGTAGCCAATAGTGCTTGATTACGCTTCTCCTGTATCTATCAACAAATTCTTGGAGTATCGCTTAATAACGTCTTGGAACATCGCTTAATATGCACAACAATGCCAATAGCTACAAAAAGGCACATTTTATTGCCTTGCTGGGGTACGGACACCTTTCCAGATTTCCCAAAGCAGGTCTGAACCAGAACTTCAACATAGCTAATATTCCACTAAAATCAGTAATCGTCTGTAATATAAAATTGATGCTTTTGTGTTGTCTGAAGACTATCATCAGGGAGGAAGCAAATTGATCAAAATTCTGAATTGGACAAGGAGCTTTGTTATAGGTGTGAACATCTGGTGCTTCGATATAATGGAGAAGTTGGACTGCAAGGCCAACTTCACCAGCTATCACAGCACCAAAATGTCCTATGCCCGATTCTGTTTGTGATCCACTCATCAATTCCGTCATCCACTTGCCGCCAGTTTGTACTACTGCCCCTAGCTAATACATACTGCTCTGCCCTCTCCAGACTCCTCCTGCTGATTGTGGCCTTTACAATCCCTACTGCCCACCTTTCAGCTCAAGAGTTGCAGAGAATCCTATTTCAGTGGAGTCGACATTGGTTTCCGGTGACGCATATAACCTTGTGTCTTGGCTACGGGCTCTATGGCTGGGTCATGGAACACTTGACTACTTTTGTGCACAAAGTGCCCTTAAATTCTTCGAGGCCTCCTTAGACCTCCCTTTCCTCTTGTACAAAACTGGGGACTTTGCATTTTCACACTTCATGAAATTGGGAAATAAGGCCAGTTGCATGAAATGTGCCTCTTTTTCACTATAACAACCTTAGAAGAAAAATAAATGACAAAACGCCTTGTGGATAAAAAAATTATTTTGCTGATTTTAAGCTTGATTTAACATAGCCATTTACAGATTTCTGTTTAATGTGTGATATTTTGCTATTTTCGAGCAACAAGATAGCCAATCTTTTCTAACAAAGGGGCCAGAGGTTCCTGAGTGGTTTCTTTATGGCAGACCGCTTATCATTCATCATGCCCACAGAAAGATTAAGCTGCCCATTTGTTAGCTCTATGGGAAATGAGCTGTCAGTTTAACATATTGGAGGCCAGGGCACGGTCGTTTAGCACTTGGCCTGCATTAGAAGAGCTCTGATACCAGGCCTAGAAATATAAATGAACTTGATCTGAGAGCTAGATTTAGCCCATTTAGAAAAGGTCATCGGGGTCATGGTAGGAGCGACAATGGGCGGTACTGATATTGCCACACTTGTTTTGCACTACACTGGATTGACAGTAGCACAGTCTTCTGTCACTGAAATGTCATGAGTGTTTTCTACCACTGAAAGGCAAGTGAAGATCACGCAAAGGTACATGTGGAAAATATGCAGTAACATTGTTACTTTAGGTTATTCCCTGTGTGTTTTCTAAAAGTTCTCTAACTGGATGTGTTTTTCAGCAGTAAAGTAATGGGCACTTTGAGGTACCACTCCCAGATTTATCAGTGATCTCTAAATAAGTGTTAAGTAATAAAAGACAGACAAAAATGGGCCTTTTAATAAGTGTGCTTATTGATGCCAAAGCACGTAGTGAAGCCTAGAAAATTAAATTAACCCTTATCACAAAAGCATAAGACTTTGGACCATCAAACTACATTCTTTGCAAATACTGTATGTGCAATTTGTAAAAATGTTGTGCACACAGGGGCAGATCTACAGAAAACGAGTTAACATGCAAGACATAAGTTTACAACTAAAAGTCTCAATTCAGTTCAAACCTATTAAATGTATTTGCTAGTTAATTAAAACCGTTATATGAAGACGAATAAAAACACGTAGCAACATTTAAAATAGCAAGACGAAAAAGGTGAATCGATGTAACTTTAGCAATGCTAAAGTTACAGCATATCCAATGTTTGTTCTTACTACAATTTGCAGCATTCTTTGGGATTCAGAAAAATCGCTTGGCGTACTGTAGATAATGTATGAAATTCTAAAATTTCCAGGCACTGTGAACTTGCTAACATCTACAATGCAAGGATTTTTTGAGTATGTGCAAAATGACATTTTCTTCATTGAGCGCTCCCCTTTCTCTAGCAATTAAGACCATTCTTTATGTTATTATTTGCATTCTTGACCAATCTTGTGTCGTGCGGTAGTAGTGCCCTATGACACCTATTCAGTAGCAGCCCAAATATGGCACGGTGCACATGCAGGCACTGTTCTGTGTTAGCAGAACTATCCAGTTGCACAATTTTACTGCTCTGTCACTGTGCTTTCAGACGGCACTTTTTGCGTACTATAATATTATTTTAGCTTGTGAGTATTTCTGTTTTACTCCTGTCTTAGATGTGGATTAGTCTGTAATTATTCCCGAATTTCTAGGCCTGATTCACTAAGAATTTCCCTTGCGTAATACTACTGGCTTGAATGGGGCTTACTCAAGGCCACTAACTGACAAAGCTTTGTTTTTTTCCACAAACACAACTTAGTCCTGGAAATTCATAAGTAAATTACTGCTAATCCTGGAGTAGGAGACAGTTACAGAAACATATTTTCGAATCAAGCTCTTAAAACATTCTGAGACAAGACCTTCAAATAACCAATGCTGACACATTTAAAAGCCGCCAAAGTAACCAAAATAGGAACTCGGCTTTTAGTGGCCGTTCTTAGTGATTGTGTGCACAGGCTCCTGCCCGTCACGCCCGCGCGCTCCGGGAACTGTCAGCTGCTGCCTCAGGAGTGGGACTCCCGAGAGCAGGCGAGGACTGACAAGCACGCTAAGTAGCGGGGGCCTTCAAATGGCGCGGGCTCGCTGGAGCATGAGGTATCCCTCCAGAGAAATAACACACCTGCCACGGCCTGCCCCGCAGAGGCCTGCAGCCACTTGAAATAGAAAAATACACACCCGAACAGGCGCTCGGAAGCACCGACCCCCTTTCAGAGCTCGTAGTGTATCCAAGCGTAACCCCTGGCAGGTGCACGCGTGATACCTTCCTCACATGAAGTGCCTTCGCCACGTGAAATGACGTGCTGGCACCTCACGAGGAGGGGGGCGCATCACGTGACACTCTGTACATAAACATGCCGGCAGGAAGAATAATACTGAGAAAAATATACCTACCTAAACACGTTACAATTCCTCTATGTCAAGGAGTTCTGACACTTTATTACCAAGAGCCTATTTTTTTGTCTTGAGGGGAAAGACTTCTTCTGAAATTACCTGTATCGTTTAATTTACCTTCATTTCACCGTGTATAAAATTATGTGTATAGTGCAATATAGCCAGCGACAAAGCACAGTTTAGATAATAAAAGTACAAAAAAGTGAAATTCAAATTATTCTTAGGAAAATAGGGTCTAGTCAATGAGAACATGTAAGTCATCAATAAAAGCAAAGTGGGAGATATGATTGGGGTTCTGAGGCGTCAGGGTGATAAGTATCTACAGATAGGGAAATCCATAGCATTCCTAGATCTGTGTGTAAAGGTGTCCAGAGAGAGCAGGTGCCACAGTGACATAACAACAGCCGCTAACGTTATACAAATGCAAACAGCGTACCACAACAAAAGCATACCAGCCGGGGCCGGATCTCATTAAGTATAACATCTTTTAGCTCTTTTAGGAGTGCCTGCATCATATGGCATCTTCTTTTCTGGTGTCCAAAATCAAGTCAGCTTTGAAGCAAGGACAATATCATGTTACGTGTCCCAAGATGCAATCTGGGGAGGCAATGCCTTCTCCTTTCAAAGGACCAGACTATGGAACAGGATAGCCATACAAATTAAGGAGCCTATTTCAAACTTTATGCTGTACTTCGTTTAGTAGTGCTGCAATAATGCTAATCGCATACTATAAAATGCTATTTACTAACCTATATGTGGAGTACTCTGCATTTCCTATCTTTTCTGTGTGGAAATCTCCACCTCAACTTCAGAGGTATCCCTACTCATAGGCTTACGTTTTAGTAGTAAATGTAGGAGGAAAGGAGGGAGTGGCTGGAAAATGGGGAATTTTAACTACAAAATCAGAGGGGTTAAGGTAAGAGTAAGGAGGGGTTTAGGGAGGATCTCCCATCAACCCCCCCCCAAAAAAAGTACACCCATTGTTGTTCATAAACTGCACTTCTAATATTACTGCAGCCAAAAAGGAGGCAAAATAGTTGTAAATGTCCTCCAGCTCAGAACTGGAATAAGTCCAGCACCACACGTGGTCACCTACCTGTACAGCAAAACCCTCCCATAGAAAATAATGAAGATAGGGACTTAAAATCGAACCCCACAACAAACAATGTTAACATTAATTCATTTATTTTGCCTTTTTTAAAATATACAAATATTTAAGTTATTGTTAAAAACGTTATATATAATAAAGAAATACATATTATTATATTTTACAGAATATTAACCCTTTTTAATTAAAGTAAAAGTGACTTTTTTTTTCTAAAAACAAGAAAATTAAATTGAATAAATTATAAACAACTTTGGGTAGCTTTTAATGTAATAAATACATTTAAACAGTTTACTTTAGACAGGTATTTTTAAAAATACATGTTTAGAAGATCTTTAGAAAAATTATTTTAATTTAATTGCATATATTTAAATTAATTAAATATTTAAAACAAAATTAAGGTAATAGTGCTGCTGCACTATCTTTATTTTGGTCTATATTTAAAATAAATATATGCAATTCATTTGCATTAAGAATGATCATAAAATATTTTTACTATCATTTTTAAAGTTTAATAAACTTTGAAAACATTTCCTATACTTTATCATAGGAGGATATTTACAGAGATCTCCGCCTAAGTGTGAATTGTTTCTAGTAGTAATTTTACACTTGTAAATTAGGCTCCATCCTTGAGTACAGGGGATGGAGACATGTACATTTACACTTTGAAATACATTTACACTTGTAAACATTGGATACGCATTAACGTTACTACAAAGTTAAAAAGCACATTTACACATGTAGATTTACCCATGTGTAGGTTTACCTTTGTGAATAATCACCCCTGCATCTTCCCCTTTTGTAATTCCTTATACCTGTCATTGCCACCCTCCAAAAGAAACCCACCCATACACCACATTTAATTTTCCTTTCCAAATATCAGCCAGCACCATCATCTCACGTCACTGCACTACCACCCCTAAACAACATCAACACTGTAGCACAGCCAACACCCCAAACAATCTGTCATCATCACCCTCCCACTTCACCATCCCACTCCCATCCTTCCAGCAAAAAACAACCACCACCACACCACACTAACATAATGCACTAGACCACCACCCCTATACTGCTGTACCTTCGTAGCACACTACCAGCACCACATCTCTGTCACTACTCATCACAGAACTACCAAATCACCACAGTGCTACCACACCCAATGCTGAGCTGTCATACAGCATTTTACAGTCATATCACAGCTAAATACAATCGCCTTCCAACAGTGCATTATCATATACCACTACAGCATTACCCTTCCACCATACTACCATAATAACACTAACACAATTACCCCATTCACTGCAGTACTTCGTCCCACCACTCCACTACCATATTCCCACCATTGCAATACCACACCCCTGCACTATCATTCCCCGCCTATGCACTTTCGCTTTCAAACATCACACTACTACCCCACAACTGTAAAAACACTGCTAGTACCACTCTTTTCTCCAGCATCACAATCCCGCCCCATAGCACTACATGTCTACCATTGTCACAACACTAGTACTGCAGGAAGTATCATAAATGAAATACTTTTCTGAAGCAAGAGAGAGAGTAATCTGTGCTAGGTGCAAATCACAAAAAGTACCTTTAGGCAGGGAATGTACAATTTGTATATGGCCGCAAACTGTGCAGTCCCAAGCATGAGAGCAGCACCAGACTTGGCCTGAGCAGGCTGGTTTGACACTTGCTCAGGCACAGGGAGCCTGTGCCATTTCTCCACCTGGCTGCACAAAACAGCTGGATTGGAGAAATGCAGGTGCGCATGTCGGTTTGGCCGGCCTAAGGCGGCTGGACAAACCGACATGCACACTTTATAGTGCCCACCACCCTTCCTCCCTGCCATGGCCTGGCCCCACCCTAGAATTACATGGCTCAGACAAACAGTCCGCACACAGAGTAGTTCAATTCAGTGTCTGTGGACTGTCATGACAATGTGTGCTTTTTTGAGACAAAAAGATAGTTGGTCTTAGCCAATATTGTTTTGCATGTTGAGTTGCGCAGCAGCTCTCCCAGCAATAATGTTTTACAACAATCATGACAAAACAAAACAAGCATTGACAAAGCAAATAAAGGCTAGCAGCAGATGCCATACCCATTAGCTTTCTCAATGCTTGCGTAATACTGCTTGCTTGTAAGCCTGAACACTTGCAGTATAAGTTAGTGGACAATGTAGTATAATTTAGGATAAAAAAATATAGCAATGGGCAGCGGAGGGCACCTTTTCCTGCTATCACGTACATATTACAAGCGATCTAGATGAAGATTAGTCTAAAACTCACCTGAAGACCCTATCGGACTGCAGCTTCCCCTCTACCTTACCCTTAGACATTAACGTCAAATCAGCGAAATGCCAGGGGTAGCGGAAGTGACATTGCACGCCCATCACACGCTCTTTGTCCTTAAATTTCACTCTCATACATGTGCTTACACACAAACACATCTTCACACACTCTCTCAGATAAAGACACACATCCACCTGCAAGCACGCACACAACATACATTTAAAAGCATTTTTTTTAATATGAGCTGCCATTATGTTTGAGTCACTGACTTTACCAATACTGAGGCCAGAGGTCGCAAAAGGCAATCTTAGGGATTGCAAGGGGCAAGCCAGGTGTCACAGCTGCGACCCCTGGTAACCCCTAAATGACGTACGTGCATGTCCCTAGAGTTGGAGACCTAATACTGTTGAACTTCACCCCTGTTATACTGTTTGTACAGACTTTTGTAAGCTGCAGGGCGCCCCTGGGTCACACATAAGGATTTTGGAGGGTCTGGGCCAAACATATTTTGGGGGCCCCTGTTCAGAGCAGCTTTGAATTTACTTCCAATTTCAGCATTTTTATGTCCTTCTTTGGCCAGGTCACAGACACTGCACGGGCAGACTAGTCCAAATTCTAAACGTGTTTCCATCTAGTATTCAGGGATAGTGATGTGTGTTTCAAAATTGTCATATTGCAGCAGCTCACTAATATTGCAAAAAATCTCTACGACCCACTGCCATTTCTCATATGTGAGGTCTTGTTTGATCTAAAAGAAACTTTTTTTAATAAATGTTTCATGGTGTTGAAAAACATAAACACATTTCTCTTCAAAATATCTGTAACAGAGTGCCACATATTACCCATATTAAAAATAGATTATAGGAAAATGGTATTTAAAACAATCTATGTTTAAACTTTATTTGAGGTCATCGGGGCAGGACTGCGTAAAAACAGAGCGGATCTATTAGGGCATCCTCCTGAAAGGCTGGGGCCCTGGGCCACAGCCCACTTTGCCTATGCCTCAAAATGTCTCTGCCCTAGGTAGCAGGTTTTTACTTTCATTTGTTCTCCTGGATGACATCCGTATGATTACAAAAATAACAAGCATTGACATAGCCGATAGCTCTCGCCTTTGGGATCTTATAAATATTTACCCATGCAGCCCTGTTAAACCTTTGTCAGAAATAAACTGTGTTGGTGCAATCCTTCACATACTTGGCATTGGACTGCAATGGTCAGAACATCCCATAGAGAGGACCACAATAAAAATAGCATTTGGAAGAAGCAGTGTCGTGTAACCATATAATCAACCTAAAGAATATATACTGCATGAAAAGAAAAGAGCAGACACCATTGTAGTGCCCCTAGAGAACACAGTGCATTACACATTTTCAGGCCTATTAGAATATTATTACAAACAAAACCCTTAAAACACCAACTATTCCCACCTGTAAAGCAAAAGCTCCAGCCATGAGAGATCTTAAAAAGACATTGAATGTTGGGAGAGGTTATGATTTCCGGGTCCACCACAACCTAGTGTGGGAACACAGAAGATTTGCTGGACAGAAAGATAATGTCGTACTGAACATTTTGGCTGTGGTCTCATTGTCATAGGACCACCACAGGCTGAGTTATGAGCAAAAATGTGTTGTAAAAGGAATGCCCCGCAAAGCATTATGGGACAAGTTTCCAGAGTACAGTGAATATTGTAATATTGTCCCGTTGACGGTTTCCGTTGTGTTTTTTCTATTTAAAAGGCACCAGTTTGTATATTTTCCAACTGCTAAACTTGGGAAGAATTTAGGGATGGGGCTGCAAATTTAACCGGTGCTCATGTAATGCGCTCCAATCTTCCAATCGAGTTTGTGCTATATAATCCCCCTCCAGCTTGCAGCCTTTGTTGGGCGCAGACATGCAAAGAAACAGTGAGATGCCAGAGGAAGCGCAAAGCGGAGAGGCAAAAGAAAAAGGTAGTGCGGCAACAATAAGGCCAAATGTGCAATAATCCATTTAACAGAGTCAGTCTCCAGGGTGGGAACAAAACAGCCTCAAGGCAGGACAAACCTAAAGCTTTTACCTAACAAACCAAAGGAATTTTGAAAGGCAGGCCAAGTAACTAATTAAAGTGATGAGCCTGTGAAGGCCGTGGTGAAAGCCCACAGAATAAATTACAGCATGCCAACAGACAGCGCATGAGCGCTGCCTAGGGTCGACCTAAAAAATATTTAGAGAGAAAAACAAAAACCCACTAATAGAGACTGCAAAATGGATAGACTGACAGTTGACTCACTAAGCAAGTAAAAAGATGGAGACATTTAGAGAGAAAAGAAGAGACAGCAAGAGAGATGGTGAGAATGACACAGAGAGATATATAGAGAGGAAGAAAACACATGCAAAGAGATACATTGGTCTTACACAGTGACAGGCACAATTCAGAGACCGGCACATATGCCTATAGAGCTGGGGTGATAGATAGACAGGCAGGCAGATAGACAGACAGGCAGATATACACAAATACAAATGCAGACAGACATAAAGACCAGCAGACACAGCAGAGGTGTATTTCCAAAAACTCTAAACTGTAAAATGAATCCTTTCCTACAGTTGCATTAGGAAGTCCAGTACAATGTATGTGACTGGTTTGTTACAGAAACAGACATACATAAGCTACCAGGAGGATAAGTAAGCATGCAGGAACAGCTGGGCCACTGATTTTTCAATATAGAGACACAAGGAAATAGAGAAAGGGGCAGCATGTGAAATGCACAACACATGGCAAAGGAAATGTATGCAAACTATGAGAACGAGACCAATTCATGAACAGAAACAATTCGCCCGAGAGATCAAAAGCACAAGACAGGAGCTGTAAGAGAAAACACTGCACAGCTAAAACACATCTCATCAGCAGATTTGTCCATACACGAAAAAAACATCGTATTAAAACATATTTCTCAGATTTTTTGCGCATTGTTACTAAGGTATGTCAATGTCCCCTGATGGAGCTACAGCTACTCTTAAAAAAGGGCCACGGTGCTGCGGTTGTATAACAGAAAGTGCACCTTGCATTCCGGCCCAATGGGTAGAATATTTGGGCATGGTTGTAGTCAAAACCTTTTGATCTTAGGAAAATTGGATGGATGATACTTAATTATAGATGCTTTCATCCGGCCCTCTTCTTCCATTGGTCTGTCGTTGTGCCAATCACATATGTTTCCTGCCCACTAGAGAATGGGACAGCAGACCAACCATTGACTAACTTAACTGTGAGTGTTGGCATTCAGCCCTTCCACTAGGATCACATCCACACAAAAACGTAGTTACCTTCAATGCCAAGGTCTACTAGGGCAACGCACACTTTTTGAGATGACCAAGTATTTTTTATTTTATCAGATTTTCTTTTTAGATTAAAAAGGGTACTGCAGCCTCCCCAACAAGGAAAGTTTACAAAACCTATGACATAACAAAGCAAGCACTTACAAAGGCTTGCAGCCAACATTAGACCTATTTGCTTTGCTAATTAGAATGTGATTACAACTAAATTATCTTTCACTACCCCAACAGTGCTGGGGAACACTGGTTGCTCTGCTAGTTTTGCTAGTCTAAATATTCCCCATGGAGGTCGCAAACACAGAGGTAGTGCCACTTGTCAATGGAGGACAGAATATGGCTCAGGACACCCAGCTATAGTTTTGTTAAGTAATAAGAAGTGCTTTGGCATAAGAAGAAGTCTAGCATGTCCCATAAACAAGAAGTCACTCACAGATTTCAGTAACTACTGACTTTTCTTCTTATTTCCACTTCTTTTTCTGCATTAATGCAAGGTACTAGACACTTCAGGCACAACAAACAGATAGCAGAACTAAATATGCATATGAGATCTTCCAGTGCATCACAGCCAGGAAAGTGCAAGGATCTTCTGCAGCATATGCAAAATACAAATGTGGATGCTGAAGTCTTTCGCATGCGCTTAGAAAAGCAAATCTTCAGCGCCCTTTGCAGTAATTTGGTACAACCACTAGGTGGCACAGTAAGCCTTATATCTTACCGCTTCTTATGAAAGTTCCAACCCCAGTCACAAAATAACGACAAATACGAAATGATACTGCCAGGAAAAGGCTAGAATAATTCAATGCTGCTTTAAAAATATCAAAAATAAGAAAGAATGAGGGTGGTAAAAAGGGAAGGCGGGAAAGGGTTCCAGTGTTTGGAGGACTGTAGCAAAGAGAAGACCCAAAGTGTAACTAGGGGTGGGGTGGACGAGGCATGGACAGGAGGTATTGGAAGGCAAAACAGAGATTTCTGGTGGTTAAATAGACACGAAAGATGATATATGACATGGAGACAAATCATGAATGCATTTCTACACAAGGCAAATAAAAATAGAATATATATTGAGTGGGAAAATACAGCGAACCAGGACTTTACGTAGAATGAAAAAACTGGATGGTCTTTGAAAGGGGTATGGCCTGTATAGTTAAGGGTGTGGCTTAAAACATGTAAGCAAAAAATCTGTGCTTACCATAGTGTGCCAACCAACTGGTATTTTGCTGCTTCCTTCTGTCATTGCAACCAGATATACCATACAAGAACTGACGTTACACAAAAACAAGCCCGCACTGTTGGCTTTGCCAATGGTTGTTAGTTGCATAAGATATAATATTGAAAATGCTTCAGTTCTTAAATGATGAGTGTGAAATATCTATAACGGTTCTCTTTGAAGTTAAATAAAAGGCAGTGAATGTTGGTACTCATAAGGACCCAATAGAAAATTAAAATCTAAATACTAATTATTAACATGACAATGAACTGCTAGGACCAGAAAATGCAATTGCTAAAACATTTAGGGGCTGATTTAACAGCCCCTAGCACCTCCTTGCACCACATCAGCGTACATTTTCATGTTAATGCGGCCCAAGGAGGCCAAAATTGGTGCCAAATTTACAAAGTGGTGCAATGCATGCATTGCACCACTTTGTAACCCTTGGTGCTACATGATGCTTGCACCAGGCATAATGTATGCAAAGAGGGCATTCTCTCATTAAGGGGGGGGGGGGGAGAAATTGTGCAAAGAAATCTAAAAGATTTCTTTGCGTCAATTATTCCGGCACTTTTAACGTCTGCTCAGAGCAGGCTTTAAAAGGAGGCATGCCATTGTTTTCAATTGGCCTCAATGGGCTTTGCAGGATTAGCCTAAAACAATGTACGCTAATCCTGCAAAGCTCCGAGCTAGCACCATTTTTATTAAATCAGGGCCTTAAAATCATGCTCTGAACCTCATGTACCCCATGCTGCATGATTTGCAGATTGTGCTAGACTGGCACATATTTCTATTAAATGTTTCTTCTATAATCTCTACGTTACTTAAAAGATGCTACAAACTTGTCTTAAAACAATAGAGCCAGTATTACCTACATCCTTACCCACCTGCTAAACTGCTTTGGTATGTGCTCACATGTATTTTGAAAATAACAACTGGTCGTGTAATAGAAACATTACCACTATGTGAATAATGAGAATTGAGTTGGCGTTCCACTTATGTATGTAAGATTGTTTTTGCAAAAGTGAATGAATGCATGTGAAAGGAAGTACAAGTATTGGATTCCTGGTGTTTGTCAAGAGATGCGTTGTTTAACTCTGCACCATCTCAAGAAATGTATATGTTTGTTAATAAATGTAACAATCAAAATCATTCTAAAAGGTGTCCTAGGGAAAGAGCAATGCAGGAGTTATATTGCGAGTGCGAGAGAAGACCACAGTGGCTTTTGCTTTCGGCCACTACTTCTTCTGCCGCTGCTGCTGTCGAACCTGAGAGCCACAGATTACCGGAGAGCATCATACAGCAACTGAGCTTTAGAATGACTGACATGGTATTCTAGGGTGACTGTACTGAGGTGACTGCACTAACTAAGGAGAGCGGCAAAAAGTATAGCGCCGGCTTACACCATTTAACAGCGCCAGCCGGGTACCGTATTTATTGAATGGTACAAGCCATTGCTAAACTTGGGCTAGCGTCTACAAAAAATACACTAGCTGGGTGGGGGTGGTGTTAGGGACGGAGGGGGTTGTGGGCCAGGAAATGGTTTTAGCCTGGTTTGAGGCAAAATAAATGCCTCTAACCAGACTAGCACCATTTCCTGGCGCACAACCACCAAATACATGACTCCTGTCTTAGGAAAGACAGGAGTCATGCCCACCACCCAAATGGCCAGCACAGCGAACAAGTGTCCTATGGGCATGGCCATTGCATCCTGTGCCGTGCAAGGGGTCCCAAGTTAGGGCCACCAATGGCACTTTAATTAAAATGTAAAAAATACCTACCAATACTTACCCTACTTACCTGGGATGGGGTCCCCCATCGTCCAGTGTCCCTCTGGTGTGGGTGTTTCTGGGGCTTGGGGAGGGCACCTGTGGACCCATTCCATGGTGTTTGACTATGGAAATGGGTCCACAGGTCCCCTAACGCCTGGTCTGACCCAGCCTTTAAATAATGGTTCAAAGCAAGCTTTGCACCATTATTTGGCCGAACCCGTGAGTCGTTTCAGCACAGGGGGATAGATATGGTGCTATGGGGATAGCACCATTTTCTTAGATGGGAACGCCTACCTTGCATCTCATTAACACAAGGTAGATTCACGCCTCTAAAAAATGGTGCAAACTCCAATATTTTCTGGTTAGACGAGTCTAACGTCAAAATATAAATATGGAGTTAGGTTTGCACTGAATTTGCGTTAAAAAAAGACGCAAATTCGGCGCGAATGGAGTACAAATAGGCTCCTGAATGTTTTTTTCTAACTTTCCCAGACTATGAGATAGTACTATTTCAACTTACCACATTCTGTAAGACAGAGATGGACAGAGTAGGGACAGATTTAGGACACACTTCATGTGTGTTTCTGTAACCTTTTGCCTTGATTATTAAAAATATATTAATTAATTTAAATAAATACTTCAAAACTACTAAAACTCTCTCTATTAACCCTAGAAAATTTACTTACTAAATAAGTTTGTTTTTTGAAATTATTGTTTGCAGCTTAGTAAATTTCTCACGGCCCATCTCAGATAAAAATCCAGACTGAAGGTCCAGGCAAAAAGTAAGTGGTAGCAGGAAAGGAGAGAAATGTATTACTCAGACTGCAATGGTGTCTTTAGTGAGGGAGCAGTGCATCCAGCAGTACTGCTGCCGAGGTAAGATTGTTTTTCATCATGAGGGTGAGAGCAATAATAGAGAGCCCGATGGGAACCCGTCTCAGCCCCTGCTTTTTAGAACTGCCGGTGCTGAGCACAGGCAGGACCCGGCCCACTAAAACCCCAGCAGCCAATGAAGAGAATGAAGTGGAAATGTGTGAGGTATAGGGAGTTTAAATAGCAGCCTAACTGCACAATTAAAAATAGAAGAAGGCAGCATGAGGTGGAAGAAAACTCAAATACATGAGAGGAGCCGTAATCTAGAGTGAGGTGACAATGATAAGGTAATTGTGGCACAGAGAAGGTGATGTTTTGGTGGGAGGGTCATTATTGCTTATTTATTTATTTGCATAATTTATGTAGTGTGGATTGTGCCACCGGGTAGCGGAGCACTTTGCAATGACTGATAACATTAGGTACAGTTAACAGCAGGTATTATTTGAGGGAAAAAACATATTCTAATTAATAAGCACTAGTCGGACGGGGGTTAGAGCTCCAGAAATGACCATAACCGGTGAGTAACCTTATGTTCAGAGCTGCCTATTCCCAAATTACTGAAAGATAAACCAGGTTGTGAATGAGAGGATGTCAGCAGCGGCAGCCATTATGGATCAGCCTTATATAGTCTGCCAGCCTGTCTGTTCGAGCTGTAAATCTGCTCTGGGGCTGGTACCCAGGGAATAGCTCTTACAGAATCAAGTGAATGAAGTTGTAACATTGTTGGTCTAATCAATATGTACACAGTTATGAAAAGAAACTGAAGCCTTATTGGCTGACACTTTCGCCAGGCATGAATTTCAGAAAGGAGCCTTGAGCATGGGATATCATTTATAAATGCAGGAGGCTGGAAATAGGTAATGGACGCCATGAAAATCTCATTGTCAGGGGCATTTGCACCATATGTGAGAAAGAAAATGGAGGGTGTACTGTAATCTTTCCTCAAAGTAGATAAAAATAATTAGAGCGTTTCTAAACTGTCAGCCCAGCAGTGAAGCGTCTCTTCTGCCCTAGAGGAGAGCAGCTAGGAGAAGAATGCAAAGAGCTACATTCCCAGGCTCATATGGAAGTTTGAGAGTAAGACGTTCTCTCTACTCTGTCCTGCATCTCTAACAATCACCAACAAAAGACAATTGTTAAAAGTATTGTTAGATTAAAAATGTTAGATCTGAATGGTGGTTTGTGCGATGATGTCTGTGTGGCTTTGGCGATATATCGGGACATAATCCACTGGAAGGCCTCTTTAAGAAAGAATGAGGATAAAGTCCTAAATATGGACATTAGTAAGGGGTTACTAGATGGATCAGTTTTGGTCTTGATGCAACCACCACATAACTCAGTACCCCAAAATTAAAAACAAGTACAAAGTCAACAATTTCAGTATTCCCAAAAAACCCTGCATGAAAAATAACCAGGTTTACACATAGTGGATATGCTCTCTCCTACAGTGCTTAATTTGTAAATAAAAAGGTGCCGGTGCTCAAAGCCCTCCTCTTAAACACGCAGTTGCTGCAATTAAATCTGCGAAATACTGAGGCAGCATAATCCTGATGGCATCTCTGACCTCTTCAATCCATTTAAAACCACTCCCTGGCCCTTCAGCTCACACCTGCAGCTTTCTGCTTTCTCTCACTGTGACGCTTTTTTGTTTTTCTCTTCCTCTGTCTTTCCCAAACGTGTCTTTTGCTTGTAGCAAATGCTTGAGGCAGAAGACTAAGCGCCGGCCCTCAAAAATAAGAGCCGGTGGTCAGCACCGGAAACACCAAGCACAAATTAAGCACTGCTCTCCTACCTTTCTAGTTGTATAATACTCTCCTTCCACTCCATCTTCTGCCTGCCTTAGTACTCTTGAGTGAATCCTACTGCTTTACTCTGTACTACACTTCATTAACTTAACCATAACCCTCCTTATAAATCATAAAAACTCCTCCTATAAGTGCTGCAACACCTCATCAGGGATAAATAAGTACTAATGAATGTTGAGGAGGTGGTAAGAGGAACAGTCAATTATATTGAGTGATAATCGCATTTCTTTTCGAGTCCCTCCAATATCGGAGATTAATCAAATATAACTGGTCTCTCTATGAAGGTAGTTACATTGTGGGTGCATGCACACCAAACTAAATGAGATAGCACAGACTTTTCACACTTCATAAAGAATTGTTACATATATTTTGTGGCACGTGCCCAAATTGCCATTAGCTTGTGAGAATGCAATGAAAGGTGAAATAACTGAGACCATGAAAGACAAAGGGTAAATTGTTGTCACAACATAGGGACTGTCACCAAGGGCAGTTTCTTCTCGAGGGTGGGGGAGTGTTGCCCTCCCCCCACTAAAAATAAAATGGAAATGAAAAGATTTCACTACCATTTTATTTTTACCGATGTGCACAGTGAGCACTGCAGCAGCCCCAAGCCGAGAGACATACTGGGCGTCGGCAGCAGAGTACAGAAGCAGGGCTGACTGGATGTTCCAAAGTGCGCATGACACTTCGGCCAGCTGTTTTGCACCAGCCAAAGTGACATGCACACTGTGAAGCTCTCCACTCAGCTGTCTTAAGACAGCTGAGTGGAGACCAAGTACAGGCCTCCAGGGCCTGAAGGAGCTCCCGGGCAGCCCACTTCATCCAATCCAGGTGCTTTTCTCTTGCTTGTCAACGGGATGAAAGCAGCATGTGGATTGCTCAAACACAGCGAGTTCCACTGCAACCTTGTATTTTGAGAGCACAGGTTTCAGTCTCCCTTTCAGAAATGTAGGAATACTTACATATTCCTTGGGGCTCACCCTCAGCACAGCAGTGCAATTCCTTGGTGCCTTGACTCCTTCACAACCCATCTCCTTCT
Organism: Pleurodeles waltl; assembly: GCF_031143425.1. Taxonomy (NCBI): domain Eukaryota; kingdom Metazoa; phylum Chordata; class Amphibia; order Caudata; family Salamandridae; genus Pleurodeles; species Pleurodeles waltl. The sequence continues at coordinate 513,137,159 of NC_090447.1, read as the reverse complement.
CACCAGAGTCTTCCTCCTACGAGGGCACCTTCTGTCCACCTCATAAACTATTGGTTAGCTCTCTCCCTCAAAGCAAGGTAGCCTTTCTTGATAGGCTTAGTAGAACTACCCAGGTTATTGACCTGGAATCTGACAAGTCCCTGGTATAGAAATCTTGGCACGCTTACAGGAAGTTTCTCTCCTATTTTATACCAAAGTTGCTGCCCATAGTTGCATGTTCTAGCAGTCTGCTACAAGACTGGTCCAGTCATAGTCTACGGTGCTAGGTGGAAGGTGGGTTGAAGGTCAGAGTCTGCTGTCAGGAAAGACACAAAACATGGGTAAAAACAAAAGCAGGCTACCCCATTTTTCTAGCTGTTAACCTGGGGCGTTAGCCCTACTAGTGAACAATGGGCCAAGAAAGGGCAGAGAAATTCCCAAAGCTTCAAATGGCCCTTTGAGTCCTCTCCTCCACATTCAAATCTGGCCCGCCACACAGGATCTCTGAAGCATCCTGGAGGAACCCCGCGATTCACATTGCTCTTAGGGGCTCCCTATAACTCTCCTTCTTAGGTACCATGTGGAAGTAGGAAAAATAAAATAGATTCCAATGTGAATATATTCACCTGTTCCATAAATGCTCCACACACATCCTATATACACACAGCATCCATGTTTCCACATTAATGAGCAAAGTACTCAGTTGCAGTTTTAAGACTGCAAGAGAGGTCACTAAGCAACTCTACTTGGCAGAGACAGGTAAAAAGGGATCTTTGCCAATATAATTGTGTCGCAGCCACCACTGTCAGTCCTCCTCAGCGCGGTAAGTTGACGTAGAGACACACACTAAGGATACTGCACACAGCCCCTCCGCCCCGCCCCCCTCCCCCAACCAGACCACAGAGCCCCTTCCTGGGTCTTAATCCATGTAACAAAAGAAGACTTCAGCATATGTTGTGCTTCGGCTGGGGGGAGAAGAAAATCTACAGAGCTTTCTATGATGAGTTCAAGACAGGGACATGTGCTCTCCAGAACCATGCAAGAGGCTTTTTATCGCCCCAACAGCACTTGTGCGTCGTCACTGCTGCGCCCCCACCCTCTGCACATGGCTCAACCCACAGCATGTCAAAGTGGAGCTCAGTCCAGCCAGTCTACAAAACGATAAGGCAAAAGGGGTTACATTCAGCTAATCAGTGAGTCCCAGTATGTCCCTCTAGGTGTCGTAAATACTGGCATCACGCAAATCCACACAGTTTCTTCCAATACCTATATGATTGCGAGACAATAGGGGTCATCAGTGGCGTAGCGTGGGTTGTCAGCACCCGGGGCAAGGCAAGTAATTTGCGCCCCCTAAGCCGGGGCAAGGCAAGTAATTTGTGCCCCCTAACCCGTGGATTTAGTCTCTTCCAAGATGTTGCGCCCGGTGCGGCCGGCTCCCCCTGCACCCCCCACGCTACGCCACTGGGGGTCATGGCAGTCTGCCTGGTCTTTGAGCCCTCACTGACAAAGTGAAGCCGATGATGGAACAGTGCAGTACCAGAAAGATTTCTGGAACTCAGAGCGGAAGGCAGGAATCTAACCCCATCATCGCCTTGACCACAGCGGCATTACCACCAAGCACGGCGCGTGGCCACAACAGCCTTATTCTCAACAGCTACCACAGCCCCTCATACAAGCCTCGCGAGCTTTCACAACAGACCGCGCAATCCCTTTAGGTGAGACCACACCACCAACGAGGCGTCCTCATTTCCTCCATCCTGCCCCGCCCTTTCTCACGATTCCCTTTTTCCTCTCTTGACACCGTCTCTCGGGGACCCCTAGAGTGCCCTAAAGTGCTGTGCAGATCAGCAGTCTAAATGAGTTCAAAATTTCATTTAAGAATGCACATACATACACAAGACAGAAAAACTCCCCATCAGGCAGATGATTAAGGAACAGTTGGGGCAGAAGACGTTTCGATCTATAGATGAAACGCAAATACAGATAAAAAGAAAGAAAATTATATGCACGACACATGGTTAATGTAATTTATGCAAACTTGAATTTAAAGCAAATCTTCAAACAAATGAAGCGAATAAGAGACCAAAACATAAAGTTAAAAAAAAACACATCCCCTGGGTAATCAGCCGCAGAGTGAAACTAGATTTCACCAGAAAGTGGGGCATGCAATACCCCCTTGATGCACAATGCGAAACGTGCAAAAGAGCCAGAGGTTTATCTAAATATCTAGAAGCAGCGTACTAAAATGTGCCTGGCTTTCATTCTGCATCACCTATGGAAAATATATTGGGATATGGCAATTGGACGAAATAAAATGAAATCCTGCATGGCTAATGCTGAGGTAACTGGAATTTACAGAGCTGCATTTTTTGGATTTATTAGCAAACTGAAAAGAATGTTCGCCTAGGCCAATATTTACACCCAAAGCAACGTGCTAACAGCATTACGTGTTGTTTTTAATGTTCTGCTTCATTTTTGACAGTTTCCGCAACTGAGCCTAGCCCAACAACATGATGCGATCTTAAACCACATCATTTTAAAAGACGAACATCTGGGACCCCGTAGGGCACGTGTGCAGGTAGAATGGCTTTCTGTAAAGTACCACCATGTTCTGAGGTAGAGGGCAGGGGCACCGAGGTGGGGGCTGGCGGAGGGAGGAGAAGGAGGAAGGATTTTGGGGCGTGACGTGGTAGTTTGCCCTTCAAGCCATGCCATCCTGGCGCCTAACTCCTTGGGTGAGAATTGGGGCGGAGCAGCCAGGTAAGCTATTAAAATAATCGGGCCGATTCATCAAGGCATTTATGAGTACAAGAAGTGGTACTACAGGGGTACTCTTTTTCGTGCTGTTACATCCTTTTATGAATCGGCTTGGAAAATCCAACTCCCAGTTAGTAAAAGTCCAAAAAGGGCACTGTCCTTTGTATTTGTACTGATTGTATGAGAAGTTTTACTGAATAGTCCTATTTTATTCCTATTTTAGATGTTTTGAGCCCAATTCACAAAGGCGTGTATGCAGTGGCGGCTACTGCGCAAAGAACTCCTGCAAAGTACTCTGCTTTCACTTTGACACCCTTCCTAGCGTGGGCCTGTAGACAGACTGCAGCCAGCTAACCTAATCAATCTAGATCCTGACTGGGGGCTCGTGTCTGAATTTCCCACAGTTTCTTAACACAGCACCAGTTGAAAAGGCCTCAAGTGCGCATGTCAGCTGGCCATCACAAGACAGTCGTCCAATCAGACATGTGAACTTTGAACCTTAGGGCATTACTTGTCCCTGTTGCCAATCAGCAGCCATGGACCTATCCCAACCTCCAAGGCACTTGAGCAAGGCATTTTATTTTGTGGCAGGTAAAGAATATATATTTCATTATTGTATGTAGCAGATCGCAGGAGGGGTGGGGGCGATGCTCTTTTGCCCCAAAGGAGGAACCGCCCCTATGTAGGAGTACGCAAATGAGGATTACATGAGTACTATTTAATGCCTTTGTGAATAGGCCAAAAAGTCCAGAAGAACTAGTCTGAGTTAGGCCACGCCTTAGGGCCAATCCCTCCTCTTTGGCACTTCCCTACAGGCTACGTTGAGATGCACATCATAACAAACTACATAGCTTGGATGCTCTGTTGTGTTATAAGCAGCACATCAATTCCTAACCTATAAATTGTATCAGAAATGTAATCTACAGTTAATTTTGTTGTTCAAAATGCTTTTCTTTTTAAAGTTAATCGAAAATGTGATTCTTTTTGTTAAACCATAGTATATCAGTGTATAGGATCCAGTTACTCCCCACTCAACGCCATTAAAGAAGAAGGTCTCGGTGTCCACATTTTAGCAAGAGACTGTCCTCAGAATTTTCATATCCGCACGAAAATCGAAAGCAGTTATCACTTAAAGGGGAGGTTTGCTGTCGGTCGTACGCAGGATATGTCGTGGTACGATAACATGACAAAGCCACAAACCGTTCACAAACTATTGTATTGTGATGCATTAAGGTTGGCAAAGCTCTTGTGTCAGCACAAAGGCCCTCATTCTGACCTTGGCGGGCGGCGGAGGCCGCCCGCCAAAGTCCCGCCGTCAGGTTACCGTTCCGCGGTCGAAAGACCGCGGCGGTAATTCTGACTTTCCCGCTGGGCTGGCGGGCGGTCACCTTCAGACCGCCCGCCAGCCCAGCGGGAAAGAGGCTTCCACGATGAAGCCGGCTCGGAATCGAGCCGGCGGAGTGGAAGCTGTGCGACGGGTGCAGTTGCACCCGTCGCGTATTTCACTGTCTGCGCAGCAGACAGTGAAATACATGTAGGGGCCCTCTTACGGGGGCCCCTGCAATGCCCATGCCAGTGGCATGGGCACTGCAGGGGCCCCCAGGGGCCCCGCGACCCCCCCTACCACCATCCGGATCCCGGCGGTCGGACCGCCGGGATCTGGATGGCGGTAGGGGGGGTCGGAATCCCCGCGGCGGTGCAGCAAGCTGCGCCGCCGTGGAGGATTCAATGGGGCGGCGGTACACTGGCGGGAGCCCGCCAGTGGTGCCGGTCCGACCGCGGCTTTACCGCCGCGGTCGGAATCCCCATTGGAGCACCGCCGGCCTGTCGGCGGTGCTCCCGCGGTCCTCCGCCCTGGCGGTCTTTGACCGCCAGGGTCAGAATGAGGGCCAAAGTGTTTTCATGTCCCTTCTGCTGTCGGCTCATCACAGGCCGAGGCGCAGTCTGAGACTAGCTGCAACCACAACCACAGCTGCGAATCCACACCAACCATTTTTTGTTTTTTCTTTCTCAAATTTTGCGCTGAGAGCCATTTTTAAGCCAACATCCATTTTCATTTTCATGGCATACTGAACATTCCGTGTCAGATGGGAAACTCTACATCAAAAAGTAAATCATGAGGCAATTTATGCATCGGCAGAGAATGCCAAACATAATTTCCTACTTTCAAGGCTGTTTGGGAACTATCAGCAGACTATCAGTGTGGGAAGACTGCTGATATTTTCTTAGTGCATAGTACCCCAGGTGTGCGTCTGGGGATTGTCTGTAGTGGAACAATTTGCAGGCGTATGGTTAGATGAAATGTACTTTTGCAAATTTTGCCCTATTTTTCCTCAATGTGAAAAACCTTTTTTCAAGTCCGGAAGTTCCTTCCTTTGGACCCCACAAAATATGGACCTGTTTCCAACTTTCCCAACCAAATTGCAGCAGTTACACCAATCTTTTTAGGTGGAATTTTGCATATGCAGTTCGGGTGGAAAATAAATTGCAAATGTTAGTGTATGACCACAAAGTGGTGACGGTGTGGGTAATAACCATACCACTTCCCATGGCATGCTCACCGGAACACCCATTCGCCTCGCCTCCAACAATCTCCACTCACCACTGCGCAAAACCGTACATTAGGACATGTGCAGGTGCAGATTTCACTTTCTGGCAGGCAAGTGCAACCAAAGCATGCTAAATATTTTGTGAATCCAAGCCTCAGTCTATTCACAGGCCTACCAACTGATATGGTCCCACTGTGTGTCACACAATATCAGCTCTGGTCACATGACATCCAGGAGAAGAGCAGATACCACATGGTGAGAGACAACGTGAGCTGGAAATCTTTGCAAGTAGCGGGGTGTTATTGAGGCGCGGCCCAGTTTCAACCCCCACAAGACATCAACGGCAGTTTCAAAACCTTTTTTTATGGGAGGAGACCCACAAAACCCACCCCTCCTCAATGGCCAATTCCCTCAGAAGCACCTTTAGAGTAATGGTTTCAAGGCCCGCATTATCTCCAGACCACACCCTCAAAGCCCCTTCATCTCACACCGCTAACATTTTTTTCAAAGTGGGCAGTTTGCGTTGAGTGTTTACTTTGGGCATTGCCATTTAGTTTTGGGGCGCAAGACTTTTTTTCATCAGCAGACTTTGACAATGAGCAAAAGAGGGAAAAAAAGAGAAAAGAGCGAAAGAAGGAGGAAGAGAAATATAGGAAAACAATGACAAAGTGCCAAAGCAGGGATTTAAAAGAGCCTGCTACATTCTGAAAAGAGGCCAGAACTGTAATATGGGAAGAAAGCAGCATAAGCTGGAATCAGGACCAGATAGCCTTATATACAGCAACCCCTGCATTCTGCTGTATTGGAGGCGCCCTCTCGGAAAATCTTTGGGTTCCTGGTTTGTTTGTTTTTTTCTTTTTTTTCAAGTTAACCACTGGATCTCTTGCAGAATTCACATACTTTTACAGCCTACCACCTTCGCTGCGGAACACAAGCCAATGGGATCGGCCCTTTGATTTTCCCAGTAACTAAATTACCCTCAAAGCTCTGATTCAATAAAGCAGTCCAAACCCTATTACATTCAATTGCAGCTGCAGAAAAAAAAACATGAGTCGTTTTTTCTGTATTCAAATAGTAAATCTGTGGGCGGGCAGGAAAAAAAACAGAGCAACCACATTATTACAGAAAGCTGCAAAGCATGGCTTTGTGCACTGGCAGACCGAAAGGCCAGAAGCAAGAGATAAAGACAAAAATGAGAAGAAGAAAGTTGGCTAAGAGAGAAATCCAGTTCATGTTCTATTTTATAAAATGTGGAGTCCGAATGCTAAAGGGCCTAACTCAGAAAGCTTTTGCTATGAGTAGGTCTGACCAGTGCTTAATTTGTAAATACAAACGTGCCAGTGCTCAGAGCTCTCCTCTGAAACACGGAGCTGCTGCAATTAAATGTGGGAACACGGAATACTGAGGCAGCGTAATCCTGAAGCCATCTCGGGCCTCTTTAATCCATTTACAGCCTCTCCCTGCCCCTTCGGTTCACTCCTGTAGTGTTCTGCTTACTCCCATTGTGACGATTTTTCGTTTTTTCCTTCCTCCGTCTTTCCCTAATGTGTCTTTTGCTCGCAGCACATGCTTGAGGCAGAAGATTAAGCCCCGCCCCTCAAAAATAAGTGCCGGTGCTCAGCACCAGAAACAACAAGCACAAATTAAGCACTGGGTCTGACTTACTCCTACAATTCAGACACAAGCCAGGAGTACTACAAGAGTAATTCACCACAAAACATTTGTCGATCAAGCCACATGTTATTTGTGTATTTAGGTTCCACTGACAAATGGAACTGACTTGCTTTAAGAGTGCAAATTCAGGTTTGGCATTCAAGAAGCCTGAAATTACACTTGTAAAGTGACATAAACATGTCTAGTGTTACCCCACAAAGGTGTAATATTACACATGTGTGAAGCCTACTCCTCGGGGTGTTGGGACGTGGCCAGGAAGGAATGTCCTGAATAGGTCTGAAACCCCAACACACTTATTTCTGACGTGTTTCCCCCCTGGAAGGAAGGGTAGAACATTGGCTTCTGTCACAGGCAGGGTGCATTTATTTCTATGATGGAAATAGATTGGAAAGATCCCACATTTTCTATGGGTATAGAAGAAAGGGTGTTTTATGCATGGAGGAAAAAAGAAAGAAATTGAAAATTGCAATCGCACAAATTTACAGGCTTTTTCACACAGCCATGTGTGCGGTATGTATAAGTGCACATGTAGAAAGTAGAAACAAAGGGCCTGATTCTAACTTTGGAGGACGGTGTTAAACCGTCCCAAAAGTGGCGGATATACCACCTACCGTATTACGAGTCCATTATATCCTATGGAACTCGTAATACGGTAGGTGGTATATCCGCCACTTTTGGGACGGTTTAACACCGTCCTCCAAAGTTAGAATCAGGCCCAAAGTATTGCTTCTTCCAAATGGGGTAAGCTCAGTGCACCATGCTTATGTAGCATATTGTCAAGGTTGTGTTGTTTTAATATGAAAAATCCTATACTAATAAAATATTTAAAGGCTATATTTCCCTTGGTGCAGCTGAAAGGTGAATGTTGACATTTGTCACTACTAATTTTAAAAGTCCCTATTTGTACAGTTTTGTAACGGTGGTAGATGTTGTGCCCACCTCCAACTGTACTGAAGCCAACACATAATGGCACAGATGGTAAGACCTTTTCATTGCTAATGACACAAGCCGATTTCAAGGGTATGAGAAATTGCATGTTTTTTCCACAACATTCTGAGAAGATCCATGACAATTTTCCAAAGCATTACAAAATTCCACACTGCAGAGCTAAATGTGGTTTACAGGTACCTCCTGTGACTTTTTAAAGTAGAAGCACACCTTGCACAAGAAAGGCTCACGAGATACTTGCACGAGCCTGGTTTTAACAGAAACAAATCTCACAGTGAGAATTTTACAAATTTCGAATGCGGGATTCCTATTGCAACCAGGCCCAATCCGGATGAAGACCTTCCTAAACATGGCTAAAGCATGACCTTTCATGGCCTCTTGCAACGTACCAGAAAAACTGAAGAAAAAGAACCGTGAAAAAGCCAATGTGCAAATTGCCTGAAACACATATTGAATTAAAAACTGTGGGAATCACTTTAAAACGTCATGGGTGCTAAAACTCAGCCTGTAGAACAAGAGACTTTCTAAGGAAAAAAATCAACACTCTTTGCTATCAGGGTATTGTATACAACTCTCAAATCAAATATTAGATAAACTCTGTCTTTGAACTATTATGATGAATGAGACCTTCCAATGCTATTACACTTGCAGGTCTAAAAGCAGAGCAGAAACTACCAAGAAGGGAGCATTTTATTACCTGAATCCAGGGACTATGGGCCTCATTATGACCCTGGCGGGCGGCGGAGGCCGCCCGCCAGGATCCCGCCCTCCAAATTACCGCGCCGCGGTCAAAAGACCGCGGCGGGTATTACGAGTTTTCCCCTGGGCTGGGGGGCGGTTCCAGTAAAACCGCCCGCCAGCCCAGGGGAAAACGACCTTCCCACGAGGATGCCGGCTCGTAATCGAGCCGGCGGAGTGGGAAGGTGCGACGGGTGCAGTGGCACCCGTCGCGTATTTCAGTGTCTGCAAGGCAGACACTGAAATACTTTTCGGGGCCCTCTTACGGGGGCCCCTGCCGTGCCCATGCCATTGGCATGGGCACGGCAGGGGCCCCCAGGGGCCCCGCGACCCCCCCCTACCGCCATCCTGTTCATGGCGGCTTTCCCGCCATGAACTGGATGGCGGTAGGGGGGGTCAGAATTCTCATGGCTGCGGAGCGCGCTCCGCAGCCATGGAGGATTCCAAAGAGCAGCGGAAAGTCAGCGGGAGACCGCTGACTTTCCACTTCTGACCGCGGCTGAACCGCCGCGGTCAGAATGCTCATTGGAGCACCGCCAGCCTGTTGGCGGTGCTCCCGTGGTCGGTGGCCCTGGCGGCCACCGGCCGCCAGGGTCAGAATGACCCTCTATGTCTTCACTCAACAGTACCTTTCCACTTTGAAGAACAGGGGCACATATTACCTAACTAAATAATACTCATTTTACCAACTTCAGAAGAATGGAAGGCTGGTTAGGCCCCACCAAGACTGCAAACCTGTGATCTACAGATTACACTAAGAAATGTTTCAGCTTAAATGTAAATGTGCTGTTATTAGAAATGTTCAAGTATACAAAAAAGTGATGAATTGAATGTTTGAATTAATCTCAGCCACTGGTAATTACTTAGTCCACATCCCAATCTATTGTTATTTTGCACACCATGTCACCTCAGTTTTAACCCAGCTATATGCAAATCAGTCTTGTCCCTGTTCCAATCAGAACAGTTCAGCCCAAACTGCAAAGCCAAGTCCTCCCTGCACCAGAACACAAGCAACCCAGGACCAGTTTCACCCTAGTTATGGACTGATCAGCCAGGTACGGCTTGGTTCCAGTGACACAGTGTGCACGGAACCATGTCTGGGCATGTCCGTCCCACTTAGAGTGACACACTCAAGTATACAAAAAGTGATGAATGGAATGCTTTAATAAATCTTACTCAGGCCATATTTCAATCCATCATTATTTTGCACCCATGTCACAGCAGTTTTGACTCAACTATATGCAATAATTAGAAATGTGACAGTGCTGTGGAAACCAACTGGTAGCCCCTTTCCTTCCTGCTCTTCAGCCACAGAGACAAAAGCCTAAAAGACAATGGGGTCCCTGCAAAATTTGGTGAGAGCCCCCAAAATATCTTTCTCACAGATATGCAGCAGATTTGGGTTGAGCGAGGATCCCTCCAGGGATAAATGCCCCTCTGCACAAATATTTTAGAGTTTCTAGCATTATACACTTGATTGCTTGCACTTTAGTTCCATGTGCATGTCCAAGACCTATGTGGAATAAATTTGCTGATTTTCCTCAGCTTGCATGTTGTTCTATTCATGTGCTACTATTTTCATGAAAATAAATTAAGGAAGATACAGACCTACCAACTTCGGCAAAATTCACACCATGTGAGGAGAAGGGCAGGGCCTTGAAGGGGGCGGGCCTAGTGCAGAGAAGCACCTAAGAGTCACTTTTATCCCCAACCTGGCCTTAAGCCCCCTCCTCTAAAAAAGAAACAAAAGCTTTCTGAAGCTTTTGCCGATGTCCTTGTGTGTTTTCACATCCATTGATGAACATCGGAGATTGAAAGCCTCTGAAAACAAGCTGAAAACCATTGTTTACAGTGGTTTTCAGCTCGTTTTCCCTTCCAGCGTGTGATTTTGGCTCCCCAACAGGTGACTGTGTGATGGGAGACGATATTGTGTGTCACACAGTGGCACCATGTGAGTTGGCAGGTCTGAAGATACATGGGGACTGATTTAATAGAAAATGAAGGTGCGCTGTGCTGCGCCAAATCTGGCAGCGTCGTACACCATTTTCAAAATGCAGGGATGAGCCGCATTTACTAGAATATGGCGCACTCCTGTGTTTCCCCCTGCGCCAGAGCTAAATTTGCTACCATATGTCAACACAGCCACCCTTGCGCCATAGTGCAAGTATGGCTGTGTTAATGGGGAGATTGGTTTTGTGCAGGAAGGAAAACCTTCCTGCACAAAGACAATCCTAAATGGCAATTTGCTCTTTTTAGGTGTGCTGCAGAATGCAGCATACATAGAAAAAGCACAAAACGACGAGAAATGAAAGCATTTCTCTTTGTTGTGCCACTCTAATGCCAGAGCAACACCCATTCCATGCCCCTTCCACGCAAAGTGCAGTGTGTGAAGGGGCCATATTTACAAGGCGGCGTTAAGCCACAAAAGTGGCTTAAGACCACCTTGTAAATACGGCGCAGGGCATTGCGCCACCAGAGCGACACAAAAAGTGGCGCTCCGGTAGCGATAGGGCCTTTTAAATCTGCCCCATGGTCTAGTAGGTGAACCTATGACCCGGGGCCTATTTTTATATTTTTGTATGCCTTTTACAACACCAAACTCTTACACCCACTACACAATTAATAAGAGAAAGCCACCTAAACAACAAGTACTATAAATCATTACTACAAGCTGAATCAGACTCCACTCTGCCATGGTAACCTTGAAACCCACTGAAAGGTGGAGGACTACCAATAGTGCAATGAATATATTTTAGTGTCAGACTGTGTGCAATGCAAATTCCAATAACATGACAGCACTACTGCATACTATGAGATTAACTGTGTTTCTGCCGATCTGTTTATTTGCAAATCCAGGGTCAGAATGAAGAATTACAGAGGGAATCACATATGGAATTACTGATTCCCCTGATAATCCTTAATTTCTAAAGGGGGCCCTCAGGATTTTTGCCAACCCAGGGTTTTCCAATAGCCTCAGTATCGATAATTGATAGGAAAAGGAAAGTCCAGGCCATTTTCCAGGCCTCTCACAACGAGTGCCTTGAAAAAGAAAGGTCGTTTTCCCCTCACCGATGTTCCTGATGCAGTAGTATCACTTTTCTCAAAATATCAAGATCATATTCAGTGTGTAGGATCCAGTTATTGCCCACTGAACACCATTAAAGAAGGGGGTCTCGGTGTCCACATTTTTGCAAGAGACTGTCCTCAGAATATTCACATCCGCCCGAAAATCGAAAGCAGTTATCACTTAAAGGGGAGGGTTTGCTGTCGGTCGTACGCAGGATATGACGTGGTAAGATACCATGACAAACCCACAAACCATTCACAAACTTTTGTATTGTAATGCATTAAGGCTGGCGAAACTCCAAAGCTCTTGTGTCAGCACAGAGTGTTTTCATGTCCCTTCTGCTGTCGGCTCATCACTGACCGAGGCGCAGTCTGAGACTAGCTGTAACCACAACCACAGCCGCGAATCCACACCAACCAGTTTTGTTTTTTCTTTCTCAAATTTTGCGCTGAGAGACATTTTTAAGCCAACATCCATTTTTATTTTCATGTCATTCCGTGTCAGATGGGAAACTCCACATCAAAAAGTAAATCATGAGGCAGTGCATTCATTGGCAGAGAATGCCAAACAACATTTCTTACTTTTAAGGCTGTTTGGGAACCATCATGATTTAGGGTCAAATCAGGAAAAATGTGGAAATCTGTGTAGTAGTAGGGTTACGCCTTGGAATGGCGAATATTTCAGATAATTTTTCATTGTATAGTGGGTCTGTAGTGGAACAATTCGCAGACGCAGGGTTAAATAAAACGTGCTTTTGCACATTTTGCCCCATGTTTTCTCAATGAGAAAAACCTCTTTCCAAGTACAGAAGTTCTGTCCTTTGCATCCCACATTATAGGGGCTTGTTTCCTACTTTCCCATCCAAATGGAAGCAGTTATGCCATCCTTTTAGGTGGAATTTGGATATGCACTTCGGGTGGGAAATACATTGCAAATGTTAGTGTGTGTCCACAAAGTGGTGACGGTGTGGGTTCTCACCACACCCATCCCATGGCCTGCGCCTCTAAGACTGGCATTTCATTATGGATACACCCTGAGCCTGTAAGCTCTCTAGATCCTAAGCAGTTGCTCTGCCGCCTGAGCCTGTAAATCTCTGTCTGCAGCAGGAAGGGGAAAGAGCAGGATGGGAAAATAAAACGAAGTGGAATGTAGATGTTAAGGCGATAGTTATAACATTTTGAATGTGACTAGCCATGTTAACTTGCATTCTGACCTTTATTACGCTGCCTGTAAGCCATTTCACCCTGTAGCCAATGTTTAGTTCAAAACTGCACTTAAAAATGCAGTATTTGTCCTGTAATTTAAAGTCCTCTTCAGGGACTTGGGGAGATAGGGGGAACTCTCGCATAGCTGTGGAGAGCATGCACAGGTGCCCCGAGCTCCTCTCGCAAGCTTAGTAGATATTTGACCACCATCACCACACAAGGCAATCGGGGTGTGTGCTGAAGGCTTTTCGAAGATATGGCACTTACCCGAGTGCGACACTCTGTGGTTTGTAAATGCACTCTAAGGCCCATATTTATACTTTTTTAGCTCCGCACAAATGTATTTTGAAAGTTTGCGCCATTTTTGCATCGAAAAGCAGCACAAATGCAGCGCAAAAAAGTATAAATATGGGCCTAAGTGTGTCTTCCTTATCAAGAATGACTGCTGTCGTTCCCTCATGGCGAGCTGACAGTGGTGACAGCCATAAGTTTATATCTGCAGAGGCAGGCCTTTCTTTACTTGTTTGCTCTAGTGAGAATTGTTTGCGGGCCCCTCCCCCTTTTCAGGTTTCGCCTACAGCACACATGTGCTGAATGCAAAAGCTATTGTTCTAAAAAAAAAACTTAAAAGGGGGTTATAGCCCACCCATTACTTACCTCTACTTTCCATTGGCTGGCTCCCACGTGACTAACGTTTCTTTACTTACCATTGGGGCTTTTCTGCATGTAATTGCCGTGGAGTATAGACCAAGTAGAGCTTCCTGTGGGCAGTGTCCTTTGATTGTCCTCAGGCATCTGCAGGTACTTTTTTGTTACTTTTGGACATCCACTCTTATAGTGTGCATGAACAAAAGTAACTCCCTTTCAACTCAGCTGTGTTTTCTCACAACGCCAGCTCTCCATTGTTTTTCACCCACCCTGCCCTCCTCCTGCTCTCCGATGTGTTGCACCCCCTACTGTTGTTTTTTATACTTGTCGCACAGAAGCGTGGGCTGGCCACATCATAGCGCTTTTTTAACTTTAAGCTGTGTTGCCCAGCAGCTCATGTTGCTGTGCAACATATAAAAAAATTGACAAATCCAATATATTTTGCATAGACAAAATCTATTGTCTTTGCCAATGCTTGTTAAATTGGTGTGCACGTTCCCTGAAACCTAGTCCTTAGCCCATCCATGAGGGACATAGATGTTGATTGTGTATACAACACTTACATGAGTGAAGACGGTAACAAGTTCCAGTTGTTACAATCTGAGCCAGGGGCAATTTGTCTGCTCTGAGACTCTTGAAAACGTTCCCATCCCCACAAAGGGAGGGGTTAGGCTTCTTTCATACGCATGAAAGCAGTGGAATGTTCCATGAGGGCAGTCCAGAGCAGTGTCAGAGCATATGATCTTTTGGCAAATTTGTTTGAAAATTCTGTTGTAAAAATAGCTTTGTTTCATTTCTTAATTTGTTTTTGGTGGGGGGAGAAACACAGAACACCTTTGGAGGCAGCCAGGGTCATGGTAAAATTTGTGTACATTGGCACCCACAGTTTATTGTGAAATTCACCGGCGCATGTCTCAAATCCTACAATGAATTAATCATGCAAATATCAGTGTGTATTGTCCGAGGCTCACCTTCCTCTTTGTGTGGATTCACACATAGAACTCATCTGTAGAAAGCACAGTCGACAATGGAGCAGAGCTATATAATCTCTTTATGTGTTCACCTGAGCTACACAGAGGCTAACAAGGAGAGACAGCAGAGTTGGCCTACCCTCAGTCAATGTCTGCTGGTCCCGCCCTGCCACACCTTAAGTGGGAGTGATGGCCCCTGCAAGGTTTGGTGAATTCTGGATGAGTTCCAGGGCACAACTGACTTAAAATTGGCAGTCTGTCTCTGCACTTCATTGGACAGAAATAAGCACAGGGAACACTGAGGATGTGCAAACTCCGGACTACACCCAGATGGTCCACAGTTTGTGGTCCTCTGGGATTTCCACTTCCTCCATGCATACAGCATATTGAAAAGCAGCAGTTACTCCCAACCCGTTGCGAATTACCTGGCAGAAGATCCTGGTTACAGGAGAGTGACTGTTGAGCCTGATTTCTAGTGTCAAAGTGCGGCTGTTGCACCTAGCGCACATTTTGTGATAATCCGCATGGTGGCTCAGACTCAAGCAAGAGACACTCCTCACATCATTACCCTCACAGCAGTTCACACATTAATATCAATTAGTTCATTATAATGGCGTCACCATGTGGGAATACACAAAATGCTGCTCATTTTGATTTCTCACCAACTGTGGCGGCGGAGAAAATGTCAGTAGTCTAGTCTCTACAGACTGCGAGCTCGAAGCGGCTGAGATTTGTGAGTCCCACTTGTAGCAAAGATACTCTGCAAACTGTGATACACATCAATGGAGCTGTTTGAGGGGACAGATTTAAGGAAGGAATGAGACCCCAGAGGCACCACCGCCAAGTAAATGTCAAATGCAGATACGATTGAAGGCTAAACCTTGCACTCCCTTGGATGCAGAGCTTAATTTGTGAACAAACACGATAACTACAAGGGCCCAAACATTTTCTTAGGAGCCCTCCACTAGTGCCGTTGAATGCAGGGTTGCTGAATATCAAGACTACCTAGTTTTGATTCCACCTCATGCCTCTTTGAGCCACCACCCTACACTTCCTGTCTCTTTATCTCACTTTTGCAGGCTCTTTTTCACCCCTGCTTTTTCTGTATGTTAATGTTTTGCCATCTTTCTCTTACTCATTCCTTCTCCATTTTCCGTGTTTCTCTCTATACTCTGGATCAAGGTCTGAGGATGAAAAATAAGCACCCTTCCACCCATAAAGAGTGCTGGTACACACCACCAGCACCCACCAGCACACATGCACTGACTGCCAGAGAGTAAATGTGAAACACAGATATCACTGGAGGCGAAACTTTGTGCTCTCCCGAAGCCCTGTTGCCTCTTCACTTGGACCATCAGAAGGGGAAATACACCACATAGGTACTAACAGCAGAAGTAAAAAAATACAGTGTGAGCTCATTTGTGGCTCGCTTTTCATCGATGAGTGTCACTTCCTGCTTCAGCGTCCCACTAAGGTCTTCCTAGACCAACTGAACAATCTCCAAATGTTGTATCTAAGTCAAAAGCAAAAATAAATCCGATCACATAGTTGCCATGTATTCTTTATATAATTTGGTGCAGAAAAATGGACCGTGCTACTAAAACCTAAAGACTGGTGGAGCAAGAAGCACTGCTTGAGAGCGGGAACCACATGGTGCAGAGAGTGGAAGTTGTGTTGTGGTGTGTCCTGGGGCTGCTTGTGCCTACCAGGCTAGTGTGTGTTCCTTGTACCTGTCATTTGAGGATTGGAAAGTGGCACCGTGTGCGCCCTGTCCCCCGGTCTCCTGTCTTCGCATTAGGGTCCTCATGTCGTCTACTAGAATGTGGAATTGGCATGGGTATGTTGTGCCTCGGCCTTGTTGTTGGGATGTGAGGCTATGGAAGAGCAAGAAGGGATTGGAAAAAAGGGAAAATATATAAGTAGAGATGTGGAAAGCACAAAGAATGTAAAGGAAAGGTTGAAATGAAAGTTTAAGAAAGTTAGAGGAAGAGAATGGACAAAGGAATCCTGGTAAAGATTTAAACATTTAACTTCTTTACTTTCATATCATGAATTTAATTTTAACAACACAGCTCGAACATAGAATTCAGTTCTATTAGTATACCTCTAAAAAAAAAAAAAAAAAACCTTTATATGAAAGAATCAAAATTCCATAAACTTGAGCAGCTAAACATAACTTTCCCAGTCTGCCCCCCTGCACACTATCTAACAGTACCCCTTTCTCAAAGTTCTTCTGTATTGCTCTGTTGTTTTAGTCAGTACCATTAACCTTTCCTGCGTTTTTAGGGGATATCAAACTTTATGATGTTTAAAGTAAGGTGAGAGTGAAATAAATGGTATTTTCATTACTAGTATTTAAGTTTATCATAAAATATGTCTTTGTTTCTCACAGAATAAAGTTGCCAAAAATGCCAAAATAGCTGCAAAAATTTGCATAATGCCAAACTCACTAATTTTACAAGCTTAATGTTAACATCCCAGGAACACTTGGGTTCACTGGGAGCCCAGCAGTAGAAAGTTAAAGTAAAGATGCAAAAGAGCATATCAGACCATTGAATACAACCCCAGAATGACTCCACCCACCTCCATCGCCAGGCGAAAGTCCAGAAATCACCCACTGAAGTATAAGTTTAGCAGAGTTCCTTAAGGGAACAGCTGTCATTAATCTTCAGCCTGAACAATGACCAGAAATGTGCACCACCCCACACCCGTGACATCAGGATTCTGAAGTAATGCAATGGGCATCCAGCCCGCTGGTAAACCGACTCCCCTTCTTGACAAGAAGCGGTGCCAGGAATACGATAAAAATCACAGTTAATCCCAAAAGTGCTGGCATGGATATTTGTTTTTGTTTTCAGTTTGACATGGCTTCTTTGTGGCCTTGACAACCTGTTTGAGGGTGGTGTCTGGGTCTTACTCACTGACGCAACTGTTTGCTGACGTGACGCAGAACTGGCATCTTAGAGCCGTCTTGGGAGGCAGAACAGTGTCCATGCTATTTCACATCAACTGGTATTTTTAACATGGTTTGCGTCTGCCAGCTATTCTTGAACCAATGTGTTCCTTTTGAAAGTATGCCCATTAGAACTTTCACATGAAAGCATAGCTTTAGAGTCTGACAACAGGCAGGCAGGCCTACCAATGGTCGAAGTTTCCATCTGATATCTGTACTCATCCGTGGTAATTAGGTTGTTATTAGAGCTACAAAGTTTCAGAAGTGTATTGATGAAACATTGGATGTGAAATCCTACAAACACTTGTTAGTTATTGACAGTGGTATGGTCAGGATCACATCAAGGGCGGAGCGTGTAGATGAACCAACCAATGTCCAAGGCCGAGCCACCATTGTCAATGTGGAAGGTAAAGCTTGTTGCATGTTCAAAGATAAGTAACTCTTTTTAGCACCTAGGGTGGAATGCTGTGCACTGTCTACATTGTCAGCATGCTCTGTTTGCCGGCTATATATAATGTTACAGTCCACAAGGGAGCAGTCTGGGATGGGCCATCGTCCTGCGGTGTCCTGTGGGCAAATAAGGAGCTCTAAGGGCTGGCACGAGCAGCCTCTCGTCTGAATGTTAGGGTGAAAAAACATAGCTCCAACTTCCAGCAGCACCCCCTATGCCTCTTCACTAACAACTGCCGGAGCACAGATGACTGTCTGGGCTCTTCCTCCTGCTTTGGTGAGAGGGAAGCCCAATCAGCCAACGAAAAGTAGTCAAACATTTGCAAATGGCTGTTATTTCTCTCCAACATGTTCTGTGCTTTCTCCTTTGGACTGGGCCCGTAACTACAGTGAGGTAAATTAATAGCTGTGATCCAGACAATAACGCTTAATGCAAGCATATTGGCGCATCACACTATAACAAGGATTGATTCATCCTCTGCAGCTCAATTATCAGCCTGCCCCACCTCATCCACATTCCATCACTTCTACAAATACCTTGTTCCTCAAGCAAAAACGGTTGCAATACTAGTCTGACCGCCACAGAGCCCATTGCTGTGGTGCCGTATCAGCACTACCCACTTAAAATCAATTCACGGTCACAGAGCCACTGGCTGCCACTTCTGACATAAGCTTAAGAGGGATGGAAGCTTGAGCGAGTCCACCACTCATAGGAGTTGGCAGGCCCCTTTCATGTTTCCCAAGAGTTACAAAAGGGTCCTCTCTCGTACAACTTTTGGATTCTGCGTTACTCTAAAGTGAGATCTGTATTGCATATAGTTGGAATAACTAGTCAAACTAACACTAATCAGTGTCTTGTGCTAAGTCAACCACAACGAAATTGCCCCATGTGGATGCGATACTTCTATGGAAGAATGGAAGGCCCACGACCAAATGCACAATAGGCGACTCACCATAATGGGGTGGAAACTATGGGGCATTATTAAGAGCCCCTAGCGCCTCCTTGCGCCACGTTAGGAGCATTTGTTTTTAATGCTAATATGGCCCAACAACGCTAAAATAGCAGTGCCATATTTACAAAGTGGCGCAATGCATGCATTGAGCCACTTTGTAACCCTTTGCCCTATATTATGCCTGTGCCAGGCATAATGTATGCAAAGGGGGCGTTTCCCCGTTGTGGGAGCTGAAAAAATGGCACAAATAAATCAAAAAGATTTCTTTGCATCATTTTTTTCGATACTTTTAACGCCTTCTCAGAGCAGGCTTTAAAAGGAAGCACACCATTGATTACAATGGGCCTCAATGGGCTTTGCAGGATTAGCATCAACATTTTTTACGCTAATCCTGCAAAGCTCCGGACTAGCGTAAAACATTCTGACGCTAGTTTTCTAACTACCGCCATGGCCCACCGTATTTTTAAATACGGCGCACACATGACCGCATTAGTGGGGCGCTAAGGACAGCAAGAAAAGTAGTGCTGCACTGTGTGCATCTCCACTTTTCTTAAATATGCCCCTATGTGATCATTCCAAGTGGGCCCATGCTATTCATGGGCCTGATTGATAAATTTGCTTCGGGAGCCTCACCTCTTAATGAGGTTTTAAAAGGCTTTGAAAAAATGTTGTAAAGTATGTAGGATGTGTTATATGCCACAGGTTCAAGGAGTGTGCATCTGTGATTTACGCTTCATATATGGTGGTGTTTACCACTTCTCGTGGTATGGTGTTCTTGACAAGGACAATTAGTGATTGCTTCTTCTGGTGCCTTTGTTGACTTCCACGTTTTCCTTGTGTGTTAGCTTATGACTCTCCGTCTCTTTGCGTGCCCCCTTTTCTTCAAAAACGACATTCCTCTGAGCACACAGTGATGTTTGCCTTCAAGCTCTGGGTGCCATGAAGCGGAAAAGAGTGAGCATTTTTCTCTGAATAGGTGCTATGAAGGAGCGTGAAGGACGCGGGGCAAAGGTGAATCTGCTGACATCACAAGCTTCAAACTTGTTCAGACTCGATCTTCTAATACTCTGTGAAATGCAGTGGTGTATATTGGGCCAGGTGCCACACTGACACACACAAACCCAGACACTTCCATCCCCTAGATCCCCCGTCAAAGCCAGCCAATACCATCTTCCATATATTAGACTTGATAAATACAGCTCCTTGGCCCTGAAATTCTTCAGGCACCCTCCCTCGTTTTGCATTTTTTAATGTCTCTTTCTAATATGGCTCTGTTTGTACATTACTTACTGAAACGTGCAAACCTTACAATGTATTACTCTTTGTGTGTGGTGTATATTGGCTGGTTCTTCACTACCAGCAAACTCAACTTTAAGGGCTCAATTCACAAATGTTTTAGTACTCCTGGGTGTAGCCCCAAAAACAGCTTCAGCAAAACCAATAGGTCTGGTTTTGGCAGCCAGTCTTTTGGCTTTGCCAATGCGCCTTTTGTTTTGCCATGATTTTTGCAAACGTTTAGTGTTGGGGTAGTTTCTGGATCGCCATTAATTTAAAAAAATATGTCTAGAAACAAAAATATTATTTGAACTCACACATTGCCGTTGTGGTTCCTGGCACCTTAGAGAACTACTTTGTGGGTGAATGTGTTCTTTGCGAAAGAGTAGAAAGCCATCACTCACAGTGAATTTAGCCAATGGCTGTAATGGGTTCAGCTATTGCTCCACGCGGTGTGCTGTAGCGGGAGGAAAAAAACTGTGAGTGACACAATTTCAGACTAGAGTATGAAGAGGTCTGGCAGAAAGATCCTTTAAGTAAGCATATTATACACATACTTTTAGTAAAATCAAAAGGTCTTTGGTAACACCAAACCTAAAAATATGATTCTACAAACTGGCCAGTTTAGGAACAAAGGAGGATTAACTTTCAGTGGAGTGGGTGTGTTTCCCTGATGTAAAATGTAGGCTCTTATGTTTGAGAATGTCTACAAATAGTTTGCATAGGTATTCCAGCCCGAGTCTGGGATAGCAAGCTCAACGTTGCCCTAGAGCAACAGACAACAGTGTTAACTTTTCTTAAGGAAAGTTCAGAATTTCCATCACATTGCTCAATAGAATGACAGGCATATTGCCCTGTGGAGGGCTACATAGATCTAGTTTCACTGCATGTGTCTATAATGTATCTAGATGTAGTATTTAGCTGTGTGTGCATTACAGTACTTTTCTTTTTAAAATACAGCACTGATTGAGGCGATGCGTTATTTTGTGATATGATTGTGTTTTCTGTGTTTCTGGCCCATACCACCTCACTAAGAAATCCCTAAATTGCTTAGCTGGAGTATTCTAAGGGGCATATTTATACTCCGTTTGCGCCAAATTTGTGTCGTTTTTTTCGACGCAAATTCGGCGCAAAACTAACGCCATATTTATACTTTGGCGTTAGACGCATCTAGCGCCAAAGTATGAGGAATGAGCGTCATTTTTTTGCGTGAACGCCTTCCTTGCGTTAATGAGATGCAAGGTAGGCGTTCCCGTCTAAAAAAATGACTGCGACGCAAATGCGTCGTATTTATACTCCCGGGCAAAAATCACGCCCGGGAGTGGGCGGGGCAAAAAACCCCGCATTTGCGCCTCTTTTTAACGCCTGGGTCAGGGCAGGCGTTAAGGGACCTGTGGGCTCAAAATGAGCCCACAGCTGCCCTCCCATGCCCCCAGGGACCCCCCCGCCACCCTTGCCCACCCCAGGAGGACACCCAAGGATGGAGGGACCCATCCCAGGGACATTCAGGTAAGTTCAGGTAAGTATAACTTATTTTTTTTTTTTTTTTTTTTTTTGGCATAGGGGGGCCTGATTTGTGCCCCCCTACATGCCACAATGCCCAATGACCATGCCCAGGGGACATAAGTCCCCTGGGCATGGCCATTGGGCAAGGGGGCATGACTCCTGTCTTTACTAAGACAGGAGTCATGTAAATGGCGTCTGGGCGTCGTTAAAAATGGCGCAAATCGGGTGGAGGCGATTTATTTGCCTCAACCTGACTTGCCCCATTTTAAGACGCCCTAACGCCATTTTTCCCTACGCCGGCGCTGCTTGGTGTACGTGTTTTTTTTCCACGCACACCAGGCAGCGCCGGTCTGCTAGCGCCGGCTAACGCCATTCAATAAATACGGCGCCCGCATGGCGCTTCAGAATGGCGTTAGCCGGCGCTAATCTTTTTGGCGCAAAACTGCGATAGCGCAGTTTTGCGTCAAAAAGTATAAATATGGCCCTAAGAGTCAAGTGTTAAAGGGGTGTATCTGGAATTCATTTTGGGTACAATAATGAGACTCCAGGACACCCAAGGTGTATGCCCTCAATTGTTACAGTTGGGGGGGGGGGCAGTAAATCTTCACTGCCCCTGGATCCCGCAGGCTAGGTTTCACCGACAGGAGTTTTGAAGTGGATTTGTTGAAATTAATTTGCTTCATATTGAAAAATACTTTCCCTCTAGAAAAAAAAGTTAAATATGAAATTGCACTTTTCATCACGTAATAGTTCATATTTTATACCTAATAGTGTAATGCCTACATAGTTTTCAATTCCCAGGACTTCTCCTGGGAATGTTTGTGAATATCCAAAAAAATCAGAAATACACTCCAACAGTCAGAGGAATACTACAGTTGA
Source organism: Pleurodeles waltl (assembly GCF_031143425.1). Taxonomy (NCBI): domain Eukaryota; kingdom Metazoa; phylum Chordata; class Amphibia; order Caudata; family Salamandridae; genus Pleurodeles; species Pleurodeles waltl. Next base: position 513,114,607 of record NC_090447.1, on the reverse strand, counting down.
TTTCTCGCTTTTTAAAGCAGGGCTAATTCACTTTGAGCTGCGCAATATGTTACAGGCTCAGACTTTTTTTATTTCAGATGCTGACTCATGCCTGTAAACTCACTTTACCAACCTCCATTTTGATCCCTTTACGTGCTTGGTAAACAAACAATTTGCTTATTATAGTTTTTGTCAGGTAGTAGTATAAACACTATGGGGCATATTTAAGAGCCCCTAGCACCATCTACCGGCACATTAGCATCATTTTTTTAAGCTAATGTTTTGTTAGATGGCCAAAATTCCCACGCCATATTTTCAAAGTGGCGCAATGCATGCATTCCACCACTTTGTAACCCTTTGCGCTATATTATGCCTGCGCCAGGCATAATATGTGCAAAGGGGCATTCCCCCGTTAGGGGGTACCAAGAAAACTGGCACAAGGAAATCTAGTAGATTTCCATGCATCATTTTTTTGGGCACTTTTAATGCCTGCTCAGGGCAGGTGTTAAAAGGGGACACACCATTGTTTACAACGGGCCGCTATATACTCTGCAGGAGTAGCACCAAAATGTTGGCGCTACTCCTGCAGAGTACATCGATAGCGTAATTAAAAATGATGCTATTGGCCCCTACCTTGCACCATCATGCGCAGTATTTTAAATACAGCACACATATGGTGGCGGTAGGGGGGGCAGTAAAGGTCGCAAGAAAAGTGGCTCTGCACTATGTGCAGCGCCACTTTTCTTAAATATGTCCCTATATGCGTTCTGTCAATGGCACCTATGACCTGTTGGAGATTCAGTTGTGGAATAGAAGACAGATTTCACTGACTGCAGCTGTAAGACAATTTTCTTTAAGCTTGGGTGGTCTGTGTGGTGCACAATATTGTTACAAATAGATGTGGAAGGAATGGTTTAACGCAGGGATACTCAAAGTACGGCCCGGAAGCCGCATGCAGCACTCCTGACCTTTAATTGCGTCCCCCTCGTGAACAGCAGCTGTTCACTTGACAAAGCAGAAAAAATCAGAAAGCTGTGAAATGGGCATACTTTATTTACACATTAAGAAAGTGGCCTAGACAACTTATCTTTAGGAACTCATTTAGTTTGAAAGATATCTTGCACTAGACATGTAAGTCAGCCAACTTCAAAACAGTGTTTAAATGCATGAGCGTTTTACTTTACTTTGTGCCCCCCCTTGTGCCCACCTTCCATCACCCCCTAATCTCGGCCTACTGGGATCAGTGCGGCCCTCAGGCATGCCACAGTCAGTGTTTTGTTGCCCCTGGGGAAATATTTGCGAGTACCCATGGTTTAACGCCTTGTGCTATTGCAAATAGGTGCAACAAAAGCAGGCCTCCAGTCGTGGTGGTGTCTGTCTACTTTTAAGGAATTAGGTTTACTTTTTTTAGCTTCCTTATTTATTGACTTTTCATGAAGCGCTCTACCATTCCTGTTGTTCCTCTCGGCTCTCTAACTATTATCTAAAGGCAGAAGTATATGGATGTACGAATAAGATGGATATAAAATAGGGGCAAATCAGATTTGGAAGGCCCTTGTTTTTAGTAATTCCTTAAAGTTTATCAGTCTTGCAATGCCTTCATCTTGGCAAAAGGTTAGGCATGGCCTACAAGCCACAGACGCCTGACTTCGGAGTTTTGCATACATGGCTTTGACATTATAGGTCTGATTATGACTTCAGCGGACGGAAAAGCCCATCTGCCGAAGTTCTGAAGGGTAGGTTGTGGCCAGTGTGGAAGCCTCCCCGCCAGGGCCATTACGAGTTTTCAGCTGGGTCAGCAAGCAGAAACTCAGTTTCCGCCCGCTGGTCGAGGGGACAGCCTACAGTATTGTCTCCAGCTCATAATAGAGTCAGCGGCAATGCTGTAATGCATAGGATGCACCAGCACCCGTCGCAATGTTTACTGTCTGCAAAGCAGACAGTGAACATTGCGAAGGGGCTGGCCATGGGGGCACCTGCACTACCCTTTTCATGGCGGTTTTACTGCAATGAAATCGCTGGCAGAGAAGGGGGTGGTAATCCCCAGGGCAGTTAGGACCACCAGCACCGCCAGGCTATCACGCTATTGTGTAGTTGTAATCTGGCGGTGCTGGCATACCGACTGCGGTCATAATGTGGGGCTCGGACCATTGCATTGGTGGCTGTCCGACCGCCAACGCAAGTCTGGCGGTCAGTAGATCGTCAGACTCATAATGACGACCTATGTGTGTAGTGCACCATATCTGTAAAAACCCTGAAAATGATTGGCTATGGAACATGGGGCCAGATGTACGAATTGTTTTTATGTCCGCAAACAGCTTGATTAGCAGAATCAGGCCGTTCGCGAACACAAAAATGCATTTTCTTATGTACCAAGCCCAAACAGTAAACTGTAACAAAATCGCAATTTGGGTTGGCGATTCGGTATAAGAAAGGGGCGTGCTAAGGGTGTTCCTTCCTAAAACAGAATCACAGTGGTACGTGTAAATGTTTTGCGACCAAAATGCAGTCGCAAAAGATTTGCATTTGAGAAGGGGTCCCTAAGGGAGCCTTTCCCCTTTGGTAATGGTTGGAAAAATATTTTTTAAGAGCAGGCAGTGGTCCCACAGACCACTGACTAGTCTTCAAAAAGGAAAAGAAAACTTTTTAATTTTCTTTTTGAAACGCATCCCATCTTCCATTAAGGAAAACGGGTTGCATTAAAAAAAAGTGGGATTTATTGAACACCAATCACAGACATGGTGGTCTGATGACCCCAGCAGCCAACATCCCAGTGATCTTTGCGATTCCTAATCGATCGCAAACTGAGACCTCCCTCATTAATATTCATGAGGTAGGTCTATTTGTAACCCCCTGGGAATCACATTACCAAATAGCAGATCACAAAAGTTTGCTATATGGTAATTGCAAACTATTACCTTTGTACATGTGGCCCTTAGTGACACCTCCAGTAAAGCCAGAACAAAGCACGATTAGCAAAGGTCCCTTTAAAGTCAGAACAAAGAGAGTTTAGTTAATTGAGTATTCTTTTAAAGTTCTGCGTCATCAAATCCCTTGGCACCAATGGCCCTGAACTGGGTGATAGTGATGTAGTGTTACAAGTGACCCCTAGGCACTAAGGGGCAGATTTAGGGAAAGTGACGCTGCACCCAATTCAGCACCACTTCCCTTGTGCTCCTTAGTGCCCCCTACCGCCACCATGTGTGCGTCGTATTTTAAAATACTGCACACCATGGCGCAGGGTAGGGGGCAATAGCGTCAGAATGTCTGACGCAATTGATGTACTCTGAGCAGGCGTTCAAAGTGCCGAAAAAAAATGATGCAAAGAAATCTCTTGGATTTCTTTGTGCCATTTTTTCACCCCCTCCCCCACCCCCCAACAGGGGAACGCCCCCTTTGTATACATTATGCCTGGTGCAGGCATAATGTAGCGCAAAGGGTTACAAAGGGGAGCAATGCAAGCATTGCACCACTTTGTAAATTTGGCGTAGTGATTTGACCTAGTTGGGCCATACGAGCGTAAAAAAATGACACTAATGTGGGGCAAGGTGGCGCTAGGGGCTCTTAAATCTGCCTCTGTTAGATCCGCCCTAGACGTTATCTCTGCCATCCAGCAGATGAGCCCAGCGGAGATCCCTAAAGACCGGGAGACAATGTGCAGCCGGAAAGGAAAAAAAAGCACCATTTGTAAAATATGCTCTTTAATGTCACAGCTCAGCCGCTAAATAATTAATTACAAATATGCCAGCAACCGAAAGAAGAAAAAAAATCAATTGACGCATATAAACGAGGTTAATAAAGTCAGGTACAACAAAGGCAGCAGTGAGGAAGGCGCAGGACAGACGCAGAAGAAAGCTCTGGAACAAGACACCACAGGCGTGAGCGCGGGTAAGTTTGGCATGAAAGAAAGCTGCAGCCTATGGAAGAATCCTGTCGCACCAATAGAAGTTCCCAAGTGTTCCTGTTGCAGTCTGTGACTGTGACTGTTACTTATTACCTCGGTCAACAGGCAACGCGATTCCGTTCAGGGTGAAAATATGAATAATGATGTTTCAATGGCGCACTTCTGTCGTTTCTAAGCGCTGTAGTTAACAATAGTTAACATCACCCGGCTTGATGGTACTCCTTTAAATGGCCATGAAAGGGTGGGGGGCTTGGTGGTTTCGACAAATTGCCTGCAAGCCACCACATGGCTCAGTGGCAAGGGTTTTAACTCACCGAGCCGTCATGCCATGTACACTACTAGGGATTAATCATTTCAATACAGTGTGCTGTACTGAGAGGGTTAACCTGATTTGAAGCTAATTTGAGGAGGCAAGATACTATGTCCCGGACCGCACAATTCACTCCAGTTTTTCACCAAGGATAAGAAATTGAATCTACTGGTCTCACAGCAAAGGATGTGGTCACTTGACCACCTACCTTCTGAGTAACTATCTGTGGCTAAAACATGGAATGCTCACACTCAAATGTAAATCTGAAATGGCATGGGGGACTATTAGCTTTTTACACTACCTTTCTGTCTTGGTGGAGTGCAAAGCTAGCACTTATCACATGGGGACACATAAAATATTAATGTCACCATTTTGTGAAAGAAATCATTAGCGGCATTTACAACCAATCATGTCGGGACTTTACCCACGTAAATGGATGGGGACAAGCACACACAGCTGCTCCCATCAGTTCTGCCAATCAGGAGGCAACCTGGGCCCATTACCCACCGGTGAACAGCGACTGGTCTAACAGCCATGACAATGATCAGTCTTTTTCGATTATTAAAGGGAGCTGTCATCATAGACTAGGGATAGATGACAAGTTAGCCCGACAAGCAAAAGATGTAAATATTGGTACCTTTTAGGTCTGGCTTAACAGTGCAGCTGCTGCTGGGGCTTATGCGATCACGACAAAAGGACAGCTGACATGGTGGTTTGAGTAGGACATTTAATTGGACAAACGTTGGTTTAGAGCAGAAACAAAGTAGTTTCGTTAGCTTTGCTGTGCCATTGGATGCTTCTCACATGTTGCTCTGGCACCAGCAAGTGAGGACACACATACGTTGGCTATCATAGCAGAGGCTGGATTTTTATGGCAGAGATATAGTTGCGTTTGAGGTGGTCATGCTTGTTTGAAAATGCATTTTAAGACATTTCTTTAAAATAGAGAAACAAAGAGCACGTTTTCTCTAAGTAATTGATCCATTCCAGATTTTAGGTGCTTTTTCTGACACCTACAGTCAGGAAGTGTCACAAAACTGAAGAGAGGTTTTCAAAGACTACAACAACAAAAAAAACTGTACCCCCGATCCACCAACATGAAACCTCAAGATGCCCTTGAAACAAACAAGGGGAGGGAACACACAGTCTCTAGTCAAAATGTCTGTCTCAAGAGAAAGGTCTTCATCTATTTTCTGTTTCCTAAAATCCATTTCAGGGATACAGGGAAGTAAAATGGGGGATAGGGTTCGAAAAGATAGTACCTTGTGAAAACACGGCTCTCCCACAAAATCATATGTCGCAAGTAACACAAGACAGTCATCTGTGGCCAACCTTTAGGTGATATTGCCTAGAAATACACTGTTGTACATTATCTTGGAGGGAAAAAGCAGAAGCATGTGAAAAGTAGCCTAAATGGACAACGTTGTAAAATATCATATATATGTTTTTCTAAAGTTTACAAATATCTGCAAGTATTGGCCAAGCCAACAGGTTTGATTTAATATTCTAAGAGAAAGAAACACAGGAATGTACAAATGTGGCCTCTATTCATTGGCATATTCAAGACAGACCTACTGGCTTTGTCAGTGCCTGTTATTGCTTCAGAAATTCTACATAAAGTGATGCTTGCTCCATTTCTATGCCTTTACAAAAATGCACATGGTGTATGAACGAAGGCATGAGCTTAGTTTCCATAGGGATACAACCTATTTACACATTTAACCCCTATATGACTTTCAAAGGTCATTTTTATCAAGATGACAGACCTACAAGGAAGGCAATTCTCTCATTCAGTCATTAGGAGCTAATATAGACCTATAAAGTAGTGTTTTGTCTAGAATGTGCTGCGTGTGCCACAAAGGAAAAGCCCAGAGGCCTGTCAGTGCATAGATATATATAATATTGTACAGTGTGTGAGTGAAAGAGGCGAATTAGGGTCAATGCCAAAAAGCTGATGCAGGGGAAGTAGATTCTAGAAGCTGGCAGCACATTGCATACAGGAGCCAAAATAAGCATCCGAAGTTATACTGGGTGCCTAGAAGAGGCTTTACAAACAAATTGCCAGGCTTAACCTATAAGGACACATTGCCAGGATGGCCTTCGGTGGCATATAGTGCTCTCTACCCAGGTTGGACTTAAGTAGTTTGAAAGGGCACATTGCTAGGTTTGGCCTTCCCTGTTAGAGTATATTGCTGGCATTGAACTATAGAAGCTAACAGGGGCAAGCTGCCAGGGTTGTCTTAGGGGTGTAAGTTGGCAGACATAGCCTCTGGCGCCTTGTAGGGAGAGACTGTCAGAATTGGCTTTTTGGAGTCTAAAGGGGCACCTTGCAAGGGAGGAACCTTACATTCCCATTAACACACAGATATGTATTGGCTAAGTATGCCTTAGATTGGAAAGGAATTTCCCAATTAAGAGCAACTTGGGCAGTATTGACAAAGCTTGACAATTTATGACACTTGTCATGACCAGTGCTACAAGTACCACTGAAGGACCATTCCTTTGAGCAAAGGATCCCTTCAGGTCTCTTGAAGAATAGCCTATGTGGGCTGCAGCCTTATTGCGTTGCAGGTTAGGGCAAGTACACTGGGATGCCCAAACAGAAAACTACAAGAAGCCTCAGGTATTAGGTCAGAGGGTCACAAAGTACCCCATCACCCCATCATTCTGGTTAAAAGTGAACACCAGTATGTGGTAATGGCCTAAGAATATGCTTCACCATTAGAAAGACAAGAAACATGAGAGACAACCTCTTATAGGCACCTCCACAACTATTGCACATCAAAAGCATTGTTAAGTATTAGTATTAAGTTTTCATTTATTTTAAGCAGCATTGAAATTATTTACCAAGAAGTGAAACGTTTTTTCGAGGGCCACATCCCTGTGAAAGGGTTGGTCCTCCTAGAAACTTCATGAGAAACATAAAGGCTTTCCTGAAAAGGCCAGTAGCCATATTGGAAAGGGTACTAGGGACTGGGGTCCTGGTTAAATCTGACAGATTACAGACCTATTTGCTTTGCTTAATTTCAGGTTATGAGTAGGAATGTGAGGCAGGAAAACAGGATTGTAGGTATTTCGGGAAATTCCCTACCTTTTGTAGTAAGGAGAGGTACTTACCTGGGGGTGCGTGGGGTACTTACCTGGGGGTGGTTGGAACAGAATTCAATGGAGTTATATAAAAACTCAGCGATATTCTGCAGAGTTCTACCAATGGGTGGAAATATGCAGCTCGTGCTGCAATTTAGCACCAGTAGCACAAGCAGCACTGAAAAATCATCCCAAACGGCATCATGGGTTGTGCAAGAACACGCGACCAATCGAGCTGATTTTGCTACTGCTCAAGTTGAAAATCGACTCAAGGAACAGCAAATCTACTTGAACAGCAACCCTCTGGCCGCGAAAGCCTTCGTTAGAAAATTGTCCTAGGGGACACCAAATCTCGCTCATGCTCGCATTTTCTAGAGCCTCATGGGAGAAAAGTTGTGCCAAGCAGCAATTCGTGGAATTTGGCTGCAACTCTGCATTAAAGAGTAATGCAGAATTATCAAAATTCCGTGAATTCCGTGGGTGGAACAAAACATTTCGCCCACCCCTATACTTTAAAACTTGAAGGTCTATTGTGAGAAATCAGAATATACTGTCTCTTTCTGTTGGAATTTAGCAGATGAGTGTGACATTCACTCATCAGTTAACTAAAACTAAAGCAGAGAAGCAATAGCACAATATAAGTATTTACCTTGTTAGTAAACCGAGAAAAGTATTGAAAATCAGAAACGTACCATTCGGCAGTAGGGAAAATGGTACGCCCCACTCCACGTGAGAAAAATCTGCAAGGAAATAAGGATCATTTTCCTGGAGATTTTCAGCAGAGTCCAAAAGTTTTTTTCTAATGTTTGGAACAGCTGTATATGCCAGGGAGGACAAATGAACTTCCACATACAGATGCTGTACATTTCATTTCTTAAATAAAAAAAAATTATATGCACCCAACCACAGGCCATCAAGACAGAAATCGCTTAGACTAAAACACAGTTTCTGAAAAAAAAAAATTAATTGCTAAGACATTATACTAACACACGTTAATGATACAAAGGTGTCCATGCTAAGTTAAAGCTGCAGGCCTCTTGCTTGTACTTACCAGGAGGTAAACAGGAAATGATGGTGAAAGATCTCTGGGAGGCCAATCGACGACGAGAAACAAGTTGCCCCCGGCCAGTGTAACGTGTTTGGCTGTACAACAACAGCCAAGAAAAATCCTTCACTGCTGAGACGATGCCGGTCACCCCTTGTGCGCCTCTCCCACCCACACCGGACGACAGGAAAAAATAATGTACCGCTCATGCCCTGCTACATAACGCAACAAAAACAGCACCAGTTTTCTGAAATTCACATTGATGCAAGATCAATGACAGAAAAAACACTGTTTTCGAACGCGTGGACACAAAGCAACTATGAATCTTTCATGCAAAATGAATATTTAAGCAGGGACGGGAGTCAAGCGAAATGAAGAAACAGACGTATCACAGGCAGGGCGGCCTTCCACAGTAGCGATTCTCAGTACTTTTGGTTCAAAGCGCTTGCTCTGCCCAAGCTCCTGATTAGGCCTGGACAGGAGGGACGGAAAAACCTTTTGACAGCTCAAAACGGCAGGCATTTCAGATCCCCGCTGATCTCGCCCCTTGTCATTTCGAAAAAACATCAGTTGAAACCTGTCAGCAAGGACATTTTTAGGTGACATGAAGGGAAGTGGCTTTGCCGTGTAATCTAAGGAAATTGGACGTTTATTCTGGCAGGATGGCAGCCTCTGAACTCAGAGCCATCTGGGAGGAGATAGCTCAAAGAAGGAAAAAAACATGGTGACTGATCATTAATGTTATATATCAGGTGACACCTTTTATGCAGTCAGAATGTCAAAAAGGGACCCCAAACACATCGTTTAAAGAGCTGAGAATGTGGATCCATTATATCTGTATTTATTACCAAGCAGGACTTACTGTATTCTAAAGACCCTAGTTAGACATACATTTCCTCCAGTGCTGTTCTCTGCTCAGGAACCTGAAATTCATTTTCAGCCATACCTTTCCAAGGGTGGGCCCTTCCAGTAAAGACATAGTTAGGTTGCACGTCCTGGCTTCCTGACCCTACTCTTCTCTCTGAGGAAGAGGATTAGAAGAGGGCGTGATCCAAATATTGTTCTATATAACAAATGTCTGCGAGGCGCTATGTATTGAATCATCAACACCATTATTTTGTATAAGGCTACACACACTTGGGCTTCGGTGGCTTAGAGGCCTGCCAACGGAGCAAGCTAAAAGCACGTGCTGCTTCACGTGCCACAAGCAGTCTCTTAGCGTGTGCCACAGAGAAGCAAAGGCATGACCACAGCACTTTGATGGTTTCAGCAAGTATTTATTGCTAGATCTAAGAGTTCAGCTAAGGTTATATTGGAGTATCATATTTTTAAATGGGGAGGGGTCGATGTGATACTTATGAATGTAGGCTTGGGTCTTGAATGTGATCCTTTTGCCCACAGGCATTCAGTGAATTGACCTAAGAGTTGGCGAGATATGGCTGTGCTTCAGTATATTTCCCACTGTGCTGCCTGCTGAGATTTTAAGCGCCTGGATATTGCTATGTTCTTCTTCGAAGACCCCTCCACAGGGAACTGCATTGGTTCATTTTGGCACCAATGATGGTTTTTGAAACGTTTATCTGGTCTGGTTCACTCAATACAACTTGGTCTCTGTGGAGTATTTTTTACATGGTAATAAGCTGACTAGACTATCGCACTGGCACAGGTGCCCATCTGCATCTCTACATTGACCCATACTCATAGGGTTTTGCCCTTGCAGTTAATAGGGAATGTAATTTGTCCCACTTTGGTCCTGGCATACCTGTCCATTTCCTTACAATGGCATCTGTTTCCGCCAATAAAAACACTTTTTAGTCTCATATTAAGAGTGTGAAGAATCTTGCATCCGGCTTCGGAATATAATGAGGTTGTTACTGATCCAGACCGTGTTCTCTGGTTAGATAAAATACCACTTGGCACCTTGGCACAGTTATCAACTGAGACATTGGCTGAGTGTAGGCGATCACGGATGAGTCGAATGCAGATGTTCTATAGCACAGGAGATACACAGTACCCCTGGGCTACCCTGTAACCTACTGGGATGGAAGGTTATGAAACCCTGATTTATTGTCCAATAAAATGACACGTTAAAAGCTGCGAATGCTGAACAATTGCATTCGATTTCTCAGGTAAGGGACACCAGTTGGAATAGTAATCGTCAAGCATATTTACATAGTCTTTAACTGTTCAATTACTTAATCACATGATTTTGTGTTGGTGGTAGGTTATTTTGTCTGTTCCTGCAGCCCAGCTCTGCCTTCAGATGACTGTTCTTGAATTTGTGGGGTGAGGCTATACTATTGAGTCGATTGAGAAATGCCTCCTTACCCTGCCTTAATGTAGACTTTCTTCGGATATGAAGGTCACGTATCATTATTGATACTATAACCCACAATCCGAGCTCTGATATGACTGTCCTGTCCACTAGTGGCTAGAATGCCATTATTGTCAGGGGGATATGTTCCCTATTCTGCTACCCAACACCAAGTGAGTTAGCATGTTTGGATCACATGAATCAGTCAAGAAACCCCAATAAGTCTATCCTAAAGAAACTCAGCATTGTCCTAACTAAAGCCCTTACAAAGGATGATGCGTCATTATGACTACTCATTATGCACTTGTGCTCCGTCCCTGATGTGGGATGACAATTTTGAGGCAGTCTGTTAAATTCACAAGACTCTTCCCTTACTCCCTCTCACCTTGAAGAACAGTCTCATGGCTATATTAGGCACAATACAAGGTGCTAACCTAACCTAGCCTAGCCTAACCTAACCTAATCTAACCTAAACTAACATAACCTAACATAACCTAACATACCACAAACATGGCATAATGTCCCATGTAGCAATGGATTGTTCCTATCAAACAGAGTATAAATTAACTTGTTTTCATGATGGCGTCTAGATAGAAGGATTTTGTTCAATTAGGGATCAAAGATGATTGTAAGGTCCAAAATCGGTGGTTGTGTGGGATAACAAAAACAAACAGAATGGCATTTAATATACATTTTATACTGGAAGTCAATAGTAAAAGGCATTGAAAAAAACAAAAGGTCTTGATCATAAAACCTATTGTCATTGCCAATGCTTTATATTTAATGTTAGGTAGAGAAAGGAGGATTGGGGATGAGGGTGAACAGGAAGAGAGCGCTCAAAAGGTAGAAAAACTAGTTCAACCTATGTACTGCAAAGCAAGGATTCACATTAGCATGGGAATGATATATCAATATATCCACTGAAAACACTGTGAGAGGGAAATGTTCTTTGGACGGACAAATACAAGAAGAGAGAGGGAAGCTATTGAATCAGGAGCAGGGCAAGAGGATGGACAACAACATCATCCAGTTATGAGCAAGGGGCTGACCCAAAGCCCATGCTAAGTTTATATAATATATTAGAAACAATAGGTCTCCAACAGGCTTGACTTAGACCTATTATGTAGCAGTGGAAATGTAATTAATGGCTAAATGAATAGCAAATCCCAAGCATCAGAACCCAACAGTACTGAGAGCTTTGAAGGCCAATATTCTCATACTGGCAAACATGGGGCTGTTAGAAATGATGCAGAAACCACCATAGTTGATTGCCATTGCAGGAAACGTCTGGTTTAGATATGTTGGGAAAGTAAAGTTTTTTCCGACAAGTACACCTTGGCTACTATTGTATAGTGTAGAGAAAATGGGGGAAGTTGAGGGGTCAGTGAGGAAATATAATTGGTAAGAAGTTGGCATCACCAACCTAGATTCAAACAAAGCTAGAAAGATAAACACTTTTGAAGAATACAGCCTATCATCAAATCCATTTCTGTCTTATATCAGGCTAGCACTTGCCACACAATAAAATTGGAACTCAAAAACTGATGAACCACCCATAAACAATACCCAACAAACGCTCTTTACCTAAAGAAAAACAAGTCATAAATCGGTGATACAAGTACACAAACACATAGAAATAACATTCCAGCTTCTAAACGTTTCACCAGACCTAGGTGGGAAACATAACTAAATGAGACATGTACAGATAAAGAATGAGAATACCAAAACTTTCCCCAAATGGTGTCAAGGAACTCCAGGTTAAAAAAAAGTAGGGGTGAGTGGAACTCATGGAATTTGACTCTGTGGAATTCTGTGGAGTTACAAAATAAACTCCGCAAGATTCTGCAGAGTTCTACCAATAGGCACTACACAATCCTTGTGCTGTGATTAGTGCCGGAAGCGCAATCCACACTAAAAAATCAGTGTGGATGGCACCACGTGACGTGCCACAGGGCGCAGCTACTCAAGTTGATTTTGCTGCCGCTCAAGTAGATTTTCTACTTGTGTGGCAGCCTTCTGACCACGAACAGTTGTGACCGACCACCCCGTTGGAAAAATCTCACCAGATGTCCTACTAGCGATCAGAAATCATACTAGAGGACACCAAATCTCGTGCCCCAATTTTGGTGCATGTGTGAGAAAAAATACTGGCACGTGGTGATTGGCAGAATTTGGCGAAGAAGTCACCAACATTCTGCCGATTCCTCCAGTGGAACTGAATATTTCACCCACCCCTAACATAAATATACTATATATTTATTTACCTCCATCAACCATATTAACCTCTAAATATTCATAAGTCATTTATACCGAAGTACCAGACATTTGTCCTAGATGTTGAGAGGGGGAAATCTCCTTCCGACATATGATAGGGTCATGCAACATGTGAGAGAGTACTGAGAGAAAGCAAATTCCACATTAATATAATTAGCCACAGAAAAAAACTTAAATAATCCAACAACGTGCTTGTTGAGAGCTATGCCAAGACCCAAAGATGAAAAAGTCAAATGTAAATTCAGAGACAGATCAAGTAACTGGAAGTCACATGAACCCCCATTGCGGCAAGATGGAAAGTGGAGACAGTTAAATTGGTTGAGGTAGATATCAACACTCACAGAAGCATAAGCAAGAAGCAGGAAAGTACAGCTATAGCACATAAATGTGATTACTTTTTGATACAATTCCTCAAAGGGGACCATCTACCACCATAACCCACAGAAATGAGGAGTAGGACATAGACATAAGAGAATAAGCGACATGGCAAAGATTAACACACAAAAGGACCATATATACTGGAGGAACACAAAAGCATAACCAACAGGGTAAAATAACAGATATGGAGTTGGAAGAAAATTCTAGGAGATGCACTGCTTTAAGAAGTGAGCAGAAGACAACCAGGAGCTGGACACGAGAGAAACAGGCTAAAGCTTCATCGAGTAAAGCAATGGGGGAAGGTGGCTGAAGACAAAAATGTGTAATTGATTACCTCATTTCCTTGTATATGTGAGGGAAAAGATCAATACCTCATAAAGTTGGCTCACTATATGACGTAGGTCTAAACAAGTCATATACATAAAAGAAGAGTATGATGTGGTGGTTAGACCTAAAAACTATCATTCTTCTGTTTGGTTTCCTTCATGTTCTTGAGGCTAAAGAGGTAGGGAGCACCATGCACTTGAACCTTGCTGCACAGCTGGATGCTGATTCCACGTCTATTCATTTCGACAGAAAAGAAAGAAGGCTGATATACTACAATATAATATAGGAAACACTAAGGCTGACCAAATCTCGTATTAAATGGTGATGCCACCAAATACAATACTAAATCCAGGTTCTCCTATTTGACAAAACTGCATGAATCATGAAAATCATAATGTCCCTATTGTTTTCTGTGCTCACGAGGGCATTTAACTTAGGGTCACTACTAGCATTTTGTGGTGTATAAAAAGTGGACATTCCTGACTCTCTGAATCACTTCAGTTCACCAGTAGTGGTGCCTGCCACTGAACAGGGGTGGCGGGCGAGATAGAGCGCAAGAGACGGGGGAGGGTTCATTTTTTTTTTTTTAAAGCAAAAACACCTTTGAGGGGAGACACGTTAGTCCCCCCTCCGTCCTCTTCCTCTTCCCAGCTGCACAGGCTCACAGCCAATCACAACGCTGCTGAAAACAGCGTTGTGATTGTCTGAGTGGCCTACTTCGCCGCTCAGACTGGCAATGGGAGCCTGTGCATGTACTCTATCAGGCTGTGCTATACAGCCGGGTAGAGAACATGTGCACTTTGTGTGCAGATAGCCCTCCTCGTGCCCCCTCCCTCCAGCCCAACCCTGCTCCGCCCTACGAGGAAATTAATTTTGGCGCTAAAACAGCGCACACCTAATTCCATATTTATATTTTGACGCTAGACCAGTCTAGCTTCAGAATATTGAAGTTAGCGCCATATTTAGGATGCACGAAACCACCTTGTGTCAATGAGATGCAAGGTAGGCATTCTCATCCTAAACACAACACTAACCCCCTAGCGCCATAATTATCTCCAGGCGGAGAAACGATCGCAAGGAGGAGGCAGACCTTAATAATGGTGCTCAGCCTGCTTAGCGCCATTACTTAACGACTAGGTCACGCCAGGCGTTAGGGTGCAAGTAGGTGCATTTTTATGGTGGAACATCATGGAATGGGAAGAAAGATGTCTACCCCAAGCCGCAGGAACACCACCACCCACACCACAGGGACACTACAGGAGAGGGAACCCATCCCAGGTAAGTTTAGGTAAGTATATATATTTATTTTGTAAGTACCATTGGGGGCCCCTTACATGGGCCCACCTGCCTGGCACTGGGTATGTTGGACTTGCCCAGGCGATACTAGTCCCCTGTGGTGGGCATTAGGGTGGTGCTAATGACTCCTGTCTACACTTAGGCAGGAGTCATTTTTTGTCTACTTTGGCGTCACAAAATGACGCTAGGCTGCTTAGCAGCATATTTTTTGCCGCTAACCAGCCTAATGTCATTTCAGACCCACTAGCGCCATTTTCCCTAGCACCATCTTGCATCATTTAATAAATATGGCGCAAAGATGGCTCTAAGGAATGGCGTTAGCCGGCATTAAGAAAAATGACACAAAACTGCATTAGCAAAGTTTTGCATAATTTTTCATACATATAGGCCTAAGGGTATGGTTGTGAGATGTGAAAGGTAGCTAGACATGAGGGGCAGGGTGGGCAACTCTAAATGTTCCAAAGAAACTGAATTCAATGTTTGTTTTATTAGCAACTGCCCCATATAGTGGCTTTTGTCTACTCTGCGAACAAGAATAAGTCAACAAGAGATAAAGAAAAGAATATATGAAATTCCGCAGTATAGTGGTTCCCACATAAGTATACAGAATTAAAGGTTGATGTCATCTTTCTCTTTTCTTTTAAGTAGTTCTTGAACTTTTAGAATTCAGTTTCACTGGAGAAGCCAATTCATCCTTCCCACACCCACCAGATCTTAAAAATGCAGTTTACCTAAAAGTAGGATCTTTTAAAAAATCAAATATTTTACAGCTCTTTTCCTAGGCAGATGGCTTCTTCATTCCTAAAGAACCTTAATGTGCCTTCTAGTGAGAAATTATCACTCTGTAATTGAGGAAAAGTGGCCCAGATTCTGAAAAGTGTCAGGCAGTGCAGCAGCCAAAAATGCTGCACTTGTACTCACATAGAAATGGCACTCTCCTCCCCTCTCCACGCCCACGCTGATGTCAGCTGCTATGCACCACGCACACACCTTAGCACCATAGTGCTAGGATGTGCGCGTGAGTCTAGCTTAGGTTTTGTAAAGGAAGGGTACACTTCCTGTACAAAATGCTATGCCTAGACAAGTGGTAATTCTTTTCCTCCTTTGTATGTGTGCTCTACAGTGCAGCACACATACAAAGTCGTAAAAGCAGGGAGAAATAAAAACATTTCTCTGTTTAATGCCTGCTTTTCAGCGGCGCTCATTTTTGGTGCTAAACCCTTACTTTTGTAGTTTCAGAATAGGACTTATCGCCAAAAAGCATGCGTGGTAGCAGCGTTTCATGTTGCTTTGCGTTAATTTACCACACAAACCAACACAAATACAAATTTACATTGGTTTTTTAACCCAAAAAAAAGTTTAGCATTGGTTACAAAAGTAATGCTAACCCGACGCTAAACCTTTGAGAATCTGGGCCTGTGAAAACTGACAATCTAAGGTAATTACAACATGTGGTAAATACTACATCCTGGGATTATGATATTTCCCTCATGTGGTAAGATCCCCACTGTATTCCCCCCGAAAAAACTAGTAATTAGGGCCAAAGGCTTGATGGTAAATGCATGCACACATCATCAGGGTTCCACACCCCTACAAAGTTACGCAGCCATCAATATCACTTACGTCATTGTGAATTTTCCTTCCTTTTTCACTTTTAGCCATGCTGCACAAGATTGGCGTCACCAAAAAAAGCCTTTTGCCGATGCTATGTAGCATCGTCAAAAGGCTCTGGAAAAAGCCAATAGGTCACAAAGGCGAAACCCTTTGGCTCTGCCAATGCTTTTTTTTTTTAAGCATACTATGGAACTCCCTGGGGAGGCCTTTCTATCTGTTATTAAAAGCCAGGAAAACTTGAGGGTCTGCTTTTGGTGATGTCAGACTGGACAGTCCTGAAGAATACTTTTAGCTAGAAGGGTGGGCTTTGCGGCTCGCATTGGGTTTCTCACAGACTGCTTACCTTTCCTTTCATGCGATTAGTCAAATCCCTGCTCCCGCTGTAATAAACTTGCGGGCTATGTGTGAGTAACAGAAATATGACACGTGCACATGAATAATATAAAAGGGTCATGAATTATTAATGACTGATTACGGACAATGTTTTGCTCCTTGCTGGTGTCACGCTCAAGATGAGCTGTGTTAAAACCCTGCGGCTATATGTCCTCCTTATTATGGCAGCGCGCACATCCGTTTAGTGGTCCTGTCCATCACCTAATAGTGCAATTTCATGTTTCATTTTGAGACAGTGGAGAAAGTTGACGTTTTAGTCAATTCAAAAGCGTGGCTTTCGTAGCACTCCAGATATTTTGCAGTTGCTGTGCCTGATAGAGCCACAGTTATTCTGTAAGTGGCTAGGAGAATCCATTCGCATGTCAATAAGCTAGCCAAGTCCATAATTAAAAAGGAGGTCTCGCTCATGGGGGTAAGTGCATCATTCCCCTCCCCTTCCCCCTGTCCCCGGGGCCTTTTTATATGCTTTTAGGTCCTGGGCTCTGCACATCAGCATCGATTCTACCGCTGTCTGCCACCATTATGTCATCACACATTCCTCCTGCTCCGGATGTGCAGCACCTCCCAGTAGCTCTCCTGTGCGGTTGTCAGGGTATAACATGAGTGGTGAAATACGCGCACCATGCTCCACTACGGAGTGCACTGCAGCCATCTTTGTCAGAGTGCAGTGTTTGGAGACAAGGGTGGACAGATTACAGAAGTCTAACTGATAGCCTTTTCTTGTGTGGTTTTTCATTGATGACATAGGAAAAGAACATGAGGTCCTCACAAGGAGTGAAATGCAGGGGCCCCCAACACTTTAGGGGGGGGCAACTCTTCAGGCTCCACCCATTCAGCACAAGATCAACGAATATCTGCGACATAAGGCAACCTTGCGCGTGCCTCACAGTCTTCAGGGGGTTTGGCATCATTTTGTGTTACGCCACCGGTCACCACTAGAGATTTCTCCTTCAACTTTATAAACCTCTCATGGGTGTAGCAACTGATAAGCAAAGAGCTTGCAGGATTAAAAGAATGATGCGAAAGTGAGAACTAAGACTGTCAAGAGGATCAATAAAGTTTTTACTCAGGTTCACTTTGTTTTGGACTTTTTGCAGACCTTCAGAGGGCCCCTTACCTGTGTGGGTAACAGACTATATTGTAAACAAAGCTACGTGAGATCCCCAGTGGAGATAAGGAGTTTGTTTTCCCAGAATGTGTCTTGCTCGAAAATCACTCAACCTTAGATGCGAATTGTTCCACCCATGTGTTTTTGGTAAATATGCAAAAGGAAAACTATGAAATAAGAAGAGCTTGAAGAATTTCGGACATCCTATGATCAATATCACTGATTGGCATGTGTTCTGTGCACAGACTGTGTACAAAAAGTGATGGACGGCAAATAATGGTAAGCAAACCTACACACAGTGCCTGTGACAAGAGCTCAGCCTGAACTGTTTTCTCTTGACACAGACTGAGATCAGAAGCGTGTAGTGTCCACAGCAGAAGAGAATGTCCATGCATGGATGTCAGCAGCTCTGAGGTAGGACAAGAAGAAGGAAAAAAAACATTAAGGACCAGTGCGGGTGCAACCCTCCAAAATGGTTTTCGTAACATTTCACAAGAGCAATAACTCCATTTGCCAATGATGATGAAGCCCCCACTACAAGTCTGGCTCAATCATTAGATCCCAGCAATTTTTTCAGAACACAGGGAAAGCAGAAAATCCACAACAAATCAGTAACCTGGAAATCAGGCAATAACCTTTTAGAAGCACGTCTGAGAACATCTGCAGCTTATCCTGATTCAGTGGTCACCTGACACCTGTTTCAAATGTCAGCTTGTTGTAATGAACTTGTATTGGATGTACATCCACCAACAGGTGCAATGCGTCTATGTCATTTGAGTTAGCGTGAGGCACATTGCACAGGGCTAAGGGTGTAGTGTTTTGCACTACGATTGTGTGGGGAAAGCTATGGTGTTCTGGTTATGTTTCAGCCAGATTCCATCTGTCCTGGGGGACTCTCGAGAAGGTCCTGAAGCATCAGGGTGGTAAACAAGAGCATAGAGCAATCTTGAGAAAAGTCATCAGGAGGTGAGTGGTGGAATAGGACCCCCAGTATGGCATTCGTTTAAAATGAGTTCTGTTTGAAGGGAGATCCTTATGGCTTCTAGGCGACTCAGGAGATTCCTTCTTAGCCACCTCCTCTCAGCAGATTTTGCTCTCATTTAGGAATAAGCAACCTATTCTTAACCGCAGCACAAAATAGGTAAGAAAATAAGCTACTTAATGTAACTGCAGTTATCCAGTATTGGTATCTTTCATAGTTTCACATGCTTGAGTCATTCCCTGTTGTCGAAGTGGGAGTCCCACTGTATCGTAGGAAAGCAGTATGGATGAATCACCATAGGTTATAACGGCCAAAGCCATCAATTAATTAGCCTATCTAGATCATTTTGTTTCCCAAAGAATCAAACTTGACTTATGAACAATTAGGCACCAGCACCCTCTAGAACACTACCAAGAGAGGCTCTCTCCCTAAGATTTCAGAGCACAAGAGTGAGGGATACTCTTAAATATAAGGGGAGCCTCAAAGGAGAGGAGGGTGAGTTGTATGTACATTTTTGAAAGATACCAATATTGCCTAACTGCAATTACAGTTAAGTAAATTATTTTCTTATCCAGTATTGGATCTTTCATAGATTCACACGCTTCTCTTCCTCCGTCTTTCCCATATGAGTCTTTTGCTCACAGGAAATGTTTGAGGCAGAAGAATAAGTGCAGCCCCTCAAAAATAAGTGCCAGTGCTCCGCACCAGAAACTGCTGGCTCAAATTAAGCACTGATTATGCAACATAAAGAAAGAGAAACAAATTTTTATTTTAAAAAAACAATTCGGGTATTTTATTGGTTTGCTAAAACAGAAAAGGGTTGCTTATCAAAAAAAGGAGAAATATAGGCAGTAGTGTGGCCAACACACATTTCCAAATTCTTACTGATTCACAGAGCCTCCAGTCTTACTTGTTTGTAAACTACAACCTCAGTAGTTTCCCTTGCGTAGGTAAAGCCTACAGGTTATTACGCTTACCCTACTTATGCCTTCCAGAATTGTTCCTGGAAAAGTATTCTGGTCTCACATCCTCCTATTTCTGATTTGGAAGGAAAAGTTTCTTTCTGGGCTTTAAAAACGTAACTCAATCATGCTTTCCAGCATGCTTGCCAAAGTATACAGGAATACATAATTTACTCTCATATCTGGCCAGCCAGCATACCTGCTCTACTGGCTAACTTCTCAAAATCTGGTAGCTTGAATAAATGTCATGGCCAGAATGGCCCTCATTCCAGGGCCAAATCATATGTGGTTAATGCTCAGAATTTCTAAAGAGGGTTTCAAGTGTACTTCATAATGCTTGAATGGTACCGAAGACAGATCCCCGGATTCCCTATGTTCTTACCTCTACGGTCCACCAGCCCAGGGTATTCTGTACTTTTCTTCATTAAGTCATGATTACTGTATTCATTTCTGTTGCTTAATTCAACAATTAATTATGCCTTTCTACATGCAGAACAGATGCAGAATCTGCTGCTCTGTCTAGGACTTTGCTGCTAATAAACCGTACCGTGAAATCACTTCACATTGGAACTCTTCAGTGTTTTGGAACAGCATTAGTGTTATAATACCTACTGTTCATTACTATAGCCTTATAGTCCACTACTGAGGACTATATCAGTTATTAAAGGCACTGAGCCCAAATTATAGGCCCCAACCGCAGGTGCTGGCCCATAGCAAGGGACTGGGCCTTTCACAACCAGTACAGCCTGAGGCAGAAGGGCTATAAGGCTATAAGAACATTCCACCCACTAAGGGTAGAACGTTCCAAATTAAACGGGGAGAAACATGAAGACAAACATTGGAATGTTGGAGCAGAAGACTGATACCAGTCGCTATAAGGCCAGAGCTACTCTACTGTCATCAGCACAGCTCTCAACATTCCAGTGTTCTAATCCATTGTAAACTAAGGCCCATATTTATAGTCTGTTTGCGTCGGATTTGCTTCATTTTTTTAATGGAAATCCGGTGAAAACTTAACTCCA
Organism: Pleurodeles waltl; assembly: GCF_031143425.1. Classification (NCBI taxonomy): domain Eukaryota; kingdom Metazoa; phylum Chordata; class Amphibia; order Caudata; family Salamandridae; genus Pleurodeles; species Pleurodeles waltl. The sequence goes on along the minus strand of NC_090447.1, from coordinate 513,093,612 downwards.
TATTTATATTTTGATGCTAGAAATGTCTAGCGCCAAAATATTGGAGTTAACACATTTTTTTGCCTGCGGAAAACTACCTTGCGTCAATGAGATGCAAGGTAGGCGTTCCTGGGCAAAAAATACCTCAAAGGCCCTAGCGCCTTATTTATCCTCCCAAAAAATCATGCATGGGAGGGCCTTAAATAATGGCGCTAAGCCTGCTTAGCGCCATTATTTAATGCCTGAGTATGGGCAGGCGTAAGGGGACCTGGAGGCAGATTTTCATGGTCAGAGACCATGGAAATTGCCCACAGGTGCCCTTCCCTGTCCCCAGGGACACCCCCACCTACCCCTACCACACCAGGAGGTCACCAACGGATGGGGGCCCATCCGTAGGTAAGTCTGGGTAAGTAATTTTTTTTTCTATCCAATGCCGCTTGGGGGCCCTGACTTGGGGCCCCCAAGCGGCGCTGGCCCCAAAGGCCATGGCCAGGGGTCATTTGTCCCCTAGGCATGGCCATTGGGGTGGTGGGCATGGCTCCTGTTTTTGCTAAGACAGAAACCATGTCCATGGGCCTTGTGCGCCAGAAAATGGCGCTACACTACTTAGAGGCAAGTATTTTGCATCCAAACAGTGTAGCACCATAATTTGGTGCACAGGACCCGGTTCCCCCTACGCCTCCCAGGCCCTGTTTGCATCCTTTCAAAGGATGCTAATGGGGCCTTAGCGGTGGCTAACGCCATTCCTTAAATATGGTGCCTGCCTGGCGTCTAGGAATGGCGCTATACTTTTTGCCAAAAACCTGGGCTAACGCAGGTTTGCAGTAAAAAGTATAAATCAGCCCCTCAGTCTCTCTTTTCCTCTGCGGCCACTGAATGATGAGAGTGGGAGCTGTGCACAGTGGTGTAAACTGGAGCTACCATGCAGCAACATCTACTGAGAACATTTTTAGGAGCTGAAAGGTGACTCACCAGGCTTGTTTTAACCCTGTTTAGGCTCCCACTAATAGCTGATAGATGAATCCTTGCACCAATGATAGCTTCAGGAAGCAGTGGGAACTCATGATCATGGGAAGAACACAGAGACACCCAATAGAGTGCTCTAATAGGTTTAGTGGCATCTGGAGTGGCTTTATCTTGAAGCTAATTGCCCTTCACATTAATGAAGAGCTCTTATCTTTGAGGAACCCGAACCCAGGTAGTGGGCAATTATCTCACAATAATGACCGCTCTGTATGCCACTAAAACTCTGTATAGTGCTATTGTGCCATACAAATCCATCACATTTGATACCCTAATGCTTAGTAAGTCACTAAATTATTAGAATATCCGTTGTGCATTGGACCAGCCACTTTGGCCATCAGGAAAAATCTTGGCATGCTGAAGGACACCAGCCAAGTGGCCCAAGGCATGAATTCAGCCATAAAATCACCCCTGACAGACCAGAAAACAGATTTCTCATGGACACAGAGGTGACTTGTTGCTGTAGAGAAATAATGCTCCTGGTTAGATTACTGTCTGTAAACCTATAAGATATTGGCTCCTCAGTGCCTATTCAGAAGTGCTTGCAAAGCTCAGTTCTACTCAACCAAAACATTTGGTAAAGTGTGCCGTAAAATGAAACATTTGGCTCCAAATCTTTTTAAAATGTTGCTGAGGAAAGTCCTCACACCTTCCTGAAGAGGGTTGTCCCACTGGCTCCCTCTTTCGATTGTTGGAACACTTTCCAGGGCTGGTTGTAGCTCCCAGACCAACTCTGAGTGTAACAACAATTATGCTTACCTGGTCTGTAGAAGAACACTGTCTCTATTAACACTGTGTGATCTCTCGAGGATGCCCCCAGGAATGAACCAATTGGACCAGCACACTGAGAGGAAATTAATTCAAAACAACTTTCAAAGGGTGGGCGAAGCCTGGTTGTCAGATGTGTGCTTCCTTAAACAGCCTACCTCACCCCCCGGCCTTTAAATCTCAGTAGTCTTCAAAGAAAACTACATTACTTAGGGACCACTTTCAAGCAAGAAGTGAAGTGTTTCGAAGGCGCCTGTTGAGACTTGCTTGATTGGCCTGCTGAGGTTATTCCACCGTGTGTTCTGCGTGCACCCTGTTCGTGTGTAGAAACAGAATCATGGGCGGGTCACGTTTGATGAACACCATGGACAATTTTAATTTGAAATTTGTTTTGAGAGGCCTTTCGCCCTAGTGTCTTGGCTGTCAAATTCCTTCAGTTCACTCTCCTCACACGAGCGGTCCACGCAATAATGGCGGGAAAGGTTTGATTTGAAGTTTGGAACTGAACCCTGCCACGATAAATGAAGGCCCATATTTATACTTTTTGACGCTAAACTGCGCTAACGCAGTTTAGCGTCAAAAAGTTTTGCGCCGGCTAACGCCATTCTGAAGCGCCATGCGGGCGCCGTATTTATTGAATGGCGTTAGCCGGCGCAAGCAGACCGGCGCTGCCTGGTGTGCGCGAGAAAAACCACGTACACCAGGCAGCGCCGGCGTAGGGGGAAAATGGCGCATGGGCGTCTTAAAATGGGGCAAGTCAGGTTACGTCGAAAAAATCGTCGTAACCCGACTTGCGCCATTTATTTTCGACGCCCATCCCCCATCAACATGACTCCTATCATTGTAAAGATAGGAGTCATGCCCCCTTGCCCAATGGCCATGCCCAGGGGACTTCTGTCCCCTGGGCATGGTCATTGGGCATAGTGGCATGTAGGGGGGCACAAATCAGGCCCCCCTATGCCAAAAAAAATCATTAAAAAAAAATAAAAAAATACTTACCTGAATGTCCCTGGGGTGGGTCCCTCCAGCCTTGGGTGTCCTCCTGGGGTGGGCAAGGGTGGCAGGGGGGGTCCCTGGGGGCAGGGGAGGGCACTGTGGGCTCATTTTGAGCCCACTTGTCCCTTAACGCCATGCCTGACCCAGGCGTTAAAAAGCGGCGCAAATGCGCCGTTTTTAGCAACGCCCACTCCCGGGCGTCTCTTTTGCCCGGGAGTATAAATACCACGTAAAGGCCTGGGAGTCATTTTTTAGACGGGAACGCCTCCCTTGCATATCATTAACGCAAGGAAGGGGTTCACGCTAAAAAATGACGCACATTCCGGGAACTTTGGCGCTATTCGCCTCTAACGCCATAGTATAAATATGGCGTTAGTTGGCGTTAGTTTAGCGTCGAATTTGCGTCGAAAAAAACGACGCAAATTCGGCGCAAACGGAGTATAAATACGGCCCGAAGGGTCTCCTCCTCGCGCTTCATCTAATTTATTGCGGTGTGTTACTTGGCTAGACCTGTTTGGGGAGCGCCTGCTATGACTATAAATACTGCGGGCTCGGGGAGCAGTGGCCACAGGCTACAGACGAGCGATTACTCTTGCAGACAGGCGATGGCTTGGCGTCCAAATTAAGGTAGAAAAGTGAATCTTTATAACAAATGGCAAACGGGATGCTGTTGTTCCTTCATTGCAGAGCATGCCTCGTATCAACAGACAGCCAGGTCAAAATAAATTAAAAGGAATTAACCCTAGCTGCACTTCACAAGAAACCAGCGGCTTCCAAGGATTCTGGGACCCCCGTTGAATAATTAAATTGAAGGATTAATTTAGTTAAATCTGCAACTGATTTTAGAGATTTATAACACGTGTTTTAGAATAAGTAAAGAGGAACGTTAATATTTATGAAAGTTTCTTTATTTTGATATATAGATAAAATAATCCATTCGCTTTAACTTTCGTTTCTTTTTGTTTACGCTACTTTTTATGCCTTTGTGTTTGTGACAGACAGCTCCACGGCATGGCCTATTTTCACCACTGCTTTTAGTGCATTAAACGGGTGATATTTTTGACCAGATAGCAGTAATATCCGGTATGGAATGATCAATGGAACAGATTTTGTCTCCAGTAGGACACAAAAAATTATATTTATACATTTTGAAATACATAATTGTCACAAAAATGTTTGACATCCCTACTGGTGCAAAATCAAGTATACAACAGAGTGTTCTCGAAACTCTACTTATTTCACGAGATAACTCCAAATTTTGAACAGTAACAAAAATTTTTTTAGGTCGAGCGCGCAAGCACTTTGACCTGTTGTAAGTATTGTCTTTTTTTTTTAACCATGCCCATCTCACGCCCCTCACTTTCATTCGCTCCTGAGCTTGCCTTTCCAAAATAACAATGTCATTGGTAAATGCTTTACATGTGTCCAGCCTTGAGGCTTTTTTGTCACTTCTTACAGACTGCCCCGTTACATGGATTATTGCACGATTGCCAATATACTTCAGTGTGGGCAAACAATTTTTTTTTCTTTTATCTCTCCCCTTTGTGCTGCATGGCGGCCATGGCGCTCACAGCGTGAACAGGCACAACAGCATGAACTTGATTAGCAGTAATGGACTGCTGATCACATTGTTCACAGTTACCTAATCAGAGTAATTTCTTGTGGCTCTCCCCTTAAAACACTTGAAATTAGTAACTGCTTTATGCAAAACATAAATCCTCAAAGTGAAATCAGCTCTCCTGCACAGTGGGAGAGACAATATTACAATATTCACTGCACTTGGGAAACTTGCCCCATAATGCTTTGCAGGGCATTACTTAAAAAAAATTTTTTGCCCATAACTCATCATGTGATGGTCCTAGGACAATGGGGCAACCTACAAAACGCTCAGCACAACATGCTCTTGCTGTCCAGGTCATCTCTGGGTCCCCACACTAGGTTAGTGGGGACCCCAAAATAATAACCCCTCCCACCAGTCAGTGTGTTTATAAGTCCTCTCATGGTTGAAACATTTGTTTCATAACTAAGAGCTTTGTGTTTACTGTTGTTATAGACCTATTACTCTTGAAAATGTGTAAGGCATTATGTTTTCTATGGAGTAAATATAAGGTTGTATTACATTAATTAAGGCTGGCTTTTAATGTAGTTATGCTCTTTAGGGCTAGCTGTATAGTTACATGAGCATGTTTCTTGCAAATGCTATTTTCATTGTGGTGTTTTCTAGGAGATCATTTGTGGCATGGAAACTTGGCCCATAATGCTTTGCAGAGCATTATTTTTATAAAACATTTTTGCTTACAACTCAGCCTGTGGTGGTCTTAGGACAATGGGACCACCTACAAAACTCTCAGAACAACGTGCTCTGTCTGTCTATACCATATCTGGGTCCCCACACTAGGTTAGGGGGGACCCCAAAATATTAACCACTCCCACCATTCAGTCTCTCTTAAGCTCCTTATGGTTAGAACTTCTGTTTTATAGTTGGGGATGATTTGCTACATGATCATGTTTCTTCTAAGCAATATGTTTATTATGGTGCTCTTTAGGGGCTGTTTAAAGCATTACAGTCTAATGCCAAAAGTTTATTTCTGACAAAGGTTTATATGATAATTGTATATGTTTTAATAATTTCTCTTTATTACAATTGTGATCATGATTCAGGCCGTTCTAGCATCCTTATTACACTATGACTGTTTGAACACTCTTGATATGTTTGGGTGATCCTTCTAGTTTATTTCTCCTCTATGGCTGTCTTGTGTCTTTTTTTGGGGGAAATCTGATGGTGGGTTGGTAAAAGTGGTATTCTATCGGAATTAGCTTGGCAGAGTTAAATTAGGATGCTAAATGGTAACATTTTCATTTTTTTTTATGCAGATAGAAGAAGAAGATAAATGGAAGCGCTTTAGCTATATGCAGGGCCACTGGAATTATATGGTAGGAAAAGACACAATTATGAGGCAGGACTGGCCAATTTATGTGGCAAGAAAAGTTCAGTTATGGATTTACAATGCCAATAGCTCTAACTCAAGCAAATGTGAGACCTATTACCTTGCAAATGTGTGGTAAGGTCTGACACTGAGCTCCAAGAGATAGATTTTAAAACCATAAAAGACGTACACTTTCAATAACAATATATGTGTATGTGCTCATAGGTTGGTACTATGGTCAGCTCACCACTGCATGAATCACAGAAATGTACCTTCTTCAGGATTGTGATCTATTTTATGTCTGTGTCAATGTGTATAAAAATGTAATATCTTCACAAATGAATAGTGTCTTTTTAATTTAATCTCATTACTTGCAGCAAATTTGCAGTTGTGACATAATTAAGTAAACTATGTTGCATATTGTGTGTCTTCAATTGCTGCTACTTCCATAGCGAATGGATAGTTTGGAGTTTGTCACATGGCATCTTTGTTGCTTCAAATTTCACATATCCATTTCCCTGGAAAGCCCCTTGGATGGCCAGCATCTTCTCTTGTCAACTACCCTAGGGTCTTTCCCATGATGATGATGAAGAGCTTCTCGTAACAAGTAGTGACTGAAGAGAAGCATTAATGAACAACTTTGTGTTGTTCTTCATTGTGTTTCTCAGAGTCACAAAAACATCACTCTCAAGATCCTACAAGGCCATCATCCTGCACAGAAGATTGCTATGGGCATGAAAGCTGCAAGCAGACTTAATTAACAGTGCCTTCCACAACTATGATAGGGCAGAGTAGTAATCGCTACAGAGTTTTGCGCAGGAGGTAGGACTAGCACAGTCCCTTATGTCAAAGGAGTAATACAGAGTTTGGATGGGTTATCTTCACAATGCTTGTGGTGTGGAACTGGTCATGTATTTAATATACAATATCTGAACCCATCTGCTCCTCCTGCGCATGGTTGGCTGGTCTGCGTGTTCAAAAAGGCAGGAAGTTATTCAGCGACTGTAAACAGTAATCTTCCCCCTCACCCATGCAGTCTAGTTTTATGATATTGGGCCAGAAAGTCCCTGTCTTAATAAGGGCACACAAAAAAAAGAGAATGCTTTGCTTACAACCACGCCACGTACAATATATGCATGAAATATAAATCACAGCATCTTCCCCATGCACCAGGCAGTTTACACACACAATGGTGCAACCAGTGTCATAAAGAATTGAGAATATTTGTTTTCAGTAAGTATAAAGTGTTGCTTTATTTCCCATTGCGTTTGCATTGTTCTGCTCGCTTCTGTCACTCCTTTGTCATGTTAGTGGGGTGAGGGGGGAAAATGAGGGTGAAGAAATTGAAAACAAAGTTAAAAAGTGTAGTAAGTAGGGGGCACTGGAACAAAACAGAGGAAGAAGTCTGTGGGAGCAATGGGAGTAGGAGCTAATTGGAAGAACAGAAAGTAGTATGTGGGATTATGTGGGAGAGAATGTAGGGTTTGATGGTCTGATGGGAGCAGCAGTTATTTACGTACCTCCTGGTGGGTGCTTGGGGTGGTCATTTTTAAATATCCAAAACACCACCACGTTACAATACTACTTTCAATTTCCAGTTGCCATGGTTTTCCCACCCCTGTTAGTGCATTAAAAATGAATTCATGGAAAAAGTCTTGCAGGGCCCTAATCAGGAGGCAGCAGCGGTCTAGGGCTGTCACTGCAGTTTACAGACAAAATCTTTGATGAAAGAATAATAAAAACAGTAGTTTGCATTCAAAGGTGCTTAAGAAACAGAAACCAACAAGAAGCCTATCTCTATCCCCCAAGGCTAATTTTAGAGAATTATTCAAAGAGCTAATGGGGATGAGAGATGCCCCTGAGACGGTTAATGGACGAAGCCCAGGGGTTAATGATGCAAGCGACATGGAGGATCGCAATCAAAAGCAGGCCACGGCATGAAGAAGCATACCCTTGGGAAATAAAGATGGCCTCAAAACTCCAAAAGCACCACAGGGCAGGTGGGACTTCAGTTTCAACATGATCAATATTCATGAGATACATGCAGAGTAGGTTCACTTATGGTTCAAATGCAAACATAAGGTTGTCGATTCACAGCTATGCTTGCCAATATCCGAAATCTATAAATCTTAGATTTACACCTATAGTGGGTGTAGATTTCCAACTTTTGGTGGCTTTTCAAACACGACTGGAAATCTACACAAGTCAAATATTTTCCAATGGTTGGGTCCCTTCCCATCAGCTATCAGCACCCATGTTCCAGTCCTACCACCAAAATGATCAGAGTTTAAGATCTGCCTTAATTGTGGGTTTTCTCTGGTAGTAAGATATACTGGAGGACATAAATGTGTGCTCACCTTTATTCTGTGGATCAAGATCTAAAAATTAGAGCCATATGTGGCATTTTTTGTGCACCTCATGCATCTGGCAGAAGGCGTCTATCGGAAAATGCACCAAGTAATTATAGAGATACATACTTATAAACATATTGTACTTACACACAAACTTCAAAATGTGATACGTGCTTACAGCTCTCAGATAAGACATATGAGCTTAGGTTTTTAATTTTTTGTGTGTGTGTGAGCTCTTGTCAGAGGCAAAACAGTGCTTTACAGTGTTAACAATAGAGCTGAACAACGCTTAGCACACTCTGTTTTGCACCAACTGCTTATGTGAGCACAGTGTTAAGTGGAACTGCCTTGTTTGGTGCAAAATCCCAAACAGAGCTTACACCTCTTGGATTACACAAAAAGCGAATCAACTAAAGTCATGCAAAATAGCGCAATCTGACTTTTTGTGGCTTACTAGCGCCTCTGAAAATGGCAGAGAAAAAAATGGCAAAAGGAAGTCATTTGGTATTATAATGTGTAATATGTTCCATTTTCAGGAAAACTACATATTACAAGTGTAAAGGACCCATCACGTGGTTGACTGTTCAGCAGCTATGTACAGGAAATGTTTGTAATGGAGGGTAGACTCCAGTAGAAAATTCATGCAAGACACGAGTCGTGTGCGTTTGCACCATGGAGCAATGCTATATCATGTTTAGCATAATGCGAGTACAGCATTATTTGCATATGGTTGGTTGATTATATCATCAGCATGCATTGTAAACATGAAGCTGTACATTTTGCCATTTGCGCAATGCAACACTGCAGATTGTCGTGTTGCACTGTATTTCGAGATTCTTGATACATATACTTCACAATCTCTAGATATGTTAATCCAATTATGCCCTTTGTTTCATGCTCCTTACCAAAATTATGAGTTGCTAATTTTATTAACCAGCAGTAGGAACTACAACTTCATTATGGTAACTTTAAGTTTGCCGTTTTGAAGCATATCTAAAATGTGAAGCATGGCTACATAAGATGGTAATAGCTACAGAGGCGCAGATCATTCTTCTGGAATGAAGCAAATATAATTAGCAATACTAACGTTTAGCAATGTTCCCTCTAAGAAAGCAACTATCTGTTAAAAGAAATCTAAGGAATTTGAAAAATGCTTCAGCAATTTTCATTAATTATAATAGAGAGATGTATAAAATGCATCTATAAATATTCGGATTTCAGAATAACTCACATCGGGTTTCATCTATAAAGCATTCCTACGTAGTAGAGCAATCTACCCCACTAAAAAGGGTTATACTGCTGTTTCTTAACCCAAACTGATCAACTCCAGAGGTTGATCTTTCAGAGTAATTGACCCGGGGCCTTAGATCCAGCTACTGCCAAACCACAGGTCCACAGTTGGCCCATTAGTGTTCAGAAAACTGCTTCTAGGCCCAATTGTTGGCACAAACCTTCCAGCTCACACATACCTAGGTACACCCCAGTTGGATTTATCTATCAGTCCATTCACTTGAACACTTCTTCCACACATACCCTTAGCAGTCACCCTCTTCTTCCTCAGAATCTCCTTCTGTCCATGAGCCTTCCTCATGTTCAATACCCATCACGTGCTACATTTCCAGTCCTAAAGACCTGTCTCTGAACGTAGGGATAGGTAATATTTCCTCGGAGAAAGGCAAAACATGTCTCTTTGATAAACTGTTTCTATAGATTACATTTAGCCCTTTACATCTTGCATCAATTTTCGGAGACCTCAACTAATAGCCATTTTACTCGGCCTATAACTTTGATGTTTCATGGTCCAGTGCAGCTTTTGATTGGATTTCGCTGCTTCTTGATGTCCTCATACTTTAATTTAAAACGATCCGCCATCTAAGTTAAACTAACACAATTCTCTGTTACATTGCAAAATAAGGACTTCTACCATTTAGGCTAAGTGCTAACACAATGAAATGTCACGCAGCAAGCATACAATAGCAACTAATCCCTCAATGTTCATATAATAGGTAAGGCACATGTGTCTTTGCAATGTAGGTGATTAGCCTGTGCTGGAGAATGATATGCGTAATGTCAAGGACTGGATGTAGGTTGCCAAGGAACCTCAGGTAGGGCGATTACCTCAATAATGTATGGTGGACACAAGAGTTGCCGCGCTTTGATTTCTTTTAATGACACACTCCCCAAATGTCATCTCGTTGACAGTCTGCAGTGCGCAAGTGTGCTTACCTGCTTACCTGTCCACTCACTCTGCATGGGAGTAGCTTTGAGCACAGACCTTCTCCCTAACTGGGCCTTCAAAATAACATAAAACACAAGTCATAGACTACTTAATTATTAGCATTTTTCGAAATAATAGATTGATCCGTGGGTTAAAGGAGCGTAAGGAAGAAAAAGATTATGGGGAGGCAAGAATGGTAAATTGCCAAAGGCTACCTCAACCACAAGTTGTACATAAAGAATTAATTCAGAAAGAAAGGGACAAAGAATGTTGCGGGAGGCGCCCAATCAAGAATGATCCACTTTAATGAAAACAATTACTCGCAGCGATGAATCACCAAAGTCTTCCTAAGACTCAGTTGGCAAACATAAGGCCCAGGAGGCCACTGAAAGAGCTGAGAGAACCGACAAGTAGTTATTTATGGACTTCCTGAAGGCAAGGTGGTCTTCTGCCCTGGAGCAGCAATAATGAAATGGCGAGAGTTATCACGTGTGTCCTGCCAGGGAGAATGCTGGAGCCAACAGAGACTCCAAAGCAACAATTCACACACCCCACAGATCTCGCCAAGTAACCTTGCAAGTAGTGAATATATTTAGGGCCGTATTTATACTCTGGTTGCGCCGAATTTGCGTCGTTTTTTTCGACGCAAATTCGACGCTAAACTAACGCCAACTAACGCCATATTTATACTATGGTGTTAGACGCTTCGGGCGCCAAAGTGCCCGGAGTGTGCGTCATTTTTTAGCGTGAACCCCTTCCTTGCGTTAATGATATGCAAGGGAGGCGTTCCCGTCTTAAAAAATGACTCCCAGGCCTTTACGTGGTATTTATACTCCCGGGCAAAAATGACGCCCGGGAGTGGGCGTGGCCAAAAACGGCGCATTTGCGCCGCTTTTTAACGCCTGGGTCAGGCATGGCGTTAAGGGACAAGTGGGCTCAAAATGAGCCCAGAGTGCCCTCCCCTGCCCCCAGGGACCCCCCCTGCCACCCTTGCCCACCCCAGGAGGACACCCAAGGACGGAGGGACCCATCCCATGGACATTAAGGTAAGTTCAGGTAAGTATTTTATTTTTTATTTTTTGTGGCATAGGGGGGCCTTATTTGTGCCCCCCTACATGCCACTATGCCCAATGACCATGCCCAGGGGACATAAGTCCCCTGGGCATGGCCATTGGGCAAGGGGGCATGACTCCTATCTTTACAATGATAGGAGTCATGTTGATGGGGGATGGGCGTCGAAAAAAAATGGCGCAAGTCGGGTTACGACGATTTTTTAGCGTCAACCTGACTTGCGCCATTTTAAGACACCCTAACGTCATTTTTTCCCAACGCCGGAGCTGCCTGGTCTACGTGGTTTTTTTCCACGCACACCAGGCAGCGCCGGTCTGATTGCGCCGTCTAACGCCATTCCATAAATACGGCGCCCGCATGGCGCTTCAGAATGGCGTTAGACGGTGCAAAATTTTTTGACGCTAAACTGCGTTAGCGCAGTTTAGCGTCAAAAAGTATAAATATGGGCCTTAGTGTTATGAGTAATTTTGCTGTAATTATTCTTGTTGCTATGGTGTTATTATTAGTATTATAATCGTAATCATGATAATAATATCAAACATGCACTGTGTGAAAAGGATGCAAAGTTAGAATGGTATACGTGCAGATTTCTTGATCCCTGATTGTTACAAAATCCAGTTTAAGTTTCGGAGACGGGATTGCCTTCTGTGAAGGCATGTAAAGCTCTGCAGTGACTCTTCAAGGTGGCTGGGAACTTACAGCTTGGAGAATGTTTCACCTGTGGTTGACACACCATTGGCAAAAAACACTCCACTGGATAAAATTCGTCATTCCCCGTACAATGCCGGTTAAATTCAAGTTTTAATTTCACAATCTTAAATCTTATTCCCACATTGTTAATATTACTAAAGTTAGATCTTTTAATTCTTAATTCTTTTTCTAAGTCGTTTAGTCATTTTTTATTACTTCATCAGTTCTTGGTTATGCGCACCCTGTGCAACTGACCTTATAATTAACTATGACGACTGACCATTATTGGAGCAGATAATTTTTTCAACCATGGGCATAACATCGACCTACAACATGGCTTTAATGCCCATATTGCTAAGACCAGAATTAGAAAATTAAGTCTGGCCAGGTCAAGATATTTACCACTGTATCTATTATGGCTGGGATCATAGTGCAGATCAATTTCAGGAACTGTTGTTCGATGTAACAGTAGTAGATGTGGTAACCTATAGCCATATGATAATTACAAACACACTATAGCTGCTTGCTTGTGATATTTGAAAGGTTTAAAAAAAACAAGTAAGTACTTAAAATGCCTAAACCATTTTATCATGCTCAAAGAGATTCCAAATATTGCTATCCATTGAGTCAAGGATGTTGGGCAATTTTTCCACGCTTTCTGAGTCTCTTTTTGAAAATGTATTGGTAAAATTATATGTATATGTATAAGTAGTGTACTCCCCAGTTACATTGCAGACTATGGGCCTCATTACAAGTCTGGCAGTCACTAGACGGCTAGCGACATGGACAGCGGTCAGACGGTCCGACTTCCACATTACAACCCTGGTGGTCAGGGTGCCAGGGAACTGCCATAATCGGAGATTCCAGCAGTCTGGAGGTGGCAGTGGTCCTAATCCACCAGGGCAGCGCTGCCCTGAGGATTACGACCCCCGTCTTTGCCAGCGGTTTCATGGCAGTACCACCCCCATGAAAATGCTGGAGGAGAATGGATGCAGGGGGCCACAAGGGGGCCCCATGCACTTGGAATGGGCAGTGCAGGGCCCTCCTGGCCAGCACCATTGCAATGTCCACTGTCTGTTTTGCAGACAGTGAACATTGTGAGGGTGCTGGTGAACCTTGGGCTCTACAGCATTGCCACCAGCTCGATTACGAGCTGGAGAAAATGCTGTAGGCTGTTTCCCACTAGGCCAGCGGATGAAAACACAGGTTTCTGCCCACTGACCTAGTGGGAAACTCTTAATGGGGACAATGGGGAGGTAGTCTATATGGCGGCAACCTCCCCGTTGAATGTTCAGTTGCCTCTTTGCGAGCTGTTTTCCCCTTCCCGTTTCACCAGGTTTTCCATAGATATAATGAACAAGGGAAATTTTGTGTATGATCTATAATTTAATCGCTATTAATATCAGATTTAGAATTAAGACCAAAACTGTACTCTGAATATTCTGAAAAACAAGATCTGCTGTTTGCTGTCACTTCACAGCAAATTCATGCTGTGGGCAGGTGCTCAGCACTCACTCCACAAGCTCTGCTTCTCAATTAAATTTGAGTGATTGGTAATTTGTTTCTGCCATTGATCCAGGATTTCCATCAGGCTCGAAGGTGTTTGTTGGTCAAAACCCAAGATCTATAAGCGGGATTGTGTACAGCTCAGGGGCTAAAGGAGAACAGGCCTGCTGGATAAATTGTGCCAGTGTGGGAGCAGGGTGAATGGAGATCAGACCGCACAATCAAGCGCAGTCTGAACCCTGCCTTCCATTAATTGCTTTAATTATTATTTTATGTTGACTGGGCGGTTTGTCTCAGATGATTTCCACAGGATGTGAGATTTTCAAACCAAGTGTTTGACATGAAGATCCGCTATGTCTGGCAATTTCATAAATGCATTTATTCTGACCTATAAAGCAGACCTTGTACACGGAGAAAAATATGGACTCTGACATGTTTCTTGGCCTCGCCTTTACTTGTGTTGTACCACTTACGGCGGATTGCCCAAGGGATGTCTCAAGGGTGAAAAATGCACTAACCATGGCGGATTGTGAACTCCTGAAACCGAGCTCGTATTTTTTTATTATTTTTTTTGTTTGCAGTTTTATATAGTGCGAGCTCGTCCCGGAGGTACTTGAACGCTTTACATGAGCAATAGTTGCGTTACACAAGGGCAAGTTCATTTTTGGTAGCACTTGGAGATAATGGGCCAGATGTACAAAGCTTTGTGCATGGTGCAAACAGTAAAAATCGCTGTTTGCGCCATGCAAAAAGCACACCACGATGCGCATTCCCATTTTGCGAGTCGGTAACCTGGTTACCGACTCGCAAAATGGGAATGCGACTCACAAATAGGAAGGGGTGTTCCCCTTCCTATTTGTGATTCGCATCGCGATGTAGAATTGCTTTGTGACCGCGAACGCGGTCGCAAAGCAATTCGCAGTTAGCACCCATTTCAAATGGCAAGGGGTCCCCATGGGACCCCTTTGTGAATGGCCCTGAAAACATTTTTTCAGAGCAGGCAGTGGTCCTATGGACCACTTCCTGCTCTGAAAAAATGAAACACAAATGTTTCATTTTTTCGTTTGTGTTGCAACTTTTTTTCCTTTAAGAAAAACGGGCTGCAATACAAAAAAAAAATACAGCTTTATTGAAAAGCAGTCACAGATATGGTGGTCTGCTGTCTCCAGCAGGCCACCATCCCTGTGAGTGCTGTAAATCGGAATGGGGTCGCAAATTGCGACCCACCTCATTATTAATATTAATGAAATGGGTCTTTGCGACCCCCTTGCGATTCGCAGATGGTGTCAGGGGACACCATCCTGCATCCGGGTTTGCGACTTGCAAATTGCGAGTCGCTGAGACTCGCAATTTGCAAGTCGCAAACTCGGAATTTCCTACATCTGGCCCTAAGGGCCTTATTACGAGTGTGGCTGTCTACATTCATGGTGGTGGTCTGGACCGCCGCCAATGCTGCGATCCAACTGCCACATCACAACCCAGGCGGTCGGACCGTCAGGGAACTGCCAGCTCCACAAGGATCTCAGATCCCAGAGGTCTGGAGGACGGTGGTGGTCCTAATCTGCCCTGGGGATTATGACCCCCTTCTCCACCAGTGGTTTCATGAGGATAGCACAACCATTAAAAAGCTAGCGGAGAAGCTTGGCATGGGCAGTGTAGGGGCCCCCCTGGCCTGCACTGTCGCAAAGGTCACTGTCTGCTTGGCAGACAGTGAACATTGTGAGGGTGCTGGTGCAACTTGCAGGCAACAGCATTGCCGCCGGCTTGATTACGAGCCAAGGACAATGCTGTAGCCTGTTTCCCGCTAGGCCAGTAGGTGGAAACTTAGGTTTCCCCCGCCAACCTAGCAGGAAACCCATAATAGCTCCGGCGTGAAGGTCGCCCTGTAGGCAGAGGCCACCCTGTCAGGACTTTGGCGGATGGAGTTTTCCGTCCGCCAAACTCATAATGGGGCCTAATTGACTTACCCAGAATCACAGGATGTTGAGCTGACGCCCAGGCTCGCCCTGGCTCACCAGCTCTAAGGTCCGCATCCCTGGCCGATACACCACATCCCAAGCACTTCATTTTATCTTGCAAGCGCGTACATTTGTATGTTTTAATGTTGGTGAAAACATGCGTTTATCCAGTGATTACGATTTAACTGCAAAGACTATCCGATGGGTGAATACACCAGACATAGATCGCTCTTTGTCACATTACTTTGAGAAGAAAGGAGGAAAATTCACTTTTTGTTGCACATTATTTACTATGCTTAATAGGAAGTGACTTGTGACTTTGGTTAGATGTGATGTAAGTTGGTATTAGTCTGCTTTATCATTTATTGTTCTGGACAGAGGCACAGATACCTTTCTGAATCAGAAATCATTATCAAGGGTTACCCTTACAATTGCAAACAGCAGTCCTTCTATCATGCCTATCCCTCTGTAGGCTCAACATGAGGACTAGTGTTTGCACTGTAAAAGACAATTCTACTGCTATGTTTATACCATTGCAGACATTAACGTAGCCATAGAGGTAACCTAAGGACTTCATTTGCGTTACATCTGTTAAGTCAATGCAAAAGTTAGTCCTTTAGATATTTTCATTAGAGCTACAGACATGAAAGAAAGATTATTGTTTGCAATTATAAACCAGTCATTCTGCCCTGGCTAGCGCAATAAGGCCCTGATTTATACTTTTTTTGCGCCAAATTAGCATCATGTTTTAGGGCCTAAGTGTGGCTAAGCCAGTGCGGTCAGCCTGCCAGTGGTAAATAGGGAATCGTCACTGAGCCTACACTTAGCCATGTAGGAGCCTGCATTCACACACATGGCAATTAAATAATTGTTGTGTTCAATTTGCCAATGAAAGGCACAATTAGAAATGCGCTAAAAATACTGTGGTAAAGGCTGCAGCGGAAATACCCTTACCTCCAGGGCCTCATTAAGAGTGCGATGCATGTGAGGCTGTTAATTCTGCACCCTAGGAGTTACCGATCGCAGGGGTCTTGTTAACTCTGGGGGGTGCAGAATTAATGTTGGTTGCAGATTTAACCCTATTTATCCCATGCAAAATGAGGAACTACCCAGGGCATTGGTAATTCTAGAACTGATTGCCCATGTAATTGCTCATATCCCTGTCAGATATTGACCTGGACAGTTCAGCATCCAAAATCTGTGGGTGAAAGTACACAGATGTGCGATTTTCCTGAACGCCACAGAAGACCGAAGGAGCTGGTAAATATTGTTATCTTACTAGGTTTCAATGGACCTTGAAATTAGACCTTCAGTCAATACTGCTGTATTTGGAGGATGGCTTAATTTTTGGGGGCAAACCAATGGTAACATTATAACAATTAGCAATTTCTGCATTTTGGCTCTGGCAGCCTCAAGCTATATTTTCAGAATTTATGGAAGGTGAATTGTATTGCATGATGCCTCCTGCTAATTTCTCTAATTTTTGTATGCGTTAGACAAAGGAAAGGGAAATCAGAAATATTACAACATTAATAAAGATGCACCCTTAAAGAACACTGTCATCTTTCTATACAGGAGATTTGGCGCTCCATTGACTTAAGTGCTGAATATATAAAAATGTCTTTCAGTAAAGATGCTGAATGTCAGATGACTCAATGTTACATGAAATACAATAATCTAGCCCTAATCCTCCCTTTAACAGCCAATAACATTCTGGAGGTTGTACTACTGTTCACTTCAACTGAGCCAATGGAACCAAAGTACCATACTGAAGTGGTTTGCAAAATGGAAATCTGGAACCAGTGCATGGTCATCTGGGTGCCATAGAGTCACCTGGTAACCCAACCAAGTTCCCTACATGATTTGCACATGAACCCTCCATCCATCAATGCCAGCCCGTATTGCACAGGATGAGAGTGATATTCTCACAGAAAGGCGCTTCACTGTGTGCGTCAAGCCCCTGCGTATAATGTCAGTCTGAGACAACGATTGCCACACCGGTGTGGGGTATAGACCCAGAATGGTCTCATGAAGATCCAATGACATGCATATTCCAGTAGTGTTAGTGTCATGGGGATCAGGCACCATTGTGAAGATGAATGACCTTCACCTTAGTTAGGAGCATTCACTTTAGGCTTCTGATGTTTAACTTGCATGATTGACAAATTATCTCGACCTAGAGCCTGCTCAGCGTCAATAACACTAGTGAAGAATGAACTGGAGTTGTCACCGTGCTCTTTTCATTTAAATGTTTCGATTGAATGCATGAACGTTCAGCCTATTGTCAGGTCAAGGCGCAAACACTACACTACTTCTTGCTCACTAGGCCTGGATTGACAGAAACACTGTCTACATGACCAACTCTTTAACATAGAATGTGGGCTTTGGCTCCAAACCGCAGGAATATTACCCTCTCACCTTTTGCTATTGGCTGCTGGTGTAGGACTCCAACCCCCTATGGTGTGTTTGTGCTGAAAAGTATGATGAACTATTTTACATCTAAAACGTATACTGAGCCATCACACAATACATTTCTGTATCTCATAGATACGCTACAATCTTGAGATCTTGTAATCTTAATTTTTGCGTTTTTTTCACTGCAGTAGACTTTAAAAAAATATTTTAGTTAAAACTTAACATGCTAGCCAGACTTATTGTTTTTTCCAATGCTTGTTTTGAATGATGGAATGTTTCGGTTGTTGGATTTCTTCCACCAAATTATAGCACTTCCTTTGCAACTACTTCATTCCTCTGCTGTGAGGTGAAAAACGTGCCTTTCACCTCTACATTTGCTGTTCATTCTAAATCACCCCAGGGACGGCGCTTCCAGAAGGTGCGGTAAGGCAGCAGTCAATGGCCTCCACCTAGTGGCGGTGCCATATTGCACCAAAGGGCCTTTGTCAAGCATATGTGGCGCACTTCAGCAGGAAAAATGCTATTTTGCCTGGAGCGCTTAAAATCTTTATTCTGTTCCTGATGACCCTTTATTTCTGTGCCACAACTGCAGTGCAAAGCAGTTTTTTTGTGATTATCAGTTTAAGCCAGAGACCGGAAAGCAAATTTATCATCTCAAATAGAGCTTCCTGGCACCTTTCCTTATGCTGGCCCTGTGAGAACTTCCCAGATATTAAAGTGTCCTTACCACTAGGTAATCACACAGATTACCCGATAAGCGGACTGAACCTCGCTCAGATTCAATGGCAGCTGAGCAGTCCCTCACGGTCTGGCCTCCTCTGGAGTTGCTACCTGTCCCTACCTTTAAAGAACAATTCCTACGTCCCTGCTGGCACTACTGTGGAACCAAGCCCTGCTACCTAGTTCAAAGAGGTAGGCAGGCCCATGCATTTATCCAGGCTGAATACTAGAGGCCAGATTTACAAACATTGTGTGCTGTGTTTGCATCACAAAAGTGACGCAAATCAGCACAATCTTTTTTGTTAATGTTCCGGTTTTGTGCTGGAAAGCTGCGAAAAATTAACACAAAGAATCACAAAGCACTGGTTTGCATTCCTTGGTGTCAAGGAGATGTTACATGGTCGTTCCCATGCAACCACCCATGCTTTTTGATGCAAAACCCTATCTACTAACAATAGTAGACAGGGTTTTGCATAAAAAATTAACGCCACTTGAAAGCAGGTGTTAAAAGGAGAACTCTTTTTCATTTCTCCTTTCTTTTCCGACGTTGCATCTGTGCTGTACTATACATCACACAAGCAGGAAAAGTTATTGAAGTTGTTTAGTCATAGTATTTAGGCTCACGCACATACCCTTGCACTATGCAGCAAAGGTATGTGCATAGAGCTCAGCAACAAATTCTGCACCAGCGCTAGAGAGAGGGGAGGAGAGTGCCATATCTATGTAGACATTGTGCGCTTCTCCTCCCTTCTTTTCACCCAACGCAGCACGGCATTTTTGGCTCCTGCGCTACGTTGGATGACACTTTTGTAAATCTGGCCTTTGATTGGTTAGGCCACTCTGCCAATGCTCTAATGCATCAATACTCATTCATGACAATTACCAGGTAAGCACTACATCAGGCATCACTACAACGCAGGTGAGTGTTCACTGTGATTACACTATGCGTCAGTACTACTTCGCATCGGACATTACAACACAGGTAGGTCACAGGTACACATATGTTAGTATAAACTTTGAAAAAATGTTCTTAATCCATTCCAATTTTAAATATATAATGTACAAACATATATATACTTTTTTGGGAAAATGTCATAAAGATTAGTCAAATTGCACCGAAGATATAGGAAAGTCAAAAACCGCTTTTCTTTGGAAACTAGGTCCTAACTATACCTACCTACTGGTGACCGCCAGAAGGGAATATATATATATATATATATATATATATATATATATATATATATACGTATATAAATGTATATATATAAATGTATATATACGTATATATATATATATATATTTATATATATATATAAAGCAAAACAAAAGGTCATGGTCCAGACACGGTGCTCTTCAACTGCTGGTGCCAGTGGTTCGAGGTAGACCAATCCTCCTCAATATGTGAATCCAAAAGAAAGAAAGGGCTGCACTCCGTTTCTCCAGAAATAATTACGAGTATTTTAATCCATGTCAAGATTGGGTTTGTTGGCATGGTTTAAAATACTGGTAATTATTTCTGGAGAAACGGAGTTCAGTGCTTTCTTTCTTTTGGATTCATATATATACATATATGTACCACAGTGGTGATGCTAGCAAATCTGTAGTCATAGTTAAATTAGACTTTCCATTAAAAAGTTTTTTTTGATAACTTGAATGCTGTTTGATAATCTACAAAGAACGTTCCAAAATCACGTTAGGTTTTCATGGCAGGTTTCATGCAGATGAATCAAATGGGGACCTAAAAATACGGTGCCATTTCACATTTTAACTCCATTAGGTTTTTCTCCCAGTATTGAAAAACGGCTGAAGAGAATTAAATCTGTTCAATAATGTTCAAGAAATTAGCATTTAAAAAGAGTCTAGTCTGGGTATGAAGAGGTTAAATGTCATAAATTAAATGGGCCATTAATTTCTGCATTTGTCTGCAGATTTGTGAATCCATGGAGGGTTGACAAATCCAATTAAAAAATAAAGGCAAACCATTGGACCAGGGCTCATTTTCTCCCATCCATTACGGATTAATGAATCCAGCCGCACATTTGCAAATCCACAGCATTTTTATTGGCTGGCTATCAAGGAAACATTTCTGTTGCGGCCTGCATTACTCAACACAGTGCACTGAGCACCATGTTGTGAAAAATAAAAATGGGGACAGTGATCCTCTCGTGACCCCAATGTCAATGAGGGAGGACTCAAAGGAACACTGCAGCAAAAAAAGTAATCGAAATGATTTTTATTTGGGGTTTTGCAAATCTTATGATGGATTTGTTAATCCTGTACCCTCTCTGGGTTCTGCTGACCCCCGGGCCTCAGAATTTGAAAATCCACCATAACATTGGTGAATACTGTAAAAAAAACCAAGCTTTTGCAATGCAATGGGATTCGCATATTTCAAACAAGTTAATTGTCATCTTTTGACAACAGCACCCACGAGCAAAAACGAAAAAAACATGAGTGGAATCAGAGAAAAGATGACTTAACAAAATAAAATAAAGTTAGCTTTAAAAAATAAAACTTTGCAATTTTTCTTGTCCTGCTGGGCACGTTTTTGCCAGTCCCAAGCCTTCTGTGTGCGGGGCACTGGAAGCTAGAACAAAATAGTACCTCGATCACGTTGGAAGCAGCGGACGGGCACTAATTAAGTTGAAATCTATTAGTGCTTGATCCCTGCTCCACACAGAGGAATGGAAATGATGCCAGACATGCCTCGACGAATTATAAGGCTGTAAAGAAGAGTGCCATGCAAACCAACAAATTGTGAGCGACAGACAGGCTCCAAGCTGTTTACTGAACACAACAGTGTCTCGCATGCGAGACACATGCACAAGCACATGCACTCGCAGGCTTTACCCTAAAAATAGTGCACTACTTATGTGCTTGTCCACAAGTGAGGGTTTGCGGGACACAGTGGGGTAGGACTACGTTCCCATCACTAGTATTATGATTATTATTAGTAGTATTAGTGTTCGTATAAGTATTAGTATTACTATTAGTATTAGAATTAGAGTTCTGAGCGACATCATAGACAACTTGGTCTTCACTCTTGTTGCCTCTTTCATGTCGCTGAATACCCCTCAGTGAAAAACATCCCTGTAATTCACTATTATTCATCTATAATTCTATATATTATTGTTTATATTATTATCGTAATAAAACACTAAGAAGGAAAGCAACAAAAAGAAAACCAAGGTGAAGAAGCAGTAAAAGAAGGAAAATAGAAGAAATGTCTGACTCTTACCAAGCACACAGCAAAGGGTGAAAAACATTTTGTAGAAGCTGCGGGTGTTGACCTACTTTCCCCCTCATCGTCACTATTTAGGTATTACAGGCAATGGTAATTCTGGTAATTGCTTGTGAGCATTTAATGCATAGAGGGCTTGTGTCAGCCTAGCTGCAGGTCAGAAATGACTCTTGCAGCCCTCACTCGTCTGAAAGACGACTGAGCTTTCCTTTGTAGTCAGTAATGTTCTCTCTCCAGTCCCTGAAAGAGACAAAGGATAGTTAAAATAAGAGTGACGGGGTTATTATATCCTACACGGGCATGCTTAACATGGAACCTGTTGCATACATGCCAACATATTAGAAGAGGAAAGGGGGAGGTTTAAATAAATAATCGGATAATTTATTTCCTCGTTGACTTGTATAATAGAAGAGGCAACTTCAGGAGGGAGGCAGCTAAAATAAAGCTATTTTATGCTACAAAAATTGGGAGTCACCCACCTGAATCAGGTCAATTGGCATGTATGCGGTTGCTCTTCAGGATTACAGATGCCTCGCTGGGGCTGCTGGGAGGGGAGGCTTTCAAAGGCCTGTTGGTGGCACACATCACAATCCGGCATGGTGTCACAAGAGGAGAACAGTACTGGCAGCATGCTTCACACAGGAAGTAGAAACCCGTCTTAGCAGAAGGAACTAATGGGCTTCTCGGCAATGACTTCACGCGCACAGATCATGGCTAGAGATTTCAAATGGCTGCTCGTATTTAGCTCTTTGTTTAAAGAATTTCATTAAAAAGTCAATCAGATCTCTTCGTAGACAGAATTCGAGATATCAAATGTCAGCCCCTCCTAGCTGCACAGCTGTGTCGGTGTATTTTGGCCCCTTAGTTTGGTGCACTTTTTGTGCTCCTTCTCCTACAGTAAGTCTGGCCTAGAGAAAGCTTTACATGTATTGCCACTCTCTTGTTTTCCATAAAGTAAATAATAGAAATATATATATACATCAAGGGACTTTGGATTAACCCTTTTCACCCATTAGTTGATTAAACTGCCATTCATATTTCGCTTCTGCCCATTACAACGTGGGTCAGTCCATTCATCAATTGCCTGTCTTACACTGTGAGTGACTGCATTTTGCTTGATCACATATGCATAGCCTATTGAAAAGGAAAGTACTTCAGTGCCTTGCGTTGTTGTCCGGTCCTTTATTTTTATATTTTTGTAACATGTGTTTGCATACTGACTGTATTTTCTAAAATTCAAGCCAATGGTTGTCTCGTATGCACAAATTCAGACCTGCTGCAAAAACCGCAAGCCTACATGCTTGGGCTGCATATGTGGCCTGTGTATCCGAACGCCCTGTCATTCTATTCTTTTCACAACATTTTTATGTGCACATTCACTAACAGCCTCATTACGAGTTTGGCAGTCCCAATGCGGGGCCTGCAAACTTGCGGGGAGGACGCCACCGCCATAGTGGTGGCATCCCCCCTACGCCCTGTGACTATGTTCCTGTCGATCTGACCAGCAGGAACATTGTAATAGAGCATTCACGCCAGGCAGACCGACAGGAACAGTGCTACGAGATAGCACTCGCCTACCTTAAAGGAGTCAAGTGCTAGCCCGTAGCACAGAGGGGGCTGAACAGCACCCTGGCAATGCTACTGGTGCTCATCTGGGGGCCCCTACACTACCCATGCCCCCCTGTGGCTCCCAGCACACCCTCACTGCCAGCCTTTCCATGCTGGTGAAATCACCATGAAAAGGCTGGCGGTGAGGGGAGTTGTAATCACCCAGGTGGCGCTGACTTCAGCGCCGCCCTGGCTGAATACAACTCGGACTGCAAGTACCATGTCAGGAACCATGTTCCCAGCAGGGACGGTGGTCCCCTGGCTGGTCCGCCCGCCAGAGTTGTAATTGAGCGGTCCGACTGTCAATGTGAGTGTGGCGGCCCTCGTACCGCCACACTCGTAGTGAGGCCCCATGCCTTCTGCAGTTCTATGTATCCATCTCGGTTCTTTTAGTGTGCTCTAACATTTCTTTATTCATTTCTTCAAAATTACAGAGTTAATAGGATGCACTTACAAGCCACTCAAATGTAAGGTTAAACCACATACTTTTTAGTGGTAATCACTTTTAAAAATCACTATATGTAATTTGCAGATATTATTACATATATTACAGCTAATTACAAATCCGTTCATAGCACTGATTGGCCAGACTGCTATTTATTAAGTCATTGGGTATACAACATAATTCCTTGATATACAAGGCATGTCAATCGGTACAGTATCACTAGTTAGTATGATGCCTTAAGGTAACACTACAAAAACACTCTCATCCCTTCTCAGGAGGAACAGAGATGGCTTCGAGTGATAGACTACTTGCTTCAGAATTCCACCACTTGCTTCCAGTAACATCTCTGGGAGAATTTATATTAGTGGGTGTAGGAGTTGAAGGGTTTAAAAACATTTGTAGTGTTTGCCTCCTGCACGGCTGCTTGTGATCAATCAATTTGAATACAACAGTCAACTAATATGGCGCATAAGTTTGCTGTCCATCAGACCAGATTTGGCCACCCGGTGCACAGTTTGTAAAAGAATAAGTGCTGGTGCCCAAAGCACTGCTCAGAGGCTGAGGCCAGCACAAATAAATGTCAGCGCACCTAATACCAAGGCTGCACAGTATTGAATCCACCTGTGCCTCTTTAATCCACTATCAGATACTCCCTGCCCTGCTATCTCACTCTTTCAAGTTCCTGCTTTCTCCTTTTGAGAATGTTTTTCAGGATTTTCCTTCCTCTTTCTTATCCCTTTGTGTGTTTTCCCCTGTCTTTTCTCTCGGGAAATGACTGGAGAGGGGAAGTGTTGCTTCTGAAAAATAAGTGCCGGTAGCCACCACCAGAAACTACTGGCTTAATTTAAACACTGAGGCCACTCAACCCCTTGTGTCCCAGCAGTTGCACCCCTGCCTCCATGCACTCCGCCTCCAGTCTCTTTGCTCCACCTGACCACGACTCCCTCACAGTGGACAGGGAACTGGGTGAAGAGTCACTGCAAGAGGAGAAAGAGCAGGGAGCAGTAAGAGACGGAATATGGTGCAGCAAGGCAAAGACATAAGGTTGATGGTGCAATGAGACAACTCACAAGGAGCACAGACTCACATCCGGACACTATGATGGTCTTGGACTCTGACACATTGCCTGCGACAATTTGTCTTATTGCCATTGTGACATACATGCATGCATGGTCATGACTGTGCGTGTACGCACCTTACGTTGTGCTAAGTAGCACACTACAGATTGCACACAGGAAGAGAGACTGCAAGAAAACTGATTGGCCAGGGGAAAGGGGTCAGGAAACAGGTTGTGCATGGAGTACAAAAAACTCTAAAGTAGGCAAAGAATAAGATAGGGCAGGAAGAAAGGGAGAAAACAAAGCAGGAAGTGCAAAGGTAAGCATGGCAATAGAGAGAGGGGTTGCATGGCTGCCATCCGTGCCTCCTGCATGATCAGGGAAAGGAAGAAGGAGGTATCAGAGATTTGGAGAGTTCCCCTTTTTATTAGGGGGAGCGCGCAAGCACTGTGGCCGGATGTAATCTATCTGTGGGCTTTTAACCACACCCACCACCCACCCACCACTATCACTCTTTCATAGGCTTGCCTTTCAAAAATCCTTTGTCATCATTGGTACGTTCTTTACTTTTGTTCCTCCTTGGGGCAGTTTTGTTACATGAATATTTGCATGTTTGCAGATACATTTGACTGCGAGCGAACTTCATTTTCCTTTTGTGTCTCTCCTTCATGCTCATGGCGGCCAGGGCACTTAGAATTGGCTTGCTTACGCCAACTGTTTTACTTTTCATTTTCAATTTATGTGGCAAGAAAAGTCCAGTTAGGAATTTACAATGCAATAGCTCTAACTCAAGCAAACGCGAGACCCATTGCATTGCAAATGCTTGTTAGAATTCCAATTACATAATCTTGTTTGGAATGGTTCCCACTCAGGCTAGAGGGTCAGGGGAGAATCACATGCGTGGGCATGTTTCCTACTCAAAAAGTAGAATGTTCTTTCAACCATTTCTGTGACTAGTATATCTCACAATGAGTGCTCAGACTGCCAAACCTTCCCAAACATGTCCCCGCTGCTAGACTGTCAGGTGCACACATTGATACGGTATTATATGCCTCAACAATTTGATTTATGAAAGCATGTAAAAGGAAGCTCTCCAAGATTTGCTTTTTAAATAAAGCAATGCCTGTTTTGGCTATGCTTATGTTTGTAAAAAACATTATTTGTATGGTATGTAGAAGGAAGTAGCCTGAAAATTAAAATACGTCCAAATGAACCATACCTCTACTCACACCGAGCATGAGGTAAGCAGACCCTACCCTCCTTAGGATAGTTGCCTTCACCCTTTATTCACCCATACATTCACCCTTTCACACAATCACCTATCAATATGTCCACACATGCATCTATCCATACTTTGGCCCATGCATCCTTTCACTTTTCTCATCTATCCATTCCTCGTCCTTCCACTCATTCACCCTATAAGCTATTGATCCTTCTGCTCTTTCATCCTTCCTTTAACCCTTCTTTCTATCAATCTTTTTTCCTTTCTATCCCACATTTCCCCTTTTCTTCCTTATTTCCTTTTGCTTTTCCTTCCTTTCATCCTTCATTTCTCTTCTTGTCCTTTCTTTCCTTGTTCTGTTTACCCATCTTTTGTATTTCCCCATTAGTTTTTAGGTCGAGCATAGCTGCGCGTATGCGCTGCTTTTCCAACGTGTTGGTATGTATCTGGGCTTTTAACAATGCCCACCTCACCCTCATCACTATCACTCGTTCATGGGCCTGCTGTTCAAAAATCCTTTGATGACATTAGTAAATGGTTTACGTTTGTCCCTCCTTGGGGAGGTTTTGTTACTGCCTTGGCTATCACCCCTGTTACATAGCTAATTGCACTTTTGCCGATAAGTATGACTGAGAGCAAACTTTTTTTTCCTTTTGTGTCTCTCCTTATCGCTGATGCTCATGGCAGCCGTGGGCCTGTGAATTGGCTCACTTATGTGAAACTGTTTTACTTTAGATTTTCAAGTTATGTGGCAAGAAAAGTCTGCTTAGGCATTTATAACGCTAATAGCTCTAACTGGAGCAAATGCGAGACCCATTGCATTGCAAATGCTTGTTTTATTACCTTTCCCTAATGCTTACTTTTTCTCTGTGTCCCTCTGTGTTTTCGCCTATTTTCGCGAATTCATAATTTTTCTTTTTCTTTTTCCTTTGCTATGCATTTCTGCCCACCTCCTACACCCGCTGTCATTTATTGCATAATACTATTATTTATGAGCACTTTCTCACCAGATCCGGAGACAGAGGAGGCCCACAAGTAAGTAATTAATGTTTAGTGCAACTTATTTCACCAGCCCATGCAACCTATTGGCAGCCCCCTCTCCCTGCTTAAGCTGCTTAAGGGGGGTTCCCTACACCACGGATAAGTATCATATAATCCAAGTCATGTGACGGCAACAGATTGGCATTTGAGTCAGTCAATAATGTTGCCTTCTTATTTTGCAGAGATTCATCTTTAGAAAACCCAATTTGATCCTCTCAATGCATAATAGAAGCTTTGAAATTGCATTTGTCCCATAGTGGACTTTAAGAAGGACTCAATGAGTGTGTTACAAACCTAAATCTACCAACTAACAGCTTGTAGTACTTTGGTCTATGTTTTGGAAGGTTAACCTATGCATGAAGGTATCAGGTCTAATTTAATTTTGTCACGGCCTCCTCCTTCCATTTAGTCTTACCTAATCACCACACATCAACGCATTGTTGCCCCAGTCCTAGGGCTGCGGCCCAGTTTTTTTAAGTGATGTTCCAAAACTGCCTAATGATTTTATCTACGCTCCACCCTCTCTGGTTGAGTGTTTATTGGCATTATATTCTTATTTTTAATGGTATTCTTTCAAGAATGTGTATCCCTTCAGAGTGCACATAAGAGGGAGAATAAGTTGTAATTTTTCCTGGACGAGTACATATTTCCATTCAGATTATCCATCACAATTCCCTTGAGTTTGAGTTCTAAGTTGTGCAATATCAAACAAAAATACACTAGCAAACTGCAAAATGGCATGCCAGAGAGCATCTTGCTTGGGTGATATCAGTTGTAAACCAACAGTCTACATCGAAGAAAAATGCAACTTATGGAGGGAAATGGCATTGCACCATTACCGGGGTATTTGAATTTGTTGATACAAATTTATTTCTTCATCATTTACACTTCACCGTGAGGTAATGTAACCACCAAGTCTTATGTGTTTTCCTCATATAGTGCCAAGTTCACTGGATCAGTCCACCCAACTCACTATTGGACACTTTGTGCTCAAACTTTGAAATACATCCTATTATTAATGAGTGTTTCAACCCCAGCAAGATCAATTTTTAACAACTCTGCAACATCAGTTATTTACACCCTGACCTCCAGATATCTGACTTCAAACCACCCACCAAAAGAACCTCGATTGAGCAGACCCATTTAGCTGTCAATTGTCCTTCAAAGGACCATTTTTAATTGTTATTGAAAATGCTATTTTGCACTGAGATCTCCAGTTTCTTTTGCAAGAGAACAACCTACTTTCAGACCTTCAAACAGGATTTCAACCCTTGAGAAGCACAAAGTCTGCTCCAATGGTCTTGCTGGATCATTTGAAGGCACCGTAGACAAATCTGGTAGACCTGTCTGTTGCCTTTGGTACAGATCACGTTTTCTTTCTCCTACTGAATCTAGAGGGTCTTGCCATCCAAGGACCCATCCTAGAGTGAATCTCCTACCTGTAACAGACTATCATCAAATACCTTTCCTCTTTACCTCCCCTCTCTAAAAACTGAATTTAGCACACTTCAAGGCTTGATCATCTCTCCACTCCTTTTCAAAGCTGTAGCTTGCTACAAGACCTCATCAAGTAATTCAACTGAACCGTATGCAACCCTGACACCCAGATCATTTTAAAACTGGAAAACTCAACTGTGGTACGCAGAGAACACTTTCTCTGATCCTTTGAATAATGGATGCAGAGGAACCACCTGAGAGTTAACTCTTTCAAAACACGAATCCTAACCTGAAGAGAATAGAAGAAGTAAGAGCCTAGAACTATTTGTCCCGAGGAACATCACTCCCCCAAAATAACTTTGGCTGAAGTAAGAATTCTGTGAGTGGTTATGGACTCCAGCCTAACACTGATCCGCCAAGGGAGCCAAGTCACAATGTTTAAATTATGCTCTTCTTGATTCGTTATGGCCACAGCAGTTGGATAGAATAGATAGCACTCACACACAGCCATTATAGTAATTTGAAGAAGGCTAATTTAATAGTTGATGCTTAATAGCTGAATGTTCTCTGCATGGAAATTGGATTTCTTTTCTTTCAATATATTCGGTCTTCAGAGAATTTAATGTGGGCAGTTTTGGAAGTTCATGTTTAAGGTCCGGGAACTTATTCAGTAAGATTGTTTAAGAATGCCCTTTCATACCAGAGATCAGAAGTCAGTGATTGGTGGCTCATTCAAATATCTTGTTAGCGCTTCACTCATTACTCATTCTATATATCAAGACATTGGTGCATGAAAAAATCCAAGGCACCAGGCAAATTGCTTCTTCGACCGTTTTCAAAAGAGAACACATTTTGCACTTTTTGATTGAGATAAACTTTTGTTCCCTATGAGCACGCTCTCTTGAATATTGCCACTCAAGCCGCAAGCTTGTAGGACTATTAGCTAGTGATTCATTTTTAACATAAAAAGTATAGGTTCCAAAGTTTTTCTTACCAGCCAGCACTACTGAATGGTGGGTTTGGCAAATACCAAGGCTGTTTAGCTTTGTTTCCATCTCAGGACTCTTTCTTCCTCCACTCCACACACCTATCTCTTCATCTCACTTTTTGCAAGTTCTTTTTCATCCTGCTTTCCACCCTTGTGACTGCTTTCCTATTTTTTTCTTCCTCCGTCTCTCGTTTTTACCTTTCTCTCTCTTGCTCAGGGTCAAAGTCTGGTGATGAAAAATAAATATCGGTCCTCAAAAATGAGTGCTGGTGCCCATTTCCTGCACAAATTAAGCACTATGTCCAATAAAGTATAACCTGAGAACATACTGTGGTGCACAAGTAAAAAGGGCTTACCAGACATGGGTGCAGGACATTGCTAAAAATTACCAACCTATTGCAGTTTAATAATTTTCTGCCCATAAGGGGGCCATCTGGTAAATGATTTCACATAACATCTCAAATCCCATACTTCAAACAAAGAAACATTCTAGAATGCCTATTGTTGGTGATTGTTAGAGATGGAGGATTTGGTAAAGAGAATGTTTTTGTCTATCCAGTATGGCCCCTTTTTGAAAAAAAGTCTAATGTTAATGCAAGGGGATGGGTCTCATGGGTCCATAGATAATGAAATGCTTGGAGGAGAACTATCCCTATCGTAAATAGTAACCTAGTTTTGCTTGCCCATGTAGCACTCTACTTTGGACCACCATATGAATAGAATTTAAAAAAGTGTCCAAGAATTAGGATGAATGATAAAATGCTCTCTAGGCACTTATAATGGTAAGTACCACAATGTAGCCTCTACATCAGGAGTCACAACATTGTAAGCACCAGTAAGCACCATGACAAAACAACTTCCAAAGTAAGGTTTAAACTCATATGTATGCATATATATATATATATATATATATATATATATATATATGGAACAAAGTGGTCAGGCTGGTTCCACGGTCCACCCAGCTGCTGGTGTTAACAGTAGGGGGTAAACTACCTCCCCTCACAATTTCTGTAAAAGTGTAGAAAACCACTGCCCTCCAGTCTCCTTTTGAAATTCACAAATCTTTATTCACACAGCAAACACCAAAGTGTTTCAATTCATAAGAGTCTTGATCACGGATATATATGTGTGTGTGTCTGTGTACTTTTCACTTTAAAAAAGTATTTAAGTGACATTATAGTTAGGTACTGAAATGAGATACAAGCTAATGTTTAAACAATGACTAACCAGTGATATTAGCCAAATAGCAAATATAGTTTAGAACTTGCACCCCGTCATTCACTGCTTATGACCTCACATATTACACTACTCACTCACTTACTTACTTGGAAGGGATTAATGTACTTAATATAAAAAAAACCTTAGCCAAGAACGTGTCAACAAGAAATGGCGAACAAGAATTAATGTAATCAGTTACTCAAGAGGTATTTCCTTTGGTTCCCCTTTAGAGCAATCAATAATCTTCTTTCTCAATGACTTGCATAGACAAATATTTATTAGTCCAGAGTGTCTCATTTCTTGCTTCCGGCAATAAGGTGTGAGCAATGTTTTTATTAACAAACTGTACTTGCTACCATTTCAAAATCCAATTAAATCACACGTTTAGCAAACACAACAAAAATGTATAATGAAAGGATTTGGAGTCAGCTACGGCTTAGCTGAGCCTATTAAATCCTTTTAAGTGGAGAAATTAGTTTAATGGAAAGAGATTGAACATTTGAAACCTTTACAGGTGAACTCCCAAACCACTGACTTGAAAAGGCACTCAGATCACAGCCAGGAGTAAAACAGAGCGACGGGAATGAGATATTTGCTTAAGACTGGTGGCCAACATTGAAAGGGATGTGGTTGCACTGGGGCTGATAACATGGAATTGAACAACCTCCAACAGATCTCTGAGCGCCACCAGAATACGACCACACTGTTTCACAAACTGCTTTAGACCATCATACGAAGGAACACAAGAACTAACTCCTTATTCCAGTCCACCTGGGTCCACAGGAGAAAAGAAGTCCAGTACAATGATCCTGGGTATTGGCGCTCACAGACAGTAATACAGTGAATCGGTGGCAATGGACATAGAATTCTTCTGAACCACTATGTCTGAAGGTATTTTGGAGAAGGTTTTACGCTCTTATTGCTCCAAGGCCTGTTACTTTGTGCACATCTGCATGAAACTTGACCCCACAACAACTGCTTGTTTTTTTTTTGTCCTAGTGAGTTGTTCCAGACTTACGATGACTGACCCATTTCAATTTTTTTCCTAATGAGACTCTTGGATGCTCTGACGTTTAGGATTGCAGTGCCAACATTCACCACAGGAATGGATATTGGAAGCATATGTTCTACGGGAACTGACAGAGACTCATTTCGGACAATGCACGTATTCTTCTTCCACCTGTATCTCTTTCTGTTGCACTGTCGATGTGTATCCACCTGCTAGTCACTGTGCACTGCGGCATCAACACATTTCACTTCCTACTGCTTTAAATTACTGAGCCGGGATGAGAAAGACACCAGTCAGATGACAAAATCTATCCCAAAACCAACAAAACAAGAGAACAACGGTCACCCAAGCTCACTGCAAGTGGACTTCAAGCCCGACAGACTTCTAAATAATCCATTTGAATTGACATCCATCAAAAGTCCTTTCCAGTCGCCGTCCTCAATATCACACAATAGCAGGGAACTGCACAAGTCATGAAATAGTGAAACTGCCGCTTACCAACAAAAGGCACCTTCTCCTTCTCTGGCCACTGAGGCACATGATGCTCTCTACCCACATCTGACCATGTTGTTAACATTCTTGATTCCATAGGATTTCAGTTTGCAGATGTACACTAATATGTGGGGACACCGGGAGATTTCCGAACGGACTGGTGTCTCTGAAAGGCAGGCAGGGTTAGACAGAGGCAGCCACAAATCAGGTTATAACCTAGTGGTACAGTTTTTGTAGAGTTACCTTTCTGAGTTATGGGTCTGTTTGAAAATCTCCCCATTTCTCTGTAGACCAAGCTTCTTTTTGCTGTGAGTAGTATTGATGAAAATGCATATTATAAAGCTACCTGACTGGTGAGACAAGTGCGAAGAAGGTATAAGAGAGCATAACTTGGCTGCGCCATAATGCATTTCAGAAATGCTAAGAATTTGTAATCAAACACATATATAATGTGTGTTCAAATTGTATTCATGTAAACGTGGTGCACTGAAAATCATATAATCGAAGTGCACCTATAAGTAGAAATGTTGAAAAGTTGCATCCATGTTCTGTAATGACTTTTATGGACCGAAGAAATACACATATTTGCAATATTATTCAAATGTATTGGTACTATGGCATTTTGGTAAAATTGTATATCTTCATAGTTACTCTTCATTTATTGTGTTTATGAGAAATGTATGCATAATCATGTTCTAATGTGCATTGAATTCTATGTTAAGTTGGAGATAAGCCCTTAAATGTTTTTCTGTGTTTAACCCTCAACATGGAGTTTTGCTCTCATTGCCTACTTCTTCCTTTGCAGGTGCATCTGCACAAGTCTCCAGTTAATGAAGAGCTTATTGTTAGTTTTGGATAAAGAGGAATGGGAAGAGGAGTTGATAAAGATGAGGAGTGTTAAAGAGGAGCTGTGAAAAACTCCTGGACACAGGAGGGATCCAAGGTCATGCCAATGCTTGGTCCAAGAGATGAAAGGCTAATGAGAGTTGCAAAATTCAAACTGTGCATGGACAGTGAAAAGTTGCTGGCAATTATGTCAGCTACTACAAGTTCTGCAGGGATTAAAGTGGTGTTTGGTTAGTGAGAAAGGCAGATTCACTTTACCCTTTGACTAGGGCGGACCTTTTACAGACATAGGGGCTCATTTACAAGCCCCTTGCACCGCTGTAGCGTCATTGTTTTATGCTACGGTGGTGCAGAACAGTCCCCCACCCCGCGCCTTTTGTAAACCCTGTGCCATATTATACCTGCATCAGGTATAACGTATGCAAGGCTAGGGCGGTGCCTCCACTATGGTGGAGGAGCATCACCCCGTTGCTAAAAGCAGAAAAATAAAGGGATAATAAAAGTATTTTATTATCCCTTTATTTTTCCGCTTTCATAGGGTGGCCAGCCTACTTCACGTCAGCAAGTGGAGGAGGAGTCGTGGTGCACTTCTAAGTGCACCTGTCAGTTTGACTTTCCACCCCAAGCAACATTTCTGGCCACTCAGGCTAATCATGGCACTTCTTTCATGCTGTGTAACAGCATGTGAGAAGAGTCGGGATGGGTTGGGGATGGAAGAAGATGAGAGGCGGGTGGAATGGGAAGGGGCAGGTAAGTTTATTATTTATTTTCTTTACTGCCCCCTGCTCTGCACACTGCCTCCATGCCCCTCACCCCTTCCTGGCAGCAGCCGTGGCTGATGCAAGGCAGGCGTTCCCCCACTAGGAGGCCTGCAGTAATGGCGCAGTGAAATCTTTAAGGTTACACTGCGTCATTCTAGCATCATTATTTAATGCCTGCTCAAGGGCAGGCGTTAAACTGACTCTAGGCTGCTTTAAATGGGCCTCCCCAAGGTTTGCTGGACTAGCATCAACATTTTTGGACTAGCATCAACATTTTTTATGCTAGTCCAGCAAAGCGCCACAACTGCATCAAAACCTCTGTCACAGCTGCACTAACAAGCACCATGGTACGCTGTATTGTAAATACAGCGCTACCATGGGGTCATTAGAGAGGCACAGGGTGGCGCAAGCAAACTGGCGCATTGTGATCGATCCACCAGTTTGTTGTAAATGAGACCGTTAGAGAGAGACAGACCTCTTTTCCCTTGCTTAGCTGAGGTTATAAATTGTATTTGTATAGCTCTTAATACCCCTGACGAGGCACTGAAATGCTTTACAGTAAGTAGCACTCTACCCAGAGCCTAGCTAGTGCTCAGTCAATTAGTTATTGGTGTTAGTTTTGCATGTTCACTCCATTCATTTAAGTCAGTTTCTTTGTGGTAATCATTGACATAGATGTATTAATTAGAGGGGTCTTCGTGAGGCACAATTACTAGCTGGAAATAATATTGTTATGGTTTCTAAAGAGCTTTAAGGCAGATAGGCATGAGATTTTTAGAGTAACTTGTATACAGATGAGGGTGACAGAAGATAGAAAGAAGCAGAGGTCACTTTAAAAAACATAAGTGATAGAAGGTCAGTTTTTCATGCAGGATTTTAAGGGTTATAACAGGTTGAGATTTCTTTAAAGTAATTTGTTACTGTAAACCTGTTGAAAGAAACAGTTTCATTCAAAGATACTTCTCACAGTAAATAAAAGGAAGCACAGTGTGACAAATAGCCTCTTTTGTATACACCCACTACATCACATTTAATGCTATACTATAAACTATTGTAATTTATGCAAATTATATGCACCATAAACAATATATTATAAAAATGTTTGTAAACATCCACCCACTTAAAAATATAACAAGGCAATTAATATAGACACATTGCAGTAACCATTAGTATATTCAGTGGCATGTTTGCCACTCATTTAATGTCTGGTTGGAAGGTGCTGCCCTCTTCATCCGCCTGACCCTGAAGAACACCTCCACAGAACAGACACCATGTCCAGCAGAATAGATGTGTCTGGGGTCACCTTCTCCTTCTAGGATCCACCTTGCCTTGTAGTAGAGAATACCTGGCCCTAAACTAAAGGTGACTTTATTCTACACACATCTCTCTTTTGCTGAACTTTTAATGAGGTTTCTGTGATGCTGACACTTTTGATTCATTTCGTATTTCAATAAATTGGAGAATTCCCAGGTTTTCCTTTAGCTTTATTAGACTAGAGAGATTAGTTAGATTCAGTGGTTAGACAGGAAAGTCAAAGCTTGGATTCAGAACATAAGGTGTTGCTTTTAATCATTTTTATTGCCGCAAGAGATTTTGGTGTGCCTTAAGCTTGTATGATTTTATCTGATTCAACACTATAATTCTCCTTTGGTGATTTTGCACTTATATAGTATGCTTTTGAGACTCCTTTACATAAGTCTGGCTTTAAATTTGTAATAAATCTTTTGAACTTTAATTCCGCCTCCGAGATTCAATGTGTGCTCAGATGGGTTACACTGTAAATTGATTGAATTGTATTAATGTGTCTCTCCATACCTCTTAGAACTCCTAAAAAGATTCTTAGACCTAGAAAATTAGTGAATGGGCCAGACGCTTGATCAGGGGCATTAAAAATGTTAGAAATTGACAATTAGTTTTACCTTTCTGAAAATATTTCCACATTGCAAAAGTAGTTTCCATGTACCCATCCAAACATTTTCTGTGGAGCACCTGGTATCATGTAAAGTACATAAAAATAGTTCAATAGGCAATATCAATTTTGTTTGCAAAATGTAAGTGTGACTGTGTATGCACCACAAAAATTAAACGGAATTCTCTTAAGGTGCTTTGTGACAGGTGTTATTATGACCCATGTCAATTCTATCTATTTTATACACTCCAGACATAGTGCTGGCCAGAAGGTTTTGATTGATTTTTGAGACATATCAAATCTCTTGACAAAATTCAAGAGCTGTAATGTTCCCAGTGAACTTATTAATTTAGGACAGAATCATCTCAACAGGGGCGGCTCCTCCGTTAGGGCAGAGGAGCATTGTCAGCTGCCAGCAGCGGCAGCTGCAAAACCTTTACAAGTAAACAATAATAAACTGAGTTTATTATAATTTTCTTGTAAAGGGGCGGGGCCACGGGCGTGACGAGAGGTGAGCACTTCCCTTCAGAGCGCATATGTGTTTGGCCTGCCGTCTCGGGCCGGCCAAACACACATGCGCAGTAGGATCTCTCCAGCAGGGCAACACAGTTGTAGGACTGGAGAGAGCATGCACAGGCTCCCAGTCTGCCTGGGAGCGCCCTGACTGGCTGTTCCCAGCCAATCCTGATGCTGCTCCGAGCAGCATCAGGATTGGCCGCAGGGTAGGCTGGGATCCTGTGCCTACAGCCTGTGACAGAGGAGCGGAGCGGCGAGGCGGCGAGTGAAGGTCATCGCTTTGAGACCCTCACAGGTGAGTAGCCGCGCTTCACAAGTACTGATTGATTGATTGATTGAAGGTAAGTGTTTTTTTATTTTTTTATTTATGTTTATTCCCTCTCTCCTCCTCCGCGCACAGCCCTGCCCCTCCCACACCCTGCGAGCCGCTACTGCATTTCAATCCCCTCAAATTAAATATTTATTCTCAACAGTGCATGTAAAAAAATAGAAGTATAATCTTTTTACATGAAAATTTTAGAAAGCAGATCTAGCCATTCAGTCACCAAAAGTGTAAACCACAAAATGGTTTGAAAGTTTTTTGAACTTTGAAGCATCACAAAACTTGGAAAAAGAGAGTTTTCTTAATTTAATTCACTCAAGCCTATTCATAACCATAAAAGGCCATTGGTCTGATTTAGAGTTGTAACCTACACCATATGGTCAGTATGGAAGAGGGAACGTTACCAGAGGATTATTTCTAGATTTAAAACTTGCTCTATAAATCTGAGGATTTTCATTACTATGGAGCTTTAAATCAAGCCCTGATCCTCCTGCACCAGGGCAAAATCCATCAATTACAAGTCTTTGGACCTGCACTAAGGTGTTACAGAAAGAACATCCAAAAGAAGTAAAAGTATTAAAACCATAAGGTAAACCATAAAAACGTATGTTTAACCCCTACAAAAAAAACAGAGACAGGAAGCATTCAGACTACTTTTCTTGGAGGGAGGAGCAGAGAGGTAAAAGACAGGGGATAAACAAAAGCATTCGCTCTACTTTCCTTGGAGGAAAGTGTAGAGACGTGCAGTGAAAAGGGTGGACATTTGTGGAACCTCCCTTAAAATATACTAAAAAGAAGACACTTCCATTACTAAAATACATAGAAATAGATGTGATTTTTCCACATTAAATTACCCTGATCATATGGATACTTTTCCAGCATGGAATATATTTTATATATGAGCTGCCACTACCTCTTCTCTCTGTCTGCATCATTCTTATCAATATGGTGAGAGGTTATATATCCCCCAAACATAAACAACCCTCCTCCCATGCAACAGTGCTAGAGTCCCCAAAAGTAGTAGAGTCAAATCTCAAAAGGCAGGCCAATCCCAACAGAGAAAAGCAGGAAAAGGTCTAGTAATAATTGCACACTGACACACAGAAACGATTACTCTTGAACTAATGTGAGTAGTTTCACTATTCGATATGATGAATCAAGATGCATGTATTGGACCACAACTTTCCACTTAGGACACACAATGAAGACAAGCATTGCCCAAGCCAATTGCTCTGGATTTAATATTCTCACACACACATGAACACATTAGAGCAAAACACACAGGGGTGAGCTGGAGGAGAGGACTTATAAGGCTATAGTTGTAAAGTAGTCTCTTATGAAATGTAATGCAAACACGTCAGGTGAAGTGAAAAGCTACACTCAAACAGCCAATAGCACTAGGTGAGAAATGAGTTTTTAATGTGCTGTGCTAACAGATGATTGACAAAAATTCAAGTCTACGGACGACAAAGGCAGCATGTCAACTGCAATATTTCACTCTTTGCTGCGCCCTGTTGGTATTGCGGTAAGACCCTACTAAGGCTGGGTCTTTAAACTAGGACAGATCCACGTGTATTGTTCATTTTCCTGCTTGCAAGCTGTTTCTCATCTCACTAGTACATCTAAAGTACAAGCAACAAAGAATATGATAACGATTTTCTGCAACTTCCACAAATTACAGCTTTTACCACCATCCTCTTTAGCACTAATCTTCTACTATTTTCGCAAATGGATTTTTATTCGGTGACAGCCAGCTTGCTGCAGTTCAGTTATTCCCTATCCTGATACAAAACTATTTAGAGGCTCAGCAGAGGCTGAGCTTAGTAATGAAAAGAAAAGCAATTTGCCTCTGTTGTTTCGTGCACAGGCCAACCGGCTTTATCGCCCACTTTAATTTATCAAATGCCAAGTGACGCTGCACCTGACTCAGGAAGTTGTCATTAGCATTTAGAAAACAAGGCGTGGCCCCCACCCTCACCACAAAGCAGCCTTAGCACTGCAAGCCCAGGAAAGAGGGGGGGCAGCCGTTGTCCCTTGACGCCGACATAGGTAGCTGTCAACCAGGCCCAGGCCGTGAGACTGACTTTAAACCAGTCCTGTTTTTTCAACCTACTAATCATGTTCTGACTTGTGGGCCTACACATACAGTGGAAAAAGTGGAACTACAAGTCCCAGTGTGCTTAGTGATTCTGTCTAAAATACTAAGGCCCGTTGAAAGTCACCATCATGACCTGGCGGAGGTGTGGGGAGGGGCGATGGGCTTGTTGGCAGCAATGCACAAGTAAAAGCAGGAATAACGTGCTCTTGTCTGTTCAGCTCTGTCAAATGGTAAAATGAGGACCCTGACAAGGGTTTACAGAAACCAAGGTGAAGCTCCCCTTTAAAAAGAAGGAGTGGAATGGTAGTTCATTACTCAGCTCAGTTCTGCCACTCTGGGTTCATGACAGCCCATCCTCCCTCTGGGCCTAATTCACAAAAGCCCTCTCTAGAATTTTGGAAAGTTATGTACCTAGGGTTAAGCCAACACTTTGTCCAATTTACATTAAATTCTTAAAGAATTCAAGGACCACTACTGGGAATTTGTGATTGTTGCAAAGTCCCTTTATATTGGCAACCAAATGCAGAGATGCCCCATTTCTGCATTCAGAAATTTGATGCTAAACTGCATTTTCACCATGTACATTTTTTTTAATGCTAAACAGGAAGAACATTTTCACTCACATCAATGTCAAAGTGTTCCCTCCCCACATGCCCCTGACATGAGATATTCTTCCAATGTTTTCAGAGTTAGAAACCAGCTAAAAATCGGGATTTTTCGTCGTAAGCAAAGCAGGACTTAATACAGGTCAGTTGTGAAAGTCCGGGCCACTGCTGAAGCATCTGTCACCATCCACAGTTCCCAGTGGTTAATTGCAGCAGGGAGGGGCCTGAAAAGGGAGAGGTGGGGAGAAAGAGATCAGAGAGGGAGAAAAGAGAGAGAAGGAGAGAGAACATGGATGGGTTGTAAGAGATAGAGTGAACAGAGGAAGGGAATGGATGCGGTATGAGCATGTTTGATATGACTGGTTCTAGCTCCAACTCCGGCCCGGATCGTAAATGTGGCTATTTACACAGCCATGTTCAACATGTGTGCAACATTAGCTTAGTGAATGGGGCACACTGTGCTGTGTGTGACATCTCTTAAGTCAGTATGTATTCGATGTCTCCAACCTCATTCTGAACCCGATGGGTCACGCACAACGTGGATTGTCCTTTCCTACCTGCAGCCATGCTAACTGATACTCAGTAACCTCTTGTGTCTTGCTTAGTTTTTCTTCCATACCAGACCTATTGTCAATGTTTATTTTGCAAAAGAAAGACTGCTGGTGCCTTAAACTCTGTTTAGAATCCTGCGTCCTGTGCACTTCAACATCGGCGTGCCGAATGCCAAGCCAGGTTTTCTTAAATCTACCTCATGCCACTTTAATTCATTGTCAGAAACACCCTCTCCCTTTATCACACGCTTGCAGGTTCCTGCTTTGTCCCACTGGGAGTTCTTTTACGACTTTCTTTTCCTCCGTCCTTCTGATTTGTGTGTGATTTCCTTCTTTTGCTCTCAGTAAATATCTGATGCAAAAAACATGCGTGCTGGTCCCCAAAAATAAGCGCTGCTACCCTCACCGCCAACCATCGGCTCAAATAAGCACTACCTATTGCTTATACCCAACTGATGGCATCTTCTCCGCAAACCTTTGTACTACA
Source organism: Pleurodeles waltl (assembly GCF_031143425.1). NCBI lineage: Eukaryota > Metazoa > Chordata > Amphibia > Caudata > Salamandridae > Pleurodeles > Pleurodeles waltl. The sequence goes on along the minus strand of NC_090447.1, from coordinate 513,053,133 downwards.
GCCCTCTCTCTCTTTTGCTGTCTCCCTCAACTCCACCAGCCACTTGCTTCCCCTTTATCTTGCTACTACACCCTACCCTTTGGAAATCTATAGTAAGTCATTTCTACTGTACAGTGCTTCGTTAGGTTGCAACTATGTTTGCACGGTATACACCACATGTGTACACGTGGAAAGTGTATTTTGATCTTTGAGAGCTTCCTGACATTCTGAAGCCAGTAACTCAAATTTTCTCCCAATAGTGAGATGGTTAAATCAGATTTATTATCAACCTCCTCTGATGAGATGGTTACTTGCCGGTTAAGGTAGACATTTCATTCTTGTATAGTGTGACAAATTGAGTGCGGTTGCTCAGTTAGCTAATTCCTCCACTCTCAAGTTCTTTGTTTTGAGCCTATGGTTCCAGATTCGAATCCTAGCACATCCACCCAACCTTTCATCCTTCTGAGGTCGATAAAATGAATACTATTGAGTTGAGAAACAATAAACACACCTTACCTGTCAATAGTGGGAAGAGACATGCTTGGGGTGAAGCTATGCTCTACATCTGTCCCAAAGAAGCCTTGAGTGACGCACAATGGCACACATATAATTTGAAGGCACATTTGTTCGGATATTACTTTACTGTGATTCACCGCTAGATGGTTAGTGGAAGTACTCTTTGGATGCTGGTCAACAGGGACATAGTGACACAAATACTGGTCAACACGAACATCTTTATACAAATACTAACTTTCCTTTGGCAGGGAAACTTCAGAAATGTGTGACAGAGATTTAGTTTGGCCTTCTTGTGCACAATCTATGCCACACTCACTTTTCTAGTTTCCGTGGGGCCATGGCTCACTTCTTACAGATTTCTAAGGATGGAAACATGACTATGGACAACATTTACATTGTGGTGAGTGAACCACCAGCCGTAGTGAGCACCACCTGCCTTCATAAGGGATCTCTGCCTGCCTGGTGAAAACCTCTGTGCCTTCGGCATATTCACCAGTGGAGGATGCAACAAAGCCATAGATGAATCATGGGCTCGCACAATGGGTTTTTGCCCCTTTAGCATTCATTTTCCGGCACATACATGGTTTACACCCTCTCCAGTAATGAGAGTAAGTTTGTTTGAGGTAAATGAAAACTGTGCCAAAGAAGATAATATACATATTCACATGGTCGTGTTGGTTCAAAAATATATTTTTGTGTCCAAAACATTAACTATGCTGCTGATTACATCTCACTCCCATCTAGCAAATAGGCATGCAACATCAAGTAATTACAGCCCAACTGCATGAATAGGTACTTGATGAAAAGTGTGTAGATTATTTCTGTGCATTGCAAATCAGGTCCCGTCTGTGCATTAAGGAGCGCAACTGTGGAGGGATGCATGCTCTTCTGATTTGATCTCATAGCACCATTCACATAAAAATAAGAGTCTCCGTTGGATTGAAACCACATCGGAAGGTGGGGGGGGGCGGGGGGGTGACAGCCGAAGGAGATGAGAAGATGAGGGCTGCACATTTGCCAACTCAAGTACTGACCTAGGAGCGGTCACGCCTCACTGCCACTTCTGCTCAGACTCTTTCCAGCATGAGTCGCCGTGGCACATACATACATAGCAAGCTGCATGCACAAACTAGGAAGCAGCTTGAAGATATCTTATTAACATTCTTATCACTGCCAGGATACACATTTTGTTCACTATATTCTTTAAGGCACATGTTCTATCTATAGCTTCCAATCAATCACCTGAATCTCAAAGTGCATCTCAGGTGAGAGGGTGAGTGGATGCTACATAACCCAGGCCCTCTTATTAAAATAAAGCCTGCTTTTGATGTACAGCACCTAAGTGAAAGCCAGACTGGCCAAAAGGCCAATGAATCAATCGCCAAGTGCACGACTAGTTTCAGCCAGGCCCGTAAGGCCAACCAAGTGAGTCAGTGCAAAAGTGCAACAGGGCTTTATGCTATACATGCAGAGTAGAGTTGATATGAACATATCAGTAATGTTTTCCAAGCAAGCTACTGTGCAAATGGACATGAACTACTGTGCATTACAGTAAACACACTGTAAAAACTGGCATAGCATTAGTGCCCATATTGCCACTTTCTTGCAAATTAACTACTGTGAAAAAAAGAACTCTCTCATTTTGTCCATTTCTATATGAAATGCTTTAAGCAGTACCACTTTGATTACAATGAGATGGCTTTAGGTCTGTTAGTGCTTCAATTGTTCATTAGAACACTGTGGGGAACTGTGGTTGACTACTAGGGAGTTAGCTGGTAGGCTGCTATTAGTGTTGAAAGCACATATCAGTCTGCATCTCTGCATGTTTAACTGAGATGGATGAGAAAGATATCTGAGAACTCACTGAAAATGTGTCCTGATTTTAGCTCTTTAAAGTAGTAACCATAATTTGTATGAAAAAAGAGGACCCTCAATGTGTTTATTTCTAAAGGAAATGCGTTCAGCTTGGATTCCATCAATATAGCTAAAGGTGGGCCACAGTTTTATCATGAATACAGAATGTTAGCACTCTAAAATCACTTTAGGACACACCATAATCTCGAAAATGTGTATGGTTTCAGCAACAAATTATTTATATTGTAACTAAAATCTGCTACCACCCCTTATATGTGCTCCTTTTATGACCATGTCCTGGAGTCCTCTGATAGGGTCACAACTTGTCAATGTTGTGGCCAGCCAATCAAGTAGGTGTTCCTTTGAGACACCCTCCACATCACATGCCACTAAAAGTCAGTGTGTGCTCACCCTTTCCCCTTATATTTTTAATTAATTCATTTTCAAGACACAGGGACCATGTCCCCGAGTCCTGCAATGGCTGACACAACATATTGTTCATGTTGTGACCAGTCAATCAGAATTGACTCATCCTCAATAAATTGCCAATCAGAGTATATCTGGACACCAACAGTCCAAACAGAACTTTATAACCCCCTAATGACCAACCCAAGCCGTCTTTAAATGCTAATTTCACAAAAATGGCTGAACGGGTTTACACAAAAAATTCACTTATCTGCAGCAAATTTTGAGACTGTGGTTGAAGTTCTGCAGCAGCAGCCTGTATGCAGATTTCCAAGACAGCAGCCGCTAGGATTGATTCTAGAGTCAGCGCTCTAGTCTTTTTAGCTCCATCGTGAGCACTGGACTGCCTTTAGCGCACATTCAGTTTTCCTCACTGGTGAGTAGTGTCTCCTCAGCGCGTCTGTTCATAAAATAATTTTGACAGTTATTCCATTTTGGGGGCTTTGTTTTCTCAGACTTTTGGTCGGCACACTAGGGGTATTCCTCATTTTCTGTAGTTCATGTGTGGTCTGCCACAAGTATATTTTCTGTCAACAACAAGAATCTCTTTTTTGATGAAGGCTCAGAGGAATACAGTAAGCCTAATTTACAGTTTTGTTCTCAAGGATTAGTGTGATATAAAGACTGTGAGAGAAAGAAAGCCTTATCAAAAACTCATTGACAGCTTGGTAAAAAACAGAAAGATTTAATAGGAACAGAAAGCTAATGTTCCACAGTGAATTTACGTAGATAACATCGCCTCAATAAATTATATTAAAACAACCAGTTTTCCAAGAGCAAAGCTAGAGCTCTGGGAACTTTAGGTATTGGACATTTGATGCAATGTAACTATAAAAGTTTAGTTTTTTGAAAGAGCATAACTATATTAATGCATACATGTGTATAATGTAACGTTTTTGTGTAGACGTATGTGAAGTTTTAAGGGATAATTTCTTTTATGTTCAATCTTTGGTGCATTACCGCCCTTCTACGCAGTCTTCCTTGGTACAATCCAGTTGAAAAGTGTGGCATAGAAGAATTGATGATGGACATTTGTGTAGTTGCAGTTGGAGTTAGGGAAATATGCATCTGCTCCTGTGAAATATGAGGAACATTCGTTCTTGACAGAAATCAGTGTTTGGTCACTCCCCTTTTTCTTGGGCCCAGTTTAACAGATTAGTGTGAAACTTTCCAGGAAGGAGCTGAGGTGCATTAACTTTTTGAGAAATTTTCTTGAAGGTTTCTCAAACATCACCAAAGTTATTAGCAAAATACAAAACACAAAATGCTCTTGTAAGGCACTATGGTGAAATTTGTGACTCTGTTCATTTCACATACACTGTTTTTTAATTGGTGAAGTGGCATGTGTCCCACCCCCGAGCTTTCCAAAGTCCCAGAGACCACATGCCCCAGAGCCTATCAGTTTTTTCAATGGGGATGGGTCTTGAATCTCCCTCCCTTGGTCACACAATGGCCACGAGGAACCCATCTCCTGGTGCCATTGTTTGTTTTTAGGGGACGAGAATATGTGGACCCCCTCCACGAGCCACTTAAGGGCTTAGGGGACCCCATCTCCCAGGGCCGATCAATTTTTTTGAGGGGCATTCACTCCGCTACTCAGACTTCTAAAAGCCCTGTTGGCCCCATCCCTTGGGTCTGGTTACTTTTTTAAAGGGGAGGGGGCATAGGGTGACTATCCCTGAGCTATTTAAGGGCCCCTGGGGCCAATTTTTATGTGAGTACGGGGGGGTCTCCTCATCCAGTGGTACGGGAGACCTTCATAATATTCATGGTATTTTGGTAGTCAATGCTCTGGCCTTTATATGTTTGCAGGATGCCAGTTTTTTCTCTTAATATTCTGAGATAGAGCCCTTCATAAGAGCTTGAAAGTGGTTTTGGCGGGGAGGCGAGTCTTCCCAAATATGCACAAGTTTGTCTTATTTATTGATTGAAAATGGACCAATGCATTTATGATATTATTCAGTTAGGAATTAAGTCATATTACATATAAAAATGAATTGGTAATTTTTATTACAGTCTCAGACATCTACAGCAATGTACCATGACTTTCCCTGCGGTAGGTCAGCAAATTTGAAAGCAAGAGGAAATCAGATTTGTTCCATTCAATTTACGCCCTCCGCATGGTTTCCAGCATTAAGTTTTTGTTGAGTGTGGGCTTGCCCACTTTTCACACACCTTCTTACATATTTCCTTAGATTCAAAAGTTTAAAAATAACACTGATAGACTATGACTAGAAAAGACGCCGCGGAGGTGCATTCTGCGGCAAATAAACTGTGTTAATTAACTGTTAATCCACCACCCCTGTGGTCTCAGGAAAATCATTTTAATTAACACGAGGATTCTTGAACACTAACAAGCCCACAAATAAGATTGTTTCTGCAAGTCAAGTTTCCTAAGCATAGTCCTCATAACAAACCCACAGATGGTTTGTTAATTACATGTAACACAGGTTTTAGGATTACATGACTATTCTTTACAGGACACCTTCCAAAGTTCTTTTGTCTCATGCTAAGCTCAAGCCGCTAGAGATACTAGCCCTACAGGATCTGCACTGAAGGTCATTGCATGTGGTGAATAATAATATCTGAATTATAAGACACCCATGCAGGTGCAGGTCCCTACTGCATGCACAGTCATCATGTCAACAGGAAAACCTTTCACATGGCCTCCTGTGTGTGACAGAGCCACTGCAGAACTGTGATGTGCATCCAAGACCTGTGCATCTACTGTTCTTCCATGTGGAAATACACTAACCTCAAGGACTCTTGAAATGCTCTTCATGTGTGTAAATAAATAAATAATGAAAATAAATAATGAAGCACATGCAGGGGTAAAGCTTTTCTTAGAAGCCTGACGCCGGTGCTGCCAAATTGAGGGTCTGCCGAATACCAAGGCTTCTTAGACTTGATTCCCCCAATGCCTCTTTCTCCCACCACCCTTCAGCTCTTTTCTATCTCAGTCTTGCAGGTTATTTTTTACACCTCTGTGTTCTCCCTTCGTCATTGTATTGCAATCTATCTCTTCCTGCTTCTTTTTCCTCTTTTCTGCTTGATGATGAACAACAAGTAGCCAAGGATGAGTGCCAGCACCTAGCCCATGCAACCACCAGCACAAATTAGGCACTATGCTCATATCTACGTGTAAACCCACAAATGTGAAAATTGCAGACCCCACAATCATGTGCCCAAGCTCTAGGCTGGTGCAAGCGGGTTGCACAAGGACCCAAGGGTCAATATTGACTCCTGTGTCCACTATATCCTCCTGTGGAGTTGTGCTTTTACCCAGGCACCACAGCTAACAATACTATAGTAACTTGTACTTTCTTACCAGAGATGAAAATAGTTATTGCAGTAATTGGCGAATCCTGAGGACGAGCTCTTTGAAGCACTTCTGGTGGGTTTTGGCTTTTGTACTGCTGGGACAGAGACCTGCCGTCTGAATCCAGACGAACTCACAGGAGCAGGACTTGACCCTGCTTCCATATATTCCTGCACAGTGCAGCACATCACAACCAGCGCCCCAAACATCTGCGATGAGTATGGGCTTTGCACATTTTCAAAAATAGGAGCAATGATGGAAATTTTAACTTTGTGTATTACCCCTTTTCTCCAAAATGTATCAAGGTGACACAATATCAGTTTGAGCTGAGATATTGCTTTTTTCCCTGCAGAGTAGGAGGCTTGATGTTAGTAAATCCCAGGTTTCCTTATCTTTTTTAGAAGCTGGGTCATGTAGTGAACTGTCTCTATTGTGTCTTGTAAAAGTGGATTAAAATATGCATAATAATAAACAAATCACGAAGCGACTGGTGACTTATTGTTTGTAGCATGCTAGTACTAGGGCCCTGGAATCACTTTAGTCCATTTAAGGAATTGCAGTGATGTTTGAAGACACTGAGCAGGCGACACAGCTGGCCCCTGAAAGATCCCACCACGTAGATTAGTGGGTGGTGACAGACTGAGGTTTGGAGTAAGAGCAGCATCTGCCATCAGACAAACACTGGAGCGATTCGTCTCACCCCAACCCCTCTCTGCTAAAACCTACAACTTCTAAGCAAAAGGGCCTCTCAAAGACTGATGACATACAGTGACAAGGACAGTTAGCACAGACAGCATGCAAGTTGTCCATCACTCAGTGTTGGCCAATCACACAACACCTCCTGCCCTGCTTTGGAGACCTTCGCGTGACCGCAGTGAGGTCGATCATAAAAAGGAAAGAGCATATAGGCAGCAGATAAACTATTCATATCAAACACCCTGTCAATACCACAAACACTAGGTATGAGTAATAGTGTTCAGGTCAAACATTACAAGGTTGAGTCTAGCACCAACCATTGGTTTGTATCTCTATTTACATAAATGCTGGCTAATAGTAATGAATGTAAGTTTTCTTATCAGTTCATGTCCCCCTGTGTCAATCTGTCTGTCTGCCTCTTTAGCTGCTTATGTATTTGTCCATCAGTCCAAGCTCCCACCAACAGTCCTATCCTTTCATCAGCCCACCCGTCCATTAGCCCAGCCTCGATCCGGCCCATCCATATGTCCATCCATCGGTCCGTCAATGTGTCTGTCCGCCCACCCATCCATCCTAATGAACTACTTTTGTGGCTCTGTGTCTCGGTCTTTGCCTGTCTTTGCCTTTCGATCTCTGTCTATCGCAATAGACAGCCAGCCATACAGGCAGATGTTACACTATCAATCAGGCATCCATCCGTGTAGCTATTCAATTACTAATAGATAAACATATGATATAGTCACTAAAAATAATGTTCAATCGATGTTGGCCAAAATTCTAAAAATGAAACATTAAACTACTGCACAGTCTCTATTCAGTAAATTGCCTTTGCTAGAGGCATCAAGACATGGATGAATTGTTCTAAGTGGCCACAGTGGTCACTGGTGGGTAGAGAGGCTATCTGTGGACTCAGAAGGTGTAACGTTCCCTTGACAACATAACCATCTCTGCATATCACATGATGAGGATGTCACAGCATCTAGAATACCCTGCAAACACTGAACCAAAGTATGCCAATAAAACATTACAGGGAGGAGTTTTAACAATAAATGTCATAATGACGAATAGACAATACCCATGGGATATGTGGAGAATGCCCATGTCATGTGTAGACTATGCTCAAATTCACTGAAATTATGGGATTCTGTGGCTTTTTCCACATTATTATGGTTTTGCCCCATTTGCCATAAAATGTATCATCTGCTGCATAATATGCAGATTTTAATAAAAAAATAGTTTCTAGCTAAAATTAGTTTCTAGCTCAAACGGATCAAAAGTTTTGTTTATTTCTAAATGTTTTGATTAGCACATGGAGCACTTAATCATACATTTTGACACTCCATATACATACAAACAAATCGAACGTTACTAAAAATGCAGCAACATCTGTTTGTGCACAGTGGAAGGCCCTTCTAAAAAATTAACCAGTCACCTCTCACTTGCTTCTATATTTAGTAGCTAAACTGAAATTAATCAGGTGAAGTCTTTGCCATACAGTCTTGGGTAAAAATGATAAAAAATAAATGAATACTATCAAAAAATATGTTGCACTGTGCCACATAATTTGTCTTTTCTTGCAGCATAATTCAGTCAACCCTGCCGCATAATTTGGTGCTCCCCTGCTGCATAATTCCAGTGGCCCCGACTATGCTCATGCAATGCGTAAACAATGCCCATGTCATGTATAGGCTATGCCCATGAAATCTGTGGACAATGACCATGTGATCTGTAGACAGTGCCTATGCAAAGTGCTTTATAATAAGTATACAACGACTCTTCTGATGTTTATGGGCATATGAAAATAAATGCTCGTGTTACAGTATCGGAATAAAAACCAGATAATGGCCTATAATAAACAACAGCTATACTAATTTGGGCATCATTATATCTACAATTTACTGAATCATGAAAATAATTAATATAAATGAGTCCTATCTCAGAATAAATCATTCTCAAAAGATGTCCTGCGAGATATATAAAACATGACATTGTACCCAGTTGCTGCTGTGCTTGTATAATTATGCCTGCATATAATATCGACTGAATTACATCATTCCAACTCAGTGTGTGACATGTACAGCGTACAGTGCAGGGTGTGCCCTGGATACATTAACCTGCTAATTAATATCTGCAACAGCATGCTTGGATCAATAATGAAATCCAGATACTGTGATAGGGTGCACACAGAATCATCAGCGAGCAATACGATAGGATTAAAGTCTTCATCAAAACAGATCCTCCAGCCATGCTGGGATACATAATACCAATTAGATGCTGTACTAGAATAAGTAATGGTCATGCTACAGTATTAGGATTAATTGTGTTTATAAATTACATTACTGTACCAAGGTAATGATGCCACTGGAATAACTATTTTTTCAAAACACCCTAGGTAAACATTGATCATAACATACTTTATGTTAGCAAACAAATGCCTTTTAGATACTATACTTAGATACTGAGGCCCATATTTATACTTTTTGACGCTAAACTGCGCTAACGCAGTTTAGCGTCAAAAAGTTTTGCACCGTCTAACGCCATTCTGAAGCGCCATGCGGGCGCCGTATTTATGGAATGGCGTTAGACGGCGCAATCAGACCGGCGCTGCCTGGTTTGCGTGGGAAAAAACCACGTAGACCAGACAGCGCCGGCGTAGGGGGAAAATGGCGCATGGGCGTCTTAAAATGGGGCAAGTCAGGTTACGTCGAAAAAATCGTCTTAACCCGACTTGCGCCATTTTTTAACGACGCCCATCCCCCATCAACATGACTCCTATCATTGTAAAGATAGGAGTCATGCCCCCTTGCCCAATGGCCATGCCCAGGGGACTTATGTCCCCTGGGCATGGTCATTGGGCATAGTGGCATGTAGGGGGGCACAAATAAGGCCCCCCTATGCCACCAAAACAAAATATAAAAAAATAAAAAATTATACTTACCTGAACTTACCTGAATGTCCCTGGGGTGGGTCCCTCCATCCTTGGGGGTCCTCCTGGGGTGGGCAAGGGTGGCAGGGGGGGTCCCTGGGGGCATGGGAGGGCACCTGTGGGCTCATTTTGAGCCCACAGGCCCCTTAACGCCTGCCCTGAGCAGGCGTTAAAAAGTGGCGCAAATGCGCCGTTTTTAGCCACGCCAACTCCCGGGCGTCTCTTTTGCCCGGGAGTATAAATACCACGTAAAGGCCTGGGAGTCATTTTTTAGACGGGAACGCCTCCCTTGCATATCATTAACGCAAGGAAGGGGTTCACGCTAAAAAATGACGCACATTCCGGGAACTTTGGCGCTATTCGCCTCTAACGCCATAGTATAAATATGGCGTTAGTTGGCGTTAGTTTTGCGTCGAAATTGCGTCAAAAAAACCGACGCAATTTCGGCGCAAACGGAGTATAAATATGGCCCTGAATATCGTCAATATTGTAGCATCAGAACTGAAGGCTCTTGAAGTATTATTTGAAGATACCCAATACTCATCAGAACTATATCACCGATAGATGCCCATCGAACATGCTATCAGGATAAAGGGATAAAGTCCATTAGTGATTGGACTGGGATAAAGAACTTTACAAGATCAGCCAAGGCCCGTGGTACAGTACCAGGATACATGTGGCAAATCAAGAATCTCCCAACATAAATTGTGCTCTTCAGATAGTGCACCAGGCTAAGTAGCACCTATCAGGTGCTCCACCTAGATACCTAGCAGCATAAGAACTCAGACGGAATAAAGAACACCCAATAGGTGATGTAATAAAACACATCATCCCACCAGGTGCTGTCCCTGGGCAGATAATGCTAGTTACTTCCTATACCAAGGTAAGTAATGCCCAGTTGGAGCAGTATTGCGATAGATAATGAATATTGGCAACTGTAGCAAGATAGGTAATGGCACAATGCCCACGTGGAACAGTATTGAGATAGATAATGAACATGGGTAACTACCAAGATAAACACTGTTCTGTACTGGGGTAAATAAAGTCAATTGAGCAAAGGAACTTTCATGAGGTATGTTTTTTAGGATGACTGCCATCTGGAAATGTACTAGAATAATACCTGTTCATCAGGTAGGGTACCAGGATAAGTAGTTTTCATTGTGTGCAGTACGAGAACAAACACTGCCTACCCTAGATTACACCAGATTAAACAATGCCTAACAGGTAAGGTGCCACGAAAATAATGTTCATTGGTTAGTCTATCAGAATAAACAATGCAGTTTTTTATTCGTATTATTATCCGTCAGGTACTGGGCCAGAAACGTTTATGCCATCAACAACTGCACCAAGATAAAACGAAATCTTGGGGTACTTTACCAGGCGAAAGTACGACCATCACGTACTGCATCGGGTCGGATAATGCCCGTTATGTATTGGATAAGAGTAAATCATGCCCATGGGCAACTCTGCCAGAATACAATAAATCTAACAATAACCTAATCAGGATAGAAAATGTCCAATAAGAATGTTACCAGGATAAACAATGTCATTGGGCGCTATATCAGAATCTATAATGTCCATCAAGTATTGGAGTAAAATAAATAATGCCAACGTGGTACTCTACCGGAATCACTAATGTCAATCCAGGATGGTATTAATAAGAAATAATGAACATTAAATACTTTACCCGGATAAACAATGACCATCAAGGACTGTCCCAAAGTAAACAAAAAAAAAAAAAAGCTCATCAGGTGAATAATGCCCATCAGACAATACGTTGGCAAAATGACCACCATCAGATGCCACCTTATCTCGTCTGCTTGGTCTCGTTTCTTCTCTTTAGGAGTTCTGGATGAAGATGCACTACGAGTACGGAATTGCCTGTGGGGCCTGATAACAACATTTCCATGATAGTAACAAGAAATAGATTTCATCTGTTGTTTCAGATTTCTCTTACATTTTTAACTGAGTGTGTTCCCTAAATGACTGTGTCTTGGCGCTGGGGAGTGGAGGCGACGGGGACTGTAGGGAGTGAGTGGTGGGGGCGTGTGTCTTACTCCAAATTGATCGGGTATATGAGGGTCTGCATCTATTCTGTCATTTGTTTCGATTGCTACCAGTGAAATCACATATTTAAAGTTTAAAACCAATGCAAATTCACTCCTCCCTAAGGAAATACGGCCATGCGAGGAGCAGTGCGAGTTGTAGCTCTCTACCACTGATAAAGAAGGGGGAGGGAGCATAAAACGCTTTTTGCCTCAAGAGTGCAAACGATTTCTTGGAAAAAGCAAGAAGCACATTAATCTTTCAGCTAGTTGATCTAGCATTCCGATGCGCTCATTTAAATATATTTTACAACACTAGTGTGTTTGGCATCTGGAACCACTTGCACGTGACAATTTTACGTGATAAACAGGTTGTTCATACGTGAGCATTGATTGAAAGATAGAGCACGAGTCTCTTTCTAACTACTGAACAGTTCCGAGCGTGAATTACGCACGTGGCAAAACCTGACATTGCAGCTCCAAATCCATCCGTGGTGTGCTGCGCACGTCCAGCTTTTTTCTTTGAATTCTGGGACTTGTTGTTTCGTTTATTCCATTACAAAACAGTGCTACAGGTTCCAGGATTCAAAGAAAAATGCAGGCCTGCACCCGCACATCACGAATGGACCTGGGAAACGTGACAGCTATGGCATTTACCATGTGGCAAAAGTTGTGTCATTCTGAGTTTCATACCTCCTAACGGGGGGTTACACTGCTGATTACAAGTTTTTCCCTCCATTGCAACTTGCACAAGCTCGAGGTTTTCACAGTTTTTGCCAGGTTCACCCGGAGCACACTGTGTAGACAAAAACCAACAGGATCTGTATCATGCATAGTGCCCTGGGGTGTGCAATGGGTGTGTGCACCCCCTTTGCCCTGGGAGCAAGGCATTTATAGTAGGTTGCACTGTCCTGATCTGCACCAGGCGCACCCTTTGAAAGGTGTGCCTGGTGCCGACTAGGACAGTGCCCCTGTTCTGTAATCAGAGCACGGGCATGCAAATATTGTGTGAGTAGGAATCCTGGAGCTGTACCATGATCCAGCTTTCTGAGTAGCACCGAAACTGACAGGGGAATAGGCTCTGGGGTGGGTTGTATTGTGATGCCTCCCCAATTAAGGCATTCTTAGCTTGGTCGTTGAGTCTCAAGGCCCGAGTCAGGTCTGCTATGTCTGTGTTGGATTTTCTCATCATCTTGATTTCACTAAGAGGTTTTAACTTATTTGTTTTTTGGATCAGGAACTTAAATATATATAGTGACTGTTGACCAAAAAAATAGTACATTTGCACCCATAGAAAAACATTGGCAGTAGTAGGCTTGGATAGCTTCTGCCAGTCCTACAGTCATCTCTATACATTGGCAGGAACCACCGTCATTGCACCTCCAGTCAAATTAAGAAAAGTTTGGTGGAGTGCTCCATTAAACATGACGGCCAGCCACTAAACTGATTCAAAGATTTTTCATTGTTCAAAAACAAAATCTTGAAGCTGGAGATTGTTTTTTTTTTTTTTTTTTAAACAACTAATGACCCCCACACTATGAGAGTTTTTGCCCACGATGTAGGGGGTCATGTTTTAGTTCTTGACTGCTAAGTGCGAATGCGCTGCCGCTGAGAGAGGTATTACTTAGTATAAAGGGCTTGGAGCCCACCCATTGCTTATTATTGTTGACATCATTGTCACTCTTCTTTGTTGCCTCCTAATTGGCCAGCATGTGCCAGGCCCCACTTCATTTACTTTGTATGGAGCATCAACCAATCAGAGATTGGTTCATCTTAATTAGTGTCCATTCGCTGCTCGCACTGTGATTCAGGTACTTTCATCTTTCCGTGACGCCACCTGGTTCCATCTCTTTTATCCCCAACCAATACAATATAGATCATAGGTTGGGATAATTTATAACATATTAGCCTATAATTGTATTTATATAGCAAAAGGCTTTGAAGAGCTATAGGGGACTTCACTGGCAACTCGGACAACTTTCCATATCACACAATGCCACTCCATATCATGCCTCACAATGCCACTTCACACCACAACACACAATGCTACTCCACTCCACGACACACAGTGCCACTCCACTCCACACAATTCCACACCACACAATTCCACAAAACACAATTGCATTCCACACAATTCCACTCCACACCACTCAATTCCATGTCGCACAATTGCAACCCACTCTATGCCACATAATTTCACTCCTCTCCACTGCACACAATTCCATGCCAGATAATTCCACTCCACTCCATGCCACACAGTTCCACTCCACACAATTCTGCTCCATGCCACTCCAGTTAATGGCACACAATTCCACTCCATTCACAACACACAATTCCACACCATGCAATTCCACTCCACTCCACACAAGTCCACTTCACGCCACACAATTCCACTTCGCACCACACAATGCCACTCCACTACAAACAGTTCAACTCCACTCTAAACTGCACAATTCCACTCCATGCCACTCCACTCAATTCCACTCCACCCCAAACATTTCCACTACATGTCACACAATTTCACCCCATGTGACATAATTCCATGCCACAAAATTCCACTCAACTCCAGGCACACAATCCCACTCCACACAGTCCCATGCCATGCAATTCACTCCAATCCACATCACACAATTTGACTCCACTCTACACCGCACTATTCCACTCCAAGCACACAATTTGTTCTCCTCCAGCCACACAATTCCACACCACACCACAAAATTCCACTCTATTCCACACAATTCCACTCCAAGCACACAATTCATTCCACTCCAGGCCACACAATTCATTCCACTCCAGGCCACACAATTCTACTCCATGACATACAATGTCCCACCACATAATTCCACTCCACACCACACAATTATTTTCCTTTCCGCACCAACTAGTCCACTCCACTTACCTCCGAGACACTCCATGCCACACAATTCCACTCCACACCACGCCACTCCACACAGTTCCACTCAACACAATTCAACTCCTTGCTACACAATTCCACTCCATGCCACAGAAATTCATGCCAAACAATTCCACTCCACATCACACAATTCCATTCTACTCCACTCCATTCTACTCCACACAATTACACTCTACTCTATGCCACACAGTTCCACTTCCCATCACACAATTCCACTCCGCTTCAAACAATTTCACTCCATTCCACAAAGTTCCTCTCCACACAATTTCACTCCACACCACACAATTCCACTTCACTTCATGCCACACAATTCCATGTTACACAATTCCACTCTACTCCACTTCACACCACAAAGTTTCACTCAGCTCCACTTGACATAATTCCTGTCCACTCCATGTCACACAATGCCACTCCACTCCCACGTCACACAATTTCACTCCTCGCCACACAATTCCATGCCACACAATTCCCTTCTACTCCACAACACACAATTCTACTCCACACCACACTTTTCAATTCCACACTCCACGCCACACAATTCAACTCCATTTCATACCATTCCATTCTGCACAATTCCACTCCACTCTACACTACACAATTACGCTCCATGCACACAGTTCCACTGCATGCCACTCCACACAATTCCACTCCACTCACACAATTCCACTCCATGCCACACAGTGCCACTCCACGCCATACAATACCACTCCATGCTACACCACAGAATGCCACTGCAGTCCACTTCACACCATGCCAAACAATGCCACTCCACTCCACTATACACCACACAATGCCACTCCACTGCATACATTGCCATTCCACTCAATGTCACTCTACTCCACTCAATGTCACTTCACTCTACTCATCTCAAAGCCACTCTACTCCCCTCCACTCAATTGTAATTGTATTTATATAGTACTTACTACCCCTGAAGAGGCATTGAAAGGCATTGTGGCATGCCACTCCACACCACTACAGTCAATGCCACTCCACTACACTTAATGCCGCAACACTCCACTTCATGCCACACAATGCTACTCCACGTCACTCCAGGCCACACAATTCCACTCCACTCAATGCCACTCCACTTCACTAAGTGCCACTCCACTCCTCACAATGCCACTCTCATCCATACCACACAATGTCACTCCACACAAGGCAGTGTTACTCTACTTCGCTCCACAGAATGCCACTTCACTCCACACCACACCACACAATGGTTCTCCTCTACATGCCTCTCGGTGCCATTTCACTCCACACCACAGAAGGCCTCTTCAGTCCATGCAATACTACTCCACTCCATGCCATACAATTCCACTCCACTCTACGTCACACAATGCCACTCCACTTTATCACACAATGCCTCTCCACTCCATACCACATCACTGCCCTGCTTGCCTTTCTTTTTTACTATCACCACCAGGTTATGCATGATGGAAATGGACAGTAAAATAAAAGCAATCGGACATCCACTTTAAATAGGGTGGACGGCCGGATGGCTTACCGTTGACAGCTCGTATTCTATTGGACTGTTGGAGGACGTTTTACAAAGACAGAGTAAAATGTACTCTGTTAGCATAAACCTTGTAGTCTGTCCAACTCAAAATCAGGCAGGTGGACCTTCAGTTTGGCATACAGGATACTATGTCACCTTTGCAACAGAGACCTCTGTCAGCCAAACTCTAAATCAGACCCAGAATACACTTAATGGCAATCAGTACAGACTCTGCTCCTTATAGGAACATTCATCCCAAACCTTTCACCCATTCACCCTATGGCCCACTATTTTTTTTAGTTGGGAAATTAGAGACTCACACCCCCACCGCAAACCTTACTGATTAAGCTACATCCCTGTACAATGAAGGAGTGTATGTTTCTTTTTCGGTCTTTAGCATATACATTTACTTGAAAAATCTATGAGTTAGGGCAACTTTTCCTTTGGGCTTAGAAACACAAAGAGGCAATTACTGTGCTGTGTTACTGAGCACTATTGTCTGCTACCCATGTACTGCCTCAGAGATTTTTCAAATGAATGTATGCACTAAAGACGAAAGAAAGAAACGCACGGACCCGTTCTGCACTGGCACAGAATGCAGGATCATGATATGGCCCCATTTCAGAAGCAAATCAGATTTGCACCAAAATCGGAATTTTGGCAGATGTCAGAATGATGTCCTGTGCATTTACTTTCCTGGTACTTGGGTGTTTAAGGGACAATTATGTAGCAAAATTGATTATCCAATTTTTGTTGCAGCATACAAAACAAGGAATGAGATAAAAACGTTTCACTCATTTCTAGTTAGCAAAAGAGCTAACATATTGTATCGGATGAAAAAGTCCACAGTAGATAACTTTACACTCGACTTAGATAAAATTTGAAAAGTGGAGCAAAATCTGGTTGCCCCATTTCATATGCCACATGTAAACATGGTGCAAAATCTATTTCCACATCCTTGCCCCAGTGCTGAACTGAATACAGTGCAGTTGGGCGAGACACCCCAGATTTCACAGGCCAGACAACTTTTGTGGACAAGTATCTTTCAATAAAGTGGCATGATAAGGGGATACTGTACTGTGTACATTTTATCTGTGTGTTGTGAGAAAATGTTGCCTTCAATCAACCTCGTCCAAGATGGAAAATACATACAGACTCTTTATTTGCAAGTTTGCTGTGTTTTTCTACGCTCAATGGCAACTGCAAAGGAGACACACACTTAGGCCCTCATTACGGGTTGTGGTATTTTACCCAGAGCGCCAACTCTGGGTGAAATTCCACATCTTGCAATTGGACGCGTCTCTGTGGGCCTCGTAGTATCACGGTTGCAAACTTCGGACTTAGTATTTCCGGGCCAGACACACCAGGCCTTCCTGTTTTGCTGCAGGGTCATTCAACAGCATCAGAGCCCACGTGGCCCTGCAGCAGCACAGGAGAAGCAGGTGATGCTCCCACCGGACAGACACCCTGCTGTTACAAGCCCCGTCAGAATTAAAAAGCCACTCATAACGAGGGACCCAGTAAATACCAATAATGGTGGGGTTCAGTATTTACCTGGTACACAATTTGTGTAACTCGTTATGCTTTACACACAGTAGAATGGGGAATAACGCTCTATGGGAGCAGGGTATTCTACATTTAGAGGTTTGCAACATTGTACCTCATCCCAAAATCCCAAAATGTGAATAATCTGCACAGCGAATGTAATTCTGTGTCAACCTAATATTCTTGCTGGTACCCGAAATGGGATTAGCATGCAAATTAGAAAGAGGAGCCAACTATTTTCTGCAAAGTGTATCTCATGCGGAACCATTTTGTCACTGGCAAATGATGGCATATGCAATCAGTGGCGGCCGGCAGCTATAGGAGGGAGGGGGGCGGGTGGGAAGCACACACACACACACACACACACACACACACTCATTCTTTCACACATAGACATGCACGCATGCACGTACATCCATTAACAACACTCATAACATTCAAACATGCACGCACGCACCAAACATTCATTTTAAAAGTTCACACACACTCATTCTTTCACACACACGCACGCACACACATCCATTAACAACACTCATACCATTCAAACATGCACGCATGCACCAAACATTCATTTTAAAACACACACACACACTCATTCTTTCACAAACGCACGCACGCACATCCATTAACACTCATAACATTCAAACATGCACGCACGCACCAAACATTCATTTTAAAACATCACACACACACTTACCTTCAGCCTCGAGGTCCCAGGAGGGGTGGGACTGCTGCCTTCCCTCATTGGCTGACCTTAGGTGGGGTCAGTGAGACTTCTGTCCCCACCCCACTCTGTGACGAAGTGTCACTGATTGACACTTGCCCTGGGCGCTTCAGAGCTTAAACCTGAAGCGCCCAGGTCGAAGTCAATGGGTGACGCTTTCCTCATCACCCAGGGGAGGGCCTCGAGGCAGGCGCGGCCCATCCTTTAGGGCGGAGGTGTCACGCCCCCCCACATTAAGCCCCTCATGAAGAGTGTCTGTCAGGCTGAGCAAAGGTCAGCCTGACAGACACTCTTCATTTACAGCTCAGACAGCCACGAGTGAGACATGCACGATTTGTACAGACTCCTGGCTGCCTGAGCTGAACGTTGCTGGGCTGAGGAGGTCACAGCTCCTATGGGCGTGACCTCCTCAGCTCAGCAAAGGTGCCTCGAGGCCCTCCCCTGGGTGACGAGGAAAGCGTCACCCATTGACTTCGACCCCGGCGCTTCAGGTTTAACCCCTGAAGCGCCCAGGGTGAGTGTCAATCAGTGACACTTCGTCACAGAGTGGGGTGGGGTCAGAAGTCTCACTGACCCCATCCCACTCTGTGACGAGGCTGGGACTGCTGCCTTCCCTCATTGGCTGACCCAGGGTCAGCCAATGAGGGAAGGCAGCAGTCCCAACCCTCCTGGAACCTCGAGGCTGAAGGTAACTGTGTGTGTGATGTTTTAAAATGAATGTTTGGTGCGTGCGTGCATGTTTGAATGTTATGAGTGTTAATAGATGTGCGTGCGTGGGTGAAAGAATGAGTGTGTGTGTGTGATGTTTTAAAATGAATGTTTGGTGCGTGCGTGCATGTTTGAATGGTATGAGTGTTGTTAATGGATGTGCGTGCGTGCATGTGTGTGTGAACTTTTGAAATGAATGTTTGGTGAGTGCGTGCATGTTTGAATGTTATGAGTGTTGTTAATGGATGTGCGTGCGTGTGTGTCTGTGTGTGAAAGAATGAGTGTGTGCTTCCCTCCCGCCCCCCTCCCTCCTAAAGCTGCCGGCCGCCCCTCCTCAAGGCACCTTTGCTGAGCCGAGGAGGTCACGCCCATAGGAGCTGTGACCTCCTCAGCCGAGCAAAGTTCAGCTCAGGCAGCCAGGAGTCTGCGCAAATCGCTCATGTCTCACTCCTGGATGTCTGAGCTGAAAATGAAGAGTGTCTGTCAGGCTGACCTTTGTGGAGCCTGACAGACACTCTTCATGAGGGGCAAAAGGTGGGGAGGTGTTACCCCTCCGCCCTAAAGGATGGGCTGCGCCTGTATGCAATAGAAATTGTCACCAAAGTTTAGATAGTCATGCAAATGGTGAAAGAAAACTCTGGCATCTTCACACAGCATCAACAGAACTTTGCAATTGTTGCAGAAATCAAACTTTCCGCACCTCTAGTTTTCAGTAGACATCTGCTACAAATCCTTCGAGTTTCATATTGAGAATTGTGCTTGATCAATGTTGTTTGGCTACAAGGAGTTGTTTTCTTTATTGACAACATGTTTTGTTTTACTTTCAACTGCTGCAAAACCGTTACAATAGATCATAACAATTATCGGTGTCCTTTTTCTTAAATACCCCTCAAGGGTAGTAATATGTGTTGGAGTACTAAAGTGTATATTGAACCCTGAACTAACATCATCGGCTTCCAAAGAGCCCATTAGATAGACAGTATTTACGAGTATGGGGAGTTGTTCTACAGGTGAACTCTTTCACATACTCTTACATGTCTTTGAGAATATGCCCTGAAATTTCCAATTACACATTAGTATAACTCCAAACAGGGCAAAGATTTTTGTATTTGTTCTCACTATATGTATGTTCCTTGAATGTTCTCATTTTACTCCCATTTTAGATGTTTTCAGGCCAAATCACAATAGCATGCAATAGTCTTTAAAAGAGTACCAATGAAGGAATACTTTACGTACTCCAATGCTCTTTTGTGAACAGGCCTCTTTGTATTCTAACCCATTTCATTAGTGTATGCTTTGGAAGCCAGCCTGGATCAGAGGTAATCCATGGAAACGAGATTTGAATTACCAATGTTAAAGTCATGAATCTTGCAAAGAAATGAACACCTGCTCATACATCTCTGTGCTAGAGATTTCACCTATTGGCAAAACACCAGCATGAATTCAACAGCAGACACAGATAAGAGACAGCCAGCAAGCAGGCGATGAGACAAAAGTTATTATGGTTGTTTATGCTAAACGCGTAAATTAACTAGAAGCTTTACAAAAGGCAACATTTTTGGTATTAATCACTTGATAAAAACAAGTTAAAGAGATTGACTGATGGCAACACTTGATGTATGAGGACACCGACTAGTTGATAGATGACAAATGTCCGACGATAAAAACTGGTTGAGGAAGACAAAAAATGAAACTGTGTATACTGAAACAAACTGTTTGACAGATTAGGAAATATTTTGTATGGCAATGGAGCCTGTTTGAGCTCGATGTTAGAGTACACAAATCAGTTTACAGAATGACACAGCCAGGTGTATGAAAATACAGGCTGGTAAATAACAAACTCGAATTCTCTTTACCCCACAATATCGACTACCAATGGTGTACTCCTGGATAGTGAAGATAGAATGTCCTGGTATAGAATATTGAGGACAAAATATCAAAACCATAATATCAAAAGGTAGATAAGCATAGTTTTTCTATACCCACATATAATTATCTTGACAATACATATCTTCGAGATAAGTAGATGTGGAGTTATGAATAGTAAATCTATACTTCTTCTAGATGCATTTACCTTTCGACATTTTGACCTTATATATTTTGCCCACAATATTCTTTTATCACGATATTCATGTCCTTAATATTCAGTAGTAGCAGCCTACCAATATATTGTCAATGCAAGTATATATAGAGAAGTATAGATCTAGAACTGTTTACCCTTAACCTCCCTGGTTTATCTGCATCTTAGAGCATTTGAAAATTACTTTGCATTCAAACATCTACTTCACACATATCTGATCCCTAACTAGTCTGCTTCTATCATTATTATCTAGATAGCACCATACCGGTTAGGTTAGTACACAGTGCTCTGCCAAGCAACTTAACCTAACAGATATGGCACCAATCAGAAACAGAAGTGCTGGTGAGCAGAATATACTGTTATGGCTCAACTCAATGCCACTCCTTTGTTTGAAGTAAACAAAAAGATGGAGTCTTGAGTCTATAATGCTGATATTTAAACATGTAACCTGCTGACTATTCATGGATGTCTGTAGCACATGCCCTATCCATAGAGCTAGCCAGTGCTCGATTTATATATTTTTTTTAAAACAGAAATGCAGGTGCCCGTCGCTGCTGCAGAATGCAGGGCTTTCTGAATACCAAGACTGCCACGTTTTAATTCCACATCATATCTCTTTTTTCCACCATCTTACACTTCCTGTTTCTTTATCTCACCCTTGTAGGTCCTTTTAATCCATTCTTTCGCCTTTAGTCACTGTGTATCCATCTTTTTTTCCTCCTCCTTTTTCACTTTTCTGCCTCGCTCTTTTTCCTGCACTGAGTCAAAGTTTGATGATGAAAGAAGATCAGCTCCCAAAAAGAAATGGTGGCGCCCACCACCCTGCAACAACCAGCACCAGCAAAGCACAAGAGCTAACTGGTAAATTCATGGCCCTTGGCCAGCTTTATTCTTTTTAATGCACGGTCATCTGGTTGGAACAGGTTATCAGTATAGAAGTGACAAGAAACCATCCAAATGGGAGAGTGCTATACAAGTAACTAATCTAACCTAATTTGAAGGGCATTGTGTTCAACTTCCTTCTTATGTGTAAAATCTAAAATAAGGTAGGACTACAAATTGTGGCCAAGTGGTTGAAGCATCTGAGCCTGCAATTGTATTGCTCTCCTTTGAAGGAAGTGGTTCAGTAGTAACCGTGCAAACTTGCTTGGGGTAGCGCTATCAGCACCAAGCTGTACTGAGGGGTGAACCATCCAGGCGAAGATGGGGGGCATGGAATTGGCAACCAGTATTATAAGCTAATACACTGAACTTTATCGAGCATTGGCTATTTGCAATGCATAATGAGTTTTCGGTCATTTCCACGAAAAAGGCATTATCTGTGGGTCATTAAGTCAATGCAATCACAATTGAGAGCAATTGCCTTTTAAACCAGTGTTTCAACACCCTAGAGGATCTGTCATGTAACTAAATATTTATAAGGCTGCAGGAGAGCCTCTGGCACACTGCAGGCAGGACACCGAGCACATCATCCGTGCAGCACTGCATACATTTATAGTGCGTAATCCATCCTAATGAGGGATTACAGTACCCCCCACAATTGCTGGCGTTGTCCCAATCCTCATAATGTAGGGAATAATGCCATTTGTTAATCCCATCTTTCATCTTCATGTTGATCCAGGTCATTGTACAAGGCACATAGGCTAGCCCAGTGTTTGGGGGGGGAGGGGTGTCCTGAGGTTTTCAGTTTGATAAAATGTAATTTTATTTATGAGATCCATTACAGCTTGACCGGTGCGTCATCACTAGGAATGGTTTGCACCTCTCAACGAAAATACTTGCTGCGACAAATTAATTGCCATTCACTAGCAGTGGCGTAACATTAGTCTCCGCAGCCCCTGCAGTGCTGGGGGTGGGGGGCTCGAGCTCCAGGGGGCCTCCTCAGCACAGTACACTGTGCACGGGCAGCAGGTCCCTGGCCTAAGAGCTTCTGACTGCGCACTACCTTACTTTGAAAAATGTAATGTCAGAAAAAATATTACACAATGATGGGCAGAGTTATGGAAAGTGTCGCTGCACTGAGTGCAGCGCCACTTTCCCTGCGCCCCTTTGCACCCCCCTACCGCCACCTTGGATGCGCCGTATTTAAAATATGGTGCACCGTGGCGCAGGCGAAGGAGCAATAAAGTCATTTTTTATAACGCTACTGATTAACTCTGCAGGAGTAGCACCAAAATATTGGCGCTACTCCTGCAGGGTACATAGGGCCCCATTTTAAAGAATGGAAGCCCCCTTTTAATGCTTGCTGTTGAGCAGGCGTTAAAAGTTCCGTAAAAAATAGTCTAATGAAATCTCATTGATTTACTTATGCTATTTTTCCGTCTCCCCAAACAGGGGAACGCCCCCTTTGCATACATTATGCCAGGCACAGGCATAATGTAGAGCAAAGGGTTACAGAGTGGCGCAATGCATGCATTGCGCCATGCTGTAAATACGGCATGGGGATTTTGGCCTCGTTGGGCCACATTAACGTAAAAAATAATTATGTTAATGTGGCGCAAGGGCATTAGAAATATGCCCCTAAATTTCCAAATCTGGACATTTATTGATGACATCATCATTTGTTTCCCTCATTAGCATGAATCTGAGCGAAAGTGAGAGAGTGAGTTTTTTGTTTCGGGACAGAATGTTGGTAGGAGGCGCTTAAAGTGCAGTAATGCTTTTGAAAAGAATGTATGTCAGTATCCAAAAATGGGAGAAGAGAAAACTACTAAAGAGAGGTTTACAGAGGAGATCCTTTCAGCACCAAGCCGTAGCGGTATGTGATAGGCACCCAGAAAAATCGAATCAGGCAAAACTGAAAGCATTTAGAAACCACTTTAAAGTGGGTAAACGCTTCCGATGTTGGGTTTTCAGCCTTTGCAAAGGCTGGGGAAGTTTCCTGGCTTTGTGATAGTGAAGTCTGTCCCGAGGAAGGTGCCAATTTCCTGCAGCTGGATGTAGTGAAAAAAATCTAAGAAATGTATCTTCCCCAGTGGCTAACTTTGAAATAGGGGAAATGTTATGCTGAAAACAGCTACAGCACTTAAAAATCGGGAGTCTCAAATCGGGTCTATTGGCATGCATGCTACTGCGAATAATCATTTGTTGCTGACTTTTAGATCCTGATATACTCCACTTTAATCGTTCTCAGTGAGCAACAACTGTTGCTAAGAACAGACACAATTACTTTACCTGATAGTCCACAACGGGAGAGTATAAGGGAGCGGGAAAGGACACCCATCGTACTCGACTCCCCAAACATAACACTAAATCACAAAAGAGAGTACGGGGTATTGAAATTATAAATGGATTGAAAGTGTGCTACTTGCGACACTAGACCAATCTTGGACCTCGACTAAAGGTAAATTGGGGTGGAACGTGGGGTGGTATGAGGTCTGTGGAGGGGGATTTCCTTTACGGACTAGGTGGTCTCACACACTATATAGTGTCATGCTTCATCATATGACCACCTAGCCCCACCCAGGTAGGACAATACCACCTGGGCGGACTCAACCTCACTGTTAAAGGAACAGGAGGGAGTGCGTAAATTAGTTTGATTTCTGGAAAGAAGGGATCCAGCTATGCTATGGGAATAAAAACACCTACTCAGATACCAAGGTGAGTTTAATAGAAGGTTCTGTGTGGTGTGATTAAAAGGAGTGGGGAACCAGTGTGAGAGCAATGACTCACAAGGTTACCTATCTTAAAAAGTAGCCGACATGTTTCTGCCCTTGTGATTGAGCTATGGAGGGTCTCTGGGCATTCATCAGGGCGTTGGATCCCTGTTGCAGATGCTTATTGCGCGCTGCAGAATTAATCGCAGTACGAAAAAGGGAAGGGAAGGAAGGGCCTACCTTAGCCAAGGGAATACCTGGGGAGGACCTATAGTAAATACAATAACATAAACAGACCAAAATTGGCGGTGAGAAGATAATTCACAGCAAACCACAGCACACGTGACAAGATTTCATGCATAACACAAGAGTACTGGTTGCAGATAAAACGGTCGCGGCAATGCTGGCTATGCGCGGCGAGTGGTAGGTCAGGGAAGACAATTCCTTACCCTAACAATAGAGGCTACTAGCCTCTGGTATCCTGGAGAGGGACCGTCCCTTTATAGTCAGACTCTAGGGTTAGGAGGGAAAAAGCAGAAGGGGAGAGTAGAGATGAAAAAATATATATGAAGGAATAGTACAGAAGTAGTCAAGGAATAGGCGGTAGAAGCCAAGATCAGGTTGGAAAAAAACTGGAGAAGGGGGGAAAAAAGAGGGGGGAAAAAAGGGGGGGGGTGTTTGTGTTTTGGGGGGAAAAAAAGGGGAAGGAAAAAGGGGAGAAAAGGGAAAAAAGGGAAAAAGGGAAGAAAAGGGGGGAAGGGGGCAAGAGGGGGGGAAAACGAAGAAAGAAATGAGAAAGAAAGAAAAAAAAAAGAAAAAGAAAGGAAAGACAACTGAGAGAATGGAACGAGGGCAAGAGAAAAAGGGGCAGGAAAGAAGGGAGAAGTAAGGCTTCTTATCTGTGTTTCCATCGTTGGTCGACTCACTGCATCAAAGGTGGGCGCTCTCTGTGCGCCTATACCGACCTCTCTGTCAGGACCGCTTGGGTAAAGTGACCTGAAAGCCGGTAGCTGATATAGTGGTCTTAAAGGGGGGAATTACTTGCAGCTGCAGGTGATCACCGCCGCGGCCCAGGGGCCGGAAGTAATGCGAGCTGTAAACGATTCTGTGCGCCGGAATTAATTACGGTCACCCCGGAGGTGCCGGGGGCTGGAAATGACCAATAATGGTGGGGGCGCCCGTGGGCAGCGCCTCCCCAACATGTTATGCCCCCTCTAGGTATCGGAGCCGCCGCGGTAAGCGACCGCGGTTAGGGAAAGCCCTGTTTGGGCGTCAGCCCGCAAGCGCTGTCGGGAAACATAGTTCCCCGGCAGCTATGTTGGCTGCCAACGCTCGCGTGGCTGGGAAACGTAGTCTCCCAGCTGCGAGCGGTGCTGCTAAAGAAGGGAGAGGCCGGGACAGGGGCGAAGTGGAAGGAAGGGGGCGGGGAAGGTTAGGGAAGAAAGGAAGGGAGAAATGTAAAGGGGAGAGTGGGGAGGGGGGTGGGGGGGTTTGGGGATGAGGGGGAAGAAAAAAGGACTGGCAGACAAGGGGAGAGCAAAAGAAAAAGAAAATTAGGGGGGGCAGGGGAAGAAAGAGATGTTAAGAGCAAGAAAAAGGGGAAGAGAGAGGACCAAGAAGAGACAGAGGGTCGAGGAAGAGGAGGGAAGGAAAGGTGAAGGAAAGAGAAGGTATGAGAGAAAGAGAAGAGAGGGAAGGGAGAAAAGAGTTAAGAAGCGAGGGAAGGAAAAAAGGGGGTGCAAGGCCAGAGAAGGCGGAAAAGGGGGAGCAAAGAGGTTTCTAGATTTAAAGAGAGAACCACGGTATCTCGTCATTTAATCCAACTGTGTCGGTGTGCAATCTCCAAATCCAGCGTTGTTCTGCCCTAAATAGTCTTTCGGACACGCTGGGGGTTGAAGGAGAGAAAAGTTCCAGGACCGTCCAAGACATGTCATCTGGAGAGTGGTTTTTTTGTAGGAAATGGCTAGTGAGTTTCGTTGCGTCTCGTTTGCACCTGATCGTGCTTCTATGTTCACATATTCTGGTGCTCACCTTCCTCGTAGTCATACCCACATATTTAAGTAGGCAAGGGCATTTGATTAAGTAAACTACGTTTTTGCAGTTGCAATTTGTCAGTGATTTTTGCACCCATGGAGTTTTGAGGTCAAGATCGATGGTAGTAGATCTATGGGTAAAAGGGCAAACGCTGCAGTTGCCGCATGGGTAATGACCTGCCGGGGGGGCCATTTGCCAAAGTGTAGTCTGTGTGGACCTTCGCTTCTCCTTTGGTCTAGTATGGACCACCATGTCCCGTATGTTGGTTGCTCTCTTAAACGCATGTAATGGTGGTTCAAAGGGTAAGCCACCTGATGTCAAAATTTTCCAATTCTCTCTAATAATCTTCTGGATTTCATTAGATAGGGGATTAAAGGTGGTGACACATACGATTTTATCCAGACTTGGTTTCTGTGCGCGAGGCTGTAGCAACTGGTCTCTGTTATTGTTGCGTGCCCGTTTTCGTGCCCTATTAACCAGATATGGGGGATAATCCTTGGTGTGTAGCTTGGTAGACAGTTTGTCTGCGTGTTTGCGGTAATCGGTGACGGATGAGCAGTTTCGTCTTAACCGTAGGAACTGCCCAACCGGGAGGTTATCTCGTAGGGCTCGTGGGTGGAAGCTCTGGTATTGTAATAGATTGTTGCAGTCTGTTGGTTTGTAGTAAACTTCAGTAGCTAACCCGCCGTCTTGTTCATAGATTAGTAGGTCGAGGAAAGGTAGTCATTACCCATGCGGCAACTGCAGCGTTTGCCCTTTTACCCATAGATCTACAGTACTACCATCGATCTTGACCTCAAAACTCCATGGGTGCAAAAATCACTGACAAATTGCAACAGCAAAAACGTAGTTTACTTAATCAAATGCCCTTGCCTACTTAAATATGTGGGTATGACTACGAGAAAGGTGAGCACCAGAATATGTGAACATAGAAGCACGATCAGGTGCAAACGAGACGCAACAAAACTCACTAGCCATTTCCTACAAAAAAACCACTCTCCAGATGACATGTCTTGGACGGTCCTGGAACTTTTCTCTCCTTCAACCCCCAGCTTGTCCGAAAGACTATTTAGGGCAGAACAACGCTGGATTTGGAGATTGCACACTGACATGGTTGGATTAAATGACGAGATACCGTGGTTCTCTCTTTAAATCTAGAACCCTCTTTGCTCCCCCTTTTCCGCCTTCTCTGGCCTTGCACCCCCTTTTTTCCTTCCCTCGCTTCTTAACTCTTTTCTCCCTTCCCTCTCCTCTCTTTCTCTCATATCTTCTCTTTCCTTCACCTTTCCTTCCCTCCTCTTCCTCGACCCTCTGTCTCTTCTTGGTCCTCTCTCTTCCCCTTTTTCTTGCTCTTAACATCTCTTTCTTCCCCTGCCCCCCTCATTTTCTTTTTCTTTTGCTCTCCCCTTGTCTGCCAGTCCTTTTGTCTTCCCCCTCATCCCCAAACCCCCCCCCACCCCCCTCCCCACTCTCCCCTTTACATTTCTCCCTTCCTTTCTTCCCTAACCTTCCCCGCCCCCTTCCTTCCACTTCGCCCCTGTCCCGGCCTCTCCCTTCTTTAGCAGCACCGCTCGCAGCTGGGAGACTACGTTTCCCAGCCACGCGAGCGTTGGCAGCCAACATAGCTGCCGGGGAACTATGTTTCCCGACAGCGCTTGCGGGCTGACGCCCAAACAGGGCTTTCCCTAACCACGGTCGCTTACCGCGGCGGCTCCGATACCTAGAGGGGGCATAACATGTTGGGGAGGTGCTGCCCACGGGCGCCCCCACCATTATTGGTCATTTCCGGCCCCCGGCACCTCCGGGGTGACCGTAATTAATTCCGGCGCACAGAATCGTTTACAGCTCGCATTACTTCCGGCCCCCGGGCCGCGGCGGTGATCACCTGCAGCTGCAAGTAATTCCCCCCTTTAAGACCAATATATCAGCTACCGGCTTTCAGGTCACTTTACCCAAGCGGTCCTGACAGAGAGGTCGGTATAGGCGCACAGAGAGCGCCCACCTTTGATGCAGTGAGTCGACCAACGATGGAAACACAGATAAGAAGCCTTACTTCTCCCTTCTTTCCTGCCCCTTTTTCTCTTGCCCTCGTTCCATTCTCTCAGCTGTCTTTCCTTTCTTTTTCTTTTTTTTTTCTTTCTTTCTCATTTCTTTCTTCGTTTTCCCCCCCTCTTGCCCCTTCCCCCCTTTTCTTCCCTTTTTCCCTTTTTTCCCTTTTCTCCCCTTTTCCTTCCCCTTTTTTTCCCCCCAAAACACAAACACCACCCCACCCTTTTTCCCCCCCTCTTTTTTTCCCCCTTCTCCAGTTTTTTTCCAACCTGATCTTGGCTTCTACCGTCTATTCCTTGACTACTTCAGTACTATTCCTTCATATATATTTTTTCATCTCTACTCTCCCCTTCTGCTTTTTCCCTCCTAACCCTAGAGTCTGACTATAAAGGGACGCTCCCTCTCCAGGATACCAGAGGCTAGTAGCCTCTATTGTTAGGGTAAGGAATTGTCTTCCCTGACCTACCACTCGCCGCGCATAGCCAGCATTGCCGCGACCGTTTTATCTGCAACCAGTACTCTTGTGTTATGCATGAAATCTTGTCACGTGTGCTGTGGTTTGCTGTGAATTATCTTCTCACCGCCAATTTTGGTCTGTTTATGTTATTGTATTTACTATAGGTCCTCCCCAGGTATTCCCTTGGCTAAGGTAGGCCCTTCCTTCCCTTCCCTTTTTCGTACTGCGATTAATTCTGCAGCGCGCAATAAGCATCTGCAACAGGGATCCAACGCCCTGATGAATGCCCAGAGACCCTCCATAGCTCAATCACAAGGGCAGAAACATGTCGGCTACTTTTTAAGATAGGTAACCTTGTGAGTCATTGCTCTCACACTGGTTCCCCACTCCTTTTAATCACACCACACAGAACCTTCTATTAAACTCACCTTGGTATCTGAGTAGGTGTTTTTATTCCCATAGCATAGCTGGATCCCTTCTTTCCAGAAATCAAACTAATTTACGCACTCCCTCCTGTTCCTTTAACAGTGAGGTTGAGTCCGCCCAGGTGGTATTGTCCTACCTGGGTGGGGCTAGGTGGTCATATGATGAAGCATGACACTATATAGTGTGTGAGACCACCTAGTCCGTAAAGGAAATCCCCCTCCACAGACCTCATACCACCCCACGTTCCACCCCAATTTACCTTTAGTCGAGGTCCAAGATTGGTCTAGTGTCGCAAGTAGCACACTTTCAATCCATTTATAATTTCAATACCCCGTACTCTCTTTTGTGATTTACAATTACTTTACCAGACAACACTGAGGGCTGCCTTTAGACATTGGCCACAATAGGTACACACCCGCTTCTCAGCAGCAATGCATTAATGCCAACCAATAAGCCACACCCACTCAAGGGTGAGACTTCATCGTAGAGCGCGACTATGGGGTAGGAGTTGCCTACTCTCGGCCACTCCAGACTTTGAGCTGGTTCAGCTATGAGTAACTGCCATGGCACCGGACCGCTAAATTTACGACAGTTTTTGTTTTTAAAAATAACTTTGCAAGCTTTGAACTTAGCATCACAAACACAGACACACACTGTTAGAAATGGGGTTTCTGGTTGGCTAGGGCATGCACCTAAGCCAGGCATAACCCACCCACAGGGTGAGGGAGTTACACACCTAAGATAACCCATGCTCACCCCCTTGGTAGCTTGGCACGAGCAGTCAGGCCTATCACAGAGGCAACGTGTAAAGCGTTTGCACAACACACACAACATAAGTGACACACTTTCCCCACCACAAAGGAAACATAACACCAAGCTATATAAAAATAAACTGTATTGTACACACCATTGTTAGACCAAACACAACATGTCAGTAATACCCTGCTATCCAAGCAGTTGTCAGAACATTACACAGTGCTATTACTCTGCAGAAATCACAGTAGTCACATATAACACACAGGTTACTCATTATTCTGCAACATCAGCAGTAGTCAGGAAAAACATTACTACAATAATGCACATGTCACAAGATCCTCATAAATGTCCATACCAGGAACCTTAGGAAACACATGACAAGTCATAAACACAGATTAGCATAAATGCCCATAACAGGAACATTAGCAAACATATGGCACGGCATACAACACAACCGGTTAGCACAATATTCGCAGACTGTCCATAACAGGAGCATCAGGAAAACATGTGGTAATTGAAGGCACCTGTTTGTTTCATGGTGAAGGCACCTCGAGTGCCATGAAGAAAACAGGGACCCCGTGCTCTCCTCTGCACCAAAACGGGGGCTATTTTATGGTTGGGGGAGCAGGGCGGCACGCACCCCCTCCGTTTTTATACTGGGACCCCTCCTGGGGCCCATGCACAAACTGGGCACCCATAGTCCCTGCGACCCCACTGGGGCCATGACTGGCCCTCCCGCAGGGAGCAGAGCCACAAGAGAAAAATGGGCCAAGTGGTGCGGGGAGCCTCCGATGAGGCTTCCTTCCCGCCCGCAACCTCGCGGCACAGATGAGGGCGTGGTGGGATAGGGGGACTCCGATAAGGCTTACTCCCCGCCAATCCTCACAACACTCACTGGGGCCTTGGTGGAACGGGGGGCCTCCGATGATGCCTCCTACCCCGCCCGTCCTCTCGGCTCCTAACTGACTGAACCACACCCGATTTGGTGCGTGGGTCTGGTGCAGCCTGCCAGGGCCGCAGAGGTGATCCTTGCACAAGTTGGAGCTGGTTGGTGCCCCGGGGGCGCTCCTCAGAGTGTGCTTTGCCCCAGGGGCACCGTTAGGAGCGTGCTTGCTCCAGTTTTCACTTGGTGATGCCCCGGGGGCACAGGATGCACCGCACTTTTGACGCACTTGGGATTTTGTACCACCTGGGTCTCGCCGATGATTTTGGCATTTCAACTAGTGCTTACAAAGTGCATGGGGCAAAAAATAAAGCACTTCTCGAGGCGCTCGATTTCACAAGAGGAAAGCGCTCTCTAGGCGATTCAGCCAAACGACAAGAAGGTGCTCTCCAGGCGTTTCTGTCCCAGACCAAGAGCCTTGAACACAGTGCTGTCCTCACACTGACAAAGCCACAGGTTGCAGGGGTCAGGGGCCACAGCACCCAGCCACTGGAGAAGACAAGTGGAGCACAGGGTGGTAGAGCCCAACGGCAGGCCAGCACAAAGGGGATGCAGACAGTGGCAGTTTCTCCTAGTGACCCAGCAGGTCACAGGTCAGCACAGCCGCAGCAGTCCAAGGTGGTTCCTGGTGAGTCCCTCCAGCAGCATTCTGTGTCCAGACACAAGCACATTAAAAGTGTCTCAAGTGTCTAATTTTCATGGAGGAAAACCCCCTGTACTTATACTCAGTTTTGCAGAGCACTAACGAAGAAGGGGAGAGGAGCTTTTAACCAGTTACAACTGGTTCTGGGAGTGTCTCCTATCTCCTTCAGCACAGGCTCCAGACATCAGTTGGGGGTAAAAGACCCCTTTGTGTGATGTCAGGGCGCAGCCTTTACAGATGAATGTGTGCCCCGCCTCCCCTTCTCTCAGCCCAGTAAGACTATTCAATATGCAGATGCACCTCTGTGACACCTCCACCCTCCCTGTGTACAGGCTGTCTGAAAAGTATTCACAAAGCCCAATTGTCACTCTGCTCAGACGTGGATTGGAGTCAAGCTGCAAAACACCAGACTCATAAGCACAGAGAAATGCTCATTTTCTAGAAGTGGCATTTCCGTAAGGGTAATAAAAAATCCACCTACACCAGTAAGCAGCATTTCTCACTACCATTACAACCATACCACACATGCCTATGCTACCCCTCATAAATCAGATAATAGCCCCTAGACATAAGGCAGGGCATTTTCAATGCAATCCTATGAGAAGGCAGCACTCAGAGCAGTGAAAAACCAAATAGGCTGTTTGTCACTACCAGGACAGGCCATGCAACCAGGCACATGCCCTGCCTTCTACATACATGGCACCCTGCCCATAGGGCTAGCTAGGGCCTACCTTAGGGGTGACTTACAAATAGTAAAGGGGGAGTTCTGGGCCTGGCAAGTAAATTTAGATGCCAGGTCCCTGTGGCAGTAAAGTGCGCACGCAGGCCCTGTGCTAGGAAGCAGGCCTGAGACAGGTTTGCAAAGCTACTTCTGTGGGTGGCACAAGCAGCGCTGCAGGACCACTAGTAGCATTTAATTTACAGGCCCTGGGCATAGCAACACCACTGTACAAGGGACTTACAGGTAAATTAAATATGCCAATTAGGTACTTACAGGTAAATTAAATATGGCAAGTAGGTGTAAGCCACTCATACCAACTTTAGAAGGGAGGGCATCTGCACTTTAGCACTGATCAGCAATGATAAAGTGCTGAGTCCTAGAGCCAACAGCAAGAGGCCAGGAAAAATAGGACGAAGGAGGTAAAAAGTCTGGGTATAAACCCGCAAAAAGGGACAGGTCCAACACACACACACATCAACCCAAGCAGATGGAAATTTACAGCAAAGTCCACAAATGCATACTCAGATTACACTACGAAGATCCCTGGTAGGATTGGAGCCAGCAGGTTCCTTACATTGAACCAACAGAAAACAAGCACCGAAGAGTTTTTTGACCAAACCTATATTGACATAGAAATGGTGACCACCTTAACCACAGTCTCCCAGACCCACGAGGAAAGCCACGCTGATTCTGAAAGCCCATGAAGCCCTACAATGACAGAGGAGTGTTATACTAATGCTAGTAATACTGTTATCATCACCCAGATGCCAGACACAGACCACATTTACAGCGGGCTGTATCAGTGTAGTAATTATTATTATTAGTTGAGAGTCTCAAACTCCCCAATCGCAAGGCTCCCAGTTGCCTCAGTGGAGTTCCAGAGATAACATAGCATAACATAGCATAACATGGCATAACATAGCATAATAACAAGACTTCGAGCTTTTTAACATGCACGTGTAATATCAACTGCAGGTTGTTCCAAAAGCCAGAAAGGCAGTATGTGGCAGCGACTCCAATTACAAATGAGCCCAAAACCTCGAGATTGGTGGTCTCTTGTTTCCAGGTCAAGTTAACATACATTTCAGACGGTGACTACAGTTAGCATTAGCTTCCCCGACACTTCTACGTTTAAAGGAAATTACAGCTGCCTTCTTTAGCACTCACTGTAATGAACCTTGTCAGGTTCAGGAACATTGCAGCGATTTTAAAGATAAAAACGTGAGAGCATGAAAGGAATAAGTAAACAACCACGTGGAGCCCGTCGGCCCAGACTGTTCCTTCATCCTCCAGCCAACAAGGACCCATGCAAGTTCAATTACAACAGCAGACAGTCTAGCCCAGCTCACTGCGGCCGCCCATTACTCGGTGAAACCAGCATTAATCGCAAAAATCTCTCCTTCGCGCCAATAGTATCCGATTTCAGTCTCAGCCTTTACACGACAACATAAGCTGAGCAAAACATGAGAGGTGTACGGAGGCAATGCTCGTGAATCACCCAAGCAAACTGCAAGACGTACACTGTGGGGGACTCAACAGTCCGTCCATGCCAATGCAAAATGTGCAACAACACGTCACGTCCGATGTATACAAACTTTACGGTGCATTGTAGGAGGCTTCCAAACGTCAACAATGTGCACCCATGCCGCTAATGGGCATGTTACGTGGCGTCATGTTATTTTATTGTATGTTAAGTTTTATGTTTTTGTATGACGTACATTCTACCGTTGTTGTGGCCTCCATGGGCCATTCACGTTTGGTACTTTTTCCCCCAGTTTTCGAAGCTTCCACTAAGACTGGCATCTAGTGTTGTTAGTGAGTTATACTAAGGGCCACTGGAATGAATTATGCAACAAGAGAAGGACAAAGTATGCGGCAGGGTTGAGTAAATTATGTGGCAAGAAAAGCCTAATTATGTGGCATAATGCAGCACATTTTGAAATAGTATTATTTCATGATTTCATCATTTTTAAACTTGGGAACACTCTATGGACATTGGATGCACCTTATTAGTACCAGTTTAACATCAAAAATAGCAATAAACAACTAAAATTCCAGTTTTGCAAATTGTCATCCACTGAGGATGACACTTTTTTCGCATTTTAGTAACTTTTGAATCATTTGAGCTAGAAACATTTTTTGTTAGGTTATGCAGATTATGCAGCAGATAATGGATTATGTAACAAATGCGTCAAATCTATATTTATGAGAAAATCGCTGCACCCACACAATTGCATAATTCCAGTGACCCTGACCTAGGATAAAATATTAAACATGTGTAATCTCAAGTAATTCCTGATTATAGGATTTCACATAAAGGCAAGACAGCAGGATCTTGTGTGATGTTTGTACTCAGGGTACACCCTCAAGTCAAAGTTCTTTGCAATGGCGACTATTGAGTGTATGCTGAGTAAAATGTGCAATTTAAGAAAATTACATGGTTTGTGTGGGAATATAATATGATATTCCGCTTGACCATTGTTTGCACTTGGTTTTATTTGGTGATAAGATTTCATGGAAGCAATCAGACTAATTTAGTAGGTCTGCATTTATGTGAATCACCTGGATGTTTGCACTACTCCCATGTTATGCCTCCTTTTCCATTCATTATCAGGGTTTGGTGCTCTTTGACACAAAGCCATTTGGCATTGTGCGATCGTGGCAAATGTTTAGCGAAAATATGTTTGGTGCTAAAAAGTTGATCAGTGCTGCCATTTGCACCACTTTACAATGTGTGTGCACTCATGCAAATATATAGTAAATCTGGGCCTGAATGTCTGAATCATTCATTAGTTCAACTCTCCCTCTCATTTAGTTATTAGGTGGAACACTGGCTTACCAGTGGCTACTTTGGGCCATCCAGTTGAAGCCTCTGAGAATATTGTGATAGGTTACTGTATGTCTCTCATATAACACTGGTACAATCTCTTGTGTTGAACCTTATTTATCTTTTCCCCACAGCTTTTATTGGGGAACCATATGACCGTATTCTGTTAATGGTCGACATAACCAAACCCTGTATTGATCTCATTCCTGCACCTTTTCCAGACTGTGATCCTGTGTATTATATTGATGGTTCATGTCTTGGCGCGATGGGGGTAAATCTATTTCTTTGAGAAAGGGTAGCTCAGGAGACTCTGCCACTAGAATCCAGAAACTGCCAAAGAGGGCTATTTAAAATAAGGTGCACCATGGCACAGGGTAGGGGTCAAAATTTTGACACTCTTGATGCTCTGTTCCGGATTAGCGACAAAACAGTACATAGGAGCCCATTGGAACTAATGGTGTGCCCCTTTTTAACGACGTTAAAAGTAGCTGCAAAAAATAAAGCAGTTGAATCTCTTAGATTCGACTGCTCAATTTTTGCAGCTCCCCGAACAGGGGAATGCCCACTTTGCAAAAATTATGCATGGCGCATGCATAATGTGGCGCAAAGGGTTACAATGTGGCGCAATGCATGCCTTGTGCCACTTTGTAAATATTGCATGCCTATTTTTGAAGCCTAATGCCATATTAGTGTGAAAAAAATTACATTAATGTGGCGCTAGTGTTTCTTAAATCTGGGCCTTGGTTTGCACTATATATGTGGTATTTTACATAAATATTTACATATTTACAGAACCCTTGCCTGGTGTAGGGCTGTCAAATAACCTTTATTTGTGGAAAGGGGTTGTCTGATAAAATATCAAAGCTATAAATAACGTGTGGACAGAATACTGTGTAAAAAAAATATCGAGGACCACAATATTGAGAAGTTAACCGTATATAGGTAAGTATAGATGTACTATTCTTAACTCCAGATCTATGCACTCTAAAGATACATATATTGTCAAGGTACATATATGTGGAGTTAAGTATAGTAAAACTTTGCTTATCCATAGAAACTTACCTTCACAATATTTTTGTCTATCCACACAATATTTTGTTCAAACACATGGAAAGGCAAAACAGGGAACCTTACAATAGATCAAATAGAGTTCTAACTGTCCTAGGATGGATCAGGAACATCTACTTCCTATGCTCCCTATCCTTAAACACAGCAAAATTACTAATAACTAGGGCTCCCAGTATTACTGGTTTTTTAAAACAATTGTGTGTTTGTCCACATTATTTTTTGTCAATGTTATCTGGGTTTATTCACATTTACTTTGGGTTTCGTGGAAATGTGAAGCTAAAACGAGTATATTTCTGCATTTATTTAACTGATAAATAAACACATATAATTGAATGCTTCATAGGTGTCAATGGTGTGAATACCCATAGAGGATAAATCAACACATTTAGACAAAAACATTCACATTTTAGTATCAAATTTGTGCACATCTACCGCTGCTTAAGCCTCATTAGGGAACTCTCTCTCATTTTAACTCCCTTGCCAGTCAATCTGCACAGCTACTGCCCTGGCAGCCATCACTTGACAGTGTTCAGAATCACTAAAGAACAACCTAATTTCCGTTTTTATTCATTAAAAAATATGAAAGGAAAATAGATGTTTTTTTCTTTGTATTTATCTGCCAAAATCAGTAAAACAGAAAACTGGGGGCCTTAATAATAACAAAAGGTTATATATAAATCAAATCATTTGCCACCTTAAAATCTGCATGCCACAGACCTGTCACACTTAGGGCTTATTTTCATATTTTAATGGCGTTCTGCTGAGACAGACCCTTAGCTGACAATGCCCCCAACTGGCTGCAAGTGCTTGAAATTTATAGGTTACTTGGGTCGCGACCAGTCGTGCTGAAGTTGAGCGCATCCCATTTTTTAGCATTCCGCCATCTGTGATGCAGACAAGACGAGCCCTTTATGGAACCCGGGGGTCCACCGCAGAGAAAGCGCCAGCGGGCGGCCTGGCGACGCATAATGACCGTGGAATTGAATAATGCACTTATGCAAGGAGGCAGCTCACAGCGGAGAAATCATTTATTATACCAATTTTCTGGTTGTTAATTTTGATATGGTTTTCAGTGAGGTACCGAGTCCCTGCAGCTGGGTGTGGGGTTGGTCCCGAGGTGCAGAACGACTGTAATGCTAACCTAATGTTCAGCCATTTTCCAGCCTGTAATTAACTTCCCGCCATTCGTGCTGATGTACATTCCAAAGAAAGGGTTCACCGTGGCCCATGAACCACGACACGGATATGAAAGTAGGCTTGGTACTTTGTCAGTACTGAGTTAGTGTATTTGAGTTAACTGGGTGCTCACAAGGTGTTTTTATCTCCGGACTGGAAACCTCGTATTTATGTGACCCCGGGTGAAAAAGGTAGGGAAAACAAAGCGGAGTTGCTAGTTTATTTCAACAATTCCAGTTCGTCATCCCTGACCCTTTCTACTCACAGCAGTGACTCCCAACATGGATTTCTCTATGGAAGTAACTGAACCTTGTTTCCTGGTGCAGACACTAACGTAGGACTGATTCTGTTTGCGTCATATTCATTCAGCCCAACTGCAAACTGAATTGCTTCTGGTGCTTTACAAGTAGCACCGTTTAATTATCCAATTAAATGGCGTTTACCTTGTGAAGGATGAATGGCCAGGTTGTCTCTGTTACGATTTGAAATTGTGAATCGTAGGTTACACAAAAATCCCTGCGGCAGGCTACAGGGGACGCTACCTTGCCAGTACAAGGAGTAACTATTTTACAGTTTAGGGTGTAAAGTCTTAAACGGTGCAGAAAATGACACGTTTCATTTGGGGTATAGCGGAGCACAGGCCTTTATTGGTGCAAGTGCAGAGGTCAGACCGGCACGAGCCAGGAAGCTCAGCTGTTCCTCTAGAGTGGGATTTGTGCCAGGGCTTTCCTGGCCCTCATCGAGAATCCATCACCATTATAGGCCCTGCACAACAGTACACACCTCCAAATATACCTAAGTTCTGTAACAGCCTCACATCCGTAATAACATCGTTGTGAGACTCCTTGCTACACTTTCACAAACAATAATATACACCTGTTCAACTAGAAAGTCTGCCCTTTCCATAGTTTGCGCAGAAGAAAAGGAATGTAAATGATATCCTCGGATCTTCAATTCTGATGGGCCTGCATCTATGTGGGATCATTCGTCATAGGAAAGAAGGAGCAGCTTTATTTAACGATACAATGGTATATTTTTCACACACGTAAGAAATGTGTTCACCCAGAAACATGAATTCATTGAAATCTCAAGTTGCTATTACCCTACTGCCATCCTGCCTTAAATATTTGAAAACAAACAACTGCAGTATTATATAAATCAACATTCCATAATTGGTTACCGCCGCCCCTGACCTCCGACCCCTGCTGGCAATAAGCCAGGCAGTGGCATAGCTAGGTTTCATGAGCCCAGAGACAAGCAGGGAAAATGTGCCCCCTGTTGCGAAGCTGAGTTGTAAAACCCCTGCATAATTAGTGTAGAGGGCCCAGCAGGCCCTGGGGTGCGCGTGCCACTCCAGGTGCTTCACCATTGAAAGCTACGCCCTTGGAGTCAGGCACAGGTCTGAATCAATCATATTAACTGTACTGGGTGACGCTCTGAAAGAAACATATCAGGGCCAGCTCACCATCTTTATCCTGCTAGGCATCTGCACAGCGTTCACTACACTACACTGTGCAGTGTAAGGCCATCTATCACTTTCTTTAAGGGACAATCTAGTGTGGAGGAAAAACATCTCTTAATACAGTCCTCCATTAATACCTATCATCAGCGATAGGCTTTCTTGAATGCTGCTTTCTTGGGTGACGTCTGCTTCGGTTTTGAGATGTTCTGCGACATGGTTTACTGCATGGTCTATATGAGATCAGTTTTTATCACGTCTACGTAGGCATTTTTGGTCTTCCCTCATCAGTTGTGTTTCTTAGGCTTCTCCACTGGGCATGTTCAACAAATTAATTGACCCTAGAGAAGCCAAAAAGATGGCGTCAGCCTAACAACCTATTACCGTTCTATTAAGGCAAGATAAGATTTATTATTCTACCCTTAACCCTGCACATTATTAGTCACCCCCTCTGTTTTTACTCCTCACATACTCCTTTGTCAGATCTACTACCTCACACATCTAGAGGAGTCAATTCACAAATTACTGGCGTCATAGAAGTGATTCCAGAGGTGATATCACGTAATCCTTCGCCCTATTATTGGGACATTCTTATCTTTTAAAGCAATTTTTAATAAAGGATTGTTGCTACCGCTTGCTAATACTCAGCGAATGAAAACAGGCACCGGCAACGATCTACTGATACAAGCCAGAGGCAAAGACATGCTTTTGTGAGCTCTGTATTCCAAGTGGTTATTACAAGGGCCACTGGGAAAACATAAGTGTGTGGCTGCAGGAGTTTCCCATTGAATATACATTTTCTGCACTGGCCACATCACCCAGCATATGCTGCACAATTTGCAGACTATAACAAAGAAACTATTTTTTGTGCATTGCCCCTTGTGTGTTTTAGAGGGAGGTTTGTTTTATCATTATTACTGAAATGATTTAGTATTTTTCTTAAGCATTGCACCACACCAGATGGTGGCCTATAAGCAGTAAGCCCCAGTGGGAGCAAGAGGAGACAAGGTATAGAAGATGGTTCGCCCCAAAAATGTTGCTGTCTGGTAGTCCCACATGAGAGTTATTACAGGTGACAAAACCTTGGATGTGACACTAAAACAAGGAGAAAGGGAAAACAGATTAAAAGGACAATCTCTCAAACAGGTTCTTAGTCGACAGAGTCAGAGATATCAATGGAAAGTCCGGTGGATTTGTTTTAAACTGCTAACAGTTGACGAATGTGCAGATTACGGCTCTAGAAAATGCAAGGGCTCGGGGCAATTAAAGCGGATGGCTTTACGTGCGGGCCGAGCACGCCGAACAAGTACTTGCCAAGTCATCCCTACTGCGGCAGCCATCGAGGCAGGCCTGAAATAACTCTACATATCGGCCTTCTCGCCGCGGAGATTTAGTGTTTCCATTAACAGGACTAATTTTACTGAGAAACGTTGACCTTGCTGCGCAAACAGAAAAGGAAGCTCATTGTCTGGCGTTTGCTGGAAGCCTCTGCGAGGTTATCCTGTGGTGATGTCGAAAAGCCGCCGTCTGGGCAGGCACTTCCTCAGTCTGGAGGATGCCACCCCGCGCCTTCCCAAAACAAAAGCGCTGCACGCGTACGTGCCCCGGCGCCACGCCCTCTCGGCCACTCCGGGGACGTCTCTGGACGTCGCAGGGCCTCGGCAGCGAGGGGCGAACGGTCTCTTCACACCGAGGCCTCGTTCCCGCGCTCAGTCTCTTGGCCCAGCTGTGCACAAGACTTTGCAGATGTCCACAGCCTAAGCACGGGGGCGGTGCGTGTGAGACACGCTTGTTTGGGTGCGCATAGAAAAACATCTGTTTATGTCTTACAGACCTTCTGCATATGCAAACGTAAAAGAAATGTCCTGTTTTTTGCAGAGCGTAGGACTCATGGCTGTTTCTTATTTCTCCTGATTTTGAGAGATACGGGAATTAAGCGGTTTTCCGAGGATCACACAATTTGGTCAAATCCGGATTAGGATCGAAGTATCTTATTCCCACAGTTTGTAATTTAGCTGCTAGAGCACGCAAAAATGTTGACATGATATGAAACATGCTATACGCCCATTGGAAAGGCTTTCCATCTAAAATCTCTGTAGGCAAGTGAATGTCCTAAAAGTTGTCATTTCCAATTTTGGAGTAAAATATTTCAAGTGGGTAGGGGGACATAGGTAGACGGGAGGCGAATGTG
The DNA here is from genome assembly GCF_031143425.1 of Pleurodeles waltl. Lineage (NCBI taxonomy): Eukaryota > Metazoa > Chordata > Amphibia > Caudata > Salamandridae > Pleurodeles > Pleurodeles waltl. Next base: position 513,011,521 of record NC_090447.1, on the reverse strand, counting down.
TAGGCATTATGGCAAAAGTAGGGCCTCTGAGGGTAAGGGGAGGTGAGGAGTGTGCGAGATGAGAGTATGCAAGAAGGAAGGAGGAAGTTAGTGAGCAGGAATAGGAAAGGCGCAAGAAAGTGTTGGGGGGGGGGGGGGGCGAGAGGAAGACCAACATAAGACAAATGGAGGCAAGAGGAAATAACCTTTGATTAGCTTATGCTGCAGGAACAGCTCTACTAGTCAGAAACTGTAGTGCAACTGCAGTGCTAGAAAGTCGGGGGAGTCGTCAGAAGCACTCTGTCTTGAGTGATGTGCATTCTATTCCCTAACAATTCAACTCTGTCAGCTCAAACTATTTTCTGTAGCTAGAGATTTTTATTATCAGTTTCTTTACCTATAGTTTTCATATTCTGTTTTGTAGATTTGAGACCATAACCTGAAACATGTTTTGCTCTCAGCTATGATTAGCCAATCAGCGTTTTCAAGGAGTTTATATTCACCTGTGGCTGAAGAGTGAGAGCTTGACTTCAGCTTTCATGTCCCTTACAGATTATGAAATCTAATGCAAAATGTATTTGTGTATATGTGTGCCAATCAGCGTTTTCAAGGAGTTTATATTCACCTGTGGCTGAAGAGTGAGAGCTTGACTTCAGCTTCCATGTCCCTTACAGATTATGAAATCTAATGCAAAATGTATTTGTGTAGGAATATGCAATGTTCAACGTTGAGTGTTTATGTCACATCCTCCAAGTTTGGCGATTCAAACAGATTAGAAGATGGCAATTGTTGGATTTGGGCCTTTCTGTAGGCTCAACCCCAAACGTTTTGCCTTCATCCTCCTTTTTTGTTGGCTTTTAGGGCTCTCTACACTTTACCACTGCTAACCAGAGCTAAAGTGATTGTGCAATCTCCTTTAAACATGGTAACATAGGCTTACACCCAATTGACACATTTAATTTACTTGTAAGTCCCTAGTAAATTGGTTCTCTATCTACCCAGGGCCTGCAACTTAAATGGTACAAGTAGGCCTGCAGCACTGATTATGCGACCCAACTAAGTAGCCCTTTTAACATGCCTCAGGCCTGCCATTGCAGCCTGTGTGCAGGTTTAAAGTGCCAATCCAGACTGGCCAAATAAAACCTTTGTGAGGACTAAATCTTGCTTTTTAATACATATAAGTCACCCCTAAGGTAGGCCCTAAGCAGCCCAGAGGGCAGGATGTAGAGTATTTCAAAAGGTGTGCATGTACTTTTAAGCTTTACATGTCTTAGTAGTGAAGCACTCTCCAATTTCTTTTGCACTACTCCAAGGCCTGTCTCTCCCATAGGATAACATTTGGTTGCTTTATTACATTTAATATGTGCTTTTATTTGAGAGCAAGTAGGGATGACAAGTTGGGTGTCTAAGGAATTGTAATTTGAAACCTTCTTTAATGGTAAAATCACAACTCGGAAAATGCCAGTTTTAGGAAGTTGGCATTTTCTTGTCCTAATAATTAGGTGCCTGCAACTTGTATCCTGGGTCACATGGCTCGGTGTGGCTGGCAGTTGGTCTTTGTATATTGGTCACAGACAGTGAGACAAAGTGGCATTGGTGTTGGCACGACGGACCATCGCTGACTTGAGTGGGGGTGTTGCGTTGGCTCTCATTATCCTAAATGAGACTACTGGATTTCTAGGTAGCAGGATCGTTCACAGTGTGGGGGACTGAGTCTGACCCACTTGGAAGGACCTCTGTCACCCTAAATCCGGTTTTGCTCCGGCTAACTAGCAGTGCCTAATCTCTCCCAAGGGGAAGGGATGATTTGGCAGCCGAGCGCATGACATCTTTAGAACTTCTCAGGGAAGTCGTGGTCACTCAGATCCAAACCAGCTCTCTCATTTACAGTATGATCTCATCTACAAATGACAAAGGCAGTTGAAGTTTTATATATTGTTTTAATAAAACGACTGCATTTTAGATATTAAGGTGTGAGCCGCAATAACCAGAACCATACAACACAGTAGGATTGAAATAGTCATGAGGAGACTGAAACATAAAAATAACGCTATCATGATGTTAATAAATTCTACTCTCTCTCAGTTAGTTATATTTCGAGCACAGCATGTTAAGCTTCTAACTTGCCTTTTAGATTCCCCGGGAAACCATCAACCCTCATACCTGAGAAAAGACCTGTGATCTGCTTCAGCATCTGCAACAAGGCAGTCAGCGTCTAGTTGTGGTTTTCTGGTCGGAATCTCCCTCTCGCGTGTATTGGGACAAGGAAGTGTTTTTATAACTAACATGTCAGCTTGATCACAAAATGTCCCTACGCAAGAATGCCAAAGACTAAACTCCTACCACGTCTATCAGCAATGTACCAGACTGTATCCTTGACTGAAGCACAGAGTGAACAAGAATGTGTTATTGAGAACTCCAGTGCTGAAGTAGTCTAAACAGTGTGATATAAAAAATAAAACAAGACCGTAGAACTGGTTATTTGAAAAATAACAGTACGAAGCCGAATAAAAAGCATTTAGAGCAAAGTGCACAGAGGCTCTAAGCTGCGAGCAAAGGAATAAAATACATCCAGGGCAAAGTGCACAAAGGCCTAAAGCCTGAAGCTAATGCGCAAAGGATACATAAAACTGACCACACTACACCCTCCCCTTGTCGGTAGCAAGTGGTTCTAACAATATAAAAATATGCCCCAGATACAAAAAACACATCAAATATATTTCGACAAGGTCAGAGGACAGCAAAGCAGAAAACTAATTTTAAATTGGGAAGCATGTGACGGTAAAGCCAAATTCGATATAATGTCAATTTAAAACAAAACAAAAAAAAAAATCAAATTCTTAGACAGAAGCCACGGAAAGCAGGAGATCCTCTACTTCGACAGATGTCAACATCGGAAAATCCACGCCAAAAATTATCATGGAGCAGGTGTGTTCCAAAGCCCCAGAACCATCCAGGGCGGCACCCCGTGCAGGGCCTATGAATGAGACAATACCATCTTCCTCCAGGAAGGGAATCTCATAAACTGCCTCACGAAGCAAACGCAACCGTAGTGCACAAGTCTGGGAATTAGCCCTAATCGGGAACATCAACAGATCAGTATTGACCACTGGGGGGTGCTGCAGTGAGAGACAGAGAGCCAGTGCATGGGCAAACGAGCACCAAAGGCACCGAAACACGGGTTGCACACAATCCAAAACCGGTCGGAACGACAGAGACCAGTCACACTCCAATTGTCCCAGGAGTGTTGCTCCAAAATGCTGCATCATGCGTTCATGACACAGCTGCGCTGACGGGAGCGCTAATATGGGATCACGTCGCAGTGGGACAGTCATTGCGGAAGAACAGCAGCAACAGCAAAACCCCAGCCAACAAAGCCAAAGTAATCGGAAATCCCCCAAAAATGCTTCCGAAAATAGAATGAATAGCCGAAGGTATTAAACCGAATATGGAAGAGAAGGTATGAGCAAAACCAACACCAACAGCTTTGAAAAAATGCGCAATTCCTGCAGTGCTGGACGCATTAAATATACGTCCCACGAGTTCACCAAAGTGACTCGGAAAGTTAGTATTTAAAAGGGACTGTATTTCTGCTGATGACCTCGCCACCTGAAGTGCGTAGGTCTCGCTAGCAGATGTAAGGGCCACATGCTTTTGAAACAATAGAGCTTTCAGTCGACTCAACTTGTCGAAATTCACATTGGAAGTAGCAATATGAGGCCAGATGTCCGCTACCTCCCTAATTTGAGTGGGGGGAAACAACACATTCCCGCAGCACGTAACGGCCTTGGTGACAATGACTACATAAACTATTCCGGCACGCATGCCACAACAGGGTTCACTGTTAAGAAGGACGTAACTGCCGTTTGAAAGCACCTGGAAAGTGTTTTTAATTACCGTGACTGGAACTCCCTTAAGATAACAAGCTAAGTTAGCAATCGAGCCATTACACGCCAGTGCGAAGACAGCTGTTTACAAACCATCGAATGGCTGACAGAAGTTTTGCATTCGCTACCGCTAAGAAAAACCTCCCTCAGACCATTAATACATCTGTATAGAAAGGGAAGCTCCCACACCTCGTGTATGTAACTGTCACCCAATCGTTCATATCTACCCACCGGAATGTGCCTCAAACAAGAAGTAAATTGCAGAGTGGAGATAGGCAAATTAATAACCCCGTGAACCAACCACTCATCTGACGGAATCTCAGCCACAGTAAAAGGCAATTTCTCCAATTTTTCAATATTTAACATAACATATGTCGCTTCCTTCTTAGCCATCAGCTGTTGTTGACGAGTCAAATTAAAGGAAATAAATATCTCCCTGGCACGAATGTGCTGCCACGGAACGCGACCTGCCTTCAAGGTCTGTAGAGTCCAACCCAACTGCATGACGGACCGCGTTTGACTCTGCCCATAATATAAAGAAGACATATCAGATTTAATAATGTCTATAGCAGAGGAAACAACGTTGTCAATTGTGTATACACGGTCTGAAAGGGTATGTATCCCATTATCCACAACAGACAAAGCCTGCATCAAATTTTCCTGATCAATTTGCCTCAACCGGGCCGCTGCCTCTTGTTGTGAAAGCTTCCAAATCTCATTATATACTTCATACAAAAAACGTTTCTTCCGCGGTATTCTTGGTCCTGACAAAAAATCTTGCAAGTCAGTATCATTAGACAGTAACGTGAGATGTGTCTTAACTGCATCCAGCGTGGATGACTTCAACCATTGTTGACAAAGTTTCCCCACGCTGTATGTAGTAATGATATCAGCATGTTCTGGTGATATGTAGCGAGGGTCTGCCCTACTAGTCCTGAACCCCCCCGAAGAGGTGACAAAACGCTGATGACACCCATTAGTGTCTATGGGCCACAATAACCACCCGCCAATGAAGTGTTAAGCGTACCATTCTGGCCACAGCGCTCGGCTGACGCTCGAACTGTTATTAAAGATTTGCGCATCTTTGTCGATACATATGCAGTTGCGGCTTTTCATTCGGACCAGGGCCCTGCTTTTGCCTCTAAGGCATTCAGGGACACCATGGCTTTGTTGGGGGTCCAGCTCCAGTTCTCGTCTCCATTTCATCCCGAGGGAAATTCTGTCGTGGAGCGTTTAAATCGCGATTTAAAGCAATCCTTAACAGCCAGAGTTATAGGTACGGGTCGTAGTTGGCTAGCCCACCTATATGGAGTACAGAGAGCACTTAATAACTTGCCTAGAAGGTCCCTGGGGGGTCGTACTTCATATGAGTGCCTGTTTGGAACACGAATGTATGTTCCTGATCTAGATGGTCCTGGTGTGGAGACGCCAGATACGCCCTTTGACATAAATGATCGTGTCCCATATCACACTTGCACACTACAAAGTATCTGCCCAAGCACACTCACAAAGGGCTTGACGCTAGTCTATTGTTACCCCATATAACCTTGGGCCAGAGCATAGAGGAAGGAAATTCCAAACATATTTGGGGTTGGAAGTCTACAGAACCTTCTCATATTTCAAAGTGGGCACCAGGTATAAATATTGGACCCTCAGACCCAACTGTTCAGTACGCCTCTGGAAGACTCAGAGGGACTGCTGAGCTGCTTTGCCAGAAGTACCTCTACTCAGTTGCCCTGCTGCCTGGGCCTGCATCTTGTACCCCAGGCCACCAGAGTAACTCCAAGGGCCAGATGGATGGCCTCTTGATTAGAAGCCTTTGGGCAGAACAGGCTCCAACCACATTGAGGCCAGTATCTGGACTCAATCTGCTGTGAGTCTTGTCCCCCAGTTGGTGCCATCTCAGTTCAGGTCCCTTGGAAGTTGAGCTGAAAGTGCTCTGCCAGCCCAACAGTGGTCCTGTGGGCAGATCTGACATATCACAATGCATCTCCTCCCATCCCCACTTCAGAACCTCTGCTGCACAAAGCATCTCTGATGTAGGACTTTACATTGCAGCCCACAGGCTCCTCGGAACCTCTGCTGTGCGATGCAGCCTAGATACAGGCTTTCGCATCGCAACCCCTGTTCATCAGCACCCTTGACAACGTTGCAGGACTCCCCATTGCAGCACCGCAGCTTCTTCAGACCCACCAGAGCGCAATGCAGGATTTCTCATAGCAAGCCTTTCATCTACAGCATCCTTGACAACAGCGCAAGATCTTGCAGCGCAACCTCGCAGCTCCTCGTAACCGCCGCTGTGCAACAGATCCTTGACACAGGATCTCTCAACATTCCGCAACCAGAATTTAAGGTACTGTTGTTCAGCGGTCCTAACTTGGTCCATGTATCCTAGCCGATCGGCGCTCCACCATGACCGGACTGATCGTATGAATTTGCCCCGGTCCAATGGGACCAGATAACCACAGTTGATGTTTTGTGCTTCTAGGCACTATTTTTACTGAAATCTTTAAAACTGCATATCTCCGGTTCTATTTATTGGATTTTTGTCATTTTGGTGTCAAACTGATTATTAAATTGTAATCTATTTCTCTGAATCAGTGTGGGATTTTCCCTGAGTTGTGTTTTCACTTTATTACTGTTTGAATTGATGCATAAATACTTTACATATTGCCTCTAAGTTAAGTGTGACGCTTGTGTCAAGATACCAGAAGGTTAAGCACAGATTAATTTTGGGGTTTTCTTGTCACTTCACCCTAACAGAAATTTTGTTTTTTGCTTGAGTAGGTTTCACCCTCCCCCCCCCCACAACAAATAACCCAGTTTCCAAAAGGAGCAGATGGATGTCTGTATTTCAGAGGATTCCATCATAGGTCTAGGAGATTTCCAGGCATGGCTCCTTGTTGCGCTCCCAGGCCCCAGTGAAGAGAGAGGAAACGCTATCCTAATTTAAAAAATGATTGGCAGCACCTATACAGTCATCACCCATTGTTGTGGTAACTCTAAATCAATTTGCCAAGGATTGCAGGATTGGCAGGGTACAGACAATAGTAGCAAACAAAGAATGCATCATGCAGGATTAGCTCAGCATCGCCATCACGATGCCTTCACATGCTCACGCAATTTACACGTTTTTCTGAAAGTGAATTATAGCAAAATACAAAGGCAGTATTTGCAAGACTGGTTGCCTGCTTCCACAAAGCCAACAAACATTCACCAGCTGGGATTGGGTAACACAATAAACTGGAAAGACCACAACCAAGCTAGGTTTGTGACAAGTTCGCCTCCAGCCTCTGTTATCACAACCGAGCTCGCAGGGAGGCAGCACACAAAGAGATCAGTGATGAGTCAGACAACACACAGTGCAGCATGCTAGGCCAAAGATTCCTGCATCCAAACTTTGTGAAATCGTCAATTTATTCCAAAATATGGAGAAGAGAAGTCCTTGCATTCCAGGCAATATCTTGCCACAACATATTAAGTTCTGAATTCAGATTGGTGGTAGTACACAAATGAGCGGATGCGTGCAATGAGCAGCCGACGTGTGCTTCGGCCTTTGTCACAAAGCAGTCTGCCAGCTTTCAAGAAGCAATGCAAGACTCAAACTTTTCTCCCAACACTCCACCATCTACACGGAGTCTAGAAGATAACCCCCAGCAAGGGTCTGCTGCTTTATGAATCTGCATAACATAGAATAACAAAATGGTTTGGACCATCTTACAGCGATGACACGTGCACTGCTGGCTGTCGTCACTCTGTTCCCCTAACAGTTGTCAAGTGTGCGGAGAGAACAGCTGGCGGTGGGATGTGGCTCACTGAATGGAGCGCAAATTTAGGAAGTTTGCTCTCAGCCCTTGGCGCGCGACCGCCCCAGCCCGGAACCAAGGCTGAGATCCAGCTCTGAGAAAGTAAGACTAACAAGACAGCACAGAACCTTCTGGCAGGGCCTAACATAGGACCCTGCAGCCCCTGAGTGAAAGGGGGCTCCACCCTTCAGGTCTCTGTCCGCCCATGCCTAGGCTTCACCGCCACATCTTCCAATGCAGGAGTCATCATGTACTGCAGTGTCTCTGTATAAACCTTGTGGATGCAGTAATGGGGGTCACAAACTTAGCAAATTAACGTATTGCTCATCTGGACCAATACAGTGCTCAAATTCTACTAGTGAAAGCAGCGCCTCCCCTCAATTGATATTAAAACCATGTATTGCACACATACATCTTCATCACCACATCAGATTTATATCAAAGGGGCATCGCAAGACACCAGCAATATTTACAGCATATCACAACTGCAATGTGTTTGTTAAACCACAATATGTAGTAAACTCTAAGCAAAATATCGACTTCCTGATTTTTGGCCAGTTCTCTTGCATTCCTGTGAACAGAGATAATTTCATATTCCTAAAATCTCCTCTGATTTAGCAGTAATTATAGGCCGAATCGACAACAAGGGATGCGAAGCAGATCACACAAGGCGTCAGCGTGCGTGTCAACTAGTGCATAGTTTAGCTGTGAGGGGAAGAAGATGCCAACGGATTCTAACTGGTATCGTTCCGAAAGAAATAGAAACGTTACCTAAAACAACACGATAACGGCGCATGTTTTCCAAAAGTCAGAGACACCAGCTAAAAGAAAGCACCTGCACTCACTAGCGGTGATAAAGTTCCGCTGCACGGAAGAATGAGACAACTTTGGCGCAACAACGCAGTGGCTCAGTCGCATGGCCTGGGGTGGCGGCACCTACCTTGGCGAGCATGGCGTTGCGGGTGGCGGCGGCCAGGTCCCTCAGGCTGGCCGCGGTGCTGCCGGCCCTGGGGTGCAGGGCCGGCGAGCCCCCTCCCCCCGGGCTCCGGCTCGGGCTCTCCGAGGGGCTCCCGCCGCCCCCCGCCCGGGGCCTCTGGCGGATGCCGTCCAGCAGCCGCACCAGCAGGATGTTGGCCGGCAGGTCGTCCACCCCGCAGGCCACCAGGACGCGGCACTCGGGGCAGCGCAGCTCCCGGCGGGAGGTGACGATGTTCTGCAGGCAGCGGCGGCAGAAGGTGTGCTGGCAGGGCAGCACCCGGGCCGAGGTGTCTAGGCGCTCCAGGCACACGGAGCACTCCAGCAGGTCCAGCAGCGACGACTCGTCCATCTCTCCGCCGCCGCCACCACCACCACCGCCGCCTCTCCTCGCTCCCCCACCGCCTCTGCGCTCCCTTCTCCTCTCCTCCTCTTCTCGGGCGGCTTTCTGCGATCCCTTGGAAGTGCACAGCCAAGACGCCCCGAGGAGCATTTAGACCAGCAGCCCAGACCAGGCAGGGAGACAAGGGGGCACTGCCCGTGCCATGCCAGGCACCACCGGTGCGGAGGGAGGCAGAGATCACCCAGAAAAAAGCAAAAGATCAACTGTGCCCGAAACTCCCTTGACAGAAAGTCTTAGTCGTGTTAAAAATGTGGACCCATCCGTGCAAATGGAATCAAACTCCCGCTGTGGCCGTGTAATCAACCCTGGTTCCTTCAGCTGTGCAGAAATATTTCACCGAGGCTTCCAGGGACGGGTCCTTCGCTTCGGCGTCCTCACTGTGCTTCTGGAGTCTTGACACAGTGAGAAGGTTCCCGTTTTTCTCTCTGCGCGTTGCCCAGTGTTGACGAATTGTACAAATTCTTCAATTCAATAAACATGATCTGGCGCTGGCACTTGCAGGGCGCCTCTCCCGAAGCGCTGCGAGCCGGGGATGTGGCGTCCCCCTGGTCTCTCGCGGTGAGGATCCCAGCAGAGGTGTGTGGCAGGACATGTCTCATGCCAGAGCAATGCCCATCTGGTGAGGGTGGCTGCCCCTCCTAGCAGAAGTCATGCTCCATGTGTTCCGCTCCTGCGAGGCTGAGAGCAGCAGGGCTACTGCAGTGACAGCCACAAGAGGAAATGACACCTCCAGCAGGCAGGACTGTGGCAGTCAGAGGTGCAGCCTGCCGCCTTCAGCAGGGCAGTGACAGGTACCCCAGTGACAGCCACTAAACAGCCTGGGACCGTCAAGGGGAGGGGCTGTGACAGCCCAGGCACCCCCAGCAACTCTTCTATTGTCTGTTATAGTGCCAAGCACAAAGGCAACCTAGCACTTTCTGCAGGCGACAGGCACAACAGCCTGCAGCCCGCAGCAGTTTGAGCGGAGACGGCCACCACCGTAGTCTATCACCCAGCAGTGTACGAGCAGTCACTACAGCCTGCCAACTCCAGCAGGCAGTTCACTGGCTAAGGAGCTGGCAGGGACCTCCGACAGGCAGAGCGGCGGCAGTCACGACATCCGTGCGGGTCTAGCACAGGCAGCCTCGTGCACCATCATGCAGGCAGAGCAGCAGCAGTCACAGAAGCGGCGCCGGGCACCCCCGCAGGCTGGGTCCTGAGACAGAGGAGCACTGGCAGCTCCAGCAGGCAGGCAGACCTCCCTTCCCCTGGCAGTTGTCCTCACGCAGGAGTCATCGTTTCTGATGGCTTTTCCCACAAGTCAAATGAGCCACGCCGCGTTCAGTCCCAGCAGCGGGGAAATGACAGCTGCTCTCCCCCGGCGCCTCCCCTCCTTCAGCGGTGTCACCCCTCCCGGGGGCTGGGCATGCCCTCAGCACCCGAGGAGGAGGCAGGGGTATCCCCAGAGCCCGGGCGGAGGAGGCAGCTCTTGCCGCTGTGTCCCAAGCGGTGCTGCCGGGGTGCAGAGCCCTTCTTGCGGAATTGGGGGGGGGGGACTGATAATGGCAAGAGTCGGGGCAGCCTCTGGGGCTCCCCCGGGGCGCACCCTCCTCGGAGCAGCTGGTAACTGGCTGCTTGTGGAAGGGACGCGGCTGCTGCCAGGGCGCAGGAGCACGAAAGCTGCAACCCGAGGCGAGTACCCGGCGTCTGGCGGTGACCTGCCGCTCACCCCGGTTGTTGCTGCCGCCTGCAGGCCGAGCCCTCGGCCAACTCCCGGCGCCCGCTCTCTGCCCTCCTCTGACGGGACACGGCCCTGCTGGGGCCACTGCGCCCTGCCAGTCACAGGCGGGGACTGGCAGGGCCGTACTACACTGGCATACCACCCGGCCCGGCCAGTGAGATCATCAATAACCCAGGCGGGGAGCGTGAGAATGTCAGGAGCGTAGAGCTGGGGAGGAACCAGTGCTTAATTAGTAAATACATAAGTGCCAGGGCCCAAGGTATTGCTCTGGAGGCCACTGGTACTTGCACTACCAGCTGGACCTGCCATATGTTAGTGTAAGTGTTCCTACTAAGCATCACACTACTGTAAACGTGAAAGGGTGGGCAGTTCAAGGCCCCCTAAAGCTGTAACAATGGCCTTGATGCACTAGAAATGTTTTATAAATGTTTTAATGGTGAAAGTGATGTGCTCTACTTAGAAATAGGCAGACAGCGCCACCGTATGGTAGACAGTCATAAGAACGTATGGGTGGTGATAAGTGGCAGTGCAGAGCACTGGCAAACACTAGCACAAAATAAACACTAGGCGGAACGGAGATAAAATGGAGGGGAGTGACATGAAACAAGGGAGCCAATAGGTTCAAGATGGAAGTAAACGGGGTCTCTGAAAAAAGGCCAAGAAAAAGGGCACGAGAGCTCTTGGGAGGGTAGAGATACAAGAGGAGAGAATGGTAAGATCCTAGTGGAGAAAGTGGCAAGACACCGTGGGCATTAATTGTTGCTAGCCAGGAGTGGGGACTTGCACCACTACCCTGCTCTTTGGTGCCCCTAGCTCAGGCCTTTAACCCCAGCCCTCGAACATTGTTGCTCCTGCGACAGATGGTGCAGGATCAGTCACCCATTATATAATGTGCGGAGGACCGATTGTGTTATACTAAAGTTAGTGTGACCAGGTTTGGAAAACAAAAAGCCGGGACCTTTCAGTCATAGAAGTAGGACTGCAATTTCACATTGACCTAGAGACACAAAAGCACTTAAAGACTGAGCTCTCCAAAATGGAAAACATAGACAACGGCACACTAATGCGTATAAATTAATTGAAACTTTTACTCAGAGTATCATCTGTGCTAATTAAACTGCCTTCTAAAAGGGCTGGTAACTAACCCTGCACTGGACACGTAAAAGCTTTCCTCCCTCTGTGTTCAGTCTAAAAACCAGGGCACAGGCTGAACTTAGTGAAATGTGCCGGGAGGGGTGATGAAACACCGTGACTGTTCCGGCAAATCCGGGGCCCCTCTTCACCCTATAATATGTTACTAGAAAAAAAACATTGCGTGCACTGTGAAATGGATCCCGCATCAAGGCCCATATTTATACTTTTTGACGCTAAACTGCGCTAACGCAGTTTAGCGTCAAAAAATTTTGCGCCGTCTAACGCCATTCTGAAGCGCCATGCGGGCGCCGTATTTATGGAATGGCGTTAGCCGGCGCAAGCAGACCGGCGCTGCCTGGTGTGCGTGGAAAAAAACCACGTAGACCAGGCAGCGCCGGCGTTGGGCAAAAATGACGTTAGGGCGTCTTAAAATGGGGCAAGTCAGGTTGAGGCAAAAAAATCGTCTTAACCCGACTTGCGCCATTTTTTAACGACGCCCATCCCCCATCAACATGACTCCTATCATTGTAAAGATAGGAGTCATGCCCCCTTGCCCAATGGCCATGCCCAGGGGACTTCTGTCCCCTGGGCATGGTCATTGGGCATAGTGGCATGTAGGGGGGCACAAATCAGGCCCCCCTATGCCAAAAAAAATTATTTAAAAAAAAAAAAAAATACTTACCTGAACTTACCTGAATGTCCCTGGGGTGGGTCCCTCCAGCCTTGGGTGTCCTCCTGGGGTGGGCAAGGGTGGCAGGGGGGGTCCCTGGGGGCAGGGGAGGGCACTCTGGGCTCATTTTGAGCCCACTTGTCCCTTAACGCCATGCCTGACCCAGGCGTTAAAAAGCGGCGCAAATGCGCCGTTTTTAGCCACGCCCACTCCCGGGCGTCTCTTTTGCCCGGGAGTATAAATACCACGTAAAGGCCTGGGAGTCATTTTTTAAGACGGGAACGCCTCCCTTGCATATCATTAACGCAAGGAAGGGGTTCACGCTAAAAAATGACGCACATTCCGGGAACTTTGGCGCTAGACGCCTCTAACGCCATAGTATAAATATGGCGTTAGTTGGCGTTAGTTTAGCGTCGAATTTGCGTAAAAAAAAACGACGCAAATTCGGCGCAAACGGAGTATAAATACGGGCCCAAGTGTTCATACGCCTGATAGGCTGTGAAAGCTAGATTTGCTAATGTGTTTTCAGGATTAGGTGCGAGCCCATTAAGATCTGTCTAGTTAAGCAGCTACTGTAGACAGGCGCCCAGATTGGCAGAAGTCTGCATTTGCACAGTTTTCTTTGGGGTTACTGACCACCTAGCTGCTAAAACAGCCACCCTAATCCATGGTGAAAAGCATAAGGTAACCAACTGGAGAACAAAAAAAAAAGACTTTATTTATTTATTTAAAAAAAAATTATATCAGAAAACTAATGGCCAATATCCTGTTGCATTAATATTGTTGCCTCATAGTATTGCCACTGGATTTAGAGCTTCTATGGACATATGAGGTATCACTTACAGCAGTATTGTTACTGCATGGTAATGCCACACTTGTTTTACATGTTGTAACCATGGTGCTGGTGATACCAAGCCACATATTTCCCTGATAAGAGTGGGGATTACATCAATTCTATACATCTATGAAAACAGGACAAACATGAGTTAACACATTACTTAACAGCACAAAATATGGACCTCTGGTTCAGAAACTCATAGTAGTAGTAGTAGTAATAATAATAATAATAATAATAATAATAATAATAATAATAATACGGAAATGCATCAAGGAGCTATGTATGACACACAAACATCTGCCAGACAAGAGAATCACATGAGGCTATCTGGGTCAGATACACACAATAAGGATTAAAGAATGATGAGTCTTTTCGAACCAGGCAAGGGTCAAGCGTACTGAACAAGAAGATTTGCGAAATACCACCAAATATCCCTCAAGACTTTCCCAGCGAAGCCACAAAACATTAAGGCCCATGTTTATACTTTTTTAGCGCCGCATTTGTGTCGTTTTTTGATGCAAAATCGTCGCAAACGTACAAACTACAATTGTATTTTGTAAGTTGGCGCCACTTTTGCGTCAAAAAATGACGCAAATGCAGTGCTAAAAAAGTATAAATATGGGCCTAAGATGCTGATCACAGCCAGGCTGACTCTACCCCAGCCCTGCTGGCTCCCGCAACAGACCCCGAGGGTGCAGTTAGTGAATAGGTGCTCATCTTTGGTTTGGAAGAGGGTGCACTGGGTGGTGCACAGTGCTGGAAAAGAAGCCTTCACACCTGTATGTTTCTCGGGAACAAGCCCAAGTCCATCTCCCAAACTAGTGAAAAACCCTCCCGAGTTACAGCGGTGATCCTGGCTTATGGTGTGCAAAGAACAACTGCTGATTATAGTTGGGAGCTTCTTCTAGAATCAGGCCATCAAAAGTGCTTCCGTTTCTGTGGATGAAGGTACCAAAAGCAGTTGTGATTTTCCTTAGTGGAAAATTATCCCAGGATCTACATTTCTTTGGGAAGCGAGCTGCTTTGTTCCAGGCATGCTGCAGGCGGACCAGGAGAACAAGGTCTTACCACCACAGATCCTTTCCTAGGCTGCAGTAGGCTAACATTCTGCTTGTCCTGCTCAGCTCATCAGATCCCCCCTCTTCTTGACTCTCAGCAACAAGATCAAAGGTCTTTCTCGGTCTCTACCAATGTGCAATGGTGACCCTCAATATTTTGAACAGATGTAGGACAGAGGGTGGGATTACACACTGCCTGGTATGCACACATTCAAAACCTTTTTGAAGTGGTTGGCATCTGTGTACTTGTTTAGAGCATAGTTACTTAGGCTGTGCCTGGGCTCCTCCAAAAAGCAATTATCTTCTAGGTAACTGCTACATCTCAATAGGTGGAAAACCAAAGATTCAACCCAAACTCTAGCACTTTGTAAATGACTGAAACTTTTCAGCTTGCACCATTTTCACAATGAAATACCCATGTTTCATTTTGAAGCATTAATGCTTTGATTTAAATCTACAATCTTGCTTAGGATTTCCTTTTCAGACATTATCAGCAGGGCCTCTAAGTCGGTGTTTCCTTATTGGAAAGCACATAAAGCAACACAGGTTAACCCCTAGGAAAAGCTTTTTAATTCTCAAAGGAATGAATACAAAGTTAAAAAATCAGATTCAATAGATGGGCACCAGCTCAAAAAAATTGTATATTGTATTTCGATTCCACAACATTGCCAGAAGTGAAAACAACATGCAAAGTGACACAGCGCCCAGTGATGTGATAGTAATAAACATGTAGAATAGAAAACTGATAGTAAAGATGATTTGGCATTTAATATAACGATCCTCATTTAAGGCCTCGGACCTTAGCCAGTAGTGAACAAAAGACCAAAATATGCATGACACCACTTCTAGACAGACAATGTTTGCCCCTTGATACACCTTAGGGGGTCATCATTAGAATGGCAAAATGATTTGAAGGCATCTGAGACAAAGATAACCAAGGCACAAGAAAGGTCTTTGTATGGTTGTACAAAGGGAAATAGATTCTAAAAAGAATAAGTGGCACTGCACATTTGCAGTGGACTTCCCATTGCGTGTTTGCAAGTAGTAATGATGGTCCCTGCCGCCAAGTCGCTCAGCCAGCTAGAGAGTGGCTGCATCCGGATGCAGTCCTTGATGACATCGTTCTGCACAACTTTCTTAGCCTTCCAGTCTCTTATATATGTAAGCCAGTGATACAGCAGCTCATTGAGTACCGCAGCCATTCTCACCTCTCTCTCCATCCCCTTTTACACCACCAGAGGGGAGGATCTCTGTTTTGGTAAACGAGGGCTCATCCTTTGAGATCTACAGTTCATTGACAAATGTGAATGTGAGTAGCAGCAGCTGGTTCTCCAGGAAGTGACAGCGGCAAGGCTGCACATTATGACAACAGGAGTTACAGCAGTGACAATAGGTCTCTGAGTGAGAGCAGCAGGACTTTCAGGATGCTGATGGGGAATATATCCTAAGTGAAAATGATGTCAGGGATTGCATATTCACTCACTCATCCACCCATATATTCCTGTTAGTGAGTTTTGAACTCACTATGGAGCTTTCACTATGCCTCTATGTCACTTATGTCTTGATTGCACATTTTCTATGAGTGACAAATGCTTTTACTAGTGTACCCTTCTGAATCTGTTCTGCAGAAAATGCTAAATTGCCGTTCCTGCTTTCAGTGAAAGAGGGAAGCTTGGTATGCTACTGCCATGTCGAACCTGTTGTGCATGGAAATAAAGCTGGCCCTGATGCCGGCCTACACCTTAATTAGGAACATCAAAAAACGTCAACTCATCCAGAATGCCGCCGCCAGACTCATTCTGGACCTCCCTCGTTGAGTACACATCTCCCAACACCTGAGCACCCTCCACTGGCTACCGGTCGAGAAGCGAATCACCTTCAAACTTCTCACCCACATGTACAAGGCCATGCACAATGCAGGATCAGCCTACTTGAACTACCGCGTCTCCTTCCACACCCCTGCCAGATCCCTCCGCTCCACCCAGATGGCCTTAGCCAGCATCCCTCGCATCTGCAAAACCACCACCGGAGGACGATCTTTTACCTATACTGCAGCGAAAAGCTGGAACAACTTCCCCCTGCACCTCAGACAAAGTCCGTCGCTCACCATCTTCAGGAAGAACCTCAAGACGCGGCTCTTCGGATGAGGCCCCTCCCATCCCCCTCCCAATGCCTTGAGACCCTCACAGGTGAGTAGTTGCGCTTTATAAACACTGATTGATTGATTGATTGATGCTGCCTGATTTACATGTGTCTTGTGATGGTGCAAGGCTGCCCTGCTATTGCTCTAGCTGTGTCTGTCCTTTGATGGATTGAAACATCCACAGTTTACACTCAAGGTATACCTATGCTTTGAAGAAGATTTTTTATCTGCTATTGCCCCTTCTTGTTAGGAACAAAATATATAATCAAAGAACTTGCATTGGAAGCCCTATGAATAATAGATTGTTTTACAATTACTGATATGAGTCACTAAGACTTTTACTCCTGAGAAAGGTAACCTGAGCCCTCAGGGGCAGCATGCGAGTGTTAAAACATGTCAATGGAAATGAGAAGTAGGATCTGTTGCTCAAACTTCCTGTTGTTAATCTTGTAGCATGGAGACACCAGTAAAACCATTCTTAGATCATCCACAGACAATTTTAATGTAGGTCTGACAGGGTAACAGAGGGAGAACATAAATGACAAATTGAGGGACATACCTTCACTCAAACTAGGGAACCCATAACTACAATACTGTACAGCCAGTAAGCAGTAGTGCTCTCGGATGCTTCCCATTGCTAGTTGTGAAACCCATTAATGAAGCATACACCACCAGGTAAGCAAAGATTCATTATATGTGAATATGAATGAATGGTAATTCCATAAGACATTTGACTTTTTCTTGCATGAGTGTTGTACTACTAGTATGTTTATGTCTGTTTGTGGAGAGCGTACAACAGTACTGTCACTTCTCTCGTTCTATCTTTAGTGTGTTAGTAACCTGTATTGTATGTATTCTGTATGGGTAAGAGAATCACGGGATGTCCCTCCCGCTTCTGCCACCTGTCCTTGACTTATTGTTTGTGCTAGAGAAACACAGTTTCTTGGTTTGCTCTCGGTGTTGTACCTCTATTGTGTTGTGAAGCTCAGTATTAAACATTCCACTACATAAAAGACAAGCCATTTGCATTACCACAGCTTATTGAAATGCATGATATGAATGAACGAGTGAACCCTTATAAAATATGTGAGCAATTTACTTTTGATTTTATGTGTGAAACACACTGGTTTTGAAATAGACTAAATACATTAAAAAATGTTAAACATATATAACAAGTGGCTCCATGTCATGGATAACACTTAGGTCCATTCTACCATTTTAGTCCATAGCACTTTGCATGCTGGGGGTTTGAATTAATCATGACGGTTAAAAGCAAAACCACAACCCCCATTATCTTCATATGGTTGAACTCAAACTGAGCTGGCATGGTGTGCAAAATAATGATGGACTGGAATGTGGCTAAAGTAATTAGCAGTGGCTAAGATTCATTCAAGCATTCCATCATCGACTTTTTGTATACTTCAGTGCAACGCCTTAAGTGGGACAGATATGTCCAGACGTGGGTCCTGTAAACACTGTGACACTGGGATCAAGCTATACCTGGCTGATGAGCCATAACTGGTCTTGGTTTGCTTCTGCTCTGGTTCAGGGAGGACCCAGCCAGGCAGTTTGAGAGGACCCAGCCAGGCCGTTTGAGTGGACTGTTTCTATTGGAGCAGGGTCAAGACTGATTTGCATATGGCTGGGTCCAAACTGAGGTGGCATGGTGTGTAAAATAATGATGGACTTGGATGCGTCCTGAGTAATTACCAGAGGGTGAGATTAATTCAAGCATTCAATCCATCATGTTTTTGCACACAATAGTGTGCAACACTAAGGGGAAAGGGTATGCCAAGGCATGGGCCCCATGCACACTGTGCTACTAGAACTAGCTATACTGACTAATGAGCCTTAATAAGGGTGACACCAGTCTTGGGTTGCTTGTGTTCTGATACTGGGAGAAACTAGCCTGGCATATTGGGCTGGACTGTTCCTAGTGGAGGAGGTTAAAGACTGATTTGCACATGGCTGGCTCCAAACTAAGGAGGCATGAGGTGCAAAATAAGGATTGACTGGGATGAGGCCCAAATAGTTATCTGTGTCTGAGATTGAAGCACACAACCAACTCACCCCCTTTTATCTTCCCTCCTTTGACACATTCAAGGCTTCTAGAAGCCTTACTAATTCTCTCTGAAATCAAGGAGGTTTCAGACGTTCAAAAGATTCCCACGCATCCCAAAGGAGAAACTCTTGCTCAAAAGCAAAGTGTAACAAAATAAAAATAGAGTAACACCATAGCTTGGTGTGGCCAAACTGAGCAATTCTTCTACATCTCTACTACACACTACATTGATTTTAGATAGCATGGGGCTTAGTGTGCAGTAAATCTTGATGAGAACAAATCTTTGGAAAGCCACTTGTTAAACTATGGCCCCAGTTGCACCATTGTCAACTCCAGAAGAGCCCATGCCCCCCCCAAAATATATCTCCTGAATGGCAGACACTATCTAGTGGACAGTTATTTGAGACAGTGACACCCGTCGCGATTTTCAGTGTCTGCAAAGCAGACACTGAAAATCATTATGGGGCCCTGTTAGGGGGCCCCTGCACTGCCCAAGCCAGTGGCATGGGCAGTGCAGGGGCCCCCAGGGGCCCCACGACACCCGTTCCCGCCATCCTGTTCCTGGTGGTAAAAACCGCCAGGAACAGGATGGCGGGAAGGGGGTCGGAATCCCCATGGCGGCGCTGCAAGCAGCGCCGCCATGGAGGATTCCCTGGGCCGGGGTAAACCGGCGGGAAACCGCCGGTTGCCCTTTTCTGACCGCGGCTTTACAGCCGCGGTCAGAATGGCCCAGGAAGCACCGCCAGCCTGTTGGCGGTGCTTCCGCGGTCCCCGGCCCTGGCGGTCATGGACCGCCAGGGTCGGAATGACCCCCTTAATCTCCTGGTGCCTACTAAAAAGGAATGTGTTCTTCAGTCGCGGCTCGCGGGAGGAAAAAGGGGCAGGCAGGGGAACGGCAAAATATATATGTAAGGAAATGCCTCCTTGGCATGGTTACCCCCTGACGTTTTGCCTTTGCTGATGCCAAGTTATGATTTGAAAGTGTGCTGAGGCCTGCTAACCAGGCCCCAGCACCAGTGTTCTTTCCCTAACCTGTACTTTTGTTTCCACAATTGGCACACCCTGGCATCCAGGTAAGTCCCTTGTAACTGGTACCCATGGTACCAAGGGCCCTGATGCCAGGGAAGGTATCTAAGGGCTGCAGCATGTCTTATGCCACCCTGGGGACCCCTCACTGACACACTGCTTGCCAGCTTGTGTGTGCTAGTGGGGATAAAATGACTGAGTCGACATGGCACTCCCCTCAGGGTGCCATGCCAACCTCACACTGCCTATAGGTATAGATAAGTCACCCCGCTAGCAGGCCTTACAGCCCTAAGGCAGGGTGCACTATACCATAGGTGAGGGCATAAGTGCATGAGCACTATGCCCCTACAGTGTCTAAGCAAAACCTTAGACATTGTAAGTGCAGGGTAGCCATAAGAGTATATGGTCTGGGAGTCTGTCATGCACGAACTCCACAGCACCATAATGGCTACACTGAAAACTGTGAAGTTTGGTATCAAACTTCTCAGCACAATAAATGCACACTGATGCCAGTGTACATTTTATTGTAACATACACCCCAGAGGGCATCTTAGAGATGCCCCCTGAAACCTTAACCAACTACCAGTGTGGGCTGACTAGTTTTAGCAGCCTGCCACACACCAGACATGTTGCTGGCCACATGGGGAGAGTGCCTTTGTCACTCTGTGGCTAGTAACAAAGCCTGTACTGGGTGGAGGTGCTTCTCACATCCCCCTGCAGGCACTGTAACACCTGGCGGTGAGCCTCAAAGGCTCACCCCCTTTGTTACAGCACCCCAGGGCACTCCAGCTAGTGGAGTTGCCTGCACCCTCCGGCCACGGCCCCACTTTTGGCAGCAAGGCCGGAGGAGATAATGTGAAAAACAAGGAGGAGTCACTGGCCAGCCAGGACAGCCCCTAAGGTATCCTGAGCTGAGGTGACTCTGACTTTTAGAAACCCTCCATCTTGCAGATGGAGGATTCCCCCAGTAGGGATAGGGATGTGCCCCCCTTTCCTCAGGGAGGAGGCACAAAGAGGGTGTAGCCACCCTCCGGGCTAGTAGCCATTGGCTACTAACCCCCCAGACCTAAACACCCCCCTAAATCGAGTATTTAGGGGCTCCCAGAACACAGCAAGATAGATTCCTGCAACCTAAGACGAAGAAGGACTGCTGAGCTGAAAAACCTGCAGAGAAGACGGAGACTCCAACTGCTTAGGCCCCAGCTCTACCGGCCTGTCTCCCCACTTCTAAAGAACTGCTCCAGCGACGCGTTCCACAGGGTCCAGCGACCTCTGAAGCCTTAGAGGACTACTCTGCATCTAAAAGGACCAAGAACTCCCGAGGACAGTGGCTCTGCTCCAAGAAAGAAGCATCTTTGCAACAAAGAAGCAACTTTGGAAGAACACACGTTTCCCTCCGGAAGCGTGAGACTTTGCACTCTGCACCCGATGCCCCCGGCTCGAATTGTGGAGAACAAACACTACAGGGAGGACTCCCCGGCGACTGCGAGCCCGTGAGTAGCCAGAGTTGACCCCCCTGAGCCCCCACAGCGACGCCTGCAGAGGGAATCCAGAGGCTCCCCCTGACCGCGACTGCCTGCTTCAAAGACCCGACGCCTGGTAAGAACACTGCATCCGCAGCCCCCAGGACCTGAAGGATCCGACCTCCAGTGCAGGAGCGACCCCCAGGTGGCCCTCTCCCTTGCCCAGGTGGTGGCTACCCCGAGGAGCCATCCCCCTTGCCTGCCTGCATCGCTGAAGAGACCCCTTGGTCGCCCATTGAACTCCATTGCAAACCTGACGCCTGTTTGCACACTGCACCCGGCCGCCCCCGTGCCGCTGAGAGTGTACTTTTTGTGCTGACTTGTGTCCCCCCCCGGAGCCCTACAAAACCTCCCTGGTCTGCCCTCCGAAGACGCAGGTACTTACCTGCTGGCAGACTGGAACCGGGGCACCCCTATTTGCATTGAAGTCTATGTGTTTTGGGCACCACTTTGACCTCTGCACCTGACCGGCCCTGAGCTGCTGGTGTGGTAACTTTGGGGTTGCTCTGAACCCCCAACGGTGGGCTACCTTGGACCCAACTTTGAACCCTGTAGGTGGTTTACTTACCTGCAAAACTAACAAACACTTACCTCCCCCAGGAACTGTTGAAAATTGCAGTGTCCAGTTTTAAAATAGCTTATTGCCATTTGTGTGAAAACTGTATATGCTATTTTGCTAATTCAAAGTTCCTAAAGTTCCTAAGTGAAATACCTTTCATTTTAAGTATTGTTTGTAAATCTTGAACCTGTGGTTCTTGAAATAAACTAAGAAAATATATTTTTCTATATAAAAACCTATTGGCCTGGAATTGTCTTTGAGTGTGTGTTCCTCATTTATTGCCTGTGTGTGTACAACAAATCCTTAACACTACCCTCTGATAAGCCTACTGCTCGACCACACTACCACAAAATAGAGCATTAGAATTATTTATTTTTGCCAGTATCTTACCTCTAAGGGGAACCCTTGGACTCTGTGCATGCTATTTCTTACTTTGAAATAGTACATACAGAGCCAACTTCCTACAATATATATATATCTTAATAAAAAAAGTACCTTTTCTGCTGCGCTGCGCTGCGCCCCCACCGTGCCGCTCCTCTGCTGCAGCTGCAGGCACAGGCTCCCAGCCTGCTCTGTGTCCAATCCTAATGCTGCTTTTGTGCTGCTCGCAGCATAAAAGCAGTGTTAGGATTGGATGGAGCACCCAGCCAGGGCACTCCGAAGCAGAGTGGGAGCCTCTACCAATCATACATTCACACTGAGGGGGAGTGCTGTGCACTCCCACTCTGTCCCTGTCACTCCTGTGGCCCCACACCTTCTGCAGTAACAACATAATAAACATAGTTTATTGTGTTTTTACTGTAATCGTTTTGCAGATGCTGATGGTGAGGGGGGGGGGGCGCTCCTCCTCCAAAGCGGACAAGCCATCCCTGGCAATCTTGTGTAATGTAACTAGTGCTCATGTAAAGAGCTCCAATACCTTCGGATAGAGTTCATGTTATATGAAACTGCAAAAAAATAAAATCTATGAAAGCATGCAGTGGTTCAAGTGACCACAACAAATATCCTCTAATGTGCCTTTGTACTGTGTCATTTATTTCATATTCCAGCCCCAGTCCCATTAAGGGACATCAGCTGCAATGTTTGCACCTGTGAATTCTAATGCATGGATGGTGTTGGGCTGTCTCTTGCAAGTCTCAATCAATACATTTCTAGCCATTTGGGACGATTCATAGATGCAATCTAACATCATTAATATGTATAAGTCAGGATTTTTGCAAATTCGAAATAGCCATTATTGCTTAAAAGCTCAAATAAAGGATTGCAGTCCTGTGCAAGAACAGCAACTTTTTTGTGCCCCAATCCATAAACATCAGGATCCTAAATATGTACAGCCAGAATGGCTGCCGCGGTCTTTTGACCGCGGTGTGGTCATTCGGCGGTTCCCTCCAGGCGGGCGGCTCCCACCGCCCGCCGGGGTCAGAATGACCCCCTAAGTGATTTGCCCAGAATCACAGGATATTGAGTTATGCTTAGACTCAAACTCGGTTCCCCAGCTACAAAGTTGGCAGCTCTGACACCTCTTTAGGATGTCCTCTGCTGACCTTCGCAAGTGAATGCCCTACTTCCTACTTTGAAATGTATACCACCACCTTTTGTGTGGTTTGCGACTGCAGTAAGGGTTGCAAGCCAGTAATATTCATATTTACAAATCACTAGGAAGGAGAGCATCCCTTTCGTGCTTCAGTTTCTTTATAAGTTGCAGGAAATCACAATGTGGCCATGGTTTTTTGACATAAAACCGCACTATCGCAGTTTTGCGTCAAAATCTTTAGCACCTGCTACCATCATTCCATAGTGCCAGCCGGGCACCATATCTATGAAATGGTACATGCAGGCGCTAAGGAATGGCTAGCGTCTAAGACAAAGACGCTAGCCGGGGGAAGGAGGCAGTAGGGAAAAAAGCACTAGTGGGACATAAATTATGCTAGACTGGTTAACGGAAATAAATATGCAGCCAACTGACGCACTAGCACCCAAATATGACTCCTCTCTTAGTAAAGACAGGAGTCATGCCCACCACCCCAATGGCCAGCACAGGGGACCAGTGTCCCCTGGGCAAGGCCATAAGACCCAGTGCCAGCCAATGGCAGCCCCCCCCCCCAAAAAGAAAATATACTTACCAATACTTACCCAGGATGGGGTCCCCCATCCTGTGGTGTTCCTCTGGTTTGGGTGGGGGTGTTCCTGGGGCTTGGAATGGGCATCTGTGGACCCATTACATGGTGTTTGACCATGGAAATGGGTCCACAGGTACCCTAACGCCTGGTCTGACCCAGGTGTTAAAGTTAAATAATGACGCTAAGCAGGCTTAGCGCCATTATCTGGGTCCACCTACTTCGTGCTCATTGTTTCTGCACCGGAGTATAGATATGGCAGTATGGGGTTAGCATCACATTGTGGACGGGAACGCCTACCTTGCATCTAATTAGCGCAAGGTAGTTTGCTATATCCACAACATGGCGCTAACTCCATTATTGTGATGCTTGATGGGTCTAGCGTCAAAATATAGGTATGGAGTTAGCTCTGCACCATTTTAGCATCAATATTTTTGACGATAAAATGGCACAAGCAGAATATATAAAGATGCACCTGAGTGCGTTATTAAACATGCTGTTGTTGTGCTTACGTCAACATTTCATAAATAGTGCCGTCGTGTGGTAGACTGTCATAAGTGTTGGTGTTGAGAATTAAGTGTCAGGGCCCAGCGACAGCAAAACTGCTCAGATTAAGCACTGGCAGACAGTAAAGCCTGTAAAGGTAGAACGATATGGGTCAATTATCAAAGAGAAGCAAATGTGTAACTACAGCCATAAAGAGACACAGAAACAGGCGAGGGAGCTTAGATCTCTGTGTGCCATCAACACCTTTCAGAGCTCCAACAACAACCAAACAGCCAACGTGCACAGATGCACCCCTAGACCTCATTATGAGTGCCCTCTAAGTGCCACCGGGTATGGTAAGAGAGGTTACCTGCCCCATCAGGATTGTGAGAGCCTTTGGCTTTCGACCTGAAGCACTACCTGTTCATGGTTGTCCAAGCAGGACAGTGAGTGCAAAAGCAACATGACAGCCCTCTACAAAAAGCTTTAAATAAAAGATAAAAAATATTGGGGCTATACACAAAGGCACTGTGGAGTATGTGAAGGAGCACTCATGTAGTATTCTTTTCCATCGTCTTGAATGGCTTTATGAATTAGCTCCAATATATCTGACTAAAATGGAACTATTCAGGATGTACTTACATTCGATTAGATCAAATAATAAGGTCTGTGCCCTCTTTTTGATTTTACTAATAGGGAGCTGGACAATTCAGGACCGTTCACAAACGTCTGTAGTTCTACCTCGGTACTCTTAAATGCTTGTGTGACTCGGACCCAAAAACGTTTTCATGAGTTTCCTCCATTTTCCTAGAAAATAAACTTAGCAATCACTGGCACATCAAAGACCTACTTCTGATTGCTAAAGCAAAATATGAATGTACTTGTTTTCCTGCAAACTAAGAGAAAACCTCTAAACATTGTAGTCAGAATTTTCATCTACATTTCTGGGACAGAGAAATTAAATTAATTTTGCAAGGGAGAAACAAAAAACCAAAGTTTTTTTATGGCTACAAAAATATAAATGCATTTTTATAGCTGCAAATAAAGTTAGCTTTCGATAGTTGTAAAAACATGTTCTCTTCATCTAATGCAAAACTTGAAAGTAGAGGGAAACAATAACTGTACAAACAACTTTATCTCAATTTTCCCAAATGTCGTTGTAGTTTTATTGTTTTCCCACTTTTGTCTCAATTTAGACGAGGTTTTTATACTGCACTGAGTACAGCAGCAGTGCCTCTGGTTACAATGAGATGGCTTTAGAATGACATATATTGATTACTCCACTACCCCTTCCATGCATGAATGGCAGAGGTGGTAAATGGGGAGTAAACTGGCTAAGTGACAAAAAATGCATGAAATGAAGAGGAACAAAAGGAGTTGATTCCTGACATTTGGTTAAACAGAGAGTATTATTTTGATCATTCTACTTCATTTTATTTCATTACCGGAGGCTCTTATGCTTGATTCCATTAAAAAGAGTTTCCGATTTTAAGACATTGCACCTAACGACCAGGCAGTACTCTTTTTCTCTATTTCGAGAAGAACAAAGACTTTGATCACTTCTGTGGAGTATCCTTCCATTCTTCTTTATCCAAATGTTTGCATGGTCTATTGTTTAAAAGAAGACAACAAAGAACAGCTTCTGTTAGGGCTTCTTCTTCTTCTCGGTTATTGATATCTTTCATTAATCCTCATGCTCCCGCCTTCTCTGCATCTCTAGCAAGATGACCCAGTGGATCGTGTCCCAAGCTGGTATTGATGTTTCATGTTTAGGAGCTCATACCTCTAGAGGAGGTATGGCTTTTGAAGCTTTTGCATTTGGCGCATAATTAGAGGACAGTCTAAAAGCAGCTGGCTGGTCTTCATCTTTCAAAGAAATTGGATTACTATTTGGGGGAGGGTAACTACCCACCTCAAGGAATAATCACAACCTTTGTCGGGGTAAACCCTCAAAGTCACTAAATTACACTGAGCTCAATCACTTGGCAGCTATGGCACCGAGCTACCAGGCTTATCTTAGGGCAATGTGAAGAGTATTTATGTAGTACCAAAACGGTAATAAAGTCAAAATACAAAACAATCCAGAGTAAAACTTAAACAAAATGATACCAAAATGACAAAAATTTAATAAGGGGAACTGGAGAAATGAATCTAAAGTTTTAAATGAAAATAGCGCCAAGAAGCATAAAATACCAATAATACTCAATGGTCGTGGTAAACCAGGGGCACAGTTTTATGCTGATCATGATACACTGTGGGTTGGGTACACCTGGTGAAATATTTTACCTTCTGACTTTAGTACTTTAAGTCATAATCCACCAAGTACACTTCTTAAGCCACCCAAGGATCTCAGGTGAGGCACTTAGAGACTTACAGGATGTCAAGCAAAAGACAAACAGCAGTGTCCAGTCCAAGTCCGATTATCAATGGTCAGCTGGGTGGCTGAAGGATAAGGCTTCTTGTAGAAGTTTGTGTCTCTGTTGCTTTAACAAGAGGTCAGCCTTATGACTCTTGGATTCCACTTCTTTGTCCTGGGTATAAGAGAGAGCTGGTCATGTCCTCAAGGTCTTCCTATTCTGATCTTCCTCATGTCCCAGAGTATTCTTATGAGGGTGCCTGGAGTTGCTACATTTATGCCTGGCAGGAGCTAGTTGGGAGTGACTCCTAGGCATGCCCAGACCAATGGGGTAAAAGTTTCCATGGCCAATCCTACACGCTTGGTTTATATTCAAGATTGCAGAAGTCTTCAGCCATACCAAATATAGGCTCTGATGGCTGCGGTGTGTTTATGGGGAATGTAATATGGCAACCTAGTGTCTTCCCACATTTAACATCGCCAATAATAACAGAGACAGAAGTATGGTAGAACAAACAGGGTTTCCAGCAACCAGACAGTGGTTCAACAAGAATTGTTTTGGCATCTATTTTTCCTCTCTTTAAGTGCGACCCACGTTATATATGTAAAACCCCAGCATACCTGTCTAGCAGAATTTGACACCCCAGCAGGGTTTGATGTTGTATAAAAAAAGGATCACATTCCCACCCTGCATATTTTGTCAGGTTCACAGGGTCAACTTTTTCCATTCAGGTCAACCTATTGTTTGCTGCTTGGAGGCATTTCACACACATTCACACCTATTCAAATGCTAATTACTGGCTAGCAGAAGTGGGAGAGCAAATGGCTCTTCAGATGCTTTAGGGAGGGAAAAGGTAGCTTTCTCAAACATCTGACTTCACTATTTATTTGCTTTAAAATAACTATTACAATTTTTTTAAATTATTTTTCTAGCTTTTGTCAACCACATTGCAAAATAATAATGTAACCCAGTATTTTCTTATGGAACAGCCGGACTTGCCACAGTGAAAATAACATTTGGGGTCTTTTCACTGTAAGGAAATGTTTACCATTAAATTCCTACATGTCCTACTTTTAAATACCATATGCCCTGCCTTATGGGCAATATGGTGTTCCATAGGGGAGACTTATAAATATGTAAAAGGAAGGTAATGTCTTTGCACATTTAACACCCCAATAATACCAGAGACAGACGTATGGTAGAACAAAGAAGGGGTTTCCAGCAATCAGACAGTGATTACACAATAATTGTTCTGGCATCCGTTATTTCCTCTCTTGGAGTGCGCCCCAAGTTATATATGTAAAACCCTAGCATACCTGTCTAGCAGAATTTGACACCCCAGCAGGTTTTGATGTTGTATAAAAAGAAGGCTCACATCCAAGCCATGCAAATTCTGTCAGGTTCAGAGGGGTCGACTTTTTCCATTCAGGTCAACCTATTGTTTGCTGCTTGGAGGCATTTCACACCCATTCACTCCTATTCAAATGCTAATTATTGGCTAGCACAAGTGGGAGAGCAAATGCAAATAGCTCTTCAGAGGCTTTAGGGAGGGAAAGGGTAGCTTTCTAAAAGTACCCTTTCCTTAATATTTATCAAACATCTGACTTCACTATTTATTTAGTTTTTAATAGCTATTAACTATTAAAAACCTACCACAAGGGTGCCTGCGTTATGGGCAGGATTTTTTTGTGTGCATGAAGGCATACCTTTCTGCTCTAAAAAAATATTCAGAGGCATATTCCTCTTTCTATGTGTGCTGCAGGGTGCAGCACATATGGAAAGAGGAACCAACAAAAAGAAATGAATATATTTCTCCACGTTACTCCTCTCTCGGGAAAACACACCATTTTGGCACAATCCCAGGTTTACTGACTTTAGTAAATCTGAGTTTGCATCAAAATCTGCGGGTGGATGCACAGGAAAATCCATGCTCCACTTGTCTCCCAGACACAAAGTAACACAAGGAAGCACTATGTGGTGCCTTCCTCACTGTTTTTTACTAAGCCACGAAAATCAGGCTCAATAAATCCAAAAATACATGTTGTGTTGGCCCTGGCTCAAAAAAGCGCTGCAACACCAAAACAAAATCTTAGTAAATATGGACCAAGGTTTTTTTTGCATCATACGTTGACCTCAGTGAGCTTCAAAAGGCATTGCTTCTGTAGCATCAAAACCATGAATGCGGAGGGGGCAAAATGATGCGTGAACAGTACAAACACCCCTAGAATTGAGCACAAAGTCAAATCTACTAAGCTTGCACACCTAGGGGCATATTTATACTCCGTTTGCGCCGAATGTGCGTCGTTTTTTTCGACGCAAATTCGGCGCAAAACTAACGCCATATTTATACTTTAGTATGGGCAAATAGCGTCATTTTTTTGCGTGAACGCCTTCCTTGCGTTAATGAGATGCAAGGAAGGCGTTCCCGTCTAAAAAAATGACGGCGACGCAAATGCGTCATATTTATACTCCCGGGCAAAAATCACGCCCGGGAGTGGTCGGGTCAAAAAACCCCGCATTTGCGCCACTTTTTAACGCCTGGGTCAGGGTAGGCGTTAAGGGGCCTGTGGGCTCAAAATGAGCCCACAGGTGCCCTCCCCTGCCCCCAGGGACCCCCCCTGCCACCCTTGCCCACCCCAGGAGGACACCCAAGGATGGAGGGACCCATCCCAGGGACATTCAGGTAAGTTCAGGTAAGTATAAATGTTTTTTTTTTTTTTTTTGGGTGGCATAGGGGGGCCTTATTTGTGCCCCCCTACATGCCACTATGCCCAATGACCATGCCCAGGGGACATAAGTCACCTGGGCATGGCCATTGGGCAAGGGGGCATGACTCCTGTCTTTACTAAGACAGGAGTCATGTAAATGGCGTCTGGGCGTCGTTAAAAATGGCGCAAATCGGGTGGAGGCGATTTTTTGCGTCAACCTGACTTGCACCATTTTTAAGACGCCCTAGCGCCACTTTTCCCAACGCCGGCGCTGCCTGGTGTACGTGTTTTTTTTCCACGCACACCAGGCAGCGCCGGTCTGCTTGCGCCGGCTAACGCCATTCAATAAATACGGCGCCCGCATGGCGCTTCAGAATGACGTTAGCCGGCGCAAAATTTTTTGACGCTAAACTGCGTTAGCGCAGTTTAGCGTCAAAAAGTATAAATACGGGCCCTAAGCTTTATGTGAAATTCTGTCGCCAAAGGAAAAGAGGCGCAAACAATTAACAAAAAGAAGAGTGTGGACTTTTCCTGTGCGTAAATACGTTTCATTTCCACGAAATTACACATATGCCCATACATGTCTACATTTTAGAAGAGGAAAGTGGGAGACTGGAAAAATATAAACGAAAGGTGCGGAATATAAAGGAGAGGCAATTTCAGACGAATGACAGCACAAATGAAGTAATATTTGGCTTCAAAAATCGTGTGTCTCCTGCCTGAATCGGGTCTGTTTGCATGTATGTGCGCCATTTATCTCTGGGCAGTTGTCTATGTACAGAAATTTGTACTAGAAGGTGTCACGCAGCATAATACTGGCTTCCCTTTTTGCCGTGGAGCAATGCTAAGTGTCGCACACTAGTGGCTTTCATAAAAATAATTATTTGGGAAAGGGCGCCATCTGAAGTAATATCGGTGAACTTCTCTTTGCAAAGTTCACTCGAGATTTTTTTTAAAAATTAGTAGCACGTTGCAATCTGCCACATATTTAAGAAGTACTTTCAAAAGGATGTAACGCTCTGCATTTTATAAATATGGCCCTTCTGATGGTCAATAACGTGCATCTTTGCATGTTTATTTTAAGCCTGGCCCAGTCTTATATCAATATTTTTTTGCTGTTTCTCAGTTCTCTTAGTTCCATATGTGTATATTTTACGAATATCCTGCATAAATAATGTCGAATCAAAAGTTCACTAAACGTTCTTCACTATATTGAAAATCAGTTTGTAATCAATTTATATAAATCCACATTTATGTTGTCCTCAGATAATCACAGTCTGTTCGGCCCAACCAGTATATGTTGCAGCATAATTTTTAAAATAAATTAGCTCTGATTATCATGAAATTATAAGTGAAAATAACAAATTACAACTACCTCAGTGCGTATTAAAGCCAATTACCGAGGACTGTAGCGGTTGTTAAGGTTACAGTCTCGGGCCGAAGGTAGCCCAAGGCAGAAGGATTTGAATGCAACTAGAACAGTTCAACCAATAAAGGGTGAATTATAAGTTAAAAAGGAAGAAAGCGTAGAACAAGCATTTTAATCTTAAAGCAGAAGGTCTTAACTAGCCATTATTGCACCTGTACAACTCCATTGTCTCCACTTCGTCTCTCAACATTTCAGTACTACAATATTGTTGCTATGAGGACCAGTCTCATTGACACACTCATCGGCGCCAAGTACACAGCATCCTTTCACATTCACCAGCATTCGGCTGGACCTCATAGCAGACATGCAGTTTAGTATCTTTGTCGGTTTTGATCTAATATTTCTTGCATAAATGTTGTGCATAGTAGTTAAAGCTACACAAGGACGCTGCAAGCAGGGCCAGTGGGTGTAATGAAATGCCTCCTTGGCATGGTTACCCCCTGACTTTTTTTGCCTTTGCTGATGCCAATTTATGATTTGAAAGTGTGCTGAGGCCTGCTAACCAGGCCCCAGCACCAGTGTTCTTTCCCTAAACTGTACCTTTGTCTCCACAATTGGCACAACCCTGGCACCCAGGTAAGTCCCTTGTAACTGGTACCCCTGGTACCAAGGGCCCTGATGCCAGGGAAGGTCTCTAAGGGCTGCAGCATGTCTTATGCCACTCCAGAGACCCCTCACTCAGCACAGGCACACTGCTTACCAGCTTGTGTGTGCTGGTTGGGAGAAAATGACTAAGTCGACATGGCACTCCCCTCAGGGTGCCATGCCAATCTCACACTGCCTGTGGCATAAGTAAGTCACCCCTCTAGCAGGCCTTACAGTCCTAAGGCAGGGTGCACTATACCACAGGTGAGGGCATAGGTGCATGAGCACTATGCCCCTATAGTGTCTAAGCAAAACCCTAGGCATTGTAAGTGCAGGGTAGCCATAAGAGTATATGGTCTGGGAGTCTGTCATACACGAACTCCACAGCACCATAATGGCTACACTGAAAACTGTGAAGTTTGGTATCAAACTTCTCAGCACAATAAATGCACACTGATGCCAGTGTGTACTTTATTGTAAAAATACACCCAGAGGGCATCTTAGAGATTCCAGTGTGGGCTGACTGGTCTGTGCCAGCCTGCCACACACCAGACATGTTGCTGGCCACATGGGGAGAGTGCCTTTGTCACTCTGTGGCCAGGAACAAAGAATGTACTGGGTGGAGGTGCTTCTCACCTCCCCCTGCAGGAACTGTAACACCTGGCGGTGAGCCTCAAAGGCTCACCCCCTTTGTTACAGGGCATCCCAGCTAGTGGAGATGCCTGCCCCCCTGCCACTGTCCCCACTTTTGGCAGCAAGGCTGGAGGAGATAATGAGAAAAACAAGGAGGAGTCACTGGCCAGTCATGACAACCCCTAAGGTGTCCTGAGCTGAGGTGACTCTGACTTTTAGAAATCCTCCATCTTGCAGATGGAGGATTCCCCCAATAGGATTAGGGATGTGCCCCCTTACCAGCGGGAGGAGGCACAAAGAGGGTGTAGCCACCCTCAGGGCTAGTAGCCATGGGCTACTAACCTCCCAGACCGAAACTAGATTCCTGCAACCTAAAGATGAAGAAGGACTGCTACCGGCATGTCTCCCCACTTTGAGAAAAACTGCAACAGCGACGCGTCCCCCAGGGTCCAGCGACCTTTGAAGCCTCAGAGGACTACCCTGCATCTAAAAGGACCAAGAAGCTCCTGAGGACAGCGGGCCTGTTCACCAGAAACTGCAACTTTGCAACAAAGAAGCAACTTTTAAAGACCACACGTTTCCCGCCGGAAGCGTGAGACTTTCCACTCTGCACCCGGCGCCCCTGGCTCGACCTGTGGAAAATCAACTCTACAGGAAGGACTCCCCGGCAACTGCGAGCCCATGAGTAGCCAGAGTTGACCCTCCTGAGCCCCCACAGCGACGCCTGCAGAGGGAATCCAGAGGCTTCCCCTGACCGTGACTGCCTGCTTCAAGGAACCCGACGCCTGGAAAACACACTGCACCCGCAGCCCCCAGGACCTGAAGGAACCGAACTCCAGTGCAGGAGCGACCCCCAGGCGGCCCTCTTCCTAGCCCAGGTGGTGGATGCCTGCCTGCATCTTTGAAGAGACCCCCGGGTCACCCCATTGAATCCTATTGCAAACCTGACGCCTGTTTGCACTCTGCACCCGGCCGCCCTTGTGCCGCTGAGGGTGTACTTTCTGTGCCTACTTGTGTCCTCCCCGGTGCCCTACAAAACCCCCCTGGTCTGCCCTCCGAAGTCGCAGGTACTTACCTGCTGGCAGACTGGAACCGGGGCACCCCTATTTGCATTGAAGTCTATGGGCCATATTTATACTTTTTGACGCACAACTGCGCCAACGCAGTTGTGCGTCGAAAAAGTTAACGCCGGCTAACGCCATTCAGAAGCGCCATGCGGGTGCCGTATTTATACAATGACGTTAGCCGGCGTTAGCCGGCGGAGCTGCCTGGTGTGCGTTAAAAAAAATGACGTACACCAGGCAGCGCCGGCGTAGGGGAAAATGGAGCTTGGACGTCAAAAAATGGGGCAAGTCAGGCTGAGGCAAAATTTTCGCCTCAACCCGATTTGCGCCATTTATTTTGACTCCCAACCCCCATTGAAATGACTCCTGTCTTAGCAAAGACAGGAGTCATGCCCCCTTGCCCAAAGGCCATGCCCAGGGGACCTATGTCCCCTGGGCATGGTCATTGGGCATAGTGGCATGTAGGGGGGCACAAATCAGGCCCCCCTATGCCACAAAAAAAAAAAAAATACTTACCAGCACTTACCTTAATGTCCCAGGGGTGGGTCCCTCCATCCTTGGGTGTCCTACTGGGGTGGGCAAGGGTGGCAGGGGGTGTCCCTGGGGGCATGGGAGGGCACCTCTGGGCTCCTTCTGAGCCCACAGGTCCCTTAACGCCTGCCCTGACCAGGTGCTAAAAAACGGCGCAAAAGCGGCTGAACGTCATTTTTTTTTACCCACCCACTCCCGGCGCGTCATTTTTGCCCGGGAGTATAAATACAGCGCACATGCCTTGGAGTCATTTTTTAGACGGGAACGCCTACCTTGCATATCATTAACGCAAGGAAGGTGTCCACGCTAAAAAATGACGCAAACTCCATGAACTTTGGCGCTAGATGCGTCTAACGCCAAAGTATAAATATGGAGTTCGTTTTGCGTCGAATTTGCGTTAAAAAAAACGACACAAATCCGGCGCAAACAGAGTATAAATATGCCCCTATGTGTTTTGGGCTCCACTTTGACCTCTGCACCTGACCGGCCCTGAGCTGCTGGTGTGGTAACTTTGGGGTTGCCTTGATCCCCCAACGGTGGGCTACCTTGGACCCAACTTTGAACCCTGTAAGTGCTTTACTTACCTGTGAACTTAACAAATACTTACCTCCCCCAGGAACTGTTGATTTTTGCACTGTCTCCATTTTTAAAATAGCTTATTGCCATTTTTGCCAAAACTGCACATGCTATTGTGATTATTCAAAGTTCCTAAGATACCTGAGTGAAATACCTTTCATTTAAAGTATTGTTTGTAAATCTTGAACTTGTGGTTCCTAAAATAAACTAAGAAAATATATTTTTCTATATAAAAAACCTATTGGCCTGGAATTGTCTTTGAGTGTGTGTTCCTCATTTATTGCCTGTGTGTGTACAACAAATGCTTAACACTACCCTCTGATAAGCCTACTGCTCGACCACACTACCACAAAATAGAGCATTCGAATTATCTCTTTTTGCCACTATCTTACCTCTAAGGGGAACCCTTGGACTCTGTGCATGCTATTTCTTACTTTGAAATAGTACATACAGAGCCAACTTCCTACAGTGGGTTTATGCGATTTGGTGGCAGTGGCGTTTTCCGCATAATTATGGACCTGGCGAATTTGCTATATAACCTAGAATCTTCTGCATAATATGCAGATTTGAACAAAAAACAATTTTATTTCTATATCAAATGGATCATAGGTCACTAAAACACAGCCACACATTGCTGTGCAGTGGAAATCCGTCCACAAGGTTTATGGTCACCGTTCTGTTGCTTATTGGTGTATTTGAGTGTAAAACTGGAACCAATCAGATATAACCTTTGCCCAGATATGGTAACACGTGCAAAATGACGAGGTAATACTAACACAAATTGTGCTGTATTATGCCACATCATTTGCCTTTTCATGCCACACAATTTAGTCAACTCCAGCCACTTTGTAGTTTCTACTTAATCTAGAATCTGCTGCATAATATACGGATTTTAACAACAAACTATTTTATTTCTAGATCAAATGGATTATAGGTTACTAAAACACAGCCACACATTGTTGTGCAGTGGAAATCCCTCATCAAGGTTTATGGTTACAGTTCTGTTACTTATCGGTGTATTTGGGTGTCAAACTGGTACTAATCAGATATAACCTTTGCCTAGATATGGTAACACGTGCAAAAATGACGAGGTAATACTATCACAAATTGTGCTGTATTATGACACATCATTTGCCTTTTCATGCCACACAATTTAGTCAACTCCAGCCACTTTGCACTTTCTCCATGCACTACTTAAAACCTTTTTATACTTATACCTTCTAAAATAATAGTATTTACAAAAACAGTTATGATATCGGCAATCATATCTTTGTAAGAACACAGTGCATGGTAGAGTGGCAAAGTCTAGTTAATGGCGTGCTGCTATAGAGTTTAATAGGGCAAAATCACAAAATAAAATAAAATGATGGATGGAGTGTTAAAACTTTTCAAGCACTCACCCCAGTCACAGATCTGAGTTTAATCCATTGTTAATTTGCTCGGCACATCTCCCCAGTTTGGACCCAGCCATAGGCGAATCAGTCTTGACCCTGTTCCCCATGGGAACAGTTCAGCCCGAACTGCCAGACTAGGTCCTCCCTGGACAGGAAACAAGCATACTAGGACTGGTTTCGGGGTATCACCCTTCATCAGCCAGGCTAGCTTGAATCCAATGGTGCAGCGAGCAAGGGACCCACGTCTGGGCATACCCTATCCACTTAGCGCGCACAAATCAACATCACAAAACAAAATAAAATGATGAATGGAGTGTTGAAACTTTTCAAACCCTCACTCCCAGTCACAGATCTGGGTTTAATCCTTTGTTGTTTTGTTCACCACGTCACCCCAGTTTGGACTCAGCCATATGCAAATCAGTCTTAACCCTGTTCCCCATTGGAACAGTCCAGCCCAAACTGCCAGGTCAGGTCCTCCCTGGACAGAAAACAAGCATCCTATGACCAGTTTCAGAGTATCAACCTTCATCAGCCAGGCTAGCTTGAATCTAGTGGCACAGCGAGCAAGGAACCCACATCTGGGCATACCTTAGCCACTTAAGGCGCACAAAGAAACATCACAAAACAAAATAAAATGATGGATGGAGTGTTGAAACGTTTCACACACTCACCCCAGTCACAGATCTGGGTTTAGTCATTCATTATTTTGTTCACCACGTCACCCCAGTTTGGACCCAGCCATATGTAAATCAGTCTTGACCCTGTTCCCTGTGAGAACAGTCCAGCCTGAACTGCCAGGCCAGGTCCTCCCTGAAACAAGCATCCTAGGACTGGTTTCAGGGTATCACCCATCATCAGCTATGCTAGCTTGAATCCAGTGGCACAGTGAGCAAGGGGCCCACCTCTGGGCATACCTTAGCCACTTAGGGTGCACAAGGCAACACTTATCCCCAGTCATTTGAGTTTAATACACTGTGTATGGAAGTGTGTGACTTGTAGTAATTTGAAGGTTTTGCATAAATTATAAATTAAAGGTATACGTTTAAAAATTGTGGCCCATATTTATACTTTTTGACGCAAAACTGCGCCGGCGCAGTTTTGCGTCAAAACTATTACCGCCGGCTAACGCCATTTTGGTGCGCCGTGCGGGCGTCATATTTATACTTTGACGCACGGCGGCGCAAACAACAGGTGGGAGTCATTATTTTTGACACACACCGCGGCGTCAAGTCGTAAAGGAAAACGACGTTAACGCAGCGGAAATGACACCGCAAACCGGATATGCGCCATTTTTTTTGACGCAATAGCGTCAAAAAACACAGCGAACACAGCCATTTCACCAGAGGAGAACCAAAATGGATCCCAGACGCCACTACAGACCCCAGGAAGATGACGGCAGACCAGGAACCAGCCAGGAGGACCCACACAAGAACCAGGACACTTTTAAGAAGAAAAGAAAGTGTTGCTTCAGTGCAGAGGAGCAGGAAATTCTGGTTAAAGAGGTGACGGAACACCAGCACCAACTGTTTGTCACATCAAAGTTGCCAATCAGTAGGAGAGAGGCTATATGGCAACAAATTGTTGACAAGATAAACAGTGTGGCAGAAGTACGCTGAACAGTCATCGAGTGCAAGAAACGCTGGCATGACTGCAAACGCAGGACCAAGGAAAAGATGGCCAGGAACAGGAAGGCAGCGCTGCAGACTGGAGGGTGGAGTCCAGCACACCAGGAGGCCCTGGACCACATGGAGGAGATGGTCGCAGCCGTCATCCCTGAGGAGATCGTCACAGGGATTCAAGGACAGGACAGCGCAGACTACCAGGACACAACGCACATGCAGGGTAAGTCGCATGGGAAATTGAAATGCACTAATGTCCACTGCAACCGGGGGGGGGAAATACCTACTACACATTGCATGTAAGTCATCATATACATGGAGTGGCATGGGTAAAGGGGCACGACAGGGGGGCATGGCCCGTTCTGAGAAGACTTGGGGCATACCATTACACAACACCAACAACAGTCCCATGGGGGCATGCTGTCATGCCAACGATGGAGCACAGGGAAAGCCACAACAGGAGGGAAGGCCACTACGTCAAACTGACATTCTGGCACTCGTCAGCCAACATACCTCCTACATTAACTAGGGCCCTATTAGCAATCCTCTAGCAAAACCGACAACTGCAATGTAACTGCGACAACAGTTGCCACTACCACCTCTGATCTGTGTGCAGCTCAAGTAGCCAATGGCAGTAACCTCCCCATGGAACATACATACCTAAATTAGGGGGTGAGGATGACATCTGCAACAATCTCCTGAAACAAGACAAAGGCCCCAGTACACTCAAATGTCAATGCCCATAGTTGTCACAAACATCAGCCAAAGTAAACAACAATAGGAGCAACACAGCACTAAGGACACACCCATGCTGCATATGTCAGGGTCCATCCTGTACCTGGGTAACAAGGCAACATCACAAATGTTATACTGCTCAGACAACAGCATTGAGGAGGGGACACATGTAACTGGTCACTGAAATACACCTGCACAGTCAGAGGATGAAATAGGACACTGATACGACTATCAGGGCAATCCAATGTAACACACATTACCCAACATCAGCAGGACCCATTAACAATGTCAACATCCATAGCAGATCATAACATTGCCATGCAGAGGATACGCAACATGTCAATTACATTTAAGTCGATGTGAACGATCAGGGATTGGGGCAGGTCCTGATAGTTAAGTGTGCTGCCAGGGCCATCAGAACACCCACAGCCAGTGAAAGGTCTCACCATGAGAATGGATATACACGGAGGGTCGAGTAGGACAAGAAGGTGGCAATTCTCTATTTGGCATAAAGCAACACCTAGAGGCGATGAGGCTGACAAGTCTGATAACTCAATAACATACATGTGACACACAGGTGGGCCATAGGCCTGAAACAATGCCCATCTGAAGGACTGCAGATATTAATACAAAACAAGATCACAAAGTGAATTCATCAAAAGGCAGGCACGTCACGTCAAAATTGTCACAACACAGACACACTAATTGTACCCTGTTTCATTGCAGAGGAAGATGGATCTCCTGCCGATATGCCTGTCCCTGGTTTCCCTGATGACATGGATGACGAGCCGATAAACATTCCCCAGGAGACTATCCAAAAGGTCCTTGAAACCCTCCAGACCCCACCTTCAGTCACAAGGAGGAGCACAGAACAAGCAGCCATCGCAGAGGATCCACCCACCACCCCAATTTTAAGACCTGCCAGCTCCAATACAGCTGAGGACTCAGACGACACTGGCGCCAGCTTTGAGAGAACTGTAGTTGGAGTACAGCTGGAGCTGGCCAAGGAGGTGCGGGGGGGATGCAAACTATGGCAGCCAGCCTTGAGGGGGTGCATTTGTGCATGATGTCATCTGCAGATCAGGCAGCAGCTATGCAAGCCCTAACATCTATCTTGCAGGAACTGCAGAAAACCCAGAAGGAAATCAGCACAGCTGTAATATGGTTGACCCAACACCTACAACAGCAATACTGTCAACACGTGCACGAATGCAACATTGAACCCCACAGGGCCGACCTGGCTGCCTACCATCGTGATGTGGCTGCTCTTCTGAAGAACCAGCAGATCCTCCTTGCAACAGTACTGCCATTAAGACCTTTACAGGGAGCAGCGACCGGGATGTCTGACTCCACGTCTTCCAACACTGAGGTGTGTGTTGCCCCTTCACAACCAACAACAACAAGGACAAAGCAGGCAACACACATATCAGAAGAAGAAGACATGGAACAGATCACATTCACAAGGAAAATGACCCGGAAGCACTAGTCCCTGCCACATGGCCAACTATTACCAAAGTCCTGCATTTTGAAACATGACAGTCTTACAACAACTGTACTCAAGCACTGTTCTGCTAACCACTGTATAACTTGTCACCCAGCCCAGTGATTGTCTCTCTCCTACTCATTGGCTAAGTCTGTCTCTCTGCACTGTCTGAAACAGCAACCCCAGCATGACAAAAGCATTTTGGTAAACCCTTGTGTTGGATCACAATGGAAGATATCACTATAATGGACTCACAATCATGGACAATGTACATATAGCACTACAGCACTTTTCAATAAATAGCACTTACACAACAAATCTGTCTCTGGGTAATGTGACATATCAACTGCGCAGTAGATAATTGACATGTCCCTACTGTCAAATAACGTAGCTTGTCAAAACAACTGTCCAGATATTATGTAGTTAGAGAAATCTGCACAGTGACCATGATTGCATCATACTCTGCCCATCCTGAGGGAATAATCTGATGAAGTGGGAAACCATACACCACCATGCTGTGTTGGACAGAAGAATGCTTCCTCAGGGGATAACTAAGTCATCAAATAGTGCCCGCTAAATGTTGTCAACGTGCAAAAATAACACAATAAACATGCCACACTAATCTAAGTAAACACTAAAAAAACTGCACAAATTAAGGTGTCTGAGTTAACATACAAAATAGTAATCATGCCGAACTGTGTCACAAATGATGTATGACGGTCATGAAGACAAGAATACAAGATTGCCAATGAGAACTCATCTTATAAGGGTGTGCATGATCATCACACTGCAGTCAGACCTAAAACTGTTTCCCCAATATAAAGTCTGGAAGCACTGTTAGTGACTTTGAAAACACACTTATCAACAGAAACACATTGTCATCCATATTAACTGTGATTGGTGGTTGCAACAAAGGGTAGACACTTTGCAAAGTAGCTCTGGCTTAGCTGCCAATCGTACAGCTCTGTTGGGATTTGTTTGTAGCATTGGACACAGATGTTATAGTACAAAAGAGATGTACACGGAATCCAAACCCACGATCAAGTACCATTCAACACATACTATTAACCCCTTCGCTGCCAGGCCTTTTCCCCCTCAGGTGCCAAGCCTTTTTTGGCTATTTGGGGCAGTTCACGCTTAGGCCCTCATAACTTTTTGTTCACATAAGCTACCCACGCCAAATTTGCGTCCTTTTTTTCCAACATCCTAGGGATTCTAGAGGTACCCAGACTTAGTGGGTTTCCCAGAAGGAGGCCAAGAAATTAGCCAAAATACAGTGAAACTTTTGTTTTTTTCAAAAAAATGGGAAAAAGGGGCTGCAGAAGAAGGCTTGTTGTTTTTCCCCTGAAAATGGCATCAACAAAGGGTTTGCGGTGCTAAAATCACCAGCTTCCTAGCTTTCAGGAAAAGGCAGACTTGAATCAGAAAACCCAATTTTTCAACACAATTGTGGCATTTTACTGGGACATACCCCATTTTTACGATTTTTTGTGCTTTCAGGCTCCTTCCAGTAAGTGACTGAAATAGGCATGAAACCAATGCTGGATCCCAGAAACCGCAACATTTCTCTGAAAAGTAGACAAAATTCTGAATTCAGCAAGGGGTAATTTGTGTAGATCCTACACGGGTTTCCTACAGAAACTAACAACTGAAAAAACAAAATATTGAAATTGAGGTGAAAAAATCTGCAATTTTTCTCTACGTTTTACTCTGTAACTTTTTCCTGCAATGTCAGATTATTTAAAGCAATATACCGTTACGTCTGCTGGACTCTTCTGGTTGCGGGGATATATAGGGCTTGTAGGTTCATCAAAAACCCTAGGTAACCAGAGCCAATAAATGAGCTGCACCCTGCAGTGCGTTTTCATTCCATACTGGGTATACAGCAATTCATTTGCTGAAATATAAAGAGTGAAAAATAGCTATCAAGAAAACCTTTGTATTTCCAAAAAGGGCACAAGATAAGGTGTTGAGGAGCAGTGGTTATTTGCACATCTCTGAATTCCGGGGTGACCATACTAGCATGTGAATTACAGGGCATTTCTCATATGGATGTCTTTTTTACACACTCTCTTATATTTGGAAGGAAAAAAAGGAGAGAAAGACAAGGGGCAATAACACTCTATGTTCCCCCCAGTCTCCCGATAAAAATGATACCTCACTTGTGTGGGTAGGCCTAGCGCCCGCGACAGGAAACGCCCCAAAACGCAACGTGGACACATCACATTTTTTGAAAGAAAACAGAGGTGTTTTTTGCAAAGTGCCTACCTGTAGATTTTGGCCTCTAGCTCAGCCGCCACCTAGGGAAACCTACCAAACCTGTGCATTTTTGAAAACTAGAGACCTAGGGGAATCCAAGATGGGGTGACTTGTGGGGCTCTGACCAGGTTCTGTTACCCAGAATCCTTTGCAAACCTCAAACTTTGGCTACAAAAACACATTTTCCTCAAATTTTGGTGACAGAAAGTTCTGAAATCAGAGAGGAGCCACAAATTTCCTTCCACTCAGTGTTCCCCCAAGTCTCCCGATAAAAATGATACCTCACTTGTGTGGGTAGGCCTAGCGCCCGCAACAGGAAATGCCCCAAAACGCAACGTGAACCCATCACAATTTTTTAAAGAAAACAGAGGTGTTTTTTGCAAAGTGCCTACCTGTAGATTTTGGCCTCTAGCTCAGCCGGCACCTAGGGAAACCTACCAAACCTGTGCATTTTTGAAAACTAGAGACCTAGGGGAATCCAAGATGGGGTG
The DNA here is from genome assembly GCF_031143425.1 of Pleurodeles waltl. Lineage (NCBI taxonomy): Eukaryota > Metazoa > Chordata > Amphibia > Caudata > Salamandridae > Pleurodeles > Pleurodeles waltl. The sequence goes on along the minus strand of NC_090447.1, from coordinate 512,969,271 downwards.
ACTTGTGGGGCTCTGACCAGGTTCTGTTACCCAGAATCCTTTGCAAACCTCTAAATGTGGCTAAAAAACAAGTTTTCCTCACATTTTGGTGACAGAAAGTTCTGGAATCAAAGAGGAGCTGCAAATTTCCTTCCACCCAGCGTTCCCCCAAGTCTCCCGATAAAAATGATACCTCACTTGTGTGGGTAGGCCTAGCGCCCGCGACAGGAAATGCCCCAAAAAGCAACGTGGACACATCACATTTTTTGAAAGAAAACAGAGGTGTTTTTTGCAAAGTGCCTACCTGTAGATTTTGGCCTCTAGCTCAGCCGCCACCTAGGGAAACCTACCAAACCTGTGCATTTTTGAAAACTAGAGACCTAGGGGAATCCAAGATGGGGTGACTTGTGGGGCTCTGACCAGGTACTGTTACCCAGAATCCTTTGCAAACCTCAAAATTTGGCTAAAAAAACATGTTTTCCTCACATTTCGGTGACAGAAAGTTCTGGAATCTGAGAGGAGCCACAAATTTCCTTCCACCCTGCGTTCCCCCAAGTCTCCCGATACAAATGATACCTCACTTGTGTGGGTAGGCCTAGCGCCCGTGACAGGAAATGCCCCAAAACACAACGTGGACACATCACATTTTTTGAAAGAAAACAGAGGTGTTTTTTGCAAAGTGCCTACCTGTAGATTTTGGCCTCTAACTCAGCCGCCACCTAGGGAAACCTACCAAACCTGTGCATTTTTGAAAACTAGAGACCTAGGGGAATCCAAGATGGGGTGACTTGTGGGGCTCTGACCAGGTACTGTTACCCAGAATCCTTTGCAAACCTCAAAATTTGGCTAAAAAAACATGTTTTCCTCACATTTCGGTGACAGAAAGTTCTGGAATCTGAGAGGAGCCACAAATTTCCTTCCACTCAGCGTTCCCCCAAGTCTCCCGATAAAAATGATACCTCACTTGTGTGGGTAGGCCTAGCGCCCGCGACAGGAAATGGCCCAAAACACAACGTGGACACATCAAATTTTTTCATAGAAAACAGCGCCGACCTGTGGATTTTGGCCTCTAGCTCAGCCGGCACCTGGGGAAACCCAGCAAACCAGCGCATTTTTGAAAACTAGAATCCCAGGGGAATCCAAGATGGGGTGACATGTGGGGCTCTGACCAGGTTCTGTTACCCAGAATCCTTTGAAAACCTCAAAATTTGGCTAAAAAAACACGTTTTCCTCACATTTCGGTGACAGAAAGTTCTGGAATCTGAGAGGAGCCACAAGTTTCCTTCCACCCAGCGTTCCCCCAAGTCTCCTGATAAAAATGATACCTCACTTGTGTGGGTAGGCAGAAAAGGCCTTAAAAAAAAATGCCCCCCTGGGAGCGACCCTTGCCCAAGGGGTCGCTCCCTTATGTCACTTTCACCCCCCCAAAAAAAACATCCCTGGTGTCTAGTGGGGTTTCAAAAGCCGGATTGCAAGCAATTCGGCTTTTAAAACCCTGGGAGAGACTTCAAAGGGAAGGAAATACATTTCCTTCCCTTTGAAGCCTCTCCTTGCCTCCCCCACATGATCGTAAGGGAAATGCTGAGCATTTCTCTTTCGATCACGCTGGAAGCTCTGCTTTCAGCGCGATGGGGGAGGCTCTGTGCGCGCTGACTTCACAGGGGGGGGTGTGGGGGGGGGTCAGGGGTTGAAGGGGAAGGGATCCCCCTTTCAGCCCTGACCTGGGGGGGTGGGGGGGCGGCCCTCGGGGGGAGCGCTAGCGCTTCTCCCGAGGGCAGCATGCAGGACGTAATGGTTACGTCCATGGCGCCACACGGGCGCTGCCATGGACGTAACCATTACGTCCATGGCAGGGAAGGGGTTAAGGGGTAACAAAATATTTATTAAAAGCTAACCATAGATGAGGAAACTGAAGGAAAAATCTTACCTACCCTAATCTACCCTGACTACTCATTACCCACAACTGTCCCTAACTAACCTAAGCTACACTCACATGTAACGAAACGTTCTAAACATCTTCCCCCCACCCCCCTTATGAGACGGGACACATTGAGGACAACACATACTAACCTAAACACATACTATACTATCCTAAACAAATATATATTTTTTTGGTAAATTTTTTATTAATGTTTTTTGCTTTTTTTGGTATTTTTTTTTTTTACACACAAGAACCCCAACATAGCCCCCCACCCACCCACCCACACATGTAATAAGTCAAAAAAATAAACAAGCAGGACCCCCTACCCCCAACCCACTAACACTGACTAAACTAACAGCCTATACTAACCTAACACTAAGCCCCCTAATCCCACTAAGTATAAGAACAAAAAAAGAGGAGGGAGGGGAGGTTATCATGTCCATCTATTCAACTGTCTAGAGGTTGGCCCTCCGGAGGGTCCTCTTGATATCCTTGACCCGCCGTTTAATGTGCCGCACGTCCCGGCTCAGGTGGCTCACCTTGCGCAGCACTTTGTCCATCTTGTGTTCAAGTCTATTGAAGGCTGCAGGGTCAACAGCTGGAGCAGTGGCAGTCTGGGTACCGGTGGAGGAGGTCTGTGTGGGCTGTCCTGCACCGGTGGCAATGCTGGGGCCAGGAAACCCAGCAGATGTAGATTCAACAGAGGCAGCTGTGGGTGGGGCCACCTGGCTCTGATTGGTGGTTGTTTCTGTGGTGGGCACAGTAGGCCCACCCTGTGGGAAGGCTCGCGATGCCCGGAGGCACGTTCATGGCGATATCGCCAGGCCATCCTCCGGAACCCCGACTCCACCAGCAGGATGTGCTGGTATCGCATGGCCCGACACTGAAATTCACGGACCTGGTCTGGAGTCATGTTAGCTGCTGTGAAGACAAATGCAGATATGCCACATTAGTAACTGCATTGTGTGAAACAGCACAGTAAGTTAATCAGACATTACATCTACTGTACTTCTAACAGCTCATATCACTATACAGAGCATCGAATGTCCCTGAGGAAGTACATGGCAGGCCAGACAACAAAGGTCACATCACACAAAGCACATTCATAACCCACAAGATGGGTAACAACTGGCCTTGACTTGCAATCTGAGTTCTGACAGTTAACATCTAAGAATCATGCTGCACATCCTCCACCAAGAGCTGGGCTACAAATGTCAGTGTACGGCAGTGGTCTTCAAACTTTTTAATGCCGCGCCCCCTCTGTTGAAAAATAAAAATCATTGGGCCCCCCTCAGAATTTTTCACAATCATTTTAGAAAGATGGTAATGTTTAAATAGGTCTAAACCTATTTAAACATTGCAGTTAAGTACTGTTACCGTTTTAAAACTACAATAACATGCTTCTGCTTAAAACAAAGGCATGTTACCTGTATAATATTTCTTTTGGCCAGAGTTTGGCGCCCCCCCTGGGATCTATTGAGGCCCCCAAGGGGGGCCCGCCCCCCAGTTTGAAGACCTCTGGTGTACGGAAAGCAAAACTAAAGCCACATGGTCTGCAAGTTGTAACTGGACTTTCCAGTATGGTACCAAGTGCCAAACCTGAGTGTGTATACTAGTATGCAACCAAACCGTCACTTATTCACAGGTATGTGTAACATACTGGTAGCATCAATACTAGGTACCCCATTCACAAACCCATGGCCGTGTTTGATGGGGTGCGGTTCATACACAGTTATAATTTGCCAACAACATGTACACCGAGGAGTGTTTAGGCTAATCCACACATGTTTGTCTCTACAGACACACCACAGGTAAGGTCTATCTACAATTTGGAGTCAGCAAACCCTAGAGCACTCATAGGGTCAGACATGTCAGGAAAATCAGAACTTAGTACACAACATATACTTCCATTGAGGCCTGACTTACATCAGACACAGAGTTGCTAGAACACCCCTGATCATGAATTGCATGCACACCTAGGCCATTACACTCAGGTTCCACAGACTTGATGCACTACATGTGGAAGTACATGATGCTAGGAGGTTCTACCTGCTGCTTCAAAATTACATAGGTAAATAATGAAGCAGATGTCTATTGGGAAGCTATTAGCTCCACCAATCTTAGAGAATGTGGGTCTGACAGGGTGACTAAATAGGGGCTGACTTCCATTGCGACAGTGGCAGTCTGGGTACCGGTGGAGGAGGTCTGTGTGGGCTGTCCTGCACCGGTGGCAATGCTGGGGCCAGGAAGTCCAGCAGATGTAGATTCAACAAAGGCAGCTGTGGGTGGGGCCACCTGGCTCTGATTGGAGGTTGTTTCTGTGGTGGCTGTGGTGGGCACAGTAGGCCCACCCTGTGGGAAGGCTCGCCATGCCCCGGAGGCACGTTCATGGCGATATCGCTGGGCCATCGTCCGGAACCCCGACTCCACCAGCAGGATGTGCTGGTATCGCATGGCCCGACACTGAAATTCACGGACCTGGTCTGGAGTCATGTTAGCTGCTGTGAAGACAAATGCAGATATGCCACATTAGTAACTGCATTGTGTGAAACAGCACAGCAAGTTAATCAGACATTACATCTACTGTACTTCTAACAGCTCATATCACGATACAGAGCATCGAATGTCCCTGAGGAAGTACATGGCAGGCCAGACAACAAAGGTCACATCACACAAAGCACATTCATAACCCACAAGATGGGTAACAACTGGCCTTGACTTGCAATCTGAGTTCTGACAGTTAACATCTAAGAATCATGCTGCATATCCTCCACCAAGAGCTAGGCTACAAATGTCAGTGTACGGAAAGCAAAACTAAAGCCACATGGTCTGCAAGTTGTAACTGGACTTTCCAGTATGGTACCAAGTGCCAAACCTGAGTGTGTATACTAGTATGCAACCAAACCGTCACTTATTCACAGGTATGTGTAACATACTGGTAGCATCAATACTAGGTACCCCATTCACAAACCCATGGCCGTGTTTGAGGGGGGGGCGGTGGATACACAACTATAATTTGCCAACAACATGTACACCGAGGAGTGTATAGGCTAATCCACACATGTTTGTCTCTACAGACACACCACAGGTAAGGTCTATCTACAATTTGGAGTCAGCAAACCCTAGAGCACTCATATGGTCAGACATGTCAGGAAAATCAGAACTTAGTACACAACATATACTTCCAGTGAGGCCTGACTTACATCAGACACAGAGTTGCTAGAACACCCATGATCATGAATTGCATGCACACCTAGGCCATTACACTCAGGTTCCACAGACTTGATGCACTACATGTGGAAGTACATGATCTATTGTCTATTGGGAAGCTATTAGCTCCACCAATCTTAGAGAATGTGGGTCTGACAGGCTGACTAAATAAGGGCTGACTTCCATTGCGACTCTTGGTGATACAAGTGTCAGAGACATGACTATCCCCTGTACTCACAGTAGGGCCTACAGGGATGTCCTACAATCCCTACATGATACCATTGGATATGCATTGGCTAACTCAAAACATGTGAAAACTGCATTCCCACTCATGGAACAAGTGAAAAAATTGCCCACAGCATCACACCTTGCTATGCGACCAACTCACACGAGTCCATAACCAGCAAACACAACACATAACAGACATATCAACACTTACTGTAGTGGTCGGGGTCCTCAAATGTCGCCACCTCTCCCACAGTGTAGGGCGCCAATCCACCTGTAAGGTATGGAAGGAAGAAATGTGCTCAAACTCTGTGCACAGTGCAACATTTTCAGCATCATTTACAATGTGTAGGCTGAATAAGTAAATGGCAGCCATTCAGACATGATGGTACTGCATCTGATATTTCACGGCCAACTTGTACATAGCATGGGTCTCCTGTGACAGTTACACACATATCTGCACACATACATTGGCCCTAACTATCATGTGGTTGCAAACTTGCCCCATAATTGGCGAGCACTAAAAAAATGGAGTGTAATCGTCTCATCATGTGCATCCAAGAGAAACATCCAACGCCTGGTTACTTGAGGACTGCATTACCAGTCAAACATGCCTTGTGGCCATGACACATTTAGTGCACATAGGCCCAATGTACAGAGGGAGGGGCAGGGACTCCTGTAAGCCATCCTGTTGTTACAGTATAGTCAATTGATGTGGCCCAGCTATGGTGATTTGCACCAACCATGGAGATGTAAAGCCATGTGCATACACTTGGACTGCCATCCATATTTGGATTGTGGCTCAACCGATTCCAACAAACATCTTACGATGTTAGCTGAGGGCACCTTACACCTTTTCACAATGTTTTCAAATCATGAACTGACATGTATCCAAAAAGATCAAGAAACACAATAATCCCACACATTCATAGTACTTCTGTGAACGCTTTCCTTCCACACTCACCAGACTCACATGAGACCAATGTTTGAGCCACTTTGCTATTATAAATTGACGTGAAGGCAGCACTCATTTTCAGCATCATGTAGTGATTCTAAAGTCAGTCTAGCAATTGCGTCAACATAGTTGGCCTAAATGTTGGTACATCTGTACTTCTCTGTCAATAATACCCTATATAGACATGATTGGCTCCTATTTTGTTAGCTGTGCTGACAGAAAGGCCGCACCAATTTCCTTCATGGTAAAGTTACCTGTAAGTTTGCTGAGCACGTGCTACCTGACAGCTAGCAATTGTGATCCTTGCCATAGTGCATCAATGATCCCCTTATATGTCCCCAAAATTACGCACAGTCATCAAGTTAGCTGGCAGACATTGCGCTAATCCACTGATGTCACTACAAAGCATTTAATTGTGCACAATAACAATAGTTGTTCTCACCAACAGTTCCACCAATCATGATTCCGAGGTGGTCCAAGAGATCCTGCTCCCTGGTGATGAGGTCAGCCCACTGGTGCTTCAGCTGGTGGTCACTCCTCTGGCTGCCATACACACGCTGCAGATGATGCAGCACCTTTCCCCACCGGATTCTGCGCGCCTCTGTCGGGTACCCCTGTATGACCCTGTCCCTTGCCTGGATCATGAGCGGCAAGAAATGTGTCACCAGCCAGATGAAGCCCCCCAACTCCTCTTCCCCAATCCTGCCAAGACGTGGCCTACCAGACATACTTATAATTGAATAGAAGGAATAGGGGTAAAAGAAATAGAAAGGGGAAATGGGTGAAAGTAGGGGTAAAAAGACAGAAAAAAAGTAAACCTAAACACTAAAAGAGCCCAACTATCCCCAAATTAACACTACCCACAACAGACTCCCACAAACAAGAAATACACAAGATAAATGGACAAATGTAGACAAAACACAGTACTACAGTATACACAAAAAAATGTATTTCACAAAAGGACTTTACAGATAGCACACAGGACAAATACAGCACAAAATCTCTGGACAACACTCTACACAGCCACACAGTCTAGAAGGATCATAGACTGCAAAGTGAAAGTGAAAGTACACCCACTGTACATGATCTGTAAACAGGATATCCTATTACATCACTTCCAGTCCCGCCTTTTTCGCGTTATGCGTAATTTTTTGTTGCACAAAACTGTATTTGCGTAATTTTTTTTGACGCACAGACGTGACTAAGAACCCGCATCCACATAATGATACATGGACTGTACAAATATCTGGATGCGGGCTAAATTTCACTCCTGTGCGTCAAAAAAAATGACGCAAATACAGTTTTGATAAACAAAAAATGACGCACACCGCTAGGGACGTCAAAATTACAGTGCATTAACTGGTTTGGGGCATTTTTACTTCTTTTTGGGTTATTTTACATTTGGAACACATCAGAGATTGGCTAATTGAAGACAGTATGGTGTTGATGGTGTATGTTCACATGTGTGACATCATACTGCAGCGGAACATCATCCACTACACCCTTCACAGTCTGTTTACAGTTGGCTGACGTCATAGATGGTCATAAGTGTGGCCTACATATATGTGTGGCACAAATTGTGCATGTTTGCCATAAGGAGAGGATAGCAATGTGACGCACATATGTACAATACCTAATTGCCTTTGGCTCAAAGTGTGTGCTTTGACAACTAATGTGTTGGTTGACCAAGTGTGTGTGCACATCACATGAAGCATTATTGTACATTTGGTTGTATGAATGTGACGTCCATGTGTCCAACCCTAAGATGCAAGTAAAAATTGGAATGAGCAAGGGCATGTGTTAGTCATACATGTAACAACACCCGCAAAGTATACTTCCAAGTTTTAGGGTCACGTAGACACCACATGTGAGATAGCATGCACCAGATGGATGGCAGACGCATGTTCATGTCAAAGGTCCACAATTTCTACATCCTATGTCCTAGAGTATTGGTAAGAGCTTCCTAGGCACTAGTTGATGAATCCCACAGTGAGTCATACACATGCATTGATGAAGTGGGTACCATGTTGTTTGCACAGACAGACAAGGGTCAATCTCATATGTATGATGACACCACAGTTGAGGCCATAGAAGTAAGCCCCAACTATCAAGTGGCTGTGGTGGACCAGCATACAAGACAGCACGTGTCCACATATTTCCAGTGATCAATTGCACATAGGTGTCTTGTTCATGTGTGTGGTCCAATGATGATCCTGTAGATTTTTTGGGATGTAATTTGTCACAGTTCGGACCAGGACTCATCATGAGTCAGTCGCAGTTATTCCTGTAACTACTGAGTATCCTTTGTTGATCAATGTGAGTAAAGTAGATGTGGACATGTGAACCAACATGTGGATGGTCCCACCCTGTCACTAAAGACGTGTAATGAGACAGTCAACAGGGCAACCTTGGTGTGCTGAGTGAGATAATGTCTCAATTGTCATGTTCCGGCAGGTGTCATTACAACATTTGTACACAGGTTGACCTCTGCACTTCCTACTGCATCTGGGAACATCATAGCCTCTGTGCTGTTTATTCTCACAGCTATTCACCACACACGGCCCATCACTATGTTGTGCGCACTGTGATGCTGTGTGTGAACTGTCATGGTTCTGACATTTGTGTATTAGTCATGTACATTATCAGAGGTTGCTGGTTGTGCTGAAAGTCCCGTACCCAATCCCTGCCTATGACCCTGGGACACTGTCACACTTTGTCATTCATGCATGAATGCAACCCAGACAAGGGATGGGCCGTGAATTTTGCATTTCCAAGAGGATTTAACTCAAATGGTACAGTTAAAAGGCAGATGATGCTATACAATGTATTTGTGTATGCATGGTAGAAGCCCAGGCCCAATGCCCCCTGATGAATGGCAGGTTTGCTAACGCAAGTGTGGTACATATGTAGACACAGGGATACTTTAGTGTGACGCACAGACAGTTGCCAGTCAGGCTGACAGAATGCAAGATGATTCAGGAGCCAGCTACTGGACAAGTTACATAATCAGTGGTCTGACTGAGACTGTTTGGAGGACAAACTAGACAGGTGACATGTCAATCTGTGTACGTCCTGTGTTTTTGAAGGTGACAAATGAACCCAAGGGCTGTGTTACATGGCTTTATTACTATCAATGGTTGACGAAGTATTTGACATAATGGCAACTCCTATGCTGTTCCAGGCATCATCAGGGGCAGTGCTTTTTGTAATGGGTGGTGTGCATGGAGGTGATCACAGGTGTGGGCTGCATCTGTTTCTCACCAGTCCTGTAGGTGAGACTTGCATTCTAAGGGCCAATAGACATTTTCACAAGGGGAAGCAATCTACATGTGCTAACAGGGCTTTGAAACTAGAAGACAGTGTATAAATTGACCTGACGTCCATGCAGTCAGATGTTCTTTGACAATGGCATACCTTAGGAAAGGGTGTAGCACACTGGTTTGCTAATGTTGGTCTGTGTTTGTAGAGGAGGTATTATCAGGGTACACATCTTAGTATTCCAGGGACCTCTTCCGACAGGTGGGTTGTGACCAGGTGCATGGGTGTGTCAGGAGTTAGGAAATGGGCTGACATGTACATGGAATGTCATGTGCGCAATGCATGTCATATGTGTGGCACTTGTGCTGTCTATGTTCTGCTTCTATGGAACTCTAGTCACAGATATTCCTTGACAATATTGGATGCAGTTGGACTAACTGCTGTCAAGGGTCTTGTCAGACATTCCTGTTAGTGATGCCAAAGCACATTGACTGCCTCATGTATGAGGCTTGTTTTCCCCTTATTGAGTGATGGTGTCATAGTTGTGTGCCATATGCCTCGTTGGACCTTGCTTTCAACATGTATGTGTGAAATAGTTGTGGTCCTCTGCTATAGGCCTTTAAAGGAGATATGTACATGATATATGTCATTAAGAGTGTGTGTATATGTGACCATTGTATGTTAGGCATCACATAAGCTCTGGGATGTTCCGTGTCCTACTCAGTATCTCAGCAATGCTCCATGAGGCAACACTCTTATTCTGATAAGTAGAGATGAAGGTGTATAAAAAGGAATGGCCAGACCATGGTATGGTGATTATAATAGGTGTTTATTTAAATTAGTTAACTAAAGTGGTGAAGATGATCATATTCAGAAGAAATTATTTACAATCTGTTGCCGCCTACGTATACCAGCAGCTGTGTTCTGTAGTTCCCCCTCCTGTTGCAGGCCAGCATCCTCCTCTTCCTCCTCTTCAAGCATGTGTGGCTCTGGTTCCAGGAGGGGAATGATTCTTCTGATGCAAATGTTGTCCAATATTGCACATGTGAGGATGATCCTACAGACCATATCGGGGGAATATAGGAGGCTACCACCAGTGATGTCGAGGCAGCGGAACCTTGACTTGAGGATGCCGAAGGTCCGCTCGACAATGCTGCGTGTCCTCCTATGGGCCTCGTTGTATGTACGCTCTGCAGCTGTACTCGGGTTGCCAAATGGTGTCATAATCCATGGCTGGATGCCATACCCCTGATCAGCTGCAAGAGAAAATGAATGGGATCATGTTGATGTAGATGGCACTATTGAAAAGACCTTTAATGGCAGTAGTTGTCTTGTGTTGTCTGTGACTCTTTTGTGTACTAATGTGACATCCTATGCTTGTAGGCTATACCATCTGCATTGTGTTGTTTCCTTGGCTGACCAAGTGTTTGTCTGCTAACCGTTTGTCAGCAGTATGTTTTGGGATTTGCAGTACAGTGTGCCCTCCCTAGCATTGTGACTTGTGATACAGGTGTCCATGTGTCTTCACTGGGGGTGAGATGATAGTTCCATGCACAGTTAAAATTGAAAGTGTTGTTAACACGTTCATATGAAAGTACCCTGGACATCCCATACCTTTAGACTTAGGCAATGTATTATTGTAAAGGTCATTGGGACACTTACAATGTGCAAGGTGACATTTAGGCAACCACACTCATTGACGTCTTCACATTAGGCTGTACAGTAAATTCCGATGTGTGACAGGTTCAATGGTGACTTAAGAAACATGGCTAGCGATGTCACGACCTCAGTGTGTTCCTGTCGACATGTTGCTGTTGTAGTGTATGTGCTGTGTGTCCTAGAGGGTTGCTGTGCAGTGTGTAAATAAGTAGGTTTTTGTACTTACCAACAAGTAGTCCATTGCCATACCGTCCATCCCTGCAGTGTTCATTGATGGTGCAGTGACGGAAGATGTATGAGTCACGTACACTCCCAAGATATTTAGCCACAATGTTGGTGATCAATCCTTGGTGATCGACTATGGCCTGCACGTTGAAGGAATGTGTGTGCTTCCTGTTGCGGTAGAGGTGTTCAGTTGCAGCAGGTGGCACAAGGCGTACATGTGTGCAGTCGATTGCACCAAGGACATGTGGGAAGCCACTGATTGCGTAGAACCCGTGTTTAGTTTCCTGCTGCTTCTGCAGTGTGTTAGGGAAGCAGATGTGGCGGGGTGTCAGTCGAATGATGGCGTCCAGTAAAAAGGCGGAGAATGATGGTTGTGATATTCCGCCAACCAGGGCACCAGTTGTTTGAAAAGAGCCACTTGCCAGCATATGAAGTACGGCAAGCAGCTTTGTTTCTGTTGGGATGGTGCGGGGTGTCACCAAAGTGGGGGCCAACTACTGTTCAATGTTTCGCAGCAGCTGCTAAATGGCCTGCCAGTTCAACCGGCACCTCTTTATGATGTCGTGCTCCCTGAGGCCCTGAAGGGTTGTTCTTGGGCGGAATATCCTCTCCTGCCTTCTGAGCTGCCTTTGGGGTCCCTGCTGGTGTTGTTGTAGCTGCTGCTGTTGTTGCTGCTGGGCTCTGCGTCTTCGTGCATGCTGGATTAGAATCACCTCCATGGCTCCCTGTTGCTGCTCTGCTGCTCTGCTGTTTGTTCTCTGTGTTCTGATTAAATACAGGTGTGTTTGCCCCATTTTAACGCCTGCCCTGACCCAGGCGTTAATTGTTGACGCAAATCGGGCTGTGCGTCATTTTCTGGCTCCGCCTCCCGGCCGTGCGTCATTTTTGCCCAAAAGCATCAATACGACGCTCGGCCCTTTAAGCCATTTTTTGGACGGGAACGCCTACCTTGCATATAATTAACGCAAGGCGGGTTGCCGCATCCAAAAAATTACGCACACAGTGGAATTTTGTCATCCGCAGGCTCGGGCGTCAAAGTTTAAATACGGGGCAACGTTTGCGCTGATTGTGTGTCAAAAATGTTGACGCACAATCGGCGCAGAGGGAGTATAAATATGCCCCTGTATTTTTTGTGTAGTTTAAGTAGGGTTTGTAGAATAACGCTATATAAATGTAAGGGTGGCATGTAAATTATAATTTTAAGATATAACTATACCTTTACAAATTTGTAATGTTTGTGTATTTTGTTTGGTTTGTATAGAAAGAATACATAAAGTTTTCCTAACTATAACAAAGATGTAACTTTGTTTTTTCCCTTGAACTCCAATGTTTTTTTTATTTTTCATTAAAATTTGTTTCAAACTATAGAGTTTACTGTGTGTCACAAGTGGAGTGTTAGAAAGTGGAGTGTTGTACAGTAGAGTGGAGGAGAGTATAGTGTTATAGAGTGGAATAGAGTAGAGTGAACTAGAGTGGAGTACATTGTTATATAGTGCAGTGTTGTGCTGTATAGTACAATGGCATGGAGTGTACTATAGTGGACAGGCAACAGTGTAGAGTTCAGTATTATAAATTTGAGTGGCATCTTGTGCAGTACATTGGAGTGGTCTGTCATAGAGTGTTTTAAAGTGTCTTGTAGAGTGGAGTTGCATAGAGTAGAGTGTGGTGGAGTAGCGTCTCATAGAGTGAAGTATATTAACAAGGGTGTACCAGTATAGAGGCACTTGAGTAGAGTGTCATAAAGTGGAGTAGAGTGTCATAAGCGCGATAGAGTAAAGTTAAGTGCTGTTCACTGGAATTGACAGGAGTACATTTTTGTACAGTGGAGTATAGTGTGGTACTGTAGAGGGGTGTAGACTGTTGTTCTGTGTAGTGGCATGAAGTAGAATGCAGTACCGTATGGTAGAATGGCATGGGACAAACAGTTGTAAAATTGAGTACAATAGAGTAGCGTTTAGTGGAGTGATGTAGAGTGCAGTAGTGGAGTACAGTGGAGTAGTGCTTCATAGAATAGAGTGTATTAACTGGGGTGTAGCAGCAGAAAGGGAGTTGCGTAGAGTGTCATAGAGTGGAGTAGAGTGTTGTAAAGTGGTATAGAGTAAATCAGAGTGCTGTACCCTCTCATTGGCAGGAGTACATTGTTTTACAGTGTACTGCTATAAAGTGGAGTATAGTGTGGTACAGTGGAGGGGTGTAGACTGTTGAGTGGAGTACAGAGTAGTTGAGTGGAACACAGTGGAGTGGAATGGAGTGGAGTTGCATATAGTGGAGTATCATAGAATGGAGTAGAGTATAGTGGAGTGGAGTGGCATACAGTGCAATAGCGTAGAGTTGAGTGGCATAGAGTGGTTTGGCATTGAGTGGGATACCAGAGAATGGAGTGGGCTTGAGTGGAGTTACGTACAGTGGATTACCATAGAGTAAAGTGTCATAGAGTGGAGTGGCATACAGTGAAAAGGCATTGACTGCAGTGGCATAGAGAGAAGTTGTGCACAGTGCAATAGTATACAATGGAGCGCTAGAGAGTGGAGAAACATAGAGTGGAGTGGGATAGAGTCGAGTGGCACACAATGGAATAGTGTACAGTGGTGTGGAGCTCAGGGGACTGGTGAAGTGTAGAGTGGCATACAGTGGAAGAGGGTACATTAAAGTAGCGACAAATGAAAAAGCATACTGGGGAGTAGTGCAGAGTGGAGCGGCATATAGTGGAGTGCAATACACTGGGGGTGAGTAGAGTGAAGTGGCATAGATTGGAAAAGCGTACAATGGAGTGGTGTAGAGTAGAGTGGCATAGAGTGGAGTGAGATAGAGTGGTGTGGGCTACAGTGGAGTAGCGTACAGAACAATATAGTGGAGTGGCATACAGTGGAGTATTGTAGAGTGGAATAGCACACAGTGGTGTGTTGTAGAGTGGAATGGCATAGAGGGGAGTGGTGTATAGTAGAATAGGATACACTGGTGTGATGAAGAGTGGAGGGGCAGAGGGTGGAGTATGGTGAACTGTGAGAAAGTGTACAGTAGAGTACAGTGTAGTAATGTAGAGTGGAGCAGCATACAGTGAAACGTGATCCAGTGTAGTGGCATACAGTGGAATAGGGTAGAGTGGAGTGGCGTACATTGGAGTTGCATAGGGTGAAGTGGTGTAGATTGGAATAGTATAGATTGGAGTGGTATAGAGCAGAGTGGCATACAGTGGCGTGAGGTAGAGTGGAGCGGGCAACAGTGGAGTAGCATGCAGTGGAATAGCATACAGTGGGTGATGTACAGTGGAGCAGGGTAGAGGGGACTGGCATTGAGTCGAATAGCATGGATTTGAGCTCTGTAGAGTGTAGTTTCATATACTGGAATAGTGTATAGTGGAGTGGCAAAGAGTGGAGTGGCATACAGTGGAGTATCACAGAGTGGAATAGCATACAACGGAGTGTTGTACAGTGGAGTGGGATAGAGTGGGGTGGCATACAGTTGAATGGTGTACAGTGGAGTGATGAAGAGTGGAGGGGTGGAGGGTGGAGTGTGGTCAAGTGTAATAGTATACAGTGGAGGAGTGTAGAGTGCAGCAGTGTACAGTGGAGCAGCATACAGTGGAATGAGATAATGAGTAGTGTCATACAGTGGAATAGTGTGGAGAGGAGTGGCATAGAGTGGAATAGTGTGGTGTCGAGTGGAATAGCATACAGTGGAGTGGCGTACAGTGGAGTGGCAGAGAACTGAGTGGAGTAGAGTGGAACAGCTTACAACCAATGTAGGGGTGTAGAACGGAGTGGTATAGAGTGGAATTGCATTATAGTGGAGTACAGAGGTGGGGCTTAGAGGGGAGCAGCATTGAGTGGAATAGCGTAGAGTGGAGTGGCAAGAGGGGAGATGTGTACAATGAAATATCATAAAGAGGAATGGCATAGACTTGAGTGGCAGAGAGTGGAGTGGCATAGAGTGGAGTGCTGTAGAGTGGACTTGCATAGAGTGGAGGGAGGTACAATGTAGTTGTGTACAAAGGAACAGTGTAGAGTGTAGAGGCGTAGAGTGGAGTGGTGTAGAGTGGCGTGGCGTACAGTGGAATAGCACCCAGTAGAGTGCAGTAGAGTGGAGAGGTGTAGAGTGCATTGGTGTAAAGTGGAATAGCATAGAGAAGAGTGCCATACAGTGGAGTACCATACAGTTGAGTGGCATAAAGCAAAGTGAGGTACAGTGTAGTGGTGTACAGAGGAATATCATAGACTAGAGTGACAAAGAGTGGAGTGGTATAAAGTGGAGTTACATACAGTGGAGTGTTGTAGAGTGGAATACCATGGAGTGGAGTGTTGTACAGTGGCACAGGATACTGTGTAGTGGAGTGGACTGTAGTGGTGTACACAGGAATAGCTTTTGTGAAGTGGGGTGGAGTAAAGTGTTGCAGACTAGTGTGGCATAGAGTGCAGTGGCATTTAGTGGAATAGCATACAGTGGAGTGGTGTAGGGTGGAATAATGTTGAGGTTACTGCCGTACACTGTAGTGACATAGAGTGGAGTGCCATATTGTGGAATAGCATAGAGAAGAGTGGCGTAAAATGGAGTGCTGTATTGTGGAATAGGATGAAGTGTAGTAGCATAGAGTTGAGTGGCTTAGAGTGGAGTGGTCTAGAGTGGAGTGGCATAGAATGGAGAGGTGTACCGTGTAATAGCAGTTGATTGTCATACAGTGGGATAGCATACAATGCAGTGGCATACAGTGGAGTGACATACAGTGGAATTCCGTAGAGTGTTGCATCGTAGAGTGGAATTGCATACAGTGGAATAGCATACAGTGGAACAGCGTTGAGTTGCAGGGCATACAGTGTGGAGTGGCATAGACTGAATTGTTATAGAATGTAGTGGTGTAGAGTTTAATAGTGTACTGTGGAGTGGAGTGGCATAGGGCCAGATGTAGGAAGCCGTTTGCATGGTGCAAACTGTAAAAATTGCAGTTTGCGCCATGCAAAAAGCTTTATGCGATGCTCATTCACAATTTGCGAGTCGGTACCCACTCGCAAATTGTGAATGCGACTCGCAAATAGGAAGGGGTGTTCCCTTACTATTTGCGACTCGCATCACAATGCAGAATTGCTTTGTGACCGCGAATGTGGTCGCAAAGCAATTTGCAGTTACCACCAGTGTCACACTGGTGGTAACTCATTCGCAAAAGGGAAGGGGTCCCCATGGGACCCCTTCCCCTTTGTGAATGTTGCCCAAAAGGTTTTTTCAGAGGAGGCAGTGGTCAGATGGACCACTGCCTACTCTGAAAAAACGAAACCAAATGGTTTTGTTATTTTTTTTATTTTGCAACTCCTTTTCCTTTAAGGAAAACGGGCTGCAAAATAAAATAAAAAAACTGCTTTAGTTAAAAAGCAGTCACAGACATGGAGGTCTGCTGACTTCAGCAGGCCACCATCCCTGTGAGTGCCGGGACTTGCTATGGGGTCGCAAAATGCGACCCACCTCATTAATATTTATGAGGTGGGTCTTTGTGACCCCATAGCGAGTCGCAGACGGTGTCTGAGACACCGTTCTGCATTCGATATTGCGACTCGGAAATTCGTACATCTGGCCCATAGAGTGAAGTAGGGTAGAGTGAAGTGGCATTCAGTGGATTAGCATAGAGTGGAGTAGTGTATAGTGGCGTGCCATACGATGGAGTGGCATAGAGTGTAATAGCGTAGCACAGAGCGGCAAAGATTCGAGTGTCATAGAGTGGAGTGTGGTAATTGAAACAGACATAACTTGAAAGAGGGTGAATGGATGTAGATGAAATGTGGTATGAATATACATTATGTGGTGGAAATGTAGTTAATTTTTGATAATATTTGTAAATAGTGTAAAGTGTAAGTAGTGTTAAAGTTATAAGTTGTAAAATATTTTGTTACATTTTGTGCTGTGGTTAACCACAATAACTTTGCCGTATTCCACAGTACATGCAAATAAGAAAACAGTATGTGATTGGCTAATGGTGGTGTTTACTAACAGTAAAAATAAGCTATGTCATTTTCAGGGCTGTTTGGCTGCGTTCTGCATTTACTTGTGTTCTGCGTTAGGGTCTTAGACATAACTGAGTAGTAGGTTTCATTATTGTTCCCTACCTATTACCACTTTAATAAAGTGGTAGTATTTAGATTTTAAAAAAAATAGTTTTCTATATAATTTTATAGCAGTTTATAGAGAACTGCACGTTTATGTTTTTCAAGTAGCATAGTAATTTTACCATGGTACTCCGTATAGATTTTTGTGAAGATTTAAATCTGTTAAACATAGAAAATACTGTAGTACGCTAAATTTGTAAAATATAATGTAGTATAGTGTATTTTTCATTTTTAGCATATTTATTAACTTTTTATTTTTTTAAGTGTCACAGAACTTCAACTGAAGTACAGCAGTTGTCCGTACATTTTCTGAAAAAAACTATAGAAACATACTTTTTTCCCCCTACCTATTACCACTTTGATAAAGTGTTAATAGGTAGGTAAAAATCTCAAAACTAATACTTACCTATATCTGAAGGCGCAATGCAGAACAGAGCTAAAGTGTACCTAGAAACAACTTGGCTGCCTTAAGCTTTTGTAAAGGCAGTCATTAGACAATCACATAATGGCTTGTCATCACTATGTAACACAGTACTTCCATGAAAAACTGTGAAAATCTGTATAATTCCACAAAATTAACCCAACAACAGATATCCCTTAAAATGCCTTCTAACTTCAAAAATACTTATCTTATTCATCTGTAGTACTGAAAAAGGATAATCTGTGCACCATAATGTGTCCTCCTGCCACATTTCATTGAAATCAGTTCAGCCCTATTTGTGCTACATGAGATACAAAAGCTTATGGAAAATGCATTGGTGAAAATGGCATTTTGGGGATCCCCCCTTTCATCGTCTTTTAAAGGTGGTGTGTAAATTATACATTTAAGGTGTAAATGTAGTTTTTGTATTTCTAATGTTCTGGTACTTTAGGTTTGGTTTGTATAGAAAGAGTAAAAGTTTTTCTAACTATAAGTAAGGTTTAATTTTCATTGAATTTCAATGGTTTTTATTTTGTGATAAAAAGTGTTTTAAACGACAGAATGTAATGTTGTTGAGTGGAGTGTTGTTAAGTGGATTGCTATAGAGTACAGTGGAGGACAGTGTCATACAGTATGTTGTCATACAGTGGAATAGAGTAGAGTGGTGTACAGTGGAGTAGAATAGACTCGAGTGGTGTTGAGTGGCATAGAATGAAATAGCGTAGAGGTGAGTGGCATTGAGTGGAGTGGTGTACAGTAGAGTAGTGTAAAGTGGAGTGACATAGAGTAAAATAGCTGATAGAGGTGTGGCATAGAGTGGCGAACAGTCCAGTAGTGTGGAGTGGAATACCATAGAGTGCAGTGGTGTAGAGCTGAATGGTGTATAGTGGAGTGGCATACAGTGGAGTGGCTTAGAGTAGAATACTGTAGAGTGGAGTGGAGTACTGTGGCATAGAGTCGAATGGCATAGAGTGGAATAGTGTAGAGTGGAGTTGCATAGAATGCAGTTGGGTAGAGTGATATAGACTTGAGTGACATACAGTAGAGTGGCTTAAAGTGGAGTGGCATAGAGTATAATTACGTAGGGTGGAGTGAAGTAGAGTGGAGTGGCATAGAGTGAAATGGAGTTGAGTGGAACAGAGTAGACTGAAGTGACATGTAGTGGAGTGGCTGTGAGAAAGTAGCCTCTTTCTAGCCTTGTTACCCCCACTTTTGGCCTGTTTGTGAGTGTATGTCAGGGTGTTTTCACTGTCTCACTGGGATCCTGCTAGCCAGGGCCCAGTGCTCATAGTGAAAACCCTATGTTTTCAGTATGTTTGTTATGTGTCACTGGGACCCTGCTAGTCAGGACCCCAGTGCTCATAAGTTTGTGGCCTATATGTATGTGTTCCCTGTGTGGTGCCTAACTGTCTCACTGAGGCTCTGCTAACCAGAACCTCAGTGGTTATGCTCTCTCATTTCTTTCAAATTGTCACTAACAGGCTAGTGACCAATTTTACCAATTTACATTGGCTTACTGGAACACCCTTATAATTCCCTAGTATATGGTACTGAGGTACCCAGGGTATTGGGGTTCCAGGAGATCCCTATGGGCTGCAGCATTTCTTTTGCCACCCATAGGGAGCTCTGACAATTCTTACACAGGCCTCCCACTGCAGCCTGAGTGAAATAACGTCCACGTTATTTCACAGCCATTTTACACTGCACTTAAGTAACTTATAAGTCACCTATACGTCTAACCTTTACCTGGTAAAGGTTAGGTGCAAAGTTACTTAGTGTGAGGGCACCCTGGCACTAGCCAAGGTGCCCCCACATTGTTCAGGGCCAATTCCCCGGACTTTGTGAGTGCGGGGACACCATTACACGCGTGCACTACATATAGGTCACTACCTATATGTAGCTTCACAATGGTAACTCCGAATATGGCCATGTAACATGTCTATGATCATGGAATCGACCCCTCTATGCCATGCTGGCATAGTTGGCACAATCCCATGATCCCAGTGGTCTGTAGCACAGACCCTGGTACTGCCAAACTGCCTTTACTGGGGTTTCACTGCAGCTGCTGCTGCTGCCAACCCCTCAGACAGGTTTCTGCCCTCCTGGGGTCAAGCCAGGCTTGTCCCACGATGGCAGAACAAAGGACTTCCTCTGAGAGAGGGTGTTACACCCTCTCCCTTTGGAAAATGGTGTGAAGGCAGGGGAGGAGTAGCCTCCCCCAGCCTCTGGAAATGCTTTCTTGGGCACAGATGTGCCCAATTCTGCATAAGCCAGTCTACACCGGTTCAGGGGACCCCTTAGCCCTGCTCTGGCGCGAAACTGGACAAAGGAAAGGGGAGTGACCACTCCCCTGACCTGTACCTCCCCTGGGAGGTGCCCAGAGCTCCTCCAGTGTGCTCCAGACCTCTGCCATCTTGGAAACAGAGGTGCTGCTGGCACACTGGACTGCTCTGAGTGGCCAGTGCCACCAGGTGACGTCAGAGACTCCTCTTTTCTGGCTATTTAGGGTCTCTGTCTCTGGGGAAACTTTCGATAACGAATGCAAGAGCTCATCCGAGTTCCTCTGCATCTCTCTCTTCACCTTCTGCCAAGGAATCGACTGCTGACCACGCTGAAAGCCTGCAAAACTGCAACATAGTAGCTAAGACGACTACTGCAACTCTGTAACGCTGATCCTGCCGCCTTCGCGACTGTTTTCCTGGTGGTGCATGCTGTGGGGGTAGTATGCCTCCTCTCTGCACTAGAAGCTCCGAAGAAATCTCCCGTGGGTCGACGGAATCTTCCCCCTGCAACCGCAGGCACCAAAAAGCTGCATTACCGGTCCCTTGGGTCTCCTCTCAGCACGACGAGCGAGGTCCCTCGAATCCAGCAACTCTGTCCAAGTGACTCCCACAGTCCAGTGACTCTTCAGTCCAAGTTTGGTGGAGGTAAGTCCTTGCCTCCCCACGCCAGACTGCATTGCTGGGAACCGCGACTTTTGCAGCTACTCCGGCCTCCGTGCACTTCCGGCGGAAATCCTTTGTGCACAGTCCAGCCTGGGTCCACGGCACTCTAACCTGCATTGCACGACCTCCTAAGTTGTTCTCCGGCGACGTGGGACTTCTTTGTGCAACTTCCGGTGAGCACCATTTCACACATCCTCGTAGTGCCTGTTTCTGGCACTTCTCTAGATGCTACCTGCTGCTGAGAGGGCTCCTTGTCTTGCTCGACGTCCCCTCTCTCTCCTGACGCAATTTGCGACATCCTGGTCCTTCCTGGGCCACAGCAGCATTCAAAAACGCTTAACGCATGATTTGCAGCTAGCAAGCTTGTTGGTGGTCTTTTGGCGGGAAAATACTTCTGCACAACTCTCCAAGGCAAGAGGGATCCGTCCACCAAAGGGGAAGTCTCTAGCCCTTTTCGTTCCTGCAGAAACCTCAGCTTCTTCTGTCCAGTAGAAGCTTCTTTGCACCCGCAGCTGGCATTTCCTGGGCATCTGCCCATCTCCGACTTGCTTGTGACTTTTGGACTTGGTCCCCTTGTTTCACTGGTACCCCCGACTGGAAATCCATCGTTGTTGCATTGTTGGTTGGTGTCTTTCCTGCCTTATTCCCCTATCACGACTTCTTTGTCCTTTGGGGAACTTTAGTGCACTTTGCACTCACTTTTCAGGGTCTTGGGGTGGGCTATTTTTCTAACCCTTACTATTTTCTAATAGTTCCAGCGACCCTCTACAAGGTCACATAGGTTTGGGGTCCATTCGTGGTTCGCATTCCACTTTTGGAGTATATGGTTTGTGTTGCCCCTATCCCTATGTGTCCCCATTGCATCCTATTGTAACTATACATTGTTTGCACTGTTTTCTAAGACTATACTGCATATTTTTGGTATTGTGTATATATATCTTGTGTATATTTCCTATCCTCTCACTGAGGGTACACTCTGAGATACTTTGGCATATTGTCATAAAAATAAAGTACCTTTATTTTTAGTATAACTGTGTATTGTGTTTTCTTATGATATTGTGCATATGACACTAAGTGGTACTGTAGGAGCTTCACTCGTCTCCTAGTTCAGCCTAAGCTGCTCTGCTAAGCTACCATTATCTATCAGCCTATGCTGCTAGACACCCTATACACTAATAAGGGATAACTGGGCCTGGTGCAAGGTGCAAGTACCCCTAGGTACTTACTACAAGCCAGTCCAGCCTCCTACATTGGTTCTGCAGCGGTGGGATAAGTGCTTTGAGACTACTTACCACTCTTGTCATTGTACTTTTCATAAGAGAAAAATATACAAAACAAGTTCAGTGTATATACACATAACCCAAAAGTTTTGCATTTCCTCTTTTCACTCTTTTCTAAGTGCTGAAAAGTACTTCTAACTTTCTAAAAAGTTCTAAAAAGTTTTAAAAGTTTTTTTTCTGTCTTTCTAAAAGTTCTGAAAACTTTTTTCTCTTTTTCTATCACTTTAACTCTCTCTAAAAATGTCTGCCACAGGCCAAAATGTTGATCTGTCCAAACTTGCATATGACCACCTTAGCTGGAAAGGAGCAAGGAGTCTCTGTGTAGAGAGAGGTTTGAGTGTAGGGAAGAATCCTTCCTTAGAATTGTTACTTAATATGCTTAGAGAACAAGATAAGGCTAAAAGTGCCCCATCTGTTGAAAAAGTAGCTAATGGTTCCCAATCTGATCCAGGGACTCCCCCAGGAAAAGATTCAGGAAAGAAACTTCTTAGCCTGCCCATTACTAGACAGTCTAGCATAGTTGGTACTGAGGTGGAGTCACATCATACAGATGATGTGCTCTCACATTACACTGTCAGCCAAGCTGTTAGGGTGCCCTCTGTAAGGGACAGGTCTCCTTCTGTTCATTCCCATCATACCTCTGTATCTAGAAATGTCCCTCCCACCAACCCTGATGACAGATTGTTAGAAAGGGAACTCAATAAGTTGAGAGTGGAACAAACCAGACTGAAGCTTAAAAAGCAACAGCTGGATTTGGATAGACAGTCTTTAGAATTAGAGAAGGAAAGACAGAAGTTGGGTTTTGAAACCCATGGTGGCAGCAGCAGTATTCCCCATAGTCATCCTGCAAAAGAGCATGATTCCAGGAATCTGCATAAGATAGTTCCCCCTTATAAGGAGGGGGATGACATTAACAAGTGGTTTGCTGCACTTGAGAGGGCCTGTGCTGTACAGGATGTCCCTCAAAGGCAGTGGGCTGCTATCCTATGGCTATCATTTAGTGGAAAAGGTAGGGATAGGCTCCTTACTGTGAAAGAAAATGAAGCTAATGATTACAAAGTTCTTAAGAATGCACTCCTGGATGGTTATGGCTTAACCACTGAACAATACAGGATAAAGTTCAGAGAGACCAAAAAGAAGTCTTCACAAGACTAGGTTGATTTCATTGACCATTCAGTGAAGGCCTTGGAGGGGTGGTTACATGGCAGTAAAATTACTGATTATGACAGCCTGTATAACTTGATCCTGAGAGAGCATATTCTTAATAATTGTGTGTCTGATTTGTTGCACCAGTACCTGGTAGACTCTGATCTGACCTCTCCCCAAGAATTGGGAAAGAAGGCAGACAAATGGGTCAGAACAAGGGTGAACAGTAAAGTTCATTCAGGGGGTGACACAGATGGCAATAAGAAGAAAGATGGTGAAAAACCTCAAGATAAGCATGGGGATAAGGGTAAAACCAAAGATCCCACTTCAAATCTTAAACACTCTTCAGAGGGTGGGGATAAAACTAATTCTTCCTCTTCTTCTCAACCTGCACACATTAAAAAGCCTTGGTGCTTTGTGTGTAAAAACAGAGGCCATAGGCCAGGGGATACGTCCGGTCCAGGTAAACCCCCTGAGCCTACCACCACTAATACATCAAGCTCTAGTGCCCCTAGCAGTAGTGGTACTAGTGGTGGGACTGCTGGCAACAGTCAAGCAAAGGGTGTAGTTGGGTTCACTTATGGGTCCATCATAGAAACTGGGGTAGTCAGTCCCAAGACAGTTTCTGTCACACCTAGTGGCATTGGCCTTGCCACACTAGCTGCTTGTCCCCTTACAATGGATAAGTACAGGCAGACAGTTTCAATAAATGGTGTTGAGGCCTTGGCCTACAGGGACACAGGTGCCAGTATCACTTTGGTGACTGAAAACCTAGTGGCTCCTGAACAACACATCATTGGACAACAGTATAAAATTATTGATGTCCATAACTCCACTAAGTTTCTTCCCTTAGCTATAATTCGGTTTAGTTGGGGTGGAGTTACTGGCCCTAAGCAGGTGGTTGTATCACCTAGCTTATCTGTAGACTGCCTCTTAGGTAATGACCTAGAGGCCTCAGGTTGGGCTGATGTAGAGTTTTATGCCCATGAAGCCATGCTGGGCATCCCAGAGGAATTGTTCCCTCTCATTTCTGCTGAAATGAAAAAGCAAAGGAGAGAAGGCCTGAATACTCAGGATCCCTCTCCATCAACAGGTAAAAAGGGTATCACAGTATCCCCTAACCACCCTGCCATTCAGGATACCATTCCTGTGGTGGGAGAAACCTCTCCTGGGGTGGCACCTGTTCCTAGAGAGGCATCAGCTGGCAAAGCTATACTCTCTGAGGTAGAAGTACCTCTCTGTGGGGTAACTAACATTGGTGACAAAAAGAGCACCATTTTAGTTAACATGGAGCATCCCTCCAACCCTCCCAGAGAAACTTTAGTGCAGAAAACCTGCACTGCCTCACAACACTTAGGACAGCATCCCTGCCCTAGTGTGGAGCTCAGAGGACAGCATCCCTGTCCTGCTCCAACTCAAGAGAAACAGCATCCCTGTTCTCTCTTCCAGCCATATGGACAAAGTTTTTGCCCAGCTATGGCTTTATTGAGACAGCATCCCTGTCTGGCATTTCCATCATTACAAATACGTTTAGTGGACAATTCCCACTGCTCTAAACTAAAACTTACTGATAGAAACTCTGAAAATACATCTTCACATTGTTGCTTAGCTAAAAAACTTCAAACAGGGTGGTTTACATCCCCAAAGGGAAGTAACCATATAGTGGATGATAAAGGGAGTAACCAGTCTATTGCAGAGCTACTCTCTACTTATCACCACTTAGACAATAAAGTCTCAACTGGCCAAGGTTAGCCTTATTGTCCTTCGTTTGGGGGAGGGTTGTGTGAGAAAGTAGACTCTTTCTAGCCTTGTTACCCCCACTTTTGGCCTGTTTGTGAGTGTATGTCAGGGTGTTTTCACTGTCTCACTGGGATCCTGCTAGCCAGGGCCCAGTGCTCATAGTGAAAACCCTATGTTTTCAGTATGTTTGTTATGTGTCACTGGGACCCTGCTAGTCAGGACCCCAGTGCTCATAATTTTGTGGCCTATATGTATGTGTTCCCTGTGTGGTGCTTAACTGTCTCACTGAGGCTCTGCTAACCAGAACCTCAGTGGTTATGCTCTCTCATTTCTTTCAAATTGTCACTAACAGGCTAGTGACCAATTTTACCAATTTACATTGGCTTACTGGAACACCCTTATAATTCCCTAGTATATGGTACTGAGGTACCCAGGGTATTGGGGTTCCAGGAGATCCCTATGGGCTGCAGCATTTCTTTTGCCACCCATAGGGAGCTCTGACAATTCTTACACAGGCCTGCCACTGCAGCCTGAGTGAAATAACGTCCACGTTATTTCACAGCCATTTTACACTGCACTTAAGTAACTTATAAGTCACCTATACGTCTAACCTTTACCTGGTAAAGGTTAGGTGCAAAGTTACTTAGTGTGAGGGCACCCTGGCACTAGCCAAGGTGCCCCCACATTGTTCAGGGCCAATTCCCTGGACTTTGTGAGTGCGGGGACACCATTACACGCGTGCACTACATATAGGTCACTACCTATATGTAGCTTCACAATGGTAACTCCGAATATGGCCATGTAACATGTCTATGATCATGGAATTGCCCCCTCTATGCCATTCTGGCATAGTTGGCACAATCCCATGATCCCAGTGGTCTGTAGCACAGACCCTGGTACTGCCAAACTGCCTTTCCTGGGGTTTCACTGCAGCTGCTGCTGCTGCCAACCCCTCAGACAGGTTTCTGCCCTCCTGGGGTCAAGCCAGGCTTGTCCCAGGATGACAGAACAAAGGACTTCCTCTGAGAGAGGGTGTTACACCCGCTCCCTTTGGAAAATGGTGTGAAGGCAGGGGAGGAGTAGCCTCCCCCAGCCTCTGGAAATGCTTTCTTGGGCACAGATGTGCCCAATTCTGCATAAGCCAGTCTACACCGGTTCAGGGGACCCCTTAGCCCTGCTCTGGCGCGAAACTGGACAAAGGAAAGGGGAGTGACCACTCCCCTGACCTGTACCTCCCCTGGGAGGTGCCCAGAGCTCCTCCAGTGTGCTCCAGACCTCTGCCATCTTGGAAACAGAGGTGCTGCTGGCACACTGGACTGCTCTGAGTGGCCAGTGCCACCAGGTGACGTCAGAGACTCCTTCTGATAGGCTCCTTGAGGTGTTGCTAGCCTATCCTCTCTCCTAGGTAGCCAAACCCTCTTTTCTGGCTATTTAGGGTCTCTGTCTCTGGGGAAACTTTAGATAACGAATGCAAGAGCTCATCCGAGTTCCTCTGCATCTCTCTCTTCACCTTCTGCCAAGGAATCGACTGCTGACCGCGCTGGAAGCCTGCAAAACTGCAACATAGTAGCTAAGACGACTACTGCAACTCTGTAACGCTGATCCTGCCGCCTTCTCGACTGTTTTCCTGGTGGTGCATGCTGTGGGGGTAGTCTGCCTCCTCTCTGCACCAGAAGCTCCGAAGAAATCTCCAGTGGGTCGACGGAATCTTCCCCCTGCAACCGCAGGCACCAAAAAGCTGCATTACCGGTCCCTTGGGTCTCCTCTCAGCACGACGAGCGAGGTCCCTCGAATCCAGCAACTCTGTCCAAGTGACTCCCACAGTCCAGTGACTCTTCAGTCCAAGTTTGGTGGAGGTAAGTCCTTGCCTCCCCACGCCAGACTGCATTGCTGGGAACGCGACTTTTGCAGCTACTCCGGCCTCCGTGCACTTCCGGCGGAAATCCTTTGTGCACAGTCCAGCCTGGGTCCACGGCACTCTAACCTGCATTGCACGACCTCCTAAGTTGTTCTCCGGCGACGTGGGACTTCTTTGTGCGACTTCCGGTGAGCACCATTTCACGCATCCTCGTAGTGCCTGTTTCTGGCACTTTTCCGGGTGCTACCTGCTGTTGAGAGGGCTCCTTGTCTTGTTCGACATCCCTTCTCTCTCCTGACGCAATTTGCGACATCCTGGTCCTTCCTGGGCCACAGCAGCATCAAAAAACGCTTACAGCACAATTTGCAGCTAGCAAGGCTTGTTGGCGGTCTTTCGGCGGGAAAACACTTCTGCATGACTCTCCAAGGCGAGACGGATCCGTCCACCAAAGGGAAGTCTCTAGCCCTTTTCGTTCCTGCAGAAACCTCAGCTTCTTCTGTCCAGTAGAAGCTTCTTTGCACCCACAGCTGGCATTTCCTGGGCATCTGCCCATCTCCGACTTGCTTGTGACTTTTGGACTTGGTCCCCTTGTTCCACAGGTACCCTCGACTGGAAATCCATCATTGTTGCATTGTTGGTTGGTGTCTTTCCTGCCTTATTCCCCTATCACGACTTCTTTGTCCTTAGGGGAACTTTAGTGCACTTTGCACTCACTTTTCAGGGTCTTGGGGTGGGCTATTTTTCTAACCCTTACTATTTTCTAATAGTCCCAGCGACCCTCTACAAGGTCACATAGGTTTGGGGTCCATTCGTGGTTCGCATTCCACTTTTGGAGTATATGGTTTGTGTTGCCCCTATCCCTATGTGTCCCCATTGCATCCTATTGTAACTATACATTGTTTGCACTGTTTTCTAAGACTATACTGCATATTTTTGGTATTGTGTATATATATCTTGTGTATATTTCCTATCCTCTCACTGAGGGTACACTCTGAGATACTTTGGCATATTGTCATAAAAATAAAGTACCTTTATTTTTAGTTTAATTGTGTATTGTGTTTTCTTATGATATTGTGCATATGACACTAAGTGGTACTGTAGGAGCTTCACTCGTCTCCTAGTTCAGCCTAAGCTGCTCTGCTAAGCTACCATTATCTATCAGCCTATGCTGCTAGAGACCCTATACACTAATAAGGGATAACTGGGCCTGGTGCAAGGTGCAAGTACCCCTAGGTACTCACTACAAGCCAGTCCAGCCTCCTACAGTGGCATAGAGTGGAATAACATACAGTGGAATGACATACATTATAGCAGTGTAGAGTGGTATAGCATAGAGTTTAATAATGTAGAATGGAGTGGCGTAGAGTGGAATGTTGTAGAGGTGAGTAGTGTACAGTTGAGTGGTGTAGAGTGGAATAGCATAGAGTGGGGTGGCATTGAGTGTAGTGACATACAGTGGCTTGGTGTACAGTACAGTGATGTACAGTGGAGTAGCATAGAGTGAAATAGCATACAGTGAAGTGGCAAACATTAGCATAGAGTTGAGTGTCATACAGTGAAATAGCGTAGAGTTGAATAGCGTAGTGTGGAGTGACATACAGTGGAGTGGTATAGAGTGTAATGGCATATTGTGGAGTGGTATACCGTGGAGTGTCAAACAATGGAATAACGTAGAGTGGAGGGACATACAGTGGAAAAGCATATAGTAGAAGGGTGTAGAGAGGAATGGCATAGAGTGGAGTGAAATAGAGTAGAATACCATAGAGTGGAGTGGTGTAGACCTGAATGGTGTGTAGTGGAGCGGCATACAGTGGAGTGGCTTAGAGTAGAATACTGTAGAGTGGAGTGGAGTACTGTGGCATAGAGTCGAATGGCATAGATTGGAATAGTGTAGAGTGGAGTTGCAGAGAATGCAGTTGGGCAGAGTGATATAGACTTGAGTGACATACAGTAGAGTGGCTTAAAGTGGAGTGACATAGAGTACAATTACATAGGGTGGAGTGAAGTAGAGTGAAGTGGCATAGAGTGAAATGGAGTTGAGTGGAACAGAGTAGACTGAAATGGCGTATAGTGGAGTGGCATAGAGTGAAATAACATACAGTGGAATTACATACGTTAGAGCAGTGTAGAGTGGTATAGCATAGAGTTTAATAATGTAGAATGGAGTGGGATAGAGTGGAATGGTGTAGAGGTGAGTAGTGTACAGTTGAGTGGTGTAGAGTGGAGTGGTGTAGAGTGGAATAGCATAGAGGGGGGTGGCATTGAGTGTAGTAACATAGAGTGGTGTACAGTACAGTGATGAACAGTGGAGTAGCATAGAGTGAAATAGCATATAGTGAAGTGGCAAACATTAACATAGAGTTGAGTGTCATACAGTGAAATAGCGTGGAGTTGAACAGCGTAGTGTGGAGTGACATACAGTGGAGTGGTATAGAGTGTAATGGCATAGAGTGGAGTTGTGTACAGTGGAGTGTCATACAATGGAATACCATAGAGTGGAGTGACATACAGTGGAAAAGCATATAGTAGAAGGGTGTAGAGAGGAGTGGCATAGAGTGGAGTGAAATAGAGTAGAATACCATAGAGTGGAGTAGCTTACACTGGAGTGGTGCAGAGTGGAATAGCATACAGTGTTGTAGCATAGAGTGGAACGACACAGAGTGGAATAGTATAGCGTGGAGTGTCTTACAATGGAATGGCATGGACTGGAGTAGCATACAGTGGAATAGCGTAGAGTGGAGTTGTGTACAGTGGAGTGGCATAGAATGGAGTGCCGTAGAGTAGAATGGCGAAGAGTGGAATAGCATAGAGCGGAAGAGCATAGCATGGAGTGACGAAGCATGAAATGGCATACAGTAGAGTGGAATACAGAGGAGTGGTGTAGAGTAGAGTAGTATACACTAGAATGGCATAGACTGGAGTGGCATATAGTGGAGCAATGTAAAGTGGAGTGGCATTCAGTGGAGTGGCATACAGTGGAGTGGAGCTAGAGAGGAATGCCGTAGAGTGGAAAAGCATAAAGTGGAGTGACCTACAGTGGAGAGGCATAGAGTGGCGTGGCATAGAGTAGAGTGGCATACAGCGGAGTAGCATAGAGTCAAATAGCATAGAGTGGAGTGGTGTAGAGACTAGTGGTGTACAGTGTAGTGGCATAGACTCAAGTAGCATGTGGTGTAGTAGAGTGTGGTTTAAAAAGACATAATATGAATGTGGTTGAATGGAAGTAGGTGATATTTGGCAGGAATATATACATGATTGGGTGGAAAGAGTATTAGCTCTGAAATGTTTAGGTTCTGTTAAAGGTATAAGTGACAAAAAGGTATGTATTGGGCAGTGGTATACCATGGTAACTTTGCAGTATATGGCTGTAGATGCCGATTAGAAGGCTGTATATCATTGGCTAATGGCTGCTTTTACAAAAGTAAAAGGCAGCCATGTTTTTTTACCACACTTTGGCTGTGATCTGGTTTAGAGCCTTAGATATAGGTAAGTAGTAGGTTTTATTGTTGGTCCCCACCTATTGCCACTTTACTAAAGTGTTAATAGTTAGGGAAAATTATTAATATTTTTCTATACATTTTTTAAAAATGTACGCAGTACCACACTAGTACTTACTAAAAGTACTGAAGCTGTTACAGAATTTAAAAAAAGAAATATGTAAAGAAAATACATTTTAGTACACTATATTTCTGAAATATAGTGTAGTACAGAGCATTTTATTACAAATTAATTTATATTTTAAATACTTTTCAAAGTAGCACAGTACTTTCTACGAAATACCCCTGTAGTGTGTTCATTAATGTTTGTTAAAAACGTAAATATGTGAAAAATTGAAAATGCACTGTAGTGCACTATGTTTGTGAAATATAGTGTAGTACCGTGTATTTTTAACAATTCTACATAATAATATATTTTATTAATCTCCTAGGTGCTATTGCAGTACTCCATTACCTTTTTTTAAAAAATATATAGAAATGTATAAACATTTTTTCCTGCCTATTACAACTTTAAGAAAGTGGTGATAGGCTGAGATAAGATATAAAACCTGTTACATACCTATACCTATTCCATTTTTGGGGGTCCTTGTCCAAAAATATTTTAGGAGCTACTGCTTTGAATTTATGATCCAATTTCAGCTCTTTCATGGCCATGGCCAGGTCGCAGTGCACAGGCACACTCGTTCAAATTCTAAATGTGTCTACATCTAATATTCGGGGATAGTGACTTGTGTTTTCAACACAGCAGCAGCTCACTAATATTAATGCAAATAATCTCTGTTACACCCTCCCATTTCTCATATATGAACTTATGTTTTGATCTAAAAGAAACTTTTTTATGGACGTTGCATGAAATGTCTGTAATAAACTCACTCTCACAGTTATAGTTAGGATCTAGTTTCCATAGCAAAAATGTTTTTTACTTGCCTATATTTCTTGGCCCATTTGAGGACTCTCCACAAAATTTTCCAAAAAAGTGTCAAGTTGAGTCTTGCTGTGCATGGAACGTTTCTAGGTAATCCGTCAAGCGGGGGCCAAGAAAAAGGGGGAGCCAAAAAATGTGTGTTTCAATGTTAATTCCCACAGAGTCTTTAGACATGCCTGCAGTCCGAACCGCTGGACTGAATTACACCAAAATTTGGTCCAGAAATCAGGCTTTTTGTTATTTCGTGTAAATCCATTCAGTAGCTTTAGAGAAAATAAAGGTAATCCAAATGTGTACATCTAGGGTCACGACAACTTCGCTATTACTCCAGATCTGTTAGGTTTCACTTCAACCAGGAAGTGTTGGCAACGATTTTGGGACTTCAGCTGAGTCCCAAAGTAACGCAACAAAAAAAGAAAAGGGGGCAGGGTAGGAATGCCCTAAGCCCTTATCCTTGGTCCCAGGCCCCCGGAACTCTGCCAGTGCAAAAAAGCCTTTTTTTTGTTTTGTTTATTTGTTATGTACAATTGGTGGACACCTTGTATAGCAATCAGAATTATATTATAGGATTCAGTAGTAATATACAAAAATTAACATTAGCAAAACCCAAAGTATTTCATATGACACATCTCTATTATATGTAAGGAATTTGCATACCCTCTGCTTAATGTCTATGTCTATGACAATATCAGCATCATGTTTGTTGTATTGGCTGAATGATTGATAGTTTCCCTAACTAACTTATGCTGAGCCCTGTACTATACCTCCATACTTTAGAAAGCTTCCATGCCTGCAATTGGACAAAGGTTCTCCACCAATTTCGCCAAGCAGCTAGTCTTTGTGTCTGTCCTTCTCATATTCTTAGGTCTGTTTATACTTTTCAGCCCCACAATTCTATATAGAAAAGGAAGGGTGAGTTGCTCTGAAAACTCACTGTAGGAGGCTGGACTGGCTTGTAGTGAGTACCAAGGGGTACTTGCACCTTGCACCAGGCCCAGTTATCCCTTATTAGTGTATAGGGTGTCTAGCAGCTTAGGCTGATAGATAATGGTAGCTTAGCAGAGCAGCTTAGGCTGAACTAGGAGACGTGTGAAGCTACCACAGTACCACTTAGTGTCATATGCACAATATCATAAGAAAACACAATACACAGTTATACTAAAAATAAAGGTACTTTATTTTTATGACAATATGCCAAAGTATCTTAGAGTGTACCCTCAGTGAGAGGATAGGAAATATACACAAGATATATATACACAATAGCAAAAATATGCAGTATAGTCTTAGAAAACAGTGCAAACAATGTATAGTTACAATAGGATGCAATGGGGAAACATAGGGATAGGGGCAACACAAACCATATACTCCAAAAGTGGAATGCGAACCACGAATGGACCCCAAACCTATGTGACCTTGTAGAGGGTCGCTGGGACTATTAGAAAATAGTGAGAGTTAGAAAAATAACCCTCCCCAAGACCCTGAAAAGTGAGTGCAAAGTGCACTAAAGTTCCCCTAAGGACAAAGAAGTTGTGTTAGAGGAATAATGCAGGAAAGACACAAACCAACAATGCAACAACTGTGGATTTCCAATCTAGGGTACCTGTGGAACAAGGGGACCAAGTCCAAAAGTCACAAGCAAGTCGGAGATGGGCAAATGCCCAGGAAATGCCAGCTGCGGGTGCAAAGAAGCTTCTACTGGACAGAAGAAGCTGAGGTTTCTGCAAGAACGAAAAGGGCTAGAGACTTCCCCTTTGGTGGACGGATCCCTCTCGCCGTGGAGAGTCGTGCAGAAGTGTTTCGCCGCCGAAAGAACGCCAACAAGCCTTGCTAGCTGCAAATCATGCAGTTAGCGTTTTTGGACGCTGCTGAGGCCCAGGAGGGACCAGGAGGTCGAAAATTGGACCAGCAGAGAGAGGGGACAAGGAGCCCTCTCTGAAGCCGGTAGCACCAGAGAAGTGCCAGAAACAGGCACTACAAGGATGCATGAAACGGTGCTCGCCGAAGTTGCACAAAGGAGTCCCACGTCGCCGGAGACCAACTTAGAAAGTCGTGCAATGCAGGTTAGAGTGCCGTGGACCCAGGCTTGGCTGTGCACAAAGGATTTCCGCCGGAAGTGCACAGGGGCCGGAGTAGCTGCAAAAGTCGCGGTTCCCAGCAATGCAGCCCAGCGAGGTGAGGCAAGGACTTACCTCCACCAAACTTGGACTGAAGAGTCACTGGACTGTGGGGGTCACTTGGACAGAGTCGCTGGATTCGAGGGACCTCGCTCGTCGTGCTGAGAGGAGACCCAAGGGACCGGTAATGCAGCTTTTTGGTGCCTGCGGTTGCAGGGGGAAGATTCCGTCGACCCACGGGAGATTTCTTCGGAGCTTCTGGTGCAGAGAGGAGGCAGACTACCCCCACAGCATGCACCACCAGGAAAACAGTCGAGAAGGCGGCAGGATCAGCGTTACAGAGTTGCAGTAGTCGTCTTTGCTACTATGTTGCAGGTTTGCAGGCTTCCAGCGCGGTCAGCAGTCGATTCCTTGGCAGAAGGTGAAGAGAGAGATGCAGAGGAACTCGGATGAGCTCTTGCATTCGTTATCTAAGGAATCCCAAGAGACAGAGACCCTAAATAGCCAGAAAAGAGGGTTTGGCTACTTAGGAGAGAGGATAGGCTAGCAACACCTGAAGGAGCCTATCACAAGGAGTCTCTGACGTCACCTGGTGGCACTGGCCACTCAGAGCAGTCCAGTGTGCCAGCAGCACCTCTGTTCCAAGATGGCAGAGGTCTGGAGCACACTGGAGGAGCTCTGGACACCTCCCAGGGGAGGAGCAGGTCAGGGGAGTGGTCACTCTCCTTTCCTTTGGTCAGTTTCGCGCCAGAGCAGGGCTAAGGGGTCCCTGAACCGGTGTAGACTGGCTTATGCAGAATTGGGCACCTCTGTGCCCAACAAAGCATTTCCAGAGGCTGGGGGAGGCTACCCCTCCCCTGCCTTCACACCATTTTCCAAAGGGAGAGGGTGTAACACCCTCTCTCAGAGGAAGTCCTTTGTTCTGCCATCCTGGGCCAGGCCTGGCTGGACCCCAGGAGGGCAGCTGCCTGTCTGAGGGGCTGGCAGCAGCAGCAGCTGCAGTGAAACCCCAGGAAGGGCAGTTTGGCAGTACCAGGGTCTGTGCTACAGACCACTGGGATCATGGGATTGTGCCAACTATGCCAGGATGGTATAGAGGGGGCAATTCCATGATCATAGACATGTTACATGGCCATATTCGGAGTTACCATTGTGAAGCCACATATAGGTAGTGACCTATATGTAGTGCACGCGTGTAATGGTGTCCCCGCACTCACAAAGTTCAGGGAATTGGCTCTGAACAATGTGGGGGCACCTTGGCTAGTGCCAGGGTGTCCTCACACTAAGTAACTTTGCACCTAACCTTTACCAGGTAAAGGTTAGACATATAGGTGACTTATAAGTTACTTAAGTGCAGTGTAAAATGGCTGTGAAATAACGTGTTCGTTATTTCACTCAGGCTGCAGTGGCAGGCCTGTGTAAGAATTGTCAGAGCTCCCTATGGGTGGCAAAAGAAATGCTGCAGCCCATAGGGATCTCCTGGAACCCCAATACCCTGGGTACCTCAGTACCATATACTAGGGAATTATAAGGGTGTTCCAGTAAGCCAATGTAAATTGGTAAAATTGGTCACTAGCCTGTTAGTGACAATTTGTAAAGAGAGAGCATAACCACTGAGGTTCTGGTTAGCAGAGCCTCAGTGAGACAGTTAGGCACCACACAGGGAACACATACATATAGGCCACAAACTTATCAGCACTGGGGTCATGACTAGCAGGGTCCCAGTGACACATAACAAACATACTGAAAACATAGGGTTTTCACTATGAGCACTGGGCCCTGGCAAGCAGGATACCAGTGAGACAGTGAAAACACCCTGACATACACTCACAAACAGGCCCAAAGTGGGGGTAACAAGGCTAGAAAGAGGCTACTTTCTCACACAACCCCCCCCCAAACGAAGGACAATAAGGCTAACCTTGGCCAGTTGAGACTTTATTGTCTAAGTGGTGATAAGTAGAGAGTAGCTCTGCAATAGACTGGTTACACCCTTTATCATCCACTATATGGTTACTTCCCTGTGGGGATGTAAACCACCCTGTTTGAAGTTTTTTAGCTAAGCAACAATGTGAAGATGTATTTTCAGAGTTTCTATCAGTAAGTTTTAGTTTAGAGCAGTGGGAATTGTCCACTGAACCTATTTGTAGTGATGGAAATGCCAGACAGGGATGCTGTCTCAGAAAAGCCATAGCTGGGCAAAAACTTTGTCCATATGGCTGGAAGAGAGAACAGGGATGCTGTTTCTCTTGGGTTGGAGCAGGGTAGGGATGCTGTCCTAGGAGCTCCATACTAGGGCAGGGATGCTGTCCTAAGTGTTGTGAGGCAGTGCAGAGTTTCTGCACTAAAGTTTCTCTGGGAGGGTTGGAGGGATGCTCCATGTTAACTAAAATGGTGCTCTTTTTCTCACCAATGTTAGTTATCCCACAGAGAGGTACTTCTACCTCAGGGAGTCCAGCTTTGCCAGCTGATGATTCCCTTGGAACAGGTGCCACCCCAGGAGAGGTTTCTCCCACCACAGGAATGGTATCCTGAATGGTAGGGTGGTTAGGGGATACTGTGATACCCTTTTTACCTGTTGATGGAGAGGGATCCTGAGTTTTCAGGCCTTCTCTCCTTTGATTTTTCATTTCACTAGAAATGAGAGGGAACAATTCCTCAGGGATGCCCAGCATGGCTGCATGGGCATAAAACTCTACATCAGCCCAACCTGAGGCCTCTAGGTCATTACCTAAGAGACAGTCTACAGGTAAGCTAGGTGATACCACCACCTGCTTAGGCCCAGTAACTCCACCCCAACTAAACTGAATTATAGCTAAGGGAAGAAACTTAGTGGAGTTATGGACATCAATAATCTTATACTGTTGTCCAATGATGTGTTGATCAGGATGCACTAGGTTTTCAGTCACCAAAGTGATAGTGGCACCTGTGTCCCTGTAGGCCAAGGCCTCAACACCATTTATTGAAACTGTCTGCCTGTACTTATCCATTGTAAGGGGACAAGCAGCCAGTGTGGCAAGGCCAATGCCACTAGGTGTGACAGAAACTGTCTTGGGACTGACTACCCCAGTTTCTACTATGGACCCAAAAGTGAACCCAACTACACCCTTAACTTGACTGTTGCCAGCAGTCCCACCACTAGTACCACTACTGCTAGGGGCACTAGAGCTTGATGTATTAGTGGTGGTAGGCTCAGGGGGTTTACCTGAACAGGACTTATCCCCTGGCCTATGGCCTCTGTTTTTACACACAAAGCACCAAGGCTCTTTAATGTGTACAGGTTGAGAAGAAGAGGAAGAATTAGTTTTATCCCCACCCTCTGAAGAGTGTTTAAGATTTGAAGTGGGATCTTTGGTTTTACCCTTATCCCCATGCTTATCTTGAGATTTGTCACCATCTTTCTTCTTATTGCCATCTTTGTCACCCCCTGTATGAACTTTTCTGTTCACCCTTGTTCTGACCCATTTGTCTGACTTCTTTCCCAATTCTTGGGGAGAGGTCAGATCAGAGTCGACCAGGTACTGGTGCAACAAATCAGACACACAATTATTAAGTATATGCTCTCTTAGGATTGTGTTATACAGGCATTCATAATCAGTAACTTTACTGCCATGTAACCACCCCTCCAAGGCCTTCACTGAGTGGTCAATGAAATCAACCCAGTCTTGTGAAGACTCCTTTTTGGTCTCTCTGAACTTTATCCTGTATTGTTCAGTGGTTAAGCCATAACCATCCAGGAGTGCATTCTTAAGAACTGTAAAATTATTGGCATCACTTTCTTTCACAGTAAGGAGTCTATCCCTACCCTTTCCACTAAATGATAGCCATAGGATAGCAGCCCACTGCCTTTGAGGGACATCCTGTACAACACAGGCCCTCTCAAGTGCAGCAAACCACTTGTTAATGTCATCCCCCTCCTTGTAAGGGGGAACTATCTTGTGCAGATTCCTGGAATCATGCTCTTTTACAGGATGACTATGGGGAATACTGCTGCTGCCACCATGGGTTTCTAAACCCAGTTTCTGTCTCTCCTTCTCTACTTCTAAAGTCTGTCTATCCAAATCCAGCTGTTGCTTCTTGAGCTTCAGTCTGGTTTGTTCCACTCTCAATCTATTGAGATCCCTTTCTAACAATCTGTCATCAGGGTGGGTGGGAGGGACATGCCTTGAAACAGAAGTATGGTGAGAATGGACAGAAGGAGACCTGTCCCTTACAGAAGCCACCCTAACAGCTTGGCTAACAGAAACATCACTACCAGTATGGTGAGAATAAAGGCTTTTGCTATGATGTGAGACAACACTATTTATATGGTGTGGCTCATCATCATTACCAACTATGCTAGACTGTCTAGTAATGGGCAGGCTAGGAAGTTTCTTTCCTGAATCTTTTCCTGGGGGAGTCCCTGGATCAGATTGAGAACCATTAGCTACTTTTTCACCAGATTGGGCACTTATGGCCTTATCCTGTACTCTAAGCATGTTAATTAACAGTTCTAAGGAAGGATTCTTCCCTACACTCAAACCTCTCTCTATGCAGAGATTCCTTGCTCCTTTCCAGCTAAGGTGATCATATGCAAGTTTGGACAGATCAACATTTTGGCCTGTGCCAGACATTTTTTAGAGAGAGTTAAAGTGATAGTAAAAGATAAAAAGTTTGTCAGAGCTTTTAGAAAGACAGAGAAAAAAACTTTTTAAACTTTTTTGAACTTTTTAGAAAGTTAGAGGTACTTTTCAGCACTTAGAAAAGAGTGAAAAGAGGAAATGCAAAACTTTTTGGCTATGTGTATATACACTGACCTTGTTTTGTATATTTTTCTCTTATGAAAAGTACAATGACAAGAGTGGTAAGTAGTCTCAAAGCACTTATCCCACCGCTGCACAACCAATGTAGGAGGCTGGACTGGCTTGTAGTGAGTACCAAGGGTTACTTGCACCTTGCACCAGGCCCAGTTATCCCTTATTAGTGTATAGGGTGTCTAGCAGCTTAGGCTGATAGATAATGGTAGCTTAGCAGAGCAGCTTAGGCTGAACTAGGAGACGTGTGAAGCTACCACAGTACCACTTAGTGTCATATGCACAATATCATAAGAAAACACAATACACAGTTATACTAAAAATAAAGGTACTTTATTTTTATGACAATATGCCAAAGTATCTTAGAGTGTACCCTCAGTGAGAGGATAGGAAATATACACAAGATATATATACACAATAGCAATAATATGCAGTATAGTCTTAGAAAACAGTGCAAACAATGTATAGTTACAATAGGATGCAATGGGGAAACATAGGGATAGGGGAAACACAAACCATATACTCCAAAAGTGGAATGCGAACCACGAATGGACCCCAAACCTATGTGACCTTGTAGAGGGTCGCTGGGACTATTAGAAAATAGTGAGAGTTAGAAAAATAACCCTCCCCAAGACCCTGAAAAGTGAGTGCAAAGTGCACTAAAGTTCCCCTAAGGACAAAGAAGTTGTGTTAGAGGAATAATGCAGGAAAGACACAAACCAACAATGCAACAACTGTGGATTTCCAATCTAGGGTACCTGTGGAACAAGGGGACCAAGTCCAAAAGTCACAAGCAAGTCGGAGATGGGCAAATGCCCAGGAAATGCCAGCTGCGGGTGCAAAGAAGCTTCTACTGGACAGAAGAAGCTGAGGTTTCTGCAGGAACGAAAAGGGCTAGAGACTTCCCCTTTGGTGGACAGATCTCTCTTGCCGTGGAGAGTCGTGCAGAAGTGTTTTCCCGCCGAAAGAACGCCAACAAGCCTTGCTAGCTGCAAATCGTGCGGTTAGCGTTTTTGGACGCTGCTGAGGCCCAGGAGGGACCAGGAGGTCGCAAATTGGACCAGCAGAGAGAGGGGACAAGGCAAGGAGCCCTCTCTGAAGCCGGTAGCACCCGGAGAAGTGCCAAAAACAGGCACTACAAGGATGCGTGAAACGGTGCTCGCCGAAGTTGCACAAAGGAGTCCCACGTCGCCGGAGACCAACTTAGAAAGTCGTGCAATGCAGGTTAGAGTGCCGTGGACCCAGGCTTGGCTGTGCACAAAGGATTTCCGCCGAAAGTGCACAGGGGCCGGAGTAGCTGCAAAAGTCGCGGTTCCCAGCAATGCAGCCCAGCGAGGTGAGGCAAGGACTTACCTCCACCAAACTTGGACTGAAGAGTCACTGGACTGTGGGGGTCACTTGGACAGAGTCGCTGGATTCGAGGG
This sequence comes from Pleurodeles waltl, assembly GCF_031143425.1. NCBI lineage: Eukaryota > Metazoa > Chordata > Amphibia > Caudata > Salamandridae > Pleurodeles > Pleurodeles waltl. Next base: position 512,929,610 of record NC_090447.1, on the reverse strand, counting down.
ACCTCGCTCGTCGTGCTGAGAGGAGACCCAAGGGACCGGTAATGCAGCTTTTTGGTGCCTGCGGTTGCAGGGGGAAGATTCCGTCGACCCTCGGGAGATTTCTTCGGAGCTTCTGGTGCAGAGAGGAGGCAGACTACCCCCACAGCATGCACAAGCAGGAACACAGTCGAGAAGGCGGCAGGATCAGCGTTACAGAGTTGCAGTAGTCGTCTTTGCTACTATGTTGCAGGTTTGCAGGCTTCCAGCGCGGTCAGCAGTCGATTCCTTGGCAGAAGGTGAAGAGAGAGATGCAGAGGAACTCGGATGAGCTCTTGCATTCGTTATCTAAGGAATCCCAAGAGACAGAGACCCTAAATAGCCAGAAAAGAGGGTTTGGCTACTTAGGAGAGAGGATAGGCTAGCAACATCTGAAGGAGCCTATCACAAGGAGTCTCTGACGTCACCTGGTGGCACTGGCCACTCAGAGCAGTCCAGTGTGCCAGCAGCACCTCTGTTTCCAAGATGGCAGAGGTCTGGAGCACACTGGAGGAGCTCTGGACACCTCCCAGGGGAGGTGCAGGTCAGGGGAGTGGTCACTCCCCTTTCCTTTGGTCAGTTTCGCGCCAGAGCAGGGCTAAGGGGTCCCTGAACCGGTGTAGACTGGCTTATGCAGAATTGGGCACCTCTGTGCCCAACAAAGCATTTCCAGAGGCTGGGGGAGGCTACCCCTCCCCTGCCTTCACACCATTTTCCAAAGGGAGAGGGTGTAACACCCTCTCTCAGAGGAAGTCCTTTGTTCTGCCATCCTGGGCCAGGCCTGGCTGGACCCCAGGAGGGCAGCTGCCTGTCTGAGGGGCTGGCAGCAGCAGCAGCTGCAGTGAAACCCCAGGAAGGGCAGTTTGGCAGTACCAGGGTCTGTGCTACAGACCACTGGGATCATGGGATTGTGCCAACTATGCCAGGATGGTATAGAGGGGGCAATTCCATGATCATAGACATGTTACATGGCCATATTCGGAGTTACCATTGTGAAGCCACATATAGGTAGTGACCTATATGTAGTGCACACGTGTAATGGTGTCCCCGCACTCACAAAGTTCAGGGAATTAGCTCTGAACAATGTGGGGGCACCTTGGCTAGTGCCAGGGTGCCCTCACACTAAGTAACTTTGCACCTAACCTTTACCAGGTAAAGGTTAGACATATAGGTGACTTATAAGTTACTTAAGTGCAGTGTAAAATGGCTGTGAAATAACGTGTACGTTATTTCACTCAGGCTGCAGTGGCAGGCCTGTGTAAGAATTGTCAGAGCTCCCTATGGGTGGCAAAAGAAATGCTGCAGCCCATAGGGATCTCCTGGAACCCCAATACCCTGGGTACCTCAGTACCATATACTAGGGAATTATAAGGGTGTTCCAGTAAGCCAATGTAAATTGGTAAAATTGGTCACTAGCCTGTTAGTGACAATTTGTAAAGAGAGAGCATAACCACTGAGGTTCTGGTTAGCAGAGCCTCAGTGAGACAGTTAGGCACCACACAGGGAACACATACATATAGGCCACAAACTTATGAGCACTGGGGTCATGACTAGCAGGGTCCCAGTGACACATAACAAACATACTGAAAACATAGGGTTTTCACTATGAGCACTGGGCCCTGGCAAGCAGGATACCAGTGAGACAGTGAAAACACCCTGACATACACTCACAAACAGGCCCAAAGTGGGGGTAACAAGGCTAGAAAGAGGCTACTTTCTCACACTCACATATCTACATTACAGTACAAACAATGATTCAGTTAGAGACAAGTCTGAAAGCTAAGAAATTGTATTGAAACATGTATACCTCTGTGTTGGAAATCACCCTCTGCAAGATCACCCCCAAACTTTTTACCTTTCTTCCCCCATTGTTTGCTGAATACATTTTTGTTGGCCTTAGGACTCTGCACTTTACCACTGTTAGCCAGTTTTAAAGTGCTTGTGCTCTCTCTTTAAAACATGGTTTGATTGGAATATACCCATTTGGTATATTTAATTTACTTTTAAGTCCCTAGTAAAGTGAGCTACCAGTGTCCAAGGCCTGTAAATTAAATGCTACCACTGGGCCGGCAGCACTGATTTTGCCACCCACCTAAGTAGCCTTTCAAACATGTCTCAGGGCGGCCACTGCACAGCCTGTGTGTGCAGTTTAAACTGCAGTGTATAACTGGCAAAGTAAATCTTGCCAGGCCTAAATCTTCCTTTTTAATGCAGGTAAGTCTCCCCTAAAGTAGGCTCAGACACCATCAAGGGCAGGGTACAGTGTATTTGAAAAGTTGGGCATGTGATTTTAAGTTTTACTTGTCCTGCTAGTGAAAAACTCTTAAATCCACTTTTCACCATTGCAAGGCCTATCTCTCCCACGGTTTAACATTGGGATTAATTTATTACATTTTATAGGGGTAATCCACAATATGTAAGAGATAAGTTTTTCCGACTTTGGTGTCTCTGGAATCACAACTTATGGTGAAGTCAAATTTTTTATTACAATACTGAAAATGCCACTTCAAGAAAGTTGGCATTTTCTTGCCTTAGCCATTTGATGCCTGCTGCCTGTCTCTGATCCCATGTCTGGGGTAGGAGACAGCAGAGCTTTGCATATTGCCCCTAAAGAGCCACATTCAAAGGGAGCTTATGCGTGATTTGATGGGCCATTTATGTCCTGCTGGGACATCCTGGGCAGGATAGGAACGAGGAGCTGGACGCAACCTCACTTTCATCTCAATAGGCTGTGTCCTGTCCACACACAAAGCCCTCCCTATTTGCACAGTGGGTCTAGAGTCAGGGCAGGAAGGACAAGAGCTTTGTGCACTTCAAAGGCATCTCTTTGAAGTCTCCCCACTTCATAGGCACAAATAGGTATAAGTACTCGACCTCTGACACCACCAACTCATTACATTTCTGGACCTGTGGATGCTCTTCTAGGAAGTATGATTGCTGTGCTACTGAAGGACTGACATTCTGCTGGACTGTTGCTCTGGAATAATTGCTTTCTTGCAGTGCTGACGTGCTGCCTGCTGTCCTCCTTGCCTGGGTAAGAAGGACTGAATCCACATCACTTAAACCCACCACCCAGGGTAACTCCAAGGGCCAGCTGACTGGCCTTGTTTTCTTAAGTCTCAGGGACATAAAAGACTTCCAACCAACCCAACTAAATATTTCCAGCTGTGAGCCTTACCTGTTAAGTGGTGCCACCCCAGTCCTGGACCCCTTGAAGGAAATATTCAGGTGCTGCTCCTGCAGAACCACCACATCCCTGCCATTGCATGGACAGAACCAGTGTATCTCTGCCGCTGCATGGATAAAACCTACGCATCGCTTTCGGAACCAGCACTGCAACATTTCCTTTGGTGTAAACCTCCTGCTTCCTCATCAACGACAGCCTCGCCGACAATGGCGAACTCCACATCGCAGCCACTGCACTCATCGGGATCAGAGCATCACCTTGAAGGCCACATGGCCAGGTCCTACACCCGAACTCGATCGCATCTCAGCTCTGATGCTTCGCCACTGCTGCCTGGGGATCATCGATGCATTTCCTTGACTGCGTGGTTTAGAACCACCACAACGCTCCCGTACCAGGATTTTAAGGTACTTTGATTCAGCAGGTCCAACTGGGTCCCTGTAGCTGACCCGCACTCCGTCACGGTCAGCCTGAACTTATGACTTTGTCCCAGCCCTACGCAACCAGATAGCCTCAGCCTAACTACTTTTCTACAGTATATTCTTTAAAAAGTCAAAACTCTAGTTCTACTTATTTGATTTTTGTAATTTTGATCTTGTTTTATTTAATAAACTAAGCTCTGTTTTCTAACCAGGTGTGATATCTTGTTGTGTGGTGTTTCACTGGTTTACTGTTTGAAGTGTTCCACAAATACCTTACACATTGCCTCTTAAGTTAAGTCTGACTGCTCTGTGCCAAGCTACAAGGGGGTGAGCAAAAGTTAATTTAGGGTGTGTTTGTGACTAGACCTGTGGTTCCTGATTTGACAGGATGCATACCTCTGCCAACCAGAAACCTATTTTCTAACACTCCACATATCTCTGCTCCGGGTTGGAATGGCCTTGTAATGTTGTTCACTGCACATAGTTTTCTGTTCAGCAAATTTGAAGTTTCCTCTTCGCTGTATGTCTGTTTTTTGTCAGCACGACTAATACCATAGGCTTCTAAAATGATATGGTGATCTCCCACAACTTGTTAGCTATTTTCACCACTCAATTTGTAGTCCCTCAGTCTCTCTATCTCACACACATCCGAACACACACTCTAATGAGTTAGTGCATTCATGTTTGATATACAGTTATGCCTGGTTTGTATGTAACATGCATGTGTCACAAGATAAGTGCTCCCACCCATGTACTCCTGTCTTGTGCAATGATTAACAGGTAATACCGTCTTATATGCATTATTTATGCTAAGTATGACAAACAATACTTGTTAATTTTTTTTTTTAAACTGTTCTCTTAAATGGGTAAGTGCGATTGTGGTGCAGTAAGAAGACTCAATGAGCAAAAAAAGAGTTCAGTGGGTTTTATATAAACACTCAGTGGTCCCAGACCATTTTACTTCATTGTATTATTCTTGGGTAGGTAAGCAGAGCGCTGAATTTTAGTCTTCACGTGCTTGCATGCACACAGGAAGATAACTCTCAGTTCATAAACACTTGAATTCTGAACATTTAAATGAATATGTGTTGATGGTTGTATTTCAACTAATTTTTTCCAGCTTCGACTTACCCACACTAGGTACACCTTCTTCAGTACACTGAGTACATTTTTGTTTTCATCACCAGGATCACAAACAACTATGAAATTATATCCACTGTATGGATTCAAGTCAATCCTGTGGAACAATTTGAAAATATATACCCTATGTATGTGAAGCTAACCCTAATCTTTCTTTGATTAACCTTCACATCTTCTTTCCTGCTGTCTGTTTTTTATGTAAGTTATTACACCTGTTGTGTTTAAACACATGAAATATAGCTTCTAGTCCTTCAATAAATGAATGTGGATATGTGTCTGTAATATTTCTTCTATTCTAACACTACACTTGTAGTAACAATGCAATTATGATTGTCAATTAAGATTTGCATACAAGAGGTTGTTAGTATTTTTTAACCCAACTGTGTCAATTTAAGTTTGAGCAAATACATAAAAAATATTGCTTACCAATCAGTCCCCGCCATCCCATCTTCCCCACCCTCTACATGTACTGACGAGTCTAATGTGTTTCTTTGTATTTAGCCAATGGAGTGCAGTTAGCACTTCTTTTGTTGCTGTGTGTACTGTATAACCATAAAATTTGGTTGGCTCACTCACAGTCACTAGCTTTGGGAATCTTCTTTGAATTTTATAATCCAAAACATCTTTCATTGTTTCTATAATCTCTGAAATTTCTGTGTTTGGTGATACCTTCAGTTTGCAGCTGTAGATTTGTGGCATGTTTTTAATATTTGTTTACACATGAGTAAAGCTCCTAATGGGATTGATCAGTCTTCTACATTTAAAAATACAGCCAGTGCTTCAAGCAAAAAATGCACTTAATGTGGAATTTCCCATCTATACTTTAAAATTGAGTTCCCCATCTGTGTGTACTATCCAGCATCTTTCTTAATGAAACAACCTTTTAGTTGTAATACATTATTAGGCATTATAATAAATCCATGTATCAATCATGTAATACATGATTTTCCATGAAGGGCTTGAGTCAATAAACTGGTGTACTGTACTGAAATCAAACTAGAGTCTCGCTTACTTAGTATTTTTTGATGAGCACAAAATATATGCAAAATATTTAAGTTTTGTTCATGAGGTTCCATAAACCTCTATGCAACCTCGTGTATTGAAAATAAGTCTACAAGGTGAATATAGCTTTATGGTGTTCTTGTTTACATCTATAATGTTCTAATGCATTTTTTATTTATCAAAATCAAATAACATTATTTCTGAAACTTAACATATTTGTTACCATAATTTTAAAATCATCATCAATCACATCAATTATTCCTTGAATATTCTCTGCATCGTTTTCGGTTAATTTGTATATAGCCTCTGTAGAAGACCATTATATGAAAGCTGTACTGTCAATGCAAATAAATTACATTTTAGAATTTTATGTCTCTTTCGACCTTTAAGAAAAATGTAAGCATTGACATTTTCATGCAATGTGCCTATGTGTTGCTTTATAGTTTCTAGTGGGAAATCATTCACCCACGCTTCACATAATTTACCTATACCATAGTTGACAATGTGTACTTCATTATCTCTAGGTTCTGTTTTATTGGCCAATGTCTGCTTTGTTCCTTTAAGAAACCATGCATACAATTTATTTGCAAGTTCTAAGCACAATTTCTCCCATATTCAGGAGATATATACTTTTAAAGTACCATTAGCATTTAATGTTTGCATTTCATTTTCTTTCAGTGCTCTTCCCCATTTCCAGTTTGAGGAATGAGAATAATATTCTTTAGGTACTAAAGGTGTTACCAATTCATTAATGTTAGCAAAACCTGCACAAATGTATTGAACTGTATTATTCAAAATGTTAAAGTATTCTGGGAAATAACATACTAGTAGTAAAGTACCTGACCCTTGAATATGCCAACTTTCTGTTCCCTACATCAATTTTACTAGTATGGTTGCTTTCCAGACTGCATAAACTTTTCTGTATATCTCTGTAAGAATTCAAAAGGCTACATTACTGTGTGCCTAGAAATAAACACACCAGTGAGGTTTGTGGCATTCTGATTACATGAAATTGAGTATTTCAAAATATGTCTCAGCATAATGTTTGTATTTCATTGGAGATTTTAAAGAAGGACTTTGGGATTACTCCTCATTACCGGAACGTGGCAGTGCTCCATTGTAGATATCTATGTAATGTTCTTGTTGCACTCAGTATAAGTAGATACCAGTCAGCTTATCGGATGTAGCAGGATATCTGCTAGTGATTCTTCACTGTGAGGTGAGCGTCAGCATCGTACATCAAAGAATGTGTTTATAGTCACATAAGCAAAATGTTCACAATGTCTCTGTCTCATTCACTAGCAAAGGAGCTTGGACGCAAGATGCCACCTAAGCCAATCTATCTTTACATTTCCTCCATTTGTTTTGTTAAGCTTGAAGGCAATGTGCCATCTAAGCCAATCTAGCTTTAAAAGTTCAATTTCCTACATTTGTTTTGTAACGAAGAATTTTCATTAACTTCATTCCTTTAACGGGCAGGCTTGCCATCATTGTCATTAAATGAAGCCTCAAATCCTGATAATTCAGTACTCGAATTTTGACAACTACAGTTGCTGTAGCAAAATTTTCGTCTGATTCATTTTCGTAACTTTAGAGGCTGTACAGGTTAGGAATGTCACATCGTCAACAGCATTTTAGTGCTTCCCACTTGTTGATCTGTGTTGTAAACTGGGTGCTTTTTATTTCTATGAGGGGTATCTAACTGGGACGCGTCTGCGGCTGAGCTGCCAGATACACAGCCAGTGGTGGTGCCGAAGTTGCACTGGTCAAGATGGGCCACATAACACGGTTTCACTGTGTCCAGTGACACAACTTTCTTCTCTTTCTTTCAGGCAACTGTGGTGGTATCACTGTTCTTGTTCCTTTTGTTTCTCGCATAGGTACAGAATCTGAGGGGCATATTTATACTCTGTTTGCACCAAATTAGCGTCGTTTTTTTAAAACTCTAATTCGGTGCAAAACGAACTCCATATTTATACTTTGGCGCTAGTCCCGTCTAGCGCCAAATTTATTGAGTTAAAGTCATTTTTTGGACGTGGAAACCTACCTTGCCTTAATGAGATGCAAGGTAGGCGTTCCCGTGCAAAAATGACTCTATGGCCTTAACACCATATTTATACTCCTGTGTAAAAATGGTGCACGGGAGGAAGGAGGGGTAAAAAAATGGACCAAAGCTTGCTTTGCCCCATTTCTTAACACCTGGGTCAGGTGTTAGGGGACCTGTGGGCCTATTTCCTTGGTGGAACACCATGGAATAAGCGCACAGGTGCCCTCCCCAGGCCCAGGGACACCCCCACCCACACCAGAGGGACAGCGGAGGATGGGGGACCCCATCCCAAGTAAGCATAGGTAAGTACAGCTAAGTATTTTATTTTATTTTTTAAAGTGCCATGGGGGGGCCTGAAATGGGCCCCCATACATGGCACAGGGTGCAATGGCCAGGGGACCCTGGTCCCCTGTGCTGGACATTGGGGGTGGTGGGCATGACTCCTGTCTTTTCTAAGACAGGAGACATGTCGCATGTTTGGTTTTGCGTCAGAAAACGAATTAAGGCAGGTTAGAGTCATTTTTGTTTACTCTAACCTGTCTAACATCATTTTTTGGTACAAAACCTCCTTCTTCCATTCCGCCAGCCCCACCGACTAATGTAATTTTTTATGACACTAGCCTACCCTTTGCACCGGCCTGCATCATTCCATAAATATGGTGCCGGGCTGGTGCACAGAAATGGTGGAAGCCGGTGCTAAACCTTTTGGTGCAAAACTGCGTTAGTGCAGTTTTGCCCCAAAAAGTATAAATCAGGGCCTTAATTTGTTGAACCATTCTGTTCCTTCATTCACAATCTTTCTGCGATAAATTCACCAAAAATCAACCAGCCCCTGGATAATGTATTGAAGTTTGACTTAAGACTATCCCATGTATCCTCCAAATCCGGCAATAGAGTAAGATGAGATGGATCACATGGATCCTTCCATTCTGAAGGGAGAGGTACAGTGGTGTAACATTACCACCTGCAGCCCCCGCAGTGCAGGGGAGCCCCAAGCTCCCTGGTGCCTCTCTCAGCACAGTGCACTTTGCACTGGCGGTAGGCCCGTAACTAGGGCCGGGGGGGAGGGGCCCCCTCCGTGTACTTTGCAGGGAGGCCCCTCACGTTTCGTTACACCACTGGTCAGATATATATATGTTTGTTCCAAAGAGCATTTCATAAGGAGAGCAGCTGAAAAGCACATACTTCGACGTATACTTTATTGCTGCCTGTGCACCAAACAACAGGTTATGAACTTGTGACCATCCATTGCATAAGACCCTTGCAGTCAAGGCTTGTTTAAGTGTACAGTTAGCTCTCTCTATGACCCTGTGTGAAAAGGGATGTGAGAACTGGAGAATTACTCTCACCTTAGCAAGTGCCTCTGCTAAGCTTTAGAGGTAAAAGCCTGGTCCTCGATCAGAATAAAATGTACCAATCCCAACTATCACTATTGAGCCTAACAGTCTAGTGTGAGTGCGCGAGCCTTACCGTTTCCTTGCGTTGGGGTCACATCCACAGAAATCGTGTTCCCAAGTCTACTGTTACCAATATATACCTGTATCGCTCTTTAGATCGTAATAGACAAACGTACACAATTTGCAAGGGATGTGCAGCTTACTCCAATGGAGCCAGCAGGGGTCTAACAATTGTAGAGTGTTTTCTTTTTAGGCAAATGTCACACTGTAATTAAACATTTTTGTTTATTTTGGCATCAGTGGCTGCCAGTAATGCTCCCGTATGATGCATATTGACACCCCAGCATGCACAGAACCGTACTTATTCATGAGCTTCTTTATTAACTTCAAGCTGGCAGACTCAGTTGGTGTACAGCAGTTTCCTATTTTGGGTGTGTAGATTCTGGAGCAGAATGGAAGTTGCCCCTTCTCTGCATTTCTAGTAATTTTGATAGCAGGACTATTGCTAACCTGCTTCTAAAATAATATGGCGATCGCACACTCTGTTAGCTATTGTCACCATTCAAAGTATTCGTTTTCTAAGTAAGCCCTTGCACATGCATACCCTGACAAGTTAATGCATTTATGTTGCCCATAAACTTAGCTCTGATTTGAATATAAATGCATGTGTCATCAGAAAAGCCCTGCCGCATACATCAGTACTGTGCTTAATTTGTAAAACAAATTAAGTGCCAGAGCTCTAGCCAAGAGACCACTGAAGCCTGCACTACACTGTTCCCCCTGCCGGTGCTGCCAATAACCACACAGCTACTAGCCATCACACTCCTGCAAGTGTGACAATTCAGATTATTCCACACCCCTAAAGCTATAAAAGTGGCTTTGATGTCAAGTATTAGTATTTTTTTATGTTCACTGAATCAATAAACAACTGTTGTTGTGCTCATCTCTTAATTAGACAGTGGCAGTGTCATAAGCGCCAGTGTTGACAATTAAGTGCCGGTACCAAGCACCGGAAACCACTGACTCAAATTAAGCACTGCATCAGTAGCAAATGTGCCAGGCCAGCCATTCACTCAGATCAGGTTGGGCACAGAAAAACCGGAGGATATGAAATCATTCCAAGTGCACCTTCCTTTTTTTTATTTGGTCCAGTCCCATGGTATCTCGGTACAAGGCATGCTACATAGACAATGTCTCACAATCAATGATGATGGTGAACATGATATTTAACATCAAGCGACAGCTGCTCAATGGTATCTGTTCTTCCCTTCCTTCACATCTCTCAGAAATGTGCTGTATTCCTCATTGTGGCTATCTCCCATGTTGATTATGGCACTAGACTCTACACCAGCGGTTCCCAATCTGTGGTCCGTGACATCAAAGGGTCTGTGACAAATTCTCATGGGCTCCACAGGCATCCCAAGACCTGGACCAGGAGAAAGGCACCTCTCTAGCTGGGGCCTCTTGACAGAAACACATGTTTTTGTATATTTGTAACTTCATTTGTGCAGCAGTTTTAAAAGCCCTGCAAAGTTCCTTGTATATCCAAAAGTTTTCAGACAAAAACAAAAGTGTCAAGATAACTTTGGTGATTAATGTACCTGCTGGAGAAAGATGGGATTTTTGTCTAGTGGCAGTTTTTACTCATCTAAGGTAGCACAGCTGATTAATATGCCTGCTGCAAATAACGTGTATCATGCATATCAAAGAACATTATTTTGTGTGCATAGCACAATGTGTTACTGCTTTTGTCACAGAGATTCTTCTGTTATTGTGCAGTTCATAAATTATTATCGTAATCCAGCATAGTAAGCTATGAACTGCCATCAAAGAGCAGCATGAACATTGCATGGTACAAGTTAGAAAGTTATGTTTTTTCCTCATCTTCCAAAGAATGTTTGTTTGCATGGAAATACATTCTTATTATTAAAATCAACGCTAACCACTGTGTTATGTTCTGAATCCTGAGTTTGTGCTTCTCCAGACCGTGGGCCTCATTACGAATCTGGTGGTCTTTAGACCTCCAGACTCGCAGTGGCAGTCAGACTGCCATACGCCAGGAGGACCAACCACCACATTACTACCCTGGTGATCAGACCACAAAGGGACCACCGCCAGGAACAAGGTTCCTGATAATGTGGCGACAGTTGAGTCACGGTCCACTATCGCGGCACTGAGTTCAGTTCCACTATGCTAATCACAAGTCCAGTTTCTGCCAGCCTTTTCATGGCGGGGTGGTTGGCGGAAAGTCAGTGCTGGGGGCCTGCCTGCCCAGCACCCTCAGAATGCACACTGTCTGTTACGGCTCCATGAGGAGCCAAGACCAATGCCGCTGCATTCCACTGGACTGACCATCAGAAACATCAGATTTCTGAGGTTTCCACTGGTCAGTCCATTGTAAAACTTGTAATTGTCCTGGGGGAGACCACCAGCTCTGTGGCGGTCTCCTTACTATGGGGCTTGCGGGCCGACAGTCGGCCCACCAACCTTGTAATGAGGCACTTTTAGAAAATGCCTACCAGCATGTATGACATGTGAATCCTACTTGTGTAGTCCTGTTTGCCTTATGTAACATTTCCTATGCATTGATGTACACATGTATGATTCATTGTCTCTGTATGTGGGTGATGTAAAGTGCTCTGATACCCTACACTGGTACAAGAGGTGCTATAAAACAAATGAAATACATGGGACTGTGGGGCTATGGAGAAATGAGAGGCACTTAAGGTTTTACTTCCTTTCCCCGCCACAAATTTATGTGAAAAATAGCTTTCTCTGATATTACATACCTAAAAAATAAATATAAAAATCACTCGGGAAAGGTAGAGTCTGACCTGAGGATTCAATTTCCCGAAATAAAACCAAACATTTTAAAGTTAGTCTCCGAGATGAAGCACCAACCTTCCCATTAAAGTATTTTGATTTCTACACATTCTTTCAATATAAAATAACAAAGTCTTTAGTAATTTGAGTATTTGTTTGGTGTGTACTTGTTTGTTTTGCGAATCAATGTTGTAATATTTGAAATTTGAATCATGCAAATTGCTTAGGGGTTCCTGGCTTCCAGCAGTGATTCATTGGGGGCCTCAGTAGTCAAAAGCTTGGGAACAACTGCTCTACACCAAACTCCCTATTGACTGATTACCCAAATTCCAAAAATTCCAGAACCATGTTGCTCATTTCCTGCTCGCCCGAAATGACACACTCACATAATGTGTGCACTCAAGTCCCTCCATTGTTTCTATGTAAAGGAAAGTATATATTTCTAATCCATCTGTTTTGTGCATAAAGGCTTCCACAGCCAAGCTCTAAATTGCTTCACTAAGTATTTCATCACTTATCTTTCTTTCAGATGCCCATAGTCTGCCCATCATAACTGTTTATCAAGCTGACTTGTGAGAAGACATTTGAAGGAAGGATCTTTTAAGGGCAAGGCTCATCCTTGTGGAGCTGTCTACTTCAGTCCATACAAATGGAACCTGGTTTTCTTAACGTTAACAGTGCCAACACATTTGGGGGCTATTGGGAGACTCCAATATTTAATGTTTAACCAGAAACATGAATTTCTTGCAACCCACTGGGCTTGAGAGGTTGGACCGTTGAGATGATGAGAAATAAATCAGGAACTGCAAATCAATTAACAAGATATCAACATTTTAAAAAGCATTCACTTTAGTAGAAGTCAATAATGAGAACAGCATGAGTTCAGTGGTAATAGTATCTCTCAGAATAAATCGAATCGATACTGTCGAAGAGTCTGAGTCAGAACTTATCTGAGTAGAAGTGCTCTCAAGAAACTCTGTGAATGGGACTCTCAAGCAGTCTAGGAAAAGAGGACTCCTCTCTAGTCTGGCAACACACATTTACACAACAACTATTTCAGCAAAATGAAACATGCTGCAAGTCTCATGGTGATAGCTTCTTGTCTGGACCAATAGCGAACAATGTCTCCATGGGAACAGGACAGCTTCTGTCAGTTTAGCAAACTTTGACAAAGAACATCCTAAATATAAGATACAACATAACTATCAATCCAATGTTTTTTCCCTGCACTTCTCTATAAATCAAAACAAGTCAAGGTAAGTACAACACATAACCCTAGGAGATACCTCTTTTTCTCATGCACTTCTATCGACGAAACCTATTCATATAGAAACACCATTTGAAGATGAATCTAACATTTCAACAGATTTTATACTTTATGTATATCAAAGAGGTAGGAAAGCTAAGATCTAAGATTGTCTCCATTCATTCTATTATTTAAAGAAAGCAATTGCATCATAAAAATATACACTTATGACCATGACCATGACCATGACACAGGTCAGGGCTAACAAAGGGTAAAGGAAGGGAAACATGCATTTGTCAGTGGTTTAAAATGCAAGTCTCTGTGAAAGCATCATGCAAAAGCCTTACTTAAATACAGCATTTGGTTTAGGCCTACAAAAAAATATCATACAGGGTAATTATGTAAAGTTTTAAATTAGTTGAAACACTTTCACAACAGTCAATAACACATTTCCTAAAATAGGATACTGGCTAGCCCAACCCTGTGCTTTCCTTTATTCCCCAGTTGGAACCTCTGGTCCAATAGTTAGGCAGCTAAAATCAGCTTTTGTCCCTTTCATCTTGCACACTCTTGACTCCGTTCACTCTCCACCAAGTCCTTCCCACATTTTTAACAGCATGCTTTGTCAATAGATGACAATACCATTTTGACTGTTACTATCCAGAAATTGGTCCATTTTTCATCTTCTATTAATCTGTTCAAAAGTGAACTGCTGTGGTGAAGGGATGGTATAATGCACTTCCCTAACCCTAAATAAAACGTAAATAACTTAATATCTTATAACTTGGTATGCATACTCACTTCAAACAGTACACAGAGACATATATATATATAGCATTGTTGTTTAAAAACAAAAACCACTGACATTCACCAGTTATTGTTTACTAAGCTAATCTATAACCTGCACCCTTTCCTTGCATTGCTTGTGACCTCACAATTTGCATCATTCCTGACATATTAAATGACATTGTGGATTACATCACTGAGAACATTTCAAATGAAATCACCAATAGCTAAGATATCCAAAGTGGTAGACCTCTCAAGCCCACTCTTCATCTATTTTTAAACACTAAGGGCCAGATTTATACTTTGTGATGCAAAACTTCACTAACGCAGTTTTCCGTCAAAAAGTTTAGCTCTGGCTAGCATCATTTCTTAATGCTACCCATGCGTCAAATTCATACTTTAATGCTGGCTGGCACTAAGAATAAGTTAGAGTCCTTTTTCCTGACGCTAACCATTGCGCCTTGTCATAAGGCACAATGATGTTAATGCAGGAAAAATGACTCTAATCCGGTTTGCGAGACGGAAAAACATCGGAAAACGGATATGCACCATTTTTCACCGCAATAACATCAAAAAGAGACGCAACCGGAGCAAACAGAGCTAAGGAGCCCCAAAATGTATCCCAGAAACCAGGAGAGAGTCCAGGGAGACAACACATAACCAGGAACCAGCTAGGAGGTCACAGACAAGACCCAGGGGAGTGACAAGAAGAAGAGGAAGTGTCTCATCAGTGCAGAGGAGCATGAAATTCTGGTGCGAGAGGTGACGGAGCACTAGCATCAACTCTTCATCACCTCTAAATTGCCAATTGGGAGGAGAGAGGCAATTTGGCAACAGATTGTGGACAAGATTAACAGTGTGGCAGAGGTCAGGAGAACTGTCAGGGAGTGCAAGAAACGCTGGCATGACTGCAAGCGCGGGACAAAGGAGAAAATGGCAAGGAACAGGAAGGCAGCACTGCAGACCGGAGGCGGGAGACCAGCACCGCAAGAGGACTGGACGAGATGGAGGAGATGGTTGCAGCCATCATCCAGAAGGAAATTGTTACTGGTATCGCAGGACAGGACAGCGCAGACTACCAGGAAACAACACATATGCAGGGTAAGTTGCATGGGGGACAAAACTGCCTAAATGTCAAGTGCAAGAAGGGGGAGGCACATACCTACTACAAAATGCATGTCAGCCCTGCAAACCAGGCAGTGGAAAGTGCAAAGGGCACCGGCACAGCACGGGACTCCCTGCACTGCCCATGCCAGGTGCATGGGCTGTGCAGGGGCATCCAGGGGCACAGCACAGCACAACACCAACAACCTTTGCATTGGGGTCTACCGCCATGCCAAGGCTGCTGGAAGTGCTGAAGCAGACCAGGAGGGTAGGGTAGAACGTAAAACTGGTGTGGTGTCACAGGACAGTTGGTATTGTCAGAATGTAAACTAGAGGACAATGCCCATATTCAGGCCATTGGCTCTAGCAGCATTTACCATTGACAACAGTTGCCACTACTACCTGTGCTGTGTGCGCTGGTCAATTAGGAAATGGCATTTAGGTGCCCATGGCACAAACACACTCAAAATCAGGGTTCAGTATGACTACATGATCAATCCCCATCAATCCCTATCCAAGTGCAACTCCTGTCAACTACTGATGTCCATAGAGTCAATAACCATCTGGCACTGTCACATACATAATGATGTACACAGCAGTAGTCTCATATCTATGCTGCCTATTCCTGGGTTTACTCCTGTGTCACAATAGCTAAAATGCCACCATGCAACATCTCAGGTGTCATAGTGCTAAGACAACTGCATTGAGGGGGAGGACATATGTGTGTAGGTAGGCAAGCACACCAGCACAGTCATAAGAGGAAATGGAACTCTGCCAGGCCCATCAGTGCAATGCAATGTAGCACACATAGGCAATCATCCACATGAGAAACTACCAATGGTGGCACCTGTATCGTTTCATGGAAATGCAATACATGGAATGGTGCTAGGTCTCTGCACCGCATAGGTGTATGTGAAAAATGAGAGACTGGGACAGGACCATATTCTTATGTGTGGTGTATGTGGCATCAGCACACCAACAATCATTGCAAGGCCTCACCATGCTACTGTAAGCAGAGGGAGGGTTGATGAGGACAAAAAGGTGGCAAGCCACAATTTGGACAGAACCCACATCCAGAAGATGTGACACAGATAATTCCCCAAACTGCCCACACTACATGTGACATGCAGGTGGGGCATAGGGCTGAGAGACTGCAAACATTAATGACAGGAACAATGCATGGAAACCAAGATAACAATGCAACACCAATAGGAAGTCAGTGACGTCACATTACAACTGCCACCACACAGACACACTAATTGTACAATATCTAATTGCAGAGGACGATGGCTCTCCTGTGGATCTGTCTGTCCTGGACAATCCTGATGACCTGGATGACCAGCTGACAACCATCAGCCAAGAAACCCTCCAAGATGTTCTGGGAATCCTCCAGACACCACCTCCAGTCGCAAGGAGGAGCACACATGTAGCAGCCATCCCAGAGGACCCACCCACCACCCCAATAGTATGACCTGCCAGCTCAAACACAGCTGAGGACTCTGATGACACAGGGACCACCTTTGAAAGGACAGTAGTGGGAGTACAGTGGGAGCTGGCCAAGGAGGTGCGGGTGGGGATGCAAACTATGGCAGCCAGCCTTGAGAGGATGCGCATGTGCATGATGACATCCGCAGAACAGTCAGCAGCCATACATGTCACACAATCCCTACTGCAAGGAGTCCAACAGTGTGTGAGGGGCCTCACCACTGCTGTGAGGTAGTTGCCACAACACCTGCCCTCCCAATCTTGAAGCTGCATGCATGACAACAAGCTGGACTACATGCACCTGGGACTGGCCTCCCTTAGGGCAGACATGGCTGCCTACCACAGAGATGTTGCTGCCATACTCAATAATCAGCAGCTCCTCCTTGCTGCAGTGATGCCATATGTAGTTTCACAGATGACAGCTGCCAGGAATTTGGTGTCCACTTCTCCAACCACTGAAGTATGTGTTGCCCCCTTAAGCCCACCAGCACCATCATCAAGGGCAGAGGAGACGATACACACATCAGAGGATGAAGATGTGGAACAGATCATTTTCACCTGTAGGAGTACCCGGTAGCACCAGCCCATGCCACATGGGCACTGATTTTCCTTTGTCCTGTGCTTGACAACATGCCAGTGTTGCTACAGTTGGTGACATGCACACCTCACCGACACACTGTTAACTTTACCACTATGGACTGCAATTGTCTCTCACTACATATTTGGCAAATCATGTTCCTCTCCACTGAATGACACTTCATCTCAGCATGTCAAATAGCATATCCCTCAACCTTGCACTTGCGTTGCGTCACAATAGAATGCTTTACACTAATGGGGTCACAGACCTGGACTATGTAAATATTGCACTACTGCACTTTAAAATAAACAGCACCTACACACCCACTTTGTCTCTGTGTAATGTGACACATCTACTTTGCTGGAGATTTTTAATGCATGTAACATGTCTATGGTCACAGAGTGTCAATACCAGAGTGCAGAAATAATGGGGGCAGATATCTACGCACAAGGGCCCTGATTTTTCTTCTGCGCTGCATTTGTGTCATTTTTTAAGCAAAAGCAGTGCAAACTTACAAAATATCATTGTATATTGTAAGTTTGTGCAGCTTTTGCGCCACAAAATTAGGCAAATGCAGTGCAATAATAGTATAATTCAGGGCCAAGGTATCTACAAGATGAAAGCCAATGCTGGCCACATCCCCTATAGGCAAGTCATTGTGTATGAGACATTTGCTTTAAAACATACATGCCTCACCAACAACATACAGCAGGAATGGCTGTGTAAGAGTGTTTGGGCAATAACGTCAGCTGGGAGTAAAAGTAAAACACATAGGCGTGAAATTTGTATACTTGACCTCATCTGAAATTGACACTACTCAGTTTAGCAGTGTTGCCATGAATTTCAGGCAGCAGGCAGACGTCCCACAGTGCCCAGCATTTCTACACATGAGCCAAACAATGACAGCTTTAAAACCACACCTACCTGTCCAATACATGGTGTAAGGAAATGCCTCCTTGGCATGGTTACTCCCTGACTTTTTGTCTTTGCTGATGCCAAGTTATGATTTGAAAGTGTGCTGAGGCCTGCTAATCAGGCCCCAGCACCAGTGTTCTTTCCCTAACCTGTACTTTTGTTTCCACAATTGGCACACCCTGGCATTCAGGTAAGTCCCTTGTAACTGGTACCCCTGGTACCAAGGGCCCTGATGCCAGGGAAGGTCTCTAAGGGCTGCAGCATGTCTTATGCCACCCTGGGGACCCCTCACTCAGCACAGACACACTGCTTGCCAGCTTGTGTGTGCTGGTGGGGATAAAATGACTAAGTCGACATGGCACTCCCCTCAGGGTGCCATGCCAACCTCACACTGCCTATAGGTATAGATACGTCACCCCTCTAGCAGGCCTTACAGCCCTAAGGCAGGGTGCACTATACCATAGGTGAGGGCATAAGTGCATGAGCACTATGCCCCTACAGTGTCTAAGCAAAACCTTAGACATTGTAAGTGCAGGTTAGCCATAAGAGTATATGGTCTG
Organism: Pleurodeles waltl; assembly: GCF_031143425.1. Taxonomy (NCBI): domain Eukaryota; kingdom Metazoa; phylum Chordata; class Amphibia; order Caudata; family Salamandridae; genus Pleurodeles; species Pleurodeles waltl. The sequence goes on along the minus strand of NC_090447.1, from coordinate 512,910,907 downwards.
GGAGTCTGTCATGCACAAACTCCACAGCACCATAATGGCTACACTGAAAACTGTGAAGTTTGGTATCAAACTTCTCAGCACAATAAATGCAAACTGATGCCAGTGTACATTTTATTGTAACATACACCCCAGAGGGCACCTTAGAGGTGCCCTCTGAAACCTTAACCGACTACCAGTGCGGGCTGACTAGTTTTAGCAGCCTGCCACACACCAGACATGTTGCTGGCCACATGGGGAGAGTGCCTTTGTCACTCTGTGGCTAGTAACAAAGCCTGTACTGGGTGGAGATGCTTCTCACCTCCCCCTGCAGGCACTGTAACACCTGGCGGTGAGCCTCAAACGCTCGCCCCCTTTGTTATAGCACCCCAGGGCACCCCAGCTAGTGGAGTTGCCCGCCCCCTCCGGCCACGGCCCCACTTTTGGCGGCAAGGCCGGAGGAGATAATGAGAAAAACAAGGAGGAGTCACTGGCCAGTCAGGACAACCCCTAAGGTGTCCTGAGCTGAGGTGACTCTGACTTTTAGAAATCCTCCATCTTGCAGATGGAGGATTCCCCCAATAGGATTAGGGATGTGCCCCCCTTCCCTCAGGGAGGAGGCACAAAGAGGGTGTAGCCACCCTCAGGGCTAGTAGCCATTGGCTACTAACCCCCCAGACCTAAACACACCCCTAAATCGAGTATTTAGGGGCTCCCAGAACACAGCGAGATAGATTCCTGCAACCTAAGACGAAAAAGGACTGCTGAGCTGAAAAACCTGCAGAGAAGACGGAGACACCAACTGCTTTGGCCCCAGCTCTACCGGCCTGTCTCCCTACTTCTAAAGAACTGCTCCAGCGACGTGTTCCACACGGTCCAGCGACCTCTGAAGCCTCAGAGGACTACCCTGCATCTAAAAGGACCAAGAACTCCCGAGGACAGCGGCTCTGCTCCACAAAGACTGCAACTTTGCAACAAAGAAGCAACTTTGAAAGAACATACGTTTCCCGCCGGAAGCGTGAGACTTTGCACTCTGCACCTGACGCCCCCGGCTCGACTTGTGGTGAGCAAACACTACAGGGAGGACTCCCCAGCGACTGCGAGCCCGTGAGTAGCCAGAGTTGACCCCCCTGAGCCCCCACAGCGACGCCTGCAGAGGGAATCCCGAGGCTCCCCCTTACCGCGACTGCCAGCTTCAAAGACCCGACGCCTGGTAAAGACACTGCACCCGCAGCCCCCAGGACCTGAAGGATCCGACCTCCAGTGCAGGAGCGACCCCCAGGTGGCCCTCTCCCTTGCCCAGGTGGTGGCTACCCGAGGAGCCCCCCCTTGCCTGCCTGCACCGCTGAAGAGACCCCTTGGTCTCCCATTGAAACCTATTGCGAACCCGACGCCTGTTTGAACACTGCACCCGGCCGCCCCGTGCCGCAGAGGGTGTACTTTTTGTGCTGACTTGTGTCCCCCCCGGTGCCCAACAAAACCCCCATGGTCTGCCCTCCGAAGACGCGGGTACTTACCTGCTGGCAGACTGGAACCGGGGCACCCCCTTCTCCATTGAAGCCTATGTGTTTTGGGCACCACTTCGACCTCTGCACCTGACCGGCCCTGGGCTGCTGGTGTGGTAACTTTGGGGTTGCCCTGAACCCCCAACGGTGGGCTACCTTGGACCCAACGTACAACCCTGTAGGTGGTTTACTTACCTGCAAATCTAACAAACACTTACCTCCCCCAGGAACTGTTGAAAATTGCACTGTGTCTAGTTTTAAAATAGCTATTTGCCATTTGTGTGAAAACTGCATATGCTATTTTGCTAATTCAAAGTTCCTAAAGTTCCTAAGTGAAATACCTTTCATTTAAAGTATTGTTTGTGAATCTTGAACCTGTGGTTCTTAAAATAAACGAAGAAAATATATTTTTCTATATAAAAACCTATTGGCCTGGAATTGTCTTTGAGTGTGTGTTCCTCATTTATTGCCTGTGTGTGTACAACAAATGCTTAACACTACCCTCTGATAAGCCTACTACTCGACCACACTACCACAAAATAGAGCATTAGAATTATCTCTTTTTGCCACTATCTTACCTCTAAGGGGAACCCTTGGACTTTGTGCATGCTATTTCTTACTTTGAAATAGTACATACAGAGTCAACTTCCTACACATGGGAACCATAGTCACGTTGGGTGTTGGGTACAATGGATGGCAGATGCATTGAGATTTAGATTTGCTGTAGCTGCCAATGTGACAGCTCATTTGGAAGTAGGAATTAACATGTCACGAGAGGGATGTGGATGCAGGACGGAATACACAGGCCAACAGACAGTTGGCGCTGCACGCTCATGCAAAGACCCTGAGGCCCAAGCATATGACACATGCAGTAAGGGAGTACTACTAATATTTAATAACTAGGTACAAACCAGATCTTAAAACTATGTAACACACCTATACTAACCTAATCTATCCTAATTGTTAATTACCTACCCTGTGCTAAGCTTACTTACCACATTTAACAACACACTCTAAACATTTGTCCCCCACCACCCCTTATATGATGAGACACATGTAGGACAAATCATACTAACCTAAACATATACTAACTAATACTAAACAAATATATATATATTTTTGTATTTTTAAAACAATTATTTTTTTAAATACACAAAAGGCCAAACATTAACACGCACCCACCCCCCCCCACAAACTAACATGTAATAATACGAAACACCCCCAACCTACTTATCCTATCTAAACTACTACCCTACTCAAACCTATCACTAAACCCCCTAAACCCACTAAAAAACAGGATGAGGAATGAGGAGGGAGGGGACTGAATTAGGGGTGATGGGAGGCAAGAGCTCACAGGTTTGCCCTCCTCAGTGTCTTCCTAATAGCTTTGAGCCTCTGGGTATTTTTGTCCACGTCCCTCTGTATAATGTCAGGCTTCCTCAACACCTTCCTCATGTCCCTCTGGAGTTCGGAAAATGCAGACATGTCCAATGCTGCAGAGGTTGTTGCTCCAGCAGGTCTGGTGGTCAGTGGTGCTGACGCTGAAAGTGCAACAGGTGTGGTGGTTCGTGGTGCCAAGGTTGACGATGCAGCAGGTGGGTCTGATGTGATGGTGGCTACTGTGATACTGGCTGCAGTTGTGGTGGTGGCTCCAACATTTGTGGCCATTGCTGGCCCCCCTTGGCTGAAGGCCCTCCATTCTCCTGTGGCTCTCTCTCTCTGTTAGCGTCTGGCCATCCTTCGGTACCCGGACTCGACATCCAAGATGTGTCTGTATTTCACTGCCCGCTTCTGGAAATTCCTGATCTCAGCTACATCCATGTTGGCAGCTGTAAAAATGAGACAGGCAGCCACCAGTGTCATCATTGTATAATGCATGTACAGATGATAATTTAACACTCTGCCTCAATTTGCACATGCAGTCAAAATCACAGTCCAGGTGATATAATTTCCCTGATTAATGAAATGGCAACACTGCTTACCTATCAAGTATTTAACAGCACAGCAAAGCACAAGAGGTGGACCAAATAAAGTGTTCTGTGCATTGCTGTAGTGCAATGTGTCACAATGCAAAGGCAGCAACTACTTCTCATGGGCCCGGCCCACTAATCTTTATCATCTGAGTCAGCTTCAAGGCACCCAAGACCAGTGATTTGTAGATGTAATTGGCAGGATGGTATGCTGTTGCTAATCATGAGGGGGCAGTGTTGTTTGGGACACATGCATGCTTGAATGAGATGACTGTCATCTACACTGTGACCCTCACATCTACCTACATAAATGTTCTTCCCCTACCTCTGTGCCTCAGGGGTGATGGGCATGCAATACATCATCACAACTGTCGAGGACAACCACAAAGCCATGTCCACTTGTACATGGATTTAGTGAGTGGAACACATGTGAGGAGGGCTGCCACCTATGAATGAGGTATCCATAGGTCATTCACACCTACATTCATGTGTCCAGTTGTGGACAACCATCAACACCTGATCTGCCCACACAATTCCCAAAACACCCACATTGATGACAGCACACGTCTGGGCTTGACCTACATGCACGCCTATTACATACCACATAAGTGTCACATAAATGGAGTACAACTTATGAGGCTAGATGCTGGGGGACAGTTACCCATACAGTCCTACATGTACATTACAATACAGGGATGCACAATTTTGTGTAAAAAAACGATGCATCACTGTCTTGTGAAAATGAGCGTATGACTCAGTGACAATATTCTGACACTGGAGCACTTCCAATTCATATGTGGGCCTACATGTGGCTACTAACCACCTTGTTCACATGCTGCTGCCTATTGCGCAGCACAAGACTCCCAAGATATGACTTTCTGCCTGTGAATGTCTAACCCTTGCACGGAACACTAAGTCAACATCCAGTCAAGTAATATATCAGATCATGTGCCAGCTCATCATATCTTGCAATGAGTGCAACACACAAGAGTCACTCACACAACAGCTGCAATCACTACATAGGACAGACATTATCACACTTACCTGATACGTCTGGTTCCTCAAATCGAGCCACTTCCCCGATGGTATAGGGGACCGGTCTACCTGTAAGACAATGATAAGAAAAATATGCTCAATGTCAGATCACTGTACAAACATGTGGACAACATATCACAGTCTGTAACATTTTATATGAATGAGCTGCTGATCCTGCGTGTAGACACTCCAACAGACATACCACTGCATACTCACATTGACACTGACACTCCAGTGAGTGATATACACACATCTGCACACATGCCCTGGGCCTAACAATCATGCGGTGCTAAACATGACTACAAACATTTGTGGCTAATCCATTTCAGATGGTACTCCGTGTCATGAATTGTATTTTGGTGACAATTTCAATTCACTTCCCTGGTGCAATGCAATACATGTGACTAAGGTATTGTGGCTTGTGCATCAAGGGACACTGAGTTACTGTGAGGTGGACATGTGGCTCAGTTTTCAGTCTGCAATTATCATGCATTCAGTGGTCCATAACAGATGTGGCACATTGGCAGTTTCCCCTAAGCCGTATATCCCCCCTTTGCCAACATAATGGCAGGGATCATGTGTGTGTTAATGATGACAATGTAGCGCTAAACATGGATTGCCCACTTTGCTGTCCCAATACAATCACATGTGGTATGCTGACAGTGTCTTACCTGATCATCATTGACAGAATGCATAGGCACAGGTGTTGTCATTGCACCTGAAATGTGTTACTAAGGGCCACATGTACCAGGATCAGGTTTTGTGAGTCACACATTGCGAGACTTAGCAACTCGCAATTTGCAAGTAGGATGATCTGAGGTACAACACTGTCAATGACACTGCAAATCACAACTGTGTTAGCAAATGAATTTTAATTGGTAGGTTTTATTTGCAAACCCCTTGGGAATGGCGGCAGTCACAGGGATGCTGGCCTGCTGGGCTCAGCAGACCACCATGTCTGTGACTGATTTCAAAGAGAGGTGTATATTTTCTTTTAAATGCAGCCTTATTTCATCAAGTGTAAACTGAAACCATTTCAAAAACCAATATTATGACTTTGATAATTATTTGGAAGCGGTCAGTGGTCCGTGGGACCAGTTCCTGCTCTGCAACAATTTTTGGGCATGCATTCACCAAGGGAAAGGGATCCCATGGGGACCCCTCCCCTTTGGCAAATGTGTTAGCACCAACTTGAAACGGCTGGTAACTGCAACTGTTTAGTGCCAGCATTTGCGGTCACCAAACACTCAATCAGCGGACTGCAACTCGCTAATAGGAAAGGAATGCCCCTTCCTAAATGCTATTAGCAAACCCTGTTTTGTAATTGGGCAATGTGATAGCAGAATGGCAAAATTGGTGGTGTGCCTGGGACACTCATGCTCTTCATTTTCAGAAATGATACCCCTCTTGTCACACAAGCTCCTTGCAGCGATAGTAAATATCACACTTACTAATGTCAGAGGTCTGTTCATACGTTCCTGTTTCCACTGATATTTCACATCCACTGCCTCATGTATGGTGCGCTTATTTGCCTTATGATTGTAGATGTCATATTTGTGTGTCATGTGCTAGAGTAGACCATGTTGACAACGTGGATGTGTGTCGTATGCTGTGGTCCGATGATTTTGTCCTTCATATGTGAAATCTAAAAGATGAGTACTTTTTAAATGTGTGTGATGTTTGCTGTACAATCATATGCATCACATGTGATGTTGCATCAGAAGTAGTCAGATTTGTCTTTGTAACATGCTCCCTGAGGTAATACTCACATTCCTAAAGAACATGTGATGGAGAAAGAAGCAACCAGAGCAGGATTGTGTGATCACGTAAGGTGTTTAATTACATATCCTAACAAGGTGTGAAGAGTGACTATTGGTTAAAAATGTTTTGAACAATCTGCTGCGCATTCCTGCAGCTGTGTTTTGATGTTCCCCCTCACTTTACCTGGCACCATCCTCCTCCTCCTCTTTCTCTGGCAGTTCTTGCTCGGGCTCATATATGGAGATGTTCCTCCTCACATAAATGTTGTGCAGGATAGCACATGTAAGTATGATTTTGCAAACAATGTGTGGGGCCTATAGGAGGCTGCCTCCTGTGATGTCCAGGCACCTGAATCTGGACTTCAGGATGCCAAAGGTCCTTTCTACAATGGTGCGCGTCCACCGATGTGCCTCATTATAGGCACGCTCTGCTGCTGTGCTTGGGTTGGGGAATGGGGTTATGGTCCATGGCTGGATCCTGTAACCCTGATCAGCTGAAAAAGAAAATAGGAGTGAGTATTTTGTTAGTGCTTGCAACAGGGATGTCATGTAGCATGGCAGTTGATATCATGTGTCGTCTGTGACTCATATGAGGTTGTGGTACTGGGTGAGATCCTGAACTTCTGTGAGTTTTTTACTACAGTGGGTTGTTTGACTTGACAACTTGTGTTTGGCTCATTGACCTGGGATCTATGATTTTGTTTCCAAACTGCTGGTCAGTATGTATGTACCATGCGTTGTGTAGTGACCAACATGTTTTAGTGTGCTTTCACTGGAGGGGACATGATACTTTCACACACACAATAGACTCGGATGTGGTGGTAACATTGTTGCACTACATGGCCTGGACATCCAATCCAATTAGACATATGTCATTAAAGGTGAAAAGCAACACTGAGGCCCTTTGATTAGGCTTGGTGACAATGCACAACACATCTCCATATGTTGGCAGCACTGAGGTGTTCAGTATTGACAATGCACAATTGTCCCATGTGTGACTTGGTTCTAGGCAAACCTTTGTAGTTCCCTCTGACAGTTGGTTATGTGCAACTGTGCACCTACACTACCAAACTTTCTCCAGGTAACCTGGCTAACTGCCTTGTGGAGGTGGATGTATCTGTGCAGGAAGGGCCATCTTCCTGTACATATGTTATTTTGATGGACAATTGGCAATTGGCAATTGGCAATTGACACTGCAGCAGTGTGCAGTTTGCATTAGTGGCACATCAATATGTGTTCATAGCACAGTCCACTTCCTTATTGCTACCTGGCAATGGCACCCGAGAAGTGAGGTATGATGTTGGGACTGCCTCAGTATTTCCGTGTCACCTACATGTGAGTCTGCATCATCATGCTATGTGTCTCTTGGTGTTAGACCTGCAGCAACACACATTGCACACCCCTTCCACGGTACATATTGCTTGGGAGGGTGTCGGATTGACTATGTGGCCTAATGTTATTGTAAATGGTTCATCTTCCAAGTTGTACTTCGAGTGCAGGCCATGTCATTGTCACTGTGTGCTTTGACATTGGTCCCTTGTAGCTCTAGAGTGGCATAAATGTCATTTGTCCATAGGTGTGTATGCCATTGTGTCAGGGTGTACAACATAACTACATGTGTCACACCTCAGTGTCTTCCTGCCCACGTGTCAATGTAGTGGTGTATGTATTGTGCATCCTACAGGGTTGCTGTGCTGTGTGTATATTGCTAGGTTTATGGACTTACTGACAAGAAGGCCATTGCCACATTGTCCATCCTGGAAGTGCTGATTGATCATGCTGTGGCGGAAGATGAAGGAGTCATGTACACTCCCAGGATACTTGGCCAAGATGTTGGTAAACAATCCCTGGTGGTCAACTATGGCCTGCACATTTATGGCGTGGGTGTGCTTTCTGTTCCAGAATAGATGCTCTGTTGCTGCAGGTGGTACGATCTGGACATGGGTGCAGTCAATTGCACCAAGCACATGCGGGAAGCTATGTATTTGATAAAAACTCTGTTTGATCTCCTGCTGCTTCTGCTGGGTGTTGGGGAAGCTGATGTGGTGGGGTGTGAGGGAGATGATGACATCTAGGACCTTGGGAAGGAAGGCGGAGAATGAGGGCTGTGAATCCCCAGCAACCAGGGCACCTGTTGTTTGGAAGGAGCCACTTGCCAACATATGCAGGACAGCTAGCAGCTTGGTCACTGGTGGTATATTGTGTGGTGTCTGCAGGCTGGCTGTTATATGTGGCTCAATTTGGCGCAGCAGCTGCTGTATGGCTTCCCAGTTGAGTCTATACCTCCGGATGATGTCCTGTTCCCTGAGGCCACGGAGGGTTGTCCTGGTCCTGAAGACCCTCTCCTGCCTTGCCTTTGGGGTCACGTTGGGGTGGTGGTGGCTGCTGCTGTTGGTCCTGTGCTCTGTGTCATCTAGCTTACTGCATCAGTAGCACCTCCATGTTGTCCTGTTAGTCTGTGATGTTGCTTGTTTGTGTTTTCATTAAGTAGTGGTGTGTTTGCCTCATTTTAACGCCTGTCCTGACCCAGGTGTTAAAATTTGACGCAAATCGGGCTTAGCGTCATTTTTCAGGTCCACCTCCCACCCGTGCGTCATTTTTGCCCTGTTGGATAAATATGGCGCTAAGGTGTTTATTGGACGGGAACGCCTACCTTGCATCTCATTGACGCAAGGCGGTTTCACGCATCCTTAACATGACGCAAAGTCCATATTTTTGATGCTAGACGGGTCTAGCGTCAAAATATAAATATGGAGTTAAGTTTGGGCTGGATTTGCGTAACAAAAAATGACGCAAATCAGACCCAGTATAAATATGGGCCTAATATCTCTAAAACTACTGGACAGGATTATGTTACACCACGAAAAGCACCCTTTCTGAGTGAAGTTCTACAATCATGCCAGGTTTTGTGTAAATCCATGTGGCAGTTGTTGCAGTTGTGGTGAACAAAATCTCCAGTGAGGAGCTAAAATGGGAGCTTACATCTATTATGAAACTTTTTTTTAAATGTCAGTGGATAGAACTGCACAAAATGTGGGCTGATGGGCCTTATCTGCATTAGAGATAACCAAATGTTACCAAATTGAATATGTACAGAAAAATGCTACTCCAGCACAGAAGGGAGCAGAGCAATGGAGCCGGCTCCCAAAAGCACCACAATGAGTTCTGGCAGGGGAGCCTGCAGTGGCTGGCGGGGCATTGGGGCACCCACTTTGAAAAAATAAAAAATGGCTGGCTCCCAACACCATTGGTGGCTGAGGAACTGGAAAGGCCCATAGGAGCCCTAGGAGCCTTCCCGGAGACCTTAACAATTGTGCTAGTTGTGGGTGACCATTTTAAAAATAAAAATGCCAGCTCCCGCTGCCACCCATGTATGGGTGCTTGCTGGGGAGCTAGCATGGGACCTCAGAGGCATTGGGGCTCCTCTCATGGCCCAAATAACGAAAAATAATAAAAAGAAAATATGGGTGCCCCGAGTAGGCATCAGGGACACCCAAAAAAAATTAAAAAAGGGAAAAATAGAATAAATGAGCAGCAGGATCTGATCTTTTATAATTCACTGCACCAGCAATGAGCACCCCATAATGCCGTGCAAGAGCTTTTCAGTCATATTTCTATAATCCTGGTGGTGTTTCTACAAGTGACAGGGCACCATCAAGCATTTTTAAATGTTCTGAAGGGCAGCAGGAAGCACAGCAATCCGTCTCCGCCCCCCCACCAACATTAAAGAAAAAAAGAATGTTCTCCTGTACCCCGTGAGGACTTTTGAAGAAGACAAATAAGGATGGAATGGTAAACACCCTCCTTTCTATGGGGGTATTCTTTATTTTCTATAAAGAAAGTTTTTAGACATATACTTACATTGGGTATCCGTCCTTTAGGTGTCTCAATTCAATTTATCATCCTGATGATGACCCAACACTGATTAATCTGAAATAGAGTCAAAACGTCTACAAATTTAACGAACTGTGGACTGGCTTTTAAATTGATGATATATTAATGTGGATGTCTAAGCTATAGATTTCCCAGGACACTATTATTTAGGTTCTTCCCAGTCGCATGTATATATGTACATCACTGGATTCAAGCTAGCCTGGCTGATAAAGGGTGAAACCCTGAAGGCGGTCCCAGGATGCTTGTTTCCGGTCCAGGGAGGACCTGGCTTGGCAGTTCGGAAGGGACTGTTCCCATGAGGAACAGGATCAAGACTGATTTGCATTTGGCTGGGTCCAAACTGAGGTGGCTGGGTCCAAACTGCGGTGGCATGATGAGCAAACAAACAATGGATTAAACCCAGATCTGTGACTGGGGGTGAGTGTTCGCATTGTTCAGCACTCCGTCCATCATCCTTTTGTGTTGCTATATGTACATAACACCAGTGTACTTCTTCCCTTTTTCACTCTGCACTGCGCTGTCACTCTACAGGAGCACCTTAGTATGACCACTGCTATTTTTGCTGTGTTATTTAAAGTTCCATGATATTCAATAAAACTATATAATGTCCTAACCTTCCTTCTACACACTATATAACTAAGAAAATAGCCATGGATGTCAAGGGCAACACTTCCCCCTTGGGGCTCATTTGCGTCCAATTAGTTGGCTTGAAGCGGTTTGTGTTGTTTAATGCGAGGAGGAGGATGTGTTCAACCCAGTCATGGATTTTTGCATTGGACCATGTACATGATTTACTGTGTCCAGGGGCTATATCCATGTTGATATCCATCAATAGCAAGTCAAAAATCTGGATGAAATATTGTACTTATGGAGATGTGGTATGCTAGCGCCTACTGATTCTGAATGGATTTGCGATACAGGTTTGTTTGACGATAGGGATATGCTGCTGAGGTGGTGATACCTTGCCAGCAATGGCTTTGGTGATATGCAGTGCAAAAGTGAATGATCAAAGGCCTCTTTAACATGTTTTGCTGGAATAGAGCAACTTATGGATGTGTCTGGACAGGACTAAATAAGATGGATGTTGAATGAAAAGTGCTGCTGTTTGGTTGGAGTGAACTACATGGTGCATTGAAACTATGTTGGATGCATGTGAGAGAAACTATATAATATGTTCTGTTGGGTGTTATGTTATCCTGAGGGAACAATGCAAACAGCAAAGTGAATATTTTATGCACCCACACGGGGAATCTGTGCTTGACCCAGTGGTCACAGGCTTAAATCCTGGCAGCCTCACTCAGAATTTAGGGGCATATTTATATTCTGTTTGCACCGAATTAGAGTCATTTTCTTTACTCTAATTCAGTGCAAAACAAACTCCATATTTATACTTTGGAAATTTATGGAGTCAAAGTCATTTTTTGGATGTGGAACCCTACCTTGCCTTAATGAGATGCAAGGTAGGTGTTCCCGTGAAAAACATTATTCTATGGCCTTAACGCCGTATTTATACTCCTGTGCAAAAATGGTGCATGGGAGGGGTCAAAAAATGGTGCAAAGCTTTCTTTGCCCCATTTCTTAACGCCTGGGTCAGAGCAGGCATTAGGAGACCTGTGGGCCCATTTTCATGGTGGAACACCATGGAATAAGCCCACAGGTGTCCTCCCCAGGCCCCAGTGACACCCCCACACACACCAGAGGGACAGCAGAGGATGGGAGACCCCATCCCAAGTAAGTACAGGTAAGTATTTTCTTTTCTTTTTTAAAGTGCCATAGGGGCCCATAAAAAGGACCCCCATACATGGCACAGGGTGCAATGGCCATGCCCAGGGGACCCTGGTCTCCTGTGCTGGCCATTGGGGTGGTGGGTATGACTCCTGTCTTTTCGAAGACAGGAGTCATGTGGTATGGATGGTTTTGCATCAGAAAATGACTCTAGGCAGGTTAGAGTCATTTCTTTCTACTCTAACCTGCCTAACATCATTTTTTGGTGCAAAACCCTCTTCTTCCATATCGCTAGCCTCACCCAACTAACGTCATTTTTTTTTACACTAGCCTACCCTTTGCACCAGCTTGCACCATTCCATAAATATGGTGCCCGGCTGGTGCACAGAAATGGTGCAAGCTGGTGCTAAACCTTTTGGTGCAAAACTGCGCTAGTGCAGTTTTGCCCCAAAAAGTATAAATCAGGGCCCAAATCTTCACAAGGTTAATAAAATGAGTTCTGTTGAATACATTTGTTATTCAGTTCCAAGGTATCGAGAGGTAAACAGAACTTTACAAATACAGGTTATGTGATGCTACATTACAAACTATAACCAATAATCCACTATCAATCAACAAGTTAAAACTTGCCTAGAAGTAGAAAATAATGTACATAGCTCCTTCCTACGAGGAAGGGAACAGATCTTGGCTGACCCGTGGCACTTCACAGTTTTTGTCATGAGACAAGACAATTTTTTCTGATCATTATATAAAGTTATGGACTGCAGTGGAGCAGGTATAGGTGCCTGGAATCTATGTTGCCTATGAAAAGTACTCACCCCTTAGTGAATATAGCTTGTGGTTCTTGGGCCAGCACATCAGTGCCCCTTCACGTTGGCTAATTCTGCCACTGCATGATGTATGCCGGTCCAAACACCAGCACACCACAGAATCTCCACGAGCAGTACCAAAAGAATCCCCACGTTTCAAGTCACAACTTTGGACCTCGACCTCCAGTTCAAGCAGGACAGTGTCCACTATTTCAACTTCATGCCACCTCTTTGTCTGCACTGCAACAGTGACCATCATCCCTCACTCAAACAGGGTCCAGTGTTCATGTACATCCCCACCAGCACCCCACCCCCATGTTTTGGCAGAACAGAGAAGGTGAGGAAGCTGCATGGTGAAACATCATCTTTGGCCGTCTACCCATCAATCATCTCTAATCACCCATTCCTCCACCATCTGCAGGTCGAAAAGAGGAACTGAGGCCCATATTTATACTCCGTCTGCGCCGAATGTGCATCAAAAAGTTTGACGCACAATCGGCGCCAACTGTGCACCATATTTCAACTTTGACGCCCGAGCCCGCGGACGTCATAATCGCGCCGTGTGAGTCATTTTCTGGATGCGGGAAACCGCCTTGTGTTAATGATATGCAAGGTAGGCGTTCCCGTCCAAAACATGACACAAACACCCATGCGCCGTATTTATGCTACCATGCAAAAATGACTCACGGCCGGGAGGCAGAGTCGCAAAAACAACGCACAGCCCGATTTGCGTCAAAAATTAACGCCTGGGTCAGGGCAGGCGTTAAAATGGGGCAAACACACCTGTATTTAATGAAACCACACAAAAGCAACATCAGAGCAGCAAAAGGAAGACATGGAGGTGCTTCTCATCCAGTGTGCACTCAGACACAGAGCACATGAACAACAACAGCAGCTTCCACAACACCAGCAGGGGCCCCAAAGGCATCGCAGAAGGCAGGAGAGGATATTCTGTACCAGGATAACCCTTCATGGCCTCAGGGAACATGACATCATCCAGAGGTACAGGTTGAACTGGCAAGCCAATTAAGCAGCTGCTGCGCAACATTGAGCCACAGTTGGCACCCAGCTTGCAGACACCCCGCACCATCCCACCAGAAACCAAGCTGCTAGCTGTACTACACATGTTGGCAAGTAGCTCTTTTCAAACCATTGGCGCCCTGATTGCTGGGATCTCACAGCCATCATTCTCCGCCTTCCTGCCCAAGGAACTGCATGCCATGATCACACTCACACCCGCAACATCTGCATCCCAAACACACAGCAGAAGCAGCAAGAGACCAAACAGGGTTTTACCTCATTAATGGATTTCCACACGTCCTTGGTGCCATTGACTCACACATGTACGCCTTGTGCCACCTGCTGCAACTGAACATCTATACCGCAACATGAAGCACACACACTCTATCAGTGTGCAGGCAATTGTGGATCACCAGGGATTGATCACCAATATCGTGGCAAAGTATCCTGGGAGTGTTCATGATTCATTCATCTTCCATCACTGTACCACCAATCAACACTTCCAAGATGGACGATATGGAAATGGACTACTTGTTGGTAAGTACAGAAACTTACTTATATACACACTGCACAGCAACCCTCTAGGACAAACAACACATACACCACAACAGCGACATGTGAACAGGAACACACTGAGGTTGTGACACCGCTAGCCATGTTTGATATCCTCACCCAATCGGAGACACACCTAGGGACAAAGTACCGTTCCAAATAAAAACAGATGCCACTCCACAGACACAAGGGGAAAATTGTAAACAACACAATGACAAACACATGGTGCCAACTGGCATTACATCTGTGAAGATAAAACTCCAATAACACATCAATAATACCCAAACAAACACCCTTCCAGCCAATATGTAAGGAGTGTGGAATGTAATTTGCTGCAGGTCAAACACTGTGACTCACATAGTACTATGATGACTACAATAAAGGTCACATGCAATCATTGAGGCCATTCCAATATCTCACATCACTCCTGCACTCACATTGCCCACTACCAAGAGGCAAGTGGACTGTGCGAAGAACACATCTTGATGGTACTATATGGAAGGTGCACATTCCTACACATACGCATTGTGACAAATTAACACACACACAACAGATGTACTGCTATATGGACCGTCTGAAACTCAAACCGACAACCTCACAACCAGGGTAGCCAGCTGAACTAGACCATGGGCAGTAGTCTAGGTAGACGTTACAACCTGAGTCAGCTTGCCAAGGGCAGAGAAATAGGTCTGCAGTGAACTTGTCACACATGTGAAATTAGTGTACAGTCAAATGTTAAGACGTCAATGATCACAACGTACGGAGAAGTTTGGCTAATTGTCACCTTGCAAAATGTAAGCGTCTCACTGATGTTTAAATTAATCCATTGCATATGTCAAAAGGTATGGGATGTCCAGGGTACATAGATGCAAACGTGTTACCACCACTGTCGAATTGATTCTGTGGATGGAACTATCATCTCACCCCCAGTGAAGACACAGGGACACCTGTATCACAAGTTACAATGTTAGGGAGCAGCCAAACACTCGTTCAGCCAAGGAAACAACCCAATGCTGATGGTACACCCTAGAAGCCTAGGAATCAACACAATAACACAAATGAGTCACAGACAACACAAGAGAACTACTGCCATGCAAAGTGATATTGATGGGGCAAGCTACATCAACATGATCTCAATCATTTCTCTTTCAGCTGATCAGGGGTATGGGATCCAGCCATGGATTATGACACCATTTGGCAACCCAAGCACTGCAGCAGAGCGTGCATACAATGAGGCACATAGGAGGACATGCACCATAGTCGAGAGGACATTTGGCATCCTGAAGTCGAGATTTAGGTGCCTCGACATCACTGGTGGCTGCCTCCTATATTCACCAGAAATGGTCTGCAAGATCATTTTAACCTGTGCCATCCTGCACAACATTTGTGTACGAAGGAACATTCCGCTATTAGAACCAGAGCCACAAATGCCTGAAGAGGAAGAAGAGGAGGATGCTGGCCATCAACATGAGCTGGACCAACCAAACACAGCTGCAGGATTGCGTAGGCGCCAACATATTGTCAACAATTTCTTTTGAATCAACTCACCATCACCACTGTATCAACATATGTAAATAAACACCTATAATAATCACCATATCATGGTCTGGGTAATCATTGTTGCTCACCTTTATCTCTAACTATCAGAATAAGAGTGTAGCCTCGTGGAGCATTGCTGATATACCGATCAGGACACAGAAATTTCCAAAACAATTGTTATGCGTATTATTCAACAGTCACATTCACACACACTGTAAATGACACATATCCTGTATATTTCACCTTTGAAGGGCTACAGCAGAGGACCACACCTATTTCACACATACATGTTGGCAACATGATTCATTGCAGCATATGGCACACAACTAAGACACCATCAGTCAATGATGGAACAAAATGCATCATACATGAGGCAGGGGATGTGCTATTGCAACAGTAACATTAATGTATGGCCACACCCTTGACAGCAGTAACTGTTACATCACCTATCTTTGTAAGGACCATGAGTGACTAGAATTCCATATAAGCAGAACATAGAGAGCACAAGTGCCACATCTATGACAAGCATTGCGCACATGACATTCAATGTATATGTCAGCCCATGTCCTAAGTCCTGACACACCCATGTTCCCGGTCTCACCCCACCCGTCTTAAGAGGTCCCTGGAATGGTAATATGTGTACCCAGATATTTCCTCCTCTACACACACACAGACTAACAATATTAATCCAGGGTGCTTCACCCTTTAGTATGGTGTGCCATAGTCATTGTACATCTGTCTGCATGGACGTCAGTTTAAATAACGCACTGGCTTGTAGTCTCTAAGCCGTGTTATCACCTGTAGTTTGCTTCCCATGTGAAAGGTACTGTTGACCATTTGAACTCAAATCTCACCTACAGGACTTGTGAGAAACTGATGCAGCACACACCTGTGAGCACCTCCATGTAGACCAGCCATTTGAACATGCACTGCCCTTGCAGATGCTTGGAACAGCATAGAAGCTGCCATTTTGTTCGATTACAGTGTTATGCATTGCCAGAAAAATAAGATGTGTAACACAGCCCTTGGGTTTATGTGTCACCTTCAAAAACAGAGTACAAACACAGTTTTCCATGTCAACTGTCTTGTTCTTCCTCCGACCAGTCTTAGTCAGACCACTGAGTATGTACCTTGGGAAATTGCTGGATCCTGATTGACCCTTCATCCTGTCAGCCTGACTGGCACCTGTCTGTGCGTTACCCTAAAGGTTCCTTGTGGCTACATATGTATCATACTTGCTTTCCCAACCCTCACATTCCTCCAGGGGTATTTTGTCAGGTGGTTCTTCAATGCATACTTAAATAAGTTATATAGCATAATCTGCTTATTTATCATACCATAATTGGGAACTTGTCTCCAAATACCCAAATCATACCCTATCACTTGTCTGGGTCTCATGTATGCATGAGCGACAATGTGTGACAGTGTACCATGGCCGTATGCAGGGATTGGGCATGGTGCCTCCAGCAGAACTAGCAACGTTAGATAATGTGCATGAAAAGTCAACACATGTTAGGACCCTGACAGTTCACACGCTGATTCACATTGCTCACAACATATTGATGGGCCATGCGTGGTGAATAGCTGTGAGATTAATCAACACAGAGGCTATGATGTTCCCAGATGCAGTGGGAACTTTACATGCCAACCTGTGTACAAATGTTGTAATGACACCTGCCGGTACAAGACTCCTGAGATATGATCTTACTCAGCACACCAAGGTTGCCCTGTTGACGGTCTCATAACACATCTGCAGTGACAGGGTGGGACCATCCCCATGTGGGTTCTCAAATCCTCATTGGCTTTACTTCCATTGATCTCAGAAGGATACTCAGTAGATACAGGAATAGCGGCCACTGACTCATGACTAGACCTGTACGTAACTGTGACAACATAGACCCCTAAAAATATACAAGATTAACATTGGCCCACACACATGAACCAGACACCTCTGTGCAATTGATCTCTGGAAATATGTGGCCATGTGCTGCTTGGTCTGCTGGTCCGCCACTTCCACAGAAGAGTTGTGGTTCAGTTATATGACCACAACTGTGGTGTGATATTACAAATGTGGTTCACCTTTGGCTCTCCGTGTCAATAACACGGTACCCACTTAGTCTATACATGTGCCTGACTCATGGTGGGTTCACCAACAAGTGCCTAGGAAGCAGTATCCAAAATTCCAAGAAATGTGATGGCCAAGTTTTGGACCATTGACATGAACAAGTGTCTGCTATCTATCCGGTGCATGCTTTGTCCTTTCTGGTGTTTACGTTACCCAAAAACTAGAAAGTGCATGTAGGAAGTTGGCTCTGTATATACTATTTAAAAGTAAGAAATAGTGTGCACAGAGACCAAGGGTTCCCCTTAGAGGTAAGATAGTGACAAAATAGATAATTCTAATACTCTATTGTGGTAGTGTGGTCAAGCAGGAGGCTTATCAGAGGGTAGTGTTAAGCATTTGTTGTACACACACAGGCAGTAAATCAGGAACACACACTCAAAGACTTACTCCAGGCCAATAGGTTTTTATATTGAAAAATATCTTTTCTTAGTTTATTTTAAGAACCACAGGTTCAAGATTTACAAGTAATACTTCAAATTAAAGGTACTTCACTTAGATACTTTAGGAACTTTGAATAAAAGCAATATCATATACAGTGTTTGTAAAAATGGCAATAAGCTATTTTCAAAGTGGATACTGCAAAAATCAACAGTTCCTGGGGAAGGTAAGTAAAGGTTAGGTTTGCAGGTAAGTAAAACACTTACAAGTATCAAAGTTGGGGCCAAGGTAGCCCACCGTTGGGGGTTCAAGGCAACCCCAAAGTTACCACACCAGCAGCTCAGGGCCGGTCAGGTGCAGAGGTCAAAGAGGTGCCCAAAACACACAGGCACCTATGGGGAACAGGGGTGCTCCAGTTCCAATCTGCCAGCAGGTAAGTACTTGCGTCCTCGGGGGGCAGACAAGGGGGGATTTGTAGAGCACCGGGGGGGGACACAAGAATGCACATAAAGTACACCCTCAGCGCCACAGGGGCGGCTCGGTGCAGTGGACAAATAGGCATCAGGTTTTAGATTGAAAACAATGGAGGAACATGGGGGTCACTTCAACAATTCAGGCAGGCACAGGGGGGGCTCCTCGGGGTAGCCACCAACTGGGCTAGTCAGAGGGTCACCTGGGGGTCGCTCCTGCACTGGAGTTCGGTTCTTTCATGTCCTAGGGGCTGCGGGTGGAGGGTTCCAGGCGTCGGGTCCCTTGTTACAGGCAGTCGTGGTCAGGGGGAGCCTCTGGATTCTCTCTGCAGGCGTCACTGTGGGGGCTCAGGGGGGTTGTCTCTGGTTACTCACGGGCTCGCAGTCGCCAGGGAGTCCTCCCTGAGGTGTTTGTTTTCTGCAGGTTGAGCCAGGGGTGTTGGGTGCAGAGTGGGAAGTCTCACGCTTCCGGCGGAAAACGTGAAGTCTTTAAAGTTGTTGAAAAGTTGCAAATTTGTTGCAGATTGTTGAGCAGGGCCGCTGCTCATGGGAGTTTCTTGGTCCTGGGGGTCAGGGCAGTCCTTTGAGGCTTCAGAGGTCGCTGGTCCCCGTCGGATGCGTCGCTGGAGCAGGTTTCCGAAGTTGGAGACAGGCCGGTAGGGCTGGGGCCAAAGCAGTTGTCGTCTTCCTCCTTCTCTGCAGGCTTGTAGGTCAGCAGTCCTTCTTGTTTCTTCAGGTTGCAGGAATCTGATTTCCTGGGAACTGGGGAGCCCCTAAATACTGAATTTAGGGGTGTGTTTAGGCCTGGGAGGGCAGTAGCCAATGGCTACTGTCCTTAAGGGTGGCCACACCCTCCTTGTGCCTCCACCCTGAGGGGAGTGGGGCACATCCCTATTCCTATTGGGGGAATCCTCCAAAACCAAGATGGAGGGTTTCTAAAGACAGGGGTCACCTCAGCTCAGGGCACCATAGGGGCTGTCCTGACTGGCAGGTGACTCCTCCTTGTTTTTCTCATTATCTCCTCTGGACTTGACGCCAAAAGTAGGGGCTGTGTCCAGGGGGCAGGCATCTCCACTAGCTGGAGTGCCCTGGGGCCTTGTAACACGAAGCTTGAGCCTTTGAGGCTCACTGCTAGGTGTTACAGTTCCTGCAGGGGGGAGGTGTTAAGCATCTCCACCCAGTGCAGGCTTTGTTTCTGGCTCAGAGAACACAAAGACTCTCACCCCAGGGGTCAGAAACTCGTCTCTCAGCAGCAGGCTGGCACAGACCAGTCAGTCCTGCACTGAAGGATTGGGTAAAATACAGGGGGCATCTCTAAGATGCCCTCTATGTGCATTTTTTAAATAAATCCAACACTGGCATCTGTGTGGGTTTATTATTCTGAGAAGTTTGATACCAAACTTCCCAGTATTCAGTGTAGCCATTATGGATCTGTGGAGTTCGTTTTTGACAAACTCCCAGACCATATACTTAATATGGCCACAACTGTACTTACAATGTCTAAGAATAGACTTAGACACTGTAGGGGCATATTGCTCATGCAGCTATGCCCTCACCTGTGGTATAGTGCACCCTGCCTTAGGGCAGTAAGGCCTTCTAGAGGGGTGACTTACCTATGCCACAGGCAGCATTTTGTGTGCATGGCATCCTGAGGGGGATGCCATGTCGACTTTGCCTTTTTCTCCCCATCAACACACACAATCTGCAATGGCAGTGTGCATGTGTTAAGTGAGGGGTCCCTTATTGTGACACAACATATGCTGCAGCCCTTAGGGGCCTTCCCTGGTCACAGGGCCCTTGGTACTACAGGTACCTTTTACAAGGGACTTAACTGTGTGCCAGGGGTATGCCAATTGTGGAAACAATGGTACATTTTTAGTGAAGGAACACTGGTGCTGGGGCCTGGATAGCAGGGTCCCAGCACACTTCTCAGTCAAGTCAGCATCAGTATCAGGCATAAAGTGGGGGGTAACTGCAACAGGGAGCCATTTCCTTACAGTGCACACAGCAGTTGTTGCTACATGTATGACTAACACATGTCCTCTCTCATTTCCACACTGACTTGCATCTGAGGGTCGGACACATTGACTCCACATTCATACAAGCATATTTGCAATAATGAATCTTGTGATGCCCACACAGTGGGGCAACAAAAATATTAGTTCGCCAATGCACACACATTGAGCCATAGGCATTGAGGTATTGTACTTATGTGCGTCACCTTGCTATCCCCTCCTGCCGCCAAACATGCCCAATTTGTGCAATACATATATGTAGGCCACACGTTTGGCCAGCTATTGCATCAGTCCAGAGTGAAAATCCTGTACATGAAGTAGTGGATTATGGTCAGCAGTAGTATGATGTGTCACATGTGCCCATACACCGTCATGACCAAAGTGGGTGCAATCAGCCTATCTCAGTATTGTCACAACTGTAATATTACATTAAAATGGTAAAATGACCCAAACCCAGTTAATGCCTGAAATTTTGCCGCATACGTGTCAAAAAATGCCGCACATGCATCAAAAAATGACGCTTATGGCTGAAAAACGACGCATAATGCCTTGAAATAACCAGTGCCCCTGAGCTGTATCTTCCACACTGTACCTCAGAAAATTGGTGTAAAACTATTTCCAAACATATGGATGCGGGCTCAAATCTACTTCTGTGCGTCGGAAACAATGACGCTCAGACTGTATGCTTCAAAATATTTTGATGCATGACGATAAAAACGCCCGCCATTTTCAGCAGGAAGTGATGTAATAGGATATCCTGTTTACAGAATATGTACAGTGGGTGTACTTTCACTTTCACTTTGCAGTCTGTGATATTTCCTGACTGTGTGGCTGTGTCTCAATTTGTCTCTGTATATTTAGTGCATTTGTCTCCTGTGTGGTCTTTTTATTGTCTTTTTGTGATTAAAAACGTGTTGTAGTATCCTGTCTGAGTGTTTTTGTGCTCATTTGTGTTGTAAAGTATTGTCTTTGTTTTGTTGGGAGTCTGTTGTGGGTAGTGTTAGTTTGGGTATAGTTGGACTGTGTTAGTTGTTGATTTGAATTTTTCCTATTCTACTTTCGCCCTATTCTCCTTTGTTCCCCTTTATCCCCTATTTCTCTTTTGCTACAAATATGTTGGGTATGCCTCGTCTTGGCAGGATGGGAGAGGAGGATCTGGGTGGATTCACATGGCTGGTGTGCCATTTCCTACCCCTTATGATTGAGGCAGGTGGGCGTGTGATACAGGGGTATCACACTGAAGCATGGAGGCATGGAGGCTCCGGTGGGCAAAGGTGTTGCATCATCTGCAACGGATTTATAAGACACCCAGAAACGAGCACCAACTGAAGCACCGCTGGGCTGACCTTGTCTCCAGGGAGCAAGAGCTGCTGGACCACCTGGGGATTGTGATTGGTGGCCCTGTTGGTGAGTACAAATCATGTTAATGTGCACGTTTAAATGCTCTGTAGTGACATCAGCTGATTTTTACAATATCTACAAGCAATGTTGTTGAGTGTGTGGAATGCTACTGAAACATACAGGGTCACATATCTATTTTGTTAAAGACCACAATTGCTAGCTGTTAGGAAGAAAGAGCTCTGCAAACTTACTGAATACATTTGCATTATGTAAGTTAGTGCCGCCTTTGTGTCAGACAGCAACACAAATCAGGAGCCAATTATGTATAGATATAGGCGACAGTTGCCTGTGAGGTATAGAAATTTCCAAATCATTACCATCATTTGTTGACGCAACAACTAGACTGACTTTCTAAACACAACATGAGGCTGAAAATTAGTGCAGGCTTCAGGTCAATTGATGATAGCAATGTGGGTCGAACATATGTCTCATGTGTGTCTGGTGAGTGTGTAAGGAAACCGATCATGGACATTCCAAAAATCTTAGGGATTCTTATGCCCCTCCTTCATTTCGGATACATGTCTGATCTGCATTTGGACACATAGGTAACAAGTTCTAGCTGCGCTCAGCTAACATCTTAGACTGGTATTTGGAGTTTGTAGTGCCACATTTCGATTAGGGATGGCTGGCCAAAGGTATGCACATGGGTTCATATCTCTATGGTTGGTGCAACTCATCATAGCTGTGCCACATCAAATGAAGAAACTGTAACAAAATAATGAGGGCTAACAACTGTCCCTGTCCCTCTGTACATTGTACCTGTGTGTCATAAATTTGTCATAGTCACAATGGCTGGTTGACTAGTAATGCAGTCCTCACCGAAAGTGTTGGATGTCTCTCATGGATACACATGATGAGACGAATACACTCCATGATTTTGTCTGCTGTAAGGAAATGGCTCCCTGTTGCAATTACCTCCCACTTTTTGCCTGATACTGATGCTGACTTCACTGAGAAGTGTGCTGGGACCCTGCTAACCAGGCCCGAGCACCAGTGTTCTTTCACCTAAAATGTACCATTGTCTCCACAATTGGCACAACCCTGGCACCCAGGTAAGTCCCTTGTAACTGGTACCCCTGGTACCAAGGGCCCTGATGCCCGGGAAGGTCTCTAAGGGCTGCAGCATGTCTTATGCCACCCTAGGGACCCCTCACTCAGCACAGACACACTGCTTGCCAGCTTGTGTGTGCTGGTGGGGAGAAAATGACTAAGTCGACATGGCACTCCCCTCAGGGTGCCATGCCAACCTCACACTGCCAATGGCATAGGTAAGTCACCCCTCTAGCAGGCCTTACAGCCCTAAGGCAGGGTGCACTATACCACAGGTGAGGGAATAGGTGCATGAGCACTATGCCCCTACAGTGTCTAAACAAAACCTCAGACATTGTAAGTGCAGGGTAGCCATAAGAGTATATGGTCTGGGAGTCTGTCAAAAACGAACTCCACAGCTCCATAATGGCTACACTGAATACTGGGAAGTTTGGTATCAAACTTCTCAGAATAATAAACCCACACCAATGCCAGTGTTGGATTTATAAAAAAATGCACACAGAGGGCATCTTAGAGATGCCCCCTGTATTTTACCCAATTGTTCAGTGCAGGACTGACTGGTCTGTGCCAGCCTGCTGCTGAGACACGAGTTTCTGACCCCATGTGGTGAGGGCCTTTGTGCTCTCTGAGGACAGAAACAAAAGCCTGCTCTGGGTGGAGGTGCTTCACACCTCCCCCCTGCAGAAACTGTAACACCTAGCAGTGAGCCTCAAAGGCTCAGGCTTCGTGTTACAATGCTCCAGGGCACTCCAGCTAGTGGAGATGCCCGCCCCCTGGACACAGCCCCCACTTTTGGCGGCAAGTCCAGGGGAGATAATGAGAAAAACAAGGAGGAGTCACTGGCCAGTCAGGACAACCCCTAAGGTGTCCTGAGCTGAGGTGACTCTGACTTTTAGAAATCCTCCATCTTGCAGATGGAGGATTCCCCCAATAGGATTAGGGATGTGACCCCCTCCACTCAGGGGAGAGGCACAAAGAGGGTGTAGCTACCCTCAGGGCTAGTAGCCATTGGCTACTGCACTCCCAGACCTAAACACACCCCTAAATTCAGTATTTAGGGCCTCCCCAGAACCTAGGAAATCAGATTCCTGCAACCTAAGACGAAGAAGGACTGCTGAGCTGAAAAACCTGCAGAGAAGACGGAGACACCAACTGCTTTGGCCCCAGCTCTACAGGCCTGTCTCCCCACTTCTAAAGAACTGCTCCAGCGACGCGTTCCACAGTGTCCAGCGACCTCTGAAGCCTCAGAGGACTACCCTGCATCTAAAAGGACCAAGAACTCCCGAGGACAGCGGCTCTGCTCCACAAAGACTGCAACTTTGCAACAAAGAAGCAACTTTGAAAGAACACACGTTTCCCGCCGGAAGCGTGAGACTTTGCACTCTGCACCTGATGCCCCCGGTTCGACTTGTGGAGAACAAACACTACAGGGAGGACTCCCCGGCGACTGCGAGCCTGTGAGTAGCCAGAGTTGACCCCCCTGAGCCCCCACAGCGACGCCTGCAGAGGGAATCCAGAGGCTCCCCCTGACCGCGACTGCCTGCTTCAAAGAACCCGACGCCTGGTAAAGACTCTGCACCCGCAGCCCCCAGGACCTGAAGGATCTGACCTCCAGTGCAGAAGTGACCCCCAGGTGGCCCTCTCCCTTGCCCAGGTGGTGGCTACCCCGAGGAGCCCCCCCCCCCCTTGCCTGCCTGCATCGCTGAAGAGACCCCTTGGTCTCCCATTGAAATCTATTGCAAACCCGACGCCTGTTTGCACACTGCACCCGGCCGCCCCAGTGCCGCTGAGCGTGTACTTTTTGTGCTGACTTGTGTCCCTCCCGGTGCCCTACAAAACCCCCCTGGTCTGCCCTCCGAAGACGCGGGTACTTACCTGCTGGCAGACTGGAACCTGGGCACCACCTTCTCCATTGAAGCCTATGCGTTTTGGGCACCACTTTGACCTCTGCACCTGACCGGCCCTGAGCTGCTGGTGTGGTAACTTGGGGGTTGCCCTGAACCCCCAACGGTGGGCTACCTTGGACCCAACTTTGAACCCTATAGGTGGTTTACTTACCTGCAAAACTAACAAACACTTACCTCCCCCAGGAACTGTTGAAAATTGCAGTGTCTAGTTTTAAAATAGCTATTTGCCATTTGTGTGAAAACTGTATATGCTATTTTGCTAATTCAAAGTTCCTAAAGTTCCTAAGTGAAATACCTTTTATTTAAAGTATTGTTTGTAAATCTTGAACTTGTGGTTCTTAAAATAAACTAAGAAAATATATTTTTCTATATAAAAACCTATTGGCCTGGAATTGTCTTTGAGTGTGTGTTCCTCATTTATTGCCTATGTGTGTACAACAAATGCTTAACACTACCCTCTGATAAGCCTACTGCTCGACCACACTACCACAAAATAGAGCATTAGAATTATCTCTTTTTGCCACTATCTTACCTCTAAGGGGAACCCTTGGACTCTGTGCATGCTATTTCTTACTTTGAAATAGTACATACAGAGCCAACTTCCTACACTGGTGGATCAGCGGTGGGGTACAAGACTTTGCATTTGCTGGACTACTCAGCCAATACCTGATCACATGACTAAATTCCAAAAATTGTCATTAGAAACAGATTTTGGAAATTTTAGCTATTTTTCTAAATTTTTAAAAGTCCTGCTAGGGCCTTGTGTTAGTCCCTGTTAGCATTTCTTTTAGAGTTTATAAGTTTTGTAAAAGTTTGAATTAAGTTATAGAGATAGTTTTAGATTCTTAAACAGTATTCCAACTTTTAGAAACATAGGGGGTGATTCTCACTTTGGCGGGCGGCGGAGGCCGCCCGCCAAAGTTCCCCCAACAGAATACCGCTACGCGGTCAGAAGACCGCCGCGGTTATTCTGTGTTTCCCGCTGGGCTGGCGGGCGACCGCCAGAAGGCCGCCCGCCAGCCCAGCGGGAAACCCCTTCCCACGAGGAAGCCGGCTCCGAATGGAGCCGGCGGAGTGGGAAGGGTGCGACGGGTGCAGTAGCACCCGTCGCGATTTTCAGTGTCTGCATGGCAGACACTGAAAATCTTTTAGGGGCCCCCAGGGGTCCCACGACACCCCTCACCGCCATCCTGTTCCTGGCGGTTAAAACCGCCAGGAACAGGATGGCGGTGAGGGGGTCGGAATCCCCATGACGGCGCAGCAAGCTGCGCCGCCATGGAGGATTCCTCAGGGCAGCGGAAAACCGGCGGGAGACCGCCGGTTTTCCGTTTCTGACCACGGCCATACCGCCGCGGTCAGAATGCCCTTGGGAGCACCGCCAGCCTGTTGGCGGTGCTCCCGCGGTCGTTGACCCTGGCGGTCAATGACCGCCAGGGTCAGAATGACCCCCATAATGTCTAATGCAGAAGAGAGTGTGATGGAACTCAACGTCACCCCTTACCTGCATCTTAGGATGTCAGAGTTAAGGTCTCTCTGCAAAACCAAAAAGATTAAAACTGGTTCAAACTCTACCAAAGTACAGCTCCAGGAGATTTTGGCAGAGTTTGCTAAGAACAACCCCTCTGAGGATGCCTTCCCACAGGAGGAAGCTAGTGAAGTGAAGGATTTCCCACCCCCACTCCTAGTTAGGGAGAACAGGGTCCCTCAAACCCTGTCTCCACAAGTGATAGTCAGAGATGCTGCTTCTCTCACAGGAGAGTCCAGCAACTCTGGAAACATTGAGGACAGCCTCAATGAAGAGGACCTCCTGCTAGCCAGGATGGCCAAAAGATTGGCTTTAGAGAGACAGCTCCTAGCCATAGAAAGGGAAAGACAAGAGATGGGTTTTGGTCCCATCAATGGTGGCCTCAACATAAATAGGGTTAGAGATTCTCCTGAAATGTTGAAAATCCCAAAAGGGATTGTAACTAAATATGAAGATGGTGATGACATCACCAAATGGTTCACAGCTTTTGAGAGGGCTTGTGCAACCTGAAAAGTAAACAGATCTCACTGGGGAGCTCTCCTTTGGGAAATGTTCACTGGAAAGTGTAGGGATAGACTCCTCACACTCTCTGGTAAAGATGCAGAATCCTATGACCTCATGAAGGCTACCCTGATTGAGGGCTTTGGATTCTCCACTGAGGAGTACAGGATTAGGTTCAGGGAGGCTCAAAAATCCTCGAGCCAGACCTGGGTTGATTTTGTAGACTACTCAGTGAAAACACTGGATGGTTGGGTAACTTGAAATGAAGTGCATGACTATGTTGGGCTTTATAATTTGTTTATGAAAGAACACATCTTAAGTAACTGCTTCAATGAAAAGTTGCATCACTATCTGGTAGACCTAGGTCCAATTTCTCCCCAAGAATTGGGAAAGAAAGCAGACCACTGGGTCAAGACTAGGGTAACCAAAACTTCCACTCGGGGTGACCAAAAGAAAGGGGTTACAAAGCCTCCCCAGGAGAAAGTGGGTGACACTAGAAATAAAGAAAAAGAGTCCTCTGTAGGCCCCCAAAAACCAGACCAGGTGGGTGGGACCCAAGACACAACCCAAAACAAAGGTGGGTACCAGGGTAAGAACTGGGATGCCACTAAGGCATGGTGCCAAAACTGTAGACAGACAGGGCACCACACCAAGGACATTTATTGTCCCAAAAACAAACCCCTATCCAAATTCCAAAGGGTTACCAGAGTAGCCATTGGGGACGATTCCTCAGATGAGGAGGTTTTCATAGCCTTCAACTGGAAAAAGGGCCCAACAGGTGAGTTGGAGATTCCAGAGGGAAGTAGACACTTCCACCACCTATTGGTGAATGGAATCCCAGCCACTGCTCTGAGAGACACTTGTGCCAGTCACACTATTGTGCATGACAGGCTGGTGTTCTCCAACCAGTACATCCCAGGTAAGACTGCCAGAGTAAGAGTTAGCCCAGACAGGGTCACTGATAGGCCTGTGGCTTTTGTGCCCATAGAAGTGGGTGGGACTTTTAGCTGGAGAAGGGTGGTAGTCAGTACAGACCTCCCCCTTGATTGTCTCCTTGGAAATGACTACCCAGAGGTTAGTCAGAGCCCAAGAGAGGAACTGGTCCAGGGCCAGTCCTCTCCCAAGGACTCTGGAGGTGCTACCCCTGCAGTAACTGCAAGTAGGCCCCAGAAGAAAAAGAAAGGAAAACAGAGTAGGAAAGGTGGATAACCTTTAGCCAAGGTTCCAGCAAGCCAGGGAAATTCTGCTCCAGTAGGGGAGAACTCCAAAAATGGCACTGTTAAAGTCCAACTTGACCCACAAGAAGTCCTGGCTAGTCAGGCAACTGTTAAACCTGAGTGGGTGGCTCCTCAGCTAACAGAAGAAAGAGTGGAAGAAGGGTGTTTACTACAAGATGTAGTAACCCCCCACCCTAATACAGCAGACAGGCACCCTGAACCCAAAGAAGCCTGTAACTTAGCCCCTTCCCTTGTAGGTGAAGAGTTAAAGGTGTGGTTCTGGGCACTGACAGCTGTCAGTGGCCTCTGCTGGGTGTTAGCCTTTATGGCTGCACTATCCTTGGCCTGGTGGTCTGACCCCATGCCACATAGCAAGTTAGGCCCCCTGACTCTGTTGGTCATGGTGGGGTTACTCCAGCTCTGGGTAACCTCTTTGGGTAAGCTAGCGGTGACCCTGGCTAAAATAAGATTAGCAGAGGTGAATACCTCTAACCCCAAAATAGAGGGAATGGGTGGAGACATTAAAGGCACAGACAAGAGGCAATTCAGACTAGGTCCTATCACTGTGGAAGTTGGTCAGTTCTCCAGAGGGAATGACCTGAACAGAAGGATGTAAGGCAGAGTAGGCCCTGCAACAAACCAGCCTATTTCCTCAACTCTTCCTCGCCTGGCAGACTAGGAAGACTCTCCCAGCTTTGGCTGAGTCTCCTGGCCTGTGGGGCTGGGGGGGGCGTGTGTAAGGAAATGGCTCCCTGTTGCATTTACCCCCCACTTTTTGCCTGATACTGATGCTGATGTAACTGAGAAGTGTGCTGGGACCCTGCTAACTAGGCCCCAGCACCAGTGTTCTTTCACCTAAAATGTATCATTGTCTCCACAACTGGCACAACCCTGGCACCCAGGTAAGTCCCTTGTAACTGGTACCCCTGGTACCAAGGGCCCTGATGCCAGGGAAGGTCTCTAAGGGCTGCAGCATGTTTTATGCCACCCTAGGGACCCCTCACTCAGCACAGACACACTGCTTGCCAGCTTGTGTGTGATGGTGGGGAGAAAATGACTAAGTCGACATGGCACTCCCCTCAGGGTGCCATGCCAACCTCACACTGCCTGTGGCATAGGTAAGTCACACCTCTAGCAGGCCTTACAGCCCTAAGGCAGGGTGCACTATACCACAGGTGAGGGCATAGGTGCATGAGCTCTATGCCCCTACAGTGTCTAAACAAAACCTTAGACATTGTAAGTGCAGGGTAGCCATAAGAGTATATGGTCTGGGAGTCTGTCAAAAACGAAGTCCACAGCTCCATAATGGCTACACTGAATACTGGGAAGTTTGGTATCAAACTTCTCAGAATAACAAACCCACACTGATGCCAGTGTTGGATTTATTAAAATATGCACACAGAGGGCATCTTAGAGATGCCCCCTGTATTTTACCCAATTGTTCAGTGCAGGATTGACTGGTCTGTGCCAGCCTGCTGCTGAAAGACGAGTTTCTGACCCCATGTGGTGAGGGTGAGGGCCTTTGTGCTCTCTGAGGACAGAAACAAAAGCCTGCTCTGGTGGAGGTGCTTCACACCTCCCCCCTGCAGGAACTGTAACACCTAGCAGTGAGCCTCAAAAGCTCAGGCTTCATGTTACAATGCTCCAAGGCACTCCAGCTAGTGGAGATGCCCCCTCCCTGGACACAGCCCCCACTTTTGGCGGCAAGTCCAGGGGAGATAATGAGAAAAACAAGGAGGAGTCACTGGCCAGTCAGGACAACCCCTAAGGTGTCCTGAGCTGAGGTGACTCTGACTTTTAGAAATCCTCCATCTTGCAGATGGAGGATTCCCCCAATAGGATTAGGGATGAGCCCCCCTCCCCTCAGGGAGGAGGCACAAAGAGGGTGTAGCCACCCTCAGGGCTAGTAGCCATTGGCTACTGCCCTCCCAGACCTAAACACACCCCTAAATTCAGTATTTAGGGGCTCCCCAGAACCTAGGAAATCAGATTCCTGCAACCTAAGACGAAGAAGGACTGCTGAGCTGAAAAACCTGTAGAGAAGACGGAGACACCAACTGCTTTGGCCCCAGCTCTACTGGCCTGTCTCCCCACTTCTAAAGAACTGCTCCAGCGACGCGTTCCACAGGGTCCAGCGACCTCTGAAGCCTCAGAGTACTACCCTGCATCTAAAAGGACCAAGAACTCCCGAGGACAGCGGCTCTGCTCCACAAAGACAGCATCTTTGCAACAAAGAAGCAACTTTGAAAGAACACACGTTTCCCGCCGGAAGCGTGAGACTTTGCACTCTGCACCCGACGCCCCCGGCTCGACTTGTGGAGAACAAACACTACATGGATGACTCCCCTGCAACTGTGAGCCCGTGAGTAGCCAGAGTTGATCCCCCTGAGCCCCCACAGCGACTGCAGAAGTGACCCCCAGGTGGCCCTCTCCCTTGCCCAGGTGGTGGCTACCCCGAGGAGCCCCCCCCCCCCTTGCCTGCCTGCATCGCTGAAGAGACCCCTTGGTCTCCCATTGAAATCTATTGCAAACCCGACGCCTGTTTGCACACTGCACCCGGCCGCCCCAGTGCCGCTGAGCGTGTACTTTTTGTGCTGACTTGTGTCCCTCCCGGTGCCCTACAAAAACCCCCTGGTCTGCCCTCCGAAGACGCGGGTACTTACCTGCTGGCAGACTGGAACCTGGGCACCACCTTCTCCATTGAAGCCTATGCGTTTTGGGCACCACTTTGACCTCTGCACCTGACCGGCCCTGAGCTGCTGGTGTGGTAACTTGGGGGTTGCCCTGAACCCCCAACGGTGGGCTACCTTGGACCCAACTTTGAACCCTATAGGTGGTTTACTTACCTGCAAAACTAACAAACACTTACCTCCCCCAGGAACTGTTGAAAATTGCAGTGTCTAGTTTTAAAATAGCTATTTGCCATTTGTGTGAAAACTGTATATGCTATTTTGCTAATTCAAAGTTCCTAAAGTTCCTAAGTGAAATACCTTTTATTTAAAGTATTGTTTGTAAATCTTGAACTTGTGGTTCTTAAAATAAACTAAGAAAATATATTTTTCTATATAAAAACCTATTGGCCTGGAATTGTCTTTGAGTGTGTGTTCCTCATTTATTGCCTGTGTGTGTACAAAAAATGCTTAACACTACCCTCTGATAAGCCTACTGCTCGACCACACTACCACAAAAAAAAGCATTAGAATTATCTCTTTTTGCCACTATCTTACCTCTAAGGGGAACCCTTAGACTCTGTGCATGCTATTTCTTACTTTGAAATAGTACATACAGAGCCAACTTCCTACATCTGCTCACTAATGAAGGAGCATGCTTGCCAACAAATGATAGTTAGGGCCACTGCATATGAGCAGATATGTGTGTATCACTCACTGGAGACCCAGGGTATGTACATGTTAGCTGTGCTATGTAGGATGCAGTATCATCATGTCTGAGAGGCTTTACTTTCTGATGTAATCTTACAAATAGTATTTGGCTTTGGAATTGTTGTACAGTGCACAGACATTGAGCACATTTCTCCCTTCCATGCCTTACAGGTGGTCAGCACCCTACACTGTTGGCGAGGTGGCTCGATTCGAGGACCCAGACAACTCCAGTAAGTGTTGAAATGTCTGTTATGTGTTGTGTTTGCTGGTGATGTGTGGTGGACTCCTGTGTGTTGGACACAGAGCAAGGTGTGATGCGCTGGCCAATCATTTGTTTTGTTCCATGAGTGGAACATCACTTTTATCACCATCTTTGAGTTGGCCAATCCTTATCCTATTGTCATATTTTGGTATTCTAGGTCAATCCTGTAGGCACGGCAATGTAAATAGGGATGAGTCATGTGGATAAAACTTGATTTAGAAAAAGTCGCAATGGACCATATTAGTGAATTAGTCAGCCAGTCAGACCCAAAATCTCCCAGAATGGGGATGCCAAATGCTTACCCACAGACTTCTGCTTCCCTTTCCACTAATGTACTTATTGAACTGTAGGTTATGCTTCCTAGCAGCATGTAGCTCCACATGTAGTGCTACGAGTATATGCAACTCATGGCCAGGGGTGTTCTTGCATCTCTGTGTTTGTTGTAAGTCATGGCTTACTGGTAGTAAATGATGTGGACAAAGGTCTGCATTTCCAAACATGAGTGTCGATGGGATTGGTCAAGGGTTAGCTGTCTCCTTTTTGGAGATCCTCCTTACCTGTGGCGTGTGTGCTGAGCCAAACGCATGTCCAGCTTTCCTAAGCTTCCTGTCTGTCCTTGATGTTCGAATTTATTAGTTGTTAGTCCACCCCCCCCAGACACAGGCATAGGTTTGTGAATAGTGTACCTAGGACTGATGATACAAGTTTGGTACACAGACATGTAAATCAGTGAGTCACTTGTCTTAACCTAGTATACACACTCATGTTTAGCACATGCTTACTATACTGGCAAGTCCATTTACAACTTGCAGATCATGTGGTCCTAGATTTACATCCCATACAATGACATTTGTAGCCCTGGCAGTGGTGGAGGATGTGCAGTATGATTGGTAGCTGACAACTGGCAAAACTATGATGCCAAAAGCATGCCTGTTGTTACACATCTTGTAGGGTTTGGATGTGCTATGTGTGATACAACCTTTGTAGGCTGGCTTGCCATGTACTTCTTCAGGAACAATCAATGATCTGTATGATGATATGAGCTGTTACAAGTACAATAGATGTATTGTCTGATTTACTTCTTGTGCCATTTCACACAATGCAGTACCTAATGATAGATTTTCTATTTGTCTTAACAGCTGCAAATATGACACTCATCCAGGTCAGGGAGTTTCAACGGCAGGCAATGAGATACCACCACATCCTTGATGTCGAGTCTGGGTACCGAAAAATGGCCCACAGATGTCGCCATGAACGAGCCTCCGGAGCCTGGAGGGCATTTCCACAAGGTGGACCTTCTTTGCTTACCACAACCACCACCAGCACCACCACCACTACCACCCAGGTGGCACCACCAGCAGCTGGGACCGTTGCGGGACCATCCACAGCAACTGCTCCTGGCCCAAGCACAGCACCACCTGCAGGGCAGCCCACAGCCATGGACACTACACAGCCCCATAATTCCTCGGCTGGCACCCAGACCACCCCTGCTGCAACCATTGACCCTGCTGCTTTTGGACAAATGCAGCAATAATTGGACCGTGTCCTTAGGAAGATGAGCTGACTGGGGCAGGAGGGGCAACAGGTCAACCGGCGGGTGCGTTCGATCAAGAGGCCAACCTGTAGATAATGAGACGGACATGATTCCCTTCCCTCCCTCATCTTTCCTGGTTCTTATACTTTGTGGGTTTAGGGGGCTTAGTGTTAGGTTAGTATAGGCTGTTAGTTTAGTCAGTGTTCGTGGGTGGGGGGGTTGGGGGTCCTGAATATTTCTACTGTTTATTTTTTAATTGTGTGGGTGGGTGTGTGTGTTTGGGATTCTTGTGTGTTTACAAAAAAAACAAAAAAAACAAAAATAAAACCAAAAAAGCCCCAAAAATATATATTTGTTTAGTATAGGATAGTATGTGTTTAGGTTAGTCTCTGTTGTCCTCCATGTGTCCCGTCTCATAATGGAGGGTGGGGGGTTGATGTTTAGAACATTTAGTTAAATGTGATAAGTAAGTTTAGCTTAGGTTAGTTAGGGACAGTTGTGGGTAATGAGTAGTTAGAGTAGATTGGGGTAGGTAAGGCTTTTCCCAGAGTTTTCACTTCTGTTTTTACTGTTTAATAAATATGTAGGTAACCCTTTTCAGTATGTGTCACATGCTTGTATATCAGGGCCTTGGCATGGGTGTACAGTGTCTCTTTTGTATTACATTTTGTGTCCTATGCTGCAAACAAATCCCAACTGAGCTGTAACATTGGCAGCTACCCCAAAGCTACATAGCTAAGATTTGTCCATTCATTGCAACCAACAATCACAGTTACTATGGATCCCAAATTGTTTTTTTTTCTTGATGTATCTTTTCAATGTCACATACTGTGCTTCCAGATTTAGTATTGGGGACACTGTGTTATGTCTGGCTGCAGTCTCATGTCCAAGGAAACCCTTATAAGGTGAGTGGTAGTATGCTCTCCTGTAGTATAGTGTACATAACTCACATAGTTCATTTGTTACACTGTTCAGCATGATAACGTATTTGGATGTAAACTCATACACCTCCATTCATGCAGTTTGGTGTGTGTTAGCTTATATTTGTGGGCAATGTTACATACATTAGTTTTGCATTGAAGCAACATTTGGAAGGCACAATTTTCTGGTTTTGACATCCCTTGAGGAAGCGTTAATCTATCCAACACAGCATTATGGTGTATAGTTTCTCTTTTCCTCAGAAATTACCCTCAGGAAAGGCAGAGTATGGTAGAATCCAGGCCACTGTGCATAGTTATCAGCCCACATTATTTCAGGACAGTTGTGTGAAGGTGATCTGTTCCTGGTCTTCATCTTCTGAAGTGTGTCTGCCCTTGTTGGTGGTGGTTGTGAAGGGGCAACACACACCTCAGTGTGTGTAGACTTGGAGTCAGACATCCCGGTAGCTGCTACCTGTGGGGGTCTTAAGGGCAGTACTACTGCAAGGAGGATCTGCTGGTTCTTCAGAATAGCAGCCACATCACGATGGTAGGCAGCCAGGTCGGCCCTGAGGGGTTCAATGTTGCATTCGTGCATACGTTGACAGGATTGCTGTTGTAGGTATTGGGTCAACTGTATTATAGCTGTGCTGATTTCCTTCAGCCTTTTTTCTACTTCCTGCAAGATAGTTGTTCGCCCTAGCATAGCTGCTGCCTGTTTTTCAGTTGACATCATGCACAAACGCACCCCCTATAGGCTGGCTGCCATATTTTGCATCCCCACCCGCACCTCCTTGGCCAGCTCCCGCTGTACTCCGACTACAGTTCTCTCAAAGCTGGTGCCAGTGTCGTCAGAGTCCTAAGCAGTATTGAAGCTGGCAGGTCGTACAATTGGGGTGGTGGGTGGATCCTCTGCGATGGCTGCTGTATCTGTGCTCCTCCTTGTGACTGAAGGTCGGGTCTGGAGGGTTCCATGGACCTCTTGGAGGGTCTGGTGGTTGATGTTTGTCAGCTCGTCATCCATGTAGGGTAGTCCCTACCCTCATTCATCAGGGTAGTCCTGGACAGGCATATCCGCAGGAGATCCATCGTCCTCATCAATGAAATACGGTACAATTAGTGTGTCTGTGTTGTGGCATTTGTGATGTGACATGCCTGGCTTGTGATGATTTTCACATTGTGATCTTGGTTCCTGTTCATTGTTCCTGTCTTTCATATTAGCATTCTCCCAGGCCTATGCCCCACTTGCATGTCACATGTATTGTGGTCAGTTTGTGGACTTGTCAGCATCATCTCCTCTAGGTGTTGGTTCTGGCCAAATAGTGAATTGCCACCTTCTTGTCCTACTTAACCCTCCCCCTACTTCCATTCTCATGGTGAGGCCTTTCACTGGCTGTGGGTGCTCTGATGGCACTAGCAGCACACTTAACAATCTGGACCTGCCCCAGTCTCTGATCTTTCACATCCACCTATATGTAGTTGAAATGTAGCATATACTATGTATAGCATTGTTATGGCACACTATGGATGTCAGCATTGGTAATGTGTACTGCTGATGTTGT
Source organism: Pleurodeles waltl (assembly GCF_031143425.1). Taxonomy (NCBI): domain Eukaryota; kingdom Metazoa; phylum Chordata; class Amphibia; order Caudata; family Salamandridae; genus Pleurodeles; species Pleurodeles waltl. Next base: position 512,874,878 of record NC_090447.1, on the reverse strand, counting down.
GAATGTGTGGTACATTGGATTGCCCTGATAGTCGTAGCAGTGTCCTATTTCCTCCTCTGACTGTGCAGGTGTATTTCACAGACATTCGGGAGTGTCGCCAGGGGTAGGTTGAACACTCCACACCGGTTTGCCCTAAAAAGTCTTTGCAAACCTGGCTACAGGCCTGCGTGATCCCATGAAGCACGTTCTCGACTTGGGAGGGGTGACTAATAGGAACAGCAAGTCCGGGTCAAAGAGGACTCGTGTAAGTGACTGTTGACATTTTTGACTGATAGTATCAGATTGCAGGAGTCTATTTTGCCTTTTTTGTTGGAGAAGTGTAATGATAAATTAGGTCCTGAAGAAGCGTCAGAGGATCCTTGTGGACCAAAAGAGACGCAAAACATGTTGACCTCATCTCGAGGAATGCCTGGTAATTGCTGACTTCCTCCACGCCTTATCAAGTTACTTGTGAGTGTTTGAGCATTTTCTCTATCTCACTCCCTTGTTATATTTTTTAATCTTGTCCATCACCAAACATCAACAAATAAAGGAATATTTAGTGAGGGTTCTGAGCCAATTTTACTCTTTATTGTTCTCTCCTCTCTCCCTTTGGACCCGTATTTGGGTTCTGTGGCATCATCGAGAAAAGATCTCCGGCAAAGAGCCCCCCTTCGGGGGGAGCCCGTCAGACATTGCAGCGCCGGTCTGACGAGGAGCCGTCCGATGATGCAGCATGACACCAAATAGGGTGTGTGAGGACTCTTGCACCTATTAATTAGGACTCCCTAGTAGCTTTTCTTTCTTGCTTTGTCTTTGTTGGAACAGTGTATTGCATTATATAACAATATTCACTGGAGGGTATACACTGGACCATTAATCCTCCGATCCAATTACATTTTTGAAGTATTTCAGTGACCAGTTACATGTGTCCTCCCCCTCAATGCTGTTGTCTGAGCAGTATGACATTTGGGATGTTGCATTGTGACCCAGGCACTGGATGGGCCCTGACATATGCAGCATGGGTGTGACATGACTGCTGTGTACCTCCTAATGTGGATGACATTGACTGATGTTTGCGGCAACTATGGACATTCAAATTTGACAGGACTGTAACATTTGTCTTGATTTCAAGGGATTGTTAACGTTGTCACCCTAAACCCTCTAATTTGGGTGTGTATGATCCATGGGGACGCTATTGCCATTGGCTACTTGACCAGCACACACATCAGAGGTGGTAGTGGCAACTGTTGTCAATGTTACATTCCAGTTGTCGGTATGGCTAGAGGTTGTTAATTGGGCCCTAGTTAATGTAGGGAGTATAGTGGCTGACGTGTGACGGGATGTCAGTTTGACGTTGTGCCCTTCCCTCCTGGCGTGGCTTTACCTTTGCAACATCATTGGCATGGCAGCATACCCCCATGGAAAGGTTGTTGGTGTTGTGTAGTGGTGTGTCCCAGGTTTCCTCTGAACGGGCCATGTCCCCCTGCCGTGCCACTTTACCCATGCCACTCCATGTATATGATGACTTACATGCTTTGTGTAGTAGGTATTCCCCCCCACGCTGGCAGTTAACATTAATGCATTTTAATTCCCCATGCGAATTACCCTGCATGTGCATTATCTCCTGGTAGTCTGCGCTGTCCTTGGATCCCTGTGACGATCACCTCAGGGATGACGGCTGCGACCATCTCCTCCATGTGGTCCAGGGCCTCCTGCGGTGCTGGACTCCCACCTCCAGTCTGCAGTGCTGCCTTCCTGCTCCTGGCCATCTTTTCCTTGGTCCTGCGCTTGCAGTCATGCCAGCGTTTCTTGCACTCAATGACTGTTCTGCGTACTTCTGCCACACTGTTAATCTTGTCAACAATTTGTTGCCATATTGCCTCTCTCCTGCTGATTGGCAACTTTGAGGTGACAAACAGTTGGTGCTGGTGTTCCGTCACCTCTTTAACCAGTATTTCCTGCTCCTCTGCACTGAAGCAACACTTTCTTTTCTTCTTCTCCCTGTCCTGGGTCTTGTGTGGGTCCTCCTGGCTGGTTCCTGGTCTGTTGTCATCTTCCTTGGGTCTGTACAGGCATCTGGGATCCATTTTGGCTCTCCTCTGCACAAATGGCTGTGTTTGCGGTGAGTTTTGACGCTATTGCGTCAAAAAACCCCGCATATCCGGTGTGGTAAATCGGCTCACAGTCATTTCCGCCGTGTTAACGTTGTTTTCCTTTACAACGTGACGCAGTGGTGGGCATCAAAGAAAATGACTCACACCTGTAGTTTGCGCCGCTGTGCGTCAAAGTATAAATTTGACGCCCGCACAGCGCACAGAAATGGTGTTAACCGGCGGTAATATTTTTGACGCAAAACAGCATCGGCGCAGTTTTGAGTCAAAAATAATAAATATGGCTCTGAGAGTGCTGCTCAGAAACTAGAAAAGCAAGCCACCAACACTAGGAATGTGCAGTCAATTCAACATACCATGAGCCCACAAGGTTATCCATAACCTGGCAGAGGTGGGATGGTGGGACAAAGAGCCGGGCCCCACCCATCGCTGATAAAGTCACTCTCTCCCATAAGCAATCTCCGGTGATCGCTACCACTCCCTAATTCCAACTGCATCAGCTCCCATAGGTCTATCCTACAGCATAAACCAACTCACGACAAGAGGGTCAGCAGGCCATTCTCATCTTTGTCAACAAGGTCACCATTACATTCCTTATCCCTGACTGGACAAGGCTTGTCCAATTTAAAAGATCCTGAAAGAGCTGAGAATGTCAGAAGCTATCAATCCCAGGCCCAGCAGATCAGAGTGCAGGGCCATGGCGGCCCTCACAAGGGTTACAAGAACACAGTGCAGCCCATGAATATGAGGCGACCAGGCCACGGGGGGCAGAAGTGCAAACCAGCCAACCAAATGGGGTGGGAGGCAAATGGATCACGTCCACCACTCCCCAAGTACAATTGAGCTTTGTGTCGAAACAAGGGGTGGGAGGCAATAAATCATGTATAACAAATAAGCATGGAACTGCTAACGCGTCCGTCTATGTTAAATTATACACATCAGGACTCGTTTTAGGTCGATGAACCTTTTGACCCAGTGGTGAGTCTCCGTAAGACGAAATTACCAACCATCAACATATATTTCACAAAAACCATTAAAGATTCTTCGACGCATTCATTTGTTTTCTGACTCAAATAACCACACCTCGAAAGAAGAATTTGTGAATTTTATTCCCTATTGATTACAATCTAATAATAAACGTATTATTCTTAAAACCAAGAAGCATAAAAGCATAATCACAAAGTGGCAATCATGATGAACTTTCAACAATGCGATGATCAGAATAATAGAATAGATATGTTAGAAGAGAATAGACCATAGTGCATGATAAACAACAGAATATCAGTTCAGCATAGCTACATGTCAGTCACGTCAGTTCCGTCCGTCAAATGAATACCTCATCTAACCTCAGATTAGCATTAGCATGTTGGGCTTCATGCAAAACAATTTAGAACATCAATTTGGAAAACATCTAACTAAGATACCTAATTAAACATACAGCAGTTGGTACCTAGAAAGAAAGGCATATAGATTCTGTTAGCATTAATAATTACCCTCCTCGAGTTAAGTCAGCATACAAGATCAGTCTTCGTCTTCAGGACATCAGATGGTTCACCGTCAATCTATCTAAATGGAATCAAGGGACACTCTCCTCATATGGAGGAAAGTATAATAGGGCGGGTTATGGGCTATGATAATTTTGTCTAAGTCTCAAATCACCAAATAGAGTGACAGAGTTTCTGGATGCAATTGATGTCATCCCTTCCTAACTGAACTTCGTCTCTTGTGTCATGAGTTTTTATCCCTTTTTCCATAATACATTCCCCTAAAATTCTATTGGTTATTAACTACACCCCATCATTGGTAACCAATCAAATTATTCATTAAGTAATGCATTTGTTATTTCTTGATATTGAATTCTCTTTCAATTGGTCTTCATAATCAGCATTTTCCGTAGGTGGTACGTCGGGGGTTACTTCACCATCTTGGCACACGTCTCGGGTCAGGAGTTCTTTTCCCCTCGTCTCATCGTCCTTGAGAGTGTCCATTACTGTTTCAAAGCACATATCTTTTATACTAAAAACTGCTAGCATGCAGATGGGAAGATTTCTTCATGTTTCAAATTAATACAGAAAGAACAATAGCTGGGTCATAGTCATTTGCGAGTCCGCACACAGAAAAAGCAGGAAAAATAAGTTTTAAATGAGAGTTACACGGCTAGTTCGCAACTCATGCTAACTTAAGACATACACGTTTTAATGAATACAGTTTTGATTGTAATAATGCATATATCTTATTATTATTATTATTATTATTCAACATTAGTGTTCATAAATGAGTAAATCTTCACGTTTATTAATGCATTTTAATTATTATTTATTAATATTGCTTTGCCAAATGTAAGTGTTTCACGTCTATAATATATTATATTTATACTACGCTCTCTCAGTCCCTCCTCTGATGACGCACGTCATCACACAATTCTTGATTTTCAATTTTTCACCTTGCGCATAATGCGCATTTCAACATCTTGCCCTTTATGTGAACTTTCCCATATTTTATTGAACATTTTCTCTCTTTCACTTTCTTCATTCTGTTTGACTCTTTTTGACAAGTTTCTTCTAATTTTGTCGTTAATTTTGCATGCTCCCCATAATCCTAATAGACAAATTAAAACAATTAGTAGGCCCAACATAATTTTTGCCAGAACACCATTCCAAATATTGGTAAACCAGTTTCCTACCCGGGCAATTCCTTTTCCAAACTTTTCCCAAACTCCAGGTTCTTTCAGTTCCTTCAAATCTGTACTATCTCTAGTCAGGTTAGTAAGCATGTTTCTAATTTCCTTACTATTATCGGGTATATAGGAACAGCAGTGACGCTCATTAAGCATTTTGCACACACCTCCATTCTTTGCTAAAAGAATGTCTAAAGCAAGCCGATTTTGAAGAGTCATAGCTCTTTCTGCAGCGAGTTCAGTATCCATTAATAATATTGCTCCTGTAAAGTTTGTCAGCATGTTAACCACAATAGTAGACAACTTTTGAATTTTCATAGAATTTAAGATAACCCCAACTGATGGGATTATTGCTCCAAATATGTCACCAATGACAGCAGCCACTGATTCTCGTTTTTGTCTAGAATGTTGTATTTCAGAAGATTTAGGTATCTGTTTTAAGTCATCAATCTGGTATATCTTTGGGAAAACTATTCCCAAATAACATGTCCCATACCATCCCTTTGGGAGACGATAATATGCATTTAACCCACAGATGTAATAGATTCCAGGAATCGCTGGGTCTTGTCCATTTAACATGAAGGTCCATTTACTCTGAAACAAAAACACATGCCTATATTCACTCGTACCCACAAACAAATTGTCTTGATCAGATTTTGGTCTGTATATACATAGCCTACCTACGTGTAATGCATCTATAGCTAACTTGCCTTGTGTTTTAATGGCAGTGAAAGCATAATCATTTGCATAAGTACGTTTTTCTAAACCTTTTTCTAATTTCTCTTTTAGTGCTTTGCGTCTATCATCTGTGTGATCTAAAAAGCTTTTCTCTACAGAAGACAGTAAGCATGTTAAATTGTTGCGGTGTGCATAAGCAGTTCCAAATGTTAGTGTTGGCTCAAAGAACCCTCTGACTAATTTTATACCATGCTCTTTAGCTAGCTTATTTAGGAATTCAATTACAGGCACAAAAGAAAACACAACATCCAGATTCGAATAGAAGTATTGTACATGCTCTTGATTATAGAATCTCGTTAGTAACAGGCTGCAGCTAATTCCATAAGTAAGAGGGAGACTATGATAAGTAACCCCCTCCTGCACAGATGAAGGAATTTTAGTACACACATAACAATTTCTCGTATCCATAGTTTCCACATACTCATTTAATAAGCGATAGAAGACATTAGTAGAAAGTTCCCTCTTCGTATTAGGTCCCTCATGAAGATGTTTAGTATCTTGTTCGAATTTCTCCCACAGTGATAATTTATTCGTTGTAGTGGTAGTCTCAGGTTTTGAAGTTGCATTCATAGTTTCACTCTCTCTCCACGGCATTCCCACAATCACTCCCACAATTATTATTGCGCATACAACACCTATCATAAGTCCTAACCAACCACACACTTTACTTCCTTTGTTGCTATAAGCCATGTTTGTATAGAATCAGAATAGCAGATCAACAATCAACGTAAGATGGCAAATTCTTTCTGCGTATTTACAGCGTCTTCTCTCACTCCAGGACCCTTTTTGTCAATTCAGGATAGCAGCTTGTCGTAATCAGGTTTCTTATAAGTCAAATCCAGGTTTAATTGTCTCTTTCCGGTAGGTTTATAAAGTCTCTTTTCTTTTGAAATATTTTCTGCAGAGTTTTCCTGTTGTTTTCCTTCAGGTACCGTAATATTGGCCAGGTACTTCTCGATCAAAACAGAATGCCAAGAATTCTTGTTGCCATTCAGAGGTTGTAGCATATGCCCATTCAGGACCTGTGTACCTTCGGTTTGCTATTCTCTTTCTTTTTAATCTTCGTTCACCTTGCTGTTCCCCTTCACTCAGATCATCCACCTGTGAGGTATCGCTTTCTTCTATTATTGTCTCGTTCGTTAATTTTCTTATTCTAAAAGGCGACTTTTCTGGCCATGTATCACCTCTATGTGTCTTGTTTCGGTGATTTCCTTCAGGACGTTGGACAGCACCCTCCTCTTGTGATATGGTGTTTTCTCTCGATAGGCTTGGAATTCGATCAGAAGAGTCTGATTCGTTTTGATTTGGATTTGTCACTATTCCGTCTCTCTCTCCTTCTTGTTCAATACTGTATTCTGGTTCTGAATTGTATTCGTCTGCTTCTGGGAGAACCTCTCCTTGTCTTTGTTCTCCTGCTGCCTCCACTGAGATTGGCACTCCGTCACCTCTCTCGAACTCTCTGATAGTGTGAGGGACGTGGCTGTTCTCAGCGGGCTCTCCTGTAGTCTCAGATCTTTCTTGACTGATCTCTGATTCTGAGACTTCTTCTCTCGAAGTTGCTGTACCGGAATTTTCAAGTTCCTCTTCAACAGGACACGTTACCTTCTTTGTGTGGCTGGCATGTATCCAGTTGGGAACTCCGGCACACTTCACAGCAGTAGTGGTTGTCAATATCACTTGATATGGCCCTTTCCAACGCGGCTCAAGACACGATTTTCTTACGTGTTTCTTGACAACCACCCAATCTCCAGCTTGCAGAGAGTGTCCTGGTTCGCCGATTGGTGGTAACGTGTTAGCTTCTACCTGGTGAGAGAAAGAGCGTATCACGTCAGGTAAATTTTTGCAGTAATCCAACACCATATCATCTGTAATATTCACTAGTGCATTTGCAGGTACCGCTGGTAGCCTCATTGCTCTACCCATGAGGATTTCATGGGGGGACAATCCTGTTTTCTTATCTGGTATGTTTCTCATGGACATCAGTACTAGCGGTAATGCATCTGGCCACTTCATGTTTGTTGCTGCACACATTTTCGCTATTCTTGATTTTAAGGTACCATTCATCTGTTCAACTAGTCCTGAGCTTCAGGGCGATAGCTACAGTGTAACTTCTGCTCGATGTTGAGTGCTGCACACAGAAGCTTGATCACCTCATTGTCGAAGTGTCTTCCCCTATCTGATTCTATAGAAACCGGGAACCCGAATCGTGGTATTAATTCCCTCAGTAATAGTTTTGCAACTGTGAGACTGTCATTTCTACGTATAGGGTATGCCTCAATCCAATGACTGAAAACACACACAATCACCAACACGTACTTCAATCCTCCACAAACAGGCATTTCAATGAAATCCATTTGTATTCTATTAAATGGACCTCCAGCTCTTCCAATGTGGCTCAAATTTACCACTGTTCCTTTTCCAGCATTCATCTGTTTACAGATAATGCACCTGTGACAAGTAATTTCTGCGGCATGTCTGAATTTTGGATTAAACCAATCAACTTTAAAAGATCTGATCATGGCGTCTCTTCCTAAATGTGCTTGCCCATGATATTCGGGCAAATTGTGACAGTAGACTATTAGGTAAGACCAATTTTCCATCATCTGAGACCCATATATCATCTGCTCTTTGTGTACATTGCATTTTCTGCCAGGAGCGTTTTTCTTCTTTGTTAGCACGGTTTTGTAGTGTCTTTAACTCATCTAAAGTATCAACCACTTGTAATGCTAGATTCAAAGTTGTGTCATTTTCAGGCTGAGGTAGCAATTCCCACTGTTCTTTGAATGATATACAATTTAATGCACAAAATCTTGCTACCTGATCTGCATAATCATTCCCCATTGACACAAAGTCTTGTGATCTGGTGTGAGCACTGCACTTTACCACGGCAACTTCAAGAGGTAACTGAATTGCATGTAACAAATCTCTTATCTGTTCTCCATTTTTCACAGGTGATCCGGAAGAGGTCATGAAACCCCTTTGTGACCAGATCTGACCAAAATCATGTACAATTCAAATTCCATACCTACTGTCAGTATAAATTGTAACTTTCAAATTTACAGCAGCATGGCAGGCCTTTGTAAGAGCTATTAATTCTGCCACTTGTGCTGAAAATACCTTTTCAAGCCAGGAGGCTTCGACTATGCCAGACATTGTACACACTGCGTAGCCAGCTCTTAATGTTCCAGTTGAATCTCTTAAACAGGACCCATCCACGAACATAATGCAATAATTTTCTTTTAATTGGGTGTCCTGTATGTCTGGGCGAGGTTTGGTACAGAGGTCAGTCACCTCGAGACAATCATGCTCAAATTCTTCCCCCTCTTTGATTTCTGTATTTTCATTGGGAAACAGAGTTGCCGGGTTCAGTACTGTGCATCTTTTCAGTGTAACATTTGGTGATCCCAAAATAATCGTCTCATATTTGGTAAGTCGTGCATTTGTCATGTGCTGTGTTTTCGTTCTTGTCAACAAGATTTCAACAGAATGTGGAACCAAAACTGTCAAAGGGTATCCCATGACTATGCCCTCACATTGGGAAAGGCTTTGACCAACTGCTGCAACTGCTCGCAAACAACCCGGTAGGGCTGCTGCGACAGGGTCCAAAGTAGCTGAAAAATATGCTACAGGGCGGTTTGCATCTCCGTGGACCTGTGTTAAAACAGACAAAGAACAAGCATCACGTTCATGACAAAACAACAGAAAAGGTTTTTCATAATCAGGCATCCCTAATACTGGGGCCCTGCACATGCATTCTTTCAGCTCAAAGAATGACTCAAGTTCTTCTTTTGTCAAAGTGATTGTATATGGCTCATCTTTGACATCTTTTCCTGTCAGTTTTATTAAGGGTTTTGCAATGATTGAGAAATTGGGTATCCATTGGCGGCAATAACCCACCATTCCCAAAAACATCCTGACATCTCTTTTTGTTGTTGGGGGATTCATTTGTATGACAGCTGTTATTCTCTCCTTTGATATTCTTCGGGATCCTTTCTCAATTAGATGCCCCAAATATTTTACTTCTTTCTGACAGTACTGCAGCTTCTTAGGTGACACCTTAGGCCCGTTTCTTCCCAAATGGTTCAATAATGCAATGGTATCATATTTGCAACTGTCTCTGGTTTTGGATGCAATCAACAAGTCATCAATGTACTGCACAAGAGTTGAATTAAAAGGTAGTACAAGAGGTTCCAAATCCTTCTTTAAGATCTGATTAAAGATAGATGGCGATTCAGAAAACCCTTGAGGGATTCTGCACCAACTGTACACCTTATCTAGGAATTTGAAACTGAACAAAAATTGGCTTTCCTCATGCAGTGGTATTAAGAAAAATGCTTGTGATAGGTCTACTACGGTAAATCATTCAGCATCGCAAGGAACTTGGAACATTATTACCGCTGGGTTAGGAACCACAGAGCAGCATTTTATCACAATTTCATTTATTTTTCTCAAATCCTGCACAATCCGAATCTTCCCACAGGGCTTTTTCAAACCCATAATAGGTGAGTTACATGGACTGCTCAAAACTTCTTTCAAAACTCCTTGCCTGAGAAAATCTGCAATAATCTGTGTCACTTCGATGAGTACGTCTTGAGTCAGGTGATATTGTGGTACTTGTGGGAATACTGCATTTGGTTTTATCTGCACCTTAACTGGTTTAACTCCTTTAATTAATCCAACCTCCTTTCCTGTCAAATCCCACACTCTCTCTGTTACGGACCCTTGTAGGTCAGCAGGTAAGTCGATTAGTGTGAACACTGGGAATAAGGTAATTAGAGGGTAATCTTCGCTCGTCTCCCCTCCTCCTATGAGCTGGTCCTCATCACCTTCATCATCACTGTTTGTCTGAACTTCTATTCCATCGTTGGAACAGGTAATTGAACATTTAGTTTTACATAGTAAGTCCCTTCCCAGCAGGGATATTGGACTTGAGTCGCATACGACAAACCTATGCAGGCCTTGGAAATTTCCAATTTCAACCTGTACTGGATCGGTAATTGGATTTGTCAAATACTGATTAGCCACACCAACCACTCGTATTGTGCGTCCTGATAAAGGTAACCTTGGTACTTCCACACTGCGGACTGTAGAGCGTGTAGCTCCAGTGTCAACCAAAAATGAAACCTTATAGCCCATTACTTTTCCTTCTACATATGGGCCTCTCTGATCTACTTCTGATGAGGCTGCGAGCCTACACTCTTCACTGTCTGAACTGTCATCTGACCATTCGTCATTCGTCTCATTTTCACCTCGCAATGGGAATTGTTGTACAGTGTTGTTTTGACTCGACACCTGACCTGTGACCTGCTGAGGAAGCATCACCTGTTGCTGACCCATCGGGGCTAGAGGTAGCTGCATTTGCTGTCTAGGCACCATAGGAATCTGCTGTTGCATTGGTTGTACTGACACAGTTTGGAACCGTGGCGTCTGCATTTGCTGCATGGGTTGTACCCCTGACATCTGCGTCAAATTATTTTGATAATTCTGATTTTGTTGTCTCATTCTTGGACCTCGTGGATTCTGTTGTGCCCCAACATTCATGCTCTGCTGAACTGTACCATCATGCACCATATTTGGACAATCCCGCTTCCAATGTCCCATGCCCCCGCACGCGTGACATGGTGACATCCTCTTCACTACCTGCCCATCATTTTGAATGGCAACATTATTCATGTCTAAATTATGATTCACAAAGCCTCGACCTCTACCTCTCGGCTGTACCTGAAACCCACTGTTCATTTGCGGTTGCTGATGCATCATTTGCTGAACACCATTTCCCTGAATTCCAGCCTGTGCAGCTCTTATCTGCATCACCATAACCTTTTCTTTCAGCTTTTTCTGTTTTAACTCAATTTCATCACTACAGTATTTCGCATACTGCAACACCTCGTCAATCGGTTTAGCTTGCCAACAAATCAAATGGTTCTTAATCATCTGACCAACCTCTGGTCTCAGCCCTTCAACAAATCTGAACACAAGATGATTCATGTCCTTCGGCTCGATCGTTTCAGTACCACTGTAATGTTTAAATGCTTTTAACAATCTCTCATAATAGGCATGTATTGACTCCTTAACCTCTTGCGAAGTCCGGTCGATTTTCTGCCAATCGGTCACCTTCGGTGACACCTTTTGTTTCAAAAACTCAATCACTTTATGATAATATTTCATCACCTCTTCAGAAGGTGCTCCTGTCGCCTTATCCCTTGCCGGTTCCTTTGTGGGCCAATCCACCCCTCTTTTGCACTCAAGCCACAAATCTGGTGGAACAATAATCTCAAATAAAGTATTCAAGTCCACCCAAAGACATTTTGCGAGCTTCACAAATCTATCTGTCTGCTGATACCACTCGATCGGTTTTTCTCTCAACCTCGGGTAATCGTTTGTAAAGGACAAAATATCTCCCCTGGACCATGGCACATGGACTGAAACACCACCAGCTGTTTCTCTCATGGGCAGGATTTTTACTGAATCCAGATTGGGTGTGGTCGCTGTTTCAATAGACCCTGGGCTATCCCTCTTCCCTTTGTCTTTTTTCTTTGCCCATCGGTTTTCCCATTTCTCTAATGCTCCCCAGATTTGCGCACTCTGCAGCAATTCTTTCAGGTGTGTCTTCATGCCTGCGGATCTCATGTGTTCAAAATCTTTTGTGTCGAAGTCTAATCTGTAGCTTCTGTAGCGTGTTTCGTGTTCCCAATATCAATGTTGTATTTGTCTGCCAGATTCGTTAATCTCTGGTGTATTTTTCCCACTTCTTTGGTAATCTTAGGGCATAAGTATCTCAGTTCTGCCTCAGTGTAAGATTCTAACCTGTTCACCCCCATTGTTCCTTCCACCAACTCAGCAGCTTCTGCACCTAGCCGTACCAGATTCAAGTATTCATCTTGTTTTTCTTTTTCAGGATTGACTTCGGTTACTGTAGTTGCTGTAGCCTTTTGTGATGTACAAGTTTTCTCTAACCACTCATTTAACTGTTGTACTGTAAAACCCTGCAGTGAAATGTTCCCTGTATGTATCATTGGAGTATATGAGGTATTTGTACTCATGGTTTGAGGAGTCAAGACTCCCAAACCTGCTTGCCGCATTGCCTCAAGAGGTGCCCCTATTGGACTGAGGTCCATTAAGGGTCTTGATCGCTCAGAAACCTGACCTCCCTGGGCCATTATTTGTGGAGTTCTAATAGACCCTCCTCTTATGGCTTCATGGGTCATGACTCCCTGTTCACATGTCCTTGTTCTCTCTTGGGCATATAACGGTACTGGGGGACCAACAGTGATAGGTAGTGATATTGCGGCAGGTGTCTGACCTGATCCCAGGCTTCTAGGAGCTTCAACACCATAGGTCTGCTCTAATAATCCCGGTGCAGGTTCTTTCAAAGGACCCGCTACTGGGTTATACCCCGGTATCAGTTGTGGTGGTTGTGACACTAACTGTGGGGTTGACTCGATCTGAACCAATCTTGGTTTTGTATATATCGGGTCTGGCGGCACCACCAAGTTCGTAGTAGTCTCAAGTACTGGAACATCGGGATAAATTATTTTTATCTGTGGTGGAGGTTGTAACTGTATCGGTACGTCTGGTGCAGTAGGTACACTGTCACCATTCTGTATCGCTAGTCTGTACCGTATCAGTAACTCCCTTCTCCTGTGTCTGGTTCCCAGGATCCAAGCTAGTGTTCGGAACATTGTCACTCACCGCATAAGGTGGTGGTCGGTCATGCAGTAACCTATCCATAAACTCCTCATCCTCTGAATCATCCTCTTCTTCCCAGGTCCTTTTTTGTTCTTTAACTTTGTCTGAGTCTTTGTTAGTTTTGCAAGAAGCTTTCTTTCCCTGTGTCTCTTCTCCCTGTGTTATCGCTGGAAACAGCTTTAACCCATCTACGATTCCCCGTCTCCACATCTTATTCTCGTTATCCCATCTGGCTTCTGCATACGATTTCTCTGCTCTTGTCAATCTCCTGTGAAACCTTTCCTGCCTATGTTTAAGAGCCATCAGATCCCAGATCGCTAGAGCCTCGTATTGTGCCGGTCTCGGAGGTGGTTTCTGTGTACTTAACATCCACCTTAAGTTTTCTAATACCTTTTGATTGAACGTCCCATGTTCCGGAAACGCTAGACACCCTTCTTTTTCTGTCAACTTGCGCCATTGTTTTAACCACAAACAAGGTGCAACACCTTTTTCCTCCATAACTGTATAAGCTGGAGTACCCTCGGGCGGTGTAGATTCCCCATCTGTTGCAACGATGTACACATCTCCCCTCAAAGCGCTTTTGAATGCCTTAACAAAATTCATTTTATTTTAGATTTAATCAGGAAACGGCTTAGTTCCCAGGACACTCTTCACCTGCCCTTTGCTCACCCTATTGCCTCTCACGAACGGCAGCCAATCCGTGCGCGACCCCTCTCAACATCTGACCTATCCCAGCGCGGCACCACTGACGTCACACTCATACACACTGCAGCTGACAAAGTCTTGCGGCTTGTCCACACCTCACTAACTTCTTATAACTCATACAAACTAATGCGATTTATTGCAGACACCTTAAATGACAATACAAATCTGCCAATTTACTACAGGAAGGGTAACACATTCGCTTCAGAACTTTACAGAGATTTCACTTGAAGCCTCGGCCGTTACTCTCTCCTTCTCAGTTCCCTCATACGCAAGCAGAATTCGACCCGCAAATCCTACTCTCGACTTGTCAATGACTCCTTCTAGTGCACTTTAGAACTTGTCAAATCTCCATCGAAGGTTTCACACATACGTTGTGACTCAAACTTGAATTGTCAACCACACCCGATTGACCTATTAAATCGCACAGATTACAACATAAACCATATTTTTCATCCTACTCCGGAGTCTTAGACCTCAACAGGCCTGTACCTTTACCAACCACGTGGATAATTTTGAACAATAAGCGCTGTATTCGCCGACTTCCCTACTCTCATACTGTGGAGTACGCCCACTCCTGCTAAACAACACTTATTTTGGCCTAAATACACACACTCTTCACAATCTCCTGCAAGAGGCATAAGCTTTGAGCAAGCGCAAAGACCCTAACCACACATACTATGGCGCCGAGATCATTCCCAACTCATCTTAGGCAGGCTCCGAGATCCCAGGAAAGCCCATGGTGAACCTAGCCACTCATCGTTTTGCCAAATTTCATTATCACAGAAAACAAAATTAACAATGAAAACTCCGTCCTAGGGCCCCAAAGGGCCAAACCGTCGCTCTGCTACCAGAACTGCTAACGCGTCCGTCTATGTTAAATTATACACATCAGGACTCGTTTTAGGTCGATGAACCTTTTGACCCAGTGGTGAGTCTCCGTAAGACGAAATTACCAACCATCAACATATATTTCATAAAAACCATTAAAGAATCTTCGACGCATTCATTTGTTTTCTGACTCAAATAACCACACCTCGAAAGAAGAATTTGTGAATTTTATTCCCTATTGATTACAATCTAATAATAAACGTATTATTCTTAAAACCAAGAAGCATAAAAGCATAATCACAAAGTGGCAATCATGATGAACTTTCAACAATGCGATGATCAGAATCATAGAATAGATATGTTAGAAGAGAATAGACCATAGTGCATGATTAACAACAGAATATCAGTTCAGCATAGCTACATGTCAGTCACGTCAGTTCCGTCCGTCAAATGAATACCTCATCTAACCTCAGATTAGCATTAGCATGTTGGGCTTCATGCAAAACAATTTAGAATATCAATTTGGAAAACATCTAACTAAGATACCTAATTAAACATACAGCAGTTGGTACCTAGAAAGAAAGGCATATAGATTCTGTTAGCATTAATAATTACCCTCCTCGAGTTAAGTCAGCATACAAGATCAGTCTTCGTCTTCAGGACATCAGATGGTTCACCGTCAATCTATCTAAATGGAATCAAGGGACACTCTCCTCATATGGAGGAAAGTATAATAGGGCGGGTTATGGGCTATGATAATTTTGTCTAAGTCTCAAATCACCAAATAGAGTGACAGAGTTTCTGGATGCAATTGATGTCATCCCTTCCTAACTGAACTTCGTCTCTTGTGTCATGAGTTTTTATCCCTTTTTCCATAATACATTCCCCTAAAATTCTATTGGTTATTAACTACACCCCATCATTGGTAACCAATCAAATTATTCATTAAGTAATGCATTTGTTATTTCTTGATATTGAATTGTCTTTCAATTGGTCTTCATAATCAGCATTTTCCGTAGGTGGTACGTCGGGGGTTACTTCACCATCTTGGCACACGTCTCGGGTCAGGAGTTCTTTTCCCCTCGTCTCATCGTCCTTGAGAGTGTCCATTACTGTTTCGAAGCACATATCTTTTATACTAAAAACTGCTAGCATGCGGATGGGAAGATTTCTTCATGTTTCAAATTAATACAGAAAGAACAATAGCTGGGTCATAGTCATTTGCGAGTCCGCACACAGAAAAAGCAGGAAAAATAAGTTTTAAATGAGAGTTACACGGCTAGTTCGCAACTCATGCTAACTTAAGACATACACGTTTTAATGAATACAGTTTTGATTGTAATAATGCATATATCTTATTATTATTATTATTATTATCATTATTCAACATTAGTGTTCATAAATGAGTAAATCTTCACGTTTATTAATGCATTTTAATTATTATTTATTAATATTGCTTTGCCAAATGTAAGTGTTTCACGTCTATAATATATGATATTTATACTACGCTCTCTCAACACTCTCAGAATTGATGGGAAATAAAGCATTGTGTGGCACGGAGGACACAGCCCATAACTGAGAAGAAAAGCGCAGGTGATCAGACATGGGCACAGCCCCACTAGGAAGATGGAAAGACCCAGCAATAAGGGTACCCAGCTTTGAGACACCATAACTGATGCATGACCCGGAAGTGAGAGGCACAAACAGAACAAGTCGACCAGAGATCAAGTACCTAGGGCAGTGGAATGAGACGCAAAGCGGCAGAGGAGAGAACAGGTTCACGGATGAAAACCAGGAACCATCTTTTGTACATGTCTATGTGACCCCGCCTCTGCCTCAACTTGTGCCCTCTAATGAACAACACTTCATGCTCCCTACAACTATCACTGTGGGCCTGATTCACAAAGGTGAACTCACACCTTTGTGTGAGTTTACACTTGCTGTAGCAACTTTACTTCTTTTTTGTATTCACAAATTACGAGTGCAATCTTACTAGCAGTAAAATTACTAGTAGTAAAATTACATCAGAAGTTTGTGAATACAAAAAATTAGCACAGTTGCTATAGTAATTGTAAACTTACACAAAAGTGTACGTTTTCCTTTGTGAATCGGGCCCTCTGAGACCATGCTGCATTTCACCTTGGGCCTCGTGCTGGCAGCACTCTGTTTGCCCCAGTGCATACAGACCAGTGTCCTTGAAGCGTAAATTACCAAGCTTACCCTTCTGCACAATGGCCTACATTTTCCGTGGTGCAATTACCAGTACTGTCATAAGGCAGAAACCTAGTCTGCCACCATTGCACATCATCGATGCTCTGCAGGTCACCCAGGGCACAAGGTGGTAGGCCCCCTCAAAACGAAATTATGGAGGTATACAAATACACAGTACAAAATATTGTATCCAAAATATTGAAAGGTAAGTATAGATTTTCTGCACCTAACTCACATCTGTGCAGGGGCGGCACCTTCTCTATGGCAAAGGAGCGTCACACCACTGGCTGAGCTGAAAGCCGAAAAATAAGACAATAGTTTAGTATCTTTTTATTTTTCTGCTTCTGGCACAGCCAGCAGTGCAGGGAGGGGTGGGGCTGGGCCACGGAAGGGGGGAGGAGAGGAGAGTGCACCTAAGTATGCATGTATGTTTGACCGGCCGTCTGAGGCCAGCCAAATACACATGCGCACTTAGGGGCATATTTATACCCTGTTTGCGCCGGATTTGCACTATTTTTTTTTACGCAAATCTGGCACAAACTTAACTCCATATTTATATTTTGGCGCTAGACATGTTTGGTGCCAAAATATTGGAGTTAAAGCAATTTTTTACCTGCGGAAAACTACCTTGTGTCAATGAGAGGCAAGGTAGGTGTTCCCGGGCAAAAAATGACTCAAAGGCCCAGGCACCTTAATTATCCTCCCGTGCAAAAATCATGCACAGGAGGGAGGCAGGCCTAAATAATGGCACTAAGCTTGCTTAGTGCTGTTATTTAACACCTAGGTCAGGGCAGGCGTTAGGGTTCCTGTGGGCCTATTTCCATGGTGGAACAGGGGAGGATGGGGGACCCCATGCCAGGTAAGCAGAGGTAAGTACAGTAAGTATTTTTTTTTCCTAAAATGCCATAGGGGGGCCTAACTTGGGCCCCCCTGCATGGCACTGTGCCCAATGGCCAATCCCAGGGGACTTACGTCCCCTGGGCTTGGCCATTTGGCTGGGGGGCATGACTCCTGTCTTTACTGAGACAGGAGTCATGTCCATGGGGGTTGTGTGTCTAAAAATGGCACTAGACAGGTTAGAGTCATTATTTTGACTCTAACCTGACTAGCGTCGTTCTTTCATTCACAACCTCCAGTTTTCCCTGTGCCTCCCCTACCCGGTTAGTGTCATGTATTTTGACACTAACCGGGCCTTAGCGCCGGCTTGCGCCATTCCTAAAATATGGCACCCGGCTGGCATCCTGGAATAGCATAGCCGGCACTATACTTTTTGATGCAAACCTGCGCTAACGCTGTTTTGTGTCAAAAAATATAAATATGGGCCTTAGGTTTCTCCAGCCCGGGCTGGAGAAACTACACAGACCCCATGGCTGTGTGTGAGCAGTAGTCAATGCCACTCAGGGCAATCCATGCGCTGCTTTCATGCTAGGTTTTGCATGAAAACAGTGCCAGGATTGCTGGGGAGCCTGTGCTGGTGTCCCAGCAGTGAATGCTGGGGCATTAGAAGAAGAGGAGCGCAAGGCAGCAGGCAGCAGCATGTACGGAGGCGAGATAAGTACTTTTTTCAATTTTTTAACCTCGTCTCCATCAGACCACCCACCCTCACACCCCTCCCCTTGACTCATGTGTCGGCCGCCTCTGCATCTGTGTACCTTAATGATTTATTTATCTTCAAGGAACATAGAGATGGAGTTAGGAATAGTAATTCTATACTTCCTCTGTATGCACTTGCATTTTGATATTTTGGTCTTCCATAATTTGTCCAACATCTTCTTGTGTCTTGATATTCTAAGCCTCAATATTCAGTAGTACTATCCACAATATGCATTCCTGATGCTCATCACCATATATCACTGTACACCACCGTAAACTCAGTATTGCACCCCATTATTGGGTTCCCTGATACACACCATCTTATGCAGCGACCCTATAGACCACTAGTCATCATTGCATGCCAGCAGCTACACATATCCTTTTGCTCCCATGACACTTGTCTCACTGTGACGACCTTCATACCAAGTAATGTTTGGTGGATGGCATATGTGCCTGGATGCCTCTATGCCTCTGTGAGTTGCTGTCTCTGGGCGCGTTTCACTATGGAGTCGTTCTGTGTGTACATATGATTCCGTATTCTGTGTGAAATACCCATGCAAACAAACTGATATATAATTAATCACCACAAATACACTGCCAAATTAACGCAGGATGTAGAACCCCACATTCTGATGAAGGTCCTGTCATTTGCTTGTTTCAGTCTGCATGAACTGACATTTCTTCGGAAAAGAGGCCTTCTACCTAAGATCTTCTTATTTTTTTCTGGGCCACCTTGGAACTTTGGTCCATATTTATACTTTTTTAGCGCCGCATTTGTACCACTGTTTAATGCAAAAACGACGCAAACTTACAAAATACCATTGTATTTTGCAAGTTTGCGCTGCTTTTGCGTAAAAAAAATGATGCAAATGCAGTGCTAAAAAGGTATAAATATGGGCCTTTGAGTCCTATGAGTGGTGTAGGTTTACTACTTTCTCATTTTCAGGAGTGCCTGAAATTTTAAAATTCTACTCTTTCAGGGCTACGGTTGATATTGCCCGTGGCAAATGGAGCAGGGATATTTGTCTTTCTTTGAGGACTTCACACTCCTGAATTTCTTTCCAGGGCTTGTTGCGTCTGGAGTTAGGCAGCTTCAGGACGCTTAGGATTTGTGCACACACACTTTAATAATTCACTGACACAGTCCGCTGGTTACTGGACACGTGGGAACCTTCCTGGGTCCCTTTTATTTACTTTGGTTACGTCACCGGTTTGAACCATTAATCCACACTACAGCAAGGGATATTAACACCATCTCCCTGCGATAGTGAGCGTCATGGGCGGACCCAGCACCAAACATAACATTCCTCCTTTACCCAGAACAGAAAAATATGAATACAAAACTTCATAACACATTTAAAAATTAATCATGAGGATAACACAGCGTCAATTCTGAGCTTTACATACAGAATACATCCTGTGCATGATCAGTCTACAACACACTCTTTTAATCTTGTAGAATGTGATGGGTGTGGCCGTAAACTATAACGATCCAACACTTGCCTTGAGGTGAGTGAGCCAACTGGCACCGATCCAGGTACCTCAGGCTCTGAGACTGGGTGACGCTCAGAGTTCTGCACATCTGGGCTCTGTATACCAAAGGAGAAAGAACTGTTAGCCGACAACCCATGACTCTGAGATGTGGATTCACCTTCATCATGAACTACAATGCTCCCATTGTCTGAACCAGCTGATGACATCTCTCCAGTCCTTGTCACATCACAGTCCGGCATACTCACCACTTTGAAAAACAAAATGTTTCTTGTAACCGTCTCCTGGTCTCTCCTGGCAGTGATCATGGTGCCTTTTATTTCACTCACCACCCACGGATCTTTCTTGAAAGATAGCACAAATTTGCTTCCTCCTCTCCTGCTTCTTACAAGAACCGATCCCTACGTGGATAACTCGTTTCTTTGCTTTCCTTTTCCTTGACTTCTTGTCGTTCCTGTCCTTTCTTTGTGAGAGCGCCTTCCCCACACGACTATGGAGTTCAGACAGTTCCTGAACATGAGGAATGGTATCCCGTACCCTTTGTTTATGCATAAAGAACTAGGGCCCATATTTATACTTTTTTAGCATCATCTTTGTGTCATGTTTTGACACAAAAGAGGCACAAATTTACAAAATACAATTGTATTTTGTAAGTTTGTGCCGATTTTGAGTCAAAGAACAACGCAAAGGCGGCGCTAAAAAAGTATAAATATGGGCCTAGGTGTCTCTCCAGTAGTGGCATGAGGAGTAAGTTGGTACTCATGCAAAAAGGCATAAACAGCACAGTCCACATTGTGACCACCAGCCACGGCAATTCGTAGCACTTTGTTGAGAGTCCTCATGAAACGTTCCACCTCTCCATTAGTCTGAGGCCAATGAGGAGGGATTTTTTTATGGACAATTCCTCGAGACTGCAGGTACGCAGCAAACTCTTGGCTTGAGAAAGGGGGCCCATTGTCGGTGCGGATCTCATGCAATAACCCCTGGGTGGCCATAATCTTTTCGAGGCGAGGAATGATCTGAGATGCTGTGGTTGATTCCACAATTCAACCTCGGGATACTTTGAGAAGTCGTCTATCACTACAAACGTGTGACGTCCATCGGGCAGACTCCCAGAATCAGAACTGGCTCGGGACAGGATGAATAGGCTTGGTAAGAATTGGTGAGGGATGTTCAGCTGGCCCTACCGCTTGACACATCATACACTGACGTACCACTCATTTAACGTGGTCATCAAGTCCTGGTTCAAGGAGCGTATCTGCCCGGGATAGGGGGGACAGGAAGCGCTGTTTGTTTGCCGGGAGGAGGTCAAGGGGCAGGAGCCCTTTAAAATTGAATTCGCGCTCCCGCCGTCGCGGGACGCGCTGATTGGTGCCGGGAGGAAGGACAAGGGGCAGGAGCCCTTTAAATTGTACTCGCGCTCCCGCCGTCGCGGGAAGCGCTGTTTGTTTGCCGTGAGGAGGTCAAGGGGCAGGAGCCCTTTAAAATTGAATTCGCGCCCCCGCCGTCGCGGGACGCGCTGATTGGTGCCGGGAGGAAGGACAAGGGGCAGGAGCCCTTTAAATTGTACTCGCGCTCCCGCCATCGCGGGAAACGCTGTTTGTTTGCCGGGAGGAGGTCAAGGGGCAGGAGCCCTTTAAAATTGAATTTGCGCTCCCGCCGTCGCGGGACGCGCTGATTGGTGCCGGGAGGAAGGACAAGGGGCAGGAGCCCTTTAAATTGTACTCGCGCTCCCGCCGTCGCGGGAAGCGCTGTTTGTTTGCCGGGAGGAGGTCAAGGGGCAGGAGCCCTTTAAAATTGAATTCGCGCTCCTGCCGTCGCAGGACGCGTGCGGGCGGCGCACGGGCGAAGCCCGGGCCAAGGGCAGGCCCGTCCTTGCCCGTCATTGCCAGGAAGAGGCAGGGCAGGGCCACCGCCCTGACATCTACCAAAGAAGTGGTCCATACAGCAAACTTGTCTATGGCTGCCTGAAGGAGACTCCAAGTTCCTCTGCTCGGTGCGTGGGTAGCTCTTCCACAGAGCCCCAGGCCCCACCAAGCACGTGGAAAACTATTAACCCAAACTGGATACTTGCAGGTGTTTCCACGTACTCAGCTGAATTTATCTCAGTTCATCATATAACTGCTTATTGAATTCCGTTTCTTGGAGGGTGGAAGGAGGCGGCACCATTCTTCTTCCCCCAAGGGCAGGAGCCCATAATTCATTACCCGCTCTACGCCTGTCTGTGCCCGATAAGTGGTTGGGCCAGGCGTTATGTATATACGTTTGGGCGTCTTACTGTGGTCTTGTCTTTGGGAATTGTTAACAGCAAGGTCTGAGAAGCTTATTAATCACACTACAGTGTCAGTGGCTGGGTCCCAAAGGCCTACACACCCCTATAAGCCGGGGGACCACTAAAGGCCCCTGATTTAAAGAATAATGGGCCGTCGACGTGGGGGCGGGTTGGAAGGTAAACAGCACTCTAACAGAACCTTAGATGGTTTTCTGCAAAAGGCTGTTGGGGAACTTGAAAAAGAAATAGAGTTAGTGCAGCGACGCTTAGCTGCCCCCCCTTCTTCAAATAACAGCCTAGTTCATGTTAGCTCAGCCCCACAGCCCTCCCCGCGACCAGAATTACAGTCTGTACTGACTACCCCTCTCCCTTCCCCCTCCAAAAATTCCCAGGAGAATCAGGACGAAACCCCAATTGTAATTACCACCCGTGCTGCACCTATTCCGCTGGCCCAGAGTCCCCCAAACGAAGGCCCCCTCACCTTAGCAGATTCCAATACCAAAGGAAAAAGGAAACGAAGGGAACCCGCTTTTAAAAACAAACGATCTAGGACTTTGAGCCCCTCTAACATGGCCCAACCTTCTAATAAGGATACGGTATCAATCCCCTTACACAACACAAACGAGTGTCATACAAATGAGTACACCAGGGATTTCATAAGAGATGAGCTTTCCAGACTTTTTCTTCCAATTTTAACCCGCCTCCAATCGATTGAGGACAAATTGGAAAGCCTTATCAATAGCCAGCCACCCAAAATTGCTCCATCCGTAGAAATTCAATCCCATCCCCTTGCCAACCATGACCCCATCACTGCCAACAGACCCACTGGCCAAATAGCAAAAATCCCCTTTTCCTCTTTAAACCAAGATTGGACCAGCTCCGTCAAAACAGCTAGTATTTTAATGAATAAGCCCCATATGGTTCCAGATCCCCTTTTAAAAGGAACCGCCACATGGATTAACCCTGTAACTAATCCGGGAGATGGCAACCCCACTTGGGATCACCTGCTTACAGAACACCAGAAGAGCGACAAGTCCAGGGGCCTGTCAGATCCAAAAGTGCTCCATTTGCCACCAGAATCATGTCATTATGTACTCATTATATTGAATGTTCCTGAACTCAAACCGCATTCCACTGAATCTTTTACCGAACTTAAAAACAAGGTTATTCATTGGTTGCACGTGAACGCAGGGTTTGCTTTTTCCATGACACCCTCAATACTGATGGTGAGAAGGGTAGGGTGGGTGGGTTCCCTAGCGAAGATCGGTTCAGGGGACTGCATAGTTATCAACTTTAATTCTCCAGACCTTGTCCAACGGCTCTTTATAAACGCTAATAGACCTTATCCTATAACTGGAAAAGCCTCCCTTTGCAGGTTACAAGTGTTTTATCCACCTCCCACGCCAGTTTGGAGTAGACAACCGCCAACGTTATACGGGGCTTCCCCGGCTATCCACACACAGTCTATCCCTCTATTTGGCCCCAGTTGCCCTTCGTCATCTCTTTCTGAAACAGACTGACTAGGAGACGACCTTTCGGAAGTGGCTCCGAGCAATGGTGATGCTGAGGACATTCACCCTACTGCCCTCAGCATCTCTAACTCTGGTGCCCCTTTGACCTTGGCAGATCCTGTTAACCAGGGATCACCCATAAGCACCACGAGCCAAGTCAGCGAGGAATGTATTCCGTCCCTGTCAATTGTTCCATACATTCTGGTGTCCACCCGCATGTCCAACCTACCTAATTCATATATAGCTGGGGCCACATCCAGCGAGGTTTACATGGCACATAGCGAGAAAGCCACTGGTCCTAATATACCCGAGGGAATTAGTATGGTTCCTAGCAGTTCCTCCCCCTGTAGGAAATATCCTCAGAATAAAGCAGGGTCCATAAAAACAGAGGATCTCGATAAGGTACTCAGCTGGAACATAGCAGGGTTGGAAAGCAAATTACAAAGTCCAGGATGGGGCAGTCTTATTGATGATCACCTGATCTGCCTCTTCCAAGAAACGTGGGCATTAGAACCCAAATATAGACTAGGCTTTAAAAGCTATTGGGTTCCAGCACGCAATTCCTCTTCTGGGAGACCATCGGGAGGGCTGCTTGCGTGGATCAACACTTCTCTTAGGTGCAAGATAGAAGAAATAGATACGGGTTGCCCTGACTTGCAAGTCCTATTAATAATGATTTCTGAAGAGAGACCGTTACTTTTAATTAATATCTATAACAGGAATGTGAGCTCCCACACCGATTCTGATGTCCTGTCCATTTTGGACAGTTTTCTTAAAAACAATCCTTCCTTCTTTGTTTTGATTGGAGGGGATTTTAATGTCACTTTTGAACCTAATCCTCTAGTCCAAGGAATATGTAAAGAAGAGGATGCCCATTGGGGCATCCCTCAGCTAGTCTCCAACAAAAGACCAAGGCTGAATAAATCCGCGCGCTTACTGGCCGACATCACACTAGCCCATGGCCTCCGAGCCTGCAACGGTCGCTCACGCTCCGATGTAAATCTACAAGCAACCTTTAGGCGCGGAGGGCTCAGCAGTCGTATTGATTATATACTTCTTGACATCCGACTGTGGAGCCACATGTTTGATATGAGGGTTCAAAAGCAAATTGAGAGTGATCATGACCCGTTGATTTTATCAACCAGAGGACTTTTTCCTTCGTTTACTGTGCCCTACTCCAAGAGCCATGCCTCCCAGCTGGCTCTAACAAATAACAGACGCAACCTAAAATGGGAATCTGTTAATTCTTCCCCTAAACACCTGGCATCCATTTACAACCTGCTTGCCAACCAGATGGAGTGTATGATCCGCCTAAATGAGAACGGGGAGGGTGACAGAGTCTTAGCAGCCCACACTGACTTGTTCCAATCTTTAAAGCATCTTTTCACTAAAAAGTTTCTCAATAAATCTAACAAAAAGCACTGCGCTCCTTGGTTTGACAACTGTTGCAGAGAAGCACAACTGTCTCTCCTGGAAGCAATAAAAGATGGCCATGTTGGGCTGTTAAGAACAGCCAGAAAAGTTTATAAGAAGGAATGTTCTAAGGCACGCAGAAGTTGGGAAGAGGCCAGATGGGTTATTATTTTGGAGACTGCTAAATCTAATGACACATCTAGGTTCTGGAAACTAATAACTGATGACTGTAGCAACTCCCCTGCCGCACCTGGCTCATCAATCCTCTCAGCATCATGGGTAGAGCACTTTGGGCAACTATATGAAGGGCCTTCTGAAGCATCTTTGTGGGCCCCTGATGCCCCAATAAACCATGAGACTACCCCGATCACATTCTCTCTATCCGAAACAAGAGCAGCAATAGACTCATTGAAATGGGGAAAAGCCCCTGGCCCAGACAAGATCCCAGGCGATCTATACAAATCAAGACCAGATATATGGGCACCATATCTCAACCTTATCTGCAATGCTATTGCAGCAGGGGCCCCCGCTCCTCCCACTTGGAAAGGGGCCGAAATAGTACCCATTTTGAAAAAAGGAAATCCAAACATCCCTGCCAATTATCGTCCGATTAGTCTCCTTGATAACTCCCAAAAAATCTATGCAAAGCATCTTTTGCTCCATCTTGAGGAATGGATTATGGAGTCCGAAGCTCTTTCTGACCTACAAGCAGGCTTTAGACCTGCAGTGAGTACAGTTGACCAAGCCCTAAGATTCATGTCAATAAAATGGAAGAATGTTGACCTAGGGAGGGGTAATCTCTATGTGGTCTTCATAGATCTCAGAGCCGCATTTGATTTGACCCCCCGGAACCTGCTGTGGTCAACATTATCAAACATGGGAGTGCCATCTCCTGAAACTCATTGCTCAACTGCATGAAAATACTTTCGCTCAAATTAGATGTGGCCAGGGGGGTGAGTTGACTGGCCCCGTAGCTATTAAAAAAGGAGTTAGACAGGGATGTGTTCTGGCACCCACTCTTTTTTTGCTATATATCAATAATTGCATCCACTACTTAGAGAACTGTATAAATGATTCACCTAAATTGGTTGGGAAAAAAATCCCGTGTCTGCTATATGCAGATGACACAATTTTGATATCTAAATCGCCAATGGGAATCCAAAACCTGATCAACCAATTCTGTGTTTTTTGTAGTGACTATGGTCTGGATGTAAACATTAAGAAAACAAAACTCATGATGTATAGTACCTCCAAGAAACACTCGCGCGTTAGCATAGAAATGAACTCGATTCCACTGGAGAAAGTAGAAGAGTTCGACTACTTGGGTTTCAGACTATCGACCACAGGCAAATGGATGGCAGCCATTGACAAAGGGGCTCTCATTATAAGCCAGAGAGGTGGGGCCCTTGTCCGTAGATCGAGAAAGGCTCCGAGTCCCCCCTTGAACATACTTGCAGAGATCTACAATGTCCAAATCAGAGCAGCGGCCCTCTATGGAGCGGAACTTTGGGGGTCCCACAAAAACCTTGATACTCTGCAAACCAAGGAAAACCATTTCCTTAGACAGATTGCCCGGCTAGGTATGGGCTCACCAATGACCCCTCTAAGGCTAGACCTAGGTCTAAACAGTATCAAAACCACAGCAGCCCTAAGGCCTCTCTCCTATTGGATCCGCTTATGGAAATCTGTTGAACTCGAACCATATAGGCTGGCTATAAGAGAGCTCATAACCACCCCCCAGGCACTGGAGAAAATCCCATGGCTGAAGGAAATGAAATCTGCCTGGGTCAAAATAGGTTTTCCTTCCTACTGGAACTATCCGGATCAAATCCCCGATAATGCAAAGAAACTTGTCACAAAAAGATATTGGGAGAAAGTTAACGAAGACTCCTTGCACCAAAAAGGGGCGGGCAGGCTAACAATGGAATTTCTCCAATTCAAGCACGAGCCCTGGCCTGAGAACTTCTTGAACCTTCCCATGCCTCCGTACGCCCGTGCTTTATATCTCCAACTAAGATATGGTACACTGCCTATTAATGGTTTTACGGCTCACTGGTCATCTAACATCGCTTCAAATGATAGATGTATCTCTTGCCAAAATTGTAAAGAAACAATAGAGCATATACTATTTTTCTGCCCTCTGTATAAAAGTCCCAGAGGGAGGTGGATCATTCCCCTCTGCAAAAATATGTCATTACATGATAGAGCAAACGCCACCAGAATCTGTACATACGACTCATCCTCCGTGGTAGCTATTACAGTTACCAAATTTTTAGCAGAGGCCTGGTACATCCGGCGTAGGCTTATTGTTTCAAAGGGCATGTGAGCCATCCTGTCATTAGTCGACAAAAGGAGTCTCAACTGTTATTTTTTTTTTCACGAGGGCCAGGTCTTACGGGGAAACAATTGCACACATTGGTTTGTCAGACAGAATTTTATATTTTATCTTTTATCTTTTTTATTCTTAATATTTTAGCCATGTCTTATTTATTGTACTTTTTATCTATAATCAAATACTTAGTCCTGTTGATCTTATTGTTATACTGTCCTGATTATTACTGTTTTTTTATTGTTATCTTTTTTTTTTTTTTTTAACAAATACTATTTTATCATGTATGATTGTTATCTTTGTTACTCAAAATGGCCTAGATCTCTAGACCGAATGAACTCAAATAAAAAATAAAGTCCTGGAAACCACACCTTACTTCTCAACCTGGACTTTGTCTTAACCATTCCTTGATGGGAGGCGTGGGCCATCTCCACTACAGGATGTTGTAATGACATTGGAATCACCAGCCGGTGTCCTCTAAGCAGACATCTTTCGGGAAACACAGCCAACTCTTGTCTGACCTTGTGCAACGATGACAGCAAGGTTCGGGCCTCTGCCATTCTGAGAGTCAAATTTTGAAGTGTAGGATGCCATTTTCCGGATACGACAGCTGCCATCACCAACTGCAGACACTCATCACCATTGGTGGCTACCTTGATCTCATCAAGTGAAAGAAGCAGCGGCCGGGATCTCTCTACAATCAGTCTTACATACTCCTCTTCCTCATCCGCATCCGCGACCTCTCGAGGGGAGCAGGCAGGGCATGTCGTGGGAGGTAATCAGCAGGATTCAAAGAGCCAGGTTGATATACCACCTGAAAACGATAATCTTGCAATTGCAAAATACACTTTTCTATCTGTGTCGGGGGTTTGGAAGAAGACCCATTAAACAAAGGTATCAGAGGTTTGTGATCAGTGTGCACTATAAACGGCTGACCATACAGGTAGAGGTGAAAATGCCTGAAGCCCCAGTACAATGCAATGGCCTCCGTCTCAATTTGAGAATAACGTTGCTCAGTCTCTGTCAGAGCACGGCTGGCATAGACGAAACACACGGCTCACAGTGGTGCACGCCAACAGGTGAGTGCACGAGGGGCTCCAACACACCGGATCACCCGCCCTCGTCGCCAATTTGTTGCATCTGGAGTTAGGCTGCTCCAGGATGCTTAGGATTTGTGCGCACACACTTTAATAATTCGCTGACACAATTCGCTAGTTACTGGACACACGGGAACCTTCCCGGGTCCACTTTATTTACTCCGGTTACGTCACCGGTTTTAACCATTAATCTACACTACAGCAGGGGAGATTAACACCATCTCCCGGCGATAGTGAGCATCATGGGCGGACCCATGACCAAACATAAAAGAGCTTACCATCTGACAGAAACATAAGTATTGATTGAATCTATTTTTGCTTGCACAATAGTTGGGATTTAAAGCCGAATAACTTTCTCATATTCTGCAGTGCTTCCTGTCGGGAAAGATACTGCAGTATGATCTAATCGACCCAATTCAATCGATTTTATGGCATAACTTGGTCTTCTTGGGTTCTTAAAAGGTCCAGTATATTTCCTTTTACATGTGCAGAAAATCAGTTTTGATAGAAATCAGCCAGGCTACAGATTTTTTGATGGATTTGGATGCAGATTTTTTTCCTCAGACAGGGGCAGATTTATGGAAAGTGGTGCTGCACCGACCATGTGTGCGCCCTATTTAAAATATGGTGCACCATGGTGCAGGGTAGGGGGCAATAGCATAATTTATCATAACACTATTGATGTACTCTGCAGGAGTAGCGCCAAAATATTGACGCTACTCCTGCAGAGTACACAGGGCTATAATGGAAGCCCCCTTTTAACGCCTGCTCTCATAGATTTCCTTGCACCATTTTACCGGCTCCCCGAACGTGGGAACGCCCCCTTTGCATACATTATGCCTGGCGCAGTCATAATGTAGCGCAAAGGGTTACAGGGTGCAGGGATTTTGGCCTTGTTGGGCCACATTAACGTCAAAATAAATGACGATAATGTGGCGCAAGGTGGCACTAGGGGCCTATAAATATACCCCTTAATGTTAAAGCCTCCAAGATATTTATTGTTAGCAAGTTGGATGTTTGAAGAAGTAATTAGTGGCTAAACGTAATAAACTATTTTGCAATCACAAACCCTAAGACTCGCAAAACTAAATTGCTTGCAACCGCAAAATAAGTATTTCCTGTGTATGAAACACATTTTAGGAGTCGGTAACCGTGCAATGACTCCTAAAATGAGTAAGCAAATTGATACAGATTCGCAATTTGGAAGGGGTGTGTGGTGGGCAATCATATGGGGTTGCAATTTACAGCCCAACGAATGAACTTTAATTAGGTAAGTTGGAATACAACTCACTCTGAATCCCTATTTTGCAAATCGAGTACATAGGTCAGTTCACAAAAAAAAGCTTCTTGTCGCACAAAGACTGGTCACAAATTGCGACTGCTTTTGCAATCAGAGCAATAGTTCATCTGGCCCCAAGCTTACAAATAGAGTGATGAATATCTCCACTTTCCTGATCGGTCTGCAAATTAAGTGGAAGATCTTTGTTTTTTTTTACCTTGATAGATGTACAGTGATAGAAAGTATTTCAAAGGTGAAAGTATCATCTAAAATCAGGTTAGATCATTTCCAAGTGCCCTTTTAAATTTCTCATATACCTCCACTATTTTTAACCCTTTGTTGTTGCAACAGTGAATTTTTGGGTGTTTGAATATTAGAAAACAGAAATGAGTATTCCAATAGCCATGGTTTCATGATAAATATAACTGGGCAGATTTATTAATATTTTTCACTGCTGCAAAATCATACACTTTGATACAGAAGAGTGCAAAGTGTTGATAAAATATTTACTTTCCTGTCCAAAATGTTGCTGTAAAAGTAACACAAATAACAACCCTTGATTTCCCTTCGATGGTACATGGGTGTTCTCATGCTACCCCCCATGGTTCTTGATGAAAGCACTATCTACTAAAGATGGCAGATAGAATTTTGCACCAAACATTAATGCCTCCTTGCGGCAGGTCTTAACACTGTGACTTTTCATTTCTCACTACTGTACAGCTGTTAGGGTTTGTGCACAGCAAAGAGCATGTCCCCTCTCACTGCACTAGTGGGTTCTGTAATAGCTCCCTTTTAAAATTACTATTGAAAGCCTTTCTTGTTATCTCACCTTCCCCCCCCCCTAGGCTTCTGTGTATGTTGTTTAATGTGCTGTTTTGTTTACACATTGGGCCTTGCTTTTACCAAGGCTTCTTTAAAACACTCCTCTCTAGGCAATGTGTTAATTTAACTCATTTGCATAATAACTGAAACTCTGCACACCTTTCAAGAACATGTGCAGCATGTGAGGACCACACCCAGCTCTTCAAACCACACCCAGCTCTGCACACCTTTCAAGAACATGTGCAGCATGTGAGGACCACACCCAGCCCTGTCTATAAAAGGCAGCCCTCGAGCCTCGCCCAGTGCTTGTGCTCGTCTACCTCCCGCTTACCTGAGGACAGATCCCTCAGCGCTGGCACTCCTGCTCTCTACAGACTTTCATTGGCTTCAATAGGCGCAGCTACTGGCTCTTCCTTCTTCCGGTTTCCGGTTCCTCCTTGCCTCAGCCTCTCTCCTACAAGCAACCTGCAAAAGAGAAAGAAGACAAGGTTAGACTGATCAGTATCTCTTGCCAGCAACAAGTAAGTGCAAAACTTTTATTACCTGAAAGATCTTTGACAACAATTTCTGGATTTGTGTATAGACAATTTGAAACAAGATACCTTCCACGAACATTGTGATTCAAACTCTTTGTTACAACAATACTTTGCGGAACTTTGTGAAGCAAACATTTTTTTATGGAACTTTTAAGAATCGAACCGTGGAAACCATTAACAGCAAGGCAAACAGTAAATCAAGGACTTGCACAAATTACATGCTGTATTTTGACGTAAAAGTACAGTATTTGTTTTATAAAAGATTCTGGAAATATGGGAAAAGTGAGTCGGCTATTGGCAATTTAGGCTTCAGTTATATTAAGATGAATGTTTGATATTGATAATTCTGATAACGGTATTTGTTTAATGTTTTAGAAGCTTTAGAGTAATAGAAAGCACATCCCAGAGCAGTAACACATTCCAAACCTGGAAACTAGAGACCAGGATCCAAGAGGTACTTTTAGAAGAAAATTTCTAATAAATAAAGGGATAGTCAGGAACCCAGTTAGGAATAGGATGTACTTATCTGTTCTTTGTTTATGTTTCATTAGGCACCAGTTTCTACCGAAGTCAGAGAGGGCCACAGATTTGTGCAGCACTTCAACAGTGGAAACGCCAGAACGCTGTTGTCTCTTTATTTTATTTTATCCACTTCCCCCCTTCCCTTGAGCTTCTGTTCTTAGTGCACTGTTTTAAAAACTAGTGTGCTGGAACAAGCAGTTTCAGGGTGGGGTCGGATTGTCTTCAACCTCCATCAGAACTGAACAAGGACTCAGGTGAGCTGGGCTTTGACAGAAGCACAAGCCTTAAATAAAAAATAAAAATTCAGTTCTGGTTGACGATGAATATCGGGGAAGAAATAGAGGGCATTGACGTCACGGAAATGGCGCAGGCCCTAAATGAGGACTTGGCTCATAATGAATCAGTGTCTGGCATCTTGCAACATATGCAAGAGGAAATAGAGAGATTAAAGATGGAGAATACCTCTTTAAAACAGGATTTAAGCAGGTATAAATTTAGGGTATCTCAGTGGAACACAGCTTTTACGCCTTTGTTTAAAACCTCCTCAGAGACAGGGGCGCCATCAAAACATACAACTTTGCCTCCTCCAGTTGAGGTCACTGTTAATGTTCCTAATGCTGTGCCCTTAGCAGCACCTGAACGTTTTCATGGAGATAGTAACAAATTCCATGTTTTTATCAATCAATGTCAATTACACTTCGTTTGTAAGCCACAACAGTTCCCTACTGATGCTATGAAAGTGGCATTCGTCTTGTCTTATTTGGGTGGCACAGCCGCCAATTGGTCAATTCCTTTCGTGGAGAGAGATGATCCCATCCTCCATAATTGGAATCAATTTAAACGTACCATGACCAGCCTTTTTGCAAAACACACTTTCATGCAGGCAAGTGATAATGAGCTTTTAAATCTTAAACAAGGTAACAAGGATTTATTGACCTATCTCACTAGTTGTAATCGTTTACTCACCGAGACACACTGGCCAGAAGAAAAGCGTGTCTCCCTTTTCTATAAAGGTTTGAGAGACGAGTTAAAAGACGCGCTGGCTCATATCGTTGATTTGCCAGAAGACTATTCGGACTTTGTAGATTTAGTTGTGAAATTAGAACATAGACTAGGAGAAAGAAAGGGAGATAAATACAAACTGGAATCATGGTTAACTTGTATTAGACACAAGAAGAAAGACCCAGATAATAAACTCCCTGAACCTGAGCCTATGCAAATAGGGACACTCAGAGGTTCACTCACATCAGAGGAAAAAGAAAGAAGGAGAAAACTTCAATTATGTTTATATTGTGGAAGGGCAGGTCACTTTGCCAGAGAATGTCCAGTAAAGCCTAAAAATCCACGAAAGGGTGCTGTTTCCTCCACCTCCTCAACTGAATCGGGAAACGATTAAGCTCGACAAGGGGAGAGGTTACTTGTTCGAGAAAACATCTTAATCAAACCTCTAATGCTGCAGCCTTCATGGTACTGCACATACCTAGACATTTCATAATTCAGGTCGTTTTAATTGTTACTACCCAAGTGAGGCATTCTCTCCCTGTCCTACTGGATTCAGGCGCGACAGGAAATTTTGTGGATAATAAGTTAGCTGAAAACTTAGGACTTCCTATGTGCCTAAAGCCTTGTCCAGAAGCAGTATGTGCAGTGTATGGGTCAGAATTGACCTCTGGATTAATCACAAAACAAACAAGTCCACTTGTTATGGTCTGTCAGAACGGGCACACAGAGGTGATTAGCTTTGATCTGATAGATACTCCTAATTTTGGTTTGATTCTCTGGGTACCCTGGTTAACAACTCATAACCCAAAAATTGATTGGGTGAATAGAAATGTTACTTTGGATTCCTCTTTCTGTAGAACCAATTGCTATCAAGAAGCAGGTACAGAACAGAGCACAGTATTACACTGTGCTAGTGTTATACAAGATGAACCAAGTCTCCCTCCTGAATATTCTGACTTTAAAGACGTCTTTGATCCAGTAAAGGTTAGTGTGCTGCCCCCACATAGGTCTTATGAGTGTCGTATAGATCTTATCCCAGGGGCCCCTTTACCTAATAACAGAGTATATGCTTTGACTGACGAAGAAACCAAATACTTAAGAACCTACCTAGATGACCTACTACAGTCTGGGTTCATCCGTCATTCCACATCTCCGGTGTCATCTCCACTCTTTTTTATCCCGAAGCCGGATAAATCCCTGCGCACGTGTATCGATTATAGAGGACTAAATAATGCTACAATAAAGAATAAATATCCTCTTCCTCTAATACCTGTGTTGTTGGATCAGTTAAGACATTCTACTGTATACACTAAACTAGATCTGCGGGGAGCTTACCACATGGTCCGAGTAAAAGAGGGGGATGAGTGGAAGACAGCTTTCAAGACAAAGTTTGGTTTATGTGAGTACACAGTAATGCCCTTTGGGTTATGTAATGCCCCTGCGGCCTTTCAGTTCTTTATAAATGAGGTCCTACACGAATTCCTGGACGTTTGTGTCATAGTATACATAGACGACATCCTCATTTACTCTAAGAACTCAGAAGAACATACCCAACATGTTCGTGCAGTATTATCAAAGTTAAAAGAAAATCATCTTTTTGCTAAGTTAGAAAAGTGTACTTTTAATGTCAGCAAGGTGGACTTTTTAGGATACTGCCTGTCACCTCAAGGAATAACTATGGATGTAAAGAAAATCAGTGCTATTGCTGATTGGCCAGAACCATCCTCTGTAAAAGATATTCAAAAATTTCTGGGTTTCGCCAATTTTTATAGGAGGTTTATTGCACATTTCGCAGACATTGCGGCCCCAATAACTACCTTGTTGCGGAAAGGGCAACGATTTCTTTGGACTGATGAGGCGGCACACGCCTTTCAACTCCTAAAATAAAAGTTCACTTCAGCCCCAATTCTGAAACATCCTGATCCTGACTTGCCTTTTTTTGTTGAAGCGGATGCTTCACAAGTAGCTTTAGGAGGAGTTCTCTCTCAATGAGATGCAGTAGATGGCCAGTTACATCCTATAGCCTTCTATTCCAAAAAGTTATTACCAGCTGAACAAAATTACACTGTGGCTGAAAGGGAACTACTAGCTATCAAAGTAGCCTTTTCAGAATGGAGGCACCATTTAATGGGAGCCAAGTACCGTGTTACAATCTTTTCTGACCATAGGAACCTACAGTTTTTTGGATCACTTAAAGCACTAACACCACGTCAGATGCGCTGGTTAAATTTTTTTATCACATTTGACTTTGTAATAACCTATAGACAAGGTGCACAACAAATTCAATCTGATGTGTTATCTAGATACGGACATACTTCAGACATGAAACAAGATAAAATAGGAGAACCCATTATTCCTCCCCAAAAGTTTTTTGCACCAGTACAACAGAAGGATTTCATCAGAGATCTATATAATGCACACATGCAAATAGCACCTCAGGATTGGTTAAAAGATTCCCATAACACAATACAACGAGGTTTATTGTATCACGACAACATGCTGTTAGTGCCCACCTCTGAATTACAAACACAGGTGATAATTTGGCATCACGCCTCACCGTTGGCAGGTCATCCTGGTTGGGTAAAAACCCTGGAAAATGTGCAAAAACACTTTTGGTGGGACACTATAAGAAAGGACATTAAGCAATTTGTCACTACCTGTCCAATTTGTGCAAGACATAAATCTTCTCATAAGGCCCCTGACGGTTTGTTAATACCAATGCCAACAACCAAGCAACCTTGGCACACTGTGAGCGTGGACTTTATTGTAGGTTTACCACCTGTAAAATCTTTCACAACAGTGTTGGTTATAGTGGATTTTTTATCTAAAATGGCACATTTTGTACCATTACGGAAATTACCCACGGTGGCAGAATTTGCCGATATTTTTATAAGGGAAATTGTGCGTTTACATGGTTTGCCAAGCAAAGTGGTGTCAGACCGAGGGAGCCAGTTCAACTCTAAATTTTGGAAAAAAGTATGTAAAAAACTGAAAATAGATGTGGCATTATCCACTGCTTTCCACCCAGAGACAGATGGACAGACGGAACGACTGAACCAAACCTTACTTCAAACGCTACGTTGTTTATTGGCTGATTATTCTAGTGAATGGTTGGAAGCTCTCCCTGTTGCGGAGTTTGTTTATAATAATACTGAGCATTCAGCTCTACTTTGCTCACCATTCTATTTCTTGCAGGGGTATCATCCAAGAGCTATACCCATTTTGTTAGAAGATTCTCTGTTACCTACAGTAACGGATAGACTAACAAGGTTAGGTGACATACAAGACAAAGCCAGGAAACATTTATTAAAGTACAAGGAAAGCATGAAAAGACAAGCAGACAAACACAGATCTGAGGCCCCAATGTATAAAATCGGTGACAAGGTATGGCTCTCCACAAAGAACCTAAACATAGAGGGATCCCGAAAGCTGCAACCACGTTTCATTAGACCCTTTAGTATAACTGCCATAGTAAACCCGATAACAGTAAAATTAGATTTACCAAAAGAATATCCAGTACATACTACATTCCATGTGTCCTTGCTTAAGCCGTACAATCCAAAAACCTGACCTGAACCACCACCTCCACCCATACCAATTAAGGGAAATCTAGAATATGAAGTGAAAAGCATAAAAGACTCAAAAAGAATTAGGGGCCGTCTGTTTTATTTAGTAGAATGGAAAGGATATGATGAATCTGAGAATTCATGGGAACCAGCATCATATGTACATGCCCCACAGCTGATTAGACGGTTTTATTTAAAAAATCCAGGAAAACCCCGTCCTGTAGGAGGGCCTTTGAGGGGGGCAACTGTTAGGGTTTGTGCACAGCAAAGAGCATGTCCCCTCTCACTGCACTAGTGGGTTCTGTAATAGCTCCCTTTTAAAATTACTATTGAAAGCCTTTCTTGTTATCTCACCTTCCCCCCCCCCTAGGCTTCTGTGTATGTTGTTTAATGTGCTGTTTTGTTTACACATTGGGCCTTGCTTTTACCAAGGCTTCTTTAAAACACTCCTCTCTAGGCAATGTGTTAATTTAACTCATTTGCATAATAACTGAAACTCTGCACACCTTTCAAGAACATGTGCAGCATGTGAGGACCACACCCAGCTCTTCAAACCACACCCAGCTCTGCACACCTTTCAAGAACATGTGCAGCATGTGAGGACCACACCCAGCCCTGTCTATAAAAGGCAGCCCTCGAGCCTCGCCCAGTGCTTGTGCTCGTCTACCTCCCGCTTACCTGAGGACAGATCCCTCGGCGCTGGCACTCCTGCTCTCTACAGACTTTCATTGGCTCCAATGGGCGCAGCTGCTGGCTCTTCCTTCTTCCGGTTTCCGGTTCCTCCTTGCCTCAGCCTCTCTCCTACAAGCAACCTGCAAAAGAGAAAGAAGACAAGGTTAGACTGATCAGTATCTCTTGCCAGCAACAAGTAAGTGCAAAACTTTTATTACCTGAAAGATCTTTGACAACAATTTCTGGATTCGTGTATAGACAATTTGAAACAAGATACCTTCCACGAACATTGTGATTCAAACTCTTTGTTACAACAATACTTTGCGGAACTTTGTGAAGCAAACATTTTTTTATGGAACTTTTAAGAATCGAACCGTGGAAACCATTAACAGCAAGGCAAACAGTAAATCAAGGACTTGCACAAATTACATGCTGTATTTTGACGTAAAAGTACAGTATTTGTTTTATAAAAGATTCTGGAAATATGGGAAAAGTGAGTCTGCTATTGGCAATTTAGGCTTCAGTTATATTAAGATGAATGTTTGATATTGATAATTCTGATAACGGTATTTGTTTAATGTTTTAGAAGCTTTAGAGTAATAGAAAGCACATCCCAGAGCAGTAACACATTTCAAACCTGGAAACTAGAGACCAGGATCCAAGAGGTACTTTTAGAAGAAAATTTCTAATAAATAAAGGGATAGTCAGGAACCCAGTTAGGAATAGGATGTACTTATCTGTTCTTTGTTTATGTTTCATTAGGCACCAGTTTCTACCGAAGTCAGAGAGGGCCGCAGATTTGTGCAGCACTTCAACAGTGGAAACGCCAGAACGCTGTTGTCTCTTTATTTTATTTTATCCACTTCCCCCCTTCCCTTGAGCTTCTGTTCTTAGTGCACTGTTTTAAAAACTAGTGTGCTGGAACAAGCAGTTTCAGGGTGGGGTCGGATTGTCTTCAACCTCCATCAGAACTGAACAAGGACTCAGGTGAGCTGGGCTTTGACAACAGCTCACGTTTAGGCCCATATTTAAGGAAGCTTAGCATCTCCTTAGCACCATTTATCTTGGTGCTAAAGCGCTGCTAACTTAACTCCATATCTATATTTTGACGCTGGACCTGTCGAGCGTCAAAATATTGGAGTTAGTGCCATTTTTAGGATGGGCCAACCCACCTTGCGTCAATGAGATGCAAGGTAGAAGTCCCCGTCCTAAAAATTACGCCAGCCCCCCACCTTAACTTCCGGCGTAGAAACGACACGCGGGTGGGAGGCGGACCAAAATAATGGCATTAAGCCCCCTTAGCACCATTATTTAACGCCTGGTCAGACCAGGAGTTAAAGTGCATGTAGGCTCATTTCCATTGGGAAATACCTTGGAATGGGCACAAAGATGCCCACCCCAACCCCCAGCAACACCACCACCCACACCACAGGGACACTACAGGAGGAGGGAGCCAATCCCAGGTAAGCTGCAGGTATGAGTTTGTGTATGTGTGCGGTGTGCCACTGGGAGCCCCTTACATGGGGCCCCCTGGCTGGCACTGGGTATGTAGGGCTTGCCCAGGGGACACTGACCCCCTGTGGTGGGCAGTGGGCATTGGGATGGTGGTAATGACTCCTGTCTATACTTAGATAGGAGTCATTTTTTGGCTGCTTGTGTGTCAAAAAATGATGCTAGGCTGATTAGTGGCAGAAATGTTGCTGCTAACCAGCCTAACGTCATTTCTGACCCATTAGCGCCATTTTATCTAACGCCATCCCCCACCAGCTAACATCTTTTCTTGTGCTGCTAGCCATTCCTTAGCGACATCGTGTGTCATTTAATAAATGTGGCGCATGGATGGCTTTAAGGAATGACGTTAGCAGGCGTTAAAAAAATTGACGCACAACTGCTTTAGCGCAGTTGTGCACCATTTTTCATAAATATGGCCCTCAATGTGTCAAAAGCTAGTCTAAGCATCGTATTTTGTTCTAGAAAGGTAAACCTATACTAGAAATCACGCACACACCATGGTACTGTGGTGCAAAGGTGTGTGCGTGGCGGTAGGCAGAGTTTTTATATGTCAGCGTTTGAGAAGAGGGCAGCAGTGCCATCTTTTAGTAGATATAGCTTTACAGTGATCTGCCTCAGCACAAAGAAGCACAGCAACTTTGATTACTGCACTGCGTTTCTCTACCTTTTAATAATTCGACACCAACATATATTTGTAGAGTTCAAGGCTCACACACTAAGGGTGTCTCTTGGATCTGTTGATCGGCAATAGATTTTCATTGTTAACCAAGCTTGGTAGTCCTCATTTTACCAACCTGCGAAGGGTGAAAGGCTGAGTAGACCTGAAAGGATTCAAACCTCTGAGTTCAAACAGAGATCCCTGGCGAAGTATTTATTTACGAGCACCTTAGATTGCACCGCCTCAAACATTATTAGGTTTAGCGATGAATGCATTGATGAGTTTAAGTAACTGAATCCAATTATGCCTTTGCTTCTGTTTTTGATTATTAGGATGTTACGTCACCAAATACCCTTGGCACATTTTAATATTCGAGTTCTACTAGGGGAGATGGACTAAAATTAGACACTGACCTAGATACACGTTAGTCAGGATACTCTCTTTGTTTGGAGCAAATTGAATTTTGCACGCTATGTTTTTAATGCCATAATATAATTCTATTGCTGCCTGACATTAAAAATAATATATTGCCACATTAAATAAAGGAAGTTGCAGCTAGCGAGAGATGCTTTTATGAAAAAAAATACAGAGAAATTCATTCATTACAAGATCGAAAGTAGGTCAGTAGATGGCGCTGCTGACCACTGAGAACAGTAATAGGAAGCGTTTTCGAGAACAGGTCTACTGTTGCTGAAACTTTGAACAGTGAAGGCCTCAATGTAAATAAACCCTTGGTGATGTCCGGCTCTTTATAGCACAAAGCTGTTTGTGGAAGAGAGGAAACAGCACCACTACCACCTTTTGTGTTTAAAAGGCTGCTTTATTGGAGACAGGTGCACTCACAAACAAAATACCCTGGCATCCAGCCTCACAAAACTACAGGCCTCACTATACATAAATTCACCTAGCCAAAACGCTCCTCCCCCTCCCCTACCCTCTCTCCTCCCTTCCCCTTTAAACTTGCAGTTCGTTAAACCAGTCATCCTTTTATTACCGTAGTAGTCAGTTTCTGCAGTCTACCTATAGAAACTGCAAGTCTCCAACTCTTGTTTCCTGGCTGCTGTCCACCCCGTTCCCATCTGAAAGTGTCCTGGCCTATTTCTTGTCCATCCGTTATCGCTATCACGTGAACAGTCTCTGTCTCCGCCGCACTTGTTCCAAGCGACAATTACAATTCTATTAACCCGTGCACCCATGACCAAAAATTGCCCTTATATGTTCCGACCCCCAAAAAATGTTCCCACCATAAAAGGCCCCCCACAACTGGGTGGGAGGGTGGGGAAAAAACGGCCACAACAGCCACCGTGTCGTCATCTAAAATGGCGACCCCGACAAAATGGCCCCTATTTAAACACCCGCCCCCGGACCAAAAAACGTCCAAAAAGCCGCCCAAAACGGCACTCTTGGGCTATTCCATCATCCACAATATTCCCGGGGGGGGGAGACCTCGTATCCTCGGCTTCCCCCCCAGGGTCCATTTGTGGAAGAGAGGAAACTGCACCACTACCACCTTTTGTGTGTAAAAGGCCGCTTTATTGGAGACAGGTGCACTCACAAACAAAATACCCTGGCATCCAGCCTCATAAAACTACAAGCCTCACTATACATAAATTCACCTAGCCCCAACCCTACCCTCCTCCCTCCCTTCCCCTTTAAACTTGCAGTTCGTTAAACCAGTCATCCTTTTAACGTCTATTACTGTAGTAGTCAGTTGCTGCCGTCTACCTATAGAAACTGCAAGTCTCAAACCCTTATCGCAATTTGTTATCTTTGTTTCCTGGCTGCTGTCCACCCCGTTCCCATCTGAAAGTGTCCTGGCCTATTTCTTGTCCATCCGTTATCGCTGTCACATGAACAGTCTCTGTCTCCGCCACCAGAAAAAGCAGGTGGGAAAGGAAACCCCTTACCCCCCTCTTTTTCTGCCCCCCCATTCGTCCGTGCGTGACCTCATTGTACCAATCTGCCCCTGCAAAGTCAAAAATACCTTAGCGTTCCTTAAACAGTTCTTTCAAAATCTCCTTAAGCTGAAGCAGGTACAATTCCATGCCCATGAAGGACAGGTGCACTCCATCGCTCCTGAAAAACTCCTTATCCTCATATCTCAGATCCTTATGCTCCAAATACGTCAAGCTGTTCTCTTTGCAATACACTTGCATCTCTTTATTAATTTTTCGCCGAGCCTTCTCAATTGCCCCGGGTTTTTGAGCCCCTCTCCAAAACTGGCGAGGAATGAAAGCTGTCCATATAATATGGCACCCATACCATTGCTGCCGAATCTCGTGTAAGTCCCTCTTCATGTGCTTCATGATATCCAGACCAGTCCTCCTCACCAAATCATTCTCACCCAAATGTATGAGTAAGACATCTGGGCAAAAACCCCGTCCCAGCACTCGCTTTTAAGTCTCCAACAGTTCTGTCCAGCCCATACCTCCTTTACCTTCCTAACAAACATGATACCTTTCCCTGTCCAAACCTAAGTTGTCCCCGATCGCTGTCCGTCGCGCTTGTCACCATGCCCACTTGACAAATTAATGTCCTACAACCCAAATGTAGATACACCGCACCGATGGTTCGGGCATCGAACCTGCAGCAAAAGAAAAAACAATTACCATCATAATGCATGGTGCTCCTGTCTCACATATTTCTTGTATGCATTAGATTTCCACCTTCCCAACGCTAACATTGCTTCCTTCTTCCATCCCAGAGCACCTGCCTCGGTCGCCATGCCTATCCAAAATGAATGATTCCCAAATTGCGCAGCATCCGGCCCAAGGACTTTCAAAGCTGACCTCAAAATTGCCAGCAACTGATAAGCGGTGACTGGTCTACCATCTAAATGACAGAAAACACTGCCACCCCCAGCTGAACTGGACATATCTCTGACAATGGATAAG
This sequence comes from Pleurodeles waltl, assembly GCF_031143425.1. NCBI lineage: Eukaryota > Metazoa > Chordata > Amphibia > Caudata > Salamandridae > Pleurodeles > Pleurodeles waltl. The sequence goes on along the minus strand of NC_090447.1, from coordinate 512,832,768 downwards.
CCGCCAAAAACACATGCCTGCCTTCTCCCCTCTGGTCCATCTTCGATTTCCGTAAGTAAAGCATGACTCCGTCTGCCCCAATGGTCATGTTGGCCCACTGAACCCCTTGAACCACCTTGGACCCCAAAAGCTCAGAAACCCTGAATGCCCCAAAAAACATCCAAGACATAAGGGTGCGAAATAACAGGACTTCCCCTTGATCAAAGCACACCACCCTTAATGTGTGCAAAACCCTTTTCAAAAGCCTCAGCGTAATAGGCTGCCTCACCCTGCTCCCTGCACCCTTATCTTCCCTTGCCCAACCTTCTAGTATCCGCTGTCCCAATTCCCCTGCCGACAGAGCTTATCCCTACCACAGCTCACCCATGAATGCGACACCAGCCAACTTCCTTGCTATGGATACCCTTGACAGATGTCTTTCAACCAAATCCATAATAAATGTTTACCACATCGTCCACTCTGTCCTAGTCCTCGTGTCGCCTCCGAGCCCCAGACAGTAAAAATTTGCGCCACCCCTGACATACGCTCGGCGGGTAAATGGTGCTAGGGAATTCACCACCAACCACAGCATCCTCCATCTCCTATTGTCCACAACGCCTCCGGCATCCTCGTCCTGCACAGGGCCTCGTCCACAACCAGCCCATAGAACCTCGCCCACTGCGAACGAGATAAGGCATCTGCAATGTCATTTTGGACCCCCAGCACATGTCGCGCCCGAAAGTAGATGTCACGACGCAAGCACTCTAACACAAACACGCGCAGCAGCTGTACAACTTGTTCCTCCCTGGCAGACTGCCGGTTCACCACCTGGACAACCGTCAAATTATCCACCCGAAACAACACCCGCTGGTGCGTCAAAAGGTGACCCCACACCCGGACTGCTACCACTAAAGGAAATAGCTCCAGGAAAGCAATGTTGCAACCTCCCGAGCGCCACGCCTCTGGCCACTCCTCTGCACAATATCTCCCTCGCCAATACAAGACAAAACCTGATGCCCCGGACGCATCAGAGAAAATTTGGACATCCTATTCGCACAGCGGCCACGCTTGTATGGGGATCCCATTAAAAGACTCCAGGAACACGTACCACATCCTCAAATCTTCGCGCACCCCCGCGCCAATGCGCACATGATGGTGCAGCAAGTTGCACCCCGACAAGGCGAGGCCCAGTCTCCTGCAAAAGATCCATCCTGCTCTAACTACTCTGCATGCGAAATTGAGGTGTCCTAAAAGAACTTGGATTTCCTTGACTGTCACCTTCTTCTTGCTAAGCATCATCCGAACCATCTCAATCATGTTTGTCTGTTTATCCAAGGGTAAATGGGCCACCATGGGCACTGAATCAACTCAATACCTAAAAAGGCCAAGGCCGTGCAGGGCCCGACTGTTTTCTCAAGGGCCAGGGGCACACCCAGGTCCCCCATTATATCCTGAAATTGTCCCAGCACCGAAGCGCAGCAAGGCAAACCCGAGGGCCCTGCAAAAAAGAAGTCATCCAAGTAATGGGTCACTGATTTATACCCCGTCACTGTCTCAAATATCCCCTGCAAAAATGTGCTAAAGCACTCAAAAAGGGAGCAAGAAATCGAACATCCCATGGGAAGAGCCTTGTCCACATACCACTGACCCAGGAACTGAATTCCCAACAATTCAAAATCCAGTGGGTGGACTGGCAGCAACCGGAACGCAGATTTTACATCAATGCCCCAGGGCCCAAAGCCTCCACCATTGCCATAGCCACATCCACTGATGCATAGGAGACCTTTGTCAGCTCCTCCGGAATGAAGTTGTGAATAGATGAACCCACCAGCCAGGATAGATGATGGATAAGCCTTTATTGTCCCGGTTCCTTTCTAGGGACCACACCAATCGGAGATACAATAAGATTTGGTAAAGGCCACTCTGCAAAAGACCCCTCCATCCGCCCTTCGGCCACCTCCTTTTCCAATTTGAGCTGCACAAGCTCCTCTCTACCCTGCACCGACCGCAAGTTTTCGGCCCTGCGCCGCTGTCTAGGTCTAGTATAGCCGAGTCAAAAACCGTAAAGAAAACCTTGATGTAGCAAACGTCCTGCCTGCTCGTTCCCGTATAGTTGTAACCAAAATTGCAACCTGTCAATCCTAACTGGAGTAGTAGCTTTTTCCCAAAGTACCGTGACCTCCTCGAGATCGGGCCGTACCCGACATCCCCTGTGCACTACCACCTGAACCTGAACCGGAGGTTCCTGTGCTGCCCGTCTCAGAGCAGTTAATGAGGGCATGACTTCCTGAACATTTGGAACACTCGTGCTTGAACTTACAATATTCGCAAGTGCAGAGTCCCTTGTTGTAATCCCAACAAGCTCCAGATTTTATCGTCCCACTTCCAGACGCTCCTGTCCCTTCTTTTGTCCCTGTGTTCGCCACCACCCTGGGTGGGACGCTCCCGAAAGGGCCGGTATGTGTTAGGCAAGCCACTCGCCGTCAAAATGGTCTTGCCAAATTTAGACGGTCCCATTGTGTGCTGCCATAAATCCGCATCAATTTCACCCCATTGAACCTCCGCTTCCGCCGCCATCCACGCCCGAAACTCCTCATCGTATTGTGCCCAAGCGTAACCACCATAATTCAGGTACGCCTTCTGAATAACATCCATGTACCTCAATAGGGCTACAGACCACTCAGGAAAACACTCGCAATAAACGCTTACAAAAATGAAAAACGCGTCTGTCCAGTTCTCAATGTTTACGGGCACCTTGGGGCATTTTGCTAGTTCATGTTCCTCTTCTTTTGAACCCTCCTTCAATCGTACCTCCCTATGCAGCAGTTTTAACATTTCCACATACTCCCCTTTCCATATCTTTTCCTTCGTTGCCAACATCAAATGCGCGCCCAACAGCTTTGCGATACCCATATATGGTAGGCGCTTCGGTTTCCCTACTGGCTTCTCCCCATCTGCCTTATCTGACTTACCTGTTTTGTCCCTTACCTCACCTGCAGCCTCTGTCTCTGTCCCTACCCCAATGTCCTGAACGTAAACCCCCCTTTGGAGGCGCTCCCCGACCCACCTGCCTTCACATCAATCACCACCATGCTTGGGCGCACCTTTCCTCCGCATTTACCTTTTTGCAATGACAGTGGCCGTTCTTGCGCCTTCCGCCTTGCCACTTCACCCAGTCCTGATAAGGTGTCCGCCACCTGAAAAGACTGAGGAAGAGCGTTAGACACCCCCGTTACTCCACCAAACTCCTTCATCCTCTTCCTCCCGCAATTCCCCTTCCTCCATGCTGTTGTCATCAAAATTGAGCACATCATTACCAACACTCACATCACAGTCACTTAACACATCACCAAATACCACCTTTGCCTTTTTAGTCTCCACTGACATCCCTACCGGTTGATGAAGCAGCCGCCTGCAGGCCGCCCGGGACCCCCCCTGCTGTTCCGCCTGGCCAGGCCGCCGAATGGCCGGTTGACTACCACCGGAGGGCGCAAAACCCTGTCCGGTGTGCCGCACGTCCACACCAACCTTGGCCAGACCCTCCTCCTGCTCTTGAGCTTGCGACGCAGCTATCCAGCCGGCCGTGCTGGGCCCGCCTTCTCTTCGTCCCAGGGTTCTAGGGCCACCGCAAACCCTCCTGAGTCACCTCCGTCCAAAAATTCCGGGTCCTGCCAAAAGGTGCCCGGTGTGCTGGTGAGTGGAGACCCAAAAAAGAAACCTCCCTCCTGACCCTGAGCCTCCCCCTCGAACTCCTCATTGGAGTTCCCCCCATACCCACGTGCCCTGCTATCACGACGGGAGTCCCATGTACCCGAGGAGGGTAGCCCTTTTCCATACGTGCGGCGAGGGGGGAGGACCTTCAGCGTTATGCCATCCTCCATCCTCGTCCTCACTCCACTCCAACAATGATGGTCCCCTCTGCCCCCCACCCAGCTCCTGCAAAGTGCCCCCTACTCCGTCCAACCCCCCCACTTCCCTGAGGGTGGCTGCTGGTTCCCCACTAAATAGGTCCTCCCTGGTGCTCCCGTGCACCAAAGTTCCTTCCTTGCCTGGCAAAATACCTGAGCCCTGCCTGCCCACCTAATGTTTCAAAACAACCTGCCGGCCGCCAGGAACCGGCTCCTGTCTTGCCTGGGAACCTCCCTGTCCCCTACCACCTTTTCGTGCTCCTCGCTGTGTTCCCCAGTCCCTCCCCCCTCCCGCCCTTGCCAGGGGCTGCCTCCACCGCATTCTGGCCAGCCCTCCCGCCAATCCCCTTCCCAGGCCCCACCTTCCCGACAGGGCCACCACAGCAGCTTGCTGCTCGATCGCGCTGCTCCCCTGCCCCCGGGAAACCCCATACACCCCCCCACGCTTTCTCCTCCCCCCACGGGACCAAACTCACCTGCTGCACCGCAAGTCACATCCCACGTGGAGGCCAGCAGGCGGCCACAGCCGCCGCTCTGCGCGTCGGTCGGGCGCGACCCACCACTCCTGGAACTAGCAGATCTAATCTCCCGGCCTCCTGAAGAAGCCAGAGTGCCTGCGAGACCTGAGAATCCATACCGCCAACTCCGGTAAGCACGGCACATTGCTGTTTCAAACGAGCACCCGTGGACTAAATACTCGCGGTACTGTACCCTGTCTGGGTCCGACGCGCGTTCACAGCGCCATTCATACACCTTTCACACTTCGGCTTTTAAAGTTAATGACTACTATCTCACTTGACCTACTCGCCCAAAACGCACTCCTGAAGGAAAAAACAGCCACAACAGCCACCTTGTCGTCACCTAAAATGGCGACCCGACAAAATGGCCCCTATTTAAATACCCGCCCCGGACCAAAAAAACGGCCAAAAAGCTGCCCAATACGTCGCGCGTGGGCTATTCCACCATCCACAATATTTCCGGGGGGGGGGAGAGACCTTGTATCCTCGGCTTCCCCCCCCCAGGGCCCATTTCCGTAACAGAATGCAAAATATCCAACTAGAACATTTTTATCAATTAGCACCTGGAATTTTGCCATCCATGAAACATATTTTTGAATCATTTTATTCAAATTCTCCCCGATGATGGGCCCAATATAAACACAATAGAGCCGTGGGCCAGGGAGGTGCAGCTGGACCAGATAGGGACCCGCGTCAAAAAGTAAGCGTTGGGATTGGCTGGCATTGTTCAAATGGCCCAATCGCAAGGAGGGCATTTGTGGAATGCACAGTTAATCCCTTAGCTGCTGTGCCTCCCCCCTAATGCTGAGCCTGTTTTTTGGCTGTTTGGGGCAGTTCGGCCCTCATAACTTTTTATCCACATAAGCTACTCACGCCAACATCCTAGGGATTCTAGAGGTATCCAGATTTTGTGGGTTCCCCTGAAAGAGACCAAGAAATTAGCCTAAATACAGCGAAAACTTCATTTTTGTTTAAAAAAAAATTAGAAACAAGGTCTTCAGAAGAAGGTTTGTGCTTTTTTCCCCTTAAAATGCCATCAACAAAGGGTTTGCGGTTCTAAAATCACCATCTTCCCAGCTTTCAGGAACAGGCTGACTTGAATCAGAAAACCCAATTTTTTAACACAATTTTGGCATTTTACTGGAACATACCCCATTATGACTATTTTTGTGCTTTCAGCCTCCTTCCAGTTAGTGACAGAAACTGGTGTGAGACCAATGCTGGATCCTAGAAAGCTAAATATTTCTGTAAAGTAGACAAAATTGTGAATTCAGCAATAGGTAATTTGTGTAGATCCTACAAGAGTTTCCTACAGAAAATAATAGCTGGACTAAAAAAATATTGAAATTGAGGTGAAAAAAACAGCCATTCTTCTCCATGTTTTGCTCTGTAACTTTTTCCTGCTGTGTCAGATTTTTTAATGCAATATACCGTTATGTCTACTGGACTGTTCTGGTTGCGGGGATGTATAGGGCCTGTAGGTTCATCACGAGCCCTAGGTACCCAGAGCCAATAAATGACCTGCACCTTGCAATGGATTTTCATTCTATACCGGGTATACAGCAATTCATTTGCTGAAATATAAAGAGGGAAAAATAGGTATCAAGAAAACCTTTGTATTTCGAAAATGGGCAAAAGATAAGGTGTTGAGAAGCAGTGGTTATTTGCACATCTCTGAATTCCGGGGTGCCTATACCAGCATGTGAATTACAGGGCATTTCTCAAATAGACGTCTTTTTTACACACTGTCTTACATTTGGAAAGAAAAAATGTAGAGAAAGACAAGGGGCAATAACACTTGTTTTGCTATTCTATGTTCCTCCAAGTCTCCCGATAAAAATTTTACCCCACTTGCGTGGGTAGGCCTAATGCTCGCGACAGGAAACGCAACATGGACACATCACATTTTTACATGGAAATCTGATGTGTTTTTTGCAAAGTGCCTAGCTGTAGATTTTGACCTCTAGCACAGCCAGCACCTAGGGAAACCTACCAAACTTGTGCATTTTTTAAAACTAGACACCTAGGGGAATCCAAGATGGGGTGAATTGTGGGGCTCTCACCAGTTTCTGTTACCCAGAATCATTTGCAGACCTCAAAATTTGTCCTAAAAAACACTTTTTCCTCACGTTTCGGTGACAGAAAGTTCTGGAATCTGAGATGAGTGACAGCTTTCCTTCCACCCAGCGTTCCCCCAAGTCTCCTGATAAAAAAGGTACCTCACTTGTGTGGGTAGGCCTAGTGCCTACAACAGGAAATGCCCCAAAACACAACGTGGACACATCACATTTGCCCAAAGAAAATAGAGCTGTTTTTTGCAAAGTGCCTAGCTGTGTATTTTGGCCTCTAGCTCAGCCGACACCTAGGTAAACCTACCAAACCTGTGCATTTTTGAAAACTAGACACCTAGGGGAATCCAAGATGGGGTGACCTGTGGGGCTCTCACCAGGTTCTGTTACCCAGAGTCCTTTGCAAACCTCAAAATGTGGCTAAAAAACACTTTTTCCTCAAATTTCGTTGACAGAATGTTCTGGAATCTGAGAGGAGCCACAAACTTCCTTCCACCCAGCGTTTCGCCAAGTCTTCCGATAAAAATGGTACCTCACTTGTGTGGGTAGGCCTAGCACCCGCAACAGAAGATGTCCCAAAACACAACCTGGACACATCACATTTTTCCAAAGAAAACAGAGCTGTTTTTTGCAAAGTGCCTAGCTGTGGATTTTGGCCTCTTGCTCAGCCGGCACCTTGGGAAACCTACCAAACCAGCGCATTTTTTAAAACTAAACACCTAGGGGAATCCAAGATTGGGTGGCTTGTGGGACTCTCACCGGGTTCTGTTACCCAGAATTCTCTGCAAACCTCAAAATTTGGCCAAAAAACACTTTTTCCTCACATTTCGGTGACAGAAAGTTCTGGAATCTGAGAGGAGACACAAATTTCCTTCCACCCAGCGTTCCTCAAAGTCTCCTGATAAGAATGGTACCTCACTTGTTTGGGTAGGCCTAGTGCCCGTGAGAGGAAATGCCCCAAAACACAACCTGGACACATCACTTCTTTCCAAAGAAAACAGAGCCTTTTTGTGCAAAGTGCCTAGCTGTAGATTTTGGCCTCTAGCTCAGCCGGCACGTAAGGAAACCTACCAAACCTGTGCATTTATGAAAACTAGACACCTAGAGGAATCCAAGATGGGGTGGCTTGTGGGGCTCTCACCAGGTTCTGTTACCCAGAATCCTTTGCAAATCTCAACATTTACCTAAAAAAACACCTTTTCCTCACATTTCGGTGACAGAAAGTTCTGGAATCTGAGAGGAGCCACAAACTTCCTTCCACCCATTGTTCCCCCACGTCTCCCGATAAAAATGGTACCTCACTTGTGTCGGTAGACTTAGCACCCGCGACAGCAAATGCCCCAAAACACAACCTGGACACATCACATTTTCCCAAAGAAAACAGAGCTGTTTTTTGCAAAGTGCCTAGCTGTGGTTTTTGGCCTCTAGCTCAGCCGGCACCTAGGAAAACCTACTAAACCTGTGCATTTCTGAAAACTAGACATCTAGAGGAATCCAAGATGGGGTGACTTGTGTGGCTCTCACCAGGTTCTGGTACCCAGAATCCTTTACAAACCTCAAAATTTGCCTAAATAAACACCTTTTCCTCACATTTCAGTGACAGAAAGTTCTGGAATCTGAGAAGAGCCACAAATTTCCTTCCACCCAGAGTTCCCCCATATGTCCCAATAAAAATGATACCTCACTTGTGTAGGTAGCTCAGGTGCCTCCCCCCAAACACAGGTAGTTGTGCAATAGATCATTTTGATGTGTCCACGTACTTATGTGATGTTCCAAACACTAAAATTGTGAAAAGAAACGCACTTAGGTTATGTTAAAAAGACCCGTCACCCACCAACCAAGTTGGTGGCATGCTTCATCATCGAGGTCCCACCCGAGACACCTAGCATCTCATGGGTGTGCTGGGACGCCTGACTACAACGGAGCTGGTTTTGTTATTTTTACCACACATACTGGCTGGATTTGGCACAAGGGTGAGTGATGGTTCAGTAGATAAAATTTTATTAACAAGAGATTTCACAAAAATGAAATGCATTATTAATAACTGAAAGGCCAAAAAACGGAACTAGTGACTCACAGCTCGTGAGCTGTAAAGCCACGACAAGGCACCAACCGCTTTACTCTCCATTCACACACCTTTCATACATGACATGCACAAGACCATTCACGCCGCCAGCCACGGGCCCAGGACATTACAACACTCACATCGACAGTCTGCGCCACTCAAGGGCCCATCACTTACATACGCCATCATGCCTGATACAGCAATCACACCAGCTGATGGGAGTGTGTGGACTGGCGTTTGGCTGGCAGTGTGTTGCAGTAGCCAACAGCAAGTCAATATTTACACCACCAGCCAAGTGCCACTCCATGCACACCGCCAGCCAAGTGCCACCCCATGCACAACGCCAGCCAAGCGCCACCCCACACACACTGCCACCCAAGCTCAACCTCACGCACACTGCCAGTCAAGTGCAACCCCACACACACCACCATTCAAGCGCCACCCCACACACACCGCCAGCAAAGCGCCAGTCCATGCACACCGACATCACTTATTTTTTTGTTTTTAAACAACAAAGAAACCACTAATTATAAATGAGTACAAAACTACAAACACAAAAGCTCTAACTGAATACATGACAGTAATGCCAACCGTGAAACTGAACATATGAAAATATAAAACAGCAGTTTACGCTCATGGTATTTCCCAATATTTCTTCTGTGTGTGGTAGCTCCTGAAACAGCCCCCCACACACAGCCCAGGCTTTGAAGGGCAATCAGGGCGGTACATCCTAGTCTCCTTCCTGATACCTCTTCGAGCACAGACTCTATATCTCTTGGCAGGAAAGTTTTTTTGGGCCGTCGGAGGAATGTGTTCAGCAAAGTGACGATCTTTCAATCTAGCCACATCCTCCACCACTGCTTATCTAGGAACTCTTGCATGTTCCAGCACAACAAGGCTTGCTATGAATGACTCCTGAAATTTCACAAATGTCATCCTTGACTCTGGAGAACTATCTTTGAACACAACAAAAGCATTAAAAGTTGCCAAGTGGAACAGGTGAATCGCTAATTTCTTATACCAAACATAAGACTTACGAGCAGCAGTGTAAGGTTCCAACCTCTGATCTACTCTATCAACACCATCCATGTGCTTATTGTAGTCTAAAATGCACACAGGTTTGCGCACTTCAGCAACTTAATCCCAAACAGCTACAGGTGAAGAACTCTCATCATGGATGGTAGTTAGCATGCATGTACACATCCCTCCTGTCTACACATTTTAGAGCTAGCAGCTCATCATTCCACAAGGTACTGCACTGTCCCTTCTCAAGTTTTTTACAGACAAGCTCTCTTGGATAGCCTGTCCGATTAGAGCAGATTGTGCCACAAACAAACAGTGTCCACTCTGAACAACTCCTTAAACAACTTAACTCGAGCGTATAAGTTATCTACATATAAATGGTGACCTTTGTTAAACAGTCGTCTACCAAGTTCCCACACAATTTTCTCAGTAGCTCCAAAAGTGGGTGGACAACCGAGGGGGGGAGGGTGTCAATACTGGAATCCCTACCTGTGTAGACCCAGAAATTATAAACATATCCTGTACTACTTTCAGACAGCATATGCAATTTAATTCCATTACTGTAACCTCTTGCTCGGAATGTACTGCCTTAAAACCAAACGACCCTTGAACAGGACCAAAGACTCCGCTACAGATAATTCTTTGCCTGGAACACAGATCTCTGAAAACCGATCTACCAAATGATCAAGGATAGGTCTAATCTTAAGAAGACGGTCAGAATCAGGTTGATTTCGCATCAAGGCTAAAGCATTATCTACAAAATGCATCATCCAAAGAAGCTCATACTGGTTACGACTCATGATTGCAGGAAATATAGCAGTTGCCATCAAGGGACTATTAGACCAATATGAAGACAGTGGTGGCTTCCTTATCAGCACCATCAAAAAAGTTAAACCCAAGAACTTTTTCAACTCTTTCAGATTTGTGGGAATCCACCGGCTAGCTCTAAAGTGTGGCCTAAGTCTGGCATCGTTGTCCCTCAAATACTGCTTTGCATACAAATTAGTCTGCTCAACAATCTCTTCCAAAAATATATCATCCATAAACAACTCAAAGAAGTTGACAGGCAAAAAGTTTTTCATATTAACGCCACACCCTGGGAAACCAGGAAACACAGGCAACTGTGGCTGCTCCATGTTTGGTGCAACCCACGTGTCAGGTCTTCCAATGGGAAGTTTTCAGCCGCTGGCTGCTGCACCATTGGCACATCAGTGTCCGCATCTAAAACAGCCCCTTCATCAGCACTGAGAGTGGCTTCATCATCAGAAGATTCCTCTCTGACAGAAAATTCACTTCCAGAAACTTGCACTTCCTCCTCTGCCTCAGATGCAGAGTCAGTCTCATAATCATGGTCACAAGACGACTCAAAAAGCACACCAACAACCTGCTGAGCGGTCATCCTACGGCTAGCCATGATCCTTCCTACAAAAAATAACTGGACAAATGTACCACCAACAACCAGCACTGTGTAAGATAAGTAATAAACAAAGTGTAGCTTGATCACTAAGAGTTATAAACTCAAAAACTATACCGCTCACTTGCCTGAAAAAGCTTGACTCACCAGTAACTACTCTGCACAGCCACAGCAATCAACAATGATATCCCACTAAAAAGAAAAAAGAAAAGCAAATTAAACATAAGACAACACAAATATTATTGTTCATAAATCTAAGGACAATTTCACACACAATCCTGCTTTCAGTACTCCACCTACAAACATGTCATTCATGCATGTCAACAATACTCCTTTGGAGTAAATGTATTTACTTACCTAAAACATGCAACTATGCAAACTGCAGGACAACCACTGCCAAAACCGCAACAAGCCACAGCAAAGGAGGCAAAAGTTTTGAACTAGAACAAAAGGGAGAAATAAATTGTTATAATCACAAATGTAAATACTTCACCAGTTGACAAACACCCCGCCACCAACCATTTATACATTTTCCCTGGTGTCTAGTGTTCTCTGCTTGGGAGCAGATGGGCCTAAAACAATAGACCAATCTGCCCCCAAGGGGGGCAGAAATGGCATACAATATATTGCCCCCTTTGGGGGGAGACCCTTGCCCAAGGGGCCACCCCCCCACACAAAGCACACACACACATCATCTCTGGCGCTAAGTTGTTTCCCCTCCCCCTTGGGGGTGGATGGCCCTAACAAAATAGGCCGATCTGCCCTAGAGGGGGGCAGAACTGCCCAATAGTGCTTTTTGCCCTTTGGGGACGACCCTTGCCCAAAGGGGCACCCCCCAACAAAAAAAACAAAAGAAAGAAAAAACATCTGTGGCGTCTTTATGGTTTCTGCCCCCCTGGGGGCAGAAGGGCCCAAAAAATAGGCCAATCTGCCCCCAAGGGGGGCAGAAATGGCATAGATTATATTGCCTCCTTTGGGGGGTGACCCTTGCCCAAGGGGCCACCGCCCCACACAAAGCACACACACACACATGATCCCTGGCGCTAAGTGGATTCTGCCCCCCTTGGGGGCAGATGGGCCTAAAAAAAATAGGCCAATCTGCCCCCAAGTGGGGCAGAACTGCCCAGTAGTGCTTTTTGCCCCTTGGGAGTGACACTTGCCCATGGGGCCAACCCCCCAAAACAAAACAAAAAACAGCCACAAAAACAATCCCTGGTTTCTAGTGGCTTCTGCCCCCCTAAAAATAAAAGGCTGATCTGCCCCCAAGGGGGTTAGAAATGGCAATAACTATAATGCCCCCCCCCAAGGGGAGTGACCCTTGCCCAAGGGGTCGCTCCCCCCCACTGTAAAAGCACACATACACACGCTAATTCCCTGGTGTCTAGTGGGCATTCCTGCTGCCCAATAGCATCGCGATCGGCAGCAGGAATGCTGAAAGAGACATTGAGGGAAAGGAAAACCATTTCCTTTCCCCCAATGCCTCTTTTTATGCAGTACCCCCCCGCCCGGAGGAAAAACTGACCTCCTCTTCCGTAGATGCGCTGGAAGCAAATGTCTTCCAGCGCATCTTGCACCAGGGCCGGTACCTGGACGTAATGGTTACGTCCGTGGCACCTGATCGCCGCAGCCACGGACGTAACCGTACCTGTCAAGGTAAAGGAACCTAGTGTTAACAATATCGGATAAATATGAACTATTCATGAAGTTTGTGTTGATCATGGATTGTGTTGTTTACGATACTTGGTATATGTGAATAAATTGCCGTTGTTATGCACCAAAAACATTATCAATCAATAAATCAATCAATCAATCAAAAAACATTTATAAAGCGTGCTACTCACCCGTGAGGGTCTCAAGGCGCTAGGGGAGGGGGGTTACTGCTGCTCGAAGAGCCAGGTTTTGAGCTGCCTCCGGAATGCAGGGTGGTCCTGGGTGGTCCTGAGGTTGGCTGGGAGGGAGTTCCATGTCTTGGCTGCCAGGTAGGAGAAGGATTTCCCACCTGCCGTAGTGCGGCGGATGCGAGGGACGGCAGCGAGTGCGAGGTTGGCGGAGCGAAGTTGACGAGTGGGTGTGTAGAAACTGAGGCGACGGTTGAGGTATTCAGGTCCCTTGTTGTGGAGGGCTTTGTGAGCGTGGGTGAGGAGCCGGAAGGTGATCCTTTTGTTGACGGGAAGCCAGTGCAGGTGTCTCAGGTGGGCGTAGATGTGGCTGTTGCGGGGTATGTCGAGGATGAGGCGGGCAGAGGAGTTTTGTATTCGCTGAAGACGTTTCTGGAGTTTAGCGGTGGTTCCTGCGTATAGGGTGTTTCCGTAGTCCAGGCAGCTTGTGACGAGGGCGTGGATCACAGTTTTTCTGGTGTCGGCGGGGATCCAGCGGAAGATCTTTCGGAGCATGCGGAGAGTGAGGAAGCAGGAAGATGATACAGCATTGACTTGTTTGGTCATGGTGAGAAGTGGTTCCAGGATGAATCCGAGGTTGCGTGCGTGGTCTGAGGGGGTTGGTGCGGTCCCAAGGGCCATGGGCCACCAAGAGTTGTCCCAGGCGGACGGGGTGTTTCCGAGGATGAGGACTTCCGTTTTGTCTGAGTTCAGTTTCAGACGGCTGAGTTTCATCCATTCTGCGACGTCTTTCATTTAATCTTGCAGGTTGGTCTTGGCGCTGGTGGGGTCTTTGGTGAGGGAAAGTATCAGCTGAGTGTCGTCGGTGTAGGAGGTGATGTTGATGTTGTGTTTGCGTACGATGTCGGCGAGGGGGCTCATGTAGACATTGAAGAGAGTCGGGCTGAGCGAGGAGCCTTGTGGGACGCCGCAGATGATCTCGGTGGGGTCTGAGCGGAACAGAGGGAGGTAGACTCTTTGGGAGCGGTTAGAGAGGAAAGAAGTGATCCAGTCCAGGGCCTGTGGAGCGGAGGCGGGATATTAGGGTTCGGTGGCAGACGGTGTCGAAGGCAGCCGAGAGGTCGAGGAGGATGAGGGCGACTGTTTCTCCATTGTCCATCAGAGTTCTGATGTCGTCTGTGACTGCGATGAGGGTAGTTTCTGTGCTGTGGTTGTCTCGGAATCCGGACTGGGAGGGGTCGAGTAGGTTGTTGTCTTCAAGGAAATTGATCAGTTGCTTGTTGACGGTCTTCTCGATGACTTTGGCAGGGAAGGGGAGAAGGGAGATGGGGCAGAAGTTCTTCAGGTCGCTGGGGTCCGCCGTAGGTTTCTTCAGGAGGGCATTGACTTCCGCGTGTGTTTCCAGCTCTCGGGGAAGGTGGCAGAAGCAAACAAGCTGTTGATGATGGTCTGGAGATGAGGGGCGATGATGTCGTCGGCTTTGTTGAAGATGAAGTGGGGGCAGGGGTCCAAGGGGGCACCGGAGTGGATGGTGTTCATGGTAGCTTTGGTCCCCTCCGCGCTGATGTGAGTCCAGGCGTTAAGGGTGATGGCTGGGGTTGAAGGTTCTGTGGTGGTTGGCTGGGTCTGGTGTCCGAAGCTGTCGTGTAGTGTAGGGTACAGAAGGTGCATCTGGCAATGGCCTGGGAGCTCCCTGGGGGCAGGGGTGTTCTTAATCTGCTTTTGTGTGAGCATAGATTTACCACTTTCTGGAATTCACAAACATTTTGAGGAATACCCTTGGAAAGCTGCTCACAGCACACATTGCCATTCATTTATCCAGAGAAGGTGATATGACATTCCTAGATGATCTTACTCCTGCTGTGCCTCATTCTCCATAGCAGCAAATACTCTCCCTGTACAACACTTTCTCTTCACCGGAAAGTATTTTTCCCGTTAGAGAAACTCCTTCCCTTAGGCCCCCACCAAAGCTGGATTTGAACCAGTCCCCTTCCACATTGGAAATGGTTTTACACTAGCCCTTGGCTAGAATAAAAATCCCACCCTTTCCAGGAAGAAGATGAGGATGAGAGGAGTTTGTGAATGCCCGCAAGCAACCATATTTGTGGTGCATTCACAAACATCCTGGGTCTTGGAATGCCCATTTTTCCACCAAAAGACTGTTTTTCACAGTTGCAAAGAGCTTTGCAATCATGGCAGAGATCTCTGCACACGTAATTGGGCTTACGCCTGTCAGGAATTCCTTTGTGAATTCCTGCTAGTCATTAAGCATGATACTTTCAGCAGACTTTGGAACCAGGCACCCAGGTTGGAGTCCCAGCCTCGGCTCAACATACTGTGATTCAGGGCAAATCACTTAATCCTCATGTGCCTTAAAAACTTTTATATAATCTGGTGCTCATGTAAAGTGTTCTAATTCTCTAGGGCGAAGTACGCACTAAATAAAACAATTTTCCTTTGTTAAAAGGTTTCTTTTTTGTAGTTGACTTTTTTTCCTGTTTTTCTAAAAAAAGTAAAACTCCAGCAAAATCCTACATTTCTTTTAAAAAGTTATTTTCAGAATCACTATTCTCATCAAAGAATAAAATGCACATGAATCTATTTTATAAGTAGGATTCCAGGTTTTATTGTATCTGTTTTTTTCTATTCCCATCGGAATTTATCCATACATTTGAAGCTCATTTTATCTGTATTTATCCATATTTATTTTGTACTTGATGTAAAAAATGAAGCTTCAATGATTATATTTCCACGTTAATTTTAACCGACAAATGTTTACTCATGTTTGAATGTCCAATTGGTATTAGCCATTTACAGTACAATACAGTCATCTGAAATCATTTAAACAGCTGTACTGTTTTGGTTATTTAAACATCGGTAGGAAATCCTTTCCCTTTTTTAAACTCCCCCCCTTCCTGTCAGACTGCACAGCTATTGACCTAAAACGCATGATTGACAGTAGGGGGAATTGTCCAGAAGGAAGCCTATTTCCTGTATATTTCCATATTTAAAAATTAATAGGGACAGGAAAATAGATTGTTTTCTGTCAGAATTGTTCTGTAGAAACCAGTTCAAATGGAAAACTTGGAGGCCTAATTATAGGTATATCAAAGGTAAGTCATGTGAGGATCATTATAAGCCAATGTCCAAACTATTTGCTCTTCTTTAACACTAAAAATGACATTTTCTTTGTCTTAAATCACTGTAAATCTGAAACAAAATATCAATATGTGGGACTTGGCCACAGGCATGACCTTCTGAATCCCTGTGCTTTCCAAACACACTTAAAAAACTCAGTTAAGTACAGTTTTCGTGTCCTTATTGTTTCAAAACTGATTACTGAAAAACACTGAACTTGGCAAGTTATGTTTAGGAATACAATCCATAATTTGCACAAGAGCCATTAAACCATACTTTTCACCCCTAAAAAGAAAGGTAAAGTAAAAATGTTGTAATAATCTTACAAATCAAATTACAATTCACATTACCCTTACCACCTTGAACGAGATGACCATAGATGTAGTTTTATGCATAGGTTGAGTATGTGTTGTTATCTAATTACATTTTGCTTTTTGGTGTTATTATTTATTGGTCTGAATGTTGTGAGGCCATAAGCATTGGATTTAGTGTGCAAGCGAGTGTTTATGTGGCTGTTGTGTGAGTTATGGATTCTGGTCCTAACCATATCTTGCCAATGCCAGTGGTTTTTCAGTTTTAATTTGTTACCATAACTGCCTTTCAAATGCACCTTTTAGGGTTTTTTCTTGTAAATATAAATAAAGTTAACCATAACTTCAGTTTAACCTTTGTTTTTCTCAGTATATTTTTGAGTTTTTTTTTTGATCATGTCACACATCAAACAGTTACTTTTGGCCAGCGTCTCGTGGGAGGCCAACCCCTTCTGTGCATGGCCTTTGGTTGTGGGGCAGCGCAATTTAGACTCCGTCCTTTACACATTATTTTTGTGCAAATAAACATTTATATTTGCCATTATATTTACTGTGTGCCTTAGATTAATGTTAACATGCGTGAACGCTTAAAGGCATTAATGAAATTTAACCACTAAGGACTTAAGCTTTATAAACGTGTGCACTAATGTTTATTTGAAATGCTTACGTGTTCATTGTTCACATTTTATATTTACATTTCACAAATAAACATGCATTCTTTTGTTCATGTTCTGCATTTATTTTGAAAGTTATATGTGTGCATGTTTAATCATACAGTATATTTGAAATGTACATTAAATATTTAGTTAAAGTTAGCCCTGCTAAAGGCTGCAATTTAGAAAAATATTTTTATTGGTTAGTATGTTCTTTCTTTTGCAGGTGAGTTTCAAAGTTTCATTAGCTAGAAAAAAAGGAGTTTTGTTATATGTATTCATTTTGCTGATAATAAGGCTTGAGAAGAGAAATGTTGGCAAGAGGTGTGAAGACTCATGAGCAGCTGAAGTCTCCTATTCATTGCGTAACAGGAACAGGGGATTTTCAAGGTTGCAATAACTGTCCAGTATTCTGTAGGATGAGAAATTCATGTGATGTTGCAAATGCACAACATGGACAAAGAGGCAATCAGTTCCTGGTGGAGTGAGAAGAGATAAGATTAATGTTGAAAATTCTGTTTGTTTTAAATAATGATTTTGCTGTTAGAAGTTAAGACAGATTCCCTTGGACTTGAGGGGTACAGATCTCTATGCTTCTTTATTCTTGCAAGTGTGAAGATTCATGTTAAATACTTATTCCCTTTGCTGGAAGACTTCTACTGGAGTCTTCACTATGCGGATTCCTTCTCGCATTTCCAAATTTCCATACGATTTAATTTAAACCATCCACATTCCTTACTTAGAATTCTAATTAGATGATTTTAGATTAATTTTGTGTTTAGGAGAGAGAAGAGGAGATTCTTTATGGAACACCTATTTCTAATTCTCAGTTTCTGTATTGCACTGGCTGTTCTTGCTTTTTACCTTAATCTAATGAGACCTAACCAACTG
Organism: Pleurodeles waltl; assembly: GCF_031143425.1. Classification (NCBI taxonomy): domain Eukaryota; kingdom Metazoa; phylum Chordata; class Amphibia; order Caudata; family Salamandridae; genus Pleurodeles; species Pleurodeles waltl. The sequence goes on along the minus strand of NC_090447.1, from coordinate 512,814,961 downwards.
TGATATTTCAGCTTGCCAGCTAAAATCCTGTATCTTTTAAATATTTTCATGACATGCGTATATATTGGACTGATTATCGATTGGAAGTAAAATTATTCAACTTTAATCCCTGATTTCTGGTGCTCATTGTGTGGCCAACCGGGTTTCACAAAAGTTGTATTGTTTATTATTGTTAACTCCCTCGGTGTCTTAGTCAACTTAAAAAGATCCATCAGATGAGAGACTGTAAATTACACTCCTGCACGCTCTCGGTCATGCACGAGGGCTTCCCTACTGACAATGGCCAACAACAGGCCCTGCAGCCAACTCACCACGGGCAATCTATTTTGACAGTGCATAACATTTAGCCATGCCAATGGCTGACCACAGGATCTGGCCATTTGACCAGGGCATGCGCCCAACCGACTGCGTGTGGCCATCCCCGCTGCACTCAGCTAAAGGCCATGCACTACAAGGTTTGGCGAAGCACAGCTGTGCCACACCAAATCCTTTTTATAGTTTTTTTAGGTTTTCTGAATCCTGTGTCAGATTTGAGATTTCTGAGCAAACATCAAGGTTCGCAGGACCCACGGAGGGTCGAGGATTCACAAATCTGGCACAGAATTCCTGACTCCCATTATAAAAATCATTTCCTTTAACGCGACGCAAATGACTGTGGGTCGATTTACGACAGCGCAACCCGGAAAGCGCCGTTTGTTTTGACGCAATAGCGTCAAATTTACCCGCGAACACTGCCTTTTCAGCAGAGGAGAGCCAAAATGGATCCCAGATGCCACAACAGACCCCAGGAAGATGACAGCAGACCAGAACCAGCCAGGATGATCCATACAGGAACCAGGAAATATATAGAAAAAAAAGAAAGTGTCGCTTCAGTGCAGAGGAGCAGGAAATCCTGGTTAAAGAGGTGACGGAACACCAGCACCAACTGTTCATCACCTCTAAGTTGCCAATCAGCAGGAGAGAGGCCATATGGCAACAAATTGTGGACAAGATCAACAGTGTGGCTGAAGAATGCAGAACAGTCACCGAGTGTAAGAAACGCTGGCATGACTGCAAACGTAGGACAAAGGAAAAAATGGCCAGGAACAGGAAAGCAGCACTGCAGACTGGAGGTGGGAGTCCAGCACACCAGGAGGCCCTGGACCACATGGAGGAGATGGTCGCAGCCGTCATCCCTGAGGAGATCGTCACAGGGATTCAAGGACAGGACAGCGCAGACTACCACGAGACAACGCACATGCAGGGTAAGTCGCATGGGTAATTATAATGCAATAATGATAACTGAAACCGGGGTGGGGAATACCTACTACACAATGCATGTAAGTCAGCATATATATGAAGTGGCATGGGTAAAGGGGCACGGCAGGGGGGCATGCCCAGCATAGACAGAAGCTGGGGCACGACAAAACACAGCACCAACAACAGTCCCATGGGGCCATCCTGTCATGACAACAATGGAGCTAAGGGAAAGCCGCAACAGGTGGGAAGGCCACTACGTCAAACTTACATCCAGGCACTCGTCAGTCAAAATGTATCCTACATCAACTAGGTCCCTATCAGTAATCCAGTAGCCAAAACAACAACTGCAATGTAACTGCGAAAACAGTTGACACTAACACCTCTGATCTCTGTGCAGCTATAGTAGCTAATGGCAGGAACCTCCCCATGGAACATACATACCTAAATTAGGGGGTGAGGATGACATCTGCAACTATTTCCAGAAATAAGACAAAGTCACCAGTACACTCAAATGCCAATGCCCATAGTTGACACATACATCAGCCAAGGTAAACAGCAATAGGAGCCACACAGCACTAAGGACACACACATGCTGCATAAGTCAGGGTCCCTCACGTGCCTGGCTAAAAAGGCAACATCACTAATGTCATACTGCTCAGACAACAACATTGAGGAGGGGACACATGCAACTGGTCACTGAAACACACCTGCACAGTCTGAGAACCAAATAGGACATTGATACGATAAACAGGGCAATCCAATTAAACACACATTACCCAACATCAGCTGGAAACATCAGCAATGTCTACATCCATATCACATCGTAACATTGCCATGCATAGGATATGCCACATAACAATTACAATTAAGTCAATGTGAATAAAAAGATTTTGGTGCAGGTCCTGAGAGGCAAGTGTGCTGCCAGGCCAATCACAACACCCACAGCCAGTGAAAGTGTAGTGTGGTTAGTTTTACGTATCCTTTGCGCATTAGCTTCAGGCTTTAGGCCTTTGTGCACTTTGCCCTGAATGTATTTTATTCATTTGCTGACAGCTTAGAGCCTCTGTGCACTTTGCTCTAAATGCTTTTTATTAGGCTTCGTACTGTTATTTTTCAAATAGCCAGTTCTACGGTATTGCTATTTATTCATATCACACTGTTCTGCCTACTTCAGCACTGGAGTTCTACATAACATATTCACTCTGTGCTTCAGTCAAGGATACAGTCTGATACATTTCTGATAGACGTGGTAGGAGTTTAGATTTGGCATTCCTGCGTAGGGACATTTTGTGATCACGATGACATGTTAGTTATAAAATCACTTCCTTGTCCCAATACACGCAAGAGGGAGATTCCGACCAGAGAACCACAACTAGACGCTGACTGCCTCGTTGCAGATGCTGAACCAGATCACAGGCCTTTGCTCAGGTATGAGGGCTGATGTCTCCCCAGTGATTCGGAAAGGCAAGCTAGAAGCTTAACATGCTGTGCTCTAAATAGAACAAGCAGTGGGAGAGTAGAAACTGTTAGGCACTATGATAGCTTTGTTCTTATGTTTTACTCTCCTGGTGACTATTTCAATCCTACTATGTTGTATTGTTCTGGTCATTGCGGCTCACGCCTTATTATCTAAAATACAGTTGTTTTATGAAAACATTATATAAAACTTATACTGTCTTTGTCATTTGTATATGAGATCATATTGTAAATGAGAGAGTTGGTTTAGATCTGAGTGACCACGACTTCCCTGAGAAGTTCCAAAGATGTCATGCGCTCGGCTGCCTAATCATTTCTTCCCCATGGGAGAAATGAGGCACTGCTAATTAGCCGGAGCAAAAACCGGATTTAGGGTGACAGAGTTCTTTACAAGTGGGTCAGACTCAGTCACACACACCGTTATCGATCCTGCTGCCTAGAACTCCAGTAGTCTCATTTAGGATAATGAGAGCCCACGCAACAAAAGGTCTCACCATAAGAATAGATATACATGGAGGGACGAGTGGGACAAAAAGATGGCTATTCCCTAATTGGTACAAAGCAACACCTAGAGGCGATTAGGCAGACAAGTCTGATAACTCTATATCATACATGTGACACACAGGTGGGCCATAGGCCTATAACAATGCCCATATGAAGGACAGCAGATACCAATACCAAACCAGAGCACAAAGTAAAGTCATCAAAAGGCTTGCATGTTACGGCAAAATTGTCACAACACAGACACACTAATTGTACCCTGTTTCATTGCAGAGGAACATGGATCTCCTGCCGATATGCCTGTCCCTAATTTCCCTGATGACATGGATGACGAGCCCATAAACATTTCCCAGGAGACCATCCAAAAGGTCCTTGAAACCCTCCAGACCCCACCTTCAGTCACAAGGAGGAGCACAGAACAAGCAGCCATCACAGAAGACCCACCCACCAGCCCAATTGTATGTCCTGCCAGCTCCAACACAGCTGAGGACTCTGACGACACTGGCACCAGCTTTGAAAGAACTGTAGTTGGTGTACAGCGGGAGCTGGCCAAGGAGGTGCGGGTGGGGATGCAAAATATGGCAGCCAGCCTTGAGGGGGTGCGTTCGTGCATGACGTCATTTGCAGATCAGGCAGCTGCTATGCAAGCCCTAATATCTCTCTTGCAGGAACTTGCGAAAACACAGAAGGAAATCAGCACAGCTGTAATACAGTTGACACAACACCTACAACTGCAATCCAGTCAACGCGTGCACGAATGCAACATTGAACCCCTCAGGACCGACCTGGCTGCCTACCATCGTGATGTGGCTGCTATTCTCAAAAACCAGCAGGCCCTCCTTGCAGCAGTACTGCCCTTAAGAACTTCACAGGGAGCAGCCCCCGGGATGTCTGACTCCACATCTTCTAACACTGAGGTCTGTGTTGCCCCTTCACAACCAACAAGGACAAACCAGGCAACACACACATCAGAAGAAGAAGACATGGAACAGATCACATTCTCACGGAAGAGTACCCGGAAGCACTAGTCCCTGCACCATTGCCTACTTTGACCAAGGTCCTACGTTTTGTCAAATGCCAGTCTCACAACTACACTCAATGACTGTTCTGCTAACCACTGTATGACTTGTCACCATTGCCAGTGAATGTCTCTCTCCTACTATTCGCCAAATCCTGTCCCTCTGCACTGTCTGTGACATCACCCCAGCATGTCAGGAGCATCATCCACACCCCTTCTGTAGGATCACCATGTAAGAATGCACCAGAATGGACTCAGCAAACATGGACAATGGACATTTTGCACTACTGCACCTATCAATAAATAGCACTTGCACACCTAATAAGTCTCTGTGTTATTTGACACATCAACTGTGCAGTGGATAACTCTAAAGTGCCTGTGTGTCAATACAACTGTCCTGACATCATGTAGTCTGATACATCTGTGCAGTGGGCAGGATTGCATCATAGCCTTACCATCCTGAGGAGAATAACTGATGAAGGGACAGACCACACACAATCATGCTGTGTTGGACAGAATAATGCTCCATCTATAGCAATTCAAGTCAACTAATGGTGGCTGATAAATGTAGGCACCATGCAATACTAAAACATGAAATTATGCAGCATAATCTAAGCAAACACAAATAAACACTGCATCAAACACCCTTTCTGAGTATACTTCCATGAAGGGAAGTCATGCTGAATTATTACACACATGATCTAGGTCAGCAATGAAGGCAACAAGACAAGAGTGTTAACAACACCTCATCTACAAAGATCTCCCTGAACATCACACTGCAGTCCGACCTAATAAATTACCCACAATACCAAGTCTGGAAGCACACTTTGTGATGTAGAATACCTACTGATCAACACAAATCCTTGGTGATCAATGTAAACTACCAATGGTGGGTCTCCCAAATGGTGGATACTTACCAAGTTAGCACAGGGGTAGCTACCATGTTAAACCTCCATTTTCTGTGGTGGGTAGCATAGGACACAAATGTCATAGAAAAACATTCACCTACACTGATGTCAAGGCCATGATAAAGTAGCAGTTAACGCATAATGCAAAGGGTTAACTATATGTTTATTCCTATGTATTCACACCAGAGGCAACTAAGGGAAAAGTCATACCTACACTAATCTAACCTGACTACTCCTAACCCACATCTGTCCCTAACTAACCTAAGCTAAACTTACTCTACACATATAACGAATCGATCTAAACATCAACCCCCCACCCACCATTATGAGACAGGACACATGCAGGACAACACATACTAACCTACACACATACTATACTATCCTAAACAATCATATATTTTTTTGGTGTTTTTTTTTTTATTTTTTATATTTTTATTTTTTATATTTTTTATTAACAAACAGGAATCCCAACATTGACCCCCACCCACCCACACAAAAAAGAAAAATATAAAGAATAAGGACCCCCCACCCTCCTCCCTAACACTAACTAAGCTAACAACCTACACTAACCTAACACTAATCCCCAAAACCCAACTATCAGTACAAAAAGGAAAGAGGAGAGAGGGGAGGGGTAAATGTAAAACATGCCAAAAGTCCTAGAGGTTGGCCCTCCGTAGGGTCCGCCTGATGGACCGAACCCTTTTCTTAATATATGCCACATCCTGGCTTAGCTTGTCCACCTTTGAAATAACTTTTTCCATTTTACCGCTTAATGCCAGGAATGCCGCTGGGTCTACAGGAGGGTCTGCTGCAGTCTGTGTGCTGGCCGAGGTGGACGGTGTGGCAGTAGTTGTATGCCCACTGGACTGTCCTGCGTGTTGGAAATGGCTGGGTCAAGGTCATGCTGACGAGGCAGGGTCAACTGTCCCCGCCGTTGCTGAGGCCACTTGGGGAGACCTGGTGGATGTGGTGGCGGTGGCTGTTGTGAGCAATGTAGGGCCACCCTGTGGTGAGGCCCACCATGCCCCGGAGGCCCGAACGGCCTGGTATTTGCAGCCATCCTCCTGAACCCCGACTGCACCTGCAGGATGTGCCGGTATCGCATTGCACGCCGTTCAAACTGGTGTCTCTCTGCGGCACTCATGTTTGCAGCTGTGAAGAGATATGGCAACTATTTACCATAGGAAATGCATTGGGTGGAATAGCACAATGGGTCAATTGCACATTACTTGTACTGTATTTGTTACAGCGATTGTCACAACATAGTTCATTGAAAGTCTCAGAGGAAGTACATGTGAAGCCTGCATACAAAAGGCCATCTCACACCTAGCATATCCATGTCTCTACATGATGGGTGACATCTGCCTAAACTTCTCATCCAAATAATGGCTAATGCAGCTGACATTATGGCTGAACCTCTTCCGCATACTGACTTCACTACATATGTCACTCCATGTGATAACTATCACAACCCCCACTCAATGCCATTTGTAAATTGTGGTTTGCAAATATTGAACTCATGTGCCATAACCGAATGTGTACACTAGGTTCTAAACAAAGTTGCAAAAGGTCACAAGTATGTGTAACATACTGGTTGCTACAGTCCTAGGTACCCTATTCCCAATCACATGGCAGTCTTTGAGGGTGGGGTGGGAAGAACAGCCAACAATCCCAGATTCAATGCACACCCAGGAGTGTATAGAAAGGTCAACAAGTATTTGCCTCCACACACAACACCAATGAAGGGCTAGCAACAATTTGGAGTCAGCCAAACATTGTCCTATCCAAGGTCCAAACATGTCAAAATGCACTGACTCAGGCCAACATCACATACTACCAGTGAGGCATATTTAAACACACACACAGAGGAGCAAGAACACCCATGATCATGAGTACAATGAACACCTAGGCCATTGCACTCTAGTCCCACACACTTCTAGTTCAACTTGTGGAAGTACATACCCCCGGAAGATCCAACCTACAGTGTACTCAGTCCATCCTCAACTAGGAAGCTGCATATTTAAGACAAGGCTTTTGCAGAAGCTATCTGGGAGAATGTCAGTCTGAAATGCAGACTCAGTCCAAGCCAAGTCCCAGAGCAACTCTTACATTAACCAGTGTATTCCACATGACTCATCCCACTCCCCATAGCGGGGCCGACTGGAATGACCTACAGCTCCTAAATCTGAGAGATGGATAAGCATTGGTCTACAGAAACTGAAGTGATATTTGAAATCCCACTAATGCAACAATACCAATGAACGGGCAGCGCATCAAACCTTGAATTCTGTTGAACACACAGTAGTCCATCATGCATCACTAGCAAACAATACAAATAGCACTCATGCCACACTCACTGTAGGTGTTGGGGTCCTCAAAATGAGCCACCTCTCCCACGGTGTACTGTGCAGGTCCACCTGTAAAGCATGGAAGGAAGAATATACTCAGACTCCGTGCACTGACAAACAATTGCAGTTACAATGACAATGTGAGAATATGACATGCGTAATGAAACACTTTGACACATGCTCATACTGCATGGCAGATTTCTTAATCAACATTTACATTGGATGAGTCTCCTGCTACAGTTACACATCATACTACACACATGCAGTGGCCAGGACACATGCATGTGGTGTCAAAGATACACCTCCATTAGTATGCCCCAACAATATCGGGGTGCATTCATCTCATCATGTGCATCCCAGAGAGACATCCAAAAGCTGGTTACTTGAGGACTGCATGACCCCTCAAACTCAAACAGTCTATGTGGTCATTTTCAACACACACCAACCAGACACACATGTGACATATGTGTGGACAACATAGCTAACTTCAATTGACGTGAAGGCACCACTCATTTATAGCATCATAATGGTTTTACAAATTTCTGTCTAGCTATGGCGTCTACATATGTAGGTATGATGTTTCAACATCCCTTTTTCACTGGCAATTATGACCTGTAGAGTTCAAATAGAGGCATTAACATGTCGCTTGTCTGACACAAAGGCAACACTACATTACATACAGCTACAGGCATCCGGTATGTGTTGAAAACATGAGCTATCTGACTGCTAGCATTTGTCTTCCTACACATTGTGCAACAATTACCCAGTAGGTTTCCCTAGCATTACACACAGTCAGCTACTTATCTAGCAGATTGGGTAACAATCCTCACATGTCCCCACACAGCTTTCAATTATTCACATGTAATTGATTTGTACTCACCAACATGGCCACCAATCCTGATTCCCAGGTGGTCCAGCAGATCCTGCTCCCTGGATATCAGATCAGCCCAGCGGTGCTTGAGTTGATGGTCATTCCTCATGCTACCGTAGACCCGGACCAAGTGATGGCGCACCTTCCCCCACCGGACTTTACGTGCCTCTGTGTGATACCCCTGTATCACATGGCCCCCAGCCTCCAGCATGAATGGGAGGAAATGGCAAACAAGCCAAATAAATCCCCCCAATTCCTCCTCACCCATCCTGGCAAGCCGTGGCCTACCTGACATCTTTACAATTACAAAGGTGAAAAATTTAGAACAAAAAGGAAAAGGGGGAAATGGGGAAAGGTAGAGTAGTGAAGGAAAAAGAAAACTTAAGAAAAATAGCCCAACTAACCCCAAATTTAAACTACCCAGAACAGACTCCCACAGACAAAAAAAAGAAACACTGGATATGACAAAAGTATACACAACAGACTCAGACAATGTTAGACAACAAGACAATGATCACAAAAGCACAATAGAGAAGGTACACTGGACACAAAAGCACTAAAACACAGGACATCACTTTTCACACAGCCACACAGTCTAGAATAATCTGAGACTGCAAAGTGAAAGTGAAAGTACACTCACAGTACAGATTCTGTAAACAGGATATCCTATTACATCACATCCTGCATAAAATGGCCGCCGTTTTTATTTTTCCGTTATGCGTCATATTTTCACGCATACAGATTGTGCATCATATTTTTTGACGCATAAGAGTGCACATAATGCAGAGTCAAAACTAATTTCTACATTGTTCCCTTACATTTGTGTGAGGCTGAGTTTACAGTTCTAGAGGTGAAATGTAATTCGCTGGCAAATATGAGAACCAAATATGAAAATTATTTTTGACTCTGCATTCTGTGCACTCCTGTACGTCAAAAAATTATGACGCCCATGCTGTATGCGTGGAAATATGACGCATCCTAGAAAATATGGTGGCCATGTAATGCAGCTTATTAATCTATTATTTTTAATATGATATTTTTTGACTCTGCATTCTGTGCACTCCTGTATGTCAAAATATTATGACGCCCATGCTGTATGCGTGGAAATATGACACATCATAGAAAATATGGTGGCCATGTAATGCAGCTTATTAATCTATTATTTTTAATATGATATTTTTTGACTCTGCATTCTGTGCACTCCTGTACGTCAAAAAATGATGACGCCCATGCTGTATGCGTGGAAATATGAAGCATCATAGAAAATATGGTGGCCATGTAATGCTGCTTATTAATCTATTATTTTTAATATGATATTTTTTGACTCTGCATTCTGTGCACTCCTGTATGTCAAAAAATTATGACGCCCATGCTGTATGAGTACAAATATGACGCATCATAGAAAATATGGTGGCCATGTAATGCAGCTTATTAATCTATTATTTTTAATAGGATATTTTTGGACTTTGCATTCTGTGCACTCCTGTACGTCAAAAAATTATGACGCCTATGCTGGGTGCGTGGAAATATGACGCATCATAGAAAATATGGTGGCCATGTAATGCAGCTTATTAATCTATTATTTTTAATAGGATATTTTTGGACTCTGCATTCTGTGCACTCCTGTACGTCAAAAAATTATGATGCCCATGCTGTATGCGTGGAAATATGACGCATTTTGACATAAATGTCTTAATTTTTTCGAATTGTGAAAGGAATTTTGTCATGACCAACCGGTGCTAAGTGATACACATTTGTGGTTAGCTATGACACATGTCCCTTATTGGATGTATAGAAGGCATTCACAGTGTAATATTAATGATTGCTCAAAATGGTTATTACCCATATTTGTGCACATATTTTGGGTAATTGCTGATGGCTAATTTCAAATGATGAATGGGATACCAGGATGTATTCCTTAGCAAAAATGTGTCCACATTTACTACGGTAATCCATTTATCTATAGTCCAAACAGGTAGTGCAATTGTCACTTACACTTTTTATGGGGCTAACCATGTCCTAATAATCATTTTGTGTATCTTATATGTGTTTTACATTTGACATGTAGGCCACGCATGCGCCTTATGCATGTGTTTACTTCACATGTACATCATTTTTGTATATTTGGGGGGCGGTAGAGGTGGACTTAGGCCCCCGGCACCCTAGGGTTTGCCCTTCCAGATTTGCTAATTTATCCACGGCTTTCATTTATTCTGTTATGCTAAACCTGCAGCAGCAGGCTCATGGAAGGCCATAGGGTATGATTCACTGTTAGCCATTCAATAATCCCATTTGCCCATTTGACGTTTGCCCTATTGATTATTTGGAGCAATCTCACATACCATTTTGCACTGAAATTTTTTGCTAAATCTCGGCGTTCCTCATGTGCTGATGACAAATAGGTTGTTGATGTATGTGGCCCTTTATGCATTACCTGGTTTAGTGGCATGTTTCATTCTTCCTGCTAGGTTCGAACTGGGACACTACTGTGATCGGCTGCTTGCAAATATTTGGTTGATTGGATGGCATATGTTTATATGTGTGGTCCAATGTAGATCCACTATCAACTGTCTGGGTGTATGTTGTCACTGTAACTTCAAGGTCTCCTCATGAGTTAGTGGCAGCTAATCTTGTTCCAATTGGGCATTGTTTGTATCAAAAATTGAGAGAAGCCATTGAGGACATGGTCACGTACACATGGATGGTCCCACCCTGTCACTGAACACGTGTAATGAGACTTTCTAATGAGCAAAATTTTTGTGCTGAGTGAGAGAATGTCTCAGGTGTCTGGATCAGGCATGTGTCATTGCCACATTTGTACTCCTGTTGGCCTCTGTGGATGGTAATGTATCATGCAAACATCATAGCCTCCGTGCAGACATTTGTGGTGTATATTTTTTGTGTGATGAGTGTTATGTCATTATTGCTCAATGAGACGACATTCTTCTTCAGCAATTTCAAACTAAAGGTGGGCAGAAATGAATAGGTCAAACCATGATGTGGTGTTTGTTATCTGTGTTTATTTACAATTGTGCAATAAGTGTTGATATAAGAAATTATGAAAATAAATTATTTACAATCTGTTGGCGCCTACGCACTCCAGCAGCCGTGTTTGGTTGTTCCCCCTCCTGTTGCAGGCCAGCATCCTCCTCTTCGTCGTCTTCAGGCATGTCTGGGTCTGGTTCGAGGAGGGGAATGTTCCTTTTTACACAAATATTGTGCAATATGGCACAAGTGAGTATGATCCTACAGACCATCTCTGGGGAATATAGTAGGCTACCGCCAGTGATGTCAAGGCAGCGGAACCTTGACTTGAGGATCCCAAAGGTCTGCTCAACAATGCTGCATGTCCTCTTCTGGGCGTCGTTGTATGCCCGCTCTGCAGCAGTAGTCGGGTTCCCAAATGGTGTCATTAGCCAAGGCTGGATGCCATACCCCTGATCATCTGAAAGAAAAACACAGAATGGGATCATGTAGATGTAGGAGGCACTCTTGTACAGACCTTTGATGGCAGTAGTTGTCTTGTGTTGTCTGTGACTCTTTTGTGTACTAATGTGACAACCTATACTTGTAGGCTAAAACTTTTGCATTGAGTTTTTTCCTTGGCTGAGCAAGTGTTTGTTAGCTAATCGTTTGTCAGCAGTATGTTTTGGGATTTTCAGTACAGTGTGCCCTCCCTAGCATTGTGACTTGTGATACACGTGTCCGTGTGTCTTCACTGGGGGTGAGATGATAGTTCCATGCAGAGTTAAAAATGAAAGTGTAGTTAACACATTCATATGAAAGTACCCTGGACATCCCATACCTTAAGACTTATGCAATGTAATAATGTACAGGTTATTGTGACACTTACAATTTGCAAGATGACATTTAGGCAACCACACTCATTAATGTCTTCACATTAAGCTGTAGAGTAAATTCCAATGTGTGACAGGTTAATGGTGACTTAAGAAACATGGCTAGTGATGTGAGGACCTCAGTGTGTTCCTGGCTAGGTGTTGCTATTGTGGTGTATGTGTTGTGTGTCCTAGAGGGTTGCTGTGCAGTGTGTATATAAGTTGGATTTTTGTACTTACCAACAAGTAGTCCATTGCCATACCGTCCATCCTGGAAGTGTTGGTTGATGGTAGAGTGACGGAAGATGAATGCATCATGTACACTCCCAGGATATTTAGCCACAATGTTGCTGATCAATCCTTGGTGATCGACTATGGCCTGCAAGTTGATTGAATGTGTGTGCTCCCTGTTGCAGTAGAGGTGTTCTGTTGCAGCAGGTGGCACAAGGCGTACGTGTGTGCAGTCGATTGCACCAAGGACGTGTGGGAAGCCACTGATGGCGTAGAACCCCTGTTTTGTTTCCTGCTGCTTCTGCAGTGTGTTAGGGAAGCAGATGTGGAGGGGTGTCAGGCGAATGATGGCATCCAGTACTTTTGGCAGAAATGCAGAGAATGATGGTTGTGATATTCCACCAACCAGGGCACCAGTTGTTTGAAACGAGCCACTTGCCAGCAGGTGAAGTACGGCAAGCAGCTTTGTTTCTGTTGGGATGGTGTGGGGTGTCACCAAAGTTGGGGCCAACTGCTGTTCAATATTACTCAGCAGCTGCTGAATGGCCTGCCAGTTCAACCGGTACCTCTGTATGATGTCGTGTTCCCTGAGGCCATGCAGGGTTGTTCTTGGGCGGAATATCTTCTCCTGCCTTCTGCGCTGCCTTTGGGGTCCCTGCTGTTGTTGTTGTAGCTGCTGTTGTTGCTGCAGGGCTCTGCGTCTACGTGCACGCTGGATAAAAATCACCTCCATGTCTCCCTGTTGCTGCTCTGCTGCTCTGTTGTTTGTTCTGTGTGTTCTGATTAAATACAGGTGTGTTTGCCCCATTTTAACGCCTGCCCTGACCCAGGCGTTAAATTTTGACGCACATCGGGCTTTGCGTCATTTTTTTGCTCCGCCTCCCGGCCGAGAGTCATTTTTGCCCGGAAGCATAATTACGGCGCACGGCTGTGTGCATCGTTTTTTGGACGGGAACGCCTACCCTGCATATCATTAACGCAGGGCGGGTTGCCGCATCCAGAAAATGACGCACATTGCGGATCGGGCGTCAGGGTTTAAATATGGGGCAACGTTTGCGCTGATTGTGCGTCAAAAATTTTGACGCACATTCGGCGCAAACGGAGTATAAATATGCCCCTTAATGTTTAAAGGTCACTGTGGCACCTCCCATTCGGGCCTGCGGGTGAAGGTAGACTCTTACTGCACCCTTATAACCTTTTTGTTTTTATTTCTCTCCTTCATGGTGCTCAGTGTGCTATGTTGGGCAATTACGTCTGTAATCGAAATTATTCTGTGATGGGCAGCCAGTCAGAGTGTGGCAGATTTACAAAGCCACATTTGGTCTCAAGAACCCACACTGGGTGACAGGAGAAAAAGAACACTAGTCCAACAGTGTACCTTGAGGTTTTTAAATTTGATTCAATAATCTTGTGTGAGCTCGTAAAGCTGCGGAGAATCTGTGGATTAATGGTCAAGATATCTTTTAAATGTAACCTCTTCATGCTCAGACAAGAATACTTTTTAAAAGCTGATTTCTCAAAAATTACTTAAAGCATTAGCACCAAACTAAGCAAAGGAAATTCAATGAGTAAAGTTCTACATTCATGCCACATTTATTATTATTCCGTTCAGAATTTTTATCTATTGATAAGCAAAGGGTCAATATATATATATATATATATATATATATATATACATATACGTATATATATATATGTATATGCATATATATATATATATATATATATATATATATATATATATATATATATATATATATATATATATATATATATATATATATATAAAATAAAGGTTAAAGTGACATTATAGTTTGGTGACAAACCAAATACCACTCAAATTCGCCAGTTCCAGCAACCTGACCGCAGGGAGCAGGTAGGAGAAGGAAGATAAGGGCACACTGACGGAGAACAGAGAACATGGGAGTGAAGGAGCAGGTTCTGCAAACCGAGGAGCGTTGGCAGGCATCATGGACAGTAACAGCACAAAATACCACAAACGGTAGCAGGGAGTGGGTGGGTATACACACATGTAGTGCAGGGGAGGGGGTGCAGGGGAAGGGGCAACAAGCTAAGCAAGGACTTCATTCAGCAAGGTCAGTGGCAGCACAGCAAACAAGGAGGAACGAGGCAGGGACACACATGCAGAGAACATAAGGGAGAGAGTACAGAGGTAAACAGAGGAGCAGCACATTGACCTTAAAAGGCAGCCAGCAGTGGCAGCAAAACAGATCACAGGCCACAGGAGAGAAGTGGCAGGGTCTCACACACAAACAACGCAAGGCAAAGAGGAGAGAGGTAAAGCCATGACAGCAATATGACCAGGACAGAAGTAACAGAGGCAGTAGGGGCACATCAATATACAGAAGGCAGGAGATCAGGGGCAGGGTCAGAGACACAAAGAATGAAGGGCAGGGGAATGGAGCCTAGAGAGGGTGAAGGAGCTGAGAAGGGAGGGCAGGTGGCACTGACAGTTTCAACACAATGGATCACCAGTGGCAAGATGGTGAGTGCAGGGGTGTGCATACGGAGAAGCAAGGACAGAAGGAAGGAGGTTGGGAGCAGAGGCATCAAACTGACCACAGAGGGCAAGCGGGAAAGGGAAGATGCATGCAGACTCACAATGGAGGGCAACAGGGAGGGAGGCAGAAGAAGAAGCAGCAAGACTTTTTTTCTTTTTTTTCCAACTTAATAATGTTGTAACCCCTTTTTATTTTTATTTCTTGTTTTTACTTCTTATGTTTTTCATGCAAATTTTTGTGTCCATAACTTAAGCAAAAACTCTCCTGTTGGCCTTGTCTGAAGAAGCCACCTTGTGACACTTGATGCAGTATGTCGTACAATACTGCATTTGCATTCCTGCTCCTCTTGTCGTCATTTTAGCATTTCATCAGGTGCTCTTTGTACTTTTCTGCCTGCCGCCTGTTCTCTTTGATACTCAACCCGGGGTGAGGAAAAGCCTTTTTAGCAGTGTAACCCCCACTTTTTGCCTGCACTTTTTGCTAGATGCTGCTGGCTTTTTTGACTCTGAAGTGCACTTGGCACTACTAAGCAGGCCCCACTGTATGTGCTCTGAGCCCTCAAAGTGTCTGTATATTTGGCCAATAACTGATTGGCAAATTTAACTTACTTACAAGTCCCTATTTTATGGTACAGAGCATGCCAAGTGCTAGTACGATAAATGGCACTAGTGGCTTGCAGCACTTATTGTGCCACACCTGCCATAAGAAAGTGAAAACATGACACTAGGTCAGCCACTGCAGCCAAGTTGGGCAGCTTTTAAACAACCAACCCAAAATGGCAAAATAAACCCTTTTTCCAAGTCCAAACCCGCTTTTTTAATATTTGTAAGTCACCCCTAAGGAAAGCCCTAGTCCTCCCATAAGGGATGGTGCTAAATATTAAAAACAAGGACATGTTTCCCTTAAGTTTTACATGTCTTGACAGCGAAAATTCACAATTGTTGTTTTCACTGTAGCAAGAATGGTAGTCTCTTTGGCTAACATGGAGTTTCACTAGCTCCACAGCTAAGTGTTAACTTCCATTGTGGACCACTGTTAGACCTGGCAGCTTTTTTGTGTGTCTCCCTAGTCTTTTTGCCTTCTAACCTCCTATTTTTATAGTATACTGGACTCTGTTTTTGCTGGTTTACTGTCTCTGTGCACTTTACCACTGCTGATCAGTTCTAAAGTGCAAGTGCTGCCTATGCAAATTGTATTGGGTGATTGGTTTATCCATGATTGGTTTATCCATGATTGGCATATTTGATTTACTGGTAAGTCCCTAGTGCAGTGCACTAGAGGTGCCCAGGGTCTGTAAATAAAGTGCCTGCAGCACTGGTTGTGTCACCCACAATAGTAGCCCTGTAAACATGGCTCAGACCTGCCACTGCAGTGTCTGTATGTGCAGTTTTAAACTGCCAATTCGACCTGACAAGTGTACCCACTGGCCAGGCTCAAACCTTCCCTTTTGGTACATGTAAGGTACCCCTAAGGTACGCCCTAGGTAGCCCCATGGGCAGGGTGCAGTGTATTTTAAAGATAGGATGTACTAGTGTGTTTTACATTTCCTAACATTGAATACTGCCAAATTTGTTTTTCACTGTTGCAAGGGCCATCTCCCTCATAGGTTAACATGGGGACTTCCTGTATATAACTTTAAAGCGCAGATTCCATTTGAGGACAGATGGAAATATGGAGTTTGGGGTCTCTAAACTCCCAATTTAAAAGTACATCTTTTAGTAAAGTTGATTTTTAGATTGTGAGTTTGAAAATGCCACTTTTAGAAAGTAGGCATTTTCTTGCTTAAACCATGCTGTGACTCTGGCTGTCTGGGAATTCCCCATCTGGGTCAGTTTAACAGTTGGGCTGTTTTCACCTCTCCTCTAGACAGTGACACAAAGGGAGCTGGGGTGTAGCCTGCCTATCCTGATGAGCTATCTGAGCTAGAGTGGAGGGAGGAGTGATCACTTACACCTGAAAGGACTATACCTGCCCTCACACAATGCAGTCTCCAACCCCCTGGTGTGTGTCGGGGGCCTGGCCTGGACAAGGAAGGATCTTGCAAACACTTGAGACTTTGCATTGAAGTTTGCCAACTTCAAAGGCAGAAAGGTGTATACGTATTGGACCCAATACCCCAGACTTAAAGAACCTTTCTGGAATCAAGAGGAACCTCTGCTAAGGAGAAGAGCTGAAGAGTTGGAGGAGGATGACTGTCCCTTTGTTGTGTTGCTTTGCTGGACTGGCCTGCAGTTGCTGCTTCTGCCTGAAAAGAGTGCAAAGGGTGAACTTTGCTGTGTGTCTTGCTTTAGAAGGTTCTCCAAGGGATTGGAGTAGAACTTTCTTCCTGTTATAAGTCTCAGGGACTCTAAAGACTTCAGTTTCCTTGACCTGCAGCACTGGGAACTGTGTGTTGTGTGCTGTTCAAGAGGAAAAGCTACTGCGATGCCACCAACGACGCCACTGGCCTGCACCGTGACCTGCCGACGCTGCACAGAGCTGCACTTCCCCGCTTCGCACCGCGACCCTGGTCTCACCAATGCTGTCATCGGTCAACTTCACTGAGCCACTGCTTGCACTGCGGCCTGTGGGCTCCACTCTCCGGCATCACCTTGCTCACACCGCAGCCTGGGCATCCATGACAATGCCGTTCCTGCTGACACCAGAGCCATTGCCTGCATCATGGCCTATGGACACCGCTCGTGAGGAGCACAAAGCAGCGTCCCGTCCCGAACCAGAGCCCCAGTCCACTGTGACCTGGTGACACCGCACATCGCACTGCTCCGCTTCACACCACAGCCCTGGTCTCCCCGACGCCACTGAACACCGTCATCTAGCAGCTGTCTGCACTGTGACCTGTGGGCACAGCACGTTGCACCGTCCCGCTTCGCACCGCGGCCCCGACGCTATCCACTCCAGCGCTCCTGACTTCATCAGACTAGAGTTCGATCCGCAATGCGTGTGACTTCAAGGGCACGGCGACTCCCACACCGACTCCGGAACCGATACCGCAACGCCACAGACGCCGCTCTACGGAGCTCAACACAAGGATCACGATGCCCTACATTTCCAAAGGTACTGTTTGTAGGTCTTCCCGACATCGTAGCTGGCCCGCGACGCTGCAGCCGGCCTGAACTTTTGGTTTTGTTGATCACAACGCAGTGATAACCCCAGGCGGAGCTATCGACTTCAAGGAACTGTACTTTTGAGTAAATCTTCCAGAATTCATATATCTATTACTGTATGTTGGATTTTTTTCATATTTGGTCTTGTTTGATATAGATAAATATTGGCTATTTTTCTAAAACTGTTGTGGTGTCCTTTTGTAGTGTTTTCACTGTGTTACTGTGTGTTATGTGAAAATGCTTTACACATTGCTTTTGAGATAAGCCTGACTGCTTGTGGCACTCTACCAAGGGGGTGAGCAGGGGGTTATCTGAGCTGGGTATCTCCCTTATCCTGACTAGAGTGAGGGTCCCTACTTGGACAGGGTGCAAACTGACTGCCAACTAGAGACCCCATTTCTAACAACTACCAATTATAGAACTTCGAGGTATCAAATTAATTGCTTCATTAAACCCAACTTAATGCTGAAGTCAGATTTAAAGCAACATACAGGAAACTTTAGAGAGTTAACA
Organism: Pleurodeles waltl; assembly: GCF_031143425.1. NCBI lineage: Eukaryota > Metazoa > Chordata > Amphibia > Caudata > Salamandridae > Pleurodeles > Pleurodeles waltl. The sequence goes on along the minus strand of NC_090447.1, from coordinate 512,796,394 downwards.
CTTTCTGACCCCGAAGTTCCGGTAGCCATTTCTGATTGCAGCCTGATTTCCTCCTGCCAGGAGGTGTGAATGGCTCCCAGGAAAGTAGAAAAAAAGACCATCTGGTGGGAGGAGGTGTGACCTCCTACTGACAGGATGACCTGAGAGCTGTGCCCACAGATGGCCCAGCTTCAAAGAGGCTACCATCTCTGATAGGCAAATACAAGTCATACCTTCGCACGCCCTCTTCTTTGTGTAGGAAGGCAAGTTGGCATCTCTTCCAGAAGGGAAAAGCCCATTGCAGAACCAGTTTTCCACAAGGGGCATCTCGCTATACTGGACACATCTCAGAGCTGTGCCCATAGCTCTGACTAAAGGAGGAAAGATACTGATATCTTGGAGCTAGGCAGGGAGATGTACTGTTGGATTGTTTAGTGCCAATCCCCCAAGAAGTGATGTAAGAGTGGGTTGGGTTGTCCATGGGAATTTTGGACTCATTGGTTAGGGAGTCCTTGTTTTGCTTCACTAATGACTGAGCTGAAACACTCATGCACTGACCAAAATCTCTGAAATGCGCTTCTTAGTCTAAAGACATTTATTAATTCACTTCACAAGGTTCATAAAGGAGATTAGCATGCTGAAAGCACACGTTTAAAAATGGCCACAGCAATGAAATGAAAACATGTACAAATGATTCTCCACTGCAGTATACACAGCAAATACATGTAACTATATCACAATGGAAAGCAAATAATGAATTAAAAAATATGCACCACCATGAGGCACGGGCACATCTGCTTCATCTCTCTTCTATCAGCATCAGATCACCCGATCCCAGAATCGATTGTGGAGAGAGAGATCAATTATCCTCACTGGAAGGATGACACACTTCAGTGTCCTGAGCATGTCTGAGATCCGAATCACTCCCCGGTCCATCTGGTCTTGGCCTCTTATACTTTGAAGAAACAAGAGAGGAGAATTCTAGAAACTCCCCTCACTGCATAGGTTCATTATTCAAAAAATGCTGATTACTTTAGGTCAGCTTTGAAAAGAACACGTCAGGACGTGGCCAAAATCCAAAGGTGCCCTGAATCAAAACAAAACCATTCCCTGCCATCCTAGTACATTCTTATCAGCCTAAGCCCTTGGTGGGGAAAGAACACGCAAACATGCAAAATAAAACACGAGCACATTGTATAATGTGAGCATGAAAAATTACTTGCAGCTTTTAACGTAGCAGTGGCTAATGCTAAAATAAAGTCAATAGGCAAAATTAAGTTGGTGGTCACTAATGTGACGGTGTGCTGCTAGGCTATGTGCAACGTGGAGTCAGTGGTCAGAACACAAATATCATTAAACTCCACCCTTTTGACCAATGACTCATACACCCTATAGTCCTAAAATCAACTTCTTTTTTTTTTCTTTTAAAACATTACAAGCAAATTAGGCATGCATTGTACACAGCAACATAATGAATTGACAAGAGCAACCACTATAAAGCAATAGAAGTTTTATTAACTTATTGATCATTCACGTATTATAAACATCTAAACCAGGCACACCTACAATAGAAAGACTTAAGTTTATGTATTCTGATTGGTATGATAATTGAATCACAGTCTTCACTGAATTGAATAGTGTCTCTAGGATAACGAGTTGGTATAGAGTTAGATGGAAACATCATGAGTCCTAATCATGCAAAGGTACACAGTACACCTGTAATGTTTGCTGGAATGCAGGTAAAAGTGAGGTTCCCATATGAGAATAGTCAGCCAACTGGCCACTTAAACATGCTTAATGAGACTGGCAGCAGTCACCAAATGATAACAAGACATGTTGTTGGTTCCATTAGAATTGCAGTCAAACCGGTTGATAGGACATCCATGGTACTCTGCATTATTCCTATGCAGAACTTTGATCTGTGAAGCACAGCTTGCGCCAAATAGATCCATAGGTATTGCCCTTCAAAAGCAGCAGGGGTGTTGCGTAACATGATTGATCAATCAAGTTCAGAATGGCAATGTTGTCCCTCCCAACCGCACATGCCCGAAGGGAGACCACACAGCACACTCATGGTCAGAGGCAAGTTGTAGTATGATTTGTAAAAGAAACATGATCTTTCTTGCAAATAACATTTGTGAGCTGAAATGTGCTCCCATTTTCCTTTCCTAGTTTTATGATCAACAGGACATTATTAGGGCCCTTGGCTATAATTTCTGCAGATTCTGGAGGGCCATTTGGGGGTTCCACCCACACCTTAGCACTAGGGTTTTTGTCAGTTGAACCAAAACCTCCCTTTTCTTGTACTGTCAGAAGGGCTGGGGCAGTCCCCTTCCTCACCAATCCTCCATACACTGGACTTATGACAAGTTGAGCAATTTTGTAAGCATCTAGGTCAAGACCTGCAGATTCTGGTGTGGCTCTGTAAGGAGCTGAAGCTCCAGGGTTTATTTCCCAGTACACAGTGGTGTTGGCGGCCACATGTGATTGTATCTGAGTTAACATTATCATCAGATCAGTTTCAGCATTTGACAAGGGCCTGTTATTCAGAATGTGGAGGGCTTCAGTTAAATGCTCTCTCCAGCTTTTCAGAATCCCATCAGATAATGTTTTAGTCCAGAACCCCAGGGACTCCCCTGTTCTTCTCTGCTTTTGCCACCTGCTCCAATCTACATATTGTCCCTGGATAGTTACATGCAACATAATGTCTCCTCCCTGCACTGTCCACAAGTCTAAAGCCTGTTGAATTATTTATTTTGCCAAATCAAAAGCACACTGCTGTCTTCACCCATTCAAACTCATGTTTTTTTCATGTCACTTTGTACCAAAGGGTTAAGATTTTACTCAGATGAGTGTCATGCTGTCTCCAAAAATCAAACGATCCCATGAATCGCTGTGTCTCTTGCTTAGTGCAAGGAGTAGCAAATGCCAAAATCTTTTGTTTTACCTGTAGCAACATCTCTATATGTCCTGGCCACATTTTACTCTGCAAAAGCTCTGTGAATATATTGTTAACATCCTTAACTTCTTGCTGTGTGTAATCTTTTAAAGAATGAATTTAAACTCCTGCCAATTTCTTTGGGCTACTCTGTATTTTTCGTCTAATATTGGCTGAGCACAAACTATGTTCTGCTCATGTAGCTCGCCACCACCTTTTCTAACCTCCTCATTACTGGAATGTGAAAAATCAGCTTCTCCTGCAATGGCTTGGTGGACATCAGCCTTATCTTGTAAGAACTTAGGGCCTCATTATGACCCTGGCGGGCGGCGGAGGCCGCCCGCCAGGATCCCGCCCTCCAAATTACCGCGCCGCGGTCAAAAGACCGTGGCGGGTATTACGAGTTTTCCCCTGGGCTGGCGGGCGGTTCCAGTTAAACCGCCCGCCAGCCCAGGGGAAAACGACCTTCCCACGAGGATGCCGGCTCGTAATCGAGCCGGCGGAGTGGGAAGGTGCGACGGGTGCTACTGCACCCGTCGCGTATTTCACTGTCTGCAAGGCAGACAGTGAAATACATTTTGGGGCCCTCTTACGGGGGCCCCTGCCGTGCCCATGCCGTTGGCATGGGCACGGCAGGGGCCCCCAGGGGCCCCGCGACCCCCCCTACCGCCATCCTGTTCATGGCGTCTTTCCCGCCATGAACTGGATGGCGGTAGGGGGGGTCAGAATCCTCATGGCTGCGGAGCGCGCTCCGCAGCCATGGAGGATTCCAATGAGCAGCGGAAAGTCAGCGGGCGACCGCTGACTTTCCGCTTCTGACCGCGGCTGAACCGCCGCGGTCAGAATGCTCATTGGAGCACCGCCAGCCTGTCGGCGGTGCTCCCGTGGTCGGTGGCCCTGGCGGCCACCGGCCGCCAGGGTCAGAATGACCCTCTTAGTCTGACAAGACAGCATAGATACAGTATTTATTGTGTCATCAAGTTGTTTCTCTAATTTCTTATTTTCATATTCTAACTGCTTACATCGCTCATGCATTTTTCTGTAAGCAGACAAATGTATCCAAACCCTCATGCTAAGAACAAAAGGGTCATCATTCCATTCAAAAAGCACCTTTTTTAAACATATAAGAACAGTAAATAACTCTGTTTTATCCAAGCATCCATCCTAAAATTTAGAAAGTCCTGATAAACAAGAAAACACATTTGCCAAGACATCATAAGGCATTTTAATTTTACATGCATTTTCAGAAAAGGTTTTCGGTGTTTCCTTCAACTCTCTGAATAAAAGCATATTTTCACTTTTAAATCGTACACTTTCAACCTCCAACCTCCCTTTAAACTGTCCAGCTACGCCAAAATGTTTTGCTTCACTAATGACCGAGCTGAAACACTCATACACTGACAAAAATCTCTGGAATGCGCTTCTCAGTCAAAAGAAGACATTTATTAATTTACTTCGCAAGGTTTGTAAAGGAGATTCGCATGCTGAAAGCACACGTTTAAAAATGGTCACAGAAATGAAATGAAAACATGTACAAATTATTCTCCACTGCAATATACACAGCAAATATATGTATCTATTTTACAATGCAAAGCAAATAATGAATTAAAAAATATGCATCACCATGAGGCATGGGCACATCCACTTCATCTCCCTCCTATCAGCATCAGATCGCCAGATCCCAGAATTGATCGTGGAGAGAGAGAGATCAATTATCCTCACGGGAAGGACGACACACCTCAGCATCCTGAGCATGTCTGAGATCTGAATCACTCCCCGGTCCATCTGGTCTTGGCCTCTTATACTTTGAACAAACAAGAGAGGATAATTCTTGAAAATCTCTCTCACTACATAAGTTTATTATTCAAAAAATGCTGATTACTTTAGGTCAGCTTTGAAAAGAACACGTCAGGACTTGGCCAAAATCCCAAGGCGCCTTAAATCAAAACAAAAACGTTCCCTGCCGTCGTAGTACATTCTTATCAGCCTAAGCCCTTGGTGGGAAAAGAACATGCAAATACACAAAATATAAACATGAGCACATTGTATAAGTTGAGCATGGAGAATTACTTGCAGCTTTTAATGTGGTGGTGGCTAATGCTAAAATAAAGTCAATAGGCAAAATTAAGTTAGTGGTCACTAATGTGACGGTGTGTTGCTAGGCTAAGTGCAACGTGGAGTCAGTGGTCAAAACACAAATATCATTCCAGTCCTCCTAACCCAAAAACTTAAAATTGGCATAAAAGTGGTACCCCTGGCCACCAGACTCACAACACTGCTGGACTAGGAAAGAACAGAAGAAAACACTGTACCTGCTGAACCTGTGAACCTCAGGAAAGAAGCCTGCACCAAGGACCAACCCGGTTTCTGCATCCGACCCCTCACTCCATTGTAGTCATCCTGAAACTTTCCTTTGCCCTGGACTCTCATGTTTAAGGCTCATAGACTATCATTAAGAGGGAAAAGCAGTGATTTGCAAAACAACTTGGAGTGAATTGCAGTGCTTTGTGAAAACATTGCAACAATCATAACTCCGGTTCCCTTCATCATATTTGTCAATTTGGTGTTTAATTAAAGAGGTAAATATATACTATTTATATAAATTATAGTGGGATTTTTATTGTGTTGTGTTCCTTACTTGTTGAATATTTTGTTAGTGATGAATATGTTATACTTGTTATTCTTTGAGGTAAGGCTGGATGCTCTGTGCCACAGCTACCCACCCCAGGACTGAGCTAGGGTTTGATATAAATATGCCAAACTGGGCCTGACACATAATAGTGATTTTATTGCTTGGTGAAGTCTCACAACCACCCCAACTAATAATCAGTTTTTCATATCAGGGAAGCTTTTTGGGTGCATCGATCTGAGGTACTCTCACATTCCGTAAATGCCCATTGAGTAGTACCAGGAAGACCAGGAACAGCAAGAGGTTCCACAGACCACACTACAGTCCATCGTTTGGACTCTTTCAGAATCTTGGATGGAGAAAAAAAGATCTAAAAAAAATTGTCACCTGCAAGCTCTGTCATTGTAACTTTTCCAGAAGTACTGGAAAAAATATTAGTTGGGGAACTCTGGAATACTAAAGCATATAAACGCTTGCAACAGCAGGCAGCTGAATGCTGTGAAGAGTAAACACCAGGAGAATGAAGGAGACCTCCATGTCAACTGCTCCTCTACACTGTCCAGCATGGAGACTCTGCTCCTCCTGATGCTGCTGCCACCCTGACCTGTTATCAAAATCCCGATTACTAATGGATCGTGTTGTACTGTGGTACATTTGCATCTGCTGAAGAGCAGAGTACGCATGCATGGAACCAGCTGTGAATTGCTCATGAGCAAATCTGTAAAGAAGTATTTATTTGTTGAAATTTTTGGATCCAAGTTTTAGTGCCCCTTTTTTCCTGTTTTTTAGTCCAATCCTAAAAATCAAAATATTAAAAATATTAAAAACCGTTAAAAATACAAATATGTTTTTGTTAGAACCACCTTTCCTGCTTAAAAGATAGTAAAAAATGACATTGGTTGTCACATCTGTCTTATAATGTTGATATATCTTTTTATTCCACCATTGCAGGTTATACAGGCCATTAAATGCTGACTCTAGTGTTATAGGTGGTTGTATGATAGAACCACACATGCTGGAACAACGCATGCCTTAACAATGCGACCGGAACCACGACTGCGTCGTTTCCAGGTATGCCTTTACCACGCATGCCTTTACAACAAATTTCACTGTAAAAGCATGCCTAGTAAAGGCATATGTACAAATAGCATGCAAAATGGCATGCATGCTTATGTCATACAACCCCCCCATCCCGCCCTGAGGCCCACAACTACCCCCACTCCTAATACCTAAACAACCCGACTCATTTACCTGCCCTGAGCCCTAAAAGAAACTATCTCTACCCCCACTCCAAAAAACTAAACTCCCCTGACCCCCTCCACCCGCCCTGAGCCCTAATAAAAACTACTCCAACCCTCCACCCCTGTCCCATAAAGCTAAACTACCCCGACACCCCCACCCACCCTGAGCCCTAAAAAAAAAAACTATCCCGACCCCCACCACCACCCCTAAAAACTAAATTACTCTGACCCCGCACCTCCCCTGAGCCCCAAAAAAAACTACCTGACCCCTTCACCCCTGCCCCTAAAAACTAAACTGCATGACACCGCCCACCCGCCCTGATCGCTAAAACCTTCCCCCAATAAGTAAATTACCTCAACCCCATCCACACTAAGCCCTAAAAAAAAACTATCCCGACCCCCACCCCGCCTCTAAAAACGAAATTACCCCAATACCTCACCCACCGTGAGCCCTAAAATAAAATACCCTAACCTCCCACCCTTGCCGCTAAAAACTAAACTACCCCAACAACCCCCACCCACCTTAAGCCCTAAATCCACCCCACCGCTAAAATATACCCACCAACCTGCCCCCACCCCACTTACCTCACCACGTCCTTTCCTGATCCTTCCTCCTCTTCTCTCCTCCCTCCTCCCGCCCTTCCTTAGAACTTCCCCACCCCTTTAAAAATAAACTACCCCATCCCCCACCCAAACGAGAAATGAAAAAAATACCCAAAACTCCCACTCCCGCCCCCAAAAAAATAAATAGCCTGACCCACACTCCCTAAGCCCTAAAAAAATACCCAAACCTCCCACCCCTTTAAAAAAACACCCTGACCTGACCCCCATCCCACCCCAAGCCCTAATCCACCCCCCAACCCCTGCCCCAGCCCAACTTACCTAACCGCATCATTTGTGTCCTCTCCCAAACATCACATGACTTTTTCTGTGTCCTAACCATGCATATGCGTAGTTTAGCACATGCGTGGTTAAGGCACAGAAATAGCCATGCGTTGTTCCGGCAAGCGTAGTTACGCTTGCATGGGAAAAGTCTGCGTTGTTCGCAACGCGTTGTTAAGGTCGTTTCCCGTTATAGGTCCAACCTAGAGATGAGTGCCTATAACATGGGCATGAAATTCTAATGGGTGCAGTAGCCTGCTAAAGCATACTATAAAGCTATGAGCACATCCTGCTCCATGAGTACAGAATGTCCTTATATAACCTCATAGGCTGCCCTAGCAGGCTATACCAGCCAGTAAAGGCACTCTCCAGTGTTATATGCCAAGCTTTAATGATGACCTAGCCCTCTGTGGCAGACCATAACACTATTTTGACCTTGTCCGAAATTGGATTATTTTAAGTGGGTGATGACCCACCTGAAGGAATAATCAGAACCCTTGTTAAACTGAACCGCTAAAGTCACTAAATTAATCTGAGCTCAACCCCCTGGTAGCTATGACATAGAGCAGACAGGCTTATCTTAGGGCAATGTGTGAAGTATTTCTGCAGTATTAAAACAGTAATAAAGTAAAAATGAAAAACAATAAAAGTCTCAGACTTAATTAGAAAAAATAAATTGCAACTTAATAAACACAATGACACAAAAATAACACAAACCTAATAAAGGGAACTGCAGATATGAAGTTTAAATTTTGAAGCAGGAATGGTGCCAAAAATTAATCACAGAGTGCCAGTAATAGTCAATGGTTGTGGAAGTCTAGGACCTAGGTACTATTTGAGGTCAAATGTAATGGATCATGGATCATATACACCAACCAGGTTCATCCCGGTCACATATTTTACCTTCTGACTTTAACGCGGGTGGACCATTGCTGTAATTACTGCGGAGACTACTCTGTCTCTGCCATGGTTGCACCCCTTTGACGACACAAAGGAGTAAGGGCCATGAGAGTTTGACCTGTATGCCAACCCACCTAATTTAGATAGGCGGACATACAGGTTAATTTTCACTGCCCATAACTGCCAGGATAATCATGGTGGTAAAAACAGCAAAATGCCCCATAATCCCAGGGCGAGGGGGGGGCATTTTTTTTTTTTTCATTTTCTTAAACAAAATCCAGTTTTGAGGTTTTCCTTTTGAAAATAAAAAAAATGCAACTTTGCCATAAGGCTCTGTCATATTTGATGGACCTGTATAGCAAGGTTAAAATACATTGGCAGAAACCACCTTGACAGCAGTTCCGGTCAATGTTTGAAATGTCTGCCAGCCAGACGGACATTTCAGAATTCGATCATCAGAACCTCCGCTGGTATGACTCAGTAATTTACTCCAGCAACCTGATTGAGGACGACCTGACCACTGAATTATAAATTGGACCCTTAGGCCCTCATTACAAACCTGGCGGTCGGTGTTAAAGCGGCGGTAATACCGCCAACAGGCCGGCGGGAAAAAAAATGTAATCTCGACCATGGCGGAAACCGCCAACATAGACAGCCACTTTAACACTCCGACCGCCACGGCGGTACAAACAAACAGCGCGGCGGCCACCGCCAATAGACAGGCGGAAGACAAAGTACCGCCCACCCTATCACAACCCGGCAATCCGCCACCTTTTCCGGGGCAGAACCAATGCGAACAAAAACACGACGGAAACAGGACTTGGAAGGGAAAACACTCACCTCTCCACATCCCACAAAGAACCAGTACGCCATGGAGCCAGAACTCCAGATACTCCCTTCAGGAGCACCAAAGACGGCGGCGACGACCACGGTGAGTACTGCACCTACAACACAGGGGAGGGGGGAGGGAAAAGAGAGGGACACACACACGCAACACGCAACATCCCCACCCTCACCCACAACACCATACTCACAAATACATGCAGCAACATTACATATCACCACCACCCCCCCTTTAATATCGCAAGGACAAAAGGAATTGATGTGAAAGAATGTAATCAATAAAAATCAGATAGTGAAATTTCAAAATTCAGTATATACAAATATGTACAACAAGTACACAAGTCCGGATATTACTCAAACATCGTCCGTGGATAATAGTCTCAAAAGGCATGGGCGAGGCTCACACATGACACCAGACTTCAAATGGAGAGAACACTGCAGGGGCATCAGATCGAAATGAAACAGGCACCTCAGGGGGAGGCGTAGGGGGGGCACCTCAGCCTGATGAATGCACGACGCCACTGCTCCACGAGTGCAAAGCCACAGTCTCTCTGGATGGAGGAGGTTGGAGGGGGGAGGCTGGACACAGGGACAATGGCTGCCATCAGTGCTGAGGCCAGAGTCTGAAATGCTCTCTGTTGGGCTGCCACGCCAGAATGAATGCCCTCCAGGTATGCATTTGTTTGTTGCAAATGCCTCTCGACACCCTGGATGGCATTCAGAATGGTTGATTGCCCAACAGTGAGGGATCTCAGGAGGTCAATAGCCTCCTCACTGAGGGCAGCAGGGCTGACTGGGGCAGGGCCTGATGTGCCTGGGGCAAAGGAGATGCCCACCCTCCTAGGTGAGCGGCCACAGGACACACATTGAGGGGCTGCTGGGAGGGTGGTGGTGGCAAGGGAGCTCACATCAGAGGAGGATTCGCTGTCGCTGGTCTCTGCTCCTGTCCCCGCCGTGGAGCTCCCCTCACCCTCCGTCCCGCTGGTGGCTTCAGACTCCGTTGTCTCGCCCTCCAGTGCCAAGTGGGATGCAGCTCCCTCCTGCTCCGGTGGCACTGCTCCTCCGCCTGATGATGCTATTTCACACAAGAACAGGGAGATCACATAAAAGGGGGGGGGAAGACAGAAGAAAGACATGTTCAGTGCATGCAATACCACTACCGTTGGCAGACACTACAGACACAGCATCCCTCTGCACTACGCCATGCACTTATAGTTCCTAGATTATTCACAGGGCCATGGGGTACAAGGCCTATGCCCGATTGCTGCACACTTGGAAGTCACAGGAGCCTGACTAGGTGTAGATGGCTCTTACCACTGGTGGGGTTGGGGTGCCACATAGCCTGCCTCACAAAGCGACTTTGCCTACAAAGCTCGCCCTGGCCTAGGGGAACCCACTGCCCACCTCCCCCACCCAGTCACCTCGTAATGCGCGCAGAGTTTAATGGATGTGACGGTACTCACCCCCTTGTGGCTGCTGTGATGCCCTCAAGCGCCCATCCAACTCCGGATATGCCACCGCCAGGATCCGGAACATCAGGGGGGTCATGGTGCGACGGGCACCCCCCCCCCCATGTTGGGAGGCCATCCCCAGCTGGGCCTCCGCCGTCTTCTTGCTCCAACGGCGAATGTCCTCCCATCTTTTCCGGCAGTGGGTGCTCCGTCTGTGGTGGACCCCCAGGGTCCGGACGTCCTTGGCGATGGCACGCAAAATATCCTTTTTCTGGTGGGTGCTGACCTAGAGGAATAGTACAGGGGAAAAGGAAAAACTTTAACCGTCTGGACCATCACAGTCATTGGCCCACGTTCCCACCCTTGCCCTGACGCACATATACTCACCGTCCGCTCATGCAGGGCTCAGTCCACACCCCTCCCATGTATCTTCCATCCACACCACTCCAAACAGGCATTGCCCATGCAGCATGCTCACAGTGTACTCACCTGTTTGCCTGGAGGACCGTAGAGTAGCGTGTACTGGGGGAGGAGCCCATCCACTAACTTCTCCAACTCCTCCGAAGTGAAGGCAGGGGCCCTTTCCTCAGACACATGAGCCATCGTCGCTTCCAGACTGAGGTCACAGCAGCACTTGCAGTGTAGGTCCTCTCCTGTCGAAGGTCAGGTATCAAGTGAGTGAACAGACAGAAAATGGCGGTCACGTCCGCGGCTGTGCGTACCTTCACCACCGGCGTACATCGTCATTGGCTCCTCAGACCCATAGGGCCCAATGTTAACCAATGCAGGATTGCGCTACGGTCTTCGACCGCCTACCGCGACGGTGTAGAATGCAAGCGCAGTTACATCAGATCCCCTTGTCCCACCTTACAGGTCAGGCAGCCGCCATTTCAGGGAGCCACATGGCATTAATAATAACTGCGTCACACCTATCTAGGCCTTGCATACACACAGTAACAGGCACATTGCGGACTGAAAAATGTGTGCTAAAGACTTTTTGTAATACTCTCTGCTCGCTGACTCTCTGCTCGCTGTTCTCGTCCATAGGGAACGTCCTCTGGGGCAGGTGATGAGATGGCGGTATCCTCCGGTGTACAGACCGCTGGTGGACCTGTCGACAATGGAAGAGAGACACGTAATAGTCACCTACAGACTTGATCGTGCAACAATCCTGGAACTGTGTGCCCAGTTGGAGCCAGACCTGGTGTCAGCAATCCACCATCCAATAGGGATCCCCCTCTAGTGCAGGTCCTGTCAGTACTCCATTTCCTGGCAAGTGGGTCTTTTCAAACTACAGTGGCCATTGCATCAGGGATGTCCCAGCCTATCTTCTCAAACGTGTTGTCCAGAGTGTTGTTTGCCCTGTTGAAACACATGCGCAGCTACATCATGTTCTCTCAGTTGGAGGATTTGCCTACAGTGAAAGGTGACTTCTATGCCCTGGGACATATAACCAACATCATTGGTGCCATTGATGGGACACATGTGGCCTTGGTACCCCCCCGCAGGAGTGAACAGGTGTACAGAAACTAGAAGAGCTACCATTCTATGAATGTGCAGATGGTGTGCTTGGCCGACCAGTACATCTCCCATGTGAATGCCAAGTTTCCTGGATCAGTGCATGACGCTTACAATCTGAGGAATAGCAGCATCCTTTATGTGATGGGGCAACTCCAGAGGCACCGTGTGTGGCTAATAGGTGAGGACAAGGAGCCCATACCCTGTGAATAGTTGTCTGGGTCTAGGGTTGTCCCTAAGGGTTAGTATGTGTCTAACAGTTGTCCCTCGACATTTGCAGGTGACTCTGGGTACCCAAACCTGTCATGGCTACTGACCCCAGTGAGAAATCCCAGGACAAGGGCAGAGGAACACTACAATGAGGCACATGGGCGAACTAGGAGAGTAATTGAAAGGACCTTCGGCCTCCTGAAGGCCAGGTTCCGGTGCCTCCATAAGACAGGTGGTTCTCTCTACTACTCACCAAAGAAGGTGTGCCAGATCATTGTGGCCTGCTGTATGCAGCACAACCTGGCTTTGCGACGACAGGTGCCTTTTCTGCAGGAGGATGGTCCAGAAGGAGGCCTTGTGGCAGCTGTGGAGCCTGTGGACAGTGAAGAAGAGGAGGCAGAAGAAGAGGATATCGACAACAGAAACAACGTTATCCAGCAATACTTCCAGTGAGACACAGGTAAGAAGATGTCACTGCCTCACACATCTCATACTATTGTTGGAGCTAGCATAAGTTTGTCACTTTCACCCACTGTATGGACCCTGACCTGTCACTTTGCCTTTCCATTTCACAGAGGTGGGTCCCACTGTGGGACCTCTGCTATATTACCTCATGGACGACAGCTGTGTTACATTGGTATGTTGACAATACAATTGACATTGCTATATTCCAGTTATTGCAAATACCCATTTGTGAAAGCACAGACTGACCCCAGATTGTTTTGTGATTCAAGGGTGTTTATTTCAGTGCTAATTAGTGGAGGGGTTGTAAAATGGGCAGGGGTGATGGTGGAGGAATGTCCATGGCAGAGTCCAGTCTATTTGTTTCACAGGTGCATTGTCCAAAGGGGCATAGGAGGTGGAGCAAGGGCAGTTGAACGATGGATAGGGTGACAAAGTGGGACAGAAAGATGACATTCAGGGGGGGTCTCATTTCCTGGCGGGGTCTTGGCATTGTTCTCTGTCTTTGTCCTAGATCTCAGGGACTGTTTGCGGGGTGGTTCTCCATCTGCAGGGGGTGGGGTGCTGGTGTTGTGGTCCTGTGGTAGTGCCTCCTGTCCACTAGCGCCGGCGGAAGTGGTGGGCTGTTCATCATCCAGGCTAGTGTCAGGGGCCCCTTGTTGTGTCACAGTGTCCCTCCTGGTGTTCACAAGGTCCTTCAGCACCCCTACAGTGGTGACCAGGGTAGTATTGATGGCCTTAAGTTCCTCCCTGATCCCCAGATAGCGTTCCTCCTGCAGCCGCTGGGTCTCCTGAAAGTTGGCCAGTACCGTTGCCATCGTCTTCTGGGAATGATGGTACGCTCCCATGATGTTGGAGAGCGCCTCGTGGAGAGTGGGTTCCCTGGGCCTGTCCTCCCCCTGTCGAACAGCAGTCCTCCCAGTTCCCCGGTATTCCTGTGCCTCTGTCCTCTAAACCGTGTGCCCACTGCCACTGCCCCAAGGTCCCTGATTTTCTTGGGGTGGTGGGTTTGCCTAGGTTCCCTGTAGTGGTGGACACACTGCTGCTTGACGTGTCCTGGGGACAGATGGATGGGCCTTCTGGGTGGGGGCTGTGCTGATGTTTCCTGAGGGGGGAGGCTCTGTGGTGGCATGTGCCAGTGTCAGGGGAACCGACTGTCCCGAGGTCCCAGATGGGCCGGGCTGGTCATATTGATCCAGTTGGACAGAGCTGCTGTCATCACTGTGGGCCTCTTCTGTGGGGGGACTGGACATGTCTGGAACCTCCTGTCCGGTGACGTTGGGTAGGGGTCCTGCAGGGGTGTAAAGGCATGACTATTGCATCTGTGTGTGCCATTCTGTGCAATGGGTGGGTGACCCTGTACTCCAGTGCTTGCATTCTTGTCTAGGACCTTGTGTGATATTTGGTTTGGGGTCTGTGTGGGTATCTGTAGTGGACAAGCTTTGGTGATGGGTGTCCATGCTTTGGTGTTGCATGCAGTGCTTGGTGTTGGGTTGTGTAGGTTGTGATAGTGGGACATTTGTGAGGTGTTGGAGTGATGGGGGTGAGGTGGGTGAGGGTGGGGTATGTGATAGCATGCAGGTAGGGTGGGGGATGTAATAGTTAAGATTTGACTTACCAGAGTCCATTCCTCCTGCTACTCCTGCGATGCCCTCAGGATGCATGATCGCCAAGACTTGCTCCTCCCATGTTGTCAGTTGTGGGGGAGGAGGTGGGGGTCTGCCGCCAGTCCTCTGTACTGCAATCTGGTGTCTTGAGACCACGGAGCGCACCTTCCCCCGTAGGTCGTTCCACCTCTTCCTGATGTCATCCTGTGTTCTTGGATGCTGTCCCACTGCGTTGATCCTGTCTACGATTCTGCGCCATAGCTCCATCTTCCTTGCAATAGAGGTGTGCTGCACCTGTGATCCGAATAGCTGTGGCTCGACCCGGACGATTTCCTCCACCATGACCCTGAGCTCCTCCTCAGAGAACCTGGGGTGTCGTTCAGGTGCCATGATGTGGTGTGGGTGATGTGTGAGGTGGTGTCGGTTGTGATGTGTGTGGCGATGTGTTTGTGTGTGTTGTCTGAGGTGCGTGGATGTTGTGTGTGTGATGGTGTTGTGTGCCCGTGGTTGCTAGTGTTGTTTCTGGTAGTGTCTCTCTCTGGGCTTCTTTCTCAATTTTGGTCGTAAGGGTTTGTGGGTGATGTGGGTGTGTGTTTTATATTGGATTGGGTGTGTGGGAGTGGTGTGTGTATGCGTAGCAGGTGTGTGTATTTCGAATTGTCCAATGTGGTTGTGTTTTGTATATGTGTGTGTATTTGAGCACAGCGGTGTGTACCGCCAATGGAATACCGCGGTTGAAAGACCGCCGCGTGTATTCGTGGGTCGTGATAGTGTGGGTGTATTCCTGTTGGCGTGACGGTGTCGGTTTTGTTAACGCCAATTTATCACTGACCTTTGGTGTGGCGGATTTGTGTGGGTGTCTGGATTTTGGTGGATTCCGGGCTGTGGGTCGTAATAGCTGTAGCAGAATTACACCGCTGCAGCAGTGTGTTGGCGGTCTTCTGCACGGCGGTAAGTGGGATTTACCGCCAATGTTGTAATGAGGGCCTTAGTCTTTCAAGTCCCAGGCAACCGCAGTGATACACTGCCTAGCCCCGAGAACCTCAGGGGAGGCACTTAAAGACTCACAGGATGTCAGGCAGAGGCCAAAAGCAGGGTCCAGTCCAGGCCTAGTAGCCTCTGGCTGGAGACCTCTAGGATAAGGTTTCCTGTGACTTGCTGTTGTCCTGTATACACACAGGAGGTCAGCCAACTGACCCTTAGAGTCTACATCTTTGCTCTTGGTAGAAGCAGGTACAGGTACAATCCTTCACAGCACCTCTCAGTTCACAAACAGCAGGTCCAGCCCTCTTATGATCTACTACAGGCCCAGAAAGTACTCTGAAGGGGGCTCCTGGAGGTGCCACTTTTATGTCTGGCATTAGCTAGTGGGCTAGTGGGCAGGGGGTATTCCTGGCCACTCTCTAACCAATGGGGTAAAAGTTCTCAGGTCCTGATCTACCTTCACTTGCAGTAGTTCCTGTTTACCTTAATGCAAACCGGCTCAACACACAATGTGTTAGTTCATTTCCAAGATGCTGAAAATCTTCGGCCATGCTAAACTTGGGCTCTGTGGGCTGCAGTTGTAAGTGGGTAGTGTACTATGGCAATCCTAATCTAACACTAAAATCAAGGCCCTGTACACTCAAGAAAACCAGAAACAGAACTCTGGTACAACAAAAGAAGGCTTTTAGTCTAAGACATTTGGGGGCAGACTTTTGGTCTAACTTTAGCTTTGTGAATCGGGCTATGAGTGGGAGACTTCAATTTGATGCAATCTCAGATAATTGATAGGCTTACAATTATTAGGTACACTAGTGATGGGATGTCAAAATCAAACAGAACAGCACGGTCCTTTGTGAAATTCAAAATACTTGATATTTGTAGGAATATGCACCCATCAGACAAGGAGCTTATCTTTTTTTCCCACAGCCAAAGAATTCACTCCAAGATCGGCTTAGTGTTAAGGTCAGGTGCACTATAACAAAAAACATACAATATACATGTAGGTATCAAAATCGGACAAGAACCAGTGACATGGGATTGTCACATTGGGGAGAATCTTAGTCAAAAGCCCATTTGACGTTTCAACCCCAAGCTCCTGAAGGATATGATATACGAGACATATCTTAGGCAACAAATTAAGGAATGTCGTCAACCTAATAAGAATGATGAGACATCAAAGGCTATGGTACGAGATGCTTTAAGATTCTTGCAAGGGAAATGCATTGTGGCAAGAGCAAATTAAAGGCATTCCCAGGACCTGCTGAGGCACAAATGGGAGGCACAGCTACGGGAAGCGGAACAAGGGCTTAAGGATGCTGAGTTCACATCTACACTGGGGAAAAGACACCGAATTAAGGATCAGTCAGAAAGAGCACTAGTACTGTCAAAACAGGGTTTCTTTTTTAATTATTCATTTATTGGTTTTCAAATTACGTAAAACAAAACTTGCAATAAGCTTGCAGGAAAACTCGAACAATGACAAGAGAGAAGGAAACGTAGCGTGATAGATATTGGCATCTCAATATGGCTACAATAATAGTACAGGTTTATTAGCAAAGAGATGTAATACTCAGGTGTGTGAGCAGGTTATTAAATGTCTCCTCTGGGTCATCCTCAAAATATGGGATTTATGGTACAGGCATTAGCTTTTTCAGCCATCTCCCTTTGCCATTATGTGAGCATCTGAGGCCCCGGTATTAGTCAGAGATCAGTCCGACATCTCACTCCCAGCCCACACTTCCATAATTACTTGGGTTCTCACAGTCCTTGCACTCCAGGCAGGTAGGTCCTGAGGGAGCCCAATTTGATGCGTGGGCCAAGATCTGCTACTACTTGCAGCATCTTTCCACCAGGTGAAGGTCTCAAAATGTAGGCCCATCATCAGGGCTTGCATCAGAGTGTGTTTGGCTAATAAAATCAGGACTGCAGTCAGTCTTCTATTCTATTATTTGAGGACACGCTTATCGTACCCCAATAGAAGCAATCTGGGAATGCAATCAAGTTAGATTTCTGTGATTTCCCCAATCAGTTGTCCCACCTCCAGCCAAAAGGTGTTAATAGTGGGCATTCCTAAACCATGTGGAAGAGGTTCGCTAGGTCCACCCCACATCGCTCACATTTTGAGCATCTTCTGGATGGACTTTATGCACTCATTGTGGAGTACAGTACATGCATTTCAAGAGCTTAAAATTTAGGAGATTATGGCTATAATTAATTGGAACTATTTTGGTTAATGCACAACAATATGACACAAGCTATCCTCGAGTGCTTCACCAAGATCCACCTCCCAATGTAAGCGTGTGGTGTTTGAGGTTAAGGAACGTGATGCAATATACATGAAGTAAAGGCTCAACAACCACCCCTCACCCCCACTGTTTTATTGATGGGGGTGAATGGCATGAATGCCTTAGGTCCATTTGGAAAAGAAGATCATTGAACGGACATTATGTCCCATATGCAAATATATCAAGGGCTTAGTGCTCCTGTCCTGTTTAAATTATGCTAGAGTCAAACATTTCCTGTTGGGATATAGCTCGGCCACCTGAGAGAATTTGACCTTCTGTAGGCTCACAACAACCATTTTGTCTAGGGAGGGAACAATCCTCAAGTTATTTAGCCGGAGAATATACCGGAGTGAATATATTCCTTAGAAAACTCATCCACTAGGCCATCAGATCCTGGTACTTTGCCTCTAGGCATTCCCTCAGTGGTGGTCTTTACTTCACTAATCTCTATGGGTTTGATAGAGCGAACGTCCTCATTTCGCAAATGAGATGCATTTTACTGTAAAAATGCTAATTTCAATGTCGAATTACATTCACACATTTAATGCAAATTGTGTAGTAGGTAATCATATTTAAGCCATTGTAAGAAAAACATATGAATTAGCATATTGTAATGAATTAAGTTACCCTAACCGCTCATTCCATTTTGAATGTCAACTTTACATGTTACAGCTAAGAGGCCTTTTTTTGCGTTTAAACTTTTGTTTTGCACAAACATGGTTTTCTCTTTCTTCCCACTGCAGATATTGTAGTTTTCCAGAAGCCTACTGTTAGCTAGTGAATAGGCATTTGTTATGTATTAACCACTGATAGTGAGGATCTCACCCAGAGAAGAGATGGCAGGAACAGCAAACTGTCAGAACCACAAGAATCTGTTCAAAGAAACAAATCAAGGACATGATTGTGTAGTCCATTGTGAAGATGTGAGAGCCTCTGAAGTTTACATGCTCCCAGAGGTTGCCAAGGCTGATTGGTTTATGAGAATGGGGAATGAGAAATTTGTTGCAATTAATGTTTTGATGAATTATGTTAACACTTGTTACTTAGACTAAGTAGGAGACCTTGCTGCACAATTTAGGAGGCAGATTCAGGAGATGCCTACTGACTTTGAGCTGGGAAGAGCCTTCCAGTCTGCTAATCTCCACTGCTTCAGTATTAAGGCTTCATGCCTGTGCATTCCTATTCTCTCATCAGAACCCTTCATTTGGTTTTTTGAATTGACACCTAGCATTGCTTACTGAAAATAAATGCATTTTTGGCCCAAAGCTTCATTCATTTAATCTAGGGATTTTCCTTTATGGGACACATTTGCTCCATATTCTGCATTCTTTTGTAATTCTAACTAAGGTGCCATTTAAATACTTACTGAACTAATGATTGATTTGAATTAATTTCTTAATAGACCTTTAAACTCACACTAAATCTCTTTGTCGAATTCCTGTGAAGCCCTAATGGACTACACTGTTCATGGTAATTGATGTAAATAATAGCGCCTAATCACCTCTCCTTGTCGCTTAACAAAGGTTCATACGACCAATGGCAAAGGTTATTTAATTATTATACTTGGTGGTTGAGATACAAGAATCCCCACTCTGACAGGTTCAAGTAAGGAGGAGCGCTGTCCACCATACAGCCATGCTAGGGCTATATCATCAAGGTATTCCTCTATCAATAGGGGGTCAAATGTCCTAAGGGAACTGTATAGGCACTGGTAAAAGGCTGAAATTCTTCCAGGAGTGGAGAATATTCAGGGGAAGATTTATAGAAAGTGGTGCTCCACCGAGTGCAGCACCACTTTTCCTGCGGCCCTTAGCGCCCCCCTACCACCACCATGAGTGCACCCTATTTAAAATACGGCGCACCATGGCACAGGGTAGGAGGTAATAGCGTCATTTTTCATGACACTATTGATGCACTCTGCAGAAGTAGTGCCAAAATATTGGCGCTACCCCTGCAGAGTACTTAGGGGCCTATTCAAAATAATGGAAGCCCCCTTTTAACACCTGCTCTGAGCAGGCGTTGAAAGTGCTGTACAAAATGACGCAAGGAAATCTCTTAGATTTCCTTGAGCCTTTTTTTCGCCCCCCTCCTAACAGGGAAACACCTCCTTTGCATACATTATGCCTGGTGCATGCATAATGTAGCGCAAAGGGTTACAAAGTGGCGCAATGCATGCATTGCACCACTTTGTAAATATGGCGCTAGGATTTTGGCCTCGTTGGGCCACATTAGCGTCAAAATAAATGATGCTAATGTGGCGCAAGGTGGTGCTAGGGGCTTCTAAATGTGCCCCTCATTTTCTGTTTTTTCCCTACTATCCAGGCTAAGGTCCTATTAGGTTTCACCCTCTCCTTGTTTCTACAGGCACATAGTTCCTTCCACAGGAACATGCTTTCCTTCTCTGCCATCTCCCTGTACTCCACCAGTGTTGCATTTGCAAGTAGTGTCAGGTCATGTGTATGTGAGAGTGTAGGGTCAACATGCACCCTCCAACCCCTCGAGCTGGTCTGATGGTAGCGAAGCACCCCAGATTATTTACCTAATGAGTGACCTTTTATGTAGACTTCCAATACTGTAGTGAACATGTCTAGTAATCCTACTATAACCGAATGTTGCTCTGTCTGGAAGACGGGATGTCTGAGAGCAAAGGAGTGAAATCACCATAATCACTACGGTCTGGTTGGGCTGGGAAGTGTCAGTGCAATAATGATAGGAAAATGATCAGGTAAGGAGCAGACCAGATACTCAGTCTGGCTCACTCAAGGCATCACCTTGCTTGACCCAAACCGGCAGTATATACAGGGATGTGTGTTGTGTACCAAGGAGTAAAATGAGAAGGTTTTACCAGTCCTATGTTTTTCTCACCAAATATCCCACAAGCTGTCACGTTTCTAGGACTTACCTCATAGTTTTCACAGATCTTGCATTTCCCAAACATCGTGGAAACCCCCACCCCATGTAATATTTCGGGCCTGGTGCTGTCTACACAGGGTGTTGTGGGTACGCTAGCGCATCCAAGAGCTCGATTACAGTAAGATGCTGTTGCTTGCAACATTCAGATTTATTTGGGCATATTCATTAAATCCTTGAATATTAAGGCCCATATTTATACTTTTTGACGCACAACTGCGCCAACGCAGTTGTGCGTCAAAAATTTTACCGCCGGCTAACGCCATTCCAAAGCGCCATGCAGGCGCCTTATTTATTGAATGACGTTAGCCGGCGCTGCGGACTGGTGTGCGTTAAAAAAAATGACTCACACCAGGCAGCGCCGGCGTAGGGGAAAATGGAGGTTGGGCGTCAAAAAATGGGGCAAGTCAGGTCTGAGGCAAAATTCAGGCCTCAACCCGATTTGCGCCATTTTTTTTGCCGCCCAACCTCCATTGACACGACTCCTGTCTTAGCAAAGACAGGAGTCATGCCCCCTTGCCCAATGGCCATGCCCAGGGGACTTATGTCCCCTGGGCATGGTCATTGGGCATAGTGGCATGTAGGGGGCCCAAATCAGGCCCCCCTATGCCACAAAAAAAAAACGAAAAAAATACTTACCCCAACTTACCTCAACTTCCCTGGGATGGGTCCCTCCATCCTTGGGTGTCCTCCTGGGGTAGGCAAGGGTGGCAGGGGGTGTCCCTGGGGGCATGGGAGGGCACCTCTGGGCTCCTTCTGAGCCCACAGGTCCCTTAACGCCTGCCCTGACCCAGGCATTAAAAAACGGCGCCCATCAGGCTGGGCGCCGTTTTTTAAGGCCTGCCCCCTCCTGTGCGTCAAAATGACATCAGAGTATAAATATGGGGCACAGGCCTTAAAGTCATTTTTTAGAAGGGAACGCCTACCTTGCATATAATTAAAGCAAAGCTGGTTCCCCCTTCCAAAAAATGACGCACATGGTGGAACTTTGACGCCCGCGGGGTCGGATGTCAAAGTATAAATATGGGGCAGGGTTTGCGCTGATTGTGCGTCAAAAATTTTGACGCACATTCGGCGCAAACAGAGTATAAATATGCCCCTAAGTTTGCAATAACCAATGCTTTTTAAATGCCTCATTTATTATAATCAATGCTTGTTGATTATGCACATTGTATTCCACATGCTCCAACTGTAACTGACAAAACAAGGGTTCTTCAAAATGTGATCTGTATTGAATATGTGCCACAATCAGGAAAATTATTGCTCATTTCCTTAACAAGCAATCAACTGCCAAAAGGCACATGTGCACCCTTGATTGAATAAGGATGCTTGTGACTCTGAGGCCTTGCTTGGCTTTGAACCTATTGCTCTGATCACCTGTTTCCAGTCAAGTCAAGTTCCTTGTCCTCCAGCCTGCTTCCAGTTAAGTTCCAACATTTCTCGTCCTCCGGGTAGCCTCCAGTTGAGTTCTGGCGATCCTCGCCCTCCGGTCTGCTTCCTACTGAGTTCTGGCTCTCCTCTTCCGTCTTCCCCCGACATTCCCGTATTTCCTGTAAAAGAGAAAAAATAAGAAAGGTGCAAAAAAACTGTTTAGGTTCTTCTGAAATTTTCAACCAAGTAACTTCATTTCAAGGTAAAGAAAGATGAATTGCTTAAATGAAACAAAACAGAGCTCTGTCTTTTAAATAATTTATGACAATAAGAATTAGTGTGATTTATCGTTTGGGAGGGAATCCAAGATACCGCTAAACAGACATTAAGGAAAGACGTATTTCCTGTAACAAGTGCTCCCCTGAGAATTAGGAGATTGGAAATAGAACAAGTTTATCAAAACTATTATTGGCAAAAGAATACGCCAGAACACAAAGAAGCCCTTTAGTCAGATTGATTGTTTTTGAGTTTGGACATTGCTTCAGAGACTCTGAAAGTATTGTAAAAGGAGGAAGAGACTTGTTCAGCCTTATAGAAACATTTGCACAATGTGTCAACAACAAGTGCCATTACGCAATGCATAATTTAGCAATAGTTTATGCAAGTTCAATGTATTAATTAAGTAATTCTTTTGTAGCCCAGAATCCTAAAAACCAAGAACCCAGTATTTTGAGAAATCAGAAGTCCTGACGCCCAACATGACCCACAATCCAGGATCCTGCAGTCCAATTCTGCAGTCCATGAGGCAGAAGCTGTTATTTTCTCTTTTTCTCTTCCCAAACCCCTTCACCTTAAGGACTTGCAAGAGGGCAATGCACTCTTCATCGCAGTGATGTTAGTCCTCACCGGCATTGGGGAATTGTCATTTCCCCCATGGGAACACCTGGAATTTAAATGAGTGGCTCGCACAGAACACAGGAAGATGACTTGCTCAAAAACGTCAAGGAATCAGCATTCAGGGTGTACTTGTTCATCAAGGTAACAGGAATGTCCTGTAGTTTGCCTGTCAGAAATATTAGTCTATCAAATGGGTCTAAATAGAGTTATATGAGGGTTTAAAACAGACAGATCCTTTATCAGAATTACTACCCCACATGATTATATGTGTCATATGAAGCTACGTATCTGTTGGAACCTAGGAGGAGGTGAAAGGACAGATCAACCATCTCACAGAAAGGTCTCCTACAACAAAGCTATTTCAATGCTGTGTCTGTTCAAGAACACACTGACTTGCCTGTTTTTTCTAGGATTACCAAGGCCCGAATGTTCCAGGAGACCATTATGACTGGCCTTATGAATGGCCCTCAACGATTTTTTTGAAAAGGTCATGAGGAGGAAGTGCCCTTAACAGTGAACCATTCCTCCATGTTGTTCATGTTGGTACATATTTTGTGACATTAATAAAGTCTCCTGCACTTCAACCCTACCCCAATCCCCCACCTACACTAAAAATCCCTACTGCCAGTGTATGCCCTAATTTTTGAATGTTTTTATTAAAGTTTCAAACATGTTATAAAAACAGTGCCACATGTGTATGAGGGCAAGACAGTGTGATACAACATGCCCTGTACAGAGAAACACCTGGGCATAGTAATGCAGTCCACAATATTACAACATGGTTTGTGTTGTTGTGGGCCAACACATTAGCAATGAAACAAAACTAGTCAAAACTGTGGAGTCTGTCTGGGGTAGTTATGTGGCATAATGCGTGGTGTAGATTGGGTGAGGATGGACCATCTGTGCTAGGGGCTGTCTTGCAGGGGTGCAGTGGGGACACCGGGAGGTGTGGGGACTGACAGTGCGAGGGGGAGGATCCAATGTAGATGGGGGGAAGTTGTACAGCAAAAAGTGAGATGGGCCTTGCGGTGAGCCTGATGATACATGTGCTGTGAGCAGCAGTCTTGTGCAAGTATTGTATTATGACAGTATGTCACAGGACAAGGGGACCCACGGCAGGGGCATGATTTTGGTCACTAACCAGAATGGTGTGGCTTAGGGTGGGCATGTGTAATTTTTTGACTTTACATGTAGTAGAAAAGTGTCCCAACACTCTCTACCCATGCGGGAATCTCCTTCAATTCGGAGTACCCTGAGGATGTTGGTTTCCACCTGTGTCCATGTCGGTAGCGTAGCCAACCGACGCTGTGGGTCAGGGGTGGGTGCCTTCATTGCTATCGTTATCTACCACTTAAAGAGGGTGAAGGCCAGGTCGGCAAAACTGTGGAGGTGTTGTAGGAGGCTGGCCTGGCTTGTAGTGGGTACCAAGGGGTGCTTACACCTTGCACCAAGTCCAGGTATCCCTTATTAGTGTAGAGGGGTGTCTAGAAGCTTAGGCTGATAGAAAAGGTAGCTTAGCAGAGCAGCTTAGGCTGAACTAGGAGACGAGTGAAGCTCCTACAGTACCACTAGTGTCATATGCACAATATCATAAGAAAACACAATACACAGATATACTAAAAATAAAGGTACTTTATTTTTATGACAATATGCCAAAGTATCTCAGTGAGTACCCTCAGTATGAGGATAGCAAATATACACAATACCAAAATATGCAGTAATAGCAATAGAAAACAGTGCAAACAATGTATAGTCACAATAGAATGCAATGGGAGCACATAGGGATAGGGGCAACACAAACCATATACTCTAGAAGTGGAATGCGAACCACGTTTGGACCCCAAACCTATGTGAGCTCGTAGAGGGTCGCTGGGACTGTAAGAAAACAGTGAGGGTTAGAAAAATAGCCCACCCCAAGACCCTGAAAAGTGGGTGCAAAGTGCACCTAAGTTCCCCAGAGAGCACAGAAGTCGTGATAGGGGAATTCTGCAAGGAAGACCAACACCAGCAATGCAACAACGATGGATTTCCAGACGAGAGTACCTGTGGAACAAGGGGACCAAGTCCAAGAGTCACGATCAAGTCGGGAGTGGGCAGATGCCCAGGAAATGCCAGCTGTGGGTGCAAAGAAGCTGCCACTGGATGGTAGAAGCTGTGGATTCTGCAAGAACGACAAGGGCTAGAAACTTCCCCTTTGGAGGATGGATGTCCCACGTCGTGAAGAAGCTTGCAGAGGTGTTTCCGTGCAGAAAGACTGCAAAAAAGCCTTGCTAGCTGCAAGGGTCGCGGTTAGGGTTTTTGGATGCTGCTGTGGCCCAGAAGGGACCAGGATGTCGCCAATTGCATGAGGAGACAGAGGGGGCGCCCAGCAAGACAAGGAGCCCACTCAGAAGCAAGCAGCACCTGCAGAAGTGCCAGAACAGGCACTACAAAGTGGAGTGAACCAGAGCTCACCCAAAGTCACAAAAGAAGGTCCCACGACGCCAGAGGACAACTCAGAAGGTCGTGCACTGCAGGTTAGAGTGCTGGGGACCCAGGCTTGGCTGTGCACAAAGGAAATCCTGGAAGAGTGCACAGGAGCCGGAGCAGCTGCAAATCACGCGGTACCCAGCAATGCAGTCTAGCGCGAGGAGGCAAGGACTTACCTCCACCAAACTTGGACTGAAGAGCCACTGGACTGTGGGAGTCACTTGGACAGAGTTTCTGAGTTCAAGGGACCTCGCTCGTCATGCTGAGAGGAGACCCTGAGGACCAGTGATGCAGTTCTTTGGTGCCTTCGGTTGCAGGGGGAAGATTCCGTCGACCCACTGGAGATTTCTTCGGAGCTTCTAGTGCAGAGAGGAGGCAGACTACCCCCACAGCATGCACCACCAGGAAAACAGTCGAGAAGGCGGCAGGATCAGCGTTACAATGTCACAGTAGTCGTCTTTGCTCCTTTGTTGCAGTTTTGCAGGCTTCCAGCGCGGTCAGCAGTCGATTCCTTGGCAGAAGGTGAAGAGAGAGATCCTAAATAGCCAGAAAAGGAGGTTTGGCTACTTAGGAGAGAGGATAGGCTATCAACACCTGGAGGAGCCTATCAGAAGGAGTCTCTGACATAACCTGCTGGCCCTGGCCACTCAGAGCAGTCCAGTGTGCCAGCAGCACCTCTGTTTCCAAGATGGCAGAGGTCTGGAGCACACTGGAGGAGCTCTGGGCACCTCCCAGGGGAGGTGCAGGTCAGGGGAGTGGTCACTCCCCTTTCCTTTGTCCAGTTTCGCGCCAGAGCAGGGCTGGGGGATCCCTGAACCGGTGTAGACTGGCTTATGCAGAAATGGGCACCATCTGTGCCCATGAAAGCATTTCCAGAGGCTGGGGGAGGCTACTCCTCCCCAGCCCTGACACCTTATTCCAAAGGGAGAGGGTGTAACACCCTCTCTCTGAGGAAGTTCTTTGTTCTGCCTTCCTGGGCCAAGCCTGGCTGGACCCCAGGAGGGCAGAAATCTGTCTGAGGGGTTGGCAGCAGCAGCAGCTGCAGTGAAACCCCGGGAAAGGTAGTTTGGCAGTACCCGGGTCTGTGCTAGAGACCCGTGGGATCATGGGATTGTCTCATCAATGCCAGGATGGCATTGGGGGGGGGGGGGCAATTCCATGATCTTAGACATGTTACATGGCCATATTCGGAGTTACCATTGTGAAGCCATACATAGGTAGTGACCTATGTATAGTGCACGCATGTAATGGTGTCCCCGCACTCACAAAGTCCGGGGAATTTGCCCTGAACAATGTGGGGGCACCTTGGCTAGTGCCAGGGTGCCCACACACTAAGGGGGTCATTCTGACCTCGGCGGTAAAAGCCGCTTACCGCCGGTCAGAAGACCGCCACAATACCGCCGCGGCCGCGGTCAGCCGCCACGGTCATTCTGACCCACAACTGCCAAACCTCCAAAAATCCGACCTCCATTGCAGTCCGCCACATCAGCGGCCAGCGATAAACTCTAGATGACTAAACCTCCACCACCACGCCAACAGAAATACGCCCATGCCATTACGATCCACAAATCCACGCGGCGGTCTTTCAAACGCGGTAGTCTATTGGCGGTACACACCGCCGCGGTCAAAATACACACACCTTTACAAAACACTACCACATTGGACAATTTGAAATACACACACCTGATACACATACAAACAACACTCCCACACATCCAATCAACTATAAAACACACACCCACAAACCCCTACAACCAAAAATCAGAGACGAAGGAGAGAGAGAGACACATCAGAGAATAGAGAGCCAGACACACAGAGGCACACTACAACATCACACACACCACATAGTAGCACAAAGCACCACACACCAACACACTCATCACCACATACACCACCCCACACCTCATCCACACCACCCCATGGCACCACAAAGACACCCACGCTTTACGGACCAAGAACTCAGGGTGATGGTGGAGGAAATCATAAGAGTGGAACCCCAGCTCTTCGGCTCACAGGTTCAGCACACCACCATAGCAAGGAAGGCGGAGCTATGGCAGCGGATCGTGGACAGGGTCAACGCGGTGGGACAGCACCCCAGAAATAGGGACGACATCCGCAAACGATGGAACGACCTACGGGGGAAGGTGCGCTCGATGGTGTCGCGACACGACATCGCGGTGCAGAAGACTGGCGGAGGACCCCCACCCACCCCACCAGAATTCACAGCATGGGAGCAAGAAGTATTAAACATCCTGCATCCTGAGGGCCTCGCTGGAGTACCCGGAGGAATGGACTCAGGTAAGTCCTATCTCATATACTTCATCCCCCCCACCCCACCAGCATGCCAACCCACACCCCCACCCTCACCCCCAACCCACCATCACACATCATCCCTGAGAATGTTTCCCTAGCACAACCCACCCAACCCCTCACCAACCCTTGCATGCCACCACAAACATTGGACACCCATTACCTAAGCATGACCACTGCACATACCCATCCCCCCCCCACAAACCACCCTCACAACACCACCCACAAGGGAATGCCTGCACTGGGGGACAAGGGCACCCATAAATCGCACGCTATTTCACACACAGAAACAATAACCATACTCTCTCACCCCATGCAGGACCCGAACGCCAACACACCGGTCAGGAGGGTCCTCAAATGTCCATCCCACCCCCGGAACAGGCCCCCAGTGAGGACAGCAGCTCGGTCGACCTGGAACCTGATGACCAGCCCGGACCATCGGGGACCTCTGGGCAGTGGGTTCCCCAAACACAGACACAGGCCACAGCAGACCCAAACCCCTCTGGGAACAACAGCACAGCTCCCACCCAGCGGGCCCATGCCTCTGTCTCTAGGACAGGTCAAGCAGCGGTGTGTCTGCCACTACAGGGCACCCAGACTAACCCAACACCCCAACAACAACAGGGACCTGGGGCAGTGGGAGTGGGCACACCGTCCAGGGGATAGAGGCCCAGGCAAACAGGGCAACTCGGAGGGCTGCCGTGCGACAGGGGGGGGAGGAGAGGCCCAGGGAACCCACTCTCCAAGAGGCCCTCACTACCATCATGGGAGCATACCACCACTCCCAAGAGACGATGGTGACGGTACTGGCCAGGTTCACCGAGATACAGGCACAGCAGGAAGAACGCTACATGGGGTTCAGCAACCAACTCACCACCATCGCTACCGCCATGGGGAGCATGGTCCAGGCCCTCAACAGGATAGAAGACACGTTGCGGGACCATGTGGCACCACACAGGGCCCCTGTCACTAGCCAGGAACAGCCTACCACCTCCGCCGGCGCTAGTGGACAGGAGGCCCACACACAACGACAGGCCACAAGAACCCCACCTCCTGCTGAAGAACAACCATCCCGCAAGAGGAGCCTAAGACCCCAAAAAAAACCAGAGTAGCATGCCAAGACCACCGCCAGCATGAGATACCCCCAGAAGTCATCCCACTGTCCCACCTTGCCACCCTGTCCAAACTCAAACAGCCCCTGCTCCATCCTTCCACAGGCATATGGACAATAGACCTGTCAGACTGAGAACTGGACTCTGCCATGGACATCACTCCACCCCCACCCATCACCGTTTTCATATAATGTACCATTATCTAAGCACACAAAATAAAACAATTATTGCACAGAAAACCGTTTGGAGTCATGCTGTATTCTCAAAAAATCGTACAACCCATAACAGTTCACAATATGTGATGTCAGTTAGTGATGACAACATACCAATGTCAATACGCTGTAGTACATGGCCAAACCAAGCAGAAGTCGGGCTATGAGTCATTAAGCACTGAGAAGGGAAGGGAAAAAGAAATGTTATTTAAAAGAGCTGGGGGGAAATACAGAAAGGTGAGATGCATGAGGCTCTAAGTAAATGGGAAATGGCGTGGCTGAACCTTACCTGTGTGCTACTGAAAATACTGTTGTATGACAGCTTCCCTGTTGTCTGTTTCCTCACCGTCGTCTTCCTCCTCTTCACTCTCCACAGGCTCCACGGCTTCTACGACACCACCATCTGGACCATCCTCCTGCAGGAAAGGCACCTGGCGTCGCAAAGCCAGGTTGTGAAGCATACAGCAGGCCACGATGATGTGGCACACCTTCTTTGGTGAGTACATTAGGGATCCACCTGTCATATGCAGGCACCTAAACCTGGCCTTCAGGAGGCCAAAGGTCCTTTCTATGACCCTCCTAGTACGCCCATGGGCCTCATTGTACCGTTCCTCTGCCCTGGTCCTGGGATTCCTCACTGGGGTCAATAGCCACGGCAGGTTGGGGTAACCAGAGTCACCTATTAGCCACACACGCTGTCTCTGTAGCTGTTCCATCACATAGGGGATGCTGCTATTACGCATAACATACGCGTCATGCACTGACCTAGGGAACATGGCATTCACATGGGAGATGTACTGGTCTGCCAAACAGACAACCTGCACATTCATAGAATGGTAATTTTTCCTATTTCTGTACACCTGTTCATCGTCATTTGGGGGTACTAATGCCACATGGGTTCCATCAATGGCACCAATGATGTTGGGGATATGTCCAAGGGCATAGAAATCACCCTTCACTGTGGCCAAATCAGCCTCTTCTGGGAATATGATGTAGCTCCTCATGAGTTTCATCAGGGCAGACAACACTCTGGACAGAATCTTTGAAAACATAGGCTGAGACATTCCAGATGACATGGCCGCTGTTGTCTGGAATGAGCCACTTGCAAAAAAATGGAGGACTGATAGAACCTGCACTAGAGGGGGAATTCCTGTGGGTTGGCGGATGGGTGACATCAGGTCTGGCTCCAGCTGGGCACACAGTTCATGTATAGTGGCTCGGTCAAGTCGGTATCGGAGTATTATATGGCGTTCTTCCATTGTCGACAGGTCAACCAGCGGCCGGTACACGGGAGGATTCCTCCTTCTCCTCGCAAGTCCCTGCGGACGGTGCCTAGGAAGGACAACATGGAGCACTGAGTCAATCAACTCACAGGTATGTACAACACAGCTTGCACAGTACACGAAAATGTATTGACTGCTATGTTTGTATGTGTGCAAATGCAAGGCCTAGGCCTGTGTGACGCAGTAGAATTTAAGCCATGTGGGCCCTTGAAATGGCAGCTGCCTGACCTCTAAACTGGGTCAATGGGATGTGAGGTCAATGCGCTGGCGTGGCACACCGTGGCGGTAGGCGGTCGAAGACCGCTGTACGAAGTCGCATTGGTTAACATTGAACCCTATGGGATTCAGGAGCCAATGACGATGTGCGCCGGCGGTCGCGGTACGCACCGCCGCGGTACACACCGCCGCGGGCGTGACCGCCATTTTCTATCTGCTTAATCACTCGAGACCTGATCATCCACAGGAGAGGACCTATACTGCAAGTGCTGCTGTGAACTCGGTCTGGAAGTGACAATGGCTGCTGCGACTGGGGAAAGGGCCCCTGCCTTCACGTCTGAAGAGTTGGAGAAACTTGTGGACGGGGTCCTCCCCCAGTATGCGCTACTCTACGGTCCTCCAGACCAACAGGTGAGTACACTGAGTGCACATTGAATGGGTAATGCCTGTGTGGAGTGGGGTGGCTGTCAGTTGGTGGGGTGGGGAGAAAATGAGGAATGCAACGCACGACTGATGAGAGTATGGGCCACATGGCAAGGGTGGGGAGGGGGGGCATGTACTCCAAACATGCAGAAATTTGATGTTTTCTCTTTCCCACCCTGTACATGTCAAACAGGTGAGCGCCCATCAGAAAATCGATATTTGGCGTGCCATCGCCAAGGAAGTCCGGGCCCTGGGGGTCTACACCAGACGGGGCACCCACTGTCGGAAGAGGAGGGAGGACATCCGCCGCGGAACCCGAAAGACCGCCGAGTCACTGCTGGGGATGGCCTCCCGACCTAGGAGGGGTGCCAGTCGTACCCTGACCCCCCTGATGTCCCGGATCCTGGCGGTGGCCTACCCGGATTTGGATGGGCGCTTGAGGACATCACAGCAGCCACAAGGGGGTGAGTATCAGCACATTCTCCTATCTATAAGCGCAGTGGAGGCGTCTGGATGGGGGAGGAGGGCTGTGGGTGACAGTAGGCCAGGGCGCTTTCTGTAGTGTAGTCCCCTCCCTTAGACATGGCCCTGTGCCCCCGCCCACCACCTCTGTAGGGTGCCAAGTGCAGCTATCCATGGTCCAACATCACCCATGAGCGCGTCGGTTGTCCCTAGACCTGTTGGCCTAGTCAGAAGTACAGAGTAGTGTACCCCAAGTTCGCGGCTTAGTGCATGAGGCACCTGTGTCTGTCCTCTCCGCCAAGGCTATTGACAAGGCATGCACTCAACTTTGTTTTATTTCTCCCCCCACCCTTATTCTTTGTTTCTTGTGCATTAGCATCATCAGGCGGAGGAGAATTGGCGTCGGAGCACGAGGGAGCTGCAGGTCACCAGGCCCCGGTGGGCACTGACACAGACACCGAGGGCACCAGTGATCCGGAGGGCGAGGGGAGCACCACAACGGGGGCCGGTGGAGACACCAGCGACACAGACACGTCCTCGTTTGGGAGCTCCCTAGCGGGGACGGCAACATCTGTGCCCCCCGCAACAACAGGTACAGCCGCCACCCAGCGCACCAGCACCGCCCTCCCAGCAGCCCCTCAGTCTTCGCTCCGTGCCCGTTCGCCCAGGAAGGCGCGCGTCTCCTTCGCCCCAGGCACCTCAGCCCCTGCCTCTGTTACCCCTGCTGCCCTCAGTGCGGAGCTCATTGACCTCGTGAGGACGCTCATTGTTGGGCAGACTACCCTTTTGAATGCCATCCAGGGGGTGCAAAGGGAGGTGCAACAGAGCAATGCCTACCTGGAGGGCATTCATTCGGGTCAGGCTGCCCATCAACGAGCGTTCACTTCTCTGGCCTCAGCACTGACGGCAGCCATTGTCCCTGTCTCCAGTCTCCCTCTTCTAACTCCCTCCAGCCTTTCTCTGTCTCCTGTTCCTCAGCCTATCCCATCCACACCATCTGACCAGCCTGCACACACCACAACACCCAAGGCCAGCTCATCCAAACATAAGCACCACAGAACACACAAGCATTCACCCAAGCAACACCCAGTTGCAGACATACCAACAGTCACTACCACCTCTGTGTCCCCCTCCTCCTCATCTCCCTCCTCCCTCCCTGTGACGTCTACACTCACACCTGCATGCACACCAACATCAGCCAGTTCTTCCATCACCAGCACACCCTCCACTACAGTCCTCACACGTGCAGTCACCACCCCCACTGCCATGTACACGTCCCCTGTGTCCTCTCCCACTGTGTCTGTCACCCCCTCTTCCAAGACACATAAACGCAGGCAGACACCCAAACAACAGCCAACCACCTCACGACAGCCTACGTCTCAGTCACCTGCACCCAAGGACAGCACACCTGACTCTCCTACAACCACATCCTCTTCCTCCACTTCTATCTCCACTACTCCTACCCTTTACCCTGGTCCAAAGAAATATTACCTCTCAAATGTTGACCTCTTTCCCTCCCCTGACCCACCCCCTCCATCTGGGAAAAGTCCCAAAGGCACCTCAGCCACCACCAGCCCAGCTTCCAAGGTACAAGTGGTGCATGGAATATGGAGTCCACCCTTTGGCGGCAGTGACACTTCACTGAGCAGCAAGGGGACTGGCAGCCCCCCCCCAGGCAAGAGGACCCAGAAAGTGAAGGGCCGCCGTGAGCGGACTGAGACGGATGCCCTCAAGGAGGTGACTACGGCCACTTCACCTGCCACAACAGCCAGGGGAGGCAAGGGCCCGAGAGCCCCATCTAAGGAGCGGAAGGGCAGCAGGGCGGAGAGGCCAGCCAGCAGGAGCGCGGAGCAGGAGGGCCCCACACGCCCCATCCCGGCTGCAAGGGACGACACCAAAGGGCCCAGGACTCCGTCTCCGAAGGGGCCTGACACTGCACGTTCGGAGGGCGAGTGAGCAGGTTGTCCAGGCCAGGTCTGACTCCCTACACTGACTGGAAGAGCACCGCTGAAGAGGGCCCCGCCGTGAAGACAAGCACCGCTGAACAGGGCCCCGCCGTGAAGACAAGCACCGCTGAAGAGGGCCCCGCCGTGCAGAAGAGCACCGCTGAAGAGGGCCCCGCCGTGCAGAAGAGCACCGCTGAAGAGGGCCCCGCCGTGAAGACAAGTACCGCTGAAGAGGGCCCCGCCGTGAAGACAAGCACCGCTGAAGAGGGCCCCGCCGTGAAGACAAGCACCGCTGAAGAGGGCCCCGCCGTGCAGAAGTGCACCGCTGAACAGGGCCCCGCCGTGAAGATAAGCACCGCTGAAGAGGGCCCCGCCGTCTCAAGCACCGCTCCGCTGGGCACCACCGTCTCAAGCAACGCTCCGCTGGGCCCTTCATCACAAGCACCGCTCCGCTGGGCCCTTCCTGTCAGGCACCGCTCCGCTGGGCCCTTCCTGTCAAGCACCGCTCCGCTGGGCCCTTCCTGTCAAGCACCGCTCCGCTGGGCACCGCCGTCTCAAGCACCGCTCCGCTGGGCCCTTCCTGTCAAGCACCGCTCCGCTGGGCACCGCCGTCTCAAGCACCGCTCCGCTGGGCCCTTCCTGTCAAGCACCGCTCCGCTGGGCCCCGCCGTCTCAAGCACCGCTCCGCTGGGCCCTTCCTGTCAAGCACCGCTCCGCTGGGCACCGCCGTCTCAAGCACCGCTCCGCTGGGCCCTTCCTGTCAAGCACCGCTCCGCTGGGCCCCGCCGTCTCAAGCACCGCTCCGCTGGGCCCTTCCTGTCAAGCACCGCTCCGCTGGGCCCCGCCGTCTCAAGCACCGCTCCGCTGGGCCCTTCCTGTCAAGCACCGCTCCGCTGGGCCCCGCCGTCTCAAGCACCGCTCCGCTGGGCCCCGCCGTCTCAAGCACCGCTCCGCTGGGCCCTTTCTGTCAAGCACCGCTCCGCTGGGCCCCGCCGTCTCAAGCACCGCTCTGCTGGGCCCTTCCTGTCAAGCAGTCAAGCACCGCTCCGCTGGGCACCGCTCCGCTGGGCACCGCCGTCTCAAGCACCGCTCCGCTGGGCCCTTCCTGTCAGGCACTGTTCAGGGTTCACTGTGCCCACCATGCATCCTCCTTGTCCAGTGGGGACGTTTATCCACCTGATGGACTGTGGCTTTGCACACCCCAGGATGGCACAGTGGGCAATCCACCCACTGTAGAGACTTGAGAGACTGTGGCTTTGCACTCCCCAGGATGGCACAGTGGGCAATCCACCCACTGTAGAGACTTTGCGAGACTGTGGCTTTGCACTCCCCAGGATGGCACAGTGGGCAATCCACCCACTGGAGAGACTTGAGAGACTGTGGCTTTGCACTCCCCAGGATGGCACAGTGGGCATGGTGGGCCCTTCGTGGATCTGGCGTCGTGGACTCATGTGGCTGTGGTGCCCCCCCCTTCCCTTCCCCCTGAGGTTCCTGTGGCTTTGTCACCAGATGCCCCTGCAGTGTTCTCTCCAAAGGACTCAGGTCTCCTGTGTGGGCTTTGCCCTTGTTTCGCTACACTTTGGCCCACGGACATGATGGATTCGTTAGATGTGCAGGACTACTTGCTTCAGTTATCCACTGCTGTGTAAATAATTTGTTTATCAGAAGAAAGTTTTGATGGTTGAAAAATACTTTTCTGAGACTATTTTGTTCATAAATATTTATTCTCAATTTGGTTATGTGATTGTATTTTTTACGGGTGTTTGGGTGGTGTCACTGTGACTTGTTGCTCTGCATTGGTGTGTACATCTTGGGGGGGTGGTGGGGGTCGCATATGTGTGTGCCCGTAACCTTTCCTCCTCCCCCTCCCGTGTGTCGTAGGTTCAGTACTCACCGTTGATGTCTGCGGCAGAGTTCGTACTCGTGGCAGATGAGCAGGTAGACGAGTGCAGGTATGATGTTCAATTCGGGTTCCATGCTGTCCTCCGTCCTCGTGGAGTGCGTAGAGGTGAGCGTTTTCCCGTTCGTAGTCTGTTTCCGCCGTGTTTTTATCGGCTGTGCTCCCGCCCCGGAAAAGGTGGCGGATTGGTGAGTTGTGATAGGGTGGGCGGTACATTGTCTGCCGCCTGCGTGTTGGCGGTGACCGCCGCGCTGTTTGTTTGTCCCGCCGTGGCGGTCGGAGTGTTAAAGAGGCGGTCTCTGTTGGCGGTTCCCGCCAGGGTCAGAATTCCATTTTTCGGACCGCCAGCCTGTTGGCAGGTTGGCCGCCGCTTTATCACCGACCGCCAGGGTCAGAATCACCCCCTAAGTAACTTAGCACCCAACCTTTACCAGGTAAAGGTTAGACATATAGGTAACTTATAAGTTACTTAAGTGCAGTGGTAAATGGCTGTGAAATAACGTGGACGTTATTTCACTCAGGCTGCAGTGGCAGGCCTGTGTAAGAATTGTCAGAGCTCCCTATGGGTGGCACAAGAAATGCTGCAGCCCATAGGGATCTCCTGGAACCCCAATACCCTGGGTACCTCAGTACCATATACTAGGGAATCATAAGGGTGTTCCAGTATGCCAATGTAAATTGGTCACTAGCCTGTTAGTGACAATTTGGAAAGAAATGAGAGAGCATAACCACTGAGGTTCTGATTAGCAGAGCCTCAGTGAGACAGTTAGTCATAACACAGGTAACACATACAGGGCACACTTATGAGCACTGGGGCCCTGGCTGGCTGGGTCCCAGTGACACATACAACTAAAACAACATATATACAGTGAAATATGGAGGTAACATGCCAGGCAAGATGGTACTTTCCTACAGGTGTTTGTTGCCCTTCGCCCGGGTATGTAATCCCAGCAAACAGGACTCGAGTGTGGGTGCTTCACGAGTTCAACCACTGTGGCAATGACAGCTTGGCAGACCAAGTGTAATATCGGGCAATCCCAGACCATGTGATAGAATCCAGCGTCTGGTAGGTGACAACTAGTACACTCTGGACTCAGGGTAGGTTACATGCGCTTAATCTGCTGAGGAGAAAGATAGGCATGATGTACATAGTTAAACTGTGTAAAGCGAAATCTGTGGTTATGGGATACATCTTTCACCGATTGAAGTGCCCAGGACCAAGATTTATTCAAGCTGGGTTGGGGTAACACCGCGTCCCACCTGGCGTGCACCCTGGCTGCGTGTTCCAACAGAGTTGAGTTATCAGCCACATATAGGTTGGTAATTGCGTTTCGAGTGCCATCGCGTGTTAGGAGGCCATGCAATGTGGTAGATGTAGGGGGTTTGTCATCTCAGCATTCCAAGTGGCACTTAGTGTATGTTGTATGGTGTGGTGTGTTAACAACTGTCCAGCACCTATGCCATACGCATACATGATGTGCTGAAAGGACATGATGGAGCCCTCATGTTAGAGTTCCACGCTTCTCTCCAGTGGTAGCATCATGTCTCTGTACTGCAACATGAAAATGTGGTAGGTTCCAGATCCCTATTGCCAGGGAGTATGGTTGGTGAGGCCCTTTACCATGTACAAATGTGTGCCAGCAGTTGTGGGACACAGTCACCAGGCCTGTTTCCTGGCGAGGCCCGATATTTGGACTAGATAGGCACGTGTAAATATTCAGGTCACCGAGTACCACAGGAACCACCGCCACGGTGGGGCATATAGGAGTGTGTAGCCCGACCATCAGCCACTATAGTTGCCCTGCTGCATAATACAACTCAAAGTTGGGTTCACCAAGCCCACCTTCCATCAGGGACCGCTGCAGGGATATATGCACAACTCAG
The DNA here is from genome assembly GCF_031143425.1 of Pleurodeles waltl. Classification (NCBI taxonomy): domain Eukaryota; kingdom Metazoa; phylum Chordata; class Amphibia; order Caudata; family Salamandridae; genus Pleurodeles; species Pleurodeles waltl. The sequence goes on along the minus strand of NC_090447.1, from coordinate 512,759,070 downwards.
AGATGCCCCTCACTCCATAATAATTCGAGCAACAACACTTACAGCTGTTGGAATAAGCTCCTAGGGAGCACTACGGGAGCACAGCAAAGAAGTAGAGCAGCTGGAGAAGCACCAGCATCTTGGATATTGCCACTCATCCCAATGGGGATAAAGGCAGCAATCTCCAGAAAGGTAAGGACCAAACGTTAGAGCTCACTGCCTTCTCTATATTGCCCTCCCTAAGTCTTATTCCAAGTGGTATATCTGAACTCACAGATAATTGATGGCATTGTAGCACCACGTCGTGGTGCTAAGGGGAACACACCGAATTGAGGCAAGTTCACACGCAACCATGAAATGTTTCAAAATCATCCAGCAATCACATGAGGTCTAAAAGGGCAGCATCGCACAGGTATATCAGGGTATCCCCCGCCTATAGCGAAATAACGTGATGTAGTCACAACGCTGGTATACCCCAGTCCCGTGCTCACTGGCAAAGGTGGTGGGCCAGTAGTTCCATGGCAAGGGCAAAGATGAGCGTGGAGAGCAGGCAACCATGCCTGGTGTCTCTCTGTATGTCAAAATGGTCAGATATCAGCTGGCAATGTCTTGACCCTCGCAGACAGGCTATAATACAGAGTTTTGATTCGCCCTAGGGAATCTGGACCGAACCCCAAGGATTCAATGGTAAGTAGGAGGAAACACCAACCAAGGGTGTCAAAATCCTTTTCAGTGTCAAAGGCTTTGACAGGAGTGCCTTGTTTTAAGTAAAGCAATCTGCAGATGCTGATGAAAGTGCTGCACCCCATAATAAGTCCAGATTGGTCAGTGTGTACCAGAGTGTTGATCATGGGGAGAAGGCAATTCGTTAGGACTCTGCCCAGGATCTTACATTTGGGGTTCAATAATGAGAGAGGGCAATAGGAGCAAATATCTGAGGGATCTCTGCCTGGCTTAGGAGAACCAAGATCCGGACCCCATGGAACAAGCATGGGAGATGTCCCAGCATTCTGCCTCAATAAACACATCCAGCAGGTGTTGGACAGTTTGAGTGTGAAAGGTAGCATAGTACTCGATCGGCAGCTTGGTGGTACCTGGAGTCTTAAACCAGACTGTTAGAAATGGAGTCACTGGTTGGCAGTCACTTTGCACTCTGTCCAAGCAGGGACCATCACTCTAGTCAGGGTAAAGGAGAAACACACCTGTTTAACCCCCGCTCGGCCCCTTGGTAGCTTGGCATGAGCAGAAAGGCTTCACCCCAGAAGCAATGTGTAAAGTATGTGTACCAACAAAACACAGTAATACAGTAAAAACACTACAAAATGGACACCACACCAGTTTAGAAAAATAGGTAAAATTTATCTAAATCAAACAAGACCAGAATGACAAAAATCTAACATTCACAATTCAAGATATGAATTTTCAAAAGAATAAGGCCCATATTTATACTTTTTTTGCGCTGCATTTGCGTCATTTTTTGGCGCTAAACCAGCACAAACTTACAAAATACAATTGTATTTTGTAAGTTTGCGCCGATTTTGTGTAAAAAAACAACGCAAATGCGGTGCTAAAAAAGTATAAATATGGGCCTAAGAGTCTGAGGCCCTCATTACAACCCTGGCGGTCGGTGATAAAGTGGGGGTAATACCGCCAACAAGCCGGAGGTAAAAAAAAATGGAAATATGACCACGGCGGAAACCGCCAACACAGACAGCCACTTTAACACACCGACCGCCACGGCGGTAGCAACAAGCACCGAGGCGGTAACCGCCAACAGCCAGGCGGAAGACAATGTACCGCCCACTGTATTACAATAGGCCTATCCACCACCTTTTCCGGGGCGGTACCAACAACAACAAAAGCACGGCAGAAACAGATCTCAGAAGTCAAAAGACTCACCTCTGGAGACTCAGGGAAGAACCACTCCACCATGGAGCCCGAACTGCCGGTTTTCCCCATGCTGGTCTACCTCCTTCTACACCAGGAATACCAATGCTGGCGACAACGACCAAGGTGACTACTGCAGCCTAGCACACAGGGGAGGGGGAGGAAAAAGAGAGTGACACACACACACACACACACACAACACGCAACACCCCCAACCCTAACAACATACACACAAACAGATGTAACAACATTATACATCCACCCCGTACCCCTCAGGAATAATGCAAGGACAAAAGGAAGTGATTGAAGCGAGTGAAATAAGATAAAAATCTAGAAATACGTCCTCAAAATTCAAAACAGTATTTACATATATACAAATGGAGGGACACTGCCTAGTCCATAATGTCCGTGGGCCACAGGGCCACATCACATAGGCCAAGGCCCCAACTTACTCCTGCATCAACACAGAGAGAACACTGCTGGGGCATCAGGTCGAAAATACATAGGCACCTCAGGGGGATGGGGAATGGGGGGGCACCTCAGCCGGAAGATGGTATGACACCACTTGACCTGGAGGGGGCAACATGCCCTGTGCAATGTCCTGGGGAGAGCAAAGCCACAGTCACTCAAGTGGGTGGTCTGCCCACTGCTTGGTCCTGGGGACCGCAAAGCCACAGTCTCTCTAGTGGGTGGTTTGCCCACTGCTCGGTCCTGGGGAGTGCAAAGCCCCAGTCTCTCAAGTGGGTGGTCTGCCCACTGCTTGGTCTTGGGGAGTACAAAGCCACAGTCTCTCTAGTGGGTGGTCTGTCCACTGCTTGGTCCTGGGGAGTGCAAAGCCACAGTCTCTAAAGTGGATGGCTTCTCCAGTGGTTCTTGAGAGGGGCCTTGTGCCCAGTGAGCTTCAACCTGGCAAGGAGGGGGTGAGTGGATGCCTTCTTCCACTGGTTCTGGAGGGGGCTTTGTGCCCTGTGATGCAGATCTTGGGGAGTGCAAGGTCACATTCACTCACCTGGGTGTCAGACCCACATGATTTGCAGTGGGCAGGATGCATTACACTCCATGGAGGCAGGACTACACACTGCCCGGCAGCGGCAATGGCTACTCAGTGGTGGGGGGAGGCTCCAGCCTATCCCCTGTAGCCTCAGACGGCTGCCCACTGGGGCTGCTGCTGCTAGCAGTGGCGCTGTTGGCGGTGCTGATGGTGCTGGTGGCGGTGCTGGCAGTGGTGGGGGAAAGCTCCAGCCCTTCCCCTGCAGCCTCGGACGGCTGACACTCCATGGTTAGTGTTGGGGACTCAGATTCAGTCACAGCACCAGGCCTCCTGTCCCTTCTGCCTGCTGGGGCAGGCCCTTTGCCCTTGCCCTTGCCGTCTGGTGGTGCCTCCTTGCCCTTGCCGTCTGGTGGTGCCTCCTTGCCCTTCCCCTTGCCGTCTGGTGGTGCCTCCTTGCCCTTCCCCTTGTAAGCTGGTGGTGCCACCTTGCCCTTCCCCTTGTTAGCTGGTGGTGCCTCCTTGCCCTTCCCCTTGTAAGCTGGTGGTGCCTCCTTGGCAGCTGGTGGTACATCCTTGCCCTTCCCATTGGCAGCTGGTGCAGGCACACTGCCAGTGCTGATGGGTGTTTCCTTGGAGCCTCTCACACCTGCAGTAGCTGCCGAAACTACAGTGGCCGTGGACTGGGTGGCTGAGGTGCTAGCCTGGGTTCTGCCCACCCTGGCCCGACGTGAAGGACGGGAGGGAGGGTGAGGGAAGAGGTCAAAGGCGGAGAGGAAAAGCTTCTTAGGGACACTGGAGTGGGAAGAGGGTGAAAGTTTGGGAGTGGAGGAGTAGGGAATGGTTGTAGGAGGTGTCTGTCTGCTGTGTTTGGGTACAGGTGCATGGGCTGGATGCTGTTGTGAGGTGGATGGCTGTTGGGTATCTGAGTGCTTGTGTTCGTGTACTTTGGGAGGAGGGGGCATGGACACAGTTGGAGAGGACACTGGGGACGAGTGCATGGCTGTGGGGGTGGTGACTGTCAGTGAGGGGCGTGTAGTGATAGGCGTGATGGTGATGGAGGCAGTGGGTGTGGATGTAGTGCATGCAGGTGTAAGTGGAGATGCTACTGGGAGGGAGGTGGACGACGAGGTGGAGGGAGACACAGTGGAGGCAGTGGATGTTGTGATGTCAGCAGCTGGATGGTGTTTTTTGTGAGTGCCTGTGGGATAATGTGTGGTGCTTGTGTTTGCCTGAGCCACTCCTGTGTGTTGTCTTGGGTGCATGCTGGTCTGAATGTGTGCTTGGGATAGGTTGGGGTTCAGGAGAATGGGAGTGGGTAGGGGAAGTTGTTGGGAGGAGGCTAGAGACAGGAACAATGGCTGCCATCAGGGAGGAGGCCAGAGCCTGGAATGATCTCTGTTGGGCCGCCACGCCAGAGTGAATGCCCTCCAGGAATGCATTTGTATGTTTTAAATGCCCTGCCATGCCCTGGATGGCATTCACTATGGTTGACTGCCCAACAGAGATGGATCGCAGGATATCAATAGCATCCTCACTCAGGGCAGCAGGGCTAACTTGGGCAGGGCCTGAGGTGCCTGGGGCGAAGGAGATACCCACTCTCCTGGGTGAATGGGCACGGGAAACTTGCTGAGGGGCTGCTGAGAGGGCGGTGCTGGTACGAAGGGGGGCGGCTATACCTTTAGTTGGGGTGGCCACAGAGGTGCCCGCCACCAGCAGGGAGCTTCCATCGGAGGAGATATCACTGTCAGAACTGTCTCCGCCGTAGTGCTCCCCTCGCCCTCTGTCCATCGGAGGAGGAGTCGCTGTCGGTACTGTCCCCTCCTGTCTCCGTCGTGGTGCTCCCCTCGCCCTCCGTCCCACTGGTGCCCTCACCGTTGGTGGATCCGGCCTTCAGGCCCATGTGGGATGCAGCTCCCTCTGTCGCCAGTGCCTCTGCTCCTCCACCAGATGATGCTAATGCACATAAGGACAGGATGACAAAACAAAAAGGGGGGGAAGAGACAGAGGATACACTTGGTCAATGTCAGCAACAACACCACCGTTGGCGTACACAATACAGAAGGATCAGCCCTACGCACTAGGCAACGCACTACCAGTCACAATGCTAGTCACCATGCCATGGACAGTAATACCTAATGCCAGTTGCAGCATACCTGAGACCCACAGAGCCATGCCCAATAGTGGATGCCAACTAGCTTGGTTGGAGGTGGAGTTCATCAGCCCCTGCCCAACATGGAACCTACCCTGCAATGTCCGACCTGGCCTTGGGGCAAGTAGTATATTGGGAACTGTACTCACCCCCTTGTGGCTGCTGTGATGCCCTCAAGCACCCATCCAGCTCCGGATAGGCCACCGCCAGTATGCGGAACATCAGGGGGGTCAGAGTTCGACGGGCACTCCTTCCTCGCTGGGAGGCCATCCCAAGCTGGGCCTTCGCCGTCTTCCGTGCCCAGTGTCTCAGGTCCTCCCACCATTTGCGACAGTGGGTGCTCCGCCTGCCGTAGACCCCCAGGGTCCGCACATCCTTGGCGGTGGCACGCCATATACCCTTTTTCTGATGGGCACTGACCTGCAGAGGAAATACACATAGAAAAAAGGGTATCAGTTATACCGTCCAGCCTGTTACACTAATGGCCCACCATATCCCTCCCATCCCCTCACACACATACATTGCCCACCATCCATGCAGCACGCAGCCTAGCACCCCTCAAGCACCCCCCGTACACGAGGCCGTCACATACAGCACTCCATGTCTTCATGACCCATGCATTGTGCTAACAGTGTACTCACCTGTTGGTCTGGAGGCCCATACAGCATTCGGTACTGGGGTAGGACCCCATCCACCAGTCTCTCCAACTCCACAGCGGTGAAGGCAGGGGCCCTTTCCCCAGTGACACGAGCCATGGTCAGTTCCAGACACAGGTCACAGCAGCACTTGCAATGTAGGTCCTCTCCTGTTGAAGGTCAGGTAGCAAGTGATTGAACAGAACATTTGCCCCGATGAAACACATGCGCAGCTACATTGTTTTCCCCCAGGTGGAGGATTTGGCCACAGTGAAAGTTGACTTCTATGCAGTGGGACATATCCCCAGCATTATTGGGGCAATAGATGGTACACATATTGTCTTTGTCCACCTCCCCCCCCCCAGGAGAAATGAACAGGTGTTCAGAAATTGAAAGAGCTTTCACTCTATGAATGTGCAAATAGTGTGCCTGGCGGACAAGTACATCTCCCATGTGAATGCAAAGTATCCTGGGTCTGTGCATGATGCCTTTATCCTGAGGAATAGCAGCATCCCATATGTGATGGCTCAACTCCAGAGGCACAGGGTGTGGCTAAGAGGTGAGCCCATGGTCCCCACACAGTGCATGTTGGTGTATGGGTATGGGGTTGGCCCTAAGGGTTAGTATCTGGCTAACAGGTATCCCTCTGTATTTTCAGGTGACTTTGGTTACCCCAACCTCTCATGGATACTGACCCCAGTGAGGAATCCTAGGACAAGGGCAGAGGAACGTTACAATGAGGCACATGGCCGAACAAGAAGAATAATAGAGCGAACCGTTGGCCTCCTGAAGGCTAAGTTTCGGTGCCTCCATCTAACAGGTGGTTCCCTGTGCTACTCATCCAAGAAGGTGTGCCAGATCATCGTGGCATGTTGCATGTTGCACAACTTGCCTTACACGCCAGGTGCCTTTTCTGCAGGAGGATGAGGCTGAAGATGGGCGCATGGCAGTGGTGGACCCTGTGGACAGTGACGAAGATGAGGCAAAGGTTGAGGATGTGGACAACAGAACAGCAACCATTCACCAGTACTTCCAGTGGCACACAGGTAAGGCACTGTAACTTCACCTTCCATTGCAATTTTGTATTATACATTTTCACTGGCAGGCTGATATTCCCACTACTATGGCCACTTACTGTACCCTTTGACATGTCTATTTACAGGTATCTGTGCCCCACTCTGGCTCCTGGTGTGTTGACTGCAGCAAACTACAGGTCATACCTAAGTATACATTACTGTACAGTTGAACTGCAATGTCTACAGATTGTGAAACGAATACATAGTTCAGTCACTTGACAGACTCAATACGTCTATTTTTTACAAGGATGTTTATTCATGTCCTGATAAGTGGATGGGGTATTGCTATAGGCTGGGGGGTGGTGGAGGAGAGTCCAGGATAGAGTCCAGTCTATTTGTATCACAGATGCATTGTCCAAGGGTGCATAGGAAGTGGAGCAATGGAAGGGAGACAGAGTGGGACACAAGGGTGACAGTCAGGAAAGTCTTATTTCCTGGTGGGGGTCTTGGCAATGTTCTCTGGCTTCTGCCTGGATCGCAGGGACCATTTGCGGGGTGGTTCTCCTTCTGCAGGGGGTGAGGTGCTGGTGGCCTGTTGTTCCTGTGGCGGGGCCTCCTGTTCACTAGCATCAGCGGAGGTGGAGGGCTTTATCATCGGTCTGGCTAGTGTTAGGGGCCTGTTGGTGTGCCACTGCCTCCCTCATGGTGTTGGCCATGTCTGCCAGCACCCCTGAAATGGTGACTGGGGTGGTGTGGATGTCCCTCAGGTCCTCCCTGATCCAAAGGTATTGTCCCTCCTGCAGCAGCTGGGTCTCCTGCAACTTGGCTAGTATCTGGCCCATCATCTCCTGGGAATGGTGGTATGCCCTCAGGATGTTGGTGAGTGCATCCTGGAGAGTCGGTTCCCTGGACCTGTCCTCCCCCTGTCGCACAGCAGTCCTCCCAGCTTCCCTGTTGTCCTGCGCCTCTGTCCCCTGAACCTTGTTCCCACAGTCAATGACCCCAGGTCGCTCATCATCCTGTGTTTGTGGGGTGTCCTGGGGTCCCTGTAGTGGTGGACACACTGCTGATTGACGTGTCCTGGGGACAGAGATATGGGCCCGCTGGGTGGGTGCTTTGGTGGTGTTTCCTGAGGGGGGAGGCTCTGTGGTGGTATGGGACTGTGCCTAGGTAACCAACTGTCCGGAGGTCCCTGATGGGCCAAGTTGGTCATCCTGATCCAGGCGAGCAGAGCTGCTGTCATCACTGTGGGCCTCTTCTTGGGGGGACTGGATGTTGCTGGCACCTCCTTTCCGGTGACGTTGGGTGAGGGACCTGTGGGAATGTAAATGCAGTGTTATTGTTTCTGCGTGTGACATCTTGTGCATGGGTGTGCTGGCCTCTATGGTTGTGAGTGCTCTGTCAGCCTTGCCTTGTGTGAGTAGTTATTTTGTGGGTTATGTGATTCTCTCTAGTGTGCATGCTGTGGTGATGGGTGTCCATGCAGGGCTGTGAGTGGTGTCCATGCATTTGTGGTGCATGCAGTGCTGGGTACTGGGATGGGTGGGTTGTGATGGTGGGGTGTATGTGAGGTTGAGGGGTGGTGGGGGTGAGGGTAGGGGTGGGGGTATGTGATGGCATGCAGGTAGGGGGGTGATAGTAATAGAGATTTGACTTACCAGAGTCCAGTCCTCCTGCTACTCCTGCCAGGACCTCAGGATGCAGTACTGCCAAGACTTGCTCCTCCCTTGTTGTTAGTTGTGGGGGAAGAGGTAGGGGTCCACCGCCAGTCCTCTGTACTGCTATCTGGTGTCTTGCCACCACGGAACGCACCTTCCCCCGTAGGTCGTTCCACCTCTTCCTGATGTCATCCCTTGTTCTTGGGTGCTGTCCCACGGTGTTGACCCTGTCCATGATTCTCTGCCATAGCTTCATCTTCCTAGCGATGGATGTCTGCTGCACCTGTGATCCGAATGGCTGTGGCTCTACCTGGATGATTAACTCCACCATGACCCTTAGCTCCTCCTCTGAGAACCTGGGGTGTCTTTGTGGTGCCATTGGTGTCGTGTGAGTGGTGTGTGTGAGGGTGTGTGGGGTGATGTGTTGGGGTGTGTGCTGTGAGGTGCGTGGATGGTGTATGGGTGATGGTGTTCTGTGGCTCTGGTTCTGTAGGTGTTCTGGCTGTATCTCTCTCTAGTGGCAATTTCTGTTAGTCGTAAAGGGATGTGGGTAATGTGGGTGGGTGTTTTATAGTGGGGTGGGTGTGTGGGTGTGGAGTGTGTATGTTTGTCAGGTGTGTGTAGTTTGAATTGTCCAATGTGGTGTTGTTTTGTATGTGTGTGTGTATTTTGAGTGCGGCGGTATGTACCGCCAATGGTTTACCATGGTTGAATGTCCGCCGCATGATATGTGGTCATAATATTGTGGGCGTAGTTCTGTTGGTGTAACGGTGTGGGTTTTGGTACTGCCAGTTTATCACTGACCCTTGGGCTGGTGGAATTGTGTGTGTGTCTGTATAGTAACGGATTGCTATGTGTGGGTCATAATATGGGTAGCGGTATACCATCGCGGTTGCAGCATGTTGGCGGCAGTCAGCATGGCATTAAGGGGGACTTACCGCCAATGCCATAATGAGGGCCTTAATCCTTAGGAAACAGTGAGAATGCTGTTGTTACACAAAGTACCTTGTTAGCATAAACAATAAAGCTGCACGGGCGAGTGTGCATTAGAAATAGGAAACAGTGAGAATGCTGTTGTTACACAAAGTACCTGGTTAGCATAAAAAATAAAGCTGCACGGGCGCGCGTGCATTGGAAAAGGGTAATGATGCGTCGATTCCTTACTCTCAAGTGGGGCCGTGCGCCGTTTCCTTCTCCAGTCAGGTCGGCGATGCGTCGGTTTTCTCCGTCATAAGAGAGCGATGCATCATTTTCCGGATGGGGCACCTCGGATCCGCGCAGAGTCAGGTTGACTTGGACACCCAGGGACGATGTGTGGAAAATCCAGTCCAACGGTATCAGAAAGCGACGCTGCATGGGGTTTGCATCGTTATCAGCCTCCGTAAGCAGGTGTTGCACGTCGCTCCGTAAGCAGGTGTTGCACGTCGTTTCTGCGATGCATCGATCTCCCAGCCGCAATGCAGGTGGAGCATCGATTTCAGCCGTAAGCTGGCGGTGCGTCGTTTATCAGCCGCGTTGCAGAAGGTGCATCGAAAATTTCCCCGCACAGTGTTCTATGCGTGGATTTTCAGGTCTTGTCTGCCAACTTCACCATTGAAGGGCCCAGGGACTGGATAGGGCACCACTTGGCAGGACAGGAGTCTCAGCAGAGAGTCCAGGTGCTGGCAGGGGAAGTCTTTGATGGCCCTGAGACTTCAACAACAGGAGGCAAGCTCAGTTCAAGCCCTTAGAGATTCTTCTCAAGTGGGAATGCACAACAAAGTCCAGTCTTTGTCCTCTTTCAGAGGCAGAAGCAGCCACTGCAAGATAGCTCAACAAAGCACAGTCACAGGCAGGGGCAGCAATTCTCCTCAGCTCTTCAGCCTTTCTCCGTGGCAGAGGTTCCTCTTGATTCGAGAAGTGATCTAATTTTCAGGGGTTTTGGGTCCACTATTTATACCCATTTCTGCCTTTGAAGTAGGCAAACTTCAAAGGAAAGTCAGTTTTTTTGTAAAATCCTGCCTTACCCAGGCTCGGCCCCAGACACACACCAGGAGGTTGGAGACTGCATTGTGTGAAGGCAGGCACAGCCCTTTCAGGTGTGAGGGACCACTCCTCCACTCCCTCCCAGCACAGATGGCTCTTTAGGATATGCAGGCTACAACCCAGCTCCCTTTGTGTCACTGTCTAGAGGAGAGGTACAAACAGCCTAACTGTCAAACTGACCCAGACAGGGAATCCACAAACATGCAGATTCACAGAATGGTTTAAGCAAGAAAATGCCTACTTTCTAAAAGTGGCATTTTCAAACACACAGTCTAAAAACAACCTTTACCAAAAGATGTATTTTTTAATTGTGAGTTCAGGGACCCTAAACTCCACATTTCCATCTGCTCCCAAAGGGAATCTGCACTTTAATGATATTTAAAGGTAGCCCCCATGTTTACCTATAAGACAGATAGGCCTTGCACAGTGAACACTGAATTTGGCAGTATTTCACTGTTAAGACATATAAAAACCATTAGTATTTGCCCTACCTTAAACATACACTGCACCCTGCCCATGGGGCTACATAGGGCCTACCTTAGGGGTGCCTTACATGTAAGAAAACGGAAGGTATAGGCCTGGCAAGTGGGTACACTTGCCAAGTCCATTTGGCAGTTTACAACTGTACACACAGACACAGCAGTGGCAGGTCTGAGCCATGTTTACAGGGCTACTGATATGGGTGGCACAACCAGTACTGCAGGCCCACTAGTAGCATTTGATTTACAGGCCCTGGGCACCTCTAGTGCAGTGTACTAGGAACTTATTAGTAAATCAAATATGCCAATCATGGAAAGCCAATTACACATACATTTTACATAGGAGCACTTGCATTTTAGCACTGGATAGCAGTGGTAAAGTGCCCAGAGTATCAAAAACAGCAAAACCGGAGTCCAGCACACATCAACAACCTGGAAAACAGAGGCAAAACGTTAGGGGAGACCACACCAAGGATGCCAAGTCTAACATCGACTATTTGTGAAATGGCCCCCCATATTTCTTCTAGTTGCAGGAGCTCATCCAGCTCAGCCCGCTGCAGCTGGTTCAGTCAAGCCACCGGTGGATGGTGGGAGAAAAGGCCTGCATGCTCCAGAGTAGGAAGAGCAGGTGCAGCATATAACCCCTGATAATACTCACGGAAGAAAGCATTTATGGCTGGCTGTGAGGTGATTATTGTGTCATCATCCAGACATAGCACCACGATTGGTTCACATTGCTGATCTTCCTTCACAAGTCATGCCAGCAGCCCCCTGAACTATCCCATTCTGCATGTAATTGAGCCATGCTCTGTTTAAAGTCGTGTTCACCCAGTGTTGCTTCGGCCTCAGTCCTCTGGTTATGAAGCTGCTGAAGTTGCTCAGCTGACACAGTGCAAGCGGCCACCCCAATCTCCAGAGCTCACAACTACCGCTCAATGGATAGCAGTTCCTCTAGCAAGCGGCAACGTATCCACCAGGAGGCAGCCAAACAATGGCCACGTGTAACAACTTTGTGCGCGTCCCATTCTAAAGCCCATTAGGCAGTGCCCTGGTTGAGCTCAAAGTATTGTGTGATGCACTGCGCTAACTCCTCATGGAATGGTGGGTCAGAGAGAGCTTCTGTTTGCAATTGCCAGGTGAATATGGTGGGGTGTTTCCTGTCCCAGCACAGGGTAACCAATAAAGGGTAATTGTTCGAGTGGGTGTGAACCAGGTATTCTGACAGGAGGGAGCCCATTTGGTCCATGCAAAAGAAAAGATCAATCCTGGTAAGCACATCATGCACCAGGAATTAGTAGGAATATTCCGGGTGTGTTGGGTGACCGGGATGTTAGATGTCATCTAAGCAGCAGTGTACAGTCCAATTGCGGAACTGGTGTGAACACATGTGGCAGCATTCAAGGGAGGAAAGAACTGGTCTAGGCTAACATCTGGTGCACAATTGAAGTCTCCCCAGAGATCTGGATGCAAAGTGTTCTGAAAGAGCATCAGTGTCACTGAGTCTAGCAGTCCCGGCAGATCAGTGTTTGGAACACAGAGAGCCACTAGAGTGAGCGGAGCCCCATCAAGTTGACCCTCTAACACCACAAAGCACTCTTCTGTGTCCACCCTGTGGGTCTCTACCACAATTGAGACCCCTGATGCAGTCCAGATGAACATGCCCTGGGCGTAGGCTGACATGGAAGTACCGTACACCTGTTCTTGCCACTTAGTGTGCACTTTTTGCAGCTCAACCGACATGAGATGAGTTTCTTGAGACATAGCAATGTACATGGGTCAGCCTTTGAGGTATGCACATATGCAGTACCTTTTGGCAGGGGTAGCCATGCCGCACACATTCTATGACAATATGTTGTATTGTGGAGAGTGTGTATTAGGTGTTGTCCCCATCATAAAAGTGGGCAGTGATCTGCATGATGAACAATATGGTGCCCAACTGTGACCTCCTGTTGAAAGCATCCCACTGGAAGAAATAACTAGCATCACTGTGAAAGTAGTACCCCCAACAGCCCCATAAGGATGGCAAAGCCAGTAGCAAATTCCAATAACACAACTTTGTATGCTTGGACAGCAGCTAGTCTTAACAGCTGTAAACCCTCCCCCCCCAGGACAGTGGGCACGTATATCCCTGTCCAATTATGCCCAACTTCAAAGCGAAAACAAGAGAACAAATAAAAGCAACTAAATAAGTCCTAATTGGAGCATATGTGGGACATGATGTGGTGGCTGAGGTTGCCTTATGTTCTCTGAGGCCATCATTCAGGGCTCGGCATTTAACCCAGTGATTCCAACAGAGGGTCCCATGGCTTGGGGAGGCTGGCTTGGTCTTGTAGTACCATGAGGTGAAAAGCCCATATATGAAATGGGAGTCAAATGAGGTTGTCAGACGATCTTGGTGTGATTTTAGGATCAGGAGTGCTGCACGGGGAGGAAGCACCGGAGACACTATTGCCAGATCAAGAGTCCAGGGTCAGTTTGTGGTGCAGGGCTATAAAGGAGTTTGCACTATGCAGGGTAGCTGTCTCCACCACTCAAGCTTGCTCTGTGGCCACCTAGTTGTGAGAGAACCGCGTCTGTGTTGTCCTGCATCTCCTGCGTTTGGATTTCATAGTCAACCAGTCCCCATCCGGTTGATCATTCGTGGATGTGCCTGCAAGGCCCTTCTCATGGATCCAGGTCCAGGCACCCTCAGGGGTTGAGAAGATGTAAGAGGTTCACCGTCTAGTACCTTGAGCTTCGCTGGGAACACCAGTGCATAGTGAAGTTGCAGCCCTCCCAAACATTTCACCTCATATAGGAGCCCCGAATCATTGGAACTCAGCTGTGAAATTTGGGTATGTATAGATTTCTGTGTTTCCTAGCGCCAGGGACCCTTGGTGTGGAAAAGCTGCGATATAAGATATTGGTCTCAGTAGTTGACATAATGAGCAATGAGGGGGTTGGGCAGTGCTTTGGGTGGAGATGGGTGGCACGGGATACAGTGTGCTTGTTACACCAAAAACAAGTTGGGGACCGTGTTCTCCAGGACGGTGGCCGTCAGCCAATCCTCAAGGAAGAGCTTGGCACTGGGATGTTGAGCTCGCTCTGGAAAGCCCAAAAAGCGAATGTAGTTGCGCCACGAGTGCCCCTCTTCTGCGCTGTGTTGCAAAGAGGACACTTCTTCCTTCACAGTGAGCAACTTGGTCTGCAGATCACTCACAGTGGGGTTCATGGAAGACAGAGTGGATTCTGTTTCCTTCAGTCGTTCCGCTAACTTGCTGTGGTCTGTCCTCAGCATGTTCACATCCAGAGATACGGTATTGATTTTCACATCGAGCAATGTTTTTGTGTTCAGGATGGCATGTAGAACTTTCTCAGATTGTTCTGAGTATTTGCTCAGGGTGGATTCTAGGTGCTGCAGTGCGCTCATGGTGATGTCAGCTGATGTAGGAGGTGGCACCGTGGTGTGGAGCTCAGGGACCTGCAATTTGGCAGTCCTGGTTTTCCCAGTCATGGTGCAGTGAAGACAGAAAGCAGGAGGCAGGTCACGCAAATCATTCGCCGTCTAGTGTATCTTGGGCTCCTGAGCCTCCCAGGCACATACGGTGAACACCTATGGAGTCATGCTGCTATTTTGGGCCCCAGGGAAACCCACACAAAAAGGTAGATGCCTCCACACTCACAATCCGGTGTATTGGGTAGCCTGACTGGGACTGTTGCTTAGGCCCTCATTATCATAATGAAACTACTGGATTTGGGCGGCAGAATCACTTGCACTGTGGGGTACTGAGTCTGAACTCACTAAAGGTGACACCTGTCAGCCTAATCTGGGTTTTGCTCTGACTAACTAGCAGTGCCTCATCTCCACCCAAGAGCAAGGATGATTAGGCAACCGAGCACATGACACAATTGACTCCACAGGGAAATCGTGGTCACTCAGATCGCATCCGTTGCTCTCAGTTACATTAGTCTCACATATACAAGGACAATCAGAGGCAGAATAAATTTCAATAAGGTTTTATTGAAGCAACTGCATCTTAGATAATAAAGCATGTACTGCAATAACTAGGACGATGAAGCATGACAGGATTAAAATAGTGACAAGGAGAGTAAAGCATACAAATAATGCTACCATATTGTCACTAGAGTCGAGAAAGAAATGTCTTCTTTAAGAACGCCATGGTGCCTTAGGCAAAGAACAGCTAGATAGAGAAAATAAAACAAGACCGCAAATGTGACATTTATTAAAATAATAAAATGAATCTAAATAAAATATGTCTAGGTTAAGTGCACAGCGGCAGGCCTAGTTTGCTAAAATAACGTGTATGAAGCTATAACTAAAATGGTTACACATCACTCTCCCCTTGCCGGTTCAAAGGTGGTTCAAAGCCTAATTATGTATGAAGGCTACTAAAATTCAACCTAAGGCATATATATAAGAATGTCAATAATGGCAAGTTAAAAAGACACTTGAGCATGTGTAAAAAGGACAATTTAAAATGTAACTGTGGCGTAAAAAAGGCTGAATTTCAAGAGTCAGAGTCATTTTGGAAGTTGCCAATCGAATCCGGGATAACTGAAGACAGGGAATCTTCCACTTCGGCAGGTGGTAAAGAAGGAAGTTCATCGCCAAGGAAAACCAAGAAGCATTCGTTTTCCAAAGCATGAGCTCCAGCCAAGGCAGCAGCATTCTGTGGTGTGCCCAACAATGAGTTTAGAGCTGCATCCTCCATGAAGGGCAACTCATAAGCAGCTTCCAGAAGCAAACGCACCCTCAACGCGCATGTCTGGTAATGAGCCCTCAGCGAGAACATCAGCAGATCAGCGTCCAATGAAAGCAAACGCTGTGTAGAAAGACAAACTTTCAGTGCATGTTCGAACGAGCACCAGAGGCACCGAAACACATGCTGCACACAATGGAAAACCGGTCTGAATGACAGAGACCAGTCACACTCCAATTGCTCCAGCAGTGTTGCTCCAAAGTACTGCATCATGTGTTCACAACACAGCTGCGCTGGTAGGAGCGCTTTCAGTCCTCCTTGTTGTGGTGGGAAAGCCATTGCGCAGAAAAAGTAGCAATAGCAAGATGCCCCCTATTATAGCCAAAGTTATCAAATATCCTCCGAAAATACTGGAAATTATTGAGTGGATGGCTGATGGTATTAAACCGAATATAGAGGAGAAGGTGTAAAAGAAACCAGAACCAACAGACTTACAGAAATTAGCAATTCCTTTAGTACTGGATGCATTAAATATTTGTCCCACGAGCTCACCAAAGTGTCTCGGAAAGTTAGTACTTAAAAGGGACTGTATCTCTGCTGATGACCTTGCCACCTAAAGCGCATAGGTCTTGCGTGCAGATGTAAGCACCACATGTTTTTGGAACAATAAAGCCTTGAGTCTGCTCAAATTGTCAGAATTCACATTTGAAGTAGCGATATGGGGTCACATCTCAGCTACTTCCCTCTGTCGTGTAGGAGGAAAAAGTAAGTTCCCACAGCATGTAACAATCTTGGAGACCGAAACAGCAGAAACTATTCCGGCTCGCATTTCACAATAGTTTTCACTATTGAGGAGAACATAGCTGCCATTTGAGAGCACCTGGAACGCAGGTCTAATCAATGGGACTGGAACTCCCTTCAGATAACAAGCCAAGTTTGTTGCCGAAGCATTGCACACCCCGTGCAAGGACAGCTGTTTACAAACCATTGAATGGCTAACTCAAGTCTTGCATTCACCACTGCTAACAAAGACCTCTTTCATGCCACTGAGACATTTGTATGAGAAGGGCAGCTCCCACACTTTTTTTTTTTTTTCAAATATATTGTTATTAACTGTTTGCTGTTTTACATATGTAGGTCTGTTTACTGTAACATTTTGTCCTTATGGTACATTTCTGCTCACTGAGCCGCAACTCTGTTATAATTTGCTTGCGATGCATGTTACAATTACTTGTACATTTCAATGATATTATAATATAATACTTATACATCAGTATTTCCAATTCTAAATCAGATCGCTTTTATGTTGTCAGTACTTTCAGTACCCCTTGTTACCTCTTGGATATTGTGACCTAATAACAGACTTAACTCAACTCCAAACTTTGAATAAACTTATTGGCTTAAGTGGGTGGATCTGCTTAATTTCTTAATGGGGCAATTGTCAGGGCATTACTTGTTATGTAGGGTTGGCCTGTGCTTCGCACCCCTTCGTCCTCTATCATTTTAGTTATTGTGTCCTGTCCCCCTGCTCTCTCACTCTCCGCGTCTGGCTCGGAGGGGCGCCTAGTATTCCTCCTGTCATAGTTACGGGGACCTTCCCCCACGATCCTATCCGCTGGCCATTTCAATTAGTTCATCCCACCCCCTCAGGTGCTTTTGGTCTCTTCGTTAGGTCGTCCCAGTTTGTCACTAGGTTTTCCCACTCCGAGGCGATGGGAGTCTGGCGTACCCCCCTGGCCTCTTCAGCCTTAAGGACCTGCAGCTCAGCTCTGGACCATCTTGCGACATCGCTTCTCCATTCTGTCAGAGATGGGTGAGTGGGAGACTTCCAACCCTTTGTAATCAGTCTTTTATATAGGGCTAGGGACAGGTCAAGGAAACGGACCCCTACCCTACTCCACTTGATGCCGGTTCTAAGGCCCAATAGACACATGACAGGGGTTGGCCTGAGCTCCATCTCGAACAGCTCCGTGAGGATTGCCATCATCGCGTCCCAACCCCTCTGGAGTATCGTGCATCCCCACACCATATGGTCAAAGTCGGCCTCACTGTCCCCACATCTTGGGCATGTCCTGGGCACCCCCCCATATATGCGGTGCAGCCGTTGAGGAGTGAGGTATGTTCTGTGTAGATAGTTGTATTGGATGTATCTCAGCCTCGTGTTGCGCGAGATCATCCTGGGATAAGCTAGTGCTCTGTTCCACTCGGATTCAGACAGATCCCGCCCAATTGTCTTCACCCATTTGTCTCTTAGGGAATGCATGGGGTCCACTGCTGCTTCTATTTGGGCCCGGTATATTTTTGCAATCAAGTGAGGTTCCTCTCCTGCTGTCAACAGGAGGTTCAACACCCCGTGAATCGTGGGTTCTGCGTTGATCGTGTCCCAATGCTCTTTCAGGGTGTGCACCAGCCTCCTGAAGAGTAAAAATTGTCCTTGCGGCACTCCCCCCCTGCCACATCAGCGAAGCTCCTCAGCACCCCCTCCTTGAATAGCCCCCCCACTGTCACTATCCCTGCTCTCGTCCATGGTCCCAATCCCAGCCCCCCTCGCTCCCCCACTCCCGGGTCCAGAGCGACGGCCGCCAGCGGCAGAGCGGGAGAGTACGGCGGCCCCACCCCAGTCCTTTTCTCGCACCGTTTCCAGCATTTCATCGCCACATTGCACATTATGTTGTCTCTTATGGGGGCAATCTTCCTGCCCACCATACTTGCTGCTATCCGAGCTGTGTCTATTACTCCGTGCGCGGTAGCTAGGTCCAGCCGTCCCCTGCCCGCTAGCCAGCCGGCCACCCATTGTAGCTGGGATGCCAAGTAATAAGCCTCGAAGTCAGGAGCACCCAGCCCCCCCAAGTGTGTCGGTCTACAGATGGTCGAAAACGCTGTTCTCCTGCGACCCTCATCCCATATCAGCTCTCTGAGCAGAGCATTCAGCTCTCGGAACCATGCAGAGGGGACCTGTAGCGGTAAGTTAGCAAAGTAGTAAAGGAGGCGCGGAAGCATGATCATTTTTGAGAGCGCCACTCTGGCCATTATTGTTAGCTTCAATGATCTCCAGAACCCCACCGAGGTGCGCAGGGATCTGAGTGTCCTGCCTATATTCCCGTCTCTAAGGTCGTTCAATTTGTGAAATATCTGTATGCCCAGGTATTTAAAAGTCCGCGGGCCCAGTTTATATCCGCTGGGCACGCATCAGGGCGCATGCCGTCTGACAGCACCGGGAATACAAATGTTTTCCTCCGGTTAAGTCGGAGACCAGATATGTCTCCGAAGTCTTCCAGTGTCCCCAGTGCCCACGTGAGTCCGCTTGTCCCGTCTCTCAGGTAGATAAGTATATCATCAGCATACAGAGAAACAATATGCTCATCCGGACCCCACACAATTCCCCTACCCATGCCTTCACATCGCAGCCGCGAGGCCAGGGGCTCAATTGCCAGAGCAAACAGCAGTGGGGATAAGGGGCAGCCCTGCCTAGTTCCCCGGTATACTGGGTATGCACTAGAAATCGTCCTTCCGGTCTTAACTCTTGCTAGTGGGGATGAGTACAACAGATCCACCCATTTCACCCATTCCTCCCCCAGCCCCATTTTAAGCATCACAGTTCTTAAGTAGTCCCACCTGACAGAATCGAAGGCCTTCTCGAAGTCCACCACGAGCAAGACCCCCGCCGTCGGCCTCAGGTTCTTAGGCATGTGCAGAACCGTAAAAACCCGTCTCAGGTTCAGGGAGGTATTACGGCCGGGGACAAAAACGTTCTGGTCAGCATGCACTAGCTTGGTCATGAGGGGGAGTAGCCGAGCAGCCATGATCTTGCTAAGAATTTTGAAATCGCTGTTTAGCATTGATAAAGGCCTAAAGTCCGCCACCGAAGCTTCCCTGTCTTTTGTCTTGGGGAGTGGCACCACCAAGGCTTCCCGCAGTGTGCACGGTAGCTCTCCTTGTTTCAGTGCCTCCGCATACATCTCCATCAGTTGGGGAGCCAGCAGTGATCTGTATTTTTTATAAAAATCCATGGGGAGGCCGTCTGTTCCTGGAGTCTTTCCAGGTGCTAACTGTGCTATTGCTTCGTTTACTTCTTCTACCGACACTGGACCCCCCAAGCCGTCTCTCTCCTCTGCACTCAGTGTAGGCAGTGGAGTTTGTAGTAAGTAATTATCAAAGACCTCCGTCCGCAGCTCACTGGGTTTCCCGTACAACTGCGTGTAGTATTCCCTGAATGCGTCATTTATGGGGCCCGGTCTGAGTCTGCGCGATCCCTCCCCATCTAGTACACATGTGATCGGCTCACCCTGCCCCCCTGGGCAGACCAGCCATGCCAGCAGCCTTCCCGATCTGCCCTCCTCCGCCTGCAAGGATGCTATGTATTTTTGCCTATCATGACATCTGAGCTGCTCTTCAATGCGGGAGTGTTCTCTGCGGGCACAGCTGTATTCTCCATTCTCCTGGACTGCCTTCCCCTGTCTCAACTCCCCATCATGCATATCCTTCTCTAGGGCTTCCAGTTCCTTTTCTAGTGTGCGCCTCACCCTCACTGACTGCCCCAAACAGAAGCCCCTCGTCACCACCTTGAGCGCCTCCCACTCCAAGGCCCTAGATGGGGTGGAACCACTGTTCGTCTCAATATATTCTGCTAGGTGACAGTGCAGGGCCTCTCTGTACGCCTGGTCCTCAAGTGCTGAGGGGGACAGTCTCCATGATGGTATGGGGGGTCTATCTTCCGACAACCTCATCGTTATTAGCAAGGGATTGTGGTCAGAGAAGGTGCGGGCTAAGTATTCCGAGCGTGTCATGTTATTCATCAGGCCTGCAGTACAAACTACCCTGTCAATTCTAGTGTGCACCCGGTGAAGACCCGAGTAGTAAGAGTAATCCCTAGTAGTTGGGTGATGCACTCGCCAGACATCCGCCAACCCCCATGTGTCCAACCACTCGCCTAACCTTTTGGCTGTTCTAATTGTAGCTGCCCCTTGTAGAGGTGGGGTGGATCTGTCCATGTTTGTGTCTATCACTGCATTAAAATCACCTCCCACTAATAGTTCTCCGGCGTGTTGGCGTGTGAGGTGTCTCGATAGGCCCGATATGAAGGGTACCTGGTCTTGGTTGGGGGCGTAAATGCAGCTCAAGACCATTGGTATACCGTGTAGCCTCCCCTCTAATATCACAAATCTTCCCTCTCGGTCTATGTTAGAAGAAATCATTGTGAAGGGGACCCCCGCTCTGATCCATATTAATACACCTCTTGCATAGGCTGAGTATTCTGATGCAAACACCTGCCCCCTCCACCTGCGTCTTAGCTTCTCTCCCTCTCCAGGCGCCAGGTGAGTCTCCTGCAGTAGTGCCACCTGTACACCCCTTCTCTTTAAATAGGAGAGTATTTTGTGCCTTTTAGCTGGTGTACCCATTCCCCTAACGTTCCAGGTCAAGAGATTGTAATCTGCCATTTTGTGATTTCAGACTGGTAACATTGTCCCCGGCCCTCCCAAGCCTCAGAGTTGTATTTCCACATATTCATGACTTTGCCGCAAACTAATTCCGCCACCCACTGTGCCATATTAACTTTTAACTGTGTATCCCAACTCCCGATCCCCAGGGCGCCCCTAAGCCTGTAGGTTGCCCAGCTAATTGTGCAACAGTGCAACTTGTTTAGTCTCTTAACAGCAGTACTCGCCATTTTTGGATAGGCGAGATTCTGGTCCGGGGGGCGGCCAAGTCCGGAGGGGCCGTTAGTTCCCATGACACGCTCTATCTCCGGCGCCCACCGCAGGTCCATGTTAGCCGAGTTCGTCAGCCGTTTGTGGGGTTACCTTCGGGGCCCGGGCTGAGTGTTCCAGGTCTCCCGCAGAGGACACCTGCGTGTCATCCGTTTCATCCCCAGAGCCTTCCTGGGGGGATGCCTCGCCACCCATGCGTGCTGCTGCTTCCAGTGCATCCTTCCTTCCTTTCTCCTTCTGTGTTTGCGTAGGCACCAGTCGTCTGCGGTCTCTGGATTTCCTTCCCTTCGGAGCTCGGTGAGCCCTGCCCCCATTCGCGCCCTCTCCTGCTGGCCCTCCCGCCCATGAACTGTGTGACTCCAGCCATTCCCACGCCTCTTCAGGGGATTGGAGGAACGTTGTCTTCCCTTCCAGCATTACCCTTAACCTGGCTGGGTAGAGTAGCGAGTACTGGATTCCTTCATCCCTTAGGGCTCTCTTGACTGTCAGAAATGAAGCTCGCTTATTTTGCACCTCCAGGGTGAAGTCCGGGAATAGTGTCACCTCCCCGTTTGCGACTTTGAGCGGGCCCGACTCCCTGGCCCTCTGCAGGAGGGTGTCCCTGTCTCTGTGGTGTAACAATTTAGCTATCACTGCCCGGGGGGCCTGCCCGGAGCAAGGGGTCTCGCCGGCACTCGATGCGCCCGCTCCAGCGTGTAGAAAGGAGTCAGGCGCCCGGGCGCCACTGTTGTGCTGAACCACTTCTCCAGAAATTCAACTATGTTTGCCCCCTCGGCCCCCTCCGGGAGGCCCACTACGCGTACATTGCTCCTTCTGTTCCTACCTTCCGCGTCTTCAGCTCTCTTTTCGAGGCGCGTCACTCTGTCAACCAGGGAGGTCACTTCGGCCGCCAAGTCTTTCTGTTTTGGTGCAATGTCCGCCAGTGCAGTTTCTGTTTCTTTGACTCTGTCCACCAATTTGTGGTGGTCCGCTCTCAGTAGGCTCACCTCAACCGCGACCTGGCTTATCTCCCGCTGCAGCGTTGCTTTTGTGTCCTCAATCGCTCCGAGTATTTTATCTAGAGTATCCTGGACTTTGAGCTGCATGTGGTCCTGCGTGCCCGGTCTCCCGCTCTCAGCCGGAGCCGCAGTGTCCATGGTTCTGGTCTTGCGGCGGCTCTTGGGGGACATCAGACTGGCTGCCGGCCTTGCCCTAGGGGCCCCAGCAGTGGCCCCAACGATGTTTATAGTTCCACTCCAGGGCGTCACTTCCACTCACCATAAGCGGCACCTTTTTTGTTCCTGGTTGATCCTCAGCTGGGCCCCTGCGCTCCGTCCAGACCCGCTGTTTTTGGGCGCGGCGCCGGGGGGTCTTTACGCCGACTTTTGCTGTTTAGCCGCTAGCTTCTCCAGTTCTTGGCCCTTTGGCACGTCGTGGGCTCACGTCTGTCTCCCCTCTTCGCGGCTGCGCTTTGCGTCCCACTTGGCTTCCTTATTGCACCAGTAACATTTCTGGGCACCCTGTTTCACCCCTCTGGGGCTAATCCCCCTTGTACTGTTTCCTGCCCTATTCGTTTAGGGGTCTCCGGCCCTCTAGGGCGCCCGAGGGAATCCACAAGTCCATCCACTGGTCCTTCCATGTTCCGCTCATCCCCAGGGCGCGATCCGCCACTCACCGGTTCCACAGGCTGTTCCTCTTGCCCAGTTGATTTGATCCTGTCAGTTGGGTCCTCCCGCCCCGGGCTCCAAGTCCGCCCCCAGAGGGCTCAGGCAGGCGCAGTCCCGGGCCACTCTTCTCTGGCACCCTACCCCAAGGGGCCACCAGTCGCACTGCGAACTCACCGATGTCTACAGGGGTTCGCCAGGGTCCGCTTTCCTCTAATCATTTCACCTCTTCGGAGTTTGCCGGGGCCCCGAGCTCCACCTCCAGTCAAGCAGCCTCGTGGCCAGCTCCCGGGTCGCACCGTCACCCCGGTGTCGCGCTGCTCCTACTCTCTCTATCGGCCACTCATCATCCCCACTCTTCTTCTCTGGGGTCATGCTCTTGTCTAAAAGCAGCGCCTCAAAGCGTGTCCACTATTGGGCCACCGGGCCCCAACCGGCGACCCCGCCGCAGCGGGGGGGACTCCCTTGGCGTCCCCCGCTGCCCTCGGGCCGATCGCCCTCGTGCCGCCTCGGCCCGCAGTTCCGCCCGCGGCCACAAACCTCGTTCGTAGCCTGGCCCCCGTATTCATCTGGGGCCGACCGCTTCTAGGAGCATTGCCCTGCCACACCCCGATTAGGCGCATACACTCTTGGGCTCTCGGGCCCCCTCCGGAACCCGCGCCGCCGCGGGGAGACCCGTCCGGGGTCCCCCGCCTCTCCACTCCGTCTGCCCTCACGCCGCTTCGGGCCTCGGCCCAGCGCGAGGCCGCGGCTTCGGCCGCGCTCTCAGGCCTCCGGGCCCCGAGCCCAACAGCTGGCCGGTTTCGCCCCCGGGCACTCTCCGTGGTCGCCGGAAGGGTCCGCGCCCTCTTGGCCACTTCCTCCGGCCCAGTCCCTCCGCTCGGACCTCGGCAGACCCGGAGAGGGCACGATTTCAAGCACTTTCTCGCCGGCCCCTCCGGAGCGAGAAGTTCAGGCGTGCGCCATCTCCGGGTCCTTGGCCACGCCCCGGCAGCTCCCACACCTTATGGATGTAACTATCTCCTAGCCTTTCATATCTGCCGCTTGGAATGTATTTTAAGCAGGATGTGAATTGAAGCATTGAAATAGGCAGAATAATGACCCCATGTATTAACCACTCAGCAGATGGTATTTCAGCCACAGTACAAGGCAACTTTTCTAATTTTTCAATATTTAACATGACATAAGTCTCTTCTTTCTTAGACATTAGTTGTTGTTGTCGCATTAAATTAAATGTGGAAAATATATCCCTTGCGCTGACGTGTTGCCAGGGAACACAACCTGCCTTCAGTGTTTGTAGTGCCCAACCCAAGTGCATAATGGACCTTAGTTGACTCTGTCCATGGTGTAAAGAAGACATATCACTTTGTATTATCTCTATTGCAGAAGAAACAATGTTATTTAAGGTGTATATCCGGTCGAACAGGGTATTAATCCCATTATCAACAGCAGCTAATGCCTTCTGCAAGTTTTCCTGATCCATTTGCCTTAACCGGGCTGCAGCTTCTTGTTGGGAAAGCTTCCAAATTTCATTACAGACTGCATATAAGAAGCACTTTCTGTGTTGTTTTCTGGGGCCTAACAGGAAATCCTGAAGGTTAGTGTTATTAGACAGGAGACTGAGGTGTTCTCTAACAGCATCTAGTGAGGAACTCTTCAACCATGGCTGGCATAGTTTCCCTACACTGTCTGTTGTTACTATAGCCACATGTTCGGATGACACATAGCAAGGGTCTGGCCTACTAGTTCTAAAAACCCCTGTGGAGTTTATAAAATGTTTATGTCCTCCATTGGTATCTATTGGCCACAATAACCACCCACCAGGGCGTGACAGTGAAGCATTAAATGTGCCATTCTGGACCCATTCATCGAGCTGATCTTCAGTTGCATTTATACTTTTGCCATTTATAAAATTTTGCAGGGGCAGGAATACTGGGCGCATTCAATTCCTTAATCTTTGCTAAGCCTAAACAACTTGTCTGTTGTGCAGTTTCATTTAAAAATATCATTTGAATGGGTATAAGGCATGCTGTAAATAAAGCTTCCTTCCACCTTATTTGCCAATTTCTTGTTCCCCACACACTTTTTAAGTCAATCGACTTCAGCCAATATTCATACCCTTCTATAGCCAACCAGGAAACAAAGGAATCCAAATAAATGAATTTTGTATCTGTCAATAGTATATGTACATTTTCCATAAATGGCAATTTAAAATAATATGACTCAGCATTTTTAGCATTGTGTCCAGTAAAATATGTACATTTTTCAGAATATGTTTTAGAACTCCCTTGTGGTGGAGTTGGACAATGGTCCCATTGTGTGTAATTAAAAATAGTTTTTGGGGTACTTGTTCTTTGAATGAAATGGTGTCCATAATAATTATAGCAAAACATATCACCATAGTTCTCTTTAGATTGATAAACATCCTTACTTTCAAATACAGGAAAATATTGAAATTCAGTGTTCAGAGAATCAACTGTTTTCACATCCCAGTTATCAGAAAATTCTCCGGGTATTATTACAGCGTTCATTGAAAGTTTAAACACATATGGTATTTGAATAACATCTGTGGGGCCGTATATATCTAATGTAACTTTATCCCAAACAATCCCATCAGGAATTGGTATAGCGGAAATGTTCACGAAAGACAAGTCTCTGCAGATCTTGTGAGAAGAAACTGGGGTTTTAGGACTTCATCCACCAGTTCAAATGTTGATTTTTCAGGAAGAAAATGACCTTGTAATAATGGGAAGAATGTTATGACAAAGACAATCCAAAGGAGAGGAGGAAAGCTAATACAGTCAAGGAAAGCCACAGATAATTCCACGGGAAAATAAAGTATTTTTTTTTAAGCCAGTTTCTCAGCATATGTGTTTTTTGCAGTTCAGATATAGAAGAGGCAAATTAGTCTGAGAAAGTGTTGTTGATATCCGCAAAGTATCCAGAGGCAGTTTGTGCAAAAGCTGGAGCCGTACTTGTAGGAGGAGAACTGGTATGGGTCTCCTGTAGTGGTTCACGTTAAATTACGCCATCTGTCTGTGTTGAAGTTGTGTCAAATCGTTCAGTAATTTCTATATCGTTTGTTGTAACAGATGTTAGTGAAAGTAATGCAAGATCATTTTCCACCCTCCCCAAGCTCGGAGAGGTGTCAACGTTGCTGCTCAAAACTTGAAGAGGGACGTCTTGATCAGTAGTGAGAGGGATTCGGGAACTACTGGCTGCTTTCTTGGTCTGCTGTGCAGGATCGCCCACATGGTGTAACTTGACATTGTCAATAGATACAATGCGACTTTCTTTAGCACCAGCCAACGGTTGTAGAATAACAGTTCTAGTACCGTGTAGTCCCAAGACTGGGACCGGTGCACAATAAGAAGGACTAAACTCCTTTTTCACAGCAACTTTTTCACCTACTAGGTCCCCAATTTTTGGAATCCATCCGGTGGATGTTATTGGTACATCCTTAATTCCTGCGGAGGCAGTACTGGCAGAAGCATTTTCGTTACAGAACTGTTGTAATTCCTGCAAGACAGTGACACGTTCATTTATGTCAAAAGGTATTTCTGCCGCCTCCAAGCCAGGACCAACAAGATCTGGAAAATACATTTGAGTTCCAAACAGGCACTCGTGTGAAGTACGACCCCCCAGGGACCTTCTAGGCAGATTATTAAGTGCTCTCTGGACTCCACAGGTGATTAAGCCAACTACTACCCGCACCTAATACTCTGGCTGTTAAGGACTGCTTTAAATCACGGTTTTGTCGCTCCACTACACTATTTCCCTCAGGATTAAGTGGAGACGAGTAATGGAGTTGGACCCCTAACGAAGCCATGTCGTCCCTGAATGCCCTTGAAGCAAAGGCAGGGCCCTGGTCCGAGTGGAAAGCCGCAACTACATATGTGCCGATAAAGACTTGCCAACCTTTAATAACAGTCCGAGCGTCAGCCGAGCATTGTGCCCACACCCATAAAAATCTGGAGCAAGAGTCGACAGCAACTAAAATGTATTTGTATGCATTATACAGTGTTAGGGGACCACAATGGTCCAAGTAAACACATTGTAAGGGTTTGTCGGAAATTAGGAGGGGTGTCTGCGGTGGGAGTTTGACGGTGGAGCCCTTAATTTGTTGGCAGATGTCACAGCAGAGGACATACTGCTTGGTCTGTTTGTATAGACCTGGCCACCAATAATGTGCTTGCAATAATGATATTGTAGCCGCCACACTAACATTGGCAGATGCAACCTCCTCATGTGCTGCTTTAATCAACTATGGTCTTATGTCTTTGTTGGGAATTACTCGAACTCCCACACCTGGTATTTTCAATTCTGCGTCAAGGAAGCCTCCTATTCGGTAGGAATATTTAGCAGGAAATGCTTTTAGATAGGGCGTGCCTTCAGCTGTAGTTTTCACGGCAGCCCACATGTCATCGTCCAGTTTTGTTCCAGAACGAGTTACTGCAACCGTAGCTACTGCTGATTTGGCTGCTTCATCAGCCAGTGTATTTCTAGGAACGTGTATTACAATGCGCTGGTGTCCAAGTGTATGTACAACATGGACGTTTGGTAGTGTTTCCTTGAGATCCGCTACTTTCCCCCACAGAAGTCTGTGTTTGATGGTGTTACCTTTAGAATCTCTGAACCCATTCTGGCGCCAGTAATGCAGGTATTCATTGAAGGACTGGACACAATAGTATGAATCACAGACAATCAGTGTTAGGTGTGCAGGATCCATATGTTCCAATGCCATCACCAGGGCCTTTAGCTCTTCTAGCTGTGCTGTGCAATCCCCTAGGGTTTGCGTGTATGTGTGTTGGGGACAAAATTAATTATCCTCCATGTAGCCACTTACGACTGCGCAAGCAGTGGAGTATTGATGCTTCGTGCCTATTGCAGGTTGTGCTGAGCCATTGGTGTACATGACTCTTTGATATTGATCAATAAGCAATGTATTTGCCGGAACTTGGTATTCTAGTTCATAGTGCAAAAATTCTTGAGTTTGTAATTTTGGGTTGAAAATGTAGTCAACATCAGTGGCTGTCAAAGACGTTGCCCATTGAATCCAACGTGGATGTAATGCTTTAGCGTTTTGAATGCTGGCTTTGGTAACAGCCTCAAGGACTGGAACTGGAGATACAACAATAATGCGTTTCCGCTGGGCAAGTGGTCTTTCTTTAATGACAGCCATCTGAACAGCAGTGAGAATTTTCTCAGTGTAGGCAAAGCATTGTTCTGCTACTAAATACAAATGTGATTTATATGCTATTGGGACTGTCTCACCTTCATTAAAAGTTACATAGGTGAAACTAATGGCACCAGCAATTACTCTGATGACCTGATGTTTTTTGTTGTCCCTTGTGTGTAAGTGTTGTGCTGCAAGCTTGTCTGTTTGCAAAGCTCTGAGAATGCGTGTGTGTTCGACTGTCCAAAATTTACTGGAAACGTCAGGACGTATTAAGTCATATAAAGGTTTTATGCGTGATGCGTAATCAGGAATGTAAGTTCGGCCAAAATGTAGGAAACCCAATAGGGGTTGGAGTTTTTTAATGGTATTTGGAGGTTGTGACTGTGCTCATTTTTCTAAGAATTGTGGCGCTAGGCTCTTTCCTTCGCTTGATAATTTGTATCCCAGAAACAGGTCACTAAGGAAGGCTATTTTTTTTTTTTAATTGAATTTATAGCCGAATTTGGCAAATTCTTCAACAATGCGGGCTACCCATCTTAGATGTTGCAATAATTCATCATCCATGAGATAGATACCATCTACATAGGACAATGCTTCAGGATCAATGTCGTGCAATATTGAAGTCACACGAGCCGCGAACAGACCTGGACTGCTCTTATACCCCTGGGGTAAACAACAGATTTTTTTCTGGGAGCCTAGTGCGCTGAAACTTGTTAAGTCTCTACTCTCAGGCGCTATATTTTGGCAGAAGAAACTATTGGAAATGTCCAGTGTTGTTTTGTATTTTTTGCGCACTATGTTGTTCATAAGTGCTGTGCTGTGAGAGTTTTGTGTAGGATATGTGCATGTATGACTGTTTAAGTGTCTGTAGTCTAAGACTTTTCTGTACGAATGGTCCGGTTTAGCTACTGGGAATAAGGGATTATTCATTGGTGAGACACAGGGTTCGATTACGCCCTGATACTCCTGTTTTGTGAGGATTTCCCTAACGGGTGCTTTTGAATCATGTTTTATTGGATACTGGGGTTGTGGTTGGGGTTGATTTTGAATTGGAATTACATGGTAGGGGGAATATTTATCCCAACCTACGTGGTTGCGATATTACCCGGGTACCTGCACCAATGCCCAATCAATGGCGTAGGATTCTGCGAGCTCATCTGGAACAAGGGGCGAGAAAGAAGGTTTGATAACATCTTCCCCATATGGGCAAGTACGGACAAATTCAGGTGGCCAATCCCCTTCGGTCAGTAGAATATCATATATGTTTACGACTCAGTCCCAAAATATTGCGTTGATTGTGCGTTCAATCTCTCCTTCTAACTGTAATGTTACTTTGTACACCCTATCAGGCATGGAGACACGAATGTCTGCAGTTTCAACTTGTAGGAAGTCATCAGTTGCTTTCACATCCAGATGCTCTAGAAGATTCTGGCAAACTATTGTGACCTCTGCTGCACTGTCTAATAGCGCTAATGCCCACTTCTTGTTCTTCAATAGAGCCCTCTTCTTGAGTGGCATGACGAACTGCAACTGCTGCCACTTTTTTCTTTTTGAAATGGGGTTTTTGTTGGGGAAGTTTCTCATCTATTTTAACAAAATATTCTGTAGAGCGTTGTGATTCCTCCCTCGGTTTCACGTACTCAGTTCTTCCCTCTGACCACCCACCTCTCTCACTGCGTTTTTCTGATGAGTCCTGAAAGGAACGAGATTGGCGTGTATCAGTATATTGATATCTGTCAGGTGTTTTTATATTATCTCTATTTCTGAGATTCCATCTATTCTTTGGGGTCTCCATATGCAGAGATTCTCCCCTTTCTTTTTTAGGTGTTTGATGTTTTTTATCCCAGCGTTTCTTAGTACCCTCAGGAGCTTGCTTGGTAGAATCTTTGTTAGATTTACCCTGTAACTGTGTTTTTTTAGGTCTGGCCCCTAGACTATCTTGACCAATACTAGAGTAGGTCTCCGTGATAATCTTTGGCAGCTCACGTTCTTGATCCTGTGGCGGAACGTCCCGGAGCCGCATGCGCACTGCTAGTGCAACTGCTTCCCCTTTAAGGTTACTTATTATAATTGAGGATACTGTTGCAAAATTGCCCATTAGTTGCATCCCCAAGTCCAGGACCAGGGCAGCCCATATTCATCTTGAATTTGTTTCAACACTTCCCATAAGTTGGCAAGTGTCGGTGTACCATGTGCAGTAGTATAGAGCGTGGGAAATACCGTGCCCCAAGTACTGCAGTTATCTACTGTGGGAACCATCCCAAATGGCAAGCACATAGTTAATATTCTATGCTTATCCTGAAGTCCCATATGGGCAAATACTGCTTCCAGTCCGTTTATTTTTTGAGCTAACCAAAACTGAATTTCTTCTCGTTTGGCTGGTACTTTACCAATAATTGAATGTACAGTCACCGGATGAATGCCTGGCGTTACTGCATGTAGTTGCGCCGGAGCAGCACGTGCTGGGTCTGTATTGAATGCTTGCATTACAAACTGTACTAATCGTCTGTATATTGCCGTCAGCTCAGCATATAAGCAACGGACGTCAGATGCCGTTAGGTTCGCTGCAGCAGGGTGAGGTGTATTTGTGGCCAATAAAGGCCAGGTAGGACCATCATTACTTAGAGGACCTAATGTGTAGAATTGTATGGGGTAGGGTGCCATCAAGCCAATTATTATGTTCTTGATAAGATAGAGGTATTTCTAGATATGCATATGCTCTGTATTGTGCAGGTATATTTGCAGGTGTATAGTGATGAAATGTATTTGTGTTCCCATCAGCTGCTGGAAATGTGACCCAAAAAGAAAAAGTTTCTGTTGTATAGGCTGGATGAGCCTCAACTACAAATGTGACTGGACCCCCCCTAGGCCGCTAGGCCATGTGCCAATAGATGTGCAGTAAGGGGTGGTCGCATATTAACTGCAATTGCTACCTGTTGCGGAGTCGCCATATCGAATGGCCGATTCTGTTCAGAGAGAAGCACGCCAAATGAGGATTATCCTTTGAATGGTTCAAGCTTGAACAACCTACAGCATTAGTTAGCTACACCCTACTTAGCTGAGGAGGAAAATCCTCAATACCACAGACGTCTCTGTATATAGTACTGAGGTGTCTTTATATGTATTGAGACAGATACTCAGGAGGACCCGAAAATTAGAGCCTGACCATAAGTTGGCGCCACCATGTCGCATAGGCTCTCATTACACTAATGAGGCTACTGGATTTGAGCGCAGAATCACTTGCGCTGTAGGGGACTGAGTCTGAACCCACTACAGGGGACACCTGTCAGCCTAATCTGGGTTTTGCTCTGGCTAAATAGCAGTGCCTCATCTCCACCCAAGAGAAGGGATGATTGGGCAACTGAGCGCATGACACAATTGACTCCTCAGGGAAATCGTGGTCACTCAGATCGCATCCGTTTCTCTCAGTTACATGAGTCTCACATACATAAGGACAATCAGAGGCAGAATAAAATTCAATAAGGTTTTATTGAAGCAACTGCATCTTAGATAATAAAGCATGTACTGCAATAACTAGGACGATGAAGCATGACAGGATTAAAATTGTGACAAGGAGAGTAAAGCATAAAAATAACACAACCATATTGTCACTAGAGTCGTTAAAATAGCTCCTACCTAAGCTATGTTAGAGCACAGCATGTTAAGCTCTAGTTCTGCCCTTCAGGTTCCCCTGGGAAGACATCATCCTTCATACCTGAGTAAGAGGCCTGCAGTTTACATAAGCAGCTGTAGCGAAGCACTCAGCAATCAGCATACAGTCGTGGTCATCTGGCTGGAATCTCCCTCTAACGCAAATGGGTCAAAGTAGTGTTTTTATAATAAAACAGCTGATGTTCCAGGAAAGGATCCCTACTTAAGAGTGTGTATGTTTCTATGAACACTAGAGACAAAGCGTCACCAAGTTTACTGGCAACCTATCTTACTGCCGCCTTGAGAAAATCACAGAGAAAAAGAAATGTCTTGTTTAAGAAAGCTGTGCTGGCCTAGGTAAAGAACAGCTAGACAAAGAAAATAAAACAATACTGCAAATATGGCTTTTATTAAAATAATAAAACAAAGCTAAATAAAATATGTCTAGGTTAAAGTGCACAGCGGCAGGCGTAGTTTGCTAAAATAACGTGTACCAAGCTATAACAAAAATGGCTACACAACAGGACTAGGGGCCATCCCATGTAGTAGGTAGTTCCTGACGAGGCACGCCAGAAGGAGCAAAAGCTGTCAGCAAGTGGAGAGAGGACTCACTATTGGGGGTGTTCACAGTGAAAGAGGAGCACAGCACTGAATATAGGGGTTCTGCCTCTGGGGCAGTGAAAGCCTGGGATGCAGCCGATGTTGTGGAGCCTGTTGCCCACCCAGTGCTAGGTGGGGAGGTTGGCACAGCTGGGGGGCCCCGTCCCAGACCAAGGGAGTGCAGCATGTTTCAGCCGAATGGTGCCGGCTCCCGGGCAAGAACTGTCCACCTGCCCACTCGGAGCGGCCCCACACCAGTCTCGTCCTCCACGCCAGCACTCGACTGGGGCATCCATTCAGCCACTGCAGTGCATCAAATGGAATACCCCGTGGGCCTCAACCAATGGTGATGTGTCGTGGGCACCAGTCTATTTATCAGCGTCCTTGACCTGCAGTGGTGATCGGGCAGGGCAGCCCTGATGCAGAAAATGCCCTGGATGGTCTGATGCCGCTGACAGGGTAAAACTGTATTCAGGCCCAGCACAGAGCTTGTTCAAGGAGTGTCTGATGCGGCTGCCATCTTGGCTACATCCCCTGTATGCACCTCATAGTTAAAATAAACAAATCAAGTCATAGCATGGGCGTTTTTGCATGTGGGCTGGTTAGCGCCACCAACACCTTCCTCCATATCTGAACCATGGTTATAAAAAAAAACAATTGTAAACCTAATTATACATCACATATTACAGTCATCTTAAGTCGGTGGCACACACAATAAAATCTATAGGTTATATTCCAGCATCTAAAGGCACCCAGAAACAGGATATATGAAGTTGGCAGTTGAGAAGTCAGTTCCACTAACAGGCAAGTTGCATTGCTTCACTTGTCATCACCATCTATTCAAATCTAAGTAACATAGGAGTGCCATCACATAGTTAGGGAACTGGCATAGTTCTGTTAATGTGGATTCACCTCCAGGTAAATTGATCAGTGGCCATTGTCTCTAGTTTCTTGAAAATCATTTAGCAAATTTCATGGCTTCTGCAGGGTATGGAAAGATTTGAGTTGTCTCCCCATGTTTCATGCTCATAGCGGTAATTTAATAACCTAGCTATTATAGGCCGGGGAGCGGCCCCAGGCAGAGGTCTAGGCTCCAGTGATCTATGTGCTCTCTCAGCTACCAAGCATTCCAAGGAGGCAAATCTATCGAACATGGTGGCCAGCAATGTTTTAATGAAAGTTTTAGGTTTCCCCTTTTTCATTGTTTCTACTATTTTGTTAATGTGAATGTTGTTCCAGTGGCTAACAAGACTGTAGATCCTTGTTTTTAGCTACTTTTCTGACAATATCACGTTGCATATGTGTTACTGTGCTCTGAAGGGAAAGATAGTCTTCCTCCAGTGTTCAGATACAGCATTCAGCCTCGTTTCAGGCAGTTGCCATGCTCATCCAGTCGTTTCTTCATGAGGTCCATCAAGGTGGTAAGTTGATCAATTTATGTGTCAATGGCTTTGAGACTTGATTTTATGTCTATCAGAAGTTAAAAAATGTCAACAGACACGTTAGTGACCATGCAATTGGTAGTTCACCAGTGGGCGAAGCAGGTCTGTATCATAACACTGTGGGATGTTTTTGCTCAGAGGTTAGTTTCACCTACTTGATGTCTGATTTCCTCACATCTGAATCTTGTGGGCAGGGGCAAAGAAGATGGTAGCAGCCAGTAGCCACAGACAGCTCCACTGTGTTATCACCTTCTACTGGCATATTAAGCAATTATAGGGCACAGCAGCCCCAAAGCAGCCAGTTGGCAGCAGCACGTCATATAGGTCCAGGCCTGGCAGACAGGATCCCTACAGGAAATGTAGCACCTTTCTGTTACCGTCACAGCTCGTTCTTGTATGGATGATGCAGAATCCCACCATGCCTAAGCCCACGAGGTAGGCCGCAGCAGGAGATCAGGTACTCAAGTCAGACTGAAGTCAGCCCAGCTTGTTTCCTATGCCCAATCCTCCATTAGCTGTAGTAGCCAAAAGAAAAGGAAACGTTAGAGGAAAATGCAGGCTAACAGTGCCAAAACTGTGGTATCCATACAATGCGCATGCCTCCTCCAGGAGCTATGTCCTCTCCATTGCATGGATACACCACGGGGCTCTATGCAGGGCTACCGTCTTCACTGGCCCACCAGGCCCAGGCTTGGACAAATCCAAGACATGTGCCGCACAGGGCAGTGCAAGTTCTCCTGCAGTGTTAGCGGGGAGCAGGCCCAGCATGAGCTCTCTCAGTATGGCCCTGAAGCCACCACAGCTTCATTGCCCAGAGACTGTCAGTTCCAAGGCCTCAGCCTGCTTAGGGCTCAGATGCTTACACAACTGGGGTAGGAACAACTGGGGCACCTACTATAGTAACTATCTCAGTAGGTGTAAATGTAAGAAGATCAGTTGGAGGTGGTCCCCTAATCTGAGTCGTATTCGGGCCAACAGGGGCTATGCAATAGCACTACTACTAGCAGTAGCTCTGGCTTGATCTGTGGACTGAGCAGCAGAAGGTGGTGGATGTGAGGCCAACAAGTCATCTAAGAGATCATCACTAGAGTCCCTATCAGTGCTAGACTTCTCTGCAGCATTGGCATCTTTGTCTCCCTCTGTTCCTTTCTTTTTTTAGCCTTTCGGTCATCATTGAGGGACATACTAGTTCCTTCAACCACGCACTTCCTCTATCTATGCTGTTCTTCATATACTTAGCATCTGCATAATTATGCACCGCTCTCGTAGCTCTAGTCTGTTATTTCTTTCTCCTTTGCATGTGCAGCACGCTCCCAAGCATTCATTGCTGCCCGGGCCTAGAGGGAGGTTTCATGTCATACAGAACTCCCTTCAAATTCTCAACAACTCTCACGTTAAATATGTCAGACTGTAGAAATTGTAATGGCCCTTCTTTCTATGTGATCTAATGCCATTAAAGAAGCCACAAACATGTGTGAAGTGATACATTTGTCACTGTATAATGACCTGGCGTACCTCCCAGCAGAGCTTTCTCACCCTCATGAATGAGAACTCACACATCACCCCTCATCAAATCTCTAAGAACTCTGAAACATTTAATGAGTAAAATGATTTAGCAATGAAATGAACAAATCTCAATTCAAATACGCAACATTTTAGCCCAAATCACAATTCTATACAGATGAACACTTGTATCCAATCCCAGTGAGGTTCTTTTCTCCATGAATCTATCACAGCGCAAGACTTAATGACACAGAAGCCAATCCCAGCATGGCAATTTGCACCAACTGACCTATTCCAGCACTGCACTCAGACGCAATTCTCACTCCTCGCAGCGGTTCACCCTCCTTTGCAATTTTCCGTACGTCAACTTCTACAAATGCTAAAACAAACACAAAAACTAATAACTCTTGTCTGTTCCACCAAGGAATTCAGAGTAATCACTCACGCAAGAAACATGCAGAAATATTTCCACCCACACACACAGATGAAATCTCGACCAGCTGGAAATCACCCTAATTAATGCGGCTTCCCATTTGTGCAATAGGGTCTACCAACACTGATCACTATTATTACACTCACAACAATCAGTTACAGTTTTCTTTTTCAATTGTGCAGTCATTTGTACCTCACGAACCGAACATAAAAACTTAGTGGACAAGCTAAACCACAAACTACTCTTACCTATTGCATGATCTTTGACTGCCCGATGACAACTTCAACAGCTCAACGTTAAGCTCATGTACATTTTTACACAACTAGGCCATAAACATCACCAAAACTCAGAACACACAACTTCAAAACAACACTGTGAGCTCTGCATAAACAATTGTGACACACAACCCTATTAATACTCACTCCATCAAGTTGGGCTATGGCCTTCGGGGGCATGGGAAACTTGGACAAGGACAATATCCAGTCAGGTCTAGACTAGATTTTCTGGACCTTTTTAGCTCCTCTCCTCCTGTGACAGACCCTTTTTCCTACTACCATTTGATGGCGCAGAAGTCCATAAATCTCAAACATCAGATGTAATCATCATACAAACCCCACCATTGGTCATATGAACCTTTATTAGTCCACATGGAGAGAAATCTAGAAATTTACATGCATTTCTGTTAGAAATGGGGTCTCTAGTTGGCAGTGGTTTGCACCCTGTCAAAGTAGGGACCCTCACTCTAGTCATCGTAAGGGAGTCATACAGCTAAAATAACCCCTACTCACCCCCTTGGTAGCTTGGCATGAATAGTCAGGGTTATCTCAGAGGCAATGTGTAAAGTATTTGTACCACAAACACAGTAACACAGTGAAAACAGTACAAAAGACTCCACATCAGTTTAGAAAAATAGCCAAGATTTATCTGAATACAACAAGACTAAAACAACAAAAATCCAACACACGCAAGTAAAGATATCACTTTTTAAAAGTTTAAATGAGTCTTAATCCATAGGAACTAATAGTGTCGATTTTTTCTAGTAATTTATGAAGGAACGTCTTAATTTTATTAAAGACACCGAGGTGAGTATTATGCTTTCTTTTCTTGTTAAATTTTAATAGCAGCAGTCAGGACAGAAAACTACAAATCCCAAGAGGCGAATGGAAGTAGCCAATGGGAAGGAACATGTAGTTTGTAGTAATACACCAGTCACATACCAGATGGTCCCCTATTACTTATCTTGACCGTGAACAGCCCTATTTTCTTGCTGCTCGCAGTCAAGATAAGTATATTTTCAGAGTACTCTTAACATTTTCTGATTAAGGTGATTGTTTAATGTGTATTGATTTATGCACATTTGCTTTAGCGTGAGGTTTCTTTCATTCGCTTTCCCCAGTCGGCTTGTAGCCGCACATTGCCGTGTACTTCTGCCTCGCGTGCGCTGGATTTTTTCCTGACCCTTTGACGTTCCCCTCAGTTTGCGGTCACTATTTTTGATGACAGTTGAGGGAAACGTCAAACTCCTACCTGTCTCCTCTATCAAAGACTTCTCTTATTTCTGTTTTGTTAAGACCTGGATATCCCGGACGCTCCTTTTGCTGTTACCCTGAAGGTTGCCTCTGTTTCTCTGCCTTTCTCTTGCCGGTCCCTCCCTTTTCTCCACCCACAGGTGAAGTCAAGCTGTTTTTCCTCCGGTTGAGAAAAATAATGTAACCCTCTCACCACCAGCCTCTTTTATAATAACAGCTTTACTAATTTGTTAGAATGGAGATTGATAGTTCTCCTATTTCACATGCTCTGAATGAGGAGGAGGAGGAGGCTATTAAGGATAACTTGAGTGACTTTATTTAAGTCTCTGTGGAGCAGGCAGTCTCTGCCCCAATGGATAAATTGGCAAAGAATTTGGAGAATTCAGGCCCATATTTATACTTTTTGATGTAAACCAGCGCCATAGCTGGTTTGCGTCAAAAAATGTACCGCCGGCTAACGCCATTCCAACGCACCAGGCGGGTGCCTTATTTATGGATTGACATTAGCCGGCGCTGAGGCATGGTTAGAGTAAAACAAAAATGACTCTAACCGGGCAACTCAGGCGTAGGAAAGAATGGGGGTTGTGCGTCAAAAAATGGTGCAAGTCAGCTTAGAGTAAAAAATCATGGCTCTAACCGGACTTGCGCCATTTTTTGACGCACAACCCCCATTGAAATGACTCCTTAGCAAAGACAGGAGTCATGCCCCCCTGTCCAATGGCCATGCCCAGGGGACTTCTGTCCCCTGGGCATGGTCATTGGGCACAGTGGCATGTAGGAGGGCCCAAATTAGGCCCCCCATGCCACTTAAGAAAAAAAAAAAAAATACTTACCTCTATACTTACCTGAGATGGGTCCTCCTATCCATGGGTGTCCTCCAGGGGTGGGCGAGGGTGGCAGGGGGTGTCCCTGGGGGCAGGGAAGGGCACCTGTGGGCTGCTTCCATGGTCAGAGATCATGGAAATGAGTCCACAGGTGCCTTAACGCCTGCCCTTACCCAGGCATTAAAAAACGGCCCAAATCAGGCTGGGCGCCATTTTTTATGGCCCGCCCCCTCCTGTGCGTTAAAATGATGCGGGAGTATAAAAAAGGACAGGCACGCCTACCTTGCATGTTATTAACGCAAGGCAGTTTCACGCATCCAGAAAATGACGCACACTGCTGAATTTTGACGTTTGACACAAATCTGGCGCAAACAGAGTATAAATATTCTCCTCAGTTTTTAATTTGGTTCCCGAGACGATATTGGCCCAGTCTGTGGGGGATAGCAGAATGCGCCCTTTTTCTAAAAACATTCCTAAGGTGGCGCTATTGGTTGGGGAGGGATCCTCACAAAAGGCAGAGGAAGTGGTTCCTCAAAGTCCTCCCTTGTGGGAGCGGATAACCAAAAATAAATTGTCTCTCAAATGTACCTCTAAATCTAAGCACATGTCCTCTCTTATAATCATGGAAAAAATTCTTGATACCAATGAGGATTTTCAAGATGCTGACTCACATTCAGATAAATACGACAATGGTAACAGGGACTTGTTCCCCCCCTCCTCCAAAGAAAGCCAAACATTCTGCTGAAGAGGCTTCCAAACCTTGTGAAATTTTTGACACGGAAGGGGATCCTATGTTTGACCCAAATGATATCCATCACCGCATTCCTCTGAATGGTGTCCTGTGGACCATGTTGAAGAGAACGTAGCTTCCAGACTACGCACACCTCTGGAAAAACAATCTAGAGCAAAATTAAGATTGGAATGTCCTCGTCCTTCCCTATGGTCAAAATAACTGTAACTCCTGCCATCGACCCTTCTCTTATTACCTTCTTTACCAAGTCTGACAAGGATCCCACAAGGGAGTGGATAAGGCATGGTCCACTTGCCAAGACAAGCTGTTAGACATTGTGGGACAATTAACCTGCATTTTTGATCTAGCCAAGGCAGCTCGATTGGATAACTTTCCCTTTAGTCCAGTTGTTTTGTCTTTATGGGTTCAGCGTGCTATATGTTTACTGGGTAATGCCAACTCAGTGATCACCCATGAGTGCAAGAAAGGGCTCCTGCTCAAACTTTATCCCAAACTGGTGAATCTGGCCATCACGGATCCAGATGTCAAGGCAGAAGGGACTCTTTCATAAAGGAGCTTAGTAAATATGTTGCAACATTCGCTTCTCTGGACAAAGCTCAGCAATCTCTAAAGAAGATGTGCTCCAGTCAGTTTTTGCCAGGGCCGGCAGAGGCAGGAACCGCTTTGCCGGCCAAGCATACAAAATCCAGGGTTCCCGTGGCGCATACAACTCTCACCAGGAGTACAGACCACAGTTCTACCCATAGAGAAGCTATGGTTTCCACAACAAAGGCAACAGGAGCTCCAGATATTCCTCCCAACCCAGTAAGATGTCTTTCTGGCCTTCCTACTGTGGGAGGTTGACTTTTACTCTTTCTTCCAAAATGGCAGTCAATTACTGTGGATCCATGGGTTTTAAACACAGTTCAAGGATATGCTATTGAGCTTTGCTCAAAGCCTTTTCAGTCAGTGCTTCCTCATCCTCCCCAGATTTCTATGGAAATGACAAATTAAATTTAATCAGAAATTCAAACTCTTCTCCAAAAACAGGCAATTATCTTTGTCAACTCGATTTTTCAGGTTTCATCAGTTCAGTCTTCCTAGTCCAAAAGAAGAACAAAAAGATGCGCCCAGTTATCAACTTGAAACATTTCAATCACTTTGTCATTTATCGCCATTTCAAAATGGAAACCATCTTGCATCTAAGAGATTCTCTTCTTGAGGGCGACTGGATGGTTTGCTTGGATCACGATTCATATCTCACCGTCCCCATGCATCCGGACTCCAGGAAGTACTTACAATTCCAATGGCTAAACTAGTCTTTTCATTTCTCCTCTCTTCCTTTCGGCCTCTCTTCTGCTACAAGGTGTTTCACAAAGCTCATGAAGCCGGTAGTAGCTTTTCTCAGAGCTCAAAGAGTCAGGTTGATCATTTACTTGGACAATATGCTTCTTATGAACCAAAATCGTTCTTCTCATCTACCTAAAGTCCAATTAACTTGTTCTCTTCTGACAGATCTCGATTTTATCACCAACGACGAAAAGTCTGCTCTAGTTCCAGTCCAACAGATAGAGTTTCTAGATTTTCTAGTGGATTCTGTCTCGGCTACTCAACTCCTTCCCCCAGCAAAATTAAATCCATAAAATCAGAAATTCTTCACACTTTGCGCAATTCTCTTATATCCATCAGATCCCTAGCAAGGATAGTAGGCCTTTTTTCTTCTTCAATTCAGGCCATATTTCCAGGCCCACTTCATTATCTGGCCCTTCAAAGATTGAAGATACGTCATCTTCACAAAGGTCTTGCTTATTTAGACACGATTGCCCTAGATCAAGAATCTTGAGTAGAATTGCATTGGTGGATAGACCATTGAGATGCCTGGAATGGCAGGACCATCTTTGTATCAGCCCCAGATCTTGTATTAGAATCACATGCAAGCTGGTCAGGCTGGGGAGCCCGGTGTGGTCCAATCTTGACTGGAGGTATATGGTCACTAGAGGAGTCAAAATTGCATATCAATTGTTTAGAGATGCTTGCTGACTCTTTTGCGATCAAAAGCCTAGCGAAAGACAGGGTTTGTTGTTCGGTTCTCCTCAGGATGGACAACATCTCAGCGGTCCATTTTATCAATCATTTAGGGGACACAAAATCCAAACCTTTAGCGGAATTAGGGAAAGGGTTTGGGGATTTTTGCCTCCAAAACAGAATATCGGTTCATGCAGAGTACCTACTGGGCAATCTAAACTCAGTAGCAGATTAGCATTCTCGCCTTCTTCAAGGCTCAAGTGATTGGAAGCTCCATCCCGAAACTTTTTAGATTATACATCAGAAATGCGAGTCCTTTTTAGATAGGTATCTTTGCTTCTCGTCTCAACGCCCAACTTCCCCAGTTTTTCAGTTCGCACCCAGATCCCTTGGCATTAGCCTTCAATGCTTTTTCACAGGATTGGTCAATTTCTCTCAATTACGCTTTTCCTCCACTCATCATGATCAACAGATTGTTAGCACAAGTAAGACGCCAACATGCAATGGTGGTTCTCATAGCCCCCTTTTGGCAATCCCAAGTGTGGTTTCCCACCCTCCTAGAGCTATCAATAGACTTCTCCTTTCTTCTTCCTTCCTTTCCAGAACCTCTGTCCAATTCCCTCAGCATTCCTCACAACTTAATTTTAGAGAATCTCCTTACCCTCTCAGCTTTGAAAATATCAGGGAATCCCAGCCAGCCTCTGCTATTTTGACAGAAGCTTCAAACTTCATCGAACACTCTTGGGCTCCAGGAACAAAAAAGGCATAGAGATCAGCATGGTCTTTGTGGCATAGCTGGTGCATGGGAAAACATATTGATTCCCTTTCCAGCGAATATAACCTTCATTGTCAATTTCCTTGCAGCGGAAACTAGTAAAGGTAAAACTTATCACACCATCAATATGTATAGGTCAGCCATTTCCTCCTCTCACCCATACATCAATGGAAAGGCAGTTGAAGAACATCCATTGGTCTGCCGTCTTTTGAAGGGAGTAAAATTTTCCAATCCTCCCCAACCAAAATACAGTTCTTTATGTAATGTCAACGTTGTATTGAACCTATTCGTATCTTGGCCAGATAATACAATGCTTACTTTGAAAAGGTTATGTGACATAAAATTTTATCTTTTTAGCACAAAGTACCTGGGATGTGTCAAAAACAAAGACGATGCGGGCCACAAGGGAGGTGAGGTGTCAAAAAGCAAAGCAATGCATTGGTTCCTTACTGTGCAGGGGAGGTGATGTGTCGATTCTTTCCTTGCAGGACAGGCAGTGTGTTGGTTCCTTACTGGCAGGGGAGGTGATGCATTGATTCTTTCCTCTCAGGAAAAGTGATGCGTTGATTTCTGGACACGCAACTTTCGTTCCTTACTGCGGTGCGGGGTCGATGAAAAATTGACGCTCCGGGGACGATGCATGGAAAATACAGACGTGCTGAATTGATGGAGCCACAGACAATTAGACGATGTGTCGATTCTGAAGCCATGAGACAGGCGCTGCATTGATTTTCCAGCCAAGTGAGAGGCGCTGCGTTGATTTTTCCTCCGCAGTGCATCAGTGCATGAATTTTCTCCTTCAGGTCACCAGCTTATACTTCCAAGGGCCCAGGAACTAGAGTTGGCGCAACTTGGCAAGTCAGGACTCTCAGCAGAAGGGCCCAGGCATTGGCAGACAAAGGGGGTCATTCTGACCTCGGCGGTAAAAGCCGCTTACCGCCGGTCAGAAGGCTGCCACAATACCGCCGCGGTCAGCCGCCACGGACATTCTGACCCACAACTGCAAAACCTCCGAAAATCCGCCCTCCACTGCAGTCCGCCACATCAGCGGCCAGCGGTAAACTGGAGAAGACCAAACCTCCACCGCCACGCCAACAGAAATACGCCCATCCCATTATGACCGGCAAATCGACGCGGCGGTCATTCAACCGCGGTATTCCATTGGCGGTAGACACCGCCGCGGTCAAAATGCACACACCTTTACAAACCCCTACCACATTGGACAATTTGAAAGGCACACACCTGAAACACATACACACACCACTCCCACACATCCAATACCCTATAAAACACACACCCACATCACCCACAAACCCCTACCAACAAAAACCAGAGACGAAGGAGAGAGAGACACATCAGAGAATAGATAGCCAGACACACAGAGGCACACCGCAACATCACACACACCACATAGAAGCACAAAGCACCACACACCAACACACACATCATCACATACACCACCCCACACCTCATACACACCACCCCATGGCACCACAAAGGCACCCACGCTTTTCGGACCAAGAACTCCGGGTCATAGTGGAGGAGATCATAAGAGTGGAACCCCAGCTCTTCGGCTCACAGGTCCAGCACCCCACCATAGCAAGGAAGGCGGAGCTCTGGCAGCGGATCGTGGACAGGGTCAACGCGGTGGGACAGCATCCCAGAAATAGAGAGGACATCCGCAAACGATGGAACGACCTACGGGGGAAGGTGCGCTCGATGGTCTCGCGACACAACATCGCAGTGCAGAAGACTGGCGGGGGACCCCCACCCACTCCACCCGAATTCACAACATGGGAGCAAGAGGTACTCAACATCCTGCATCCTGATGGCCTCGCTGGAGTACACGGAGGAATGGACTCTGGTAAGTACAAGGCCAACCACTTCACCCCCCCCCCCAGCATGCTAACCCCCACCCTCACCCCCAACCCCCAGCACACATCCTCCCTGAGAATGTCTCCCCAGCACAACCCACCCAACACCAACCCCTGCATGCCACCCCCAAACTATGGACACCCATCACCTAAGCATGACCACTGCACATACCCATCACCCCCCCCCACAAAATACCCTCACAACACCTCCCCCAAGGGAATGCCAGCACTGGGGGACAAGGGCACCCATAAAACGCAAGCTAATGCACACACAGAAACAATAACCATACCCTCTTACCCCATGCAGGACCCGAACGACAACACACCGGTCAGGAGGGACCAGAAATGTCCATCCCACCCCCGGAACAGGCCACTAGTGATGACAGCAGCTCTGTCGACCTGGAACCTGACGACCAGCCCGGACCATCGGGGACCTCTGGGCAGTCGGTTCCCCTCACCCAGACACAGGCCACTGCAGACCCAACCCCCTCTGGGAACAACCGCACAGCTCCCACCCAGCGGGCCCATGCCTCTGTCTCTAGGACAGGTCAAGCAGCGGTGTGTCTACCACTACAGGGCCCCCAGGGTAACCCACCAACCCAACAACAACAGGGACCTGGGGGCAGTGGGAGTGGGCACACCGTCCAGGGGACAGAGGCCCAGGGAAACAGGGCAACTCGGAGGGCTGCTGTGCGACAGGGGGGGGAGGAGAGGCCCAGGGAACCCACTCTCCAAGAGGCCCTCACCACCATCATGGCTGCCTACCACCACTCACAAGAGACAATGGCGACGGTACTGGCCAGGTTCCAGGAGATCCAGGCACAGCAGGAGCAACGCTACATGGGGTTCAGCGACCAACTCAGCAACATCTCAACCGCTATGGGGAGCATAGTCCAGGCCCTGAACCGCATAGAGGACACGTTACGGGACCATGTGGCATCACACAGGGCCCCTGTCACTAGCCAGGAACAGGAACAGCCTACCACCTCCGCCGGCGCTAGTGGACAGGAGGCCCCACCACAACGACAGCCCACCAGAACCCCACCTCCTGCT
Organism: Pleurodeles waltl; assembly: GCF_031143425.1. Classification (NCBI taxonomy): domain Eukaryota; kingdom Metazoa; phylum Chordata; class Amphibia; order Caudata; family Salamandridae; genus Pleurodeles; species Pleurodeles waltl. The sequence goes on along the minus strand of NC_090447.1, from coordinate 512,714,582 downwards.
GAACAACAACCGCCCCGCAAAAGGAGCCTGAGATAAAAAAAAACGACAGAGTAGGATGTCAAGTCCCCCGCCAGCATCACATACCCCCTGAAGTCCTCCCACTGTCCCACATTGCCACCCTGTCAAACCTTGAACTGCCCCTGCTCCATCCTGCCACAGGCATATGGACAATGCACCTGTGAGACTGAGAACTGGACTCCGCCATGGACATTACTCCACCCCCACCCATCACTGTTTCACTATCATGTACCAATATCTATGCACTAATAATAAATCACACATTGCACTGAAATCAATCAGGACTCAGCCTGTCTTATTTACAAATGTATGACACATTACATATCAATTACGTATTGTGAACATTGTGAATTACACATACCGAGGTAACTTAGCATTAGTCCATGGGCCAACCAAGCCGAGGTCACGCAGTGGCTCATACAGCACAGAAAAGGGAAGGGAAAATCAAACATCATGTTCATAGGTCGGGGGGGAAACCGACAAAGTTGAGATGCAGGAGGCTTTCAGGAAATGTAAAATGGCATGGGTGATTATTACCTGTGTGCTACTGGAAATACTGTGCTATTACTCAGTCCCTGTTGTCTGTGTCGTCCTCTGAGTCTTCCTCCTCTTCACTCTCCGCAGGCTCCACAGCTACTTCAACACCACCATCTGCACCATCCTCCTGCAGGAAAGGAACCTGACGTCGCAATGCCAGATTGTGAAGCATACAGCAGGCCACGATGATGTGGCACACCTTCTTTGGTGAGTACATCAGGGATCCCCCAGTCATATGCAGGCACCTAAACCTGGCCTTCAGGAGGCCAAAGGTCCTTTCGATGATCCTCCTAGTTCGCCCATGGGCCTCATTGTACCGTTCCTCTGCCCTGGTCCGGGGATTCCTTACTGGGGTCAGTAGCCAAGGCAGGTTGGGGTAACCAGAGTCACCTATTAGCCACACACGTTGTCTCTGTAGCTGCTCCATCACATAGGGGATGCTGCTATTTCGCATCACATACACGTCATGCACTGACCCTGGTAACTTGGCATTTACATGGGAGATGTACTGGTCAGCCAAACAGACCACCTGGACATTCATCGAATGATAACTTTTTCTGTTTCGGTACACCTGCTTATCGTCTTTTGGGGGTACCAAAGCCACATGGGTCCCATCAATGGCACCAATGATGTTGGGGATATGTCCAAGGGCATAGAAATCACCCTTCACTGTAGGCAAGTCACCCTCCTCTGGGAAAATGATGTAGCTCCGCATGAGTTTCATCAGGGCAGACAACACTCTACTCAAAATCTTTGAAAACATAGGCTGAGACATTCCATATGACATGGCCACTGTGGTCTGGAATGACCCACTTACCAAAAAATGGAGGACTGACAAAACCTGCACCAGAGGGGGAATCCCTGTGGGTTGGCGGATGGGGGACATCAGGGCTGGCTCCAGCTGGGCACACAGTTCATGGATAGTGGCACGGTCAAGTCTGTATCGAAGTATTATATGGCGTTCTTCCATTGTCGACAGGTCCACCAGCGGTCGGTACACGCGAGGATTCCTCCTTCTCATCCCAAGTCCCAGCGGACGGTACCTAGGAAGGACAACATGGAGCACAGAGTCAGCCAAACCACAGGTACGTACAGACAGCTTGCACAGTTAAAGAATGGCAATGGGTTGAAAGGCATGTATGTGAGGCAATGCAAGGCCTAGGCCTGTGTGTCGCAGTCAAAATTAAGCCATGTAGGCCCTTGAAATGGCGGCTGCCTGACCTGTGAAGTGGGACAATGGGATGTGAGGTCAATGCGCTGGCGGGGCACACCGTGGCGGTAGGCGGTCGAAGACCGCGGCGCAAAGCCGCATTGGTTAACATTGAAGCCTATGGGTTTCAGGAGCCAATGACGAAGTGCGCCGGCGGTCGCGGTACGCACTGCCGCGGTACGCACCGCCGCGGGCGTGACCGCCATTTTCTATCTGCTTAATCACTCGAGACCTGATCATCCACAGGAGAGGACCTATACTGCAAGTGCTGCTGTGACCTCGGTCTGGAAGATACAATGGCTGCTGCGACTGGGGAAAGGGACCCCGCCTTCACGTCTGAAGAGTTGGAGAAGCTTGTGGATGGGGTCCTCCCCCAGTATGCGCTACTCTACGGTCCTCCAGACCAACAAGTGAGTACACCGGGTGCACATGGAATGGGCTATGCCTGTGTGGATTGGGGTGGATGTAAGTTGGTGGGGTGGGGGGCGAATGAGGAGTGCAACGCCCGACAGATGAGAGCATGTGCCATATGGCAAAGTTGGTGGGGGGGGCCAATCACATCTAACATGCAGGTCATTGATGATTTCCTCCTTTCCACCCTGTACATGTCAAATAGGTCAGCGCCCATCAGAAGATCGAGATTTGGCGTGCCATCGCCAAGGAAGTCCGGAACTTGGGGGTCCACAACAGACGGGGCACCCACTGCCGCAAGAGGTGGGAGGACATCCGCCGCGGAACAAGGAAGACCGCAGAACACTGCTGGGGATGGCCTCCCAACCTAGGAGGGGTGCCAGTTGCACCATGACCCCCCTGATGTCCCGGATCCTGGCGGTGGCCTACCCAGAATTGGATGGGCGCTTTAAGACATCACAGCAGACACAAGGGGGTGAGTATCAGCACATTCTCCTATCTTTCTGCGCAGTGGAGGCGTCTGGGTGGGGGAGGAGGGCTGTGGGTGACATTAGGCCAGGGCGCTTTCTGTAGTGTAGTCCTCTCCCTTAGGCATGGCCCTGTGCCCCCAGCCCCCAACTCGGTAGGGTGACAAGTACAGCCATTGAAGGTCCAGCATCTCCCATGTGCGCGTTTGACGTCTCTTGGCCTGTTGTCCTAGTCAGTAGTACTGAGTGGTGTACCCCGAATGCGCGGCTTAGTGCATTAGGCTCCTGTGTCTGTCCTCTCCGCCAACGGTGTTGACATTGCATGCACTCAACCTGGTCTTCTTTTTTCTCCCCCCACCCTTTCTCTTCATCTTCTTGTGCATGTGTGCATTAGCATCATCAGGCGGAGGAGATTTGGCATCGGAGCACGAGGGAGCTGCAGGACACAAGGCCCCGGTGGGCCCAGGAACAGACACCGAGGGCACCAGTGATCCGGAGGGCGAGGGGAGCACCACGACGGGGACCTCTGGTGAGAGCAGCGAAAGCGACACGTCCTCGGATGGGAGCTCCCTAGCGGTGGCGGCAACATCCGTGCCCCCCGCCTCTACAGGTACAGCCGCCACCCAGCGCACCAGCCCCGCCCTCCCAGCAGCCCCTCAGTCTCCGCTCCGTGCCCGTTCGCCCAGGAAGGCGCGCGTCTCCTTCGACCCAGGCACCTCAGCCCCTGCCCCTGTTGCCCCTGCTGCCCTCAGTGCGGAGCTCATTGACCTGGTAAGGACGCTCATTGTTGGGCAGACGACCCTTTTGAATGCCATCCAGGGTGTGCAAAGGGAGGTGCAACAGAGCAATGCGTACCTGGAGGGCATTCATTCGGGTCAGGCTGCCCATCAACGAGCGTTCACTTCTCTGGCCTCAGCACTGACGGCAGCCATTGTCCCTGTTTCCAGCCTCCCTCTTCTTACTGCCTCCAGCCTTTCTCTGTCTCCTGTTCCTCAGCCTATCCTATCCACACCATCAGACCAGCCTGCACACACCTCAACACCCAAGAGCAGCTCATCCAAACACAAGCACCACAGATCCCACAAACACTCACCCAAGCAACACCCAGATGCAGACATGCCAACAGCCACTGCCACCCCTGTGTCCCCCTCCTCCTCGTCTCCCTCCTCCCTCCCTGTGACGTCTACACTCACACCTGCATGCACCCCAACATCAGCCAGTGCTTCCATCACCACCTCACCCTCCAGTACAGTCCACACTCGTGCAGTCACCACCCCCACTGCCATTTACACGTCCCCTGTGTCCTCTCCCACTGTGTCTGTCACCCCCTCTTCCAAGACACACAAACGCAGGCAGCCACCCACCCAACAGCCATCCACCTCACGACAGCCTACAGCACCAGCACCTTCACCCAATGACAGCACACCTGACTCTCCTACAACCACCTCCTCTACCTCCACTTCCATCTCCACTTCTCCTACCCTTTACCTTGGCCCTAAAAAACTTTTCATGGCTAACCTTGACCTCTTTCCCCCCGATGAGCTCCCCCATCCATCTTCAAAGAGTCCCAAGAGCACCGCAGCCACCACCAGCCCAGCTTCAGGTGTCACTGTTGTGCATGGGTTCTGGAGCCCACCCTTTGCCAGCAGTGACACATCGATCAGCAGCAAGGACACGTCCAGCCCCCCCCCCCGGCAAGAGGACCCGCAAAAACAAGGGCCGCAGTGCGAGGACCGACAGGGCTGCCCCCAAGGAGCAATGTGCGGCCACTTCACCACCCACACCATCTAGGGGAGGCAAGGGCCCGAGAGCCCCATCAAAGGAGCGGAAGGGCAGCAGAAGCGCGGAGAAGGTGGACCCCACATGCCACATCCCAGCTGGAATGGAGGACACTAAGGAGGCCAGGAGTCCGTCCCCGAAGGGTCCAGAAACGTCACGGTCCGAGGGCCACTGAGCAGGGAGTCCAGGCCAGGTCTGGCTCCCTTGACCTGCTGGATGATCACCGCTGAACAGGGCCCGCGGGGCAGAAGAGCACCGCTGAACAGGGCCCGCCGTGGAGAAGAGCACCGCTGAACAGGGCCCGCCGTGGAGAAGAGCACAGCTGAACAGGGCCCGCGGTGAAGATAGACACCGCTGAACAGGGCCCGCGGTGAAGAAGAGCACTGCTGAACAGGGCCCCGCCGTGGAGAAGAGCACCGCTGAACAGGGCCCGTCGTGGAGAAGAGCACCGCTGAACAGGGCCCGCCGTGGAGAAGAGCACCGCTGAACAGGGCCCGCCGTGAAGATAGGCACCGCTGAACAGGGCCCGCGGTGAAGAAGAGCACCGCTGAACAGGGCCCCGCCGTGGAGAAGAGCACCGCTGAACAGGGCCCGCCGTGGAGAAGAGCACCGCTGAACAGGGCCCGCCGTGAAGATAGGCACCGCTGAACAGGGCCTGCGGTGCAGAAGAGCACCGCTGAACAGGGCCCCGCCGTCTCAAGCACCGCTCCGCTGGGCACCGCTGTCTCTCCACCTCTCCGCTGGGCCCTTCCTGTCAAGCACCGCTCCGCTGGGCCCTTCCTGTCAAGCACCGCTCCGCTGGGCCCTTCCTGTCAAGCACTGCTCCGCTGGGCCCTTCTTCTCAAGCACCGCTCCGCTGGGCCCTTCATCTCAAGCACCACTCCGCTGGGCACCGCCGTCTCAAACACCGCTCCGCAGGGCCCTTCATCTCAAGCACCGCTCCGCTGGGCACCGCTGTCTCTCCACCTCTCCGCTGGGCCCTTCCTGTCAAGCACCGCTCCGCTGGGCCCTTCCTGTCAAGCACCACTCCGCTGGGCCCTTCTTCTCAAGCACCGCTCCGCTGGGCACCGCCGTCTCAAACACCGCTCCGCTGGGCCCTTCATCTCAAGCACCGCTCCGCTGGGCACCGCTGTCTCTCCACCTCTCCGCTGGGCCCTTCCTGTCAAGCACCGCTCCGCTGGGCCCTTCCTGTCAAGCACCGCTCCGCTGGGCCCTTCCTGTCAAGCACCGCTCCGCTGGGCCCTTCTTCTCAAGCACCGCTCCGCTGGGCCCTTCATCTCAAGCACCGCTCCGCTGGGCACCGCCGTCTCAAACACCGCTCCGCTGGGCCCTTCATCTCAAGCACCGCTCCGCTGGGCACCGCCGTCTCAAACACCGCTCCGCTGGGCACCGCCGTCTCAAACACCGCTCCGCTGGGCCCTTCATCTCAAGCACCGCTCCGCTGGGCACCGCCGTCTCAAACACCGCTCCGCTGGGCCCTTCATCTCAAGCACCGCTCCGCTGGGCACCGCTGTCTCTCCACCTCTCCGCTGGGCCCTTCCTGTCAAGCACCGCTCCGCTGGGCCCTTCCTGTCAAGCACCGCTCCGCTGGGCCCTTCTTCTCAAGCACCGCTCCGCTGGGCACCGCCGTCTCAAACACCGCTCCGCTGGGCCCTTCATCTCAAGCACCGCTCCGCTGGGCACCGCTGTCTCTCCACCTCTCCGCTGGGCCCTTCCTGTCAAGCACCGCTCCGCTAGGCCATTCCTGTCAAGCACCGCTCCGCTGGGCCCTTCTTCTCAAGCACCGCTCCGCTGGGCCCTTCCTGTCAAGAACCGCTCCGCTGGGCACCGCCGTCTCAATCACTGTTTATGGTTCACTGTGCACACCATGCCTCCTCCTTGACCAGTGGAGACTGTCATCCACCTGATGGACTGTGGCTTTGCACTCCCCAGGATGGTACAGTGGGCAGCCCACCCACTGTAGAGACATTGAGAGACTATGGCTTTGCACTCCCCAGGATGGTACAGTGGGCAGCCCACCCACTGTAGAGACATTGAGAGACTGTGGCTTTGCACTCCCCAGGATGGTACAGTGGGCAGCCCACCCACTGTAGAGACATTGAGAGACTGTGGCTTTGCACTCCCCAGGATGGTACAGTGGGCATGGTGGCTCCTCGTGGATCTGGCGTCGTGGACTCATGTGGCTGTGGTGCCCCCCCCTTCCCTTCCCCCTGAGGTGCCTGTAGCTTTTACATCTGATGCCCCTGCAGTGTTCTCTCCAAAGGACTCAGGTCTCCCGTGTGGGCTTTGCCCTTGTTTCTCAAAACTTTGGCCCACGGACATGATGAATTCGTAGGATGTGCAGGACTTGTTACTTCAGTTATACACTGATGTGTATGTCATTAGTTTTGTTGTGAATATCTTTCATGGTTGTACGATAATTTTCAGGAGCTTTTTGGTACATAAATATTTATTCCAAATTTGATTATGTCCTAGCATTTTTCGGGGGTGTTTGGGTGGTGTCACTGTGACTTGTTGCTCTGCATTGGTGTGTACATAGTTGGGGGGGGGGGGCGCGCATATGTGTGTGCCCGTAACCTTTCGTCCTCCCCCCTCCCGTGTGTCGTAGGTGCAGTACTCACCGTTGTCGTCTGCGCCGGACTTCGTACTCGTGGTAGATGAGAAGGTAGACGAGAGCAGGTAGGATGTTTAATTCGGGTTCCATGCTGTCCTCCTTCCTCCTGGAGTGCGTAGTGGTGAGCGTATTCCCGTCCGTAGTCTGTTTCCGCCATGTTTTTATCGGCGGTGCTCCCGCCCCGGAAAAGGTGGCGGATTGGTGAGTTGTGATAGTGTGGGCGGTACATTGTCTGCCGCCTGGCTGTTGGCGGTGACCGCCGCGCTGTTTGTTTGTACCGCCGTGGCGGTAAGAGTGTTAAAGTGGCTGTCTGTGTTGGCGGTTCCCGCCAGGGTCAGAATCCCATATTTTTTACCGCCAGCCTGTTGGCGGGTTGGCCGCCGCTTTAACACCGACCACCAGGGTTAGAATCACCCCCAAAGTCTTTGATGTCCCTGAGACTTCTTAACAGGAGGCAAGCATGGTTCAAGCTGAGGAAGAATCTTGGAAAGCAGGATGTAGAAAGCAAAGTCCAGGCCTTTTACTCCCAGGACAGGAGCAGTAAGTAGCAGGCCAGCACAACAAAGCCACAGGCCGAGTGGCAGTCCCTCCTACAGCATCCAGCTCATCTTCCTGGCAGCATTTTCTCAGTCCAGAAGTGTTCTAACTTTGTGGTGTCAGAGGTCCAGCACGTATACCCATTTCTGTCTTTGAAGTAGACAAACCTCAAAGAGAAGTCTTTGTAGTAATCAAGACCTTGCTTTGCCCTGCCCTGGCCCCGGCACAATCCAGGGAGCTGGAGACTGCTTTGTAAGAGGACAGGCAGAGCCTTCTTAAGGTGCAAGTGTCAGCTCCTTCTACCACCCCAGCTCAGGAAGATCCATCAGAAAATGGAGGGCACACCTCAGCTTCCTTTGTGTGTGTGTCTAGAGAGAATACACAAACAGCCCAACTGTCATCCTGACCCAGATGTGTATTCAGCAGACAGGCAGAGGCACAGGATGGTTAAGCACAATAATGCCCACTTTCTAAAAGTGTAATTTTCAAACGTACAATTCAAAAAACAACTTCACCAAAAGATATATATTTAAATTGCAAGGTCAGAGACCCCAAACTCCACATCTCTAGCTGCTCCCAATGGGAAATTACACTTAAAAGATATTTCAAGGCAATCCCAGTGTTATCCTATGGGAGAGACAGGCCTTGCAATAGGGAAAACCAAATTTAGCAGTATTTCACTACCAGGACATGTAAAACACACCAGTACATGTCCTACCTTTTAAAGACATGATGCCCTGCCCCTGGGCCTGCCTTGGGCCTACTTTAGGGGTGACTTACGTGTAGTAAAGGGGACGGTTTGGGCCTGGCAGGTGGGTGCAGTTTAAAACTGCCCACACAGACACTGCAGTGGCCCATCTGAGATATGTTTGCAGGGCTACTAATGTGGGTGGCACAATCAGTGTTACAGGCCCACTAGTAGCATCTGATTTACAGGCCCAGGGCACACATAGTACACTTTACTAGGGACTTACTAGTAAATGAAATATGCCAATCATGGATAAACCGTTCACCAATACAATTTAGACAGGAAGCACTTGCACTTTAGCACTGGCTAGCAGTGGTAAAGTGCCCAGAGTCCTAAAGCCAACAAAAACTAAATGCAGCACACAGTCAAAAACAGGAGTTCAGAGGCAAAAAGTGTGTCGATAACCCTACAAAAAGGGCCATTTCCAACAGTACTTAACATAAATATATATTCACTGAAAAAACAAAGGTTAAAATAATGTTATAGTTTGGTAAAAATTACATTGACAACGTTATCATTTTAAGTTACAAAAACAATGAAATTCACAATAACTCTTACTCTAAAGTAACTATAACTTATGCCCTTGCCAAGCACTGCTAATTATCCCACATATTACCTCAATACATCACTCATAACAAGATCAATTACATCAATGATAACATCACTGCAACATCTGAAATGACACACATTTATGATTGTATGTATGTATATATATATATATATATATATACACACACACACACACACACATTTGCACACACACACATTGGCGGTCACCTCTGGGTAGTTATAGTTAGGTCAGCATTTCCATAGAAAATGCTTTTTTTGTTTTGCTAAAAACTGGCCCCATTTCACAAATCTTCGAGGACTTTCCAAAAAAAAGTGCTACTTTTGGACTAGTTAGTGCATGGAAAGTTTTGGGGTGATCCACCAAGTGGGGCTGAGAAAAAAGGGGAGGCCATGCATTTTCCATAGACTTTTGTCAGAAGAATTTTCACCAAAACTGCGGAACGGAATTCCACCAAATTTGGTAGGAAGCTAGATCTTGGTTCGCGGATTATGCTTTCTGTGATTTGGTGTAAATCCACTTAGAAATTTATGAGAAATGCAGCTCCAAAACTATTTGTAAATCTGGATGGTTAGGTTTGAGAAACTCTTGGAGCCCTCCCCATTTTGGGCCCGGGTACCTGATCCCTGGGTCCAGGTATATTATTGAAGAGGAGAGGGTGTGGAGTCCCCCACCCTGAAACATTTTCAGCCCTGGGCACCCTATTATCTGGGGCACAATATAATAATTAAAGGGAGGGGGCACATGGCCCCCATCCCTAAGTCTAAGGAGGCCCCAGGGATCCTTTCACTTAGGGTCAAATTCAAACTGGAAGAGAAGGGGGCTCGCATTGTCCCCCTACTTGAGCCTATGGAGTCTTCGGGGGCCTCACCTCCATCGCTGTACTCAGAAAAGGGAGGAGGGCCACCTGGCCCCCTCCCCAAGCCTTACAAATAACCCAGGATTTCAATTAAAAGGAAGGAGGGCCACACAGTCCAGCTCCCTAAGCCTTAAATGGCCCCAGGGCCTGCTCACTTACTGTGTCCTAAGGAGTCCACCCCCAAGGCACAGTTGTTTCCCTGCCCACACTACTGTGGGCACAAAAACATGTATTTGTTCACATCTGGTGAGAGCATTTTAAAATCTTCCTTCAAACGGAGCAATGACTGCTTCCAGCTGGTAGGAGATTTAAAAATGCTCCTGCCAGCTGGGAGCAGACTTGCATTCTGTTTCTCTGCCCGCAGTCCTTTGGGCAGGGAAACACCACACAAATTGCTCTCACCTGAAGGGAGCATGAAAAAAACAGCTGCCCCCTCCAGGTGGGAGTAATGCCGGCTCCTGCACCAAGCCAGCTTGGGCCACAGGAGCCCTAAGGCTCCCCCGTAGCCCCCAAAGTGTGCTTGGTGCGTTCCCTGAGTGGGCACCGGGGCACCCACCTATTTAAAATGGAGGCCCAGGAGATGAGGTATGTGGGGCCTGAGAAGGCTCGGGGGGAGGGGCTGTGCAGCCCCACTCCCGATTTAAAAAAGGGCTGCACGCTTCTCTCCCAAGCCCTGTGGCCAACCCCCCCAGCATACAGTTAGAGGCTGTGGTTAACATGGGATTGGCTGCCTACGGGGAGTTGCACATAGGGCCTTGCTGCCAACCAGGCCATACGGTTAAACTCATGCCACGTACAACCAAATTTCTCATTTGAAATGTCATTAGAGATGTCATAAATGATATCATAGAACATGTCATGAGTGATGTAATATATGAGGTCATAGGCAGTACATTGTAAAGTTATAATTTTCACATCACCTTCAAATTGCTATAAGTTGCGAACCTCCAACCTGACTCGCCATACTACATTACCTATAACTCATGCCTTTTCCATGTACTATTTAGACCCTTGACCACTGCATCTCTTATTGCATGTGAAATCATAGCATTCATAACGACCCAACACAGTGATTGGTACAGTGGCGGATTATAGTTAGTGTTGTCTGGTCAGCGTAATGAGGTCCACCACTTATAATAATTTGAAGGTGGTGGATAAATTGTAAGTGAACGTTACAACTATGGCCCTCATTCTGACCTTGGCGGTCTTTTCGCAAGACCGCCGAGTTACCGCCGCGGTGAAGACCGTCGACCGCGGCGGTATGCCGCTGTGCGCATTCCGACCGCTGGGAGCGTTCCGCCGGAAAACCGCCAGCAGCCACACTGGCGGTCGGCGGGAAAGTGGAGACTGGTCAACCTCCACCGCCACGCCAGCAGAACACCGCCCACAGAATTACGACCCACATTTCTGTGTGGCGGTCTTCTGTTGGCGGTCTTCTGTTGGCGGTCACCTCCCCATGGCTCCTGTCGCCTCCCGGAGGACCAACGCACAAGGTAAGTTGATCATCCGTGAGGGGAGGGGGTGGGGGGGTGTTGTGTGATGTGTGCGTGCATGGGGGTGTGCGTGTGAGTGTGTAGAGGGGGTGTGTGAGTGCGTGCATGCGGGCGGGGGGTGCTGCTGTGCCTATGGGCAATGTGTGTAGTTCGGCGGGTGCGCATGTCGGCATGTATGTGTGCGGGTATGTGTCCCCGTTGTGTATGTGTGTGTGTAGGGGGTGTGTATATGTGCATGTTGGGGATGTGTGCATGTCGGGGTGCGTGTATGTGCATGTTGGGGTGGGGGTGGGGAGGGGGTTCGTACCACCTCTGGGGGGAGGCAGGGGGGTGGAGGGTGTGGGGGGAGGACTCGGGGGGCAGTGGGGGGTGGGGGAGACCCCTATCAGTGCCAGGGAAGGAATTCCCTGGCCCCGATAGTGCCTACCGCCATGGTTCGCATGGCGGTTCCCGACCGCCAGAAACCGCGGCGGTAAGCAGGGTCATGATACCGTTGGCGGTCTTGGGTCGACCGCCGGGCCGGAGTGCGCAAACTCCAGCCCGTCGGTCATGACCGCCGTGGCGGTCGGAGTGGGGAAGTGGCGGTCGATCACGGCGGTGACCGCCGCGGTCAGAATGCCATTTTTTTGACCGCCGGTCTGTTCGCGGTCCGACCGCCGCCTCTCCGCCGACCGCCAAGGTCAGAATGAGGGCCTATATCTTTAGAACTTTTAAAGTTTGTGTAGTTTAAACTTTCTTTGTTTAGGGAAAATACGTTTTCCTAACTATAACTAAGCTTTCACCTTTTCCATTGAATTTAGATTTTTTTTAATGTTTGATAAAAATGTGATTCAAATCATAGAGTCTGATGTCAGAAGTGGGGAGTTGTTATGTTGTGTTATACACTACAGTGAAGGACAGCATTGTAAAGTCTATTGTCATAGAGTGGAGAATTGTAGATTGGAATAGAGTGGAATAGGAAGGTTAGAGTGCAGTAGTGTATTGTACAGTGTAGTAAAGTGTTATATAGTGTAGTGGCATGGTGTCTCATATTATGGAGTCATGTATCATAGACTGGAACACTGAGTTGTACAATGAAATGGGGTGTTGAACAGCAGGATAGGGTGTCATAGACTGTCATAGAGTGGAGTAGAGTGTTTTAGGGTGTAGTAGGGTTAAGTAGAGTGTCATAGAGTGGAGTATTGTCAAGTAGAGTGTCTTGAGCACTGTGGAGGAGAGTTTTGTAAACTGGACAGCCGTGTCATATAGTGGAGTGCTGTATCGTAGAGATAGGTTGAGTGGCATGTTGTCGAGTGTCATACCGTGTAGTACTGTGGCATAGAGTGGATGAGCATAGAGTAGACTAGAGTGTCAAAGAGTGGCATAGAGTCCAGAACAGTGTTGTAGAGTGGGTTGCTTACAGTGGTGGTGGTGAGTGTTGAGCAGTGGAGCGGCGTTGAGAAGAGCATCGTACAGTGGCATAGAGTGGGATGTAATGTAATAGAGTTCAGTATACTGAGGTAGAGAACGCTAGAGTGGGGGTACTGTACAGTCAAGTAATGTGTCATAGAGTAGAGTGGAGTGTCATAAACTGGAGTACCGTGCTGTACAGTAGAATGTAGTGGGGTGTTGTACAGTATGGAAAAGTGACGTAGACTACAGCAGAGTAGAGTGGGCTATAGTCTGGTTGATTTTTTGTAGAGTGGTGAGGACTACAATACAGTACAGTGTTGTGGAGTGTGGTAGGGTGGATTGGCATACAGTGTTATAGAATACAAAGGCATGAAGAATTTAGTGGTGTACAGTGGAGCAGTGGAGTAGTGGAGTAGAGTGGAGCACTGTGTCAGAGTAGAGTGAAGTGAAGAAGGATGCAGTGGTATACAAAGAGTTGCATACATTATTGCGTAGTATAACATAGAGTGGAGTACCATAGAGTGGAGTGGAGTAGAGTATTGTACAGTGGCATACAGTACAATACGGTGTTGTACAGTGGAGTGAAGGGATATGGACAGGAGTAAAGTGTCGGAAAGTGGCATACAGTGTAGTAGAGTGTTGTAGAGTGGAGTTGCATAGAGTACAGTAGTGTGTGAAACAGTGGAGCTGCATAGAGTGGATTGTTGTATAGTAGCGTAGAGTTAGATAAAATCTCATACAGTGGAGTAGGGTTGAGTGGAATGGTGTAAGGTAGTGTGGAGTAAAGTACAATAGAGTGTATTGGTCTGTCGTACAGTAGAGTGGCATGGAGTGGGGTGTACTGGCATAGCATATGGCATAAACTGTTATAAATTGGAGAGTGGTCTCATGCAGTAGGGTGGACTGCTGTGTTGTATAGAAAAGTGTTGTATTGTGGAATAGAGTGCTGTACACTGGAGTGAACAGGCATAGAGTGGTGTATAGGATTAGACTCTGGAGTTTATGGTGATAGGGTGGAGTAGAATGTTGTAAAGTGCAATGAAGTGTGGTAGAATTTTATAGAATGGAGTTATATAAAGTGGAGGAGAGCATCATACAATGGAGTGGTGTAGAGTGGAGATGCGTACATCAAGTGGTGTAGAATGGATTACCATTGAGTAGCATAAAGTGGAATAGGATATAGTGGAATACTGTACAGTTGAGTGTAGAAATGTGGGGTTGGTATAGCGTCGAATAGCAGAGAGTGGAATGGTGTACAGTCGAGTGGAGTTGAGTGGAGTAGGATACATTGGATTAGCGTAGAATGGGGTTGCATAGTGTAGAGTCAAGAAAACTCTTATAAATTGTAGTTGTGTCCAATACATTAGAGTGGAGTCCTGTGCCATACAGTGTTTGAAACTGGTGTAGAGTGGAGTAGAGTGTACAATATAATGTACAGACATAAATTCAAGTGCAAATTTGAAGGCTGGAGTGGCCTACAGAAGAAATACATACTGTGTAAGAACGTAGAATGTAGTGGTGAGCTGTGGCATTGCGTACAGAGTAATATTGTAGAGGGGAGTGGTGTACAGTGACTCTTGTACAGTGTAAAGGCATTGAGTGGAGTGACGTAGAGTGGAATAGCACATAGTGGAGTGGCTTCAGTGGTATGGCATATGAATATATGTGAAATTTAGCAGCAATGTAGATCATGGTGTGTAGAATAAAGAAAAAAAACAAATTGCGTTGCCTTGAGTTCTTCCAGATTTACCAATCGATGCAGGCCACGAACAATGGCCTTGCACTGCTTTGTAAATCAGTCTTAAGTACTGGGTTGCCCATGGGACGGCGTGTGTGACACAAGGGTACCGCAATCAAATAATACAGTTAGGCCTTGGTTATATTTTAGGCCATGGTATACATTGATAACTTTGCAATATACCGTGGTACATGGCAATGACAAGCCAGTATATAATTGGGTAATGGCTGTTTTAGAGAATTAAAAGACAGCCATATTGTTTTTACTACACTTTGACTGTGTTTAGTGTTAGAGTCTTAGTAATAGGTAAGTAGTAAGTCCCTACCTGTTACCACTTTATTAAAGCGGTAATAGGTAGGGAAATGTATTTATATTTGTTCATATGTTTTTAAATAAGTTTACAGTACCACAGTAGTTCCACAAAGTTTTGTGAAATTCCATGAAAGTACAGCAGTGACAGGTACCCCTAAGTTCAAATGCCTTATAACTTAAAAAATACTTAGGGGGTCATTCTGACCTTGGCCGCCCGCCAGGCGGGAACCGCCAAGCGGGCGCCATGCGGCCACATTAACGCAGCCCCAATTCCAACATTCCCGCTGGGCCGGCGGGCGCTAACCATGTTAGCGCCCGCCGGCCCAGCGGGAATGAGGCCACAACACAGGAGCCGGCTCCAAATGGAGCCGGCGGTGTTGCGGCCATGCGACGGGTGCAGTTGCACCCGTCGCGCTTTTCACTGTCTGCCATGCAGACAGTGAAAAGCAGGCCGGGGCCCTGTTAGGGGGCCCCTGCACTGCCCGTGGCAGTGGCATGGGCAGTTCAGGGGCCCCCAGGGGCCCCAGGACACCCCTTACCGCCAGCCTCTTCCTGGCAGTGTAAACCGCCAGAAACAGGCTGGCGGTAAGGGGGTCATAATCCCCAGGGCAGCGCTGCTTGCAGCGCTGCCCTGGCGGATTATCACCGCCGGGGGAAAATCGGCGGGACACCGCCGGCCCCGGCGGTGCGACCGCTGCTTTACCGCCGCGGTCAGAATGGGAGATGAAGCACCCCAGGCTGTTGCCGGTGCTTCCGTCATTCTTGCCCTGGCGGTCTTGAATGACCCCCTTAATCTACTTAACTGTAGTGCCTAAAACGCATCATCTCTTCATCATAATGTATATTCCTGCCAAATTTGATGTAAATCCATTCCGCCGTTTTAGCGTGATGTCAAATACAATAGTCTATGGAAAATGCATTGGTGAAAAAAACACATTTTGCCCACCCCCCTTTTATCTTTGCATCCTCTTAAGAATTAACCACACAAATCCTTACATCATCTCAAAATGTAGAACATGCATAGGTCTGGCAAGGTTTGTGGTGGACAAGTGTGCCATGTCCTCTAAATACTGCAAGTAATATTTATAAGTCACCCCTACAGCAGGCCTTTCAGCCCTAAGGCAGGGTGCATTACACTCACCTGATTTTGGTGGTCTTGGTATCAAAAGTCAGATAAAAGTATGTGTTTTTTTAATAAATTGGTGTTGTATTTCTTTATTGAATGTGTGTCTCACTTACAGTATGAGTGTGTGCCTTAAATTCTTAGCACTACTCTCTGATATGCCTGACTGCTCGACCATACTACCCAAAGAGAGAGCATTTGGAATGCCATTTGTGCTTCTGTGATATCTCAGGGGATTGCCTGGACTCTTTGCACAGTGTATCTCATTTTGGTCCACTATATAAAGAGCCAGCTTCCTTCAAATCATTGGTATTGTTATAATAATAGAGATTATTACTTTTTTCCTAGTGGCCAATTATCATGTCCTCCAAAAAGTTGTTTGTGTGGCTTACTGCTAGGTCAGTTTTTCATTTTGTTTCACAGGGGTGTAATGTAGCGGAAACGTTAGAACATTCCCTCATGTCACAGTGATCATTTATATGTGACAGTTTATGCATTATGCTAACCACCATACAAATACTTTGATTGTAGAATGATGCATTGAGAAGCCATTTAATGTGTATTTGTTTAGACTAATGTTAGAAACACAGGTGGTATCGAAACTTAATTACATATTTGAAGAATTTAACTGACATAATGTTATAGCTTAGACTCTAAACTAATAGTCTGCATTGAAATTATATTGAATTCCCTATAATTAATGCTTGAAATACATGTGCACAAATAACGAAAAGCAGTTCTGCGCTATACTCACTGAACTGTATTAACAGAGTTATTTCATTGAAAGTTATTGTAACATGAATGAAGATTTATTAGTTCATAATTTATAGTCTGCATATTAATATGAAAATGTGTTTATCTGAATGTATTATTGTGCTGTAATATTTCACTTGCATTAGCCTAAGTGAGGCCTGCTAGGCTCTGTATTTCGTGACTGTGCAGAAAATGTCAAGTCATCTTGCTAATGTGTACCTTTCTTTCAGACATCATTCCCAAGACTAGTTTGGTAATAAATGCCTAATGATTTACACACAGAGAGTTGTAAGAGTCTTACCTTGGATGTAGACCTTCCTGGACTGTGGACTAGCAATTTAAACATGTGTTTCACTCTTGTGTGGAGTTACACAGATGGACGCTGTTCTCATGACAAAACCTGCTAACCCATGAAGATGTTTCAAGTTGGGGGTTCCATGATTGATTTCTATTGGATGATGCCCCTTCAACGTCAAATGAGCTGTTGCTTGGATGAATCAGATTGCCAAATGAACTTCAATATGTCAATGTCCAGCATGACTTTAGTCAGAGTATCCTGCGAGAGATCCAAGCAGATCCAGGCAAAAATCATGGAGCCCCTTGGAGAGGTATCTTCCTCTCTGCCTTTGCCATTTTTAAATGCCTTTCTGAGACTTAGAGATTTTTCTCTGAATCTTTAGAGAAGACTCTTGACCGAGATTCTGACATGCTAATGCTTTCCCTTTTTAACTACATTTTACCTATCTTAGTTAGTAACCTCTTACCCAAGATTATCTTTTTCCAAATTCTTTTTGCCCTTTTTGTTCTTTTTTACTTTTGCCTGCATGTGTTCCGTCCCACTAATGTTATTCATTGACTGGCTAAACTGCAGGGTTTCCCCTGTGTGCAGCCAAATTGGACTTTGATGATTTGAATTACCTTGATGTTTATTCAAACTGAGCAGAGTGGCGGGGCGTCAACATGGCAGTCGTACTCTAAGAGTGTTCTGGACCCTTCTGTCATCCGCTCCAGAATCTAGAGTCATCGACTATCGCAACATCGGCTCCAGGCTGTCTACTGGCACTCTGAACCCAGCACCATGCCTGGACACTCCAGGAATGCTCCGGCACAACCTGGCTGGCCATCGCTTTTGGCTGCACTGTTGTACCAAGATGACAGAGTGCAGCCTATACTGAAGAACACAGACTCCAGCAACCCTACTGACCTTACTGCCCCTGAAACACTGAATTAGGCTGCTGCCACTGCCCCTAGTCGTGATCCCCTGTGGCCTGTAGAGCAGCCCTCTCGGAACCTGAGCATCACACTTGCGGCCGTGAGATGGCTCATGAAAGAAAATCAGCAGTGAGCCTCCTGGTGAGTAGGCGGCCTTGTGGGAGTGTGTGGGAGTGCTGTGTTGCCCTTTCCCTTCCCCACATCCCAGAAGTGGCGCACCGAGGCATTGTGACTGCTAGGAGGAGCACCACTGAGATTAGCGACCCTCCCCCTGCCATGTCAGCTCTATCTACCCAGCCCGCAGGCCTGGAGACCTAGAGTTCTGTGTTACCTGAGGGGTTGGAGGAACACTACAGGCAGCCCCGGTCGCATCGCCTGCCTCACCTGGAGATCATGGAAGCCGGCACGGTGCCTAACTCAGGAGCCCCTGGGAGCGTGAAGCCTGTGCAGGGAGAACCCACCTTCCCTCCACTCCCTTTTTTGATCATAGGTGCTGCCCGGTCAGCAGCTGAGTTTTGCAGAGATTCAAGGAGGCCTCTGACCCCCCTCCCATGGGTGTGGCTGGAGGGCTCCTGGGTGCATTAAAGGACATCTGTTGCTGCCTCCCCTGAGGTGAGGACGTGCCCGGTGATCTCTTCCCCACTCTGCTTGCGGCGGGGTCCTCAGCTGGAACCTTGGGCTGTCCACGTGGAGTGTTCCCTCCCTCCCTTTCAGAAGAGTGACACACGGCAGAGTGGAGGTGATCTGATGGCCCCTGCAAGTGCCTGACATACTTACGTGCCCTCAGATGTGGACCTGCTGGATCTACGAGAGCCTGGTCTGTGCCCGGGCTGATTTGAGATCGGTAGGGGGATAAGGCCCAATCCACTACTGGGCAACCCCGCAGCCTTTCAGGGCACCCACACAACGTTGCCTGTGACCGGTTGGAGCTGGGGCCTGTCACGTGCCTGGGGGGCCCTCTGTCTGAGGCTCTGTGGAGGCTTTGTTGTCCACTGGTCAGCCCAGGGCCTCTCCCTTTATCGTGGTCACTATTGGGAGCTGATTGGGATGCTGGCAAGGTGGGGCCCCACTCTGTGACCTTTCATGTGGGGGAGGTCCGCTGCTGAGTGCCTGCTGGCGAGTTCCTGGTGCCGTTATATAAGACTCCTACTCTGTGATGTCGCTGCTAAGAAGACACAGCTGTCTGTGATAATAAACCCTATGGGTGCCCCGAGAGAAACCGTCGGCAGCACCGCCGTACCAGTCCCTGTTTAGCTTTCAGCTGCACCCCACCTCCAGTGACCCTGAGTCAAAACAATTAGTCGACAGCCCTGGGTGTTTCCCCGGAGAGCCCGGGCGAGCCCTGTGCCTTGGTCCCCTGTCCTCCCCCGCAGTCACTTAATTGCTTCACCAACTTGGAGCTCCCAATGCACCTTGGATTTACTTGGTGATTGGCCTCTTCAACAGCACATCGGTACATCGGTCAACTGGGACCAGCGGGTCTGACGCCGCTCCTTCAGGATCTGCAGTACTCGTGGCTGGGGCATCCCTGCTTTCATACTCAGCTGCTCATGCTGCCAAGAAGCATAGCAAGGAGGACAATCCATGTGTCCAGCCATGGGCATCTGGCGATGAGGCTCTGACCATGGGCAAGGACAAGGCCTCCCAAACTTCCTCTGCTCACACACATATGGAACAATACACTACTGGCTTGGCCACTGGCCCGAACTGAGACTCTGGAGTGGGTAAGGTGAGTTCATCATCGGGTAACCTTGCTTCTCCAGGCAATACAATCCTCGCAGACAGCAGTGGAGACCAAGATTGTTGAGGTCTGTGTACGTAGGACTGCTGCACCAAGATCTTCACAATGACACAACTCGAATCTCTGAAGCAGAAACAAGGCTGTCTACTGTAGATGATGAAGTGATGACTCTTAAAGCTCAGGTTTCTACTCTCCTTACGCATACCTCTGAATTGCACAGCCACACCAAAGATGCAGAAAATCGCTCTCTGCACAACAACCTGTGCATAATAGGTATCCCCCAAAAAACTGAGGCACAGTCAATGGTTGATTACCTTGAAGGCTAGATTAAGAGCTGTATGCCCTCCACTCATCTTTCTTCCTGGTTTGCACTTGAACAAGCACATCAGGCCCTGACCCCCAAGCCGCAGATAGCCCGATTTCTCAATTTTTGCAATAGGGATGCTGTACTTCAGGAAGCCCGGTCTCACGTGGATCTCCGATGCAGAGATGTCAAGGTTCTCCTTTTCCCTGATTACACAAGAGAAGTTCACCACCTATGCAGTTCATATTTTGATGTCAAACAGAAACTCAAAGCAATGGGGATACAGTACCTTCTCCTATTCCCGGCCAGGCTTCCGGGTCATCTACGGTAACAAGTCCCATTTGTTTTGATACGCTGGTGATGGCCTGGACCTGGCTCACAGAAGAACGTCTGTTTCACCTCAGACCGATGGGTGAGGGCTGCTCTGGTTGAGGACCCAAACCCTAGTGGAAACAAACCCGCTCTCAAAGATTAAAACACTCTCAATGTTCAGCTTCAACTTCACAGTCGTCTCCAGCCCATGACTAATCTCCACCCATGATGGTGGCTGGGGAAGCAGATGAGAAAGACATGTCTGACCCCTCTCCAGGGACCCTTCTGGACAGGGCCACTCCTGCTGAGATACGGACACACAGTGACATGGACCTCTCCTGGAGTCCCGCGCTATGACAATCTCCTCTGATCCAGGCTTAAACACATGATGAGACACTCTGCTGGAAATGCCTAATAAGTTCTGATGACTACATAATATCCAACTTAATGGAGGGGTCTACCACGTCACATTTTCTTCTATCGTAAGTTCTTTGGGTTGGATTTGCTTTATGAGGGTGACAGATGCTTCTGGAGGGAAGTATGGGGAGTGGAAAGAGGCGAGGGAGTTGGGGGGTTGGGTGGTTTCTGAGTTTACTTTATTGTTGGTTTGGAATTGTGGTTTTGTTTTACTCTATGAGTTTTTTCGCAGGTATTAACACAGACCCTCAAGGGAACACACAACACACTTTTTCATTACAGCATTCCCAGCACTCACCATTTTGACACTGTATATAAATCCTCTGGGAGGGGGATACTTTCCTTCTGATGTGCCCACCTACACTTACCGAGCCTTATGGCACCACCCATGTCCTAGAATGTTAATGGGTTCTTGGACAGAATAAAGCTTACAGCGGTGCTGACATTTGCTCAACGATATCATGTTGACTTCCTGTTGCTTCAGGAGACCCATCTATTGGGAGGTAGTTGTCCCTTTCTTGTGCGCAAGGGGTACGACAGGCTATACCAAGCTGGCTTTGCCCAAGGCTCTAGAGGAGTGGCCATCCTTCTGCACCGCTCCTTTCCTCTGACAGTCACCCACGTGGTGGAGGATCGACAAGGTTGGTTCCTAGCGCTTACCGGCATACTTGAGGGACACACATTTTACTTCCTAAGCATTTATGCTCCCCCTGGCAGGCTTTTGTTCCTTTTTTGGGGATGTCTCTAAAGTTATAACAGACCTTACACAGGATATGATGCTGATAGGGGGTGATTTCAATGCAGCCCCTGACTGCGATATAGACACTTTTGATCCACCCCTCTGCATCTAGATGTGCCAAAGCTCACCACCTTTCTGACTGGCTCACCTCTTTGGGACTATGCAGTGTGTGGCGGACCTGGCATCCAAGGTGCAGGCAGTTCATGTACACCTCTGCAGCACACCACACAGAGTCCTATATAGATCTCCTCTTTAGGCCCACCCCAGACTGTTGTGACACTACCTCTATTGAAATCCTGCCAAGGGGCATATCTGATCATGCTCCTCATTTCCTTCATACTGGCTCCCGTGCAAAAGGTATGCAGCCTATGTGCCGAAAAAATGCATGGTGTCTGCAGGACAAGGCCTGTACCCATTTTTGCTGGTGAAATCCCGGGACTACTTAATGACGGCTCTGTCTCTTCGATGGGCACCCTCCGGGTGGCTGGCAAGGCAGTGATACAAGGTCATGCCAAAAGCTATGTTGACTCTCATTGGTAATGGAATAAATACACCTCCAGGCTATGGAGACAGCCAAATATTTGTGGTGGGCCCCCGCAGTGTGAGTATTTGGCTGGGGTGATAAAAACAGGAGGCTACTTTACTGGCTTGTTTCTCATCAGCAGGCCTCCAGAATTATCCCAGAAGTTGTTGATGTGGAGGGTGCGAGCCATACCAAGCTTTCAAAGGTGGCCGGTGTTTTGCCTGCTACTACCAGACACTACACGCACCCTCCCAGATGGTTGAGCACTCTTTCTCTCAAAGATGTGCCTATCCCATGGCTCTCCCCTACGGAGACCCAGGTGCTGGATGAACCTATCACGCTAGCGGAGGTAGTATCAGGGATATCCGTTATGGCTCCAAGGAAGACTCCTGGCCCGTACGGCTTTCCAACCAAATACTATGTGATGTTTCGGGAGGCCCTGATTCCTCAGCTCCTGGCTCTCTATAGAGAGGTTGACCGTTTGGGTACCTCTCCGTCTGACATGGATTTATTGCCACCATAGTGGTTATCCCCAAAACTCACCCCCATTCTCATTCATGCTTCTACTACAGCCCAATATCACTCATCAGAGGGGATGTGCAGATTTATGCAACAATCCTGACTCCACGGCTCAAAGGAGTGTTTCATACTTCAAACCATCCTGGCCAGTGTGGGTTCATTCCCACCCGTGGAATGAGGCACTGTATCCAGCGCCTCCATGTGGACCTGGCCCATTGCTTGCCTTCTGAACTGGCACTGCCGTTTATTGATTTCAAAAAAGGTATTTGACACGATGGGTTGGGACTATCTTCTGTAGACTGGTCCGTGCCCTCTATACTAATCCTACTGCCCACGTCTAGATTAATGTCACTTTCTAGCATTCCATCCCCATTTGCCGAGGTACCCATCATGGCCTCCTGATCGCTTTGGCGATTGAGCCGCTAGCGCAAGTGATTAGAGGTGATTCTCTCTTCTGTGGATGGTGATGGGAGGGGGACATGAAGAACATATAGCGCTTTACGCAGATGATGTCCTTCTATACCTGTCATATTCAGCAACCAGCAGCACCTGATGTCTTCATCTCCTTCACTGTTTTGAGGCTGCTTCTGGTCTCCGTATGAACCCTGCTAAATCGATTCTGATGCCTCTGGCCTATACCAAGACTGTTTCGATTGGCAAGAGGAAATACCCATTTGTTGTTTAAGGTTTAAGTACCTAGGTATCTGGGTGTTGCTAGTTCCTGACTTTACCTGGTGTTTAAATCTCAAGCCCCTTAAACAGGAAGTTAATGGAGCAGTGGTGGAGTCATCCCCTAAATGCCTTGGGCCGCATAGCTCTATATAAAATGATGGTCCTAACACAATTCTTGTATGTGTTCCAGAATATTTCGATACCTTTGCCTCGCACCTGGTTTCTGGCCCTAGACAGATCAGCCTCAACATTCCTCTGGCGCAGGCCTCGACATTGATTGTGCTCCAATATTGCCAATGTGTCCCAGACGACGGAGGACTAGGCATATACAACCTTTATCTTTACTATCTGGCCTCCCAACTCCTTGTTATACATGATTGGTTTAATAGGGGGTGGTCCGACCTGGCCTACCAGCTCGAACTCCCCCAACTTTCTTTTCCCCGAATTCTAGATCTGCTCTATGGCTGCCGGCTCTCTAGTAATATAGCTTTGATGACCAGGGTGGTCTTCCTAGCCTGGAGAGCAGCAGTAAGACACACCCACTGGGCTCACACCCTAACACAACATACACTTGTTTGGCATGGCACATGGTTACATAAAGTAGCCACAAAGTTCGACAAATGGGATCTGGTCGGTATATCCCATCTTGGCAATGTGTGGGTTGGTTCCCAGATGCGTTTCTTTCAGGATCTCCAAACTGATTATCAGTTATCACACATCCAATCATACAAATATCTTCAACTTTGTCATGCCCTTCACACGCATCTTGCAAGTGAAGAATCTCTACCGGAGTATAGACCATTGGAAGCTAAACTTCTTATGGGAGCACCAAATATATAGCACGCTGATAAATAATGCCCCCAGGGGATCTGACCCATATTAAAAATTGCTCAGAGATAGCTGAGAATAATGGATAGGCCCAACGAAGACACTGATTGGCATGATGCCTTGATGGCACCCAGAACTACCACCATGTCCTCTCGCTTGCGACAAGTACAAACGTACTACCTATACAGAGCATATCTCTCACCAGCCAGGCAGTATCGTGTGTGGGTCCTCCCAGATCCTGCATGTCCTACATGTGCAGGAACCTCCGGTGATTTCTACCAAATGACCTAATCTTGTTCCCAGGTTCAGAGATATTGGTTGGCAATAACAAGTGAACTTACTGAGATAATGGGAGGGTAGATACCACTGTCCCCTTTGGTGATGGTGATTCCGCTTGGAGTCCTGGACGGGATTGGTAATACCTGAGCTGAACATACTTTCCTGGGCACAGCTTTGCAGGTGGCCCAGAAAGACATTGCGACCAATTGGAGATCACCCGCATCCCCGCCCCTATCGATGTAACACCGGAGGGTCAACTTGTGTGCGAGACAAGAAAAACTGGTTTATGAGGCCCAGGGCTGCCACCGTAAGCATGGATGAGTTTGGGGGAAATGATTGGGGCAAATTCCTTGAATACTTCCCAGCTCTGAGTTCAGTGAACCATGTAACCTGTTGATATGTATTTGACACTTACTGATGAAGTGTGCATTTGCCTGCTCATTTGTAGTGCTGTATTGTTCCTGAGGCAGTCGTGCCACGGATGCCCATATCAGGGATGGCTCCTCCGCTAGGTCGGAGGAGCGTCGCCCTCCCCCCCACCAGCAGCTGCAAACCCTTTAATACAAAACAATAATAAACTTTGTTTATTATCGTTTTCCATTAAAAGGGGGTGGACACGGACTGTGACGAGGATGAGGGGAGTGCACTGTGCACTCCCTTCAGAGCGCATGTGTGTTTGGCCAGCCGTCTCGGGCCAGCCAAACACACATGCGCAGTGTGCTCTCTCCAGCCTGGCACTGTGTTGCCAGGCTGGAGAGAGCAGGCACAGGCGGCTCACAGTCTCCCTGGGAGCACCCAGCAGTGTCAGAATTGGCCGCAGGGCAGGCTGGGAGCCTGTGCCTAACTCAAGGACGGAGGAGCGGAGCAGCATAGCATTAAGGTAAGGTTTGTTTTGTATATTATTTTATTTTATTTCTCCCCCCTCCATGCGCCGCCCCGCCCCTTTTCCCTCCCACAAGCCACCACTGGCTCTTATTGTACAACTCAATAAAATTGGTTTATCAAACTGTGCAACGTTTGCTTTCCATACACCAAATTATCTTATTGCTGTTTTATAATGTCTTTGTCAAGTACCTAGGCCCATATTTATACTTTTTGACGCTAAACTGCGCTAACGCAGTTTAGCGTCAAAAAATTTAGCGCCGTCTAACGCCATTCTGAAGCGCCATGCGGGCGCCGTATTTATGGAATGGCGTTAGCCGGCGCTAGCAGACCGGCGCTGCCTGGTGTGCGTGGAAAAAAACCACGTAGACCAGGCAGCGCCGGCGTAGGGGGAAAATGGCGTTAGGGCGTCTTAAAATGGGGCAAGTCAGGTTGAGGCGATTTGCGCCATTATTTTCGACGCCCAGACGCCATTTAAATGACTCCTGTCTTAGTAATGTCCCCTGGGCATGGTCATTGGGCATAGTGGCATGTAGGGGGGCACAAATAAGGCCCCCCTATGCCACACAAAAAAAATTAAAAAATATAAAAAATTATACTTACCTGAACTTACCTGAATGTCCCTGGGGTGGGTCCCTCCATCCTTGGGTGTCCTCCTGGGGTGGGCAGGGGTAGCAGGGGGGGTCCCTGGGGGCAGGGGAGGGCACCTGTGGGCTCATTTTGAGCCCACAGGCCCCTTAACGCCTACCCTGACCCAGGCGTTAAATAGTGGCGCAAATGCGGGGTTTTTTGACCCGCCACCTCCCGGGCGTGATTTTTGGCCGGGAGTATAAATACGACGCATTTGCGTCGCCGTAATTTTTTTAGACGGGAACGCCTTCCTTGCATCTCATTAACGCAAGGAAGGCGTTCACGCAAAAAAATGACGCTCTTTACTCATACTTTGGCGCTAGAGGCGTCTAACGACGCTAATTCGGCGCAAACGGAGTATAAATATGCCCCTGTATCTTTATTACTTTGTCTTGTGAATTGTGTACATGACTCTGAGCTTAAGTTTGTAATAAACCCCTTAACTTTATTCCTGACTGGAGTTTTCCCTGTATGACCACTTTGGTAATACTGTGCAATTTAATTGGGTTGTACTGAATTTTTGTTTTGACGCTCTACCACATCCTATGCAGGGTCCAAAGATCTGTTGACCTCGTTGAGCATTGATTCCTGCAAAGGATGAAAATGCTCTAGCAGGTGCATAAGAAAGATGGTTTTTGTTTGGCTTGTTGGACAAATTTTATTTTGTGAGCTAGACAGCATGCAAAAAACGTATGTAGATTAAGATGTATTATATTTGTTATATATTTTATAGGTTTCCATTGGAATGCAACCATAAATGGGTCCCTCAGTTGTTCATGTAGTAAATCTGAAATCTTACATATGAAGTGTAGTTTATTTTTCTGGGCTTCCTTCCTACTTTTAGTAGTATTGTGCTACAAGATATAACTAAGTTGTTGGCCTTTATAACTTCATAACCACTTTATAAAATCACTTGCAAAAGCACAAAAGATCATCTACATACTCTAATGTCCATTGCTGAGAAATTTCATTACAATCTGTTTATCTGTTTTGCTGCTACGTGAAATACTAAAGTCTGAGTACAATGCAATGGATTTCAATCATGTTTTGGGGCCCTCTTTTTTTCTTTGAAATTTCTTGCCCAAAAGGCGCTAAACTTTCCATCCTCTGACAATATGGTGGGCACAACAGGTCTGCAAAGTTTCACGGAGATTCGTCAAATGGGTGCAAGGTTATTAAGGGACACTTCCAAGAAATCCCTATTTCTGGCTATTCTAATTATCACTACAGAGTGACTAGCACCACTCTGTGATATACATATACATACTACCACTGTGATATGTATATATATAGTTATAGTTATAGTTAGGACCATGTTTCCATAGAAAAAGTGTTTTTTGACCTGCCTATATCTTTGACACCGTTTGATGAATCTTCACGAAATTTTCCCCCAAAAAGTGCCCCAGTGATTCTTGCTGCGCACGGAAAGTTCTGGGGTGATCCACTAAGTCCGAGCAGAGAAAAAGGGGGGGGTCAAAAACGTTTTGTAATGCCTGCTCTGAACAGGCGTTAAAAGAGCTGGAAAAAATGACGCATATAAATCTCTTAGATTTTTTTGTGCCATTTTTTCAGCCCCCCCAAAAAAAGGGTTACAAAGTGGCAAAATGCATGCATTGCACCACTTTGTAATATTGGCATGGCAATTTTGGCCTTGTTGGGCCACATTAGTGTAAAACAAATTATGCTAATGTGGTTCAAGGAGGCGCTAGGGGCTCTTAAATGTGCCCCTAAGAACATGTGCATGGCAAATGCACAGCTCTGATTGGCTGCCAACACTTCAAAGCAGGAAGTGGTGGCAGCCATGTTGGGACTCTGCAAAAAAGAAAGAAAAAAAAAGGGGGGGGGTCAGGGTAGACTCACCCTGCCCCCTTAGCTCTGGTGTTGCGGAACCAGAGGGACCACACCAGAGCTGAAATTGTTTTATTTTTTTATTTTTACTACAATTTGCCCCTGATCCTTGGATCCGGTGAAAAATGTAAAAAAAAAATAAAGCGCAAGCTCCCGGGCCAAGTCCCGGGGGCATTGCTAATTTGATGTGGCGGGGTCATGCAGCCCTCTGCAACCCCGGTGCCACCACCTCCCTGGGGCTTTACTCAAACATGAGGAGGGGGCGTGTGACCCCCTGCAGGTCTGTGGATGACCATCTCACTGGGGCTTTACTCAGACATGATGTGGGGAGCCACGTTCCCCCCCTCAGCCCTGGGGATCACCACCTCCCCAGGGCTACAAGAAAAAGAATGAAGAAGGTCCGTTTCAGAACCCCAAGCCCCGGGGACCTCCACCTCCCCAGGGCTGAGCAACATTGGAGGGGGGGGTCGTGTGGCCCCCCTCGAGGAGCCGTAGATGGCCCTAGAGACCGCCACCCCAGGGCTGGCTCCTGTTATGTCGCGGCGTGCCACCTCTGGGACATAGCTGTTTGCTTTTGTTTGGTGCGAGCTGACAGCTCCCATCAAGCAAAAGCAAACAAAGGCCGCTTTCTGACGGCGGGAGCTGTCAAACAGCTTCCGCTGTCAGAAAGTGGAGTTTTCATCTGTCTTCCCTTCACGCAAATATGCACACAGGGAAGACAGATGAAAACATTGCTCCCGCAAGCGGGGAGCTGCTATTAAAATCAACTTCCTGCTTCAGGGAGCAATTCCGACTCCCACAGGACACAGGGAGCCGGCTAGGACCGCAGGCGCCATGAGGCTCCCCCACGGTTCTGTTACTCTCTCTCTCTTTTTCATCCCATAATGGGATGGAAGAGAGAGAGATTGTTATTGCAAAGGTCTCTCCATTTAATGACTTGAAAGAGTGAAACTAGCAAGATGTATGGTTTGAAAGTTATAGTTACGTTTTGATGCAAAGCAGAACAGGGTCTTTTCTGACCTACAGGTAAAGCTCTTGGACTGTAACTCAGTAGGTTAATGGTTCAACGCCTAGTATCTCAAGGCAGTGGGTCCATTTATTTACTAGTGTTTAGACTGTTAAACCTTCCTAGTAATGGAACATTCATGTCTTTTTCCTCTCGAAGTGTGTGGGCTGAATGCCATAGTTATGTCTGGAAAAAGCACAATAATGAGTCACCCATGGCCTAATGGTTAAGGTCTCGGGCCCTCACCTGACAGTTGAGAGTTCTGCTCCAGATGTGTCTTTGATCATTTCTTTCCTTTAATTTCTTTTAAACTTCAAAACTTTAAGGTTCATACTGAAAGGTGAGCTCACTCTTTTTAATTAACAAATACATTTTTCTTTTCAACTTGTCCAGAAATATCTCATTCTAAGTACATCATCCATCAAAGCCTAAAACCTTTCTATCTCTCTCTTTCTCTCTTTCAATCTCTTTCTCCCACTCACACACCCACTCAGACCCTTACGCATCCACTCTCAGACCCACTCAGACACTCATGCACCGACTCACAGACACACTCAGACCCTCGGGCACCGACTCACAGCCCCACTCATACCCTCACACACCCACTCACAGACCCATTCAGATGCTCATGCACCCACTCACAGACCCACTCAGACTCTCACAACCCACTCACAGACCCACTGACCCCCTCATGCTCCCACTCACAGACCTTCTGCAGACACTCATGCACCCACTAAGACACTGATACATGCATTCTCACACCCAGAGACTCTCACAGCCACTCTCAGCCCCATATACACATTCTCACACCCACTCTCACACCGCAAGAGACAGACTTTGGCCTACTCCTGCTGCGCAAGGCCAAAGGGCTGTGTGCCGTGCAAGGTTGGGTGCTTTTGGGGTTGGTCTCGGGTATAGTAATGAAAATTACCATACGTTAAAAAAAACATAGAAATGCACTGGAAAAAAACAAAGGTTACAGGAATGTTATAGTTAGGCTCACATTTTAAAGTACAAAACCATATAAATTCACCTGTTATAGTTAAGGTTATCTCAAGTAACTATAACTTGTGCACTAAGCTAACCATAACTCGCGCCCTCTCCATGTGCTGCTAATTAACCCACAAATTAGAGCACTCATGACATCTTTGATAACATCACTGATAATATCAATGTAATGGTTGCAGAAAAAAATGTATGAAAAAACTGTGCATGGTGGGGGTGCGAGTTATAGTTACCTTAGGGCACGAGTTATAGTTACTTGAGACAACTCCAAGTATAACAGGTGAATTTTTATGGTTTTGTACATTTAAAATGTGAGCCTAACTATAACGTCCCAGTAACTTTTTTTTTTTTCCTTCAGTGAATTTGATATACACACATATATATATATATATATATATATATAAATATATATATATATATATATATATATATGCGCTTCTTGTTCTGTGTCAGAGGCTGATGATAAAAAGATCTCAAGAATGTGTCCATGATGGGCGCACCCGCAGGTACAAACACAGATTAATCGCTCTATGCTGTCTGTTAAAGAAGGAATGGTGCAGTTATTGATATAAAATGCTGAGGGTGCAATAGTGTGGACGGTGTGCTTTCCCTATTGTGGTTTGCAGTGTAGGGTATCGATGTATGTGCCTGTGTCCTCTGTCTTCACCATGCTTGTGTGTGGGGCCGATTCTTGTGACTGCAGAGACTGATGACACAGCCTTGCATTTACATAGCTTTAAGAGATTTTATGCAGAATGACCTGTTTTTTAGATGTTTTGAAGACATTTATTGGGGTGTGACGGGGTGTATACCAGTTCCTGCAGTAGGCTCCTTCTGTTTTCGGTTTATATGTTACTAGACAACAGCTGTTTATCTCTGTGTTTGTTAAGCTTTGCCATATTCTTTTACATGAACTCCATGGTGGTGACCACAATATTGGCAACACTATTGCGCCTTGCTAACAGCAGGTTTGCTTGCCTGATTTGTTCGCTTATTTCATACAGTGGGGGCAACCTCTGAACTCCTGAGACTTTAACAGAAAGCACTGTAATACGTTTTTCTAAACCAAAAACACCACCACATTTTAAATTACAGAACTAAAACTATAAAAATGTTTATAACACTAAAATGTGTCTATGAGATGTGTGCCCTCTTGCCATGAGGCCTACACAACGTGAGACAAGAGCTCCACGTATGTCTTGAACTCAAACATTATCCACAACGAGAGGTAATATTTTACTTCAGAAATATAGTTCAAGGAAGACCCTGGGCGTATTTGGGGACATAGTTATACAGAAATGACAATACATAAATATGGTAAAAATAATATGTGTGGGTAGATCAGCCAATCACAGGTGGAGCAAAAAGAGTAAATAATTACAATTTAAAAATAAGAAGGACCGAAACAGGTAGAGAGAGTGGATGAAAATCACTTAGCAAGCTAGTTTAAATCACCAGACCATGCTAAAGATTTTGGCCTGAATTTAAGAAACGTTGCGCTGCATCCAATGCATCGCCACTTTTCTTGTGCCTCTTAGCGCACACCTACCGCCACCATGTGTGCGCCGTTTTTAATATATGGTGCACATGGCACAGGGGAAGGGGCAATAACATCAAACTTTTGATGCTACTGATGTACTGTGCAGGATTAGCGCCAACATGTTGGCGCTTATCCTGCAGAGAAAATAGGGGCCCACTGAAAACAATCGTATGCCCCCTTTTAACGCCTGCTCTGTGCAGGCGTTAAAAAAGCCTCTCAAAATGACAGAGTGAAATCTCTTATATTCCACTGCGCCATTTCTATTTATGCCTGGCGCCGGCATACTTTGGCGCAAGGGATTACAAAGTGACGCAATGCATGCATTGCACCACTTTGTAAATACGGCGTTGTGATTTTGCCCTCGTTTGGCCACTTTAGCGTCATAAAAAAATTACGATAATGTGGAGCAAGGAGGCGCTAGGCCCTCCTAAATCTGGGCCTCTGTTTCCATAGTTAGCATGGCATACCACGACAAGACACCACTACTGTCTGTAGAATTAATTGTATTCTCTAGTCAACTTTTTTTCTAGCTCCTTCTCTTTTACAGTTTGGTCAGTCAATTTGGTAAGAACCTACATGACAATATTTTAAGTAGGAGATTAAAAAAGTAATAATATGAAGAATGTATTTTCCCCTTTGACATATTGAAGAAGAGGCAATTTTAGGCAGGAGACGGCCAAAATGAAGCAATTTTTGGCTTAAAAAATCGGGGAGGTTCCGGCCCGAATAGGATCTATTGACATATATGTAAGCAGATTGCATTTGTGTTATTATCTACATAATCATGTACTTCTCGAGCCGACCAGCAGATCAGGCACATACAATAATATTTGTTTTTTGATGAAACTTACCTCTTGAGTCCTGTGTGCTCCGTGGTGCCCCTCAGTGGTTCTAGACCATGAAAAGACCTGTAAATCATGTTGTCAGTCATACCGGTGGAAGCCTGCGTGAACCTTGCACGCTGCCATTGGTGAATTTACCAGCTGGGACCAACTTGCATTACGGTGATTGGTCCCGAGAGACGGAGCGCGCCAGTAGCAGATGTTAATCAACTCTGGCCTTTTTGGTGCTAAAATGTAATTTACGTTAAGGTGACCATCTGGCATTGAGGCAAATTCTGGACAGGACTGTAAACAATTCAGGACAAAGGGTCAAAATTCAGGACAACAATTCAAGACAAAGGGCCAAAATTCAGGACAACAATTCAAGACAAAGGGTCAAAATTCAGGACAAAAATTCAAGAACAAACCTCAATTTTACAGACACACCCAAGAGAGGCCATGCCTCAATATGTTGTCAGTGCATTTATTTATTCTTTTTTAACATAGCACTATTTATTCACTGTGGTCTTTTTGTGATTGCCTCCTGGTATGCTACGTTCAGGTGTCACATTACGTCCTTGTTCAGCAGTTAATTAATGCCCTTCAGTACTCTGTCAAGGCCATCACCCCAACCCAATTCTACCCAATCTTACTTGAAGAGAAAGAAACAGCAACATTTTAATTATGTTTCTGAAAATGTTAAAACCCCTGGCAAACGGTTTGGGAAACATTAAGGTAATTAACCTTATGCTACTTTAAACAAATTGAACAAAAATATCTGGCTCACCCCAACCGCCCACTGACTTTAACCTAAAACTATTTTGGGCGGCAGGGCAGATGGTGTGGGCAACACTCTCACACCTGTCAGGATGTGAGGTACCCACAACTAGTCTGGGGTCTCACAGCACTAGAGTGTTTGTCTGGGACTCTACATTTATCTCAGAAATGGGAGCCTGGATCACCAATCGAAGATAATAAAAGAGGAGGATGAAATCGAGATCAAATGCGAGATCCACGGCCAGGGGTTTAAAGGGTTGTTCCTAAGAACTGGATAAATAAGGAAGAGAAGAACAAGGTGGAACAATTCCTAAAATCAGACAAGATGGGTCCACCAAGACTATCAGAAGGTACTGGGTACCTGGGGAGTTGTCTGCACACAGGAGAGAAACAGAAAAGGCACTCTCAAGTGGTTGAACAAGCAACACCCATCCACCTTGGCAAGCTCTTCTGGTGCAATGGTCCGCTGTTTGTGCCTGTGAAGGGTGAGCAGGGGCCAGACCCCTTGCAAGGTTGTGCAAGGCAATTGTCTGCTTTGTCCATGTCTTTAAATGGTTTTGAAATTGAGCAAAAGCCAAACTAGTTATCTGGGTTATCCCTAACTGTCAATTACATATAGGCCCTCATTACAACTTCGGCGGTCTTATAGAAAGACTGCCGAAGCTGCGGGCGCCACTACACCTGGCGATATTTGTGGCTCCCTATTATGACTTTTCCGCTGGGCCAGCGGACGGAAACAGCGGAAAAGTCACATCAACATTGCCGCCGGCTCCTGATAGAGCGGGCGGCAATGTTGATGTGCAGCAGGTGCAGAAGCACCCGTTGCGCATTTCACTGCCCGAAATTTGGGCAGTGAAATGCGCGATGGGGCTGTGCCTGGGGGCCCCTGCACTGCCCATGTGAAGTGCATGAGCAGTGCAGAGGCCCCCAGGGGCACCCCGAGTTCCCCTTACCGACAGCCTTTCCAGCTAATGCGCCACGGTCATAATACACTGGCGGTACACCGCCAGCCTGTTGGTGGTGTTACCGCTGGGGTACCGCCGGCCACCAGGGTCATGATGAGGCCCATAGAATCTTCATAATATTTGGGATGTAAATTGCACAAACAAAAAGTAAATATGTTAAAATATAATTAGTGTTTCTTCAACATATGGCACTGTTTTCTCCTTTATATACAATTAGATCTCAGATTGAACTGGGAACCAGTCACCTTTGTGATACCTAGTGAATAATATCTACCATTCTCCCACTGATTTGCAGGATGGAAATCTCAACAGAGCGTCTCGGTCCCTCCAAACCTAGTTTGCTTTTTGGTCTTCTTTTCTGCTTTCTGTAGTGGACCATGTGGCACTAGTGAAGATGGTGTGCTACCCCAATGATAGTATTATTTTGCAAACCGTCTCCTGCTTATCCTCCATTCCTTCTTCAGACATGCCACACATCTGATTTGCTCGCTGCGGCGCCGTCAGGTAGCTCTTTCCACTGTAAAGCTACCCGGTGGATCAGGTCTTCTGGACTTAGAATGCTATTATTCAGCTGCACAGGTCCAAGGGGTGGCTCGCTGGCTTTATGCCCATCTCCCTGCATGAGATGGGGTTTATCAGTAGACTTTTAAGGAAGGCTTAATGCACTGCTTATTGTTTACTACTGACAATTCTACGGATCACCGTCCGGGGTTATCATGCACAGCTTTCTCTTGCATCGCTAGAACCTGTAAATTCACTGACACAAAGAAACCCTGTGCTCCTGGACTATCTTTGCTAAGCCTTCCCACTTGCACAGGATGGCTGTGCTGAGAGCAACTCCATCAGTGGCATGCTGCAGGTGTCTTCAAATTGGGGGATTTTTTTCTGGACAGCAAGCTACTAAATTTCCAATCCCTTGTGGCAGACTACCATCTTCACCCAGTCAACTCCTTACTTACAACCACCTTAAATGCCCTATTTCATGTCTGCCACCTAGCACTAACCCTACAAGAGGTGTGCCAGAAGCTCTACACCATAGGAACTGGTGGCAAACTGACAGAATGGGTGTACAGACCTTTCCTGCAACATGGAAACCACTCCAGGCCTTCTCGTCACACTACCTGGGTGTTTGATGTGGCCAAACCTCTGCAAGATAGGGAATGGACTAAAATACTGGACTTTCCCCAGGAAGTATCCCATGGCTGTCAGTTTAAGTACATTCATAGAGCTTCCTTGGAAATGCATTCCTCCCGTTGCTTGCCATTGGCCTTGTGGTTTGTAACTCACATTTTGTTGCTTTCAATTTGCTGGCTTTATTTGTTTTAGGGTATGCAGCTTGAGTTTGTTCCTTCCCTTTGTCGAAGTAAGCCTCAGCAAGGCCTACTAGTGCAAGGGATTCGCCCTTCTCTGCACAAAGTCCTCAGACCATATAGGAAGAAGTTGGCACAGAAACTGAAATAAAAGACAAAGTTTATTAAACCTCATGAGGTGGTACTACAGTTCAAACAGCACCCTTCGGTAATGTTTGAAGTAGCACACTGAACTAAGAGAGAATGGTCCTTTTATACCCACGCAGGGGCTAAAAGAAGGTGGTACAATTATAGAAGCAAAACTTATATACATATAAAGTCATATGGAAATGCACAGTCGACAGGTAGGAGGGGCTAACAGTTTTCAAGGACTAGTTGACACATTACTGCCTGTTACTGATTACTAACAGCTGCAGATCTTACTGGGCATGTGCGAAAGTGGTAGATACTAAATATAACTTGTCACTAGACAGATTTTCAAGAGTAGTTAACAGAAAGGTAGGACAGAGCACATGGCGAGCACATGGCAGAGAAAATGGCTGCCATGAATACAAAATGGATTCCGCGAAATGTTCACAATAGTTGCTAAATACAAGATGTCTTCTGCTAATGCTTAATCTAATCGCTACTGACTTACAACACCTTGCCCAAACCTTATTTACAGTATCCTTCTGAGTGCTCCCTTTCTGTAAACAGGCCTGTAAATCTTGTTCTTATCTCATCACATTGGCTGTGCACTCAAAGAACAAAGTCAAATGTCAGGCTCTGTCTTTGGTGGGAACTTAGGGCCAGATGTAGGAAATTCCGAGTTTGCGACTTGCAAATTGCAAGTCTGAGCGACTCGCAATTCGCAAGTTGCAAACTCAGATGGAGAATGGTGTCCCTGACACCATCAGCGAATTGCAAGGGGGTCGCAAAGACCCACCTCATTAATATTAATGAGGTGGGTCGCAATTTGCGACCCCCTTCCGATTCGCAGCACACACAGGGATGGTGGCCTGCTGGAGACAGCCGACCACCATGTCTGTGACTGCTTTTCAATAAAGCCGTTTTTTTTTTTGTATTGCAGCCCGTTTTCATTAAAAGGAAAACGAGTTGCAACACAAACAAAAAAATGAAACGTTTATGTTTAATTTTTTCAGAGCAGGCAGTGGCCATAGGACCACTGCCTGCTGTGAAAACTAAATTTCAGGGCCATTCACAAACGGGAAGGGGCCCCATGGGGACCCCTTCCCTTTTGCGAATGGGTTAGCACCCATTTGAAATGGATGCTAACTGCGAATTGCTTTGCTACCGCAGTCACAAAGCAATACAACATAGCGATGCGAATCTCAAATAGGAAGGGGAACACCCCATCCTATTTGCGAGTCGCATTCCCATTTTGCGAATCGGTAACCAGGTTACCGACTCGCAAAATGGGAATGAACATCACAATGTGCTTTTTGCATGGCGCAAGCAGTGAATTTCGCTGTTTGAGCCATGCAAAAAGCTTCGTACATCTGGCCCTTAGTGTTTACTTTTCTTTCTCTGACTTCAAAGTGAGAGAATTGATGCGACAAGCTTGCTGGATACTGGGGTTAGGAAAGAGTTTTTTTCTATCACATGACAACATTTAAATAAACTTCAGAATATATCAGAATTAGGAGTAAAAATGAAGCACATTTTGTTAGTTCTGAACTGTGCTGTAAACAAATACCTTTATATGATTAAAACAAATCATTGCATTAGGTGATGCAGTTTCCACACATCATGGTCTGTGCACAGTATAGTTTGATTTGAAAAACTGTATGTCGGTGCAAATGTAATGGTCATTTCAATCAAAAATGTGTTGTCTGTAATGGCAGTATGTTACCTCACCATGCATACTCCACTCTACTCTGCTCTTTACCACTCCACACCACTGAACCCTACTCTGCATCACTCCACTTTACACCACTCCATGCCACTGCACTCTTCTCCATTCTGAACCACTCCACATTATGCCACTGCACTCTATGCTACTTCACGCTATGCCTCTCTACTCTGCTCTGCACCACTCTACTCTATGCCAATGCACTTTACACCTCTCTACACCACTGCGCTCTGCGCCTCTGCACGCTATACCACTCCAGTCTAGGCAACACCAATCTAGTCTGCACAACTCCACTCTATGCCACTCTGCAACACTGCACTGTACGCCACTGCACTCTAAGCTCATACAGTATATGCTAGTGCACTTTATTCTGTAACACTCAACTCTTTGCCCCTGCACTCTACATCAATACACTGTACGTCACTCTAATCTACTTTGCACCTCTGCACTCTATGCCACAGCACTCTACTACTCTGTGCCATCACACTCTATGCCACTCTACGCAACTCCACTCCACTCTACCCTGCACAGCTCTACTCTAAGCCACTTCACTCTTCTGTGAAACAATCTACTTTACCCCACTGCACTCTTTGCCACTGCATTCTATGCCACTGCACTCTACCCTGCACCTCTCCACTCTATGAAACTGCACTATACTCTGAAACAATCTATTCAACGCCACTGCACTCTATGCCACTCTGACCACTGCGTTCTAGTTCAATGCACTCTACGCCACTGCACGCTAACACTCTACTCTGCAACACTGCACTGGCCGACACTATTCTCTACACCACTCTGTAGGAGGCTGGCCTGGCTTATAGTGGGTACCTTGTGGTACTTACACCCTGTGCCAGGTCCAGTTATCCCTTATTAGTAGAATAAAGGTGTTTCTAGCAGCTTAGGCTGATAGAAGGTAGCTATGGCAAAGCAGCTTAGCCTGAACTAGGAGGCATGCAAAGCTTGTACTATACCACTTATATCATATATCACAATATCATAAGAAAACACAATACTCAGAGTTACTAAAAATAAAGGTACTTTATTTTAGTGACAATATGCCAAAAGTATCTCAGAGAATACCCTCACTTAGGAGGTAAGTAATATACTCAAGTTATATGTACACAAACCCAAAACAGGTAAGTAACAGTATTAAAAGTAGTGCAAACAAGGTAGAATCACAATAGGATGCAATAGGTAGACATAGCTCTAGGGGCAACACAAACCATGTACTCCAAAAGTGGAATGCAAATCACGATTGGACCCCAGACCTATGGGAGGTTGTAGAGGGTCGCTGGGACTTTGAGAAAACAGTAAGGGTGTCCAAAATACCCCACCCAAGACCCTGAAAAGTAGGAGTAAAGTTACCCTACTACTCCAGAAAGACACAATAGTCGTGATAGGGGATTCTGCAAGAACTACAAGCACCAGCAAAACACTGAAGATGGATTCCTGGACCTGAGGAC
This sequence comes from Pleurodeles waltl, assembly GCF_031143425.1. Classification (NCBI taxonomy): domain Eukaryota; kingdom Metazoa; phylum Chordata; class Amphibia; order Caudata; family Salamandridae; genus Pleurodeles; species Pleurodeles waltl. The sequence goes on along the minus strand of NC_090447.1, from coordinate 512,676,378 downwards.
CTGTAAAGGAAGGGGACCAAGTCCAAGAGTCATGAAAGTGTCCAAGGGGGCAGATGCCCACTAAACCCCGGATGAAGGTGCAAAAGGGCTGCCTCAGGGTGGAAGAAGCCGAAGATTCTGCAACAACGGAAGGTGGCAGGAACTTCTCTTTTGGTCAGAAGATGCCCCACGTTGCGTGCTGGAGGATGCAGAGTTGTTTCCATGCAGAAAGACTGCAAACAAGCCTTGCTAGCTGCAAGAGTCGCGGTTGAGGATTTTGGGTGCTGCTGAGGACGAGGAAGGACCAGGATATCGCCCCTTGGAGGAGGAGACAGAGGGGGTGCTCAACAACTCAGAGCCCCCGCAGAAGCAGGCAGCACCCACAGAAGTACTAGAGCAGGCACTTAGAAGATCTGTGAACTCGGAGTCACAAAAGGAGGGTTCCACGATGTCAGAGTCCAACTCAGCGGGTTGAGCTCTGCATGACGGAGTGCTGGGGACCCAGGCTAGGCTGTGCACAAAGGAATCCTTGGAGAAGTGCACAGAAGCCGGAGCAGCTGCAAATCACGCAGTACAGAGGTTTGCTGTCTGGCGTGGAAGGGCAAGGACTTACCTCCACCAAATTTGGACAGAAGGGCCACTGGACTGTGGGAGACACATGGACCCAGCTCCTGTGTTCCAGGTACCACTCTCGTCAGGATGAGAGGGGACCCAGAGGATCGGTGATGCAGAAGTTTGGTGCCTGCGTTGGCAGGGGGAAGATTCTGTTGACCCACTGGAGATTTCTTCTTGGCTTCCAGTGCAGGGTGACGGCAGACAGCCCTCAGAGCACGCACCATCAGGAAACAGTTGAGAAAGCCGGCAGGATGAGGTGCTACAATGTTGCTGGTAGTCGTCTTGCTACTTTGTTGCGGTTTTGCAGGTGTCCTGGAGCAGTCAGCGGTTGATCCTTGGCAGAAGTCGAAGAGGGAAGTGCAGAGGAACTCTGGTGAGCTCTTGCATTCGTTATCTGAGGAATAACCCAGAGGATAGATCCTAAATAGCCAAAAAAGGAAGTTTGGCTACTAAGAAAGGAGGCTCGGCTACTGACAGACGTAAGCACCTATCAGGAGGGGTCTCTGACATCACCTGCTGGCACTGGCCACTCAGAGCAGTCCATTGTGCCCCAACACCTCTGAATCCAAGATGGCAGAGGTCTGGGACACACTGGAGGAGCTCTGGGCACCTCCCCTGGGAGGTACTAGTCAGGGGAGTGGTCACTCCCCTTTCCTTTGTCCAGTCTCGTGCCAGAGCAGGGCTGGGGGATCCATGAACCGGTGTAGACTGGCTAATGCAGAGATGGGCACCATCTGTGCCCATCAAAACATTTCCAGAGGCTGGGGGAGGCTACTCCTCCCCAGCCCTTCACACCTATTTCCAAAGGGAGAGGGTGTAACACCCTCTCTCAGAGGAAATCCATTGTTCTGCCTTCCTGTGACTGGGCTGCCCAGACCCCAGGGGGCAGAAACCTGTCTGAGGGGTTGGCAGCAGCTGCAGTTGAAACCCCGGAAAGGCAGTTTGGCAGTACCCGGGTTCTGTGCTAGAGACCCGGGGGATGATCTTAGACATGTTACATGGCCATGTTCGGAGTTATGACTGTGACGCTGCACATAGGTAGTGACCTATGTGTAGTGCACGTGTGTAATGGTGTCCTCCCCAGCCCTTCACACCTATTTCCAAAGGGAGAGGGTGTAACACCCTCTCTCAGAGGAAATCCTCTGTTCTGCCTTACTGGAACTGGGCTGCCCAGACCCCAGGGGGGGCAGAAACCTGTCTGAGGGGTTGGCAGCAGCTGCAGTGGAAACCCCAGAAAGGCAGTTTGGCAGTACCCGGGTTCTGTGCTAGAGACCTGGGGGATCATGGAATTGTCCCCCCAATACCAGAATGGTATTGGGGGGACAATTCCATGATCTTAGACATGTCACATGGCCATGTTCGGAGTTACCATTGTGACGCTACACATAGGTAGTGACCTATGTGTAGTGCACACGTGTAATGGTGTCACCGCACTCACAAAGTTCAGGGGAATTTGCCCTGAACAATGTGGGGGCACCTTTGCTAGTGCCAGGGTGCCCACACACTAAGTAACTTGGCACCTAACCTTCACCAAGTGAGGGTTAGACATATAGGTGACTTATAAGTTACTTATGTGCAGTGACAAATGGCTGTGAAATAACGTGGACGTTATTTCACTCAGGCTGCAGTGGCAGTCCTGTGTAAGAATTGTCTGAGCTCCCTATGGGTGGCAAAAGAAATGCTGCAGCCCATAGGGATCTCCTGGAACCCCAATACCCTGGGTACCTAGGTACCATATACAAGGGAATTATATGGGTGTTCCAGTGTGCCAATGAGAATTGGTAAAATTAGTCACTAGCCTGCAGTGACAATTTTAGAAAGCAGAGAGAGCATAAACACTGAGGTTCTGGTTAGCAGAGCCTCAGTGATACAGTTAGGCACCACACAAGGAACACATATAGGCCACAAACTTATGAGCACTGGGGACCTGGCTAGCAGGATCCCAGTGGCACATATCAAACACACTGACTAAATAGGGTTTTCACTATGAGCACTGGGCCCTGGCTAGCAGGATCCCAGTGAGACAGTAAAAACACCCTGACATATACTCACAAACAGGCCAAAAGTGGGGGTAACAAGGCTAGAAAGAGGCTACCTTCCTACACACTCTACTCTGTACTAAAACATTTTTCACCAATGCACTCTATTCCACTGCACTCTGTGCCACTCTACTCTGCCCCATGCCACTCTATGCCTCTGCACTCTACACCAGTGCACTCTAAACAACTGCACTGTATTCCACTGCCCTTTACTCTGCACCACTCTACTCTATGCCAGTCCTCTCTGTACCAATCTACACCACTGCACTGACACTCTACTCTGCAACACTGCACTCTACTCCACTCTACTCTGTACTACTGCAGTCTATGCCACTGCACTGTGCATCACTGCACTCTACGCCACTGCACTTTAGGTACTATACTCTACTATGCACTGCACCACTCTACAATACTCCACTCTGCACCATTCTATGCCACGTGAGTCTACTCTGCACTTTATGACACTGCACCACTCTGCATTGCTGCACTCTCTGCCACTCTATTGTAAGCCACTCTACTCCACTACATTCTATGCCACTCTACCCCATGCCACTAGATGCCACTGCACTCTGCACCAATGCACTCTAAACAATTGCACTGTACGCCATTGCCCTCTACTCTGTACCACTGTACTCTACGCCACTGCTCTCTGTGCCACTCTACTCCACTGCACTGACACTCTACTCTGCGACATTGCACTCTCCGCCACTGTACTGTACACCAATCTAGTCTGTACTACTGCATTCTATGCCACTGCACTCTGTGCTTCTCTATTCTGCATCACTCCACTCTACGCAACTGCACTCTACAGCACTATACTTTACTCTGCCCTATACCACTCTACACTACTCCACTCTACACCACTGCACTCTCTACCATGCAAGTCTACTTTGCACTCTATCCCACTGCATCACTCTACACTACTGCACTTTCTGCCACCCTATTGTATGCCACTCTTTTCCACTGCACTATATGCCACTCTACTCTGCCCCATGCCACTCCATGTTACTGCACTCTAAACCACTGCATTCTATGCCAATGCACTCTAAACAACTGCACTGTACCACCCTGCACTGTACTCTGCACCACTACACCACTGCTCCTATGCCACTCTACTCCACTCCACTATGTCATTAACTTTTAGCCATGAACAGCAGCCATTCTGGTGTATAACATGGCTAAAACGCATTGGCAAAGCCAATAACTCTTGCGTAGACAAGACCTATTGGCTTTGCCAATGTTTGTTAGTACTAGGAGATACCTAAGTCCCTGAAAGAACTGTGAATGTGTAAGTCCTTATTTTAAATATGAATTTGACGCCTTGTCAGGGGTAGTAAACGCTATATAAATACAATAATATTATAATATAGGCTGCTACAAAATGTGCAAATACATTTTGGTTAAATACAAAAAAGTGCTTCTCAAATACAGATTTGAATAATATACAGTTTATACCAAGTACTAATATTTTTATAATGCTCCGTTAAAACCACACACTCCACAGCTCACCCTGGAAGTCCATTACAGTAGCTCTCTAAAAGAAAATATCTTTGCCATCAGAAAGCTTCAATGGACTCCTTTTATTAAAGTCAATGGAGGTTTTCAAGCCCCCTTGCATTTGCAGATTTACCAGTTGTGCACATTTTCAGTTCTTTAGGGAAGGACACACCCTGGCAAGAAAGCCTTTTCCTTTCTGTCTACCCCTCCCTCCCTCAGAGCACACGAGCCTCCCTGCCTTATACTTCAGCTGGGGAAACTGATCTGCCCCTAATTTCGCCCTGCCGTCCGTTGTCCTTTTGGTGAAAGGCTAAAATTATGGACAAATGCTGTTCCTTAAGCCTTTCATCACGGACAACGAGGGCAGGGCGAAATTAAGGGCAGTCCCTGAAATTTACGGACGGGCGGTCACCCTAATTTACATAGCAGGGAGCACTTCAACACACACGCATTTCATGTTCGCTAAGCTTGAGCTACAAGGGAGTTTTAGCAATCTTTAGGCCCCTCTGTCTTAAATTCTTAAATTTGATTGATCCTACCAAAATTAAATAATAGATGTTGCTGCTTTACCGATTGTGTGCCATTTCTTTTTTTAATACTGAAAAACTCAGGATTATAATGTTGAAAAAGGAGGTGCCTAACAGACAATGTGACCTAAGCTAAATAGCATTGATTCTGGTATGTTGAGCATAAAATTGATAAATGTGGCAGGCGATGTTAAGTAGCATTGTTTTTTTTTTTTTTTTTTACATTGGAAAAAAAGGTTTATAATATGGCTTGACTTAAGGACAGTGTGGAACAAATGAGATACCATTAACAGCGGCAGGCTGAACACAAATTTGATAATTGTGGTGGATGATATAAATTTGAGTCATGCTGCGTGGCACATAACAGAAGGGGTAGCAGGCGGCATGTCTTTTGGGCATAGCGAGTGACTAGGAGCTCTGCTGCATATTCTGCTGCAGTGGTCGCTGCTGCGGCTGCTCCTCACGTCCCTGCTGGCGCGAATGAGCGATCTTACTCCTCGAGGATTTGCGTGCATTGCCTTGACAGCTGCAGAAAGAGCCATCTGCAAGACACAAGACAGTCCTGCCCATGACTGACGCCCGATCCGCTTGTTCATTTGGACATTAGGAAGAGCCAAAGCCTGGAGGGATGGCTTTTTCACTCCTATTGTTTACTTGGACACTGCTGGTTACAACCTGTGCCCCTTCTGCTCATGAGTTCTCTTCAGGGCATCCTCGGTTCACCAGCTGCAGATCACCAGAACTTGAGACATTCACTTGTCGATGGACCTACGGAAATTTGCATAACTTGACTGGTGGTGTAAAAGTGTTATTTATGGTGAGGAATGATTTGATAATCAGAGAGTGTCCCGATTATGAATCTGCTGGCGAAAACAGCTGTTACTTCAACTCTTCCTACACCTCTTCAGGGCCTGGATTTTGTCTTAGGCTTGTGCACGAGAACACCACTCTTGATAAATACTGCTTCACTGTCGAAGACATATTTCAACCAGATCCCCCCACTGGCCTGAACTGGACTTTATTGAATCACAGTTTAGCAGGGGATTATGCATTTATCCAAGTAAAATGGAAACCGCCTGCTTCCGCTGACCGCCATGTTTGGATTGGTCTTGTTTATGAACTCCAGTACAAAGACGTAAACAAGACGGAATGGAACAAACTGGACACTGTCAATGCCACCAGTGTCGAGGTGGACTTTTTAAGGGTGGACCGAGAATATGAATTCAGAGTGAGGTGCCGCGGAACTTACTCAGATAACTTTGGGGAATTTAGCACAATACACTACATATCCTTGGCCCAATTTTCCTCAGGGCGTTTGCTCGATGAACAAGAATTTCCCTGGCCTTTTTTTATCATCTTTGGAACACTTGGTGGTGCAGCAGTGTTGCTCCTAATTCGGTTCACTAAGCAGAGGGGGTTCCGACCATGCACAAAGCGAAAATTTATTCAAAGAGCCGCAGGAACATACGCATGAAGGAAATAGCGCCAACTTTGGAAAATACATTCCCCTCCCCCTCACACCTGTAGTCCGAGGCATGTGCTTTAATCAGTGTTTTAAATGAGCAAGCATTGCACTTTTCAATAGGGATACTATGCATCTAACATCTCTAGTGCATCCTAGAAGCAGAGCCCATTTCAGCCTCTGCCCTTAATTCCAACTATGCCTTGCACATGCGAAATTGTTACCAGTGAGCATGTCAAACATGCACCAGTCCACACAGTGTCACTTTAAACTGTGCTATTTGAGGGGGCGAATTATTTTTACATTCCTTGTCTTGTACTGTATGTGATCTCTGAAAACGCCATCTGTGATGCTTTTCACAAATGACACAATCCCGTATGTCAAATATGTTTTTAATCTGTTATGTTCTTGGATATTCGCAGTGCAGAGAGCAAAATATATTTCTCTTTCAGCCCTAAGTGTTTTGTTGCAGCACCTGGCCTTCGAGCGTGGTGTTTTTGTTGTTGTTGACTGTGGAAAAATATGTGTCTCTTCATCATATTTGCTAGCACTTTTAACTTATGAAAATATAATAATAAATGTGGCATGTTACATTACTTTACATTTCGTTGTTCGAGACATCGATTGTTTATCATTGTCGGTTACTTAAAAATTATAAAAAACGATATTGCTGTGATCGTTTATGTCTGATGCATAAAAATACCAAATTTCTCAATTTGTGTATTCTCAGTGCTTAATTTGAGCCGGTGGTTGCTAGTCGGGGGCACCAGCACTTATTTTTGAGGGCCGGCACTTATTTTTCTGTATCATGCAAATACTGAGAGCAAAGGACCCATCAGGGAAAGACAGGGGAAGAGAAAAACGAAAGAGCTCAGAAAGGGAGAAAGCAGAAAGCTGCAAGAGTGAGGTGAATGGGCAGGGAATGCCTGTAAAGGGAGTAAAGAGGCCCGAGATGGCTTTAGGATTATGCTTCCTCAGAATTCTGTGCTTACACATTTAAATGCAGCAGCCCTGTTCTACAGAGGAGAGTTTTGGGCACTATCACGTTTTTATTTACAAATTAAGCACTGAAAAAAAATACAGCCCCATTTGCTCTGGAAGTGTTGCAACCATAGAAAATTAAATATATCAGGGTAAATGCGATGTCGCACATACCATATTATGAGGCAACTGGCAGGTAAAATAACACTTAATTCGACGATTTGAAGCAATCAAACTTTTCATTTTTAAATACGGATCATCAGTTTTAGGCCAATCACAGCTCTTCGAGTGTGTTTCAGCATATGGATAACAGGTGTCCGTGGCTACAGCTTGCATGTTTATCTTCTTTCAAGCAAGTAGACAGAGCACAACACCTTCCTTCTGTTGAATATCTTATGTTTCCATTCTGTTGTCTGCTCGCTAGAGACAGACAAGGATTCCTCCCTTTTCCACACTTACGATGAGATGTGTGTCAGTGTGAAGGAATAAATGAGAGAGACTATTTTTTGCATGCCTCTGTGTCACAGGGAACACAATCTCATCTGTGTACCAATTTGCAAACCTTTGTATATGTGTTGTGGGTTGATCAGTATACAAGGAAGATATGTCTATTTCTATTTAAGATCAACTCATTTTAATGATCTACTTCTGCCCAGTAAATGTGAGCCGAGCTAGGGAAATTGTAGTAAAGTTCAGCTACACCACCTCATGGTCAAGGTGCAAAAATCCATATCTTGATCTCCCAACTTACTATTTCCACAACCCTAAAGAACACGTGTCACACTCAGCTGTATTAGGTAATGGATGAGATCACAATTGTGCTTGGTCATATATATGAATGTATCTAAGTGCATTAAATGAGTGTGGTATGGCATTGATTTGATGTGTAATGCTGTCCATAGCTGAATGATTTCAAAACATTACACACCACACTACAAATGTGTCTCACGCTACATGCATGACTTTTATGAAAAATCACTGGGCTGCCAGGTGCCCTAAGCTTGGATATGAGTGGGTGCTCATGCCCCTTTGTTATTGCATGTGCTAGGACAATAGGAAGGGCAACTATAACACAATTTACAATGTTAAGAACGTCCTTACAATATTTGGTCAGTTTGACCAATAAATAGGAAGTGGGCCATTATCTGTACACTATCTCCGGTACAATTTCATAGCATTTTTTTCTATATTGCCAAAATAAAGTAAAGACATTTTTTTAAAACTAGCATTGCAAAAGGCAATATAACTCTCCTCTGAAAGGCGTTAGATGGTGTTCTGGCTTTGCCGATGGTGAACAACAATTGCAATAAACCTATTTGTTTATCTTTTACCGATGCTGTTCAACACTGGGGAAAAAAAGAATAGAAAATGGGCAACCCCAGTGTGATGATGTATATGTATGCATGTGTCACTGCGCATGTGCACATAAAGGGTCACAATGCTGCAATAATCATTTATTGTTTACTTTAAAAGTGGTCAGCCATGCATGCGCACATATGCGTCACGCTGAGGCGGACATTTTTTATTGTTTATCTTTAATTTATCTTTCTAAGATTGTGGGCACCAGTTTGGAGCAATACATTAAAAAAAGGTGTACAAAAAGAGCAAAAACCTGTCCGGTATCAAATTGCAACTGCAGGACTCTCCAAAAAAGAAATATATTAAATATATATTAAAAAATATCGAATGTGGTGTTTGAAGGTAGTACACAGCTTAGATTTACTTCACAACATGGCTGTAAATTGAATGGTATAAGCAATGCAGACTGATTTTTTCAAATACAGACCCGGGTAGCATATCTCATATACACTGACAAAGCAAACAGTATTGGCATAAAAATGTACACATGCTCAATATTTACGTCCACATATGGGTCAGGCTGACTGGCCAAGCAGCATTTCCATAAGAAATAATCAAGCAAGCACATGACCTCTTGGTGAACACAGAGTTGTATATTTACATATCCCATACCCAGGGAACCACTTCTTGCACCATCCCTGCTTATGGTACCAAGTGACCGGCACCAAGCACACTTTGTAAAAGATCACGCTGTGTGCAACCCACAGCATAGTAAAACATAGCTACAGATTGCAAGAGGTTCATCAAGGACAACAAAGAAGAAGAAAAAATAAAAGTAGGACACTCAATCTCAGTGCAATCAGCAGAAGGACAGCAATCAAGCTAAACTAATCAGTACTTGGTTGATGCTCCAGCTGCAAGAAGAGGAAGTGAAGCCAGCACACACTGGCCAATTAGAAGGCAGCAAATAAGAGTGACATTGAAGCCAACAAATGTTAAGCAATGGGCGGGCGGCAAGCTTCTTGCTGTATACAATATCTCTTGCAAGTGAGAGCTCTGCCAAGGGCTATACTGGTTGTTAAAGCCCATAGTTAAGGGCCCGAGCCCACTAGGGTTAGAATGTTCTAAATTAAAAAGGGAGAAACAGAAAGACAAACATAGGAATGTTGGAGATCCTGGCTTATTCCAGTCATTAGAAGCACAGAACCACTTCATTGTCTTAAATAGGGCTCCTAAAGTTCCAATGTTCTAATTGCACTTATAAAAACATTGTTTAATCACAAGGACACACCAACTGTCCTAGTGAGATGGCGAAGTTCCCCATCTAGTGCAATTCTTTGTGACCCTTTCTACTCTTCAACTTTTCCCAACTGTAACAGTTTTGTATGTAACTAGGCAAGCTCTACACCAAAACATCTGGTTCATACCCGTGTCTATGTCGTATCCTCTAAATGGAAGGTGAGGTGAGGTGAGAGACAGCTGGCTCGCTCCATGCCCAGGTTTGGCTGGGTCTATACTGGGGTGGAGTGCAGAACACAAAAACGATGGATTAAACTCAGATCTCTGTGATTGGGGGTGAATGTTTGCATTGTTCAGCATTCTGTTCTTTTGCTAGGAATATAGCTGCCGAGGTCTAACAGTGACCACTGCTGAGTTCCATCAATATCATTCAATCGACCTCTAAACCCAAACCTTCATACCATCAAAAACCCTCCTGGAAAATGGAATGATGACATCAAAAGTAGTCCCTAGCCTAGTAATTCCCTTTCACCATCATCCGAGCCACCTCAGTTTATGCTCTGGACATAAAATTGTATTTAGAGAGGTGACTCAGAATTCTGATTGAGGCACAAACTTCCCATTATGGTTTAATTGGGATTTATGCAGAGGTTAAAATGAGGCTGTTATGCTTAATGGTTTTATTGTGTGTGGACCAACAGTTTTTTTTACCATGACCACTTGTCATACTTCCTAAATGGTTTCACATCCTTGCTAGCCTTCAATGGGCTTCCTGGCATAGGGTGAGTAACGGAATAGTGATGGGGTGGAGCACTCCCAAAAACTACAAGAGTGAAGCTAGCACTTGTAGACAGGCCCTGTCTTCTGTAGGAGAAAAAATACTGCGTGTTCAAACCAACAGACGTTCCACTTCCATCAATCCCAATCCCTTCCCAAGTGCAACAAACCTTCACACCCTAGTGACCATGGGCCACATACCACTGGATCATCATCAAGTCGCCTTGGAATTACAATTCTCAATCTCAGGTGTGCCTCCTTCATATAGAGTAGGGAATGTCGTGGGAACTTAATATTGTAGACGGAATATCGAGGGACAAACTATCAAAAGGTAAGTTTGCACACATTTTCTATCCCCAACTCCACATATATGTACATTGACAATATATGTAACATATATCTTCAAGGTAGACAGATGTGGATATAAAAACAGTAAATATATCCTTCCTCTATGTGCATTTACCTTTCAATGTTTGGCCCCTAGATATTTTGTCTAAAATATTATGATACCACAATATTCCTATGTTCAATATCACAAGGTGCAATCATTCCTCGGAATCCAAAGTGCTGCTGGCTAAAAGATGAGGACGGGATAAAGGTGCCCGTCCTGGTGTGGCCCAGTGGGTGCTATGATACCGTTCCAGAAATCCTGCACTTAAGATGGCATTACCTGGCGCCCTCTACCGGGGATCTATCTGCTTTGCCGCTGTTTTCTCTAGACAGAAAATAGGGGTTTTCAGGAATGAGGAACATTGCCTATGGCGTTTGGGAGTGAAATATACACTGATTCCACTCCGTATTTATTTTAATTCCATGACTTCTTAAAAAAAATAATGAAGTATTTTTTTACGTCAGAGATTAAAGTGAGGCGCGTCGGATTTTTGTGTTGCTATTCGAGGAACACGATCAGGCAGCTGCAACGTGACTTCATTTTTACATTTACTTTGGTTCTTTCCATCTCATATTCATATCTCCGGGCGGTTTGTGACATTTAGGTAGAAATGAATTAAAATCAAAAGCCACGAACAGGGACTAGTCTTTCCCCCTTTTAGCTCACCCCCTGGCAAAGCCAGCAGCTGGTGTTTGTTTACATCATCTCGCTTTTGCTGCATCCCAGCCCAGTTTACAGCTAAAATGATTTAAAACGGCCTTGAAGTGCAAGATGAAGGAATTAAATATGAATGGACACACGCCACTTATAGCAGGGGCCTCCGGTGCGCATTGGCAGGCGTCCTAAGCACAAAAAAACAGGACATATATCCAGTTCAGGGAAATATTCCCTTTCCGTACAAACTACTGAAATGAGCGAATAAATTGAATTAGCATGTTTGAAGTACCCGAGAGGGCGCGAGAGGGCTCAGTGCATGCCTGGTTAGGTAGTTTCTTATTTCTCTAGGCCTGAGGCCTGCTTACTGGTGCTTTGTATCACACCTGTCATTCTACAATTAAATTTCGCGTAAAATGGCCCCTGGTCGTGTATTCATGGTCCCCCTCAGGACAGAGGCTGCAGTGAGCCGTCTAGCTCTACATACTGATAAGCAAAGCCTGAGGCACCCCGGAGGATGGACTTCAAGGTAACAAGGATCGCTCAGGGACTGTTCTGCCACCAGCGCGTCATGTGTTCATTATTATCCCGCCACTCCGCTGCGCACTGCGTAGGCCCCTACCATGACCGCTACGTAACTGCCACGTTTTCAGACTCCATATGTGTGAAATGTCTATGATTTCAGTGTGCGTGCACATGACTTACATTCTACTGTGAGAGAGTTTGAGTTACACTTTGTCATGAGTGAATGAAAGCGATGACCAGCTGTTCCTTTACTATTATCCAGACATATACCTCAACAATCAACATGCCTGTAAGAAGACCTATGACCGTTGCCAGTGCTTGTTTCCACTATCAGATGAATGAGTAATATCCGTGATTTTGTTGTGAATCGTTATAATTGAAAAGTTTCACTTCTGAAAATATGAGAACGTGAGTTAAACCTTACTAAGGCCTTTGGCCTTCAGGGTGCCTTAATCACTCACAGGTTCCCCTCCGCACTACTCTACCATGCACTGCCTTCGTCTGTTAACCATGTATGATTTTTTTCTCCCCACATCTTTCTGAAATTCTCCACCTGGGTACCCTCAAGCGTCTTCATCACGGCCTTTCACTCTGTTGTCGTACATGTACTTTCTTGTGTGACCCCCTCTTCACCATTCTCTCCTTTCACATAGCTTGGTAATTACAATTAGCAGTTGTATAACACATCCCTTTAGGCCCTCTGCAGAGAGGCCAAGGATTGGATGAACACTGGTCTGAACAGCACTAGGGAAAGTCACTGGCATTTTCTAAGCATTTGAAGGCTTTTAAAATACACGCATCTTAAATTAATTTTTTGAATACCTGAAAGGCTTTAACCATTGTTTGATGCAGCCTCAGAATGAAGCACGGCACTTGTCTAAATTAACCCGTCATCTTTTCATTCATCCACCTGGCTCTCTCACTGTCTATGGGCAGACGTCTGGTGCCTAACCCCACCTCTCCCCCACTACATAAAGGCTGAAACTAACTTACAGAGAATAAGTCAGCCAGTGTGACATGCACTTGTGTGACCGGCTGCAGCCCGCCAGGCAGGACAGGTCACGCGTTTTCCTGACCAGGGGCTTAGATTCAGCACTAGGTGGACCATTGTGATCCAAATCTGAAAACTCTCATAGACCCTTTGCAGTCATGGCCTCCTCCAGCATGTTGCTTGTTTGATTATTGTTTGATTATTTTTGCCAGGGCTGATTTTGCATTCCATTTAGGTCCTTCAGACTACTCAGAAACGTGGGTGCTCATATTAACTAACAAAGTTGACCACAGCTCTTGTGGATTGTGACTTTCCCCAATGAGCCAAGAGAAGCAAACTCAAGGCAGAAGTCGAGCACCAGTGGTACCTGCTGAATTTCACAGTTGCTGCACATGGGGCAGATTAGCCGAGAGTCATATGAGCATTGCTGTCTACAATGCATATGTGCATATGGAGGAGAGTTGCCCTTTCAAGGCAGGAGAGATCAGTCTGCAAGCAGACTACTTGTGCTTAATTTGTAAAAAAAAAAAAAAAAGTGCCAGGGCCCCCATCAGGAGGCTACTTCTACATGCACTGCTCATTGCCAGTGTCTGCACTGCCACTTACAGTAACAACTACTTCAAGTCTTACTCTTCCAGACCCCCAAAGCTAAAAGAATGGCTTTATCGGAGGTATTACCCATTTTTAATGTATATTGAATTACAACCATTGTTATGCTCGTCTCTAAATTAGACAAACAGCGCCACAAGTGGCAGGCTGTCATATGTGCTGGTGTTGATAATTAAGTGCTGTTGCCAAGTACAGGAAACCACCATTTCAAATTAAGCACTGCAGGGTACACAGAGAGGCTGAGCTCTTGAAGCTGGCATGTGAAAGCCTGAGCGATTGCAGGCAGCAGCTGAGCATCACAACAAAACTTCCTATTTGTTTACATCTTTTGTTAGTTCTCACTCAATAATTCAGTTCAGGTGCAGTTCATCCTGTGCAACTGAATCAGTGTGCAGCAATAAAAGTTCACATGTTCAATTATTCTGAGAAATACTGATTGGAAACTTAACCTACCAGACATTCTGGCTGGTAAAACTAGGAAACAGGCATTTGCAAATCAACAGGCCTTGCGTTTGCTTGAGTTAGAGCTATTACCAATCTAAATGCCTAACTGGACTTTTCTTGCCACACAAGTTTAACATGAAAAGTAAAACAGTTGACCTAAGCGATCCGATTCAAAGCGGTATGGCCGCCATGAGCATGAGCATGAAGGAGATGCACAAAAGGAAAAAAGTTTGCTCGCAGTCAAATGTATCGGCAAACGTGCAATTATCTATGTAACAGGGTCGATGGACAATGCGGTAACAAAACTGCCGCTAGGAAGGACAAACGTAAAGCATTTACCAGTGATACCAAATAATTTTTGAAAGGCACGCTCATGAACAAGTGATAATGATGGGCGTGGTTAAAAGCCCACAGATAGATTACAACAGGCCAGAGCGCTTGCAGGGAGATCAGCAGCAGTAGTTAGTGCCAAGAGTCACATCAGCAGATCAGCAATACATTACTTTCAAACATGAAACATGCTTCCAGCTGAGAAATCTGATATGTTTGACTGACAACAGCACATTGGGTGATGTGGGGATTCCTTCAATTTGTTTTAGACCAACATGTTATACAAGGCACTTGGCAGGGCTGCTGCTATAGGAGTACCTTTTCTGAAATTCCTTGTGTGGGTTCACTTGTGGTGCACTCGGCCAGGCTGAGTAAGGGAGAGGTGAACGTCCCTCCATGCTACAGATCTGCCAACACATTTTTGGCACAGTATGTCACACGGTATCAGCTCTCTTCACACAGCTGATCAAAAGGTGGGCTAGAAAACCCTGAATAAAGTGTTTCCAGCTCATGTTTGGAGCCTGTAATCAGTCAACATCCATTACATGGAGTAAAAACACTAGAAGGCATCAGTGGCGTGCTGAGAAGCTTATAATTATGGGTGTTAGAAGTGCCTCACAAGCAGTGCTCTGCACAAAGCGCCTCTCCTCCAAGGCCACGCCCCTCCTCTCAAACAGTGGAAAGTTGTTTAGAAGTGAGCACATCTGATGCTTTGCAAAGTGGGCTGGGGATACAGGGTGCCTGGGTAAGTTTGCAAGGATTCTGCTTAGTCACTGAGAGATACATCGGAATCAGGCCCGCCATCCCACATAATGCGACTGTGCGACTGTGCGATACACGGTTTCACTCCTCATCACCAAACGACACAGGTAAGACACCATCTCACACCTCATCACACGACTACCTAGTGAAGAGGCACCATTAGAAGGTGAGCTGGAAACTCTTTCATGGAATAGGTTTCCAACTCAGTTGAGGATGCTTTCCACAGCGGGCTCAAATTAAAATATTCCCAAAACATGGTAGGTGGCTCCAGACCTCGCCATATCCATGCCCCCGTGCAACGGCCACACCCCTTTTCTGTACTATTACCCTGTGTAAATCATCTAAAGGTTGGGGTGAAAAGTATCTCAGGGTTGGCTGGTCTCTTAAAAGGATTCTGAGCATGAGTGTGAGAGACAGAGAGGGAGGTGCGAGCTGGCTGCTGAGTTGGTCATTTGTGAGCTGAGGACACAGAAGAGCTGGTCAGATTTAAGCGAGAAGTGAAGACTTAAGGAACCCATTTAGTATAAAACTCGTGTTAGCTGAAGACCCATGGGCTGCTCTCCTATATGCTCAGCAACGATAGCCCCATTTTCTGTTTTTTTTTCATAATGTTGAGTTGCTACAGATTTTTGTAACTAACCTAATTTCGGAGTTTATTTTCTTTTAATCAATGTTTTTCAATTAGTTCAATGATTTTTTTAATTATGGTTTTTTGTATTTTTCTCTGGGTTTACAAAGCTTTTACAAATGCATTGAGGTTACTATCAATACTGTGCTCAATAAGTACTCGCTTCACGATTTGCAGTTCACAGGTCTTAAAATATCACAGTCACTGCAATGCTGCTTTCGATCTAGTGAACTTTTCTAAGGTACAAGTGGTCCAGACCACTTTTAGGGCCTTATTTATACTTTTTGGTGCAAAACTGCACTAAGGCAATTTTGCCCCAAAAAGTTTTGCACCGGCTTGCACCATTTTTTAGCACCAGCTGGGCACCATATTTATGGAATGGTGCAAGCCGGTGCAAAGGGTAGGCTAGCTTAAAAAAAAAATTACGTTAGGCAGTTTTGAGTCAAAATAAATGATTCTGACCAGATTAGCATCATTTTTTGACGCTAAGGGGCGTATTTATACTCTGTTTGCAATGAATTAGCGTCATTTTTTTTTTACTCTAATTCAGTGCAAAACTAACTCCATATTTATACTTTGGTGCTAGACCCGTCTAGCACCAAATTTATGGAGTTAAAGTCATTTTTTGGAAGTGGAAACCTACCTTGCCTTAATGAGATGCAAGGTAGGCGTTCCCGTGCAAAAAAATGACTCTATGGCCTTAACACCATATTTATACTCCCATGTAAAAATGGTGCAAAGGAGGGAGGAAGGGTCAAAAAATGGGGCAAAGCTTGCTTTGCCCCATTTTTTAAGACCTGGGTCAGGGCAGGTCTTAGGGGACCTGTGGCCCTATTTCCATGGTGGAACACCATGGAATAAGCCCAGAGGTGCCCTCCCTAGGCCCTAGGGGCACCCCCACCCACACTAGAGGGACTGCGAGGATGGGGGACCCCATCCCAGGTAAGTACAGGTAAGTGCATTTTATTTTTGAAAGTGCCATACCATATATGGCACCGGGTGCAATGGCCATGCCCAGGGGACCCCTGTCCTCTGTGCTGGCCACTGGGGTGGTGGGCATGACTCCTGCCTTTCCTAAGGCAGGAGTCATGTGGCATGGTAGGTTTAGCACCATAAAATGACGCTAATCTGGTTAGAGTCATTTATTTTTACTCTAACCTGCCTAAAGCCATTTTTTGGTGCTAAACCCTCTTCTTCTATACTGCCAGCCCCACCCGACTAAAGTCATTTTTTAAAACTCTAGCCTACCCTTTGCACCGGCTTGCACCATTCCATAAATATGGTGCCCGGCTGGTGCACAGAAATGGTGCAAGCCGGTGCTCAACTTTTTGGTGCAAAACTGAGTTAGTGCAGTTTTGCAGCAAAAAGTATAAATAAGGGCCAATATTTTGTAAGTTTGCGCCACTTTTGTGTCATAAAATGACGTTAATGCGGTGCAAAAAAAGTTTAAATCAGGGCCTTGGTGCTAGATGGGTCTAGCACCAAAGTATAAATATGGAGTTAGTTTTGCACCGAATTAGAGTAAAAAAAAATGACACTAATTCGGTGCAAACAGAGTATAAATACGCCGCAGAGTATAAATATGCCCCTAAATATGGTGTTAAGGCCATAGAGTCATTTTTTGCATGGGAACTCCTACCTTGCATCTCATTAAGGCAAAGTAGGACTCCACTTTCAAAAAATGACTTTAACTCCATAAATTTGGTGCTAGAGGGGTCTAGCACCAAAGTATAAATATGGAGTTAGTTTTGCACCGAATTAGAGTAAAAAAAAATGACACTAATTTGGTGCAAACAGAGTATAAATATGCCCCTCAGTGTTTTTAACCAACTTGCCTGTGGATCCATCTTGCAAGTCTGCAGGCCTAATAGCCGTTCCCGTGCATTGTCTGGGGGCAAGAGGGCATGTTCCATTTCTTTGGGTTGTATACTTACCTCCTATGTAGATCACGTTTTGTCAGCCTGACTCAGCCATGGCCAAGCTAAGCCAATCGTTGAGGTCCGAGAATCATTGGATGAATGCACCACAAAATACCTGCAGTTCTGTCAACACATCCGATAACCGTGAGTTTGCAGTCATTGTACATGGGGCAGGATAGGTAGATAGATGGATAGAAAGATAGATAGATAGATAGATAGATAGATAGATAGATAGATAGATAGATAGATAGATAGATAGATAGATAGATTTGTTAAAAGAGATGCCCATGAAGCCACCTACACGACACTAAATAAAGATGCTTTGGTTAATAACTTACTGTAAGGTGGAAAACAACACGATAACAGATGTGGATGCCCGCACCGGCTGTGCCGCAGTGTGGGCTCCGCATTACAGACAGCACTGTAATCTGTTCCTTGCTGCCTGTACTAACATGCTTTGCTGCATAATTAGAGAATACATTGTCACAGGGTATTAATTGTGATTCAATATCCCACTGCTGCTGCTTTCACACACCACCCCTCAGAGAAAACGTGCACATTTGTTTTCCCTATTTTGACAAAAACATCTTAAAGATTATATATATTATGTGTGAAATACACAGGCCAGCCATGTGTTTCCCTGTCGTATTGAAGAGCGTGACAACACCCCGGAATGATAAGCTGCATCAATAATACGTTTGAAGCTATAAATAGCCCTGTCTGCCTATAAACGTGCCCTACTTCCCTGGAGCTGCACTTGGAAGTAGTCCCACTAGAGGAAAGGGAATACTTGCTGGAACATAGATTTTCCTACAACATGTTAATGCCTTCGCACTCATCGCAGGTTATGCGACTACACACACACCCTCTGCTCCATGGTGTGGTGCTTGTGCGCTAGCACAGGGGCAGTGAGCAGCAGCAGGCCATATTTATTACTAGGGCTCTGTGCTGCTTTCTCTTCTTTGCTCAAATCAGCTCGGCAACGTTGGTTGCCACCCTAACTTACACAGAGAATGAATCTGCCCCTTTGTGTGCATGCCTGGCCTGCCCAGCCTTAACCCTTGCACTCCCAGGCGGCTGGAGGCTTTCCTCAGGCTTGCTGTCATTTCTCCGTCCTCTCCTCACTTCACTTCACCTTTTTGTTGTTAACCAGGTCTCTTAACCCCTCTCCCTCTCTCTCTCCACTTCTCCACTACTCTGTATCATCATCCTCTCTCAATCGCATCTATCTCTACCCGACCTTTGTCTTCATCATCTCTCGCTCAATATACCTAAAAGACATCACTTGACTTCATCTCTACCTCTCTCTCATGACCTTGCTCCTTTCTCTATCACTCTCTTTGCTTATATCTCTGCCTATCCCTCTTGATCCCCTCCCTCAACTTAAGCTCTCTCTACATCAGCCCTTTCTCTCTACCTCACTTCACTTTTTCCATCTGACCTTCCCAAATCTTCCCCCCATCTGCTTCATTTATCACACAACTTCATATCTTTCTTTACGTCACCTATCTCTCTCTCTATGTCTGTTACCTTACCTCTCTCTACCTGTCTCTCGGTCCTTTCTCTATCTCACCACTCCGCCTCACTTCTCTATCTCATTTCTCTCTCGTCCCGACATCTCCCTCTCTACCTCATCCCTTTATGTACAATCATGCTCTCTCCCATTACTTCACCTCTCAGTTTACCTCACTGTTTGTTTGCTATGTCGCCTCTCCACCTCCCATTTCTTTTTACATTTGTTCCCTTTCCATCACCACTCTAAATATTAGGGGCGGTTTCTCAGTAGGAGCGTTGGGGTGTTGACCCGCTCGCTACCTGCGAGCAATTACCTGCAAATACCTTATTTACCTATGTTCTGGGAGGCAATGTGTACTGTGCGTGGTTTGTTGCAGGGACCAACTGGGACTGTGTATCTGAACTGCGCGTGTCAGGTTGGCCGGTATTGTGCTTGTGGCCAGCCTGACATGCGCATGAGAGCATGAGAGCAGTGCTTTAATTGGCTGAGATGTGTGATGCCTAGCTTCTGCATGCCCAGCATGCTCAGTGCTTCAATGCAGCTAGGCATCGAGCACAGTAAGGGTAGATTTTGAAGAGCTGGCTCGCCCAGCAAGGAGGATACCCGACTCCAAGGTAAGATTATTTTTGTTAATTATGGTTTTGCCATGGTAACACACCTAAACACAGTCTGGGCAAAGGCTGTTAGCGCTCATTAATACCTGTTGATCAAACATCCGGAGCAGTGTGACACCACGTTTGCCAGTTTCTGCCTATTTGAGCTAGAAACGTTTTTGGTGATGTCTGCAAATTATGTAGAAGATGAAGCATTATGTGGTAATTGTGCTAAATCCATAATTATGCGAAAAACACTGTGACCGCGGAATTGCATAGTTCCAGGAGCCCTGGCTACTAGCAGCAACATTTGCACCTGTGCTGTAGAGATGAAGGGGGTCATTATGACCCTGGCGGCCGGCGGTATGTTGACGGCCATTCCGCCGGCCCCTCCATTTTCCCGCCAGGATTACGCCTGGCGGTCATAATTCCCAGGGCAGCGGTGCAAGCACCGCTGCCCTGGGGATTATGAGTCCTCGACCGCCGGCCTGTCCATGGCGGTGTACACACCGCCATGGAAAGGCCCGCGGTAAGGGGACTTGGGGTGCCCCTGGGGGCCCCTGCACTGCCCATGCACTTGGCATGGGCAGTGCAGGGGCCCCCAGGCACAGCCCCGTCGCGCATTTCACTGCCCGAATTTCGGGCAGTGAAATGTGCGACGGGTGCTACTGCACCCGCTGCACATCAGCATTGCCGCCGGCTCTATTACGAGCCGGCTGCAATGTTGATGTGACATTTCCGCTGGGCCAGCGGACGGTAACACTGTTACCGTCCGCTGGCCCAGCGGAAATGTCATAATAGGGAGACAGAAATACCGCTGGCAATGGCGGTATTCTGTCTGCCGCGGCCTCAGCGGTCTTTTCAAAAGACCGCCAAGGTCGTAATGACCCTCGAAATGTTGTGGCCAGAAAAAAACGTCACTTTGCCTAGGACACCAAACGTCCTGGCAATGGCAAATAATTAAAATAAATACAAACATTTGTATTGTTGAAGGAGAGCTTCACTCACAGCCAAAAATATCTCTATATTTGAAACCAGTTTCCATTGGCTGCGCAACACACACAACCATAGTATTTTTAGGGTCGTCTGGATGATGTTGTAATCTGTCTGTGTGCTTCTATCCATGCCCATGTCACCCCCATCACTTTCATTAGTTAGTCGGCTTGCCTTTTAAAAATCAATTGATTCCACTTGTGAAAGGCATGCATACGTCATGCTTTTTCCGGTGTTTAGCCCTCTTCGAGCGCAACGGGAAACTACTGAAAACATAAAGAGCTCCATGTTTTCAGATGGTTTCTGGACTACTTTATCTTTTCTTTTCCTGCGCAGAGTGATCTCGTTGGGCAGAAGTCGAGTGCTTTGCATGACATCGACCCTGTTACATGGATAATTGCACGTTTGCCGGTAACATGGATAATTTCACTTTTGCGATAAATTTCACTGCAAGTGACTTCTGTTTCCTTTTCTGTGTCTCTTTCATACTCATGGAGACCATCGGCTCGCATAGGTGAAACTGTTTAATTTTCATTATTAGTTTATGTGGCAAGAAAAGTCCGGTTATGACTTCACAACGCTAATAACTCTCACGTGAGCAAATGCGAGACCAGTTGCGTTGCAAATGCTAGTTTTAGACTATTTTGATTGGTGTGCTCCGAAATGGATTATGACAGTCTTTCTGGAGTCACGCACCTCGCAGACTCTGTGACTCTGTGACTCGACTGATAAGCATAGTTCAAGGATGTAAGTGAACACCCCTTTGTGTCTTGTCGGTCCCTTTCTCTTCCAAATCAGTACCACCAAAATAGCCATGTCCACTCAATTCAGACACAAAACAGAGGAGAGCGGAATGAATACTGCCATTGGAGAGGCAGCAGTGCTGAGTCAATTTCGTGGTAAAATCAATGCTGTTTTTTTTCTTTAAAATCCCCACTTGGCCTGTCGTTGAAAAGATGTGCATGCAGCGAGTGACAAGAACACTGCTCCTGAAATTATACAGCCTAGAGCATTGCTTAAAGGGCAGATGCGCCCTCCCTGTCAGTGGGAGCTGGTAGTTTCAGCATCCTTAGCAAAACGTAACCACAAGGTCGACTACGTCCGGTGCTGTTGCATCTGCTGCACTGTTACCAGCTAGGCTCCTGCAACAACAAATCACATTTCTGCAGTGGTATAGCTGACAGCAAAATCACTCATGAGGGTGAGTATTTTTAGCTAGTCCTGGTGTGTCAGCCAGTAGCACAAAGCATGCTGGAAGTTGTAGTTTCAGTGGTCCTTACAGGTATTCATGTCCCACCATGCTTAGTGTCCTTTGGTACACATTACGCTGGTGACTTGGGCCAGCTTAAAAGCCGTGAACCGGTTGCCTGACCGACCTGTCCAGCACCTCCAAGCCACACAGATACTCTGTTGAAACTGAATCAAACATTGGGGTATTGTTGCAACCACCAAGACTGAAAAGTGTGCTATTTATGCATTTTAGTACATCTCTTTACCAGTAGCTGCCTGAGTGAATGGAGGATTGGCACACAGCCTTGGCCAGTGAGGACAGACTTCAGAGGTAAAATCAAAGACTTCCCAGAGAAAATAGTTCTTGGTTGAAAACCGTGAGACAGTCTGCAGAACACCTGGTGGCATCAGAAATGTAGGTGCCTAGTGGGGCTGACAAAGACTTTTAGCTGCATGGACCCTGCATAGACAGTAGGTGTGATCTATCCTAAATATATCACTCATTTAAGACTTTTATGAAGCACTGTGGAAAGCCCTCAGGCCATCCTGAATACAAAGATGGATTAAGATTTAGCCATGTACGGCCATGTTTCAGCAAAACTTGTCTATTTAGTTATGCATTTGCTAGTGTAAAGTGCACCCTAGAGGACTGTGTGTTTGTGAATCATGATTGTGTGCACTAGTGCACCAAGAGCTTCGTACGCCTGTAGGCCTCAGTGTGAACTTTAAGCATCATGTGTGGAGCCCCGCCACCCCCCGAGACCGACGCGCTCTCCGCATTGTCATAGATGCCAAACAGGCTAATGCCTCACCACTTTCTAGAGCAGTGTTTCTCAAACTTTTCAATGCCGCACCCCCCAGTGGGGGGGGGGGGGGGGGGAGTCTCCAGGCCCCCCTTCAGAATTTTTCACAATTATTCAGTTAAGTTGACAATGTGTAAATATGTCTAGACTTATTTAAACATTGCAGTGAAGTTCTGGTACCTTTTTAAAACTACAACTAAGTGTTTTTCTGCATAAAAAAGCAGTGTTATCTGCATAATGCCTCTTTTGGCTAGAGCCTGGTGCCCCCATTGGGATCACTTGAGGCTCCCCTAGGAGGGCCCACCCCTCAGTTTGAAGACCCTTGTTCTAGAGCCACCACTGCTAAATATCCTACTCTTTTCTGGCTACCTCTATTTTTCTACCTCTTTTTCTCGATAATCATCTTCTTTGCCCATCCCTTTCTCTGTCTCTATCTAACACACAAACACATATCTCTCTCTGGACCTCATTCTCCATTTCAACTCACCCTCCACCTTAACTATCTCTCTTAACCTCTTTCCTCTATAACTCACCATAAATTCCTCTTTTTCTATCTTACAGCTCTCTATCTTTTTCTATAAGCCTCTCACATCTTTCTCTATTTCACATGTCGCTCAGCTTCCTCTTTTTGCTGTACTCCAAACGTCTCCTTCCATCCTTCACCCGTCTCTCTACTTTTCTATCTTCCCCACTGCTCTCTTTACCAGAACCATCTTTCTCAATGTCTTCTAATTTAGCTCTCTTTTATCACTGTTTTACCTCAAGTCCCTCTGTCTACATCTACATCTTGCTGCCTTGAACTCTCTCTGATTCTCTTTCCTCTACATTACACCTCTCTCTACCCCTTTTTACATTTTCTTCTCCCTATCTCTCTCTCTCTAATTTACTTTAAAACCTCACCTCTTTTTCTGCCTCTCTTTCTCTACCTACATGTTCCTCTTTCTACCTTTCCTTATCTTTCATTTTGGCTACCTCACCTTTCTCTATTTACTTTGCTTCTTTCCCCACATCATATATCTTTCTACATCATTTCTATATTTATCCTTTCTCCCGCCACTTCAAACTTGTATCACTATACTGCTCTCTTTATATCTATGTACATCTCTTGCATTGTGACCTAGTCTATTTCTCTCCCTCAGCAGGGTCATATGAAACTGTGTAGGTAGAAAAAGCCACACATATAAAGAGGCTAATTGGGGCAAGGCAGGGGGTGAGAAATTAGGAGAAAGTTATTAGAGGTTTATCAATAGAATGGTGCAATCCTCAGATTTTTGCTTTGATGTTAGCTGTTGCAGCAAGAATGCCATTAGTGAAGGGAAAAATATTTGAGATTGCAAATATTCAGCAATTAGATCTTCAATGTTAAGAACTATGTACATATGTCTTATTTTAATCTTATGCACTAAACCTCTAACAAGTCACCCTTAGTGTGCTTTTCCTGTAATGGGAGTAACAAGGAGGTTAGACACTGAATTCCACACAAAATGTTGCTGTTGCAAATACAAAATCTAAATCCAAACTCAAAAAGTAACAGCTTTATCAATGCTTGTTCCAGCTTTATTTGATGCCAGTGGGCTGCATGGCACAGGCAACTTGAACTTTTAGCTGTTTTTATGTGCCCCAATTTCTGAAGATTTAACATATCATTCAATATAGTTTGGCATTACCAGGGTTTGAATGAGCCAAAATTATTTCAAAGTTGCTCCAAACAGGGGCCCCAAATTATATTTTGCCCAGGTCTCCACAAATCCTTAAGATGTCCCTGAAAGGGCGCACAGTTCAGATTGACAAATAGGTGAACCAAACATACATTTACAGCATATACAGCGATAGCATCTTGCATATTGGCTGCCTTGAAACATACTTCACTTGCATACAGGATAAATGGTTGTTACACACATATGCCCATCCAGGTAGCAAAATCAATGGGATCAACACTACAGCTCAATCCAATCCAGAGAAGAGAACATACCTATGCCAAGGAAGTGAACACGTAGCATTTTAGAGGTGGCCATATATATATCAGTCTGGGTGCAGGCTTCAAATGTTTTGCATATAATTCGAGTTGGGTATTAAGATATGGGAAGTATTCCAGCCAAGTCTTAAATTTGGGACCTCAGCCATTATCCTTGTGGCACTCTATTAATCTTTTGGACAGCAGCAGTGATAGAGTGGTGAATTTCTCCTCCCACCCAATCATGTAGGGCTGTCTTGGGGTCCGTCTGCACCACACATCCAAACATGTCAGACAATGTGGACATAACCTCAGCCCAGAAGGACTGGAAAGGGCTGCACTTCCAAACTAGGTGCTTGAAGCAGACCACTTGAAGCGCTTCATCTGATACAGTTTGAGCCCGCCTGGAGCCCATTTTACCATAGGATCATGGGTGTGTGATACGCTGTGTGCAGAAATATAAAATGGATAATGCTAAGTCTGCTGATCTGGAGGAGCAGGTCAGCCTACCTTCTGATAAATTTTATGACTGTATAACGGCCAGCAAAATGTTAGAATTTCCACTCTAGTGAGTATATTCTGCCCCCTCAAAAATCTGCTAACCATTATGGGCCTGATTCTGACTATGGCGGACGGCGGAGGCCGTCCGCCATAGTCCCGCCGCCAAATGACCGCACCGCGGTCAAAAGACCGCGGCGGCCATTCACACATTTCCTCTGGGCCGGCGGGCGCTCTCCAAAAGAGCGCCCGCCGGCCCAGAGGAAATGCCCCTGCAAGGAGGACGCCGGCTCAGAATTGAGCCGGCGTAGTTGCAGGGGTGCGACGGGTGCAGTTGCACCCGTCGCGTATTTCAGTGTCTGCAAAGCAGACACTGAAATACTTTTTGGGGCCGTCTTACGGGGGCCCCTGCAGTGCCCATGCCATTGGCATGGGCACTGCAGGGGCCCCCAGGGGCCCCGCGGCACCCCCTACCGCCATCCTGTTCATGGCGGGTTTCCCACCATGAACAGGATGGCGGTAGGGGGTGTCTGAATCCTCATGGCGGCGGAGCGCGCTCCGCCACCATGGAGGATTCCCCCGAGCAGCGGAAAGTCGGCGGGAGACCGCCGACTTTCCGCTTCTGACCGCGGCTGAACCGCCGCGGTCAGAATGCTCGTGGGAGCACCGCCAGCCTGTTGGCGGTGCTCCCGTGGTCGGTGGCCATGGCGGCCACCGGCTGCCAGAGTCAGAATGACCCCCTATATGTGTCAGTGTCAATGAAAATGTATGCACATATTTAGCTTGTTCCTGAAATAATAAACAGCATCACAAGTTTAGACATCTGGGCCCATATTTATACTCTGTTTGCGCCCGATTTGCGTCATTTTTTTCTACGCAAATCCGGCGCAAACTTAACTCCATATTTATATTTTGGTGCTAGACATGTCTAGAGCCAAAATATTGGAGTTAACAACATTTTTTGCCTGCGGGAACCTACTTTGCGTCAATGAGATGCAAGGTAGGCTTTCCTTGGCAAAAAATGCCTCTAAGGCCCTAGCGCCTTATTTATCCTCCTGTGCGTGATTTTACACAGGGGAGGAGGGCCTTAAATAATGGCGCTAACCCTGCTTAGCGCCATTATTTAACACCTGGGTCTGGGCAGGTGTAGGGGGACCTGTAGGCAGATTTCCCCCTATGCATCCCAGGCCCTGTTTGCGTCCTTTCAAAGGACGCTAACAGGGCCTTAGCGCCGGCTAGCACCATTCCTTAAATATGGCACCCGGCTGGCGTCTAGGAATGACGCTAGTCAGCGTAATACTTTTTGCCACAAACCTGTGTTAACGCAGGTTTGCGGCAAAATATATAAATTTGGCCCCTAATGTCAGCATCCTCCTTCAGAAAACATTGTAATCTTAGCTAGATAGACCACTTTAAGCTCAATTCACAAAGAGCTGTTACCAGAACTCCTTCCTCTACTCCCCCCTAAAATCTATAGGATGTTCCCTTTCAGGCCTTACTCTGGAAACAGTTATTCAAAGTTATTTGTTAGTATGGTTGGAAGTTGTGCACAATGAGCTCCACAAGAAACAACTGACTCATTAATATTCATGAGTCGGCAGTCTGCGCCTCATTGTGCACCTCCCCTTTACCATGTGAAGGAGGAGTACATCCTGCTTGGGACAAAGGACCACCCTGGTTGCTGTTAACCACTGTATAGACACAGACCTCTCTCAGCATCGACCCATTAAAAAGGCGACCCATAGTAGATTAACAATTTTTGAGAATATTTTTTACTGGATGGTAATATACGCAGCATTAGTGAAATCTAAAAAAGTACATACAATGGCCAAATTTGTCATTTGTCTGTTGCATCTTCATAAAAATGTACTATTACATAAAGAGAATCACCTGGGAGGAGGAATGTGAAAAGTTTTCCTTTTATAAAAATGTTTTAAATCAGTCATTGCAATCGCTTAGCTGACAAGAGGCGGAACTATTCAAGAATAAAATGGAATGCTGGATAACAAAGTAAAAAAAAATCTTCATGAAATGTATATGAGTCCTAAAATGTAAATAAACTCATTACCGATGCTGCAAAAATGCATACCTATGTTTAGAATACATCTTGGGTATGAACCAATAATTTAGAAATCAGAATAATTGCTTCTCAAAACATTACCATATCGGTAGAGGAGCGATTACTATCTCATGTCAAAGAAAATGTTCCACGCAAGCATCTGCGGATGTCTCTAATTGGACATATTATCTTAATGAAAATGTGCGGTCTTCCAGAGTACTGTTTCTGCTGCAGGAAAGAGCACTGCATACGCTAAAAAATGTGCTATTTATGCAAACGTGTTCAGTGTTCTGTGGCTTCTTCTCCAACACATCAAAAATTAACTTCTAAAAACGTGTACGAAGGTGATTAGCCGAAGGAGGCTTCCGCCAGAAAGTCAAACGTACATTCACACGTTTGCTAACAGGTTCAAAAGAGTACATCGTGCCACTAATGAGCAAGAACTCCGCACGGCATTATCGGTAAACAGAGAGAAAAAGGTGTCAATCTTTGCACACAGCTGTTCAAATATTGATCTAACCTTGAAGTACGTTTCACAAAAAAATTGTGCATTAAAAAACCACAAATAGTGCAAAGCAGATATCATACTATAAATGATCACTTGTATGATTAAAGACACACCTAGTTCCCTGAAATATACAGAGGTTCTGTGTTTACAGAGAGTTGGTAGAACACATTTTAACATGCCAACAGGATTGTTGGTGCGTCGGTCCTTAATAAGTAAACTTACAAGGTGATGCGTATAGGTCGATGAACCTTTTGATTCGCATGGAGTATCCTAGGTTTGATGTGACCAATGTTCTCAGTAATAAATAAACAAAATTCAATAACCATTAGTCAAATCAATAATCAATAGTCAATAAAGCAATAAACATGGCACCATGACCTTTCAGTCATGAATAACCACACCTCAGTATACGTTTTAGTAATTTTATTTCCCTTTTGGTTACAATACTGTCATGAGATTAGATCAAACGCAATTCAATTCAAATAAAAACCAGCATAAATTAATTAGAAGACGCCAAAAATATAAACTAACCAAAGCTTGCATCAGAGTACATTCTAAAGCATTAACACAAGTCAATAAAAGAATCAAAGGCAATAAGTCAATTCTAGTCATGAAGTTCAGCAAAACAGTACGTCAAATACTTGTTTTTGTAATCTGTCAATCGTTATGTAAGGAACCCTCATCTAAACCAGATTAGCATCAGCATTTGGGACTTCATGCAAAACAATTTAGGAACAAGAATTTAGAAAACATCTAGTTAAGAATACTATTTAGGCAGCACAGTTGGTACCTAGAAAGGAAAGGCACAAAAATACAATTTCAGTCACATTGTCATATCTACCTATCCATGGTATGGGTCAGCAACAGAGTGAGTCTTCGTCCTCAGGTCGTTAGTCAATCAGCATCACATCAGGCTCTCAGTCAGTGAGTATGAGCCCAATGACAGAATCTTGAATCACCTTTTGGTCTCACAGTCTTGCTCCCCTAACATCTATCTCCGATCTCTCTGGTCTCTTCCCTCTGTCACGTTGTTATATCAAAGTCATCCAGACTATCCCCCAATTTCCAATTGGTCAATTAATCATACGTTATTACCCTAACCAATAATGTCTATGTACCAAATCTATGAATTCTAATATTTCACAGTTCACATGTCGTTGATTGGTCTGCTTTACGATGTTCTCATCATCCGGCTCGTCAGGTATCAAAAATGTTGCATCTTCTTCTACAGTCAGTGTCTTCGTTGTTCGAGTCCTGGGAAAGTACATCTAGCATACATTGCACACTATTAGATACAATTCTAGAGACATCATCTCCTGGTTGTCGGTTCGCATAGAAAGCTCAAGTTAAGAATTTTTATAAAACAATGAGCAGTTCACGGTTAGTTTATTTTGTCAGCATTTTCAATTGAACGTTAAGAAATACAGCTTCTGCAAGAGGCCTGGCAAGACTAGGCCAAGACACTTGCTAAGTTAAGGCCTAAAATTATTGAAAAACATAGGTTATAACTCTCAATGTAACATATTACTACATTAATCTAATACATTTTCAATATTTCATGTATGCTAATCATCCATTTAGTACAATTCGTAAATACTGATGGCCATTCTCTGAGGTCACAATTTCAAATGTGCACATTATTTTTCTACATTAATTCATTTTCTACCAATTTCATTATTCAAAATAGATAAACATTCATTAATAATTTCTAATTAAGACATTTGCATTAACAATCTCTCCTATGATGACTAAATGTGTTATCACACTAACTTTACCATTTACAAATTTATCACTCAATTTCTTCAACATTTTGCCTTCTTCTCGAATTTTCCCTATAGATTCTTTCCCTGTTTCGTTCTTCCCTCCTCTGATTATTTTCAGACCTTTTCAATTTTATCCTTTGACACAATTTACATAGTCCCTATATTCCTAATAGGCAAGCTATTACAATTAATATTCCCTGTGTAATTTTTAGTAGCCCCCCATTCCAAATATCACTAAGCCAATTTCCCACTGAAGCAAACCCTTTACCGACCTTTTACCAAACACCTGGTGCTTTCAACTCTTTCAAATCACTACTTTAGTTAGTCAGGTTAGTAAGTAAGGCCCTCATTACAACTCTGGCGGTAAGTGCCACCTACCGCCATGCTGACTGCCGCCAATATACTGTGACCGCAGTGGTATACCGCTATAGGTATTATGACCCACACAGAGAAATCCACCACTATACAGACACCCACACAAGTCCGCCAGACCAAAGGTCAGTGATAAACTGGCAGTACCAAAACCCACACCGTTACGCCAACAGAAATACGCCCATAGCATCATGACCCACTAATCACCGCGGCGGTCATTCAGCCGCGGTAAACCATTGGCGGTACACACCGCAGCGCTCAAAATACACACACACATACAAAACAACACCACATTGGACAATTCAAAATGCACACACCTGACACACATACACACACCACACACACACACCAATATAAAACACACACACACATTACCCACAACCCTTTACGACCCAAACATTTTGTCAAGTGAGAGAGAGACAAGCCAGGAGCACCCACTGAATCAGAGCCACAAAACACCATCACCCATACACCCTCCACGCACCTCACAGCACACACCCCAACACATCTCCCCGCACACCCTCACACATACCACTCACACTACACCCATGGCACCACAAAGACACCCTAAGGGCCAGATGTAGGTAGGTTTCCTTTTGCGAGTTGCAAATTGCGAGTCCCAGCGACTGGCAATTTGCAACTCGCAAAAGGAAATGCAGAAAGGTGTCTCAGACACCTTCTGCGACTCGCTATGGGGTCGCAAAGACCCACCTCATGAATATTTATGAGGTGGGTCGCAGTTTGTGAGTCTAGGCACTCACGGGGATGGTGGCCTGCTGGGGACAGCAGACCACCATGTCCGTGACTGCTTTCTTAATAAAGCAGTTTTTTTCTTTTCTTTTTGCAGCCCGTTTTCCTTAAAGGAAAACGAGCTGCAAACAGAAAAAATACCGAAACCATTTGTTTCGGTCTTTTCAGAGTAGGCAGTGGTCCATAGGACCGCTGCCTGCTCAGAAAACATATTTTGGATTGCATTCACAAAGGGGAAGGGGTTCCATAGGGACCCCTTCCCGTTTGCGAATGAGTTACCATCCACTTCAAGTGGATGGTAACTGCGAGTTGGTTTGCGACCGCTTTCGCGGTCACAAATCAACTCTACATCGCGATGCGGTCGCAAATAGGAAGGGAGCACCCCTTCCTATTTGCGAGTCGGAATCACATTTTGCGAGTCGGTACCGACTCTCAAAATGTGATTCTGCATCGCGTAAGGGCTTTTGCGCCTCGCAAATGGCGTTTTTCGCCGTTTGCGAGGCGCAAAAGCCTTCCTACATCTGGCCCCAGGTTCTCAGAGGAGGAGCTAAGGGTCATGGTGGAGGAAATCATTCAGATAGAGCCAGAGCTATTCGGATAACAGGTGCAGGAGACGTCCATTGCAAGGAAGATGGAGCTATGGCGGAGAGTCGTGGACAGGGTCAATGCCGTGAGACAGCACCCCAGAACAAGGGATGACATCAGGAAGAGGTGGAACGACCTACGGGGGAAGGTGTGTTCCGTGGTCGCGAGACACCAGGTAGCTGTACAGAAGACTGGCGGTGGATCCTCACCTCCTCCCCCACAACTAATAATATGGGAGGAGCAAGTCTTGGCGATCATGCATCCTGAGGGCCTCGCCGGAATAGCAGGAGGCCTGGACTCTGGTAAGTCAAATCTTTACTACTTTATCCCCCAACCTATCTGCATGCCATCACATACCTCACCCTTACCCTCACTCCCATCACTCCATCACCTCACATATACGCCACCATCACAACCCACCCATCCCAATCCCAAGCCCTGCATGCAACACCAATGCATGGACCCCCATCACAGGCCTGTATGGACAACCATCACCAAAGCATGCACACTAAAGACAATCATTGAGCCAAACCAAGCACAACTCACACAAGCCAAAGCTGCCTTGCTAATAACAACCATAGAGGGAAACATATCCATGCACAAGATGGCACACGCAGATACAATAACACTGCATTTACATCCCCACAGGACCCCCACTCAACATCACCGGAGAGGACGTGCCAGCAACATCCAGTTCCCCCCGAAGAGGCCTACAGTGATGACAGCAGCTCTGCACGCCTGGATCACGATGACCAACCTGGCCCATCAGGGACCTCTGGACAGTCAGTTACCCAACCACAGTCCCAACCCACCAAAGAGCCTCCCCCTCAGGAAACACCAGCACAGCACCCACCCAGCGGGCCCATCCCTCTGTCTCCAGGACACGTCAATCAGCAGTGTGTTCACCACTACAGGGACCCGAGGCAACCCCACCAACAAAGGATGATCAGGAACCTGGGGTCAGTGGTGGTGGGCACCCGGTTCAGGGGACAGAGGCACAGGAGAAAAGGGAAGCTGGGAGGACTGCTGTGCGACAGAGGGAGGACAGGCCCAGGGAACTGACTCTCCATGTGGCACTCACCAACATCCTGGAAGCATACCACCATTCCCAGAAGACCATGGGCCTGATACTGGCCAAGCTGCAGGAGACCCAGCGGCTGCAGGAGTGACAGTACCTGGGGATCAGGGAGGACCTGAGGGACATCCACACCACCCTGGTCACCATTGCAGAGGTGCTGGCAGACATGGCCAACACCATGAGGGAGGAAGTGGCACACCAAAGGGCCCCTGACACTGGCCAAACCGAAGAACAGCCCTCCACCTCCACCGGCACTAGTGGACAGGAGGCCCTGCCACAGGAACAACAGGCCACCAGCACCCCAACCCCTGCAGAAGGAGAACCACCCCACAAACAGTCCCTGTGATCCAGGCAGAAGCCAGAGACCATTGCCAAGACCACTGCCAGGAAGTAATACTCTCCTGATTGTCACCCTCTATCCCACCCTGTCACCCTGTCCACCTTCAACTGCCATTGCTCAACTTCCTATGCCCCCTTGGACAATGCACCTGGGATACAAATAGAATTAACTCTACCCCGGACTTTCCTCCATCAGCAACCCATCCCATTTCAATACCCTCTACACTTATTAGCACATAAATAAACACCTTTGGAACAAATTCAAGTATTGAGTCTGTTAATTCTATGACAAATGTATTACCTTCACAAACTGTAAACATTGCAAATCAAATGTACTGTAATATTTACATAGGTATGACCTGCAGTGGGCAGCATTAAACACACCAGGAGCCAGAGTGGGGCAAAGAGATCTGAAAATAGAGATGCCAAAGGGTACAGTAAGTGGCCATGGAAATAGGGAAATCAGGCTGGCATGTTCAATGTCAAACACAAAACTGCAATGGAAGATGAAGTTACAGTGTGTTACCTGTGTGTCACTGGAAGTACTGTTGAATGAGTGTACTTCTTTTGTCCACATCTTCTTCCTCTGCCTCCTCTTCGTCACTGTCCACAGGCTCCACTGCTGCCACACGACCATCCCCAGGCTCATCCTCCTGCAGAAAAGGCACCTGGCGTCTCAAGGCCAGGTTGTGCAACATGCAACATGCAACATGCAACGATGATCTGGCACACCTTCTTGGGTGAGTAGTACAGGGATCCACCTGTCAGATAGAGGCACCGGAATCTGGTCTTCAGGAGGCCAAAGGTTCTCTTAATGATCCTCCTTGTTCGCCCATGTGCCTAATTATAACGTTCCTCTGCCCTTGTTCTGGCATTCCTCACTGAGGTCAGTAGCCATGAGAGGTTGGGGTAACCAGAGTCACCTTAAAATATTCGAGGGATACCTGTTAGCCACACACTTACCCTTAGGGCCAAACCAACACCCATATACCTACATCAACTGGGTGGGGACCATGGGCTCACTTATTAGCCACACCCTGTGCCTCTGGAGTTGAGACATCACATATGGAATGCTGCTATTCCTCACGATAAAGGCATCATGCACAGAGCCAGGATACTTGGCATTGACATGGGAGATGTACTGGTCCACCAAACACACCATCTGCACATTCAGAGAGTGAAAGTTTTTCCTATTTCTGAACACTTGTTCATTTCTCTGGAGGGGGGGAGAAATGCAATATGTGTACCATCAATGGCACCAATGATGTTGGGGATTTGTCCCAGTGCATAAAAGTCAGCCTTTACTGTGGCCAAATCCTCCACCTGGGGGAATACAATATAGCTGCGCATGTGTTTCCGCAGGGCAGATAACACTCTGGTCAGCACGTTTGAGAACATTGGCTGAGACATCCCTGATGCCATGGCCACTGTCGCTTGGAAGGAACAACTTGCCAGAAAATGGAGCACTGACAGGACCTGCACTAGAGGGGGGATACCTGTGGGCTGGCGGATAGCTGAAATCAGGTCTGGCTCCAATTGGGCACACAGCTCTTGGATTGTGGCCCTATCAATTCTGTAGGTTAGGATAATGTGCCTGTCCTCCATTGTCGCCAGGTCCACCAGGGGTCTGTACATGGGGGTATGTCTCCATCTCCTATTCATCCTTAGTGGTTGAACTCTAGGGTAAAAAACGGTGAGCAGAGGGTCATATTCACACATATGTAAATATTAATATGCATTTCTTCATTTACAGAAACAATATGTGAACTCGAGAGTTAGCTGATTTGCCAATGTCTGCTGTGACGCAGCTAGGTGCCATGGCCTGTGCCCCCCTGAAATGGCAGCTGCCTGACCTCTGAGGAGGGACAAGTGGAAATTAGGTAATTCCGCGGCGTTGTGCGCCGTTGCGGTCGATGACCGCCGCGCAACATCGCATTGGTTATCATTGGGCCCTATGGGTTCCAGGAGCCAATGTCGATGTACGCCAGCAGTGACAGTACGCACGTGACTGCCATTTTCTATCTGTTCACTCACTTGCTACCTGACCTGCAGCAGGAGAGGACCTACACTGCAAGTGCTGCTGTGACCTGTGTCTGGAAGCGACAATGGCTCGAGTGTCTAGGGAAAGGGCCCCCGCCTTCACTTCGGAGGAGTTGGAGAGACTAGTGGATGGGGTCCTTCCCCAGTACACTTTACTCTATGGTCCTCCAGACAAACAGGTGAGTACACTGTGAGCATGATGCGTGGGCCATGAATTTATGGATTGCTGTGTGTGTAAGACCCGTGTGGGGGGGGGACTGGGGGGTCCTGGCCAGGGTGCTGCATGTATGTGCGTAAGGGGTGTGAGGGATATGGTGGGCCATGAGTAAGAAAGTCCGGACGGTATGACTAATCCCTTTTCTGCTGTATTTTTTCTGCAGTTCAGCGCCCATCAGAAAAAGGGTATTTGGTGTGCCATCGCCAAGGAGGTGTAGACCCTGGGGGTCTTTGACAGGTGGAGCACCCACTGCCACAACCAGTGGGAGGACCTTCACCGCTGGGCAAGGAAGACAGCAGAAGCCCAGCTGGGGCTGGCCTCCCAACGAGGAAGGGGTGCCTGTTGTACCCTGACCACCCTGATGTTCCGCATCCTGGCGGAGGCCTATCCTGAGTTGGATGGGCGCTTGAAGGCATCACAGCAGCCACAAGGGGGTGAGTACAGAATCAGAATCATGACTTTGAGCGCGTTAAGGTTTTACCTGGGTGGGGGATGTGGGCTGTGGGTGCCCCTAGGCCAGGGCGAACATGGCAGGGTATGTTCAATAATGGGCAAGATCAGATGCACTCCAACCCGAATAGTGTTAGTGGGCATCTACTACTGGGCAGGGTCCTGTGGGTTTCAGGTGTACAGCTAATGGCGTTAAGCATTGTACCCCATGGGCTGGTGACTAGCATTGTAACTGGTAGTGCATGGCCTAGTGCATAGGGCTGATCCCTGTGTGTTGTGTACGCCAACAGTAGTGTTGTTGCTGGAATTGACCAAGTGTATCCTCTGTCTCCCCCCCCCCTTCTTGCTTTGTCACCCTGTCCTTGTGTGCATTAGCATCATCTGGTGGAGGAGCAGAGGCACTGGCGACAGAGGGAGCTGCATCCCACATGGGCCTGAAGGCCGAATCCACCAACGGTGAGGGCACCAGTGGGACGGAGGGCGAGGGTAGCACCACGACGGAGACAGGAGGGGACAATACCGACAGCGACTCCTCCTCCGATGGAAGCTTCATGGCGGAGGCGGACACCTCTGTGCCCACCCCCACAACAGGTACAGCAGCCACCCACGTACCAGCACCGCACTCCCAGCAGCCCCTCAGCGTGCTTCCCATGCCTGCTCACCCAGGAGGGTGGGCATCTCCTTTGCCCCAGGCACCTCAGGCCCTGCCCCAGTCAGCCCTGCTGCCCTCAGTGAGGAGGCTATTGACCTCCTGAGATCCCTCTGTATTGGGCAGTCAACCATACTGAATGCCATCCAGGGTGTTGCAACAAACAAATGCATACCTGGAGGGCATTCACTCCGGGGTGGTGGCCCAACAGAGAGCATTCCAGGCTCTGGCCTCCGCAATGATGGCAGCCATTGTCCCTGTCTCCAGCCTCCCCCCTCCAAGTTCCTCTACCCAGTCCCAATCCCCTCAACCCCAGCCTATCCCAAGCACACCTTAAGACCAGCAATCACCCAAATCAACACACAGAAGTGGCTCAGGCAAACACAAGCACCACACTTCATCTCACAGGCACTCACACAAGCACCATCCCCATGCAGACACACCAACATCCACTGCCTCCACTGCCTCCACTGTGTCCCCCTCCTCCTCATCGTCCACCCCTCCCAGTAGCGTCTCCACCCACACCTGCATGCACTACATCCTCATACACTACCTCCATCACCAGCACGCCTATAACTACACACCCCTCACTGGCAGTCACCACCCCCACATCCATACACACGTCCCCTGTGTCCTCTCCCACTGTGTCTGTGACCCATCCTCCCAAAGTACACAAACGCAAGCACCCACACACCCAACAGGTATCCACCTCACAACAGCATCCAGCCCATGCACCCAAACACAGCAGACTGACACCTCCTACAACCACTCCCTCTTCCTCCACTCCCAAACCTTCACCCTCTTCCCACACTAGTGTCCCTAAGAAGCTTTTCCTCGCCACCCTTGACCTATTCCCTACCCCTCCCCCCCGTCCTTCACCTCGGGCCAGGGTGTCCAGAACCCAGCTCAGCACCTCAGCCACCCAATCCACGGCCACTGTGGTTTCTGCAGCTGTCAGAGGCTCCAACAAGGCACCCGTCAGCCCAGCCAGTGTGCCACCAACACCTGACAAGGCCAAGAAGGGTCCGCCACCTGGCAAGGGCAAGAAGGGGACCGCAGCCAGCAAGGGGAAAGGAGGCACAACCAGGCAGCAAGGCCAAGGCACAGACTCCACCTGGCAGAAGCAAGGAGGCAGCACCATCTGCCAAGGGCAGGAAGGGGCATATAAC
This sequence comes from Pleurodeles waltl, assembly GCF_031143425.1. Classification (NCBI taxonomy): domain Eukaryota; kingdom Metazoa; phylum Chordata; class Amphibia; order Caudata; family Salamandridae; genus Pleurodeles; species Pleurodeles waltl. The sequence continues at coordinate 512,639,144 of NC_090447.1, read as the reverse complement.
ACCAGCCATGGCGCTTCAGCCGTCCAAGGCTGCAGGTGAAGGCCTGGAGGCTACCACCACAAATGCCAGCACTGCCACCTGCACCGCAGCCAGCACCGCCACCTGCACCGCCACCAGCAGCACCACTGCCAGCAGCAGCAGCCCCAGTGGGCAGCCGTCCGAGGCTGCAGGTGAAGGCCTGGAGGCTACCACCACAACTGCCAACACTGCCATCTGCACCGCAGCCAGTACAGCCACCTGCACCACGGCTAGCACCGCCACCTGAACCGCCACCAGCAGCACCACTGCTAGCAGCACCAGTGGGCAGCCATCTGAGGCTGCAGGTGAAGGCCTGGAGGCTACCACCACCACTGCCTGCACAGCCTCCTGCGGCGCAACTGGCATACACTGAGCAGCCATCACCGCTGGAAAGCAGTGAGTAGTGGTGACTACATGGGCTGCAGTGCGTCCTGGCCCCTACAAAAGCTGTCGTTGTGACACCCAGGTGAGAGACTGTGACCTTGCACTCCAAAACACCTGCATCACAGGGCACAATGCCCCCTCCAGAACCAGTGGAAGAAGGCATCCACTTAGCCCCTCCTTGCCAGGATGAAGATGACTGGGCACAAGGCCCCCTCCAGAACCAGTGGAAGAAGGCATCCACTCAGCCCCTCCTTGCCAGGCTGAAGCAGACTGGACACAATGCCCCCTCCAGAACCAGTGGTAGAAGGTATCCACACAGCCCCTCCTTACCAGGATGAAGCGGACTGGGCACAAGGCCCCCTCCAGAACCAGTGGAAGAAGGCATCCACTCAGCCCCTCCTTGCCAGGATGAAGCAGACTGGGCACAAGGCCCCCTCCATAACAAGTGGAGGTAGCCATCCACTCAGCCCCTCCTTACCAGGATGAAGCAGACTGGGCACAAGGCCCCCTCCAGAACCAGTGGAGGAAGGCATCCACTTGAGAGACTGTGGCTTTGCACTCCCCAGGACCAAGCAGTGGGCAAACCACCCACTTGAGAGACTGTGGCTTTGCACTCCCCAGGACCAAGCAGTGGGCATGGAACCCCCTCCAGAAGCAGTGGCATTGTTCCATCTTTTGGCTGAGGTGCCCCCTCATTCCCTGTCCCCCTGAGGTGCCTGCGTGTTTTTGACCTGATGCCCCTGCAGTGTTCTGTATTGAGGCAGGAGTCAAGTGTGGCCTTCACCTATGTGTCTTAGCCCAGTGGGCGACGGACAATTTTTGAGTGGGCATTGTCCCTCCTTTTGTATATATTTTATCTATTGTACATACTGTTTTTTCTTTATTAATGTATTTCTTAAAATATTACACTAATTTTACTCCATTCTTTTTGTCCTTGTGTTATTCCAGAGGGTTATGGGGTGTATAAGTAATGTTGTTGCATGTGTTTGTGTGGATAGTGCTGGGGGTGAGGGTTGGGGTGGGGGTGTTGCGTGTGTGTGTCACTCTCTTTTTCCTCCCTCCTCCCCCCTCCCCATGTGCTAGGTGCAGTACTCACTGTGGTCGTCGTCGCTGGCGTTCATGTTCCTGGTGTATGAGAAGATACACCAGCATGGGGAACACCTGCAGCTCAGGCTCTGTGGTGTCCTGGTTCTTCCTTGAGTGTTGAGAGGTGAGTTGTTTCCCTTCTGTGTTCTGATTCCGCTGTGGTTTTGATGGCGTTGGTACCGCCCCGGAAAAGGTAGCGGATGGGTGGGTTGTAATGCAGTGGATGGTACATTGTCTTCCGCCTGGCTGTTGGTGGTTACCGCCTCAGTGTTTGTTGCTACCGCTGTGGCGGTCAGTGTGTTAAAGTGGCTGTATCTGTTGCCGGTTTCCGCCGTGGTCATGATTCCATTATTTTTACCGTCGGCCTGTTGGCAGTATTACCGCCGCTTTATCACCGACCAACAGGATTGTAATGAGGGCCTAAGGGCCTGATTACAACTTAGGAGAAAGGTGTTAATCCGTCCCAAATGTGACGGATATACCACCAGCCGTATTACAAGTCCATTATATCCTATGGAACTCGTAATACGGCTGGTGGTATATCCGTCACATTTGGGACGGATTAACACCTCCTCCAAAGTTGTAATCAGGCCCTAAGTCTCTTATCTCTTTACTGTTATTCGGTATGTATGAGCAGCAATGTCTAGAGTTAATCATTTTACAGACTCCGTCAGTCACATTGTCATATGTACCTATCCACGGTATGGGTCAGCAACAGAGTCAGTCTTCGTCCTCAGGTCATCAATCGATCAGCATCACATCAGGCTCTCAGTCAATGAGCATAAGCTCAATGACAAAATCTCAAATCACCTTTCGGTCTCGCAGTCTCGCTCTCCTAACATCTATCTCCAATCTCTCTGGTCTCTTCCCTCTCTCACGTGCTTATATCAAAGTCACCCAGACTATCCCTCAATTTCCAATTGGTCAATTAATCATACGTTATTACCCTAAACAATAATGTCTATGTACCAAATCTATGAATTCTAATATCAGATACAAATCTAGAGACATCATCTCCTGTCCGTTGGTTCTCATAGAAAGCTCCAGTTAAGCATTTTTATTAACAATGAGCAGTTCATGGTTAGTTCATTTTGTTAGCATTATTGAACGTTAAGAAATACACCTCCTGCATGAGGCCTGGCAAGACTAGGCCAAGATACTCGCTAAGTTAAGGCCTACAATTATTGAAAAACATAGGTTATAACTCTCAATATGAAATTTTACTACATTAATCTAATACATTTTTAATGTTCCATATATGTTAATCATTCATTTAGTACAATTTGTAAACACTGGTGGCCATTCTCCGGGGTCACAATTTCAAATGTGCTCATTATTTTTCTACATTAAAATCATTTTCTACCAATTTCATTGTTCAAAATACATAAACATTCATTAATAATTTGTAGTTAAGACATTTGCGTTAACAGGATAATTTATGCTTTGAAATGTAGTATCTCTGCAGGGGTCTAACTATGCCTCAGGTTTTATTCTTGGTGTTGAACGCATCGTTGTCAAGTAAATTTGCACCAGTGAACTTTTATTTCAACCAAACAGTGCTAAAACAACATTTCACAGCCTCATTACAAGGTTCTTCTTAAATCTAGGAGTTACAGGCCATATCTGAGATACAAGTTCTGGTGTAACTGTGCTGTCCCACTGTTTTTCACACAGACTGCGGCAACAGTGAACATACTTTTGAAGTTGTTGGAGGACCTGTTTAGATATTAACTGGAGAAGAACCAGTTATCTCTGGAGTATATTTTATATCTGGGAAAGATGCATTTTTCCAATTCCCTACTGAATATCAAGGTGTTATTTAGATTTATTATTTCCTAAAACAGTGGTTCCCAATTTGTGGTTGGGGAACCCCTGGCGGTCCACAGAGCCTCCTCAGGAGGTCTGCAACTACTTAGAAAATGAAATAATATTAACAGATTAGGGCCCCAGCTTTCAGTAATGACTCAGTAGAGGAGGTCCCCAGATTCCAATAAGTATTCAGTGCGGGCCCGGGCTCCAGTAATGATAAAGTGGGGGTCCACAGAAGTCAAAAGATTGGGAACCACTGCTTTAAAATGTATCATGTGAACATCATAGAAGCTCCATGAATGAATGAATCCATCTCACAGACAATTGACATAGAACAAATTATGGAGCATCATTATTGAAAGATATTTTCGGAGCAATTTTTCCTCCAGTAAGAGGAGCCCTAAGTGACAAGAAAATTAGAAAGCTTTCTACAGTAGTAGATAAATTAGCCACTATTACATCTGGTGCTTTTCTAGCAGTAAATACAGAATTAATAGCTATTAAATCAATGTTTTTGCAAGATAGATTAGCTTTAGACATATTGTTGGCAAAAAAGGCAGCATCTGTAAGATGTTGAAGACACAACATTGCTGTTGGTGCATGACAGAAAAAAGAGAAATGATTGAAGAATTTGCAAAGATTATTTCTGACTTAAAACCTGAATTAGAAAATTTAGAAGCAACTAGTGTTACAAAATTTATGTAAAGGAGCTTCTGACATAAGTAGTTGGTTTGGAAATATTGGTAGTTGATTTTTATTTGTTATATTAAGCCCCATATTGATTAGTGGCATTTGCCTAATATGCTTGTTTCTTCATAGAGGGGATGTAGTTGTTACTTAACAAGAAGGATGAAAGAGAAATGAAAAGGCAAAGGAAAAAAGAAATAGAGATGGAAGAAAAGAAAAGTAAGGGCCACCAAGAGTTGAAGGAGATGCAAAGCTTAAAGAATAAGATGAGTAACTCAGTGCAGGAGAGAGGTGCAATTTGAAGATTCATTTGTGATAGAATGCGATGGCTATTCTAGCCATCAGAGAGGGAACTGATAAAGCGAATTTCCTAATTTTGCAAATGAAACACATTTAACAGAAATGCGCTAATTTTAAAACTAAACAAAAGAAGCATAATAAATACAAAACGTTGTAATAGGTAATCATATTAAGGCATTATAAGCAAACACATGAAGTAACATTGCATTGACTCAAGGTAGCCTAACTGCTGATGCCATTTCAAATGTCAACTTTACACGTTAGTGTGAAGAGGCTTATTTTCACCTTTAAACTGTTGTTTTGCATGAGATGTTTTTCTATTTCCAATGCAGATGCTGTAATTTTCCAGAATCCTTCTGTTAGCTAGTAAATAGGCATTTGTTATCTATTAGACAACTGACAGTGAGGTTTGCACTAAAGTAGAGGAGATGGAAGGAAACTCGACTAGTGGAAAGAAATGTCTGAACCACAAAATGTGTTCAAAAGTAACAAACCAAGGACATAGTTGCACAGCTTATTGAGGAGACATGAGAAATTGGGCGTTTACCTGTTCCCAGAGTTTGTTGAAGAATGATTGGTTAACGTGAGCGGGTAATGGAAATAATATTGCCATTAATGTTTGAGTTTAAATATATTAGTGTGTATTCCTTGATTAGTCAGAGCCCTTCCTGGGGAAATGCCCTTTCTTTTCCGAGACCCTTCTTCTCCTACAACATTATACTAGGTGCACAGAGCTTGTGGCAGAACTTTGGAGGAAGATCTGAGAGATGCCTTCTGACTTTGGACTGAAAATATCTTTTCAGCCTTTGCTAATTTTCACTGCTTGAGTGCTGAAGATCCATGCTTAAGCATCCTTCATCGCTCATCAGAACCTGCGTTTGGGATTTCTAAACTGACAACTTACCTTGCTTGCTGAAAGAAAATACCCTTTATAGCCATCTTTATTCAATTAGATTAGAGATTTTACTTTATGGAACACACTTGCAACATTCTCTCTATTTTATTTGTAATTCTTACTAATGAGGTATTTTCCCTCATCTTGAAATACTGATTTATGAATTATTTTAATCTGTAACAGTGATGACTAAATGTTAATACTTGCTAAATGAATTAATTAGATTTGAATTAATTTATTAATAAAACTATTTAAACACACCAAATCTCTTTGTCAATTGCTGTGAAGCCCCACTTGGACTTCACTGTTCATGGCTATTGATGTAAATGACTGCAACTTATCTTCTTTCCTTATCGACTAACAAAGGTTCATGCAACCAATGGTAGTTGTTATTTAATGATTACACTCAACAGCTGAGACACAAGAACCCCTACTCCGATACTTTTCTGACCCACTGTATTTCACACATGGCCTGCGGCTACTGGAAACAACTGGCAAAACCTCAAGGTACGAGTTACCAGTGGAACAGAATACAGAATTATCCAAAATACTTCTGGCAAGTGCCTACTTGTAAGGGAACCATAAGCATCCCACTTGTAATCCCCTGGCGCCTGTTCCCCTTAGAGATACTGTTACCCTCAGTACTTATGAAGAAAATCCACCTTTTCTGTGTGGTCACCCCTGATTTTTCACTTTTTGCTGGGGACCCTATTTTATTGCTGGTTTTTAGACTCTGCACACTGGTTTACTGTTATCCAGTGCCTAGTGTATGTTCTCAACCCCCTGAAATATGGAGAAATTGGCTAATCCCTGATTGACATATTTAACATTTCTCTAAGGCTACAGTGTACAGTGAGAAAATACACCTATGGCTTGAAAAGTTAACTGTCATTTGTGGACTGCAGCACTTAGGGCCTTATTACGAGGATGGCAGTCTGCAGACCACCAGCCTTGCGGTGGCAGTTGGACCACCGCCACTGTGGTGGTCGGACCACCGCCGCTGTGGCCGTCTGACTGCCATCCACTTGTGTGACAAAAGAAAGCATGGCTTCAGGCCTACCATTGTAGCCTGGCTACTCCAGTGAAAAACTTGCAATGCAACCTGTTAAAATAACCCTTTTTGACAGGTAAACCCAAAGGTTAGGAATATTCCTTGAAGTGGGCAGTCACCCACCCCACATATTAATCCAGTTTCTTACATCTGGTAAATATGGGGAGGATAAGAGAGTGAAGTTACAATGAGGGAAGACAGAGCATACACAATGAGTCCTTTTCACTGATCTGCATTTTTGTACTGGTCAATGAATTAAATTACTTTTTTTCCACGTTTGTACAGAGACAGCTTTAGCACAACACACAACATACAATATATAATTGTGGCTTTGGGTCAGCACTCTTGAGCCAGCAATTTGTTTAGCTGTGCCCCCTTTAAGGGTGCTCATCACATTTTAACCAGCCCACACCAATACACAAATGTTTACACTTTGAATTTACAGTCCTCATAGGTGACATAGAAAGAAAGTAGTTCCTTTTTCATGATTGCAGCTGCTCCTCCCATTCAGGAAAATATGTACGTACACAAATGCCACTGCTTCCTGCATGCTTGGTGCCCTCGTTGGTGTGGTTTCCTCGCCACTGCTGTGTAAGCCATTCCACAATAATAAGCACACAGATGCTCATTGCTGCCTGGAAGAAGCCTCTGGGTGCTGTCACTGTAAGTGGGCTTGATATTGTTTTTTACTCAAATGACTGGTATCTTAGAGAAAAGCAGGAACTACTTGGATTTTAAATACACATTTATTTTTATATTTAAATATATAGGGCCTGATTACAACTTTGGAGGACGGTGTTAATCCGTCCCAAATGTGACGGATATACCACCTACCGTATTATGAGTTCCATAGGATATAATGGACTCGTAATACGGTAGGTGGTATATCCGTCACATTTGGGACGGATTAACACCGTCCTCCAAAGTTGTAATCAGGCCCATAATCATAATTTGTGATTATGATTTAATATTTACAATGTATCATTATTACTGAAATGTCTAATTAGCATTTATCATTTAATGTCCAAGCAGCGCCTGCTCTTCCCTCTTGAGCAGGGTTTGCTAGCCGGCACATGCATGCCCAATGCATGTGTCTCGCGTAAACCTACTTGGTCCATGTCAACACCTCTGCAAGACATGATAGCCTTGAAGAATATCTGACTACAGGGTAATGTCCCGCATTCCTTCCATGGAGCCCGTAGGATACTACTACAAGAGAACCCAAAAAGAGAAATCCTTTGGAAAACAAGGGTACTATTGTCCTATATTCATCCTATAGATGTTGCATGTTGTAAATAGGTTGGATTTGATGAAAAAATAAGAATAACTTTCCAGGGCATAATACTTTGTTTAGAGTCCTGATGAAAGTCCTGGACCCATTGGCCTATAAGATATGGGGCTGAAACGTGTTGACTAGCATAGATGTGGTGTAGACCCACTGTCTATATAGACCCCAAACTTGTTTGTATTTTACCATAGCAGGAAAGCCGCTAATAAAAGGGATACCTTTGGTGTTTCGAGGTATTTTTATTGAAGGTCCCCAGCAGAAAGAAATTATACAAAGTATTCCCTGGAAAATGGTTGAGCCCATCCTGGTTTTTAGGGACCAGGATGAGACCTGACGATGAAGCATGACACCAATAGTGTGTGAAGGTCTATGTAACAACACACAGTGATGTCCTGATTACGGGTACAGCTTTACTCCACACGATAAAGTCCTTTTGGTAGGCTCTATCAATATTCGGGTGGGATACTTAAGATGGTTTATTTATTGTCTTTGTGTCTGCAGGCATTGTGAATGTGTCATTTAGCTTCTTGCAAGGTGTGTACAGTGGCTCTTGTATGCCCACAACCATGTTTAGGGTGTCCCTTAATGTTATGTTTGTGTAAAAAAAAAAATGACCTATTGGTCTGTGGGACAGTGTGTGCACTATACTTGATTGCATGCAGGACTTTACTTTGGTAAAACATGAAATACAAGCTTGCAAGACTATAAGTGCTGTGTGTCTGTGCACCCTGCCTCTTGTGCTGTTTTAGTCACCAAAGTTACACTGCTGCTGCCTTGTACCAGAATAGGCTTGAAGAATGAAAAACATCACAGACATGGGAGGCTTAGAAAGAAGCAGATAGCACAGAGACACTGTATACATAAATTGTGCATGTCAGTCTTTGCATGGTGACTACATTAAAAGCCAGACCTTTAGGCCTTAGCAATACTTGTGTTGGTTGTTTGGTGCAAATGACAGAGGACAATTCCACTGGTGCCTGAAACGGCTGCAATGTATGTAATAGTCACGGGCGGCTCCTCCATTAGAGCGGAGGAGCGTCGCCCCATTGAAATGCCCCAGAGAGGAAAAATAAAATGGTAATGAAATTAATTCATTACCATTTTATTTTTCCTCAACCCTTCCCAAACCAAGTGTCAGGACAGGGTGGAGCCTGCTGAGTGGCAGCAGCAGCAGGGAGGAGTGGTGGGCTGCCTGTGCATTGGTTTAATGTGCACATGTCTCTTTGGCCGGCTGTCTTGCAACGCCCACCCAGCCATGCGCACTTTAAACTTCTGTAATTTAGCTGTCTGAAGACAGCTGGGGTAGAGAAAGCACAGGTCTCAAGTGCTCTTAACAGCACCATGAGAGGCCGCTCCCTCCAATCCTAGTGCTGCTTCTACCAGCATGAAAGCAGGGCCAGGATTGGTTAGGGGTATTTGCTGGAGCCTAGAAGCCTGGAGGCGACCGAGCAGAACATGGACCGGAGCAAGGACGTCGTGCAGCAAGCAAGGTAAGTGGCTATTTCTTTTTTTATTTACTGTCGCCACTCACCTTCCATGCATGTGCCGACCCACCACCCATTTCCTGATCCCCCACTCTAAGTACTTGCCAGCCACCAGTGTTGATAGTACTTTAGTGGACAACCTAGCAAAACATTATTTCTCAACTTTCTTAACTTGGAAAATGGGATGCTAACGTGAAGTATGAATAGCATGCTTTAGTCCAATGACCAACTGCCATATTTTCTAGTCATGTTCACAAGCACAAATCCTATTTTTACCTAATGAGTTATTTACCCTAAACAATCAAAGTAGACATTCCTGGAGCATGTGCATTTGTGCAAAAAAAAGGCGAGGCACATCAGAGTGGTACTGGCAACATATCCTCTAAAAAAAAAAAGGCTGTCGCTACCTCTGTGCATTTTGATAGGTGCCACACTGAAGGGAGAATGTATTAAGGGTGTGCGAAATTCACCTAATTTGCTTTTACATAATTTTGTGAAATTTGGGGAAAATTAGGGGAAAATACGTGTAATTATGTGAACCACAAATCAATCACTTAGCACTATATTTGAGTGTAAAATGCATCCTAATGCCTGGTTTTTGATGCAGGACGAATTTCGCACAACAAAAAAAAGAATTGCCTCAAGCAACATCTACTCACGTTCTGATTGTTCGCATTATTCCCATGCTCCCATATTATAATTTTGCTGGGAACCATGGTATAATTACAGATGTGGCATGGTGGCACCAATTTTGGGAATTTCATGTAACAAGCATAACATAAATTCCCAAAATGACACAAATTATGCTGGTGTAATTTAAAATTTTAAATTACAAAATTTAAATTTTAAATTTAATAATGGCCTCCTAAGTATACTCTCCATCCTGAGGCCCATGTTCATTATATATTTATCTATTTGTATAGTCGTGATTTGCTCTGACCCTGAACTATACAAGAGGTGCACCTAAGTCTATTGAACTAGTTTATACTATTGGTTATCATCACTTACCACGCCAAAGAATACTCAGTATGCAAGTACCTCCCAAGGTACTTTGACTCTCATGATGTCCTTAGAGGAGCTGTGAATGCCTATCTCAAAGGAGGTAGTTAAGAACTGATTTTGGTTTCTCAAAATAGAGAGTTGATAGTTGAGTTCAGGTATAGCACTATACAATCACCACAGTTGCAATAAAGGTGACATTCTTAACCTTGGTTTATGAGTGGTTTATGAGTTTGTATAAAGATACACAATCGCAGAAATCACACTAAGGTCAATAAACAAAATGGGAATGAGGGCCCCTGGCTAAAAACACTATGGGCCTCATTCCGACCCTGGCCGGCGGCGCCAGCCCAGCGGAAAACACCCTTCCATGAGGATGTCGGCTCCGAATGGAGCCGGCGGAGTGGAAGGGGTGCGACGGGTGCAGTTGCACCCGTCACGATTTTCAGTGTCTGCATGGCAGACACTGAAAATCTTTGTGGGGCCCTGTTACGGGGGCCCCTGCAGTGCCCATGCCATTGGCATGGGCACTGCAGGGGCCCCCAGGGGCCCCACAACACCCCATACCGCCATTCTCTTCCTGGCGGCCAAAACCGCCGGGAACAGGATGGCGGTATGGGGCTCGGAATCCATGGAGGATTCCCCAGGGCAGCGGAGAACCGGCGGTACACCGCCAGTTTTCCGTTTCTGACCGCAGCGGTCAGAATGCCCAAGGGAGCACCGCCAGCCTGTTGGCGGTGCTCCCGCGGTCGTTGGCCCTGGCGGATTTTACCGCCAGGGTCAGAATGGCCCCCTATATACCACTTGCAATCACTAAATGACTGTGAACACCCGAATTGTCTTTAAAAGGGAATACAGAAAACAATACAATGCAGTTACTGCACTGATGTAATGGACAAAGCTATGTTTGTGAAACTCTTGCTTGCGATCTCTAACCAACCACACTATAAGTTTGTATTCCCCTCTCCACAGCAAAGTTACTTTCTTATAGTTTTTAGATTTTTAATACTCAGAATCCTTCTAATCCTAAACATCTAAAACAAATTAAAATACACTGTCAGTCGAAATTCCATGCAACAGCAACTATGTCAGTGAATTGAGGACTGTCTAGGACAGGGGACCCCAACCTTTTCTGTAGTGAGAGCTACTTCTGATCAGTGAAAATCATTGTGAGCCACTGAAGGCTAAGGCACTCGCACAGAGTTACTAGACACTCCCTGCCCAGTTCACTGAATAAGTCTAATGTCCATCCAGCCAGAAACTATGGTTTGAACAAAATACTTTTTGACTAGGGGCGCTATGACAGGGCCGACACGTGTGCCAGTGAGAGCGTGGTCTTGTGTGTGTATGCATGGGATATATGTGAATATGTGAAAGAGAGCCTGTGTCAAAAGTGCTTGTGACACAAGACATACCTTTCCCCATATGTGGAACAGTTATATGTATAACACAAACATACAGCCATTTTTTTAATGGGAGAATTTTAAAGTGCATAATAATGTTCTGCAAAAAAGTGTCGCATTCACAAACATCAGTTATCTGGCTCCCAGTGGCCTTTAGACAGGGTGCCACATTTATAACAGAAAAGTACAGCCATTTATTTAAATGGGAGGAATTTAGGGCCACATGTAGGTAGGTTCAGATTTGCAAATGGGTGCAAACTGCGATTGGTTTGCGACCGCGTTCGCAGTCACAAAACAATCCAACATTGCACTGCGAGTCGCAATTAGGAAGGTAACACCCCTTCCTAATTGCGAGTCGCAAACCCGTTTTGAGATTCGGTAACCAGGTTACCGAATCACAAAACTGGGTTTGTGCATCGCGATGTGCTTTTTGCACGTCGCAAACAGCGAAATTCGCTGTGTGCGACGTGCAAAAAGCTACCTACATGTGGCCCTTAGAGTGAAGAAACATGCTTCACAAAATATTAAGACATAATTGACTCAATATTTCATATAAATATTTTTCCTCACTTAAATTTCTCTAATTTAAAAAAATGACTGTAATTGTCATCTGTAAATATAGTACAGCATCTTCTAGCCACTGGGAGCAAGAGGCCTGCTGTTTGTAAATGTGACACTTTGAAAAGGGAAAAAATTAAAACAAAAAGCCAATTTAATCATTAATTTAACATTTCATTTTAATTTTCTCCTGCTTAAAAGCAATCAGAAACATCATTTTGGTCTCATGCTTTTACACAAGGATTTTTAGTTAAGATTTAAATGCCTCAGTGCTTCAGTTCTTCACCTGTGTGCCCTCAGGTCATAAATCTGACTCCAGCACTGCTCATTATCAGGCTCTGCTATCTGCAGCCTGAAGACAATATTGTAAAATAAACACAGCCTTCCCTTAAGTGTAAAAGGGAAATGTGACCCTGTGCTTATTTAAAATGAATTCAAGAGAGCGATCCACTGGTTGGAGACACCTGGTTTAGGAGATCGGGAAGAGAATTACATCATCCAGGAAAATAAACCTAGCAACTAGTTTAGGGTGGTGTCAGTCCCTTTAAATGCTTATTTCTTGTATCCATGAGTCTCTAGGCAAACTGGCTCAGCGATTTCTCACTCAGGGTGGCACAACCTTGATTACGATAGTGAGCACACCACAGTCTGATACACAGCGAATGGCATATAATATAATGGTTGACATTCTGTTATACAATCACATGGGCCCTGTGGGGTTTACATTCAGCCCTGTTTAGCATAGAGCAGCAAACCTCCCCAGAAATTTCGCTGTTAGGTTTCACACTATGAAACTGATGCATTCTAGTCCATATAGTCCCTTCCTTTCTCAAACTTTGCTAAGTTCATGTCCTGAACGTAGAGCCCGGTTTGCTATTCCGTCTTCAGATATCTACTAATTCTTTGGCACCTCCATGCACACCTTCCAGTCCTTCTGTCTGTGTTATGATATACATTCTGTTGCTGGCTTTCTTATTTCCTTCTATTCATCAGGGTTCTGGAGTCTTTCCTTCACCCAGTCACAGACCTGCTAAGTCACACAGTGCCTTTGCGTGATACACGATATTGGCTCCCTTTGAATAGTCACCCGGTGAGGAGCTAAAATTACATGGGTGCAGGGAAGATGAGCTGAAAACCACCATAAACAGTAGATTTCCAGCTCATTTTTATTGGCACTGAACTGCCGAAGTCCATTAAGGGGTGTGAAAACACCCCAGGGCATTGGCACCAGGCTCAGCAAGGTGTTTCACTTTTTCTTTGAAGGAGCAGGTTTGGGTCAGGGCTGGGGCTAAAATGCTCTGTAGGTACTGCTTGGCACAAGGCCCCACCCCATCCTCACATGGTGAATTGTTTTGTTTTAGTTGGCAGGTCTGCAATCACTCTGCAGCCTTCAGTTTCTAGGTTAAGTTGTGATTTCTACCATTAGCTTAACTACTGACTCTAAGCTCTTTGTATACCTGTGCTCTTACCAGAGGTACCAGCAGTATAATCCTTAGGAATACATTGCTTATTATTCTCACAAGTTTCTTCCATCTGATACTCTGCTAGATTTTTGTCTTGCCTCTCTGCTTTAAGACTAAGGGACTGATTATAAGTTTGGCAGATGGTTTTCACATTCTGCCGAACTTCCAACAGGGAGGTTGCTGCCATAGTGGCTACCTGCCCGCCGGCCTCATTAAGAGTTTTCCGCCAGGTCAGCGGGCAGAAACTTGAGTTTCCACCCACTGGCATCGTGGGAAACAGCCTACTCCGTTTTCTCCAGCTCGTAATAGAGCCGATGACAATGCTGTAGAGCACAGGGTGAACCAGCACACTCACAATGTTCACTGTCTGAACATTGCAATGGTGCTGGCCAGGGGGGCCCCTGCACTGCCCATGCCAAGTGCACCTGTCCTCCGCCAGCATTTTCATGGCGGTGGTACCGCCAGGAAACTGCTGGCAGAGAAGGGGACATAATCCCCAGGGCAGGGCTGCTTGCAGTGCTGCCCTGGCAGATTAGGACCGCCGACACAGCCAGACGTCAGGATCTCCAATCCTGGCGGAGGTGGCAGTTCCCTGGCGGCCCGACCACTGGGGTTGTAATGTGGAGGTTGGACTGCTGCATTAGCAGTGGTCCAACTGCCGTCTGCGAGTTTGGCGGTCTAGTGATGAGGCCCAAGTCTGTGTTCCTCTATGCTTTACTGAATTCTAATTTCTCCATTCCTTGTTTATTTTTTCTGCCGTAGGCGCTTTTGTTCCCAAATCCTATTCTGGTGCTATAGATCCTTCATCATCAGAATGCTCTTGTGGCTCTAGCACTCCTTTTTCCCCCAAACTCTATTTCACTGCTCATTCTATCTCTCTCAAAGGTTAAAGTGACATTATAGTTAGGTGAAAATGTCCGTTTAAATGCAACGTTTTAAGCTAAAGAAAGCCCACTGAAATTCAACAGGTATAGTTATTTTCAGTAACTATAACTCACACTCCCGTCAGCACAGTGTTGTTGTCAATGATGTCAGTTCAGTTTTCATTAGTAATGTTAGCAATGATGTCACAGACACAATGATGTCACAGCAAATATGTCATGAGTGTTGTAATATGTGAGGTCATAAGCAGTTCATGGCAAGGGTACAATTTATAGTTACTTGTAATAACTATAACTTTTTAATGTAAGCGTTTTTTTTAGTTTAAAATGTTACATTTAAATTGATGTTTTCACCTGTAAAGCCACATTAATTTTTCAGTGAATTTCGAGTTTTTTTTTTTAACGTAAACTAATATTTTATCACCATATGTAAGGCCAAATCCCTGTCGCGCACTGCCAAAGGTCCTGCTTGGCATGGAGTTTGGCCCTGCATCCATCCCCTCATGGACAGCCAATACCCCCTGCCATGCACGGCCTCCACCTGCTTGAGGCAACTCACTGCACACTCAGGTCCCACACCCTTTTAAACCTTTAAAAAAAACTTATCCTGTGAGACTCTTGTGGGATCACGGAAACTCAAAAAATATATTTTTGGCCCGAGTGGTGGTCCCTCTGGGATGCAACCCACAAGGTCTATGGTGTCAAGGTTCCCCTACTCTGACCCTTATACCTTATGTTTTTTATTTTTCAGGAGACAAGCCTGAGTCCCCGTGCCCTGAATTGGTGGCCGCAACATTTCTTTTAATGTTGCGGCCAGCCAATCAGAGCCTTTCGCTCCCACGAGAGTGAGGTGACCAATGGGGAAAAACCCTCAGCCAATCAGATCATTCTTTTATTTGCAGTTGCATGATTGCTGGATTTTTGTGAGCCTACCACAAACCCAATCGTCCAGATATACAACGTTTTTGAACCTTAATTTCTCAAAAAATACTAAAGAGATTGACATCACATAACAAACAGCATACTGTCCAGACCACAATCCAGCTTTCTGCCAAGTCTGGTGTAATTTCGTTCAGCTGTTTTCGCGGTATTGCAATTATATTTTGCAATTGGACATTGCATAGAGAAATTGCTTTTTGAGACTCACCTTTCTTCTCGATCACTGCTTGACAGATCACCCCAAAACTTTCTCCAAATCTGGCAAACTGCACCAACGTTACTAGCAAACCAAAAAACTATCTTCCTATGATAACTGGGTCCTAACTATAATTACACAGCATATGTATATATACATACACATACATACATATGTTCATTTTGAAAAATCCCATTGATGTAGAATGGGGGAAAAGTGTTTTGGGACCATCCCTTTTTCTTGGCCCGGCACTCCAAAACTTTCAAGACAGCAGCTGAACTGACCAAAGTATATGTTTTGAAAATTTTGTGAAGCTTCATCAAAAGGCGCCAAAGTTATTAGCAAAACAAACCATGCTTTGTCTATGGAAAAAATTGTCCCAACTATAACTTTCTAGTGGATGCGACCGCCACTAGGTAATATAAATATGAATATATACCGTAGGGTCGAAACGAGTCTCTGGGGAAATAAAATTCACCGCTGATGAAGTTCTGAGTGTGCATTCATCTCGTTTTCTGAGAAGTAAATTATTGTTATTCCGGCTGCTTCACCGACATTGCGCTACCCCTCCGTGGGTTACCGGTCAATGACTTTGGCTATATCTTTGGCACCGTTTGATGAACCTTCACGAAATTTTCCCCAAAAAGTGTTGCAGTCATTCTTGCTGCGCATGTAAAGTTTCAGGGTGACCCATCAAGTGAAGGGAGAGAAAAAAGTTGTGTTTTCCATGTTTTTTCCCACAGGACCTTTATACATGTCTACAGCCCGAACGGCTGGACGGATTTACACCAAATTTGGCAGAAAGCTAGCTTTCAGTACGCAAATCACGCTTTCACTTATTTGGTGTAGATCCGTTCAGTAGTTTCAAGATATTAAATGGAAAATAAATTGGTATATCTCTGGCCGCGATGACTTCGGGAAGATTTCACAAATACGCGTGCAAAAAAGTGTTTCAATTGGCTGACCGCAACCTGACTAGGAAGTTGTGGCCACCATTTTATTTCACAGGACACGGTCCCTGGGGGTGAACATTCAAATTGTAACTGACATAAGGGGCAGGGTGAAGGAACCATGACCCAATGGTGTGATAAAGGTGTGTTTTAGGGGCAAACTATGGGTTTAAAATAATTGTGCATCACCATACGTAATATTTGTGAAAATTCACAATTTATTGCAAATCATTTGCAAATATGGAAAATTTGAAAGAAAACCCACAGACTCATTCATCCACTAATTCATTCACTCATATATGCACTCAGAGACTCATGCTTTCACTCACACACCCACTCAGACACTCATGCACCCATTCACACACAATTCAGACTCACACACCCACTTTCAGACATGAGCAAATCTACATGTGGAAATTTCGTCTCACTCTTTTGACTAACTCTACTAAATAAAACTATTCATCATTTACAAGTGTAAAGTTACTCAGAAGCGTAGACCACATATCTGCACTCCCTGAGAGTTCTCCCTCTGTCGGTGATGGGTAAAGCAGCAATTGTTAAAATGGTGATGCTCCCTAAGTGTCTCTACACCTTGCAGCGTACAATGTACGAAATACCTCAGAAATATTTCACTGAGATCGATAACTTAATAATAGACCTGCTATGGGTCAATAAAAGGAAATGAATAGGGTTATCCATGCTCAAGCAGACCTGGGAACAGGAAGGGATTGAGGTCTCTAATATAGTACTGAATTATATGGCGGTCCAACTACAACATGTGGTTTCATTGGCTTAGTGACGGAAATAATTGAGAAAAAGATTTTCTGAAGGGCACACACGGAGCCCTTCAACTCCTAGACTTGCTCATGTGTGGTTCACAGATACTGACAGAGATGCCCTTCCTGAAACGGCATATAAGGCGGGTGTGGGAATGAGCAGTCACAAGAGTGTTGTATTGTGCACCGTACGCAAACGAGATGCCCATATGAGCCCTGAAGCCCTTTTCCAAGATAGCTAAGGTTATGTCCATACAAAGGTGGAGGGAGAGGGGCTGTGAGCTCATTGGTGATCTCTGTTTAGGCAGACACTTCCTTATATGGGAAAAGGCAGGGAGACATTCACTTTGGGCACCTTGCAATACCTATAGTATGCAAAGATATCAGCTATGGAGCAGGAGGTATGTCCCTGTTTCCCTGAGGAACCCATACCCTCACTGACATTGGTGCCAATTCTGACTTTGTCAGGGACTCGTAGACTAATCTCCCACCTTTATTATGCACTGCTGGAAGACCTGACAAGGATTATACCTAAAGAGTAGAACTCCCCAGTCGGGATTAGGAAAAAATCCATGAGGGTTCACAGACAGTGAGCTCTAATGCATGATTTAGGTTAATACAATAGAATTACACACACCATGCATACCTCACTCCCAAACCTTTATATGAAATATGTATTTGCCCGGTCGGCCCGGTGCACCCGTTGCGGCACCCCAGTTGCACATTTTCTGCATGTGGCATGGCAATGTCCCACGATAACGCCCTTATGGAGAACGGTACTGTACAACCTGGGTAGGGGCAACTGGTTGGGAGGTACCACACAACCCAAAAGCAGTGCTGTTGGGGCTTCTACCAGCTCCGACAAAGGAAAAGCTTAGCCGTAGGTTCCTTATGCTGGGTATGCTGCTGGCGAAATTAAATTTATCCAATGGATAAATGAGAGAATCCCTAGCTACTTCGAATGTCTGAATAGACAGTCATAGAGGAAATGAGAATTAAACATGTACAACACGATGACCGATTGGCTGCATGGACAATGTTTAATGAACTGAGTGGAGGGGGAAGAAGATAGAGAAGAACGGGGGAAAATGGCAGATGGAGAATGAAGGTCTAAATGTTATTTCCCCAAAGTCCCCAGTCAAGACAAGGTGGTGTACATTTGAATGTGAAGAGAAATGGATATTCGAAAGATATAGATGTGGGGGCATCCTTGTAGGCATGGGGACCCAGGTGAAACCGGCGACCTTGATGATAGAAAGGCCATGTAGCAATGAGATGATTTATACGATATGGCAAGTAGCTTGGGAGAGGAGGGGGAGTTATGGGGTTTCTTTTATTTTCAGATAATAATCTGTTGGTCTTATCAAGGGTACATGACAAGTAATAAGTGATACACAGTGACAATATGTTCATCTCATTGAAAACAATAAAACATATTGAAAAAAATATCTACATTCCCCGAATTCAGGTAGAGGAGCCTAATTTAATGAGTTTAAAGTTACTATTTGTACCTTTCCACATGAAAGTGAAGAGCTCTGCCACGAATGCAGAGATCTCCCTGGAGTAAAGTATAGTGAAAGTCTAAAAGTTTTTTAAAGTTGTAAACAATATAGAAACAGACTTTAATGTCAAATATTAAAATGAATAATTGTATATATATATTTATTTTGAATGAAGAACAATATAAAAAAGTTAGAGAATTATTGACTTAATGTTGCATTTAAAAAAAATCATTATTTTGAGTATATTAAATAAAATAAAAAAAAATTTCCTAAGTTTAAAGTAAGAAATTTCCATCTAAAATATTCTGATTTATTTTTTATTGTGTATTAAAATTATTAAAAGAAATGTACAGAACTAACTAAACATAACATAATTATTTAAAAACGATGTTATATTTATATATAAATGTATTCTAAAATAAAATACAAATATGGTTTTAACAATAAATTAAATTCATCTATATTTTTAAATATCTGAAATAAGTTATCTTAGCTTAATACTATATCCTATGGGGTGTTTAAGCCTTACTGCCATTATTTTCTATGGGAGGGTGATGGAGTACCTGCGAGGGACAATGTGTGATGCTAGACATACACCAGCTCTAAACTGGACTACATTTACAACTGTTTTGGGTACTTTTTGATTGTGGTATCTAAGAAGTGCAGTTTATGAATAGCATTAATCATACTCTTTTGTGGGTATGTTCAGCTCCTCAAACCCTTCCCTAGACCTCCCTAACCCCCTTACTCTTCCCTAAACTTCTCCCATTTAGTTGCAAAAATCCTCCTTTTCCGCCTACTACCCCTGTCTTCCCACATGTACTGCTAAAAAGTATACCTATGTGTTCAGCGATACCTTCACATAAAAAGTAGGAGAGTCAGAGGCATACAGCTCCATACATAGATCATTGAATAGCATTTTGCAGCACTTTTATTGTACTACAAAATAGTGTGGTGAATAGGATCCCTTTTCATAGGGGTTCAGCAAGCAATGAGATTGGGTGTCTCATGTACAGAAACTCACTTTAGTACTCTTTTTTCCCTCAAGGGATTCTGTATGCCTTCTAAGACTGTGAACATATTTGTTCGTTGCCTTATTGAGGTCTCTGTTGTTTACAGATAGAGCATTTTCAGCAGTGCAAACAAATAACAATGTAGGGTAATCTAGTCTTCTGTTTTAGACTTTGCTATTGTTTGTGCTGTTGTGATTTTCATTGGTTCTTGAACTAGAATTGTGCCTTTCCCTAGTTTGATCTTCTGCAAGCATTACTTGCCATTCTAATCTTCAGTTCTTGATCCATTCTTCCTCTTCTACGATATGATAAATTGCTCCTCCAAAATTTAATTTTCTTTACAGATAGCAAGCTGTGCTTATTAGCTACTCCAGTCCTAATCTCAGCTTGAAACTTGACAACCATAGGCATAAAGCACACTTAATGGACCAGTCAAGTCCTCAATACAATTAGCAACCAAGTAGTAGACTACAAATATGAAAAGAATCATGTTACAACATTGTCTATAAATAAAACGTTTATTTTTTAAAGTATTTTAAATACTTTTTTACATTTAAAAACTAACGTAACATTATTTGTTTAAATAATTAAATTACTTTGAATTCAACACATTACTTACAATAACTTTAATACATATTAAAACTATTTTGTTCCTTTATGTGGCACATTTTTCTTAATTTAAACTTCAGAGAAAATATTTTATTTAATATATTCAAAACAATTATATTTTGTATTTAAAATCAGGTTAATAATTCTGTAATTTGTCTGTATTGTTCTACATTTACAATATATGTATACAATTAACAGTGATAAAATACTTTTTTTGTTTTTAAATTTTAATAAACGTTTCTCCATACCATAGGGAGATCATTGTAGAAATGTTATACTTCTCAATTCGGTGTCACCTCCTGAATTCAGGGGGCGTGGGGATGTAAGTCTACACATATGAGTAATTTAAAACTTGTAAATGATGAATAGCCTAAAGTAGTAAAGTTCCTCAAAGGTCTAGAAGTAAGTTTACACATGTAGATTTACTCACATGTAAATTTACTTTTGTGACAAGCCTCCACGTTGGCTGTAGCTGCAGTTAAACCCACTACTGCAACTGCTACAATATAGCACAACCTCCTGTTTCATTTGCAAAAAGGATGATGGATACATCTATAAAGGAAATAGATAGTCCCATCCACACTTCTTCCTGCCCTGTACTTTGTTTTCCTGAGCTTTCTGGAGGAATGCTCGAAATTACCCACTAGAGCATAGACATGGAAGCTGTACCTGGCCAACTGAACATAGGAAGTGACTAACCCAATGCAATCTTGGAAGAAGTCAGGAAGTACCCATCCCAGAAAGCCCTCCATAGAGAGGAACTCTGTTTTAATCTGGTTGGCTGTTTTTTTTAACCCTGAGTAATGCATAGATGCTGATTATAAGTGGGCACCTACAAAGGCATAAAACATTACCTAGAGTCACCACCCAGCTAATTAGACATCTTCTTGGATACAGAGCAGCATAGTCCCTTTCGCTGCTTGTAGAAGGTGGAGCTGGGTGAGGCTAATTTTCCCTTGTCTGGAAACCAGCTTAGACTTTGCTAAAGATCAACTGGTGTACCCTACTGCTGATCTTAGCTGCATGGAAACCAACAACCAGATGTTCACATCACGAGACACCGTAAAAGCTCTTTTGTCACCCTTGTTACCTCTCAACTGAAACCAAAGAAGGACTGTGTCACGAAACTACATCTACAAGTGCAGGTGAGCTCAGTGGTGAATCTACTTGGCGAGGAAGTACCCTCTCAGCAATGAATATTATTATTATTATTATTATGATCTTTGTTGACATTACTTAAATTTACTATTGTTTCCTAAGGGTGTTTTTTTTAAGTACCTACCCCCATTATTTACTAGGAGAGGGTGTGTACTACCCGTGAGTGTTTATGTCTGGTACTGGGCATACTCCAACTCTGAGCTGGAGTATGTTTACAAATGTTTTTGGTCCTTTTTGGATGCAGTAATTAAAGAAGTGCAGTATTTGAATTGCAATGAGCTTACACTTTTCTGGGTGGGTGCATGTACCTTCTTATACCTCTCTCTTCCCCTCCCTTAACCCCTCCTTACTCCTCTCTAAACCCTCCTATGGGGTCACAACAATTATGCATTATTTAGCCGCTCTCCTTGTGTCAGAGTCACCAGATCCTCGGGGTCCGTGCACGTTCCCAACACTTTCACCACAAGACAGCTCCAATACTCTGATTAGATTTATCACAGAGTCTAAGAGAGTCCAAGTGGGGAAAAGGGGATTAGGACGGGAACAGCTGGGAAGGAGACCTGTAGGAAGCAAAAGGTTAAAACACAACATCAAAATTACATCTCATGAAATCAGTACCATGCTACAACTCTAAGCTTCGTCTTTTCCGAAAAACATGAACAACCCTGGAATAATCCTAAAACTGACTAGGATTTAGATGACCGAATACCTGAGGAGGAAACAGGAAAAGTTCAATAGGACTTTCAGATTCAAGTACTTTCTTTAGCATGAGAATCAGGAAACACTCTGATCAATTTCTAAACAACCATATGAATCTCCTTTTATGAATACATATCAGGAACACACAGCATTACATCTAGAACTCTGGTATTGTTGTGTTCATCTCAGAAAAAACATTTGGAAGTAAATTGCGCACATTGCAGATTTTTGTATGAGTATTAAACACCATAAAGGTTTGTGCTCCATGAAATCACACAACGTAGATTCAAGGATTAAATCACGCGACGTGTCAACTTGAAATGCTACCAAGAAAATGTCTTAGAATGGTAGCGCACAGTAACTTACCTTATTTATACACGAGGAAAGAATTGCGCGTCTTGCCGATTCAAATGCCACCATACAAATGCCAAGAAATAGTAGCACACAATGAACAACATGAAAAGCACTCAGGGAAAGAATCGCGCGTCTTGTCGATTCAAATGCCCCCATACAAATGCCAAGAAATGGTAGCGCACAATGAATAACATGAAAAAACACTCAAGGAAAGAATCGCGCGTGTTGCCGATTCGAATGCCACCATGTAAATGCCAGAAAATGATAGCACACAATGAACAGCATGAATTACACACGAGAAGTGAATCGCGCGTTTCGCCGATTCGAATACCACCATGTAAATGTCAAGAGAAGGTAGCGCGCAATGAACAACAAAGTTAAATGCTCATGAAACGAGTTGCACGTCTTGCCAACTCGTAAAACATCATGTAAATGTCAAGAAATATCAGCGCGCAATGAACAATAATGTAATAACGAAGTCAAATCTTTATGGAATAAATTGCGCGTCCTCCCTATTTGCAAACCACTATACAAATGTCAAAAAATGGCAGCGCACAAGTAATCTGTTATTCATTTAAGAATTAAAAGCAAGAATATGAAGATTCTCAATTACGGTGTTGGGAAATGTCCAAACACCATCTTACCGCCTGGAAACAGTGATCACCAATGAGAGATGAGTGCAGAAGACTGGAAAATCCAAATAGGCCGCCGGGACAGGAGCTCAGGAAGAAGCTGCTGCTCTGCACCGGGACCTCTGAATAGTGAGCACTGGAAGTTGGGCTGACTCTCTTTCATAGAGTCTTGGCCCAGCCTAGAACCACGCCCAGGCATGTTGCAGGGAAAGTCTCCAGAAGGCCCTGGAAAGGGACCACACCCTAACACACTCTGAATGTCTGCAGCAATACATTGTAAATGTACAGTATTTATAAGCACCTTAAAAATGAATCTTTTGGATGGAATTCTGCAATGCAAAAGGTTAAACAATAATATATCATCACAATGCATAAATTACTTTATCTTGCAAGTGTTGGGTTTTTGCATTCTAGATGCCCGTAGAGTGCGCACTGTCCTGGTGTTGACACCTTGTCCCTCTCACATTTATTACTATAATGTATAGCTACATGTTTGGAGATCCCTGCAGTTGGTGCGGAGACCCCCACATATAAAATATAGGACAGGAGGAGGCATAGACCTCTACACACAGGTTAGTGAATAGCATATTGTAGTACCTTATTAGTACTATTGCAGTACTACTAAACATACTACAAAATGTAGTTTGTGAATATGCCCTTGGGTCTTCAGGGTTATTTTGCAGTCCGCGATATAAGTCTGCTGGAGATGAGTTATCCTTCTGAGAGATCTTGGAGAATAATTGTTGGACATGGGAACAGTATGTTCTTAAATAACAATAAACATGGCAATTGTGGGCAAAGTCTTTTCTCACAAATACTGCAATCAAATCAGGCCAGCTGCCGGAGGAAATCCCACATAGGTGCCATTGTGTTGTATACCCTTTGACATCAACAATATATGAGAAGAATAATTGTATTAGCACTTTTGTTTTTCTGAAAGAGAATGGAGGTTTTCTTAGATTTTTGTATAGTAGTCAATGTCTTCAGCTGTCTTTCCATAATTGCCCTGACCCTTTATCTTGCACAGACTATTCGATCAGTTATGGACTATTCTCTAGTCCTAGGGGGCAGGAAGGGATCCCTTTCATAGTACAAAGCACAATTAATTGCTTACCTTACTAGGCATTCAGGATAACCTTCGAGTACCAGTTTGTTTTATTTGTCTGTTATATATGTACATATATGTTATGTATGATATATATATGCATAAGCTAAATGCAAGAATTCCTACATAGTCTTAAGAACTGCCCAAAAGGGAAGCCTTCTATCTAATTCTTGTAATGCTTCCTCCTAAGCACCAAAAGTGTGTTCTTTTATGTTGATCTTTGTGAAAAGGTTGCCAATTATTTTGCCTCCATGTCATAAAATTCACTAAAATAATCTACCTGGTCGGTCTTGATTAAAAAAAAAGTCAAAATATATTTGCTGTCTATAGCTAATTTCAAAATATGTCACAGGAGTATTGCAAATTAATGTGTTTTTCAGTTTTCTTCAACATAAAAATTTCTGAAACTTGCAACAAATATGGCCCTCATGCTGACCCTTTTATTTCTGAAAAAAAGTCTAACTCTCCCTCAGGGATTGTTGTTGTCTAATGTTTTCTGAGTACGTTCCCTTTTAAAATTCTGTGGGGAGTTAAATATGGGACGTTTTAGTGTCTGATGTCTGTTTTATGACCTGTAAACACTTCCTCTGGGGCACATTTACCTGAAAGAACTCTATATGTAGAGTCACAACATCTGGTTGGTGGGACAACAGCTAAGCCCAGTTTGTTATGTAAGAAAGTGAACTTATATTAGTGGACTTAGGGAAAGGTCTATTGTGACGAGGGCTCCATGATGAAAATTATTCTGGAAGAAAATTGACCACAGAGTCAGATCATCTACGTTTTTATAGATTTTTAGTAGCTCATAAATGACGGTCAGTCAAATGTTAGGATTGTTAAGGAAAATTAATTCAGGATCATTCATCCAAACCCTATTCCCTTTGATGTACTTTTTATTGTCGTGTTGGTTAAAAAAGACAGAGGGTTATCGGTGGCAAGTATGTAGTGCTCTCCACCCACAAGAAATAATTTCTCTTATCACTGTATTTGGTGGTGTCAAAGATAAGGATCCCTCTCTCTTTTTCTGTGGATTTGATAGTTAAAAACCTTTTAGAAATCAGCTGCTCTTTTAAGGCTTTCTTTTAATCCTTAGTGATACTATGGAGTATGAAAGGACATGTTTCTAATATGATATAAACATTCTGAAGGCCAGGTTATATAAAGAGCTCAGGAGGCACTTCACCAATGGAAGAGAAAAATATTGAATTTGCACTGAGGCCAGTGATATTGTGAATGGGTTTGAATGCCTGGTTTTCAAAGATCTCTTTAATCCTATGTTCCTGAAAGGTTTATATCTATTATGATGATTATGATCCTGAGAGTCACACCAAACAACAAATGTTGGTGTTCATCAAGGGTACTGTATGATGTGCCCTGACTTAGACTGCATGCAGCCTTGACAGATAGTCACCGTCAATCTCCTCTACAAAGGCCCTGGCTGGTGGCACAATTCATATAATTTTGGGGTACAGGAGCTCTGTCTGGAGGTGATGCCTTCTTGCCTTCCTGTGCATATTAAGTTAAGAGAGTTGGGGTAGAAGGGTACCCCTTCACGTTCATATATTGTTGTGCTTGAAATGTATATGACTCGTATATGTATGTATGTATGTATGTATGTATGTATGTATATGTGTGGTATTTATATAGTGCAAGGTGATTCAAAAGAGCTCATCAAGGGCCCAAGGTAAAGACACAGTCAATGTGTGATTGAAGGGGTAGCTGTTTTCTAAGAGTGAAAGTGGACTGTATCTGCAACATGATGTGGTGCTCCTTACAGAGTTGTGTCTTCAGCTCTCTTCTAATTTTGAGGAGAGCTGAGGTAGTTCTGAAGGATATAGGGTTGTTGTTCCAGATTCTGGATGCATAGTTAGAAAAGGTATATTGTTGTATTTTTATTTTTGGCACTTCTTTGTCTTCAGCCTGATGGTATCTTGGCTGTGGCTGTGTTAAGAGCCACCAGGGAACGTAAACTTATCAAAAGGATAGGAAGGGGGTGCCATTCATGTAAGCTTAATGATGATGCATCTGTTATGTTAAGTTATGTTAGTGAAACTTTTTGAGTGCACAAACAACCAGAGGTGTCTTGCCGCTAGCTCAACAAAAATAGGCTAGAATTTGTCAACTAATTTAAACAAAAAGCCATGTTTTAAGTGACTTTCTGAATGCAAATAAGTTAGGCATGGCTCTGATATTGGAGGGCCAGTTAATTCCAGAGTCTGGCAGTGCAAAGCACAAAGCTTCTGGCCCATATTTATACTTTTTGACGCAAAACTGCGCCAACGCAGTTTTGCGTCAAAAAAATTAGCGCCGGCTAACGCCATTCTGAAGCGCCATGCGGGCGCCGTATTTATTGAATGACGTTAGCCGGCGTTAGCCGCCGGCGCCGTCTGGTGTGTGTTAAAAAAAACGACGTACACCAGGCAGCGCCGGCGTAGGGGGATATGGAGCTTGGGCGTCAAGAAATGGGGCAAGTCAGGTTGAGGCAATTTTTTCGCCTCAACCCGATTTGCGCCATTTTTTTCACTCCCAACCCCCATAGAAATGACTCCTGTCTTAGCAAAGACAGGAGTCATGCCCCCTTGCCCAATGGCCATGCCCAGGGGACTTCTGTCCCCTGGGCATGGTCATTGGGCATAGTGGCATGTAGGGGGGCACAAATCAGGCCCCCCTGTGCCACAAAAAAAATAAAAAAAATACACTTACCTGAACTTACCTTAATGTCCCTGGGATGGGTCCCTCCAGCCTTGGGTGTCCTCCTGGGGTGGGCATGGGTGACAGGGGGTGTCCCTGGTGGTATGGGGGGGCACCTCTGGGCTCCTTCAGAGCCCACAGGTCCCTTAACGCCTGCCTTTTGCAGGCGCTAAAAAACGGCGCAAAAGCTGGCCGTACGTCATTTTTTTTGACCCGCCCACTCCCGGGCGTGATTTTTGCCCGGGAGTATAAATCCCACGCACATGCCTCGGAGTCGATTTTTTAGACGGGAACGCCTACCTTGCATATAATTAACGCAAAGTAGGTGTCCACGCTAAAAAATGATGCTAACTCCATGGACTTTGGCGCTAGACGCGTCTAACGCCAAAGTATAAATATGGAGTTAGTTTTGCGTCGAAATTGAGTTAAAAAAAACTACGCAATTTCGGCGCAAACTGAGTATAAATATGCCCCTCTATCTCCCCAGTTGGTCCTTCTGACCCTGGGAATAGTAAGATTGATTGCTCCAGAGAAGCGCAGACATTTGGAAGGCTCTCATATTATTTAAAGCTATATCTAAAGTAGTCTGGCCCACCTCCATGCAATGCATTATAAGCAAAACAAAGAGCCTTAAGTTTGATCCGTTGTCTGATAGGGAGCCAAAGTAGATTATGGATAGCTTGTGTGGCTGACTTGAAATTGGGGATTCTGGTGAGCAATCTAGCTGCAACATTCTGGAGGTTTTGCAATTTATTCAGAAATTGTTTCTGCATATGAAGTAGGCCTGGGCGGAGTTCGCGGAGTTCCGTATGCTGTGCTACTCTGAGTTCCGCAAAGCGGCAGAGTGTGTTACGTCATGCCGTTCATGCTGAATTTTAGGGCTGGATGTTTGTCCTGCACTGTAAAATCAGCATGAACGGCACCATGCATACTGCAAGAGGGCACTGCTTATTTTCTGACGCTCAAGTAGATTTTCTACACAAGAAGCAACTTCCTCAACATGAACTTAAAGTTTCTCAATGTCAGCAGTAGCAACCATCCGCGACCCTCCCCCATTGAGAAATCTTCCCAGGAGGTGGTCTGGAGTAAGATTTTCCTCACTTGCGCTTGCAAAATTAACATTGGCGAGCTTCAGCAAGGAAAAAACTCTGCTCTGTAAACTCCACGAGTGGAATTCACCGCTAATATTAATGACAAGCCATTACAGTAGTCAATGTTTGATAAAATCACAGCTGTGACCACAGTTTTCTTAGCCTCTTCTGAGATAAAAGGGAGGATTTCTTGATCATCCTCTGTCTGTAGAAGGAAGAAGAGACCACAGCATTCACTTGTTCTCTAAAAGTAAGTTTACTGCCTAAATGACTCCTGAGGTTTTTTTTTGTTTTTTACTAGAACCAGGAGGGAGCCTAACTCCTCCAGCCACCATGATGGAGGCCAGAAGGTAGGTTGGTTCCCCAACAAGATGACCTCAGTTTTACCTGAGTAGAGTCTTAGACAGTTTCTGTTAATTCAGTTGCTTATTGCTAACATGCAGTCATGAAATCTTTCTCCAATACTAATGTCATTGGTTGCCACTGATACCACAATTAAGCCAAAACCGAATGATCTAATTAAGGGGGCAAGTGAGGTGACATAAATATTGAACAGCGTCAGGCTTACTGAGGAGCCCTGCAAGACTATGCACAGAAGAGAGAAGGTGTCTGAAACAAATGGGTCCAGGGCCACAGTCTGTGACCATTCCGATAGGAAGGATTTTAATAGGCAAAGGGCTGATCCTTCAATTCCTATGACCTGGAGATGGTTGACCAGTAAAGCATATTTGACCGCATTGAAGGCCGCCAAAGGGTCAAGAAGCACCAGAGCAGCATTACCTCCTTTATCAATAGTCTTCCTTATCTCCTTGGAGGTTTTAATTAAGGCTGTCTCAGTACTATGACCAGATCTAAAGCCAAACTGAGAGTTGTCTAATAGCTGATTATTCTGAATAAATTGTGCTAATTGTCGATTCATGTCTTTTTCCACTAATTGTGCTGGCAGTGGCAACCGATAGATGGGTCGATAGTTGTTAGGATTTATAGGATATCTGCTTAGCAAAGTAACCTTTCTTAAACATGGCATTAAAGATGTCAGTAAGCTGGATGGCAATTGTTTCAGACCCTAACGTAGCAATGACAGGAGGGTAGGGATCAAGAGGAGATCCGGAATTAGCACTTTGAATCAGCATCATACCCTGTGTTTTGGTCAGAGTAGAGATTTCTGAAAAGGTATCTTGACCTACTTCCCTGGTCATCCAATTATTAACTTTCTGAACAGGGTTGGAGTTATGCTCAAACTTGTTGCAGATCTGCTCCACTTTCTCATGAAAAAAGTCACAAGCTTATTACAGAAAACCTAGTTATTGTCTAAGTGGTTATTACCAGGCACAGTAGAGAGTTTAGAGACTACCTGGAAGAGTTCTTTGGTCGACTTTTTTGCTAGCTTGATATTTTTTTGTGAAGTTTCTGGATTTTTCCTTAAAAATTAAGGCTTTATAAGCGCTGATAGCTAGTTTGTATTTTTCTTTTTCTGCCTTCCTATGCTCCTTCTGCCATCTCCGTTCTTGTCTTCTACAAGCTTGTCTCATCAGTCTAAAACTATCTGAGAACCAGGGTGCCAAGGGGTTGCCCCTGTGGGAAACAGTGGTTTTTAGTGGAGCTGAAGGAAAGACTGCTGAAAACAACAATTTTTCATAAGAAGTGGTAGCTAGATCCATATCCTCTATGATGTCTGGCTGCCCCTGAGCAAGAATTTGATTTAGTAGCTCCACCTGAATATATTCCATGCCCAGGACTTGACAGCATTACAGATATTTTTCCTCGCTTACTGTGTACTGTAGATTTATCTCAAATATAAGTGCCTGATGGTCTGTCCACGTCAGAGGCAAATGGTCAAACAGCACTAGGTAGGGATTGTTTGAGAATATCCCATCCAGCATATGGCCGGCAAAGTGGGTGGGGCCATCCACTAGTTGGGATAGACCATGTAGGAAGTTGGCTCTGTATGTACTATTTCAAAGTAAGAAATAGCATGCACAGAGTCCAAGGATTCCCCTTAGAGGTAAGATAGCGGCAAAAAGAGATAATCCTAATGCTCTATTTTGTGGTAGTGTGGTCGAGCAGTAGGCTTATCAGAGGGTAGTGTTAGGCATTTGTTGTACACACACAGGCAATAAATGAGGAACACACACTCAAAGACAATTCCAGGCCAATAGGTTTTTATATAGAAAAATATATTTTCTTAGTTTATTTTAAGAACCACAGGTTCAAGTTTTACAATCAATACTTCAAATGAAAGGTACTTCACTTAGGTATCATAGGAACTTTGAATCAGCAAAATAGCTGTACAGTTTTGGCAAAAATGGCAATAAGCTATTTTACAACTAGACAGTGCAAATTTCAACAGTTCCTGGGGAGGTAAGTATTTGTTAGTTTTGCAGGTAAGTAAAACACCTACATAGTTCAAAGTTGGGTCCAAGGTAGCCCACCATTGGGGGTTCAGAGCAACCCCAAAGTTACCACACCAGCAGCTCCGGGCCGGTCAGGTGCAGAGTTCAAAGTGGTGCCCAAAACGCATAAGCTTCAATGGAGAAGGGGGTGCCCCGGTTCCAGTCTGCCAGCAGGTAAGTATCCTCGACTTCGGAGGGCAGACCAGGGGGGTTTTGTAGGGCACCGGGGGACACACAAGTCAGCACAAAAAGTACACCCTCAGAGGCACGGGAGCAGCCGGGTGCAGAGTGCAAACAAGCATCGGGTTTGCAATTGGTTTCAATGGGAGACCCAGGGGTCTCTTCAGCGGAGCAGGCAGGCAAGGGGGGGTCCTCGGGTAGCCACCACCTGGGCAAGGGAGAGGGCCACCTGGGGGTTGCTCCTGCACTGGAGGTCGGATCCTTCAGGTCCTGGGGGCTGCGGGTGTAGTGTCTTTACCAGGCGTCGGGTGCATTGCACCACTTTGTAAACATGGCAGGGGGAAAATGCCACTTTAGCGCCGCCTTAACATAAAACAAATGGCGTTATGGTGGCGTAAAGGTGGCACTAGGGGTTCTTAAATATGCCCCTAAGTTTTCTAAGTTCTGAGACTCTGCTTATTTGCTGTGCATGGTATTGATGCACTGTATTTTCAATTGTCACTGTGTTTCTTTATTTCAGCCTGTTTCCATTTTTTGTATGGAGGAACCCAAATGGTAATACTTTGTAAACCTTATGTAAAGGAACTTTTATTTGTGTGAGGAGATCTCGCCACACTATGCATTTATGTAGATTATAAATACGTATAATATAAAGTATATATAAATTATATAAAGTAACTGACCTTTGGGGTAAGGATTACAATCCCTTTTATCATAGAGTTTTACTGTAATCACATTGTTAACATGGACAGTAAGAGTCTGATTTATACTTTTTGGTGCAAAACTGCACTTACACAGTTTTGCACCAAAGAGTTTTGCACCATTTTTTAGCACCAGCTGGGCACCATATTTATGGAATGGTGCAAGTCGGTGCAAAGGGTAGGCTAGCATAAAAAAAATGACGTTAGGCAGGTTTGAGTAAAAATAAATGACTCTAACCAGATTAGCGTAATTATTTTACGCTAAGGGGCATATTTATAGTCTGTTTGCACTGAATTAGCGTCATTTTTGTTTACTCTAATTCGGTGCAAAACTAACTCCATTTTTATACTTTGGCGCTAGACCCATCTAGCGCCAAATTAATGGAGTTAAAGTCATTTTTTGGAAGTGGAAACCGACCTTGCCTTAATGAGATCAAGGTAGGCATTCCCATGCAAAAAATGACTCTATGGCCTTAACACCATATTTATACTCCCATGCAAAAATGGTGCAAGGGAGGGAGAAGGGGTCAAAAAATGGTGCAAAGCTTGCTTTGCCCCATTTTTTTAAAGCCTGGGTCAGGGCAGGCGTGTGGGCCTATTTCCATGGTGGAACACCATGGAATAAGCCTACAATTGCCCTCCCCAGGCACCAGGGGCACCCCCACCCACACCAGAGGTACTGCGGAGGATGGGGGACCCCATCCTAGGTAAGTACAGGTAAGATTGCATTTTATTTTTGAAAGTGCCATATGGGGCCCTGAAATGGGCACCCATACATGGCACAGGATGCGATGGCCATGCCCAGGGGACCCTTGTCCTCTGTGCCCGCCATTGGGGTGGTGGGCATGACTCCTGTCTTTTCTAAGGCAGGAGTCATGTGGCATGGTAGGTTTAGCACCATAAAATGATGCTAATCTGGTTAGAGTCATTTTTGTTTACTCTAACCTGCCTAAAGTCATTTTTTGGTGCTAAACCCTCTTCTTCTATACCGCCAGCCCCACTCGACTAAAGTCATTTTTTTCTTTACTCTAGCCTACCCTTTGCACCGGCTTGCACCATTCCATAAATATGGTGCCCAGCTGGTGCACAGGAATGGTGCAAGCCGGTGCTAAACGTTTTGGTGCAAAACTGAGTTAGTGCAGTTTTGCACCAAAAAGTATAAATAAGGGCCAATATTTTGTACGTTTGTGCCACTTTTGCATAAAAAAATTATGTTAATGCGGCTCAAAAAAGCATAAATCAGGGCCCTGGCGCTAGACGGGTCTAGCACCAAAGAATAAATATGGAGTTAATTTTGCACTGAATTAGAGTAAAATAAATGACACTAATTCGGTGCAAACAGAGTATAAATATGTCCAAGAGTATAAATATGCCCCTAAATATGGCATTAAGGCCATAGAGTCATTTTTTGCATGGGAACTCCTACCTTGCATCTCATTAAGGCAAGGTAGGTCTCCACTTCCAAAAAATGACTTTAACTCCATAAATTTGGCGCTAGATGGGTCTAGCACCAAAGTATAAATATGGAGTTCGTTTTGCACCGAATTAGAGTAAAAAAAAATGACGCTAATTCGGTGCAAACAGAGTATAAGTATGCCCCTAAGGGGCATTTTTATACTCTGTTTGTGCCGAATGTGCGTCAAAAATTTTGAGTCAAAAAGTTTTACGCACATTCAGCGCAAACTGTGCACCATATTTAAACTTTGACGCCCGAGCCAGCAGACGTCAGCATTTCTCCGTCTGCGTCATTTTTTGGATGCGGGAAACTGCCTTGCGTTAATGACATGCAAGGTAGGCGTTCCCGCCCAAAAAATGACTTTAAGGCCTGTGCGCCTTATTTATCCTCCTGCGTCATTTGGACGCACAGGCGGGGGTGGGCCATAAAAAACGTCGCACAGCCTAATGTGCGCCGTTTTTTAACGCCTGGGTGAGGGCAGGCGTTAAGGGACCTGTGGGCTCACTTCCATGGTCGCTGACCATGGAAGGAGTCCAGAGGTGCCCTTGCCTGCCTCCAGGGACACCCCCTGCCACCCTCGCCCACCCCTCGAGTACACCCATGGATGGGGGGGACCCATCCCAGGTAAGTACAGGTAAGTTGAGGTAAGTATTTTTTAAATTTTTTTAAAGTGTCAAGGGGGACCTAATTTGCCCCCCCTACGTGCCACTGTGCCCAATGACCATGCCCAGGGGACATAAGTCCCTGGGGCTTGGCCATTGGGCAAGGGGGCATGACTCCTGTCTTTGCTAAGACAGGAGTCATTTCAATGGCGGTTGTGCGTCAAAAAATGGCGCAAGTCCGGTTTGAGGCATGATTTTTGCCTCAAACCTGACTTGCACCATTTTTTGACGCACAACCCCCATTTTCCCCTACGCCGCCGCTGCCTGGCTTGAGTCATTTTTTTTTTACTCTGACCTGTCAGGCTTTTGACCCGGCTAACGTCATTCCTCAAATAAGGCGCCCGCATGGCGCGTAGGAATGTCGTTAGCCGGCGCTGGTTTGCGTCAAAAAGTATAAATATGGGCCTAAATGTCTCTGAACATTGCTGCAATATCATACAGGTATTGCTACAATCACTTTGTTAACATGAACAGTGTATGTCTCTGAACATTGTTGCATCAATTCACCATCACAGTAACAACTATGTTATTTTGTTATGTCTCTCATTTTCCAGGAGTGTTCTGCCATCTATGATACGTCTTTCATCGTTCACCTTGGAGACCAAGAAGATCATCTGTGAGTCCCCCAAGGATCGCCCCTCAGCCCAACCCTCTTCAACACCTACTTGTCCCCCCGGCCATCACCGTTGGATCACACAGACTTAACATCATCTACTACGCCAACAACACACAGCTTATCCCCTCACTGTCTGAAGATCCCTCCCCCACAAAAGCTAACTCCCACAGATGCATTATGAACATAGCGGACTGGATGAAGGACAAATGTCTCAAACTCAACATCAAAAAACAGGAGTCCTCATCTTTGGGAACAAAACCTTGCCATGGACCAAAACATGGTAACCCGCTGAGCTCTGCATCCCGCCACTCCATAGCCCAACAGACCACGCCTGCAACCTATCCAAGAAGAAACAAGTTGACACAATTTCATCTGCCTGCTTCCACACCCTTCCCATGGTCCAAAAGATCTTCAGGTGACTCCCAGCAAACACCAGAAGGACCGTCACTCAGGCCCTTATCACCAGCAGATTAGATACATAGGAATCACTGCATGCCTCCTGAAGAGACTCCAGACGATACAGAACTCAGCGGCAAAACTCTTAATTGACCTCCCCAGAAGAACCCACATTGCACCCCATCTCAAGAAACTACACTGGCTCCTGATTCAAAAGAGATTTCAGTTCAAGATGGTAAACCACACCTACTAGGCCCTGCACAACGAAGGACCAGTATACATCAACAAACACCTGACCTTCCACCAACAGACCAGACACCTCCAATCAGCTTCCCTCTCCCTCTCAGACACCCCACAGATCTGTCAAGCTAACAGCAGAGGATGCTCCTTCTGGCACCTGGCAGCCAAGGCTTGGGACAATCTCCCCCTACACCTCAGGGCCACACCATCACTCCAGCGATTCAGAAGATAACGAAATACATGGATGTTTGAACGACCATAACTTCACACAGCAGCATACAGCTCCAGCCCCTTGAGACCTTCACAGGTGTTTTACCACTCTCTATAAATGTTTGATTGATACATGTTTAATTGATTGTGATCATTTAGTGATCACAAAAAGTATATAGGTGGTCATTATGACCTCGGCGGTCTTTTGGCAAGACCGCCGAGGGACCGCCGTGCGGAAGACCGCCAGTGGTGGCGCTTTGCCGCTCGGCGTATTATGACCGTTGGCAGCTCTCCGTCCCTTTTCAGGCGGAGAGCCTCCAACAGCCATACTGGCGGTCGGCGGGGAAGTGGAGGTTGCTCCACCTCCAACGCCACGTCAACAGAACACCGCCCACCGAATCACGTCCTATGGTTCGGCGTGGCAGTGTTCTGTTGACGGTGTGGTGTCGGCAGAGCAGCCCCCATGGATCCCGTCCCCTCCCGGAGGATCGACAGACAAAGTAAGTCGATCGTCCGTTAGGGGAGGGGGGTGGGGGGGTGTTGTGTGGGTGCATGGGGGTGTGTGTATGTAGTGGGGGGGTGTGAGTGCGTGTATGACTATAGGTATGTCTATATGGTTGTGTGCGTGTATGTTTGAATGTGGGGGTGCGTGTCTGACTGTGTGCGTGGATGTTGGCATGTATGTCGGTGTGTGTGCGTGTATGTGTGTTGGTGGTGCCTGCGTGCGTGTCGTGTGTGTATGGTTGATGTGATGTTGGGGGTTGGGGTGGGGAGGGGGGTCCTGCCACCTTTGGGGGGTGGCAGGGATGGTGGGGGGTGTAGGGGAGGGGGTTGGGGTGGGGGGTGGGGGAGACCCCTATCAGTGCCAGGGAAGGAATTCCCTGGCACTGATAGTGCTTACTGCCATGGATTTCATGGCGGTTCCAAACCGCATGAAATCCATGGCGGTCAGCCGGGTCAAAATACCGCCGGCGGTATAGTGACAACCGCCGGGCTGGAGACCCCAGTCTCCAGCCCGGCGGGCGGAACGGAGAAGCGGCGGATGACCATGGCGGTAACCGCCATGGTCATAATTAAAAAAAAAAAGACCGCCAGGCTGTTGGCGGTCTTACCGCCGCTTCTCCGCCTTCCGCCAGGGTCATAATGACCCCCATAGTGTTTATACCAATGGACAATAGGCCATTATTTTGTTACTGTACTGTATTACTGTATACTGTGGCGCTGATTGGGGCCAGGGAAGCCCCGGGAGTGACGCGAGCCGTCCAGCCAGGGCAGGAGCCCTTTAAAACTTGAGTCGCGCTCCCGCAGTCGCGGGAAGCGCTGATTGGGGCCAGGGAAGCCCCGGGAGTGACGCGAGCCGTCCAGCCAGGGCAGGAGCCCTTTAAAACTTGAGTCGCGCTCCCGCCGTCGCGGGAAGCGCTGATTGGGGCCAGGGAAGCCCCGGGAGTGACGCGAGCCGTCCAGCCAGGGCAGGAGCCCTTTAAAACTTGAGTCGCGCTCCCGCCGTCGCGGGAAGCGCTGATTGGGGCCAGGGAAGCCCCGGGAGTGACGCGAGCCGTCCAGCCAGGGCAGGAGCCCTTTAAAACTTGAGTCGCGCTCCCGCCGTCGCGGGAAGCGCTGATTGGGGCCAGGGAAGCCCCGGGAGTGACGCGAGCCGTCCAGCCAGGGCAGGAGCCCTTTAAAACTTGAGTCGCGCTCCCGCCGTCGCGGGACGCGCGCGGGCGGCGCCCGGGCAAAGCCCGGGCCAAGGGCGGGCCCGTCCTTGCCCGTCATCGCCCGAAAGAGGCTGGGCTGGGCCACCCCTCTTTCACATACAGGAAGCACGCTGCTGCCAAGACCACCCGGGAGGTCTCGAAGGTCAGAAACCCTACTAAACCAAACGCATGATTTGAGGAGCCCGGGCCGGGCCACACTATTCTCACCCGGACTCCCCAAGGCAGCTGACCAGCGGACGACCTTCTTTTACCCACCCGGTCACTCTTGTAATATAGGTGAGCAGTTCTCTAGGCCCTTCAGGCTTCTCAGTCTCTCCTAATAAAAACTCCAGTAGAGCAAGATAGAGCAAGATAGGGTGAGAAAGGGCGAGGAAGAGCATCTCTGGAAATAGATTGTTAAACTTTGGGGTTGGTCCTGAGTACCTTACCAAATCAAGATGGGTAGACGGAAGGGGGGGCAGCCTTTGGAAGAAGTAGCCAACAACAAGACTTTAGACGGCTTCCTCCAAAAAGCGGTAGGGGCATTAGAAAAAGAAATTGAACTGGTTGAGCGCCGTCTAACCGCTCCACCATCAACTGACGCTCCACTGAAAACCTCATTACAATCTTTTTATCCACCAGCTCCCCAGCCTACCCCGGCAGCATCACCACCATTAACCATCCTAACTGCCCGAACACCCAATACAGAACCCCCGGGCAGAGCTATGCACCCTTCAGAAACTACCCAGCCTATGTCAAACAGGCCCGTATCCTCCCCAAAACATAGCTCAAAGGGTAAAAGGAAGCGAGGGGAGGTGAACCTAAAGAACAAACGGCCCCGAGTTTTGGACTCCCCCAATCATCCTGTGTCTACTCGATCTAAGGATTGCACACCTGACGAAACTACTTGCTACGGCAAACTGGACACAGCTTTCATTACAGACTTTATAAAGGATGAGCTCTCAAAAAAATTACACCCTATAATAACCCGTTTATCAGCCATTGAGGAGAAACTCGACGCTCTCATCAAATTTAACCAGCCAATCTCCTCCTCCTCATCGGACCTGCATTATTTGCAATATCACTCTCTCCCATGTCCCCCTGTTAACAGTGCCAGTATTCCTCTTTTACCCCCAAGTACGGCTCATAAGCCTCAACCACCTTGCTCTGACTCTCTCCACCTACCAGCGAAGCTTTCCACACCTAACCTGGCCAATCCCCCTAAAACTTGGCACCCAAAAAGTGACCCCCTTTACCCAAGGCGGCCAGGTGAAATTGCCTCTTCCATAAACATGGGCACTAAACTGCACAGGAACCATTCCAATATTCCAGCAGACCAGACGTGTAGGGATCCAGGAACTAACCTGAGAACTTTACATCTACCACCGGAAGCTTGCCCCTATGTACTAGTTATTACGAATGTTCCTAAGCTCAAGTCCAACATTTCCGAATCATTCACAGAACTGAAAAATAAGGTCATCCATTGGTTACACAGACACGCTAGATTCGCCTTTCATATGATACCCTCAATACTGATGGTGAGGAGGGTGGGTTGGGTGGGCCCACTCAAAAACCCTGGTACAGGGGATTGTATCGTTATTAATTTTGATACGCCTTCCCTTGTCCAACAGCTTTCTCTAAATGTGTGTCATTCTAACCCCCTAGGGGGGGTAATCTCACTCTGTAGGCTCCAGGCTTTCTACCCTCATATAGCTGTACCAAGCACTAAGGGGGTGACAATCTCACCCAGAGGTCCTTCTAGGGCACAGACGTCACCTGATTTTCGGCCAAGTTGCAATGCTTCTTCGCCCACACTTTCTGAAAACGACTGACTAAAAGTAAGCACTATGTACAGTTTACCCTACTCCCAAGGCCCAAACAACCGGGATAAAAAGTCTCCTATAGCTGGGAAAATTGAAACTTATGAAGTTGGGCAAAACAATCATGCGGCTGAACATACTTTTACCATCGACACTAGTGACCCTATCCCAATTCCCGCACTTGCTCAGTTAGATCCATCCAAGAGTTCTGAAATCCTTATCGGGGGTGCAGACAAGGAGCGTATGGTGACTGAGATTAACTTAGTCACAGACTTACCAGATTGTAGCAAACACAGAGACCCGCCCCCACTCCAGGCATCCGAACAGCTCAGGTTACTCTCCGATTCAGATGGGGCAAGAAACACCCCGGGCATTAACGTAGTAGGAATTCCAAATTCGATTGAAAAGGGTATAAAATTTCCCCACGGTACCCGATCTCCAAGAGAGAACTCTGTGGCTGAAGCTCCCCATGACAAAATAGACGGCCTAGTTACCATCCTTAGTTGGAATATTGCAGGCTTGGAGAACAAAATGAATAACCCTGAATGGGGCAAATTTATAGACGAACACAATCTATGTCTTTTCCAAGAAACATGGGCACTGGAACCCAAATATAGAATTGGCTATAAAAGCTACTGGGTCCCAGCAATTAAGACGAATTCAGGGAGGCCCTCAGGCGGCCTGCTAATATGGCTCAGTTGCTCTTTTAAATGTCGGATTGAAATAATTGACTTGGGCTGCCCTGATTTAATGGGTTTATTAATACCATCCCTTAGAGAGAAACCATTTTTAATAATTAATATTTACAATAGGAGTCTGGGCAGCAAGTATGAGTCCGACGCACTGACTATTT
Source organism: Pleurodeles waltl (assembly GCF_031143425.1). Taxonomy (NCBI): domain Eukaryota; kingdom Metazoa; phylum Chordata; class Amphibia; order Caudata; family Salamandridae; genus Pleurodeles; species Pleurodeles waltl. Next base: position 512,599,902 of record NC_090447.1, on the reverse strand, counting down.
TGGATAGTTTTCTTACTTATAAATCACCTTCTCATTTTATTCTCATTGCTGGAGATCTTAATGCCACTTTTGAACCCTACTCGCTGGCCCAGGAATTATATAAAGATGAAGACGCTTATTGGGGTATTCCCCAGCTGGTGTCAAGAAAAAGACCAAAAATTAATAGATTATCTCACCAGGTCATGGACATTACACTGGCACATGGCTTGCGGGCCTGTAATGGTCGCTCCCGTTCGGACCCTAATCTCCACCCTACATTTAGGCGCGGGTCACAGAAGAGCCAAATAGATTATATCTTGCTCGATATCCGCTTGTGGGGCCATATGGTCGACATGAACATTGTAGAACATGAGGAAAGTGACCACGAACCACTGATTTTATCTCTTAGGAATTTATTACCCCTTCCTGAAGTCTCTTGTCCCAAGACCTACGGACAACAGCTCGCACTGTCCAACAATAGACGTAATGTTAGATGGGAATCCCTGAACACTGACACAACCATTTTGACAACGGCGTATAGGCAGCTGGCAGATCATATGGACCATATATCTCAATTTCCAGAAGATAGTGGTGGGCTTATAGCAGCCCACACACAATTTTTTAACTCCTTAAAAAATCTATTTACCAAAGAGTCGGTGAGAGAACCTAAAAAGAAATGTAATGCAAGATGGTTCAACGCCGCATGTAGAGAAGCACAGCACAAATTGCTGAGAGCTCTAAGAGGAGGTCAGATAGACTTTATAAGGGAAACTAGGAAAGCCTATAAACAGGAACAAGCTAGAGCCCGTAGGAAATGGGACCAATCAAGATGGGTCTCCCTTCTGGAATCTGCTAAAATAAACGACACCTCTAAATTTTGGAAATTGGTGGCTGATGCCAGCGATGAACCTAACTGTTTGCCTGGCGCCTCAATACTCCCTGTAGAGTGGACCGATCATTTTTCCCGATTATATCTTGGGACCATTGGTGCCACCGCCAGGGAACTGACCCACATCATGACCACTGAGACCCCCAAAATTGAATTTTCCCTGGCAGAAACCAAGGCTGCGATTGTCTCACTTAAATGGGGAAAGGCCCCCGGCCTTGACAAAATACCAGGTGATCTCTACAAGACTGACCCAGATGTTTGGGCTCCATATTTAAACCTCATCTCTAATGTGATAGCTGCAGGAGCACCTGTTCCGAGCTCCTGGTTAGGAGCAGAGATAGTTCCCATTTTTAAGAAAGGCAACCCCTCTAACCCTGCTAACTACCGCCCAATCTCCTTACTCGACAACTTCCCAAAAATTTTTGCAAAGCAAACTTTGTCTTGTCTAGAGGAATGGATTTTGGAAAACAATGCCATTTCTGATTTACAAGCAGGGTTTAGACCAGCAATCAGTACCATAGATCAAGTACTAAGATTTCTAACAATAAAATGGAATACTGTAGAAGTAGGAGGGGGTAACCTTTATGTAGTTTTTATCGATCTTAGAGCCGCGTTTGATCTGGTCCCTAGAAATCAGTTATGGCTGACACTAGCCAACATGGGTGTCCCGCATGGCCTTTTGAAACGTATCGCCCGACTACATGAGAATACCTATGCCCAAATTAGGAATGGCAAGAATGGTGATCTTTCTGAACCAGTGGCTATCGAGAGAGGAGTCAGACAGGGGTGTGTGTTGGCCCCAACTCTTTTTCTTTTATATATTAATAACTGTATCAAGTACTTAGTAAATTGCACAAATGACTCCCCCATGCAGGCTGGAACCAAAGTCCCTTGCTTACTCTATGCAGACGACACTATTCTTCTGTCTAAATCATCTATGGGAATACAAAATCTGGTCAACCAGTTCGGTGCATACTGCAGAGACTTTGGGTTAGACATTAATCTTAAGAAAACCAAACTCATGATATACAGCGCCAGGAAAAAGAAGCTCAGCGCAAACACAAAGATGGATTCAATCCTTGTGGAGAGAGTAACGGAATATGATTATCTGGGCATCAGACTATCTGACAAGGGCGGTTGGGATCCAGCTATAAGGAAAGGGGCATTAACAATCAGCCAAAGATGTGGAGTAATAGGACGTAAAGCTAGCACCGCAACAAGCCCCCCTCTGATCCCCATCTCTGAAATATACAAAGTACAAATCCGTGCTGCGGCCCTGTATGGAGCAGAACTTTGGGGATCCCACAGACAAATGGATACTCTTCAAACCAAAGAAAATAACTTCTTCAGACACATAGCCAGACTGGGGAGGGGCACACCAATGCTCCCCCTCAGACTGGACCTGGGTCTACACAGTATCAAAGACATAGCATATCTAAGACCACTCCTGTACTGGGTCAGACTATGGAAAACGGATGAACTCGAACCCTACAGGGCAGCAGTTAAAGAACTACTGCCACCTCGTCATGGATGGGAAAAAGTACGGTGGCTTAGGGAGATGAAAGCAGCATGGACCAAACTGAGTCTATCCCATTATTGGGAGAATCCCGAGATGATTCCTGGCAATGCTAAACGCCTGATCAAAGACCACTATTGGGAAAAGATCTATGAGGAACCCCTCGGCTCAAATAGTTCAGGTCGGCTGACAGCAGAGTTCCTGCTGGTAAAGCATGTTCCTCTGTCTGAAAGCTTCCTGGACCTCCCTATACCAGCCCACGCTCGCTCCTTATTACTCCAACTTAGGTACGGAACATTGGCAGTCAACAGTTTCACGGCCGGCTGGTCGACTAACAGTTCTCCATCGGACAAATGTATAAACTGTCACCTATGTAAGGAAACTTATGAACACGTTCTATTTTTTTGCCCTCTGTATAAATGTCCTCGAGGGAAGTGGATTACCCCTCTGTGCAGAACACTCCCCTCGCCATCTCGCAATAGTGTACTCAGAATATGTAAATATGATACTTCCATACTGACAGTGTGCTCTGTTTCCAAATATTTGGCAGCAGCATGGAAAATTCGCAGCAGGATTATTTCAGATCCCAATCCATCAGTTGAAGAGCGGTCTAGCAGCCAGTAAACCAGCATTCGATCATATTAGTCTGGGACTCTAACGAAAACCGAGACCTATCATGGATATTAGATTGTATCCCCGAGTATGCTGTTTAGTGGGTTACCACAACTATATAATTTTATAAATGCTAAGTTATATCCTATTCTGACCAATCTATTTAATAGAACTGACCAATCATGGGTACCATTCCTTATGGCCCGACCTCTTAACTTTTTTTTTTTTTAATCTGTGCTATTTTCTGGAGTTTTAATGTCTGATTTTATATAGTGATTGGTCTTAGAACAGTTTTTATCTTTTTAATAATCGATTAGATTGGTTCTAGAACAGTTTTGATCTTTTTAATAATTGATTAGTATTATTTTAGTGTCCAGCATTATGTACAGGGCAAGATCCGGAGACCACCCTGAGTATTCTTCTTTTTTCAACTATTTATGGAAATATTTTAGCTATACGACCCTTTTTTATCCTTTCTTTTACTATACATTGGTTTATGGTTTTTATTTCTATGTATGTATGTATGTTTACTTTTAAAAATGGCCTAAATTTGGACCGAATAAACTATTGATTGACTGTATACTGTGCTACATTCATGTTTTATTGTATCTTGTGGTTTGTGTGTTTTTTTTTCGTATTTGATTCCCATTTATACAATAATTATCCTTGCACATTTTGAAATTTTATCAAAGTTTAGTGCATGTGTAAAACTTCAGAGCGCTTCCATCCATTTGCATTGTTATCACTGAAACTATTATAATTGTGTTGTACTGTACCCCAAATGAACACAGTGCATCTGCTTTGAGCTGGGCCTTGACTGCTCGTCCATCTCTACCTGGACAATCAAAAAGGCTTAGAAGACCAACTTTCAATTGCGGATCACATTCTCTTAGTCATAATTGGGGGTGCCATAACTTTTCTCACCACTGGTAGTGCTTGGTTATCCTTTCCTTGGGACCTCTGTGGCCTCTACACCTATAACATCCTGGTCACCAGAGGTAGTCTCCCTCCAGATTTATCAATCCAGCAAATAATGAACTGGTAGTGGAGGCAGAGAAGGCCAGGACCGGTGTGGCAGCGAGAGAGAGGGAATTGCAGACTGATAGATTATAAACAGAGAAAGGTGTATGAAGACATCTAGAGCTTATGGGCTCAAAGTAGAGCTTTTAAGGACAGTGGCTGCACCGACCTCTGTGAACTCTTGCCACCTCATCCAGTATCCTGAAGGGAGCGATTTACTCTTGGGCCAAGAATGTGTTAGCGTGGTTAGCGTGGTTTATGTCATATGAGCTTGCATTTCAGGCCTAACTGCTGAGCTCTGAGGAGAGAAAAGGAGATCATGCGTGTTGGCAGCCACAAGTATGTAAGGATTAAAAAGTTATTGAGCAGAAATTTGCTCCAATATCAGTTAAAGTTAATAATGAGCCATCAGGCAGATAAATGAGGTCCTGGGGGTCATGGATGTATGGTGCTACTAAGTATCTGAAAGGGTGGGTGAATGAGAAGAAGGAAGTGACTTGAGAAACTGTTACATGTATCACCAGTAGTGCACTTGTTGCATGCTTGCCCACCACATTGGTCTCAGTACATGTGTGACACTTTTAAACCCTTACCCGAGAAACCCTTAAATAATCATCAGTGATCCTAGGTCTTCAGTGCCCTCAATTAGAGTCTTAAAGCTTTTGGGGGTGGGGGTCAAAAAGTCTTGAATGAAGCTGACTAAGAGCATTGGTGGATGCTAGCACTGTGGAGACACTCTGAACCGAACCCCAGCAAGAGTGATGATGAATGCTAGGACTGTGGGAACAACACCTGCAAGAAGAGACACATCACATTCTCTGGTATAATGCAGTCATCTATAAAAAGCTGAAAATGAGCCACCTTCTCACAGACTTCAGGCACACTGGTCTTTAATTAAATGTTAACATAATCAGTTAGGTAGTAGTCAATCATAATTATAATTCATTCAGTATTCTTTTCTTTTTAAAATGGATTCACTCAAAAAGTATGTTTTTCAAATTCCATCATATTGATTGCAGGGTCTTAAGCACTTATAAGGAGTTTAAATTAATGTTTTCTGCAAACAAACATTCACTGAGTCCCCAAAACCTATTGCAACCATTAAGATTACTGTTCAAAACTGCATGCAATGTATGATGTCCACACCATGAACAGCTATCTCCTCTCCAATGCCAGTTAGTTATTTTCGATGCGCGAGATTGAATGTGAAATCTTGAAATCCTTCCAAGACCACAACATCATTTCGTTAGAGTATTTCTTTATTGTTTATTGTATTTTTTGAAGACTCAATCAATTATAAAAATGGTGGAAGTCTTTTCTTATTGAGTGCTGTGGCTATTATGGTATACTTCAAACATATAAAGTATTTTAGTATCAACAAAACAATATGAAAATCAAGAACTCAAGGAAATAAAATTCCCCAAACTAGTTCAGTAAAAAGGAATACTTTGTGATGGCTATATGACACCAAACAGCATAAATTGGTAAAGGGGATCTGACGTTACAAATTTTTAAAGAAAAAACAAAGTATCCATGGAAAATAATGGAAAACGTAAATGTCTATGTTGGTTTATGGGGAACAAGTGATAGGGGCCTATGTTCCTTTTCATGTTTGTTGTGATGGGACTTATGCTGGTTAAGGCATAACAGCTTGCCCCAGTCAACGGGTTTACCTTTTGACTTAGCCATATTTCTGGAGATAAAAATCACCAAGGTGGGCCAAACAGGACACTGTGGGTGCTGAGGGCTCCACAAAATATATATATTGAGTTTGGTCTACTGATGCCTTGAGTTTTGGAGCCAAGAGCTTCTAGTGGGATAAACTTAAGAACTGTAGCTGCTGAAGTTCTCTCGTTGCTGGGATCCCTTTAGTGCCTTTTCTCACTCTTTCACTGTAGAGTAAGGCTTAGGGCCTCATTAAGAGTGTGGCGGTCTGAGGACCTCCACACTCATGGTGATGGTGGGACTGCCGCACGCCAGGCAGTCCGACTGCCACATTACAACCCTGGCGGCCGGACCAGCCAGAAGACCACTGTCACCACCAGGAATATCATTCCCGACGGGCTGATGGTGGTCTGAGTTGTACGCAGCCACAACAGCACTGATCTCAGCACGCCATGCTGATTACAACTCAGCTTTCTGCCAGCCCTTCGATGGTGGTCACCCCAGCATGGAAAGGCTGGTGAAAAGCCAGTGCTGGGGGCCTGTGGCATGGGCAGTGCAGGGATCCCACTGCCCAGCACATTCGGAATGCGTAGTGTCTGCTTTGCAGACAGTGTGCATTCCGAGGGTGAGGGTGGGGTACAGTATTGGCCTCTGTCCCGAACAATACCATAGCACTATTCCCTCCGGTCAGCCTAGCGGGAATGGCACACTGTCAGTGCACCTCCTTGCAGCTTCTTTGTTTTTGCACCTGCATCCATTATATGGTGCGGGCACAGAGGAAAAGAGATACCCTCATTTGAATGGTGCTACACCCCCATGTAAAGGAGGGAATGCTCTCTCAAAGAATAACACTGGTGCACATGTGCACCAGAGCTATCATTATTACAGAAGGGGCTGCACAATAGTCTGCAGCCCTTTCTGCAATACCAAAGTGCCCTGGGGGCTCACACAGTGGGCATACACACTGGTTGCCAAGGAACTTGTGTAACACAGCCCCTGATTTCTTTAACCCCACCAGACCTTCACACTTTGCTGCCAAAACTGCAAGTACCACAAACAAGGACATTTTGCCTGGGGAGTTTGCATTTTTCATGGTTAGCCTTGGAACCTGTTCCAGTTGTCAGGAACTCAAGAAAAAAATGTAAGTCTCAACTTTTTTGATAACCAATTGTATTGATTTTGCAGCAACAACAATGATACAAACATGACCAATCAACACAATAATGACAATACATGATAATGAATAGTTGACCCTTACATCTAGTCCATATTAAGCCCATCTGCCCCATATCTTCTTGTATTTGTGGGAGCATCTCTGGGTCTCATATATGGGTTGTTCTTGGTGGGCACTCCTATCCAAACCCCTCCTCCACTCCACTACCAATGAGGGAGTCGAGGACCTCCAGTTGCTGGCAATATCTTGATTGGCTACCAGTGTTGTGCTCCCTGATAAAAATGCATTCCATCATCTGCCCATCCATGTCTTCCAACAATCCCAGCAGAGCATCCCTGGGTGTGAGGTTGAGCTGTCGGCCCACAATTGCAAAGCGTTCTCTCCTGACCTCCTCCCAAAAGAGAACCAATCTTAAGCATGACCACACCATGTGGATGAAGTCTATCTCTGGGAATGAACAACAGGCATAGATGGCCTGGGAGATTCTACCAGCTCGATGGAGCCACTGAGGAGTCATTTATGGAGTGTGAAGGTAGTTAAGCTGGACTAATCAGAGGTGCACAGGGATAACTCATTCCCTGGGGTAAAGTCTAATCTTGCACCACTCCTCATCCCCAAGCTCACCCACTCAGATCTCCCAGCTCCTGCACAGCCCAGGAAAGTGGTCTGCAGCATTGATGACTAGAGAATAATAGATCCAGGAGATGGCTCCTTTTCCCAGCCTCCCTATCAACAGTTAGCCTCGAGGTGGCTAAATTCCAGGATCAGCATGTCCAGTGAAATATTGGCCAACAGAGTGTGTCACCGTTGCAGACACTTATGGTACTGGGTGTGGGAGAGCTGATACTGCTCCTGCAGTGCCTGGAATGTGTGCACACCAATGCCTGCCAAAACATCCCCAAGGTGAGAGATGTCTATTCTATCCCACTGAACAAAGCCTTCCAGACCAGTGATGTAATGTAACCATGTCTCCTGCCATTAGGGGGCCAGTCTAGTAAGTTTGTGGACCCAATCTATATAGCAGATTGCCATCCTCCAGCGTAGTAGCATTACCTGAGTACAGTCGGGGAGGGTTCGATGAATCGGGGCCCCATACAGCAGGCTCAACAGTCCACCCAGGCCCAGCAGGGCTAGGTCCACCCGGTAGGTTGGGTTGTCCCACCCCTTGTTGAATTAGTCATTGAGAACGACCAGCTGCAAGGCCAGGTAATAACAACAGAGGTCTACCATACTCATCCCTTTGTCGTAGGGAGAGTGTCAGCCATTAACAAAGGCCATCCAAGGGATAACTCTAGCAAAAAAAAGGGTTTATTATTGAAGCCAGGGTCTGAAACCATTGCTGAGGAATGGGATGGGGAAAATTTGGGAAAATATACAGAATACGGGGCAAGATTATAATTTTAAAAAGGGTTACTCTTCCCAGGGCGTTTAGTGGCAGGAGACCCCACTTTGCAAGCCTCCATTTATCTGTTAGGCCAGGAGGTCAAGTTATGGCTCCAAGCCAAGTTTGGAACCAGTGTGATATAAACACCTAGATATTTCAAGAACAAGTGGTGTGACGGGATCGCAGATCCCATGGAAAAGTTGTCCACTTCTCCAGCAATGGGCACCAACAGGGATTTAGATTTGTTTACTCAGAGACCAGATGCCTTCCCATATAATCATAGGATCTCCGTGTAATGTGCACTTGAGGTCTGTGGGTCCGCCAGGAACACCAACATGTCTTTGGTGCATAGCACATAAGTTCCAACTTGAACAAAAGTTGCATAGCTTCTACTAAGAAGCTCCAAATGCTCTCAAAATTCCAAGAGCTATTTTGAGAGAAAATTCCTTCCTAATCTTTCTTCTACAGCCACAGCCAAAAGTTCAGTTCCACTGGACTTGTTTATTCCATCTTCAGGTGTACCCTCTTGTCCTTCATTTCCCTACACACTTTGCAAGTCCAGTTTCCCTGACCCTTTGAGAACTACATCCAGCAATTTGGGTTCAAGAGCAAGTATGATCCAGGTCCTCAGTTCTACCTCAGCTAGCATGCGTAGTTCTCATGCTTAGCATCTCCAACTTCCAGACAATGTTTTGATTTCTTGTTGGTGATGCCCCACGGTATAGCGATAACTCAGCAGCGGTTGGTAGCAGGCCTTATCCTACCCCCATAAATGTCACACACTGGACCTTTCCCAGCTCATCAGTAAAACATCTGACTCTTCAGAAAGGACTGCTCTAGGAGTTATACAAAATGGCAGAAGGCTATACCAGCTGCTAAAAATGTTTCAGCCCACCCATGGGCATTTCCATTAAAATGAGGTGCCTTTTAATCAAACTGGTCCTCATCCTCTGCTACAGCACTATACCTCTGCCTTTGCACTAATACAAATCTTTCAGAATTCCAGTGTGTTCTTTAAGTGGCCATTTGGGATCTCTCCTCACATTTCTTAAATATATGTGGGTTAATGTTTTTGTAATGGACCCTCCCCTTCTTCAAAAGAGGACTCTCATAGCAGATGTCCAAAAAGGCTCTTTGTTCTCCAGGAATGCTCTAGAGATGTATCATTATGGATTTTCCTTACATCCTAAAACTACTCAAACAGAACACCGTGAGGGGGGCTACCGTCAGCTTGCAGATAGCCTTATACAACCAAGTGATAAGGTGACGACCGTCTCACATGGTGAGTATGGTTTGTTTTGCTGGGTATGTTGCGGGTTCTGTCTCTGTGGAGTTCCACAGGGTGTGGCGCATGTTAGTGAGTAGCCTATGTAGGAGAAACTGCCCCAGGTGAGGACTGTCATCTACTGCCATCTGGTCAAATGAGAGAAACTGACCGTCAACAAAGAGGTCACTTAGTGTAAGCAGCAAGCGTTCTGAGCAGGACGACATATCTCAACCTGTGTAAAAGTTTGGGATGTGAGGGAGGCCAACTAGGGTTATTTTAGGGGTGCATTTTGGGGTCTCCCGCACAAGGTGATGAATACGGGTCTTGAACTTGCGGGCCACCACAACCTGGAAAGGCCAATGGGAGGGTGGAAAAATCTTTGAAAGGAGAAAGCCTCGAACTGTGGACACTGGCAGGGTTCCTGCTGGCTGCATGTCTCTCCCAAATAGCACCTGGCCCTCCAGTGTGATAGTGATAGTAATTGGGCTGCTGAAAACTACGCCTCGAAGGATGGGGCACCCAGTCCTCCTTGATCTATCGGGAGCTGCAATTTGTGGTGGACCATGCAATGTCATCCATTACCCCAATAATGACAGAGTACAAGAGGGAATCCAATTCTTTAAAGAAAGGAACACAGTGGAGTAATTAGAAAGTTGGCAAAGCAATAAAGAAGGTGAGGCAAAATGGCTATCTTTGCCAATGCTGTCCTGCCTATCAGGGACAGGGGTAGAATGTGCCAAAAGTTGATTTATGATCTGATACCTGCCAGGGCTGTGTGAAGGTTCCCCTTGTATATGTCCGACAGGGTGTGGTAGAGATGAATCCCAAGATAGCAAACTGCCACCTCTTGCCAGTGGATGGGGGTCTTGCCCAGGTCATTGGTTTGCAGTGGTAGGCCGGGACACAGAGGGTTTATGGCTGACTTAGCCCAGTTGACACGGAGCCATATGCTGATACTGTGTCCCACATTGGGGAGAGGTCCAAAGTAACATTCCTCAGATATAGGAGTAGGTGATCCCCATATAGGGAGACCGCGCTGGTTCTATCTTCTAGGGGTGTACCCCACTATGGACCCTACCCCTTAGGCAAAAGGCTATGGGTTCCATTGCAAGCGCAAGGAGTACAGGGAGAGGTGGGCAACTCTTTCTGTTCCTCGGCCCACTGGGAAGGGAGTGGAGATGAGGCAGCCCAGAGATACCTGCAAGTTTGTCTTGTTGTAGAGTAATCGGGTGTAGGCAAGCAGTCGCAGTCCAAACCCCAGACGAGCCAGCAGGTAGAAGAGATAATGCCATGGCAACACTTCTTAACAAGGAGCTTGACTGAAAAGCAAAGTGAAATTTTATAAACACTCTGAAAATCTGTAATGCATTAATGAGCCTCTTCTTCAAAAATTTGGCACATGTGATATTTGGCATAAGAAGATGGGATCCCAAAGAGGCTGTACATTCCACAGCAAGAAATATGGTCACTACTATGGATTAGGTTACATCTTTATGGATAGTATTTCAACAGATAAAGTGGAAGAAGTAAGACTTTTACTAGCACCCCTCTCAGATCATTATGCAGTATTTTTGAGCTTCCTCAGCAATGCAGGTGGATCATAAACTGTAGTTTGCTATTAGACCCATAAATCATCCAAAAATTAGCCAGAGAAAGCCACAAGTATTTTGAAATGTATGCAGGAGCATCCTCATTGGAGATGGTCTTGGTTGCATTTAAGGCATTCATTTGAGGGATCACACATATACCAAATGAAAAACTAGCCCCATCACAGGAGGCATTCGGAGCCATGAAAAAGAAATGAACCAGAGTGTGTTTACCGCCGACTAGCGCCATTCCAAGACGCCAACGGGCGTCTTATTTATGGAATGGGGCAATCCGGCGCGAAGGGTAGGCTAACATCCAGGAAAATTACGTTAGCCGGGTGGGGGGGGCGGTATGGGAGAAGAAGGTTTTGCACCAAAAAATGACGTTAAGCTGGTTAGACTAAAAAATGATGACTCTAATCAGCCCAGCCTCATTTCTTGATACAAAATCTCCCATACCACATGACCCCTGTCTTATAAAAGACAGGAGTCATGCCCACCACCCCAATGGCCAGCACAGGGGACAAGGGCCCCCTGGACATGGCCACTGCACCCAGTTCCATGTATGGGGGGCCCATTTCAGGGCCCCCAATGGCATTAAAAAAATAATGCAAAATACTTACCTCTACTTGCTTATTCTTATCTTGGATGGGGTCTCCTATCCTCCGCTGTCCATCTGGTGTGGGTGGGGGTGTCCCTGGGGCCTGGGGAGGGCACCTGTGGTCTTATTCCATGGTGTTCCACCATGGAAATGGGTCTACAGGTCCCCTAATGCCTGCCCTGACCCAGGCGTCAAATAATGGCACTAAGCAAGCTTAACACCATTATTTATGCCTGCCTCCCTCCCATGCACCATTTTTGCACAGGAGGATAAATAAGGCACCTGGGCCTTAGAGTAATTTTTTGCCCGGGAACACCTACCTTGCATCTCATTGACGCAAGGTAGTTTCCCGCTGGCAAAAAATGACTTTAATTCCATAACTTTTACACTAGACAGATCCAGCACCAGTAGTATAAATATGGAGTTAGGTTTGCGCTGAATTAGAGTAATAAAAATGATGCTAAGCTAGTATAAATCTGGGCCTTAGGTTTTTGAACACCGGGAAAGAAGCGTAGCCCTTTTCGCATGAAAAACAATATATATACAACAAAACACAATATCAGTGAATTAGTGATAGTTGATGAAGGCAACATATCAATCAAGGCAAAGGTTCTGGAAACATGCTTACTCAAGAGCTTTAGTTCTCTATATACTGAAACCAATCTACCTGACACTGCTAAGATGAAAACATGGCTGAAGAGAAGATATCTTCCAGTTTTTAAGGGAAAACAACAAAAAAGCTTATCAGAAAAGATTGGTGAAGAAGAAATCTCTAAGCAAATAAAAAGGCCCAAGAATGGGAAAGTGGCAGAACCAGATGGCATCCTGACAGAACTCTCTAGGAAGCTAAATAACATTATGGTCCCCATCTGTAAGGAAATGTTCAACTCAGTCTACTTAAGTGACTCTGAAATATCTTCCACTTGGAAGGAAGCCACAATAGTCTTGATATGAAATCCTAATAAAGACCCAAAGAGATCTGGCTCTTCATTAAACAGCCATTACAATATTTTCGCTGGTATTCTTGACACAAAGCTCACTGAAATTTGCACCCAACTTATACATACAGATAAGAAAGGGTTTATCCTAGACAGGCAGATTTATGACCTAACCCACTTGCTTTGTGGTTCAATAGATCTGCAACCACATACTCAAACACATTGGCAATAGTCACTTTGAATGCCACCAAAGCATTTGATAAAGTAAGATTGGTATATCTGTCGTCTATGAAAGCTTTTGGGATAAGTCTCATATTTATGAATGCACTTAAAAAAGCTTTAAGAGTCTCGCTCTGAACAGATTCTGGTGGATGGGAATTTAACAAGGAGAATCGGTTTTGCTAGAGGGACAATGTAGAGATGTGTGCTTTCCCCATTACTCCGTGACAGGTACATTGAGTCCATGACCGCAGAAGCTATAATAAGGTTATCTCCTTAACCCAGGGTTTTTCAAACAAGATTGCCCTTTATGCTGGTGATATTGTATTACAGACTGTCAATCCTCGTATGACAATCCCGCAGATTGAACAGATTACGGATGGGTTTTGCGCATTTTTAGGAAATCAGATCATCAAATTGAAAACTGAGATGTTTTGGAACTTCCATAAAGAATACTTTATTTCGGCGAAAAGCCATAAAAGCATCCGTATAAGAATAATATAATAAATTCACACAATGATCATTAAAAATCAGATAGAAAAAAGTGCCATACAATACAATAAATATCCCTGTCCCACTCTAAAAAAATAGACTAATATAAACATATTTACATTAAATAAAAACCCATTAAAACACTCAATAGAATTACACAGTTGTAGCCTTTCTGCTTAGGTCCCTTAAGTTAATCTGCATTTGACCAGGTGTCTTTGCGTATTTGCAGATCAGTCAGAGAGGTATTCTCTTGATCTTACCACCCATACACATTGGAGATACCTCACGACTGCAAAGACTACCTTATCACTTGTGTCACTTGTCAATATGAGAAGAGATGCCTTATAATTTCTTATCCCAAGAGATCTACATAAAGGGAGAATCCACTTTTCCTAGGGACCAAGTATCTAGGGCAAACAAATACAAAATGTGCAAGGATCTCAGGTTGCATAGGGCAAAAATGACAGAAACTCGAATTGCTGTCATCCTTGCTCCAACTCGTGGTAAACGTCTTTAACGGCAAAGTCCCTAATCTAAATTTAATAAAAAGGCTTTTAATGTAAGGAGGTTTTACATTGTCTATATAGGTTTTGAACTTTGGGGAACATTTGTGATCTAGAAACTGTATTGTCCTACTGCCTTGCCCCTGTTTGGACCAAATCTGTATCAGAACCATCTCCCAATAGCATCGCTTTATACGTAGTTTCACTTCCTTGGTTAAGCTACAGGGATCTCTCCACACCTTCTCCATTTTAATATGTTGGCACATAGCTCTAACACATTTAAACCAAGGAACTGACATTGCACCCTCGAGAGTTAGTAACTCTGTAGCGTCTACTTGGAAGGATACCAAATGGTCAGATGACCAGAGGCGCACTCAATACAAAAGTGGTTTCAAAGGGATTTCGTTATGGATCTCATTGAAAGCTAGATCAAATCTAAGGGGAATAAGAGGTGTGCTCATTGGCAAGCACAGCAAATTACGTATGAATCAGTTTTCAACCAATGTCAGACTCCTGGAGTTACAGTGGCCCCAGAGCTTGGCACCAAAGGTTGAGGCTGCCACTGCCGCAGCCTTATATACAGTGATAGCCGGCGAAATTTCCCCCTCTAAAGAGTTTTTAATTTTCTTCCCTATCACTGCTGACCCCTGCCAAAGGACAGAGGCACTCTTTCCTACTTGTGATACCATTGTTGGTCGTCCACTAATCTGATCCCCAGGTAGTCGAACTGGCTGACTCATTCTATCAGTTGGCCGCCTACAGTCATTTTCCCTCTGAATTTCTTATGCGAGTTGAAAACCATACATTTTGACTTATCTGGGTTTATTTCAAGGCCCCTCTTCTCACAGAACATAGAGAAAGCATCCAATTCATTCTGGAGACCCATTGGGGTTCTTGAGATCAGTAGAGTGTCATCCGCAAACATTAAAATAGGGACCGGGGCTCCTACTAACTTAGGTGCATCGTGATTACATCTCATCAGCTGATCTACTGCACCGTTAATAAAGAGGCTGAACAGGGTAGGGGCTAGCACACAACCTTGACTGACCCCTTTTGCAATGGGTATCGCTTCTGTCAAGTTACCACCCTGTGACCATCGGACCTGGGCATAAGTCCCCTCGTGAAGGTGTTTTATCAATCTCAGTCATTCGCTGTTAATATTGTAGGACTCTAGGACATTCCACAGCAAGTCGCGTGGGACCAGATCGAAGGCAGTCTTTAAATCAATAAAAGCTGCGTACAGATGGTCCTTTTTTAGGTTCAGGTATTTCCATCAAAGGAGATTAAATCTAAATACATGATCCATTGTACTAACTCCTTTCCTGAATCCTGTTTGGAAATCAGAGAGGAGCGGGATATCCTCCATCCATGTCTGCAGTCTGGTCAATACCTGCTTACAAAATACTTTTTGGATCACATCGATTAAACTTATTGGTTTAAAATTAGCTGGTGATTCCCTGTCTCCCTTTTTGTAGATGGGGACTATTATTGCTTCTTGTCATGTAGAGGGGAGCTCGCCACCCCTCAGGATCGCATTACTGAGTGTATTTAGATAGAAAGACCAGATTCTAGGTCGAGATAAGTACAAGTCGCCTGGGACACCATCGGGACTAGGGGCCTTTCCTTTACGTAGTGTTTGTAGAACCAGAGTAGTTTCTTTCAAAGAGGAAAAAACCCAGATCAAAACTTGACGGGTTAGCTTTCCCAAGAGATAGAGTATGGGGGATTCAGAGCCCTTCAGGTGTAAGTGGGTGTTCATTGGCACAGTTGTTCAAGTCTGTCCTATAAAGATTTTCAAAATATGACACTCAAATTGCTGGCCGAATTGTTGGATAACTCTCCGCCTTTTGAGGATGTTCCTTTCCTACCACCAATTTCCAGAACAATTTTGTATCCCCTTCTTGAAGAGCGCCTACCAGGGCATTCCATTCTTTAATTTCCCACTCTTTTTAGGCATTTTTCAACACTATTTTATAGGAAGACCTTGTTTCTCTTATCTCCCGACTATTTCCTTTCTGTAATGCTCCCAACAGCTGTAATTTGGCCTGTCGGCAAGAACTAGAGAACCATCTCAATGATCTCTCTGTGGTTTTCACTCGTTTTCTTACTACCAGAAAAAGAGGTCTTAGCAAATTGAGCAAGGAGCAATGCAAGATAGTTAGGTCCTCCAATGCAAAGTCAGTGTACTTCAGGGGAAGTAGAGTCATTTTAACTACCTCATAGATTGAAATCAGGAACTTTATATCATCTGACACCGCTTCCCATCTTGCGTCCCATCACCCTTTTAATTAGATTACTGCTGTTAAATACAGAGGATGAAAAAGCTGTGCAGAGAGCTTGGTGGTCACTATCGACCCTAGGAGTGACAGTCATATCAATAAGGGAATGCCAAAAGATATCATCAATTAAGATATAATCTAGGTGACTCGTATATGATCCTTTTTTGTACGTGGGCATTGCCGGAGTGTCCGACTTCGTATTCCCATTTACTACTCTTAATCCTGTGGTGTTTATTAAATTCTCAAATACGGTTACCACTCCCTCAGGTTTCTTTGCTATGTCTTGTACCGGGCCTGACTTGTCCTAAGGGTCTGCAAACTGAATTCCTTCTTGTAAATAATCAGCCTTGCAGCTTAACTGCATATTACAGTCCCCTGCAATAATTATGCCCTGTCCCCCTGGCCACTGGTTCAGGAGGTCCATAAGGTGGTTCAACAAAGCAATCTGAGTATTTCGTGAACCAGGTCTAATATAAATATTAATAATCACTATACGGTGTGCCCCTTTGAATTACTAGATTCGATCTCCACTGCTAGTATGTCTTTAGTGGGGGACGTTAGTTCCTTCACCTTAGGAAACAGATCTTGTTTCAGACAGATTATTAGCCCTCCTGAAGCCCTCCGAGATGATGATGGGAGTGCAACCTTCTGGAAGGACCAATATCCTGGTCTGTGGGTCGTTGAGGTTGTCCACGTCTCCTGAACGAGGATGATGTGATGTTGATCTATAAAACTACTCCACCTGGACTAGTTGTTTTAGATTGCACACCTGCCACATTCCAGGATAATAATTTAATTAGGGAATCATTACAATCTCCTGTATTCGGCCACCCCTCCTTTGCCCTTACTGGAGGTATGGCTGCTTCCCAGTCCCGCCCACCTTCATGGCCACTAGAAATTTTACAGAGCACCACTTCCTCTGTTTCCTCTGTTCCCAGACTGCCCCCAAGCGAGCTGTCTGAGACACATGGTTCCAGGGCTAATTTAATTGGCTGATCATTTCTCACTTCTCTAGTGTTGGGGGCTTTTAGTCAATCCACAGTTGAAGTTGCACTCCTTGGGCCCTGACCAGGAGTGCATGTATTTAGGCGGGGTGTATTGCTTAGACTTCCTCTGGAAAACAAAATGAACATTGTGGGGGGAAGTGTTTGGGTCAGAATAACTTGGGACTTAATGCCAGGTCTCAATCTTTGCTCAAGCGCTAATTATTCCTTCACTCGAGACTGGCTATTCAATTCCAGCCCTATAAAGTCTGATTCTAGACCTTCGTTTGAATATCTCTGGACATTAACTATATCTTCACGTATAACTGACCTACATTTCTTTACTCCCTTTATCCAGTGTATCACTTTATTTTTAACTGAGTCCCTTTGTTCTTTGTGACCATTACTTAACTTTGGAATAACATGTATATATCATGCTGACTGGATATGATCTGGGTCTGCAAGGTTTCCCATGTGGTATCCCTATTCCTACGTTCAGGGTTCTCTTTCCTATACACCCCTCGATTTGCCCCTCTTATTGAGTTAATTTCACACTGACTTAAATTGGTCTCTTCGGATACCACACAATCTTTCTCAAGACATTTCCGTGAGGCCATACCATCCCTCTTTCCATTACATTCCCTTGCAGTGAAAGTTTCATTTGTCTGGGTTTGCTCAGGCTCAAAGGTGAATTTCCTTATATTCCCAATTACGGCATCCAGTTTCTTGTGTATCATACGACTCAAAGATGTCATATATTCTCTCAAATTCACTATTTCGTCTCTCAACTTTGTTAGCTGGACCTCTATAGGGCGTTCCCCCTGGGTAGCTGGCTGTGGTAATACCCCCTTAGGTCCCTTGGATGCACTCTCATCATTACTAGTAGCTGTCAGAGATACTAGTGGTGTAAAACGGTTAAGACATTCAATAAGAGGAGGGATAATCTCCTGTGGGATGAGTGCTCTCACTTGAGGACAGTCTGTGGGGGAACCGGGAACTTCTGATGTAGTAGGCTCTAGGTGACTCTCCCATGGGGATTTTGCCTGGGGTCCTCTACTCTTGGGGGTAAAATAGGACTTTATGTGCTTAATTACAACACCATTTCCCCTCTTCGCAGACTTGGAAGGTTTAGGGGCAAGTAGACTCTCTACTTCCTCAATTAAGTCATCAATTTGGTCCAGTGTACAATTCTCAGCTGAGTGTCTGGGCAATTTCTTCGTCCCTCCCTGCCCTATGTGGCTACCACTAGCTTTCCTCTTTCCCATCCCAATTATTCAGATGTAACTTCAAGGGGTATCAAAAATATAATACTATTGCCTCCACTTGGACGGTTCCAAGGTTGATCGACGGGCTAAAAGAATAAGCCCTGCCCTGGCTCTTCCTGGAGCAGACGGATGCAGACGGTGCAGGGGGTTGGCAGTGCTTTTGTAGCCCCGGTGATCACTTGACCATGCCCCCTGTATGCCACAGGGTCTTCTGGAACTTGCTGTCCTTTCTGTCTCACAACAAGTATCTGCTGCTGCTGAAGTTAACTTAATTACTAGATAATTGTGCCGGAATCAGGGAAAGTAGTAACCCGACTACAGATATCAGCGCATAAAACAACTCTTGTGCCACATAAAGTTGACAATGCTTACTGTTAGTAACAGCACTCTCACTTGTGCCATATACGAAAGTACAAGTTATTTGCCATGAATTCAATGTACATTCAAATGCCTTGAACTAGTTCTGCACACAAGCGTTAATGCCAAAGTTACGTAAAACCTTGTTGCGCTGAACACTGTCTGTTCAAGAGGTAACTGCGTGGAAAAAGTACCTTCCCATATTGTATTCCTTAAAGTTCTGGTAACCCGGTAATCCAGTAGTTCGAGAGCGACTTCCCTAGACTTCCCTTGACTTTCCTCTAGCGCGGGTTTCTAGTGTGGGTTTCTGTCTCTCACATCGTTCCCCAGCTTCAAAGTGTTTGAGAAGTCCCAGAAGTACCAGGGGAGGCGTCACTCACCGTCCTTATTGGGGCTCCACGTAGCGCTGGGGGACCGAGATGTACCGCCGCCGCAAGACCAAGCCAGAAGACCGCAAAGGCGGGCCCGAGCGGTGTCCCCCCAACAAAACTCCTGCAGCCGCAGTGCAGACGCAGAGCGCGGGGCGGCACCCGGAAGGCCGGAACAGAGAGAGAACCCCGGCAGAAACAATGGACCCCCAGTAAGCAGAGCAGTCCGTCCACTTCGAACGCATCAGCACATCAGCGCGTATAACCGCCGGGGAGCCGCAGCGAAAGCAGGTAGCGAGTTCAAGAGTGAGTGAGGCATGGAGGATTGTAGGGTCAAATTGAGGCACCCCAGACCCCCGCAAGCCACACCCAGCACTAGCTGGACTGCTTCTGCTGGGCTCTGGGTGCACAATCTTAGTGCCAAACTTAAAATATATCTAAAGGAAATGTGGTCTGAAATTAGATATCTAGGAGTAATTATCACACAGAGTTTGGAGGACAAAACAAAGAAAAATCTGAACAAAGTAACAAAAGAGATTGTTAGACTACTTAATAAATAAAACAATCTACCCTTAACAATATATGGTCAGACAAACATTAAGATGAATGTCTTCCCAAAATCAACCGACCTATTCAACACAATGCCACTCACATTCACAAGAGATATAATTTCCATGATAGATTGGAGGATGGGTAGTTCCATTGGGGCTTTTAAAGGAGCTAGACTATCGTGGAAGAAACTCAGGAGGAAGCTAGAGAAAGGTGGGCTAGCACATCTAGAAATCCAATTGTATAGCAATACAGTTCAGTTTAAAAACTGTAAAATATTAGTGACTAACCCAGACAACTCAACTCAGGGGACTCTATATAATGTCATGCTAAGAAAAAACGAGCAAGTGAGTTTCCTTCAAATATTTGGAAAAAAAAGTCAATTTAAGAGTGCTGGGGAGGAGCCAAGATGGCCGCTTGGTTAGAGGCACCCTCTTGTCGCTCTGCTCGTTTACAGCTCTTCCTTGTTCAGCTACTTTGCTGTAAAGGATAGCTTAAGGAGGGGGTGCCCCCACTAGCACCAGTTGTGGGGGTTCAGAAGCTGTTCCAGGTGGTGAGCAGTGCTGTGGTTGGGACGAACTGAGAGAGGCTGCAAGACTGTTGGGAGTGGTGGCGGCTACCCCTTGAGCCCAGCAGGGGGCAGCCCCATGAGGATTACTTAGCCGGGGGGTGCGCCCATTGAAGGGAACATCAGTCATGATGGTGATTGCCTTGCGGTGACAGGAAGGTAGTGGGGTCAGGCTGGGCTTCCTGATGCTGGAATGGGGCACGTAAGTGAGGAAGTAAACTGCATAGGCTTAGCCATGGATGGGGTGAACACTTCAGAGACGTGGAGGGGTCCACGGCAGGCCGTCAGATGTGGTGAGTGCCGCAGCCGGACTAGGTGTGCTGCTTTAATGGGACCATTGGAGAGGTGGGCCTCCATCCTTGAATCACACAGTTGTTGAGGCGAACATGGGTATTGGGCGGGCTGCCTGCACCGGCCTCACTTCGGCAGTGGTGCAGAGGCACATTGATTGTGAGAGTCCTTGAGGTGAGACAAAAACCATCACAAACACAGGAGTGCCGAACTGAAAGAGAAGATATGGGGAGGGGGCTCTCCATTCTGATCTGGTGACAATACGGCCCTTGCTGAGTTGCAGGCTGTGCAGGGTTCTGCTTGGGGCCACAGTTTGAGGGGATGCTGAGGGAACACCCTGTGGCCCGCAGGAATGAGCATATTGCTCAAAATGCCACCCAAACCAAAGAGCAGACTGTGGACTGCCTCGAAACAATGACACGAATGAGGAAGGGCTCTCAAAGATGGCTCAGAGAGTAACACCCACTGATGCCCCCTGCAAGGGACACAGAGCCGCCTTCCACCCTGGAACTAAAACAGCTGATTTTAGAGGGCAGCAGGGTGATAACAGATATATATTATAGAACGTTAGGAACCCATGTACCACGTAGCGGGAAGTGGAAAGTGTGATCAGTGAGATGGGGTGCCATTTGCATTTCTGATTGAATGCTGACCAGTCAATACTATACTCTACTAATGTATATACGCTAGGAGAGAACGTTCCTAATGTAAGTCTCCAGATAACCCTGGTTAAATACTTGGGCATATGTCTATGCTCCAGTGTTACAGAAATATACAATTTAACATAGGTGCAATCCTGTCTGACCTAGAGAGTACTGTACCCAGATGGTTGTGGTTTCAGATGTCCTTAGTGGGGTGTGTAGCAATCAGTAAAATGATAGTATTGCACAGGGTTCTCTACAACTTGCAGCATATGCCAATGCCCATAATAGATGCATACTTTTGCAGATTAGATGGATTGTTTAGGTTGTACTGGGGCTCTGGGAGGGTTAGGATTAGCTTGGATGTCTTGAAGCTCCAATGGGATGGTGGGGGAACGCAGGTGCCGAATTTTAGAGTATATAACTGGCCAGCCCAACTCCAGAATGTAGTCCCATGGGTCAAGGAGGGGAGCATGGATCTGGTAGTTTAGATTCTATGACGCTTACCTCACCCCCTGAAATTGCTGGCACACCCCCTGGTCTCCCAGAAGAAAAGGACAGTCTTGCTACTGCAACTCCAGACAGTACTTGACAACTGGGTGCAGGCGTCCAGGGAGGAGGGGGTGAATATATATATTATCAGCAACTAGTCCTCTGGAACCCGGGGATCTGCCCTGTGATACCCACCTTCCAAAGACATAGGTGCAAGGATGATATCCCTCAATGTTTGGGAGACTTATACGAGGATGGCAGGATTATTAGGTATGCAGCTTTATGCAACAGGTGGTGTGTGGCCAGCAGCTGCTTTCTGGCAGACGCTGAGCTGGTGGCAGCAATGCAGAAGGTTTGGCTGGGATTTCCATAGGATCCAGAAACACACATATGGAACCAGATGTTGATGGACATATATCAAAGTGGTAAATTGATCTGAAGGCTACACATATTGCTGGTTCTACGTACAGCTGACAGCATAGCTAAACCTAAACTACATTGTGAAAGGGATATGGGAGAGGAATTGGGGGAGTGTGTGTGGGGGAGTATACTTAGCAACTGCAGATAGTCCATGCGTAATGCAGGGTTGAAACTGATTCTATTATAAATATTCCTTAGCTCTGATAATGTTCTTTAAGTAATAATTTATTGGCAAGATGAATTAACAACAGCCTCCAGCCACAACCGGTAGCGAGCATTTCTCCTCACAGCTGTCAACTGTCACAGCAACGGTTAAGGAATGCTGGTAGGAACCAACTGGGAAGACAAGGGGAAAATGGGGAAGAATTAAATGGTACACTTGGATCCCTACAGGCAGGTGGGTACACAATGAAAGGAAGGGGGAAATAGAGAATGTACATTTTATAAAAAACATTACTTATGATAAATTACAACACTTCTCCTTCCCATAAAAGACTTTCATAGAATGTATGAAAGTAATACCCTGTTGGGAAATCAAGTGAGCATGTAATCTTTGTGCCAGACAGGAACTGCACGAGCCCTAGCTCTGCGATTATTCCCATCATATTTCAATACATCCTTTAGCTTTCCATCCATACCTGAATACTTCTGAGATGGACAATGGGGTGATAATCTGTCCATGCTCCACATTCTGCCATCCTCTAATGTTACTACATTTTTCTTCACCTCTGTTATTTTTATAGGTTTGGAGAATTTAGATTCACACCCTTGGCGATTGTCTGGTAGTTTAACCATTACCTGATCACCAACATTCCATCTTCCTGACTTGGAACCATGCTTTTGGTCATATCTTTTCTTGTACCCTTCCTGATGTGTTTTGACTTGATTCTTCATTTTATCTCTCTGAACCCATTTAGGCTCTCCTCCACCCAGCCAGTTGGGGGTCAATTTGGTGCCTGGTAACCTCCCTTTGAGCTCTAAGAAGGGTGATACCTTGGTAACTGAATTAGGGGTTGTGTGATTGGACCAAATCATTTTTTGAAGTGCTTTATCAGGAGGACTCCTTGATATGTGTGCGGTTTGGATACACTCTTTGATCATACGGTTGAGGCGTTCCACCAACACGTTTGCCCTAGGGCAATACAATGCTGTTTTGTGATGTACGATAGACAACCTTTGTAAGAACTCACGCATTTCCTCAGAAGTCAATTGGACACCGTTGTCTGTTACTATAATGCTAGGCACACCTTCTGTCATGAATGCATCGGTTAAGAAATTCACCGGAGATTGGGTTGTGATGCTGCTAACTACTCTGATGGTGATCCAATGAGAGTGATAGTCTACCAGTACTAACATAAATTTACCAGCCCACATGGAAAGTTTAAATGGACCAATAATGTCGAGACCCAGTTTATCCCAAGGTTTGGATGGCACACTCATGGGGGATAGTGGTGCGCACCTGGTATTCTTGCTTTTGTCGCTCATGGCACAAGTCAAACAATCCCTGACTTTATTTTCCACAATGCGGTCCATGCTCGGGAACCAGTACGTGGCCCTGACTTTAGCCTTGGTTAAGCTTCTACCTAAGTGACCTTCATGGGCCAAATCCGTAATCCTATCCCACAAGCCTTAGGTGGTACTATGCTTTCCCCTCTCATGGACTTTGTCGTCAACAATACTTGATTCTTGTCTCACAGCCCAAAAAGGTTTTAGATCCAGATCTAGGTCATTAGACTTTGGGTGTCACGGTTTCGGGCGGGTCCACCCCTTGAGGTCACTGAATATCCCAAAGAGGTAGTATACTGGGACAGAAGAGCAGCTAAAGGCATACACGGAAAGGACAGCTATGAACAGTCACAGGAAAGTAAAAGCAGAGCAACCCTTGTGTGAACAAACAGGAAACCGATTACTAATGGACAAACACGTTGGGGTTGTAAACAGAGTAAGGCGCAGAACCTCCCACAGTGACAGGGAATGTCAGTGCCTCTGTGCAGTTTGCTCTTACAGATAGTCACCCTGCCAGCCCCATAGAAAGGAGGCAGCAGAAGTGATTCTGTCTCTGGACCCTAGAGCACAAACAAGGAAAGTACTTACATACACAAGACACGCTCTTGTGGGTCCAGCTGGAAACACAGTGGCGATTCCTGAGAAAACAGCAATAGCACACAGTCACTGTTAGGCACGAAAGTCAACGTGTAACACTGGACAAGGATGAGGGCTCGAATTGCCTCCTGGAAACCAGGAGCCAACCCCAGTACAAAGAAGGACACTTATACACTGGTGGAGACTGATAGAACACTTACCAGACACAAATAACCAAGAAGAAACAGAAACAGAAGGGAACAAACTAAGAGGCAGAGGCAACAACTGGGAACAGGCTCAGGCTGAAGCAAAGGCAGGACTAGGACTGGAAAACAGGGTGCAAACGTCTGGCTGGGACAAACAGAGACAGGACTGGGAAACTGAGAGCAGGCTCTGGCTGGAACAGGCAAGGAGAGGGCTGTAATACAGGGAGTAGGAAAAAGCAGTAAACAGGACTGAGAAACAGAGAGCAGGTTCAGGCTGAAACAAGGCAGGAGCAGGACAGAGAAACAGGGAGCAGACTCTGGAGGAAACAAACAGGTACAAGGCTAAGAGATAGGGAGCAGACACTGGCTGGAACAATCAGGAGCAGGGCAGAGAAACAGGAAACAGGTTCAAGCTGGAACAGATCAGGAACAAAACTGGAACACCATCCGATAAAGGGTCTGTAACACAAAGGAATCAAACTCCAATGCACGACGGGGATCTTGAGGAAATGGCTGCTTATAAGCAGTTCCAAGCTGGGCTGCACAGGAGAGGTCTCAGGTGTGTGTAATTTCAGACAGTTGCAAGTCCTGGAGGAGAGGATCCGGTGAAAAGGAGTAACTGGACTTCTCCCATAGAAAACAATGGGAAAAAGAATCCCGGCTTTCCTGACTACCAGGCTGTGCATTATGGGATTTGCAGTCCCAGGAAGCAAATGTAGTACCACACAAGTATTCCATGGCGAAAAGAGAAACAAACAGGAGTCAGCAAGGGACTCTAGATAACTGTTCAAGGTGATTCCCAGGCTTCCGACATTCCCCTTACAGCGCCCCCTAGAAATGAGACCATAGAGTTGTAACATTTTCCTCCTCCTGTACACATGGTAGCCTGGATAGACAATCCGCTACAGAGTTTTTTAGACCAGGAACATATTCGATTTTGAAATTGTAACCTTCCATACCTATGAGCCATTTAGCTATTCGAGGAGTAGTGGTCTCCCTCCCCTTTGTTGAAAATATATAAATCAGAGGCTTATGGTCAGTGCGTACAGTAAATGGTAATCCCCAAAGGTAGTATTTAAAGTGTGAAATAGCCCAAGTACATGCAAGTGCTTCACGCTCTACTGTGGAGTAATTACATTCCGTATCTTTTAATGCTCTGGAAGCAAACGCTATGATTTTTTCCTCATCTTCCACCATTTGAGTTAGGGATGCTCCAATTCCTTTCCCACTGGCGTCAGTAGTTAGGATGGATAATGTTCTTTAAATAATAATTTTTGGGCAAGATGAATTAACAACAGCCTCCAGCCACAACCGGTAGCGAGCATTTCTCCTCACAGCTGTCAACTGTCACAGCAACGGTTATAGAATGCTGGTAGGAACCAACTGGGAAGACAAGGGGAAAATGGGGAGGAATGGAATGGTACACTTGGATCCCTATGGGCAGGTGGGTACACAATGAAAGGAAGGGGGAAATACAGAATGTACATTTTATACAAAACATTACTTATGATAAATTACAACAGATTCTTATAAATGCGTGCATAGAGACGGTCTTAAATGCAGGATGGCAGAGGGTACCTATACACATATGTGATGGACATGCCGGGGAGTACAAGATTTCTGGAAAGAGGTGGTGGCAGTATTGGGTGATGTGACTGGATTGGCAGTGCAGCCAGTGGTGCAATTATCCCTACGGACTCTACGTCCCTCTCCAGGCACACTAAAACTTTGAGTAAGGTAACAGAGCTGGGCTTGGTAATGGCTAAGAAATGTATTGCATTAAAATGGATAACTAGCAGACTACCCGTCAAGAGGCGATGGATGAGGCAATTTGCTCACTGGGTGCGAGATGAATATGGAGTGCGACGCAGATTGGTATATTGGGAACGGGTCAGAGGGACCTTAAGGAATGGAAGAAAGTGGAAATTAGCTCGCATTGGGTATTAGAGGATTCTGATGAGGGACAAGAAACACAACCTTACCTTCTGCTGAACAGGCTGGTCGGGAGATAACTTGAGATTCCTTGATATGCTGAGCTCATCTATTAGTGTTTATGATACTGTTCGATGATAATGCACCACTGATGGCCTAATTGTATTTGAATGATGCTGACTGTGAACTCATCCACGTTTGGGAGGAGGTGTAGGGGGATTATAGGGGATGTTTCAATCTAAGTTGAAAACAATAAAGAAATTTGAGAAAAAGCCCATCTAAGAGTGCTTCAAGCCAATATAAAACTGCGGTATAAACTCAGGAACATGCTTGGGATTGGATATTATGCTGCAACAGCCCCAGTCTAGAATTCTTCCGATACACCATCTTTAGTGAAGGTTATATTAAGTCTCCCTCTGAAAGATGTGAAAATATAGGAACAAATATGGGTAGGAAACAACCTGGAACCATGGGACTCAGAAGCTGAGACCACCAAGGGAACTCTTTCAAGGTTTAAATATCACCAACTGGCATCTTGGATGGCAACCCAGAATCAGAACTTTTTGTGAATATGAGGCTCGGATCCAAAACCCACAGCCACAGTCAATCAAGAAGGAAGTCTCATTCTGCTACTGGGGTCACATAAATGCAGAAGAAAAGAAGTTGCAGAACGCCTTCTACCGAAGGGAAGATGACTTGCCAACATTGGAGCTAAAGAACATATGACAAAGATCTTTGAGCCTTCTTTATTCTACTGTTAAGTTCGCTGTCCTTTTTACACTGTACATGCGATCTACAGGACACCACAGAAATTAGCAAGACTTTCCATATGGGAAACACTTTAGCCCAGATTTATGAGGGCCTAGCGCCATTCCAACGCCATATTAGTGTCATTTTGTTTTACACTAATGTGGCGTTGGAAGGTCGAAAACGCTGCACCATATTTACAAAGTGCCGCAATGCTTGCATTGCTCCACTTTGTACCTCTTGCGCCACATTATGCCTGTGCCAGGCATAATGTATGCAAGGGGGGGTGTTCCGGATCTAGGGGGGACAAAAAATGGCGCAAAGAAATCTAAGAGATTTCTTTGCAACATTTTGATTGGCATTTTTAACGCCTGCTAAGAGCAGGCGTTAAAAAGAGGCTCCAATTGTTTTCAATGGGCCTTTGGGTGCTTTGCAGGATTAACATCAACATTTTTCATGCTTGTCCCCCTGACTACCTCCATGGTGCTCCATATTGTAAATACTGCACACACATGGTGACATTAGGGGAGCCTGGCAGAAGTAGGCTTTTGTAAATGAAAAGGTTGCCTCACCCTGTGTGGAAAGTAACAGTTTTTAATGTGTGACTGCAGAGAGATTGCATATTACCCCTGTAGCATGATGGCAATGAATAACAATATTGGGCATCATTCATGTGTTTATTAAACATTAAAAACTGGAGCTCTTGGACACAAATGGTATTTTTCATGGGAATTATAGGGTTGTGATGAATTAAATTTTCTATAATTAATTGCTTGCATTTAGTAGAGAACTCAGCATATTTCATATACTAGATAGCTTGGGAAATCGCATTTGCAAATATATAAAATATATTTGTAGAGCTGAAACTTGAATGATAGTCACTCCTGATGACTGAGGCCCTAGCCTGTAGGACTGGTGGAACCTGACTGCTGTAAAACATTTAAGGTCTCCCTAACCTGAGAATAGCATTATTGTGTGAGACTGTAAAGTATGCTAAGATCTCGTGTCTAAAGAATGTGTGAATTGTCTATTTTTGTTAGTCCACCCTTTCCCTTCCGAGGAGATCCTAAGTCATAAAATATTTATAAGTTTCTACTTGGAATCGTGAAAGGGAGTCAAACGTAGACATGCAAAAAGATGCTATCAAAAAGTTATGTGCAGTTGCATTCTCTAATCTCTCATTTAATACATTTTATAAACAAAATAGTGAAAATGCATTTTTGGCCACCATTTTCAATATTTTTCTTGGGGTGGTAGAGCCTGCAACACTTTTCGGGAGGGGTGAGTTTGTTTGGCACAACATGAAGTAATGGTATAGTTCATGAGTGATCTGTGGCTTTATAGTACATTCCTGTGAAATTTGTATTGCAAAATGCCCTCTTTGGTTCAATGTTATCAAACTGTTGGCAAGGGGAGTGTGTGTGGGGGTTGGGAGGGGGGTGGAAGTTGCAAACACTCCTGGTAAGAATTTGGGCTAAAACACACCTCCAACCTGTTTGGTTGATAAAATACAGTGGTATTTATGTCTCACCCCTTGCAAAGGTCACCTTCGGCTCCTGGCGTCTAATTATATTAAGATGTTTTGGCAAGATGTTGCAATCAAATCACCAACAGAAGCAGAGGGTACAGTTTTAAACAAGCACTTGAAATGCAATGGGTCTCACATTTGCTCGAGTTAGAGCTATTAGCATTTGAAATTCCTAACTGGACTTTTTCTTGCCACATAAATTGAAAATGAAAAATAAAACAGTTGACATAAAAGAGCCAATTCAAAGCACCATGGCCTCCATGAGCATGAGCGCAAAGGAGAGACACAAAAAGAAAAAGAAGTTCGCTCGCAGTCAAACGTATCGGCAGTCTTGCAATTATACATGTAACAGGGGCAGTCTGCACGGGAGTAACAAAACCACTCCAAGGAGGGACAAACGTAAATCATTCACCAATGATGATAAAGGATATTTGAAAGGCAAGCCCACGAACCAGTGATGGGCTCGCGGTGGGCGGGCTTAAAAGTCCACAATATTTACAAAAGGTCAAAGTGCTTGTACGCTCAACTTAAAAATGAAACACATTATCTTAGCACATCTCAGTGACCTGCCACTAGAGCCAGACTGGGAACCACAGCATCCCTGGCAAAAAATGCCCAACCCAGACCGCTCCTTTCATCTCTCTCTTGCCATCCATCCATTCTCTCTCTCTGTCCTTCCCTCCTTTCTTCTCTGATCCCTTTCTCTCTACCTTCCCTTTCCCTCTTTTTCTTTCTTCCTCTCTTGAAGCCCATGAATGTCATTTAGTGATTGACAGGGGTCGCAGCTGTGACCCCTGGCTTACCCTTTGCTACCCCTGGCCTCAGGGTTTGCAAATTCAATACCAGGAACCCAGTGGCAGCTCTAAGGACGTCGGTTGAAGCTTCACTCTTTATTTTCTATCAATTGTTTATTACACTAAAAGTGAACAATAATATATTATTCACTATAAGTGTAATAGAAATGGAGTACAATTAGCTGGACTATGCCTTTCCATGGCAAATGAGGTAAGTGAAAAATGCTTTTCAATGTATGTTGTGTGGTGCTTGTGGGTGAGAGAGAGATTATGTAAATGTGAATTTGGGTGTATATGTAAGTATGTGTGTATGTGAGTGAAAATTGAGGTCAAAGGGCGTATGATGTCACTTCCCCTACCCCTGTCATTTCGATGAGTTGACATTCATGTTGAAGCCTCCTGTGCCTGCCTCAACTAGCCTTCGGGAGCTGAGGAAAATGACAGAGACAGCAGGAGCAGCCCTAGCCTTTCAAAACTGGCCTCCACGGGGTCCAACCCACCAGGGAAATGCTCAGTGAAATAAAAGGCCTGTCTGGTCCTGACTGCCTTGTCTCGTTTCCACTCCTTTTGGTTTCACATTGTCAACAAGAAGCAAGAGGTGTCATCCCTAAGGACCTGGTGTATTAATGGACAAATGTGTGAATTATTTGGATAAATAATGAAGCCATTATGTAGAGATGCAGTGGCAGACAGTGATTATACCATAAAACCAGGAAGTACCAAACGTGAAGGGGTCTGTTAAACTGAAGGGGTGAGGAGAGGATGGTTGGAGGTCAAAACAGACACACTCACAACAGCACGTCAAGAGCTACATGAAAGAGATGAAGTTTGAAGGAAAACAAAGAAGAATCTCAGTCTTCCTGATGTAGAGTATCGGTAGAACATTGGGCAAGTTGTTTGAGAAATGCTTCACTAACAGTACCTGAAACCACCAAGAGGAATATTTGGATGCACTTCCAGCACCAATGCAGTGTGTTTTGCAAAAAAAAAAATTGATGCAATAAGCATACATGGCTATGAACTCCTTTAACAGCCACTAAAAGGAAGGATGCATTTGCAAAATGAGATGGCTCAGGCAGAGAGCACAAGCCACACCCATGGAGTAGCCGATCCCGTCAACCTTCCAAGCTGAAGCAATAACTGATGTCAGCACCATGCACATTTCTGCAGGTACACCTACCATTCCAGGAGAGGGTTTTTTTAGTTAGAAATGGATGTGGACAGCAAAGCTACACTCAGCACACACCATGCCTGCATCGTACTAAATGTCACACACAGCATTCCTACACAGGGTCTATGAGCTATTAGTTTCATGCCTTCTTACACACACACTCCATCTTGAAGACATGAGCTTAATATCTATAGACAGTTGCAACAGACCTCTAACAATAGGCTTATGTTGGTGCAGGTCAATTCAAAGACAGCATGCCTCTGTAATCACCCTGAACCTTCCAAACACACCATGACTACATTAGAGGCTGACACAGTCACCCAGGGTGGACATACAGAAGAGGATTGTAGTAATGTGACACTTGGTAGACGACGGCTTGGTGTCATTGATGTTTATTCATAGCAAAGGTCAAGCGTGACTTCCCTCCTTGCCAGTTCCTCATAACTGTCAAAGACTGGATTATAGAATTATGACAACAGAATATTTACACACAGCATGCTCTAGCACATGCACTATCATAGAAATAAATGACAGATTACAACATATCTTCCCTCTTTCATTCCAACAAATAAATAGTAAACAATTAAATCAAAACTTAAACAAATTAGTAATTAATTCAATATATAATTCACATAAATAAATTGGCATTGTCCTGGATGTCTGAGGTCTCAACTTCCTTGGCAAAACCCTACCATCTCCAACCCTTTCACAGGACACCTGTTTGTTGCTGCCCAACGGACTCAACCGGTGTGGACCATCACTCAATTGTGAGATAAGTTTATTGCTTTACTCATTTTATTCTGCCAAAACACTAACAGGCACACTTGTATCCTCCATGAACATATATCCACAGCATTCATCACTTCCCACAGTACTTCTGATTTTATGTTCATTGGACCAATACTTCGCCACTCTCCTGAAGTTCCATCTTTCACCATTATTCAAAAGTACATGCCATCGATGAACTTCTTTGATTTGAACTGGTCCTCTGAACTTGCTCAAACCTTTCGCAACTCGACCTGCGTTTACCTTTACCCAATCACCTGGTTGAAGATTGACCCCTGCTTGTTAATTTCCCTTCAGAATTTGTGATAAACCTCTGCTCACGGCTTGTAGAACCATCAGTCAGACTTGTAGAATCAGCAGTATCTCTCTGGTTCCTTCTTCCATAACATAGTGAATTGCCTTCTCTAAAAGAATTCAAAGAAGTGTTATCAACATTAATAAGTTCCCTCAACCAGGACGGAGTTAGTTTAGTGTTTGGTTTTCTGCCCCTGTTCATGAAAAAAGGTAATGTGCCAATCGTAATATTTACAGTTGTACGATATCACCACACCAGATGTGCAATCATGTTTTCCACACTCACTCTATTTGTCAACACTAACTGTATGGCTCCTTTAACCATCCTGTTAGCTCCTTCTGCCATTCCATTTGCCTGGGGATTGTAAAGAGCTGTGTGAGAATGTTTCACCCCACATGATGCCAAAATTTCTCTCATCTCATGCTAGGTAAGTTATGTACTGTTGTCTGTAATCAGGCACACAGGAAACACTTCTTCCTTAATAATTTCAGGTAGTACTCGTACTGTAAATGATGTCGTTATTTCCGACATAACTTTTATCACCATCTACTTTGAATGGACATCAATTATAACAAATGCAGATCTGAGTTCATGTTTAACACAATGCATGAGACCAATAAAGTCCACACATACTGTGTGCCATACCTGTCCCGGATCCACTATATTTCCAAACTGTGGTTGTTTACCTACCTTTAATCTTTTTCACTCTGCATGCACATGTCTGATCTCTCCACCCAATGTACCACATCATCATCCATATCCAGCCACCAAAAATCTTCTCTGAGTCTCTTATTAGTCAAAGATTGCCCCAGGTGCCCTTCATGAGCAATATTAAATAATGTTTCCTTACTCCCAATGGAGGTACAATGTTCTCACCTTGTACCAATATGTTGTATCCCACCATAGACAATTCATCCAACACCTTACCATATGTCCTTAAAGCCCTCGGTAATGTGCTTTCTCTCCGTCCTCCACATATTATCAACTTTACCATGTCACTCACCACATTATTCTGCTCCATGGCCTCACTCCATTCATCTTTGGTTATTGCTCCCGATGACCACTGCACAATATCTCCAACACTCACAACAGCACCCTCTCCATAACATTTAATCACTGCTTCTTTGTCAACCATTTCAAATTCTGAGGTAAACGCAAGAGACCGTCAGCTTGTACATTCCTCCATCCTGGTATATATTCTATACTGTAATTATAATCCTGAGATCTGGCTGCTAACCAAGCTAACCTGGCTGAACTCTTACCAGCTCCCCCTGGCAACAAGACTTTCATTAGGGGCTTATGATCAGTCTGTAACTTGAAATCGACTTCCCCAAATATGGGGGTTATTCCAACTTTGGAGGAGGTGTTAATCCGTCCCAAAAGTGACGGTAAAGTGACGGATATACCACCAGCCGTATTACGAGTCCATTATATCCTATGGAACTCGTAATACGGCTGGTGGTATATCCGTCACTTTACCGTCACTTTTGGGACGGATTAACACCTCCTCCAAAGTTGGAATAACCCCCAATATGTCCTAAAGTGTTCTATGCCCCATGCTGCTACCAAAGCCTCTTTTTCTATCACAGAATAATTATGTTCTGTTGACGTTAGAGAGCGTGATGCAAACGCTAGTGTTTTCTCACTGGTTCCATGAAGCTGTGATAAAACTGCACCGACCCCAATGGCGCTGGCATCCAATGTAACTACAGATTTCCTTTTCACATCAAAAGGAACTAAAATACCTGCCTCACATCTTTCCTTCTTTATGGATTTGAAGCCTAGTTCTTGTGAAGTACCCCAAACAAAGCTTACTCCTTTCCCCAACAAATTCTTCAAAACTTCTGTTTTGGATGCAAAGTTCTTTACAAATTTAGAATAATACTCTACTAAACTCAAGAAAGACCTTAAGTGGTCTTTATTTTTAGGTGGCGGTGCCAACTTGATAGCATCAATAGATCCCTCTTGGGTTTGATTCCATCCTGTGATAAAGTATGGCCTAAATATTCCACTTCCCTTGCTAGAAAGACACATTTCTCTTTTCTTAGAGTCAAACTAGATTTTAAGATTTTGTCTAAGACTTGCTTCAATGTCAAATTGTGATTCTCCATTGTGTCCCCAAAAACCAAGATATCACCCTGAAAGCAGATGACATTCTGTAGCCCTTTAAATAAGTCAGTCATCACTCTCTGGAAGACATTTGCTGCAGAACATTGCCCAAACAGCCTTTTAGTAAATTGAAACGAGCCTTCCATGGTTATAAATGCTATTAACAACTTGGAATCAATATGTATTTTTTTTTTATGATAGGCATGTTTCAAGTCTAATTTTGAGAAAAACTTTACCCCTTTTAACGTCAACACCAGTTCATTGATATTGGAAAGGGGAAAAGTGTCCATTATCACATTTTGATTGAGGCTTCTCAGGGCAACACAAAATCTAAGTTTGCCATTAATTTTCCTTGTGATCACCATTGGAGATACCCAATTTGACGCTTCCACAGGTTCTTTAATTCCACTATTCAACTTTTCATCTATCAATTTTTTTACTTCCTCCCTGACCAAGATTGGTACTCTCTTGACTTTGTGTTGAACTGTGATTGCACCTTCTTTCAATTTAATCCTATGACAATAACCCTTCAATTGCACCATTTCTTCATGGTAGACATCACTAGCATCCCTGATAATGTCTTGTAATGTTACCTCTTCAGCTAGTAAAATTTGATTACATGCCTGAAGATTTATAGCAATGTGAAGGTCATATTGATAAACTCATCCCAGGATTGGTGGACCAGATTCCGCTACATAAACTTTTCCTTTCGTTCCTCTTCTCCCAAAATCAATTTCTGCAAACATGTGCCCAACGATGTCTATTTTATCTCCTTGGTAACATCCCAGGTTTATATCTTCAGGAAGCAGTCTCACTTGTGGCCACTCAGACATGAACACACTTTTTGGAACAATTGCATATAAAGACCCAGAATCCACCATTAATTCTATAAGTCTTCCCTGCACTACAAATTCAGATTTTGGCCTTTGTTTCCTTTTTTTAATCATTTTCTTATCCTTAATATACAGAATCCCGTCTATTCCCTCCTGCGGGTTGTCTTCTTTATCTTCTTCCAACAACATGGCTATCTTCCCTTTATTTGGATTGTGACACATCATGGCAAAGTGTCCTTTCAAACCACATCTCCTACACTCCTTCCCACTTGCAAAACAGTTTTTGCCTCAGTAGTATGGTTTTAACTTCCACATCTCGCACATCATTTATTTGTAAACTTGTTAATTGTTTCCCTTGGCCTTTTTAGTATTAATGTCCTTTGTCTTTGGCATGCTAGATGTGTCATAGCATTTGCCTACTGCTGCCACCTCTTCTTTTGCCTCTTTTTTGTCCATCACCTTCATACAATATTCTGATTCTTCCACATCCTTTGCTAACTCCATAGCATCTTTGCTGCCCACAACCTCTCTTGCATTTCCTTACTCCCACGTTGAACAATTAGTTGATCTCTTATCATCTCATCAGCCATTTGTCCAAACTGACCCTTCACTGATAGTTCTCTCAATCTTGAAACAAATGAATCAACTGATTCTCCCTCTCTTTGAGGCTGTGAATAAAATGTATGCCGCTTCATGACTACATTTGGAATTTTAGTAAACATAAATTCTAATTTTCTCAGTGCATCAAGATACACATCAGTGTCTATTTCTTCTGTTTGAACTGGTAAGTCTGGTATTTGTAAATATGTTGTCCCACATAAAATAGCTTATTCAATAGGTGGATCTCCTGGTTGTGATATCAATGGTGGAGGTGTTGCAATTGATGGAACATCTATGTCTGTTGTGAAGCAAAAGTAAATAAACTAAATTTAAAAAAAACTGTTCTGTTCATATTTTTGTAGTAATAGATGAATGTAAGAGAATCTGTTATTGTATACAATAAAGGTCTACACCTAAAACAGCCCTTCTTTGATTTATTTGTATGCTTAGGGTCTTTCTTCTAACACGCCTGAAATTGTAGTCCTTTATAAATTTTGATACCAGCTGGTGGGTGTGTACATTGAAGACAATGTACTTTCCCCACACAGCAGCCACAGCAGTCCACCTTCTTCAGTCCAATGACTACGAAGCAGCCAAAAGTGGCAGTATGACTGCTCTACAGCAGTATAATGACATTAAAACAACACTGAATGCCTGTAAGGCTGCCTTTAAGCTTACTTAACGTCGCGCTCACTTGAGCGTTCAATGTCGAGTACCAAACTGGCAGAATACATGGAAGCACCCGCTGAATATCTCGTGCTCACCAACTACTGCCAATACCTTACAGTGCCTGTGACTATCAGGAGCACGCGCTTGGTGTCTCATGCTCGGTATCACGCGTATTGTAGAGCCATTCCCTCCTTGCGTTTCCAACTGTGGCAAAATGTCCACTTTAAAGTATAGCACCGTGCAAATCGTGCTTACCTTCAATATCCAAAATGAGTGCGGTGGATCTCCAAGAGCACTCACCAAAACAACAGTCTCTCTAAAGGTGCGACACATAGGCCAGTCACGCTGCGTCCTCACTGTTGTACAGGAGGAACCAGCAGCTCATTGCCTAAAATATGTAGTAATGTCACACTCGGTAGACGATGGCTTGGTGTCTTTGATGTTTATTCGTAGTGAAGGTCAAGCGTGACTTCCCTCCTTGCCAGTTCCTCACAACTGTCAAAAAACGGAATGTCGCCGTCCACTTTACAATAATAGAATTATGACAACAGAATATTTACACACAGCATTCTCTAGCAACAGATTGCAACAAGGATACATCTACACCTGCAACATTCACATCAACATCAGCACCACAGTCACACCAGTCACGATTGCAGCACCTGGAGCCTCACCAGAGCACACTCAAGCTGCCCAAGCCCCTGTTTTGACAACAGCAACCTTCAGTAAGAAGACCCAACCATCAGTCAACAGGCAGATGCTGGTGGCTGGTGCACCAATTTCCACACAAGTCAGGCAACTAGAACAGTCGATGTTAAGAAGTCAAAAATATATAATGGCTACTCTGCCTTTGTGTAAAAAAGTGGCAGATCTAAATACTACTGTAAATAATGGGTTCCAGACACTCATAAGTACAGCCTGTGAGATGTCATAAGCTGCGATTTCACAAGGTCCAGTTGCACGTGGAGACTCCACATCACACAGGCATTGTAGTGTTGGGGCCCTAGGCCCCCATGCTACTAAAATGGACAACATGGACACAGTTGCTTAGTTGGTATAACTGGCCCTGGGCACGTGCACCCGGCCCTTTTTATTGACAGGGTCACCTGACCGGTGACGCCTGTGTTGGGTGGGTGTGGGGTGAATGTGGGAGGCCAGCCCTCAGCAGAGAGGCTGGCCAAACACTAGAACGTGTCCAGCAGGACACTACATTCCTCCAAAACTTTGAGGAACAAAAACAAAGTCCAACCTGCAAGAGAAAAACACAGTAACAAAAACACCACCATCAGTCTCTCGGCCTCGAGAAGGCAGGCCGCAGGATTGCAGTGGGCAGGTGCAGCTGGGAGCACACGGATCCTTCTGCACGAGTTCATGATTTAACCAGTCACAGCCGGGCACGAACACTGTGTGGAAGAAGTCCGGACTCTGACAGTCAGATGGTTGGTTAAGTGTCCACTGATGCGCTGTGGTTCAGTCCTGTGGTCACTCGTGGCAAGGCTGGTGGTGTTTACAGTTCAATTTGTTTGAATAGGGCGTATCATTAGAATTGGGGGTGTCATTTGAATTGGGTGCCTCACGAGCATTGGTGGAGTCCACTGTGAATCTGCTTGCCGAGACATCCTGGCTTCACAAAGGCCAATCCCTCTAAGACGGATGACATCTGTGATGGCGTGAAGTCCTCCTCTGAAACCTTTGTACATCCTGACACTCTGATGGCAGAGCTGCTTCCAGACCACCTCTCGTTTGTGGACTCTTCACTATGGAACTTCCTCGAGGCCTTTTCGATGGGTTTGCCAGGGGATTGGCATGGACTGTGCTGGGCTGCGTGTGGGCCATCTGCCGGCCGCTGCAAGCTCTCCGACAGGAGCCATGGTCAAATCATTCGTGCAACCACAAGGGTGGCTGTTCCGTGGTCAGGGCGCTTGCCGACATGGATCAGGTGCATGCGGGCTTTCAGACCGTCTCAGGGCAATTGTCTATCATGTCACCAGGAGGGTGTCTAGTTGGTGTCATGTTAATTCACTGAAGACAGTCTTGGTGTGCTGTGACCTGTTGGGAGTCTCCATTGCACAGCCCTGTTTGTCTCTTTGACTTCATCGGTGGGGCAATGTCCAGTCCTCTCTCAAGCTTGAGAGGCCCCTTGTCTGGATTGTCACAGGACTGCTTGTGGTCTGTGCTGGGGCTGCTTGTGTGCCACATAGGGCAGCTGCAAGACCTCCTAGGAGCCACTGCCTGGTCGCTCGTGCAATTACAGGGGTAGATGGGTCTAGGT
This sequence comes from Pleurodeles waltl, assembly GCF_031143425.1. Taxonomy (NCBI): domain Eukaryota; kingdom Metazoa; phylum Chordata; class Amphibia; order Caudata; family Salamandridae; genus Pleurodeles; species Pleurodeles waltl. The sequence goes on along the minus strand of NC_090447.1, from coordinate 512,561,820 downwards.
CACAACTTGCTCTTGTCATCGAGAGCAGGATACAGACAGGGCGAGCAGTTGGTCATTGGTTGACTGGTTCTTCAGAGCATTAAAGCAGAGGTGTAGGACTCCAGTCTGGTTGTTTAACTGCTCCTTTGATGGATACCGTGATGTACATGGCAATGATGGTGTTTGCCATTTGGAGACCTGGACGACAAGTGATGTTGCTGGAGTGAGGGTGATTGGAGGAACTTCGTCATAGCTAGTGCAGTCTTTCTTTTTCTCATGTGCAGATGCTATCAGTGGTGCCATCTGCTTCACGCAGCCAGTGACAGGTGGCTTGGATGGTCACCTTTGACGTGTGGGGTAAGTACGCGGTTCGCACATGGCGTCTTACATTTGGTACTCCCGCTGAGCTGTCTCCAGTGACGTCACCGCATCCCGGTGGCTGTCTTGTCTGTGGGTGCACTCTTCCTTTGTGGAAGGAGTCCTCCATCTCTCCACCCTGTTGATCTTCCGTTCTTATTCTTCTGTGGTCGTCAGGTGTTGCAGCGTGACAGATGATGTCACACAATCTCCTTTCTTCCTTCTTCATAGTGTGGTGCTGCGCCACGCTTTCCTCTCCTTTGTTGTGGCGTCTGGCCACTTGTCTTCCTTTTGTGTGGACCTTTCGAAGGTCCTGTCCTGTCCAAGGACTAGGCGTTTTTTTTTTTCAGTGTTCCTGGGTGGCATCATGCCACTTGGGGTGTGCGACTCTCCTCTTGCCTGTTGCGAGTCACTGCCGACTCTGTCTTGAGGCAGTGTGGGGGAGGACACTCCTTGTGCGACTCTCTTCTTGCCTGTTGCGAGTCACTGCCGACTCCGTCTTGAGGCAGTGTCGGGGACGACACTCCTTGTGTGACTCTCCTCTTGCCTGTTGCGAGTCACTGCTGACTCCGTCTTGAGGCAGTGTGGGGGAGGACACTCCTTGTGCAACTCTCCCCTTGCCTGTTGCGAGTCACTGCCAACTCCATCTTGAGGCAGTGTGGGGGAGGACACTCCTTGCTGAGTCTCTGGCCCGTTGCAGGGCAGTGACATAGGGTCACTTTCTTTTCCGCTTCCTCATTCACTTGAGGGCGTAGTGCTTGCGCCTCAAGGCAGTGCTTTCTTGGCACTGGGTCTTGCTTGAACCTGGGTGTGCTTTGCAGGGTTGGTCGCTTCTGGTGACCTCCTGCCTGATGGGCCAACGGTGGCCATCTTGCGTTGCAGAAAGGACGGCTGGCACGGCCTTTTGTCCCATGCGTTATGTCAACCTCTTGGGTGCTCTCTCCAATTTTGCGGGCGTTGTCTTAGTCGTCACGTTCTGTGGTGCAGCTCTCTGCACACGTGACATAGTCTCTTTTTTCCTGTGCGTCCTTTGATATTGCCTGGCATGTCTCTTTCTTGTCCTGCAGTAATGTCCATCACTGCTGGGGCATGTGGCGTTCTTCCAGCGGTGGTGGCGGACGGCCGCCAGGGGCTGCGCAGTCCATGTGCGCTCTCCTTGTGCCTCACGTGGCACTTGCGTCCATTTCTCGATGTTGCAGCTTGGCTGGGACAGCTGCAGTCTTCTCCTTCCCTTTTCAGCGTTGTCCGCGTCGCTTCCTTCTTCCTCGCTGTTTCCGTCTTCTGTGCCATTTCCGTCCAGGGGCGCACTCTTGGTTTGGAGCAGTCACTTTCTGAAAGTGCTGCTGTAGACTTGCCTTCATCCAATCTTGTTTTCCTTTTAACACAGGAATATGGTGCAGTACCAACTTTGGCCACTGGATGCCAGTAGTGCACTTCTTTTTTTTTCACTTGAAAGACAGTCTTTCCTCCTACCAGCCTCGTTTGTTTTGAAACAGATGCTGGTGAAACCATGCTGCTGAGGAGATCTTCAGGCTGGTGGGGGCTTTTGCTGGTGTCTGGAGCGGAAGGTAAGTGCAGTTTTTCTTCTTTTGTGCTTTTCTGTCTTCTTTTTTTTCTTTTAGTGTTGAAGAAAACATAACCTCGTGGTGATGGGGGCACTCTGGGCAGTTCAAAAGTTTTCTGTGTGTCAGCAGCTTTTCGTTTTTTTTCTCACATCCTCCTGGTGACATGTGGGCACATGCTGTGGGGGTCAGCTCTGTTGGTGCAGGCCGTCGCAGGCCTGTGCTGCAAACCTCCCTGGTATCCCACATGGGATAAGGGGGGTGCGATCCTCGGGCACTCTGCTTCTTTGGTGCGTGCCAGCACTATTTTGATTATGCGGCCGCAGCAGCATTTCCTCCCGCTGCGGGCCGCATTTCAGCATTTCGTTTTGAACCAGACGAAGGTGTCAGAGCGGCCCGGGGCTTTTCTTCTACTTGGTGCGTGTCTGCACCATGGTCTCTGACTGTTTTCGGCGCATGTCTGCACCGATGTCTCCTGTGACACGCAGCACCTGGGGGCGGCTCTGGGCACTTTGTTTCTTCGGGTGCAGGTCAGCACCTCTTGATCGGATAACTTGTGTGGAGGGGCGGCCCTGGGCGTGGCACTTTGATTTCTTTGCTCGGTGCACAACAGCACCTTTTCCTTCCTCACGCGCGAGCTCAGCAACCTTCCTTCATAGCTGCGGGCCGCGTTTCTGGCATCTTTATGTGGACTGGGCAGCCCTGGGACATTTTGGATTCCGGTGCGAGGCAGCACCGTTGCGCTTTCTTGCTAGCGGCGGCCGCAGCCGGGTTGGCAGCGCTGCTGGCCGCTTTGTAGCGCACTATGGCCCATATTTATACTTTTTGACGCTAAACTGCGCTAACGCAGTTTAGCGTCAAAAAGTTTTGCGCCGTCTAACGCCATTCTGAAGCGCCATGCGGGCGCCGTATTTATGGAATGGCGTTAGACGGCGCAATCAGACCGGCGCTGCCTGGTTTGCGTGGGAAAAAACCACGTAGACCAGACAGCGCCGGCGTAGGGGGAAAATGGCGCATGGGCGTCTTAAAATGGGGCAAGTCAGGTTACGTCGAAAAAATCGTCTTAACCCGACTTGCGCCATTTTTTAACGACGCCCATCCCCCATCAACATGACTCCTATCATTGTAAAGATAGGAGTCATGCCCCCTTGCCCAATGGCCATGCCCAGGGGACTTCTGTCCCCTGGGCATGGTCATTGGGCATAGTGGCATGTAGGGGGGCACAAATAAGGCCCCCCTATGCCACCAAAAAAAAATATAAAAAATAAAAAATTATACTTACCTGAACTTACCTGAATGTCCCTGGGGTGGGTCCCTCCATCCTTGGGGGTCCTCCTGGGGTGGGCAAGGGTGGCAGGGGGGGTCCCTGGGGGCATGGGAGGGCACCTGTGGGCTCATTTTGAGCCCACAGGCCCCTTAACGCCTGCCCTGAGCAGGCGTTAAAAAGTGGCGCAAATGCGCCGTTTTTAGCCACGCCAACTCCCGGGCGTCTCTTTTGCCCGGGAGTATAAATACCACGTAAAGGCCTGGGAGTCATTTTTTAGACGGGAACGCCTCCCTTGCATATCATTAACGCAAGGAAGGGGTTCACGCTAAAAAATGACGCACATTCCGGGAACTTTGGCGCTATTCGCCTCTAACGCCATAGTATAAATATGGCGTTAGTTGGCGTTAGTTTTGCGTCGAAATTGCGTCAAAAAAAACGACGCAATTTCGGCGCAAACGGAGTATAAATATGGCCCTATGACCCTCCTCTTCACGGCACGACAGCGCCATTATTTAAAAGGAATAGGAGAGAGGGGAAAATGGCCCGGTTGCTTTCTCCCTTTTCTTGGTGCACGATCGCACCATGTTTTTTCACACGCGGCCGCAGCACGACGGCACACGCTGCGGACCGCATTCCTTTCTTAGGAGCGGGGGCGACCGGCCCCAGTCGTGGTTTGGCAGTGCTGCGGTGCGCTGTTAGCTTACTGTTTTCTTGTTGGCGCACAGCAACAGGGCGCTGCCACTTTTGCGTAGAGGGGTGGCAGGATAGCCCCCAGGTCGTGCACTGGCGGGGCTGGGGCTGCGCCGGCCTTCTTCTCCCCCCAGCACAACGTAGAAGATGCTCCTTGCCATGTGGGATCGGACCCACTCGTCGCCAATGTAGTGTTGGGGCCCTAGGCCCCCATGCTACTAAAATGGACGACACGGACACAGTTGCTTAGTAGGTATAACTGGCCTTGGGCACGTGCACCCGGCCCTTTTTATTGCCAGGGCCATCTGACCGGTGATGCCTGTGTTGGGTGGGTGTGGGGTGTATGTGGGAGGCAAGCCCTCAGCAGAGAGGCTGGCCAAACACTAGAACGTGTCCAGCAGGACACTACAGGCATCACCACCTTCATGCTGGAGCTTGTCTCTATAGCTTTGGATGCTCAGTGGACAATTTAGTACGTTTACAGCAAACGGTTAATTTACAAGAGAAGATTGTCCTCTGCAATGAAGAAATTGCTAGAAGCATAGTGCAGGTAACGTCTGCACTTGAGGAACTTCAGATCTCTATACAATTTTGGTAGTTATCGGGAAACCTGTGAAGGCATCAACTCTGAGCATCATGTCAATGGTGGAGGGGGCACTGGTATGCAGCACCAGAGGTCAGTTTGGGAACGGTGGTTCATTAACAAAAAGACACACTGTGGGCCTTATGAGGAAGGGATAGATAGATGCATGGAGTCCATGATGTTCAAGGCTGTTGTTCATTTTATCATCCATGATCGTGTGTTTTATTTACAACTCAAGTTCATGTCAGTTCTATTGATGAAAATATCAGTACTTTTAATTTCATACCGTGTGAATAAATAGAATAGATACCTTTCATCTTGGAATAGTTGTCCTGTGCAACTATTTTCAATCCACTAGTTTAACATATCTCAGGTTTTATTTGTGGCTATCGTATGTGGTCCAGTGGCTATGTGCTGCTCCAGGATATCCCTTACCTGCATGAATGAAACATGTCACGGGTGTCATTTTCTTTCTAACAGTAAAGCTGTGCACCACTCGACAGGTACATTTAATCTACAACCATGTTTTAGGGCCATCATCCGTGTCAACACTGCCTTAGACTGTGTGGGTAGAGTGACTTATTTTTTATACCGGTTGTGTCCTATACCACAGCGACAAGTTGTATGTCTCCATTTTCTCTGTGTGCGCGCCTTTGGCATAAGCTGTCTAGTAACACATAATTGTATAAACATATTGCTGCGCAGCACATGGGTAACTGGATATAATGTGTGGCAGGCAGAGACATCGTAAAGATTTTGTGGGGCCAGTCCAAATGTGTTTAGGGGCCCCCTGCTCGGAACAGCTTTTATTTTATGATCCAATGTCGGATCTTTCGTGCCATCTTTGGCGAGGTCACTGACTGCACGGGAACATTCATCCAAATTTTAACTGTGTTTACCTCTAATATTCAGGGATAGTGATGCGTGTTTTCGACATTGTAACACAGTAGCAGCTCACTGATATTGCTGCAAATAGTCTATGTGACACCCACCCTCCTATTTCTCATATGTGAGGTCTTGTTTTGATCCAAAAGAAACTTTTTTATGGGGGTGGCATGAACCATTAACACACAATTTCTCCTCAAAATGTCTGTAATAGACTCTCCCACATCATCCACATTAAAATAAATTAAAGGAAAACAGTGTTTAGAACGATCTGTTTAAGAAATATTTAAGGTCATTAGGGCAAGACTCTGCAGAACAGAGCTGGCTCTACGGGGGGGCTGAAAGGATGAGGCCCTTGGCCAGACCCCACTGTGACCATGCTTTGAAACGTGTATGGTGTCAGGGAGTAAATTATCCCATATGTAAAGCTTTGCTTTATGTGGTAGTTGTCAATTTTGGTCACTAGATGGAGCCAATAATTAACGTAGATTTTATCACTTAGCAGTGAATCACATCTACTAGCTGGCATGCAAGTTTGGGGGCATTCTATATATGACAAAAATAACGGTCAAAAGCATCTGACCAATTCTATGCGTTCGTAAAATATGCTTCAAACTGCGACGATAATGCATAATCAAAGGATTCGTCCCACGTGAGTACATATGGGGTCGCTCTGTGGCAGGACTTGTATTCCTGGAAAGTTATACAAGACGGTTGGCTTAGTAACGCCCTAGTTCCTATGCAAAGACGTTTGCCGCAAAATTAAATAGCCTCTATTCTTTCCTTCCCTTTCATCTCACCCGAGAGATAAGCTTTGATATGCCAACTATTAAAAACAAGCTTTGGCAAAGCCAACAGATCTAGCCTACAACAGGTATTAGCTTTAGTAATGCATGTTTAGCCATCTTGTACAGCAGAAGGGCGGCTGTACAGCTTTGCCCTTTACCATGGTTGAAAGTTAAAACATTTTTTTTTAAAGCGCTATGAAGTTGCCAGTGTCGCCCGTGTCACAGTGCTGTTTTTTAATTTGTTGGCGGGATGGCTGAGTGCAGGAAGGGCTTGTGTGGTGCAACACAGACGATGAATGGCGTGGTGAAGAATCACCATGATAAGGCCAGAGGTGCCTGTCATAACTCTGTTTCTTATTGTGTGGTGGGAGGCAACACAGGGCAGGCTTCAAGGCGGTGCGCCGGGTGCAACCGCACTGGGCACTGACCTGGAGTGGAAGCACTGACTTCAAGGGAAGGGACACTGTGTTGAGCATAACTTATGATTCAAAAGCCCCTGCTGCAAAGTTCCTTGTGGTACAGCTTTCAGGCAGCATTAAAAATGCCAAGATAACTCTTAGGATTAATGTTCCTGCTACAGGGACTGCAGTTTCGTCTAGTGGCAGTTTTGACTCGATGTGAAGTAGCACAAAAGGTTAATATGCCTGCTGTAAAGAACAGATTAGTATTTTATGTGGATAGCTGAGTGTATTAGTGTAGCCAGCCTCAACCAGTGCTTTAAAACAAATTAAATGTATGTGAGAGGGAGCTATAGAGAGGGGCACTTCTGCAGAGTGGCAGTGAGGAAATCGAAAGAGGAGGTCAAGGAGGCACCAAAAACTAATGTCACACTGGGCGTCACCAGTGCTAAAGCCGGCCCTGAGACAAGGCAGAGTGCGGGTGCGGGGTCAACACGGACAACGGATGGGAGTGGGGGCACTATGATGCAGCCTGTGGTGTCTGCGTCACAGTGCTTTTTTATATTATGGCATGTGGGGGGCAACACAAACAGCAGAGGAGAGCAACACAGACAGCAGAGTGGGGCAACATAGACTACAGAGCAGTGGGAAGAAATAAGTAATGCACCCATGCTCCAGAGAAGGGACAAACACACAAAGCTGAAGGCAATCCAAGGCTGCTGACCAATAAGAGCTAAGCAAATGAGAGATGATTTTCAAAAATAAAATGAAAAAAAATCCTAGTTTGAAAGAGCTTTGACACTGAAAAGAAAGAAACTATTTATAAGTGGAAGTAAACAATGTGCATAAGGTTTGTGTAGTTACTGAAAGTGAAGGGAGCCAAAGTTTAAAGTGGACTGACCTTTTGCTCTATATTTTATGGTGTGGTGGGTGGAAACAAAATGTGGATGACATTTCAACAAACCAATGGGAAAAGTCTGCTGACCAAAACCTCCTCTCGTTATGTGTTTTATGTATGAATTTTTCAGAAAACAATAGTCTGGCTAGATCGGTGAAGATGTCAAACACTGGACCTAAAAATTAAGCTGGTGAGAGAATAAGGAGCCATAGAGGAAATGGTGCCACAAGAAGGGGGCAATGCCTTCAGGCCAGTCACAGCCCAAAGAGCTACGGAGGGGGGGGGATAAGGAGAGAAGGTGGGGCTCATTATGGAGAGTGCTACCTTAGCACCCACCCTAACAAACCTCTAATCACAAACCAAGCCATCTGAAGAAGTCTTTAAACACACACACACATCCACACTGGAAAACCATTTATGCAATGGCTTCTAGCTTACCGTGTGTTCCCTTGGTGACCCTGTGATCAACTCCAATATCATGTAACATACAGTGGCACCATGTAAATGGGCAGGTCTGGGGAACAGTGGAGGAAGGGACAAATGTGGCATGCCTTAGGTCCAGCTCTTTAAGGCAGCCTCAGCACACGTTAGCTCTAACCTCCTAGTTCATAATTATGTATTTGCTTGCATGAATTGTGTGGCATGACAAGCCAGCATGTGTCAGGCTTTTACTTTATTCGCAGGTACCTGCAAAGGTCATACAGACACCTCTACAACACGTCAGCAACCGCTTCGAACCCTGCCTTGTTCCAAAGTAAGAGGTCACACACCTGCCAACTTACACAGCATCACTTGTGCAGTATAGTATCATCAGTCATCATATGGCCACTCATTGAAGATATAATATCAAATAGGGTGATCTGCCTTTACGTAGGGTAGGTTCCCAGCTCCATTGTTGAAGCTCTAAATTCACAAAATGCATGTCAGGTTTCCAACTTTTCCAGGACATGAATTGCTGCCTCTCTGACCATTGTTTCTGGTGCTTAAAAGAGGGGTCATGGCCTAAAAGAGTGTGCCTTGCCCATGTGGCCAATCAGAGCTCACCAGTGCTCCCTCCAGTGTTAAATGTATAAATATATGTCTGTATGTGAAAGTTCTAAAGCGTGAACCTAGTCAAAAAACAGGAAGTTCTGTAAATTGTGGTGGAGCATTTTCAGGTATGCTCTAAACGAGGTCAACAAATCTTTTCACCCGAAACAGGAGGTAAGAGCAGTTAATCATCACAGTCAATCAAAGTTTAATGTACACGTGTGACCAATTTGGTAACATAATGAAAACCTAAATCAGAAATAAAGCTAAAGGGTTTTATTACAGACTTAAACTCAGGTTAATGTAGACAGTTCTCAAAACCAGGTGTCCAAGATGGTGAAAAAAATCAAAGTCTAATAGCATAAGACAAACTAAGCACTCAATCAAAGCTATGCAGACCAACAAATGTAAGATCTGATGTTCAGTAAATAAGCATTGTCCAACTCTTCTAAGCGTTAGTATAAATCTCAATCATTCAATTAGTTCTAAAAAAAATATGATACCTTAGAGACATCAAGTTTCCACGGAATGTGCTAGGCTACAAAACGTGGGGCAAAAAGTAAAAAGGAAATAAAGAGCAAAATGAAGCTAACTAAAATTGGCAAAAAGTAAGTTAAAAGGGAAGGTGTAATCATTTCTGAAGCTTGGTCAAGAGTCTTCTCATGGGTCAGATAGAGCCATAAGGGCTGATTATGAGTTTGGCGGATGGAAACATTTGTCCACGAAACTCCAGATACGGAGGACGCCACAGTGCTGGCGACTTCTCTACTGGCCCCATTATGACTTTCCAACTGGGTTAACCAGCAGAAACCAGGATTTCCACCAATCAGCCCAGTGGGAAAGGTGCAGCAGCATTGTTGCCGGCGGCAATGTTGCCGGCGGCAATGTTGCCGCACACCGGGGTCACCAACACCTTAAAAAACACACTGTCTGCACAGCAGACATTACGCATTTCGAGGGTGGTGGGCAGGGGGACCCTTGCACTGCCTATGCCATAGGCATGGGCAGTGCAGGAGCCCCCTGTGGCCACCTGCACTTGTTCTCTGCCAGTGTTTTCATGGCAGTCAGACTGTCATGAAAAGGTTGGCTGAGAACAAGGTTGTAATCAGCAGGGCGGGCTGATTACAACCAGGACCACCATCAGCCCGTCAGGTTCACTGATCCTGGCAGGGACAGCGGTGGGTTGGGCACCTCATAATGTGGCAGTCAGACCGCCACAGCCGCAGCGGTCCAACCGCCACCATAGAGCAGTGTTGGGGTAGTCCTGATGAATACAGGGATGTTGTTCCAGATCCTGGGTGCACACATGGAAAATGCCTGTTGTCGTGTTTTTTCTTTTTTACACTTCTTAGTCAGCAGTCTGATGGTGTCCTTGATGTGGGTGTGCTGAGAACCACCACAGATGGTGTGCTTGTCTACAAGATACGTGGGAGTGCTGGTCGTGATGGCTTTGTAAATGATGTAGCTAGTTTAGAAGATGGTGCAAGCTGGCAAGGGAGCTAATGGAGTTCTGTGAGAGTGGGAGTGATGTGATCTTGTTTCTTTGGGCCCTAGATGAGACATTCTGAGACATTTGGGATGTCCATAAGTGTGCCAGTGTGGAGTCTAGGAGGCCATGAGTATGGCATTACCACTCTCTAGATGAAAGAGTAGAAGGACTTGAATAGCAGTTCCGAGGGAGAGGTTGGTGTCCAGGGTGACTCCACATGATTTGGAATCCAGTGAGAGCTGGGTTTCAAACCTGCTGTGGTCAATGTCATTTAGCCAAGTGTATACTTCATCTTGTTTGTTGTTCTTGGCAAATAATAGGAACCTTTTGTTGGTCTGATTGAGCTTCAGGTAGACATGGGACATCCAGGTCTTGATGAGCTGCAAGCAATGTTTGAGGTACTGGATGTGTGAAGCAGATGAGATTTTCAAGTAGAGTTGTTTATCATCGGCATATTGGTGAATCTTGATTCTTTTATCCATGAGTGAAGCACAGAGTGACTCCATGTAAAGGCTGGACAAAAGACAGGATGGAACCCTAGGGGACTTTACATGTGATAGGGATCTTTTGTAACCTGGAGGTAACCCTCCTTCCCATGGGATAGCACAGTTTAAATAATTCCAAGGCTGACAGTTCTGAGCTTGAAACAGGAAAATGAGCCTGCCAAATATCTGATTTTAAGTCAGTGATCCGAGGGAAACCACAAATGTACTGTGCTTCTCAAAGAAAGGAGTAGAGGGTCCCACCATTGATCATGGTATGTTTATGAATGGTTACTGCCTGTCCTGGCCAAGAGATGAGAACTGTCAACTACTATTACAAACTTTTTGTGAATTCAATAGTGCCCCATTTGAATGAGTGGCACACACTATGAGTCACTTGGGTCCTGGCTTAGTGTTCACTAGGGAATATCCATGAAGAATATCAACATCTGCCGCTATTGTTCTGTGGCCCAGAATAATATTGTACCATGAATCCCCTTCTATACTTAACTCTTTGGAGGTAGCACGGCTGAGCAGTCAAGGACTACTCGAGGAGGCTGCAGTGTTTGTAAATCATATACAACATGATACAGTAATCACACAAAATATAATGGGTACTTTTTACACATGGTATAGGTACATAGCTTATATATTAAACTCCAGATAAAAACAGAGAAGGTCCTAACATCTTCTAGGATGGAGATAAATCTCTACATTTTTGAAGGACCAAACTTTCTGCATGATGGTGTGTACTTTGATCACAATTAATGAAAACTATCAATAAAGGTCATATCGTCAAATGACTCCCAACAACTGTTCTATTAAAAGAGCCAAATAATAAAAGATAAAGTATTTGCAGGTGTGTAATGCATCTGCCCTTTATAAGAGTTTCTCTACAGTTTGGAATTCAAAGAATGTAAATGAGTGGTCTGACTCAATACTGTGGTGCCAGCATCTAAATCCAAGCACTTCTTAAAAGTGAACGTGGGATCCAAAACACTGGAAGATGGTGCTACTGCTTGGCACAAAAACTGGACAACATCTTTAATGAGGACAATGCCTGGATTTCGGTACAGGGAATGGGACTATTAAAGTATACAAAAAAGTGATGGATGGAATGCTTAAACTGATCTCAGCCACTGGTAATTACTTGGGGTAGCATCTCAGTCCATCGTTATTTTGTATACCATGCCACCTCAGAATGCACCCAGACATGCAAATCAGTCTTGACCACGCTCCACTGGGGAAAGTCCAGACCAAACTGGGAGGCCAGGTCCTGCCTGAAGCAGAACCCAAGCAAACCAGGAATGGTTTTGCCCTATTAAGGGCTCATTAGCCAGGTATAGCTTTGTTCCAGTGACTGAAGACCAGTTACCACGGAATGGGTCTATTGACACACACCATATGACCTGTAGCTGCATGCGTTTAAGCTTAATTGGATGCACCCACTCCACTGGGCATATGGAGAGTGATGGTGATGGGTGAACTAGCTTTTGCTTTTTACAGAGCTCCCTGCACATAAACAGTCATTCCCTGCAAAGCAGACACCCTTGCACTGTGGTGCAAGGGTGCCTGCGTAGGCATTAGGCAGCAAAATTTAGCACCAGTGCATGGAGAAACACAGGGGTGCGTAGTATTGTCTTAAATATGCCAGGACTCTGCATTTCTGAAATGAGGCATGGCAGCACTGCCAAATTTGGCGTAGCGCTGCACCACTTTCTAGTAAATGAGGACAAAAATTTTATATGCTGAGCCCCTTCTGGTGGAAAACAAGTAGGAGTTCTGGTGCATGGCGTGTGCAGGTAGGCTTGCCTTGCTGCACAGGAACGCTTCTGCTTTATTGATAAAGGCTGCCATAATAGGTGGGCATGACTGAAGGAATGAAGCATCACGTCAGCCAAAGACAAAGGGGGGACTTAAAACGGCAAACTGGAGTCAAGAAACTCCAATTTGCTTCCAGAGGCTCTCCTCTCAGGCAAATGTACATGGAAAGCAAATTAAAAACTAAAAGAACAGTGTGAAAGGAAAATCATAAAAGTACAATAAGGATAAAATCACCTCTCCAAGACGGCGCCTACCTAGATAGGAGGAGGCACCACTAAGCATGACCCTCTTAGTGAGTAGCACGAGGGTGGCCTATGTAGTGTTATAAGCAAACTTCGACCCTAGAACTTCCCTTAGGCTTTCCACTGGAAATTTGTCAGGGCACATGGCCTGTGCCTTCTTCTCTGTCACTAGTCTCTTCCCAGTTACCGCTCTCAGCCAAAACTAGGGCTCTTCTGAATGTTCTTATGTGACCTCAGGGACATCTGTCTGTAAGGATAATGATCAAAGCAGCTCCATCCACACGACAAACTCAAAAATCCCAAAAGACGTGCAGGGTGGATGTTGTTCCCTGTTCAACGTGACAGTGCTCAGAAATTAGAGCTAGGCCAGATAGAGTACAACCCAAACCTACAAATAGTCTCAACTTCCGGGCAGCTACTGTCACATAAAGCATGTGCTGATAACAGTGGCGTAACAAAGGCCCCCGCAGTCCCTGCGCTGAGGTGGGATGGGGGGGTCGAGCTCCTGGGGCCCCCTCAGCACAGCACCGTGGCCTGAGAGCCTAAGTGAGTCAGGGGGTGGTCGTGGAGGGCTCCATGTTCTTTGAGGGTGGGGGGGGGACTCAAGTGTTGTTACGCCTCTGGCTGATTAGTGAGTTTGTAGAGCAATTTATAAGGCAGAACTGCTTGTGTGTAATCCATGGAGGGAAGAGAGAAATGTGTCAGTATCCCACATTGTTGTCCTTCTAGGTGCATTGCCAGCCACTCTGGCTTTGGTTTGTTTATACCTTTACAGGGGGGACATAGCACACAATGGAGGATGAAAAATCGTGCAAATGTCAGGCTGCACTTCTTCCAGTGCCAGCTCATTTGGCACATGTGCCTTCTTCTAGGATGTTTTCTGTAGGCCTGGAAGAAATTTGCTTTAGAATGGCGTAATTCACGTAATTTCAGAAATTTTGCGTTACCTTTGGTAAATGAAAATCACAAAAGATGCCATTCTGCTAACTAATTACCTTGCACCTTTTGATAAAATTATAGCATGGAAACAACATGAACTACTAAATCGTGAGTAGCTCTGTTCCTGGCACCAGTGTTTTTTGCTCTACTTTTTTGTTGCTTAAAATGCCTCCTCGCACTGCAAATTGCTGCAATGGCACATTTCGTGCTAAAATATAGCGCAAAATGACAAATTCTCATTTGGCATAGTTTCAAATAATTACGCAAATTTCACAAACCTCTAGCTTTCGGCAGGGACGAGGGTCACTATTCCTGCACAGACCCTGAAAATGAAGTCACAAAGTGATGTAAATTTGTATATTTTGGTAGGTATTACAACATATACCTCCATTGTCCCTGTTATTTAAGTTCATCCAGGAGTATTGGCAGAATCTTAGCAGGGAAGACAATATGAAACTATTTTTGTTAATTGGAATATTTTTGTTAAGTGGATGCAGGATCATAGCTTACATTGATGCAGCAGGTGCAGTGGCACCAGGCTTCAGGGACCTGAGGGGCCCATTCAACCCCAATGAAGGCTACATTTTATTACCTAAATGGGAGGTAGGGGCGTTTTTTTTCTTCTATCTGATGGGCTGTTGTTTGGATTCCGCAGTAATGACTGGGAGCAGGCAGTGTATCAAGAGTTTCATTCAGCTAGAATCAAAATGAACACGTGTGCTGAGAGAGGTGGTTGTCAGTTCAGAGGTAGGGTTGTAAGGTATGGAGAAGCGGAAACTTTGGGTTTAAACTTTTGGTGCTGTTAGTCACGAATATGTAGAACTGTTTCGGTCCAGGGAAAGAGACCGAGAGTCTCAGGAGTGGGTTCCTCCAGTCAACTGAGGGGGTTGTGAGTGCAGGTAAAGATTATCTACGAAATGGATTGAAAATGTTATGCTGGTTAGTGTGTGGTGCTAGAGCCTGGGTGTTGTGCTTGTTGCCTTGTTCAATGTCTTGCATGGTTTTAAGTGGTCAATATAAAAGGAATGTTGTAAGTGAAAGTAAATGTTAAGAGTTGGGTAGACTACTAAGGCCACCTGGTGAATTAAAAGAACATCAGCGAGAAAGACATTAAAGAAGGATGAAGAGAACAATGTTTCAGACAGACCCTTTGCTAAGGAGGACTCTTACGTTTTTCATATTAAAATTGGATTATATGCAGAAGAAACATACATTTTGACCTCCTATTTTTCAAGGCTACCAAGTGCAGATGTATACTAGTACCAACTTGTTTGTAACAGTAACTGCCTAGAGTACTTAGCATCAGATTTCTTCCAATGGGATAGTCTCCGTTAGAGAATAAAGTATTTGACAATAAATCAAAATTCATAAGCTCGATTCCCTTTAAGAACAGAAGTAACACATTATTTTTTAGCTTTTTCTTAATGTCTTAATGCACAACATAAAATAAACAGATATGAAGTTATATTTATAAAATGTATAAACATACTATGAGGAAGCTTTCTACTTTCTAGTTGCCAAAAAGTGGTCTGCTTCTTGGACAAAATAAGGCATTTATTTATACTTTTTTTGCGCCGAATTTAGACGCAAAAGTGGTGCAAACGTACAAAATACAATTGTATTTTGTAAGTTTGTGCCGCTTTTGCATCTAAAATGATGCAATGCAGCGCTAAAAAGGTATAAATAGTGGCCGCAGGCCCCTATTTATACTTTTTTAGCACCCTATTTGCACTGCTTTTTGACGCAAAAGCGGCGCAAACTTACAAAATTCAATTGTATTTTGTAAGTTTGTGCCGCTTTTGCGACAAAAAGCGGCGCAAATGCGGTGCTAAAAAAGTATAAATATGGGCCTTAGTTTTTAATGGCAACCATACTTAAATAAGCAATCAGCATCTTTCAAGTGGGTCAATAAGTAATACTTAATGTAGTTTGTTCGAAACTTATACTAACAACACCAGCAAAAGTGATACAAGGAGGTTAGCAACGCCATTTGTTACAATTTACAAACAACGCTCCCTGTCCCACATTGGTCTCGCCACTTTAACCAGTGGGTTCTTGCAGTGGGCCACATTGTGACTCCTATGCGAGTTTGTGGTTGTTTTTAATTTCCAAAGTTATGGATAGTGTAAAGGCCATCAAGAGAACAAGCCCTTAAAGGCCAGTCCCTTATGGCCGTGAGAAAGTGAACAAAGGCCTCCATCACAGCAATTCCAGGTGCTGACAGGTGATCTTCAACAAGTGAACAGACCCTGGGACTCCAGCAGGCCGCTACACATCCTTAATGAGAAAGGATGGCCACGGAGCACAACTGGGTCAAGTTGGTGAATGGAGAAAAGAAACTGACAGTACAACCGGAGAATTGCTTTGTTGAAGTGTATTGTTGAAATAAAATCGCATGATATTCATAAAAAAAACCAGAACCATGTTTCCAATCCTGTATCCGGACTGAAATGGTAATGTGAAAAAACCTTCACAATTTCCTGTACAAAACAGGAACTGATCAGTGAAATTGTGCTTGAATCATGCCTAAGGTGCTGTTCTTGATGATGTATATTTTTAAGTGAAGCTTTAAAGTGGGTACTTGCTGTGGTTTTGCATAATCAATTGCAAACTTTGGTAATAATAAAAAATTAAGAGTAAAATATTTTTTCAGAATAGAAGAAATAAAATGGGTTAGTTTTTCTTTTTTCAATTTTTAGTGTAACCCTAAAGAGGACGCAAGAACGGAGGAGGAGATGGAGGAAGGACGACCAGAAAAAAGAACAGAAAAAGCAAAGATGTCAAATGAATGGAAAGGGAAAAATCATAGAATAAGAGAAGCCAGGGGTATTTAATTTTGATTATTTAAAAAGAAAGTAAAGAGTCATATTGAGCAAGTGAATGAAGGAAGGGAAAAAAATAAACAAGGATAAATGTGCTAAAGAAGGTGGGTATAGGGTGCCTAGTACAAGTTTGGACAACCTGGTCAGCCAAGGAAACAAGCATTGGTAAATGCATTCGGTTTTGCCTATGTGATTAATAATCGTTTTTTTGTTGCAAATTTTAACTTGGTGAGCAGTTCTGCAACATAAGTTATTGAAACTTTGTAAAATGTTATGACTTGTTTATTGAAAAAGGCAATATGTTGTGCAGTAACTGGTGCGAATATAAAGTGTGGAGATTAGGTTTTGTCAATGTTTTATTAAACATGTTACATAGCAATGCGAGCTGCTGTGCAGAATGGCTTAAGGATAAAAAAAAGCCCTATGATGCGGTCAATGCTGTCCGCGACATAACTTTTTTTAACTGTAAGCCATTTTGTACAGCAGCTAGTGCCACTGCACAGCATGTTTTTAAAAAAAAATAAAGTGTGGCATGTAGGCTGTGTTGAGAGTTGCAGAGGATGCTTGTCCAGCCATGCGTTGCAATGGAAGTACTCCTTAGGCTAACCCATTTGTATGCTGGCTGTGTCCATATTTTAGACCAGGGTGAATCACTGGTAGTTTGGAATGGAAGTTTATTTAAGGTGGGTGCCAGCATAACAGACAGACACTAATACCAGGTTTTGCCACTTCAAATACATTGCCTCAAGACTGATATGTTCATTCAAGTAATGGCTGACGCATGTGTGTTGGTCAATTTGTAAGGGCTAAGGGGGAGGGGCACCCTTTTTTTCTGTGTTATGTAATTTTGCCAAGAATGCTGCAAAAGCCAATAAGTTAAATTACTCTATGAGCGAAGACTCCTCTTACCAGAATAGTAACCATGTCAACAAGCAAGCGACGGACAGGGTAGCACAATCATGTATTTGTAGTACATGGCCAATGGGAGTTAACCTATGCCACCCCAGTTTGGACCCAGGCATATGCAAATCAATCTTGACCCTGTTCTGCATGGAAACAGTCCAGCTTGTACTGCCAGGTCAGGTCCTCCCTTGACCGGAAACAAGTATCCTGGGACCGCTTTCAGAGTATCACCCTTCAACAGCCAGGCTAACTTGAATCCAGTGGCACAGTGAGCACGGGCCCCACGTCTGGGCATTCCCTTCCCACTTGTAACACTGTTTATGTCATCCCTTTGCACTCGCCAGCGTGTCGTCCATATTGAAGATAATCTTTTGGGGGGGATGCTTTAAATTAGCCTGATGTTTACAATATGCCTGTGTTTTGTTTGCAACGGTATAGATTACACTGTGGACATTTTACTCTGCGAGTTACGGCCACTACACTACTGGCTATCTGAAACATTTTGCAGTGTATTGCACAGAGACAAACATCCTGTGCATTTTATAAATGATCACAATGTGGACAAACATACTTCGCTCTTAAAGCCCCCTTCGAGTTTATCATGCTGTAGAAATTGTTTTATGTTTTATTGAGTCAGGAAGCAGAGCTGGAGGCACTACTTACCACTTGAAACTGAACAAGCATGGGGCAGCGATACCCCAGAAGTGCTCACGCTGACTTTCTTTCAGTGACAGAAATGCTGGCAGTCATTGCAGAGTTGCCCATTTCTGGACTTAGGCTGCATCTACGAGAAGAATGAGCTCCCAAGCAGCATTCCGGCAATGAGGTTCCATCTCGGATATCTGGGTACAAATTCCCTTGTGGTCCATAGTCAGTTCTTAGGCAGTTGGGATACTATGTTAGTGCAGCCAGGACCTTGCTACACGGATCTCAGATTTACTTGCCAATTCCCATTGCTTTTCTATGGACTTGCATTGAAGGAGATTTGGAATACAGAGAAATATTCAGAAAGCCATTTTGTAGTTGGAAACAAACTTTGAACAATTTTCTGAACATTTTTTTATAACTCATCTAGTACTGGGAGTTCTTACATTTGCTAAGGGATATCCCGTGGTGGTACAGTAAAGATTCTTGATGTGCACTTTGGGGCTCATGTAATGTAGTTTTTTTTTTTTTTAATCAGTTTGCTGACGTCTACCAGGAATTCAAGAGATATGACAAAATCAGTGTGGGCTTCTTGTGCTCTAGATAGCATAAAAGCATTTGTTGTTTCACATTCCCAGAGGAACCTTGTGGTTCTCGACAAAAAAGAAAGATGTTTGTATTATTGTGATTAAAGTAACCAACATTGTTTTTTACAATTGCTTTACGGTAACAATCACTCTTTAAGATTTTATTAACGTTTCACTCTTTCATTCTAACAGTGCAAGGCACTATTCTTAACTTACAGGAGACTGCAATTTCTGCTTTCATTTGCAACAGTTTCCCAAGCTTGTCTCAAAAAATTCCACACCGTCAAATAAATCTCTCACTGAACTTCCAAATAAAGAGCTATTAAAACCTTTCTCTCTGAAAAGGAGTTGTAAACAATAATGTGGTCCTTCATCCTATTATTGGGGGTCCATAAGAAACTGTAAGTTCGGTGATTAGCCACAAGTTTACCCCTTATATGTTTTGGCATTTGACAACAGTCATTTTTTACATTCCATCCAATTTGGGGTGCACTGAGCATGACAGGGTCACGAGTTAGAGTGTGCATTGTGTACTGCACAACACAACTAGCATATTTCAGGGCTTTTTGTTTTTTTAACCCATTGCATCATAACTAACATTTAACTGCGGTTATTTTTTTCTTGTGTACTGCATTTATCTGCAGTGTACCAATTCTGTGCTGTGCTTGGCCATCAGCCAGGCCCCATGCCCAATCCCTTTCGGCCATGCACAGCAGGATTTGGTCACAGGGCCACACCTTGCACTAGGCTTAATTTAGCAACTGCCAAATTTCATGTTGAGTCGTGAAACAGGACCCAAATTAATTACGAATTAAATTTTGATTGCATCTCATTTATGTTTGTCCCTCCCCAGTGGATTGCCTTAAACAAGACATAACCAACAGAAAGCTAAAAATGCTAAATGTCTGCCAAATTTCAAGCAGATTCAGCTAATGATGCCAAACGTATTTGCCTTTGAACACTTAGTTTACCCACTTTTAAAACCGCCCCAACATGATTAAGCATTTAATTGAGATACGAAGAAGAGGAAAAACATGTTTCTGACAAATTTCATGGTTATCCTTTAAACTGTGCCAAAGTTATAAGTAAATCAAAAATGTTTTGATACCCAGTTAACTTTGTCCCTTCCCCAATAGATCAGCACATCTTACAAAATGCAGTCAACATTTGATGCAGATTTAACCAACTGAGCTAGCATTTTAAGCAAAGAAAAAGGTTATTGCCCTCTTCCTTTCCAAAGTTATTTGTAAGTGAACCATTCTCTCCCTCCTTTTTATTTTCCTATCACTTCTATGGATCTGTAATAATATGAAATTACCAAGAGTAGTGTTAACATACTAAGGGCCTCATTACGACTTTGGCCGTCTTTTGGCAAGACTGCCGCAGTGGCAGCTGCCAAAAGACCGCCATGTTGGTGGCAATCCAACCACGGTATTAAGAGTCACACTGTGTAGACTACCAAAAAAAAGCCAAATTTCTGGAACCACCAGGATAGTGGAGGACAGAAAAGAGGCAGACCCACCACCAGCACCGCCAGCCCAACAAATATCCTCCCATCATATTACGATCCACAAATTACGACAGCGGTTCTTCCATGGGGGAAAACCATTGGCAGTGTGAACCGCAGCAATCTCAACTCACTTCTGTCAGAACACCATACCACATTGGATAGTTTGAATACCCGTACCTGACACACATCCACACACACGACACACCTACTCACGGCACTATAAAACGCACCCCTACACAACCCACAATCCTTTGCAATCAAAACACCACACACAGCTAAAGACAACCAACGTCCCAGAGAGTCAAAATTAGCAAAGAAAGACACCCATTTACACTTCATGATGGACACATCACACACCTGCACAACATACAAAACACATATTATTACCACACTCAATCCACATCACCCGTCACCCACTCACATCACAGCACCTGCACTTCACCATTTATCTAACTCTGCACCCTTTTACTTTGAGCATAACCACTCTGTCTACACAAACACTACCATGTCCCCACAAAAACAACAATGTTCCACTTATGAGTAGTTGAGGGTCGCGAAAGATGAAATTGTCAGGGTAGAGCCACACCTGTTCAGAGAACAGGTACAAAAAACATCTATTGCCAGGAAAATGGATTTGTGGCAAAGGATAGTCGACACGGTCAATTCTGTGGGCAGTTACCCACGCACAAGGGAGGACTTCAGGAAGAGGTGGAATTACCTCAGGTTAGCCCCCACCTCCTTCCCCTACTTTCACATCTTGGGGGGAGAAGGTCTTGGAAAGACTGCGTCCTGAGGGCCTGACAGGAATACCTGGAGGAGTGGAGTCCGGTAATTAACAACAACATCCATGTCACACAATTGTCTTGTTCTGTATGTTCCCTCACCACCTATACACACCCCAAATTACATTCCACCCACTACAACTCTCACCTAATCAACTAATACCCCTCCCTGGCATGCCACGTGTCCACTAAACACATCTAGCCCCACAGCCTTTGGAAATGGCACGTTAAGCATTGGCTAATCATAGCACTAAAACACCCAGAATGGTAAATCCCATCATTGCCAACACCAGTACACTGTACCAAATCTAACTTGTCATGCATGTCAAAGCAATAAGAAATGTCCCAACTAACCCATCTTGATTGTACTAGTGTGGAACAATACATGGCAATGACAGCAATGCAATGGCTCACTCACAATAACATCCCAACCAAAACCCAGCTATAGCTGAGTGCCCATATACAATGGCCACAGATAAAATATCCAAAGCTTTAAACATAGTGACCCAGCTTGGAAAGTCAGATGGCTGAGTGGATGCACATGTAGTACATCCAGAAATAGGTCAATGTCCATTGTAAACTCATATACTGTGTACCTACAAGGACACCAATGTGCATTCTACAGCTCTCATTTGTGCCAGCTATCATGTCAGACACAAGCACCACAAGACACACCACTGGCATGCACACAAGCAGCATACACCTGCACACAAATCAAAAGTCACTGTCTGCCCTGACACCACCACCACCCCAACATCACATAAACAACACCTGAAACACCTGCAGACACCACACCAACATTTACAGATCCAGCCACTACACCTACCTTACCCACAGACAGCACGACAGCAGACCCACAAACATTCACCCCAATCACCAGACCCCCAGACATCACAACCACAGACATGCCTACATTCAGCACATCCACCATACCTGCAATCACCAGACAGTCACGCACCCCCCACAGCATCCCCCAGTACCTCCACCCCCTCTCAGTCCTGTACACATAAATGCCCTCACTTGCCCACCTAACAGACAGCCACCACCCACAAGCATACCTCCCATACACATGCCCCAATGACGAGCACACCGACATGTCAGACAACCACTCCCTCACCCTCCACTCCCAAGCCCCCTTCTGATGGCCATCCTCGTATGTCTAAGAAAGTGTTCCTTTCATGTTGTGTTTTTTCCCTACTCCTTTTCCCCCCGTAAGACCCCTAAATGCTCTGTTTCCCTCCCCAAGCCCATCCCTTCCACCTCCAAGACCTCCCCCTTCCCCCCTGCAAGTACCCATGCCCCTCCCCCACCAAGGAGTCTACCCCTTCCAAGAGAAACCAACCCTCCCCTAAGTCTAGACCTAACCCCCACTTCCAAGCCCAGTCCCAGAGGACCCCCTCCCAAGCCTAAGCCCAACCCCGTCTGACTCCCCCTAATCCCTGAGGTGCCTGCCTGCCCCCTTGATGCTCCTACCTGTGGAGGTTACATGGCAGTCAGAAGTCAAGTTAAGGGCACCAAAATGTGCATTAAATGCATGTGGCACGACTCATGTTTGGACTGATCTATGACCTTGAACTTTTTCATATTTGTACTATTTATATTACATATTTGGACCAACCAGTTTTTGGTTTCGACATTACATATTTGTCCTGGATTTATTTTTTGGGAGCATTTTAGAAAATGGCTAATGTTGTTTGTGTGGGAGTATTTGTGTGTAAGTGGTGTTTGTGCTACTTGTTTTATCTGGGGAGCATGTGAGGTTGCATGCAGTGCATTTGTCCCCCAGTGTTGGGTGTGTGTTGTGTGATGAGCATGTGTATGTTGGGAACATGTTGTTGTCATGGTATTGAGTGGTGTTAGTGTTGACATGTGTTTGTTGCAGTATTGTGTGTCTTTGTGTGGCTTGACTGTGTGCATGTGTGGTGAATGGTATGTCAGATACATTATGATGTGTGTTTGCTGGGTATGTCGAATGTAGTGTTGTATGGTTGTGTGATAGTGTGTGTTCGTTCCCTGATGGTGGTACGTTGTGTTGTATGTGTGAGTTGTCAATGGCTAGTATGTATTGTGGGTGCTTGCCAATGCTTTGATGGTATTGCGGTTGTGGTGTTGTAGTGTCATTTGGTGGTGTTGTGTGTGAATGGGCCGGTGCTGTGTTTCTCTGAGTAGGTGTGTGTTTTTGACATGTGTGTGTGTGATGACCATAGTGTGTGAACTGTGTACGTGCGGGTGTGTACGTGGCTGTCTGTGAGTGTGAATGCCAGTGTCAGGTTACGTGTGTGTGTCGCCCTCGCCACACATTCCTGATTGGTATGTTGTGTGTGCTTACATACTTTGACAATTTATAACAGTGTGTGTACTCACGGTTGATGTCGTCATCTTTGGCTTTGATTCTGGTGTTTCTGGGTGAGCAGCAGGAAGACATGTAGTGCTCGTTCCATGGCGGCTCCAGAAAAGTTTGGCTTCCTGAAGGTGAGTGTCTCCTTTTATACGGTTGGTTTCTGCCTGGGTTTCCATGGTGGTGCGAGCACAGCGGAAACCTTGTCGGTGTGCAACCTCGTAATCTGTCTGGCAGCAACATGGTCTCCTCCGGCCTACAGATGTCTGCCGTCGTCTGTGGTGGCTAGACCTGCACTGGCGGTGCCGGCAGTGCTTTGGCTGTGTTCTATTGGGAAAACTGCCAGGGTCATAATTTGGCGGTCTTCTCCACCAGCCAGTTGGCGGTGCGACCACCAACATGGCGGTCCTGGGATGGCCAAACTCGTAATGAGGCCCTAAATGTCTGCCAAATTTCATGCATAGTTGTAAAACCATGCAAAAGTTATCAGCAAATTAACAAATGGATTTTCAACTGACAAGATATACAAAAGTATTAACCATTTCAATCATTTACAGTACCATTTAAAAACACCAATATCTCAAAAACCTTATGGGTAAATTTACAACAAATCATAAAAAGTATGCTTTCAAAGTAAAGTTCTACTTTCATGCAAAGTTTGGTGTAAATCCGTTCAGCAGTTTCTGCTGTAGCTGCGATCAAAAATTACTATTCGAACTAAAATGGGAAAACAAACCTTTATTGACACCTCCCCCCTCAACAATATCTGGATGACCTCCATCTGGCTGACCTAAATAGGGCCATCGTACCCAGTGGCCCTATATAGGTTTTGTACCAGTTCACATCAGTAAGAGGAAAGAGATTGGCAGAACCACACCATATCGAGAAAGTCGGCCACTAGAGTGCTACACGGGAAACCCACCGAAGAAGAGTCATATATATCATATAGAACCTGAGGACTGAGGTATGTCTGGTATATAATATAATAATGTATAAGTTTAAACCGTCAGTTGGAATTGACCGTCTTCACTCCCTCGTAGATCTTCAACCAGATCTTACCTGACAATGGTTTCCCTACAATAGCCTCCCATGAGGCCTGAACTCGAAACACTCCCAGTGGTAAGTCATCCTGGAAAGCCCTATATAGGTGGGAGATCAATCGACGATCCTGGGCCATATCGAGCAGCGTGGTCAATGTACTGGACTGAGGCAGTTCATCTGGAAAGGATGGCCATACCCCCTGTGCCATGGTCGAGATTTTAATATACTGGAGACAATGACCCAAACCCAGAAAGAAGAAGAAAAGAAGAAGACCACAGCCTTCTCCCTTGTGATAAACTGCCCTCGAGGTTAAAAGGCTGCCCATTACTTCACAACCCCCATCTTTCCACTTCTGAACCGACATAGAGTCGGCAATCCGCAAGAAAGTTTGCACTACCCACAAGAGGATGTCTGGGGCATAGGTGCCCACTGAAGGACTCTGCACATCACTCCCTCCCTCACGCCCACCACCAGCTGAATAACATATGGAAAGGACCCGTGAACCAGACATAACGAGAACCGATATCAACTTCCCTCCATGGGTACCTCACAGAAGTCACTTCTCCCAAATATCATCCAGGTCAAGCCAATGGATTGCATGCTGTAGCTGGGCTGCCATATAATAAAGCTCCAGATGTGGAACCTCAAGTCCCTCCACCTCATGTCCTCTTCAATGTGGCAAATCAAATGCATCTACACCTGGAGCCCCAAAGGAGGTCCTCAGTCAAGCCATCTAGCTTGAGGAAATAATTTCTGTACTCTGTAGGGTATACAGATATCGTGGTAAGATGATCATCTATATTCTCCCATAACGGACTATGAACTCCTTCCAAAATCTGACCAAGGCCTGAAGGCCCTCCACCACCCTGTCAACATAGTGAGCTAGGTATTTAGAGGCCGTATATGTCAGACAGACCCCCAAGTAACGGACACCTGTTGTCACCCAGTGGTTACCCACCTCCGGAAGCCCCCCTTTCAGGAACCCCAGCAGCCAGACATCTCAAGTTGTGGAGGGAGTTGCGTCTAAGGATAAAGCCAGATTGATCCTGGTGTATCAATTTCAGCAAATGAGGGAGCAGAAGCGCTGCTAGCACCTGGCTGAGAATATTCATGTCAATATTTAAAAGAGATATTGGCCTATACGCAGAAGCAAGCTCCAGATCCCTGCCTGGCTTTAGAATCATGAAGACCAGCGCCTCACGCATGGAGGCTGGCAAAGCACCAGAGCGCGGGGCCGCCTCATACACCTCCAGAAGCCCATGAGTCACCATGTCAGCAAACATATGATAAAATTCCTCAGGCAGCCCAGCGCTGCCTGGGGTTTTTGTGGTTTTGAGATGCCAAATGGCAGCAAGGATCTCCTCCTTGGTGAGCGGGCCATCCAAGGTCTCCCTGACCTCCAGTTCAAAGCACAGGAGCAGATAATCTGCCAAGAACCTCCTCAAGTAGTCTGGTGAAAGGTGCAACTGCTCAGTGTAAGCTTTCCTAAGATGGGCAGTAAAACCCCATTTATTGCCTTTTGTGTACAAACTCAAGCCGCTACCACAGTGTGCAAATTCAGTATGGGAGACAAAGGAGACTCCTTGTAGACAAATCAGGCCAGCAGTGCTCCCCTCTTATCCCCTTCCATACGCAGCCACTGCCTATATGCCATTTACATATGCTTTTCAAGCCTACACCAACCATCCGAAATGTCCATCTTGACTGTTTGCCAATTCGTCAACCTATGTGGCAAGCAGGGAGCACAGCCTTTTTTTTCCTCAGTTTCAGATCCTGAAGACAGGTATCATGCTCCAACTGTTGAAGGACCCCGTAGGACATCTTTATGCAGACTCCTCATAATATGACTTTCACTGCCTGCCCTGTTACTCGCTGAGCCCTAGTTGTCTGCAAAATAGTGTGTCAGTGTGAGGGTAACCATCGCTGCAAATGTAGGATCCATCAACACCTCAGCTGGATGGCACCAGAGAGGGATTGCAGGGCGGCCAGGCCCACCTGCGAAGCACTCCAATACCGGGGAGTGGTCCGAAAGGTTTAGGGCCAGGTAAGTGGCTTTCAACATGAACATCTCTAAAAACCAGATAATTGACATTGTATTGAACAATTAGTTTCTTCTTTTTAGTACATAGAGAGTTTAGGAGGCTTCTAATAACGTCCCGATAGCAGGAAGCACGTAGGTGTGTTTGGCAAGGGTCACAAGCACAGGAGAACCTCCACAGATGAGAAAAGTCTAGAACTGTCCCCCGATCTGATGTGTGGGTCAAGTGTGTCACAACCAGACTTTAGATGCTCACTACTCCTGGAGGGCATCCACTGATTCGGGGACCACCTCTGCAGACTTCACGGTACCATCAGGACAGACCACTATCCTCGCTTCCCTTTTACCATCCTCCAGACTCCTCCATCAGCCCCGGTGTTGCCGAGGATGTGCGGACTGATCCTGCGAAGATGGCTGGGACGAGTTTGCCTGGGACAGTGTATCAGTGAGTCCAGCCACTCACTTGCATCCCCTGCCATGAAAAAGAAAAGGGGTTTTCCCTCATGTTGGATTCTAACGCCAGGAGCATGAGACTATATTTCCCCTTGACGTCCCAAAGCCACTTCTTTTAACGAAAAAAAAGTTTATCGCTTATCTTGTACCCTTTACGTGTGATCAGGAAATATAGAGACAGGGTGACCTTCAAACAACAAGGGGCCCCAAATGCGAGTGGATTGCAGGATAGCGTATCTGTTTTGAAAATTGAACAAGCCAGCAATAATTGCTTGGTGGGGGGCAGGTTTTGGCGGCAGGGCCATGGCCCTGGGTGTTCATTCTACTGTGAAGAACATGGTGAGCCTTTTTGGTAGGAGAACTATAGTGATCCAGTCCTCAAAGAAAGGTTTAGCAGATTGCCCCTCCACTCTTTCCGGGAACCCTATGAATCTGAGATTATTCCTGTAGTACCTTCCTATGCGTCTTCCATCTGATCATCCAGTCGAACCGCTTATTTCTGCATGTTATGAATTGTTTCTCAGAGAGTGCAAACCTGATGCTGTAGGGTACTCACATTCTACTCTGTACTGGTCACCCGCTCCGACACCTTGAACAGGTCAGCTCGCAGTAGGTTTACATCTATAGCAACAGAGTCAATCTTGTGGACCAGCTCAGCGCAGGAGTTTTGGATTACTGCCAGCACATCTGCCAAGGACAAGGCCATCTCCGCAGACCCATCTGATTTCTCTGTAGTGTTAACCTGGCCCCCTCTTGAAGTGGGGTATCTGAAGTAACCGGCTGTGTATAGTTACCTATTTTATTAACTTCGGTCAACTTGGTGCCTTTATCCTTCACCATCTTGAGTGCTGGACCCACAGCAGCCAGTCAGGCCACAGCAGACAGAGCGCTCAACAACCCCTGAGCGATCTACTTTAGCGATCAAAAGGCTCAGGGTCACCAACAACAGGCACCCCAAGATCAGTCTACAAAGCCCCAAGGCACCAGCCCTCAGGGACGTCCTCCATTCATCCAGGAAGGACCTGTCAGAGAACCCGACTTACGTGCTTGCAGGGAGTCCTCCCGCTGGAGACAGGACGCGGTTCTGCTGTCAGCAGCAGCATCCACTAGCAAAGCACCGCTCTGTATATACTATTTCAAAGTAAGAAATAGTGTGCACTGAGTCCAAGGGTTCCCCTTAGAGGTAAGATAGTGGCAAAAAGAGATAATTCTAATGCCCTATTTTGTGGTAGAGTGGTCAAGCAGTAGGCTTATCAGAGGGTAGTGTTAAGCATTTGTTGTACACACACAGGCAATAAATAAGGAACACACACTCAAAGACAATTCCAGGCCAATAGGTTTTTGTATTGAAAAATATCTTTTCCTAGTTTATTTTAAGAACCACAGGTTCAAGATTTACAAGTAATGCTTCAAATGAAAGGTATTTCACTCAGGTATTCTAGGAACTTTGAATAATCACAATAGCATGTACAGTTTTGACAAAAATGGCAATAAGCTATTTTAAATCTAGACATTGCAAATTTCAACAGTTCCTGGGGGAGGTAAGTGTTTGTTAGTTTTGCAGGTAAGTAAACCACCTACAGGGTTCAAAGTTGGGTCCAAGGTAGCCCACCGTTGGGGATTCAAGGCAACCCCAAAGTTACCACACCAGCAGCTCAGGGCCGGTCAGGTGCAGAGGTCAAAGAGGTGCCCAAGACACATAGGCTTCAATGGAGAACAGGGGTGCCCGGGTTCCAGTCTGCCAGCAGGTAAGTACCCGCGTCCTTGGAGGGCAGACCAGGGGGGTTTTGTAGGGCACCGGGGGGGACACAGGTCAGCACAAAAAGTACACCCTCAGCGGCACGGGGGCGGCCAGGTGCAGAGTGCAAACAGGCGTCGGGTTTGCAATAGGTTTCAATGGGAGACCCAGGGGTCTCTTCAGCAAAGCAGGCAGGCAAGGGTGGGGCTCCTCAGGGTAGCCACCACCTGGGCAAGGGAGAGGGCCACCTGGGGGTTGCTTCGGCACTGGAGGTCGGATCCTTCAGGTCCTGGGGGCTGCGGGTGCAGTGTCTTTACCAGGCGTTGGGTTCTTAGAAACAGGCAGTCGCCTCTGGATTCCCTCTGCAGGCGTCGCTGGGGGGGCTCAGGGGGGTCAACTCTGGCTACTCACAGGGTCGCAGTCGCCAGGGAGTCCTCCCTGTAGTGTTGTTTCTCCGCAGGTCGATCCGGGGGCTTCGGGTGCAGAGTGCAAAGTCTCACTCTTCCTGCGGGGAACGTGCAGTCCTTTAAAAGTTGTTTCTTTGTTGCAAAGATGTTTCTTCTTTGGAGCAGAGCCGCTGTCCTCAGGAGTTCTTGGTCCTTTTAGATGCAGGGTAGTCCCCTGAGACTTCAGAGGTCGCTGGACCCTGTGGAACGCGTCGCTGTTGCAGTTTTTCTTGAAGTGGGGAGACAGGCCGGTAGAGCTGGGGCCAAAACAGTTGGTGTCTCCGTCTTCTCTGCAGGGCCTTCAGGTCAGCAGTCCTTCTTCATCTTAGGTTGCAGGAATCTATCTTGCTAGGTTCTGGGAGCCCCTAAATACTTGATTTAGGGGTGTGTTTAGGTCTGGGGGGTTAGTAGCCAATGGCTACTGGCCCTGAGGGTGGCTACACCCTCTTTGTGCCTCCTCCCTGAGGGGAGGGGGGGCACATCCCTAATCCTATTGGGGGAATCCTCCATCTGCAAGATGGAGGATTTCTAAAAGTCAGAGTCACCTCAGCTCAGGACACCTTAGGGGCTGTCCTGACTGGCCAGTGACTCCTCCTTGTTTTTCTCATTATCTCCTCCGGCCTTGCCGCCAAAAGTGGGGCCGTGGCCGGAGGAGGCGGGCAACTCCACTAGCTGGGGAGTGCCCTGGGGTGCTGTAACAAAGGGGTTGAGCCTTTGGGGCTCACCGCCAGGTGTTACAGTTCCTGCAGGGGGAGGTGAGAAGCACCTCCACCCAGTACAGGCGTTGTTACTAGCCACAGAGTGACAAAGGCACTCTCCCCATGTGGCCAGCAACATGTCTGGTGTGTGGCAGGCTGGTAAAACTGGTCAGCCCACACTGGAAGTTGGGTATGGTTTCAGGGGGCATCTCTAAGATGCCCTCTGGTGTGTATTTCACAATAAAATGTACACTGGCATCAGTGTGCATTTATTGTGCTGAGAAGTTTGATCCCAAACTTTCCAGTTTTCAGTGTAGCCATTATGGTGCTGTGGAGTTCGTGCATGACAGACTCCCAGACCATATACTCTTATGGCTACCCTGCACTTACAATGTCTAAGGTTTTGCTCAGACACTGTAGGGGCATGGTGCTCATGCACCTATGCCCTCACCTATGGTATAGTGCACCCTGCCTTAGGGCTGTAAGGCCTGCTAGAGGGGTGACTTATCTATGCCATAGGCAGTGTGAGGTTGGCATGGCACCCTGAGGGGATTGCCATGTCGACTTAGTCATTTTCTCCCCACCAGCACACACAAGCTGGCAAGCAGTGTGTCTGTGCTGAGTGAGGGGTCTCCAGGGTGGCATAAAACATGCTGCAGACCTTAGAGACCTTCCCTGGCATCAGGGCCCTTGGTAGCAGGGGTACCAGTTACAAGGGACTTACCTGGATGCCAGGGTGTGCCAATTGTGGAAACAAAGGTACAGGTTAGGGAATGAACACTGGTGCTGGGGCCTGGTTAGCAGGCCTCAGCACACTTTCAACTCATAACTTGGCATCAGCAAAGGCAAAAAGTCAGGGGGTAACCATGCCTAGGAGGCATTTCCTTACACCTAGGTCCAATTTCTACCCAAGAATTGGGAAAGAAGGCAGACCATTGGGTCAAGACTAGGGCGACCAAGACTTCCACAGGGGGCGACCAAAAGAAAGGGGTCAGAAAGACTCCCCAGCGGAAGAGTGTTGAGACATACAAGGGTAAAAGTAAAGAGTCTTCTACAGGGCCCCAAAAACCTGCTCAGGAGGGAGGGTCCAAAGCCTCTTCACAATCCTCATTTGGGTACAAGGGTAAAAACTTTGATCCCAAAAAGGCCTGGTGTCGTAGCTGAAATCAGCAGGGACACCAAACTGGAGACAAGGCCTGTCCTAAGAAAGGTTCCACTTCTACTACTACTCCAGTTAGCACTGAAATAGCCAGTCTCCAGGTGGGATCAACAGTGTGCCCAGAGCAAATCAGGGTCCACACTGAAGCTACATTAGTCTCTGAGGGTGGGGTGGACCTAGCCACACTAGCTGCCTGGCCTCCTAACATGAAAAAATACAGGCAGCAGCTCTTTATTAATGGGACTAGTGTAGAAGCCCTGAGGGATACAGGTGCCACTGTCACAATGGTGACAAACTGGTTTCCCCAGGACAATACCTGACTGGACAAACTTATCCAGTCACCAACACTGACAATCAGACTAAAGTACATCCCATGGCTATGGTAACTTTTGAATGGGGAGGGGTCACTGGCCTGAAACAGGTGATAGTCTCTTCTGCTATACCAGTTGAATGTCTGCTTGGAAATGATCTGGAGTCCTCAGCATGGACTGAGGTAGAATTCAAAACCCATGCAGCCATGCTGGGTATCCCTGAACTGGTGTGTGTCAAGACAAGGGCACAGTGCAAGGCTCAGGGTGAAAAAGAGGTGTTGGAGTCTGGAAAAATGGCCCAGCCCTTCAAGAGAAAAGGAAAGAAGACTGGGGAACCAGCTTCCGCACAGACAAAGAAAAAGAACCTCTCTTCTCAGGAAGAAGTTCTATCCCCTGAGGGAACTGAGCATATAGAGTTGGAATCTTATCAGGTTGAGCTCTTGGGCCCAGGGGGACCCACAAGGGAACAACTGTGCAAGGGGCAAGAAACATGTCCCTCTGTTGAAGGCCTTAGGCAGCAAGCTGCAGAGGAAACAAAAGGAAATGTCAGTGGAACCCACAGGGTCTATTGGGAAGATGGACTCCTCTACACTGAGGCAAGAGATCCAAAACCTGGTGCCACTAGGAGAGTGGTAGTGCCTCAGGAGTTTGGGAGTTCATTCTGACCTTAGCCCATGACATTCCACTTGCTGGGCATTTGGGACAAACCAAGACATGGGAGAGGTTAGTCGACCATTTCTATTGGCCCAACATGTCCCAGAAAGTGAAGGAGTTTTGTGCCTCCTGTGCCACCTGTCAAGCCAGTGGTAAGACAGGTGGCCACCCAAAGGCCCCCCTCATTCCACTTCCAGTGGTGGGGTCCCCTTTGAAAGAGTGGGAGTGGATATAGTGGGTGCACTTGAACCTCCCACAGCCTCTGCGAATCAGTCTATCCTAGTAGTGGTGGATCATGCTACTAGGTACCCTGAAGCAAGTCCCCTTAGGTCCACTACTGCCCCTGCAGTAGCCAAAGCCCTCATTGGTATCTTTATCAGAGTGGGTTTTCCTAAGGAGGTGGTTTCTGGCAGAGGTACCAACTTCATGTCAGCTTACCTGAAACATATGTGGAATGAGTGTGGGGTGACTTACAAATTCACCACACCATACCATCCACAAACCAATGGCCTTGTGGAAAGATTCAACAATACATTGAAGGGCATGATCATGTGGCTCCCTGAAAAGCTCAAAAGGAGATGGGATGTCCTTTTGCCATGTCTGCTTTTCGCCTACAGAGAGGTGCCTCAGAAGGGAGTAGAGTTTTCCCCCTTTAAACTTCTGTTTGGCTATCCTGTTAGGGGACCACTAGCTCTTGTGAAAGAAGGCTGGGAGAGACCTCTTCATGAGCCTAAGCTAGATATAGTGGACTATGTACTAGGCCTACGTTCAAGGATGGCACAGTACATGGAAAAGGCAAGCAAAAACCTTGAGGCCAGCCAACAGCTCCAGATTACTCTAAGCAGGTCATTGTGCAGACAGATGCCTCTGAACATGGGATAGGAGCAGTCCTGTCCCAAACAAATGATGATGGCCTTGACCAGCCTGTTGGTTTCATTAGCAGGAGGTTACTCCCCAGGTAGCAGCGTTGGAGTGCAATTGAGAGGGAGGCCTTTGCTGCGGTCTGGTCCCTGAAGAAGCTGAGACCATTCCTCTTTGGTACTCACTTTGTAGTTCAGACTGACCACAGACCTCTCAGATGGCTCATGCAAATGAAAGGAGAAAACCCTAAACTGTTGAGGTGGTCCATACCCCTACAGTGAATGGACTTTATAGTGGAACACAGACCTGGGACTGCCCATGCTAATGCAGATGGCCTTTCCAGGTTCTTCCACTTAGAAAATGAAGACTTTCTTGGGAAAGGTTAGTCTCATCCTCTTTCGTTTGGGGGGGGGGGGGGGGGTTGTGTAAGGAAATGCCTCCTTGGCATGGTTACCCCCTGACTTTTTGCCTTTTCTGATGCTTAGTTATGATTTGAAAGTGTGCTGGGACCCTGCTAACCAGGCCCCAGCACCAGTGTTCTTTCCCTAAACTACAGTATACCTTTGTCTCCACAATTGGCACAACCCTGGCACTCAGGTAAGTCCCTTGTAACTGGTACCCCTGGTGTAGGAGGCTGGACTGGCTTGTAGTGAGTACCAAGGGGTACTTACACCTTGCACCAGGCCCAGTTATCCCTTATTAGTGTATAGGGTGTCTAGCAGCATAGGCTGATAGATAATGGTAGCTTAGCAGAGCAGCTTAGGCTGAACTAGGAGACGAGTGAAGTTTCACAGTACCACTAGTGTCATATGCACAATATCATAAGAAAACACAATACACAGATATACTATAAATAAAGGTACTTTATTTTTATGACAATATGCCAAAAGTATCTCAGTGAGTACCCTCAGTATGAGGATAGCAAATATACACAAGATATATGTACACAATACCAAAATATGCAGTAATAGTATTAGAAAACAGTGCAAACAATGTATAGTTACAATAGGATGCAATGGGGACACATAGGGATAGGGGCAACACAAACCATATACTCCAAAAGTGGAATGCGAACCACGAATGGACCCCAAACCTATGTGACCTTGTAGAGGGTCGCTGGGACTGTAAGAAAACTGTTAGGGTTAGAAAAATAGCCCACCCCAAGACCCTGAAAAGTGAGTGCAAAGTGCACTAAAGTTCCCCAAAGGACATAGAAGTCGTGATAGGGCAATTCTGCATGAAAGACACAAATCAGCAATGCAACAACGATGGATTTCCAGTCGAGGGTACCTGTGGAACAAGGGGATCAAGTCCAAAAGTCACAAGCAAGTCAGAGATGGGCAGATGCCCAGGAAATGCCAGCTGTGGGTGCAAAGAAGCTGCTACTGGACAGTAGAAGCTGAAGATTCTGCAGGAACAACAAGGGCTTTGAACTTCCCCTTTGGAGGACGGATCCCCCACGCCGTGGAGAGTCGTGCAGAAGTGTTTTCCTGAAGAAAGACCGCCAACAAGCCTTGCTAGCTGCAAATTGTGCGGTTAGGGTTTTTGGATGCTGCTGTGGCCCAGGAGGGACCAGGATGTCGCCAATTGCGTCTGGGAACAGAGGGGGCGTCGAGCAAGACAAGGAGCCCTCTCAGAAGCAGGCAGCACCCGCCAAAGGGCCGGAACAGGCACTACAAAGTGGAGTGAAACAGTGCTCACCCGAAGTCGCACAAAGGAGCCCCACGTCACCGGAGGACAACTTAGGAGGTCGTGCAATGCAGGTTAGAGTGCCATGGACTCAGGCTGGACTGTGCACAAAGGATTTCCGCCGGAAGTGCACGGAGGCCGGAGTAGCTGCAAAAGTCGTGGTTCCCAGCAATGCAGTCTGGCGTGGGGAGGCAAGGACTTACCTCCACCAAACTTGGACTGAAGAGTCACTGGACTGTGGGAGTCACTTGGACAGAGTTGCTGGATTCAAGGGACCTCGCTCGTCGTGCTGAGAGGAGACCCAGGGTACCGGTGATGCAGTTCTTTGGTGCCTGCGGTTGCAGGGGGATGATTCCGTCGACCCACGGGAGATTTCTTCGGAGCTTCTAGTGCAGAGAGGAGGCAGACTACCCCCACAGCATGCACCACCAGGAAAACAGTCGAGAAGGCGGCAGGATCAGCGTTACAGAGTTGCAGTAGTCGTCTTCGCTACTTTGTTGCAGTTTTGCAGGCTTCCAGCGCGGTCAGCAGTCGATTCCTTGGCAGAA
Organism: Pleurodeles waltl; assembly: GCF_031143425.1. Classification (NCBI taxonomy): domain Eukaryota; kingdom Metazoa; phylum Chordata; class Amphibia; order Caudata; family Salamandridae; genus Pleurodeles; species Pleurodeles waltl. Next base: position 512,527,185 of record NC_090447.1, on the reverse strand, counting down.
GGTGAAGAGAGAGATGCAGAGGAACTCGGATGAGCTCTTGCATTCGTTATCTAAGGAATCCCAAGAGACAGAGACCCTAAATAGCCAGAAAAGAGGGTTTGGCTACCTAGGAGAGAGGATAGGCTAGCAACACCTGAAGGAGCCTATCAGAAGGAGTCTCTAACGTCACCTGATGGCACTGGCCACTCAGAGCAGTCCAGTGTGCCAGCAGCACCTCTGTTTCCAAGATGGCAGAGGTCTGGAGCACACTGGAGGAGCTCTGGGCACCTCCCAGGGGAGGTACAGGTCAGGGGAGTGGTCACTCCCCTTTCCTTTGTCCAGTTTCGCGCCAGAGCAGGGCTAAGGGGTCCCTGAACCGGTGTAGACTGGCTTATGCAGAAATGGGCACATGTGTGCCCATGAAAGCATTTCCAGAGGCTGGGGGAGGCTACTCCTCCCCTGCCTTCACACCATTTTCCAAAGGGAGAGGGTGTAACACCCTCTCTCTGAGGAAGTCCTTTGTTCTGCCATCCTGGGCCAGGCCTGGCTGGACCCCAGGAGGGCAGAAGCCTGTCTGAGGGGTTGGCAGCAGCAGCAGCTGCAGTGAAACCCCGGGAAAGGCAGTTTGGCAGTACCAGGGTCTGTGCTACAGACCACTGGGATCATGGGATTGTGCCAACTATGCCAGGATGGCATAGAGGGGGCAATTCCATGATCATAGACATATTACATGGCCATATTCGGAGTTACCATTGTGAAGCTACATATAGGTAGTGACCTATATATAGTGCACGCGTGTAATGGTGTCCCCGCACTCACAAAGTCCGGGGAATTGGCCCTGAACAATGTGGGGGCACCTTGGCTAGTGCCACGCTGCCCTCACACTAAGTAACTTAGCACCCAACCTTTACCAGGTAAAGGTTAGACATATAGGTGACTTATAAGTTACTTAAGTGCAGTGTAAAATGGCTGTGAAATAACGTGGACGTTATTTCACTCAGGCTGCAGTGGCAGGCCTGTGTAAGAATTGTCAGAGCTCCCTATGGGTGGCAAAAGAAATGCTGCAGCCCATAGGGATCTCCTGGAACCCCAATACCCTGGGTACCTCAGTACCATATACTAGGGAATTATAAGGGTGTTCCAGTAAGCCAATGTAAATTGGTAAAATTGGTCACTAGCCTGTTAGTGACAATTTGTAAAGAGAGAGCATAACCACTGAGGTTCTGGTTAGCAGAGCCTCAGTGAGACAGTTAGGCATCACACAGGGAACACATACCTATAGGTCACAAACTTATGAGCACTGGGGTCCTGACTAGCAGGGTCCCAGTGACACATAACAAACATACTGAAAACATAGGGTTTTCACTATGAGCACTGGGCCCTGGCTAGCAGGATCCCAGTGAGACAGTGAAAACACCCTGACATACACTCACAAACAGGCCAAAAGTGGGGGTGACAAGGCTAGAAAGAGGCTACTTTCTCACACCTGGTACCAAGGGCCCTGATGCCAGGGAAGGTTTCTAAGGGCTGCAGCATGTCTTATGCCACCCTGGGGACCCCTCACTCAGCACATGCACACTGCTTCACAGCTTGTGTGTGCTGGTGGGGGGAAAATTACTAAGTCGACATGGCACTCCCCTCAGAGTGCCATGCCAACCTCACACTGCCTGTGGCATAGATAAGTCACCCCTCTAGCAGGCCTTACAGCCCTAAGGCACGGTGCACTATACCACAGGTGAGGGCATAAGTGCATGAGCACTATGCCCCTACAGTGTCTAAGCCAAACCTTAGACATTGTAAGTGCAGGGTAGCCATAAGAGTATATGGTCTAGGAGTCTATCAAACACGAACTCCACAGCATCATACTGGCTACACTAAAAAGTGGGAAGTTTGGTATCAAACTTCTCAGCACAATAAATGCACACTGATGCCAGTGTGCAATTTATTGTAAAATACACCCAGAGAGCATCTTAGAGATGCCCCCTGAAATCATACCCGACGTCCAGTGTAGGCTGACTAGTTTTTGCCAGCCTGCCACACACCACACATGTTGCTGGCCACATGGGGAGAGTGCCTTTGTCACTCTGTGGCCAGGAACAAAGCCTGTACTGGGTGGAGGTGCTTCTCACCTCCCCCTGCAGGAATGGTAACACCTGGCGGTGAGCCTCAAAGGCTCACCCTCTTTGTTACAGCACCACAGGGCACCCCAGCTAGTGGAGATGCCCGCCCCTCCAGCCACTGCCCCCACTTTTGGCGGCAAGGCTAGAGGAGATAATTAGAAAAACAAGGAGGAGACACCCACCAGTCAGGACAGCCCCTAAGGTGTCCTGAGCTGAGGTGACTCTTACTTTTAGAAATCCTCCATCTTATTGATGGAGGATTCCCCCAATAGGATTAGGGATGTGCCCCCCTCCCCTCAGAGAGGATGCACAAAAAGGGTGTAGCCACCCTCAAGGACAGTAGCCATTGGCTACTGCCCTCCCAGACCTAAACACACCCCTAAATTCAGTATTTAGGGGCCTCCAGAACCTAGGAAACTAGATTCCTGCAACCTAAAGAAGAAGGACTGCTGACCTGAAGCCCTGCAGTGAAGACGGAGACGACAACTGCTTTGGCCCCAGCCCTACTGGCCTGTCTCCCAACTTTGACGAAAACTGCAACAGCGACGCATCCAACAGGGACCAGCGACCTCTGAAGCCTCAGAGGACTGCCCTGCAACTAAGGACCAAGAAACTCCCGTGAACAGCTGCTCTGTTCAACCATCTGCAACTTTCTTGCAACAAAGAAGCAACTTCAAGAACTTCACGTGTCTGCCAGAAGCGTGAGACTTTCTACTCTGCACCCAACGCCCCCGGCTCGACCTGCGGAAAACCAACACTACAGGGAGGACTCCCCGGCGACTGCGAGCCCGTGTTTAGCCAGAGTTGACCCCCCTGAGCCCCCACAGCGACGCCTGCAGAGGAAATCCAGAGGCCCACCCTGACCGCGACAGCCTGTAACAAGGGACCCGACGCCTGGAACCAAGACTGCACCCGCAGCCCCCAGGACCTGAAGGAACCGAACTCCAGTGCAGGAGCGACCCCCATGTGACCCTCTGCCTAGCCCAGGTGGTGGCTACCCCGAGGATCCCCCCCTGTGCCTGCCTGCATCGTTGAAGTGACCCCTGGGTCTCCCCATTGCTTTCAAAACAAAACCCGACGCCTGTTTGCACTCTGCACCCGGCCGCCCCTGTGCCGCTGAGGGTGTACTTTCTGTGCCTGCTTGTGTCCCCCCCGGTGCCCTACAAAACCCCCCTGGTCTGCCCTCCGAGGACACGGGTACTTACCTGCTGGCAGACTGGAACCGGGGCACCCCTGTTCTCCATTGAAGCCTATGTGTCTTGGGCACCTCTTTGACCTCTGCACCTGATCAGCCCTGAGCTGCTGGTGTGGTACTTTGGGGTTGCCTTGCACCCCCAACGGTGGGCTACCTTGGACCCAACTTTGAACCCTGTAAGTGTTTTACTCACCTGTGAACTTAACATTTACTTACCTACCCCAGGAACTGTTGATTTTTGCAGTGTCCACTTTTAAAATGACTTATTGCCATTTTTGTCAAAACTGTACATGCTATTGTGATTATTCAAAGTTCCTAGAATACCTGAGTGAAATACCTTTCATTTGAAGTATTGTAAATTTTGAACCTGCTGTTCTTAAAATAAACGAAGAAAATATATTTTTCTATATAAAAACCTATTGGCCTGGAGTAAGTCTTTGAGTGTGTGTTCCTCATTTATTGCCTGTGTGTGTACAACAAATGCTTAACACTACCCTCTGATAAGCCTACTGCTCGACCACACTACCACAAAATAGATCATTAGAATTATCTCTTTTTGCCACTATCTTACCTCTAAGGGGAACCCTTGGACACTGTGCACACTATTTCTTACTTTGAAATAGTATATACAGAGCCAACTTCCTACAGAGTCCATACATGACATAAAGTTATTGATGAGTAACTGTGAGTTAGGGGGATGCTTTTCACCTCTTGGTTCTGAGTGAGATCATAGACAACTTGAGCTTGGCCCTCGTCTATTTGTTGTCACTCAGACCCCCTTTGTGAAAAACATCCCCATACCTCACAGTTGCCCATTTATAATTCTATATAGTGACAGCACAGAATTCAATACTAACCAGCATCGGCTGCCTGATAGCATAGTGTCTACCAGTAAACTGCTTTAGTTGGGTAAATTGTGACACATGCTTCTAGCAGTAAATAGTGAGGTATTACTGTAAAAGGACAACTGATGCTACAAAAGGGCTTCATTGAAAGTGCACTCTGAGACATGCTTTTGCTTCATAGAAGTATTTGCTTTAAGATGAGAAGGTAGTTAAGTGCAAGTCTGCCATGCCAAATGTTGAAGAAAATACTTTTGTCGTAGGTGGACCTATTAACCTTGCTTTGCCAGATGTGCTCAATCAAGCCGACATTTCTACACTGGGTGTTAAACTGGTGTATGAACTTCAATACCAACATGACAGATTTTCAAATTAAGATGTTACTATTCAAAACCTTGTATAATAATGGAACCCGTTAGAAAAGCAATTTTATGATGCAAATTCAAGAGGAGGTCGGTAAATATAAAAAGGTATCTTTAGATGTGTCTTATGAATACATAGAAATGTAGACACTTATGGCATTGTGTGCAATTAATATTGTGGGACACACTTTTTGTATAGATAACACTTCCCAATTACGTGGGGGCATATTTATACTCTGTTTGCGCCGGATTTGCGTCGTTTTTTTTTACGCAAATCCGACGCAAAACTAACTCCATATTTATACTTTGGCGTTAGACCCATCTAGCGCCAAAGATCTTGGAGTTTGCGTCATTTTTTAGCGTGGACACCTTCCTTGCGTTAATGATATGCAAGGTAGGCGTTCCCGTCTAAAAAATGACTCCGAGGCATGTGCGCCGTATTTGCACTCCCGGGCAAAAATTACGCCCGGGAGTGGGCGGGTCAAAAAAAATGACGTCCAGCCGCTTTAGTGTCATTTTTTAACACCTGGTCAAGGCAGGCGTTAAGGGACCTGTGGGCTCGGAAGGAGCCCAGAGGTGCCCTCCCATGCCCCCAGGGACACCCCCTGCCACCCTTGCCCACCCCAGGAGGACGCCCAAGGATGGAGGGACCCATCCCAGGGAACTTAAGGTAAGTTCAGGTAAGTATTTTTATTTTATTTTTTGTGGCATAGGGGGGCCTGATTTGTGCCCCCCTACATGCCACTATGCCCAATGACCATGCCCAGGGGACAAAGGTCGCCTGGGCATGGTCATTGGGCAAGGGGGCATGACTCGTGTCTTTGCTAAGACAGGAGTCATTTAAATGGGGGATGGGAGTCACAAAAAATGGCGCTAATCGGGTTGAGGCAAAATTTTTGCCTCAGCCTGACTTGCCCCATTTTTTGACGCCCAATTCCAATTTTCCCCTACGCCGGCACTGCCTGGTGTAAATCATTTTTTTTTCACGCACACCAGGCAGCTCCGCCGGCTAACGTCATTCCATAAATAAGGCGCCCGCATGGTGCTTTGGAATGGCGTTAGCCGGCGTAAAATGTTTTGACGCACAACTGCGTTGGCGCAGTTGTGCGCCAAAAAGTATAAATACGGCCCTCGGTCTCTTAGTGCTTTGGTGCCGAGCAGGACGTCACCTTGGGGAGGGAAGGGGGAGACATGTGGATATACCAAGGCCCAATCAGAAGCAGTAAGAATAGAGAGAAATGAGTATAAGATCAGTGCGGGTGGACATAGAGGCCTACCATTCAAACCCATGTGGAGCTGATATGTGTTGTCTCTGCTGGGTATATTGCATCGGTGGTGCTGGTCTTCTGTCTCTCAGCCAAGCTAGAGTCAGATGTGGAAGTGTGGCCCACAGACATTAGACTGACTGCACCCCATAACCCTTTACTACGTGTTGGTGGGTAATTGTGCTGGTGGGAGCTCATATGATCCTTTCTAATGAAGTATTCTACATTGCCCCATGCCCCCAGTTACCACTTTTTATGCACATGTGTTTCCTCTGTGTTTCTCAATGCCTCTGTTTTCGTTCTTGTTGTTGCAGTGTGCACTACAAAATAAATCAGAGAACAAATTGCCTTATTCCGAAATTATCATTGATAATTGCCTTAACAACATAATTGGGATTAAAAAAAACACATAAATGCAAAACATGAGAAATTGCAGAAGTTGCAACACTAATTAGGTGAAGTAGAGATGACTTGTGAAGACAATGGAAACGCTTTAGTAAATAAGTCTATCTTGAATGCAATAACTAATGGATGAGGCAGCCTAGCTATAGGGCATCTGGACTCTTGCTTACTAAGGGTATGCCCTTCCGGAGAAATCCTCAGCACCTTGTTTCAGTCCTCCAGAGGTAGAAAAGTACCAAGTTTTGCATTTCTCCAGCTACTGGGATAGTTCTTCCTGGTCACTCCTGTAACCTGTGGTTTTCAGTGCAGAGCTCTAGGCTTGGGGTCTCTCTTGAGCCAGAGCTCCAGCTGAGTTCAGTCCTCACTGGTCAGCTGGGCCTTCACAGTGTCATGAGTCCTTGTGCTTGTTCGTCCCTGCAGCAGTAGCAGGCAGTCAACCGTCTGATCCCAGGAGTGCGGTTCCAATCCCTGAACTGGAACTGCTGGAGGTTTTCCCTCTTACTGGGTTTTGAAAAAGTAAGTCTAAGATTGCTCTGGGGATGAATGGTTGCGGTTCCTGACCGTTTCATTTTGCATGTCCAAGTAAAGAGCTGTGAATTCTGCCACGTGATCCTGCCCCACTCTCAGATGCCTAGTACTTGCTAAAGCACAACTTACTAACACTAATCATGCTTCTTGCTGCCACAGGCCAATTCATTGTCATTTAAGAGGGGGTCATTAAAAGGCAACCGAGGATGACAGATCAGACTTTGGAGACTACCAGTCATCCCTGCTCTTATCTGGTTTACTCAGAGGCAGTAAAAAGTGCATTTTCTGAAATATAATTTTCACTAAAGCTATCAAACATATTCTTTTACCAATATATGAGATGTTTAAAACCAAGTAGAAAATAATTTTTCATGACTGCTTGTTAGCAGCTTCCTGATGCGTAGACTATCTGAAAGTCCTCACTGTCCCTGAACTACTGTGTAAATGAGTAATAATTCAGGGCCAGACTGGAAAGGGAAAGAGAGAAACACTGGACTGGAGATCACTCTCAGGATGGACTGTGCTTAAATCTGGAGCTTGCAGGCTGGTCTATGCGTAGATCTGGAGCAGTAAGTAAGAACTTGCTGGTAGGAGTAAGGGAATTTGTGGCACTGGCTGCAATGAAGCAATAAACTACAGTATGCGGTTCTGTTTGGTGAAATATAGCACTAGTGCAACCAAGACTAAGGGTTACTGATTTGGGTGTTGAATGTTGCTGTGATTAACCCCCTACAGGAAAGCATTCCAGGAAGTGGGCCCTGAACACCACCTCAAACCCAACAGGACAGGAGCAGAGTAAACAAGCAGGAGAGAGAAGATACCCAGAGGTATCACGAACAGGGAACAGTAGGGCAGAGGAAGGGAACCTAAGGCAAAGGTATTGAAAGATGAAAAAAACAAATGAGAGGGATGCAATAAGGGGTGCAAACTAGTATTGTCGCGCCGCGTGGTGCGGCGCGAGCCGAATGTTCGGCACAAGCCGGGCGTTCGGCTGGGGCCGCACAGCGCGTTTCTAAAACGCGGCGCGCCCCCAGCCTTTCATGCACTTTTCGAGGCCCCAGGCATTGCATGGGGCCTCGCTCTATCGTTTTCCACCGCCTTGCTGGGGTCTCCTGACCCCCCTTACCTGTTCTTCTTTCTTCCTTCTTGTCCTCTTTCTTTTCTTCTTTCTGGGGTCTTT